>NW_028321897.1:0-2500000 GCF_036245765.1 Copidosoma floridanum | reverse complement strand
CATATTCACCAGACTTGGCCCCCAGCGACTTTTTCCTCTTCCCAAATTGAAAAAGCTCATGAAAGGACGAAGATTTGCCACGAGGAGATTAAGGCTACATCGCTGGAGGAGCTCAAAGCAATACCCAAAATAGCATTTCAGAAGTGTTTTGACGACTGGAAAAAGCGTTGGCACAAGTGCATTGTATCTGAGGAGGATTATTTTGAAGGGGATAACATAGTTTTAGATGAATAAATAAACATTTTTTTATAAAAATGAAAAGTCACCTTACTTATTGATCACACCTCGTAAATATACATTAAACAAAATATGAGTAAGAAAATTTATCGACTAAAAGGAAAAATTTTGAGAAAAAAATTTAAGCTTATTATAGCATAATTACTATGACTGTGAGGAAAACAACGTTAGACCAGTTTTCAAGTGAATTCTGATAAATGCGAT
This sequence comes from Copidosoma floridanum, assembly GCF_036245765.1. Classification (NCBI taxonomy): domain Eukaryota; kingdom Metazoa; phylum Arthropoda; class Insecta; order Hymenoptera; family Encyrtidae; genus Copidosoma; species Copidosoma floridanum. The sequence goes on along the minus strand of NW_028321897.1, from coordinate 2,499,559 downwards.
AATCAAGACAGTATTTCTGAGTTTGTAGCTAGCAATGTAACAATATAAAAAACTAAAATTTGTCAAAATTCAATCATCATTTTCTTGTATGTTCTAAGAAAATTAAACATTACATGTCACTAAAACGAGTTCAAAAGCCGCAATAATCCGTGTATATGATTTTTTCATATCATTTTCCATATATCATTTGCTAAAATTATTTATCGTGTTGTTTTGATCCAAAAGCGTTAAATATACATAAACTTACCAACTTGCCATAACCTCTACTGTTAGTACTGTTTACTGTAGTACTGTACAGTAGAAATGTTCTCATACATACATACATATACCCTGGCTAGGCCCTGATCATAGCCTCCGGTCAACCTTATTACACCATAGACATTTAAGAAAAATAGACTGCTCGTTCTTATGTACGGTGTTGAAGCACAAGTAGAAGGAGACACAATATCGAAAGTGGATATCTGTCTCTCTCGCACATTGCCAAAGGTGCGTAGTGCGAATGTGCGAGAGAGATAGATACCCGATCGTAATTTAATTTTTCCTTATCTGCACGGCCGATAAACTACATAATACTGCATAGCACGCAGGGTAAACCAGGCACATGCTCTTATGATAATTGTATTAAATGTAATGATATACCTACACAAAAAATTCAAAGGCTTAGGTAAACTTCCTTTATTGCTATTAAGGCACACTAGAGAGGTCCACATCTACGCCCCGTGACAATGCCATTCTAGAACCACCTGTGGTTAATTCGGCAGTCTAGGGTTGACCCCATCAGTATCAGTACCCCACTAAGGTTTCTGATCGGGTACCCACGTTCGATGTTGTGTCTTCGGAGCTATTTACATAGACATTTTTTTGCTTATTTCATTGTGAACGTTCATATTGAAAAGGGGATCCCACTGTTCCGCTAAACTCAAAGTGAGTGAACAGACTGAACAGACCTATACTGTGTTCTCTGTCAGGATCCATACCATGTAACTATTTTTCTATATACTGGCCTATGTTATAACATAGGCCCGTGAAGCAAAAAAAAGTTATATGGTACGGCCCCTGTCAACATAGTTGCAACCATGTGAGGCTCTTTTACAGTCAAGCTTGAATCAGATGGCGCCAGGGCACGTCGCGGCTGTCATGGCCGTCGCACTTACACACCGTCAAATTTACAGTTGTGTATTGTGTCCGTGAGCCTATCTGTGTGATGAGCAAAGCAGAAGACATAACCTTTGTAAATGATTGCTGTTGTTTGCAGACAATTTTTGTTTGCATTTACGTTTAAAGATAGTAGGAAAAATGAAGTGCAGTGTAATATCCTGCGATAAGAAAGTGAAATTTAAATTTCCTTCTGATAGTGTGATAAAAAAAAGTGGCTCGAAGCAATTGGGAGACCAACATTTTTGCCGCTCCCAAGTCATGGCTTATGCCTCGACCACTTTGCCTCCACGAGTTCTGCTTTTCTTTTACTAACTCTTGCTCCTTTCCCTTTTAAAAGCTTTTTCAATTCTGAAACTTGTAAGCTCCTATAATATTCTTTCTTGTCTTCCTTATTCATTTCAAAATTTCAAATATTGCGCTTTACCACTACACTTTAATTTCCTATATACATACAACACTGAAAAGTAATGTTGTGTGAGTGAGACGGCCATGACACACATGATGACAGCCGCGACGTGCCCTGGCGCCATCTGATTCTAGCTTGACTGTAAAAGAGCCTCATAGGCTTTGTTGCCTGGGGTCGTACCATGTAACTATTTTTCAGTACATCGACCTATGTTATAACATAGACCCGCGAAGCTAAAAAAAGTTATATGGTATGGCTCCAGCGCCGTACAAAAAAACGAGCAGTCTATTTTTCTTATATATATGTCTTTGGTCGCAAGTCGCAAGTCACTCTGGCTAGTCTGGCTCTGGCCGTCTACTCTGCGTCTACTGTTCAAGCACCCTTATGTGACGAAAATGTGTTAATTCGTGCAGCAAGCCGGTGAATTTAATTTTTATCCAAAACTGTCATTTTGTCAAATAAATCACGTAAAATATTTTATCAAGAATGAATCTCGTTAAATGATCAAATCAGTAAGTCTTTATGCAAGTTTTTGTTTGAACGATGCAATAGGTAGTTGAAACATACACTGAACACCTGCCAAACGTAAACGTTTTATTGGTTAGAAAGACATATTAGAAAATGGATGAGCCCAAAGGTAAATATAATTTATTTTAAAAAGTTATTTATTACAGTAGTTGTTTTGTAACCAGTCTTATTATTTTTGGATCATGGTAACTTTGTTATTATAAGACATTTCCTGTATTTTAGTGCAAACATGTTCTGCTAAGAAAGAGCGCGAAGAGTATGAAAGCTTAGGTATGTAAGTTACATATGCATTTGATTTGACTCATTTTTCATGTACTTATAAGTATTTATTTGTAGATGGTGAAGAAGATATATATCTGATAGTATTATTTTGTTTGAGGCTACCGCTGAACCATTGTTTGACCTAAAAACTGGTAAGTCTAATATGATGTTTATTTAGTTTGCTTTGTCTCATTAAAAAAAAGACTAGTTAGAATTTTTTCATACAGGCTGCAAGTAAGACTTTTTGTAGCCCTTTGGTGACATTGTTTTAAAAAATTTTTCGTTCTTTTTTGTAGAGAAAGAGTATGTCGGACTGATAAAAGAAGAAAATTTTAATGAGAACGAGATCTAGTTACTTTACCTAGTCAACAAAATGAAGAATATAGTGGGTATGTAGCAAATCAAAAAAATCTTCAAATTGTATCTGAGCAAACAAATTATTTATTTGTCACCCAAATATTCATATTGAGCACCAGAACTGTTTCATCCGGATAAGTTAATATAAAATTTTGTAAAGCATAAGATAATGAAAGTGAATAATCGTACAGTAGAATTACAAAATTTCATTTAATCCTTGATAAGATTACGATTCTTCATTGGTACGAGCAACTTGAATATTTAGTTATTGAATAATAATGAGCAGTCGTTTGGCTAATCACACTTGTAATCTACTATTCATTGAATTTGCACCTCTTTGTTTATAAGATTTAAGGCTGCAGCCTCCAAGCATCCCCCCTCAAGACAGTGCTGATCTAGAGTGTCACTTATTGATAAATTTTAGTGAAAATTAAAACTCGTAACTAATTCTCTAATTATTCAGAAATCGCAAGAATTAACTTTACCTTTAGGCATAGAATAATCTGATTCATCAAAATCACTAAATAAATTACGTAGGCAATAAACAAGTGAGAATAAGTATTAAATTAAATATAATTAAACAAATGATACATAATAATGAATACGAAAAATATTTTCAATATTTTTACTACTAAATTATTATTCACCCTAAAAAATATGTGTGATTTTGTATGCAGTAGTATACTTACCCCTTTCGCTACTTAAGTGAAATAACAATTTTTTTAAAGAGAGAAATACTTATAACACATCATTTTTGTGTTCGTCCATGCGTTTCCTTGTAAAGCTTTCGGTTAAAAATTTTATTGAAATATATAGTTTTTCAGAGCTTATGGAAAAATTTCGCTTGTTTTGTTGTGAATGTGAAAAGTATACAAAAGATGGTGATTTTACTGAGAAATGTCTTAAATGTAATGAAAAATTGGAAATTCGATATGATTTTCATACGATCTTTGTTCGTTGTGAAAATTTAGGCCGGCATCTTTTGTTTTGTGGAAAAGAACCGAACCTACAATGTAATGTTTCCTTATTTAAAACTAAACGCAACATAAACTGAACTAGACACATCTAGAATCAAGCCGCGTATAAAGCTAAGCAGATGAGTACCCAGTAAATCCTAGCCAGCAGGTATGTGTCAACGTTTCTTATTGTTTGATTTATCTGATTAAATCTAACCAAATTAATTGATTGTTTAAATAAACTTGAGTAAAATTTTGTAAAGTGTAAAATTAAAAACATATTTTAATGTTTTAGGACACATCTTTAAATATTTCACGCGATGCTGTTTCACATGCAATGAAGTTATCTACAATAACAATTTTAAGTGTAAAAGAACTTGCGGCATGTACAATGCGGACTTGCATTTTACGTGTTTGAAATGTAAACATACTTTTTCAAATTATAGTCGCATGTATTGGCATCTCAAAATAAAACGTTTATCAGTAACGGAAAAAACCAAGTGCTCAAATTGTGGAAAAAGTCTTAAAGATAATTCAATGATGATAACAAACATCTTCGCTATTGTACTAAAAACCTGGAATTTGAATGTGATTTCTGTCAAAAAAAAAATACAGAGATATATATATATATGTATATATATATATATATATATATATATTTATAAATGTACTACAGAAGCACATACTTAGAAATCACAACTTTGAAAAGAAATTAACACTAAGATTGATGACAATATTTCAATAATCATCAAAAATATAACGGTACAAATCACTAATCAATTACATGATTTTTGTATTTTTTAGTCGTTTGAAATGTATTGTTTTGATACAGTAACTTTTATGTAAAACGAGTCAATGAAATATAACAAAACCTAAAATGTGGCTTGTGTTAGAGTACCAAGCGTATTTTTTCAGAGACAAAATTGGTGGTATTAAAAATATTGTTATTTTTGTAAGTGTTGCAGTCAATATTTAGTAAATGATGGTTATACGTATGTGTGCAATTCTCATCCATCTAGGCTCTTGAGAAGTGACACATAGATCATTCTTGTATCCACTTACATTTTGCGAACTTGATAAATATTTGTGTAGGTCATAAAGAGGCTTTCTAGTCTATGCACACCATATGCTGATTAAAATGTTTATTTAATCTTATTAGTATGGGTTGCTATGGATGCCTACAGATTTATGTTTGACAGATAGATAAGACATTTACGTTTGTCGTTACTATAGTGTATTCATAACTGACTTAAAAAATTTTTATTATTGACAAGAAGAAGTTATGTAAATAAATTTTTGTAATTATGTTAAACAACAGTCCCTTTGATAGTTCCTGCTAACTTTTCGTTACCGCACCTTATGTATATGTATACACTCGTTTAGCGTTACCAATAGAATAATGTATTTTATTTTTAGTTTGATTTACAATTGAGAGGTGAGGCTGTTGTGTAGTATATAGTAACCTCAGTTTTAAATATTAAAGGCTTACGTGTATCAAATTGAAAAAAAAACTTAACTACTCTAATGCATCCAATATTTTCTAGCTAGTAGCTTACAAGGTACAGAGTTATTTTAAGTAAATTAAAAAATATGTTACGAATATATATTTAAAATTGTACTAAAAATTAAATGGAAATAAAATTTTTAAGCATTTGAAGACAGCTGTATGTAACTGTCTGTTATGTCACGTACTTCTTATTAACTTTTGTTTAAAAATCGAAGCATGAGTAAAATATGAATTACCGTAACCACATCGTCTAGATACAGTTGTTGAACTGTATACAAATCTGTTTGCATTCACCGTTTATGAATACCATCTTTGCCGTATAAATATTATACGGTCTTTAGATGCAAATAACTGCGTGGCGTATGTTTACATTTAGATATAACACTTGAGGATCTACAGAAATCTAAAAAGCTCAACTTCTGGAGGGATACCCCAAGGATACCGTCACTGACGTATATGCGTACATAAATATTAAGCAGAAAACTGTAATGAAATACAGTTTAAGAATTGTAAGGATTTATCTTACGTTTACGTTAAACAATTTTTACTTGTTTGAGCAGATTAACTTCCTTCAACTAAGTATGTTATTATATTAATGGTTATTTGCATAAATATAGTTTACAACCCTTAACTTATATTTCTAAAATCGTTTTCATGCTTTAAAAATTAGAAAAATTATTGAAAATTGTATTCTATAAATATTAAATAAAATTTACTTTGGTAAAAAAACCTTTTCCTTCTATACGTATTTTTGATTATGTTTTATTAGTCTAAAGATAAAAAATAAAAATTTTTATCATTTGAAAATCAGAAAATTTTTTCAAATACAAAAGCTGTAGTTGATCCGATCGTTGTAGGTATAATAAATATATTTCGTCAGTAAAAAAAAAAAACCTGTGTTGTAAAATTCAAGAAAAACCTTTTTTGATACAATTTTTTTTTTTTATGATTCTGTTACAGTAAATATTAAAATTTACTACCGTGTGTGTAATGAAACAAACAAATTTCAATGGAAAAAAAATTTTTATGTAGTAATCAACAAAAACATTTTAGAGTTCTATAATAACCACGAAAATGTAACAAAAATGATGAAAGTGGAATATTAAGAATATCGTGATGTATGATATTACAATTAATTTACACTTAGTAAACGGTGTTACGTACGATATGCTAGGCATATTATACTAACTCCCCCTGGTGACCACGAAGCTACCCTATCAAGAGGGTACCGACGGGAGGGGAACGAGGTAATATAAGGCCCGGCAAGCTTCAAAATCGGGAGAACGAAGGGAATACTTGGACAGACCGGCAGAACGAAGGGAAGACTCGCACAGACAGGAAGAGCGAAGAGAACACTCGGAGATATCGGGCAATTAATCGGGAACACACACACGCGTCTTTGCCTTATAATTAAGTATCTTGAATAAAGGTCTTTAAGGTTCCAAGGTTATGATCGTTCTCGCGAAGCACCTCCTTACCTTTCGGTTTACCCACGTAACAGTTTTGGTGCTAAGTGTGGGGTTTGGTAAGAGTCAAAATTTTTTTTTGCACGCCGAGAAGCACACATAGTGCAGTGCCGCGAGAATACAACGATTAAAAATCGAGGATCCGAGAAGCCGATCAAAAAGGACAGGAGCAGTCATATTCTGCAAGCGACGGTGACAGCAACCCGCAGGAAAACAGGACTAGGACACCAACTGCCGATAATCACAGGATCAAGGATCAAGGAGACAAGCGGCGAGCGCTGAAAAGAGATGATTTTCAAAATCTTATTTCTACTGGTGTGCATATCAACGAGAACGTAAGTCCATTTATAATAGAATTAATTTTATACCTTACTCCCCGGGAAAAAGAGGGAAGGCACTTATTAGGCGAAAATAAGCTCGTAGAAAATTTTTGTTTCTGGATTTATATTTATTACCACGTCCGCTCCCCGTGTTTGGCGTTTTTTTTTCTCACTCTTAGAACCCGAAGAGAAATCGTGCGAGACAACAGACTTAAACAAACAGCAGATTAGGAAAATTTGGGCATATCAAACATAAAACAGAGGGAATTTATAAGTAGGCTTCCACAGATATAGGAAATATCCGAAAATAATAATATAATAATAATAACCGGCACCCATATACACCACTAATTTCATTATTATAATTCTTATTAACAAAACAGACCACAGATATTCCCAAAATAATATTTCTTCCTAGTTATCACTAAACAAAGAAAGGGCCAAAATTAAAGAGAGCTAGTTAAAGACGAACGCTGCTCTTTTATTTTCTTATCTCGCCTGTCACTACTCTTTCCACCCGATTATTGTTAAGCTGTGACACAGGTAATTAAATGCAGTTTCGTTGCTAGGAGAATAAATAAACCTTATCAGAACCAAAAAAGAGGATACAACACATAGAAATACATATATAAAAGAGAAAAAAAAGAAAAATAAAATAAAAGGAAAAAAAATGATTCATCTACGCGACACTATCCATGAGTCAGAGAGTGATAGCGAAGGCCCAAGTAATAATATGACAGCAGACTTGTACAGGCCAGAGCCCAATAGTAAACAAAAAAAGGAAAATATGACGGAACGAATGTTGTAATTGGAGCTGGAACCCGAGGGGTGCGAGAAACTAGACGCCCTGGACGAAGAAACAAAAGCGATAGTCATGAGTTTATTTTCAAAGATAAAAGCAAAACTAAAAAGAGCAGAGGAAGTGAACGTGCCACATGAGTCAAACACTGAGACCAGCCGAAATCTGTCACCGACGATAAGGGATCAAAGGGACATATTGTGTGACACAAACGCAAACACAGGACGTATAAATAAAGAAATGGACCCTCTTTCTGGCGAACGAGTCTTCGGGCGAAGCTTAAGAGAAACTTAAGAAATACGTGGAACTCGAAAAAATAAAACAAATATGTTGTCAACACAATGGAGCATGCCAGAGAAACAAGAGCGGCCGATTCACGTTACACCCCGTTACGAATATCAAGGCACAAGAAACTCCGGGACGAGAGACTCACATGCTCAACAGCTGTGGGACGGATTAAGGGATATGAACAAAGAACCTGGAAAAATAAAGGAATTCGTGTCTATGGTAGCAGAACCACCGTTGACTAATAGTTACACAAACTGGACCGAGTTTAATGAACATAGGGATAGGGACAATATAGCACCAACCATGGGCCTATATACAGAAAATATGCAAGCTACGGGTAATCATAACCATCCACGCAGACCGCAGAATTTACAACAAAACATTCTGCCCACGCTCAGCCACATGGCAAATAGCATCCCGTTCTTCGACGGCGACCCAATCAATCTGCCGCTATTCGAAAGAATGGTAAGAATGACTGCTCAAATGATCGGTCCAGAATATGAATTATTTTTCCTTGGAACCATTGCAAGTAGACTGAAGGGAAAAGCAGCTGAGCATTTCGCGCCTAGATTGGCTTTATTCGGCACGGTCCAGGAATTTCTTCGGAAACTTTCGAACAGATATGGGAGTATAAATAATTCGGACACCTTAATGGCACAATTGAAGATAATCAGACAGCAAAATCGGGAATCGATAGAAGATTACGGCGGAAGGGTACAACGATTATATAACAGGCTCACGATGCTGCACGATTCGAATCCAAGCTTACTGCCGATTCAAAAGCAGGTCCTAAAGGAAGGCGTGGAGGCAGAAGCAGTCAAAAAATTTACATATGGGTTGCACCCAACATACAGGTGCAAAATCACAAGCTTAAATCCGAGGACTCTCTGTGAAGCAATCATAGAGGCATTAAAAATAGAGAGTGACCTCAGTCTACGGCACGCATTACCAGTAAGTGCACTGCCTGCATACGATAAGGCAACAACCGAGCGAGGGCCACTAGTAAACCTAGCAAGTAAAGAGGATAACACAACAGAAATCACTAACGGGGCACAAGGGAACGCAGCAAACGTAAAACGCTGTATATATTGCGACGGCCGAACCGGGCATTCAGTCGAGGAATGCCGAAAATTACTAGCAGTAATCAAGGACAGAAAACCTTCGCGAGACAACGGAAGAGAGTTAAAAGGAAATTGCAGTTATTGTCAGAGACCAGGACACTACGCGACAGACTGTCGTTTACGTATGCAAGACATAGATGAAGAGGAAAGACGGCGAAATGAGGGAAATAACCAACCCGTGAATAATACCCATACCAACAGAAATGCCTATGATTATAGGGGTAAAAATGATAACTTTAATAACAATAATTACAATAATTACAACAGGGGCTATAATAATGGCCGAGCGGAACAACATAACAGGAATAATAATTAAAATTATAGGAATAATAACTACAATAATAGAAATAACGATTACAATAATAGAAATAACAACTACTATGACAGGAATCATTACAATAACAGGTATAATAACTACAACCCTACAGGGAGCAATTATTACACTAACCGCGGCTACAGTGACCAGTATAATAACAACAACAGGGAATCATTCAACCGTTATGGGAACGACTATAAAAATCAAGACAGTGGGGACGGCTAAAATAGGGACCTAATTAGGCAAGAGCCGCCACGGGATAGGGGCCCACAGCATCGAGAAAATAACGCATACGGCCATGACAATAGGAGGGACGTACCGGCAGCTTTAAACTCGCAAGATGTTCGGCGTGCTCCCCAAACGTCGGGCATCAACTAGAGAAAGAGATAGAGAAAAGTGTGTCCAGTGAGGAAGAATGTGTGAGAGAGAGGCCGCAAAAGACGGAGAAAGAGATAGTAGAGAAGAAGACGCACAACGACAGTCCGAGTACTTACACAGTGCAAGAAAAAATAGAAAGTAATACGGCACAGCAGGATACCACTCCGATAAAACGGAGCGGAAAACACACAAGAAAAGGCAGGAGAGCCCGCAAGAAAAGTAATCGGACAAAGGCACCGGACACACATGTAGATAATGATGAACCCAAGCTTTCAGAGCGCGACGAAGAAATAGAGCAGCTTCCCAAGATAACTATAAAACTCGCGAGAACAGGGCATAGGCCACCATCGGTCCAGTTACAGGGACCACACTTAAAGAATGGAAAGGCGACTTTTTATGCGGATACAGGCGCAGAGATTTCGATTGTAAAGGTTAATTTTTTAAGCACAGACATGCTAATAGACAGTAGGTATCGAGTAGCTATCATTGGCGTGACTCACGGAGCACGCAAAACGTTGGGCACAGTACAGGCCCAGTTGCATGGATTAGAGTGCACATTACATGTAGTCCCCCATGACTTCCCAATTGACGCGGAAGGAATCATAGGGTGGGATATTTTTAAGCGATACCGGGGCCAAATAAGCGCCGCCGAGAATACGATTAAATTGGATAGCGTAGAGATACCACTGGTAAGGCCGGAGTGTTTTAAAATACCTGCGAGATCGAGGCAAGTAATTTATGCGCGAATAAGAAAAAGCAAAAATAATTCAGAAAATGGCTGGATACCCCTCCAAGAAATGGAGGAAGGAATATTGTTCGGGAACTTTATAGCCAGGAATGTTAATGGTAAAATAGTCGCAGAGTGCATTAATACAAGTAACGAAATAAAATACGTGCCTGTTCCGGAAGTAGAGCTGCTAGAATATGAGGAAATTTACCGGAAGCGCGCAGAAGACGTCGAAGGGGACGACGTCGAAAGCTTGGGGGAAGCAATGATAAGATTATTTAATAAAGAAAAAAGAGATGACAAGAAAAAAATTGAAATTTTTACAAAAAACGAAGGGGAGCTAGAGAAAAAAAAACGGGTAGACCCCCTCTCCCCCAGCCCAAGAAAGTATTGAAAAAAAAAAAAAAAAAATACACTTAGAAAGAACAAAAAATGCACCCTCTGATTACACAGTTTGTTTAAATTGAACCCTCATAAATTTTGTAGAAAAAAATTATTAACAGTTGCCAAGTTGTCTTGTTTTAAACCTCCGATATCTTTGGAAAACACTTCTTTTTCGATACAAAGTTGGCTTATAAAAAATGAACCTTTTCTGATTTAAATTGAGCTTATCTTACATTTGCAAATATTAGCTTAGTTTTTTATTAACGATTAATATATAATACTGGTCTAAAAGCTAACCTCATCTCTATCATGCATATCAACTGCGCATGCGCTCTGGGGGCTTGTGCTTGTGTACCCGCAGAGCGGAAAAAGCTCACGTACTCAAAAATTATAAAACAATAACACGTAAGGACTAATAGTAAAGAGTCAAATAGTATTTACTGAAAAAATTTACGCCTAAACCATTATATGTTGAACACTTTTGATAATGAGGCTCCAGACTTATTTACCACTTATTTATAATCAATATAAATTTTTAAAACGATAATATAACTTGAGTTTTTATAATTGAAGTACGTAATAATGAAATATTAACTGTTTTAATATAAGTTTGTATGTATGTATCAGAGGATCCACTGCAAACATTTTTAAATGGCCGTAAAACTTTGTTTACTTGTACGAGTAAGTTCTTATCAATTTTTTTTTTATTTCCAGATTCTCTTTATGTGTCTGCATTTTTTTTTTTTCTTTTTTTTTTTTTTTATATTGTATCAACTAATATATAGTTTTTAAAGACCCATAAGAATTATTAAAACTAAACATGTAAGTGGTGGCTGATTTAGATTTTCGACCACCTTCAGGCCTCAGCTCTTGGTCTATATGTAATACACAAAGTTTGATTTTCTTGTACTTACAACTATTTTTTTTATAATTATAGACTAACGTGTTAACTTACTGATTAAATACAATAAAACATCATTTTTTGCATTTTGCAACTTTGAAACATATAAATAATTATTTCTTTCATTTAAAATGGTCGTAAATAAAACTATCAGGTAGGCGTACAAACAAAGATACAACCTACATTTTGTTAAGTTGATTATTTGTGAGCTTCTTGAGTCTATTTTATACATGTTTACTTACATACATCTGTACATACACAGATTGGGCCTATTCCAACAATCCTTACAAATATTAATATAAATTAAAAATTATAAGAAATAAAAATGTACAGTAAAATCACTATCTGCCAAAAAGAAGCTTAAAAAGTAAAGCAATTTCCAAAGGTTTTAGCACGTCACAGATAGACAATAGTTACATTATATTCAGCTGTCAGCCTAAAGTTCTTTAAATAAACTACAACACTCAAGAGTTTTCTAATACGGGTACAAGCACTTTGATGCTACATCAGACTCGAAGGATGTACGAACACTTCAGCTCTCTTAGAAATTTGTTTCCATGCTCTTCGAAGATTTTGGTGGCCCTTGTAAGTATGTTAGATTGAATTATACCATACTACACGAATTACATCATTTCTGAAAAACGAGAAAAAAAATTTAAACAAAGAATCAAAGTGCCTATTATTAAATTAACACTCTACTAAGTTCTTGAACTGGAATACTTATCTGACGTAGACTTTTCAGTTCGTTAGCCTGGAAAAAAACTAACGATAAGGAATCCTGGGATGGCTGAGATAGGTATGTGAGTTGGCGTGCTTGTATATCCCTTAGTTATTTTATCCAATTGATGTCCCTGTTAATTTGTATGATAACAGATTTGTACTTACTATTCTTGAAATTTGTTTTAGCTGGCATGTATGTATTATATTGCCTTGTTTAAAAGAGAGAAATAAACATTAAAGAACTAGCTACGACTCATAAATGAGTTAATGACTAATATTTGATAACTATCCAATTTGAATTTTTGTTTTGTCTATTTTGGAGCTGTAGCAGACATAATACAGCAGCAGCCGACAAGCTGAGAGCAACGCAACTTTTCGATACCTATGCACAAAATCTAAACAAAACAATGAGTTCCGGTGAAATCGGCTTTTAGGATTACTTAATCGTAGGAATCCTAGCACCGGCTTCTTTCGATTGCTTTCAAAACTTATAATTATATAATATAACGATGCCACGACTGGTGATTACAAATACAAACACAATGCCATGCACTGATTAGGTAGAGAAACTGTTTATCTATTAGTCCATGAGTCCATCATTCCCTCCTCCCAGTTCATGTGGTCGGTATTACCGACACAATAACGTGCATTCGAGATTCGAGATGATTGAAACTCGATGGAATTTTGTTTTGTGTTTTTAAGTAGCCTGTGTCTCTCTTCAATGATTTTCAGTTTTTTTACACATCCTTTTATGATTACGCTAAAGCGTTATTAGAACTTTTGCAACATATTATTAAAAAAAGTACGTGTTGTGTTTCTCTTGAAATAATTTAAACATATTTAGTTTCAATACATGTTTAGTTTTAATAATTCTTATGGGTCTTTAAAAACTATATATTAGTTGATACAATATAAAAAAAAAAAAAAAGAAAAAAAAAAAAATGCAGACACATAAAGAGAATCTGGAAATAAAAAAAAAATTGATAAGAACTTACTCGTACAAGTAAACAAAGTTTTACGGCCATTTAAAAATGTTTGCAGTGGATCCTCTGATACATACATACAAACTTATATTAAAACAGTTAATATTTCATTATTACGTACTTCAATTATAAAAACTCAAGTTATATTATCGTTTTAAAAATTTATATTGATTATAAATAAGTGGTAAATAAGTCTGGAGCCTCATTATCAAAAGTGTTCAACATATAATGGTTTAGGCGTAAATTTTTTCAGTAAATACTATTTGACTCTTTACTATTAATCCTTACGTGTTATTGTTTTATAATTTTTGAGTACGTGAGCTTTTTCCGCTCTGCGGGTACACAAGCCCCCAGAGCGCATGCGCAGTTGATATGCATGATAGAGATGAGGTTAGCTTTTAGACCAGTATTATATATTAATCGTTAATAAAAAACTAAGCTAATATTTGCAAATGTAAGATAAGCTCAATTTAAATCAGAAAAGGTTCATTTTTTATAAGCCAACTTTGTATCGAAAAAGAAGTGTTTTCCAAAGATATCGGAGGTTTAAAACAAGACAACTTGGCAACTGTTGATAATTTTTTTCTACAAAATGTATGAGGGTTCAATTTAAACAAACTGTGTAATCAGAGGGTGCATTTTTTGTTCTTTCTAAGTGTATTTTTTTTTTTTTTTTTTCAATACTTTCTTGGGCTGGGGGAGAGGGGGTAACGGGTAGACAAAATAATGCAACTCGTAGCCACAGCTGGTTGCAACAAGGAAGAAAAAGAACATATAAGGAATCTAATTGAGTCCAATAAACAAGGAGAGCCCAACATACATGATTTATTAGAGGGAAGGTCCGATGAATTACGGGCTCTAGTAATGATTGGCATGAAAATGCAAGATGTAGAGGGAAGGCTGGGAATGAAAATTGACCTGTGGGAGCCTAACGAAAAGCGCATAAGGCCCCCACCTGAACCACCACCCCCGCCGGATCCTTAAAGCAACGGTAAGCCATTGACTAAGGAGAATACAACGACAATAGTTATAACAATATTAATAATATTAATAATAATGATAGTAACATTAAAAATAATAATGACAGAAGAAATACTGGATATAAGAAAAATAAAGCTAGTATATCGACATAGTATATTGTATAGGAAGACAGGATAAACAGAAACATAAGTGTATAATACATATATATAGCGACAAACGTTAGTTTTCATGAATTCGCAGCCCTCGGACGAGCCGCGAGTGAGCAACAAATCATACGAAAAGAAAATATGAAATAAGTGATTACTGCGCAACCAACAGATATTCTGACAATTAACCCACCCCCTTGTGGAGATAGACTATTGTAAAAATACGTACAAAAATTCAGATTTCTAAAATTTTTGCGGCCCCCGGACGCGGCACGAAAATATTTCAGGGAAAGAGTGGGATCAATTAGGTTTACGATAAAACTTTTTTCGCGGCCCCGGATGCGCCGCAAACTAGATATTCACATACGTTAGACTTAGATTTGCAAAAAAAAACCCACAACTATAATGGATAGGTACGCATGAACAAAGCATTAATAATATTAATCAATTGTAATTTGATGTAATGTGAATGAAAAAAAAGCAAAGCGAATGAGGAGCGCGTGTGGCACTCTCTAGTGAGTAGACGTACTCAATAGGAGTAGAATTAACTCACAGGCCAAATGTAAAAATTACGCATGGTAAAGACAAATAAAAAGGAAAAAACAGACGTATAAGGTGACATATACTTGTAAATTAAAATAATTTTATTCTTGATTACCCGATTGACTTCATTATTGTAAAAAAAAAAAAAATATATATAAAAAAAAAAAAAAAAAAAAATTTTAGCAATTATTGTTAGGTAGAGAGGAGCATGGAGGAATGATAAAAAAAATAAATAAAACAATTTCAGAAAAAATGAAACTATTTTTTAAAAAGGCCCACGAGCCCATGTCGAGTATGAGAGATTAAACCTCCTCTTCTTACTTCCTGCTATCGTTCTTTATTAGAAACAATCCTACTCCTACCATCATGATATACTGATAACCACAACACCTGAAACGCCACACATAACCGTAACGGGATATAGAATTGACTACTATGTCTAAATTAACGAATAGCCCGTTCGTCAAACTGTCCACTTCAAAGTTAGCATAATTTTGCAAAAAACTACATGGACCAGTACTTAATCGTTCATGTAAGGGAGACTAAAAATAATGCACCCAGATCACCGCTCGACGTTCGAGAGGAATAATCGACCACACCCAGTGTGCGGCAGTGTTTCTGAGAACTTGACCATCGAAGGACAACGTTACTAGGTCATCATTCAAACAGGGTCGTCGATATTGGAGAGAAGGCATACGAATCTACAACCCGCATGCTTAACTGAAAAAAAATAAAAGACGCTTGCAATCACATAAGCTGTCACTTACACAACGACATTGCGCGGTAGTGTACGCAAGCTGCTCCTGCTTTTGCAAGAAAGAAAAAAATTAAATTGCATCCATAAGGACCACACAAGGAGATTCTACTGGCGCAAAAAGAAAAAAATCACGCTGTGACGCCAGTAGAGTTGAAGCTCAGCTTTGAGAACTCAGTCGCCACGCAAACATCTTAAAAAGCACACTTTCTCTAGACATTAGAGAGGGAATATGAAAGCTTTGTTGTTGTAAAAAAAAAAAAATAAAAAATAAAAAAAATAAAAGAATATCGAAAAAGCAGCGAATTAACTCAGCAAATACGTCTACGGCGTCAAGAGTGGTTGTTGACAAAAAAAATACCCTAATAAATCCTTTCCTAAATCTGACCACATAAGAAAAGAGATTAGAGGAGTATGAGGGAAACATTATATAAAAAAATGTATGGGTGAAAAGTATTAGAAATATGTACGATACGGGTCAAAACTTCACTGCCAGAAAATGATTTTTTTTTAATTCATACCTCCAAGCTTGTCTCGACCAAAAAAATATACAAGTGAAATGTAAGGCAACCAATCGTCAAACTATTTGACTCTACAGTGTTCTTGAATATGTTATATGACCCCTCAGGCAAAATGGAGCGCATTATATTATATCCGACTATTCACAAACTCAATAAGCGACTTATGATGTAGAGCCGATGCGAAATAAAAGATAACGTAAAGAAACATATTTGCGATGAAGATTTTTTTTTCAACTAGGAGAAAAATACCCACATTGACAAAGACACTAAAATAAATTACAATAATTGTACAAAAAAAGTAAAGAAAGAGAATTAGAAGATGTACGTTTATTATTATATACTTTATATGTGAGGAGAGAGCCACACTCGCAGCTCAACGCTAACCAAATAAAGGGGAAACATAAGAGAAAGGGTAAGGTACATACGGTAATACATTTAAATAAATACTTATCGATGAAGTATAAGTAGTGTTAGGACAAGTATTTACCACAGAAATTAGGGTTGGTAACTAATAGCTAACAGCTTTATATATTACAGGATTAATGAATTTGGCATGGGGCTTCTTTTTTTTATGTATAAGTGCCTTCTCCATCGGGGGGGCCCTACTACTGATATGTTATAGAATGTTCACAGGAAAACAAAAGGTTCAAGAAGAAGCACGAGAATTGGCAGTAATTTAAACCACACTGACATTAGAACTCAGAGCAGAAAGGTGACTGCGATCCTCTAGACGGATACTAGAATTGTCGGTGACCAAAATTAGAATTCGTGAGCCTCGGGGATGAGCGCCGGGAGTCGCTCGACTATATCGGAGGGCGCAGTCCGAAGGATGAAACTATTAAACTAGTAAAGAATTTTTTTTTTTAAGTATGTAGTATCGAAAAAATCACTGTAAGTCAAAAAAAAAAAAAAAAAAAAAAAACTGGTAGTTGTAGCGATAATAATAATAATAATAGTAATGTTATGAGTATAATAACAACAAATACCATTTTAACAATGAAAAAATAAGAATGAGCGCCGGGAGTCGCTCGGCTATAGGGAGGGGCACAGTCCGTAGGACAATAAAATTTTTTTTTCTTTTAATGATAAGGTTGTACGAAATTTTTTTTCTCTCTTTTTTGATAAATAAGCGCAAGTGAAAGTATAAAAAAAAAAAAAAAAAAAAAAAAAAAAAAAAACCACATTGTAAAACCACACTCAATGTAAAGTAGTCGTAAACAGAAGCCCGCTTCGCGGCAATTGGCAATTTCATATATAATTGTAATGTAAGGCAAAGCGCATACAAAAACAATATTGTTATACACTTAGCACACGATGAGAGGAGACTGAATGATTGTGAAAGAAAAAATATAAATGTAAAGGGAACAGTGGTTCTCTAAAAGAATGGAAGAATGAGTGTAGGATACGAAACTACATTAACAACACAAACAACAGAATACAATACAGCACACACACGCACACTCGCAACAAATCCACAGGCTCAGTACCACCAACATCAGAAAGCCAGCGTCGTCGAGGGCGACGACGTCGCGGCCTCGGACGTGTTACGTACGATATGCTAGGCATATCATACTAACTCCCCCTGGTGACCACGAAGCTACCCTATCAAGAGGGTACCGACGGGAGGGGAACGAGGTAATATAAGGCCCGGCAAGCTTCAAAATCGGGAGAACGAAGGGAATACTCGGACAGACCGGCAGAACGAAGGAAAGACTCGCACAGACAGGAAGAGCGAAGAGAACACTCGGAGATATCGGGCAATTAATCGGGAACACACACACGCGTCTTTGCCTTATAATTAAGTATCTTGAATAAAGGTCTTTAAGGTTTCAAGGTTTTGATCGTTCTCGCGAAGCACCTCCTTACCTTTCGGTTTACCCACGTAACAACGGATCATATCACTATCTAATTTACCAAATAAATGAAATCAATAAATCATGTAGTTAACTCCACTTGATTAAAAAAATTACTGGTTGAAAATAAGTAGTTTTTGCTTTTAAATTCTAAGAATTTTTATCAATATTATACGAAAGTACATGATTACAAAATTTTGTATACCAACAAATCTTGTTAAAGTTACATGTATAACATTACAAAGGACTTAGTTTTAGCTTTTCAAGTATACTATTAAAAATATTTTTTTAAGTTTTGAACATTGAAGCAAAAATATGGCATAAATCTTGACACTCCGTCTTGATTAGCATCGATAGGTCCTCCATGATCAGCTATCGGCATCTGGACAAAAATATTTCGCATAATGTTGCAGTGTCGGTGATTCAATGAATCTTTACATCCCCAAAAAATGTACATTAAATAATACACTTAAATTGGTTCATTGCTAAAATATTATGATTAAGTAATATCAATAAAGCCATAGAAATACCTTAAAAAATTTTATGACCGGTTTCGACAGCAACTGAGCTCAGTATCAGTTCACCATTGCCATAGCTTAACAGTTTTATCTGAAAAAAAAATCGAGTTCAGTACATTATTTAAAGCACTTTCCAAAAGGTACTATAATTTTACATTGCTCGACACATTATTGCAATCAATTACACTGTTTTACGTTTGTTAACATAGCGATTGTAATTTTCGTTAATTTAATAATATGAATTTGAACTATTTCACGTCTCTGTGTTTCCCTGTTGATCATTTGCACTCTTTGTCTGCAATGTTTTAGTCTTTTGCATCAGAAATAATTAACAAGATCATAAGTGAAACGACAGGTTAGAGTACTGTTTTTTCAAAACTTATAGTCCACATCAGCCCCAAAGCAATATAAATTACATAAAGTCAAATCCTTTAGATGTTACCGCTATGAAAAAACCACGCGATCTACCAAGAGCCATTAAATCTTGACTAAAGTTAATCGATCCACGAACTCAACGGCAGAGACGAAATGACAAGATTCGAACGGTCACCCATCCGAGTACGAATTGCTCCAAGTGCTGCTTAACTGCGCGCCTTAGTGTGATAGTCTATAAATATTAAAAGGATGGCAACATAATGAGATAACCTCTACTTTTCTTGGCTTATAATTTTGCGACTAAAATTTTTTCTAGTAGGAAACGTACAAATTTTCTTGACAACTGACTAGAATATAATATTTCTGTAACTTACTTGAGTAGAAAGTTTTTAATTAGTGAAAAGTGAATTTTTTTTGTAAACAAGACACGTGTTGTTAGAATATGGTGCATATCTGAATACACCAGATTTTCGAAAAAAATAAAGAATTACTTACAGGGGTACGATTAAAATTTTATTTCCTTTTATCTTCAGACATAGCCTTTTCTTTAATCGCTGTGTCTATGCGTTTTGGTGCGAATAGACTCTACGTTCTTTAATAGGAAAATAATTTTTTATATTTCGTGTATGGGCGAGCATCATCTACTGAAGTTTTAAGGTTAATCCCAATTTTAGAAAATCACTTCTACAGATAAATTTGTAGGAAAATTCGATTTAAAATTTTGTAGAACTACATTACTCAAATCCTTGTAAATTTCATACTTGACATTTAAACTTCTGATTCGATAAGTATGCTTTTAAATCACTTTTTACTATCTGTTAATTTTTATTAAATGCTCACATAGGGTCCAAAAATTGGATATTTCAATTATCTCATTCTAGGTCACATGTTAAAAATGAAACAGTATTGTTGACAAACTTGAATTTCAAGAAAATCCCTTCTTAAAAAGGTTGAAAGGACAGTAATTTGCCTAGTGCGTATGTGCAGACAGTGATAACAATAGTAATTTGTGTAGATAATGTAGTAATAATGTAGATAATAATATAATACATAATTATTATATCATGACAAGCGAAAAATTGTATTAATCATACAATACATTTGACCCTTTGTTCGTTAATGCACGTAACATCGAAGTCAACTCTACGAAATTTAGAAGTTAAATTTTTACTGATTCCATTTTGTTACTGTGGCAGAACGTTTCTCATGTGATACTAGTGGGTCATAACGTAATTATTTATGTATGCTAATTTTTCTGCAAAATTCCGCCGTCATGCTTTTATAAAATTTAGCTTCTAATATACATTTTTGATTTCATATACGTTTTACGTACTAGATTATCTAATAAGGGATCTGCAGTAAACCTTCTAATCCTTTTGATAAATGAATTTGAAAGATATCAATGGTACGAATACCACCGATAGCACAATGTTAAGTATATTATTTTATTATAGTTAAACGAACCAAATGAGTAACGGAATTCCTCGTTTTCTTTAAGCTGCGCCATGTGCTTGTCATATAAATCTAAAGACTGTACACAGTCAAGTCAGAGAATACGAAGGCACTCGATACATATCGATATTGCGTTACGTCAATATTTTGTATCGATATCGTACACAATTGAATATACGATTAGAGTGGGTCCACTCCACGGTGTAAGATATGAGGAAGTTTGCCTTGCAAGCTCAATGTTGATAACGCCAGGATAAACTAGCTCTGTCATGGTAGCTTCCGCGAAAATTCAAAATATATTTTATTTTTAAAACAAATTTTTTTTCCAAGAACGACTGTCAAAAGATATGCTAAATCGCATTAAGGACCAATGCTTGGCCACCAAAAAATTAGTCCCAGAGATAGGCCACAATCACAGTTTTACGATCTACACGAATTTTTGCAGCTGTAAAAATATTTTTATTAATACTCACGCTTAAAAATTATATTAATTTCATTGTTAAGAGTTATATTAATAATACTTTAACCAGGAAATAAGAAAAAAGTGTTTCTATAAAGTGATTTTGGTCGGCTGGCCAGGCTTTGGGACATCTGTCAACGTAACCTCACTTTTAGTGTGTCCTAATAACTGGCCAATGTTAATTGCGTACAATTCATACGACTGGCCAGTTATTGGGTCTTGAAGTTTCGGCCACAGGGACAAGTTTTTTCTGCAGCGGCCAAGAATTGGGACATTCCATCATGTCAAATAATAAATAAAAGCTTTTTTTCTGTTCATGCAAAAATCATTTCTATTTCATACAGCTTAAAATAGTGTTATAACTATAATATAATCCCTATTAGGACTTGAAGTTTTTCTTTTTTTCTATATTTATGGAGTACTTTAGAAATTGTTCTACTTAGGTGGCCAACGTTTGGTACATTTACCTTAAATTAAAAAAAAACTAAGTAAATAAACATGTTTTAAAATATTTATCGCTTACATTTTATGAAGAATAATTACTTAGATGAAATATTCATGAAGCTCATCTTCGCATCGATAGAGAAGATTTCTCTGTTAATAAGGAAGATATCTCCGTTGATATGTACACTGGAGGCAATTTAATTCGTTGAGCAGAATATTCAAATATTCAATTCCCATTGGCTGATTCAATTACATAACCTCTTTCATTGGTAAATTTTATACTTCCCACTCAACGAATTAAACTGCCTCCAGTGTACTGATGAGCTTTATGGATGTTTCAACCACGTAATTATTCTACGTAAAATATGAGCAGTAAAAATTTTATATTGTTTAATTAATTAGTTATTTTTATTTAATACGATATATCATATTTTAGGACAGTCGTTCTTGGAAAAAAAATTTGTTTTAAAAATAAAATATATTTTGAATTTTCCCGGAAGTCGTCATGACAGAGCTGGTTTACCCTGGTTCCATCTACTTAAAGCTTGTAAGGCAAACTTCCTCATACAACTTCTCCCATGCAGTAGGCACCCGAGTAGAAATTAAAGTGGGCAGCCCAGCTTAAACGCATGGTCCAAATCAAGCAACCAAGCCTGGCTGTAACGCTGTCGGTAGGTTTGTAATACGGCGCTGACTTGGGCGCAGCTTGGCCTGACTTGACATGGCTTTCGGCCAGTAATCACCCACTTTCGTTTGCACTGATATTGGATATATATAAGCATATAAGTTTGTATATATATCCATGTGTGTCTGCGTGTGCGCACGTCATACTACCCGATCAGAAACTTTAGTGGGGTGCTGATGGGGTCCACACTAGGCTGCCAAATTAACCACATGTGGTCCTAGAATGGCATCGTCACGGGGCGTAGATGTGGTCCTCTCTAGTGTGTCCCAATAAGAAAGAAAGTTTACCTAACCCTTTGTATTTTTTGTGTAGGTACATCATTACATTTAATACAATTATCATCATAAGAGCATGTGCCTGATTTACCATGCGTGCTATGCAGATTATGGAGTTTATCGGCCGTGTAGATAAGGAAGAATTAAATTACGGTCACATATATATAACCCAAACACGGAAATATATAATGTTTTAAACAGTTTTGGCTAGGTTACTGGGGCAGCCTACGATGGACCCTCAGTTCTCCCCGTGACGCGCCTAATGGGGTACCAACTAGGCAGCCTAAGGGGGACCCCATTAACTAAGGTGGCAAACCCATTAAATTTCTGATCGGGTATTTGTATACTTTTATATATCCATATAGACGTCTCTGAATTATACTGATCTGCAAAATGGGGGCAGCACTGAACTTGCACACAGCGAATACTAAATTACTAACCCCTACGATGTAGACCAAGAGCTGAGGTCCAAGGGTGGTCAAAAATTGATACCTGCCGCAACTCAAACCATAATTGGAAACATTCCATGATTTGTTAAAACCCGAAATATTATTGTCATATTTTGTTTTGGTAGACAGTTTTACAGTAATTGATGTAGTGCCATGTAGTCGGCTAGGTAGATGACTATTATTACTAAATGTATTCATTCCTAAACTTTTAAGTATGCATTTTTTATTATTTAATATACTTACAATGGTCTAGTTGTCATTTTTAAAACCATAACTATAAACAAAAAATTTAATGATTAATGTTTCTTTTCGAATGAGTAATAAATTTATAAAACCTGAATTCATTATTTTTAAATGTTTCTAGGCTATACTCTCAGGAACATGGCGCCTGGCGGAATTAATTTCCTGCGTTAAATCTTATGGAGCAAAATAGTTGTAGTGGTCGCCGTCGACAAAAGTTCTCTACGTTCTCCTAAAAATACGCGTTCAAGTGACATGTAGCATCAAATGACAGGTGCATAGCAAATAGGCCCTTATTCCTTTATATGTAGAAGAATTGGACTGGGAGAAAGCTACGTGTACATGTATTTATTCAGTTCACCCCCACTCCACAAGTATGTAAGGGAGAAAGACTGACTGCCCTCGACTTCTCTCTTTTTCTACGTGGGTTTTGCTGTCCCTGCTTGGAATAATTAGTTTATCTTTTGTATCTATTGGTTAAAGCTGCATTTATTATAGCTCAAAAATTGGAATTTACTTGTTGTAGCTCTTTCTGGAATAAAAATTATGGGTCTCTCGCAGGCCATTTAGGATGTATCAGGTAAAAAAAAATAAAGATTGAGATCTGGTACAATATTTTTCATGTAGAATTCGACTTGTATGCAGTTATGCCTTTCCCTGTAGTTTTCTTATATATCCTATATTTCGCAAATGCGAGAAAGAGAAAAACTCTGCCTACCTTTGACGTCTTTCTTTTTCATATATATATATATAGGTACAACCGATACGTGCTGTTGACCCCAAGTGCCCCGTGAACTCTGGCATTGGCGTTTCATACTGAACTCTGGCATTGGCGGAGTCACCTGAGATGTGCTCGTAGTCAAAGCGCATCATATATTAACCTACGACACCGTACCTTTTTTACTTTAAATGTATAATTACTGTGCAGGCACCAATTATACAAAATAAAAAAAAACAGACTGGATAATCTATGGGCTCATACATTATAACACATCTGGACATTAATAACTTCAGTTCAGAATCATACTTTACATAATGAAATACATGATTGTTTAACTAAATTACTTTAAACAAATTTAAACTACAAAACTTCGTAGTCATCCACAGTAATTTGTGTGCAGTAATTGGGTCTGTACATCAATATAGAAACCTCATGGGAGATACCCGTGCAACAATTGGGGGCGCAGTAACTGGTACTGATTTTATAACCGTACGCATCAGGAGTACAAGCCGCATCAACACTAAAACAATTATCTAGAAAAAAAAAGAAACATGCCAAAATAATTTATTTTACTCAATTTATAACGATTTTCAAACCCTGATTTTTTTCTATTTTGAGGGTGAAAAACTGAGGTGTGGGTTTCGGGACCCCATACAGAAGTGAAACTTCGAAACTGTCTATTACCAGACTCGTTAAATCTTGTTAAAATTGCTTTTTTTAACTCATCTGACTTTTTGCTTTGAGACATAATAGATATTTTAAAAATAATTTTCACGATGTGAAAAACTTATACTGAAATGAAATAAAAAAAATAGTTTTCGTTCCACTCCCTGTTTTAGTAATACGTATTTCTTGTTAATATGACTGTGATCTAATAGGGTAATTGTACTTTTTTTGTGATCGATCGGTTGGTCGGTCCGATTCCTCTAGCATCTACATAGATAGTGAACATATGTGGACCAAATGGCCTACCGACCGACCGTCCGACCGATCGGCTGATCACAAAAAGAACGTACCCATAATATTGAATTCTCGCGGGAATGGCCATTCCAATTGAGAATGATGCTTAATAAAATTACTTTCTCTCTCATTTTCATGAGCTTGATGGTTCTATACATTTTGCATTGAACAACCTGGACTCCGTGTGATCATTGCCTTTATACGTTCTTGCGGTGAGTAATAAGTTATAAACGAAAATTGTTATGAACTGAAATTTCAGTACTAGATTTTCCGTTCTGTTGGCTTAGAAGTAAAAACTTGTCTTGGTATCCATAATACTATCAGCGATCACATGTTTTTCGTCCAGAAAATCATGATTTATGATATCCTAACCTACTTTTCACTGTGTGTACGTTGAAGCTGCGATGATTTCAAGATTTTAAAGTCATTGCTAGAGAACGTCTTAGTCGATCAAAGAATTAAAGGAAATTTCTCTCTATTATGGCGATACATAAATAGTCATTTTTCATTTTATTTACTTAATTCAAAATAGTGAATAGTCTTGTTTTTTCAAATCAAATGTATGTTAATCATTTGCCCTTGTTAAGATTATTTTTACGCATTGTTAAGAAAGACTTTTAAAGCTATTGATTACTAAATCAATATAATAATCCATGTACAGCTAAAATTAAAGAGAATTCATTATAGAATTGTGTACTTCATCTAATGGAAATGTTCAATTAAAAGCAACAAAACAATTATGCTTTAATCTAGTAAAAAATAATTCAAATATTATTAAATAATTATAAATAATTAGAAAACTAATGTATAATCTACACGAGATGAAACTTGTGGTTTTAATTATTAAGTTTTTATACTAACTCAAAAAATACCATTAAATCAGTTAAATAAAAACTATTAGAATCATTTTTTAAATTTAAGTACATATTAATTAACATATTTATTAATGCCAAATAAATAAAGCTCATTATTAATACGTACATTTAATATATTTTGAAACATTTTTGAATACACAGAAGTTTAGTATAATATTTGAAATTCTATAAATAAAATTTGTAATAAAAATTTTTAGTCGTTTTTATGGAGATAAATAATGTTTAGATTTCCAATAAGTACCTGTGCCACTTAGAAAATTCTTTATTTTATATTAATAGTGTGTATACAATTTACAATTGCAAAATACAATATACTATTGCAAATCATAAAATGTACGTTTTGGCATTGAGTCAGTACGAAACTTAGAAAAAATTCTAATGTTAGAACTCAAAATTTTTTTTTTGCGATGGATAAGATCTTTCCAAGAAAAAGAGTGTGGGTTCATAATATGTAAAATACCGTGGATGACTGCAGTGAATAGTTTTTATTTTTTTTTATTTTTTTTTACAGCAAGATCGTTTCTGATGAGTTCACTGTTTCTTCAATGATCTCTTACTTTTTACCAAAATAAAATTGTTTTTCGGGTGGAAGTCTGCTAGTGAAAAGTTCAGAGAAGGAGCGCAAGCATGTACTTGACCAGAAATCTAAGGTATAGCTACCGAACAAGTTTGGGAGGCCCTCTGTAGGCAACGGAAGATGAGCCACCAGTAGAAGTGTGAGGGGGCAAACGGAAGGTGCCGAAATAACCGAAGTAACCTAGCCTTGTCCTATACAAAAATATATAAATTTTCAATATATATACACATACACATATACATATATATATATATAAAAATTATGCGTGGTCATGTATAGACACTTCTAGCATTTTTATACTGTGAAAGTGAAATATAAGCAAACATTCCATATAGTAATTTGAAAATCCGTGAAAAAGTTGAAAGATATCGCTTATTAAATCGAAAAAGTAGCAAAAAGTAGAGGGTTTTAAAAAGCCAAACTTAAGTATAAAACGATGAGTTCGGTACATTACACCTCTGGCTCGAAGTGTGGTGAAACTCTTTTTTTGACTGCTCTTAGAATAGTTTTTAAAAATACTAAGAACTGAGAAGGAGAGAGACTAGCCAGAATGAATAAAAAGAACGTATAAGAAGTTATGCTTTCATTAAAACAAAATATCAGTATATAAAGCTATGTCAATAGATGTAATTTTTTTATTACCTCCAAGTATAAAAAGTTATTTCTTTTATATAAAAATAAAAAAAGTGTTCAAGTACTCGGAATTTTGATTTTTTTTTTTTTTTTTTTTTTTTTTTTTTTTCATTATTAACTCAAACTACACCTCTTTTGCAACATATGGTAAATATATGCTCTTTCACTCGTACGTATATATCTATATATGCCATTAAAAGAAGCTTCGTGTTTACTTCCAATCAGTCAATCTTTTGCAGGTCTGCAAAATTTCTGGTAACTTCTGAAATAATTCAAATTATATAAACATCATGAATAGGTATGGATAACTACAGTTTAGCTGGGATCGAGGTAATGAAAACATCAAGCGCTAAAATTAATTGAGTTATTGATAACTTTCGGATATCCATGAGGCTTTGCAGTGGATTTTTTGTAACAGTAATACTATATCTGAATCACTGCACTTTTTTTATAAACTAAAACGCATGTACATGATACACTAAGTGAAATGATAGTTAACAAATTTTACACTCCAAAGAGACACGTTTACTTCAACGTAAACCATAGACACATGGTACACGACATAACCTAATCTTCTTCCCATGAAAATGCAAGGACTAACTGCTGGTGATATTTGAAAACAATAAATACATAAAATTTCATTATTTTTTTCTTCACTTCTAAGTATGCAAGCCAGTATAAATAATGTATCATGTTTACTTACTGTGATCGACAAAACTTTATGAAGAAATATTAAGTAATCCGACGATCAGCGCGAACACTGAGGATTCTGGACCCATCTATAGGGTATATACAAGCGGAAGGACAACTTCACTTTGTAAACAGTGAAATAAATGTTCACTTCACAAAATAGTGAATTATTTCACTATTTATTAGAGACTAGCGATTTGAAGAGCGTCTCATTTAAAAAAAAGTGGAATTCTCACTCAATTTAAAGTAAAAAAAAATTTGAATTTATTAATAGTGAATATTTTCAACTAGCTTCAAGTGAAAAAGACATTCACTACCAAAATAGTGAACATATTCACTGGTTCAAATTTAGACAGTAGATCTTCACTATTTCGGCAGCCAACCTCGAACCTAACGTTCGCCCTCTCACTCTGCCACCGTAGGCCCACCTTTGGTACTTCGGTAACCGAAGGGGAACCTCCAGTTTGCCGGAATACAGTTTCTGATCGGGTAGGGATCTAATTATCTGATTAACACCATCGATTCACTGAATACCGTTCGAGATTGACTGTCATATCTGCAGTGTTCGCAAAAGGCTCGATTAGTTAAGTCAATTTAGATCACGTGATCATTTACCATAAGTGCGAGGGAGATGGTGAAACCATGTTGTCTCCCTGCAGTTTTTGATTCTATATCCTTGTTAGATTTTTAATACATCTGTTTAGAAAACTAGAAAGAATTCAATTTTTTTTTTCAATTAATTGGAAAATTATAAATAAAAACCTGCACATTGAACGGAAAAACTTAAACTAAACTGTATGGGACTGATATAAACGCATTTCAAACATTTGTTTTTTTTCTGTTAACAGCAATTTAAATGATTAAGTAGTCAGAAGAGGATGCTTTTATGTATTTACACTCAAACAGAATGGAGATATTTATTTCTGCAAATGACTTCCTGCAAATCTGCAAATACATGGTAACACAGTAAAACTCTTGGTGGGTCATCATAACTAGCACATGTTTAGATGTACTGTATGTGTCTATAAAGTTTATATAATTGCTAAGACTTCAGTAGTGAAAATGGTTTTATAACAACAACTTAAGTAGTATACTTATTTGACATAAGAATTAACACAATTAAAACTGTTATGTACATATTTCATACTAAAAATAAAATACAATAACTATTATATTAACACCTCTACATACCCACATTGTGCCGATTTTAATGTTTTCTAGAGTATCAATGTAGTTACAAAATGTTTACTCCTGATGAAGTTCTTACAACGGTTTTTGCAAAAATATAATTTATGTATCGGTACTTATTTCTCATCATCTAATTAAATAGTTTGTGACTTATAATTATACATTAGTTTGTATCAAAATGTATCTGAAACTTATAATACTTCAGTGTAACGCTTTTTTTCCTATTGATATTGTTAGATATGACAATTTCTATAAAATAAGCATAAATATCATTGTAAAAACTGTGAAAAAACTTTTACTTAAAAAATTTCTATTTGTTTTAAGTTTATATATATATCTTACACATTTTTGAAATTATATAAATTATTTAATCCACTCGTATGTACGCTCCACTACTCTAATGTTATTGATAAAAATATACAAATTAATTTTTACTACTGACTTACTAATTTATTTATTGATAATCCAAGATCAGATGTCTCACTGTAAAATAGTAATGTCATTTACTGTCAACTTTTTTAATAAAAAGTTGTTTTTAAAGTCAATATTTATCGAATGCAAAAGGACTAAAATTTAGATAAACAAATAAAGTCTTTGTTGACTGTAAGTTAAATTATATTTCGCAGTCGATATTTTTCAGTTATTTATATAGATCCAGATTATATGTCTTTGTATTTATTATAATATTTAGCTTTCATTCATTTAAAAAAAAATAGTATCAATATAAGGATCACTTATCTCATTTTGATAAAGTTCTCAGAAAAACGATTCTGTGACAACAGAGCTACGTTCATAAGCATCATTTACAATCTTTTGTATAAAATCTATGTAATACGAGACATCTACATAAAATGCGATGTTTGGAATGTGTGGATCAAACTTAAAACCTCCTGATAGTACTCCAATTAAGACATCTCCGTTAAAAACTAGGGGTCCTCCGCTGTCACCCTTCAATAGAATCATACATAAGCATAAATACAAGCGCAAATGAGAATCCAAAAAAATTTGCTTGAATTATCATTCTTATACTTTTTGGAATATACTCACGTGAGATACAATACCAACGGCTTCTTGTTGGGTGTTCGAGTAATTATTGCATGGAATGGCACATATCCTTTTAATAAAAATACACTTGTCCTCCCTATTAGCTTCCTCGTAGTTGAAAATTTTGTACGTAGAGGTGCGTAGTTTGAAGTCAGTCTTGCCGTTTTTTTTTGTTAGATAGCCATTTTCATTGGTTCCCAACGTACTCCTACCTCTACCGATTATTATTGCTTTCTTGCCAGCGTGATTTGAATTTAAGTCAGGCAAGCGTAGTGGTTTTATCCATGGATATTGACTGGAAGTGAATTCACCTTGAATCTGTAAATATTCATAATTTCATCACTTTGATACCCAATTCCATACCATAAAATTTGACCTAACATTTTAAAATTAATTTCTAATAAACTAATTTGAATATTACTGAAAACAATTATTCTAACAGACGCTTCTAATAGAGTGAAAGATATGTTATATCAATGACCTTTATAATACCAATGTCGTCAATTTTATTTCGATCGAGGAACCAGTTGTATGGTACGTAAGTTTCAATAACCTTATGGTATGATTCTACTGGTGTATTTCTTATTGTTATTTTGTTGAAAGGAAGATATGAAGGTACCATATACAATCCCAATTTTCGTTCGTTTCGTTTTAAACAATGGGCGGCGGTGATTGCGTAATGCGAGTGAACAATAGCAGCTCCACAAATTGAATAGGTGTGTTTTGAATTTTCCATATTGATTACGAGCAGCGTGATATAATAACCATAGTCTTCTACTTGCACCACATTTTCTTGATTCCCAGTTATTCGTTCGTAATCCAATCCCTGAACTACATCAAATAAGGCTTGATCAAATTTAAAGTTAAGATTTATTAGTTGTGATGTAGTTTATTTAAATTTTATTTTTTTTTAATTTTATTTATTTACTTATTTTTTATTTGTTTGTTTATTTTTTATTTATTTATATTATTTTTTTTATAAGAAACTTAACAATTTTAACATTTAACTAGTATTATTAACAATTATAGAAATTTTAATAGGGTACACAAAACTCAGAAGAACCGTACAAGCTTATTATTTTATTTTTAAATGATATAAACTATTAACAATGACAGTTTTCAACAACCTCTTCTTGATATCTATTTTTTATTAACCATCAAAGTCAATCTAGTAAAGTGTCTTTTTTATACATGTTAAAAAAAAATTTTCAAGCATTTTTATTGGTGAATTATAATTTTTCAACAAAATAAAATTAAAAGTAAGGGTGAAAAATTTAATGCTATTAAATGATTATTTTTGTAGGGGCTTGTTTCATACAAGTTTATTGTATACGTAAAAAAATTATTAGTAGTATTACAAGATTAAAAAATTAAAATGACGCATGGATACATTTAATTTCATCACCTTTTTTTTTATCATTGCCTAATCAAAATTAAAAATGTGTTTATACAGCTTTCAATGAGTTTTATACTTGATACTGCAAAATTAGTATACGGTTGAACAAAATAATAAAAACATGAATATTTGTGTATTATAATTCACAAAAGTCACCCAAATTTTATACGACTTTTTTAGTGTATTAACTAAGTAAAAAATAGCACGTTCAAACGAACTACTTGTAATGCATTGCAGTTTATGATCAACATATTGAAAACTACAAAAATTCAAGTCAGTGCTAATATAAGATTCTGTACATCAGTTAACATTAATTTATTTTGGTTGCTATTTAACTATTCAAATATTTAGAAGGAATTAATGAATAAACGAACGAATCTAAAATTTATGGCCTAAATACATGCGTGAATATTTCTTACAGCCTCAACCCCAGAACTACTATTTATTACTTACATAGTTTGCTTCTTATTGAAACTTCTGCGTCATATCCAATTTTTTTGGATCTATTTTATTGAATTTTTTTTTGTTATCGATTAATTATAAAAGGAATTAAATTGTTGACATTTACGCAACAGAAATTACGTTTTTAGGCACGACTAATGTATTGGAGTCCCTTATATTTTTCTCAGAGCAAAAACAATTTTTAAATTTATTTTTTTTTGTGTGAAAAATATTTCAGAACAAGTATAATGATCAGATAGTGTATGTACGCATGCATGTTTGAATGTATGTACGTACGTAATCAAGTTTTTCGATAAACTCTAGTAATTGTTATAGAACTTTTTCTACTATTTAGCGTCTTTCACTATATTAACTGTATGTTAAGTAGAGTAATCGTCGTAATTATGAGTAAAACAGATCGTCCAAAATTTTTTTTTTTCAAGTTTTTTTTAATGTTTTTAAAAAGTTTCGAATGATCGTCTATAAAACGTTCTTCTGAAATACAGAAATTACATCTGAAATTCATCTGGATAATAGTATACCAAATATTATTGAAATTGTTAATTATACGTAAAAGTGTTAGCTGATATTTTGAATTTTGATAATCGTCTAAGGAAACTACTGCTATTCAATATGATAAGTATGCTTTGATAATTAATAATATGCTAAGCTATACTACTGAAAGCTTTATCAAAAAGTAAACATCCAGTTTGAATGTAGCAGTCCGTATGGAGAAAAAGTTTGAATACTACTTTATCGTACCTATGTTTGTTAGAAAATTTATTTGAATTACAATCTGGCGCTAGGGAAGTTCTTGTAACTAACATCATGTTTATGAGAAAACTTGAGATGTTTCAATGTAATTTTGGATGTAGATTCTGATTTTTTTTTATGTTAAGCTAATAGGTTTGTTGTTTGTTGCAATCATGAAAATGAGTTTCTTAAAAATTGAAACACTGATTAATACGATTCTACTCAAATGTACAAGTGATGAAATGATGAAAACGTAAATAAGAACTTCATTACTTAATGGAGCATCTTAAAAATTGCGTTGTACTTTTTTTGTAGTAAAAAGATAAGTTTATAGAAAAACTTACTAGTCATTTTTTGAGGCACGACTAATAAATTATTGGTTTCTATTTTTGTCAGAGCTTAAAGAGCAGATAATCTTAAATTTTTGTGTGCAAAATGTTTTAAATATCGTTTTCCAAAATCTTGGGTTCCAAACTCCAAAAGCTTTATAACTTTTATGTCAGATAATGCGGCTTAATGTTCTTAAGATAATCGGCTTTAATATACTGATTTCTATTAGTATATGTATACTTACCAACAATGAAAAATAGTGGTATCATAATAAGTCTAATACAATAAACTGATATCATTTTTAATTGATTTGTAAAATAATTTTTCGCAATAAATTACAAACTTAATCTATATTAAAAAAACTTCGATTAAAATTTATTTGTTTATTAAATTTAGCGTTTAAATGTTATTTAAATTTTTGTTCACTCGTTGAGTTTAAAAAAAAACTTAACTACTTCGTCACACGCTCACACAGGTCAATCCATTCTCATGCTGAAAGAGATGTTTTATATACTTTTATCTGTGTATCGTTTTGGATAAATTTATATACATTTATTAATCAAACTTAAGATTAACTTTATCAGCTGTTATTAAAATTGGAAAACCAAACTTATCGGCTGTTACTAACACATTACGTATTTATCACCTCATACACTTTATCCATACATGGCCATGTGATGTACTTTGTCCTGAGTAAGTTAAATTTTGTACTTAACGACTTAACTTCAGAGATTCGGAGCCAAAGAAATCTCAACTTTTCTAAGATCACCCAGAGGTATAAAGGCAGTCACGTTTGCTGGAAACTTCAGTCAAGAAAGAGTTTACTTGAGAAGCTCACCGGTCCTTTCCAGGGCCATCGGGCGTTGAACTACCTTGCCAAGAAATATATTAGAACTAAAAAAATTGACAAAAAACAGCCTTTGGGGCTAACAAAAGTCTCAACCACGCTAAAAGTCGCAAAAGGATGAATTAGAAGGAAAACTTTAATTGAATCTAATGTATACAATTTTAGGCGTCAAAAAACTGACGCAGAATATTAGTTGAAATTGAAGCAGCATCAAAATTGACACATAAAGAATTTATTAAGTAAGAGATCAGATTTTCATTATAACCCTCACAGTAATTTCTTAAAACTTCTAGATTTTTAAATAGGTAGAGTATATATTTGTATTTTTGTGGCGATAAAAAATGTTAAGATTAAGCTTCAGGACTTTGTTGCTTTGGTAATAAAGTTGTGAAATAATAAAAACTTTTTCAAGTATATATTTTTTGTGAGTTAAGATCTTTACAGCTTAAAAAAATAGCCTTTTTCGTAGATTATACAGGTGAAACTGCAAAGCAACGGCCTTTTAGGGCCAACGATTATTTTGTGGCATAAGGAACGCATGGTACTTTTTAGTATAATTATATTGTTTTCACTTTTGACCAAGTAAACTGTATAGTTTCCGAACAAATATGTTTTTAATAAGAAGATTTCTGTTCTGAGAAGTGTCAGGAATAGATGTAAAATTTTTAACTTAAAACGTTTTACATTACATGTCAACACACTACGGTGTTCCATTTAGTGGTTCTTGGGTGAGGGTGAAACCGAGATAGGGGGGAGGGGCGCTAGTTATCGATACAATCAGAGTTGATAATAATTCTTCTTGACTTATCATTACCATCTTACGAAAACTTTTAAAAAACATTCAATAAATCTATTGTGTCACTTTACTTCACTGAATCCTGTTCTTTATTTGTAGATCTAGGCTTATTAAATTTGATGTAAATTGAAACAAATAAATTTATTTTTCTGAGGTTTGGAATTTTAGATCTATGAAAAAATGAACCCTAGATGGTGAAATAGCGATCCTGGCAGTAATAACACCCCTTTTCAAAGCTCGCTAACAAAGAGAAAATTGCACAAATTTTTCAATTTTTGATTTCATTCTGTTTGTTACCTATGACGTTGACCATATCATTTAATGATCTGCAAAATGAAACGAAAGCTTTTGTTGAAATGGTAATTTTTCCTTTTTGAAAGTCTCTGTACGACCTTCTGGAGCATAGTTATAATAGAAATCATAAAAATGCTTTCAACACAATATTTTCTAATTTTTTTACTGCTTTACTCACAACTGTACTCCAAAAAACAGAATTTTGGAAAAAAGTAAAATGAAGCTTTCGATATTAAACTTTAATACGGTCTTTTAATCATTGAAAAATATGATCAGCATCCAACTCTGCAAACGTTTGACGTAGGAAAAAATTTTTGCATTTTTTTGCCCCTCAAATCAGAAAAAAAGTAGTAGCAGTAGTTTCAATGAAGGTATTGAAAAAAACTTTTTCGATTAAAAA
This sequence comes from Copidosoma floridanum, assembly GCF_036245765.1. Lineage (NCBI taxonomy): Eukaryota > Metazoa > Arthropoda > Insecta > Hymenoptera > Encyrtidae > Copidosoma > Copidosoma floridanum. Next base: position 2,464,342 of record NW_028321897.1, on the reverse strand, counting down.
CAACGTATTCACTGACTAAAGTTATATTTTTATTCGTAACGTACGTTTACAGCTACATATGGTAATCCTTAGATTAAAGTCATATTCCACTGTGATGATTAAAATGTTTACCACCAACCAACACTTACACATATATTAAACTCATTACTATAAAGATAAAATCACTTGTGCAAATTTTTTGTCGTTATCAGAGGTAGAGTTTTGTTACAACAGAGTTATGATCATATGTATCATCTATAATTTTTTGTAGAAATTCGACGTAATGTGAGACTTTCACGAAATAAGCAATGTTTGGAACACCTGATTGATAGTTGAAACCTCCTACTAGTACTCCAACTAAAATGTTGTCATCGACAACGAGTGGTCCTCCACTGTCACCCTGAGTGTGCATAGGCATAAGTACAAATATATTCACGAATCAAAAAAAATATGTTTTAATTCTTATTCTAACATTTTTTCGATGATACTCACATAAGATACGATACCAGTGGCTTCGTATTGCATGTCATATTTATTCCTGTATGGAATCGCGCATATACATTCCGAAAAAAAACATACTGGTACCCTACTGGCTGTCGTATCGCTTAAAATTTTGTATACAGTAGTGCGCAGCTTAAAGTCCCACGTACCTGCCTTTTTTGTTAGGGCCCCATTAGCATCGACTCCCAACGTGTTTTGACCTCTACCTGTTACTACAGCTGTTTCGCCAGCGTAATTTGAATTTAAGTCAGGCAAACGTAGTGGTTTTATCCATGGATGGTTATTGGACATGAACTCACCTTGAATCTGTGTGAATATTCATGATTTAATTATTATGTTCTATGCTCATTGCAAGTATGCTTACAACATAAGACTGAATAATTTAATAATTAAAATTCATCCAAATTATGAAAAAACTAACCAGAACCAAAAGAGTACTGTCAGTTGTGAAAGGGACGATTTCACGGGTAAGAATCAGGAGTATATCAATACCAGCGTAATTTCGAGGTTGTGCGTTCTTATTGTATAGTTATTATTAGCGTATTTGAACTGTCAAGAAAAGTCTTTCAAAACGAGCTTTTAATAAAGTTAATAAGCTACTATGTTTAATTGTATTCAAATTTTCTTCGTACAAAAAAAAATGCTGGTTATCGTACAAATCTAAATTAATCTATATACCGCCAATCATTTTAAATTTGAAACCAACATACTACATACCTTTACAACACCAATATCGCTAATCTTGTTCTCATGATGAAACCAATCTGGAGATACGTAAGCTTCAACGACTTTATGATACGATTTAATTGGAGGGTTTTTCATGATTTCTTTGTTAAAAGGAAGATGTGATGGTACCACATATAACTCGAATCTCCAATGCGTGTGCTTTACACAGTGAGCCGATGTAATTGCGTAATGCGAGTGGACAATTGATGCTCCGCAAACTGAAGACACCCTTTTTGAATTCCTTATTTTAATACCTAATATCATTACATAGTAACCGTAGTCTTCTACTTGCACCGTTTTATCTTCGTTGCCAATTATTTGTTCGGAATCCAATCCCTGAACTAAATGTATTATTAGACTCGCATAATGTTGGATAATGTAAAAGTTAAAATTAAACTACGAGGTGTGTAGTTTATTAGAAAAACATTATTTTACAAAGGTAATTTATTTTCAAACGACCGTACTTTTTCTTTTTTAGAGTAAAGTCTAATGAGGAGTGCATGGTAAAAGCTAAATCCAGGGGTGCCAGGGCCACTCGGTCCTGATTTATGGATCTATGAGTGCTTCCGTGTGAGTGTCTCATACTATGTATACTATCCAAGCACTCGTACGGATACCTTAATTCATCCATAAATCAGGACCGAGTGGTCCTGGCGCCCTCAGGATTTAGCTTTTACCATACAAACCTTATTGGTCAAGTTCAAGAATCTCTATGCTTTGTATGTGATGTTACATCGATTTTTCCCGTCAAAGAGCAAACTATCTTATGAAAAAGAACCTAGATTTAAAAAATTTTTTACATTATGAGATGTAATTAAATGTAACATTTTGATATAAGCGTTTCATCCTGAATGTCTGTAAGGGCAATTAGTCATATCTTTTTACCAAGTGTTAAGTTTTTTAGCACCTTCTCAATTTTATTTTTTCTGTTTTTAAAAAAAAATGTGAGTTTCGAAATACTCATGAGAAATAATAGTTTACTCAAATATATTTTAAAGAAACTCGTCGATTATAATTTTCAATTAAAGTGAATTTTCAGAAAAAAATACTCAGACCTTCAATAAAACTAAAGTTTTTTCATTGGTTCATTCATCAACACAGTAATATCCAACAACCCAGCTATTACATGGGTTTCTCAGTGCGAAAATAAATAAGAGCGTGACTTGTAGTTAACTTATACTTTATTAGCGCTACTTGTATTCGAGGGAAGCTTCGCGTGTTCTCCAGTCTCCCGGGCCTCGTCCTTTCGCTCTCGCGTCTCTAGCTAATCTCCCCTTTACTCTCTTGCTTTGCTCTCCCTTTCCTATATTCCTGTCGCTTCTCTTCTCTATTCCCCTACCTTTTGGGCCCAGGCCAATGGGGGCGCACGCATGCATAGCTATATGCTATTGTACTTAATAATATTTTTGCACACAAATTTTCCGGAGAACGCATAATTTTATGAATTTGCAAAATAAAAAAAAAAGTTTGATGTAACTTTTGTACCACTGTTCAAGATTATGTATCTATGTAAGAAATCATGAGGTATACATTTGTAAAATATTTCGATTTGAGAGAATTGTTAACCCTTACCCACCCATTAGTTACCAAAAAGATGCGAAAGACGCGAAGCTCAACATTAACGTAACACACCACATGAGTACATAATTGTACGTAACATTAGAGTATCATTTATAATATAATACAAAATTTTTAATTTCTATTTAAAGAGTACTTCAGAATTTCATAAATTCATTTCAATTTACACTTACCAATATCAAAAAGCAGAGTTACCATGATCAATTTAACGTTGAAAATGAGTAATTTCATTTTTGTCCGATTTGAGAAAAAAAAAAAAAACAGTATGCACAAAAATGTTTTTGTGATTAACTGAAAAACTAGTCCAAATGAAAAATGTAGATCAAAGTTAATTAATAAATGAGGTTTAACGTTGAAATTTGAACTACATTTCTCTGCGCCAATTATTTACTAAACGAAATCAGCTATCTGAAATCTGACTCTTTATTTTTTTTTACTAGAAATACGCTTTATATACTTTATTTCGGATTACTTATTTCGGATGAAAATATTCCTTGATATGATTCAAACATAAATTTTTAATAATTCTCATTTTCATCACTGAGCAAACAAATTTCTAAACCTTATCATTAGATTTTCATAAATATGTTAATCTTTATTTTTCGGTTGTACACTATACTCTCTATTAACAAAAGGATACACTACACAACTTGAATTAAAACAAGTGTGTGTGAGAAATTCTCAAAAATGACATTTTGTCAGTTTCAGTTATTAACATTCAATAAAAAAAAAATAAAAATTCTGATAAGAATTAAACAACATAGGGTTTTCACATATTTTTGTTAATGGATTTTTTAAAAGTTCCCAAAGACTACGCAAATTAAAAGATATCAAAATAAAGAATAATTACAACCTAATCGTTTAACAAAATATTCATGAGCTTACTTAAAGTTTAATCGTTTTTTTAAAACTGCGACTATATTCTTGATTAAACTATCCACGTCTAAAGAACTCATTTGCATAAGCACGTAGTTATACTGCGGTCGAGTCATCAGTTGCCATGTAAATTTATAATACATATTTTTTGACTCATGTGAATCCACGAAATCAATTCTTCATTGCCAAAATTTGTCTAATCTACTCCATGAGTTGTTATCGATCGAAAACATATTTACTTCTATTACATTGTATAGAACGTAAGTAATTGAGTTTCGAGAAAATCGATGAAAATGGCAGTTTTTTGCTATTTGCGAAAAAACGGTGAGACCGATTTGAACTTAACGTGGCTCATTTTTTTCTTATTAAAATTGCGTTTTTTTTTATGCAACACATTTTTATGTGCGATTCTTCTGTTTTTTTCTAGACGCAAAAACCATGTTTTGGCCATTTTTGCCTTTTTTTTGGGCTTAAGCTAATATTTCTACTTGTTAAATTCTGTGTCAATTTGTAATCATACATTAAAACTACTAGCCTATTCTGTTTCGAGCTAGTCAAAATTTTTCGGGTCGAAAAACTAATTCAATCATAGTTATATTGGGTACTGATTTTAAGCGGTGAAAATTGTTTAAAAAATTGCAAAGAAAATTTTGTCCTGAGACATTATAATTCATTAACATTTTCTTATTAAATGAGATGCTATTATCCAAGAATTGTTACGTCTAACTTGATGTCATAATTTGTTATTTTAAAAAAAGTTTTATAAGATTAACCCTCTTTATTTTCCGTTCATTATCATTAGTATCACATTCATTAGTATATGGTTATACTGTTTGTAAAGTCTTCAATGATATTTCCTGATTTATTATTTCAAGTCTCATTTAAAAAATTCAAGTAGAATTTTGTATGGAAGTTCTATGTAAGACATTCAAGAGAATTTCACCAGTATGGGTATTATTCCTAGACCTATCTATAAATCTGTAAATTAAGAGGTGAAAAAATCTCTCTCTAACTATAGACCCATAACCATTCTATCTTCAGTTGCTAAATTATTCGACGCTATCAGCAAATTCTCTAACTTTCAATCCAAAATCAAAGTGGTTCAGGAATAGTATGGTTTTTTTCCCTACGGGTGTATTTTCACTAATTTATTATTGCTTACAGATTTTACGATCCTCGATTTTGACAAAAACGGATAAGAGCTACAATGTTACTGAAACTAGTTGAGTCCTTATTATTGTAAATAGATTTAAGATGTTCTTCAATACGTGTAGACAGGGCGTGCCCTGTTTGTCCTATATCCATAGCGTCACAATCTGAGCATTTAATTAAACATACACCACTTTTTTCCAAAATGCCAGATTTTTCTTTATCATTAACTAAAATGGTTTTGAAATTATGTTTATTGGCTAAAATTGAATTTATTTTGTGTCTTTTTAATTGTTTATTTACCAATTTTTTCTGAAACTATGGCAACATAATTTAACATGTAAAATTCTTTGTTTTCTGGCAGCATTGGATAAAAGTGTTAAAGTAAAAGTTTTTGCTTGTTTTTTCTAATTAGACTATCTATAATAGTTTCATCGTATCCATTATTTGTTGCTCGGCATTTTAATAATTTTACCTCTCTGTCGTAGTGATCTTTTCGTAAAAGTATCGACAATAATAAAAAGCACTCATTCCTCCCTAAACGCAGAAGACATCATACACGTATCATGCCCAATGTAGAACACTATCTACTAGATATGAGGCAGAGTTGAAAATGAGATCCTCTACACGTGACATGAAGACTTCGCTAAGGAGAGGAGAGAGTGGGGAGCCCATCGGTAGACCTTTAACTTGTTTAGAAAATTTTTCAATAAATTTAAAGTAACTTTGTTTAAGACAAATGTTAACCAAATCTAAAATTTCTTGCTTAGAAGTTAAACACAAAGAATTGTTATTAATGATCAAGTTTTGAACTATGGTTTCAAATTGGTCTGTGGGGATGGAACGAAACAATTTCACTTCATCGAATGACACTAATATTGTATTATGTGATATTTTTATGTTCTTTATACTATTAAATGAAAATTTTACATCTGTGTCTGACACTTCTCAGAACAAAAATCTTCTTATTAAAAACATATTTTTTCGCAATCTATACAGTTTATTTGGTGGAATAATAAGCTGTGGAAATTGAAAAAAATATAATTATGCTGAAAAGTACCGTGCGTCCATTATGCCATAAAATAATCATTGGCTACAAGCCGTTGATTTGTAATTTCTCCCGTTCAATTTATAAACAGGCCTATTTTTGAAACTGTAAAGATTTAAAACTCACAAAAAATATGCAGTAAAAAAAAATTTTTTTTTCTTATCTCACAACTTTATTACCACAGCAACGAAGCCCTGAAGCTTAATCTCTACATTTTTTATCGCCACAAAAATACAAATACATATTCAACGTATCTAAAAATCTAGAAGATTCAAGAGATTACTGTAAGGGTTATTGTGAAAAGCTTATCTCTCACTTAGTAAATTGTTGACTTAGTATTGATTTTGATGCTGCCAGCGTCATTTTCTTGACGCCTAAAATTGTATTCATTAGATGCATTTGAAGTCTTCCTTCTAATTTGACTTCTTGCGACTTTTGGCATAGTTAAGACTTTTGTGAGCCTCAAAAGGCTATTTTTTCAACTTTATAAGGTTGCAATACACATGTTGGTAAGGTAGTTTGACGTTCGATGACCCTAAAAAGGACCGGTAAGCTTCTTAAGTAAACTCTTTCTTGACTGAAGTTTCCAGCAAACGTGACTGCCTCTATACCTCAGGGTGGTCTTCTCTGACCTGCTGTTGTAGCACCAGACTGGTCGTGAAGAAAACTACAACGTTTAAAGCTTTGGAGCTAGTTATAGAGCTCTTTCCCGACGTCTCCTGGTATAACGTTGAAGACACTGGTGTCTAAGGCACTTTCTTTTTTTACAGACTCGGAGAGATTGGTTCGTGACGCTTGCCCGTTGGCTCAAGTTTATTTTTTCTTCATAGCTGTTATGTTCTCTCAGCACAGACCTTGGAGAGGATCGGTGATTCCTGGTTAAATGCTTAGAGTTGAGGGTAATGTAGGGTCGTCGGTCACCGGGGTTCCCAGTCTTGTGACGAACACCTCCGCTCGGGACGTCTGCCAGACTGACTTAGTTTATTAGTGGCTGGCTTTGTACAGATTGATGGTTAAGTAGGGAACGTAAATATTTACAGTGGTAAAATTTCCAGTTATTCCTTATTATTATTCTTGACGATGGAGAGCCAGCTGCGGGTAGCTTGACTCTTATCCTTGGAGTCTCTGTGTACAGAGACCGTACTGGAGAAAGGTACGCTGCTAACCAGAGAATATCTCGTCTTCAGATCGTTCCCTGGATAAGAAAGTGGGCTTGGAGAATACCTTCTCTGTAGGTATGCCGTTGGAACGACCACTAAGAACGAGGCCGTTATGGTTGACAGTACTCTTTAGAGCTGTCTTCCCTGGCTTGCATTTGAAGTGGAAAATTCTCTGATGGTACCACCTAGGCTGGATAGTTGAACAGCCACAACATTCTAAAGTGTTGAAGCTGGTTGTGCTCTGGCTTGACTCGTCTCCTGGTATTTCGCCGGAAACGTTAACGTTCCAAACGCCTATTTTGCCGTGGCACTCGATTTTCTCGGCGATCCGGGATAACAACCGATTTATTTCGCTTGTCCATAAAGGAAGGGTACCATCAGTAGCCGGGATGCCCAGCTGCACGACTAACAACTTTGATCTTGGTGTACTGCCGATAAACGACTACGGTAATCGAAATGTTGATGGGGCGTCTTATGATCACTCTTCACTATGTTTGATTGCGGGTGGCTTCAATTTTACCTCGACGACACCTAGTGGATCCTACTGAACTAAAGCGCAAAGCTTTCTTATTTTAGCAAAACTTTGAGCTTACTTATCGCTATTGTTATTCACTTTTTCAAGAGAAAAACTATGTAAAACCTTCTCGAAATAATCAAGAATCAGTATGCAAAATTTCAGTACAATCGGTTTAGTAGTTTTCGTGGTTAGCGATAACAACGGTTTTAATGATTTTGCTTTATATATTAGTAATATATACAACGCTTTGCATTTTACTAGCTTCTACATAATTATACATCTTGGTTGTGATAAGAAACGGAAACTTATCATTAATCGTTATACTATAAGCTACTATATATGTACAATGCATCGTTTGAAACAACAGTTTTTTCAATTTTGACACAACATTAGTTTTTTTAAGAAGAGAAAAAAAAAGAGAAGCTACTTAGAAGAAATTGAGTTTATGCGTTTTATCAGCGTAGAGATGTGCAGGCGTAAATCGTATGAAGAAATAAGGTAAATTGCGTACCTATTGAGTAAGTATTGAGCAAAAAATCAAATGAACTAAATTTCTTCGTCGTAGATAATAATGCTATAAATTTTGATTTATTACCATTTCTTTTATCGCCCAAGTTGCAGCGACGTCCACAATATATGCCAAGGGTAAGAAAATGGAATGTCATACACTTATCCACATAGTAAATCGACCTAAAAGAAATTGTGATTCTTTTAGCGATATACCCCGCAATGCACAATAATATACACGGACAGGGTGATTCAGACTCATTTCACTGTGCTCGTACTCCTAAACGGTTAAAAAGTATCTGCTAAACGACGGAAAACAGTATTATATATAACAATGCCTGAGTTGCGTACAAAAGTTTCTAGCATAAAACCAATGGATCTAATATAGGAAGTGTTCTATTTTAATTGACTGCAGTTCTATTTTCATGTGGTAATTTATAGAATTACTTTTTATTCGATATTGGTGTATATATATATATATATATTTATATATGTGTATATATACTTTATCGAATTCAAATTATTTTTGAGTAATTACTACACTCACTTCGTTATATGGTCAAAATTAATTCCATACTATCCAGGCAAGGTTAGTCAATTCATCAGATGTGCCATATGTTATCTTATCTTATCTTATCTTACTAATATATAACGCTAAGTCGCAAAAACCGTTGTGATCGCTAACCGCAAAAGCTACTCTACCGATCTTGCTGAAATTTTGCATACTTATTCTTGACACTTCCTAGATGGTTTGTATCTTGAACAAATTAACAACAATAGCAATAAATAAGCTTAAAAATTAGTAAAAATACGCTAGCTTTTTACTTCAGTTCAGTAGGATCTGGTAGGTGGCGTAAAAATAAAATCGAAGCTACCTGCAATAGAATTTAGTAAGTCTAGTTATTATATCCCCAAGCAGAGTATCGACTACTGCAGTCGATTATCAGCAGTGCATGAAGCATAGAGCTGGAAGTCGTGCAGTTGGGTATCCCGGCTACCGACAACACTGTTCTGTAGCGGACAAGCGACTGACGTTGAACTCTATTCCGAACCATTAAGATTGACAAATGCCACCATAAAAAAGGTGTTTTAAATGCTAACATCTCTGGCGAAGTACCAGGAGACGTGTCTAGCTAGAGCATAATTTGCTCTAGCATTATGGGATTTCATGGCCTTTCTTCCAACCGACGTAGAAGTACCAAAGTAGATTTTGCTACAACAACAAGCCAGGGAAAACAAACCTGAGTTCGGGCTGCTATAGCAGCTTCCTCAGGAGTTCGTAGGAACGGTATGTCCAGGGAGAAGGTATTCTCCAGGCCCACTATCCTGACTAACGATGAGGGGTTGGTTATCGAGGAACGACCCAAAGACGAGATATTCTATGGTCAGCGGCGTACCTCCCTCTAGCAAGATATACGTACGTAGAGGCTCTGTGGGTAAGAGTCAAGCTACCCGCATTAAACTCTCTATCATTAAGAATAATGATAAGGAATAGCTGAAAGTTCCACTGAGCTTTTTTAGGGCCATTATATGTATTTACGTTTCCTACTTGACCGTCAATCTCATTGGCTCTATTGAAGGCAACCTAAGGTTAAACTATCTTGCCAACAAATACATTTTTACTATCATTTTTGGCAACGATTTGTCGACTAAAAGACTATATGAAGCAGGCCACTATGAAACCAAGTCAGTCATTCACTGGCAGACGTCACGAGCGGAGTTGTTCATCACAAGGCTGAGAACCCCGATGACCGACGACCCTATATTACTCTGTCGACTCTAAGCATTCAACCAAGAATCACCCATCCTGTCTAAGGTCTGCGATGGGCGAACATAACAGCTTTGAAGGAAAAATAAGCTTTAGCAAACGGGACAATCTCTCACGGGCAAGTTTGACGAACCAATCTCCCCACCTTAGATCACCAAATGATTGAGCTCTGCAAAAAAAAGGTGCCTTAGACACCAACGTTTTCGGCGTAATACCAGGAGACGTTGGGAAAAAGCTCTACAATTATCTCCAACGCTTCAGACGAAGTTTTTCTCCCGATTAGTCTGGTGCTACAACAGTAGGCCAAAGACGATCACCCTGAGGTATAGAGGCAGTCACGTTTGCTGGAAACTTCAGTCAAGAAAGAGTTTACTTTAGAAGCTTACCGGTCCTTTTTAGGGCCATCGGACGTTGAACTACCTTGCTATCAAACATAGTAGAACTATCAAAGTTGACAAAAACAGCCTTTGGGGCTAACAAAAGTCTCAACCACGCTAAAAGTCGCAAAAGGATGAATTAGAAGGAAAACTTTAATTGAATCTAATGTATACAATTTTAGGCGTCAAAAAACTGACGCAGAATATTAGTTGAAATTGAAGCAGCATCAAAATTGACACATAAAGAATTTATTAAGTAAGAGATCAGCTTTTCATTATAACCCTCACAGTAATTTCTTAAAACTTCTAGATTTTTAAATAGGTAGAGTATGTATTTGTATTTTTGTGGCGATAAAAAATGTAGGGATTAAGCTCTAGGACTTTATTGATCTAGTGATAAAGTTATGGTATAAGAGAAAAAAATTTTTTAATCATATTTTTTTGTGAGATTTAAATGTTAAGAGCTCAAAAAAATCGCCCTTTTGTAGATCATACAAAAGAAACTGCAAATTAATGGCCCTTTAGGGCCAACGATAATTTTATGGCATAAGGAACATACGGTACTTTTTAGCATAATTATGTTGTTTTCACTTTTTACAGCTTACTATGTAACCGAATCAATTGTATGGATTCCGAACGAGTATGTTTTTAATGATAACATTTTTGCTGTAAGAAGCGCCAGAGGGGATAAAAAATCTTGAACTGAAAACTTTTCACACTACATGTAAACGCTTTTTTTTATGTGTAGTGTAGGAAACCTTCTATAGGCACCTTCCAGATAGAAAGGTAGTGCCAGATTCTTACTGGCTAAAACCTACCACCACGTGGAGGACCAGCCGAATTTGGCTATACACTCCTAAAGATAGAAGGAAGTAAGAGAAGCGGAGAAAAAGATAAGAAGAGACGAAGTTGGACTGCGGAGAGTTGGGGCCAAAACAGAGTTTATAGAGTAGAACTAGTTTGGCGCTGCCGCAAAATGAGCGAGACTCGAGCAGGGTGTGACCCAAATGATAAGAGCTGGATTTTCTTATCAGCTAATAGCTTTGAGGGGTGTGCCGCATTAGTTGCTAGTTCTCAGCAACAGGCAAGTTGTAGGGGAGTAACACCTAGTCGTAAGATTTAGGTGTATAGACGTCAAGTGAAGAAATCAAAGGATTTGTATGAAACTACCGACTCTCGGAGTTTTGCTGCAAAGATTGGCGCAGCTTGAGCAGGAGAGATGATGGAAATTTCCTTTAGTATTTGATTATTCTTGATAAACCAAGGGATGCCTAGATAGGATCTTAAGAGCCCCATGAAGGTACGGTACATTGAAGGCGCTTTAAGCCTCTGGACGTGCCCCATATGGGTATTGCGTAGGTGCCAATGCTGCGGATGATTGATGAAAAGGCACGTAGCTTGGTCTGGCGAAAGACCTTTTGGTTGCTGAAAAAAGTTTGCAGTGACAAAAAGGCATCCCTTGCCTTGTGCTGGGTGCATTGGACGTGTTTGTTCCAGGTGAGCTTTCTGTCGAAGGTGACGCCAAGATACTTGAAGGAATTGCTCCACTTGATTAGGTAAGAGTTGACCATGATCGAAGGAGGAGTTCGGTTTCGCTTGGAAGCAAATACCGCTTCGGTTTTTCCCTCGTTGATGGGAAGACGCCAGGACTTGTACCATCCAGTCAAGCGGATGATATGCTTGTTGAGCAGGTTGGTGCAATTTAGAATTATCTTGGTTGAGTGGATTATGGCGATGTCGTCTGCGTATATGGAGAGTATCTTCTTGGCTCCTTTGCGTACTCTACATTGGCGCATAATAGCTCCACTTACTTGGCTGCACGTTTCTCATTGATGTTCTCTCACCCGCAATGAAGACGGTCCATGCGCTTTCCGCAGCATTATCTGTTATGCCCTGCTTTTCGCTCAGAAAACATGAGAAATTATTTTTTGATTCAATCAACTACACTTTTAACACGGCTACGTCAAACAATATTTGATCCAACTCAAATAGCCTTATTCAAACGCACTCTATTTTCTCTTCAACTCACCCTCGACTCGAACCATTAGAATACAGAATGCAGACTTTCACCCCGCCTCTAGATTACCCTTTACGTTCTTCTTTTCATGCTTATCAACACTCATATTTCATCATTTTCTCATAGATATACTCATAGAAAGACAAATGTAATTGTATCTCTTACTGAATTTATAAATAAACGATAATATCACGTACGTAATTTGAACTGTAAAATTATTCTGTATGAATTATTATACTGTATTTTCCTGTGTAATTTACTTGAAGCCACACGTGGTCATACCACACGGCTTAATAACTGCTACTTATACTTATACTTATACTTATAAAGCAGTAACAATGCGACCGTCATGTGGGATGTCATGGCAAAAGATGTTCAAAAATAGTGGAGATAGCTTGGCTCGTTGGGGAACTCCTGCTGTCACAACTCGTGATGTAGAAAGTGAGCTGCTAATCCTCGCTTGAAACATCCTTTTTGATAGGATGGAGCGTACGTCACCAATAGGATAGTGTGGGTATCCAAGCTGGATAAGCTTGTAGATGAGACCGTCGTGCCAGACTCGGTTGAAGGCCTGGCGGATGTTCAGAAAGGCCATGGCTTTGTGATGTCGTTTGTTGAGTGTGTCAGCGACAAATTCGGCCACACGTCGTAGTTGGTGACCTGTTCCGTGTTTCTTCCGGAAGCCAAATTGTGTGTCCAGAATAGGTAAAGTTGTTAGAAAAGGTAAAGTTCTCAAGTATGGTTAACAGGACTGCTTCCGCAATTTTGCCAAGTGCTGGGAGAAGACTGATTGGTCTGTAGCTTTCGGTTGCTGTTAGTGGCTTGCCTTGCTTTAGTATGAAGACGACCACAGCTTCTTTCCAAACTCAAAGAAAGTGCTTGAGTCGCATGATGGCATTTATGATGTTGGTTAGTGCGACGAGGTGCTTCCTGGGAAAGATTTTTAAAGTCTTATTCTGTATTCCATCGTTGCCAGGGGCTTTTTTATTTTTGAGGTTGCGTATGACCAAGATGACTTCAGCCGGGGTGCAGTGATGAAAATCGGCTGATGTAGGAGTAAAGCTAAGCGCTTCGTTGGAGATGTCATGGTGCGTATCAACCAGGTCCTCCAGGCTGGGAAATGGTGAGCACTGCTTTTTCAGGGAGTCAGCGAACGCCTCGGTTTTGTCGGAATCCAACGTCAGAGTGGCATTCCCAGCTTTGATGGAGAAGATCGCTGTTTTCCTATTCCGGAGCTTCTTTATTACCTTCCAGGCGCTTCTTGGGTGGGTGAATCAATGAAGAGGTTGAATTTTCTGCAGCAAAATTCGATTAGCTGAGATTAAACTTCACGCTGGAGAGAGTTAAGGAGAGCCTTGAGATGAGTGGTACGGAAACGCTGCCAAAGTCATCGAATCTTGTTTCTTTTTGATGAGGTCTTGAATCTCGACAGGAAGTTTGAGTCGGGACTTTTCTTGTGGGTGGGAAGAGGTGGCGAAGTTCACCTCAGATTGTATCTCCGTGGTTAAGGCATCGACTGTAGTAGGACCGTTAGTAGGACAGTTAGTAGGACCTCAAATAGAACCGGGAGATGGTTTGATGATAATTCGTTTAGAACGCTGGGGTCTGTGGCCAAGGAGATCTTGCGAGATATCCCGATGTCTAGTATGTCGGGCTCGTGGTCAGAGTTGTCCGGGTAGTGTGTAGGTTCCGATGGCACTTCTGAAGTCAGTTGGTGATTGACAAGAATCTTCAGGAGGGCGGTACCTTTTGTGTTGGTTTTGGCACAGCCCCAAGAGACGTGCTTAGCATTGAAATCGCCTGTCACTAGCACAGGAGTGGTGCCTTGGAAAAAACCTGGAAGATACGTCAGATCTGTGTCCAAGGGTGGTGAGTATAGGAAGAACACTCTGATTGGTGATATCGACGTGTGTATCTCTACCCCGACTGCCTCACTGGCAGCGAAGTCGGTTTGGATGGCTGAGTGACGGATGCCTTTGCGGACGAGGATGCTTTGATGGGTGAGGGCTGTTGCACAGTCCGGGTGATTTTGACCGGTGCTTTTGGGCAACCTCGATAGGAAGACCAGCGGTCTCCTGTCAATGCTGAGTGAATTTTCGGCCTGCGTTTGGACTCGCGTATGACGATTAGTGGAGGTGCGGTTTGACACTGTGTGAAGCCAGGTGCTGGAGTTTCTTTTTCAGGGTCCTTGGTGGACTCTGACTCAGATGAATAGTCGTTAAAAAGGCCGGTTGTTTTAGGACGTTTTGCTTTGGAATTAGCCTTACGTTTCGCACTCCTGATCGGAGTCCCGTGGGTTTGACTAGAGGGATTTGCGGAAGATGTGCCAGCGAGTTTTTGTAGGGTGGCGCTTTGAGCGGCAATGGTTGTTCGTAGTTCAGAGATGATGGCGTTTGATTGCGCCTGTTGTTCTCGAAGGCTCGTAATTATAGCCTGAAGTTCCGCAGTCGTTAAGTGCTCACGTTGAGAGTCGGATGCAGAAGTTTCAATCGAGGAATGTAACGAGTTGCACTCGTCCATGTGAGCATCAGGATTGTCTGTTATCGATTCCATGGTGCCGCTGTGATTTTGCTCATGTTTGAGCTCACCTGTAAGACCTGGCTGATCCTTGATTTTTCTAGCTTTGGTACCGTTAGAAGAGAGGGCCATCTAGGCAGACGTAGAGGTTGACGAGCCCGAGCGAGGCTCGGTGGCAGGGAGACGATGATGCAGTTTCGGCGTCTATTCTAGAAGGTCCGAACCAAGAGAGTGGAGATCCGAGGCCCTGATAAGGGCTGTTTAAGTGTTCTTCTTATGAAGGAGTAACCACTGAAGCGAAGTGAACTGTTTGACCGGTGACAGAGAAGTGATGACATGTAAACGCACTACGGTGTTCTATTTATTGAATCTCGAACGAAACCGCGACGGGGGGAGGGACGCTATTGTAAAATAAAAGTAGCTGGAAAGCGATTCTAAAAAAAATGAAAAAGTATATGGAATCAGGTTATCATGTATTATAACAAAATTGGTCTGTAAGTAATTTAACAATATTTTCGTATTAAGTACAATAACGCAAATCGTATAATATGAAACACAACTGTTATAAGTAACAAAGCACATCATTCTGAAGAAAAATTAAATAGAATGATGGTTTGTAGCCTTAAAGCTTTTGTCGAAATGGTAATTTTCCTTTTTTAAAAGTCTCTGTGCAACCTTCTGGAGCAGAGTTATGATAGAAATTGTGAAAATACTTTTAACACAATAGTTTCTAATTTTTTCACTACCTTACTCTCAACTGCACTCCATAAAAAAAGAGTTTTTAAAAAAAATCAGGTGTAGGTCTTGGGATCCCCGGCAGAAGTAAAACTTCCAACTCAAATGTTATTAAAATCGGTATAGTAAAAACTAAAAAAATTAGATTACACCTAATTTCAATAGATCTTTGAAAATCACATATTAAAATAGTGAAAATTTTGATACTGTTACGTATTCAAGCACGCGTGTGCATAGAATACATATACCTTAATATACTACTTATGTTATGATTCGCGCATTCTAAGTACTTCCATGTTTGCTATGATATATGTAATACATATACGAATTGTTAGTAATGTAATTCAGGATGAAGCAAAAATTTTCACTATACTACGCTAATAGAAAGTACTTTTGTCCCATTACGCGGGACAAAAATTCCATTTTATTTAAAATTCATATTCGTGCATTTGATATGACATCATATGTGTACAATAAATTTTTGTTAGAATCTTTGTATCCGACAAATAAAAATTATTTTGAATTTCAGCTACCATAAAAGTAAAATAATCCACTATATCGTATTGAAATTAAGGAAAACAATAGGCATATATCTATTTTCCATTGTAAAATTGTAATTTTTCATTTCAATCGTTTTCTATAATAACTTATAATTTAATATTAAAATTTACCCGTGCTTAACTCATTTCTTCTGATCCCAAAATTTCTCAAAAGAATATAGGTGAATGTTTTTACTGCTTTATTTGTTTCGCAGGGGATTACAAAATGCTTTCAACGCTTTAAATAAAAGAAAGGCACAAAGGATAGTCGCTTCGGCGTGTAATCGTCGTCTTCTTCTTACTGCTTTGGCGTGGCGTGCGACTGTCCTCGCTGAGCCCTCGTACACGAGTGAGTGCCACCTGCCGAGCGCGGTGACGCACGAGGTGGGAGGCCGGGAGAGAGCGCAGCGACCGACGTTGCATGGCAGGGTGTGGGTCCCCGCTTGGTCGGTAAGAAAACCCGAACATCCCGCCCGCCTCGATCCAAGAGCGAAACCCTAGTCACCGCCCGCCGAAGCGGGGGGAGTCCCTCGATCGTCCGTCGCAGGGAGGCTAGAGTCCGCAGATGCCACAGGGAGACGCGCAAGCTTGACAATGGGCCGCACGTATTCGCCGGTGGCTGTCTTGACGGCAGCAGTACGGACTAGTCCATCGGATCCAGGGTGTATGCGGGTGATACGGCCCAGAGGCCAGCGTCCGCTGGACTGTAGCAGCGTAGGGTCAAGAAGAACCACCAGGTCCCCCACCGCGAAGTTCCGACGGACAGCGCTCCATTTCGGCCTCTGTTGGAGAGTATTTAGATACTCACGGCCCCAGCGCGTCCAGAATTGGGCGCGAACGGCCTTGACGAGCTCCCAGTGCGTGAGCGGGTCCAAATTCTCTGCAGCGGGGGTAGCTTCGATGATGGAATCGACGGGAGCCCCGATGAGGAAATGTCCAGGCGTGAGCACTTCGAGGTCAGAGGGATCGCCAGACAAGGGCGTCAACGGGCGGCTATTCAACACGGCCTCAATTCCAACGAGAACCGTAGAGAACTCTTCATACGTTATATGACGAGAGCCGAGCACACGGCGTAGATGGCTCTTGGTCGACTTGACCGCGGCCTCCCAGAGTCCTCCAAAATGTGGCGCACCGGGAGGAATGAACTGCCAGGAAACCCCCTGGGAGGCAAGAGTCCCGGCGACTAGGTCCCAGTTAAATTCTGCGCCCTGCAACGCCTCGCGGAGCTCCAAATCAGCTCGACGGAAGCAGGTGGCGTTGTCGCTCCAAAGCTCGGATGGTCGGCCTCGACGACCGGTGAAACGGGTGAGAGCACCCAAGAAGGTGGCCGCGGAAAGGTCGCCGACAAGCTCCAGATGCACGGCTTTGGTGGTCATGCACACGAAGACAGCGATGTAGCCCTTTGTGGTCCGGATCCCCCGTCCCTTCGATGTAAGCACGGAGAAGGGCCCGGCGTAATCGACTCCGGTGCGACCAAAAGCGCGAGACGGCGTGACGCGAGACGCGGGCAGCGGAGCCATCAACTGGCTTGAAGAGCGCGCCTGTAACCGGGCACAGATGACGCACCCTCTAATGTGAGCCTTGATTCTGCGTGGCCCGCCGAGAATCCAGGCACGCCTGGAGACGTATGCGCTGGTAACGCGATATCCACCGTGGAGGGCGCGTGCGTGAGCCCAAGAGACCACGAGTCGAGCGAGCGGCGATGTTCCGCTGAGGATGGGAGGGTGCTTCTCTTCGTAAGACAGCGATGAGTGATCGAGCCGCCCGCCAACACGCAGAACTCCGTCGGCATCGAGAAAGGCGGCAAGAGAGGTCAAAAGGCTCCGTTTCGGAAGACGTTCACGCTTCCGCAGGAGTGCCAACTCATCCCCAAACGTCATCGATTGACTCAACCGAACGCAGGCCAGAAAAGCGTCCTGAATCTCAGACGGCGTCAACGGCGAAAGCACAGAACGGGTGGGCATGCGCTGCAAGCGGTGTCGCACCCATCGACGAACGCGCACGAGGAGGCCCAATACAGCGCGCAAGCTCGAGAAGAGCTGCAGCAGGTCCGATTCAGGCGCGCGGAAGGCGCAGCAGAGTGAGAGCGTGGGCGTGGGTGGAGGCAGTGTCTCCTGGGGCCAAGACTTGTCGTCCTGGGCCAGCCACGTGGGGCCTCTCCACCACAGGGGCTGCTGTCGGAGACCACTCATGTCGGCACTTCTGGTGGCTAGGTCGGCCGGATTCGATTGCGACGGCACGTATCGCCAGGCACTGGGTGGCAGGACCTCCTGGATCTGAGCGACGTAGTTGTCGACGAGCACGTTGTTGGCCGGCTGATCGGAGCGTATCCAGTGGAGCACAATTTGAGAGTCGCACCAAGCGTGGCAGTGCTCGATCGCGACTCCCAACTCGCTGGCTGCTGAGCGAAGAAGCTTGGCGGCGATGAGGGCCGCTCGCAATTCTAGACGTGGGATGGTCATGCGAGCGGCGGGCTCGGTCATCGGCTTGAGCGCGCGGATGGGCGCAAGCTTAGTACGAGCGAGAAGCATGTGGCAGAGAGCGGGCCCATCTGAGGACTGCAGCCGCGAATATACAACTGCGGCCATAGCACGGCGACTGGCGTCAGAAAACACGTGCAGCTGGACATTCGACGACGGAGACATACCAATCCAACGAGGCAGAGAAAACCCGGAAATGGCCTGCAGCTCGGCGGTGAAAGCGGTCCAGCGGCGAGTCATGGAGGACGGTACGTTCTCGTCCCAGTCCAAGCGCGCGCGCCACAGGTCTTGCAGTAAAAGCTTGGCGTTCAACACGATCGGGGCAAGCCAGCCGCACGGATCGAACAAGCCTGCGAGCGCGGCGAGCATGGATCTCTTTGTGGTTTGAGATTCGACAACGGGCGGCGTCAAATGGAAGAAATCCGAGGGCGGGTCCCAGCCTACGCCCAGTTCGCTGACGAGGCCTTCAACACTGAGCTGATCCCAAGTAGGACGGAGGCGGACGTCTTCGGGAAGGTCTTCAAGAAGCTCGGGCGTGCTGGCAACCCACTTTCGCAGAGGGAAACCGCCCGCTTGAAGAAGTCCGATCAGCTGGTCGCGCAGACGCTTGGCCGAGCCGATGTCATCAGCGCCGGAGAGGATGTCATCAACGTAGCGATCGTTCATCACCACTGGGACGGCCTCGGGCCAGCGGCGGCCGTCATCCTCACACAGCTGCTGTACGACCCGTAGTGACAGGTACGGGGAGCACGAGGCACCGTAGGTAACGGTGAGCAGTTGGTAGTGCGTAGGTGGCTGCTTTGGGTCGGAGCTCCACAGAATGCGCTGCAGGTCGACATCGCGTTCATCAATCAGTATCTGGCGGAACATCATGCGAACGTCAGTACAGAACGCAATCCGGTGACGACGCCAACGCAGGAGCACACTGGGAAGAGCCGTCTGGAGCCGAGGACCAGCATAGAGCACGTCGTTTAGGCTATAGCCACTAAAAGTCGGGCTCGACGCGTTGAAAACAACGCGCAGTTTGCGACCTTGGTCGCCGTGCTGCCAAATGCCGTGATGTTGGATATAGTGCACTGGACGGTGCGATGCAGCGAGTTGGTCATCAGTAAGGGGGTTCATATGACCGAGGGCAATGTACTCTGCCATGAACCGGGCGTACTCAGAAGCCATCTCAGGAGTCCGCTGCAGCCGACGATGCAACGAGCGCAAACCCGCGGTGGCGCCCTGCAGACTGTCACCAAGGAGGCGCACAGCGTCATGTTTCAGCGGAAGTCGCACAATGTAACGCCCGTCGTCAGTGCGATGATAATCGGCGAAGATTCGCTCGCATTCCACATCCTCAGGCGCTCGGCGGCTGACATGTGGCACCTCCTCGATCTCCCAGAATCGCTGGAGCTGCGCAGCCAGCTCTTGATCCCAGGGCGACTGAGTGTTCGTGTGCAGAGTTGTGCCTGCGATGAGGGCGTTCGAGCCCAGGCCAGGGGCCCGGCCGACGAGAGTCCAGCCAAGAGCCGTGCGCTGTCCGACGAGCTCGTCACGCTGAACGTAACCTGGTTCGATGAGGCGGTGGTAAACGTCGACTCCGAGCAGAATGTCTACACGGCGAGGTGTGCCAAACGCTGGATCGGCCAGAGGCTCAAGATCGAGCCACTGTCTCATCACGGCTGGGTGCAAGGGGGCAGACGGAGAGGTGAGCCCGAGCCGCGGCAAGCAGAGCGCTGTCAGGTGGATTGGCGGTGCATGCTCTCCAGTTTCAAGGCGTAGATGCGCTCGGGTTCTCGAAGGGATGGTCAACCCTCCCCCAACCCCATGAATGCTCGCCTCGTTGACTTCTAGCGCTGCGCCGAGCTGCTGGGCCAACCGGATGGAGATGAGTGTAACCTCAGAGCACGCATCAAGGAGAGCTCGACCAGCGACACGTCGGCCGGTGGGACCGGTTAGCTGGACAAGAGCGGTCGGAAGTACGGCTAGTCAGGACGATGGAGGCCCCTGATGCTGTGAGTCGGTGGCGGACGGGCCCGCGGGGTCGACTTTTGGCTTCTTGGGCGAAGAGGGACGCTGATCCGATTCAGGCTTGCGCCGATGGTTGCTCTCGTGCAGCAGACTGTGGTGGGGCTCCCTGCACTGCTGGCAGACGGACCGTGAAGGGCAGAACTTTACTGCGTGACCTGGTCTCAGGCAGTTAAAACATAACTGCCCTTGATAGACCATGCGTCGCCGGGCCTGCGCGTCAAGGCCTTAAAATTGCGCGCAGTGACCCAGGTAGTGCGACTCTCTGCACGACGGGCATGGCGGCAGCGAGCTACTGGTGGCAAGGGCTCTAAAGTTTCGTCCAGGAAACGGGGGGGCCGGAGAGCGCATGCTGGCAGTGTTGGCTGGTCGAGCAGGGCGAGAGGCCTCGACGGAGCTGAGCGCGCGGCACTGTCGACGAAGGAAAGTCGTCAAGGCAGCAAAAGTGGCAACATCCGCCGTGGTGTCCGTGCCAGCGCTCTCCAGTCGCTCGATCTCGTCCTCCCACGCGCGCCGGGTCGTCGTATCCATGCCAGTCATCGCGCAGGAGACAATCCAGTCGTCCCACTGAGACACAGGACGACCCAGAGCTTCCAGCTGATCTCGATGTTTTCCCAGGGTGTCGAGGAGACCCTGAAGCCCTCGAGCTGACTCTTCCTTCAGAGACTTGATGTTACGGAGCGCCGTGATATGATCATGGATGAGAAGACGGCGGTGCTCGAAACGTGCTTCGAGTAAGGCCCAAGCCGTTGGGTAATTGGCACCGATGGTCTGAACGGTGTCGAGAGCGGTCTTGGCGTCTCCGTCCACCAAGGATTTCAAATAAAACAGCCTCTCCACGTCGGTGAGCTGTTTATCGTCGTGGACGAGCGCGCGGAAGAGGTCCCGGAAACTTTCCCAATCCTCTCGCTTCCCCGAGAAGGAAGGGATGCTGATCTTGGGCAAGCGGGCTCCGTGTCTCGAGTTATGACGGTCCAGGTCGGCGCCGCCCGGGCCAGGGAGAGGCGTGAGGGTGTTTCTTGCGTTGTAGAGGCGTGATCGAGAGGCGATATAGTCCGACTCTGCCGTCGAGTACATCTGGTCAAGAGACTCCAGCTTCTCGGGCGGCGGTGACTCCAGGAGACTCACGTGATTGGCCTGGAAAGTGTTCCAGTAGCCGTCCAGCAGCTCGAGCCTTACTTCCACGAGACCCAGACTCCAGTTCGGGGGGTCGATCTTCTCGACGTCCCGTGCGAACCGGCTGATGACGCCGGCGAGGGCGCTCTGGGAGCCGAGCAAGCTCGTCCAGTCGTCGTTCGACCTGAAAAAACGATCACTAGCTTGACGTTTGCACGAAGCATGTCTTGCCTCCGGGCCACGAGCGGCGGGGCCATGTCATCGTCAGACTCGACACAGCTGTCGACGCGCGGTGCATCGACGGCAGACAAAACAGATAGAAGGAGAGTGAAAGAGAAAGAGTGTGAGAGAGAACACGAAAGGGCGAGGATGCCAGAAGGGACGTGCGTAGACCACGCGCGTGCCAACGCACACGCAAGCTACACAAGCTTCGAAGCCTGTCCCTCGGCGTCGACCCCCCGCGCCAGCGAAGCGCAACAGCTCCGCCGCGCGAGGCGGACGCGCGCGACACGAGGCCAACATGGCGGCCGCGGCCGATGAGGACACCGCGAGCGCTTGATCGCGGCTAACAATGGCGGCCGCGAAAGCCTCGCTTTCCGACGTTCGAATGGCGTCGAACAAAGCGTCGCATCGACAACCGTACGGCCTTATCTCTGCCGTGGCTGAGCACAGCTGCTGGACCGCGGGCTCTGTGGCGACCGCGGCAGCTACCGTGTGCACGCTGTTGATAACGCGAGTGCCTGCAAGGCAAGCGTTAATGGCGGCACGACTTCGTCGCGGCCAACACCTGTGTCGAATCGTGGGAACTGTGTCGACCACGACGACCTCCATTACACAACATTTCTTTAAACTGTACTTACATTACGCTGTGTAAGTCGAATCGCAGACTGTGACCACCCTAGCTGCGGCGTTGGCTGCTCTTCTCCTCGGAATCCGGCTCGAAGGACCAAATGAATGTTTTTACTGCTTTATTTGTTTCGCAGGGGATTTCAATAGATCTTTGAAAATCACATATTAAAATAGTGAAAATTTTGATACTGTTACGTATTCAAGCACGCGTGTGCATAGAATACATATACCTTAATATACTACTTATGTTATGATTCGCGCATTCTAAGTACTTCCATGTTTGCTATGATATATGTAGTACATATACGAATTGTTAGTAATGTAATTCAGGATGAAGCAAAAATTTTCACTATACTACGCTAATAGAAAGTACTTTTGTCCCATTACGCGGGACAAAAATTCCATTTTATTTAAAATTCATATTCGTGCATTTGATATGACATCATATGTGTACAATAAATTTTTGTTAGAATCTTTGTATCCGACAAATAAAAATTATTTTGAATTTCAGCTACCATAAAAGTAAAATAATCCACTATATCGTATTGAAATTAAGGAAAACAATAGGCATATATCTATTTTCCATTGTAAAATTGTAATTTTTCATTTCAATCGTTTTCTATAATAACTTATAATTTAATATTAAAATTTACCCGTGCTTAACTCATTTCTTCTGATCCCAAAATTTCTCAAAAGAATATAAGTGAATGTTTTTACTGCTTTATTTGTTTCGCAGGGGATTACAAAATGCTTTCAACGCTTTAAATAAAAGAAAGGCACAAAGGATAGTCGCTTCGGCGTGTAATCGTCGTCTTCTTCTTACTGCTTTGGCGTGGCGTGCGACTGTCCTCGCTGAGCCCTCGTACACGAGTGAGTGCCACCTGCCGAGCGCGGTGACGCACGAGGTGGGAGGCCGGGAGAGAGCGCAGCGACCGACGTTGCATGGCAGGGTGTGGGTCCCCGCTTGGTCGGTAAGTAAACCCGAACAATAGGTTTTGGTAACGTGACAATTTTTCTTATGATACATTATAGAGAACAGGAAATAAATCAATTTATAGGTAAGATATGAAGGTTGTAGCTTGGCCATTGAGATGTGACTTATTATTTTCAGGATTATTACGATTATTTTTATGAATCTGTATAACAGATTTTTGCACCTCAATAATTACCTTCTATACGTGGAATTATTTTTGGCCTATCTGGATTTCTTTTTGAGAACAACTGGTTTTATAATTTTAGAAGGTTATGTTGGGCCAATCAGTTTGTGAAGATTTTTTCAACGTCCGTATTAATTTTCCAAACATGCCATACTAAATAAAAAAATTTTTTGACTTGTTTTTTTCAAGATACAGTCGAAAAATAAAAAAATTGAGGTTACGTTTGTTCATGTCTAACCCCTCTCTACTTGTGCACCTCGATCATGTGGGATCCCCTTTAGGAAACCCGTAGAAATTGTAATTCTTAGCCAATTTTGCTAAGTTAAGCTGTCGTATTATACATATTTAATATTTTACGTACGTTTTTTTACATACATATAAATACGAAAAGGTAAATAGGAAAAAAAATTGATTCCAAAGAGATCAAGCGATGCTTTATTATGTCAGACATTATTTGCCTGACAGTACCTTAGCTGTAACAGAGGCCCAGTTTAGCCCATACTGCAGCCACGTTACGATTTCCACCATGCAGCAGTAGGTACACCTACTACCGACTCGGTGGCGCAGGGGTAGAGTTGCAGTCTCGTCGATCAGAAAAGTTAAGTAGAGTTGGCCGCGGTTGGTAGTCGGATGGGTGACCGCGCGACTATTATACCGTTCGCTAGCGCTGGTGATTTTTCGGATCGATTGACTTTATGTATAGAAATAGAGAGAAACTATATCATATATATAGATTTTTTTTTTTTTTTTTATATTATAGTGCTCTACGTCCGGCTCCTTTTTAATAAGGGCACTACTATGGGCACTTAGCACTTTGGAGAAGGAAGGGAAGAGGGATGGGAGGCCCCCCATTACTGGGAGGGGGGTAGGGGGAAATTAGGCAATTATGCTACGAGAAGTCGCCTAAACCCTCCTCGAGGAGCATTGCGTGGTGAAAAAGCACATGTGAAAAATCACAGAGGTACTTGCCCGAAAAAGTCGCACTATGGCCGGGAATTGAACCACGGTCTCCCGCGTGCCAATTCACGACATAGCCGACCGAGCCACCGCGCGCTCCATATATATAGATAAAGTAATTGTGTCGTACTATTGTGCGCATGCGAGAGGAAGAGAGATAAACAAACAGATCCTCTGCCTGCGGCGCAGTCAGCGCTGGTATACGGACAGAAAATATATATAGATACATATGTGTACGGCAGCGTTTGCGATCGCTTGTTCGTTAGCTTGATTCACAAGTGAACTCTCCATATAAAGCGCGCCTAAAGAAGTTTCACTTCAAAAGGAAAATAAAGCCTTTGATATTAAGCTTTACTGTGTTCTTTAAGTTACTGAAAAAAATGATCAGCGTCCAACTTGGCAATCGTTTGAAGTAGGAAAAAAATTTGCATTTTTTCGCCCCTGAAATCAGAAAAAAAGTAGTAGTAGTAGTTTCAATCAAGATATTGAAAAAAACTTTTTTGATAAAAAACAAAGTATTCACTGACTAAAGTTATGTTTTTATTCGTAACAGGTGTTTTCAACTACGTGTGGTAATCCTTGGAATAAAGTCATATTCCACTGTAATGATTAAAATGATTACCATTAACCAACACTTACACACATATTAAACTCATCACTATAAAGATAAAATCACTTGTGCAAATTTGTTGTCATTATCAGAGGTAGAGTTTTGTTACAACAGAGTTACGATCATATGTACCATCTATAATTTTTTGTAGAAATTCGACGTAATGTGAGACTTTAACGAAATAAGCAATGTTCCGAACACCTGGTTGATAGTTGAAACCTCCTGATAGTACTCCAACTAAAATGTTGTCATCGATAACGAGTGGTCCTCCACTGTCACCCTGAGTGTGCATAGGCATAATTACAAATGTACTTGCGAATACAAAGAAATATGTTTAAATTCTTATTCTAAAATTTTTGCATCATACTTACATAAGATACGATACCATTGGCTTCGTGTTGCATGTCATATTTATTCCTGTATGGAATCGCGCATATTCTTTCAGTAAAAGAACATATTGGCATCCTACTGGCTGTCGTATCGCTTAAAATTTTGTACATAGTGGCGCGCAATTCTAAGTCCCACACATTCGTCTTTTTCGTCAGTTTGCCATTTGCATTGAGTCCTAACGTATTTTTACCTCTACCTGTTACTACAGCTTTTTTGCCAGCGTGATTTGAATATAAGTCAGGTAAGCGTAGTGGTTTTATCCATGGATATTCATTGGACATGAACTCGCCTTTAATCTGTGTAAATATTCACGATTTAATCATTATTTTGCTCTATGCTCACTGCGAGATTGATTACAACGTAAGACTGAATAGTTTAACAATTAAAATTCATTTAAATAATGAAAAAATTAACCAGAACGAAAAGAGTACTATCGGTTTTAAAGGCTACAATTTCACGTGTAAGAATCAAAAGTATATCAGTACAAGCGTAATTTTGAGGTGTTTTTATTTTGTTATAATTATTAGCGTCTTTAAACTGTCAAGATTGTATGCAAATTTTTTATGTAACTGATATACCATAAATTATTTTAAATTTGAAACCAACATACTCCATACCTTTACAACACCGATATCGCTAATCTTGTTCTCATGATGAAACCAATCTGGAGGTACGTAAGCTTCAACGACTTTATGATACGATTTAATTGGAGGGTTTTTCATGATTTCTCTGTTAAAAGGAAGATATGACGGTACCGCATATAACTTGGATCTCCATTGCGTATACATTAAACAGTGAGCCGATGTAATTGCATAATGCGAGTGGACAATTGATGCTCCGCAAACTGAAGACACGTATTTTGAATTCCTTATTTTAATACCTAATATCATTACATAGTAACCGTAGTCTTCTATTTGCACCGTGTTATTTTGGCTGCCAATAATTTGTTCGTAATCCAATCCCTGAACTAAATGTATTATTAGACTTGAATAATGTTGGTTAATACAAAAGTTAAAATTAAACTATGAGGTTTGTAGTTTTTAAGAAAAACATTGGTTTACAAATCATTACATTGAACTTTGTCTTGTCAAAGAGTATGATAAAAAACAAATTTGAAAAACTATTTACCTTATGAGAAATTTAATTAAATGTAACATTTTAGAAAAAAGAGTCCAATCTTTAATAAAACTGAAGTTTTTTTATTGGTTAATTTATCAATACAATATAATATTTTTGCACACGTAAAAAGTCGTTTTTCTTAAAATCCTGCAAGAAATAGTAACAGGTTCAATAATTCGAATATTGAAGGAAATAATCTTATCAATATTTTAAATACATACATCTAAGTACTATTTTATACAAATTCAATAATGTTCTGCAATTACAAATATTAAATACGCTTTCGGTTGAAATAGAAATAAGTTATTAAAAATGTACAAAGTTTTGTAGAAACTTCTGCTTTTTTTTAAGTGCACGTATATTCATCAGTAGGTATAGTTTAAATACTCTACAAAGCCGAAAAATTTAAAAACGACACAAAAACCGCGTTGCTAGTAGCAATAAACACGACATGTATACGGACATGCTGTAAACATTGATAGAGTAATAAATAAACGTATCATTGTATAAATTTTAGAAAACTGACTATTCAAAATAACATTAAAAACAAATCTTAAAAACTGAATAAAATATATTGTTATCATAATTTTACGGATAACACAAAATTTTATGTATTTACAAAATTAAAAAAAAATTTTTGATTCATATCTTGTACCATTATTTAAGGTTATATATTTGTGTAAACAATCATAAGATAATGCATTTGTAAAGTATTTTTATGCAAGAGAACGGTTGGCCCTTACCCACCCATCAGTTACCAAAAAAATGTGTAAGACCCGAAGCTTAACATTAACGTAACACATCACATGAGTACATAATTGTACGTAACATTAGAGAATCATTTGTAATATATTAAAAAACTTTTAATTTCAATTTGACCAGTACTTTAGAAGTTCATAAATTTATTTCAATTTACACTTACCAATGACAAAAAACAGTGATATCATGATCAATTTAACGTTGTAAATGAGTAATTTCATTTTTGTCCGATTTAAGGAATAAAAAACAACTCAACAGTACGCACAACAATATTTTTGTGATCAACTTGAGATCGAGTCCAAATGAAAAATATAGGTCAAAGTTAATTAATGAATGAGGTTTAACGTTGAAATTTGAACTAAGGTTCTCTGTGCCAGTTATCTAGCAAACAAAATCAGCTATTTGAAATCTGACTCTTTTTTCTGATTAGAAATACGCTTTAAATACTTCTATCCATGCGACGTTTCGGATGAAAATATTCCTTGATATGATTCAAACAGAAACTCTTACTCATTCTTATTTTCATAACTGAGCAAACAAATTTCTAAACCAATTATTATATTTTCATAATATTTATATATATATTAATCTTTATTTTTTGTTGGTACGCTATACCCCTCTTTAAAAAAAAACAAAAAAAAAACATTTGTTTTTCATATATTTTTGTCAATGTATTTTATAGTGGTTTACAGAGACTGCACAAAATTTAAAGATGTCATCAAAATAAAGAATAATTACAACGTAATCTTTTAACAGAATATTCATGAGCTTACTTAAAGTCTAATTTTTTTTTTTAAGTGTGACTACATTCTCGATTTAACTATCCACGTCTAAAGAACTCATTTGCATAAGCACATATTAATACTGTGGCCGAGTCATCACCATGTAAACTTATAGGTAGCACTTTATACACATTTTTTGACTCACGTATACCCACGAAACCGATTTTTCATTGCCAAAATTTGTGTAATCTACTCTTTGCGAGAATTTTTATCGATCGAAACTATATTTACTTTTATTATACTGTACAGAACGTGAGTTATTGAGTTTAAAAAAATGGCCCAAAATGGCAGTTTTTAGCAATTAGCGAAAAAACGGCCAAACCGATTTGAACTCAACGTAGCTCATCTTGTTCTTATTAAAATTGCGTTTTTTTTTTTGCAACACATTCTTATGTGCAATTATTCGGTTTTTTTCTAAACGCAAAAACATGTTTTGGCCATTTTTGCCATTTTTTGGGCTTTAGCTAATATTTCTACTTGTTAAATTCTGTGTCAATTTTTGATCATACATTAAAACTACTAGCCTATTTTGTTTTGAGCTAGTCAAAATTTTTCGGGTCGAAAAACTAATTCAATCATAGTTATATTGGGTACTGATTTTAAGCGGTGAAAATTGTTTAAAAAATTGCAAAGAAAATTTTGTCCTTAGACATGTCTTAATTCCACTAACATTTTTTGATTCAATGAGATGCTAGTATCCAAGAATTGTTACGTCTAACTTAATATCATAATTTTTTATTTCTTAAAAAAGTTTTATTAGCTCAACCCTCTTAATTTTCCGTTAGTCCAAGAACATTCATTAAATGTATATGGTTATACTATTTGTAAAGCCTTTAATGATTTTTCCTGATTTATTATTTCATGTCTCATGAAAAAAATTCAAGTAGAATTTGGTATGGATATTCTATGTAAGACATTCAAGAGAATTTTATCAGTATGTGGAGTGTTCTGATAGGATTCATCGGAAACATCCGTGATCTAGCAAAAGAATATTTATAGATAATGTTATTATGTATAAGAAGTTTTTTTTTCTTGAAAAATTCATGATAAATTTAACTTGGACTTTTTAATTAGGCAAGTATTTAATTCTAGCTGTATTATTTCACTTTCAATGAAGAAATCCATTATGAAACGATATTCTGTGCCTTTCTACTACACCTATATTTTATTTGATTTTTACTATTTAATTGATTTTAAATTATTTTAACTATTATTTTACACTTTATTTCAATTAACTTTATTGTAATTAATGTATCTATGATACATTTTGTATTATTGTGATCTGCGTATCACTAACCTTGTATAAACTGCTTTTAGCAGTCTTGTAAAAACTTGAGCCTAGGCTAATAAGAACCGCAGGTCCTTAGCTTAAATAAATACATACTCTACACACACTCTTCACTCTATGTATAAATATGTAAATCTAGAGGTGAAAAAATCTCTCCCTAACTATAGACCCATAACCAGAATGATAGAATATCTTCAGTTGCTAAATTATTCGACGCTATCAGCAAATTCTCTAACTTTCAATCCAAAGTCAAAGTGGTCCAGGAATAGTATGGTTTTTTCCCTACGGGTGTATCTTCACTAATTTATTATTGCTTACAGATTTTACGACTCTCGATTTTGACAAAAACGGATAAGCTCACGCTGTTTATTTGGATTTTGCGAAGGCGTTCGTTTCAGTACTCCAGACTTTACAATATTGGCATTAAAAGTGCTTTTCTTTCTTGTCTAGAGTCCTATTTAAGATAGTTGTAGCGTAAATTCAAATAATGACGAGACGAAACTTGGCATACAGCTAAGTTAATGTTTAATAAGTTTAGTGTTCTAGTCCAGTGTTTTTGAGAGGATAGGATCTTAGGAACCAAAATAATATTAAATTTTTCTCATTTTTTAATACTTTTTAACTGTATAGATGCCTTTAGAGAAACGTCTATTTTGTGCTTTAATTACAAATTTCCAAAAAATAGTGTTAAACTTTAGTCGATATTTTATTTTGGTATTACAAAAAATCTAATAATCTTATTCAATTTTATAAAAGATCACAAGGATGCCTTTGAGATACTAAATAAATTGATAAACGTAAAGAAACTGCGTTTTAGCATAAATTTCTGAGGTATTTTTTAAAAATCTAGTTCACCTTTGCACCTTTTTACTCATTATTACCGTGATGTTACTCTCAAATTGGGTGTGGCAAGTTTAACATCTATTCATAAATTAAATGATTACATTTGTATAGAAACTACTAAATCTACAACATTTTCAGAAAATAATATCTTGTCTCTTTACATTTAGAGATCAAACACAACGATTTCCAACCCAAGTGAAAATTATCTTAGTGAATAACTTATGATCAGTAATAAAAACTGATAATAAGAAAAAACAAAGTTTAGACTTGCGGATGGGAATAAAATTTAATACTTGTTATTATTATTTATGAGGTAGGTTTTTTTTCTCAAAAAATATCTTGGAAATTATAGAAGAATATAAAAACTGGCATTTAATGCTGTTCCAAATAATAAAAACTTGTAGCTTATAAAACGTACAATTTATCATCAACAGTCATAAAATTTTTGAGCAACTGATAAAAATTGCTTCTAATTATTACTAGTTTTTCATATCGAATGATGAACTGTCGTTATTTAATGACGAAATCAAATTATATTTTTTATTCAAATTTTCATTAAAAAAATTTAAAATTTCGTTTGTTTCAATTTGTTACTTGTTTTTATAAATAATCAAGTGAACGAGATAATTTTTGCTTGGTAAAGCTTTACAGTGATAAAAACAACGTGATAAAACATATTATATTCATTGAGTGTAATGAAATAAAAATAGAAAAGTTTGTTTAATAGTTTTATTTTTTTGCAATGCTTATATTACAAAACATACTTTTTCAGACACATTGAAAATATGCTCTATTTACACTGGATGTGTAACATCTCGTCTTTACAGGAATTAATCGAAATTTCAATATATCATAGCTATTTCCATAGGCTTTCGTACGATAATATAAATGATTATGGCAGTAAATTTACAATAAAGTCTATTATTATTCGTATAATTATAATATTTATTTTATCTGTAATGCATCACATCGTCTTATGCATAGTAATAGAAAATCAAACGGATCTATATTTTTGTTTTGTTTTTTCCCTATAAGTTCATTAGTACACACCAATACACAATTCATAACGTACACCAAAAAAAATTTTCTTCTCAATTCTGATGGAAAAAAATCCAATGACTTACGTGATTATATTGCAATACCCTCTAAACAAACAAATGAACACATGGAAACCGAAAAATTAAAAGTCAAACAAATGGGATGAAAATCGATATTGAGACTTCTTACAATATGATAGGCATGGGTCAATGTAAACGCACATCCAGACGATCTATTTATAATTTTACTATAAATCTTCAACAATACCGATCTTTGATTAAACCAAGATCCCTGCGATATGTTGCAAAATCTATTAAGCTTAGGAAGAAAGCACAGACGTTGAGTAGACGATAAAAGTTTTCTAATTTTTATTTCTGTTCGTACTTTTCCTATCATCACACGTAAAGAGATTTTGCTTTGAAATATCAAACGAGAGAAAAGAAACAAGGACCATTTGAACGGAATTTTTTCTAATATTGTCTAAGAGCTCCTTAAATTACGTCAATTAATTAATTTTTCTCTTCCGCTCGCAAACTCTCGCCCGACAGTTTGACCATCTAAGTATCGGGTTTCAGTCTAAGTTTACAAAGTTACAATTGTAGTGATACAGTATATGCAACATTTTGCATCTCACCAGCTTCCACATAATTATACATCTTGGTTGTGATAAGAAACGAAAACTTATCATTAATCGTTACACTATAAGCGACTATATATGTACAATGCATCGTATGAAGCAACAGTTTTTTCGATTTTAATAAAACACTAGTTTTTTTAAGAAGAAAAAAAAAGAGAAGCTACTTAGAAGAAATCGAGTTTATACGTTTCATCAGTGTAGAGATGTACAGGCGTAAATCGTATGAAGAAATAAGGTAAATTGCGTACCTATTGAGTAAGAGTTTGATGGCAGTAGTATTTCGACTTAATATTAACACAAATAAGCATTTACTCTATTTAGAAAGAAAATTTTATTTGGTTTTCAAAATGAAAATAGTAATTAAGTCAGCTAAATTTTTATCGTCGTAGATAATGATGCCGTAAATTTTGATTTATTACTATTTCTTTTATCGCTTAAGCTGCAGCGACGTCCACAATATCTGCTCAAGGAATCACATACACTCAACCACAAAGTAAATCGACCCCCACAATGCACAATAGTCCACTCTTATAGCAGTAACTGGTAGTTTCTCCATAAACGCACTACTTTTACCACTATAAAAAAAAAAAAAGCTAACGTAAACAACGTAATATACATGGACAGGGTAATTTAAACTTATTTCACTGCTCTTGTAAAAGTAAGGAAAACAATATTGCATTGGCTACTTAGTTAAGCTCGCCAAGTCGGTAAAACTCTCTAAACACGCTTGTACATTCACATATGCAAAATCTATACGTCACATTTAATTTAAAAAAAACAATGAATGTCACTAGCTTATCTTAAAACGCATTTCATTTACAAGTTTCGCACACGTATTCCTAAGTCGACAAGAGGGAAGTGTTTTTTTTTTTTTTTTTTTCTTCTAATTCTCATATAATACACACGTTTCACAAAGAACAACAGACGATCAAAGTCGTGTTAAGTAGAGTCCACGAAAGTTATATTGTACAAAAGCGTTGATTCACATTTTCCACCGCAGGAAACTAGTCGGATCGAGGGGCTGGCCATTGCCCGTCCGTCTACGAGAGCGTGCAACTGTCACGCGCCGTCGATCCGAAAGTGCCTTAGTCGTCGAGCCCGTATCAGGACAGGCTGCTCCTGTGCTTCTTGGTCTTGCCGTCCATGTCAGCAGCAACCACAGCTGTCGATGCTGCCACCGTCGCGGGCGACTGTTCGTCATTCTCGCTCCTTCGGCGCTTTTCCTTCATCTGCTTCTCCATCGCCAGCATGGTGATCATTCGCTTGTGAGAGTCGCCGACGATCCAGCCGTGCTGCTCCTGTTTGTCGTCTTGCTCCGGGCCGGCCTGAGCTGGGACTGGAGCTACCGTCGCTTGCGGCGCGACCGTGACCTTGGCCATCTCCTCGTCGTCGCTCGAGCTCGACCAATAGTACAACTGGTTGGCAGCGGCTCGCTTCCGTCGGCCTATCGCCACACCTACGGCCTCGTCCACCTTGTTCCAGGACCTCGTCGCCTTGAGCTCCTCGTCGTCATCCAAGTCGGACTCCCGCTTGCTGCTTAGCGACCGCCCTTGCACGTCCTTTCTATCTTTGCTGCAGTTCTTGGACGTACGACGATGGCTTGACGCACCAGACGCGCGTTTGTTGTTCTTCTTCCCATCGCCTGGAGCTTTTGACTCTGCTACGGTCCTTGCGGCCTTCTTCGTGTTTTTCTGGGATGCCTTGTTGGGTGATCTTTTCTTTTTGGGAGGCACCACCTCGTCCAAGGTCTTGTTGGGTGATTCGTCGTTCCCTGTGTCCTGGTCGAGGTTTGTTGTCAGTTTCGAAGTTTCGATGGATTCATCATTGTCGAAACAGTCATCTGGTTCTTCGTAGCTCTTTCGTTTTCTCGATCTCGCTAGTTTGTCTCCAACCACCGACACCTCTTTGGCGCTGGTTTCGATGGGTTCTTTTTTCGATACGTAGGGCTGTCTTTTCTCGTCTTTCTCGGAGCCCGAAGCCTCACTGGTCGCGCTCAGTCTCTTCTCTTCGAGTTCGCGCATTATCGCTTCTTCTATGGCCTTTTGTTCTTTGGCTATCATCTGTTCGTGTTTTTTCTCGATGTACCTTTCCTTGCGCCTTTCCTTTGACTCGCGTTGTCTCTGTTTGCCAGCACGTGGCTTCTCATGGCTCTCGATCTTCTCCATGGACCTGTTGCCACTGGAGGACACCAGTAACTCCTCGTCTGAGCTGCTGATCTCCGCGAGCAGGCCCTGCTTTCCAATGGCGCACTTCCTTTGGCGTCGCGTGGGCTGCATGTCCACGAGGATGCGCTCGCGCTCCTGCTCCTCCTGGAGTCTTTTGAGCTCCTGCTGTTTGCGCTTCTTCGATTCCTGCACTTTGCGGCTTAGGAAGACATGCAAGGGCAGATTTTCGGACTCGCGCGGCGGTTTTTCATTGCCGGCCAACTTTTCCGGCAGCCGTTCGACTTTCGACGCGTCCTCTTCTTCATACTCATCGTTCTCGTCGTCTTGCGACTCATCAAAGTCTCGCTTTTTGTTCTTTTTGGCAGAAGTAAACTTTGCCGTCTTAGCGAAGACTCGCGATCTTTTTGCCGATGTCGGGGTAACTGACACTTCTTGGGCGCTATCGAGAATATTTAGTGCGTCTTCGATGGAAATGAATCTGTCCGAGTTACCGGGCTGCTTTTCCAACGGCGTGTGCGTTGCTTTGCGAGCGCTGGTCTTCTCCTCGAATGTTACGATGGACAACTCATCTCGGTCAGAATCAACGATGGAACTGTCCTCCCGATACAGATCATCGAGGTCGAGGGTGCGCTGTTCAGTCTCGTCGTCGCTGTTTGTGCGCTGCTCCAAATCTACTGGGTCCTTTTGACTTTCATCAATTACTAGAGGATGATCGGAGAGCTCGGACTCGGATTTCTTGTTGTTATCCAGATAGGGTGATACGCTTTTTGCCCCTTTGACGTTATCGTCCCGCATGTCCCAGTTCTTTTGGCTTACGTTGTTTTCAGGTTCGTTGTTGATGATGGTCTCGTCATCATTTGTTTGTTCCTTAGCTGAAAAAATTATTCAATTGAACCATTAAGTTTAAATATACTTTGTGAAGTATATAATTTCATTTGAAACAACATACCTTCTAGATCAGCGCACTTATCTTTCGAAATTTCTGTAATGAGATCTCGTTGCGAGTCTTCGTCTGCGTTTTCATCCTCGGGATGACGTTCGAATTCACTGTCGGACGAAGTCGATGACATTTCGGCAAACAGGTTTTGTTTGCCTTTGGAGCAAGTCCTCTGGCTCTTGTTGATCCCAACACCGGTAAGTTCATCGGTTTTCAGCTTCGTCACAAATTCGTCTGAACTGTCGTCCTCGTACCAGGCGTTGCGTGACTTTTTTTTCACATTCTTTACACTTTTTTTCTTTGATTTGCTCGAATTTTTGGCAGCGACGTGCTCGCCTGATGTAGATTTCGATGACTTTTGCCGTCTTTCCACAAACTCATCCATTGGCCCTGTAAAATAGCAATTAATATTAAAATTAACCAGTTCAGAGTCAGAAGAAAAATAATGTGATCCCAAAATGTATGCTTGTAAAAGGTAAATCCTTATTTGAAAGATGCAACATACCTATGATATTTTCCTGCTTTTCTTCGACGCTGGCGAGCTTGCTCTTAGGCTCGTGGTTCTCAATGTCTTTGAACTTCCTGTCAATCATACTCTCCAAGTTCTCGCCCATAGCAGTGATCGATTTACCGTTCGTCAAAGTATCGCCGATGGCCTTGGAAAGTAACGCTGACATGCTGAATTCTTTCACTGGCGCGTCCGTCTTAGCTCTGTACGAGAGTACGTTGTTGAAGGCGGGCTCGCCCATACTCTCTTCCTCGTCGTCGAAATCGTACACGTCCTTTGTCTTGCTGTCGGTGAGACCAATAGTGTTCTTCTTCTTACCTTCGTCGCGACGCCTTTTGCGCACGACCATACCTCCTCGATACTGTTTTGTACGAATCAGAGGCAAATTGTGCTGCCCGCTCTTAGATTTCTTTTGTTTCTTCAACTTGTCAGAAGATTTTGATGAGCTTTTAATTTTTTCGAGGTGTCTCTTGTCGTAGATATCCTTTTTGCGCTCAAAAAGTTCTTTGATTGGGTTTTTCATCTTTTTAATAGAAGCACTTTTTTCATCTTGGTGAAACTCGTGACTTGTGTGGTGTTTGTGGTCACTAACGGGAGGAATCACGTTTTGGTACGTCGGAGGAATTTCAGATGATTTTTCATGTACCGTTGGAGTCGTAGAAGTCGGAGCTCGCGCACACGCAAGTTCGGCTAGAAGTTTCATCGGCGTTGAACCACTGCAACGAAAAAAAATATTACGAAATTAAAAACGTCAAGTTGAATTTAACTTAAAGTTACATCCGAGTTACACATTTTATTTAGAAATTTTTGTGTTCAAATTTACTATTTCAGTTAGTATTTTTAAGAAGTATTTACGTAGACTGGATGTGTATTAAAAAAACTAGATATATTTTCATGTACTATACATGAAAATTGTTATACTACACTGGATCTTTACTATTGAAAAAATCTGTTTATTATTTGTGACACTCAATTAAGGTTCACTATTTATTTAAAATTTTTTTTTACTTGAATTTAAAGAGCACAATACACGTGTAAGAAGTACATATAACTTCGCTTGGAAGGAATAAAGTACTGATCCGAAAATAGGTACACTCTAAGAAAGGTAAATGCAACTTTCAGATGAAGTAATAGCATAGTTTAACGTTATTATCTGAAAACTTACAGCGAAACAGTTGTTCTACACCGTCTTGAAAGTGACCATGCAAAGTTTCAAATTTTAAATTCACTCATTAAATTCATGCAATGCAACAGTGACCTGAAACTTTGTATGGTCATTCTCAAGATCGTGTGGAACAACTTTCACACTGAAAGTTTTTCGTCAGTGAACATTATATTGTAATGACCAAATTGGTACTTTTCTTTGAGTATTTCCGAATGGGCAGCTTATTCTTTCGAAGTGACGATAAATAACTGATTTTGTGAGTGAATGAGTAAGAGAATATACTAAAGTCAATAAGAAGGGAGTTGGTAAGTAAATAAATGAGTAAAAGTGTGTGATCTAACCGTAAAAAACAGCTGCTATATTGGAGGTAAAAGAATTGAATAGCTTAAAAAAAAAGACTTACTTATGATCGTGTTTCTCTAGATTAGACAAAGCTTTATCAACAATCCCACCAAAGCCGTTATCAATCTTAGCCTTGCCAGCATCTAAACCATAACCATCGTCATAAGCTGCGCCGGCTTCTGCGGCAGCAGCCGGGCTACCACCGTGGGACTTGTGCTGTCCAAAAGACGTGGCGATAAGGCTCTCACTTTCTTGCATGCGACGTTGGATCTTGTCACGGAGTTTATTGTTGTGCTCAAAGGCCACGTCTAAGCTGTCATCGTAGCTCGTCTCAAGATATTCGGGTGACCGAGATTGTAACGCAATGTCCTCTGGACTGGAGCGCCCACTCATATTACTGTGATGACGGTTGTGGTGATGATGGTGATGACCGTGATGATGGCTGTTGTGATTATGGTGGTGGTGATGATGGTGATGGTGGTTATGGTGATTCCGACTTCGCTTTGTCGTTGAGCTGGTGAACTCACGCTCGTGGCTGTTGTATTCTTCACCAAGTAGCTGCATGATATAATTGTATCATTAGTCAATTCGAAGTAAAGATTTTAAAAGATTATTTTTAATTCTAAAATTGTACGATAAAAATTTTATTAATAAAGCATAGCAGATATTCATAAATTTAAAGAAGGATTTACAGGAATCTAAAGTTTGTTTAATTGCAATCAAATTTGGTAGAAAAACAGCGTAAGATACTAAAAATGTGCTTATAAAATTTGATTATAATTTTCAGTGTTGAATTTATTAAAGTATGACTACTACTCATTTATCGTTTATTGACAATTTACTAAGATATTGTATTAAAAAAAAATCACGATTTGTATAATATTTTAGGTAACTGTTGATTTTTCGATGCATTTTGTTGAAATAAATTTTATACCTCAGTTGACGAGAGAGTACCTGTCAAACTATTTTAAGCTTCTAGTTTATTTTGGTTAAGGAAAACATTTCATAAAAATTCTTTGATACAAACCGCTATGCTTTCCATAAAATGATAGATAATTTGAAAATAATATGTAGTAATGGTAAAATGTTTGAGTTTACTTTTTACCTGATTAACAGACTCAAGTAGACTTCCCAAGCTGTTCTGACTCTCTACAGCTTTCCACCTGTCCTTACTTTCTCTGTAAGGAGTAATCTGTTCATCTTTCTTATGCCGGTGTTGATGATAAGATCCGGTAGCAGCCACATAATCTTCAGCTGAGTGATCAAGCTTGATTTTCTTTGCACCTCTGAGCTCCTTTCCACTTGCCTTGAGTCGTGAACAGCACTCAACAAATAGCTCCTCATCAAAGTTTAATACTTTAGTTTGTTGTACAGTAGGTTTTTCCGACAATGTACCAGTTATTTCCAAATTATAATCAAGGGCATTGTCTTCCAGTGCATCCGTAGGACCGATTGTTACCATTTCTACTGGTCCATTGATCATTTGTTCACGGCGGGTGGATAGACTTTGTGGAGACTTTACTGAACATGATTTGGACTTTCTTTTCTTGCGACTTTTGCGTATCTTTTTTACATGACGATGTGTGTTATCGTCATCACTTGGAGAGTGGAGACTTTCGTCGTCAGTTGAATCATGCAAATTAGTTGATTGAATTATGCTGCTGACTTTATCGCAGCTTTTATTGCTGCTATTATCGATTCCAAAAGATACTTTTTCCTGCTCGATCTTCAACTGAGAATCCTCTGAATCTTTTGACTCTTCAACCTCGTCCTCTTCGTCGTTGCTCTGAACTCTGGATCGTTTAACATTATCTGAAAAAGACTCATCCTTCTTCTTTTTTCCTTTTTTGGATTTTGGTTGCCTTACGTCTGTGGATACTTCCTTCAGCGTACTGCCATGGTTGTTACATTCCTCGTTCTCGAACGTCTCTTCATCAATAATCAGGGATATCTCATGATCTTCATTTTTAAGTTTTTGATTTTCAATGACATTGTTTACAGTTGAAGGCAAGTCTTCACAAAATGATTTAGATATGAGCTCTCCGGCTCTTTTCTTACTCTGTCTACTATGGCTGGTCACCTCCATTAATTTTTTAACATTATCATTATTTACAGCTCGCACATTCTTTCTTGCCTTTGATTTCGACTTTCGAGTAGGTTTGTTACTCTCACTGTCGGATGAATTGTGTCCAGAACGCGATTGCCAGTCATCAAGAACTTCCTTTACTTTCTCGCCACCAAAGACACGGCCAAAGACACATTTCACGATTTTATTTTTATTTTTTTGAAGTTTTTCATCTTCATTATCCTCCCCAATCTCGCTACTTTCACTAATATTTGAGGTCTCAGTTATAATTTTTTCTTTAGATTTTTTCCCCAGATGCTTAGGTGTAACAGTTACCTTTCTAGGAGTTATTTTGCATTTCTCTACTGACTCCATAGGTACTAAAACTGTCTGTACATCGTCATAATTTTCTTCAGATTTTTCATTAGTATCAACAATTATTCCTTCAGTACTGCATGTCGTTAAGACTGGCGTAAGTGATTCTTGGATAAGCGGCTTTTTAGTATTTACAGTGTCAATGAGTTCAACATTGGCTAAAT
The DNA here is from genome assembly GCF_036245765.1 of Copidosoma floridanum. NCBI lineage: Eukaryota > Metazoa > Arthropoda > Insecta > Hymenoptera > Encyrtidae > Copidosoma > Copidosoma floridanum. The sequence goes on along the minus strand of NW_028321897.1, from coordinate 2,424,589 downwards.
TTTTCGTCATCTGACTTGCTTCATCAGTCTGCTTGGCTATCTCAATCGTCATTTCTGGATCGTCAAGCAACTTTTGAATATCAACAGACATATTCGTATCTAAAGAGTTTTCATCGCTGTCGAAACCTCCAAGCATAGATGATGGAAGTTCGTTTTTCGAGTCATCAAATGTTTTAAAGTTTTCATTACTCAGACTAGGAAATATAATACGCTGAAAATCGGAATTCACTTTTTCTGATTCAATTGGGACTTTTATTATTTTGATAGGCATAGTTGTGGTCGGTATATCAGTGTTATCTGTAATGGTACTTTTTATTTTCACTATCGACGACTCAAGAAGCACGCTTGGTTTCAACTGTTTGATTACATCAGAATTCACTGATGAATTTTCGATTTTAGATGATGTTTCTTCCGTTACATTTAATTCGATTGTTTCTTTTGATATTTTAAGAATTGAATCAGTTTCTCCAAAACTTTTCTTTGATTTTTTGTTTTGACTCTTTCTGGGCTTGTGTAATTTTTTATTTGTAAACAACTCATTATCTTCTTCTATTTCTTTCTCTAGTAAACTTTTTTCACTAGGACTCGCGTTTTTGATTGCTGTATTTTCATCAGAGAATGAATTATCCACGTCAATTGTTGGTTGTTTCAATTTTCTGCTTCTCTTTTTCTTAGGTAGTATTTCAGTTTCTAAATCATCAGTAGTAATGTTATAATTCTTTTTTCGGTCTGTTTGTTCGAGATTTAGATCATTAATTCTTTTTTCAATAATCAATTCCGATCCTTTTTCTTCATTTTCGTTATTTTCTTCTTTTGAATTGATAAACACAGAATTTTCTTTATCGTTTTTCTTCTCTGATACTTTTGGTTGTTCATTAAGTTCAGTAGTGGCGGTTTCCATAGAAATTGATTTTTCGAAATTAGAGACTTTACTGTTATTCATCATTGCTGTATGACTGTTTTCGGTCTTTAATTTTAATTCTTTCCTTGATTTTTTAGTATTATTTCTAGATAGAGGTTCATCAGTGCAAGTGATACTTGTGTTTTCAACTTTTTTCGATTCTTTATTTATCCCTTCAACTCTATTTTCAAGTAACTCTTCATCAAAATCTAAGTTTTCCTCTTCTTTATAGCTGGGTCGAGCTTTATTTCTTTTTGGTCGAGTATTTTCAAACATGGGAGGATCAATATTTTGACTTCGATTGCGAGTTATTCGTCTGCTATCGTCTGTGTAAAGTGTTAAATTAGTTTTAACCATAACATCTTCTTCATGATTCACACTTTTGACAGCAGAACTTAAATTAGGGTTATTCTGATTATATTTTAATTGTTCATCAACAGTTTTACCAATTTGATTTTTTTGCTCAATTGTCGGTTCATCAATGTTTGTACAATCTACACTTTTTCTTTTGATGAGATTTTCAACGGCATTTGAATTAATATTTAAAGATTCTGAAAGATTTTCTTGTGGCACTTTTGATCCAAGAGTATCCAGACTAAAATGCTCATCAGCTAAATTCTTCTTTTTATTTTTATTTTCCTTCTTTTTTTTTGAAACTTTTGGGACAGATTTAACGTTTTTAAACGAAACATCTATCTCTTCAACTGGTGTCGATGTAGCTTCGGGAGTGATTGGACTTACATGATCTGTTAGAACATATTCATCATGACTCATATTCTCGGTAATTTTACATATCTCTTCATCAAGCATTTCGTCTTCCAGCTGTTCTGGAGATTTGAGAGCAAACATCGGAAGTTCAGGAAGCGTTGGAGTATGTGTGTTAAGAATTTCTTGGACGGGAGTAGTCATTTTATCATTGACAATCTCAACTGATTGTAAAAGAGATTCTGAACACAATGGAGAAATAGGTTCAGAAATTGGTTCCGGTATACATTTTTCGTTCTGTTCTGAGACCAACATATCTTCGGTTTTTTCAATTACAAAATTCTTATCCACTTCGATTTCATTGTTACTTTCCTTTACTTCTATATTTTTTTCGGTTTGTTCTGTTTCTTCTTTTTCTTTTTCCAAGTTAATTTTAGTACCATCTACGGCAAGATTTTCAGGATTATCATTTTTCGAAGTATCTTTTACAATGTCCTTCCCATTGTTCATAGTGATTTGTAATGTATGCGACTGCGATAAGTTATGTTTTTTCAAGCTACTCTTTCGTGTAAAACTTGTTGCACAAACATCACAAAAAAACTTGGCGGCTTCTTTTGTTAGTTTTTTCTTTTTTTCAATGATTAATATTTTGCCGGATTTGGTTACAACTGAAAAATTGCCAGCAGTACGTTTCTTAAGCGTTGACAAATCAAGCCTTGCGGTGTTATCAACTTCCGAGCTAGAGATTCCTTCAGCTACTACAAGTTGGTGTTTGGTGACGTCAAGATTCTTTTGAAAGGAGCCTATCTGCAAGTCAGGTGAATGAACTGACTGATTGATTGTTCCTTGACTATCTATGGATTGATTGGTATCGTTGTCTTTAGCAGTTATTTGTTCTTCAGTAGGTCTCAACAGTTGGGTTTCGTTTTCTTTGTCATCAATTTGTGCAACTTCAGCTTGAGATTCTAGCTCTTTTGTTATTGGTTCTTCTTTATGAGGCTCTGTAAGCACATGTTTTTCACAAACCTCAGTCATACTGTTATTAATTTTTTTGGTGATTGTTTCCTTAGCTGATAAATTTTCATCAGGCTTATTTTCTAGTTCAGTACTGGATATTTCACTATCAGTGAAAAAATCACTAGTTTCAGAAAGACATATATTTTTCTTTGCTTTTCTACTCCAACTTCGTCTCTTCTCTGGATTCTCATCAACTAATGATTCATCAATATTACTCTTATGATTGTTGCTGCTAGATTCAAACGTTACATGTTTCCTTTGAGAGCGTCTTTTCTGCAAAAACTCTCCTTCACTCGTAGAAGATGCATCGGAGTCATCAGATTCTTTGAATCTTGAAAATGTTTCTTTGACTTCTATGCTTCGACTATTACGAGTATTTCGCTTAAAGGTTTGTTTCGCAGTTGATTTTTCTTCAGTCTCCGATAAAGATGTAAACTGTTCAACATTATCATCAACATCGAAGTCTTTACTTTGTTTTTGCACTATATCAACCTCCGTTTTTTCATATTGTTCCGCGTCACTAGAATCACTTACGACGGACTTTCTTTTAGAAGTACGTTTCTTGGAAAATTTGGTAACTTCAGTAGTTTCGGGAATTTTAAACATATCTCTCACTACAACCGGGTTTGCTTCACTTGACTCACTATTCAAGTTATCAGTCGATTCTATTGTTTTAGACGGATTTTCGGTTAAAAATTGATCTTTTTGAAATTCAAGTTCTTTTACAGTTTTGAAATTCTTCTTACGACCTCGTTTCTTTCGCTTTATAACAGATTTTGATGTAATACCATCTAAAATTTCTACGTTTTCTACAATAAACTTACAGCTATCATTTTTATCTCGATTTATGGATAGTTCTTCATTAGAATTTACTTCCACTTTTGGAGTTTCATTTTTTTCTTGAACAATTTCTACAGAATCAGAAATCTCATTTTTATGTGTTACATTTGCAATTGGTCCTAAATTAATTGCACTTTTATCGTTATCAGTAGTTTTTATACTATCGATTTTTAAGTCGAACGCCACGTCATCATTCACTTGTTCCAGTACGTTTGTATCAATTGTATGGTACTTGGTAGATGTCTCAATAGAATTACTCGTATCTTTTAACTCTAAAACCTTATGTTTATTTCTTTTTTGAATGCCTTTACGCCCTGATTTCCTCGACGGATGCTTATCCACCAAAGGAGAAGCATCGACCGCAGCAACTGCTGGCTCATCATGTGGAAGATCTCTCTTATCTGATTTTAAAAACTCGTCATCTATGTCGTCTATCTTCTTTACTGATTTTGTTTCGTCCAGTAATCTCATAACATCTACAAGACAGCTTTCTTCCTTATCTTCATTTACATTTTCATGAATAGAGTTCTTTTGATTTTTTTCCGTTGTATTCACTTCAGAAGAGTGTTTAATATTTTTTTCGCTATTTTCTATAGAAATCACGTTATCTTTCAAATTAACATTTACGGAGTTTTTGCCATCCACGGATTCGATTGCACTATTTACAACACTATGGCAGCTCTCATCGATATCTCTACACTTAGTTACATTATTTATTTTTACACTATTCTCAAAACTAGTAAGCGTTTCTTCTGTAGTTGATAAAGTTTTCACTGATAAAGTATCAACAACATTTTTTTCCTCATCTTTTTCGACTCTAGTATTACTTTTTATAATATTTACACGGTTCACCATTATAGCCTCATTTAACTCATTATCCGGTGTAATATTCACATTTTCCGCCATGGTCTTATAGTTCAACTGTGTATCTGAAACATTATCATGTAATGTTACGGCATCTTCTAATTTCGCACTTATGCTTTCACTCACTGATGTAGCTCCATTTAATTCAACACTTGATTCTTTACATGACAAGTTGATCAAATCTCTTTCCTCAGGTATCTTTGAGCTTTCCATGCACTTTTGACCCAAAGAGGAGACGTGACGAATTCCATCACTATTTAACGAAACATCTTTTTGTTTGGCAATCTTTGAAACGATTTTTTCCAAAAATGAGCCTTTACCCTTTGGCTTCCTTCTTGACAGATCAAGAATAATATCGTTTGCAGAGTCTTGAAAAATGGAATTTGGTTGCACTTGTATCTCAGTTTTTTTCTCCACTGCAGGTGCTAATTTTTCTAGCTTCTGTTCAGTAACTTTTACACTTTTTTCTTCATTGGATTCACTTTTTTCAGGCTTCGTATTCGTTTTTTCAATATTTTTATTCGTTTCTTCTCCTTCGGATTTTGTTACTTTTGACGTAATTTCGATGTTCTCACTATGTTTCTGTTCCTCAATAAGAATACTATCAACGTTAGCACTTTCACTAATATTTACACAAGGATCACTAACACCTTCAGAATGAGAAGTAGTATTTTCTATCGCACTTAGTTCATTGCTGATTTGACAAGTAAAGTCTTCACTACTGTTGCCTTTGTTATCAAGACTAGTCTGAGCTGTAAGCACTGTTGTGGCCTCTTGCGGCTCGATGACGGAAACATTAATAGCCTCAGTAAGAATGCCAATTACGTTACTGAGTGACCTTTTGTTAGATGGTGTTTTGCCATTATTTCGAAGTCCTCGAGTCTTTTTTGGACGTACGATTTTTGATTTGGAAATAGTGACCATTGCTTCAGCTGAATTTTCTTTACCACTATCCATATTAGAGTTAGAAGATTCCTGTTGCAGTTGTTCGATAGTTGAGTTTTGTACAATTTTACTGTCATCGTTTTCCTGCTGTTCAACAGAAGATGTTTTAATATTTGGTTTAATTTCCATAATTGTAACGACTGCTTCTTTTAAATTAGATATTTTTCCGAAAATATCGGTTTCCTGAATTTTTTCACTTTGAACTTTCTCGATCGTGGTAGTCTCTTCACTGACCACCGGATTTTCAACTAAAGATTCAATGACTTGCTTAACTCGACATCGGCGCTTACCAATTCCTGTTTTCTTAATAGTGGTCGTGATTGATTTCTCTGGGCTATTTTCTTCCTCAACTGTATCACATGGCTTAACAGAAATGTTATCCACATCTTTTTCTTCTAAATCTTCAACAGATTTAGCTGATTCATTTTGTGATATTTTCGCTGCTTCTTCAGAGAACTCTTTTATTCTTAGTGATTTCCTTATTGCGCCAATTTTTTCTTTTTCCTTTGAAGAGGAAACAGCAGCAGAGGTAGCATCTGTTGTAAAATTTACATCAGATACTTTTTCATTTACAGGTGTCTTGTCTTTCATGGTGCGTCTGGCTGATTTTTTTTCAACCACTTCCTTGGTTGCATTCTTAGCTGTAATATCAACGACTACCTCTTTTTTCGCTTTAGAATTACTTCTGGTGCTCAAGCCTGACTTTTCTTTGCCACCGAGGAATTGTGCGCTAGGCTCATCAACTGTTTTAATGGTTTTCTTTGGCAATTCATGAGGTGTAGCGTCTCTGAAGGTAGTTGAACGCCGAGTTCTAGACTCTGATGTAGTGAAAACTGGAGTTGAAAACGATAACAACTTTTGACTCCTAGTTTTGAGCTCAACTGCTGGTTCAGTCTGTTGATGTTTTTGGTTTGTTGTTGATAATTCATCGCTATTGCTCACAGGGATACTAGAATTTTTCTTTGGTCTCCGGCCGGGACCGTTCACTGGTGACGCTTTTTCGCTTTCTTGATATTTCTCTTCACTCGAATTACTGTCGATGCTACGCCGACTGGTTGATGAGTTCCTTGACGACGTTCTCGTTGATTCTGAGCTCCTTTCCTCGCTTGGAATTTTATCGAGACTGCGTCGATTGGTTGTCGAATTTCTCGATGCTGTTCTTAACAACTTTGGCTTTGACCTCAGTGGTCCAGCTTCTTTCAAGTTGCTAGAAAGTTCTGGTTCCATAGTCACTGATGAGAACATTGTCACCGATTTCTCTGACACTTGTATCGTTTCGAGCAGCTCAACTGTTCTTTCAGCATCCTGAGACGTAAGTCTTGTGATTCTCCGGGAACTTTTGGTATGCTCCATCCAGGCGTGTTTTGCAGCTGCTCGTAGCTTTGACCGCGTAAGCAGTCTCACCGAGGGCTGACTTTCAATCCTCTGAGCTCTGGTAATTGCTGCCTGACGATTATTGGCAAGCTTAGTATCACTGCTACGCAATTGTGGCCGAGTTTTCAATCTCGCGCTGGACGAGATACTTGATGTCACCGATAGGAGGGTATTCATAATACGTCGACCTTTTCTCTTTTTGACAGCTCCTGGCAAGTGTTCAGTTAGTGGCTCAAGCTTGCTCGCACGCGGTAGAAGCCTCTTTCTAGCCAAAGAGCTGATATCTGTTGGCTCAATGTCGCTTAGCGCAGACGATGACGTGACGGTGCTCCTTAGTTTGATCCTTCGATTCATTTCTATCGATTCTTGTTCTAGACTCTGTGCACCAACATTTCTACGCTTGTCAAGGAGTCGTACTTTGCGCAGCAATCTGCCGCCTTTCCTTGCGGACAAGGCTGTCGTCGGGCTTTTCGGTTCAATACTTGAGATCCTGGATGCACTTGAACGGTTTGACTGGTCGCTGGACGCGTGAGCTCCTTCCTTCTCCTGCTGGCGTTCCTCCCACAAATTTTTCTTTCGTTGGAAGGATTTGGCATTTTTTAGCAGCTTGTTGCGCAGTACTGCCTTACTCCTTACCATACGTGAGGCTGGATTATCAGATACCGCACCAGAATGACCCTGTGAGACAAATATTAATACTTTAAGTCCAAGCTTTTTTCTCGGAAATAAAATTAACAATAAAAAGATGTTAGTTGGAAAAAAGAGTTGGTAGTACATCTATCTATTAATTACTGTATGTGTTATGGTGTATTTTTAATTCTATTGAAAAAGAATATTGATGAAGTTAGAAACTTAATTTGTTTTATTTAAACTATAATTGTATCAGATGTTTTTGACGAAGTCTAATTATTATTTTTGATATCTTTTTAACGGTTGATAAAAATTTTCCTACCTCGTGAATTTTTTTGTTATCTTTGAACGTTTACTGCGCTTTCAGTAGCAAAAATAGAAAAATAGACATAAAAACAACTATCTCCTACCACGGGGTTTTTTTTCTTTTTTAAAATTTTTTTTATATAACTATAAATATGAAAAATAATTAATTAACTACCGTTACTAGCAGTTGTGATGTCTTAAATTGCCATGAATTTGATTTTCGGTTATTCGAATGGACACAAAAATGTCGCTCAGTTCCATCCATTACTAAAGTGACTATACTCGATGTACTTGTACCAGGTACGTAAATTGTATATCCTAATACAGTCTGATAGTAAAAAAAATGTTGTAAAAAAAAAGTCCTTACGTTTTGATTACGAGTTGTAAAAGCCAAAATGTTAAATTCAAAGCTCAAAATGTTAGTTCCGATTCATTCTGTCAGTTCCGAACTAAAATCAAATTTTTTTTCTTATTACTTTTAGGCAACAGATCTTTACCAAATTTTTTTCCCAGTTCTGTTGGGTAAAATTACGAGACGTATGTCTTGGCATGTGATTCAATGGCCTTTTCATCACGAGATGCACATTTAATATTAAGGAGGTTTGAAAGTATCATTCAGAGAGGCGAGGAACGGGGAGTCCCCCCTTCTCGCGCATCTGGGCCCCCTTTACCGCGCACCTCCTCTTGCACTCTACAAACTTGAAACTGTACGACTGTAACTGCTTATATTTTTGAAAAATGCCTGGCAAGGCTTGATTTTTTTGTCGAGCATCTTCCTTTTATACCAAGTTATCTATGAAAACGTTTTTTTTTTCCAACACATTTAGAATATACCTTAACTTCAGTTAAAAGGCAAACCTAACCTTGCTCTCTCATAACAGACCGTGTTAAACTGTCAATATTTCATAATTTTTTTCTCGTATTTCTCCCGTGGTGAAAAATCTGAAAAGTGAAAATTCATGTGCACTCCTAACAAGCTCATACATAACGTACATTTTTTTTGGCACGTTTCTCCATTTTAAACTTTTCTCCCAAACCTCCTTAAATTAACTTTTAACGGCAACAAAGTAGTAAACCATTTTAAGTAGTGCTCATTTGGTCTAGATGAAAGCTAGAGACAAGCTCTACTGATAAACAAAATTTGTGTTGAATTCAGTGCCACAAATCTAAAGTTATAGGGGTTTTAAGAGAAAAACAGTTGTTTGGCAAATATCAAAAACGTCTCATTTGTAGGAATTTTTCCGTTAGCTAGATACGTTAACGTTAATTAACTTTAAAAAGTTATGGATAACATAAAAAAATTTAATGTATAACATATTTCAAATTCAAGAAAAGTTTTATTTGTTAGTGGCGACGGATTTTCTACCATAAACGATTTAATACAATAAACACTAATGTTTTTCATGATAGGCTTTATCACCAAATTGCACAAATTTTATTTTTACATTGTTTTCGGCACCTGGATTCTTACGGATTATTAAGTCAAAAACACGTAATCTGTGTAACTTTATTGCAAAGGCTGATAAGTATATGTATGTGTCTTATTGTAATTTTGCCGATCAGAAAATGATCAATGAATACTTAAAATAAGTTATTAAAAAAATTAAAATTAAAAACTTTGTAAATGCATGTTAACGAACGTCAGGATACAGAACATTATATGCACGAGCGGCTTCATCGGCTCCCAATTGCTGTGACGGATTCATTAAAGGCATATAACCTAATTTTCCGAACTGCTACACTCTGCAGTAGGTATACAGTACTCGCGCATGTATTGTAACGCAGCTGGCACTCCATTAAAATATTAATTAAACCGCACAATGAGTCATTAGATTGCATAGCAGTGGCACGTTATGGTAGTGCTTCGCAAATTGAAAATTATTTTAGCGAATCCAAACTATTGGGAACAATCATCTCTCGCGAATTTTTTTTGTTTCAGTATGCAAATGATGATGCCGTTCCAAAATTTGACTTTCTATAGTTATTGATATCCAAGTGTGCAAGTGATGTGTTATATTAAAATAATTTTGTGAAATTAATTGTATAGTAGTACACCCTATAATTACATCATGAGTTGTAATTTGTATTTGTTTTTTCATTAAAATAGTACTGCTGTAGAACATTTATAGTTAACCTCGTGGTTAACTGTAGTTTTAAGCAATATTCTTAGTTTTTTTTTTTAAAGGTAAATATAACATTTAAATTAATATGACTGTGTCAATGTAAGGAATAGGTTATTGGATGATGAGGACGGTTTAAATGGAATAAATGCACGTACAAACATAATGTATTAAACTTACACTTCGAAGTCGACCTTGGGATCGAAGCATTGCGTTTTCTTGGAGAACTTTTCGAGATGCTCTCTTGGCTGGTAGATTGGCCAACATTTTTTGGATGCTTTCACCTTAAAAAATAGTTTTCATATTAATATATGATGTTTAATCAATGTAAGTACGTTAGAAATTCTTATATGATTTTTTGCGGCATTTAAACACTTAGTTCAATGGTAAGATGTTAATGATGGATTGACCTTAAGAAAGCTCTAAGGCATCTGTTATTGTTAATTTCTGTAAATTTTCTGTTAGACAAAATATTAGGAATGTACGAGCTTTCAGTCAATTTTCAACACTAGATGGCGTAACATGGATTTAGTCAGGGGACTTATACGAAACATTGAAGAAGATATTCACGTGTTACTGAGCTAATTTGTCAATTATTTTTTTATGAGCGTCAGGAAAACATTTAATATTAACTTACGATCACTAGGTCTAACACGAGGTCCATTGGGCGTTTGTCTCTCTCTGTTTACATTGTTTCTTGGAGTTTGTGAGTTCTGTATATTCCTTTTCATACCCCGCTGCCTCCTACGCCGACTCCTGCTGCCAAACGGCCTCCACTTGCACTTCTTTTTTCCATTTCCAAAGAAACCCAAGAGCCAAGCCTGATCACCGCCACATTCAAGCATATGCCTGTGCAACTCAGACATACTGGCACAAATTTTTGAGCACTTGGTGCACGCCCGTTCGGATATCGTTTGCTGGCGAGTCCTGACGCTCAAGGTGGGTGGACTAGCTGCACGCTGCGAGCCAGGCAGAAAGACCAGGTGCTTGTAGAGCTCGCGTTGGTCCCCTGAGAACTCAAAGTGCTGACACCAGACGTTTGGATGGGCCATGGACTTGTGCTCCTCCAGCTCCTTCATTGTTTCCTGGATTTGAAAAAAAAAGTTAGTACTTTTTTGGGAGAAGTAAAACTAACTTACAACTATGCCCAAAATAAATATTTATTTTAACTTTACGATCATTGCAAAATTTTTTGTAACATTGTGAAGTTGCCATCAGTGGAGAGTACGTAGAAAAAATTTATAGATTAAAAAATAAAAATACTTGACCGTGTACACATTGGAAAATGGCTTAGTCATATCAAATCAGTCAATACCAGCTAATTAACTCAAAGATCTATTTGAAAATAAGACAAAATAACGAACTTTCTTGTTCCAACTTTATTGTCAACATAAATATTTATTATCATAGATTGATGATCTTAACTATATGACAGTGCTTTTAAATAATTCAATAATCTGAAAGGGCAAAGTATCTTTTTACACGTGTTAAAGTAGCTAGAGATGAATCTACAGATGAAGGATTTCAAGAGGTGAGAGGATGTTTCAATAAATTCTAGGAGTGATAATTAATGCATGGCATTAAAATTGTTGGAAAAACTGCATCAGAAAACACATACTTCATTCCAATTTTTTTTAAATTGAGAACGCTTCAATAAATACTGCAAGGTGGTCTCAGTTTTAAAAATCTTAGTGAACCCTATTAATTCAAAGATTGAGTACTTTGTCTCGTATATTTTCGAAACCTGGGGGTAATTATTAATGTTGTTAAAGGATCTCTAATGAAATGGCTTGTGCATGTCTTTTATTCGATTTTACCTTGTGAACTATTTCCCTGTCAACCCATATAAATTACCTTTTGCTATTTATGGTTTCTGCATTTATCGTATATTTATGGAACATGTTCTCCGCGAATAAGGTATTTTCACTGTAATTACAGATATTTAATTTTAATGATTGAGAGCTTAATTTCTTTATAATTTGCACAAACTTTTAGTAGTGAGTTTTTTATTATAACTGGATCTTGGTTTTATACAAAATGTAAAATATGTTTTACTATATCTCCATTTAAGTGGCTGATATTTACTTAGATAGGTTGAACCCTTACTGTATTTTGTAAAAGCTTATGTTAATTACTTTATTTTTATTTTTATTGAAAGATAATTAGATGGTAACTAAAATGTGAAAAATTCAGTTATGTTCCTACTATCATGGACTATAAATTTCAGTTTTGCAACAATCTTAATTAAAAGTTACATGCCAAAGAACCTATCTCAAATGAAACGTTTTGATTTATTATTTTTGTACCATGATATATAATAAAAATACATATGCTGAATACTTTTGAGTGTTTTGAATGTTCCATAAGCGTGATTTACCAATGCTGAAATGAAATGGTCTACCAATCAGTGTAAATCTAGAATTAGGAATTTTTTAGTGCTCAGTTATACATATTACGTTTGATCCAATATACTTTAGTTCAAGATATGAACAGTTAATTCAATAAATTTTATGGAGATCACGTTTATTATAGGTTAGTTAATAATGACCGTTAATAATGACCGTTATTGACCGTATTTTGATAAACCGGATAAAAAAATCAAGATTTCATTGATGACTTTTTAGACTGTGGCTCACGGACATGTGTTAGGCTTTCAAGTTACGGATTGTAACAAAAATTTAGACCGTTTGTCTCAGTCTAAAATATGAAAATAGTTACATAATGTATACTCTGACACTTAGTTATTCTGAAGTTTGGTACAACAAAATATAATAACCAACGTCTTGTAAACATCTAAAGTATATATTTGAAACAAATATTAGCATATAAGTAAATGGAATCTTACATGTGTCCCAAAAATAAAAAGAGTCTTAACATCACAAATGTTTTGATAGAAGTAATAGAGGGATTAAAGTTAAGCTTCTAAATCAATCACACGTAAGATTTTTGATGAAAACTCTCTTATATCCAATCACATTTAAATTACTAACTAAATTTTTTAATTCTAGAGATTAATTTTAGCTTTCATTTGCTTTATGTTTGTAAGGCATTTTAATATTTGGTGACTAGAACACAAGCCCTTAAAGTACATTTAATGTATTTCAATTCGTTATGATTCTTGTTTGTATCTTTGAAACGGTAAGGCGTTAAATTTTATGGTGTTAGATTTGTTATGTAAAAAAAGTTGATTGAACTTTCTACCACCTGGTATTTGAAAAAATCGATTAGTTTAAAACATTTTTTGTCCTATAACGGACAAGTGACAAACTGGTAGTTTTTTAGTTAAAGGCAGTAGAAAAATTAAGTTGCAATGAAACTATTGTGAGTTGACAGTAAGTTTTAGTATATGTATGTAATCCACGAAATGTAATAATGGAAATGCAATATTCAAAAAAATATACATACAATTTTAAAAAATTTTCAAGAAATATTAGTGATACCTATGTTGAACCAGAGACTATTTGATTAAAAGTAACAGCTAAGGTCGCTTCGAAATAAATTTTATCCCCAAAGTATTATCGAGATGCTTTTCCTGTACCTAAAGTACTCGTATTAGTAGATAAGAATAAAAAATAGTTTTATTTTGCTGTTGATTGAATAAATATAATGTATATACTTTTTAAAAAGGAAATTTGAATAAAATGCATGATGAACAGGTTACACAGTAATGTTGCTAACAGTTTTGTCTCGTTTAAAAATGACTTGTAAAATGAGTTTATAAAAAATATTAACAAAAAGAAAAAAAAACTTGAGGATTGACAAAAGTGTGTAGGAATAAATATACACAGAAAAAAAGCAACTGAAAAAAGAAAAAGAGAGAGAGAAGAAGAGATAAAAAAATCGTTTATAGCATAGTAAGATTTATTTAGGAGAAATTACATAGTGGAATCGATCACAGATAAGCAAAAAAAGACCAAAACAGTTATTAATAGAATAAAAAAATGAGTGGAATTAGTGTACTAAAAAAATTTAGATGCTTAAAAGATTAAGTGATAAAAGTAAGAAAAGTCTTTCAGGTCAAAATTGAAAGTTAAGTAAGAGACAACCAACTTATCTAAGGAAAAAAAAAAAAAAACAGTAAAATAGTAGCAAAACAGTAATCATGAAGTTACTCGGGATTACTGAAATATAAAAGTTGAATCTGATTGAATCATATTTAAATCTTTATCTTTAGTTAATTATGTGTGCTCAACGATTTTAATTAACGTAACTTTTCTGAGATAACAATAGAAAAAAATAGTAGTCAAAAAGTGCAAAAAATATAAACAGCGTAAACTAAGTGAAAGAAACGTTAAAAAAATTATCAAAAAAAAATTTTAAGAAGTAATGAATACTTTTCCAAACTAAACTTATATTTAAGATCATTGTTTCATTAAAATTTTTAAGGAAATATTCTAAAGGCAACTTCGTTATCATAAAATTGTTGTGTGTTAATCCTTATACAAAATCAAATAACTGCGTGAATACAAATTAGGAGAAACTTATTGGGATAGGCAAGTATGAGTTTAGCAAAAAAGATGAATAAAAGAAGTTAATTTGCACAAATGAAAATACTCACATATCTTTCAGCGCAGGCGCCGCATACGTACACTCGGGGACGGGACCACTCCCCCGTGAGCTCGGCATTGGTTACTTCTTTATTTTTTTTACTGTTATCGTCACTGCACTTTTTCAGCCTCATGAAACTCGCAAACTCACTGGTAAACACTGTCGATTTGTTTTCACATGATGAATCATAATCTTTGTTTTTAGCACTTTCTTCGCACTTTACAACTTCATCATTCGGAGCACTTTTGTCGTCAATTTTAGCGTCACTAACACTCACAACCACTTCATTACCAGTATCACTTTTCTTCTCAGTGTTTGTGGTCCTTTCTTGAACAACATCTTTATCAGACAACGTTGTTACATCACCTGTTTGATTATATAGGCTTTTCTGCTGCTTTATCAGTTTTTGCTTTCTACGTAAAGTCAACTGCGTTGATAAATCAAACTTGCTCAAATCACGTATTGAGCCATTCAACTCTTCTTTGTTATCGTATTTGCGGGGAAAGGTGTACTTTTCGAAAGAAAGCCTGCGTGGATGTATACGATTACTACATGACTTTCCTGGTTTGTCCGCTAGCTCGCTTGAGTCTTCTGGACCTTTAGATAAGCGAATCTTGTGGTATACCGGTGTTACAGCCGATAAGGAGATATCGACGAGCAATTGGTACTGTGGTGTTCTTGCTCCGTTGTTTTCGGGGGGTGTGACAGGATTGCTTGGTATTTCCACCGTTGATGATAATTTTGACGATGTGGTTACAACTAAAGAGCCATTTTTTGTATCCTCGATCTTGCCGTCAAGGTGATTCAATAGGTTTTCCTGTATATTGTTGCTCACCTTGCGGTAGAATTCTGGATTGTCAAACTCACACTCTCTCGGCTTGGGTTTAACATTGCTATTATCAGGCTCCTCTTTGACAGCCGTCTCGTGCGACTGGATCTTTTTGAGATTGACGTGGATCGGCTCTTTTAGTTTCTCCATCTGAACCACTACATTACTATGGATCTCGTGAATGTGAGAAGTCAGGGCGTCTTTTGTTTGAAACCTAGTCAAACACTGTAGACACCCATAGTACTTATCACTGTGGCTACTGATCATGTGCTGGAACAGGCTGGACAAGTTTTCCGGACTCCGATCAATACAGTACTGGCAACTCTGTTGGATAGGCTTACGTGGGTTGCGCTCGGAACTGCGTCGACCTGTACTCCCTTGGTGAATACGTTCCGTGTGGCGTTGGTGCAGTATAACCGAGGCAAATTTGCGATCGCAGTAGAGACACAAATGTCGCACCACGCGTGAACTCTTTGCGAGACTTGGTTCGACGACGGGTGTTGAGGAAGACGTTGGCTTCGAAAGACTTGTTGATTGAAGGGGCAATACGACTACGGGGGATATAATTTGTGGGCATGGAAGAGGAAGAAGAGGAGCGGGAGAGTTTAGGTTCTGACAATTTGGAAGTACTGATGCGACTTTCTCTAGTGGTAAGCTGCAGTGTAGACTTTGCGTTGAACCATCTAGGCTCGACCCAGTGTCTTTCTCTGTGCTTACTTGACTCGATAGGTTTGATGCTTCAAATACGTTATTAACCAGATGCTTAACCAGATCCCTGCAAATATTTCGTACCTCGTCATCAGAGGGGCTCTGTTGAGCTTTTCGAGTCGTAGGTGCATTTTGCTTCCGATCGCTTAACCTGTCCAGTATGATAGCTCCAAGTGAACCTAAGCTCTCCTCCAACTCATCTTGTGTTTGGTGCTGACTTAGTGATTCACATGTATCGATTACGTCTTCTTTCTTAGATGTTGAACCACTAGAATTACTTGTATCACTGACGTTTGTCTCTGTTACGCCTTCAACATTCATCTTCTCCTCACGTTCTTTTGTTTTTACGGCTTCTTCGACCCCTAATTTATCGACAAAGGGAATCACAGCGTTAGCTTTGCTCTCGTTCGCCTCGCAAGGCTCTATAAAGTTAATCTTGGCAGCTGGAAAGATCTCTTCCTCACATGAGGGTACCACAACCGTAGAACAATTCTGGTCCTTAAATTCTTTAACTGAAAGGCTGGGCTTGGCTGTGAGATCTTTCGAAGCACGTTCGACTTCATCATCTTTTTTGACGGTAGAGCTGTTTTCCTCATGTTTGATAATACAGTCGTGGAGCACCGTCATCATGAGTTTGTCCTGTTCGCCTTTGGAAAGACCGCTTCCGACCACTGAGTCACACTTTATGGGCTCGGGTGGCACTTTTTTATGTAGATTGTTGATGACGTTGCTGAGTCGACTGCGTTTATCCTGGGTGCTCTTGCCGAACAAATGACTAGTGCTGTGGTGCTTGTCCAAAATATTGGGCTGAGCTGGTTTTGAGTGATGATGTTGGTGTCTCTGATGGCTTACGCTAGCTATATGACTGACTCCCAGGTCATCGAGGCTGTGAGTCGAGGCAACCATTTTTAGAGCACCGCAAGCAGACGCATTCGCCACGTCCGCTGCTTTTCTCACTGCCACGTCTGCTTCTATAACAAAAACAAAACACAGATTTTTAAATATAATACATTATACGCATTACAATATTCTATAAATATACATATATATTTTTTTTCTTGAATCAGAAATACTATAGAAATTGTGATAACCACAATTCAAGTCTTTATTTTTCCATTTTTAATTCAACTACAGTACTACATTTTATAAGATATGTGATCATTTTTAAGGGATTTAAAATTTTTTTTTTTTTTTAACGTATCAGGATTATTGTCCTTCAAGTACTACAAGTTAAATGTATTTATTAAACGTATCGAAACATTCAGTGTTTAAAAAAAATAGGTTACTAGAATAAAGTAATGAGCACAATTGGGTAGAGGTAGACGGTGGTTATTGCTTGCTCATGAGTAGTCAAACTTTTATTTATACTTCTAAAAAACGTGGAGAGTATTGTATCATGTGCTACATGATATAGGTACTATAAAATTCGTAATTCTAGTGTAATTAAGGATTGTTGTACACAATTTATTTTATAGTTTGGGATAGCACAGTGTGACAAAGTTATCGTAGTATTTTAGATATGAAAAAAAATTTTTTTGAAGTTATGTAGCATTTTACACTGCATGAAAAGTAGTTTTATCAGGTACTTTCTATACAGAGAATTAATTTGTTTTATTATTTGTGAATTCAAAGTTTTTTCTCTTTATCAAACTTCAGTTCCATAAAAAATTTCAAATAATTTTTGAATTAAATAGATTTCATGGAAAATAATGTTTCAACTTTCATGAAAGTAATTGTGAAATATTAAAAAAAAATATATTGCATTTGGTTTTAAAAAGTCCATCATAGTAAACATGTTTTGTTTTTCAGTTATATATTTGGGTTAAGTACCCAATTACTGCGAATTTGGAAATAAAAGCAGGGTTTACTTTTTTTTTAATTCATAAACCCATCTAAAAAGTAGTTGAAAATAAGTATTAAAATTATCAGTTAGACTTTCCAGAATGTTTTAGCCACACACTTCTAATAAAAGTTTGTCAGTGATATTTAATTATGATTTAAAATCCATTTAACATGCTGTTCCATAAATTCAGAGTATTTATTCTAGCGAGCAGCAATTGGTACTCTATGTCATAACATACGTCAACTAAACCAGAGTAAACGGGTTTGACAACAATCGACTTTATTCCACTATTAAAAAATGTTGTACATCTTTTTTTTGCAAAACTTTGTAGCGAAATAATTTTTGGTATTAGTTATAGTTGGTATTTTACAATAGAATCACTGTATGAAAAATTTGTTCACACCATTTATGACGATCAGCTTAAAAAAATTATAGCGAAAATCGCAAGTGAGCAAATTCTTATACGAAAATAGCTGAGTAGAAAGTTCGCGCGGTGCGAAAATTTGCATCGATACCAAAAACTTGGCGGTCGTCGACCGTCAATACGGAAATAACGCTGGAAGTTTCTCTTTCCACATTTCTCCCTTTGTTTGTTGACTTCTCACTTGGCATTACAGAGAGTCGTGACGCGATCTCGGAAATCGGCACACTCATTTTCTAAAAGGAAGATGTGTAGACTCTAGTAAGCCGTCATGCTGTAGCAGTTGTAACCTGGCCATTGCGCTTCCTCCTCTTCTACCGCTGCAGTATGATTATAGGTGGAGATTCACGCGGCGATCGATGTGCTCTCGACTGCGTCTCAAAGTACGAGTAACCTCATTACCCGTCTATCGGGTGCCTTCCCCTACTTCCTCATTTCCAAGTCCACCCTCTCTTTCACTCTCTTTTTATCCTCTTTAGGATCTCTCGAGTTTCTGTTGAGTATTTTCTTTCTACAAACGTAGCCAAGGTGCAGCTACATGTAATATGGAAAATTGGAGTAATACATTGGTTGTTATTTTTGCATGAAGAATAATAATTTTTTTACCAGATAATTTTAGCGACTTCAGGAGATAACCATGTT
This sequence comes from Copidosoma floridanum, assembly GCF_036245765.1. Classification (NCBI taxonomy): domain Eukaryota; kingdom Metazoa; phylum Arthropoda; class Insecta; order Hymenoptera; family Encyrtidae; genus Copidosoma; species Copidosoma floridanum. Next base: position 2,405,896 of record NW_028321897.1, on the reverse strand, counting down.
ATTGATTTTCGTGATATCGGATTACTTACATTCAGGTATGGTCAAGTTATAGTGCGTGAACCGAGCATCAGTAATGAGTCGAATATATAGTTATGATATACCTCATTGATACTGTATAAGCGTGACTGAGATAAAAATTAAACATTCTGTAGATGATATCTGATTCAAAAATTTTCATTTTCAGAAGACAAATATTAACTCCTCTACGTTAAACAAAATCTTAGAGCTATAGATTTTGTTTATCAGGCGAGTATATTAGAGGAATAAAAACTATTACAATAATTTTATTACTAGTTTATTATCTATTTTAACATCTCATTTCCATCAAATAGTACACATGACACAAATGACGTCCAAAACATAAAACAGTCAGGTGTAGATAATAGGTTGTAACAATTACGTACTCATCAAACTGATTCACCATTGGCTGCTTATATAATTCCCAAATTTCTTCTCATCCACGTTCTGACTTGAAAAAACATGTTTACTGTAATTTACATTTCTTCAACATCATCCACTTCTCCCCTTTTGATCCCTCCACCCTTCCTTTCATCCCTCAACTCAAACGCATCAGTGCCTCGACCCCTTCTTTCCTGCCCCCAACAATACACACGTACATCTACAACTACAATCTCTCAATTCGTTTTATCCCGTCAGTTGCAGCATCCAGCATCTCTATTCTCCGACGTATTCCTCCATTTTCACTTTGTTCTTGCAAGCCCCTGTCGCGCGTCATTACCTCCTTTCTTTAACCATATTGCACACTCGATACCTCTGTATGTACGTATACATACACTTACGAAAGAACGATACTTATCATTTTTTCCGCCCTCAAGCGTGTACCTAAGTCCTCGTGTTTCTATTCGAAACCTACCTACGTTTGCATGGAAACTGACATTGAGCTATCTATCTCTGATGAAAAAAATAGGACTAAGTAACATTTTTTTTTTTTCAAGTAGTATAGTGACAAGTCCGAATCGATTTGATTCGCTCCCTTATACCTGTACAAACAACATAGCCTTCATGTATCCTTGGATATATCTACGTATGCGTTGAGTTTTCTGTGATTTCCACGTGTATACACGTTCAAGCCTTCTTTCTCTACTTTTCCATCCATTGCACGTATGCAATATGACTATATAGTCTATACGTTCACATCAGTAGCAGCACTTGTTTCCAGCAATACTGCCTTATAAATGAACGAACAAACGGGTGTATACGCATCTGCTGGCCGAAGCCAGAGAGAAGAAAGGAACAAACGCATAAAGGCGATAGAATTGAAGTAATCGATAAAGATAGCTAATCGAATGGCACATTGGGACCTGAATTTTCTCAGAGCCAAGCTCGACTGTTGTCAGAGAAGAGATTGTTAGGGTCTTTGTAGAATTAAATGACGTGTTGAATAACCCAGAACTTACTTTTTTACTTTGCCAAAGCTTTGCTGATGGTGATTATTGTTTTTGTTCCTTACCATTGTGGGTAACCCTATTAAAAATGTCAATGCTAAATCAACGCTGAAATCAGTCGTTAATTGCATCGTCGATTCTGTATTAGTTCCATGTATAATTGATACTGATTCAGCGTTGAATCAACGCTGACTTGTTATCAACTTGACAGTATTGAAGTTATAAGCTTTAAAAAAAGTTATTTGAATTGCAACTGCAATGTTAACGTAAAAAAGGCATATTATTTTGAAGTAAACTACTAATATTTACTTATATCGATGCTGATTCAATGCTGAATCAACATAGGTTCAACATGGGATCAATGCAGAAACAACGATGTAATTTACGACTCATTTAAGACTCACTAAGAAGTACAGAAACTATTTCGAGATGTGAAATTGGGATTTCATTACTCAAAGCTACGTAATCATTTGTGAGGCTTCATTTTCATGACAAACGGAATACAGAATTAAAACCGAACAACAAGTAGTATACACCAACGACGAGTTTGTCAACAGTGAAGTTATAGAATTCAATGAGACGATGTGATAAATGGCTAAAGCATTTAAAAAAATGCAAAATAGATGGTAGTGGCTCGGAGTTACGAGACACAGTCAATCTCGAGAGAAAGTTTATCTCCATTTAACTGCGCTCTGGTGATGTTATAATTAAAGTTCCGCTCCGTATAATAGCTAATAGTTACTGCTTTGGCAGTCGAGAGCCGAAACGAGACCTTAGTCGGCTGATGACCAACAAAAGAGGATGGGAGGGAGGACTATCAAGACGCTCCTTTGAATAGTAGATTGGACGGATCAACGTGGGTAGGAAAAAAGGAGGGTAGTTACGTTGACTGCTCCAGTAGAGGATTGGCAGATGGTAGAGGAACAGGACGTGAGTCTGGTGGTTCACGAAAAAAGACGCAGGCAGGGGAAGGGCATGCTAGGAGCTAGGGAAGAAAGAGACATCGAAACTTGTCAGTGTGGAAGAAGTAGTCGGATATTTTTGGCTTTGCTGTTTGCAAGAGAGCGCGGAAAAAAAGTCGCGGGTGAGCTGCACCGGGGTTAAGGAAGGGAGAGCGAAGTGCAAGCGCGGTAATGCAAAAAAATGAGTACCGCGTAGCGAGCGTGCAAATGAGAGCACGGGGGGGGGGAAAGGGAGAATGAGAGAAACTAAAAACCTGGTGTGGACTGGTGAAAAGAAGGAGGCCGAGAGGGGTGAGAGCCGTCATACCCTCTTTCTCCCCTCCCCCTCCTGGCTGTTCCCCTATCTCGCTCGCTCCTTCCCTCCTGGCATCCTTTTATCCGGAAATGTATACGAGCTAGGGCGAGGGTGACGGCAGAGGCAGAGTCTAGAGAGGGGGCTGCACTGCCAGAGAATCGATAACCGCCCCCGAGACGCCACCAGCAAGCCGGAGGGGTGCTCGCTCGACCGGCTGATGCCGGTAGCAGTGGTGCTAAAACGACCCGGTGGGGGGGTTAACACGGGCGCTGCACGCGAGAATCCTTGGAAATAGCGGCATTGGCCGCGTGGCGGCAAAAACAATATCTCGCGTGGCTAAGCGTACAAGGGAAATAAAAACATGAGAAGAGGGGGGGGAGAGATGTTCCGTGGTGGAGATCTGGATGGTGAGTGGTGATGTTTTCGTTGGCTGAACGGTGTAAGTCGGAGAGGAGATTGCCGAAGAGGTGTAGGAAGAGTTGCGAAGGAAGAACTTCTTTGGTAATTTTTCTTACTTACTTGGGAGGCTTTTGTTTTATGAAACGCCTGCAGCGACGAGCTCGTAAATCTTAGGATTCAGACAAAAAAATGTTTTTTTAGAATTTTGGCGAAGACTTGAAGTGGGGGATTAAAAAAATGTTTACAGTACAGTTTTTTGACGTGTAAAGTCTACACAAAGGATTTTAAATTGTAAGGGTTATCAAAAATTTGTTGTTCGGTCCACAGAAAAGCTGAATCTCACGAGTATGGGATGTAACTTAATTACCTACTAAATACAATAACAGCTAAATTCAAATTGACTGAAACTCGCAAAAATAAGATTACTGTAATTTATGATTCATACATTTTGATTTGAAATAGTTAAATCCAAAATATTAAAAATGAATTTGTCAATGAGGTACACGTATGTTTAACTTTTGATTGGTAATGATTTAGTATGCAATTTCCGTTAATTTAGAGAATCTCAGCGTTAAAAACTCATATTTCGTTAGATAAGATTTTAAAATATCAAAACTTGAACAATCTAGTATATTTAAAATTCATTAATTATGTTATTAAATTAACAAGTTCGTGCTCACTCTAACGACATGTCTTAACAACCAAATTGATATGACTTAAACTATAAATGTATAATTAAGTTTTAATAGGATATATGTTAAGCAACTATTCAATCTACATAAGGCTTATGTTTATAAGAACGAAACTAAATATTATTTGTTTATCAATTTGACGTTTGGAAGAAAAATATAATTACATAGAATCCTCGTTCAATACGATTGTAGGACTAGATAATGGCAATGCTGAAAATAATCAACAGTTAGAATGAGAGTAGGATATTATAATGATCCACACATCGCACTTTCTAAATTTATACGTTTCCAACGGGGCCCGCTTAATCATGGTAAATAATTACTCACAAGGATAAATATCAAAACACGAGCTGCTACCACAAACAGGCAGAAGAATTTCATTCAATTAGAGAGAAAACGTTTAATTAACGAAAGTGTTAGAAGTTGTTTCTCCTAGACCCACATTCTTCAAGGTAAAACGCAAGGGTTTCAAGCGTTCGCGCAACTGCCTGAGAGTATGTGAGAGGAGACAGAGAGAGAAAATCAGAGAGTATTAAAGAAATAGTAATGGCTAATGTTGTGTGCTCCTAACTGGATATCTACCTATGGATGAGATGTAGAATACTGAGGTCAATAACATAAAAGTAAGAGTATGCTTATATCCTCGTGATTATAATCATGATTATATAACCCTATAGATTGCTTATGAAAGCGGATATTTAAAAACTTTAATTTGAAACTTTTTGTGTGAGGAAAGAGCTACCATACCCTGCTGCCTGAACTTTGTGATGAAGTGCGTAACTCGATTCAAAACGTAATAATTTGATTCTTTTAAACGAAAATTTTGCAGTTACGTTTTATACTTAAGGAGCTACCTAAGCCATAGAGTACCAATCTAGAAATGTCTGAAAAAATGTTACTAGAAAAATGTAACTATACTTCTCTACCAAGTCTTTAATTGTCTGTAATTTTTTGTTCAAAAGTATTTTTTTGTTACCAAAATTGTTTATAATTAATTAAATTATTAAATTATTCGAGTGTTACTTAATTTTGTGTTTATGACGAAAAATAAACTTATGTTTTGCCAAGCCAAATTTTTTGGAGTTACGTTCGTATTTTCCGCCAACAGCGCCAACGCAACATGGCATCAAAAGTTACCAAGTCCCGAGAGTGTCTTTACTAATTGATTGATCATTAAATTCAGAGGTGAGCTTATTGCCTAATTTCTTTACCATACTTTTCCTCGTATGTTTATTCATATCCTCCCTAATTTTCATTAAGATATGTTCGGTAACTTTTGCGATATTTATAAAAATGTTCATAACCTCCACTTTTTCCATAAGATTGCATGTTATATTTTTCTCTTTAATTAACTAACCCAGAGCAACAAAAATTTAACGGTGTATTCTATATTTCTAAAGCATCAATTGTACGAAGTTTGAACGAAATCTATTTGGTAACTTCGTGGCTGAGGTACCTCTTTATGTATTTATGTACGTAAATGTAATGATATTCACAAAATTTTGACAACACGCAGCCATGAAGAAAAACATTAAAACCTGCTAGTTGCCAAAGTGGACTTTGACGTATATTTATAACTGTATACTATTACATCAAAAACTGTAATAGACCAAATACATTCGTAGTACAAAAAATAAGTGCCCTGCTATTACCAAACTAAGGCTTGTGTAATAAAATTGTAGGTAGTTCACATAAATACGCCTAAATAAAATGTTACAGCTGAAAAATGACTTTTTTTTGAGTATGGTGGAACAATTGATTTACAGCCAGATATTATACATTCATAAAATTGTTAATGAACCATAAGGTTTTTATGTCCAACTTAAAGCTTACACCTTTACAAACAAAGTATTGAAAATGACATGGTACAGCTATACGACACGCCTCTCCAAATTTTCTCGTTCCGACTCTCTACATACTTGGAAACGTGGAAACAGCAGCTCATAGTCCCGAGGGAGTATGACTCGAAGCAGCAGTCCCGGCAACCACCGGAGAAGTTTAGCCGTCCTTTTACTCGCTCTCTCTCTCTCTCTCTCTCTCTCTTTTCCACTACTACCCATTCTCGTCGTCTCGACGAGTAAGCTTCTGATGTACCATTCGCTCACAACGAGCTCTCTTGGATCCTTTGAACAACTCCTCCACGCCCTTCCGTCCTGACCTGCCTTTCGAAGCCCTTCTTTATACGTCATACGAAGTTCGCCGAGCGTCGCTCTTTCATTACAAGGCGCGCGATTTATGGCTGCCAATAACTCGAGACCTCTTATTTTTCTTCTTCAACGATGAATCAAAGACTCGCTGTCATCTTTTTTCTTATTTTCCTTCTCTTAAAAAAGGATTATTCTCAATATTGAAGCAACTGTACAATCAAGATTTTAATGGGATGAATTTCAAACGAAAACTTACTGCCTCTAAAATGCTTCATATCAACTTCGACCAAACTTTCATTAGGAAGAGAAGCAAGCGGTATTGAGCCGCACTTACAATCTGATTGTCTGTATGAAGAGATAACGTTATTTGTTCTTCTTATCTTTGTCGATTTTGTTTTTAATGCTAATGTATCTTATTTTTTGTCAGATATAAAGGTGTGCAATACAGTATTAACATCATATTCTTTCATATTCGTAACAAATTAAACAGATTATGTACAGCTTCACATCCGAATGCTGTAGTCAAAGGGGTAAATATAATCGTACGAATACTTTTGTTTTTATCTATGTGTTTCCTTGTGCAAAAGTGTTGTAATTTTTGCTATATCGAAAAAAAACTTACAGGATTAAACCCTGTGATAAAAATAAGTTATTTATAGTCATTCATTTGTTTCTCTTGTCCCATCTTGAATATGATAATAATTTTTAATAAAGACGTTTATTCGTTACATGATTTGTTCAAGCTGTGATCACGTGATTATGATTCAAATGACATTCGCGGGTTATAAAAATTAACAGTTTGTGAATCATTATCACAATCATTGTTTGTATTTAAAAATTGTACAGAAAATTATAATTTCATTAAATTATCCTTGGTTTGGACAAAAAATAAAATGTAAAATGCAAATGATAGTAATAATACTAGTGTGTTACACAGTATATTTTTTCACAAGACAAAAATAGACGTACTGCGAAGTTTAAAACATTGAATGATCAGTCCATAGTATTGGTAAATTAAAGAACTAGTTATCAAAATATGTACTTCTAGGAAGTTGTTTATTTTAAGTTCAAATGATAAGCCGCCATATGATGCTGAAATCGAAGCATCACAGTGATAGCATTTGCAGTTCCTTCTGTGATAGGAAATATCGGTTTTGCGGTACTTTTTTATGCAACCTTAACAGCAATAGATTTGTTTTCACCAAAACAGAAATTCACTGAACGTTTTCACTACGGTTATTACATGAAAAACTAAGGTAAGTGGATTTTATTACTATTCACAATAACTTCAGCCTACTTCGTAACCAAAAGCACTTGATTTTTATAAAAAAATACCACAAGCACTCTTTGTCAAGTAAAAATGTGTCGAGGTTAAATATCGTATCTCTTCCTAGGTTATGGAAGCTGAGAGGGATGGGGTTGTGGTACTGTTTCTATGAAAATTTGGCAGTGATCGAATTATTTTCATAGAAATTGATAAGTCTAAGAAAATGTTATTTATAAAATATTTCTGAAAGTAAAAAAATTATTTTCAAAGAAATACTTGTTCCATTTACATTGTTTACTTGATAAAGATTGTTTGCTCACTAAAGTTATTGTAAGTAGTAATGAAATGGACTTCCATTAGTTTAATAGGAATAATAATATGCTGTGAAAATGAATTTCAGTTCTGATGAGGATGAATTAATTGATCTTTGGACTGACTGTATCAATACTACATGCGCACTTATCATAGAGTTTTCTATTGTTGTAACTTACTAAAATTAGGACGAATTTGTTAAGATTAGTCCAGATTTTGATGATTCGCTTATTTAAAAAGATTTGTTGTATTTATATTCATTTTTTTTTAAATTAAGAATTCAAAGTATTGTTTTTTTTTTCCTGTATAATTGAGAAAAATATAACTATTAAGTTACTTAACACAAGATGTTGATGTTCAGAGCTTGAGAAATGTATGAAATAGATGTATAAACACTTTCATTTAATTTTCCAAGAAATAAGAGGAAAAATGTTTTTTGCGACACGTGTTTCTAATGAACACAACAATGTTTTAAGTATAATAGAAAGATAATCGACTAATCGTATGTGACGATAATCTATTATTAGCAGAAAAACGTCAACATCTGCTGCTTTCGTATTCCTTTTGCATTTCAGTCTTAAGTTTTTTTTCATTGCCAAGTTAAATGCAACAATAGTTAAACCGTCACATTGTGCACCTTAATTTTCTAAACGTTAGTGCGGAAATAATGAAAGTCTGTTATTAGTCCTAAACGAACATTTACAGTAACTACATCATTTATTTTATTAACGTTGCATTTATGTAAGTATTGGGAAAATTTGTTAAGTGTCATGATTCATAAATTATACCTACATAAATATATATATATACATATATATGCTAGCTGTAGGTATAATTTTAACATGTAAATCGCAGAAAAAGGGTGTCACTCTCACTGAAACCCGTGTTCAAAATTTTTTCCTCATATTACATGGGATTACGAGTAAAATGAGCCCTATCTCAGAGGTGTGCCTTAAAAAAATTTTTTTTATCAAAATGGGGGACAAAAATGGAATATTTTTTGTGGATTTCCTCATATTTATACATTTTAAAATCAACAATATTATTTGATAAAAAATATGAAGATGGTATGCGATTTGTTAAATATTAAGTTACTAAATTTAGTAACTATATTTATTTCTTTGTTTGTAAATTAAATTTTATTAGAAGCAAGATGCAGTTGGGAGTTTGTTTAGTCGTTTCAGTTTTATTTATTGCAAGGATTATAATCGCCTCAGGCTCATGTTATAATCCAGAAAAAGATTTTTATCCCTATTTGGGCACAAGGACGGCTTATGAATTAGTTCATGGAAATGGAAATTTGAGACCACAGTCTGGTGAGTGAAAATCTAATTTTTTAAATGTTTATTTCTTGCTTATTTTTCAGAAGATCCACAAAGAAAAATATAAAAATTCATTACATAATCTTCAATAAAATCTTCTTAAAGTGTAAAAACTACTAAATAAAGTACGTATTTGTAAGTTAAATCAAGTTAAAAGTACTTTACGAACATTGCGATTAAAAGAAATGAATTAATATTATGCCGTGGTATCCTCACTTTTTTATAATAGTAGATACATGTGTTTTTGCAAAATTTATTTCGATATTTCATACAATTCTAGATTCTTTAAATATCACTTGTTTGTAGTTAACTTTATCGAGTTTCTTTATCATAGTATTGTTTGTGGAAAATGTACTTCAACAAAATAATTGAGGATCAATTATCATATTTTAAAGAAAACTGGATTACAACAGTAAAGTTTTCTTTCTAATTTCTTGTGACATTTTCTGCTAAGGACAGTAATGGTGTTATATAATTTCGATCGTTTTAAAAAAATTTAAGATAACATGAGAAAAATAATTTCCTTGAAGATTTTTTGTAGTAAAATAAAATTATCTGCAATTTATCATAACAGTTGTTAAAAAAATATTTTTTTTTCGTTGTTCAAAAATTGAATTAGTCGCGATACTGCATCACCACCGGACCAAAAGTATTGAATTTCTTAAATCATTTGTACAAAAAATTTTCTTTTTTTTTCTATTTTCGTTACAGTCATTGTTTTACCAACGTGACTAACTATAATTTTTTGGTATTAAACCAAATTGGAGCCGTTTTCTTGATACAGATCCGATATATGTGGCACCTCAACTTTCATAAGATCAGCATAAATATGTTGGTAACGCGGACTACTCTAACTCTGTTTGATAGTATTCAAAGATAAATATCAGTGTTAAACTTAAAAATAGAGAAGTGATTAAATCTCTTCATGTTGTTATTTTTTTATTAATTTATTTCGAATACTTCAACAAGCTACAAAGTTGTTAGATGGATGATTATTTAAGCAGTACATCAAAAAATTAAAAGCATTATCATAAATTTTGTAATGAAAGGATTTTATATTTCAGTGTTTGGAAACAATTCAAATTCCTGGATTATAGTGTTGTTATTTGTAACATTATTATTAATACTATTATGGCAATCTTATTTCCTAAAAATTTCATCAGAGATTTGATTTTTAAGGGTTCTTTTATATAATTTCAGTTTCAAAATGTAAAGCATTAAAAATGTGGGTTGTGCAAAGGCATGGCACAAAATACATGGAGAATGTATATAAGCCGATGATGTTTAACTTAGTTAATTTACGAGACCAAATACTTGAGAATCACCAAAATGGTTGTAAGTAACTATTATAAATTTATTCAATGCAAAGGCACTGCATAAATATTTAATCTATCATGACAAATTTTAAGTAAAAATTTTTATCAAAATAAAAAACTAATGAAATTAATAAAAATGAACTAAAAATAAAATGTCATAATCCTGAGGGCGCCATAAGTTGACATTGCGTATTTTCTTAAAACTGTACCAAATGATTTATTCAGTGTTTGGGTTTTATGATATTCACTCGAACTTTTATATCGCTGAAAAAAAATGTTTTTATTAAGTTGTATCTCTTTATAAAATGAAAATTATCGAGTCATGGTTTCTTGTATTAAGATGGTCAACTCTGCACTCAAGATTTAGTAGAATTACGCGATTGGAAATTAGATTCAAGCATATACGAGCAAGCAGATGCGGCATTGTCTCCTCAAGGAAAAAAAGAATTAACCGAATTTGCTGAACGATTGAAAAACACATTTCCAGAGCTCATTAATTCAGAAAGCAATGAAGTGAACGACTTTTTAGTGGGAAATTCTATGCTTGTATGACTTAATAATTTAATCTATAAATTCTACCGTCATATAACTAAACCAAAAAAGAAATTAACGAAGTCTTGATTATCACAGTTTCGATCAACAAACAGCCAGCGAACGCGACAAAGTATGTTGTCGTTTGTTGGGGGGATTTCCGATAGTAATAATGGTCCTTTGGACAAGGTAGTTCTACCTGACAGTAATCGGTTACTCATAGTTAGTGTTGAATCACCTACGGATAATATACAAAAGATTACAACTTCTATATTAATGAAGCTTTTATTTATTGTAGCCACATTTGAACTGTCCTGCTTGGATGAAGGAATTCAACGAGAAAGAACTTATTACTGAACGCAAGAAATTTATTAAAGGTCCCGAAATGACAAATCTTTTGTCAAACCTTACTTGGAAACTTGGTTTCAATTACACGCTTCATTATGGTAAGTCAGACTCTCTGAGGTAAGGCACATATTTTGGTGGTGTATGGGCTAGGTAACTACCTATGGTGCGAAATGCCTGTGCCATCTCCCGGATGTATTTTTCAATAGAGAGGTGAGAAAAGCTAAATATGTATGTAATAACTATGTGATCACAATTTTGTTTGTGACAGTGGAACTAGGCATCAAAAAATTAAAAACAAGAGCATTTTAGAAAGACAGTTGTTCTATAAAGTCAAAATTTTATGAGCTGTAAGAATCTATTTGAGTACGTGAGAGCAAGAAAGAGGGACGAGCACAGCTGACCTCTCTTTCGCTCTTATTAAATAGATTCCGCACAGTAAGTATATTTCATGTGATTTCAGCTTTATAGATTACTTGGATTGTAAAAACTCAGTTGTTTTCACTACTTGGATACTTAATTCAACCATCACAAACATTCATATCCCTTTCAACATTTTATAGTCACGTGAATTTTAAAAACAAAATAGTTCTTTTTACGTAGTTATCGCATACAAGTTTAACTTTTGTCACGTCTTAATTGGAATATTCTATCACCGGATGTCGCTGTTGGTGGTAGTTACCTATAGTCCATACCTAGTGCTTCTAATAAACTTGAAAAACGTGAAAATTCAAACTTATGTATTCAAAATTATTTTTTCTTAGATACGGTATACACTGCTTTTCAGATGTGTCGCTATGAAGTTGCTTGGTATCCAAGCAAAGTATCACCTTGGTGTATAATATTTAGTGAAGAAGATTTAAGGATTTTTGAGTACAGCGAAGATCTTCAATATTATTACACGCAAGGACCTGGCCGCGAAATGACTAGTAAACTCGGTTGTCCAATACTCGCTGATATGTTTTCTCATTTCCAGTTGGTACCACTACTAGTTATTTTGCAACCACTCTTTTTGCTCAAGTTATAAGACCTAAAGTGAACAACTATTGAAAAATTGAATTTTGTATAATTGTTGTTATTAGAACTTTGGAAAGTGAGAACAGTTCGGATCAACCAAAGGGTATTTTTAACTTTGGCCATTCAGCAACGATAAGACTTTTGACAACTGCTTTAGACATTGGGAAAGAAGAAGAACCGATCACAGCAATGAACTACGCTTCTTCTCGTAATCGAATATTTCGCACTTCGAAACTTGGGCCTTTCGCAGCGAATGTACTAGCTGTTTTTTACAGGTATATCAATGTGTTAGGTACTTAGAACTCCCAAGATCTGTACATTCAAAAGTATTTCAAAAACTAACAAAAAAACTGAATTCGTTACATTTTTTATTTATTTCTTTTAAATTACAGGTGTGAAGGAGTTAAGCCGTTATACAAGGTTTCCCTTCATACATCAGAAATGCCAGCTCCGTTAACTGATTGCGAAAATGGTATCTGCGAGTGGGAGTTTCTAAAGAAAAAATATGGCTCTAGCATAGAAAAATGTAATTTGGATTTTTGTGACAGCATTTAAGGTCGAATCAGTATAAGCATAAGAACATTTGAAATTTGACATCATGTACTATTTAACTCTCTGTAGAAGTAAATGTGACATATTTTTGTTGTTACAGTGCCTAGCCTTCATGAAACTGTAGCTAAAATAACTGTTAGGTACTAGAAAATATAAAAACATATTATGCATTTGATTTTGAAGAATTTTTCATTAAAGTTCAAAATAAACTTGGATTTTTTCCTGTAAAAGCACTTCTGGATTACTTTACAGTTACATACTTATGCAATATCCGTTAAAAATCTATTTTCTCAACGTTAATAAGTTATTAAATTATTAACTACGTGTTCCTCATTTATTAAAAGTTTATTATTACTTGCATCCATGACTAAAAGTATAAAAAACTCATCACTTGTGCCGATTCCACGATCGAATAATTTATTCTATGTTCGATTGATCGAATGAAAAATTTCATCCATTATTACCATAATGAAACAAATGTTCCACGTACCCACAGACTGATGGAAAAAAGAGAGAGAAAAAGGGAGTAGCGAAACATTGATCGGATAGCCCAGCCAGCAGCTTTGTTCGTCGTCACTTTCATCACAGAGTATCGATCACTCCGTAGCCACTTTCTTTTCTTATGAAGCGCCACTGTCCACATATACACGGTACCTAAACGTATTTCATGTGGGCACACGCATGCCCATGTGCCCGAGGACGCGTAGACTCTTCCGGTGCGCTAACGACGACAAGCAAGCTAGCAAGCAGCCAATATAACAGCGCTTTGGTGTCCGAGTCCCGTTAACGCACTCACGTATGCGTGCAAGAGTGCGTTGGTGCATCAGAATAATTGCGCCCCCCCCCCCTCCGGAGTGGCTATTTCGCGTATATGCATGTGTGCGGGTACATACTTACATGCACACACACAGACGAGCAGTTAACAGTTTTTCAAATGTAGCAATAAGGCTCCGAGGATAGGAAGTTCCTGCTGCCGTGTCGCTCCCCCCTTCATCTCTCTCTCTTTCTCTCTGTTTCTCGGACGGGGTCATTAGCAAGCAATTGCAAGTCGTTGCATTCAGCGATGCGAGAGCAAGCTGCTTCGCAATCACATGGTGCAGGGTTTTCACTAAATTTTGTCTCTTAGGGCTACAATTATCCCTCCCTCTTTGTCTCTGTCTTCTCTCCTCGCTTGAAAGAAGCTCGGCAAAGTATATTTCCTCTCCAACGTTTTTGGATCGAGGGGTACCTATTAACGATTTTGATGAATCCACGTAACAATAAGCGGTATTGTGAAATATTTGGTACTAAAAGTTTATGTTTTCAATATTAGATACAACAGCGTATAAAAAGTTTAGTTTTCGATGGTATTATACAGAAATAATGTCTATATTTTCACACAGCATGTAAGAATCACCATGTATTGGTAAAATAATGTAATAGTAAAACCAACCATTTTTTGGGGAGTACAAATTTTCTACTCCACTAATTGATTGTTATTTACTGGATCAAGCCAAAAGTGACATTGCGTTCATTAATAATCCATGACCACCGCTTTATGAAATCTTCATTTTTTAAATAATTTTCGTAGAAAAAAAATTGTAAAATTTTTTTAAATCAAACTATAAATTAACAACTTATAAACTACAATGCGATTGCTGTTTTCCACCTAGAAAAAAGTGATACTGATTTGATTGTAAACATTTTAAATGTATAAGTATCATGTCAAGAAAAATTGGTGATTACAAATGAAAGGCCGAATTTATGATTCATAATCGAATAGTCAATACAAATAAAGAGTATGAGTAAATACATCAATTAAAAGGATCCTAGCAAATGATTTATCGGGCCATAGTAAAATCATTGATACGAAAAATATCAACAGCCTCCCTTTTTTATGACATTAAGAAAATATATTCAAAATTGCAAAGACAAAAAAGAGAGGATAAGAGATCCTTGTGTTAAGAGATAAGTGCCGAGCACTGCGAAGAATAAGAAAGAGGAGGGGGGGTAGTTCTGGAAGCAAAGGGGGTTGGAGCAGTTTATTCGCAACCTAGACTCTACTTCATCTTCACGATAAAATTAATTAGAAGAATAATCACTTGGAAAGCTTTCCAAAGAAATTAATAACGGTATGAAAACAGAGGCTTTTACAGAAATCTAAAATTGAAGTAACATACTTGTCTAGAGAATAATATAGAAATAAAGATACGCAAAGCGAAGAAAATATTTTGAAGAACAAAAATACTTATATGGACATAATTTTTAAGACTAAAAACTCAAATATTAGAGTTCAAAGAAAAAGAGACATATGGATATGAAATGAAAAAGAGACATATGGATATGAAATAAAAAGTTTTATAAACAAAGACTTCAAAGAAGTACGTTATTCTAACACTCAAAAGACCGTGACACAAAGACAGTTTTATAAACACTGAAATGCACCGATGGAAATAGAAAAAAGAAAAAATTTGTACATTTAGACATGATAACAGAACCATAAGTCCAAAATAAAAGACCCAGAGAAACAATAAGAAAGATAAGGGCAAAAAAATATAAATAAAACTAGACTCAACCATACGGATATAATTTTAGGCAGGGGATAAGAAAAATGAAAACGAAAATGTTACCACTAAAACAAATGTAGACATATTACAAAAGGTGTAAAAATAACAAGCTTAAATCAAAGAAAAAAACAACAAAGCTAAATTACAGAAATAGGGACATAAAAAGATGTTCACCTTTGTGTTGTAGACATGTGAAAACACTACAAAATAGAGACTCATTTAACGTAAGGGTACTAAAATCATGTATAGAATCAAGGATCTAAAAAAGAAGAGACAGATACGTATAACTGGAAACCAGAAGGTATTCATAACGTAGATACACAAATATTATTATAGAGTCAGAGACCCATTAATATAAAATAAAAAATACAGGATTATCTACTGTTGTTTTAAGGCAAAGTGCCCCATACGATTTTTTAACTTGAACCTTGTGAATCAAAAAGTACTAGCAGAAGATGTATTTATGCTAAATTTTAAGTCTATAGACCCTTACCAATCCAGTCTGACCGATCGAAACGTGTTTTTCAGATTTTTTCCAGTAAGCATAAAAAAAATCCGAATAAAATTTACGAAAATGCATTTCTGAAAAAAAATATACATAAATTTTTTAAGAATTTTTTAAGGCCAAATTCAGTTTTCTAGAAAAGTTTAAAATTTTCAAAAATTCGAGAAAAACCTCCTTGTCAAGTGTTATAACGAAAAAGTTTTTTTTAACAAAAAAATTATTTTTTATCATAAATTTTCTTAGATTTTTAAAAGTGGTGGAACATCTCTTAAAAATAAAAACAATAGTTTTTGGTATTTTTCTGCAATACGACTACGACATATCACTACGACAAAACATGCAATAAAGGCTCTGCAAAACTTGTATGAGAATTAGATTTTAAACGATGATTTTGTGGATTTTTACATTTATTTGTCGTAGTAACAATACAGAAAAATGCCAAAAATCGAAGTTTTTTATTTTTTGAACATGTGCCGCAACGTTTGAAAATTAAAAAAAATTTATGTTGGCAGAAAAAAAAAAAAAAATTTTTTGTTACGCCACTCACAAAAAAGATTTTTTCTAGAATTTTCAAAAGTTTCGAACACTGCCGTAAATTTAAATTTAGCACTGAAAATTTTGAATAAATCTCTGTCCATCTGTTATCTACAAGGGCATTTTCGAAAAAAATTTCAGAATTTTTTTTGCTCCATAATCCGAAGATATAAAATTAAAAAAAAAAACAAAAAAAACTGGAAAACACATTTCAACCGATCGCACTTACTAGATGTGATGTAGAGAATTTGGCATAAAAACATCTTTTTTATAGTACTTTTTGATCCACAAAGTTTAAGTAACAAAATCGTTTGAAGCACGTTTACCCCCCTTACCCACCTAGACCTTTTAGCATAAAAGCACAAAGATAAATATCCAGATATAGGTACATAAAGATAATATGTAACAGCCATTAAAAAATCAGTTATTGATTATGACAAAAATGATACAAAGATAAAGTTGAGATTGATTGAGATAAAAAGAGCGAAATCCAGAGCCAGAGAGACTTGAATAATACCACGAGGATGAACGAATTATCCTCAAAAGATTTAACAACTAAATATGTTGAATTAGGACAATCATTTTTCACCAAAGTAAAACAACTTTCAATCCCTCGAAAATCAAAACGACCAAGTAAAGAATCATTTGAAAAAGTACGTATCATAAATAAAGCGTCAATCAAATCTTACATAAAATATTCAACACTCTAAAACTCAGCTCGTCCTATTCCTAGCTATACATCCCTATGCTTTAAGAATACGTAATGCGCTCGTTTTTCATTAAAGTATTATTTCACAACGTGCCAACCCCCCGACATAGGCAACCCAAACTTGAGCGCATTTAACTCACCATGGCTGTGAACAAAGGAGGCGACCCTCCGTCCCGTACAATTAATGTGCTAAATCGTGACGTGAAATCTAAACGAAGCTGTGAAAGCCCTAAACAAAGTAGAAGACGGCCAAGAAGTAGAAAAACTCCGAAATAATCGAGCGCGAGCCACGATCATTAGTATAAAGTATACACAGAGCAGTTGATTGACATCCCCGCAACGCCAAGGAGAAAGCTCGGGCCCCAACGGCCCCAAGTCTCGTTTCATAATTACCAAGTCGCATAATTTTTAGCCCGCACTCTCTAAATTTAAAATAGTGAAAATTTTACTGTTTGCGCAAGCGAACAAGATTTTCACTGGCGAAATAGTGAAAAGTCAGGATCGTTTATTCGCCTCCAATAGACATAATTTTTTAATTCTAAATATAAATTAGTAATCCAACGAGCGATCTCGATCCGAATAAAAAAGAGAATTGTACAACCCATACTTATTATTTCGAGTGGTATCAACAATTAGTTTACCAACTAAATTCAAATAGTGAAACGTTAACTCGGTGGTAATAGTTAATATTCACTAGTTCAAATAAGTTGTAAGTGTACAACTCTGAAATAGTAAAACCGCCTGTTTTACTATTCAAATAGTGTATATTTTCTATATGCACCATTTGGCGAAAGTTGTATATTATACTTATCACTATCTCAAATTTAGAGAGGAGTAGGTGGGTGGGAGATGAGAGGTGAGCTGCAACGGTGCCTCGAACTCCTCTGTGCGAATAGTTGGGAGGAAGAGGGGTCGAAAGCCGACGCTTTCGGAGCGAAGAGACGACACTGGAGCGCATCAGCAGCATCGCCAGAAGGCTCGTATTAAAGCCGAGGACGAGGACGACGACGGCTTATCGACCGAACGACTGTGACTGCGGCGACCTTAGGGTGAAAGCAATAATGTATACGCTCAGACTAGGCATGGATAAAGTGAGGCAGGGAGTAGAATGTAAAGTTGAGCACCAGATGGGGAGTACAGGGGGTCGAAGGGCAAAGGGTGGCCGGCAATGATGAAGAGAGCAGCTGAGAGATAGATGGTTTAAAATGCACGAAGCGGCTTCATTGATAGCATGTGTATAGGAGAGGAAGAGATTTAGTGTGGATACTTGAAACCCATCTCCCTTCTCTCTCTCTTTCGCAACTCTCATCCGTATCTGGCGAACAGTTGATCAAATCTCTAATGAAGTAATTACAATGTGTGCACACATGTAATTTTGTCCAAGTCGAGTTCAAAGATTGTAATTGGAAATAATCCTTGAATCTATTGTACGATCGATTTAAAGTGATTGGCGATTTACAACTTAATTGTAACTTACTTTGATCTCATGTTGAAACATGAAAGCCCATATGTTCGATATAATTTTTTATCAACGATTGAAGAGTAGATTTCTGTGTTCAATTCACTTTGAATGGTAAATTCTTAACAATTTCCATTGCAGTGATCATAATGAACAAAGTTATCCAGTCACTATCTTGTAAACTGATTAAATATGATTACCATTTGAAAAGTTCAAAAATTCAAACAGAACGGTTTTTGTCTAAAAACGTAGAAAAACTTCTATTTAATTAATTTAATACAAAAATTTTTCTTTCTTTTCCCACTTTTTTCTAATTTCTCTATCAATTTTCAGTTTCACAATTTCATCCAGCTTTTTTGTTGTGAAGATACCTCTAATATCAAGCTTGACTATAACGTTGGTTGTAATATTCATACATCGCCGATATCTGGAATATCGGAGGTTAGGTTTCCAGTTCGGAAAATTGGTTTACGAATGCCTATAACTTGCTTCACTAATGGCTATGAGTATTGAGGTTAGTGTTTGCATATAAACGTAATGAACGTAATGCTATAAAGAATAGCTTAAA
Source organism: Copidosoma floridanum (assembly GCF_036245765.1). Taxonomy (NCBI): domain Eukaryota; kingdom Metazoa; phylum Arthropoda; class Insecta; order Hymenoptera; family Encyrtidae; genus Copidosoma; species Copidosoma floridanum. The sequence goes on along the minus strand of NW_028321897.1, from coordinate 2,387,012 downwards.
ACTTTTACTTACGTTTCTCCTTTATTTTGTTCAAAAAGCTATTGGTAAAGTTATCTACGCCACCAAAACTCTAATTTGTATGAATACATCCAAGTGAATTTACTCTATAGAATTAGGATAGAACTAAGAAATGAAATAAAACGTCCAAGTGTTACAAAAGCGTATCAAAGAAACCTATACACCACTACTCTGTTATCTCTGCTGTGTTACATACTAAATCTCATATAACCCTAGCATTGATAGGGTAGGGAAGAAAAGAAAACAAAGTAAAAAACTGTCTGGAGTCGGAGGAAAGAAAAAAAAAGAAGGGAAGAGATCTGCTTCTCTGTTTCGCAAGAACAAGGGAAACCAAAACCGGGAAGGCAAGAAGGAGGAAGAGAAAAAAAAATCTGTTTCTGATACGGGGTATAGACTCGAAGAAGGGTCGAGATTCCATCGCTTATTCAAATTGATATGGAGGTCTACCTTTAGTGGAATAGACGATGTAGAAGGCTCGACGAGAAAACGAAAAGGTTTGTAGGCGATGGAATGACCAAGGTTGGACGCAAGAGAAAAGGAACCTCCATAATTAGGGATCCAGATGGTCCGACAATATTGGGAACAATAATCCTGCGATATAGTTCTTGTGGTCAAGTATTTGAAAGGGTTTGCACGATGATGTCGAGCCGTATTTGTGGCGTATCGTTTCAATTGGTTGAGAATGATCAGAACAGGAAGTTTGGGTTCTGAAAATTTTTAATGAAATTCGAGGAATTTTCAAGGATAATATTGTTGTTGGTTAGTGCTGGTGCATAAAGAATCTTAACAATTATATCTTATTATAGAATAATGCAGGCAAAAATTTGGATTTTCTGTACAAGACTCAATAAAACTAGAATTGTTTTCGCACCATTATAATTTTTGATAATGAAAAGAAGTGGTAGGATGTACGTAATAATAACGCTGTGAAATAAACACAAGGGTACAAATACATAGTATACGATGGTGCGGCAATGCATGTCTGAAAAACATGTTTCAAAACCTATTAATTTTGACCGTGGTAAGAGTTGTACGTTTTATGAGATTATCGCCTTGAAATTCGTTAATGATGCCCAGCCGAAATTTTTAATTTTATTCGTACACATAAAATACTCACACTACTGTTTTTAAAAGTTATTAGGCTACTATTAATTTGATATCTCGATGATGTAGAAGGATACTTTAAATCTTTCAAACAAGAAAATATTATACTTATAACTTACGTAACCACAGAATAGCCAATATCAAGTTGTAAGTTAGTGGTACTCACCTGAAACAAAATAAAATTCAGAAATGGTTAGAAACACTTTTTTTTCATCATAATATTTGAAAATGTATAAGTTTCTAATATGTGTCAAATAAAAAAAATGATAATAAGAATGCGGATGATTATGCCGGTTGTGATGGCCATGATGACTACAATAAATATTAGTGTTTATGGTAATAATGACAATGATGACAAAAATTAACTATTTAACAAAAACATAAGCTTTATTGACTCATAATTTTTTTCAACATGCTACTCGCAAAGCTTATCTTTTCTACTCTACGTATAGCAAAAGTAGAGTCGTAAGTGTCGTCACTGCGAGCTACTTTACACGCATAGATAAAAATAAAAATTGTGCTTCTAGTGCTAGTGTGGTAGTCTTCTTGATAAATGTTACATCTTTCCTATGGCATATTCGAAATACTAATGTCCTATGCGATTTCTGAAATCAGAAACAACACTACATGACTACAGTAAAAAACAAAAAATACAGTGTACATGACGGTCTTACAGCAAAACATTAAGTTTCAACTATTGGAATATTAACTAAAGAATACACAACAAGCGAGTATACATAATGAATTTCACGAGTGTGCACAAGTAGCTTGTGATGGTTTATGAAACTTTTTCAAATTTACGTCATTGGATGCATTTTAAGAAAACACAAATAAAAATTTTGTAGGCCTCTTAGCAGTACTCAAAAACTAATTAGGAGTTGGTATTTGGTCACAGTTTTGAGGTTGAAAGAAAACTTCTTCATCTTGCTGTAAAGCATCGAACAATGCTACATATTTATTTTTCTTTACAATTTAATGACTAATTGTTTTTGGAGCTTTAATTTTCATTTAACAGACAAACTTTCAGTACTACTTCTGTCTCCTCTTACACCAATAATTAGGTCGTTAAGAGCTAGTCATGTATCCGATGCTGGCAGAAAAAAAAAACCCTCAGAAAATTACAGACTTCTGCATCAAGAAAAACAAACTTGTGAGTTGAGTTGAAAAAAAAAAAAAAAAAAAGAAAAGAAAGAAAAAAAACTCAAAACTCTCAATTAGATAAAGCCCTACGTGATAAAATTTTACACTCGATTAATGAACAAGTGTCTACTCTCAGATTTCCTCGGACTCTGTATACTCAAACGAACTGCACGGGTCAATTTCGGCAAAACGAATCGTCAAGTACTTTTGCACCCATGTACGGTGTTTATAAGCTGTTTCGGCAAACTGTGAAGCACATAAAGTTCGCCCGTTGAATTTCGTAAATAATAAAACGGCTGCTCCAGGCTGTGAACGAGTGGAGTGGCGAGTATGGGTACGGCTTCGGGAATGAACGAAAGCGAATTGGCCTTGGCAAGGCAGAAATTCGAGCTTGGTAGAGGAAAAAAAAAAAAAAAAAAAAAAAAAAAAAGAAGCGAGAAGAGGACGCTCGAGAGAAAGAAAACGTCGAGGCAAGTAAAAAGATGAAGACGACGGGAGAAAGGGGGAGAAGGAGGACGGGAGAGAGAACTTGTGGTGCTGTTGTAGAGAGCAGGATACAAAAAGTGTACTCCTGTGTGTGTATGTATGCTGGTTGCTATAACATGCGTGCGTACGAAAGAAGAAACGAGGCGAAGGAAAAAAACGCGGGGGAGCCTTTGCTCGGCTTCAGCCGCAAGAGCCCCGAAACTTAGCTACTAGTATCTTTCTCTGACTTATTTTCGACCTTTTTTTCATATTCATTATTTTTTCTTTCTTGCACAGGTACAAGACTCAGTTTTTATTTGTACAGGAGTCCTTTTTCTTGTTTCAAAAATTCATCTATGTGTTCTTGGCCGAGTATTACAGTTTTTACTTCATTGATCAGCTGGTACTATTACTTATTCAACACATTGCTTCTTACTTTCGTTGCTGCTTGATGTGACAACAGTTTCATTAAAGTAAACGAGGAATTGGGATTCGAAGCAAGCTGTGCACTGATTACAACTTTATTGATTCATCAGATTCAAGTCACTGAACTCGACAGAAGGAGACACAGTTCAATGTATTGATGTCATGAAGCAATGGAATTGCTTACGCGTTTGAAAAAAAAACTAACGATACTCTATATCACTGCAACCTACAAACTTCAATCAGATACAAGGTATTAATAAAAAAATAAAGATCAGTTAATACCCAAGTCCACACCTCAAATACTTTTATACTTGTGCTTCAAAAAACCATTAAGTGATGTATAGCAACGTCATGTTGACAATAAGATAACTATGAAAGCAAGGATCTTTGTAATGCATCACCAAATAGTTTATTTACAACTTGTCTATTTTTCACAATTTACTTACTGTTACATTAAGAACAGTAAGTATATTATATCCGTAAAACTGCTCCGTACATTCCAACTTCAGTCCATATTGTCAAAACTAATTTTCCAAACTTTTTATCGTCAAATCAAATTACACCAGAACACCCTTTACAGCGCACACACGTACTACCCAAAAACTAACCTTAAAAAAGATGAAATTTTGACAAATGGAGGTTAGGTATATGCTTTTTTACACTAATGACATGTCTTTATCTAACCAGATCTATTCGAGTATGAAAAATGTTATTCTCGAGTTGACTCCGACCACTTTCAATCCCTCAAAAATATAACTTCTGCGAAGCAGTCTAACGCAATACTGAGAATACCGTTCATAAATGCGAGCGAGTCAGAATCCTAACCTCTTGCCATAGCCACAAAATTGAATTCGATCGAGCCGTACGGACCACTATCCTGAACGTCCAAGACTGTCACGAACTTGTCCCCACTTTAAAAAGGATCGCAACGAAGCCAGTCAGCCATCCGGAAAGTTAGCAAGCTATATACACCGTCGCTTATCAAGAGCGCTGCTCATAAAGCTCCAAGCTTCCGAAAGGGAAGTTAATAATCGAGGTGACTGGGGATCTTACGGAAACATCTTTTCTTTTCCCTCCTTTGAACGCGCCACCCTCGACTTGCAGAGGATTTTTAACCGAAGACGACGACGACGACGACACGATGGAAGTTGGAAAGTTTCCAGCGCGAAATTGCCCATCGCAGCTTTAGATCCTTGGGTTGTTGACAGCAGCCTTGCGCATATAGGTCAGCGGCTTCGAAATTACTTGCGACACGAAGAACCATATTCCTTCTCTGTTAGTGTTAAACGAAGAGGAAAAGGTGCTACGAGAGAAAAGTTAGCGAGGCCCACGGAAAAATCTGCGCGTGCCATTAGTTCCCATTTCCCATAGAGGAGAGAAATAGGGTATAAGAAAATAAATGAGACCCGTGATTTTATCAAAGATCAGGGTTCCACGTGATGAATGAAGTTAACTCCCTTGCGTGTTCAGCTTGTGTTTGTTACTATTTATACCAGTTATTTTCGCTAGAAGTGTGAACATATCGTTACTTATACTGCAGGTCAAGAGAGTTGATTACAGACTTAGCGACAACTTGCACCAGTCAGTTTCCACCTTCATCGCTTTTTTACAAAGAGGATGAAAATCATTTCCGAAAAACAAAACAATGGATTTGTTGATGAAATCACAACTTTTTAGCTAGCTTTTTTAATTAAACATGTCATCAATTCCTCGTTGCCATCTAGAGAAACCATCTTAAAAATAATTTGGGTGAGTCAATATTCAATGTACTTATATTCAATACTCTTTAAATGCACCTAGAAAGATTACTACATGAATACTGTACTATTTTAGGGATGGTTTCATCGACCACGAAAATTCTCTGCTGCTTATGTTAAGTAAAATTATTTTGTTTCAGATCATTAACACTGAGAAATCGATGACTAGCATTTAACAGTAAACGTATCGAAAGTTTTTGTTTCAAGTAAGAAACTTGGCAATTGAGTAAATTTTTATCCATCAAAATCAATTTATTGAAATGAAAAAGAAATCTCAACGACGTTCCATTCAAACTTTAACTGCAATATTGACTTTCCATCCGCCTATATATAAAGTACGATTGCGAGAGTACGGGTATACGGGTGAACTGGAAAATGGATGGGCTTTTTTGCTTCTGACTTCTCTGTCGAAAATTTTTAATTGAATCCACTTCCTCTCCCCCCTGCACCGGGCTGATTTCACGAGTTTTCGCAGCACAGTGCAACCCATCACAATGTTATGCAAAGCTCGCTTGTTTTCGACGGCTCGGCCGCTTGTTTTTCACAGAAAATATTTGTCGGGTTTTCGCCGTTTGTTTTAGGGCGGTTGGCTCCAAACGTTTCACTGAAGTTTAAAATTCCCATGTTTATGCACCTTCCATTTTCTTTTTAATCGAATAAAACTAACCGTTAGTCACGATTCCACATGATTACATTCTTCGAGCATACAAAGGTGTTTAACGTAAGAAACATTTACTTTTCGATTACTGCATCGATCTAAGCTTATAAAAAAAAAATTATAGTATGTTTTCGACATATTGATCAAATTTTCAATAACATTGTCAAATTCAGAAAAATATGACTGTTTAACTTAAAAAAAGAAGAAAAAATATTACACCCCAAAAACGACATTAATATTGTTTTTCGTAGTCTACATCGGAAGAGGATCTTAATAACATCAATACAGCCATTTTTAGAGTTTGATTTTCAATTATTCTCGAACTATCAATATTACAGTGGAAAACCGCTAAAGCCGCATACCACTCGACGTATTATGCTTCAACAGCGAACTGCCTATCGATTTTACGTCTATCTTTTACTATGAAGTTCAGACATCTTAAGGATAATAAAAAATCGTACTTTAATAATTACAACATTGACGTTAAAAAAGTGGTCTTTTGATCTAAATTACTAACAATTCTCGTTTTTGACGTAAAAATGTTTTTAATTTTTTTTTTTAGGTTTACTTATGTTGTTAAAAAGCTGAATAAAAAATACATCAATAACGTTTTTAAAAACTTTTTTATAGGCATACTTTGACGTAGCAATCGTAGGCTTAAAAGTAAATGTTTTGGCGTAAAATGGTAGAGGTTAAGCTTCTTCACACATCAGTTTCAATGAATGTCAATTAACGCGCACCACTTTAAGGCGTTTGAATAATTATTTTCCAAAATAAAAAAATGGATATGGTCTCTTTAAGAGCCACTGCTCAATGATTTCTCACTATTGAAGGGACTCGTTGCAATGTTTATCAAATATTCAGACCCCACTTACTATATGTACCAACAAACCGACCAGTTATCAAATTATGTATGTATGAATTGCTAAACGCTGGTTTGATGAAACATGGTTGATTTTTCAAAAAGTCACTTTGAAAATTGTTTTCCCGAACTTTTAGAAATTCCAAAAGAAAGTCATTGCACGGGTGAAAATTTCCCATCAACCAATGACATGAAATATTTTAAAAGCTCACAATCCAATTTTTTCAGTGCGGTTGTTTGTTCACTTTCCGGTTTGGATACAGGAAGATCATCGAAACAAATAACGTAAAAATAAATGTCAAACGAAATTCCCGTTTGAGTCCAAAATTGATACAGTGGACATTTTTGTTTTACTCACAGAAGTTCAATTATCCGTGTTCTCTGTTACATGCTTTCTTCAGAAAACCTTCCAGAATAGAGGGATCTGGCTTTTATTGCTACTTCCACGGTGATCACGGGGATAGGAGGTAGGGCAACTTGTGATGAAGCAACAGCAGCTGGGAGACACGAGTAGCCATTCTTTTGGCTAAGCAATGTTTTATTCATGATCGATTTCAGCTGGAAACAATTCAGCTCTGGCACATGTGTGCAACATGTACACGTGAAAACCACATCCATGACCAGGACGCGTGAAAATGGGAATTTGGATCTTCGCATTACGTGACGGCGAGAATAAAGCTGTCACTTAATGTGGTATCGTGTACATATACATGTGCAACACGGATATATGCACGTACTGTTCAGCTACGAAAGACAAAACGTCACGATGAGCTGGGACACTGTTTAATTTGCTGGATTGCCAATTTACGAGATTAATTTTCATGATATCGTAGATTGAATCTCGTGGTTGTTGCCTCAGACAGTGATTTTAATAGTTATTATTTTTATTATCATGACTATTATTGTGTATCTGACATCTGACCAAGCAATCATAGGACAAGGGAATTGTTTTGATTATATTAGTAACAGACATGTAACCGCTATTGATTATGGAAAACACCATCGATTACTCTACTGTAATGATTATGATTAATAATTAATTATTACAATTGTCGGCTATTATGGTATTTGCTGTATACCATTATCAAGGATGAAGAAAAATGCACCCGAATTAGCTATCAATGGAAATTAACGGAGGTACCCAAGTAACTGATTGTAAGAGTTAAACATGTGACGGTAATGTTTGATAAAATTTGTCAATTTGTTGGGTTACGTAAAATAATGGTAGGTTCATTACATCACGAATACAATCCTAATTTGAAAACGGTTGTGCCACCTACAAAAAATGTATGCTGGAAAAGTTGTGATGAAAACTACACATAGCCATCCACAAAATGCACTATGAATAATACATCATGCTATAGATGGATATTAAACAGGTAGGTAACTTTGCGATGACCAATACGCACGGTATAAAATTCCATCTATGATTAATTTTGTACTAATTCAATTTCCCGGAACCTCTAAAATGCGTGCACCCAATTTACCTACAAGAGCCCCTGTAGAAAATAAAGCGATTGGTTCCAACGAGTGAATTAAATTTGCAGAGTTTCCTAGCTACTTTCCACATCAAAAGCTAGAATTAGTGATTCAAAAGATACGCACACACAGACAGAGAGAGAGAGAGAGAGAGAGAGAGAGAGAGAGAGAGAGAAGAAAAGGGCTTCTAGAGTTGTAGCGTAAAAGGGTGTGTGGCCCGAGCATACAACAAAAGCCCGATGAAACGGGGGACGAGGGTGTCGTTGCCCAGTCAACGCCCCCTTGGTCGCTTCGTTTGTAAATCATTCGAAAGAGCAAGAGAGAGGGAGGACGAAAAGGGGAGAGGCGCTTGCGCGTACACACACGACTGCGAGGACGAGAGAGAGAGAGAGAGGACTTGGGTGCCGCGCAAACGTATATATGTATACCTATAGGGGTGCAGGTCTAACTGGCAGGGAAGGCTATAACGTTGCTGCGAGGGAACCCCACGGGGAGTCGGGTCCGAGTTCGTTGTACGTGAGGGACTCGCCTCTGTGTGAACCTCTATCGACCTCTTACTAGGCGAGCTGCAATTAAGGCGATTTCCTTTTCGTGGTTGCTTTATTCCTATTCTTTGCATGACCTACTTATCGGAAACGAGCAACGCTTGTCGCTGAACGTAATTGGGAATATTTATGTGCGCATTCGCACAAACAATTGGAAATGTGTATATAAGTGGCATGCTGGGAGCCAAAAGTGGTTAAAACAGAGGAAGGTTCCCACTTTTACTTCCAACAAAAAATGCTCACATTACCGGTATAATTTTACGGAGCGAAAAACTAGAAAATGCCCACTAGTAATTATTGACTACTGATGGCCAGTACACGCATGTTATGGGGTTTCCATCAGAGAACTTATCTTGGGTTTCTATGTGAAGGAAACCAGTCTGTGGACAAAACTATATCAGATAAGCGTACTGTAAATCTAAAAATCCGAAGTTAGGATAAGGTGGAAAGTTAACGAGAATCCAAAGTTTGACTAAAAATTTGTAGTTTATTTTCAAAGTATGGATTTCAACACGGGGTTAGTGAGCTTCATACAGAATGAGTATCACCCCTTCCGAACACTTTTTTTCATAAACTGTGAGTTAACATAATCCTGAATTTTCATGGTATGTTTTATTATTTTTTCTGTGTAAACGAAATAATGTTTTCCGTCACAAAAGCGCCATAGATACTGCAACTAATTTGTGCCCCGAGGGACCGTAGAATAGCCCCAGTTTCACATCACAAGAAAACAATTATTTGATGTTTCTGTAAAAATTCAAACAATTAAAATACAAATGAATACTTTCAAACAGAGAAGTTCTACGTTTAAATAACTAAGTACTTATATATAGTACTACCTTAAAGTAATTCAGCACCTACAGTTTTTTTTTAATCTACTTAATTTCACATTCTCTTATAATTAATTCAATTATTATGAGTTAAAATACCAAACTCGTACGCAACTTTGCATCACAGACTTTACAAAATTATTAGAAATTTTTTAATAAATGCGAGAAATAAAGAAAAACTTGATTACTACATATGGATGTGGTAAAAATTATTTTTAAACCAGAATATTTTATAAACGACACGTAAGATGTTTCTGATATTTTGACTTAAAAAATAGTGTATTTTTCATACAAGATCAGTTTTTTTAAACAATCGTAGGAAAATTTTATCAGTTTTTTATGTAAACAAATATTTTCTAACTAGTTGCCTATGAGGTGTCATGTCAAAACGTGATCCATATTAAGTTGAGCTGTCAAGAATGGTATGCCAGATTTTCATGAAACTTCAAAACTGTCACTTAAGTTTCAACGTTTCTGAAAGAAAATAATTTTTTGCATTAACCACCTTAAAAAGGTTCTTTTACAATATGCAGCTTCTGCATGTTCCAAAATGCGTCAAATTTATGTATACAAGTAAAAATATAGATTGTTCTATGATTTGATTGACAATAATCGTACGATGGTTTAAAATGTATGCATTTAACATATGATGCTGTTCTTATAAGATGATGTTAAAACTTTTTTTTTTTTTTAAATGTTTTAATGTTGGCAAAGTCATTTATCTGTATACACAAAACTAATAGTGTTCGTGGACAAAATATAATAACAAAACCAATTTAAATGTACATTCAGATTCGTACTATCGATGGTGCTTACTCAATAAATTCAGAGTCAGAATGGAAACATAAAAAAAATTACGTTCACCACTACAAGAACAATCTATGACTCTCATCAAATATTGGAACGAGATTCTTTATTTTATTAATACTAACCAACGATTGATACTTCATTTTTTCATTTATTTTATTTGAAATTTATAGTTGAAATATTTCACTTGATTAGTTTAATTAAAAAATCAATTACATTCACTTCAATCCATTATTAAATTTGCAGAGAAAAATTTTATACCCTCATACATATTTACATGTCATACTATGAACGTATCAATTCGATATGTGGATTGAACAATTAAGCTATTGATTCGATAAAAAACGTTGGGACTAGATTAAAATTAAGTCTTTTACGACAAAGTTACAAGAAGAAGTTTTTTTTCTTTTTAATAACGTTAATATTGATAAGCACTTAAAAGAGAAAATGCGGTATTCCACGTTCAACCGACTCGCAGCTCAGTTTCCTGTAATCCAAACTTTAGAAAATAATGACGCATTGAATAGAAAAAAACAGCCTCGCTTCCAATGCGCTCTTCTACGCTCATGTAACACATAAGCTGTGTGCTGCACTTATGGTCGTTTTCAAGGCCTTCTAGCGCCGCGCCATTACCGCCGCGTTGGCTGACGCTTGCATTTACATGCATAGGTACCCAACGTTTGAACTTACGACTAAGAAAGATCATGTTTTATCATTATCGGAGTATCTGTACCAAAGTCTGTGTCACTTATTCAACATCACGGAATAACGTTTTTTTACATAACCTTCTCTGTTTGAACAGCCAAAAGATGGGTGTTGATCAACAAATGGCGATAGAACAATTTTTGTTAGTTTAACTGTTTTTTTTTTTTTTTTTTTTTTACAGAAAACCTTGCGATTGACGATGAAGTTAGTTAAATTTTACTGATTTCATGTGAATAGAATTTTATTAGTTTATAATTGGTATATACAAGAGATCAAGTTTCCATAAGTTTTCATATTTCTCGCAAAATGTGTTAACTATAATTATCTAGATATATATTATAATTTACATCCTTGTTTTTGCATTGAACAGTGAAAAATCTGAAGTGCAAATTTATTAAAATTTGATTACATAACTATATTTCACACGAAGATTTATGTAAGATTACACTGGCTCACCTTGCATGTATAGTACAAAACATTCTCAATGAAATGTTTCGTTGTCTTTTTTCTGCTATTGTGAGAGGGTTGATTATTGGTATATTAAAATTCACGTATAAGGGTTTTATAAACAAAATGACAAGGACGGTCAACAGGTATGAAGAAAAGGATTATGAACTTTAAAGTATGATTGCTAGTCCTATACTATAAAAAAATCGATAGTGACAAAATACTAAGGGTCTTCCAAAATTGGAATGAAAAGTATTTTTGTGCGCCACATCATCGGGACTAAGATTTTAATTTTTCGCAATTATTTTTCATATAAGACATTGTTTTCAGCTAGATCATCTCAATAAAAAGTTACAGAAATATTAAAATTAGCCAAAAAATTCTGATGAAATTCGATGTATGACGTTAAATATTAATTCGTATAAAAATTGCATTAGTCATATTTCAATCATATTTACTTTTAATAGAAAGTGCCAAATTCAGTAAAATTTTCTTTAACAACAACACTCGCTCTTAATTTTCGTTGATTGAGACCTGGCAAAGACAATTGATTATCGTAACTTAGCTAAAAGCATGAATATTTTATTCATAAGTATCAAAAATTCAGCGATGGCTTATGGTGTCTCGAAGTACAACAGAAAATTTTCCAAAATTTTTCGAACGTTATAGCTTCCTCAAAGTCGTGTGCTCTCTCCACAAGCTGGTGCTGACTGAAATAAAATAAAAACTACTTTTTGTTTCTTAGGTTTGCAAAATTAGATTTTCCATGAAATCACTTCAGTATTTGCCTAAGAATTATAATAATTTTAGTTGTACACTCAAGACATGTCTACAATATAACAAAAAGAAATTCAAATGCTATGTCTAAACAAATATCAGATAAAGTTATTGAAAATATTTTTCTTCATAACGATACGCGCGCTGACCCTCGAAAAGATAAGATAAAGTCTTATCGTTAAAACAAAAAAAAAAGTAATTATTTTTTACTTTTCATATGCGCTTACGGAACCAAGCACGGTTTTTGAGTGAATATAGTAAAAGTTAAAATAAGAGCAGCGATCAAGTGGACGACTAATGAAAGTTTTCAGACCTCCGACTTTTCTCTAGAGTACATTCGGACACTGTTTGGAATCTAAATAATAATCTTTGATTAGGCTTGATTATTATGCAATTTCTAGTTCTCCCAGAGAAATCGGAGAAATCAGAGGTTTTTAAAAACCGAACCTTAAAATCTAAACTATAAATATTGGATATTTTCTTTAGAGCATATTTTTACCGTATATCATGGAAACACCATAGCAGAAAAAATCGAAATGGAGTTTTCAAATAAACATTTTTGAATTTCTGTATACCTAAAACTAATCCATGTACAGATTTTTGCTTTTTAAAAATCTGTAGTTTTCAAACAATTATTGAATGTCTGAACATTTATTGGATTTTTTTATAAATTCTCGTAGCGACCAAACATCCATATTTTTTCCCTGATCACAGTATGATAATGTCACGTTGCCTCCCAGGTAAGAAAAGGTATCGATTTCTCATACACTAACAGAAAAAAAATAGTAAAAACTATTGTGCTAGAATGGTAAACTGGTATTACTCTACTATGTGCATTCGGTAACATAATTTTAACAATTTTGGATACGGTTTTAAAAAATGTATGTACAGTTGAAAATACTAGACTTACAACAAAAAATTACTGTTCGTAAAAATTAAAATGATTATCCAAACAACAAAATCTCTGAAGATGACGAAGTGATATTAGATTAGCACAGTAGATTTTACAATTTTTTCCGACGAAAAGGACTTAAAAACACTTAACTAGTAGGCAGTAAATGTGACTATTTTTACTGTGAGGTTATCTTGTACTCTCAACCTTAAAATGGAGAAGAAAAAAAAGCAATTCTATCAGAGTAATTTAAAAAATCACACAAGTGTCTCAGAAAAAAAGGGTGGGTTAGCGGGTATCACTTTCCTGGTGGTAATTTGCATGTAGATGAGAATGCTGTACCTATTTCCCTTGGTACATAACTTTTAATTTTGTAGAAAAGTCATGTTCAATTACTGCTAACTATAATCCTACAAACACTCTTTATATTATTATCACTTAAACGATTTATTTATCGAATTTTCATTACATTCGTGTTATAGGCAATCTGTATACACTTACCGGTAAAAAAAAGTAGTTGGTTTGGTTCAATATTGTAAAATTCGTTAGATTTCTTAAGTTATTTCAGAACTCAGAATAAAAATGCTTAAATTACTATGTCTACTTTTTCTAATCAACACACGACTCTTAAACATTCGCTATGTTATACAATCGGATTCTAACGCTAAAGTAAAATTTCCTTTTTTTAGTTTTTAAACATCAATAGAGTTACTTCAAAGTGTCGGTCTTTTGCAAGCAGAACGTTTGTTTCATACGTAATAATCTTCATTTGAACAATTAGAAGTATTGTGTTTAATTGAAAGTTAAAAAAAAAAAAAAAAAAAAAAAACGGTTAGCAAAAGGAAATGTAATATAAAGTTCTTTTGAAGAAAATTCTTACTTGGTGCTCTGCATAGTCGATAGATGAGTACCCAACACGTGAAAAAACACTTTCTCAACAAGAACTACTTTTTTTTCTTCGTTAACAGATCTGGGAACTGGTGTACTATTTTCTCAAAGCCATGGCTTGGACAGGGTGACAGATAAAATTTAATCATGGATGCCTTTTGCCTACTGTTTTCTCCAAGTGCCGTGCCTCTCTCCACCAATTCCAAGCTTAGTACTGTTGCTCATCGGCGGCCAGCAGCGGTCGCTCTTTCTATCTCACTTGCTCTCACGGTATCACTCGTAGGTGCCGTAAATGTCTTTACGATTATTTTTCTCGAAATTTTGCTCTTGACAGAGTAAAGGAAACAATGCCACGGAGATTTCCCGCCCCCCACACTGGCTGGTATTTTTATTTCCATTGAATCTCCTACTTCTCTCTTACAGATATAAACGGAACAAATTTTAACTCAATTCAAATATTAATTTATCACTAGCCGATATTCTGCAATGTCTTTTTTTCTCTTCAATTGAAGGTAAAAATTACATTAAAAATGAGAAATATCTCGATTAAAACAAAATCTAGATGAAAAAACGATTGATCCGTACTAAAGTCACATGAGGGCTCGTGTTATTTTCTGTGGAGGAATTTGTTACGCACGCATGGAATATCTCCTGGTCATGGCGTACACCTGTGTTCGGACTAACTCGAAAAACGAATAAAAGTTAATGGTAATATACTATTGTACGTAAATACAAGTCACTTAATACGTTCTGCGTGAATGGATGTATCAGAAATTGTACGGTGTCAACTCAGCATTTTCGCTGGTAACGTTGGCCACTTTCTACAAGAATATCTGGCAGCACTGTTCAATTGTGATTTGGGGGTGATTATAATGCCACAGTGTAGATAAGCACAGCACATGATGTATTGAATTGTCCACTGTTCATGAGCACGTATCGTTAAACTCAATGCGATTCTGATTTTCCGTCGGTGTTTTTCCTTCTTCGATTGAAAAGTGATTCATTTTACGAAAAAAAAAAAAACCCATGCTAGTAAAATTAAATTAATACTTTATTATCACTATCAGTATTCATTCTACTTACTACAAACATTGCACATTTCAATACTTATATTATCTGCTTGTCTCTTTTTATCAGAATTTCCAAAGTCACTCGGTCAATGTACCTTAAAAAGCGTAACGTTGTGCCACAGTTAAAGTCGTTCTAACGTCAAAATTATTGTCCCGTACAATATACGTCCATAAAGTAATCACATTAAAACATCTTTAACTCTCGCGTAATAATCGAATACATAGTGATAACGGGTGTCTCCTTTGTTGAAGCAGTAAAGGTTTTGTAATCTTACCACTATCGTCTCCTGATAAGGCCAGCTACGCCAAGATGGCTGTGTTGCTTCACAATATTATGTACATTTAGGGAACAATACGAATCTTCACGCTTTTCTATAGACATCGAGAAAAGTGTTGGTATTGAAAAGCAATGGGTGACTGTAAGTCTTCAGATGTTGCTCGTATACATCTGAATAAATTTTTGATTAGATTGATTTCGTTTATGTTACCAATGACTTTGAAAAATTATCCAATCAGAAATAAATAAAAAGTACTTCTTTTTATATTTGGAAATTGTTAGAAGTCGACATTTTAATTAAAACGAGTTCCGTGTAACCCGGCAATATTTGATACAAAAGTTGTGTTTTATTCTAGTTAGGCTGCTACAAGACAAGGAGAAACAACATCGTACTATTGTAAATACTATATTTTTCTTGAAAAAATTAAAAACACGATATCAGTTTGTTCTTAATTATCCTTGACGTTGTTTATCTTCTTATTGTCTTCAAGGATAGATTAAGGAATTTTTGTACAACCCTCAAATATTTCTATTGTTTAATTTTAACACTTGTTTTTTTTTAAGTTGAGCTTGTTAAAAAGGTTTAATGATTTTTTCAAAATGCACAGAAAGCAGTAAAAATTTTAACAGTAACTATTAAAAGTCTTAGGAAACTGAGGGAATTGTGGCAATATTTTTTACAAAAAAAATTTTTAATAATGAAAAAACGAGCATTTATTTATTGTTACCCATATAAGCTTTTATTAGGACTTGAAATTTTATTAATAAAAAATGATTTTGGTTCAAATATTACTGTTTACGCTGCATTTTGAAAAATCACTGTACCGTCTTGAGCCAACATTTTGGACCAACTTCGACTGAGATCTATTGAGAAATACGTTTGAAAAATGTTGGCTAACAACTTTTTTATTGACATTTTTGGAGAGGACCTTTTTTCGGTTTTTGCTGCGGTTTGCGAAAAGTTTAAAACCGATCGAGCCGAAATGTTTGTGTGTTAAAGGCTATAATATCTACCTTGTGTTAAAATTTTATCTCTTCATATTGTATAGAACACGAGTTATTGAATTTCGAAAAAATGGCTCAAAATGGCGGTCTTTTGCAATTTGCGAGAAAACGGCTGAACCGATTTGAATCGAACGTGGCTCATCTTGTTCGTCTTAAAATTGTACATCTTTTTGATACAACAATTTTTTTGTGCGATTCTTTGATTTTCTTCTAGACGATAAAAACATGTTTTGGTCATTTTGGCCTTTTTTTTAGGCTTTGGCTGACATTTTTTTTTGTCCAATCTTAGTACAAATTGATGCAATAGGTGAAAGCTAGCGATCAAATTTTTTTGGAGCTAATCATAATTTCCTTGCCCGAAAAACTAATTCTGCCCCACTATCTCTACCCCAATACGAAATGCATAAAAATAGCTAAGTAACGTAGACACATATTTTTTGTTTTAATTTAAATTTAAGTGTAACTAATAATTTTTAATAAATTGTTGGATATTTTTTGGTGTAAATAATTACGTGGTGTGCAAAATTAACAAAAATAATAATTGGATTTCTAATCAAAGAAAAATAAGTATCGGGAAAGAAGTTTCAACAGATGTTGGATCATGCATGAATTATTGCATGTTTATTTTTTTCGTCATCAAGCAAGGTTAAGCAGCAATGTGGAGTTTTCTAGTCTTTCTATTCTTCAATTTTAATGTCTATTAATGATATATTATACGTTATCAAGCCCTATTCTTCTTGTCAATATTTTTCACCAAGAAAAAAAAATTATACAATAGTTTCTGTGCTGAAATGACAATTTAGTATGTTCCTGATTCCACAGGGCTTTTTTCTGTTTTTACAATAATTGTTCCTAGTATGAAAGGTAATTTTTATTGTTGAGTTTTACCGTCAATACAGTAGAAATTACTTTCTAGTGTAGTAATAATTAGGTTACCAAAAGTTTCTAGACAATGGCATATATTATGTATACCAGTTTACCATTCTAGCACAGTAATTTTAATAATTCTTTTTCTCTCTGCAGAGTTATGAATTTCAAAATAAAAATACTGTAACATTGACGCAAGTATAATTTATTTTATCAAATAACTTAGCAAAAAAAGTTCCGAACTACACGACTTTTATCATTGTTATGCGAGTAGTATTATCTTGATTGGTAGAGATGTGACTTGATAATAGAGTCATTCAACCTTACGGCGTTGCTAAAAAGTCTAATTTTTTCGCGCGTATCATTACATGCATTGTCGCTGACGCGTATCAAACGCATTTAGAAAGGATAGATGAGAAAAAAAAAAATCGAGAAGGTACCATTTAGCAGCAGTAACTTAATAAAAGTGTAGGGGTCCCGAAGCTCACCGTATGCGTACATTTACGTACGTAAAAGAATGAAAGAAAGAGGCGGAGGATGGGTTATATAGCATCAGAAGGCAACATGAAAGGGCTTTTAAAGGGATACAGTCGAGCATATGTGCGTGTGCAGTGATATATTTATATATGTATATATATAATAAAAATGCGTGCGTGCGTAAAAGCGTATGTCTCGTGTGTAAGAGAAAGAGAGAGAGAGAGAGAGAGAGAGAGAAGGAGACTCACCTCCAGGTGGAGCTGGCGGGGCCCTCTTCGGGGTGTCGTCCGCAGAGGGGGTTCGCTCCCTCATGCTTTCGCTTTTTCTGTCCTGAGGGTTCGCCTGCCCCCCGGCTCAGAGCAACCGCCCCTTGGCTCTACGGCAGTGCCGCGGGACTCTGCGGAGAAGCACAGAAAAACAATCACGCTCGCTTTTATGCCGTTGCTTGCTTGCTTGTTTTCTTGGGTTTGCTTTTTCGAGTATGGGCTTTGTTCGGTAGGTAAGATTATAATTTTTTTTTTTTTTTTTTTTTTTGGGCTTATAGTCACATCATTGAAACTGTTTTTGTGGTAGGTTTTTGTAAGTTAGGTTAGATTGAGGAGGAATATGCCGATACTTCTCGGTTAAAATACGTGCAAGTGTGTTTCAATATCATAATAATGGTTTACATTCATACCAAGTGTTTCAAAGTTTTCTTGAAAAACAATTCACTTCGAAGAATGTAACAAGTAGGTTTTTTTATTGCTTAATTGGATAATCGGTTGTTGAACTTGTTTTTGACATCATCAATGTAGTGGCTAATGATTTTCCCTTATTTTTCGAGAACAACATAGTTACTAAATGATTCGATTATTATAATGATACATTTTATAGCGGTGATACTAATGAGTCTTTTCTGTATAACAAGGCTATTGACAATGTCCAAGTGTGCAGTAAAAATTTTCGGTAGAGTCACAAATACAGAAAAAAAAATTAAAAAATAAAAATTTTCTTTCGCAAATTTTATAAATTTATTACTGATATGTACCCTCTAAAGTATACAATATTTATCATTTTTTAGTATAGCTGGTCTTGACTCACTAAATAATCCTTTGCTACTTGCGATCGCTAATTTAATCTACTGCAAATAGAAAGTAGTACTGGGATTAATGTTTGAAATATGTGACAATTGTTATCAAACAAACTTTATCTTTTAATATCTTAGTTGGCTTGGTTTTCATTTAAACGATAAAAAATCCATTATGGTGGTGAAAGATTGCAGACGTAAGACTAATTTTTCTAGATAAAAGTTTTTTTTGGTTAGATTTATATTGTTTGTACTTTGGTGACTCTACACATTAAGATCGTAATTAACTTGTACATAACTGAAAACAGTTACATTTTCACACACATTTGTATTTTTTAATATTCTGATTATACTAAAATCATTATAGTAATAACGAAACCTAAGACTTTTACGATTTCCTTACTTTCTTTAAATATGAGACTGCATGCTAATGCTAGTGCAAACTGAAAATAATCATAAATGATACATACGTTGCGTCCGTATCGAATACCAAAGATAATAAAAATACAAGTTGAATTGAAATAATCACGAAAAATCCCTGTGAAATATGTTACTATAGCTGAAGAAAAAATATCGATGCTATAAATGAGTACTACAGTAAGTTATAAACTAACAAAAACATATACAAGCAAAACATAGATTAGTCGAAGTCTGTTCGTTGTTGCATGTGTATAATGTTGTAATTATACCAAAAATATGAGCAATAAAAATGCAATAATTATAATTTTTTTACCCATACAGCTTACTTCTTGCTATACTACCAAGATGAGAAAAAAAAACGTTATAACTAAACTTTTACTTCTGTCTATATATGGAGGTAAAGACAATCTGATATACTTTGACGATTTTCTTTTTCAAGGAATTTTTCCGTAAGTTTATTTTCAATTTGCTCTCTATTTTAAATAATCGGTGTATGTAAATCACGAGAAAAAATTTTTAAAAATCAAAACGAAAAGGTTTTTGGGCTAATCTTATGATTTACAGTCTATGTTCCGTACCAAGGAGTACAGTAACTTGAAAATGCTCACAGTATACCCGAGAGAGGTAAAGGATAACACAATTATACGATACTTGATCTTCTGAAAAATAAACAAACAAAAAAAACCGAACCGAAAAACATGACACAAAAACGATTGTTGGTAACACTCACATTGTTACCCCACGGAAAATACATCAGCACAAAAGCAGACGTATCCAAAAGACCAACATTCGTACGCGGTAAACGTTCCTGCTGCCCATCAAAGGTATATGAACAAAAGCGTACACAAGGCCGTAACCCAAACTTTCTCGAAATCTACTTATAAATATTCACGCAGTCCGTGCGCACGCACCCCTTATCATCCATGAGAGAAGAGGAGGATGGACAGAGAGTGGAGCAGCAATGCTCGTGTATTTATGAGGCTCGAGCGAGGGCGGGCTGTACTGAAAAGCATCTTTAAACCCGGAAACCGTACCACAGCTTCAACGAAAAATACTTCAGCTTCCAACCTTACTCTCATATGAATTTACCATTTTTTTCCACATGCATACACGCACACGTATGGGCATTCATTATTCATACGTATTCTCATCTAGTATATGACAAGTACGAACATTTGAATGAAGACTAAGTGAAACGCTCTTATTGGTGGAACGAAAGAATTTTTGTGTACATGTTGCGGGTGTGTTGTGTATTTTCAAGCGTATTGCGATGTATATAGCACATTGCAACTGACAAAGAAGTTTTTTGAAAAATATAATGTATTTAGTCAAGTTGTAATGTTAATAAATAAAATTATAATATGTTTAAGTCCCTCGCGGGATATTGTACCTAAATTTTAATACTGTTTCAATAGTACGTAAAGCAGCTACCCTTCACTGAGAGAAGGATTTGTTTACTACCAACGTACAAGTATGTTAACAGAAAATAAGTTTACATGTTCTTTGTAACTTTTTAAATTTTAATTGACACAGATGGCATGTTAATAGATAATAGCTAACATGTCATATTAACGTTGAACCTGCATCACATCAGATGGCACCACGTGGGATACGTATTATGCGTAAGTTAATAGTTAACATATGATGTTAATTACTAACAAGTCCTTTTCTCATAAGTTTTACTAAATCTTACACTATAACAGTTCATCCATTTGGTTGTATTTCAGTCACCCGGTACCCTTTGCATATTAAATATTTATACTGTAACAGTCAATCAATTTCTTTATACTAAATATTATATGCTTATCATACCTGTCTTTAAACTTACTTAAAATAAATCTCGAAATAAATAGTTAGATGATAGTTATAGTAAACATTGAAAAATAAAGAGAATACTAGAACGAAAAGCTGATAATATATTTACGTAGTTGTGTTAACTAAAAAAAAGTACGACAATTGATTTCAAAAGTAAATTCTTAGGAAAGTGGAACCTTGAAGAGCTGCTCAAACAGTCACTTGTTAAGTACTCGTTTTGACATAATTTCTTTGAATATTCAATGTGTATATTATTACTGTTCAAGTACTTTCACATAGACAAAAATTAAATATTAAAATTTATTTAATTCAAGGGGACTAAAGTCTTAGTAGCAAAAACGACAAATACATGAAAGCCCTTAGCTAACATGAAAATCTTTATAACATGGTTAAATAAACAATTGACCAGATATATTACGTTCAACACAGTAGAAATCAATCTCACTGTAATATTTTAATTTTCATTTTGTACAAGAACTTTACCCTTCAGATTTACTCGCTAAAAAAGGCAGTTTGACGTTACTAAACATTGTTTCCTGAAGTGTTTATTTTCTGTCAATATTACAAAAAAAGTGTTCAACTATTTGTGGCTACTAAGACCCTAACTATAGCATACATAATTACTCGTCGTGTTTTATTTACTCCCGTGGGAACTTATGGAGGTTCTATATTTGAATGATCCGAATAAGTAGGTACGCGCATAAATATCAAAGTAGAATAATGTAATGAAAAACCTACAGAACGTAACATATAGTTTACATTGGGTGAGACAACCATTATTGTAACCACTGTCGATGCGTAAACTTTCATGAGGATCGATACCCAATGCCTATAAAGTAAATTATATGCCGTATATGTGTGGAGGTACTGAGGCCATTGTATATATTATACTTGTAAGGTCCTGTGCACATGCCATACACATAGGCAACTCTCTCGTTTTTTCTCCTCTCCAAGGCCTTCGCTTTGCTGCTGCTATACACACGTAAACGCTTTCTTGCAATACCTTGCGCTCGGTGTATCCGTTTTCGTAAATGTGCTTTTCACACTTTTGCTTAAACTTTGGGTTTGTACCGCTATATATATTTTTTTTTTTTTCACTAGTGGTACAATCTAGAAAGTACAAGTATTTGAGTTACGCCTATGCTCCAATAACTAGCGTGAATATTCATTTGAATAAAGTCGTTGAAATAGTGTTTAGTCACGCTTGATGATGTGGTTGAAATATTTATACAAGCAATGAAAAATCAGATGACCACACTCTGGGATCATAAACATAAGATCTATAGATCCCGGTATAATAGTACTGTCAAAAAACAAGTAAAGTGATTGTTCTGAAAAAAAAACAATTCCATTTTTCAAAAAATATAAACAAAATCAATTGTATCAAAATTTAAAAAATTTTTTTCGAAATTTATTAGATAGTTTGAATTATATGATTTTATACAGTTATTATGTTGCTTTAAATAACTCAAACGGTTATATTTCACTTGTGTGAGTGTGTGTTAGCAAATCTGCTCGTTGAACTGTCTGATTACATTACATTAAAAATTAACTGATTTATATTAACCGCAGTTTAATAAATAGAAAGACAGATCCTACGAGTTCATTTCATTAAATTTCACATTTTTGTATGTGTATTAATGTTTCACTAGTTATTGCTTGTTTAAAATTGTTTTAATTAAAAAAAATAATGATAATAAAAAAGAAAATTTTTTATCGTTCATAAATCGCTTGTCAGACACGTAAAAATAATGTTTTCCGCATACTTATCATCAAATTTATGTGAGAAATTCAATTTTCCACACAAAAATAATAGGGAAAACACATATCAGCTACACAATGTTGGGAAAAAAGCTATTGACACTCATTTTATTCATTTTACTATTTCTACATCACAAAAAAATTAATTCATGTGCTTAAAGAATTGTGATTACTTTGCACCTGGAGGACAGAAAAGTACTTTTTTGCCCGAGGAAGTACCAGCCTCCCAAAACCACCCGAGGGCGGAAATAGAAGTTTTCGGTGGATAAGTGTCATCGTCTCTGGGGCTATTTGACGTAAGATAGCCGCAGAGCGATGGCGCTTATGTGGCGAATACTATGTTTCCTACCGAGGGCACACCCGACCGTCATAAACGCCCGAGTTCGGAAAAAATGAAACAAAACAACGTATGCAAAAAATAGCTATTTTTATTTTTCATTCAAAATAAATTCAAAAAGTTAGTTACTCTTTGTACTTCGTCGGTAAATTACTTACTAAGGAAAAAAAGAGTCCAATGAAAAGTTACAGTAAAGAATTTTCTACAGTAAGAAAAAATAGATAAAGTTATAATCTAGTAGTATATGCCTCGTTGGTAATAATAATAATTAACATAACTACAAAGTAGGATTTTAATCAATCGTTTAATTTATTGAAATATGTACACGAGCACTTAAATATTAGTTCCTGAAGTAGATCAAGTGTAAAGTTAGAAATCGCAAAAGAACTGACCGCAAAAATTGTGTTTTCACCGTGTACGAGCATTACGTAAATGATTTCACTTCAGACACAATTCATAGTTATTCTTCTAGAGAGAGAAAAATTTTGAAACAGTAGGCATTTGTTTATGGCAAGGAAATAGCGTCTGAAAAGTAATGCATACAAAAATTACAATATGAAAATAAGAGTACAAAATATTCACTCGAAATTAAAGAATAACGGAGCTTTAATGATAGAAAACTGGCATAGCTCTAAGAGAGACAGTGTTGTCTTTTTAACTTTTTTTTTTCATGATCCTCCTGAGAATGCCAATAGCCCTGATAGAAAAAGTAAGAAGAAATGATGTTCATCCCTTTCTTTTCTAGATAAAAGTGGACATATGTATATATGCGGACGAATAAACTGACAAGATAAATAGTACGTACGTGAAAGTAAACGAGACACTACAATTAATTGATTTTATATCGTGCGTAATTCTAAACCTTTTTAAAGATAAGTTTAAAGGAAAGTAAAAAACTTTTGATAAATAAAATACATGTGATATCGTTAATTTTCGATTTTAGGTGAATCAGAGACGAACAAAACACCTCGCAAAACACGGAAATTTTTCAGCTCCTCGGTCGAACCAAGTCCAACTTTCATTTGGCACCCCCGAGAGAGACCAACCCGTAAATCATACACTGTCTCATTTCGTATACCTACGAGTGCAAAGAGCACGCCATTGGATTTTTCTCTCCTGCCGAAAGACTCGAATCATATGTCACATGGTCAGCTCTCGCGTTTGCAGTATATATTATGCACAAGAGCGTGCAAATACACGTTCGCAGAGAATGGGTCGTCATCATATATGAGTAATGCCGCAATTTGCGAGAGGCCCGTGTACAGACACGTGCACATAATACATACCCTCTATGCGTACGGAGAGCTCTCGTATTGTTAACCTCTTTACGGGACGTTAGCAATATATATGTTGGGGCACGTTGTCCAGGACAGCACTATGGCAGTAAGATGTGAATTAATATGTATGGATATGCATACGCATGTACCTACAGTGCGCAACTAAAAATGTTTTTGGGTGATGTAATCATTGCTGAAGATATATACTCAAGCTACTGAGAGTCTCTTCTCGCCAAAGAAAATATAAAGTTACATAATGCCGTACTATCGCCCAATAATTTAAATTATTTTTCATAAGTATTAAACACATATTCTGTACTTTAATTTTTCAGAAGTATTCAGTCCAAGCTGCGTGAGGAATATGTATTAATTCAAATTACATTTTTTGAAAAAAAAATGGATGCATGGATAAAATTGTATTGTTAAAAAAAAATTTATGTGTTTGTATATGCGACAGAATATTACCGAGTGTTGTTTAATGATGAAAATAAATTCATCGATATGCTGTTTACAGTAAGCTGTGATTTTAGAATGATGAGACTAGATTAAAACACGAATTTCGCTCATAAAAATTTTTTTCAAATTGTAATTCAGTTAACGTTTCTCGTTAGTCCAGTCATATCTTTTATAAAGTCGTCTGCATTACACACGTAGAAAAAATATTTTTCTTTTGGATTTAGCTATAAACAAAATTATTATTAACAGCAGGAAGTTTCGATTATATCTACCAATAAATTTTCGTGTAGAGAAAAGTGTACTGTACCATAAAAAAAATTGCACCCCGCTGTGACAAGCTGTACGTTCAAAGAGTCTCGAGTCTCTGATGGTTCTTCGAAACATTAAAACTTCTACATTGATTATGTTTTTCAACTTCAAAGTGTATTCTTGAAGCTTTCAACGTTGCAGTTTATATTTGTACATCATCCAACTATCAATAATTTTTCCTTAATAATCTAAAACATAAAGGGTGGAGGTAGCCTGCCCTCCCCTATCAAAAGTAATGTATGCACATATCATACAAAAGTACAAAAAGTATGGGTACAATGTATCTTGCGGTACTTTATCGTTATTAACCCATCCAAAAAGACTCGGGGCTTTTTTGCATAAAATAATTGTTTATTGGTGGTATAGTTATAATCAAAATAAATTTTCTTGGAAAAAATAGCCAAAAGCGGTAAAAAATTCTTGTTCATAACCCATTTCGGAACAGTGTTTTGCGTGTATAATTTCATATGAAAAGATAGTATATACTGCACTCGTGATAAATAGAATCTGTATCAAAAAAAAAAAAAAAATAACGCAGAAATGATGCGAAATTAACAAAAAAACTCCACTCTATCTTCAACTGTACACACAAAGCAATCTTGTGTTTCTCTGCATATTCCAGTGGAAACTTATTGATTTGAAAGAACTTTTCTCCGATACTATTATTATCCCTCAATATTACTCTATCTCGACGGCCAATCTCTAGCATCCAATTTTCTTTGGATCTTTCGGCAAACAATCTGCGTACATATATTTCTCTCCAATAAAATAATTTTCTACTCAACACTACTGTTTTTTATTTAATTTTTTTTTTTTTTTCACTCCAACCTGTAGCTGTTTTATTTTTTTTATCTTTTTAAAAATGCTTGTCACCTTGACAACTAATGGTTCTTTTTTTAAATAATAATCCTAACTAGTTATCACATATTCCACGAGCTAGAGCCAAACCATTTCTATCTACTTCAGAAGACTACTCATTTTTATAAAATAGATGTACATTACATAGAAACCTAAATTGATTGATACCACAATTACCCATTGAATTGGATGTGTATGGATGTCGTACATTTTCTCTCACATATTTTTTACTTTGACAGAATTGGATGGAAAAGCCCACAGCACCCGCATGGATTTCCAAAGAGATTTTCGTTCGGAACGACAATTAATGAGAAAACCCTTACTACACGCAACATAAAGTGCTCAAGTTTCAACCAGTCTGCGAGGGCAGAATTTTAATTCACCAAAGCGCTCTCGTGATACACTCATGGCATTAACACGAGCAGCTGAGTATATAGTCTGTCTGTGTGTGTACACGCACGCACACAACAATAACGCCCATAACAGCTATTGCATTTCCCATGTATCCTGTGACCGCGCACGCGCTCGCATATAATATACACACGCGCGCATGTTTGCGTGTTACGTTACAGTAAACCTGCAGTGGTAGCTTTTATAGCAAATGCTTTGCAATTCGTTGAATAGTGTGCATATGCAGAAAGGGTACGACTAACACACGCGCTGCTCGCTAGAAAACAGGCAGCCCTCGAGTGATGGTTCTCGGCAGGAGCTTCTCTGATGAATGAAAAATGCACTAACCACGCGAAATCGTGAAAAAATACTTATATACTGATTTGATGGTGAATTAGGGTGATTGCCAATCTTGAAATTGTAGTGGAGTGAAGTCCAAGTAGAGCATTGTATAACATCATAAGGCGTACTTAACGATTAATTCGTGACACACTTTATCACGGGAAAACGTCACGAAAAGTGCTGAGTAATTGCTACGCTGGAAGATGGAGTCAACACTTTATCCCTATGCTGAATAAAGGGCCGATTCATTGTCAGGGATAAAATGGGGTGATACGACTTTCTGAGAGTGTCTTATGAGAGCGAAATTGACCCCCCCCCCCTCCCAAATCGCAAAATTTTCTCTTTTTTTCTAAGTGAAAATGCAAATATGTGTGAAGTTTGTAACATAAGTTTAAAATGCGTATGCGTGTGTAAATGTGTAGTGCACATGCTTGCATAATGCATAATTTAAAAGTTTACTCCATATGGAATAGTTATTCTAATTATCATTTACTTTATTAGCGTACATAGCCAAGATAAGTTAGTCTTTGCATGTGTACTTTGTTAGACAAATCAAGTACCTTAACTGACTCGAGTAGGGTATTGATAATTAAGCTCGCAATAGACAAGAATGAATCGTATTTGTCTGCGACTAACACCACTAGCACAACGTACTAATGAGTTTCGCTATATAGTAATTGAGAACAAAACAATGTCCAAATCCTTTTCCGTAACCCTGTCACAATTGAGCCTGTAAAAACATAATTCAAGGCAAACACATTATTTGCATGAATGAAGAAATTCACATGAATAAATATAATGGATTTGAAACCATCTGTGCCCAGGTTTATGTTTACAAAGGCACTAATTGTACAGGGTTATGGGGATTAAGGCTCTGGGTTTCCAAGGTTATGGGGTTATTGGATTATAAGATTTGAGATCTTAGGTTATAAGGTCATTGGATTTTAATGCAATTGTTTCGTGTCAAAGATTCAACTCTTGTGAATACATCTATGAATGTACACTAAATATCTATCTGATCCATATTGCACAAAAATTTTGATAATCAAAAACATTTTCCTCGCAGTCGCATTGTCACAGTTTTTTTTTTTTTTTTTTTTTTTTTTTTTTTTTACGCAACATTACAGATTAAACATGATGGGGATATGAATTCGCCTGGTTCACT
Organism: Copidosoma floridanum; assembly: GCF_036245765.1. Lineage (NCBI taxonomy): Eukaryota > Metazoa > Arthropoda > Insecta > Hymenoptera > Encyrtidae > Copidosoma > Copidosoma floridanum. Next base: position 2,359,320 of record NW_028321897.1, on the reverse strand, counting down.
TATCACACGAACACTTTGAGCGCTATCTTTATTCCCTTGTGTAACAAGCGAGTATCAAACAGCTAACTAACACGGTGAAATTTTCAAAGGCTGGATAAACGAGATCCAAGCTTGATACACTCAAATTAGCAGGGATGAAAGGTACAGTGAAAAACTCTCCCTAAAGTACTTATTAATTCCCATGCCAGCCGTATCCCATAATTTTCCCAATCAACTCGACGAATGCCCGTAATGCGTCGGACAGCGATGGTTTATCACCGTTTTAAATTTAGAGAGCACATTGATAAAGCCAGACCCTGCCCGCAGAGCCGCACCCAATGCATATAGTTTTTTTTTTTTTTTTTTTTTTTTTTTTTTTTTTTTTTTTTAAAGCCGTAGCAGTGCATCAGTTGCAGCGACGAGCGTACATACATGCATATGCAAACGAACAAGCCGAGCCGAGTGAGCTTATCGAGTCGACCTTTCGTTTGGTATATATGTGCTCGTCGTACATTCGTTCGTGCCCTGCAGCAGGCAACGCCACCGCTTTGACTTTGCTGTTCTGCATACAGCGGTTCTGTGTGGATGCCTGTATGTGTATATATACGTATTGTAAGCTCGGAATACACAAAGACTATGCCTGTACGTACACTTGCTTCTATGCAATACTGGTTCTACAGAGGGGGAGATCTGGAGAGACAGGGCGAGAGAAAGAGAGAATGAGGGATCGATGCACGTGGGCATATGTGTATGTATGCGTGCACGGAAGAGCATTGCATAAATGCATAGCATGCACATCACATATATACGGTGTATATACCACTCTTTGCCTTGTCCAAGTCGTGAAGTGGGTATGCGTGTTTGGGGGGACCGTAGGGAGGCAGAGGAACGAGTAGATCGGTGCTTCGAGCTCGCTAATTCGGGAGTTTGGACCCCGTCCGGCTCGGCGCGCACACATGCATACGCATCTTTATGGATATGCGCGTGGATGTTGGTTGGATATATAATGCGCCAGTACTTACTACGGTAACTGATTCGTATAAGATACTTTTTCTCCATTCCTAGCCCCGAAACATTAGTTTTCGTACCTGATAGCGCATATCACTAGTGCAAGCACCCACACGTACTCAGATCTTATATGTTTATTACTATCGTCTCCAATGTATAAGTATGTTTCAGGGACCAAAACTGCTACATTATATTTGTTGGGCTAAAAATTGCTTCAACAACTCACGAAAATGGTACTTTTCGTCACAAAAGTGCCATCGCTTCTGGGGCTATTTTGTAAGGTAGCCTCAGATGGATGGCACTTCTGTACCAAATACTGTTTTTCTGGAAGCAATGGCACTTTTGAGACGAAAACTACCATCCTAATCAATATTGAATACAATTTTTACCTGTCAGTTTTTACTTGTAAGTAATACCAGTTGAAGTGTAACTTCAGCTAGTGAATGGTGCGACCCATGAAGTATAGCCTTACTTGTGATCCTGATAAAGAAATGTACGGTTTTTTCAAATACGTATAAGATGCAGGAAATAGTAAACTTAATATTGTTGCTACTAGAATATTTAAGCCAAACCTTTCGGCATCGTTTAGGATACTTATTAGAGGAATTTCTATCACAATCCTGGATCGTTATAATGTTATCAATCACGATAGCTATTTTTGTCGTGTAATTTTTCATAGCCATTTAATTATGCCTCCAATAAGCCATATAAAATAATAGTCACTCTCGTCATTATAAATTGATCAATAAGATTAATCAAAAATATGGACAACGTGAATACCAAAACTTGATGTTCCAGTTGATTGGAACATCTAAAACCACGAGAAAACATCCTCGAAAACATCACTGCTCGACAAAACGTATGAGCACTTGTGGTCAATTGTCATGAGATCTGGATTTATGCATCAAAGATATAAGAAATTAAAGTACTAACGATGACAATTTCTAAATTCAAATGAAAAACAGAGTTGAGGTAACCAAATTGTTAGAAAAAAACCAAAATGATAAGACCAGTTGACTTAGTTAGATAAAAAAAGAGGAAATATTCCGTTCGTGTGTATAATTGTGCACTTGTGATTTTCAATGTTTAAGTGTTAAACAATCAACACGGCTTTTCTTCTGACGTTCACACATGATTGTATATTCATTTTATCCATTAATTTTTTCCAGCTTTCATTGCGTTGCTAACAAGAAGCCGCAGACCTCAAAGAGATTGAATTTGACGTGTTTTAGACTTTTCGTACGCCTTCTATATCATCTGTTATACTGTATGTTCGATAAAGTTATAAAATCATAAAGAATGAGTCATGAACTTTGATTAACGATAGAGTCGTTGTGTTTTAGTCTTCAAGAAGACTCTCCATAATTAATTAATGATATCGATGGAAAATAAACTTCAAACAAACGAGCACCTTCTGTTTCGGTTGCTGGTTCCGTAAGCGATTTGACGATACAAAGTAATTAGGTCAAGCCCTTGATGGTGACGTATGACGGGGTGAATGTACTTTTAAAAGCATCACAAAGATGCAGATACTCCACTTTCTCAAAGCTCTTTGAGAGGAATATGGAATAAAAAATGATACCCTTGTGGATGTATGAAATAAGTGCCAAAGTAATAAGAGAGTGCAGGTGTGTTGGCTCAAAAGTATAATATATGATTTACATACTGAGACATTATATACCTACATAACCAAGTGGTGGTCCACATACTCATACGCGTGCAACGAAAGGAATACATACTGTTTGATCCGCTCTAACGGCACTTTACTTTTAACTTTCAGCTGCTCTTAACCCTATGCTGGTTTCCGTATCGTCTACTTACATGGATTAATTTGTGAAGCGTGGAATTTGAAATTCCCTAACCAGAAAAATCGACCTATCAGCGCACACGAAAATACCTTAATGGTAATTTTAATTTCCATAAGTTGAGGTAGTTTTTATTCTTAATCAGTAACAGTGTAGGTCAAGACTTTGTGTTGGGCCATCGTGCCTTGTGTTATCTGTTTTTTTTTCTCCATCAATCAATTTTTATGTTTCTCATCGTTGGAGTGAGACATTCAATAAATATTGTCAAATGATTGTTAGAAATAGATTTTTTGCTACTGTAAAGTACATAATTGTTATGTGCTAACCGATGCAAGTTTTGGAATATGGTTGGTCCAAAAACTAATGTTGAAGTCAACTTTCACTATCGAGACAATTTTCACAATATGCATCGAACTATATGTGAACACAAATTTTTGAAGTTAACAATAAAAATTAGCGTTACAAATTAAAAACGGCAGTTCAAATCCTCACCAAACAATTCTCTACTTAATACATGTTTTTGAGTAAGCTCCGTAGGGTTAGCATCCAAATGTGTTTCAAAGTATCAACCAAAAATGTTTTTTGTTTAGTCATTATAGTTCGTACGTTCGCACCATATAATACATCTGTTAAAAAGATACCAAAATTGATCATATGCATATTTGTTGGAAAAGTTTCAATTAAACGAATAAGTTTGAAAACTAGCTTAACCGATTCATTAATAATATTTTCAAGCAACTTTTTGAAAGAGATATGATATGATATGATATCATAAGAATGTTTAACTGATGTCTTACAAACACATAACAGTTTAGTTCACATTGGACACCAACATAAAATTTTTTTAAATGTTGGACTCAGATGTTTCTCTTAAATTTTATGAAGAAAACAATAATACTCTAAACTAGTGGTTGAGATGAACCACAAAGTAAAACAAAAAAACTGAGTCAGAAACTATTGCAGATTTTATGCAATAAACGTGTCTGTAACTTGTGTACACGGGACTCGCAATATTTCATAAAACTGAGCAAGGCGACGCCATCAGCGACAAAGACGACCTGGCCAGAAAGGCAGGGAAAGCTCTCTAAGGCGTATGTACATACACATATGTGCCTTGCCTAAGAGACTGAAAGCTCGGGGAAAAGTATAAAGCCCAGCATCAAAGTTGGCTCTTTGTGCTTGCCGGTCGCGCGCTTCGCTAACGGAGGGAAAAGCAGAGAGGGCGTGGAAGCACAGAAGGCTAGGCCACTGTCGAGGCGTTAATACAGCTCTGTCGACATCGAGAAAAATCGATAACGAGACCTGTTCGTACGTGTCCACGCCCGTGAGTGTATAGGAGTGTTCGTGCGAGGACGGTGTGGTGGCACTGATAAACGAGATTTCCTCGAACATTGCTAGCTACAGACGAGTGCGCGCGCGTTTTGCCATCTTCGATTTTTCGTTGTAGTGATTGCATCCTGACTGCCTTGAGGTTTTTTTCTCGATTTGCGGAAATTTAACGCTCTTGTAAATTGATATTTCTGAAATGGTGAATCAAGTATTAGGTACTTTAAGTTTGATTGAAAAAAAAAAAGAATTCATCTTGAATTCTTTAAGAACTGTGAGAGTTACAAAAATTAAGTTTGGATGTATCTTAAAAGTTGAATGCTATATCATAAAGTGACTTGAGTTTATTCCACCAAGGTATTAATTACGTAGAATCTCATTAAAAAGGGGTCACAGTTACATCACATAACTTCGACTTTACAATGTATAAATCGCATGATACAATTAAATCTCTAGGAGATTATCCAGATAACAAAATCGACGTAACTTGCCATCAATCGACTAATTTCTCTATTTATATAAACACAAATAAATAGGCAATAAGTAACACTTTGTAAAGTGTTGTATGTATCATTTTTCTGGATTATGTCCCTGGTATGATCCAAGTAAACACGATACGTCACCAAGTCTTGTGATCTTTAGATGTCACTTGCATTTCACTGAATTAAAAAGAGATTATATTGACATGACATAATATCAACTTCTTTTCAACTCACCACTGCTTGAATAGAACTAAGAGTTAAAAACCCCGATGGGATTAATATTTTCGGAGAACTTTCTTTGAGTTTTTTTCTTAGTATTTAACTGAACGGCTTGATACTAGTCTTGTTGAGAGTTTCTTTTTTTTTTTTTTTTTCTAAGACATAGTTTTCTGTACCACAGGGTCTCCATGAAGATGAACCATTTCGGGTTGAGACGAGAATAAAGATAGGAACATAAAATGATAAAATAGGGTTGGAATCAATCTTCTTCTGGCCATGTTGCGTAGTCCATGCGCACTGCATTTACTGAGAAATGCTACTTGGTGAAATTGACTTATGAAAAAGTTGTGAATTATGGCACACATTACAAATCTTCGGTAAAATTTATCTGTTAATCTGAATTGATATTAATCAGTATCAACTAGTATCACAGAGCAGGAAGCTCATCATGCTTACATTCAGTCTGATCGAGACCTCGTAGCGCATACAGCGTAAAACCTCGAGAGATCCATAGCCATCAATCATCGCCAAAATATAGTAATAGCCATTCTTTTATGCATACATTCATACACGCGCATGTATGATGTACATGCATATTCAATAGATGGAAGAATAGAGCGACATAAAGGTCAGAAATAAACCTTTGCCAGGGAGAGACTAACCTCCCCACTCGATGCGCTGCTACATGGTGCTGCATATTTATATCTATTCTACGCTTGCACGAATGTCTTGGAATGGGTGAGTACCACAAGTAGCTCATACGATGGTAGTAGACTTATTGTCATTCTGACGAGACCAGAAATACGCCAGATGATGAGGGTTCGGATGCGAAAGAACGATGGTGGGTATTACCAAAGCTTTAGCGAAATTGTATAATATTATGTGTGTGCATGACATCATCGGAGAAAAAAAATTGCAAATTAGAATACGCATAATATAAACAGTTGTGGAAAATTATTATTGTCAAAAGTATGTATGTGTAATGATTTAGACGTCAGTCTTGTGTTAAAAGATAATTGTCTTTGTGCTTGATAGATAATTTAAGGGCTTTACAATGAATTTCTTAGGGAGTTATTTCATAAGAAATCTATAAATTTCTATGTATTGTGTCGAATTACTGGCGATAGTGAGTATTCTCACTTTTATATACCATAACAATTGTACACCATTTTCCATTCTCTCTGATTGAAAATATAGGTTAAGGTGAAACATAAAAATTACTTAGGTACTATAGCATTGATGAGAAAAATGAAAAACAACTGTAATTACAATTGTAATTCATTTGTTTTTTCATAATTGTTTTTCAGAATACTCCTAATCTGGGAGTGAGACACAACGTATACAAGCAAAGTTGCACAAGAAACCGTATTTCAGTTTTAGGTAAAGCGAATCCGTTACAAACTAACGAGGCTGAGCAATCGCAATCCCGAAAGCACTCGGGAGGCCATTAATTAAAGGGAGGGAGATTAGAAAATAAGACGTCCAACGTAGACCAAAAGAAACTAAAATCAACTCTAATGGCTCACTATCTCTTTCGCTGAACGTGATTTCCTTATAAATATTAGTACTTTTTAGGAATACAAGAATAATGCTCTTACAGTTAAAAAAAAAACTTAACATACATAGTAGTACTGCTATCATAGTAAAGTACAACAAAAATAATTTTCTGGAAGTACAGAGTCTTGAGAGCATCAGCTCATCTCCAAACCAACTTAAAATCCGTCCGGTGCAATAAATAAAAGATAAGCAAAAAAAAATCTATAATTGTTGTCCCCATGGAAGCTCAGCTGCTGTACACAGTGCTGGTAAACATCTTGATTATTTTTCTAGCTCTGCCGCAAACACTCGAGCATTCAAACTTTCACAGAATAAGCCCACTGGCAAGCGAACCAGCGAGCAAGCGAGTGGGCGAGCGAGCATCTGTTCTAAAGTTTTTCAATTAAAACGTGACTGGCATCCTAGCTGAGTCTCGGTTCTTTTTCTTTTTTTTTCTCTTTTTTTTGTTTCGTCTATGGAAATGTAGCATCGAAAACTGCACAACGTGTACAACAGACTATGAAATATTGAAAGAAATACTAACGATAATGTTTGTTAACTCCAAGCAATGTAACAAATCCCCATTTAGAATGCAAAAAAAAAAAGAAGAGAAATAAAAAAAATTTATTTTTAATACATGTACATTTTTTTTCATCCAACTTTGTACTGCAAAAACAAGTATCTCATTATCTGTTAAATCTTTGTGTCATCATCAGCTCAGTCTAAGTTAGTTCAAACGAATAGAGTACTAAAAAACGAAATCATTTTGATTGAATGGCAAAGAGAAACTCGTCACAGCTACGATATGCAGCCTCTCTTGAACATACTATGTTCACGTAGTTTCCAAAATCGTTATGTTGGATTCTTCTTTTTGCGTTATATAATCTCACGTGTTCCCAAGGAGAGAAAATTTTTTGAGTAAACAATGATAGTAACACAATGGTGACAGTGTGCACATGATGGCGGCCGTACTTTAGGTTTCAACATCACTGATAGTTGTTTGTCGTAGGTCATTCTACACTTTGTGCATTCATCCCTTGCTAACGCGCACGCTTTTCAAGCAGTTGTATGGTACTAGCGAGCATACTTCATCGAAAGCTTACATGTACACGTATGTAACATGTGTATTGTTGAGCTAACCAGGGAGAAAAAGATGACGGGGGTGCAGACAGTAAGAACGCGTCTGTACGTATACATATGTATGAGTCAAGCAGTTACATATTTTTCTTTTGGGTGGTGGTGATGATGGTAGTACGGCGTATTATATATACAAATACATGCCTGAGCGTAGCCTGTTTTTCAAGGCAAAAAAAAAAAAAAAGAGGGAGAGAAGGAGGCAGAAAGAAAGGAGGTGAATATATGGATGCACAGATAGAGTTTGGAGATGCTGTGTTTGTTCACCAGCTGTGAGCCAGGACCGGACCAGCAGCAGAGATCGAGTTCACTCGGTAGATCCTTTCTCCCTCTCCTTCTCTGTATACACCGAAAAATCTTTTAAAAAATCACAAGATGAGCTGATCAAAGTTTATCCACAGTACACCTTTCAGACTTATATATTCTCAGACACTTATTTCTACCCTGTAAAAATATATTATGAGAACATTCGTACAGCGTAAAAAAATCAACGTAAAACATAAGTTTATTGATGGGCCAAACTTAAAATGTGTGCACAAAACGAAACATTAAGTATTTACAAAAAGGTTTAATTTAACAGTGTGGAGGTCGATTTGATTGCTAACTTACGAGTTATTAAAGTTTTAGTCAAAGGGCGATATCTTTATTGGCTATAATGTAAGCTATAAGATTTTAATTAGTTTTTTTTTTTATGGTTGATATCGTTGAGATTATTTGTTTGCCTTAATTCCTCATTAGGCAAAATCCATTAGCTGCACCAAGCTGTGGACAATAAAAAGTTGAGAGAAATAAAATAAAAACTATCGAAACCTTTCTTTAAAAATTACTGTAATTAATGGTGATATGGAAAATTTTTACTGTTTGAATGTTAATTTTCATTGCAGTACAAAGATTTTCACTGTTCTAAAATACAACTCCCTTAAGTTGGACATTAATTTTGCATACGTCATCACCTCATGATTAGGTTATTGTAAAAAACAGTGATTTACATTTTACATAATTTATATTGTACGACAGAACATGAACTTAAAGTCGAGTATTGCAACAATACATTAAAAAATTTGAGCTTCCCCTGACTCATAATTTTTTGAAGATTTCAACGTATTCACAACACATAAAATTATTCTGGTGGCGCGCTGGCGACGGACCCCCGCACAGAAAAGCTGCTCCTTTTTTGTTCTTCTTCATCACCGACCCTCTTTTTTTATATTCCTTCGCTTCCTCTTTCACAACTCCCCGACTCTTTTTATTTCTACAAGTACAATGTACTCACTTTTTATATTCTTCATGCCCTCTCGGGCTCTCTCCTTCTTTCGCGCGTGCACACTCAGCTATTTATACGGGACGGCCTCTTTCTCCCATTATCTCCGTAATTTGCTCACCCCCACTCATATTCCCTCTCTCTCTTTTGCTCGGATTCCTGCTTATTTTCCTCTTAATTTTTTTTTTTTTTTTTTTACAGGACTACATTTTATTTCCGCGGAAAATTTTCCAGCTAAGTGCCAATCCTCTTTTTTTCAACCTATTGAATCTTGTCTGGCTCGAATCGCAAGAGAGGTGATTTTTTTATGGCTTTTAGAAAGCCGGGCGCATGAAAAGGATAAGTGGGCGTGCGGCTTTTCTCTGGTGGTTAAGCACAACTGCTCAATTTACTGCACACCTGTATTTGGAGTTTTACTTTAAATTTCGTATCTAAAGGCAAGAAGCTTTGGGCACCGACTTTCTTTTAATTATTTTTTAGGAATCACCTTTGTATAACTTCACCACAAATGCTGTTCAGCTTCGATACATGGGTATCTGTAAACCTTAGAAATGTATTTCCTTCTGCCAAAATGTGAACGAAGTCACAGCAACAGACCCCAATACTCTTCCGGTCCAACTATATGACGATCGCTTCAATAACCTCGATTGTAAACATTGATAGAAGTTAAATAGATGAAACTCTAGAGGTGAGATATTTTTTAGTTTACGTATCAAGGAACAAAAATACATGCGAGAATTAACATCTGGTACTCGTAGTATTTGGTGGCTTTAAATCTCAATAGAGACTGAGACGCTGGTATACTACATCAACTTAAGATTTTTATCTAAATAGTTACATCAAACAGACCTTGATATATTAACAATATTAGAAAATAACAATTTTCACACATAGAACATCAAATCATCGTATCCAACCCTGGTTAAAGCCATGAATGTCCAATCGGTAAATCAGAATTTGTGGACAGACCTTTGGAACAACAAAAAGTTAAAATTAAAACATTGTGTGAATTTGTATGCTCTGGTATGAAGAAGCATATTTTTGTAAAGTTTTGCCCAAATCCGTCCTCAAACACTTAAAATTTCACCTGGTTAACAATTTTTGTGATCCAAAAGATTAGATTATTGATGGCGTATATTCATACTATTTTCAGATACTTAAACTTTTACTAATCCTGAAGAAAATGTTGGGTGGATACCTAGAAAATAAGTTTGACCATCACTTATATTGTTTCTCGTTGTTAGACCCAGCAACCTTACATAACTTTGATGTTCCCACCAAATATAAGTAACAGTATTCCATCAATGATTTTAGATATATATTATTACTCTGTATAACTCTGTTTTTTCCTGTCCTAGAGCTATTTCATGATTTTTATTTTTTCACGAGCAGTAGTCCTTTGAATGAAAAAGTATAAATGATTCATTACGACAGACTCATGTAATTTCTGACCAAAAATCAAATTTCAAAATCAAGTGGAAAACATATTCCCGGGATTTCTGGTTCGCCCTATCGATTCATCTGTCACGTCACGCAAAAGCATCAACGTAAATTCCTCCTCCTCCTCCTCGATTCCTATGCGCGTGTAACTAGTCTTCCTCTCGGTATTTCTCTGTCATTTCCACTCTTCTCCTCCTCCTCTACCACGTCCATTTTCATATATCACACCAACGTCCACTACAGCACACAGACATGCATTTCCCTGTCTTTATCCATTCGACGCTGGATCCTAGTCACGTAGACTTCTCCGAATGACTAGAGACACTCTGCAAACTGCACCGGCACTACATACGCCCATACATGTATACCTGAATTGTCAGACGAGCATGAGCTGCTTGTGGGTTGCAAAGCTGGCGTTATCACGTATGTGTGAACATGCTGATGCCTAACATACACCAACATGCACGTGTCTACCTTTTCACGTATATATACACGTACATCTGGACAGTGGGATGGATCATCAAAATAACTGTTTGATTTTTCTGAACCTTGACACGAATACACGCTTTTTATCTGCCGATAACCAACTGTGAATCTTTTTAGATTTTTCAATTTACACTCGCAAGTTGGTATTTATTGTGGAGAAGCGAGTATTTTTTCACAAATGATGCAAAGCATTTTGAAGTGATCTATAAAATTATGTGTTGTCACATTATAGTTAACTATAAAAAAATGCACTTTGACAAGAATTGTCTGATTTTATTATGTACTGCAGAATCAGAAATACTTATGATTACTGTATATTTTCCAAATTTTCTAAGTATATTCAAAAAAACCCTCGTTCGAGTTCTGACACTCCATCGGCTATAAAAACCCTCTCAGACGTTTGGCTATAATATGCCTTACATCCATGAACCACGAAGACAAAATTCTCCGGAAAGTTCAGTCCATGCACGAATAAAAGGCCAAAGTCAATCAGCGGGATTATCGAAAAATAATAATTGACGCATGACTTTTCTTTTTTCATACGAACAAAAATTGACAATGACAGATCGTATATCAAAGATCAAAAGTGGAGTTGCATGACGTAACGAAGGCTGTTAGTTTTATCAGGATTGATCGTCATGCGTAGCTTTTATCACCCTTCAACATCGACGTGTGAAAAAAGCAAAAACACGTGTCAAACATTTCTCGATTAACCCATTAGATGGACCAAATAGAATAAAAAACTTGTTTCATTTTCTCAATTCATGACAGAGCCAACTAACAAATTATTGGCAACAATAGTAAAAGACAACTTATTATCTGTATTGCACTCGAAACGTACCCAAGTTATTACACCTATATGGTGTAGAATCGAGTTTGTACGTACATCGGTAACATTGCGCGGACAATATGCATACCTATACGCGAGAGCGTCGCACGGTCGCAGTCGTATTCGATTCGCTCATTGGTTCACTCGGTGTATAATCCTACATGCACGCATGCATACATCATGACAAAGCAGCCGCAGCGACAGCAGCGTAGCTACACACATCGCATAAAGGGGGGCCAACAGCCCCATCTAAGCCCCGCGCAGTGAGTTTGCACGCGCATCCGAATTTCGTGACGACGCCTTTGCCTTGAAAAGAATTCCTTCTCTTTTTCTGTAGCTTCCTGTTTTTATGCGCACACGGAACATGAAATAGGAAAAAAATAAGGAACGAGTGGTGAAAGGAGGGTCGTGCCAACGCCTCTTTTATTGCGCTTTTCGCGCCGCACACGTATTTCCTGCAGACTGCCTGTTACGGTCTCTATGTACCAAGACTTTTTGTTTGGGGAGAGAAAAGCAGCTACTAGTGTGTATTACACTATTGAGATCTGTACAGATGCGCGTGTGAAATGATGTATCACTGCGTAATTTTTTTTTTTTTTTTCTCTAAGCTGCGAATAAACGTGGATATATGTGGGAGTCGTTGGACGGGGTCAGAGGATTAGCTCATCGGTCATGATTTTACATGGCTTTTTTTTGTTTGGGGATATCGATGATTAGAGATCGGTGATTGATGTTTTAATTTTTTTTTTTTTTTTTCGTGTACACAGGACAATGTACCATTTTGATTTTTCGTTTGGAAACAGTTTCATTGTTCTCTAGATTTGATTCAAATTCCAAGTAAAGCACATATTATTTCCTACCACTTATCAAATTTACTCTGTACTAAAAACAAGATAGTATGAAAATCAATTTAATTGGAGACTAATAGACTATGAAGTAAAAGTATGCAAAACCTAATTCACTTCGATTTTCAAAAAAAAAAGGACCTTTCGCCACAAAAAGCGTCAAATCGTTGATTGCCAGAGAGATACGAGTTCTCATATCCCAAAGAGAAACATAGATAATGGATTTGATGCAAGGACATATGCAACCATATCTCCAAAAACCAGCACAGAGAGCAATCTTTAATAGCTTTTAAAATTGTGTTACTTATTATACGGTAGGTTGCACGTAGGAGAAGCGTGTAATTGAAATCAAGAGAAAGTGTCGAATTGTGTACGAGCAACGAAAACGAAATATATACCCAAGCGCAGGGGGATATCGTCACGATAGACTGCGCTGGTAATAGAATGAAAGCCCTAAACGGTATTCTACACAGCTCCTACTCTCCATACGATTCCCCGACGCTTACCAATCCGTTGTAATGCTTCCCTCTCGTTGCTGCCAGCAAACACAAATGCTTCCTCGTCGTATTAATCATTCGCAGAGGATTGAAAGGACTTATTGATTTTGTTATCAAGGCTCCACATAGCTTTTATTTCCCGAAGAACAGAGCATGGACGCATGCGCGCGGGTACTATTGTTGTACGCGACTATTGAGCCTACATATGGTGGTGCGGCATCAGAGCCTGGTCAAAATTATTATTTCTCTTTTCTACGCTTCTATTCCCTCAAATAGTTGGCATAAAGTAGATAAAAATGGGAATTGTGTACGCGAATTCCAACTCCTTGTTTCCAACACTCTCTGTACATGCGTTCCACATCTATTGCAACTACTTTATACACGTCATTAACATTTGATAACGTACACCTCGTTAATAGCGGCACAACCACGATGCGTTCTCAACTATCGCTGGCGTGACATCTGAAAGCAAAAAGGGAAAGGAAGCCTATCAAGGATTCGATAAAAAGTCCTTGCAAGAATCTCAATTTAAAACTGGTATCCGTTGCACGCCTGATAGGTTTCTCAATCTCCATCCGCACCCAGTGCCCCTGTGTATACCTATACGAGCCATGTACTCCAACAGCCTTCCGGAGTAGTCGGTAGCGCGTAGCATTGGTACAGCGGAGCAGTATAACAGCGGGACTCGAGAGATATTCCCCCGGGTGCGCAGTAACTTTAATTAAATCCTCTTCTCTCTTCGTTTCTCTTTCTCCCCGTGTGTGTGTATATATCTATACGTACGTGTGCGTGCACCCATTTCTCTGTTCTCTAAAACACGCGTCCAGTACTGCGAGCATAGAATCAAGTTTTCCCCTTTAGTATTCATATACAGACTGACTGTACCAACGAGAACAATAGAGCAGAATCGGACAATGTCTTTACATGAGTGTATCTTTATCGAATTAGCTCTTTTCTTGGTGTATATAATGTGTACAAGCAATTATCTCTCAATACACGACTGGTTATATTCTTGACTGCTTGGTGAGAAACTCTTATCAGAAAGCGCATTCGCGTCCATGTGTAGCTGCGCGTACCGTATACGTGTACAAGATCGTCTATCTTCCATATCTTTGACAATCTCCGTATTTAAGTTGCTGACGTGCCTTTCATGGATAAAAGTGGCACACAAGGTTTGCACTCACATGCGTAAACGACAATGAGGAAAAACAATTCCACTCCTAGGCTCGTGTGTTAGTGCAGGGATCATAGATCATTGTGTGGGTGTTTAGGTGAGATTGTTGTACGAGTATCATTTGTAGGTCGTATACCTTCTTGTAATTTAGCCATTTAGTTTGGATGTGCTATCGAGATTTTGCAAATTTCGTTATAGGAACTTTCATTTTATTTGATTGCAATAGTACTCGAGTGAGTAATAGGGAACAGTGAGAAATATCAAAAATGTAGGTGATATTTTCATTTTGAAAATATTTTACCGATTGTCAACTTTTTAATCATAGAGGCGTTGTGGATGGAATAATGTCGTTTGCAATTGATGGTATTTTGTTTCGTACAGCCAAAGCAATTATGTAAAAAAAAGTGAGGACTTTTGTTATAAAAGTATTGATGTTGAAGCAATTTAAGTAACATCAATTCTATAATTGAAGTGTTCAATAATTCAGTATTCAAGTGAACTGGAATTGATAATTAATATGTGTGTATCTGATTGTAAGACTACGGTACGTATTGTGTATTTTAACTCATCAAGGATTCCAAGACGTAGTTCAAAAATGAATGTACAGACTAGTAGGTTTAAAGACAATTTTTTGTCTTGATGCATCATAAAATACATCAATGTTAGAAAACCGCACATCTCTATTTTTCGAGTTTACAAAAGTGTTACCTTAATGCAGTCTATAATCTAGAATAGTACGAAGTACGTGCAACCATTGGAATTGAAATCCAAGTCCGAAAGATAAGTTAGAGAAAGGATGGTTTATCGTTGATTCGATTGATTGATTTCTAAAGGTCATTCAATTTTCCTTCCGTAGGCAAATCCACGGGTAATGATGACAATTTATAAACATCCATGCGGGACAAAATAAGGAGTGGGATGACTGGCTAAATTTTACGATGTTTGGTTTTAACCCCTAAAACAAAAAGAACATGAAAAGGAAAGAAGAGAAATGCGAGAGTGAAATAGACTATACGAGCACTATGGTTGCAGTAAGAGGAGAAACGTTCAGAACTGTATAGGGGGAAATTGAGAGATAAAAAGGAAAGGGTTGGCAGAGATGAGGGTGAAGCAAAGGGAAGCGAATGACGAAAGGGCGTAGGAGTCGAGGCTTTCAGGCTTTCTCATGTGCGCATGCGTCGCCTACTTGACTAGTGTGGTCGTCCTGGAGTTAGCTCATGTACATATATGTATATAGTGGGGTATACATACGTTGAGTGCATGGAAAAGTTGGTGCACTGCTGTAGGCGTTATCAACGTCGCCTTTCTCTGCTTTTAAAAGACTGAGAGAAAAGTAAAAATAGAAAAAAAATTGTGGAGGACTTGCGGTGGGACGAGTGTGGTTGAATAAATGGCAGAGAAAAAAGATAGGGTATTTTCGTCCTCGACAAAATGACGGATGTAATATTTTTGGATTGGAGTACGACATTTTTTTAAATTTATTCTTATTGGAGGGAATCGATGAGATAGATGAAAGCTCGTGTTGGTATAGGATGAAGTGAGAACTTTACAAATGCAAAAGTGTAGTAAAGCTGGTAGTTGATACTTTGAAGATTTAGGATTAAAATATTTATAACACCGAGTGTTCAATATTATTGAACGACAAGCGTGAAAGTTTTCAAAACAGTGCTGGACACCCAAGTTGTTTAATCTCATATTTAAAGAGAAAAATAGTTCGTAAGAGTTTTTATCTAAAGAACAATATTAAGGAAAAAGTTTGAGGTCAGTATAGCAATATAGAGGGAGGAAAATCAGTAATGTTAGTACCATTAGACAACTACAAGCTTTTCGAACGGGGACATTTGAATTTCTTACTCACTGAGTAAATGATCCCAAACCTTAAATTATGTGATAACACTTTATAGGTAGAGATAGTCAGCGATGAGAGTCTGATCCCACAAAACTTCCCAAACAATTGTTTCAAAGTTTTTTAAATCTTTTTTTTTTTTTTTTTTTTAATAACTATGTTAGACGATCTGCAAAACACCCACCCACGGGTACTACAGTTTTAACACTTTGTGAAAAATGCTTTTAAGATAGAAATTTTTATAGTTTGAAAGCAAGGCTACTGAAAGAAAAATCTTGTTGTCATTGTACATGTTCAAGCAATTCGTACGTTAATTTATTGGTTTGTACCATAGTCTAAGCAACTGTGTAATAGGTGCATTATTTTGATAAAAACAGTTTTTTATTACTGATACCAAATCTTTTCTTACAAATCATTCAGCTGATTCAAAAAGTTATGCTTACATTCAGAGCTGATTTTCATCACAACCTTGTCGTAACAAAAAAAACTATAGACATAACCTTTTTAGTTAATGTTTTCTTAGCTTTGGTAGATTTAAATTTTATTACCAAGTATCAAACAAACAATTGTCAGGAAACATGACGTTACGAACGTGTGAGTGGTGAACTATTCAAAATTATAATCTATCTCCCTCACGAATGTTTTGGATATCATGTGTAAATGATAATCTAATAAATAGTCAAAATTAACATTGTAGTTTATAAATGTTTGGTAAGTAAGCATTAGAACAGTTTAGCCGTGACTCTCTTCTGTACATACAGCTAACATGTCGATAATCCAGTAGAAGCTTTGGACATACACACACGTTGGCTCGTGTACCAGACAAGCTACGTATACCACCCTACTCCACTCGTGCACAAGTAGAATGCCCTCAACATTTCAGTTCCATCACGCGGTAGGAATGATGTTACCTGCCTCTTTTTCTCTTCGATAATGCACGACCACTCATGGAGGTATACCGGTAATACAAAACTCGCGCAGGTAACGCGAAGCAAGAGAGAAAGGGAGAGCGAAGCTGTGCCAATACCTAATCTCTACAACAACATGGGCCACTGCAGTGTAACTGCACGTTCACGGGTACGACGACCACAGCAGCGCCCCGATTAACGCCCGCCGAGAATTGGGAGATTATTGCATCAGGGAGACGAGCTCGCTGCTGTACCGGCTCTCGAAACGACCTGGCATGGTGACTGCGGTGGCGGCATGCAAATTTCCGGCACCCAACGAAGATATTCCTTCTCCCCGCACGTATAACCATCGGATTTGCAAAAATCCCTCTGTACTCTCCTTGAGGGTGGTTAATTTTTTTACTACCCCTCGCGGGATTTCGATCGGTTTATCGAAGCGTGGAACTATAGTGGACCGTGATCCGGTTTCTTTTAATAGTTAACGATGTTGGGATCTTGAAACGATGAAATCGGTTGACTCGTTGTGAAGAGGTATCGGAAAAAGGTAAAAGAACTTAGGTTTTCATCTTTATGCGTCATCAGTTTTTTTTGGGTGTTCTAAATTTAGGTAGAGGATTTTGCAAGATCATCAAAACGATCCATTAATCTAGCGTGACCGAATGTAATGGTAGATCGATCTAAAATATCGATCGAGAAAAATCAATGATCCCAAAATCGTCGCTTCTCACGACGAGAAGTAAACAAAAAATGATTGCTTCGCTTCGCATGGCTAATTGAAAAACTTGAACACAGCACCAAGCTACGATTCCTTGAATACGTGGAGAATTATTCGAAGCTCCAGACATAGATATAATAGATGTATGGGAAGGAGTTTCGCAACACGCACATATATACAGGAGCCGTAAATTGGTTCTCGGGCAAAATTTTCGAGCGTATACCAATCCCTGCTTCCCCCTCTGATGGTGCCTGTTTTTTTTTCTATCTCGAAAAAAAGCGAAGTATCTGACAAGCTAAGATTCCAAATGGGCATGATCAATCACGCGACTTGTTGATCCGTATACGTAAACAAATGAACACGGGTAAATATGCATAGAAACCCAGAAGGATGAATATTAAATGCAAGAGTTTGATTATCGATGGGAATTTTACGTTTGATGTCAGGGGACTTGGCATAAAAATTACCTGCTGTGGACTCTTTTTTAAAGTCTTTTCGTGTCGGAAAATGTTACCTTAGCGCAATAAAACTATACAATGTATAGGATAATCCTATTTTTACCAATTAATGAAATAGTTCTACAGGAATATACGTGACTGACGTAAATCTAGTAGCTACATTTATACCCGTTGCCTGACAATCATAAATCCCTACGTCGTATATTCTCTAAAATACACCATCTGACTTTATAATTTAGGATACGCAAAGTAGAAGCACCATAATATTAAAAGACATCCTCACTAAAATTTAGCTGCTGGATTCTAGTTTACTCCTGTTTCCTGGAATTTCGAGTGTCAATGTTAAGTAATGCATTATAAATTTTCAGTCATTTTTAAAAATTTCGAGTGACTTAGTCTTTATTGATATGCTGTTGCACTGTGTTGCTGTAAAGTTTAATATGGAAACTTGATAAAATTATGTTGTCAAATATTTATAATAAATGTATTAGTACCCAGTGAACTACGCCATGCGTGCCCGAAGCAGGGGATTTTCCCAACAGTGCAAGTGTTGTTGTCCGAGACAAGCGAAAGTGACACAAGTACGACAGTCATACTTATAAGAGTTATAGAGGATGTATGTATTTTATTGTTAAAAAAGACATATTTTCAACATATTGAAAAACGATGTAGTTTTTTTACTTCAATAGTCATTTAAAAGTCTTCGTTATTGTATGTGGAGTATGACAGTAATATTTTAAACCATATAAAAGTTTGATAAAACTGTATGTTACGTAGTTTTAAATTGTATGATAAACACTATATGTTGCTATATATTACATGTAATAACATTCTATATAATATTATATAATGTTGATGGCCGTGGAGTGATCATGAATACTAAGGATGGTATTTCAACTACTTTTATTGACGTCTTCGGAAAAAAAACTGCAGAAATCTAGGATAATTTCTTTAAAATATAACTTTTCGTACCAAGTAGCCATTTACTATGAAGCTACCGTAAGTGAAAAACAAATACAGATATTCGAAGTAGTGGCAATATGGGTGCCTTAAAACGGGACACGTAGCACATAAGGCAGGTGAGGAAGTAGGCGGATAGATACCACAAGCGAAGCCCCGAGCAGACATCACCAGAGCTTCTGTTATTGTTTCTTTGCAAACTCAGATTTTTTTCCATGTAAAACAATATGACGTATTACCGAAGTTACGAGCCTAAACAGTATACTCTGTTCTAGAAAACTTCAGATGTTTATCTGATTATGTAAATTAATAGTGTTATTGGATTACAATAGAGTAATACATCTTGTCCACACTCATAAAGCTGACAATTATTATCTTTAAAATGTGAATGTATAAGATTACGTCGACAACTACACAAAAAAACATATGACGAACACCGCATACTTTATAGTGATGGCATCCATCATCAGGGTTGCAAGGCAAGTATCAATTAAATTGAATTCTCATTGAAGACTTAAAAATTACATGCACCATAGCACACGTTTATACATACCTTCGTGTGACAACGATTTCCTGGTATCTGCTTACTCCCCTCTTCACATTCCTTTTGTAAATCCTTAATAGGTATATTCCATCCCCCGTGCGACGTAAATACAATAAAAACCCTCACGTATTCACATACACATATTCATTGCTACTCCTTATATACAGGAATAGCAGTACAGTGAGAACAGGACAGGCATATGACTCGCCCTCGAGGCTCTCGGTGCTTCTCTTTCTCTTTCGTTTCTTCCTTGCCTTGAAAAGCGCTCTATCCAACTCCAAACTTTTGTGAGAGAAAGAAGGGGGAAAAGGTCGATTGGCCGCGTGGAGAATAAAGGAAAAAAAAGAAGAAGCTGTATGAAAAAAGATGCTCAACGGTCGAGGCGCGGATTTCATCTCGAGAGTTGCTGAAAGATTTCTGTAAGTAAGTTTTAGCGTACATTTTATTTAACGCCAAGAGTGCAATTCGTTCTTAGCTCAATCTTGAGATTTAAATGAGCTAAGGTTTGTACAACACTATATTCAATGCCAATTCTAGTTTATTTTTGTGGTGGCACTTTACTGATAGATGTTTGTGTGGTATTCATGGATTTCCTCTATAATTATATAACATTAGGTTACGATCTATGGTTGATAGATTCAAAAATTATGCAAATCGTACGACTGGCTCCTAACTCTTACCATCGTATACGTTTCGAATTAGAAAAATAGTGAGAGAGTGCTTTACAGATTTACAGTGAGATGAATGTTTCTATGTATTTAAAAAGTTGTATGTGTAGGTCAAAGTTAAAGGTTTGAGTAGAGTTGCATTTTATCAACATTTTGCGTTCTAGGATACTTTAAATCTTCTTACATAGTTATTCTTAAAACTAATAGAGGATACAATTCTGTTGGACAGACCTCCTAGAAAACGAGGCTACTTTTCTTCGTTTTTAAATAGTTCTAAAAAAGTAGTTGATGGATGAAAATACTCTCAAAAGAAAAAACACAATTCTTAAATTGATAGTCCTTTGTTGGAAAGTATGAATAAGTTTGATATTATTTTTATTTTATATTCTCATTACCAAAATATAAGGCTGCATTTAACATTCTTGACGGTAATTCAGTAAGGTGGCTCTGTAATATAGCTTGTATCAACAACGTAGAAGAAGCTAAAACCTTTTTAAAATTTGTTGGTAGGATCGATTTATGAGTGTGTTCATTTAGTAAGATATACCTATGTCAGGTATGAAGCAAGAGACGGTATCAGGTAGAGACGTAGGCTATTTATTTCTTAAAAGATTCGTACGTTTTTATTATAGGAGGAAGGGAACTAACTGTAATTTTCAATTCTAAACAGAAAAACTTGTTAAATGTGTGTTAGCACTTTATTTAGTGTATTTATCTGGGGTACTTTGATTTCACGGATTATTTCTGCAAGAAAGTGATCTTAGATGAAATAAATTCTCTTAACTTTCTTTTAAGCACGTAAGAGTTTACCACATGTTATTTCTTTCATCAATAGATGAAAGGTAATATAATTGATATTTAGAGTCTGAAGTTTTCGTGTGGTTTTGTAGCAGCGGAAATAATGACAGAAAGAATAAATTTTGACTAGTAAGATTACAATGTTTTATTTGATTTGAGTATCATTTTTTTTTGTTTTTGGTTTCAAGATGACGTTACTTTGCCTGACTAGAATTTTTTTTGTTTAATCAGGTGGAGGGTTTAGTTTCTTAAAATACAACCACAACTGAATTAATTAACGACAGTGTGACTTATGAAAGCAAATCCCTCTTTAGCTGGCTGTACTCTATAATTAAACACAGTTTATACAGGTGAATTCTAATTGACTCTGCGAACCATCAGATTATAATGAGCTCTTTACGTCTCATGTACCACAGATCGAATATTCTCTACCCATGGATCGTGCAGTGAGTGAGACAATTAATGTCATGAGTCATTTAAGAAATTAGTACCCATAGTTATATATGTGTTATAAGTTTTGTAGCCCAATAGGTTTGTAGATACTTTGTGGCAAATCAAAAGAGACACAATCAACCCCAGGCTATCATACACAGATGACAACCATACAAATGACACTTGCATGCACACGCTAATCCGTCGTTGTAAAAGCTCATCCAAGCAATTGACCGAACTCCAGAAGAGGAGCGCTTGCAATCATTGAATAATCGAGAGCACAGCTCGGGGCATTATAGCCACAGACACGTACTTGCGTACGCGTTGTTAGCAGCTCGCATAAGAGAACCAGTACGATTTCCATTAAAGGAATCAACCAAGATCGCACACGTAGCAAGTAAGAGTTGTATGCATTGTACGCCAGACATCCAATCCACATGTATATATAGCACACGTGTACTTGAAGTATAGTTACATACACATCTCAGCGGGAGAGCTAGTACGTAAGAGCAAGAGTAAAAAAACAAAGAGAAGGGGAGCAAGAGGAGAAGGAGGAGGAGGGCATTTGCCGAGGTAGAATAGACGCGCACAAGCAGGTGCACTTTGCGCTTGGACTCTCGAGTGCACGTATATTGGTGAATGTGCGTGTGGACGTGTGCACGTTCGCTAGAGAATAAGCCCCTCTCGTGCGCAAGAACTCACGGCCTACATTTCGCCCGCCGTACCGTGTGCCACGGTATTTATATCACGCGGAAATCTCGCCCCTACCCCTTTCATTTGTGTGTGTGTGTGCGTTTTTCTTCCAGTATATCTTACGTATACCCTCATGTACAGCCTTTACTATATGTATACGCGTTTCAAACTTTGTGAATTTCTATGGAATTTGAGTATAGTGTTGGAGTATGAAACAGTGTGCCAGTGAAATGGAGAAGAAAATTCTATTACTCTGTTATTCTTACTAACTTTTTTTAGTGTTCTATACCGCGAATTCTTGTATGCTAGGTAGATTAATTAAATGATGGACAGATTTTTTGCCATTTTTTTCATTCAAATGAAATTTCAATTTGAAAATCACACAGCTCTAAAAGTGATTCTTCTAATCTTTATAGAATTCTACTCAGGTACTGAAATAGCACTTAGTTGATTGGTTCCAGAAATTAGAATTGTTTCGAGTGTGTCAACATAAAGTACATTAAAGAGGTGGTTCAATCTCAGCGTAAGGACAAAGTCGTAAGTTTTATGCAATGGAAATTATCTTGTATCTAGTAACAAAAATCAAGGCATCTTTCTTTTTAGATATCTTTTAGTCCTACGAAAGGTTTTTTGGAATCATTTTTGAGCTGATTTTTCCATTTATTAATTCATCGGTCAAAAGCCAATGAACAGTGATGAATGTCAATGGTACGTTACGTCACCAGGGCACAAAGTACAAACATGAGCCCGTGGGCCCAAAGTGATTGCAAAGACGCAAAGTGTGGCCCGAGGGCGCAAAGCGGCAGTTGCACTTTGTACCCATGGTAAGAAAATTGAATTTTTTTTTTTTCGAACATTCTAAATGTTATCTAGCGACCTGGATGAAAAAGTTCAAGAAATCTTTCTATATTTTTACTAGCCATTTTCGATAAAACAAAGCTTTTTACTGCATTTTTTTATATCCAATTTTCTTTGCACTTCAAATATCTTAAGCCACCAAGACTTGTGATTAATTTTGATGCAAAACCTAATAGCACACATTTCTGTAGCATTTATGTCACTAATTTTTAGAATAAAAATGTACTAAGGAAAAAAACTGTCACAAAAAATCACAAACGGTCAACAAAAAACTAGCAAGTTTTAACTCGTAGTTAAGTAAGTATCCTTCGATGTCAAAGTTTTGCATTTGCACCATTGCCATAAACCATGTCCTTGGCATTGTTACTAATTTACGAACTTCGGGTCTAACTTCGAGTGTATAAGAGACAAAACTGTGTTCTTTTAGTAACTATTTCCTTATTTTTTTATTGGAGATATATCTACAGGTTGTGCGTATTCGTTATAATAAACATTTTTCAATTCAATTTAATTATCACAAAGAATTACCACATAGCAGTATACAATCTTATAACCACATACTTAATATAAAGTCCAATTGAAATAAAAGCACTTTATATTCATCAAATATTTCCTCATCCATCTTTAATGAATCACACAATCGGCTAACAGCCAAAAAGACATCGGCTTTACTATAAGCCCATTAAAACTTTAAGGTAGGATGATTGATTGCTGTGTGAAAACTTAAAATATAAAACGTAGATAATTATCCATGTATCTGTCTATCTATATATAAATAATGATTTATCTATAAGAAAAAAGTTTTTAATTGATACATGTATGTTTTTACTTTTAGTAATCGGTACAATGAGCTATCAGCAGTTAATTTTTTTAGCATACAAGATATCTTTCACCCTGATGCTTGCAAAAGTTTAATACTTAAAGATGATCAGCAATAATAAGTTTGAATATTCAATATCCGTCAAGGTTAGATGGCTTTTGTGCATTTGAATATTTAGTTATACTTTAAAGTATCTAGATTTTAACTAACATTTTAATGTGTTATATCTTATCTGTATATGATAAGAAAAGCTGTTCAAAGGCACTTTGATGTAAGCCACTTTAACAACCGCAACGTATCTCATTTAAGTCACTCAAAGTCAATAAGGCGTGAACGTTTACAGGGTGAATGGTCGCATTGACATTCAACAGAATAAAAATGTTTTACAGCCATACAGAAATGATCTTAATCCTGAAGGTACATACATACAAACACACATATATACACATATAAGCTTTTACTAAGTTGCCATTAAACGGAGATTCGTAATGTTTCCTTCTCCGTTAAGAGTTTCATAATGCATGCCACGGTGAAAACAACAAGTCAATGGTGGTACTGTTATCGTAGATGTTTTGATTATATTAGTCCAATGGCCGTAATATGTGGGCAAGTGTATAATTTTTTCACACAGCCTATGATTCAGCAGGATAAAAGATGGCTTAAGATGGCTTGGGCGGTTAGTACCGTACCTAAAGTAGGGTGCCACAAGGACCCCTAAAAAATCCAAACTTTTCAACGGTAAATTTTTTATTAAATATGGTTATTTCGATAAAACCAAAGTACAAGATCAAGAAATTGACAGAAAAGTACCGCGAAATAATAATTGTGAAAATTGGAAGATGTTGCGAGGCAAGCCAGATTAATATTTTCATACTTTTCTTCTGGTTTTCTCTCAAGTTAAGTCGTTGACCCTATATGATCAAGAATTTAATAGATTCTTTGTAAAAAACTACATAAGAACTATTTTAAATTTTTGAGGTTAATTAAAGATTTCCGAAGATATAGTTGATTTAGTGACCACTGTCCATAAGAGTAGGTGTTAAACTGGTGAAATTTCAGTAGCGATTTGCAAAAAAATCAAGTCGTTGACCCCAGTGTTTTACTATCG
Organism: Copidosoma floridanum; assembly: GCF_036245765.1. NCBI lineage: Eukaryota > Metazoa > Arthropoda > Insecta > Hymenoptera > Encyrtidae > Copidosoma > Copidosoma floridanum. Next base: position 2,334,491 of record NW_028321897.1, on the reverse strand, counting down.
CAAATGAATTTGGCATACTTTATTTACCTATAATTCCAGAATTTCAGAGGTTTTTATCAAGTCGATAAAAATCGCTCAAGCCACCTTAAATTAATTCAAAGTGAGTTATAGCTATCCGGAAACCTTTGGATTTTCAAATGTATACTAATAGCAGCTAGTAGTATGTCTATTGTTGAACATGAATTATGGACATTATTACATTTACATCATGATGTTGCAAATCTAATTTTTTTCATTCTCTCTAATTGAAACAAAGCTAATTATTTTTTTTTTATTATTTTTTTTGCTAACGTTAGTATGTAAAGCTGACGTTCAACGAGATTTATCTGAGAAACTTATGTTTATATCATACATAAGACTAAAGTATAACCTAGAAAAGTTATAACACAAAAACTTTTTTTCTGCAAAATTACGAGTAGAAGTTTCGACAAAATGCTATATCTGCATCAAAACAATTTGTAATATTTTGCCAAAAAGTGCCTTCCACCTTTTTTTGTCAAGCATTATGGTTTCTTATTTTTCAATGCTATAACATTTTTCGCATGACCGTTCAAGTATATGTAAATAGAACTACTGTTTTCGTGAGTCTTTTTTTTGCGTAGAACGTCTTTCTTATCTTATTTGCCGTTAGACTCGATAAACTTGCAGTGTTGGTGTAGCTCCATTATACTGACGAACAAAAGTCAAGAACGTTTTAAACATATTATCGGTGTCTACATCACGAGTTGTTCACTCCAGAGCGAAGAAAGTTTAACATCTATGAGAAGATATTGTTCGAGATGGTCTTCGTTTTCACATCGAATACTCGACGACAAAACTTCGATCAGTCAAAAAATGTTAATCATTCTTGAGTACTCGCATGTACTTTTTTTCGATATTACGTTCAAGTCCCGATTTGTTAATAGTTTAGTAAATTAATTGTAACTCTTAAACTGACACGGGATTTTTGATAAAATCCCGGCAATCAGTTTAATGCTCACTTTTTTCAGCAGAACCATTAGTGTACACTTAATAACATGATGAAACTTTTGTGTCCGAGTATTCTATGCATTAGCAAAACAGTTATTTTTTTCTCCTTCTCATATCACGTAGTATTAAGTTTAAAAAAGTGTCCAACAGTAATTGCCATTCGCATCTAAAAAATTTTCTTTGGTCTGCATTCTTTTTCTTTTGTATGTAAACGTTTCCATCCAATTTAAATGTTTTCCACAAAAACAGTGGAGCTACCCATCACAGGTTATCTTAATCGATGCATTAGACTTAGTTTTAAGCCATTATAGTACATTGACCAAACTACCTCTGACAAGAAGAAAGCGTACATATACTGTTTTGGCTACAATTCAAGAGCTATTTGTACAACCATACGTTGTGAAGATAGTGGCAAGTAGATACTAATCCACCTTAACTACATCCCCTAGTTACACAAAAAAATCTTCTACCACAAGAAGATACAAGTTTTTCATCGTTTTACAGCTTGCACGCAATCGAGTAACAGTGGTTGAAAGCTACCATTGCTAAGGGTAAAAGTCGTACCGCAGTTACTAAACATATCTATTGACAAGCAATGACACTTCAGATTTATGTCAGTAGTTAGTAATATACTTATTAGTTTTACCCGATTTTACCGTGGTTTTATCCAGGAAAAGTTATTAGTTATCTCAATCCAACTACAGATTTTAGTACGTGCATTAGTCAGTCCATAAGTCAGGTATTGGTAATCATAAACGAAAATAAACGACTTCACTGTAAATTGTATAAATTACTATCTGAAGCAGGGGTCACTTGTGCGAGCTGAAACTAATTCGTTCTCCTTTTATCGAATAAATTAGACTTTGGAGATCTAACAATAATTAGATTCACGTAAGTAGACACCATCAAGATTAAAATACTTGCAAGATTTTTCTCTACTAGTACACCATGTAATTCACAAGTCATGAAATTCACCCACTCAGTAAATCACATTGTAGCGAATACATTAATTATGATACAACTTTGTATCGTAGATGAAATTACTTCAAGATATGAGACCTAATTCGAAAAAAAGTCGAATAATGAGTGCCATTGAGTTTGCAATTAGACCACAATTATAACTAAATAAATCCAGGTGTCTTATAAGTAAACTGATAATTTCATTTGATTTTCAGCATAAAACAAAGGATCCATTTGTATCTAAATGATAGAGAAGAAATATTTAAAACCTAAGATCTGAGAAACTATGTTCACAATTGGTTTATCAAGACAACCACCTTATCTTATCTTTCATCCTGTCAAATACAAAAATGTGCTCATTTTGAAAAACGAATTGATTAAAAATTGAGTCTTTCTAACACCTCGAGCTCATTTTATTCAATAATATCTCATCGAAACCTTAATTAAAACTGTGTCGAATCGAGAGGTATTCATTTGAACATTAAAAAGAGCGGAAACCCCCTCCTGTACCCATATTAAAAAAACTTCATGTCTTTGTAATGCATGACGTACTTATATGTGTAGACTATATGTCACCCGGACTCTTTTGCTTGCAAGTGCAAGTCAACCAGAAGGTGAAATTGCCGTCGGGAGAAGAGAGAGGAGGTGAAGAGCAAAAGCAAGTAGTTCTCGAGAGCCAGCGTTTCTCCTCAGCCTCCGTCCATCCCCCTCTTGTGAGAGCTAGTGTAGTAGTCGGGCTGGCGAGCACAGAAAAAGAAGAGAGAGAAACATCTTAATGGTGCGGGAGCGCGCTCGCTTGCTCGCCCGTCGACCTTACTGCGTTTCCTCGGACCGAGAAGCCACAGCAACTAGCTTCGCCAGTAGCAGAGGCTGCAGGCAGTGACCCACTTACCAAGCGCCGCGCCACACATTTATGTGTGTACGTGAGCGTAAACGGTTGTGCGGCTGCACGTGTGAGAGTTGGCTTTGCGATACATCCACGCGTTTCCACACAAACGATTACTCGTGTGTGATAACACATGCGAGAGCCTCGCAAAAATTTCAGCGCGCCGCTCGATCGCGAAAGGAAACGTGTAGCCGTACACACGTATACCTGAGCAGAGAGCGAGTTTCTCTGACTCTATCAGATTTTTTATACGTATGCTGCCATTAAGTCTTGTGGTTTTCGCGTGCATTAGGTACATGGTCGCGCCTAATGAACTCATTAATTTTAGGTGACTTTTCGTTTGATGGATGGGAATGTTGATAGAAAACCAAAGCAGTGAGTAAGCTGGATCCATCGTTGACTGGCTTGTCAATGCAATTAAATGCCATTGTGAACGATTGACCGATGATTCACTGAAACGTTGGATTTGATTATTCAAATGTACACTGAGGTCACTAGCTATCATTTAGGTACCATGGAAATGTTTACTGTCGAGCTGATAGATGGAACATTTTTTGGATAATAATAGTAAACTGTGGGTCATAAGATTCATCTTCCAAGGAATCAATAAGGGAAAAAAAAATATTTTTTCAAATCTTATATTGATTGTAACCACCATTTGTCATTTAACGCAAGAATTTTCACGAAAAGCTTAGTTCTAACTCTCATTGTAATAACTATTAATCAACCTGATTTTCTAGCAATAATATTTTGCTAAATAATGAATATAAAAAGTTATGATACAACAACAAAAAATTTCACCTACACATTGTCATGACTCCCTATACTAAATTTACATGCGTAATGAAAACTTTGTCAGTGCACACAAAATTAGCGTCAACTTTTCCATACACGGTACTGTTTACTATTCAGTACATGAATATGAAAACAATTTATTAGCTGCTTTTTGTACATCTGCCTCGAGTACACCTCATCAATCATATACATTTTCGAAAACACAAAAAATACATGTCTTATTTTACTACAACGTCCTCAAAACTATCAAACATTCGTGTTCTTCGGTTTACTTTCTCGACTCAGCGGATTTTTGTCATTTCATCGAGCATTTTTCGACTTTCCGTCCAACCCAACCCACTCTTGCTGACAACATCGACAGAAACTGCAATGGAGGACTGAAGGAGGTTAAAGTGGATAAGGGGGCGTTGTCGCACGAACACATTTTGTCGATCAACTGCTATTACTTGGATTAACTTATGGTGTGGACATGTCGTCCTCGTCACAAAAAGGATGGAAAAAAAATAGTCAGTTGTCATCGTCACGTGCGTATTAGAATTATCTATCATTGGTGTCAAATCCCAAAGGAAAACAGTAAAAACATGATTCAGAAAGAAAGCGTATCAATCGATACCGAAATGTCGCCTGTATACGCATGTGAGAGGACTCAATTTTTGGAATATCCAGTCCTTACCACATACGACCTACTCATTATTTCTCTCTCTCACGTTGTCTTTTTCGATAGTACTTCTCGTTATTACGCATGTATTTTTTACTTCTGTTTTTGTTGCTGATGTATGAGGAAACTTTTTTTTTTATTTTTATACGAAATAGAATCCTTGCACAAATGGGTCTGATGAGTTCTTTTTTTAATTTCAAATATGTAGCCTAAATGTTTGGAGTAGTAAAATCACTAACCGTGAAATCGTGAAATCAAAGGCATTGTAAAATTTTAACTTTAAGACATGAAAAGCCTCGTGACAATAATAAAGAGCCAGAAATAAGAAAAAATCTGATAGTTCGTGTCTTTTCGCACTAAACACAATGAAACAATCTTAATAATATCCATACTAATTCTAATGGATGCAAGTTCGTGACTTCTGATTGGAGCGCGACAATATTTATATCGTTTACTATTCTAACTCGATCAAGTGAATCGATATTAAACTAGCAATTGTAATGTGAGTGTCTTCTTCGTTTAAGCGCACACTAACATGCTTATAATGAATTGTAAAGATATACATTCAGTAAACCTCTACAATTACATCGTTTGAGAAGATGGTGTAACTGTGTATATGTATGGTTTAAGGCTTTAAATGAACCCAAGCTCATCCATAATTATAATCAGAGACTGCGTCCCTTTTATGTATGTTTCTCCTCTTGCCTTCTAGGCACAGCCGTTTGGTATCTAAGTATTGCCGTAGTCCGTGGTTGCGCGAGTCACTCGAGAGAGAAAGTTACGACATCATGTCGATAAGTTCTGATTTTAGTGTAGCGTGCAAAAGGCCAAGCTATCTCAAGAGTTATATTTATTTCTATTTTATCATTTTCGCGTAAAATTCCATTCCACATTGAATTTTCAATTTGATCCGCTTCCGCCGTGAATCGCATCTCCTTTGGTAAATGTCAGATAACAATCAAGTAATATCTAATTACCAAACAATTTGGTATAAAGTTCACCGTATTTGGTTTTAACTTAACTATAACCTGATAATCATCAAAATATCAACTGACGTCTTTTAGGCGAACGTTAGCTAACCGTCAGGTAAAATTCATGTAGAAATCAGATTAATTTTATTAGTTAGGTGAAAGTTGTATAAATGTCAGGTTACTATTCTTGGTCTACTTTAAGCAGTAGTCAGATGAAAACCAAGCAGTAATCTAATGAAAATTAGGTTATTGTCAGATGAATATGATGCAAAATTGTTACCTAGTTATCATCTAATTATCACTCACCTTTTTTTAGACACTAGTTCGTGATATTACGGTATACCGTATCAAGATCTGCTCATTATGTATAGTAAAGGCGGTTAATGCCACTTTTAACTTAAGTATGATAGAAAAGTATTTTTACCTGTTTGCAATAAACTTCTGACCCGGACATTGATACTTGTCAAGAGGTCACTAGATAAACTATTCTTCCAAACTAGGGATATGGAACGTTATTGAACCATCTGGTAAATACAGGTAATATAATGGTCTTACATTTCATCTTATTTTTGATGAATAGAGCTCTGACTATTATCTCTGACATCGAATAATTATATTCCTCTTACCTTTTGCATTCTATCATCACCAGTATAGTCCATGCTGTGCAGAAGATTCTCGCAAAGATTTTGCAAGCGTTATCGCTTGTTTGCATACACTTGTAGACTTACTTGACCATGAAAATGTGCATACAAAAATCCAAAGAAAGGAATGTGCATGTATTTGTAAAGCCAATACGTAATGAAAAACAAAAAAAAATCTTTAACGCCGCACAAGGATGGCAATACTCCCTCTAATGTCTGTTCATTCAGCAGAGCATGCACGCATAGTTTTCGATTCAGTCAACTAGTATATATGCACGTGCATAAATATCTTGTATAACTTTGTGCGTGGATACTCTTTCAAAGAAAAAATTATCCTGCCTAAGAACTTGAATTCATGCACGACGTGTATTTAAGTTGCATGTATATAGTTGATCTTCTTGTTTTATGTTGCACAACAAATTTTTCACCGATTGATGAGATCATTGATAACTTGGATTTATTGTGACCAAAACTGTTGATTTTGTATACGGAATGGGAAGGCGTACACGTGTACGCCAAAAAGATATTTCACTTGTTTACATATGATTGAGTAATATCAGCTTTGAACCTTAAATTGTTATCTTAATACGTTTTCGTTGGAATGATTATTACACCTCCGACTTCCTTAAACTTTAGTACAAAAATGAAAAGTACTTATCGTAATTATCTTATGTTGAAAAGATTTTTATCCAGCATGACTCGCTTTATTCAGAGAGTTTAATTCTAAAGATCAAGTTGTAAATATTAAATTTTGCAATAAGGTTAGTTTTTGGATTAAATATGCTTGATCATCTAATAAGTTTTGAGCATTTACAGGTTGTCTTCATTTTCTGAACAAAGTCTTGATTATAATTTAAGTGTTAGCAGTAATTGTATGCTAATACGGATAATATAGATTCTCAATAGTCTACAACTTTTTCAGTTTGTTGTACATAATATTTACAGCAATTTGTTAAGTATATTAAAAATCTAGTTGACACTATCAGCAGCCGACCAGACCAGTATTTGGAGGGCTAGAGAGGTTGTGTAACACTTGTACAATACTTTTGGATTAACAAATATTTTCAGTTCCTTTAAAGTGAATTTTACAACCGTATAAGAAATTTCCGAATCTTCTAGCAGTTAATTGTATCAATGTAACTAGGCAGATTTTTCAATAATCATATTTTCAAAGCTGTTTTATAATGTTCTTTGGATTATACGTTAATTTAATCACTGACTAAAACTGAGGAAGGAATTTCGCAAATCTACCGTAATCTTCAGTATAGTATACTCTACAGTTTACGAAATTACTTCTAAAATTCTATAAACTTCTCTACAAAAAAAACTAGTGTTATTTTTAAGAATCATAGTAATAACGTATTATTCATATCAAAGACATAACTATAACAATGTTTCATCCTCAACTCTAGAAAAATATTTAATGGATTGTCGAAGATACATAAAAAGAATGTTCCTTTACGCCCGATCGTGTCCAATATTGAGTCTTTAGTAACAGCCCTACGTGTTTTAATCACTAAGATTATCTACAGTTAACTAAACCGTATGTCAATACTTCTATACATTATATATCAGTGATAGGTTTGAATTGAAATACAAATTACCAATTACTCACTTTGATCATAGTTATAGATTAATGTCATTAGATGTTAGTTCATTATTATTTAGCATCTTCTTTGTTTTAGTTCTTAAAAGCATTGACAGAAAAAAAAATTTTATTAACGTTTTATGTTAAATTCCCATAGACAATATTAGGAAGTGTATTATTTGAAAACACCTATTTCATTACGGACAATCTATTTTGATAACCAAGGTTTGGTAGACCCATGGGATTACCTGTCTCTTCATTGTTTGCTCAACTTATAATGAATGATTTAGAAACGTATGAATTATCAATTTTAACAGATAAAATTGAACACACATCCGCGTTTTATACTTACTACATTGATGATGTAATCCTTTATACAAAAGAAGACTATATCGACAATGTGTCAACAATTTTTAATTCTCATCACAAACATTTAAAATGAATACATACAATTGCAATATACATCAACTTAACTGTTTGGGCTTATTTATAACTAGAAGAAAAAAAAATTCTTATTTATTCGGGGATGTCCCCGAGTATGTATTTTATATTGTGTCTCGAGTCATCCAGTGGACTAAAAAAGGAACATTGTTTTCGACCTCATTGTATGTCAAATATTATAAGGATAAAAATTCACTATTAGAAAATAACTATTCACCTTATTTATTAGAAAAAAGAATATTTCACCTATATCGAAAACGAAAATGTAATTGTGCATTACGCTTGGAGATAGATAAAATTAACAAAATGGGATAAGATCAACGTCATCATTTACAAGTTAAATTATAAAAACTATATAGCAGTAAATGTTGGTGAGACGAAGCGTATTTTTATAACTTGCATTGATGAAGGTAAGAAAAATAAAAAAACTCCAACACCACCACAATTACGAACTCGATTGGAAAGAACACAGAAGTCCTTGATAATAATAAGCCCATATATGAAAAAAGACTCAGCTTCCAGATGACACATAATGCATGAAACATGACCAAAATAGTATTAATGAGAAAGACGATGTAATGTATACATTTACTAAACAAGACGTATTCTTTATTATTGAGGAAGTTTAAAGGCCGCTAGTCGAGTTCATTGTCCCGCTTTTGTTATGATTCTTCTTTCGTATATTCACCAGTTTCGTCATTACTGGCCATTACATTGTTTTCCTTTGACGGATGAGCGCGTAATCTCACAACGACAACTATTTTTGTGTACAATAACTTATTGGAATTTGGGGTAATTTGTATGCAAATAAAAATTGTATTACGTCACCTAATGTTGTATTTTTTGCTTACATTTCTTAACGTGCATTATTAATTTTTTTTTCTCAGCCTGATAAGGATGGCCCATGTACCAACAAAACGTTTCAACTGAATTATCAATGAATAAAAAAAACTTTTTAGACTTTAGTACTAATTTTTCTACCTCCCCACCAACAGATCGCTGATACCTACGTAGTTCAATTATGAGAAATGGAGGGCATCAATAACGCTGTATTAACCAACATGAAATAGTTTGAAACGCTGACTAAAGCACATACCAAAGTTATGTTATTTTATTATAAAGCTTTTACTCGATCAGCTGAGCTGCTTATGATCAACAACTGTGACTTTTCGACACACAAAAATAATTAAACATACAAGTCAATGAACAAAATTTCAACAATTCCATAAATCCGAAATAACTAACATACATCCATAAAATCCAATGAACCATTGTACCTCCAAAGTAAATATGTGACTCGGCAGGTATTTGACAGTCAGCGTACAGTAAAATCTACGTGGTGATCTCAATAGTATAGCTAGTACATAATATATACAGCCAGTGAAACTCTGATCTGTTCGTACAGTTTTTCAATGGGACGTCGCATGACTCATTGGCTGATAAAGATTTTGACTGTGCGTTGGCAAACCGGATGGACAGATTCCACCAACTGTTCACTCACAAAGTTTGGACCATGAAGTGCTATCGAGGACAGAAACAACACAATACCGTCGTTGTTGAAAAAAACTCTAAGCCCAAAAAACGTTATTTTTGATAAAGGAAAAAAAACTGTACATCATCGGGACTACCACAGACAAAAAAATAGACGATCTGTCGCTCCAGCACGGCTGAATGCATGAATTATGCGCTGTACAGTATGCAGGGGGAGTAAGTATTTAAACCAAGAATAATGGCAGGCTCGTGCGCCCGGTGCGTGTTATGTATATATCCTATTGGTATGTATACACACCTCACGGCTGATACGTTACTATTTTTCCCGCTGCCTATGTACATCGACATCTACATCACGAGGACGACGACAGCGACGTTTATATATATGCCGCAGCGATGTTTGCCGGTTTGCGCTATCCCTCCCGCTCTCGCAGCGAGTCTCGCTCTCTAGTCTCTTCTGCGCTTATATATGCACGTATGTGTAGGTGTAACGTGGCGTTTTCGCGCAAAGCACGAGCGATCCGTTGCTTGGATTCAAGCTCTTATTCATACACATGAAAGAAAGAGGTCCGTGAGCGCACGGGCACCACCAGACTTATCAGAACAGGTCGTTCAGAGCGTACAGATGTACAGAGGAAGGTCCAGAAGAGGAAAGTTATCCAAGCCTGGCTAAAGTACAAGGGTCCTTGCCAGGCACGATGTACGTAGTTAAATGACGCAAAACGGTCGATTTGGCAACTCTTGCCGTGGTAACCTACCTTTATATGTACAGCGGAAAATAAACCTACCGAAAAGTACTACGTATACGAAATACAAATAAAAAGTCGTTTTTACAGTAAAAGTGAACAAAAACTGGAGAAAACGAGAAGTTTTGGCAAGAAATTGAAGTATTGATTCTTCTCGAAAAAAAGTTATCAAAAGAGGTGAAAACAAATGGAACAGTGATGAAAAAAAACTTGTGCTATTCGTCTCTGATCTGTCGAACGCAGAGTCAGGATATTATTTATCCTGCTAAGAGTAGAATAACACACGTAATAATACTTTCATTACCAGACAGCAAAGACGAAGAGATATGCAACACGGTAATAATACAAATATAATGAACAAGTAAAAGTTGAAAACTTATCTATCTAGTAGTACATAAAATTACTTTTTCAATCAAGCTGTAAACAATAGTGGAAAAGAAATATGATAAATATTTTGTTAAAATAATTTTTTTTTAAATGATACACAAATGTTGACAAATAAGAGAATATACCTTTGAAGTAAAAAAAACACGTCAAGGACATTAAATCGCTTCTTATTGAATGAGCTTACTGAAATGTTTGATTGATTGATTGATAAGAAAGTTTTCAAGATAAACTTGCATCGATCCAAGATATGTATTGAAAAATGTAATTCTGTATCATAGTTTGTATAAGATACATATGGGTTGAATTTTTTTTTTTTTTTCATTCTGTATACATAAATATAACTGGATCTAGCTCTCATCCATTGTATGTATCTAGGTGATCGTAAATGTTCTTTCGCGTTCAGTTGGATTTCGACAGACACGGCTAGCGTGGCCCTTAGGTGTACCATGACAAATCGTGCTGTCTAACCTATACATTTATGAGGATATCTCTACGAAGATGAGCAAGCTACATTAGAAAAGGCTCTTACAAGCACCCTGATAGACTCTCACTCTCTCTGTCTTTGTCCGGGACACATTTGCAGACGAAGAGAGGATAGGAGTATAAAGAGGGGAAGATAGGTACCTATACAGCTCATAGGAGAAGAAGCTCAATTCTATTCACGTCTCGCGTATATGTAGAGTCCGGTGTTTAGCTTATTCTATTCGCATATTCGCGTGTATATAGTAAGTCACAGTCGAGGAGGCAGCACCAGTGCTGGGGAATAGAATAGAGCCAAAAGCCAGCCTACATCGACTCTTCCTCTCCTGCAGAGTATGCGAACGAAAACTACTCATGCTGTGCCATCGCTACTGCTCTTCCCTCACTGCTGTTGAATTTCAGTATAGAAGATCCAAAGCAACGTTTGACACCGAGCTTTGTGAAGAATGAAAGGGTGATTTCCCTCGTACTACGTGAGAGAAAAGTTGTCATTTTCAGTTGAAGAGGTTCAACATATTTTTTTTTACCATTTTTCGCGAACCTATCAACCGTCGGTTTGAGTATCGAAATTCCCACTCGTGCTAATATATGAGCAAAAATGAATACTCTCATGCACTTGAAGCATGGCTAAAATCTTATTATTTAGTCAGTTTTTATCAATCAAAGCCGTAGTAAACTCTTTTTTTTTTACTTTTTTACAATTCCACCGTAAAACTGAAGATTGTTGAACAATAAATGCTATCTGTTTCTGAAACGTAAAAAGTAAAGTGTTTCATCGATGGATAAATACCAGATAATTGTACTTAAAATAATAGTTATTCCCTGCGATTTCTTGTATTAAAATTGAATATTGAATTTCAATATATATTATGTGGATATTAGACTATGATTTTACTTCCGTAAAAGTCCTTTTCTACAAGTAGTCCAATGATATTGTAAGGAGCAAAAATGAGAAAACTAGACCATCATAATTAGAATCTATCAAAAAATGTTGCTTTCCGGATTTGTTTCATCCTATTTTGTACTTTGTCTCTTTAAGTGTCTTGAATTTACTGTTGAAAGATACGAACATTGTGTAATCTTATAGTAAGGGATACCTGGTCATCATACATCATCATAGCACACGTTTTCATTTCATCATGACACCAATTAAATCAATACTTTACTCATCAAACGCGAGATCAAACGCTACATTCAATTTTCATCATTTAGCTTCAACGCATGTATGGACAAGCGACATCTTCAAATGATTCCGCGCCCAACTGATTTTACCGCATGAAACTATTGGAAGTACAGTTTGAGTGATCAAAATGCGATAAAGTACCATTTGTTGTTCGAGCGACATACTATTATTTATTCTTTTGCCACACATGGACGCTAAAGGGTATACTCAGCGTCATTTTTTCCTTAATTTTCGCGTGAAAAGAAAAAAGCTCGAAAAAATCCATCAAAGTCCAAGCTAACGAGAAACAATGCACGGTGCATTAACATTGTTAACGGACACGAGAGAGTAGCAATGAAAAAAAAGGGGAGCACAGCAAGCCCGTTAGGTTAAAAACTTCCGAGCAGTCGGACAACAGTAACCATCTGCAGCAGCAGCCAGCGAGCCAGAGAAAGAAGCGGAGGATGACGCCAAACGGGAGTTCGGTTTACATATATACGTGTACATGTATATAAACGTGCACGGCCCACAACGAACAATTTCTACGTGGTAGAGTGCAGTGCACGAGGCAAAAGCGGCGTTGCCGCAGCGACGGTGCCAACGGCAGCGGCAGTGTCAGGGCTCGCCCGATTTATCGAGGGATTCGTATCTCTGATGTCGCCTCCCCTCTCTTCCTTTTTCTTTTTTTTTTTCCTAGGGGTGGCTGCTTTTCACAATTATGGACGAGTGCGGCTGATAAGGCCAAACGATTTCGTCTCCAGTGGTATGGAGTCCGTCGAGGTGACTGATATTTCGATAACTCTTTTGAGGCAATCCATGGACGTATGTTCATGTAAGATAATACTAGCTCTAAAAAATTCAATAGGGAGTCTTACTTTTTTCAAATCTTAATGCCAGTTCGATCATTCATAAAACTTTTGTGCTCCACATCGGTAAATGTCAAACAATACGTTCGTGTTTTACTCCCACGGGGATCTCTCGTTGAAGGGATGTTAAAGTCAGAGTGACACACGAAATTGCCTGATGGATACAAAGCTTATTCTCTTTTTTTTCAGTCAAACATAAGTTTTAGTTATCGTTGCTATATCACTACTATCGTTACCATTTCCATTTATAGGCAATGATTGTACATTTGATTCGAATGACGATGTAAGCGCAATGGATTCTCACATGCTCAATGATTTGACGTTTTGTTCACTCCTTAAAGACACATTGCACCTCACGACCCCAACCTGTAGAGAAATCCCATTACCTCGACTTCCCAAAAAACAAGACTAATTCCACCAATCAAAAAAGTAAGCAAACTTTGAAGGCCAAAACAGACAAACCACATTTGGCAAACTTCGGTAATGTTTTATATAGAACACAATAATCTTTTTTTTTTCGAGTGGTCCACCTACGCCAAAAGTAGGAGCTCCGGAGTGGTTTTCGCGCAAATAATATCATGCAAAAGGCCAAGCTCTGAGAAGCATGCAGCATCCAGCTCATTCTGGCGTGTGCGCTTGAGCTAATTTGTCTTCGGAGCGAACAAAAGCGGCACCACCAGAGCCCAGCCTGGTTCGCGGTGCTGGCAGGCAGACGGGCGCGTTATCTGCGCATAAATAAAGAAAAAAAAAAAAAAAAAAGACAAAAAAGAAAGAGTTCTGCCACCGCTTATCACCCCGACAGCTCTCGGCTGCTGCGGAGAGTTGGGAAAGCATCGCTGGCGCAGAAGAAGCTCTGAATAATGCAAATTAAAAACCGATTCCTCTTTCTTTCTCTCGTTCGCTCTTCCCCGTCCCGCTTACATTTTGCATCGAGCGTCCTTCGTCCCTCTCCATCTCCTCCTCTTGATGTATACACCTTCGCAGCGCTAACGATCTCGACGATTACGACGCTTTTTGGCGTCGACTGTTAGAAAGAAGCCGAAGGACGGATAATATCATGTGTATATACGTGGTGCTAGTCTAGGGGCGCTGTACGACTTCGCTTCTTGCTTAAAAGAAAAGAAGAAGAAGCCGAAGGGATGAAAAGAGGAGAGCGGAGAGGCGAGAATAAGCTGCGCTGCAGAAGATGAAAGGCACTTTTTCTCCGTTTGCTTCGTGCCTCCGTGCGACCTGCACTGCAGTCAATGTGCAAATAGGAACAGAATCAGCGCGCCGCTCACGAATCTGCTCTTTTTCACATTTTCTTAGACTCTCTCTCGCTCTACTTCGTTCTGCTTTTTTTTTTTTTGTTTTTCTGTTCTCGCTTTCTTGGGAAGCTGTGTTTTGGCTTTGAAAAACTTGATATTACGTTCTCTATATTAATTTTGTTCCAGTTGTTTCACGTTCTTGAGTTTAATATGTTTGATTTTAATAATGTGTAGAATATAATATCGTTCCATCTGCAATAAATCTGTGTTTTTGGCCTGTATTCTTTTTTCAGGATAATACAGCTTCTTTTAAACTCCAGAGAGCCCCGAACTGTCAGTTCATTTATCTTATTGAGGGCTACTTAAATGTTGAAGTTCTCAAATGTTGATTAGGTACTAATCACATGTTTACGAGTTTGAGCCTTTTTTACTGTTAGGATTCCAAAGTTAGACGCTAAAGGCGACTTGCCAGAAGCTAGAAACTGCTTTCAGTGTCTCATAGAAAAATCGACCATCAGTGATCCTTTCTAGCAGTGTTTATTTTACGATGTAATACTGAGATAAAACATTAAGCTTGTTGATTCGATGAAATAAATTTGTCATATAATACTGATGAAATATTCATTCAAAGCCTTAAAATAACTCAATTAATTTTTCATTTTTATTAGAGATGTGCAACACAAATTGACCTGTACAATTACATGCTTCAACATATAATCACTTTGTTCTATGGTTAAATTAATCAAATTTTTTAGTTGATCAAGACATTACTTGTCCCTAACACTAAAATGACTACTTTCGTGACAGTTTGACGTAAGCTTTACCCAGCCAGCAATCAATAATTACTTCAAACAGCAACTTTTTGTTTTAATTGAAAATAAAATAGCAGCCTTTTCCACAAACAATGTATGTCAAAGTTAGTATGCTTATGAATTATGCAAATAAAAAAATAGCGGAAAATTACATTGAGGATCCTATAACTGGTAATTTTTGATAACTACTTCGTTGAAAATAACAACTGCAGAATGAAATCTGTACAAGATGCATTCAGTTGAGATTGAGCAAGAGAGTAAGTCGCGTTTCCGTTTGTCCGTTTTTTACACTCTAGGGTTGAAATATTAAAAAACGGTGAATAAAAGATTAAAGTTTTTTTCTTTCAAAAAGATTGAATTGCATGATTTTTATGATTAAGGGGTAAAAATTCTTTATTACTCTTTTTAGAGAGTAAATTTAATCTTCCCAAAAGTTGATGAAAGTACTTTTGACTCTTTATATAAGAATATTTTAATATGAATGATTTATCACAAGAATAGTTCAACCAGCATGGCAACGAGTGTAGACAATAGTGTTCTACTACACATAGTACAAATTCCTTCAATAAGTATAGACAGCGAGCCTATCATTAATCTTTTCTTGAGAAGATGAGTTGTAAGGGACATTCATCTACTTGGTCAGAAATTGTAGTTTGGCGGACTGGAGGTCCCCCTTCTGTTGCCGAAGATGGGTCTACGGTGCAGCGTGAGGGGGCGAACGTTAGGCCCGAGGTTGGCTGCCAAAATAGTAATGACCTGACCAAAAATGAAGCTTCTTTTGATGGCTTATATACATAAAAGTGAAAGAGCATATATACTATTGCAAATGCGATGTAAATTGAGTCAATAACGAAAAAAATAAAATTAAAATGCTGAATACATAAACATTTTTTTTATTCTTCATTAAATGAAATAACTTTTTGTCTTGAAAAGTAAAAAAAAAATTACATTATTGACATGGCTAATTGTGAATATGATATTTTTAATGACAACATTATTCCTTACTTCATGGATCAATAAGACGAGCATTATATGTATTTATTCTGGCTACCCTCTCTTCTTCCCAGACCTTAGAATTTTTAAAAACTATTCCAAGAGCAGCCAGGAATGGAGTTCGATCGCACTTCACAAGCATCTAAAAAAGTTCAAACTTATCGCTTTATCCTCAAGTTTAGCTTTTTCAAAACCCTATACCTAGTTTTTGCTAGAAGTATGTCTAGATCTACCGTTTACCCCCTGACGCTGCCACCCGTGGCTCACTTTCGGTTGTCTAACAGGGAGCCTCCCAAACTCGTTCAGTAGCCACCTTAGATTTGTGATTGGGTAGCTCTGCGAGAGTCAAAATCAAAAAAAGACTTTTGAGACTTGTTTTGGTTATAGTGAACCACGTGTGCCTGTATATAACATCAAGTAAAAATCACAAAATTCTTATGACATATGTTAATCTGCTATGTGCAAGCAAGATATTGCAATTCGCATTTAACTCTTTAGGAAGATAAATCTAGGGCTTTTCTAAAGAGTAAAATCGTAGTTTTAGTTTTTCATTCGCCATTTTTTAATCTATTAACCTTAAAATGTAATAAAAAGTATGCCCTTAGCACTAAAAAAATTTACCATGATAATTTTGCCCTATTAAAAACTTTTGAAACGTACACTATCTGTAAAGGCTGGGTCTATTCGCACCAAATTTACGTAAACTCGTGGGTATTATATAGTGCAGATAACATCTGGAGTGGTGTGTGGATAGTATCATTATTACTTACGTGGATATTACAAGCCCTACATCCACGTAAACGTGGATATAGCTCTACTTATATTCACGTATTCACGTGGAATTTGGTGCGAATGAACACAGGAATTTCGTCCTATAACATTAAAACTCTGAATTATTCAACAAATAATTTTTGGGTAGCAATGAGCTTTAGAATAAGTGAAATTATTAGCCATGGAAAACATTACTTTACCTAGAAAGATACGACGTAGAAGTTAAATAAGTTACATTGTAATTTCCGAACGAAGAAAAAAAACGAAAGTCTATGAGTTCGTAAATAATCTCATACACGAAGTACATTACCTTAAAAATATCATCAGAAAAAGTGAAATTAAGGGGACTATATACCTACGGTTATTGCTAGTATAAGATAACGACCGAGAAATAGGTGTAACCAGATTATAAATTAGAGAGGAAGAGAGAGATAGGGAAACTGAGTTAAATAGATTTGTAGGAGTTTGATTCTTAAGTTAGCCTGGGAATAAGAAGGAGAAAAAAAGGATGAAACAACGAGGAGTCAGTACCAAACGGAAGGAGAGAGATAATACGAAAAAAAAAAGAATTTAGTTCACGAGTCCAGACTCTTTACATGAAGACATCCACAGAGTTAGCTTAGTATTTTACATCCCCATTAGATGTAAAAACAAAAAAAAAACAAAAAAAAAATGAAATACTAAGTAATTTACCGTGAAGTTAACCAGTAGTGCAAAACTCTTTAACTATGAAATTCGTGCGAGTGTGGGGAGCTCTCTTTTTTCTCGCTTAACATTTCTCTGCTTGGCTCGTCGTCATCATCGTCGAGAGCTCAGACCCCGAAACCAAACAGGTTTCCGGAGAGATCGCGCCCCCATCTCCTTTTCTCTTGCGCTTGTTCGTTCACTTTTCAACGTACCCACACATTTACACTCATAAGTTTCCCTCTCTCTCTCTCTCTCTCTTTCTGCCTTTTCTCGTCTTTCTTGGCTCTTACACGTACGGCCTCGAGCTACAACCACTAGGACTGTCCGGGTGTGAATGCATACATGAAACGAAAAGAGTCACAGAAAGCATACCAGAGTAAGTTTTGAAAAGTTGCTGTATTATTGTTTATCATCCAACAACTGAATAAATGTCCGGTGAATGTGGAACTTATTGGTCTAGAAGAAGAAAAAATAGAAAGAATGATTTTTTAGAGATGGAAACCCACTAGACAAAGTATATTTATGCGAGAAAATAGAACTGCGTCAAGGGAACTCTATTCACACTGTTTGTGATGTATTTTGCCATAAAATATCTCGATCTTTACAAGGGGACATAACGTACATATAACACGTTGTGTCAGTATTATGCATGGCAGAGCAAAAAAAATAGGTGGTCTTATAAAGTAATGCATAAAATTTTGGAGCTACTGTCTCTATAATAGTACGTCAAGGAAGCACCATTTTGTATAAAGAAACATAATTGATTTTATATTCCGTATTTTACTGGGATTCTGAATTATCACTACTCTAATGCTTGGTTGTAATCGAGGTTGTAATCATCATTAAATTTAGTCATACATGAATTATTATTTAATTACATTGAAACTTAGTTGAGTTTTGATAAACTAAAAGCTAAAATTATTATTATTCACATGAAAATCAGTTCTACTAATCAAGTGAGCTAAAAAATATTTTTCATGAAAATAAATATTTTTGAACGATGACACATTACTCTTAAATCTTGCCCGTTTCATTTGAAGAAATGTTTTTAAAGTATGCACGTGTTCTCTTGATTGATTGCTAATAGAAAAAGTTGATAATTTAGTTGATCATCATATTTATTTAATGAAGTAACTATGGTGGTTATATAACCAAACGAAAATTGATAATGTGGTTATTTTTGTCTATCTCCCTATTCATCAAACTGCAGTAATTTAGTTTAACTGTTGCTCTGCTACTTATTTTCCTGCCTCTACACTATTGTGGTGTATGTACATAGTACAGTAAAAAATTTCTAATAACATTTAAATTATAACAGTAAATCTGAAGTAAAGTTAAATTCATAAAGGACATGAGTAAGAGTTTAAGATATTTATGTGTTACTATTGAATAAGCATAGAAAAGACGGCAATAAACGATTTGATGTGCAATTAATAGGCATGAACTTGCACTCGCAATTCAGATTATTTAGCTTATCGTCTACTAATTTTAAATCCACACGCTTCTCACATTTCATAACATAATTTTATTTGCATTTTAAAAATGTAAACATTAATAAATATTTAGCTTTTGAAGTTTTATATTATGTTGTAAAATGTTTGATACGAGATTTATAAAAATGCAAGTCAAAATAGCACTTAAACAAATTTAGAAATATACTCTTTGAACGAAACAGAAAACGTAGTTGATTAAAGGAACACTGGGAGCATTTTTCATAATCAAATTATTCAAATAAAGTTTGAGCGTGGGTTTTATTTAATACAATAAGTCTTCATATCCCTCCATTGAATATTTGACAGCTTTTTTCATAAATTTCATCCAAAGTGGTTTATTAAACTAACCTATATCAAACAATTTTGTAAGAAAAATTAATGGAAGTAAGATCAAACGAGCTTTTTCTATATAACTTGAACGTCAATGTTTTAAAACTCGTGCATTGAAGCTTTTTCCTTTACTTTTTCTATGAGATTGCACACTGTTTGTAGTTTATTTTGCAACATAAGCATCTGATACCTTCGTAAGCATATGTACAGCGCAAGTGAGTACACTCTTTTTTGCATGTATGATTGATATTTATATAACGTTATTTACGCGTAGACTTCAAAGTGCTTGTACGAAAGAAAATATGGACGTAAACATTATATAAGAATAAAGTATGTAAGTATACAAGATTAGTATGTAAAACAAGATTCACAATATAGTGAATACAGAAAATAGGTTAGTTAAAATTTATACCGTTTTTTGAAATTAAAAACTGGTTGCATTTTTGTTACTTAATTGCATATATTTTTACTTTACATCCATTATTTAATACGTGTAAAAAATTTTTAAGGTCATGATTTGATTATTTATTGGTAACTAACTGATTACAATTGCAACTATTCAATAGATTTTATTTAATTTTATGTTATGGTTTAACTCAGTTTGAGTTCAACGAAACTAATAGTATTTAATGATATACATGTGTAATAACTTTATATAACTGTCTGTTAGCCATATAAATCGGTATGAAATACATTTTCAGTATGACACTTTTTTGGCTGGATATTTTTTAAAAACCTGGACTAGTGAATAAAAACACGATAAAGTACATAAAATTATCTTTTCACTAATTGTTTTACCTAACTATATAACAAATATTTGTTTTGAGACAGTAATATTTAACAATAGCAGAGACGAATTGGTAATTAAAAAGCGATTTGTATCAAGTTGTGAAACTACAGGATCGTTTTAAAGAAGTTTTAGCAGTTCTAATACTATACCATCCAGCAGTAACTTTTCCTACGTTCTTTTTACTCTAAACTAAATTTTTAGTTACTGAATATCTAAATGTTATATGCTGAACTATATCATTCCAAACGTATTAAATTTTCCACAAGTTTATTCTATATTTTTAATATAATACACTTCATTCGTTTTTCCAAAATATTTTTAAAAAGTACTAAAGTTAAACTTAAAATTTTCTCCAGTACTGTATTATTTAACAACAATGGTTTATTACGCACAAAAATAACTAAACTCTCTTTTGTACACCGTTCGGTAATATATTACTTTAGCACATCCTCAACTTTAGATTTAGGGTCAACAAACTCAAGCCACCTTTCAAATGAACCGAATCTATTAACAAATCGCATTCTTCGTTATGATTTGCTCTCTAAGTTTCTGTACTATTGTAAAAACTTGCGGGAGGAAACCAGACACATCGTTGCATCCCATATGTCGGGCGCGACAGGACAAAAAGCTACATCCGCTACAGTCGGAGGTGAGGGGTGGAGGCAAATGACCCTCAGACGACCCTCATTCCCACTCCCCGAAAAAATCTAAGTACCATTAAAGTACCTCGATACAAAAAATCATGTAAAGTCACTCACGGCATCTTGTCAACGTGCAGGATGTCAAGCGCCTCACTCGACGCTGCTGCAGTGCCTGTTATACGGGGCCGGCGCCGCCTTCCTCGCGCCGGCGTCGTCCTCCCAAGCTCTTCGTCCTGCTACCTCGGCTTCTCGGTAAATTTTCTTCTTTTTGGATACTGTACTACAACTTCTCCTCGAACAGCCGCATCCAGCCTCGCTCATGTCATGGTTGTTCTCGGCACTCTTGCTTATTTCACGTCAGCTTAACAGCTCGGCGTGATTTGTTTGCACCTAATGGCCGTGTATTATGTAATATACAACGAACCTTCGATATTGCCGTTGTTTATGTGTAATTTGAGATAAGTGATTTTTAAGAAATTCTCAGGGAATGACGGTAATAGTAATTAACACCACAACAGATGCGAGAGGGTGAAAGAAAGAAGGGCGGTGGTGGAGGGTAGAGCACCGCCCTACAACTCGACACTGCTCCGATATTTGTGTATGTATACAAGATGCACAAACTTTGCTGATTTTTACATATTATATTCACGGATTTTATGAGAACTAGGAGAGAGACATGTATCACTATGTATAGACACTGTAATAACGTGCACACGTTTTTTTTTTTTTTTTTTTTTTTTTATTTACACTGCGAATAAAGCACCCACACTTCAACAGATGGACGACAATTATCATACATATATTATTGAACGTGCACTTTTGCACGAGGACAACAACATAGTAGCACTTATACAATGGATCAACAAATCAAGAGCTGATCTGCCGCGCACCTACATGTTACGTATGTATCATCAGCGGCTGTCTCTGTTCTTCTCGATAATGATACTGACGATGGAATCACGTATACGTGACACAAACTTATACACTGGATTCGCAGCACTACTTTATATACGTACACGCGCACCTACACAATACACATATGCGAAGCAAATAAACACAAGGAACACTGTCACGCGCTATGAACAAACGATGTGAATGTTGTTGGTTTCTTTTCTTTTTTTCTTGTGGACAAACAAATCCTGAAAATTCATACAGCGAGCAAAGAAGTTTTTAGTACACACCCACGGAAGCCAAAGATATATAGAGAGCACAGAGCAGCACAGAGAGAGAATCGGTGTCCCCCTTCGTCGCTGTTTGCGTTCGTATGATTACGAGGACGACAGACGACGACGCTCTGAGCTCAAAGCTTTAGAGAGAAAGAGAGACACAGCTATGACACGTACGACAGAGAGTATACACGCGTGTTTTTAGCTGCAGTCGACTCGGAGGACTGAGCCGACTAAGCGCTCTAGATGAACAGTATCGTGCCCCCACGAGCGGTCTAGTGCTGCCAACCTTCGCCCACGTTTGACTCAAAATAGAACTATGCCGTACAGAGAGAGAATCGTGAGGTGGGTGCAGATGGGTTTTGAAGGGGGGAGGATACTAACCATTGGGGAGAATTCGCTTCGAGGGAGGTTTTTGGAATGGAGGGTGGAGGTGATTACTTTTTTTTTTATTCTGTTATGCAGGGGTGAGTCGTTGGAGGGTGCCAGGGGTAGATGAACTTTCAATACTATTCTATACGACCGATACTTACCTCACACGGTTGTGCAGCTGCAGATTTTTGGATCCGTAATCTGTCTATGTTAAAGTGCAGATGGTAATTGACACTTTGTGCCCTCGGTAAGAAGAACATTATACGCGACTCGGGCACCAACATTCAACAACCGCGCCTTTCGGGTGCTCATGTTTGTAACGTAACGTACCATTAAAATTTCTAACTGTTTGTAATTCTTAATTATTATTTAACGTTACGAAATTTCATAAATATAAATTAACGTCCTTGTGATCCTTTCATTAACTCCTAGTTAAGGAGGCTTTGAATTGGTAAAAAATTTACTGTAAGCCATGTACCGGTACGTATTCATCGAACGATTGCATTTAATGAAAGTTATGGTAATCAATGCCTAGCATATTATAAACGTTGGGCAGAAATAGGCCTTTTCCTGGCGCTCGATCCAAATGGGTCCTTTCTTATGGCAAATCCGAAATGGGACCTTTCTTAGAGCAAATCCGAAGTCTTTCTCAAAGTAAATCTGAAATAAAAAAATCTTCTTCCTAAGTGACGAAATGTTAGACTGATTGTCGTAAGGACAGGCTGATATTATTATGGCACTTTTAGTACATAAGAAGACGAGTGAGAGAGAAAAAAGAGTAAGGAAAAAATATAGCGCGGAATCAAGCCTACGCATGATCCACTGCTCTCAATCACCTCAACACGCTTCTGTTGGATCTCCAGTCTCCATAGTGACGACGTCCGAGTCAGCAAGAAACTTCAGCACTGGCACTGGCAGAGATCACTAGAGAGGTTATCGTAAGAAACAAGAGAGACAAGTCATGGTAAGGGTTGAGACGGGCATCAGAGTGTGGTAAGACAGTTCGCGAAAAAAGTAGTGAAAGAAAAAGAATTTGTAGAAAGTTAAAAAATAGTAGTTTTCGTACCTGGTGGCTCATGTTAGCGAGGCAAGCACCAGACCTTATGCTTGCCCTGGTTAGATGCGCATCTAGTGTGAATTCTATTTTTCCTATTAAGAGTGCAGTAAACGTCCAAAGATTAAAAAAACGGTCAAAGTAGAAAATGGCACATTGAGAGAAAAAAATCATAAAAACTATTGAGAAGTTGTAGTTTTTCTTCTGATCAGTCTGGTGTTACACTAACAAACCAGATAAGATCACCTGAAGGTATCCAGGCAGTCATGTTTGCTGAAAACTTTAGCTAAGAAAGATTTCCGCTCACCGGTCCTTTTCAGGGCAATCAGACGTCGAACTACCTTGCCAACAAATATATTAGAACTAACAAAGTTGACAAAAAACAGCCTTTAGGGCTCATAAAAGGTTTAACTATGCCTACAGTCGCAAGAGATCGAATGAAAACGAAAACTTCAAATGCTTCAAATGTATACAATTTTAGGCGTCAAGAAACTGACGCAGAACATTTATCTAGATTGAAACAGCAGCTTCAAAACTGACCACTAACGAATCCATTAAGTGAGAAATTAGCTTTCTATTATAACTCTGACAGTAATCACTTAAATCTCCCAGCTTTTGAAATAGGTAAAATAATATGCATTTGTATTCATTGTGGAGATAAAAAATAGAAAGATTAAGCTCCAGGACTTTATTGCTCTAGTAACAAAGTTTTGAGAAATTAATTCTTAATTAAATACTTACAGTTTTAACAAATAGCCGTTTTCATTAATTATAACTTGAGGAAGTGCAAATCAACGGCTCTTTAAGACCAACAACTATTTTATGGTGTTAAGAACGTACGGTACTATTCAGCATCATTATATTTTTTTTATTTTTCACAGCTTATTATTTGACCAAATAAACTGCATGGATTCTGGATAAAAATGTTTTTAATCAGAAGTTTTTTGTTTTGAGAAGTGTCAAGAATAGATATGAAATTTTTAACTAAAAACGTTTTACATCATGTGTCAACACACTACGGTGT
This sequence comes from Copidosoma floridanum, assembly GCF_036245765.1. Lineage (NCBI taxonomy): Eukaryota > Metazoa > Arthropoda > Insecta > Hymenoptera > Encyrtidae > Copidosoma > Copidosoma floridanum. The sequence continues at coordinate 2,310,070 of NW_028321897.1, read as the reverse complement.
TCTATTCAGTGAGTCTCAGGCGAAGCCTATTTTTGAAAAAAAAAAAACCATTTTTTAGACGCATTTTACATTATTTTTTAGGTTAGGCCATTCGTTACACAGGAAATTTTGAATTTAATTTACAAAAGCAAGCAATGTTACTTACCTTCTGGTAAATCGTTTCATGGTACAAATATTGCAAGGATTAAACAATTATTAAAAAATTAATATTCTTTATACTACATTAACTAAAATATTCAATGCAGATTGAGAAGACAGAAATAAGTTAACCACATTTCATCTTCATTCACCTGATAAACTTTTACTTTTTCAAAATTGGCAAACCATATATACAAAATCAATTTGAGAAAATTTTAACTGTTCAAAAACCCTACAATATTTCTTTTCACCCAACAATAAATGAAAAATTAAATTTTACAGTTCATCTAGGTGTATACAAAATCGAAAAATGAAATGAAACAAATGTCATGCATAAATTCAAATGTAAAAACTGCCTAGCATAATATGTTGGTAAAACTAAGCACGTCTTAAAAGTTCTCAAATGTGTATAGAAGAAAAACTAAAAACTCGAGTTAGTAGTATATTATTAACACCTGCACTACAGACATGAATTTTATTAGGATAAAACACGAATCTTAAAAAAAGAGTCTAGTTTCTACATAAAAATCATATTTTAGGTAATACACGTAAAACAGATGTAATATTAATAAACAAGCAAAGACATAAAATCTCCCAAAAATAGTACATTACGCTACTAGAGCGCAAAGTTTCACTTTGCGCCCGCGGGTGTACTTCGCGCCCACTGACTACTTGGCACCCTAGGGCCCAAAGTAGTCGAAGGGCGCAAAGTTCACACAAGGGTGCAAAGGCTTGCGCTCGAGTGGCGTATATTGTTTTTAGTTTTAGGGGTACAAGGTAAAATTTAATTAAAGCATGTGAAACTTCAACTATAATATATGATAATCATAAGTAGGATTTTTTTTTTTTTTTTTTTTTTTTATCGGGTTACTACGACAGCGTACTAGCCTAGTCATCAGGATCACCCATTTAGCACCTATGAGTGGGGATGTATGTTGCACCCATTTCGTGCCCTTTTACTGATGTTATCTAATCTATGTTATGTTATGATTATATCTAATCCATTGGCACAGTGCGAGTATCTCCGGTGGAACACCTTGCCAGTTAAAATGACACTCTCTGCACCAACGGTGCATCGGCGGGTCCACTCGCCAGTGGGTAGCCTTTCCCCGAATAGGACTCCATATTTCAGGATGTTCACTCCTCGCCGGTAAGGTCGGCGATCCCTGCCTGGCGCATCGGATCCGCTAACCCCTACCTATAACCCTAACACTGTTTTGCATTCACCCAGGCCCAAAGACCTGTGGGGCAAAGAAAAAATCCTAAAATTATTCTGAAGGAAAATTCCACGGAAAACCCCACCCAGAAACAGCCGGGGTCACATAGGAACTTTTCCCGATGAAAACAGTTTTTGAAAAAATCTGCATTCACCGGGAACCGAACCCATAACCCCTAGAAAAGCGTTGTATCAGTAACAGGCACGCTTACCACTGAGCCAATACTGCTCTTATGTAGAATTTTTTTTGTACTTTAATTAGGAAAAACTGAAAGTTGTGATTGATGCATATTAGTGGTTAAAGTTGACGGGAATAAGTGCCAGTCGATTTTATGGTACAGATTGATCTTATGGTACGAGTTACTGGCACTGACATCGAGTGCGAGTCAATGACATGAGTACGGAAAAACGTCCGCACGAGTTACATATAAAATTTGTCGTAATATGTGCGACAAAAATTTGTATAAATTTTGCTGTAATTAATTAATAGAACGCGTTGAAGGCGTGTGCACCTTGTATTATTTACATATATACGAGCTGTACTATGAGCGGGGGGGGGGCAAAGCCCCCAGTGGGAGGTATGGGAGGGCGAAGCCTCCTCAAAAAAAATATTTCCATTTTTCAAAACAATTAACAAAACAATTTTATCAAAATTAAAATTTTTTTTGGGAAATTCATTCGATAGTTTGAATTATATGATCTTATACAATTATTATATTGCTTTAAATAACTAAACCGGTTATATTTCACTTGTGTGTGTGTAAGAAAATCCAATTGTTTAACTGTATGATTACATTAGATTAAAAATAAACTGATTTAAATTTACCACAGTTTAAAAAGTAAAAATACTGACCCCACGAGTTACTTTTATTAGGTTTCACATTTTTGTATGTGTATAAACAATTCACTAACTATCGTTTGTTTAAAATTGTTTTAATAAAAAAAAAGTAAAATAAAGAAAATTTTTGTTCATAAATCTTCTGTCACACACGTAAAAATAATATTTTCCGCATACTTATTATTAAATCAATGTGGGAAATTCGATTTTCCGCACAAAAATAACAGGGAAAACATCTATCAGGTACACAGTGTTAGGAAAAAAGCTATTGACACTTATTTCATTCATTCTAGTTTTTCTACATCACAAAAAATAGATAGACAAGAAACCGCCTGCTTACTTTTATTCATCTTATGCTACCAATTTTCTTCATAAAGAATAGTGTGGAACAAAGTTCTTGTTTTAAACGAACTTGAAATTAATTATAAAGAATATTGTTTTTATCATCAATGGTTTAAAAAAAATATTTTTAAGCATGACTATGTTACAGAGTTGCCTTATGTTTTTGCCAGAATAAAAAGTATAACCAACCCTCATAATGACGTGTAGGTAAATCGATTGTATCGAAAATTTTACATCCGATTTGGCTCTTGTAGCTTCATGTTCGTACCACAACTTGATAGTTTCAAATCCAGAAAATTTAGTCACAGGAAAAAATGTAACTAGACCCGAGATTGTATAATCCTAAAAAAATTAAATCGGTTTTTTTGCATGTAACTTTTTAAGTAGATTGTTTAGGTCCATACACAGTCAAAAAAAAATGTAAATTAAAAAAAAAAATTCTTTTGATCACTTATTCATATCCAAAAAAGGTATTTTCATGCCTTTATAGTAAAAAAGTGATATTTTACAGGTTCCACAAATCAATTTTTTGAACATTTGGTGTCAACGACAAACCGATAAATCTCAAAAAATTAATTTTACTATTAATTTTATTAAATTTTTCAGAACCTACCATCATATTTAAAAAATTAAAGAAAATATTTAAAAATATAAAAATAAATCATTTTTGCTACATTCTCAAGTTTTCATCAAGGGTTTGTATGTAGTCCAAGAGAAGGGTAGATCACATTGGAATACAACGTTTTTAAGTCATATGCAACCTTGTAACTTACAATCCTGATGGTCTAAAAGGCAACGAACATTAAAAAATAATTTAAAAATTAGGTTTTGCCGATTATAGTACATAAAGTTGACATTATACCACAAAGTTGTGAATACTAAAGTTGCACATCACAAAAAAAAACTTGTTATATTTTCATGTACTTTTCTGAGACTTGTTTAATGCTCTGATAATTGAAGAAAATATTTTAGCTCGTCTTTTTATACGGCTCATGTTTTAAGTTGATGTTTGGTTGATGGAAATTGTAGATCTTGTAGTGTCACGTTATAGAGTACACAATTATGTATAAAATGTGATTTTTATGGTTTAAATAACTATAATTCTCCAAAATAGCTAAAAACTAATGTAATAGTGCTAATATTAGTTAGTCAATTAAGTCTGTTTGGACTTATACGAATATAGTTATATTTTTTGCTCAGGTAAGAAATTTACTTTTTTGCATAAATTTTTCCACTTGTTTATTGAAGTAAAAATTTCTTTACAAATGCTAACTTGCATTCTTCAGTAAGTTTCGTTTAAGCCAAATCATTTTCATGCTTACCGTATAAATTATTTAATTAATTTAGTAAATCGGTGTGCAATTCAATAATGCCGTTTTATAAACTTTAGACAAATTATGGAAACAGGTAATAGTGATGAATCTTTGCTTATGTTTCCTAAAAAATCAATTTTTTTCCTCCTATTTTCCTAAATTTTCTTCAGTATTACGGATCGGTTTCATTACTTCAGCTGTTAACAAAGCAGAAAATCACGAAGCGATCCACTCCCTAAGCTCAGCAAAGTTACCCAAATTAAACATGAATGTGTGTACGTGTCTCCCATGTATGATATAAGTATACATATACACGTGAATATACATGTGTGCCGTGACCTCTATGGTAATATTGCCACAAGGTTGGTGCTTTGCCTGCATTCGATTGGCCGGCACCACGCCTCCACCCTTCGCTTCATTGGCTGCTGCAGCTCGACATCCATAGCAACCCGGCTCGTGTATCGACGGACGAAGACGACGCTCCGATGACTCGCGTTTCGCATTGCAAGTCACGTCACATGGCGCCCCCTCCATGTTTCATAAGAATTTATATGGTTGCGTTGGATTCAGGTCGATAATACACCGACGGAGCTGGAGTCAAAAACTAATTTCAGACTGAGACAGCGCTCGGAAACAAAATATTTTTTCCGAGGATGCAAGGTTTAAGTTGGTAGCACCTTGCATCTCCGATTCCAGTTCCCAAGTCCAAACCGCTCCCGTTCTAAAGCGCGAGAATTTGAATTACAATTTATAGACACTTGAAAAAAAAAAAATGTATAATCATAGGGAAGCCAGTGCAAATTGCATTAGAGAGCAGTAATGTATAATTTATAAATATATTTGTATAATTACTAATACATAACCTAATATTCGATTTCAATGAGGCTCTTTTACCGTCAAGCTTGAATCAGATGGCGCCAGGGCACGTCGCGGCTGTCATGGCCGTTGCACTTACACACCGTCAAATTTACAGTATAGTAGTGTATTGTGTCCGTGAGTCTATCTGTGTGATGAGCAAAGCATAAGACATAACCTTTGTAAATGATTGCTGTTGTTTGCAGACAATTTTTGTTTGCATTTACGTTTAAAGATAGTAGGAAAAATGAAGTGCAGTGTAATATCCTGCGATAAGAAAGTGCAATTTAAATTTCCTTCTGATAGTGTGATAAAAAAAAGTGGCTCGAAGCAATTGGGAGACCAATCATTAGTAAACAAATACATAAATAGCCTTGTAAATATAAACTAAAATGTACACTTACCTGTCCACGAGTTCTGCTTTTCTTTCACTGACTCTTGCTCCTTTCCCTTTTAAAAGCTTCTTCAATTCTGAAACTTTTAAGCTCCCATAATATTCTTTCTTGTCTTCCTTATTCATTTCAAAATTTCAAATATTGCGCTTTACCACTACACTTTAATTTCCTATGTACATACAATACTGAAAAGTAATGTTGTGTGAGTGAGACGGCCATGACAGCCGCGACGTACCCTGGCGCCATCTGATTCAAGCTTGACGGTAAAAGAGCCTCATAGATGTTAACCATAACTATTTTTGTTATTTATAAAGTTGCTATTATAGTACAGCAATACTATATGATCTATAGTAATAATAATAATGATAATTATAACAATAAAATTATTATTATTACAATAATAATAATAATAATAATAATAAAACTTAATATGATTACTATTATTAGTTACTGAAATGACAAAATATTGTAACTACTCGCATGGAATTCTCAATTTTTCAATTTTTGGTCTTGAAATAAGGATTTGTCATTATAATATTCCGAAAAATTCAATCCCAAAAACAATTAAACCAAAAAATTGTGTATAACAAGACTATTATTTTGTTAATTACGAAATGATACGCAAATTTGGCTCGACAATTAAAAACACCACTTAGTCAAAATTTTTGTTATTTACTTACGAGGCTTGATGAAGTTATTCTAAAACAACAATCTAGTTCTTTTGATCTTTAAGTATATTACTTCCTATACAAACAAATATATCAGTTTTTCTGCAGCATACCAGCGTTAGACATTTTCTGCTTGTACGGCAGTAATTATGTGAATACAAAATAAAAAGTTTACATGGTTTATGCTGTTGGTGGCAAGTTTACAATTTATCTTTTACCCGAAAGTATAAATATATAAGAGGTCGATATTCAGGTAAAAGATAAGTTATAAACCAGCCGCCACTTCTATCGTCGATATAAAATAAAAATTTAACGTTGTTTGTAATGTTTGCGGCAAGTTTTTAATACATCTTCTACCTAAATGTTGATCTTTTATATATTTGTACTTTCGGGTAAAAGATGAATGGTAAACTTGCCGCTAATAGTGCAAACGTAATCATCTTTTTATTTTACATCTATGAAAATTGTTGCGGCTGGTTTATAATTTATTGTTTGGCTCTAGGGCCAAAAATGCCTAAAACTCTCGTTGAGAATTTTAGGGCTACTTTTTAGTTCAAAAATCAGCAACGCTAGATGGCGCTAATCAAATAAATTGTTACTAATACTTACAGAAGAGCCATTTTATTAATTATAAACCAGCTGCAACTAATGTTGTAGATATAAAACAAAAATATAACTTTGATTGTACTGTTTGCGGCAAGTTAAAAATTTATCTTTTTTCCGAAAATCTACCTCCAAAAGTGTAAATATGTAGGAGGTCGATCACTCAAAAGTGCGCAGCACAATGGTATTTTTGAAAAATGTATACTTTCATAAATAGGTACTACTTGATGTGATAACTGTTTCTTGAAACACGGCTAAAATATAAAATAATAAATAAGCCTCACCACGTGATCTAGACATATTTTAAGAAAAAACGTGAAATTTGTTAATCCAAGTAAAAATAAAAGTTTTTGCGCCTAAGAAAATATATTTATATTGTTACCTACGAGGTTGTATCAAAGTTATTGTTGATTCTGTTAATTTCAAGTAATATTTTTATACTTTGGTGTAAAATATTTTGCCTTTACTCAAAAAAACCCAACTTGTAGCGATTAATTTAAAACTTATGTGTGTTTTATAACCACACTTGTTTTCTTGGATGACAAATGGATTGATTGTACGTTTGTATATTAAAGCATATATATTTTTGTTATCAGTACAAGAGTCACTGTACCAAATTATACGAAAAATTAAATAGCACAGCATGAAATTTTTATCAGATGTGAAACAAAAACCAAAATCATAAGTAAAGTGGTGTAAAATTTATTTTAAAAAAATATATACATATATGAATATTAGACTGTTACAGGATACGTATTCATGACAAACTGTATCGATTGTAGAACTTAATTGGTTTAAAAATTTTGCAAAGACTACTTGTGTTACTAAAGATGTACATCATTTTGGAGCAAAAAACAAATTGCACCAAATCTTACATGTAACGACATACTTTTCAAAGAGTCTTACAATACAATTCAATTATATGACATAGAAAATCACATATTCTGTTTTACAAAAAAAAATATATACATACATAAGTACATCGATCTGTACCGATTTAGTTCTCTTATATTTACATACTATACAAGTCACGCACAACGGGTAAAACATAAAATGTCCATTTTTGGCAACGTGGTCAACAACATTGGGAGACCACTGCCTTGAAAATATCAAAAAAAATCGGATGCTGGGTCGACATTAAATCTACAAAATCCGGCTTATTGATGATATTCTTCGCATTAGTCGCGATAAACCGAAGAGCCCTGTGCCTCAACCTGTCGACGTCGTGTCTATCCGCGAGGACCATGTACTCGACAACGTTGTCGGCGCTCACTTTTTCCACGAGTTTGTCCACACACATCTTTTTCAGCTGCTCGATCTGGTACTTGTCTGCCGCGTACAAAAGGTCAACGGCCACGTCACCCAAACCCTTGACCTCCCCGGTGTACATGAACCGCAGCATTTCCCGCAGAGTTTTGTACTCAATGTCATCGACGTGGATGGTACTCGTCTTCTGCTCCACCATCAAAGTGCGGAACATGCTGGCGAACACCGGACTCTTCACCGCCAGGACGCACCGGTGGGCGTACATCATTTTACCACCAGCCACGACAACCACGTCGCTGAACTGCTCGTTGTCCAGGAGCATCTTGTAGTCGTCAAACGCCTTGGCTTTTTGCCGCAACAGAGCGTACTTCTTCGGGTGTTCGTCCAACTCCTCCCAGTCGCTTCCCGAATCGTCGTCCTCCTCGACATCCATCGTCAGATAAACGTCGACCTTGTGGAACCAAAACTCCACCATGAACACCTTTGGCCCGGCCCTCGTGTCGAAGCAATCGCACTCCAGCATCGTGGACTCGCTCGACCATTCGGTCCGTGAGAATTGGAAGCTCCGCGTGCCCGTGTTGTTGAGGAACCGCACTTCCACGTCGCCCTCGATTTTTTCCTCGTTTTTCAAATTACAATGCAATATCTGGTCGTATTCCGTTTTTTCGGAAGACTGTGCAAACGGGAACGATTGGGTGGTCAGTTGGAGCTGCCACTTGTAGCCCAGACAAGGGTCCTTGAACACTGGCGACACTACTCTCCCGTTTTGGCTGATGTCGCTCAGGAATACCGTCCACCGGTAGTGGTTCAGTTTCTGACCGATCACGCCGGACGTGCAATCGGTGTCCAAGTTGAATGATGCCATTTTCTTTCTTGTATTGAAATCGCACTGCACAACCAGTCCTTGGTCAACTTGTTTGTTTTGGTATTCTTTGACTGATGCCTTTGCGATGATTTTCAAAAAGTGAATATTCGAGGTTTTTTTTTTTTTTAACTTCTTGGCAACAGAATATTCGAGGTGATACTCGTGGAACAGATAACTATTCTTTGACACTAACTTATTGTGGAGAACATAAGCTACGACTGATGCCTTTGCAATGATTTTCAACGTACAAATGTAACGAAGTGAAAATGGATATTTATCATCGTTCATTTAGTTGGTCGTTAATAGCCAAGTCGGTCTTGGGATTGGTCAGCTACCTGATAAGCGCCTAATGAATTTGGCCCCGGGGCCTTTCTTTTAGACCTCCACGTGCGCTTTCGCTATGAGGTGGCGTACAAACTTCATGCGAGAAATTACGTCAACTGTTAGTCCGAATTCGCTTCTCGACTTTCTATGCGTTCATCGACAAATTTCTTCATGGCTATACTGATAAATGCACATACGATGCAAACAGCCCAATGCGCCTATCTTCGAATATCTTGTATTCACCAATATTTCAAACTTTTCGCAAGAATATTGAATCTAACGGCCTTCATTTGTCAATTGTTTTAGCAAAACTTGGTACAACCATTTTTCATTTTTCCAAATAAAATCAAGGAATAAGTAATTGTTTTACTTTTCTGTCGTAAATTTTATAAAATTATTTTTTTTTTTTTTTTTTTTTTTTTATGTCATAGGGAAACTATTCGGAAAAAAATTAATGAATCAAACGAAAAAAAAAAAAAATTGTTAATTTATTGTTTGCAATGGTAAAATAAAATTTAAATACTTTTCTTATGAAATGCAAGTGCCATCCTGTTAAATGTTTAGTGATGATTGTTTTATCTTGCAGAGTATGAATTTTCAAGGTTCCATGTATAATACAGAGTGGATAAATCTAAGCACTTCTTCACGTAAAAGTGTTGTATTAGTTATGATGCGTGCTGCCAAACCCATTGTAATAAAATGCGGTCCCCTGATATATTTGACACTCGGCTCTTATATTTCCGTAATTAAATCATCCGTAGTATTTACCAATATTGTTCGATTTATAAAATTCATGATTACATTTTTGTTTGCAGATTTTGAAAGTATCATATTCCATTTATAACTTACTGAGAAAATCAAATCAGTGAGTCGATAATTTTCATTGAATTTTAAACAAGCCACAACATCACAAATCAAATTGTGCGTGTGTTTAAAAAAATGGGTTGTACTTATTTGAAATAAATGTATTACAATTATGAAATTGATGCTGTCAACAATTAATAAAAACCCCTCTAACGGCTTGTCATAAATATTTTTAAGAAATTTTTTTTTCTTGAAATACGTTATACATGTAACCACAGTTAAACACAATTAAAATTAAAAATCGATTTCTTCTCCTACGTGTTAACAACGTCAGTGGTCTATAACAAGCCATGAGTCATTACATTTTACGTTACTACGTTGTTGCCTAATATTAAATACTAAGTAATCTCAGATCGAAAGTAGCGATGAGTAACGACTTGTACTGCTCCTCTTTATTTAGACATTTAAACACCGAAAAATATGTTTATGTTATTTATTGAAATCGTGTCGTTAATTTATTACCAATATTTATTATAAATATTAACTTGAAAACTCCTTTTTACTATTTTAAGTATTAATGGATGCCTTTTATACCTGCCAGCAACTGCATTAAGTAGTGACAAATATTGGGCTATATTTGGGTTATATTTATATAACGATTGGGCTGTTTGCATCGTATGTGCATTTATCAGTATAGCCATGAAGAAATTTGTCGATGAACGCATAGAAAGTCGAGAAGCGAATTCGGACTAACAGTTGACGTAATTTCTCGCATGAAGTTTGTACGCCACCTCATAGCGAAAGCGCACGTGGAGGTCTAAAAGAAAGGCCCCGGGGCCAAATTCATTAGGCGCTTATCAGGTAGCTGACCAATCCCAAGACCGACTTGGCTATTAACGACCAACTAAATGAACGATGATAAATATCCATTTTCACTTCGTTACATTTGTACGTTGAAAATCATTGCAAAGGCATCAGTCGTAGCTTATGTTCTCCACAATAAGTTAGTGTCTAAGAATAGTTATCTGTTCCACGAGTATCACCTCGAATATTCTGTTGCCAAGAAGTTAAAAAAAAAAAAAACCTCGAATATTCACTTTTTGAAAATCATCGCAAAGGCATCAGTCAAAGAATACCAAAACAAACAAGTTGACCAAGGACTGGTTGTGCAGTGCGATTTCAATACAAGAAAGAAAATGGCATCATTCAACTTGGACACCGATTGCACGTCCGGCGTGATCGGTCAGAAACTGAACCACTACCGGTGGACGGTATTCCTGAGCGACATCAGCCAAAACGGGAGAGTAGTGTCGCCAGTGTTCAAGGACCCTTGTCTGGGCTACAAGTGGCAGCTCCAACTGACCACCCAATCGTTCCCGTTTGCACAGTCTTCCGAAAAAACGGAATACGACCAGATATTGCATTGTAATTTGAAAAACGAGGAAAAAATCGAGGGCGACGTGGAAGTGCGGTTCCTCAACAACACGGGCACGCGGAGCTTCCAATTCTCACGGACCGAATGGTCGAGCGAGTCCACGATGCTGGAGTGCGATTGCTTCGACACGAGGGCCGGGCCAAAGGTGTTCATGGTGGAGTTTTGGTTCCACAAGGTCGACGTTTATCTGACGATGGATGTCGAGGAGGACGACGATTCGGGAAGCGACTGGGAGGAGTTGGACGAACACCCGAAGAAGTACGCTCTGTTGCGGCAAAAAGCCAAGGCGTTTGACGACTACAAGATGCTCCTGGACAACGAGCAGTTCAGCGACGTGGTTGTCGTGGCTGGTGGTAAAATGATGTACGCCCACCGGTGCGTCCTGGCGGTGAAGAGTCCGGTGTTCGCCAGCATGTTCCGCACTTTGATGGTGGAGCAGAAGACGAGTACCATCCACGTCGATGACATTGAGTACAAAACTCTGCGGGAAATGCTGCGGTTCATGTACACCGGGGAGGTCAAGGGTTTGGGTGACGTGGCCGTTGACCTTTTGTACGCGGCAGACAAGTACCAGATCGAGCAGCTGAAAAAGATGTGTGTGGACAAACTCGTGGAAAAAGTGAGCGCCGACAACGTTGTCGAGTACATGGTCCTCGCGGATAGACACGACGTCGACAGGTTGAGGCACAGGGCTCTTCGGTTTATCGCGACTAATGCGAAGAATATCATCAATAAGCCGGATTTTGTAGATTTAATGTCGACCCAGCATCCGATTTTTTTTGATATTTTCAAGGCAGTGGTCTCCCAATGTTGTTGACCACGTTGCCAAAAATGGACATTTTATGTTTTACCCGTTGTGCGTGACTTGTATAGTATGTAAATATAAGAGAACTAAATCGGTACAGATCGATGTACTTATGTATGTATATATTTTTTTTTGTAAAACAGAATATGTGATTTTCTATGTCATATAATTGAATTGTATTGTAAGACTCTTTGAAAAGTATGTCGTTACATGTAAGATTTGGTGCAATTTGTTTTTTGCTCCAAAATGATGTACATCTTTAGTAACACAAGTAGTCTTTGCAAAATTTTTAAACCAATTAAGTTCTACAATCGATACAGTTTGTCATGAATACGTATCCTGTAACAGTCTAATATTCATATATGTATATATTTTTTTAAAATAAATTTTACACCACTTTACTTATGATTTTGGTTTTTGTTTCACATCTGATAAAAATTTCATGCTGTGCTATTTAATTTTTCGTATAATTTGGTACAGTGACTCTTGTACTGATAACAAAAATATATATGCTTTAATATACAAACGTACAATCAATCCATTTGTCATCCAAGAAAACAAGTGTGGTTATAAAACACACATAAGTTTTAAATTAATCGCTACAAGTTGGGTTTTTTTGAGTAAAGGCAAAATATTTTACACCAAAGTATAAAAATATTACTTGAAATTAACAGAATCAACAATAACTTTGATACAACCTCGTAGGTAACAATATAAATATATTTTCTTAGGCGCAAAAACTTTTATTTTTACTTGGATTAACAAATTTCACGTTTTTTCTTAAAATATGTCTAGATCACGTGGTGAGGCTTATTTATTATTTTATATTTTAGCCGTGTTTCAAGAAACAGTTATCACATCAAGTAGTACCTATTTATGAAAGTATACATTTTTCAAAAATACCATTGTGCTGCGCACTTTTGAGTGATCGACCTCCTACATATTTACACTTTTGGAGGTAGATTTTCGGAAAAAAGATAAATTTTTAACTTGCCGCAAACAGTACAATCAAAGTTATATTTTTGTTTTATATCTACAACATTAGTTGCAGCTGGTTTATAATTAATAAAATGGCTCTTCTGTAAGTATTAGTAACAATTTATTTGATTAGCGCCATCTAGCGTTGCTGATTTTTGAACTAAAAAGTAGCCCTAAAATTCTCAACGAGAGTTTTAGGCATTTTTGGCCCTAGAGCCAAACAATAAATTATAAACCAGCCGCAACAATTTTCATAGATGTAAAATAAAAAGATGATTACGTTTGCACTATTAGCGGCAAGTTTACCATTCATCTTTTACCCGAAAGTACAAATATATAAAAGATCAACATTTAGGTAGAAGATGTATTAAAAACTTGCCGCAAACATTACAAACAACGTTAAATTTTTATTTTATATCGACGATAGAAGTGGCGGCTGGTTTATAACTTATCTTTTACCTGAATATCGACCTCTTATATATTTATACTTTCGGGTAAAAGATAAATTGTAAACTTGCCACCAACAGCATAAACCATGTAAACTTTTTATTTTGTATTCACATAATTACTGCCGTACAAGCAGAAAATGTCTAACGCTGGTATGCTGCAGAAAAACTGATATATTTGTTTGTATAGGAAGTAATATACTTAAAGATCAAAAGAACTAGATTGTTGTTTTAGAATAACTTCATCAAGCCTCGTAAGTAAATAACAAAAATTTTGACTAAGTGGTGTTTTTAATTGTCGAGCCAAATTTGCGTATCATTTCGTAATTAACAAAATAATAGTCTTGTTATACACAATTTTTTGGTTTAATTGTTTTTGGGATTGAATTTTTCGGAATATTATAATGACAAATCCTTATTTCAAGACCAAAAATTGAAAAATTGAGAATTCCATGCGAGTAGTTACAATATTTTGTCATTTCAGTAACTAATAATAGTAATCATATTAAGTTTTATTATTATTATTATTATTATTATTGTAATAATAATAATTTTATTGTTATAATTATCATTATTATTATTACTATAGATCATATAGTATTGCTGTACTATAATAGCAACTTTATAAATAACAAAAATAGTTATGGTTAACATCTATGAGGCTCTTTTACCGTCAAGCTTGAATCAGATGGCGCCAGGGTACGTCGCGGCTGTCATGGCCGTCTCACTCACACAACATTACTTTTCAGTATTGTATGTACATAGGAAATTAAAGTGTAGTGGTAAAGCGCAATATTTGAAATTTTGAAATGAATAAGGAAGACAAGAAAGAATATTATGGGAGCTTAAAAGTTTCAGAATTGAAGAAGCTTTTAAAAGGGAAAGGAGCAAGAGTCAGTGAAAGAAAAGCAGAACTCGTGGACAGGTAAGTGTACATTTTAGTTTATATTTACAAGGCTATTTATGTATTTGTTTACTAATGATTGGTCTCCCAATTGCTTCGAGCCACTTTTTTTTATCACACTATCAGAAGGAAATTTAAATTGCACTTTCTTATCGCAGGATATTACACTGCACTTCATTTTTCCTACTATCTTTAAACGTAAATGCAAACAAAAATTGTCTGCAAACAACAGCAATCATTTACAAAGGTTATGTCTTATGCTTTGCTCATCACACAGATAGACTCACGGACACAATACACTACTATACTGTAAATTTGACGGTGTGTAAGTGCAACGGCCATGACAGCCGCGACGTGCCCTGGCGCCATCTGATTCAAGCTTGACGGTAAAAGAGCCTCATTGAAATCGAATATTAGGTTATGTATTAGTAATTATACAAATATATTTATAAATTATACATTACTGCTCTCTAATGCAATTTGCACTGGCTTCCCTATGATTATACATTTTTTTTTTTTCAAGTGTCTATAAATTGTAATTCAAATTCTCGCGCTTTAGAATGGGAGCGGTTTGGACTTGGGGTGTAATCCGCAATCCCCGCCAGCAGTAACATATGTAAGACGTGACAACGTTGCGTGGTTGGGGGTGCTACTGTCGATTTACTGGTGATGTGATCCGCAATCCCGCCAGCAGTAAAGCAGACAACTTCGGTCTACTTGCTCTTTTTCGTGACATTTTTGCTGTGATCCCGCGCAATCCCGCCAGCAGTAAATCTGTTATTTCCACTTTTCTTTTTGGCACTTGAAACTACTTTTTTTTGGTCTGCGTGTTTGTTTACGTCTAGCACAATGTGCTTTGTTTACAATCAGAAAATGTCACGAAAAAGAGGAAGTAGACTGACGTCGTCTGCTTTACTGCTGGCGGGATTGCGGATCACATCACCAGTAAATCGACAGTAGCGCCCCCAACCACGCAACGTTGTCACGTCTTACATATGTTACTGCTGGCGGCGATTGCGTATTACACCCTTGGGAACTGGAATCGGAGATGCAAGGCGCTACCAACTTAAACCTTGCATCCTCGGAAAAAATATTTTGTCTCCGAGCGCTGGACTGAGACTATAATTCTTATTTATAGGTATTAGGGGTTACATCCTTGCGCGCTTTGCGCACCAACTCCCTCACAATTAATAACAAATATTTAATTTCCCGATTTTGTTAGAACAATTAAATAATTTGTAATTATATAATATATAGTTTTGATTTTTATTCAATGCAAAAATTGAAAATGCTGATTGTTACATCTTATTTTTAAAATTTACTCGCCCAAGACCGGTCTTGGCCAATCACGGAACGAATAAATTGATCACAATCACAATGTATAGGTAGGATCTTACAAATTTGTATAAGCTACTATTAAAAATTACTTACAAACGCATTCCATACGTTATTTTACATCACATTAAATCACTACTTTTATTTTCTCAAATTTCATTAATCGATTGTAACGATTCAGGACTTAAAACCTTCGATTAGCAGGTACTGAAGTTTGGTGCCATTATTTGTTTTTGCTTACTTTAACTTTTTGACTTTAAACTTACATTTTAAAAACGTACAAATACATAGAATACTTGCATCTCTAGATTTGTAGGGTGTACAATTAATTACTTTTTGCCAACTCAAGTTAGTGCAAAATTTTTTTTTTAATTCAAAACTTTTTTTGCATATTTCTCATACAACACGGAGTTAGTTCTATAACAAACAAATGACAAACATTGGAATCAAATAAAAGAAAAAAATGTAAATTAAAGACTGTGTGTTAGACTGAAACTTCCTAAGTTATAACGAAAGAAGAATTTTTTGGTACAATGGAAAGAGTAGAAAATTTTTTTTCAAGATATACAATTTTTCTAGAGTGTTCATACAACGAAAATGTCAATTTAAAAAGTTACATGTCAAAAAAAATTTTTACTTTTAATTTTTTTGAACAATTTTTTTTACAGCCGTAAGATTTTGAGACTGATGGAATCATTTCCTACAGTATGCAAAAATTTATATCAAATCAAAACGCGTGAACATATCTATGAATACATTTACAAATTTCAATCAATAAGTCTTTTTATGAGCTCTTAATCTCAAATGTTTAATCGTTGTAATGCCCCTGACATATTTACAGGTGCAGAGCAATTTAGCATCGCAGGTAACTAAACCCGGGAAACAATTAACAGCTGAAAATATAAATATACATCCATGTACGTGTCCCCGATAAAGAAATATAATTTGATTACACATTAATCAACACAAAACTAGTTTAGATGTTTATTGCAGCCTCGGTAGAAAAAATAGTGTTTACCAGAAAAGCGCCATCAAACTGGGGATTCTCTCCGGTCCATTCGGACCGCAAATAGGTCTCCATTGTGATAGCCTTTCTAGCTAAAAATATAATTAAAAATAACTAAAAATACTTATCATGCAGCTATAAGTTTAGCTGTAATTTTTCTATATTTTCAGCTATGACGATGGACGCTCTTGCGATAGTACAGGTTTTACCTATTTCATTATGTACTATGTCACTGATCATTTTGTGTAAAATTATTTTCATTTCTAACAAAAGTTAATTTCAATATCTATTTGCCTAAACAGATCGACAAGCGAACATTTTTGAAAAATATTTTAACCATTTAGAACAGATAATTTTTAATTTTAAAATAGTTAACCTTCAACCAAGTCTTCACTTGGAAATAAAACAATTTTTACTAAAATTATAATTATTACTTAAAAGATTTAAATATTGTATACAGCGTACCAAAATAAAGTCAATGAAAATTTCATTTGCTGCGTGTATCAATTTTTGATTATCAAATAGTAGTTTTTCTTATTTTTAAAATGATGCAGTCATTAGAGCAACATCATTAAAGGGCAGCAAGAAAAAAAGGGGAATAGCAACTAAGGAAAGAGGACGAAGATTTTGAACTTCATTGATATTTCCCGAATTTTTTCGATTTGTAGAATACCTGTTGATGCGTTAATATATTAGTATATTACAATTTAATATCTTAATGCAGGTTATACTATTTTTTGATTACTGGCTTGTATGAGAAACAAAATAATATTAAATATTAATTAATAGTTCAAAGATATTTTTTAATTGCTTGAAATTAAATTCTACTTTAAGAAGTTGTAACGTGACTCAAGCTTTTCTTTTGGATAATTGATTAAAATCGATCACGTAGTTTCTTTGGTAGCGTTTTAAAAATATTAAATTCATCGAATTGTTGCAACACTGAGAAGAGGATTTGTTTACTATCATCGTACACGTATGTTAACATATTAAAATATTATAATATTAAAATCAGCTCACATATTCCTCACAACTTTTTAGATTTAAACTGCACACAACGGAATGTTAATAGTTATCATGCCATATTTACGTTGAACCTGCCCTACGTTAAATGACACCACGCGGGATAATATTATGCGTAAGATAATAGTCAACATATGAAGTTAATTACTAACAAGTTCTTCTCTCAGTGAATATAAAATAAAAAATGATCTAGAATTAAAATACTTAACTTATTTATTCTTTTTACATAAGCAACTAGACGTAACAGTACATTTCGGACTATCGGTGAAAAATAAAAAAATTAAATCGTAAGACTTTTGTATGTTTGTACCCATGCTAAGGTGCGAACGTCGTTTTTCTTTCGGGCAATTTTGCGATCATGGTAAAACAAGTGTATTTGATTTTAACTTTTATAAAATCCAATTATACACGTATCAGGCGTATAATCGTATTTTGTATTGTAATTATATTCCTGACATATTACTCATACGTTTTTATCATAATTAAGGTTTTTAAGTTATTGTTTATTTATTTATATTAAAGCGTTTACATATAAGTAACTAAACAAAATATCCTCACAATTGCATCGCTAAAATGTAGAATGTACATATATGTAAACACGAAAAAAAGTGCAAAGAAATGCAACTAAAATTCAGTGTTTTTTCCCGAAGTATAGAGCATGTTAATTTGTGCCGAATGATAAATTATACAAATGTTTACAGGCAATTTTTAAAATATTCGGAATAATATTGATCGGACATACTATCTATCATACCTAGTAACATTAAAATAATACGAAAATAGTCAAAAAAGTTATTTCAGCTTAATAAAAAATATGCAATGTAGGATATGTAGTAAGGAAGAATACGTTATTATATCATATCAATCAAAAATAATAAACATTTTTTGTATTTTTTTACGTATTTCATCCATGCTGAAATTCAAAATATTGATTGTGAACTGATTATTCGTGAAAAATAGTATCACAACTTGCCAAATGTCAAATTTTTAGTTCTTATAAGGGTTGTTACTGCAAGCTGTTGCTTTTAAAAATGTATTGATTGGAGGCTATGAATGTAATTTCTCAGGAAAAATAAAAATTTTTTGAACTTTAAATCAGTCATACACTATTTTTACAATAATTATTTGCAATATGATTATTGAGTGTGGACTTTGCATTATTATGATTGTATAATCACTTGAATAAAATCAGTAAAAATAATTATTAAATACCTTGTTATCATCAAATTTTTGTCTAGTAGATTGTGATATTTTAATGCCAGAATGCTAAAAGCTTGGACAGAAATTAGTTGCAATAAAATATCTTTAGAAGATTAATTTCAAATTTTTTTTTAAACTGCTAAGCACAGATGATTCAAATAAATACATGGTTAGCTATTAAAAAAAAAAAACAATGTAAAAATTTTTATCGCCTTTTGTGTGTAAGTTAACTTATAAATTGTTCAGAAATATTAAATAACTAAAATATTCAAAAATCTGCAATATGCACGAAGTCAAAATGACTAGAGCTAAGTTTAATTTAGAATAGTTGAACAAAAATATTTTATTTGATAGAGAATGAATTTACAAACAGAAACTCTTAAAAAATGACAAAAATATTGATAAACACAAAGAATTTAAAAGAAAATGGTAGAACAAAGGATTATAGAAGAAAAAAAAAAAAAAAAAAAAACAGTTAAAATACGACGAAAAAGAAAAAAAAATAGGAGAAAAGAAATAAAGATGAAGTTTGGTGGTACTAAGAAAAATTTCGTGGTTTCGCCCAATCAAGAGTTAGGAGTGTAAAAGCAATGAAGGATAAAAAAATTATTTATATTGTTGCGAAGATCTAATTAAATAGAATAATACATATTGTTTCATTAAACATTTACGTCATTCCATTAAATGTAACGAAAAACTACATACCTGACTACTCTTTCATCTAATGAAATTTTTTATGGAATTTTTATGGAACCGTCCGTATATCTAGAAATATAATGAGAGAAAGAGGTAGAGCAGACATAAATATACCAAAACAGTAAGTATAGCGAAAGCCAAGTGCACGATAGGGAAAGACGGACTATTGCAAAAATAAATTAATAAAGCGAGGGAGGGGATGTAAAAAGCGGTGAGCTTAGTACATATACGAGCTGTGTCATCATTTACGGAGCCGCTAAGGCTCCTCTTGGTTGTGCGAATCGTGCGGTGCCATCCGTACGATATGGTCGTCCAGCGTATACCGTCTAACCTCACTCCACCTTGTGTGTACCGCAGCTTCCATGTAGCCACGCAGATGCAACGTGAATAAACATAAGTATAGAAAAGTGGTAACAGAACAGAGGCACAAAGCTACCCCATAAGTGCTTCGCTGTACTCCTGGAGCTAGTAGCTTTTATTTTTCTTTTCTTTTTAATTTTATCTTTCAATTCAAGTGTATGGATAAGTGATATGTCCCTGTAAATTTTTTTTTAAATAATATTCCGTTCGGTTTTTATTGTGCTACTCTTTTTTACGTACACCAAAACTCTTGTTGTCCAGAGCTGAGAAGAAGGAGAAAAGAACCAGTTAGTTTCGTGGTGGTGTGCTATAGTGTTTCCTAAGTCCTGAATGTATAGATCAAGTATATACACAAAACAAGGGAACGCGATTTCCACGAAGGAGTTAAAAGGAGCGTGTGATCAAAGAATCTCATTGAAAAAAATGAACAGCTGAATAAAAAAAAAGTTTTAGATTCAGCTGTATCCAGTGCAGTAGTCCACCCAGGTAAGCATTTCTGGTTTATTGGCCTGTACTTCTCATATTCCTCTACTGTATACCTGCTTCCTGATGCCAAATATACATATGTCGTATAGGTATGTACGCACCTGGTTATCCTTGTTATATTGTACTTGTGTGATTTCCATACTTGACTCTTATCTGTAAGATCTCACGTGACTTTTTTAAATTTAATATTTTAACTACTTTTTTTAGTCGAATGTTTTTGCTGCCGTAAATGAAGGAGTGAGATTATTTTTCTGATTCAGGAATATGAGAAATGAGGATATACAAATGTTAAAGTGTAAACGTGTATTCTTGTAAAGTACTTTAACTTATGTCAATGTAAAGTATGTGCATATATATGAGAAATTATGTTTCGTATTGTTTTAATAGCTGAATTTTGTTTCTCTTGACGCTAAGGAAGTTTTTAAAAAAGTGGTTTATAAATAAACAATTTTTTGTTATGATGACAAAGCTTAAACAAAATCTTGTCTACAAAAATTAAGGAAAAAATTCATAAGCGTTCTACTTTGACCTCGAGTGTTATTGAGGGCTTAAGTATGGGGATCTACAGAAAAGTATAGTAAGAAATCGTTTACTTTATTTGATGAAGGGATTACAGGTTGTGAAAAAAAGTATTATTCAAAACACGTTCGTAATTCACGGACTTAATTTGAACGAAAGCTTGTATGTAATTACGAAAATTTTCTTATAAACATATGTACACAAAATGTCTCTTAAAGTACAGTCTCATAAACTTACGGACAAAAAACGTATCTTTATGATCTTAGCCGTAAATTTTTAGATTCTAAAATAATCGAAAAAAAATCGAATATATTTTTGGACGAAAAATACTATGTTTTTAAGTTTTAAATTACGACTAAATCTTTTTTTACTACCATATTAGAATGAAATAGAGTTAAGGGATGTGTCAAAATCCTCAGAGCTAATAATAATAGTAATTGAAGGAGCGTAAAAATGCCAACAATTATTTACTACTTTATTTCTGAGTGCAAAATCTCAAAAAAAAACGACATTTTTGAGGCTTACCTTCACTTTCTAGGTAGTAACAATTAAAATTTAGGTGGAAATCGGTTACGTAAAAATTTTTTTACTTTTTTTCTCGCGATCACAAGACCAATCAAGTACATGAAATAACCAAAAAGCAGTAGGGGAATTTCGATTCATAGAATAATTTTACTGAAATAATTAAAAAAAAATACTTGTAAATAAAGTTAACTTATAAGTATCAATAACAATTTAAAAAGATTTTTAAAAAGTAAAAGGATTTCAGAAGATCAAAAAAATTCATGAGCGTTGAGGGAGAATTAAAACTATAGGGAAGGGCTCCAAGAAGTAGTAAATTGACCAGTCATGGTACGAGAAAGTGGTTCAAAAATGCAAAAACCAAATATTTTACACGAATGAGAATGCAATTGAGGAGCAGCTATTTAATAATTCAATACGATAATATATTTTACTCGACTACGCAACTCCTTTGAGGCTATTTGTGTAGTAAAAATCTAACAAAACAAGTAATATCTAAAAAAAAAGTTTAGTACTATCATAAACAAAAGAATAAATAATATACGATTAGTCTTACATTTCGTGTTACATAAGTTCATGCACGATACAAATTATTAGTAAAACTTTAGTGAAGTATATTAAAAAAAGGATAGCAAATCCTTTCATAAAATCAGAAGGAATAAGTACATCTTATTTATGAATAAAATTAAAATAACAATTAAATGTTAATGAAACAAATAAGTACTACAATTAAATTTATCTAAAGTTTTACGAATAAGTCTTTACTTGAAGTTATAATTAAATATCTCCAAGCAAGAGGAAAAATCCCTCGAAGTTAAAGAAAAGAAGTGTACTGGTTTCTTGCATCAAAGAGGACAAAATTTTTTTGGACAAAAATAATTTTTATGAAAAAAGAAAAAAAAACACAAAATTAAGTACTGTGTACTTTTTTAGGTCAGTAAAATAAATAATTGGTAAATTTGTCTCTAATTTGAACATGTTGATTTTCACTCGTAATAAAAAATGTATTCTGCTTTTGAGAAATTTTACACTTTGTTACGTGTAAACGGATGTTATTGGGTTAGAAAACGAGTTAAGCTTAGATGGTTCTTTTTACTGAATCTATGTTAAAAATTTAATCAGTGATTATTTTACGAATATAAAGTCTTCTATGTTTCAAAAGTTTGACTTTTAAGACAAATTTTTGAACTTGTCATAATTAAGGTGCCTTCTGACAATAGCTGCATCGTGATACTGTATATTTCTTACATCACGTTGTATACGCAGGCTACTATGACTAGAATAACACAAAGCAATCGATGTCATATGACTCCTACATTTTATATTGTATAGTATACATAGTAAAGCAGGCAATAGG
Organism: Copidosoma floridanum; assembly: GCF_036245765.1. Classification (NCBI taxonomy): domain Eukaryota; kingdom Metazoa; phylum Arthropoda; class Insecta; order Hymenoptera; family Encyrtidae; genus Copidosoma; species Copidosoma floridanum. The sequence continues at coordinate 2,287,371 of NW_028321897.1, read as the reverse complement.
GCTCGTAGTAGGCGTCCACTCCACCATGAGGGCTGCCTTAACCCAATAATCCAAACGCATGATACCAGTATCATATGGACTGGTGTAATTGTGCATACAGTTAGGTGCTTATGTTGAGACCACACTGCTGCTGCGTGATGCTGAGTGAGAGAAATCTGTAGGTATATAATCCTTATACTGCTGCGTGTATGTACTATGTATTAAGTTTTACTACGGGTATATCTATCGTAGATAGTCTGGGGGCCAAGTAGAGCCCAGTGACTTATTCAATTGGGATGGACCCACCAAACTTATATTAATGTATATCGACTTTCTAAACACTATTATCAATGGTGAATCACCGTCTGACTATTCAGTTTCTACTTATTAACAAATTTTGTCAATCAATTAACAATATTGTTTTTACGACAAACAAAAAATTGAACCCGATTTTTTGGCTCAATTTGAACAAAAAGTTATTTATAAATTATACTTTCAAAATTAATACTTTACGCGGAAAAATAAGTCACTAAGTGTGGAAAAATGTATTTTTTATGATTTTTTATTTCTCGTAGGTTCAAGCTCAATTTATTTATTTGAACTCAAAACTCATTTCTTTCTATCTACCAGCGGAAGGCAATTTGCATACAGAGGATGCCAAAACACTTTCCTAATACAACAGCTCATGTATATTTTAATTTTTTTTTTCATAAATATCAAGATTCTGAGAAGATACATTTTAAAAAATTTTGTCACAATAAATTAACGTTTATTCGTATTTAAATAGATGAATATTTATTTGAGTAAAATAAACATCACGTTATAAATCAATATTTTATTTGATTTGAAATAATGTTATTTGATTTCAATTAATACTCAGTTTATTTTAATATATATCATTTGTTTGTGTTCGTGTAAACGATGATTTGGATTGACGAAATTTTTTTGAAAATTGACCAATTTTTTTTAGTTTCTGGTGTTGATGTGAAATAATCATCACTGAATTTTGTATCGTATAAATTTATCTTATGAATACTGTATCGGATAAATTCATCTAAAACATTACGAGAAAAAATTATGTTGAATCTATACTGATAAAATTAAATAGTTACAACAATAAAAAAAAGACATTTGTTGAAATAACGTCTACAATAAAAACCAGACTGCATGGAAATAAGCATGGATGTGCATGATTCCAGTAAATTAGAACTTAAATCCCTCGAAAGTATAAAAAGTACTTAATTGATAACGAAATATTTATTAAATAATATTATAAATATACGACATATTGTACTCTAAAATACCAAAAAATTTTCAACACTTAATTAGTATACTTCTTTAGAAAAAATTATTATCCGTGTAAGCGTTTTCTTATGTTTGTATCAAGGATATTCGAAAATGTAACTCCGTTGGTTCGTTACATTTAAATACGTGTAATTATGAAGAAAAAAAAAAAAAAAACGCAGAATAGGACAACCAATATATAAAGGGCTATTCCTGTATTGATCATACTTGAAATAAATATCACAATATTCCGTCAGCGCTCTGAATCAATGTTTTTGTAGTATGTAGTTCAAGGTTCGATTCACACACTTAACGTTAGCTAGCTTTCATCGTGAATTAATTATTGTAGACTTTGCACATACGTTAAGCTCACGTGAATAACAGTTATATGTACTTTGTCTTCAAGTGAAGTGTTACTGCTGAAAATTTAATGAAAATGGTAATCATTAACAAGGTATGACGCCTTCTTCCCTCGTACATTGATTTACTTGTAACGTAGTAACATACTTTGTTCTCAAAACTATACTTTTGGAGCTACATATGTATAAAAAATTAGATATTAAGTAAAGTTTCGCTTTTTTAATAATAATAAAAATAACTATGTTTTGAAAAATTTTAAGGTTAATGCGATTGAATATAAGTAAACATATGAGCAAATCTACGAAACTACCTGTAACATTTGTAATTCTGAATTCTTGCTCAAACATTCAAATAAATATTTCCTATGTTATGTACATAAAAATCCATCATAATGCACAAATTCTACTTCATCAATTGCTTCAGTTATTTTCAATTTAAAATGAAAAAGAAAACAGAAAATTTTCGATTCAAACTTCATAAAAATCCCATATTCTTAACAACTTTATTAACGCAAAAGGCGATAAATCGGTCTCGAAATGCTTGCTATTACAAGTTAAATCTTTTCTAAAAAAGGTATTGAAAGTTGAATTGTATCCACGCATTAAAAATTGATCTATACTTCTGTAAATGATAGAGACAGTACAAAAAAAGTCACTGCTTAAATGCGGCTTTTTAATTATTTTTAATGTATATATTTTATCAACTATATAAAAACAAAGAAATTTTGAGCCTTGTCTCAAAGATGTGTCATAATTGTATAAAAAAAAAACGAAAAACTTTGAATTTTATTAACTAAAAAACCTAATTTCTTAAAATAGCACATTAAAAATTTAATTCCAAAGAAATTCAGTGTAATCTGTGATGACTGTCTTTTATTCTGTACTAGCCCCCCCCCCCGTCTCGGGTTCGCCCGAGTCTCACTGAATGGAACACCGTAGTATGTTGACACTGAATGTAAAACGTTTTAAATTACCAGAGCAACAAAGTCCTGGAGCTTAACCTCCCCATTTTTTACCATGGGCCCAAAGTGCAACTGCCGCTTTGCGCCCTTGAGTCACACTTTGCGCCCTTGTAATCACTTTGGACCCACGGGCAGAAAAGTTTTTTGCACCCTCCGGGCCCAAAGTACTTTTTTGCCCTAGGGCCCATAGTGATTTACTGGGCGCAAAGTGTGCCTACGGGCGCAAAATTGCACTTTACGCCTTCGGTAAGAAAAATATTATACGCGACTCGGGCACCAACCTACAACAAGCGTGCTTTTCGGGCGCTCATGTTTGTACTTTGTGCCCTAGTGACGTAATGTACCATTTTTCATTGCCACAATCAATACAAATCTATTATTATCCTACCATTTTTTCCAGCAAACGTGACTGCCTCTATACCTCAGAGTGATCTTCTCTGGCCTACTGTTGTAGCACCAGACTGATCGGGAGAAAAACTTTGTCTGAAGCGTTGGAGATAATTGTAGAGCTTTTTCCCAACGTTTTCCGGTATTATGCCGAGAACGTTGGTATCTAAAGCACCTTTTTTTTTTTTTTTTTGAGACCTCAGTCGTTTTGGTGATCTAAAGTGGGGAGATTGGTTCGTGATACTTCCCTGTTAGAGACTGTCCCGTTAGCTAAAGTTTATTTTTCCTTCTTAGCTGTTAGGTTCACCCAGCGCAGACCTCGGAGAGCATCGATGATTCCTGGTTAAATGATTAGAGTCGAGAGGGTAATGTAATGTAGGATTATCGTAAGATTGTTGTCAGTAGCCGGAATACTCGGCTGCACGGCTAACAAATCTGTTCTAGATGTACCTACTGCCGGTGAACGACTGTGACAATCGCCACTTTTCTCGGGGATATTATAACCAGACCCATTTACTTCGATTGCAGGTGGCTTCGATTTTACGTCGACGTTACTTAGTGGATCTAAAGCTGAACTAAAGTGAAAAGCTAGCGTATTTTTGCAAAACTCTAAGTTTATTTATTGCTATTGTTATCAATTTTTCTAAGATAAAAACTATACAAAAACCATCTAGGAAATATCAAGAATCAGTATGCAAAATTTCAACAAAATCGGTTGAGTAGTTTTCGCAGTTAACGATTAAAACGGTTTTTGCGACTAGTAAGATAAGATAATATAAGATAAGCACAATTGCAAAAAAAAGAGGACCGTTATGATATTTGCTATGTAAAAAATTGCTAGCTTATTAATGGCAGTCTAGAGGTAACTCAATTAATATACTTGATTTATGCTTCAAAGTGTCGAGCACGTGCGACTACGCTTTTTTTCGATAGAAGAACTAGGTGTTGAATAATTAACGTTCTTAAGCTGTATAATATCGAAAAGGTAGGAACTCTTAACCTCTGGACTACCCCTAAAATAACATTTTTTTTTAAACAATTGAATAGCTTAAGTGTCAGGAGTGTCCACTATTACCTCTTGGTACGGGATTACTCATCCAGCTGCTGTTAAGACACTTTAAACAGCTAAATACAACTTATGAACATAGTTTTGAAAATAAATGATGAAATTGTTAATAACTCTTGGTAATTGTTATTTTTTTTAGCAAAAACAATATTAATTTAAAGACTCACAGTTTCTCTGTAAAAAATTCAAAACGGTAATATAAACATTATTTCTACAATTTGTATTTTGAAATCTCTTGTAGGACATCATTTTTCAGTGAAAAATCTGCCAAGTAAAACAAAATATTTTGAATTTACTCATTAATTTAAAAATAAACGTTATCTTTGTAAGTATTAAGTGCAATAAAAATACTAAATTCAATAATTTATAAACTACAGATTTTTCGTAGACGTCTTGTAGACTCTTCATGTCCATCTTGAAGACATCTTCGAAGGTGTTTATTCCCAGAGATGTCTTTAAGATGGACATTATAAGTCCATAAGATATCTACCAGTAATCTTTAAAAAATGTGTTGGTTGGGATATTGTGTCGAAAAGTTGACTGAAACACCCTTGTCTCTTCACACACTTGCGAGCGCTCGTAAGGAAACTGAAGTGTGTGAGTGATCCCGTACTTCTTGCATTAAGTATCGTAGCGTAAAATTTTTTTGTATCCATAAGCAAAAAAAGCCAAATAAGTTTATCAAAATTGCTCGGGGGGGGGGGGAACCTCGTAATGTAACTGATTACACATATACACACATGCACACATTCACGCTCAAAAACCTTCGACAGATTACTCAGTTTCGATTTTAAACTTCCAGAAACACATTATGTTATGTTATCTTAAAAGAAATTTTAAGCAACTACAAAGCTTTTTTATCAGTAAACAAAAGCAGAGAAAAAACTTAATTTTTCAAAAATTGGATTTTTAAAAAAGTTAAAATTGTAATATAAAAAAAATTTATTAGCCATATTTTTTTCAGCAGTTATATCATTTATATATATTCTGATACAAAAATAATAAGCAAGTATATAAAAATTTGTCAAGTAGTTCCTTATAAATGATCAATTATATACATGTACACTTATACACCTACACACACCTGTATGTATTTTTTATATTTTTATATCAATAACAATTTTGTAAAAAATTTAACGATATTTTAGATGCTACGAAATAAAATATTCTTAAACGACAAGAAAAAAATGAAAAATAAATTTTATTGGAAAAACAAATTTTCTGAAATCGATGAAATTGAAATGAAATAGAAAAAAGAAACCAATTAATGCAATTGGCTTAATACCCTCATATATTTTTATAAGGAACAATCTTAACATTGTTTGTGTAAACTTTGCTATACCAAAAGTTTTTATTTTATAATCATTTTATCCCTACATGGTAAAGATAAAACTTAAGTTTCCAACTAAATGTTTACAACTGTTCGTGTGAAGTGGATTTCGATAGGCGGCGACACTACGACGTTTCATAGTATGGAGACACGCACACAGCCGTCAACTAAACGGTTTCCTTCTCCCACCCTGTGAAGTAATTTTTTCGGGCACTTGCTAGCATCGCTCGAGCTACTCTGCCTACTCTTCACTTGATTGCTGACAAGAGACATTGCTCTCTTGGACGCACACATCCAGGTAAATAATTAACTTTGTTAGTTCGAGGGAAATCTTCAGGTGAAAAGCGACTAGGTCAAAGCCATGTGAATTCACGCACCACGTAATCAACTAAACTATTGTCACCAGACCATGCTGCAGCAGCAAAAAAAAATACGTCAAATCTAGACAAAAGAAAACTTTCAGAGATTAGCTTGTCTATACGGCATTGCCTGAACTGCTTCTTCGTCTTCGCTCCGGCGTACCTAGCTCTGCAAGGCTTTTCTTCTGCCAGCGAATGAGATCGGGCGTCCGGAGGGAGATGCAAGTGCCAACATCAAACAGTAAGCCGCTATACCAATCATTGTTTTTATCTTGTCTCTAAACTATATGCTTTCCACAAAAAAATCCGAATTGAGCCGTGTGCAAAAATCAGAACTAACCTTATTTTTTCAACCTCACGATTCATCATACAGTGTCTTATATCAATTATTGGTAGCGATACAACCTCATTACCCGTTCAATTAACTTTTTAAAGATTTTCTAACGTCGTTTAAGGAATTATGGTAATCAACAATACTTTTGGTAACAAGCTCAGTAACTTTCTACCATAGTCCGCTTCATATTACGGACAAAACTTACTCAGATACAGTAAAATGACGTCTAAATACAAAGTTTTACGCCATCCAGCTGTAACGCAATTAATCTCCATAAATTCGGAAGTTCTCGTGTCATAGTTACCTGATACCGATTTAAGGTTGTATAGGACACACCCTTTTACGCTAGAGTGTACGTTTCAAACAAAATTTTTTTTCAAATCTTCTAAATACTTAACGATAACATTGTTAATAAATTTTAAACATATAGTGCGGCTAAATCAAGTAAAAATTTTGTTTGAACAAATTGCTCAATTATTTATAACAATATAGCCATTAAAAAAAATCTACTTAACGCTTGTTAACTTGTATAATTGTTTTCTGATTTCGATTCAAAACCTCTCAGTCTCTTGACAAATTAATTATACACAATTGTAACTTTTTTTGATTGTAAAATATTGATTATTCATGATAAAAAAGAATTGTTTATGAGAACTTTTCAACAAAGTAATGTTTTTAACATACATTATAAATATTTCACAATCAAAAAAAGTTATGATAGTAGATAATTAATTTCTCAAGAGAATGAGAGGTTTTGGATCGAAATCGGAAATCAACTATATAAGTTAACAAGCGTTAAGTAGATTTTTTTAAACGGCTATATTCTTATAAATAATTGAGCGATTTGTTTAATTTTTTCTTGATTTAGCCACACTATATGTTTATAATTTATAAGTAATGTTATGGTTAAGTATTTAGAAGACTTGATAAAAAATTTTGTTTGAAACTTGCACTCTAACATAAAAGGGGTGTCCTATACAACCTTAAACAACAGCTTGATCATCATGTTCAAAAACTTTATTTTTCAATTTACTTAGTAATCACAAGCGATTTATTAATCAAGGTACGCTTATTAAATATCACTCTATCCATTGAAAGTATCAGTTGTTGACTACATCTTGCTGCACGCCAGTTCTCTTTTTTGATAATTCCTTTGTTCTCGAGAAGCCGTTAAACGGACATTTTTTAAATTCTTCACTGTTTCTTCACTACAAGCAATACTATGAATAGAATCTCCGATATAGATAAATTGAAAGGAGAATACAAACCGATAATTTTAGGAAGCACTAAAAGGATCGTTGACATTACCTCTCATACCTTACACATGCACTAGTTTGCGAAAGTGTACGTACTTACAGCACGTGGTTGGGAATCTGATCATTTGACTTTGTGTCGACAAACTATCAATATGTATTAATTCTAATATATCATTTGTAAGTTCGTTGTTTTTAGTGGTTCTATTATACATTGAATTGATTGTATTGTAACAAAACAATTGTATGTAGACATTGTAGCACCTGGAGAGGGCTGTTGCTTTCTATTGCCGATAAATCCAAAATGTTGTGTAATAAAAATAAATCAGCATGGTTTGTATATCTTCACTGTCAAGTCGGAGATTGTCATGGCTTAAAAAATTTGAAAGCCTTTATTTTTCAGTTATGGAAGAATCCTTGTTGTTTTGGTACTTCTTATCTGATAATTCTTTTTCTCTTGAGTGGTGGTACACGTTTTTTAACTCTTCGCTGTTTAGCTCAAAGATGGTCACTAATTCCAAAACTATTAAATTTTGATTCAAATTCGACGCACAAAGTAGATGCATCAAACCAAACCCTTCCTTCTTTTCGAATCGTATCTTAAAAGTCTTGAAGAGTATTGGAAGACATTTACCAATCTCACATGATCCGAAGATGCGTTAAAAGACAAAGATTTTTTTTTAATTGGTACTTGAAAGTTAATGCAGAGTAGGTATACTTCAATTTGGACATGAATTGTTGATCAAATTATTGGGTTACGTCCTGCACGTGGACGCTCAGAACCTTATGCTGCACCCTCTTAGGTAGTGCAAAATTTCGGCAACTATGAAAAGACTGACGAACCTCTTTCTTTTTTTAAAAGTCCTCTTCCTACAAGAATTTATTTTTTAGACAAGTTTTAATTTATTTGGTAAGCACCTTAGTATAGTCTTTTATGATTTCGAGATGTTTCTCCTTCACTTCGCAATGGACAGTCATAAATTTGGGCTTGACAGATTCTTAAAAGTATCAGTTTAGAGGATCTTTTAGTTAGTGTTTCTGTAAAATAAGCTATCATATAATTCATTTATAATTAATCATTAATGTAGATTAATCGGTAAGGCAGAACTCAGGGATATAAACTCAATGGGATTTGTGTACTTACTTATTGATTGATAAATTAAACAAGTCTTTTAAATAAAAACATAATCATTTATTTCTATTTCTGGATACATTTCTGAACGTACTTTTAATTTCGACCAAAACAAGAAAACAAGCCTTTATTCTTCCCAGTTGTGGAAGAATCCTTATGGTTTTGATAACTCATTCTTGATAACTCCTTCTCTCTCATGTAGCAGTTCATTAGACGTTTTTTCAACTCTTCACTATTTAGCTCAGACACTGGCCGACGATCAATCGGATATTTTGTCCAAACGTTAGCTGAAAAATATCATTTATAATTGGCATTACTCTTTTTCTCAGCTGTATTAACATGTGTATTATTTTGTATGATCAAGTGGTTCATTTAATTTAGTGATTAAGATGCGTAGCCGCGTCACATGTAAGTTAAAGTAGCAGACGAGCATAGCACTAAGCCCATTTTTTACGTCCAAATCAGCTTCCAAAATTTTTCGAAATTAAAGAAAAAATATTATACATCGTGATAATTATATCACACTAATGTTTTGGACTCATCAGGCTTCTATTAGGATAAACTATAATTTCAAGAAGTATTTTGATAAATCGAATATACAGCACATTAATTTCCAAGTTTTTTGGCATGATTTCACATCAGTTGCATTATTATGTAACTGTTGCTGGCTAATATATTTCTTATTCTCTCCATTCGTACTATCGCTTTGATCGATTATTATAGTTGATCATAAATTATCTATGCTCATGTTTTGGAATATGTCTGTTATGAGTTATAGTTTAAAACGCAGTTCATTGATTCTCCACACTCCTACATTCTTTTTGCAATTTTGTGACAGTTGCGTTCAAACAGCTATAAATCATCAAAATAAAATAAAACTACTAGTGCTACAAATTTCCAGGTGTCAAGATAAGTACTAAGTCTTACAACGAATTCTAACTATGTAACGACTTCTATACTGTATGGAGTAGTACGAAATTTTAAAGTAGGGTTACAATTACCCTTAACAATTTATAATTTAAAATTAGATTTAGTTTATATTCAAGTTATAGTTTCACATCAACAAGCAGTACGCTTTACATCCAAGTACCAAATTAGCTTCTGCAACTACATTAGGTGGTAATTTTACAACTGGAGCACAGGTACTTTCAGGTTACACTTACATGCCTGAAGAATTAATGCCTAATAGTCAAATACATGATTCAAGCCTTCGATTACGTTATCCGTCTGCAACTCTATCGCAACTACCTCTGAGTTATACATCTGGGCCTCCTAATAGTGTGCCTACTCAAGGAAGCTCAATGTTATTCCACGATTATATCACAGGATGGTTTGCAAAGGGATGCACTCCAAGGATTATCTCCAAGTCAACCAAAAAGTAATTGTAGGAGTAAGTTTAGAACCATCACATTTTTTATAAGCTTTATTTAAAACTTTTTCATTGAACATTAATATTTTTAATTCACATTAAATATTTTTTAATTTTTTTAGAACGACGAGGAACAAGAGCCGGTTGTCATAGACTTAAACAACGCCAAAAAAATTATTGGGCAGTGTCTAGTTTATTACATAATTTAGCTTTAAGGTAATCAAGATAGAGGCAGAGGCAGAGTTGGACGAGGCAGTGTGTTAAATTTTGAATAACTTTTTTCATTAATTCTATTGTAGACAATAAATGAACGGATTTAGTTTTTGTGTACCTAAGAAAAAACCAAATTTTTTTTTAATTTGTTGTGTTTCTCATGACTTTCAAAATTTTGCTGTTTTTAGAAAGCAAGAATCGTTGTATTTAAAGAAATATTAACATTTTATGTTATTGTTCGAAAAATGTTTGATAAAAGTTTTAAAATAGTTAACTTAAACATTTTAAATAGCTTTTAAATAGTTTTTAATATATTTTTATTCAAAGCAGTGCTTATGTTTAAGACGGTCAGGACAAAATTGTTAAAATAATTATAGTCTAATACTAAAAAATAATCAATACGTGCTAATACAGTGACCTTAAGATTGTGATTAATAGTAGTAAGTGTTTAACATAATCATGTTCAAAAGTGGCAATTGCTATCTGTAATATTAAGTAATCATTAAGAGCAAATTATTCATTACATGTTGATGTATTAAATACAATAATATTATAGTTATTATTTTTATTGATCAAAATATTTAAAAAATAATTTTTTATTATAAAAAATATTATTACAGTAGTAATGTTTGACGTCGAACATTACAAATTAATCAACATACGCAAAACAGTGCCCTAATTATTTAGCATGTTAACAATTTTGTAATGTATAATTTTTCTGCGTTTCTTTAACTTTTGTACTTTTATAAAAGTTTAATACATGAAGTGAAAACATCCTATCTTTATTTAAATTGACTAATCCATGCTTTTTCTTTTGCTTCGTTATATATAAACTCAAGTTGTCACATAAGTATGTCCACAAAACTTATTGTAATGTTTATACAGATAATTAAGCAATAGTTAAATTACAATGAAACGGAAAAGTTGGTTTAAACAATTCTGTAAAGAAGAAAAAAAAAAAAAGCAGACAGAAATATTACGTTTAAATCTCTACTTTGTGTAGACCTAGAAGTTGCTTATGAAGAATGTGCTTTTTTACAAATTCAAATTTGAAATGTAAAAATAAAAAGTACTTGTTATTGATCTCAGTGGATGAAATTTTTTGCAATGTTATCATCACTGTGCAAGAATCATTTAGTTCATGAAATTATTGAAAATGTGTACTCTACTTGTTACTTGTGGCTGCAATATTACAGCTGTAGAGTATGTGGGTTGGGGGAGGGAGTGAGACAGAGTCAGAGACTAGGTGAGCAGCTAACGGCACCGCACCTTACCGAGCTCGTTGTCAAATTTATCACGAGCATAATATATCGGGATATAATGTAGTAAAATAGACCATGCTTATAGCCGATAAAGTCGTCAATTGTCCATAATATCTCAAAATGCTGGCCAGAAGTTGTACTAAGTTTATACCAGGGATCATAGTTAGATAATTTCTATTTAAAAAATACGTATTCAAATTATAGCCTGACTAATTGACAAAAGTGTTTTGTAATCATCGAAATAAATACTATTTTGCGACTATGGTGGAGAAAATTACGATTTTCAATACTTTGTTGAAAAGTCAAAGTAATCAGAACGTCAGGTAAAGCTTTCCGGTTGAATATGTGATAATATAATCCTGCGGAGTACATAGTTTTACATTAAAGAAATGATAAAGAAGTATTGGAAACACAAATCGTTTGCTGCACTGAGGAAAAGATATAATGAAATCAGTAAAAAATGTATACTAAATAATCGGAGTATGAATAAGAAGAAGAAAATCTTTTTTTTAAATTAGCAGAATGTGTTACTGTCTTTTTAAATTTACAACTTTGTTGAGTGAATGATGTATAAATTAGTCAAATGGATAATTATTTTAACTACGTAAAAAATGTAAAATCAAATTCAGAAGCAAACAGCATAATACTAATAAAATACAAGTATAATTATGTAACTGAAAAATATTGTAAAAAAGGTGATCCAGTAAAAAAAAAAGGTTAAAAAGTAAGAAAGTAGGATAGCAACAAAGAATTGATGTTACAGTTAAGCTTGTTTACTATAATACTAAATTAACATCAATATCCAAAAGCTAACATGGGCAGCACGTGTTATACATAGCTTAGATGAAGATAGGTATACAAATGTTGAATAAATAAATTGAGTTACTGGAATAAAAAGAGAGATGTACAATACAATAATAACAATAGGATATAAGTTCATCAAAGAACATTAGTTGAGGGTTAAAATGTAAAAGGTGAATGTGTGTGAGTAAGATATTTAAAAGTCATATAAAATATCTATTATCATTTGAAAACAGTGAGGTAAGCCCATAAAATAATTAGAAGATACAAACAGCAAAAAAGTAGTAATGAACTACGGAAAGACCAGAAATAATGGCCTAGAAAAAAAATTCCATAGATAGTCCAAACGATTCGCAGGCCAATGAAAAAGCGCTTTTTCGAAAGAAATGACAAAATCAGTTCAAACTTGCAATAAACTAATTCAAGATACTAGAGAAGCAAAATCACAAACTACAAAAAAAATATGTCAACAGTATGGAAAACTACAACGATTTGATGTTTTTGAAATTGAATACTTAATAAACTCTACTACAGAGCAGAGTTTAATATATGCGCGTTTAAATTTTTAAGAGAAAAAAACGCAGGGAAAGTGGCTGAAACTGCTGAAAGCTGGTAGACATTGGTGTGCCGACAAAAATATTTGTATGTATTGATAAATACAATTCAAACTAACTATAGATGTTTAATTATTATCCTACGTAACATATCATTTTTTGAAAAGCATAAATGATGTTAAATGTTATGTTCATCAAATAAAGAACTTACAAAAATTGAAGATGATGAAATCTATTATAAAAATACATCTATCATGCAAAATGCAGTCAAATTTAGAAAAAAATGTGTACATGCCTGATTCTTTTTTACTTTTGTTCATCTTTGTACTGATTGGATTTGGTACTGTTCAAATATTAAACTTCTCCTTTAGAGTTCAGGAATTCCTCTGAACAGCAGAATGTTCGTGAGTTTTAATTCTTCCGTAGCGTTGTGAATACTGCCGTCTGGTCTATACTTTGCCTTATTTATATCGTGGCCAAACTTTATGTCGATGTTAGCTGACGACACAACCGAGTTAGCTTAATCAGTTATCAGGAAAGAGAAAATTACTTTCTGTCGTTTTCTTTTGTAAAATATGCTCATGAGCACTGTTAAAATTTATGGACAATATACTAGGTAATTACGGAATTGTGGTTGGCAAAAAGTGAAACGGTTCAAAAAAGAGTACAACATTTCTACTAATACATACCTCGAAACGTGTATCGATTACTACAATCAAATCAATGAAGTTTTTGAAATTGTACTGAATTTTTCTATGGTTACTCTATACGCCAAGTTTGGGCTTGAATTACTTTTTGGAATGTTAATATGGGCGTCAACTTTTCTATTTCTCATTGAATTTCTACCTATTCATCGAACAGATCGCAATATCAAATATTTAGCAATTATCAAGTAGAAAGTTGGGAAACCAAATCGAGCCCAACGATAAGGTTGAAAACTTTAATTTCCGGACTTTCTTTAACGTGCTTTAATGATAGGAAATCCAGCCTTGTTAAACGGTTGATAGTATACTAATTACTTTGACTTCAAATTTAAAATAGCAGAATTAAGGGGGCTCCTACGACTACTGCTGAGGTCATAGGCAAACAAAAAATAAAGTTTTGTTTTTCAATAAACAAATGTGTCTGAAAATCATTATGATATTTTTAGTAACGTAAGAAGTGGAAAAAATGATATTTATGTGTGTAGTTTAACTTTGTACGAAAAATTAATTATTGTTTTGACCAGTCTAGTGCATACGAGGGTACACCACCAGACCAGACCACCTGTGTTGGTGTAGTATAGCGATGTAATATATAGGTATATGGTATATATATGTCGTGTTTGCATGCCTTTCTGCTATTACTCTCTACCTCTATAGTGTTTAGTATCTGTATGTCATTAACATCATTTAATTGATAAACAATGGATGACGGTCCTTCTAATCCACCTAAAAAAAAAGAATACCACGCACATAGAGTCTCAAGAGGATGGAGGAAAGGCAATGGCAATCTCAACTTTTTGAAAACTCGCGCGATTAGGTGAACAAGACGTCTGCTACCCACGTGACCTCCTGACCTCCCGGACACTATTTATTTATTTCCATCACAAATATCTCGCTAAAATGGTCCTTTATCCACAATTTTTAATACAGCATATTACAGAGGAAGACTTCATCTACAAAACGTATATATTCAGTCTGCTGGGACATTTAATTTAGGTTTATTATAAACGAAAACAAATTGTTTTTCACGCTGCCCCATAGGAACACGTGCTAATAGTTACAACTTTGAGCTCGGATTTCTCAAAATTTTGACCCATTCGAAGTATAATTTAGACCATCATTAAATTCAGTAGACTTTTATTTACAAGAAATAATATATCTCTGTTTGGGGACTTTCGTGAAGGAGCCCTCTTAAGCAATGCTACAAACAATTGACACAAAACGTGAATAAATAGGAATTTTTTAAGATTTTCATACTTTTTGCAAAATTTCAGAATCTAGTTGGCCGGCGATCGGTGTGTTGCAAAACAGAAGTACATTTAATTTAGTAAAGTACTAATAAACTATCAGCAATTTTGAACGTAATGTATGTATAAGACAACAATAATATAAGCTTTGTAAAAAAAAAAACCTTATCCAATCCCTAAACTTTAAACTACAAGCAATTCCGAAAAGTGACAATATTTTGTTAAATTATCTGTGTGTTTATTTTTGAAGTTATTAGTTGCATATGGCTGTGTGTGTGAGCGCGCGCGAGTGCATGCGTGCGTGCGTGTGTGTCATTCTCTTATAAAATAATGATTATACATAGCACTTATCACATTTCAGTGATGCATCTGACAGAGGAAATACCGAAAAAATCTATACAAAATAGTATTAAATAATATTTATTACGAAATTTTACCGTGTTATGAGAAAAAGAAAATATTCAGCCTGAGATAAAATCTTGGCTCCACACTGTATCCACAAAACGTTTGCTGCATAGTAGAAAATATTTTTCGCGTACTCATCTATTAATCTGTGGGAGAAGAATCAATTTTCCGCACTAAAACATTGTGGAAATGCATTTTTTTTAATTTCCTTATCTAAAATTGAAAATTTTCAAGTTTTAACAGTTGTCCTGTCAATGAATAAGTTACTGGCCCCGACGAAAAATATGTATTGAAAGCATTGACACTCACGATACAAGATAATACTAAAATAAGAGTGAAATTCAATAATTAGGCTGGGAAAAAATGGTTAAATTTTATCTGGGTGGAGTAAAATCATCCGCTATAAATTGAATAAGTCATTACTTTTAAAAGAGGTACTAGAAATTCCCAAAAAAGTATGTCCATCGATGTATCATGTGAATTATGGGGTGTCTTACTTTATAACTCCTTTTATTTTATGCATCAGATACAAAATAAAGTGTATTCCCAATTTGTAAGGCTCATATTAGATGATGTATGACATGATAATCGTAATTATTGTTAAAATTCAATAATACAATAATATAATCCATTACAAATAATAAATAATAATAATAATAAAGATACATAATAGCGTTGACATCTTTTTTTAAAGGCTCCAACGCGGAAAAAAGTGTAGATATCAGAAAAATAATAAAAAATCTTAAAAAATTTTTGTATTAAAAAGTTATAAAATTGCATGGAGACTGCTTGAAAAGACAGTACAAGGTGGCTTCACATAAAATCAAAATACTACAATATTGAATAAAAGTTGGATAGGTCATACTTTAAGACAAAAGGAATCTCCTTTTAAAATTTCAAACCATGGAATCAGGTAAATTTTTTTAGAACAGGTCATCTGAAAATTTACTTGTTACATGAGCTCTTTTTGAGGTTCATTGATTTTGCAAAAATTACAAAACACAATATATTCCCAAGTATACTTGAACTTTTATTACAAAACAAGATATTGAATTAAGAAATCCTAAACTTTCCAATCGTGTCAAGAAAGTTGTCATACGAAATAACAGACGTCGAACATACAGGCGTGAAAGTCAGACTAATTTATATTTCAAAACTAGACTATTTTGTAGTTCCTACTTTTGCCATTTTATTTATAACTATTGCCGATTAAGTTGATTAACAATACCTTCACACCAACTACCACACGCAGAATAAACACTATTTTACCAGCGTAAAACCCTACTGCTATACTGTGTCCTACAAAGTTTTTTGTACAAGAATAACACATATTGAAAAATACAACTATTTTGGAGAAACAATAATAAAAGGTTTAAATTACTGATAAAAGAGTATTTTTTATTATACACGAAAACTATTGCCATACCACTCAAACTATTTCATGATCATCCAATTCCATGTTTCTACCACCCACTGTTGTACAAAACTCTCAAATATACGTACTTCTTAGGAGAACTATCATCAGGTTGTTCATAACCCCTGGAATTTTAATAATTTCCATTTTAAAATAAATCAATGTGCATTTATATGGATTAATGTTAGCAAGACTGTAACTCACAAATACATTTTTATTACAGATCCAAAACTTAGTTAAATATTTACATGAATAAAAAATGTAAGTAAGAGTCTTAGTAAAATTCAGTAAATATGTTAATATTACTGTAAATAAGAGAAACAATGAGAGTGAATACGCATACGTGCCATTACAGGAAAAAATTTGCTTTCAACAGTTAACTTTAACATCATGTACAAAAAATACACGCAATTGTTCATAATATTTGGTCTGACGATGATTAACGAGTTTTGCTCTGGCTCATCTTCCAACGTTGATATTTTTTCTAAACGAACTGCATCTATGCACGACTCCTTGGCAACTTCCTCTGTCGCACGACCAACTTTCCTTTCGTATTTCTTAAGTGTTACTGAATCTGGCTAATATACATTTATAACAGATAAACGTGAGTTGTGAGTCTCACCAATTTCTGCATCAATAATCCCTGAAATATGTAAGTATTATCATGCACATACTGGATCGTATGCTAAGACAGTTAAGTGTGTGCAATCCAGAGTGTCTTGATAAAAAAAATTTTCTTTTATCGACCATTATTTATTGATTAGCATCTTTTTCCGCATACACATGATGACATTCAACGTTATTTAAGTACATATCACAACAATTTACATTATGAATATTAAACTAATTAAAACCCCCCTTCAGTGTTCGATCTTATAAAAACATCTCATTACGTTTTGCAAAGCTAAGATCAACAGTAACAAAAAATAATTTTAAAAAAGTTTCACTGAACATCGATATTAATTATTTATTATGTGTCACACTCCAAAACTGCTTCTAATAAAAAGTCAAGTGACTTAGTGAGATGTATTTCTTTCTGCAAAGCATATAGATTGTCTGCCAATTAAAAGAAAAAATGTACATCTCTGAAAAGATACTTAGAGCCCAAACAAAAATTTATGTCCGTATGTATTACGTTTATTGATATTCAAATAACGCCCTAAAAATCTTCTAGTTAAAACTCGAAGTACTTAACTAAGATTTTTTTGCCAACAAAACGTTGAAATTTAAGTTGGAATTTTTGATGCTAAGCATAGTGTAAGCTGTTTGGCAGGGAGGGAATCATGGGCTTAATAAAAAAATATAAAGTAAAACTTCGAATGAACAATTGAATTCCACCCAAAAATTTTTACTATCGTTCGTCACATTGATTGCAGGCTGTGTCACGCTTTAAAATTTCTTGTAATTTATTTTTCACAACTATTTGGACACTTAATAAAAATGTTTTTTTTTTTTCATGCTCAAATCGTTGACCAACTAGAAAAAAAATTTATGTATAAAATGTTGATAAAATGAAAAGCCTACAAAAACTCTTACTTATTCATGATTTATGTCTGTTGTATATCATAACACGCTATTAAACTACTTCAGACTTAATAATTTTGGTGTGTATTTCATGATAATAATATATTAAATGAAACGTAGATGAAAAATGTAATACTTACTAAGTTTTGTTTTACATGGTAAGTATAAAGTTAGTGATGATCTCGCAAAAAATCTTAGTGGGTTTTGTATTACCATGTGAAACAAAACTTAGTAAGTATTACATTTTCCATCTACGTTTCATTAAACTACTTGTAAATAAAAGTTTAGATACTTAGAAACAGTATTAATCGTTTGGAAAAGCTAAAACCCTTGGTTAGAAAGAAAAAAAAATTCAAACAAATAATTAAAGTTTAAAAAATAAATTTGTATAATTGTTTAACATATCAATTGTAGATTGTCACGCTTAGGAAAATACTTATAGTTAACTATTTAGATACTTAACAATGTTTATTTCCTTTTGCAAAGCTAATATCGTCAGTTAACTAGAGATATATGATAGTTAATTTTTGAAAAAAATGAGTGATGTTTACTGACAGTTGTGAAGTTAATATTTTATGTTATGTATAAATCATGTCACGACTCAAAATTTCTTGCAGTTAAATATTTTTGTATCTAACAATAATTAATTTGTTTTTTAAATTTTTTATCATCGTCTAACTGGAGACATTGTAGTAAATTTCCGTAAATATGAGTAATGTTTATCAAAAGCTGCTAAATTAATAATGTTTTATGGAATGAATAGGTTTCGTCATGCTCAAAAATTGCTTGCAGTTTCATGATAAGGTTCTTAATTAGAGTTTTTTTCCTTCAATGCTCTAATCATCAACCAACTAGATTAAAAATTCTGAAGTTTTTAAAAAAGTTCACAAACTATTTATTTATGGCTTGTGTCAAATATATGATGTATCACGCCACTAAATTGTTTCAAATTTTAATATAGTGTAAATCGTTGAGTAAAGCTAGATTTCTCGGCTTAATAGAAGAATTAATTATAAATCTTCAAATAAATGAAAAAAAAAAATTCTACAAAAAATTTATTTTGTAGCTTCCATGCTCTAAAATTTCGTGTAATTAATTAATAAGGCCTTAATAAAGAGCATTTTCTTCTGCAATACTCAAATCGTCGGCAAACTAGAAAAAAAAAAATAGCTGTAATATAAGTTCACAAAATCGTAAAAATCTTCTCATTATGTAGGTTTTGTGTCAATTATAAATGTTGTGACACGCTAAGCTAATCCAAATCTCTCTCTCCCTTTAGGTTTAATCTTACTTTTTCTTCATATTTAAAATTTTTTTTTCGTTATCTAAAATATCACCTTTACTTTTTCTTGGGAATTACGTCATGTTACGTTGTTACAATAAAGCGATAGCTAACTACTTAATTAGGAAGAGTAAGAGAAAGTGTAAGACAATGAAAGTTTTTTCCATAGGCTAAAGCTGTGTTAATTTTTTTCTCGGGATAAGACTTTCATGTAACATTTCGTAATGTGCAAGATATAACATTCTTTTGTACCTCGTTTTTCTTAAACTTGAAACTCTGTTCGTCCTAGTGCTAGAATTTGTAGAGTTTCAGAACTATAATAGAGAACTACTATTTCGACGCACTGCTACAAAAAATTTAATGAAGGATATTTATTTGTACAATTTCTCTTATAAGTATTTTTAACAAGAGACAAACTGTTCTTGGAAAGAATGATTTCCTTTTAGTCAAGCACTTTTATAGTTTTGTTGAAAAAGTATTATCATTAAAATTAAACCTTAGAGGTGTATCTAACTTAGCTTCGAAATAACACAAAGTGTACTCCAGTATTTGACGATGCTAGCTAAGATTTGAATGCTTAATCCCAGCTTGTTTTCTTATATACTAGCAATAACATAGAAAATTACAAAACATTCGACACGTATACTTTAGAAGCTAGGAGCAATGGCTTGAACTAATATTCAAGTTTTTATTGTCTCTCTCTATAAAATCCTTTAACAGCATCAGTAAAACAAAACTTGAAAAATTAGAACTGAACAAAAATTGAAAGCCTTTGTTGTGCTTTATATTTATTTTCTATAATCAGTAATGTACACGTTAACATTATTGATAAGCATAAAGCATTGGAAGTTAAAATTAATATATTTAATACGCGATACACCTCTTTTTACTATTGATCACTTTGCATTAGATGTCCACAATTCGAATCAATAAGTGAAATAAGGCCTAATTAATGCTGTACAAGCTTTTAAAAAATATATTGAAGCCTTGAAAAAAATATGGTATTTTACAAATATAAAAGGATAACCATGTCAATTAGTGAAAATATTTGATAGTATATAATTTTTATAAATTTTGATAATCTATCTATTATCACATTAACATTCAAAAAACTTGCCAAAGGCTGCTTTTAACGGTACAACATAACGTAAGCTATGGTAAAATAAAACTTCTTCCTAATCATTTGCGTTTTGGCTGTTGCAGTGAAATGAGTGGATCTCGGCTTGGCAGGGGTCGAATGGGCAGGTTGGCGATAATCGGCTGCGTGACCATCACTGTGATTATCGTGATGTTCATTTATAAAACAACAAGTGCCGAAATGGCCAGGCTGAAGAGTCTTCACGCCAAATGTGCGCAGCAACAGGAGGTGCTGGCCGCTCAGTTACAAGGTTAGTTGAGATTCTTGATAAGAATTTCAATGAGAGTGAACTTTTTTCTTTTTCAATGAAATTACATAAATAATTTTCGTAATAACGTGACTGTTAGGTTTACAGAATAAAACCACTAAATATAATATAAACAAAGTATATCCGTCATTGCATGTGTGGTTATATACAATCATTTATGTCAGTTTAGCATTGATTTTTTTACCACTAAATATTAGAATTTTCTTTTTTTTTTACAACCTATGTTATTTACAGTAATTACTATAGGTATTGTATACATTCATTGAATTATCCATCATTTTATAACATTGTCATGTGACAAAACTCTTTTCATTATAGTTGCCTGATTATCTGCTGAGGAAAAATTGTTTCAAATGTAGATTCGTTTAATTCGCCACGGAAATTAAAATTAAATAGGCTTATAATAATGAAAATATTCTTTGATTACAGTACAACCGAAAAGCTTTTTCTGAAATCATTCTTGATTTTAAAATATCTGTATGATTAATATTATGAAAACTATTTTTACTATTGTCAGAAATAGAAATTTGAAAATTAACCGCCGAATGTACATAAGCATGCCATTCCTTTCCATTCTAAAGTACCTTAATCCATTTATTACCTTTCTATGTACTAAATTCACTGATTCATTGTTTTCTTGACATTATCTTATTGTCTTTACTTCGATCTACCAACAAATTCCCTTCTCATTTTGAGTACCAATTTCTACGAGAAAACTTGTAACTATCCATTGTTGTAATTTAATAAATCATTCAATTATAATCTACGTGATTTTGTAACCTTACATGTATCCGGTCCTTTGTAAAACTTTTTAATTTTATTGTTATGCAAACCCCTTGATTCTTAAACTGTACGTTACCATACTTTCCTCCAAAATTTTCTTATTTAATAATTATAACTGACTTCTGAAAGTTGGATGCAAATTTTTTTCTAACGATACTACTCACTTTTCAAAAGTTACTGTCACAATCGATTAATATAAAGAAGATTTAATCAAAAAAAAGGTCAAATTTTTGACAAAATAATTAATTATATTTTTTTAAATACCCTAGTTCGGAAAAATTTCACATAAACGTTGTAACATAACTCACAAGCGTAAAAACAATAAATTTAGTACAATGTATAATCCTATTATTTAAATGTTAATAAATTATTAAACATTAATGAAAAATTTTAATATTTCATTAAGTAACGAATCGATTTACGTATGTGGAATTTATTTCATATGTATACTGCATTTTTAATGAATATATATTTGTAACTAGCTACATCAATAGATAGATTATTAGACATTCATAAATCTCAATAAAATTTTAACATGTATAATGTATAACAACGTTGTATAACATGTATAACATGTATAACAACGTTGAAAATAAAATTTTTTTTTTTATTTACGTTAACGAGCCCAATATTTTTACGAGTAATAAATATATATATATGTTGAAAAGTTGAATAAATCTTATGGTATTTATTTCACGTTACAGTAATTTACGAGTACAAGGTGCAGCTGGAGAAGACCTTGTCCAACGAGGAAAGTGCAAACGCCGCAGCCAAGGAAGAGCTTCAGAAAAAAGCTTCACGCGAGCGATCACTGCGGGACAAAGATAGTCTTGAAGCGACTCAGCGCTTCAACGCTTTACAACAGAATTATAAGCTGCTTCAGACCGAGCATCAGGATCTTAAAGATGACTGCAAAAAAAAAGAAGAAGTGGCCTTGGAGAATTCAAAAAAGCTTGAAGCCACGCTGCTCGAGTTGAGGCAGCAGCAAAAAAAGATATCTCAAGAGAGCGAAAAGTCAAAGCAAAATCTGGAAAACAAATACCTCGAGGTAATGCAGGAGAAGGACCAAATCGAGGAAAAGTACAACGAGCTGAAAAAGTCTACTGGCGAGAACAGTGGTTATACGGATCACCTACAAAAAAAAATCATCCAGCTTCAACGGGAATTGGAGGAAGCACATCAGGTATAAAAAAAAAAACGTTGGTTAAAATAAAATATCCAAACTTATTATTAATTGCAAAAATCCATTGAATTACTAAATTCTTTACTTTCTATGTCCGTATTGTCGTAAAATTGAGTTCTTAATTGTCTAAAGTTACAGTGTTTATAGAAAAAATTACAGTATAGAGGAAAGTTAATCGCAATGAGTAGTGTAAATATTTTTTGATAGATATTGACCATTTTTTTCTAAAATATTTGAAAAAAATGGCTGTACTCTTTAAAATATTTTTTTTAAATAACAAGAACAGCTTTTTATGCAAAAAATAATTTTTTTTGTCGTAACTAAAATTAATAGACGGCACGCGTCAAAAAATCCTCTTTACCTCGTGTTTAGTACACATGAATAGAGTACGGTTTCTTAAATTATATTTTAAATAAATTCTCATATTATCAATCACTTATGGTCTCAACAGATTGAATAAATTTAAAAACAGTTACAAAATTGAAGCAAGTTTTTTTAAGGTTAAATGCACGACATTGATTATAGAATTTTCTTTAACTCTAAATAGATAAAAAAAAAAAAAAAAAATGAAATGAAATCAAAAAAGACATGAAAAAGACATGAAAAAATACAATGGAATGAAAAAAAAAAAAAATAAAATAGAAAAAGAAATGAAAAAAAAAGATTAAATAAAAAAATAAGCAAACCAATAAAATAAAAAAAATTAGTTAAATACTCACGAAGTTCAACCATTGTGAGTACTGAACTATTTTTTTAATTTTTTTTTATTCGTTTTTCAAGTTTTTGTTTTACTGAACTATATGCATGCAGTACTTATTCTCATAGAGCTTCGTTCATCCTATGGGTCTCGCGACTCCCTTGTTACCTGAGAAATTGTGTTTCTTTATTTTATGATGTTTTTCGATACACATCTCATGTTTAATTATTTTCCGGCACTCATCTCATGTTTGAATAACTTCGTTCTTACCGTGGATCCCATGACCCATTTATGCCCCCTGACTTGTTTCTTTTCATTTTTTTCATTTTTTTTTTAACTTCCTTTATTTCATTTCTTTTTTTATTTTTTTACTTAATCTTCTTTTTTTCATTTCTTTTTTTATTTCATTCCATGGTATTTTTTCATGTCTTTTTCATGTCTTTTTTTAATTCATTTCATTTTTATGTTTCATTTTTCATGTCATTAATTTTGTTGCTTTAATGTTTTTTTAATTTATTTCCTTTTTTTCATTTCATTTATTATTATTATTTTTTTTTTATTTTCATTTCCTTTATTTTTATATCGTTTCCTTTTTCATTTTTTTTATCATTTCATTTCATTTTTTTAAGTCTTTTTTGATTTCATTCCCTTTTTATGATTTCATTTTTTAATTATTTTTCATATTATTTTCCATTTCATGTTTCTTATCATTTAATTTTTTAATTTTTATTTTATACCTTATTTTTAATTTTTCTGTTTAATTGTTTATCATTGCATTTTGTTAAAATTTTTTTCATTTAATTTCTGTATATATATTTTTCTAAATTTTTTTTTCGTAATCATTTTATTTCAATTTTATAGCCAATGATTACAATTTTAGTTTTATTTTAAAACATAAGATATTTTTATGGAAGTGGATTAGAAATAAAATATTGAAATTGAATGTAAAATATTTTAATTACTATAATATAAAAATACAAAAATTGCGCATATGTTGTTTATTGATTGATTTGTTAAATTAATTATATAATTATTTAACACTTTGACATAATTTGTTTATTAAATTTGAAATAATTGCCCTTAAAAACTATTGAAACGATACGTAACTCGATATTTACATATATAATGATCTTACATGATTTATTTATTATTAATTTTATAAATTATTATATTTATATAAATGTGTGACATTTCAACATAATTTGTTTATCCAATTCGAAATAAGCGCCCTTAAAAACTATTGATACGTTCTGCAACTCTATTGTATATATTTATTTTAATAATTTATTTATTTATCAAATAGTTTATTTATAAAAGTAATTATTAGCATTATTTTATTGCAAAAAAAGCTTAGGTTCAAAAACAATCGGTCGGTATTTTATGCATCAAATGCATAAAATACTAATATTTAATGCGTAATAAGGCGCCTTGTCCAATTTTATCTACATAACCATATTTATGATAACTAATTTTTTTTTTTTTTAATTTAATACTTAGAAAATATATTTAGCATTTGTAAGGTCAATTAAACAATTTAATAATTTAAAACTGTGTTTCCAGTAGCATACTTTATGTAGACAATAAGTATAAAAGTAGTTGAAACACCTCGATAGCCCTGAGGTTAAAACGCTTTAGTATCAATCGAAAAGTCATGTGTTCGTTTCCTGGGCGCTTTTTATTTGGTTTTTTTTTTTTTCTTTTTTTTGCTAGGAGGACGAGACTTCCATTAAGTGACTTCTGTTTCATGAAAATCTGTAGTTTTTAAAATTTCAGCTCCTCAAGCACGTGACATAAAGGACTTCGTTCTAAAAACCTCAATTTATTATTTAACCTTATGGATGAATCACATAAAATTGCATTTATAAGGAAATGATTTGTTGAAAGCTCCCAATGTTTTGTATGATAGATTACTATTATATAAACCTATAAAATTTTTAAATTAATCCACAAGTTGTTTTTTTAATAAAATAAGAAAGAAAGGGTCAAGTATTCGTAAACTCGCATTTATAGGTATATCCATATGAAAAAAATAATTCCCAGCGTTTCTACGTATTTGCGATCCTCCCACCTCTCTTAACTTTCCCCCCGCTAACTGTAATGAACGTTTTTAACTCAAAAAATTAATTACTGTATACATAGAACCTCGTATGAATAAACCATTGATGAAAAAACGATGAAAAAAATGTAATATTTTTGGAAAAAAGTTGGAAAACTTTGGAAAAAATGAAAAAATTGAAAAAATAATCATTTCTTGATTTATTTAAAAATTAACAAATTAATGAAAATTAAATAAACATTCATTAATATATGGAAAAGCTGCTGCTAAAAGTATGTTGTATTCAAGTTTGGAAAATAATTATTCAATTTAAAAAAAAATATATTTAATCAAATAAATAATTTAATAATTAATATAACATAATATCAAACCAAATCAATTAATAAACAGTAAATAAAAATTTAAATTAAAAGTCAGTCACGAACCACAGTATAAGTAGAAGAAACCGAAACATCATTGTTGGGAGCGCTTGTAGCAGAGTGAGTAAGATACTCGGTTCGTATGCATCAGAAGGTCGGCAGTTCAAATATCTTGGAAAGAGTTTTTTTTTTTTTTTTAATTTTGGAGGAAAAAAATTTAAAGTTGGATAAAAATTATTGTGAGGAAAAAAAAATTATGATTAAATGAAACATTAATTGCCTGGTGTGTGTGCTTTGATGGTATAGTGTGAAGGGGAATGGCGGAGCGTGATGAGAGGAGGTGTCTAGGAGACTAGCGCAGCACGGTTGGAAGAGGCAGGGTGAGGGGAAGTGTGTAGGGAACCGATGGTGAGGGCGACGGGATAAGGGGGGAAATAAAATGAATGAGGAGGAAGAGACTTCTAGTAAGTGACTGCCGTTTCATGGAAATCTGTCGTTTTTAAAATTCCAGCTCCATGCACGGAACATAAAGAACTTTGTTCTAAAAAAACTTTAACTTCTGTTCCATAATCCATAAATGTGAAATAGTTCTATACTTTTTAGATATGCTTTAAAGTAGCTTTTTTTATTTCATAACTTTCAAAAGTCTATACTTAAACATCAAGCAAATTCCATATTTGTTAACAAGACTACATTTTAGTGATTGACAATACATTTTTGATACCTTACTTCTTTACACATAAAATTTAAGTAAATTTTTACTATAACTATCACATTTTACGTGGTCAGGGGTGAGTTATGTCATTGTTGAACAAAAGAGGAAAACTGAATCTGCTAACAATACATATTCTACCCTAAAGTACCTCTCATAAGAAAAACATGTGTAATATCAGTAAAATTACAACTCCCAAAAACTGCATTGTGGCGAAAACGCCTTGTTAGGCAATTTGCAATAGATTACAGTGATGCAAATAAGCTTTAAAAATGATGACCTTGTTTTGGTAGGCACAACTTCTCCACAGAAGTACCTTATATTTTTGCCTAAGCAAAAACTACCACTTATGGAGACATGTCAATCGACTATCTTCAAAACTTTAGATCTGACTGGGCCTTAATTTAATTCGTAGCTTTATTTTTACATTACAATCTGATAGATTTCATTCCAAAAAATTTAGTTGAAAAAAAAATTTCCCATATTCAAGATTGCATAACTCTGAGAAATTAATTTAAACAATTTGTTTTTTGGTGCAGGTACATCTTAAAAATTCAAACAATTGCTTATTCGGCGTCAAAGAGAAAGTTGTAGATCACACAAAAACATATTTAAACAATTTTTTTATTTTTTCATAATCATTTCGAAACTCAGTTAATTAAAAAAAAGCACTTTTATGTTCTATAATTTCGTGAAAAATAGGTTTTAGATTATCTATCCCACACCGATAGCTAGATAATTAAATAACGAATAAATTATTTTTAGCTATTTTTGCAAATACGATGCCTAAAACAAGGGTTATAAGCAAAGTTCAAAGAAAATATCCGGTTGATTTTCACTATTTATTTGATAACAAAAAAGCCGGCAAGATTATACCCCAAAACTATTTTTCTATGTATTCTGATCCCAACACGAAGCGATACCAACAATTTTCGTTGTGGTTGCAGAAAATTCCTCATTACATGCTTTATCAACTCATCTATTTAGTGATAAATTTGTGGGAAAATGTTTCCGAATGAAATATAAATTTTATTTGAATACACCTGGTAGAACTGTTACTACATAAACTTGCTAAAAAATCGTCAACGTGTTATAAACTTATTTACTCATGTACGTTGACGAGTTTCTAGCCAGCCTATGTAGTAATTTTCTACCAGGATTTTGCAATTGCCATTTCCAACTTCAGAATCCTACCAATGCAGTATAAATACCGAAAATTCCTACATTGTACAAACAACAACACCACCAAATCATCGGATAGTTTTAAATAGTTGTTATAACAGTAATATCAATAACAATAATAATAATGACACTAATAATAATGATAATAATAATAATGAAAAGCAAGAAGCTTCCCAAGTGTATTTATATACGTATTGCAGAAAATGCTGTAAGTATTTAATTAATTATGAAGAATTTTAAGTCATCTAAGAGAGTACTCCTTACGAATAATTTGAATTCATGGTTTTGGACAACCTATAGTCATATTTCTGTTGACTAGTTATTCAATCTTCTATTTATAGCCTAACTTGAAAGTTATTATAGGGTCTATTATAGGTTCTATTTAGAATCGAGTAGCAAGTTTAAGTGCCTTACAGCGCAAAAAGAAAACCAAGCCTCTCAATGTATTGATAGTACTTGTTTAGTGCCAAATGCCTTTTTACTCGGTAGATCCTTTGAATTTTGTGTATACATACATGTATAAGCAGATTTTCTTACCAGCGCATTGTTGCGGCGTATTATTGAGCATATTATGATATACATAATACGTAGATATAGGTATACTTAACTCATGAACATGACTGACAAAGCACTTGAGAAAAGCATAATATTTTCCTCATGTATTAGTCAGAAATCTTAGTTTGATTTTATTAGACTCTGATTATACAAAACATATGTAGCATATAATACGAGTATTTTGTGATAAAACTGTGAAGAACATGACGTAATATTATTTCAATCTCATGATTGTTGTCATTAATATACAAATAATTATGTAAAACTCTTGATTATTGTACTGTATATCCTATAAGAGGTTGTCTTTGAAACAAGAAAATATTAATCAATGAAAAAAAGAATACAAGCCTAGCATCAAGGTAATGTTTTTTCATTTTCACAATTCTCATTATTTATCTAACTTCAAAATATGTTTGTTACAACCAATTCATTGAATTATTGTTACTTATTGTTGTGATGTCGATACATTCTACGTTTAGAACTTATTATGAATATATAGATTATGCATCTTCAGATAAGAGGGAGTAGCAAAATATTTTTGGCAAACATCGCAGTGAAAGAGATGCGGATTGCGCATGTGACGGTCAAAATGTTTATTCCGTGCAAAAGATTGTAAACACACGTTACAACGATGTATGTGTGGAATTTTCTTATGTTTACAGAGAGAACTACTTGCACGGAAGGTTTCAGAACACACGTTGCAGTGGTAAGGTCTTTCGCCAGTGTGAATGCGTATATGAGCTGTGAGATGAGATTTTTGGCTAAAGACTCGAGAACACTCGTTGCAGTGGTAAGGTCTTTCACCGGAGTGAGTGCGCATATGAGCTGTGAGAGTAGATTTTTGGCTGAAGTTTTGTGGACACTCATTGCAGTGGTAAGGTCTTTCTCCAGAGTGAATGCGCATGTGAGTTGTGAGATTATATTTTTTACTGAACGCTCGTAAACACTCGTTGCAGTGGTAAGGTCTTTCACCGGAGTGAGTGCGCATATGAGTTGCGAGAGTATATTTTCGGCTGAAGGTTTGTGGACACTCATTGCAGTGGTAAGATCTTTTGCCAGTGTGAATGCGCATATGAGCTGTGAGATGAGATTTTTGGCTGAAGACTCGAGAACAGTCGTTGCAGTGGTAAGGTCTTTCACTGGAGTGAGTGCGCATATGAGCTGTGAGAGTATATTTTTGGCTGAAGGTTTTGGGACACTCATTGCAATGGTAAGATCTTTCTCCAGAGTGAATGCGCATGTGAGTTGTGAGATTATATTTTTTACTGAACGCTCGTAAACACTCGTTGCAGTGGTAAGGTCTTTCACCGGAGTGAGTGCGCATATGAGTTGCGAGAGTATATTTTCGGCTGAAGGTTTGTGGACACTCATTGCAGTGGTAAGATCTTTCTCCAGAGTGAATGCGCATGTGAGTTGTGAGATTATATTTTTTACTGAACGCTAGTAAACACTCGTTGCAGTGGTAAGGTCTTTCACCGGAGTGAGTGCGCATTTGAGTTATGTGATCAGATCTTTGGCTGAAGGCTCGTGAAGACTCGTTGCAGTGGTAAGGTCTCTCGCCGGTGTGAATGTGCATATGTCCTGTCAGATGAAATATGAAAATTTTAAACTTAGAAATATTACCTTTATTTGTTTACATTTTTTTCTCAAGTTTAAGGAAGTTCTATCAGTCTAATAAATTAACAATGAGAATTTGATGAAAATTCGTTTACAAATTAATAAAGTCATGAAAACGACGTTGGCGAAATTCGAAGGCAGGAGGGTCGAACCCTCAGGGTTCGTAGGAGCCAAGTAATTAATACTAATATTTAGCCAATTTTTACATGTAGGCTTATAAGCTGTCATCGTATTAAGCATTTCTATTGTATTTACTTCGCTTATTAACAATGAACTGTTGATAAAAATTTTACCAATGATAAAAAAAAAAAAAAAAAAAAAAAAACGAATGATTGTATTTAATTTTATAAAAAATTTGAGGGTACTGGTGAAAGAAGGAATTAATTAATAAGCATGGTAAGAACCACTCAATTTTATGTTTTCATAGAAAGGTGAAAGAGACAGACGACACACCAAACTATAAAAAGCGTTTCGCATGGACTATGGCGAGGGATAGAACTTCCTTAATGAGCATACGGTGCATTTATAGGGCTGCTTACTAGTGTGGATGCGTGTATGGTGAATCAGTTCGTTGAAATCAGTAAAAGTTCTCCTGCAAATAGTGCAACAATGGAGATTATTCGAGGCAGATCCACCAGCTTCGTCTTGATTGCTGGAGTCCTGTATACCAGTTCTAAACATTTCCATGAATGATATAATGCTGCAAACAAATTTACAGTGAAGTCTGTGGACTTCCAAGATATTTTGTGTACTTTATAAGCAGTTGAAGGTAAAAATCGTTGGGATTTCTTCTTAAATAGAAATAGTAGTTGAGTAATTTAGGTATTTACTTCAGGATACGACTTCTTTCACTATGTACTTTGCACGAAGGTAAAGGAGGGTATACCCGGACAGTTTTTAGAGGAAAAATCGTATATCCATTGTCTACGATAGAATATCACATTGTTACACCACCAAAAACGTTTTTACTAGTAAACGACTTCTTTTATATTGATTAAAAAAAAAAAAAATTATTGTTTTCACTCAAAAATAATTAAATAATTGATTTAAAAAATTTAACGTCATTTGCGACTGAAATTGGACACCCTATTGTTAGGATTCATAGGGAAGAAAGCAGTAATCGGACACGTGGAGGCATTACTCGGACAGTAATGTTAATCAAATGGAAATATCACCTTGATGAGGTTATGTACGCTTTAAAGATAGTTACGCTGCTTGTAACTTGATAAATAAAATGATTTCTATATGATATCATTGCAAAAGTTATTTGTATCGTGACCCTTTTTAGTGCAGATTAAGTATTTGCGAACTTTTTATACCATACTTCCGTAAAAGGACCCGCGCATTCTGTATTTTTAGTACGTCCGACGACTGCCTGATAGGACTATACTACAGACAGTACTTCAAACTAAGTCTGTTTTTTTCAGTTTGATTTTGTTTAGTCTTAGAACCGCCCGTATTGGAGTCATTACTGTTATTGGGATATTTATGTGAAAAATTGTATGCTTTACTTCATTAAAAAACGTTACGAATATACTTAATGATTTTAAAATTGTAATAAGCCTTCAAAATGTATAGCGTATACTTTACATCCTATAATACTCAGTTTCATTAGTTGAAAATTACGAAATTCTTATTTTTAATAAAAAATAATTTTTTAAGCTTAAAGCAAAATTTTACCTTGATTTTTATATGTGCATGGATTGAATCCTAAAAAGTTAAAATCTCTAACTACAATGCGAAGACATCCACACTTTTCAAATCATTTTTAAACACTAAAAATATCTACTTACTAATCGTTAAGATATCCGTCACATATTTAATAGTATTATAATGGTTTTTTACAGTGCATGTGATATGAGGCGATAACGTCCAAGACAATGCTGTTGTGTCAAATACGGTTAATGTAAAAAAATTATTCAAGAAGTAGTTTATGATGTACAATGTTTCTTACGAAGTTTAACAGTTTAAGATGTAATCTATGACGTTTTAAATTAAAAAAAAGAAAAAAAATTGAATATGTACCTCCTGAATAACGGTTTTTTAAAATTTGGTACTACGTTCAAATTCCAAGTTTTTCCGGATATACATTTTTTTATTATCTGCTAGTACCATTTCACAAACAGACAATAAAATATGAAATGGACGCTTTTCAAATGATATTATAAAGTTCTTTTTCCGACCCCAAGCGTTTTTGAGGATCGGGCGTGCACTTGGTAAGAAAAACAGTATTCGGCACGTAAGTGCTATTCATCCAAGGCTACCTTACGGCTGCAAAGTAGTCCCGGAGGCGTTGGCACTTTTATAAAAAAAACTACCATGTACTCTTCTTTTTTATCGATTAATACTAATAATCGGTCTTTTTAAGCACACAAATGGCGTGGATTCCCATGTGATAAGTTGCAAACGAATTGCGGCAGAATTTTTGGAAAAAATGAAACCTCAAGAGAAGCTGTCCTTTTAAAACTTTAAGCAAGAATCACGTGAAATAGTATTGACAAGGAAATGATCTGTAGTTTTTTCTCAATTTTTATTATAAGATAAACGTTATATTAAATTTTCAAATGGATTATTAAGTTAGTCTTTCAACAAAATAAAAAAAAAGGCCGAGTATGAGTAAACGCGTATATATAGGTAAATCCATACAAGTTAAACAATTGCCATTGTTGCTGCATATTTGCGCTCCCCTCATCTCTCTGTACTTCTTCTCCCCCGCTAACTGTGATGAGTGTCCTTAACTTTACAAAAGCTCTTTAGTTACAGTACTATTATTATTATTATTATTATTATTATTATTATTATTATTATTATTATTACTATTATTATTATTATTTTTTAACCAAATATAAAATATGCTTAAGTATTCAACTTGGACTGTTAAAATCTGTATTATGTATTATACGAATATTGTGATCGATCTTTTACAACTAATAAGTTTTCACAACTTTAATCTATTAAATAGTTGTTAAATGACAGTTGAAGTCACTTGTATACTATATCTTAGTCTTCATAGGTGATAAACCCGAATGAAGTATGGAAAATGTTTTGATAATAATATGATAGTTTTGATAATGAAAACTTAATAAATAGTGGATAGTAAAAAAATCATTGTAGTTTTCTACATTAACAGTTAAATCATTAAAAATTTTCAAACTAGTTGACCAAAATAAAATTAAATAGCTATTCAATTAGACAAAGAAGTATTTTTTAATTTTACTATTTTTAATAATTAATCAAGCTTACATTTGGTGTAATTTGAAACTTAAGGAGAAAAATAAATAATGAGATGACGGACGATTTAAATATAACCTTATTTTTCGTGTGTTTTTTTTCTACTGTGCGTCATGAGTAAAAGACGCAATCATGAAGTTTAATGATTTACGTATTGTTTAATAAAACAACCGTTTTAAATTTAAATCGTGTAACACAGCTACAGTGTCAACATAACCTAATCGATAAGATAAGAAACTTCAACTATTTCCGTAGTGACCTTGACTCAGAGATCTGGTTCATTTATAACTAAACATTAATAATCAATTTTTTCGGTTGCAGTATATTAAGAAACTATTTAATAAAAATGCAAACAACTTGCTGGTAGTGTTTTCGTACGTATTAAATAATATCAACAAACAAAAAAAGTGGCATTGTACATTAAAAATTCTTCAATGTATGTTTTATGAAACTAGGGGGCTGCGCCCCTTGCGCGCTCCGCGCGCCAACCCCCAAAATTCAATCAAACATTTATTTTCTGTATTTTTAAAGAAAAATACAATAATTACATCTTTGTCGTAACACGTAATATTGTAATATGTATCAACTTACAAATTAAAATTACTTTTCACTGATTTTTCAAAATCTTATTTTCAAATCTACCCGCGCTTAATTAGTCTCAGCCAATCACGCGACGAATAAACAGGCTTCGTCACGTGACCCATCGTTTTTTTTAAGATAGTAACGTGTCTAGTTCGACATAATCATGAACTATCTGTACAAATTAATGTAGCATTAGTTCAAGTATTGTAAATTCCTCTATATAAGCAGTTTTATCTTATAAATTGAGTAGTGAATAAACTCTTAAAACTCTATTAACTACTATAGTACACTATAGCTACCTTGTACAGACTTTATTTACATCCAGTACTTCCTAATAAATACGGTATTTAATTTAATTAACTTATTTCAAAGAAATGGTATTTTCCGAATGTCATGATATCTCCATAAAAATACCCTTTAAAAAAATTAAAAGGTTAGGTAAGTTTGATAAGTTGAATAATTAATTGTAAAGAATTTCTGAAGCCCTGTGTACTGTGTCAATGAATGGTATTCTTCATGATATATCTTCAGCCTTGCAAAATTCAGAAATCAAAATACAAAAACAGTCAGGTTATCTTTTGTGCATTATAGAGAACATATATTCTTGCATCTCCCTTGCACTCGCTCCGGCTTATGGCGATCTGATCTGAACCTGCAAGTGCAGGTCTCCGATGTACAGGCACCTTAACCTCGTAGCACTCTGACACTATACTTACTGGATTTTATACATGCTTTTTTAATCAAGATGAATAAGTACATGATTTGTTAGGGTACAAAAAAAAATATGTACTCATAATAACATAATATTTATTTATTTATGAAAGCAAACGAAAAATATTTTCAGTAAATAGTTTACAAAAAAAAAAATACGTTTTAATTTAATCATATTAAAGAAAAAAAATTTTTCAGAAGGCTTTGCACCATCAAAATGGAATTTTAAAAACCGAGAATTCATTACTTACGAGGCCTGCCAATCAAGCAAACCTCAACAATGATATTGACAATATCTACGTACACAACGGGAATAAGCCTGCAGCGTCTGATAACAATTCAATGCAAGTAATCAGACCGTCATCCCAACACCAGGTAAGTTTACCTAGCAACGAATTTCAAGCAGGCCAGAATCCCCAGCCCCTCCAAGCACCGCAGAACCACCAGGAGTTTGACGTTAATAATGACGATAATAAATATAGTGATGGGAATAATAACAACGATAATAAAAATGATTATAAATATGTCAGTAATAATAATGACAAACATAACAGTATTTACGATGTCAATAAAAATATTAACTATCCAAACGATGATACTCCATTGGAAGAAGGAAGAAGTGACGTTAGGTTTGAAAATAGGGATGGTAATATCGTGCCAGTTGGTCCAAACGAAGTCAAGGAGTTATATGCTCCGCAACTATCATACGTCGGCCAAAAGAAAACTGAGCAAAAAAGCCATAACGAACAATTTGATATTATGAACGAAGCCCCTGCTGAAGATACTAAGCTGCAAAAGCAGGTTTTCACAGTACCACTAGGAAAAGTGGTTGATAAATTTGTTATTAAAAACAAATTAAATGAACCATCATCAAAGGTGCTGACGACATTGCCAGTACCGCGACTTCAATCTACTACTGATGTCAGACAGCTACTTGAACAAAATCCTCCTACCGTGAATCCTAATAACTTCAATTGAGTGTTAGAATATCCCTCGTGGAATGTTAAAGTCAACAACGTCATATTCAAATGAAATTTAAATTCGGGAAAAGTTACAAGTTAAAACGTTTATATTTACTTTTTAGATTACTTTAGTTCTTCAACTGGTTTGAAAATACCTTTAAAAAAACACTAGTTGCAAGAAATCAGCAACATATTTTACAACTAATAGATATTTTGTAATTATAACAAAATTTCATTTAACTATTTCATGGGGGTGTTGAAATATGGTTATGGAATTATGAATGACGTTCTCAGAAAATAACTAGAGGAATTTCATGCGGCTGTAAGTAAATTTGGCAGCTGTAGTTTTAATATTCTTATATCACGCAGAACGTTGTACAATCTCATAAAAGACAGAAATGACCACAATTATTTATTGATTACATGGAAATGAACTAATAATTATCTAAATATTTTTATGTGTAATCTTGGTTTACATGGAATAATGTATGTTCTTTATTCGTAAACGTACGAGGTTGGTTCAATAAGTTCTTGAAAAAAGAATGGAAAACAATTTAAACAAAGGGAAAACTTTTTTATTTACCTAACAAACTCTCTTAGTTGAATACACTTTAACAGACATCCCTGCACTTTTTAATCCTTCAAAAAAATATGATTGTGATAATTCCTTTAAATAAAGGGCGTGTTTATTTTATATTTTCACCTGAGTTGCGAATACTGTTGTGCCCGAGGGTGCAACTGCCGCTTTGCACCCTTGGGTCATACTTTGCGGCCTTGTAATCACTTTGGACCCACGGGCATAACAGTTTTTTGCACCCTCAGGGCCCAAAGTATTTTTTTGCCCTAGGGCCCAAAGTGATTTACTTTGCGCAGTGTGCCCATGGGCGCAAAATTACACTTTGCGCCCTCGGTAAGAAAAACATTATACGCGACTTGGGCACCAACCTACAACAAGCGTGCTTTTCGGGCGCTCATGTTTGTACTTTGTGCCCTAGTGACGTAATGTACCATTTCCGCCCTCGG
This sequence comes from Copidosoma floridanum, assembly GCF_036245765.1. Taxonomy (NCBI): domain Eukaryota; kingdom Metazoa; phylum Arthropoda; class Insecta; order Hymenoptera; family Encyrtidae; genus Copidosoma; species Copidosoma floridanum. The sequence goes on along the minus strand of NW_028321897.1, from coordinate 2,251,092 downwards.
GTGGTTTTGGGAGGCTAGTACTTCCTCTGGCGAAAAAGCAGTTTTCCGAAACTCGTTCGAAAAGTCTCCTTTACGAACCTCGTTACGGACCTCGCCTTCGGCTCGGGCCACAAACCTCTCGGTTCGCAAACAGAGACTTTTCAAACTCGTAGGAAAACTACCATTAGGCCCGGAGGACGCAAAAAACTTTTCTGCCAGTGGGCCTAAAGTGATGACAAGGGCGCAAAGTGTAGTCTGAGGACGCAAAGCGGCAATTGCACTATATGCCCATGGTAAGAAAGTATAGCTTATTATGAATAAAATTGAAATGACATTTAAATGTTAACGAACCAAACAATTCCGTTGATAAATGTATGGAGTTGATAGTTTGTTCATCCATATTTGATATTAGATTGAATAAGGGGTGTTTTTTAAGAATCTCATTAATATATAAAGTGAAGTCCCAAAAATCGTTATAATTGCGAAAACCACTCAACCGATTTAGCTGAAATTTTGCATACTGATTCTTGACACTTCCTAAACGATTTTCGTACAGTTTTTATCTTGAAAAAATAAATAACAATAGCAATGAATAAGCTCAAAGTTTTGCAGAAATACTTTAGCTTTTCACTTTAGTTCAGTAGGATCCGCTAGGTGGCGTGAAATAGAATCAAAGTAAAATCGAAGCTACTTGCAATAGAAGTAAGTGGGTCTAGTTATAATATCTCCGAGAAAATGGCTGAATACCATAATAGTTCACTGGTAGTACATCATGAAGAGAGGTGAGAGCTTGTGAGTCGTGCAGCTGGGTATCCTGGCTACCGACGACACTCTTCTCCATTGAGCAAGCGACTTAAGTCGAATTGCATCCCGAACCACCAAGATTAACGATTGCTACAAATAAATGACGTTCTGAATGCAAACATCTTAAGCGTAACCACCAAGAAAGCTCTACTAATGCACCATTGTATACTTTAACAAAGAAAAAATATTTGTTTCGACTAAGAACAGTTAAAAACAACTGTACAAGTTCTTTCTGATTTATAAACCACGATATACAGGACATTTAACACTTGAGCAGTATACTATACGTGCAACCTCAAACGTGTAATAAACCATATACTGTTCTTTTTCGTTGTATTTTTTTTATTGTATAATGGAACCGGGATAAAATTTTCATTTATACCTGAATCAGATTATTCTTGTTATCTCGTTACACTTTCCCTAGATTGCGTGGGTATGAGGTAGACTTTCTCAATTATATACTAAAGGGGGTAGCTGCGTGTAGCTAATTTTACCCACACTAACGTCTAGATTTCTGTGACTGAGACTTTACGTAAAAAGTGGTTGGCAAAGTATTATAAGTACATTAAAGCTTAAGTAAGTAGTTCGATGGATCAAAGGCGTTTAATACGTTTTCTGAGGTCTAACATTCGTTTTCAAAGCATACTGTGTACACAGAACGTAATCTAATCAAAGATTTCTATGTGTCCAAGCTATATGCAAATGTGGTGTGTCATAGAGAAGTTTAAATACTGAAGCCGGATATGCGTACAAATTTTGATTTATGTTAAAAATATTGCAAATCAAGGCTATAAAATGCTTGTATCATATAGGGATCGCACATCATGAATTGTAATTTTATAAAAATTGTTTTCAACAAAAAGATTAAACAAACGGAATACAATATGTGCCACAAGATGACTTAAATTCGTACGACTTCTCAAAGACACAAGTGCCATATTTCTGAGAAAAATTAGCATATTACTAGGGGCAATAGGATGGGCAATACCTTAGGATAGTGCATTAGTAGGTGAACTATGGGGATACGAGTATGAGACCACTCTACCTATGGGGTACGAGGCCAGGTCTCATAGTTTCAAGGCTACGGGGCCACTCCACCCACAGAGGTACGGAGCCAGGCATTGTAGCCCCATAGGTATGAGACCTGTCCCTTGTCCTGTGTCAGCTCCGATCTGCTTTTCGGTCGAGGGGAGTGGCATATCCCTATAACATTATACTGACCTTGCAGTACGCGTTGGTAGTTTCGGCAGTGGTACTGCAATACACTTACTTCTTGTGGGAGTGTATTTATTATTTATTTCATTTTGCCATCCTCACCTTTTGCTTGAGGTGTTATGTCACTCTCAGCTAGAAATACTGATCTTTCTTTCTTAGTAATGCAATACACTATTACAAAATGAAAATTCTTTTTGTACAAGGATCGAGCATTTTGTAACTACTCGTTAGATAAGCATTAAAAGTTATACTCACATTTAATATTAAAATACTACTATTATAATGAGGGTAAATCATTTACTTCATGACTTGAAATTCTAATGCAAGTTTTGATTTTGTATTGTTCTGCTTATAAGTATATCAAAAAGGGTAATGGTTCACTAATGTTGATGAAGATGCAATATGATACCAAAGGTGGCCTTACACGTTTTATTTGTTTTAAATTTTATACATCGTTATCAAAATGCTTATTCATTTCACATAAATTAGAATTGTTTACAAATATAGAATCTACGAAAATACACCGACAGAAGGAACTTTCTCCCTGCCTTGCTTTGCAGGAAGAAAATTCCATTTTTTGGCGCAGGGTTCCAAAAAATCCAAATTGTTGTTTCCCCTAAGGCGATTGACATCCGAGACAAAAAACAATAGTTTTCGTCACTAGTGTGCATCAATTCCAGGCTATCACTAGGCCTTTTGTGATCTCTCTGGACGGAGGCGTTCCTGTAGCGAACGCTGCTTTCCTAGTGAGGGTGCAATAAACGTCCAAAGTTAAAACAAAAACGCCCAAGGTAGAAAATAGTAGTTTTCGTAACATTGGCATACGTTTGTTCCCAAAGTGCAAACGACGTTTTTCTTTCCGAGGGTGCAAATTCGTGCACTTTCTGCCCGTCGGCCCACTTTGGCTTTGTTAACTCTTGTATACTATGCATTCTAGGGCAGAAAAGTACTTTGCCACCGGTGGACTCAAAGTGATTCAAGGGCGCAAAGTGAGACTCGAGAAAGACTTTGCACCCATGGTAAGAAATAGTAGTTTTCTTTACAAATGTACATCTCTGCAGGGTGATTCCTGGGATCCCGTTGGAACCACCCTAGTCGGATGCACATGAGTGACGAACACTATGTCACCTTCTGTATGAGGGTACAGTAGACGCTCAAAAATGCCCAAAGTAGGAAAATTATATTTTTTGTGGCAAAATATCTTCAAGCTGGTATCAAACTCAATACCTATAAATAAATGCTCTTAAAAAACTGTGATACTTAAATGTCATTAAGAAATAAATAAATCATGAAACTGTTTGTTATACGTGAACCTTTAAATAACCCAAACATATTTATACTTCGTTAATTCTATTGGGCATAAATAAATTAGCAATATTGTTATATTTACTTGCTAAATAAAAAATCTGAATTAAGATTGTTCAAAAAATTAATGTTTTAATTACGGATTTATTAAAAAAAAAAAAAAAAAATCACGCTACTTAATACATTTATGTAACTAATTCCATTCAATAAAAGTTAGATATTATTTGAATATATTCGTATACTAGCTTTTAGCAGTTTAAATGCATGAATCATTTGAAGCCTATGTAAACTTTGTTTATAGTAATGTACGTATGCTTATTTTGTGGAGACTTAATGTATGTCAGTAGTGCTTTTAGTTTATTATATCCGACGCTTTTGAGGTATTTTGTGATTGCTAATGTACTTTCTTTTTTTTGTAATAATGACTCTTGATAACTTGAGCTATTTTATTTCAACTATCTCTAAGCCTTCAAATTTTCAAAAATTATTTCAGTACCCAAATCTTGACTATACAAACTCATATCCTACGGTAATATAGTCTATCAAGCATTTATATAGTTCTATAAAGGAATCATGATAAACATTCCTTAAATTTAAAAAATATATGAAATATACTTTGTTTTTATTATTTTTAATTTCATACGCCTGTGTTTAACTCTATATCATGTACATACGTATAAAATATACCTATTAATAAAAGTCGTGTTTCGAATAATATCGACTTATGATTTCTTTTATAATTAAGTGATTACAATAAATCATGAATATAATGAAATAAAGTCAACTATTGTGTGATAGTTGACAAATTTTCAGCAAATATTTGTAATGTTATCTGTGTTGATTGGTGCAATAAATAAATGATTATTTTCAATATTTTCTTGAGTTTTTACTTTTATTTGCCCTTTTGTCATAGTTTTGTCATTCAGACATTTTTGTATCTGCATGTAGCACATATAATTTTTTAATTTTTTTTTCATATCAGACATCGACGAAAAAGATGTTCATGAAATAATAAAAAAAAGCATGTAACAGCCACATTTTTAGTATGTTAATATATACATCGATTGGTGAGGTACTTAGTGAACAGACTTATACTTGGTTCTAATTATTTTATTCAGAAAATTTTTTTTTTACTTTTATGTGAAATAAAATTATTTTTTCTATTAAAGTACAATCCATGATTAAGGTCTTATGCAATATTAAATTTTCATTACTGCACGTATCTTTAAATTGTAACTACGGTTTCAAAAGTAAAAGCATGAGGTTGTTTATTTTTTGTTTCAGTGTTTATTTAGTACTAAGATATGAATCTTTATAATTTTTATATTTTCTTCACTACTACGTTTTGTTCCAATGATGCAAAAAATTTATTATGATTTGGAGGTAAGTGATCAATAGTTGTAGCAGTTTAGATATGAAATATTCTCTTTACATCACTGGCTGCAGTATCACTTACACTTAGTTTTTAGACTCTTATTTCACTCACTCTTGGTAATGCTGTTATGATAAACAACAAAATATTAATATTTGATAAAAATAGAACTGATTTCTAAAACAAAGGTCAAATTTTAAACGCTCTACTTACGGGACTGCAATACTAAAAATCCTAAAATGTGTATAAAGTTATTTATTGCAAATGTCAATTTACATATTTTTTTTTACTTGACAAAAATATTTCAGAATTTACAATTTAAAGACACCGTAAAGCAGAACAAGTATATCTCATTAATAATCGTTGAGGCGTTTCTGCACAAATGATTTTAAAAGATAGTGTAGAGGGAGACCTATCTATAAAGTGATAAGCTATAGGAAAAGTTTGATAATGGCAAATCCTTCAGATTATTTTATTAATTAACATATAAAGTGAACATTAAAAGAAAATTATGAATGATTTGGAGTAGCGTAAAAACAGCTTTCATGAAGTATTTGTAAGTTAAGTATCAAAATGATTTTTAATCGGCTTTAACAAAAGTATATACTCACATTCTGCCTATAGTAATTTTAAAAGTTTTTGTCTAATGTCCAGAGATGGGCGGTATTTGACAGAGTTGAAATACTCTGAAATACTTTATTTCAGCTTTCATTCAAGTTACCTAAATACCTAATTACTTTATTTAAATTAAATATCTGAACTATATACTGTATTTAATATTATATTTAAAATAGTAGTTCAAACAAAATACTTGAAGAAATATTTTATTTGAAATTAAATGTTTTAATCATTAAAAATTTTTTAAAAGAATATTTATAATTTTTATTTAAAATACCGCATTTAAACTATTTTATTTCAAATAAAAATATCAAATACGTTCGTATTTTAAATGTATTTGTATTAGAATGCGATAAATATTAAATATGAAATTTTAGTAAAAAATACTTCAAATACTTTATTTTAAATAAATTGTACGAAATACATTTTTATTAGAAATACATTGTTTCAGATACAATTATATTTGACTAAGTATTTAAAATAATTTGTTTAAATACATTTGTAGTTTACTTAATTATTTTTAAATACCTTGATAAAATATAATTGTATTTCAAAATGTATTTAAATATTGTATTTCAAATACGAATGTATGAAATTAATGCGTTTTGGGACCGCTCCGGTATGGGTCGTTCCCGAGTCATTTCGGCTTAAAAACTCCCTGTAATGGTTTCAAGATAAAAATTGAATGTAACAATAAACAATTATAAATATTTATCCTCATGACTTCAAGCCCATAATTAATGTGTAGATATACATGTATGTGTTTTAATATTATATAAGACCCCATCTCAGATGCAAGGATTGTGAGTATGACGAGTACAGAAAAACTACACATGGCATCCACATACAACATATTTTTTGTAACAGTTACTTTCTGATAGAGGAGTTAGCCTTAGGTTCTTTTACAAAAATTTCATACAGTAGGGTTTGGGTAATACTAATAGATATGATATTATAGTGCTAATTTTGCTTTGAAACATTATACATTACGTTTAGATATGGCCATAGAATAATAAAAAAAATTTTAATTTTGAATTTCATGGCAATGCACTTTGTCGTGGACAATTATGTAATTAGTTCAAACACGTTAAAAATTTATACTTGTATTTGACTCAGTTTTTTCAATTACTTAATCAAATACAAACGTATTTAGTCATGAATGTAATTCAAATACTTGAAATACAATTAGTTGATCAAGTATTTCAATTAAAAAATTGTAATACAGTTGTATTTGTAGTGAATTATTTAAAATACATATGTATTTCATTAAATAAATTAAAGTACTTTCATCAAATACAATTGTATTTCAAATACATTATTTGTAATCCATTGACCAAATATAATTGTACTTCAAGTTTTTTGTATTTTAAATATTATATTTGAAATGTTGTTTTTAAAATATTTAGATTTTTTTAAATTACGTTGAGTGTATTTAAAATATTTTCATTAAACACCATGAGTATTTGTTAAAATAATTTACAATACTGTAATTAAAATTTTAAGTAATTATTACTTTATTTTGAAAAAATTTTATTTGATTAATAAAACAGTTATTTTTTCCCGAATAAATTATCATTTTTTTCAAATAATAAATACGACTTTACCCAAGTCTGCTAATGTTGCGATCAATTAGAAAAAAATTAAAAGTTTGTGGAAAAACTTATTTATCATCATGAATAAAGAATAAAAAAATTGCGTTATGTACGTATTAAGACCATGTAAGAATACCGCAGCTTACGTAACAATCTATTATTGTCAAACATTATTGTTGAAATAAATCTATCTATTGCTATCAATCTATTATTGCTAAACATTACTATAACATTATTGTAACAGATAATTGTCCATAAAAGGCTATGTATTCTTGTTAGTTAATATCAACATATTTTCCCCTGAAGGTAACGCTATTTCAAATTGCTGCGTGAAGCAAATTCCCTGATAGGTATGATAAAAAATTTTAAGTAATCTTTGTACCACGAATAACTGCAAATATTTACAAACTGTGAGTTATATTCATAGTATCCGAATTTCGTTAACATTTGTAAAAAATCTCTAAGGTGTAAAAACAAAAAATTATACATCAAAATACAATAAAGCACTAGTATACTGTAGTTATAGGGGGCCCAGGAATTAGTATATTACGTACGAGTTTGCAAAGGCTTCGATTTACGAACCGAGAGGTTTACGGCACGAGCCGAAGGTGAAGGCCGTAACGACGTTCGTAAAAAAGCTTTTTCGAACGAGTTTCGTATACTATTTTTCCGCCTGAGATTCTAAAATCAAGCGGCAAAGGTGCTATTTTGAGGTTAGAAGGCGGAAAAATTATAATCACACCTAAAAACAATTCATACAAATGTATTTGCAGGTAAGTGTCTCGGCTTCAAATTCCGTGAAGCTTGCGGCTGCTGCACCACCAGCCCAGAGTCCTGCAGAAAGTTCAAGCAGTAGTAGCGTCAGCAACAACAAGCCTGCCACGAAGGTGAAACTTCCTCTTGGAGTGCCACCCATCCCACGACTCTTCGAGTCTGCAAACAAAGAAGAACCGAAACTCGTTGATGAATCGGGAAATAAACCACCTGACGTTGGACAGCTAGTTGGTCCTGAGCTGGCTGCTGGTCCCGCGGATCATCATCCAAAGCTACCTCCAAACGATGCTATTGATGATAAACAGCCGGCCAGGAGAAATGAATTGAAGATGCCGGGTATTCCCGGCAGGCATGCCGGTGTTGAACAGAAGAACTCCGACAGGCATCAAGCAGACGTATGGTACAAGCTTAAAGCTGGTGTCCAAGAAGTAGGTGATCCACATCATCTTGAAAAAAATGGGTCAGTCTTTTTATATTTTTATTATTTCGTAGCTTATCTTTGGAGATGTCATTTTTTGTAACAACATGATGATAACAATGATTAAGGTGGCTTGGGTGTTTTTTACTGCAGTGAAAAAAATCTCAATTCAGGCAATATTACACTAATAAAGGATGCCAATAAGTAAATGGTATGATTAACCTTTTTATTGCCGAGAAAATCGCTACCCAAAAACTTGCCACTTTAGCAAAGTTCTATAGAAACCGTCACAAAGTCGACTATAACTTCGGAAGTTAATGTTGAACCTCAGAAATTATGAGTGATATTTGTATATTTTTTCATAAAGTATTTATTGAGATCTTTAAAACGTAAGGTTATCTACTTTAATTACTAAAAAATCAGAACAAAAGGATGTAAAATTAATCCTTCTCCAGCACTTTTATAGCAACTTTTATTCAATAAAGGCCCTTATGGCACCCAACCTCATGTACGACATCAATTGCTCAAGCCACCCTAAATAATTTAATTGTTTATAAAAAGAAACCGACAAAAATTCGAGCTAAAATACAAAATCTACACATAGAATGAGTTTGACAAAATTAAAATTTATCCTTGGACCTCGTATTGTATACGGAAGGGTACCTAACATCAGGATCAACGGGGCCCGCGGGAATACACAAGCGCTTTTTTATTCAACTAATTGAGTAATAACGTAAGGTGACAGAAACGTTTAGTGTATTACTCCTTTATGTGATGCCACCTTAGTGTAAAAAAACATGTCTAACTGCATCGAGAACACACGAGTAAATGTGTATTGTCAGACTATTTTCCATACTCATGGCGTACTTGAAGTTCAAATAAACTCAATTTAAAATCTGGTATTAAGAACAAAGACAAAGGGTTGCCCTAGAAATGCTTTTAATGGCAGATTTCAATGATGTATTTTAGTTTGGCACTCGTAATATTCCGATTATTTTTAGATTTGAAAATGCTGGTGCTAACGAAGATATTGAGCATTACGACGACTACAATTATAAGGAACCACAGAATAAAAACGGTGACTTGCATCTTGAGGAAGGAGAAGATGAACGAGAAGGTGATTCTTGAATAAAATTTAACGTTTTTAAATAACCTTCAGTTTCAAAAAATATCAAATTTTTTTTACAGATGAAGACGACTACATGCACAAGAACATGAACATTGTCAAGCACGAGTGAAATTTCAAACAAAGGTAACAATTTTTGTACATAGTGTTTATCAATAACCTTGATTAATTCATTTGCATTTTTTGTAACACGCTCAAAAATAGTCACTCGCGTTATGAGCTCTCTATGATCCGCAAACTCAACATAGATGGCGCACTGTAAGTAGCTACTGACACACTGTTACTATAAGTGACGATAGTATACGATAATGTGGACTTACTTATGTGATAACATATCCATCACGCTGACGTCAGAAGATCACGGATAGTACATTATATTGTCAATGTTGCGCCATTTTTCTTTTAGCTACAGCACGCCATCTACGCTAAGTTTGCGGACCGTATAGGGACCTCATACTCGCGTTACTTCACGAATTAATATAGTTCTTTCTGCTTCGACGCTAAAGCAAACAAGATTATGTTATTGGGTTTGGAGTCGTGTTAAATTCGTCATTATGACTTCGCTCCGTACACAAACGGCAAAAATTGGAGCTTCGATACCCAAATCCCATTTAAAATACATGTAATCACCGTCACTAGCGCCAAATCCATCACTTTGGCGCTAGTGACCGTGAATGCATGTATTTTAATTATTTTAAATGAGATTTGGGTATCGAAGTTATAATTTTTGCCATTTGTACACAAAGTGAATACTGTTGTAACCTTTTGTTTCCAAATTTTTTATTATTTACAACTATGATGTTCACTCTTATTGTAGTTTTTACAGTTTTCACGTTTAGCATCCTTATGAGTTAGTTAACTTGTATTATTTGACAATTATCGTGCATTGAGTTCTCAAAAGTCCTGATATCACGCAGTTTTCTGGCACCAGATGGTGCCTATAAACTTGGACGAAGCAAATACGGGTGTCTCCCCCCAAGCATTTGTCATAGAGGCATCTTTTTAACCTAAATTAGCATTGCCAAAATACCTAAACAAGTTTCATGCAAAGTAATAATGAATACTCCTATCTATACTTAGTTTGATATTTTAAAAACAAACTCCATACATTTAGTGTGTCAAGGAGATTATCAAAAAAAATTTAACACATACTTTTTGACAAGTTAAAGAAAACTCACCAAGAAAGTTATCAGACTCAGCTCTAACATTTGTGATGAACCCTATAATCCAATTTCAATATGCTATCGCGATTTTTTATTTTTATAAAAAAAAAGTTTTTATCTTCTATTTTTTTATAATCTAGGCTGACAGCAATAATTTTTTTTTTTGTGTTTTTTTTTTTCATGCAAACGCTCAATTCTATCTTCAGAGCTTTCATTGAGATTTTTACACGGTCGTATTTAGATAATTTTTATGTACAAAAACATTTATACGGCAAACAGTCTTTAAATTTCCTGACATCTTCCTGCATCTTACGAAATTGCAATGCTGTTTAAAATTTTTTTCCAGAATCCAGAAACAGGAAGACCGTGCTTCATCGAGCGTACATTCGCTTAGAAAATATTTATCTTGCAGACTTTATCTGCTAAAGTAAAAATTGTTTAAATAAAAGGATAAGGGCCTTTTAAAATGAACAAAAGTAATCTTGTTATGGGGCTGCTGTTTTCGTTGGAGTGTCTGTTTTTATCACATAGAATTTCAACAAAATTAAATATTAAGAAACTGTTTGTATAAATGTTGCACGGTGCAGACATTTGTCGAACTAAAAATAAGATCGAAAAGAAGACTGTATATTTTTTTAGAAAGAAAAATATTTATAACACCAGCTAACGCTGGGACTACTTAAACTCTAAATATACTTAAAGAATATTTTAAAAAATTAAAGCCAGTAGGGTTTTATCAAGTATGAATTATAAATGATTTTCGCATAATCAAAATCATGATTTGACATTCAGATAAGATTTTATTATTTATATTATCTGTTACAACATGAATAAAGTATTGATAAATTACTTTATATCACGTAAGCATTTGAAGAATTGATAATAAAATGTAGTATTAATTTTTATATTTATATGATACGCACTGCTCAGTCAGAAACTTAAATTAAATACTTATAAAACATTTTTGTTTGAAAATTTTTGATACTTGTGTGTTCTGTAATGTTGTGAAAATATTGTACAGTACTTATCGAAAACATAAATTTTGCATATAAATGCAATATACATACATATATAGAATGTACATTAAAAACTATGAAATAATCGACTACAAAGTTATCATTGAGGTTTCGATTATTCATACTTAGTTCAGATGGGCCATAAGCTATGGTATTCTTGAAAATGTAGTGTCTGTTTTTTTTAAAACGTCAAAGGTACCAGTTCATTACATACAAGCTTTATTTACTACCCCGTAAGAAAATATATTATTTTATGTATAACAAATCCTGATGTAAATGTTTAGTCCAGTCATATTATAATTTTACCTTATGTTTGTAAGTATTTTACAAGTACCTAAATCTAAAATAGATAAATATTCACAGATAAAAGTTTGACTAACCAAATATTTGTCAGTCAAATATACTTAATTATTGTTTTTGCACTCAACGAGCTTATGCTTATGTGGAAAATCATGTATGCAAGTTATAAACATTTCAAAGTTTAGGAATTCCAGTAACGTAATAACTTCATAGATAATTTTAACGTTTTCTCTTTTTTGTGTCAACAATAATGACTCTAATGGTAATGCAAACAAATGATTGATATTTTCTTATCTATTATACAAACATAAGCAACATTCATCTAGGTGAGGGTATACTTTTCTGTTGCCCCTATTTTTTTATCATATAAAAACCACCAATGCCCGTATATACGTCAACACATGAATGTCAATAAATTTTAATACTACTAAAAATCTATTAGTTTCAAAAAATTAATTGACAAGAATTAAAAAAACGCTACATTAATTTTGAATGAATTGGGATAGGCCCTCGAGTGCCTTCTCTCGAAACTTTGGAATCTTCGGAACAAGAATGAATAAATCATTTTCAAATCATCCTCAAACCCACTATGGGAACGTGGGGTATGCAGTGTCCCGTGGGTGATTCAGGCCTTTTTTTCAATCAAAGCACACTTCAAACGGAATTTTTCTATGTATTTACTTTTAGACCAACACAAAGTTATTTTGTAATAACAAGTGATTCAAATTATACATTAAAAAATACTTTTCTCATGCCTTTAAAAGCAATGGTTAGATTAAGAACACGTAGCTGATCAATTTGTGTTAAAGTTTGGTAAAAAGTTAAGGTTGTAAGGTTAAATACACTCACGCGGGAGCGCGCGCTGAAACGCCCTGAACGTTTATTGCAAAAAACAATCTTGCCATTCAACTTTTCGACATTTTCTTTTTTGGAGATTGTAGAGGAAGGCTTATGGTTTATGATCGTGTGTTGTTACATATGAAAATATTTTTATTTAGCACTTTCGTGGAGCCCTGAAAATGCATTTTTTGAAACTTTGGGAATTTTTTACTCGAAAACAGTGGGGTTTAGGTATATATATTCCGATTGGTTTTTTGTTTCAAATGTGCCAAAGAATCTGAGAATATTTTTTTCAGGTCGAAAAAACAACTTTGACCAAATTGTTTACAAAAAAATCGTTTAAACAATACCTGACCACATTCTTGGGTGGCAAGATGAACTTTTAGGTACATTACTATATTTTGAACAAAAAAGCACAAAAAAATTGGGTGCGAATAATTTTTCCTGGTTCATCACTGTTTGAGCCCGGTCTATGTTATCTCGTTTTTTTCATATACCCTACCTACTCGTGTGGTGCAGAGAAATATAGGAGACTTCAACTCGTAGTAACTGCTCAGCTCTTTAAGAATAAATTGGTTATAAAAATTCATTTTTTAAGTTGCATCACGTTATTGAGATATTTGTCTATGTACTTTTGTTTAGTATTCAATTATTATGAGTTTATTCATATCCAAACAATAAAGTTAGGGTTACCATCATACTCAACGATCTCCTATTACCTGTACCTTTTATCCAAGCTTATAATGAAACTTTAGCTTATTCTAATAAAATTTTATATCAGTTCTGACTTGTGTTGATTACATTGGTAATAAGATATCTGGTGTTTTTAGACAAAAAAAATTTCAAATTACTTTTTTATTGCAGTCAGCAAGCCATATATGGCAGAGTAGTAGCTATTGTGAGCATTTAAATGGTTTACCTGTATTTTATCTTTGTAGTGTTATTAAGGAGATAGGTCTTCAAAACAAAAGTTATTAGAATGTCATAAAACTGTTGTAATACTTTCATTATATTGTAAGACGAGTCATATTAATATGTTGGAGTTTTGAAGTAAACCAAAGCCAAAGTTGCGTGACATTGCTCTTATATGTAAAACAATAAATTCCTGTATTTATCTTTTGTATTTTTGTTTGAAATATAATACTAGAGTTATAAAAAATACAGTGAATTAAATATTGACGAGTTTAATGCAAATCAGTTTTCCGTAAAAGACTAATCTCCTAAAAAACACAAATCCGACTGAGGTTCGCTGCTTGCTGAGAATGCCTCGGGATAATTTTATTTGTGTGCAATGACGCTATGGCACTATAAGTTATTATATTAATAAAAATGCATAGTTTTACCATTAGAGTTATTTAGTTACAATTTGCCATTTTTTAGAGATTACTGTTTAAATAATCATTTTAGGATCAAATGTATCTTACTCTTGAATTTCTCGTTTAATAATTGCAAAGACTATTTCCAGAAACGTTAAGTGTAATTATTTCGTAGTACATTACATTACATTATAGTCAATTAATTTAATTCAATGTCTGGTAATATACCAGAAAAATTTTTCTTGTATTAAAATGATTTAGTCGTACAATTCACTATTTTCTTTTAGTTTGTAGATTTTATTTTAAACATAACTCATTTACAATGTATAAACATCTCTTGAACATGTATTGATAAAAATTACATCGTAAAAAATTATAAAAAATATTATATTTATATAAATCTGTATTTGTTAAAATTAATGTCAATAAAACTGTACATAATAAACTTTTTTATAGTAGAATATTGTACATACTTGTTTGAACGTGTTTGTTACTTAAGAGAAATTATTATATAACTTCTAAGTAATGAGTAATTGTATGCTGTATATTTCAAAAGTAAGTTTATAACAATTTCTTATTTTTAAAATAGACTAATACGAAAAAAAAATTTTTTATGCTTTCTTACTCCCAGCCTTTCAGTAAGTATACTGTGTAGGTCTTAAATTTAATTTTACTTAAAATTTTTACATGAATTAATGTATAACAGTACGTTTCTAGATATTTTGCGAAACGATCAAATGCCAAATGATCGAAAAATTTCATTGCGAATTAGATAGACCGAATCTAATGAGTAACCAAACTACTTTTTGTTGATGTATTCAATTAAACCAATATGTTCCTGCGAAAAAAATTTGAGATTGGCAGAAAGCCGACGAAGCAATAGTGGCACTTAGTACTGAAGTGTAAGTAATGAGTATTGTGAATATTCAGTTAATTAAATTAAGTTTATTATATGCAAAAGCATTTCTGTATAAATAAAAAATTTTTTAATACAAGGTATTTATTTAATAGTACGTACGGAAATAAAATTTGAAAAAGAATAGTTGCCATAACTTACTTTAACCTGAGATGACAGTCGTTTTGAGATACTAATAAGAAAAGTGCTTTTTTAAATACTGACGAAATGCTTAGCGAAAGTTGTGTTTTATGTTTCACTATAACTTTAATTTTTATTTTTTTTATTTTGTACAGTTTACGGAAAATTAGTCCCTTTATAAAAATGTATAGAATAATACCAAGTGTGTGTGTATGTGTGTGCGTGTGTGTGTGTGTGTGTGTGTGTGATACCCAGATTTTCTATGAAACCGAGTCAATGAAATCCATGAAAATGTCTTATCAACAAAATTAAGAGATTAGGTAAGTTTGATGTTACTGGGGCGTCGCACAGTGTTGCCAAATGAAGAAAAAAGTGCGAAAATTCGTGCTTCACGAATTTAAGCTTTAAAAAATCATCCGTGGGCACACTTTGCGTTAAGTAAGTTACTTTGGGCCATAGATTAGGAAAGCACTTTGGGCTTTATTGCAGAAAAGTAGTGTGGACCCGGAGGGTGTAAAAAACTTTTCTGCCCGTGTGGGTTCAAAGTGGTTACAAAGGCGCAAAGTGTGACCCGGGAGTGCAAAGTTTGTACCCATAGTAAAAAAAAGTAATAAATATAATGATTCTATTTCATGGAAAATATAGATAATATACATATGTATGGGTGATTCTGCTGTAAGTGGACAATTTTGTGTCCAGAGCTAATACTACTACAAGCAACTAAAATTAAAGTTATGTTGAAAATGTTAAACTTTCTTGGAAAAAACTTTTCATTATCTCCTCAATGAGATAATTAAGAAATTATAGTCAAAATGTCACTTCCGTATCTTGTCCCAATATCAATGCACCTTCTTGAAAAAAAAAGCTTTTCTACCATGTCCTCGCACATACATTGTTAAGTATTTTATACAAAATCCCGTACATCCATTAGTAACATTGCTTTAGATATTTGTTGTGGATGGTATTTAAGGTACAACTACTATGAAAAATAATTTTTTTAGCCAAAATTTTTATTTTTTAACAATTTTTTAAGGCATTTTCAACCACTTACGGCAGAATCACCCATATATACATTTTTCAATAAAGAAAGTCGTTTACAAAAAATTTCTCCCCATGCTACATCATCTATTTGCAAATCCTTTTCTGACTCCATCAGTATAAAAGTATTGTTTGGATTCTCACAATTAGAAAAAGCAACATATTTAATTATTGTCCATGTAAAAATAAAGGCTTTTTCAAGCTTAAATTGATTTTGTCAAAATTTCGTCAAGGATGTTAAATTTTCTTTGCATAAGGTTATACACGGAGGATAAATACTTTATTCCCGACTTTTTCGCTAGTCATTATTTCAGCTTCAATACAATATTTTAAAATAGTTTTGTAATTTTTAATCTCATTCTATTACATGATCTATCTATTATACTTAAATTTCTTATAACATTACTACTACTTTATTTTTTAAATTGAATTTATTAGGTGGAATACATTTACAAATATTATTTAAAACTTCTGTAAGAAAATTTATATAAACATATAGTATGATCAGATTCATCAATATTTTTATAAGTTGCTTAATCCACACTAGGTACAGTAAGTGATAGTTTCTTCTTCAATAAAATTTGAAATGTTTTTATTTCCTACTTCGGGTGTTTTTGAGGATTGGGTGGGTATAGGTATGCCTTTGGTAGGAAAAGCAGTTTCGGCACACAAGCGCCATCCATCCAGGACTACCTGACGGTCTCTCGGGCCTTCTTTGCAGAATCCTCGGGCCGCAAAATGGCCTCAGAGGCGACGGCACTTTTGTGACGAAAACTACCATTGTTTACGATATGTGTATGTTTATAATGTTTTTTTTAAATTACACTAGGTAAATTTAAATCTGACTTTTTACCAAATACTTTGAAACATACGTCGTTTATTAACCACTTTTTTAGAACGACGAATGACTACATTTCCATTTCCTATATTTAATAATAAAGTTATAAAAGTTAAGCGAGATTAGGATAAAAAGTATGCGTTAGTTTAAACATTTTAAATAATGGCGATAAATGTAGAAATTTTATTGTTCCTGATATTACTCTACTTCTGTTACTTTTTTTAATGACATGAAGGATTGGTCAAAAATGACTGGGATCGGCCCTTGAGAACCTTCTCTCAAAACTTTAGAATCACGCCACAATGTGTAAAGATAGAAAAGGTGATGGCGCTGACAGTCACGAGCCTTTTCTCGCCGTTTTTGAAACTCACCCCTTTATGGAGATTAACCTATGGCAGTGACGCTATTGTTATGGGGCCAATCCCATGGTATTATAAAAACATTGAGATAATGGGATTTCCATTATCTCAATTTTTTTGTAATATCTGTGTACCTTCTCCTGGTCCATTATGACTATTATAGAGGCCCAAAGGTGGTCAAAAATCTAAACCAGCTGCCTTATAAGAATGGAGAAACTTGATAATTCGTGGAGATCCGAAATATTTTTGTTATATTTCATTCTGGTAAAGAGTTATGTGATAATTGAAGTAGTGACAATTGGTCAATTTCATAAACCATCCGCAACCTAAACAAACATATAGAAAATACTAAACTGCTGGTGGCAAATTTTTATTTCGTATCCGTTGGTCTAGGCTGCTGCTGGTTTACAAAATCGATTACATGGCACTAATTCAATTACCACATAACTCTATCAGAATGGAATATGACAAAAATATATCGGATCTTCAAGATTCATGAGGTTACATAATTCTTGAAAAGCGGCTGGTTTAAATTTTTGACCACCCTCGGGTTTCAGCTCTTAGTGTTAAGGTCAAAAATCTAAACCAGCCGCCAGGCCGCCACTTTAACCAATTGTTGGTTACTTCAAGATTCGTGGAGATCTAAAAAATTTTTTTTTCATATTTCATTCTGATTAAGAGTTATGTAGTAATTAAAGTAGTGCGATGCAATCGGTTTTATAAACCAGCCGCAACTTTAACTAGTGGTTGTAAATAAAATTTCGTTTCAAATGTCATTCGGAACAAGATCGAAATTTATTTTCTACTCAAAAATCGACCATGAACCCATATTTTTTCAAAGGTTGAGTTTCAAGTAGAAGATAAATTATAATCTTGTCAAAAATGACATATTTGATAATAAATACATATATAATCTTCATCTGTTGGTTAAAGTTGCGGCTGGTTTGTAAGATTAACTATATGACACCACCTTAATTACTACACAACTCTTCACCAAAATATGAAATATGACAAAAATATTTAGGATCTTTAGGACGAATTATCAAGTTTCGCTATTCTGGTGAAAGTGGCGGCTGGTTTAGATTTTTACCACCCTAGGGCTTCAGCTCTTGGCTCATTCTCATTAGTCTAAAACGAACGGACTTTTTCAAACGCGAGGCGCGAGCAGTGGTTGGGGTGGCAGAACAGAAGTGGTAGTATACTAGATATTACGCGCGTAATTGACATTTGCTATTTATTCTTTATAAAAATAAAATACACACAGAACAAGTTAACTTTGAGTACAAAACAGAAATACTGAAGGTAACTGAAGGTACTGGCTTTCCTCATTTGTCATTGATAATTTTATTTATGTACTTACTAATAATATTTAAACCCTAAAGGAAGGAAGCTATGCTGATTCTCTCAAATAATAGTTGTAACCTGCACATTTTATTTTTAATTTTTTTTAGTTGTCTTCGGATCAACCGTAGCTCTATTAAGACATCTAATATTAATTTTACTACATGCCTGTGATGTAAATTTTTTTATAAATAAATTATTGACTACGTGAATTAACAGTAATTCTAGGTTATGATTTCCCTTACTGTTTGTATACTTAGTACATACCGGCTTCAATAGAAATTTTTTTTATATTTTACAATTCTAGTAAGACTTCATTTTATAATTTCTAATATACAATTAATTTTCTCATGTAAAATTACATTTACTCAAAATATAGAGAAACCATTTTCGCCAATCGCTAATAAACTTTGTAAGAGAGAAAATTTTATTATTGACGTATTCTTTTACAGTTTGAATGGAAATCAATACAAAATGACAACAGCAAGAAAGGTGAATGATTGGACTGGTTTTGCTAAATTACGAAATGAAGCTAGCAGTACAATTGAAGCTGCCATGTGCTATCATTGCAAGAAAATTTTTCAGATGTATAGTCAAGAGTTATTCATCAGCCACAGGTAAGTAATTGTTTTATAATTTAAGTCACACCTTTGGAAGAATATTTCTTTATTTTCGATTCAAGTTAATTGTTTTTCATCAAAACTATTAATGCTTATTGATTAGGAATCAATGCAACCAACAGATTAATGATAGTAGCACATCCCAAGGCGTTTCAAATTCTTCCAACGACAAGAGTCTGGTAAGATCATACTTTATGACTTGAGCTGTGTGTTACAAGTAAATTTTTCACCGTTCTTCTTATAGTAACTTGAAAGTTACTTATTTAATAATAGAGCATACCTCAAAATTCTTCAATAATGTCAGTTCTTGAGGATAAGACAACTCATGTGATTAATCTTATATGAGGTAGCTGTATAAGTTGATCAAGTATTTTTTTTTTTTTTCAGGAATATTCCGATTTTCCTGACAATTCTGATGTACAAAAAGTGACAGCAGCGCTGCATGTACTACTGGCAAAATTTTTCGTTACGGCCAATATACCATTCAAACAAGTCGAAAACAAACACTTTTTAAATTTCATTAAAGGATTGATTAAATCTAAGATCAACTATGAGCCTCCATGCAGGGAAACTCTTGTTACAACGATATTTAAAAAGTTGCATGAAAAGGTGGAAAAGGAAAAAAAAATTCAGCTCCAAAATACCGAGAGCGTATTACTTGTGGATGGATGGCGCAATAAGAGTACAAACCAAAAGTACTTGTTTTTCACTCTGCGCAATGTGAACGTTCAGCAAACGTTTTTAAATTATTTCGAGTACCTTATGGACGATGAGGATGACGAAAATGTTTCCACACAAATTAATCGGGCCATAGTGGAAGCAAAGGAAAAGTACAGCGCTCATGTTTACGCTATAGTTACGGAAAATGACTCCGAACTAGTTAGAAGTGCCAGAACGATACACTCGTTGAACCATAAACTGTTGATACAATCGACTTGTGCAAGCGACAGTGGTTATTTGCTTATCAAATCATTCGAGGATGATTATCTGGTTGCGATGATCCGAGAAATATTCGATGCCTTCAAGCCAGATTCTAAAATAGAGGCTCTCTTATTAAAAGAAGGTGGAACGCGCCTTAAAGCCCTACCAGAAACACATTGGCGTTTTCTTCGCGATAGTTGTTTCCATCTATTAGAAAACTTGGAAGTTTTGAAAAACATCTGTGATATAGGTGAAATTGATTTACGCCCCGATGTGATCGAATGCATAAATAGCCTGGACTTTGAAAACACTTTGATCGAACTTTTAAACAACTTGGATCCATTATGTGAACTTATCAGTAAATGTCGAGACCCAAAATGTAATGTTGCTGATGCAGCTGAATACTGGCTATCATTTAAATTACCCACCAGCCAGTACGATGACATTATTACTGCGAGAAAAGACAAAGCTATATGGCCAGTCGGCTATGCTGCAAATCTACTTCATCACAAATACGAAGGAAAATTGTTAGATAAAGCACAGAAATTAGTTGCAACGGACTTTTTAAAAGAAGAAATGGACGCATTGGTGTTTGAAGAATACAGAAATTACGAATTGACTAAAGAAGACTACAAGTTTTACGCAGATAATTGTAATGACCCTGTTGCATACTGGAAATTAGTTGGTATGACGTTACCAGATTTATCAAAGTTCGTTGTGAAAATTATGTTACTACCCGCCTCAACAGCACTTATTGACTCGTTATTTTCTAATTGGACCTATGTTCATGATGCATGTAAAGATCGGCTTAATGGTGAACATTCCCCAAAGCTAGTTGATGTATACTACTCTTTAATGCGTGATTTTTCTACTCAATAATTTTTAGATGAAATTTTAATGGTACATGTTGTAATAATAATAATTGTTTTTACAAATAATACATCTTTAAGTTACATTAAAAAAAAAAAAAAGTTTTATTTGTAATTGGCACTAATTTTATATGCTAAATTTGTTACTATTTTTTCAACTTATAACATTTTTTAAATTTTATACCTTCTAATAAATATTTCTAGCATACAAATTACAAATTCGAGTGAGATTTTCACTATCAACCCTGATCTTTAAAAAATTCAATTTTTTTGTATAAAATAATTTAAAAAACTTAAATGTTGCAAAACGAAATTAAATGATTTTTACACACCCATGCGTAAACAGATGTCTGTATTTATATTAATCTGCTATAAGCCAGAGGAAAAATAATAACTTAAAGTTGACCTATGATTTTAAAGTTGATTCCGTCTCCTGCAAGTCAGGATATACAAGATATACTCAAGTATAGATTTATCAAATGTGAATGAACTATTGTGATGCAATTTCTGATTCTTATTTCTAGTAATTCTTTCAGCAAAGGAATATTTACTCTCCAAAAGTTAAAACATTACCTTCAAACTTACGAATGAATCTCTTTCATGTACATATATTACAAATACGGAGACCCAGTATAATCATTTTCACTCGTCACTCTTCGAGATTTGTATTTCTCAAATATAAATAGAATAGAGAAATGTGCAAATCAGTCGGATTTTTTCCAAATTTAAAAAATCATCTACGTATTCAAAGACGAGCACATCATTCAAGGATAGGTTTGCAAGAAATAGTTCAATAAAACCAAATTCGGTTTTTTTTTCTTTATTATTGTCACTTTCTGAAACAATACTAAAACACAAATTTTTTTTTTATTACTTAATACTGACTGAGTCACAACTTTATTGCAGATGAAGTTTTAGATTGATTTACTGTTAATAATAGTGACATTAATTCATTTGATTTCATATTTTTTGCATACTCTTTTTCTTTCATAAAATTAGATAAAAAAATAAAATAAAGTTTCTAATCTGTGATAAATTATTTTTTGCTTTCATATATTACTGAAAAAATAAGGGAGTTTAATTCAAAAGAATGACTGTCATATTTGGCAACTCTGTCAAAGAAAGTTTTCGTATTTATTCGTTGTGATGTTCCTGGTATTTTCAACAAGTCTAGAGCGTAGTCGCTTATACTAGCATTTTCAACTTTGGCTAGATTCCAAAAAAGAACATGATTTGTTGCATCACAAATGCTGTACAGCTTATTAAAACAGCCATCCTTATCCCTATAATATCCCAAGGCGTCAAAGATATCTGTAGGAGCCGTTTTTTGAACGAATTCGTTAACTTTATCGTACAACGAAATATAGTTTGTAAATAATGTTCCTCTATACAGGGGATGAAAATAGTTTGAAGCTAAATGTATCTCTTGAATTTGTTTGTGCAATTCACTTCCAATCATGGCATCATGAGTCAAACTGTGTATAATAGGTTGATTGTCCATTAGAAGGAACAAACGTTGTGTTGCTTCGCTGAGATTCAAATTTTTTGAAATAATGCTCTTTTCCAAGTTATTCAAAGCATCGTAAAACCCGGTTAAGAGAGGAAAATCTTTTATAGGAATACGCAAAGGACAATTCTTTAACCTTGTAATAACAGTGTCTACTCCTACCAGACAAGTGTAATTCATTCTGATGTCTTTGCTTTTTGCCATGAAAGAAATAGTTCCCTCTGATTGTAACTCAAACTCACCATCGTGTATAATAAATTTAATACTCGTGTTGTACAAGTTGAAAGCTTTTTTGATGCATGATTTGCAAAAACTATCAATAGCAGTAGTAAGATTCGCATCGTGGTCTTTTTCTATAATTTTTAAATCAATAAAAGTCGGTTCTTCGTGTACAACATCATTAAATAAAAAAACTAAGCACGAAACTTGCGTGTCGCTCTGGCAAATTTTAAGACTCAAAATTTTGGAATGTTTTTTCAGTTTATTCTTCTTGCATGTGTCATCCATAGCTTGTTGTAAGGTATTACTTTTAAATTCTGCTACAGTGGGGACTTCATGATTGAAGGCTTTGAATAAGTCCACAGTTGTCCAATGAGTGATGTTGTCAAGGTCGATATTGCAAGACAAGAAAAATTTCAAAACACAAATATTTTTCATATCATTAGTTATTTCGACAGGTTGCTGAGATACCTGAGGGGAAAAAAGGAAAATGATCGTTAGAAAAACTTAATAAAAACTACATAAAATATGTAATTAATTAATTTGGAAATACTTCATTTAAAACAAAGTAAAGTTACTGTTTTTTCATTAAAAATTAGTGGGCAAGTTGTTCCAGTTGCTAATTTGGATTTAAAATGACTGGAGGGTGATTTTAATTTTAAAGAAAGGTAATCTCAAAATTAAAAATTAAATATTATACCAAGTCTTTCTAAAAAATGAGCTACTTATGTATGAAGTCATCAACAGTCAATTTTGTAAACACATTCTTTTTGTATTACTAACTCAAAAAATGTACTTATTGCGATACCAATAATACGTTAGCATATTCATGTACACATTTTCAAACATAATTATTTTACAACTACATATAACTGGTTTTGGAAAATCCAAATTGATGAGTAAATCAGTATTTTTTTCTGCTTTTCTCTTTTGAGCCACACTTTTCGCCCACAAGCAGAAAGTAATTCATGGGCGCAAAGTGTGCCCACGGGCGTAAAATTGCACTTTTTGCCCTCGGTGAGAAAAACATCATACGCGACTCGGTCACAAGCCCTTTCGGTGCTCATGTTTGTACTTAGTGCCCTAGTGAAGTAATGTACTACATAAAATTGATAATAACCAGGCTTTTCTCATTGGTGTCACCACAGGTTGTTCTAG
The DNA here is from genome assembly GCF_036245765.1 of Copidosoma floridanum. Lineage (NCBI taxonomy): Eukaryota > Metazoa > Arthropoda > Insecta > Hymenoptera > Encyrtidae > Copidosoma > Copidosoma floridanum. Next base: position 2,227,348 of record NW_028321897.1, on the reverse strand, counting down.
TGTTTTCACTAGATTTATCTACATCCATGGAGAAGTCATCACAATTACTTTTTTCATCTGAAGAGCTATAGCTAGCTTGTGAAGAATTTGAAGCGTTGGCATTATTTTCGTTCTGAAGGCCTTTGCATAATTTTCTATACAAAAAAATTACATTTTGCTGATAACTTAACGAAAGTAACTAGATTCATGATAAAAGAGAGAAGTAGGTAGTGCGTAAATTTAGTTATTTTTTTAATGATGAATAGCATTTTTTTTTTTTTTAATTTCTAGTAATTAATTAAGAATCTACAAATATTTATTTAAAATGTGGAAATGAAATGGTTAATTAGACAATTCTTATAAGAATATAAATACATACGCGTGTTTTTTTAATGTTGCCTCGTCCCTTCTTACTAATTCTTTTTTGCATTTTTTGCATTTTGCATGGGTTATAACGCCTTTGTCGTTTCTGATGTCGTCATAACCATCCCACCCTGCATGCCTCTTTCTGCCCGTTCTGACACTTTGGAAACTTAATTTTAAACAATACATGTGTCATTAGTATTACTATCTTTGAATATACATATAAACTAGAATGCATGCAACAATTTCATTCAGTTGAAATGTAGCGCTTTTACATAATGCTTCGTCTTTTATTAAATATGTATATAACTGAAATAGAAATAAGTATAACACGTTCAAATTCATACAGCATTCGATTTTGTAACATATAAAAGTTATACGTAGTTTATATTGTTTGTTTTTACATTAAAGTTTTATCAAACACAAGAAGTGAACAAACTTCGATACTGTACTCAAGAAAAATGTGATATGAATTTTTTTTATGTATCATAACGATAAGTTATCGAAATTCCTATCACAACAGTAAAAATTTAACTTAATTCTGTTATCGAAAATGCCAATTTTTTAAGTTATAACCTCTAAATGTGAGTTGTAATACTCACTTCATGTTGGGGCTGTCTATATATTTAACATAGTAGTTAAAACTTTTATGATAACCCAAAAACCGTTTATCGCAAAACTTTGCAAAACACTTTTTAGTAATTACTATTCAACATCAGAGAAGTGTATGTTATGTATGTGCTCCAAATTAAACATTTTATTCAGCACTCTGCCGTGTATTACACTACTACACCAGACTACACCATTGCCAAGCAGAGCCAGCAGGGTTCAATTCGATTGCAATCCTTTGCATGTTCAATCGGGGCATTCGATACATGCGATATCTCATCGATTGCTCGAGAACTCGTCGTCATCAAGTTCGTTCCAAATTTCAATTACAGGGTACGTTTTTTTGTTTTCGGTCGGTCGGTCGTCCCGGTTCCTTTAGCATGTATGATATATAGGTGATTCTGCCGTAAGTGGTCAAATTCGTGTCCAGTAGAGCTCATGCTACTATAATAAACTAAAATTTAATGTTCAAATTGCGTAAAGTTGTGTTGAAAGTGTTAAACTTTCTTGAAAAAAATTTTCAAACTGATGTATTGACTCCTCAACAAGATAATAAAGAAAATATATTAAAAATGTTACTTCTGTACCCTGTCCCAATCTCAATTTCGCACCTAAAAGCTCCTGTTTGGGAAAAAATAGGCTTCTCTGTCATGTCCTCGCACATACGTTGTCAAGTATAGACGTCGTATGTTACATTCATTCCACAATAATACTAATTTTTATCTGTAAGCTAGAGTTTTTATCAAATACCAAATGTCCCACGATTTAAACAAAAAAAACAAAAACGTCGATTATAGCGGGAATCACTGAAAACCACACTGTTGTACTTCATAACACCTTTTACTAGTCACTTTTCTAATCTCACATCATAAAAAAAAAACTTATTAGCCAAATCTGTCAAAAATTGTAATCACTTTAAATGATAGATACTTTAATTTTCAATTTTCGTATGTACAAAAGTTTTGGTCACTTCCGTCGAACCCTGGCCCCAACACTTTGTTACTCATACATATAAGTAAAAATTTTTTCTTGTAAGATAAACGTACCAATTGACGGAACATGTCCCAATTCACGAAACATGAAACTATACATGCTATTATACAACTAATATCACCAAAAAATTATTTTTAAGTAATTAATAGTTAATTTTAATATTTTTAAACTTAAAAGGCTCGATTATTACATTCAATTCAAAGTAAAATAAGTTTCTCTGTATAATGGTTTCATAATAGGGACATAATTAAACATAACCTAACTTATTTAGTTGTCCGTATTATGAAACGAACTTATAAAATGAAATTCAATTTCATTACAACTAATTGGCATGAAATGCAATTGTATCAAAAGAAAATCGTGTCATTTGAGCAACGTACTTCAAGTAACTTAAAATTAGTACCCACAAATTACTTTGTGAAGGAAGTTCCATAATCGGGACATGAATTATGAAACACTGGGACAAGCCTTTTGGTGTTTTTTCATAATGGGGACATATTAGATGTTTCAATTTGATTAGAAAAAAACAGTCTATTTTGCATAAAAATAATATAAAAAAATCATAGTAAGTTACTCAAGTTGGAGCGATTTAAGAAAAACCAAAATCACTAGCACTAAGGCATGTCCGCTTTTTTTAAGACAATACAGAAAAAAAATGCGAAAATTTGTTTCATAATTGGTACTCTTACATTACTGTTTATTGACGGCAGATGTTTTGTACTTAAGCGAAAAATCGCTTATATTGTCACTTCCGTACCCCTCATGCAGTGTTGAAAGTGTCTCTTTTTCTAGCTTTCGTCGGAAACTTGACGTAACTTTTTTTCCAATCTTATTGAGCTAAAACATAAGACACGTGTCTTGGCGTTTGGTCTAATTGATCTTTTTTTGTGAGATACATCGAGGAATATCGATTCCACTTCCAACTGATAACTACCTTACGTCTAAATTTGAGCTTTAAATATTCAATAGAACGCGAGTTATTGAATTTTCAAAAATGGCCAAAAATGACAGTTTTTTGCAAGTTTCGAGAAAACGGCTAAATCGATTAAAGACCACGTGACTTATTTTTTACATCTTAGAATCGCGCTTTTTAGTATTTGGCTTTTTTTGTACGATTTTCAGTTTTTTTTTTCTAGGCGTAAAAAACCTGTTTTGGCCACTTTTACCGTTTTTTGGGGGCCTTAGCTAAACTTTTTAGGTGTTTGAAAGCAGTACTTATAATTTTTTCATTTTTTCAATGGATAGCAAAAAAAGGAAGGCTTCGCTTACCAAATATATAGAGTCCGTAAATATAGGTTAACTCAAAAAGTTGGTTTTTGTACACGGTGCAAGATAAAACAGGTGGTACGAAAGACCATCTCTATGCTTTGTGCGGTCTGTCGCAATTTTATAGCAGTAAGCAGTACCAAGTTCTCCACCAGGTGGATTAGTGTCAAAAAGCTAGTATATATATACATACATACATATTGAAACGGTTACATATATATACACATATATATATATATGAATAAATTCTACATATATATACTACCTTTTCGACACTGATCCTTGATCCATCTGGTGGAAAACTTGGTACTGCTACAAAATTGTAACTCGGCAGAGGTGGTACTTCGTATTTGTACCACCTGTCTTATCTTACACCGTGTTCTTGTACAACCGTTGCATGGAGTATATACATATTGTTCAGCTGTGTACTTACGTATGTATATATTCAAGTTGATACTAGAAGTTAGATATGGTTAATGATTTGTAACGGATCACTGATCACTTTGAATTTAGATATGGTTAGTTCATTTCCTGCATGCTGGGGTCGTAAGAGTGCGTAAGGGCCTCGACTAGTGTGCATTTTGCATTTTACATTTTGTCCGAGGTTCTAATCTCTTTGAAAACTTTTTTTTTTTTTTTTTTTAGAATTGGCTAAAAGAAAAAGAAAAAAAATAAATAAAATTCAAAATGTGTGGCGTGGTGATGTGATGGGGCGTCATTTAGCGTAGAGCAAACGGGAAGTTGGTACGTCACGGGGGGCAAGGCGAAGGGGAAGAATCAAGCAAAATCCACTTCCGTCTCACCTTTTCTCAAGGTCAAAATCTGAAATCCTTGATTTACCCTCGCGCATGACGCGCCTATAGAAGTGTAACTTCAAAAATAAACACTTAGGAACTATATAAATTTTATTTTATTTGTAATACTTATTTAATTTAAAAAAAATAAACAGTAGTTATTTACTATGAAAATATAAATCAAAGTAAGCAACCAACGACTGTTCCTCTCTTCAAAACTATTGATCACTCGCAACAACAAGTTTCAATGTTGTACAAATGGCATTATTTAAGATAGGTTTATAATAAATATCTCCAGTAATAACTTATTTTATTTTGTCATCACTAGTATCTTTAACTTGTACTAAATCATTTACACACTCCATTGTATTAAAAGAAAGTTAAAGATGTACAAATGTTAAAGCAACGGAATGGATAAGCCACTTGGTAAATACAAATACACGTATATGTGTTGTGTATACAATATGAAGTACGAAAAAGACCCACATATAAAAATCGAGTCCCGGCCAGTGCTCTCAGATGTGACTGGCAAACTTGCGGGAAATTCAAATTGGCTATATGGAGCAAGACGCAAAACCCCAGATAACTCGACAACATTTCATACACCATAACTTGATAAATTAATCCTAAGCTATTTAACCCAATAACCCAACGCGCCTAAAGACAGTATCACCAGCTTTACTAATTAATAAAATACAATAAACAATAACGCAAGCGCCAATCCCCGCACAACCCGGGGCGCTTACTAGCCACTTTGTTTATTAATTGAATAAATAAAATAACACAAGCGCCAATCCCCACACAACCCGGAGCACTTACTGGCCGCTTTGATAATTAAAATGATAAATAAAATAACACAAGCGCTAATCCCCACACAACTCGGAGCACTTACTGGCCGCTTTGTATTTAATTGAATAAATAAAATAACACAAGCGCCAATCCCCACACAACCCGGGGCGCTTACTGGCCGCTTTGTTTATTAATTGAATAAATAAAATAACACAAGCGCCAATCACCACACAACCCGGGGCGCTTACTGGCCGCTTTGATAATTAATTGAATGAATAAAATAACACAAGCGCCAATCACCACACAACCCGGAGCGCTTACTGACCGCTTTGTTTTTTAAAATAATAAATAAAATAAAACAAGCGCCAATCACCACACAACCCGGAGCGCTTACTGACCGCTTTGTTTTTTATTATAATAAATAAAATAACACAAGCGCCAATCACCACACAACCCGGGGCGCTTACTGGCCGCTTTGATAATTAATTGAATAAATAAAATAACACAAGCGCCAATCACCACACAACCCGGGGCGCTTACTGGCTGCTTTGATAATTAATTAAATGAATAAAATAACACAAGCGCCAATCACCACACAACCCGGAGCGCTTACTGACCGCTTTGTTTTTTGAAATAATAAATAAAATAACACAAGCGCCAATCACCACACAACCCGGGGCGCTTACTGGCCGCTTTGATACTTAATTGAATAAATAAAATAACACAAGCGCCAATCACCACACAACCCGGAGCGCTTACTGACCGCTTTGTTTTTTAAAATAATAAATAAAATAACACAAGCGCCAATCACCACACAACCCGGGGCGCTTACTGGCCGCTTTGATAATTAATTGAATGAATAAAATAACACAAGCGCCAATCACCACTCAACCCGGAGCGCTTACTGGCCGCTTTGATAATTAATTGAATAAATAAAATAACACAAGCGCCAATCACCACACAACCCGGGGCGCTTACTGGCCGCTTTGATAATTAATTGAATAAATAAAATAACACAAGCGCCAATCACCACACAACCCTGAGCGCTTACTGGCCGCTTTGTTTTTTAAAATAATAAATAAAATAACACAAGCGCCAATCACCACACAACCCGGGGCGCTTACTGGCCGCTTTGATAATTAATTGAATAAATAAAATAACACAAGCGCCAATCACCACACAACCCGGGGCGCTTACTGGCCGCTTTGATAATTAATTGAATAAATAAAATAACACAAGCGCCAATCACCACACAACCTGGGGCGCTTACTGACCGCTTTGTTTTTTAAAATAATAAATAAAATAACACAAGCGCCAATCACCACACAACCTGGAGCGCTTACTGACCGCTTTGTTTTTTAAAATAATAAATAAAATAACACAAGCGCCAATCACCACACAACCCGGGGCGCTTACTGGCCGCTTTGATAATTAATTGAATAAATAAAATAACACAAGCGCCAATCACCACACAACCTGGAGCGCTTACTGACCGCTTTGTTTTTTAAAATAATAAATAAAATAACACAAGCGCCAATCACCACACAACCCGGGGCGCTTACTGGCCGCTTTGATAATTAATCGAATGAATAAAATAACACAAGCGCCAATCACCACACAACCCGGAGCGCTTACTGACCGCTTTGTTTTTTAAAATAATAAATAAAATAACACAAGCGCCAATCACCACACAACCCGGGGCGCTTACTGGCCGCTTTGATAATTAATTGAATGAATAAAATAACACAAGCGCCAATCACCACACAACCCGGAGCGCTTACTGACCGCTTTGTTTTTTAAAATAATAAATAAAATAATACAAGCGCCAATCACCACACAACCCGGGGCGCTTACTGGCCGCTTTGTTTTTTAATATGATAAATAAAATAACACAAGCGCCAATCACCACACATTCCAGAGCGCTAGATGATGATTTTGAAAAGTAATAAAATTTATAAAGTAATAACACGAATGCCCATCACAAAACTATAAAGAGCACTTTCTAGTTGCGTAAAACTTTTTTTATCATTTGATGCTTTCTTCAAACAAACAATGCAACCAGTACGCGCCCTGGGTTGTGTGGTGATTGGCGCTTGTGTTATTTTATTTATTATTTTTAAAAACAAAGCGGTCAGTAAGCGCTCCAGGTTGTGTGGTGATTGGCGCTTGTATTATTTTATTTAATATTTTAAAAAACAAAGCGGCCAGTAAGCGCTCAGGGTTGTGTGGTGATTGGCGCTTGTGTTATTTTATTTATTCAATTAATTATCAAAGCGGCCAGTAAGCGCCCCGGGTTGTGTGGTGATTGGCGCTTGTGTTATTTTATTTATTATTTTAAAAAACAAAGCGGTCAGTAAGCGCTCCGGGTTGTGTGGTGATTGGCGCTTGTGTTATTTTATTTATTCAATTAAGTATCAAAGCGGCCAGTAAGCGCCCCGGGTTGTGTGGTGATTGGCGCTTGTGTTATTTTATTTATTATTTCAAAAAACAAAGCGGTCAGTAAGCGCTCCGGGTTGTGTGGTGATTGGCGCTTGTGTTATTTTATTTATTCAATTAATTATCAAAGCGGCCAGTAAGCGCCCCGGGTTGTGTGGTGATTGGCGCTTGTGTTATTTTATTTATTCAATTAATTATCAAAGCGGCCAGTAAGCGCCCCGGGTTGTGTGGTGATTGGCGCTTGTGTTATTTTATTTATTATTTTAAAAAACAAAGCGGTCAGTAAGCGCCCCGGGTTGTGTGGTGATTGGCGCTTGTGTTATTTTATTTATTATTTTAAAAAACAAAGCGGTCAGTAAGCGCTCCGGGTTGTGTGGTGATTGGCGCTTGTGTTATTTTATTTATTCAATTAAGTATCAAAGCGGCCAGTAAGCGCCCCGGGTTGTGTGGTGATTGGCGCTTGTGTTATTTTATTTATTCAATTAATTATCAAAGCGGCCAGTAAGCGCCCCGGGTTGTGTGGTGATTGGCGCTTGTGTTATTTTATTTATTATTTTAAAAAACAAAGCGGTCAGTAAGCGCCCCGGGTTGTGTGGTGATTGGCGCTTGTGTTATTTTATTTATTATTTTAAAAAACAAAGCGGTCAGTAAGCGCTCCGGGTTGTGTGGTGATTGGCGCTTGTGTTATTTTATTTATTCAATTAAGTATCAAAGCGGCCAGTAAGCGCCCCGGGTTGTGTGGTGATTGGCGCTTGTGTTATTTTATTTATTATTTCAAAAAACAAAGCGGTCAGTAAGCGCTCCGGGTTGTGTGGTGATTGGCGCTTGTGTTATTTTATTCATTTAATTAATTATCAAAGCGGCCAGTAAGCGCCCCGGGTTGTGTGGTGATTGGCGCTTGTGTTATTTTATTTATTCAATTAATTATCAAAGCGGCCAGTAAGCGCCCCGGGTTGTGTGGTGATTGGCGCTTGTGTTATTTTATTTATTATATTAAAAAACAAAGCGGTCAGTAAGCGCTCCGGGTTGTGTGGTGATTGGCGCTTGTTTTATTTTATTTATTATTTTAAAAAACAAAGCGGTCAGTAAGCGCTCCGGGTTGTGTGGTGATTGGCGCTTGTGTTATTTTATTTATTCAATTAATTATCAAGGCGGCCAGTAAGCGCCCCGGGTTGTGTGGGAATTGGCGCTTGCGTTATTGTTTATTGTATTTTATTAATTAGTAATGCTGGTGATACTGTCTTTAGGCGCGTTGGGTTATTGGGTTAAATAGCTTAGGATTAATTTATCAAGTTATGGTGTATGAAATGTTGTCGAGTTATCTGGGGTTTTGCGTCTTGCTCCATATAGCCAATTTGAATTTCCCGCAAGTTTGCCAGTCACATCTGAGAGCACTGGTCCCGGCACAGGACAGGTCCTGTACAGGCACTGGATCTGCCTTACAGTTCTTTTACAGGTAGTCAGGCAAATTTATATGTATAAATATACACACTTACAGGGACTTCTGTAAGTGTATAGAGTAGTGCTAGCTGATGGAACGCGGCTCAGCCGGGGAGGGCGGGGCCGCGGGGAGAGCTACGTGTGACAATGTAATGGTGCAGCCGCGGGCATATATTATATGATGAGTGAGTTAGACAGTTATAGTTGGAGAAATTGGAGAAGGGGGATTTAGTTTTCTATCCCCTACCCCGCGGCCAACGCTCTTGCACGCTACTATACATATACGTTCGGAGAGTTGTAGCCAATCTCAATCACGTTAGAAAGAGAAAGGATATCTTGCACCTATATTACATATATAGTTATGCTCCATCTCTCTTTTCTTATTGTGCGATCAGGGCATACAATAATGCGTCCTTCACGTATAGACCTGTCTTACAGCCTGCTTAGACTCGCAACGAGTTCCAAGTACTAAGTTTCACACTTGAGCATGCTCATGCATGAACGAGTGCCAGCTTAGACTTGAAAACAGGTAAATTCTCGTAATCCAAAATAAAAGAGCTTCGTTACGTATGTTCTAGCACGAAACTTGGCTCATATAAATAATCGAAGCAACCAAGAGCGGTCAGTCAAAATTTAGTAGTTCTCCACAACAGATCGAGCTCTCTACGTAATTCTTGGTGCTCCCCTCGAAATTCAACCAATATTTCTCTGTAGTTGTTTTAATAACGAGTTATTAGGGTAGTCCAAGAAGAAACTGTGCTTCTAGTGTGTACTTAAGAGACCTGGACATCATCTTCGAGGTGTTGTAGAACAAGATTCCCACTAAAAATTTGCCCTGCATCTCAAGAATACTAACCAAGGTAGGAGACGACATAGGACCACTTAAAGGACACCACCAGACTTCCTGAACAGGTAAGTACGCCATGAAAATTTAAGCAGGGCTGAAATGTTATTATAAAGTAAGAGCTGGGGTGCAAATTAAGCAAAAAAATTATACCTGCCACTAATCTGACAAAAGTTAAGGAATCCTACTCGCCTATGAATTGTAGAGATCCAAAGTGTTTTCACAAAGTAGGCTCGCTATGACACTTGGCAAAATGGTGGCAAGTATTTTTTTTGTGGAAAGTCCATTCACTTCAAACTCGATTTTCGAATAGTAAAAAAGGTTCCAATTTTTCCGCCAATATCATTTCTGGAACAATTTTTTATTCTCTATCATGGTGACGACATATATAAGTTTTATACGTTACGAAGTTTTTTTATACCGATGTAACTTGTCACAGCATGGCTAAATCGAGAAAAAAAAATTAGTTCGTGAAATGATCCGAGTATAACGCGAGTGACTATTAGTGACGGTTCCATCGATTCATGTAATTATGTTGCTCACATTATTTCATTCGCTGTCAGTAAACTTTTATACTACAGACTTTGACTTATTTTTAATGAAGTAATTGCGAATATTACCCTTATATTAAATCCATTTACATCTACGTTTGACAACCCAAACATAATAAAACACTGAAAATTATGTTGTCAACCGTGCATTGTGCCAACAAAAGTCCTGAATTACTAACTCTTTTCTTATCATAGGCTCTTTAATCGCTTTCTGTTATCTCCACCGATTACTTCGGTAGTAGCCGACTGAACTACCACCTAGGTTGGCACGCGAGAGACCACGGTTCAATTACCAGTTAGTGTAACTTTTTCGAGCAAGTACTTCTATAAAAATTCACTACGCGGGTATAACGTAAGTGACAGTAAGTGACATCTCCACTAGCTTTATTTTATTAATTACCATTCGTATGATTGAAGATTATATTCAATGTCTTTTCAATAAAAAATCTGTGAACTATGAGTTTATCATGATAATGATTATATTTACCTTCTGTGATTCAAAATATTGAAAAACTCAAAAACACGCAATCAATAATGCAATGTTATGAGTCCTCAAGAGTCCTGAAATTTTGCACATTTCTTTCACCATGGGCTCTGAGATGGCTTTTTTTACCTCCCCAAGGACTTGCACAAAGCGAATAGTACGTGGTTGCGGTGGCTCAACCATAGAGGTATGACTAATAGAGTGGGGGAGTCGACTTAAAACGCGTCCTGTCAGTAGAAAGAGAAGACAAATGAAGTGATCCTCTATGTATAGGTATACTTCCATAGTTTTCATGCTTGTAGGTGGGGTGATGGAAGTAGGTATTTTCATTCTCTATCTTTCTCTTCCAACGAGATATTTACACTTATGCGTTAGGTACTCACTCTTCTACTCTATTAGTAATATCTCTATGGGCGCAACGGTAAAGTTGCAGTTTCGTCGATCTTTGAGGTTAAGCAGCATTTGACGCGGTTAGTACTTGGATGCGTGACCGTTCAAGTCTTGTCATTTCGCCTGTACTGTTGATTTTCGAGAGTAGATTAACTATTTCTCTTACGATTCTTCAACGTGATCATATGTGTGATTGAGTTGGTCCTGGTGTTTATACGTGTTTATACGTATAAATATCTGGTCATAACTCAGGTTTGCACTGTTTGCAATATTTTTTTTTCTAAACGAAAAATATTAATTTTCATTTCACCTCAGATTCAAATCATTTTAATCATTATTTAAGTTCATGTTTTTAAATTTTTTTATGAAGAAAATATTACACGCAAACGCTAGATATTTATCATTAAAAAAAAAAATACCATATTTAATTAATGACCATTAAAATTTTCAGCAAACTTTGTTTGAGGCAAATCTTTCATTCTTCGGAATAGAATCTCCAGCCAAAGCTTCAATAACCATCATAAAGATGCCGATGTACGGTGTGCGTATCATTCTATCTCGTGAACAATGGCTCAACTACATGATATGGTTGTTATCCAATCACGTGCGGTCAAGGCAGGATCTGAATCGCAATTCGGTCTCTGATGATCGTCTGGTTGACAACGTCAGCCAGCTCATTCGCCCCGACCACGAGAATCGCGGCCTGAATCGAGGGCGGTCTATTGAATCGTGCAATCGTGCTGTAGCTAACGAATTCTTGTTTCGGCTTTGCGCACTAGGTACTATTCAAGCAATCCGTCCCACTTTGAGGATGTTGCAACGACGCAGGCGAAGGCTGATGCAAAACTCCTGTCTGCGAAAAGATGAGGTACTTGGTATGATCGTACCTTTTGTACCTAGTCTTCGACGATCGAGTATTCGTTTAAGGTGCTGTCGTGGTCAAAGATTTACCAAATTAACGAATCGTATTGGCTTGGCACTAGTTCTTTTTATTGATAATAATGTCATAGGACTCAGTCTTGGCTATTTTTGTCAGAAATAGTATTTTTATCGCGAAGTTTTGACCTGTATTTATTTATTTATTTCTTTTTTATTAATTTTTTTTAGCAAATTTAGCAAGTAATTATCGATGGATTTTAAGTCAACAAGATTAAAAATCATTCAAAAATTAATCATTGTGAAAACCAGGTTGTTTATACTTCTTTCGGACATGATTTAATATTAAAATATGAGTTTACACTCATAAAAAAATTTACAAAAATTTTTATGCTGAAAGCAATAGTGTAGTTGAAAAGCTGGGACAGTCATTTAATTATTTTTACTGTTTTGTTCGAGTAATTTATTTTGAATTATCAAATATTCAGAAATTACTTTAATTCAATGAAGAAAGAAAAAAAAATTTATCTGCCACATGGGAGGGAAGTACGAATTCACTTACCAGGTATTTTACAGGCAGGACAATCAAGCGTATATTTTCTTCTCCTAATTACCACAATTTTGGTGTAATATATCATTCTGTTTAAAATAAGTAGGAAAATAAAATAAATGTGTGTTAACATTCGCGAAAATAATTTTCTACTTACCAATAATAATTGTAGTTATTTTATAAGTGTATTATTAATAAATTCTAAATTTTTTATAAATTTTAAATATTTTATTACTTAACATGAATTGTCCCTGCCATACTTGTTATAGTTTATTTCTGCATTATACCTTTTTTTTTACTTTATAAATTTGTTTTTTTTTTACGGTTTACGCGTAACTTCCATGATTTTAGTTTAGTTATTCATTGAGTACATTGATATAATCGCACGAAACCTTAGATTATATAGTGTTGGAAAAAAGTTTTAAAAAATGTTTCTTACACATCGCTTAATTCGAAATATCTGCAAACGAAACTTGTGTCGACGTTTTTAGAAAGTCAACGTTACAAAACTGATACATCCATATTTATATAAAAATTGATCTAAAGAGTTCCACAAACATGTCTCAATTTTTAAAAACCTGTACATTTTATACGTATAATATTTCGAAAAAGTAATTCACCTGTACTATAACAGTTTTTAACGTTTATAATAGAGAGTTGACAGACAAAAATTAAAAAAAAAAAAATGAATACTATCGCCCGCTTATGAACAAAGATATTAATGAAAACAGCAATAAACAACTCAAATTTCCATGCTAATGCTTGTGAGCATTTTTTGATGGTATAGTCAGTTTAATCAGTTTTTTATGTTATTTGTTAACATTTAAAATTTGGTATATTTATGTACTCCTAAAACATGCATTGTAACTACTCACGTAATCTTAAGAAAGTTTAACTTTCTACAAAATTTAAGCAACTTCACTCAATTTTGCAGTTTATTTTACAACACTTCTGTTGCAAAGACCAATGTGTTGTTAATAAATAAAATGATTCCCACTTCTTGAAAGACGTGATTTAAAAAAAAATTTGTAGATAAACTTTTTGTCAAAATTGTTAATCATACCATACAGGTTCATCATTCAACAAAATGAAGATTTGAGACTAAAAATAAAACTTAATAACTGTTATTACTAGTTATTAGAACTTAATACTATTTTTTTTTCCCATCCTGAATGACACTGATAATATCTGTAATAATTTACAAGTTATTAAAACTTATTGTCTCAAATCTGGATTTTTGTAAATTGTTACTGTTTATTTGTAATTACTATCATTTTTTGAGAAAAATAGCGATTTAATAAATAATTAAATGAAAGAGATTTTTTCAACTTGAGAAGAACAACAGTTTTACGAATTGCCAGCTGTCCAAGTCTTTTGTTTATGATTTATAAACAAACTGAAAAATGTTGTTATTTTAGAAAAAAATTATGCTCACCAAGGATGATATTATGTACATCTTTACTTTGGGACGTACGTCTTAAGGACAACAATTTTTGACGGCATTGCACCGCAGAAGCAGGTTGTGGTAGGTATATAGTATTGCATCAGTCGAGCTGTCAAAATGTATTTAAAAAATTTAAGAATATTTTCAGTTTCTAAATTAGTTGTCAAACTGACTTTTACTCATCGTTTTCACTTATCACTTTTTTTCCGGTCTAATTACAGAGTTGCATATGCAACATTCCATACTCCGAGCATTACATATTCAATATTTTCAAGAGATAAGTAAGATATATTGTGTCGTACGTATCAGTGACGTAACAAAATATACTGCGTAGTATAGAGTTTTGAACGATAAAGCAAGCACAGCGCAGCTCTTCATTAGTCTTCATTAGTCTAACTTTGACAGCTGATGTGTTAAACCTCGTACAATGCGACATCTTGCCGTTATCCATCCAGATGAAGGTAAAAACAGCCTCCCTACAAAAATACCAGAAAAATCACTCAAAAGTTATGCTCGACCCATAAATTTGGGGAAGCTGATTAAACAAAAGTTTGATAACAAAGAAAAGTTTTGGAGTTTCGAACTGGTTCCTACTAATGACACAAATGTGTACAAAAGGTACATGCTTTTATAATCTAACTTTTGCCAATCCCGTGCATATCCATACCAGAGGCATTTATATTATATTCACCGCCATATACACACTTATCAATTTTTTATTAACCACAAGCAATCCCCTCCAACAATATGCGGTATTACACACAGAGCGTATCATTTTTAATATTTGTCTTAACGTGTCTTGTAGAAATCCTCTAAATGCTTGTACGGATGAGTAACGTCTTATTTAATTACTTACATCATAAAAAATAATAGTGATTTGTTGACGATGTTTTTTTGTGCAGTACAAAAATATCTAAAATGATCTTATTCAATTGTACATTAATAAGTAACTTTAATGAAGGATCTCAAGGGTTGCCTCGGTGCATACAAAATTAATTAAAAAGTGTAAAAAAACTCATAAGGGTTATGTTTTCACTATGTTTGGAATATAAAACTATGTGCTCATTGTCATTATTTTCGAAGGCTATCATAAAAAATAAATAAAATAAAAAAAGTGTGGAAAAAACGTAGAAATCGGCTAGAAAATAACTCAGGTAATGACGAATTGTTCTTGCTGCTCCAATTTTTAGTTAAGCATTGTATTTTGACAGTAAAAAGGGCACATATTTCCTACAACAGATTAGTACAATAGACGTCTTAAAGAAAAAATTGAGCCCTGTTTAAACTATTTTTGATAAAATTGAGTGCAAAATTTTTCATGAAACAGCTTAGATCTTTTCATAAATAAATATAATTTCTCAAAAACTAGTAAATTTTTTAACAAAAATTTTCCTGTAGGTTAAAGGTTATGTGATACATATTCCATTAGAATTTTGAGATTCTAGAATTTTTCCTTTTGGAGTAAGAAATACATCCAATTTTTGAAAATTTAGAAAGTTTTTTGCAATTATTTAAATACATGATAAACGATACTCAATCAAAAAAAGCTTAAAATAACCGGTCCTTAGACTATAGAAAAACTCAAAAAATGAATCAACTACAGTTTTAAAGTTATTTGCAAAAAACTCCAATGCTCATAATTTTTCATACAAAAACGACTATTTAACGATGTTCTGTTAGTAGCAGCAGCTTGAGGAAATACTAGGGGTGTAGTGCTTACTAAAAGATCATTTTGTTTTTACCAACTGCTTTTTAAAACGAATTTGTTCCACCGTTTGTCATAATTCTGCATGTCTGTGTATCTTTTTAAAAAATAATGAGAATTGAGAAAAAATATACAACAGAAAAAATCAACTGTTTTTTTTTCAAGAAAAAAAAATACCACTCACATTGCCGCTTACGATTTTAAAATTTTTATTTTTTTTTCTATGTATTTAATATTATATACCGTGGTACAGTACTAATATTCGATTTTTTTATCATTTGCTAAGGATTTAATGACCTTACGATATTTGTTTTTAATTACGACATGTACTATTAACATTTCAAGTGATGTACGTATAAATCATGTTTTTTAATAATGTAGTTATTAAAAAAAATAAACTTTGAAAGATTAGGTTGTGGGAACGAGCCTCTTTAAAAATAATTTTAAAATTTCGATAGGTGAGGTATATCTCACTAACTTAGTTTTAAAAAGTTTTTTTAAGGAAACTCAGGAATTTTCGCCACTTTTCTATTCACTAACTTGGCACATAGATTTGACTAATGGTGTCAAGCAATTTCCTGCTTTGAAATGTGCCGAATATTTACCTCCAAATACTTTGATGCACTGTGCAGCTAAAGGCTTAAAAACTGCTGATTTGGAAATAATACTCAACCGAGCACTTAACCTTGGCATTAATAATATTTTTTCTCTACAAGGAGGTAAGGCCTGTTTACTGATATTTTTTTTTTTTTTTTACTTATAAATACATTAAAAAAAGTTTACAAAATTTGAAAATATTGTCATGTAGGATCTTTGATTGCAAAATATAATAAAATAAGTCATACACTGTGAGGGATGAAAGTGTAAGTTTAGAAAAGTTAAGAGTCGTATGCAAAACAGGTATAATCATAGGCGGAAAAACGCATTTTTTTATTTTATTTTATTCTCATTTTTCGAATATACACGATCAACCAACTATTAATGCTGAATAAAATGATAAAAATTGTTAAAAAATTAAGAAAATTATTTTCAAGTTATCAAAGAAATTATATTTCCTTATGTAACAAGATGCATCCGAAAAAATTTACTAACTTTTAAAAATAATACCTACACTCGAATAATATTTTTTCAACTATTTTTGTAGCAAAAACGATATGTTGATATGGTAATATAAATAAAAATTTTCACTTTTACTGTATCTTTGTTTTATTTGGTATCATAATTATTTCAATAAAAAAATCTTTTGTCGGCGTATTTCCGTTTATTAAAATATTTGAATTTGTCGTATCAGAGTCTGCTGGTATTAAAATAGCGAATAACGAAACTGAAAAATGGAGGCGCCACCCACCTTTGCATACACAATCAATACAGTTTTTATCGTTTTCCTTTCTCAGCATATAAGTACACTCACCACAAATAAGAACATTAGCCAGAGTACTATATTTAGATTCTAAATTTTATGAAACACAGTGGTATCATGTTATCTCAATATGTGATTTTTCGCCCATTACAAAGCTATCTTTATATTAGGAAGCAAAAATATAATTACTGTTTTAACCAAACTGTGCCGAAGTACAAGAAAAGTTACAATATCAGGTCTGGTTGTGTATTAACAAATTAGTTTACACAATTGTAATATGTTAGCTTATGAAAATATAAATTTATTTAATAAAATTCTTTTTTTTTAAATACAGTGTTTGTCAATATTTAGCCGGCACTTATACAAACTCAAGTTAATAAGTTATTAATTTAAACATTGATTGTTCTTACGGGTATCCTTCTATTTAAAAGTTTTTTAACAGCAATATTTTAATTTTAGAAAATGTACATTATTTAGAAAATGCTCAGCTCTTGTTTTCATCAAAATTTTTTTTATATTTTTACAGTTTAGTAATTTAAATTTAATACACAAACGTTCTTAAAATTTAGAAGTTTGCATTTAAGTATCAATAAAAAAAATATAAATTTTATAAAAACATGTATCGGAGTTATGATAATTTTGGTTTGAAATTTATCTTTAAACGGTACTTTTAAACTTAATGAACTGAGTTAATAAAATCTTTGCACATTTACTTAAGTTTATGAAATTTAGTATGAATTTTACTTTTTTTGTATCTTATCATAATTTCAGAAACAAAATTACGAAAATAAATAAAAAATAAATTATTATAAGAAATGTTATTGAACTTCAGAATTTTTTTTAACAGTATATAAAATCGTTTATGAATTTTAATAAGCATTAGAACTATTTCATTTTCAGTTGAGCTCGTATTAAATATAAAATAGTAAACTATTTTAAGTAACTTCATTATAAAACTTCAGGTACATGTGTCTCTTAAATATCTCTTAGGTTTAAGAATTTTTTTTTAACAGTGTAGATTGTTTCACCAAAAATAGTTTTATGATTTTATAGATGGAGATGCTGATAACGGCGATTTTTTGTATGCATCGGATTTAGTCAAATACATTCGTAAACATTTTGATCAGAAATTCAGCATATATTGTGTTGCTGGATATCCTGAAATGCATCCCAAGTCACTGTCAAAGGAAATCGAACTTCATCAATTGAAGGCCAAGGTTTTCTTTATTTTAAAATGTTTTTGAGACATCCTAAACTAACTAATGTATAACTTTTACTATTCGAGATTTTAATAATGCGATGTTAAAACTCAAGTAATTTAGTGTTAACAAGTTGGTTTTACTATTTTATGCTCATTTCTATTCGTTGCTTCCTTTTTTTTTTTCTAACAAATTTTATCAGTTATTATTTTTTCGTGAAAATTGAATCAAAAAACCTAGTTTTATTCCCTTATTAAATCACGGCTACAAATCGTTTTTATGAAATAAAAACTGGGCTTTATTTAACGCTCATCATTAATTATTCACTAATTTAACTTTCGCATAGGTTCTCAGCAACAAGTTTCGTGCCAAATTCACATGTAATTCTGGGATTATTTTAACATAACGCGCATACTATTATGGGAATTCAATTTAGTTTTTCTTATAGATTTTAACCTGTTCAAAACGATTTTTTAGAGTAACTTGCCGTGCAATTTACACATTACTTTTTATCAAAAAATTAATAACAATTTACAAATTATAAACTTCTGCATTAGTATCAAAGAGTAGTTTCGTACGTTTTAAGATTATTTTTAGAAGTAAATATTTTATTACATAAAATAAAAGTATATAGCTGTATACCTAAACCAAAAAAAGCCTGTCTGGCGCTGGGGCCAGTGTACATGCATGTTATATACACAGGTAGAAAAACACCATAAACATGCAGGCGTTTTTTAGTTGTATCACTTGTACTTATCCCGATTCTGTGAAATGGCACTTTTAGCAGACTTTGAACTGTAACCAAATAAGTAACGTCTCGTCAAAACTTCAAGAGAATCTGATAGACATCGATTTCTTGAGGAACTTTTTAAATGTATACTTATGGGTATAGACTATCAAGTTTTGGATACCGATTCAAAAACCTGCTTTATTAACTGTAGTTATTTATAAAAACTAGTCAACAAATTTTATGTATTTTTTGGCTTAACTGATCAAGTTTAAAAAATTTGTCTTTTTCAAAAAATATATTAACCATACTCAGTTTCATAACAAATTATGACTTTTGATTTGATGTATTGAATGCATATCCTAACTACTGACAATAAATTTTTCGATACGTTGTACAGGTAGATGCAGGCGCTGATTTTATTATAACACAAATGGTTTTTGAATTTCGACTATTTATCGACTTTCTGAGAGATTGCCGAGATATAGGAATTGCCGTACCAATCATCCCAGGAATATATCCTTTTACCAGTGTAAAAGCATTAAACAAAATGTCAAAAATTTGTCAAGTAAAAATTCCTCAGTGGTTAGAAGAATCGTTGAAGCCAATATCAGGTGACGTAGAAACTGTTAATAAACTTGGCATAGATTTAAGTCTAAAAATAATAAGAGAGATTTCAGAAAGACAATCTTCATGCTTTTTTCATCTATTTTGTTTGAACAGGTAATATTGTTTTCTAAGTATTTTTGTGTTCCATGGTGCTTAAATGTATAAATTTACATGCAATTCTAGTTTTTTTTTTCAGATCAGATTCGTCAATCGAAATTTTGCGTCAGTTACAAAAGAAATTGTAAAATATGTACGATTGAAATATCATTAACAATTATTAATGGATTTGTAATTCATAACTCAAATAAAAAAGTATACTATTACTGAAAAGTTATTAAATAAATTAAATAAACGAAAAAACTATGGCTTGAAAATTTCCATAAAAATACGTTGCCAATAAATGCTAGTATAGTTGAGAGAAAACAAGTTTTTAATATGTAAGTAAGACTACTAAGCCGAAATAAAGCATTTTAAACAATGCTAACTATGAAGTAAGTCCCTGGATCAATAAAAAAATCGGAAGTAAAAATTAACAGACAATAAGTTTAGTATACATAATGAATGACTGTCAGTTCTATTGAGTTATTTGCAAAAAGCGTTTCATTGTTATAGTGCGGTTTGTAATATTCGTTCGATTCATTCGTTTCTTTGCCATTCTATTCGATTCAAAAATTCATTTGCCACCCTATTAATAAATGAACGAATCTTGAAGCATACTACTTTGTTATAAATGATATGTATATATACACATCCACAAAAATTAACGAAGGGAAACAGAAACGGAACAAAAATGAAACGATAGAAACAATTGATTGGAACACGTCCCACACGGATCGACCTACAATGCAAACGTACCTTATTCATTCAAGAGCGATCGAGAGTCGACCATCGTAGCATCAGTAGTGTTGGTACAAACAGTTGCGTTACTCGTAAACCGTACACACAAGCTTGTTTAAAAGATCATCATCCTCTCATGCACCGGGACAACGTCCCAAGTACTGTCTACCTCCTTCCAGAGGTCAGGTGAAGATCATAGAACAGTAAATTAGAACGAGCCCAAGCCACCTGCTGGGCCTCGACGCCGATCCGTCCATCGGCTTGCTCGGCTCGCCACGGCCAGGCAAGGCGTCCGAGCGTCCGTGCCGTGTGATTTTTGAGGCTAAGGTCAGTCATCACGCACGTCGTTGAGCGGGAAAACTTAGGTTGCAGTCGTTGCAGCTGCAATCATACCCGTAGCGGCTGCAGGCGAGCAAGTAGACTGTGGTAAGACAAGCGCGAACATAACAACAACCATCGTCAGGATGTCCAAGGCAGAGGAGAACGGGAGCGACGCCGGGGAGAATTCGAATGACTCGTCGGCGGAGACGTCGTCGTCGCGCGGTGGCGGCGACTTCGAGACGAAGATCGAGACCGACCGGAGCAAGCGCTTTGACTTTCTGCTCAAGCAGACCGAGATATTCTCGCACTTCATGACGAATTCCAACAAGGACAAGACCAGTCCGCTTAAGATAAAACCGGGCAGGCCCAGGAAGACCCCTGCGGCCCTGACCCCCGCGGACAAGTTGCAGGCCGAGGGCGACCACCGGCACAGCAAGACTGAGCAGGAAGAGGACGAGGAGCTGTTGGCCGCGGCGTCGGACGTCGCGGCTCCCGTTACTCGCTTCGAATCCTCGCCGACGTACATTAAGTCGGGCGAGCTCAGGGACTACCAGGTCAGGGGCCTCAACTGGATGATTTCGCTCTATGAGAACGGCATCAACGGCATTCTCGCCGACGAGATGGGTCTTGGTAAGTCAACTTACCTTCCCATCCCAGATGTACTTACCTATTTAGATAAAAGGGAAATTGAATTGCACAATTACCTGCTGTCCAGTTTAAAGGCAATAAACTCGTACAAGTTTTGATTTACTTTGAAGAATATTAAGAATTTTAATCCCTTAACTGTTTTTCTTTTTTTTTTGACGCAACAGAATATAAATTTTTATTGCATTTGTGCTTTTTTTAATGCTTGTGTTATCAAAGACTTCATTAAATTGATTCCTCTTTTGAAATCATTATTTATGTCAAGCTATAAAGTTGGAGTTAATTACTTGGAAAATATACTACGTTTTGCGTACAAATATTAGGTTTTGAGAGGATTAATCTTTTGTGGTGTTATTTTCTACAGGTAAAACTCTGCAAACGATATCACTTCTGGGTTACATGAAGCATTTTAGAAATATAAACGGACCTCACATTGTTGTTGTTCCAAAAACAACTTTAAAAAATTGGGAAAACGAATTTAAAAAATGGTGTCCTTCTCTCAAAACGGTCACCCTCATTGGCGACTCCGACACCAGAAGTGCTTTTATCCGGGACATTATGTTACCTGGCGAATGGGATGTGTGCATAACGTCGTATGAAATGGTCTTGAGAGAAAAATGGGTTTTTAAAAAGTTCAACTGGCGTTACATGGTGGTTGACGAAGCTCACAGATTGAAAAATGAAAAGTCCAAACTGTCCGAAATTCTGAGAGAGTGCAAAACTGCAAACAGACTTTTGCTCACTGGTACTCCTCTGCAAAATAATCTCCATGAACTGTGGTCTCTACTCAACTTTTTGCTGCCCGATGTCTTCAATAGTTCTGAAGATTTCGACTCATGGTTCAATACCAACAACTTCATGGGAGATAATGCTCTCATCGAGAGATTACATGCAGTCCTTCGACCGTTCTTACTGCGAAGATTGAAATCTGAGGTGGAAAAAGCATTGAAGCCCAAAAAAGAAATCAAGGTTTATGTTGGTTAGTATTAAGTAATTTTTCTTACGATGATAATGCATTGAAAAAAAACAAAAACTATTCAATCAGTTACATCACAATTCAACATTGTCGTTTAGGTTTGAGTAAAATGCAGCGTGAATGGTACACAAAAGTTCTGATGAAAGACATTGACGTCGTCAATGGTGCTGGTAAAATTGAAAAAATGCGGCTGCAGAACATCCTCATGCAGCTTCGCAAGTGTTGTAACCACCCTTATCTCTTTGACGGAGCCGAGCCTGGGCCTCCTTACACCACGGACGAGCACCTCGTCTACAACTGCGGCAAACTTGTCATCCTCGACAAATTGCTGCCCAAGCTACAGGAGCAAGAGTCACGTGTACTGATTTTCAGCCAAATGACACGTATGATGGACATTCTAGAAGACTATTGTCACTGGCGAGGCTATCAGTATTGTCGCCTGGACGGCAACACGGCTCATGAGGACCGTCAGAGACAGATCAATGAGTACAATGCAGAAGACAGTACGAAATTCATTTTCATGTTATCCACGCGTGCCGGTGGGTTAGGTATTAATCTCGCCACCGCCGACGTTGTTATCATTTATGATTCGGACTGGAACCCGCAAATGGATCTGCAGGCTATGGATCGTGCGCATCGTATTGGACAGAAAAAACAGGTGAGTTTCAAAGATTGACCATGTAATATTAAGAGTTTGAATAGTCTAATTTTTTACTTTTTAAAATCCGCAGGTGCGCGTTTTTAGAATGATCACCGAAAACACTGTCGAGGAAAAAATCGTTGAGCGAGCTGAGGTCAAACTGCGACTTGACAAGCTCGTCATCCAGCAAGGTCGTCTGATCGATGCCAAACAAAATGCTCTTAATAAAGACGAAATGTTGAACATCATTCGTCATGGTGCGAACGAAGTGTTCGCCTCCAAAGATAGCGCCATAACCGACGAGGATATCGATACGATCTTGCACAAGGGTGAAGTCAAGACGCAAGAGATAAAGGAAAAGCTAGAGAGCATGGGTGAGTCGTCGCTGCGTAACTTCACCGTTGACGCAAACACGGACTCGGTCTATCAGTTCGAGGGTCAGGATTACAGGGAGAAACAAAAGATTTTGGGGATTGGACACTGGATCGAGCCACCGAAGCGTGAGCGTAAAGCTAACTATGCTGTGGATGCATACTTCCGTGAGGCGCTTCGCGTTTCTGAGCCAAAAGCTCCAAAGGCTCCCAGGCCACCCAAGCAACCCATTGTTCAGGACTTTCAGTTCTTCCCGCCGAGGCTGTTTGAGCTTCTGGATCAGGAGATCTACTTTTTCAGACAGACAGTTGGCTATAAAGTACCTAAGAATCCTGAATTAGGTGCGATTTCATGGGACTACTTACTTTTTCTGATGTTTGTGCCTCATATTTTTGTTTATATCTGGTTTTTTTTAAATATTTACAATAGGTTCAGAAGCTGCTAAAATGCAGAAAGAAGAACAGAAAAAGATTGATGAAGCCCAGCCTCTAGCAGATGAAGAACTGGCTGAAAAGGATAAATTACTTACTCAAGGCTTTACCAACTGGACGAAACGTGATTTCAACCAGTTTATCAAAGCCAACGAAAAGTATGGCAGAGACGATATCGAGAACATTGCCAAGGAAGTTGAAGGTAAGACGCCAGAGGAAGTAATGGAATATTCAGCCGTTTTTTGGGAACGTTGCCACGAGCTCCAAGATATCGATCGTGTTATGGCCCAGATTGAACGTGGCGAGGCTAAGATTCAACGTCGAGCTGGTATTAAAAAAGCTCTAGATGCCAAGATGGCAAGGTATCGTGCACCATTCCATCAGCTGAGAATAGCATACGGCACGAACAAAGGAAAAAACTATACAGAGGAGGAGGACAGATTCTTAGTTTGCATGCTACATAAATTAGGTAAGTCATATACTTTTTTGAATCACAAATTTACTACTTGGTTACTTTCGCTATTATTGATTTATGTTTTTCCATGGTGAACATTTAATAAATTTGTCATTGCAATACACAAAATTTAACCTTTAACTCACGAGTAAATGTACATTGGGATTAAATCAATAAAAATTGATACGTGTAAAATCAAATATCAGAAATGTTTTAATTTATTATTCAGGTTTCGACAAAGAGAATGTATATGAAGAACTGAGAGCTACCGTCAGATCAGCCCCACAATTTCGTTTTGACTGGTTCGTCAAATCTCGCACAGCTCTGGAGCTGCAACGTAGGTGTAATACCCTCATCACGCTGATAGAGCGTGAAAATCAGGAACTAGAGGAGCGCGAGAGGCAAGAGCGCAAAAAGAAGGGTGGCGGTGGCAATGCCAGCACGAAACCGTCTTCCAAACGCAAGGTTGAAAATCTGCCTGCTCCTCAGCCTAGAAAAAAGAAGAAGTAAACTGATACAACTAATGGTGTGCTAATAGATCTTGTCGAGTTTATATTTAAGTCGAATGAATGCTTTATAGAATTGCGATTGTATGTGTCTTTTTTAACATGAATGTGGGTACTTGATTCTACTTTTTTTCTAATAAGTACTTGATATTAATGGTTTGTGTTTATTTTAGTTTGTTAACATTGTCATGATTTATTCATTGAAGTAAAAAAACTTTTAACGTTTTTCTAAATGCGTTACGAAAAATTTCGTAACTATCACTTTGCCGTTAACAATTGAGATTTTTTGTTTAATACCAGCATGAAAATTATACTTTTCAGTTTTAGTCGCCATGTACTCTATCAAAATATTTTTATCTACCATTTTAAGAAAATTCTGTTTATTATCATCATTTTCCTAATTTATGACAACAGAGAACTTTTGTTAATGATACTTTATGTTAAAAGCTCAAGCAAGCTAATAAAACTGGCCATAGACTGTCCGTTAGTTGGTAAATAAAGATTATAAAGACTGTGGAGATGAACACAAAACATTAATTTTAATGGAAAAATACCTAATTTTGTATTAATATTCTATACTTAAGTGTAAATTTATTACTTTGAATTGTAGTTAAAAGACAATATGATCAAGATACACGTAGGACAATTGCCGACTGAGAATTTTTTAAATGATTGAACACCAAGCTGGTTGTTTTTTCTGGTTGTTTGATCACAAGTCATGGTACAATTATTTTATTCACACTTGCACTATGTGTAAAACTAAAAGTTTGCTGAATAAAAAGTAAGAAGCAGTAACATGCACCATGCTACTTATATTAATTTTAGATAGGAATAAAATGAAGCCTTATGTAGCTAAAAAAATTGAGCAATGATAGTGTAATGAAAAAATTTTAATATTTATCACGTTAATTTTTTTTTAAATCAATTATGAAACAGTGTTTATAAAATATTGTGAGGCAAAATAATATTATATTGTAAATCATAAAACAAAGTTAATTAAAATTAACCTGTCAATTTTTTTTACTTGCTACATAAGAGATAAATCATGTTCCACGAATAAGAAGTAAATAAATTATAAGTTAAGTAAGTCGTAAAAATTTGAAAACTGCATTGATTTTATTTCCAACTATTATTACTTTTAGTTTAAAGTGCCGAATGAGTTGTTTCGAAATGATCGATTACAAAAAAACACATTGGTTTATTATTTTATTAGAACGACACTTGTAAATAAAAAACATGACTTTTATTTGTTATTCATAAGAAAAGCGATGCCTGTTAATTAAATTCAGAATTAAAGTCCGTGGTATTCTTTACTGTGCATTGAACAAGTCGTTATGAGTTGGTTCATCTATTCAATCACAATTTCCATGAATTGTCAACAAACATGTGTGCTGAAAATTTGTAAAATAAATTAAATTTTAATAAAAAAACCAAACAACGACATTCATCGTTTTCCTCTGAATTATGAAATGATACACTTAATAAATTAGGTTCACCTGCACTACGTTGTGTTCACAATTACAACAATGCGACAATGAGACCACAGCGACATGTAACATGGTGGGAGGGATTTTGCAATGATTTTTGAGTCACTTTTGCCTGACTTGCTTCGGGCAGCTTGAAGGAAAAAAAAAAGTCTGGCGAACTGGTACCGGGGGGTAGGCAACCCTCATTTCTTGAGTGAGTGTCCCAAGTAAACATTTTAAATATAATACAAGAGGGGTCCAAGTGATACCCATTGAGACCAAAAATGTACATATATACGCTTGTGAAAACATGTACCTAAATCGATTATCCCCACGCAACTTAACATTCAATTGAGATGAAAGGTTTACAGCTTCATTTTTCATCACTTGTCAGTTTCAAATTTAGGAAAATGTGTTAAAGGGTAACAAATTTCCAGCCCCAGGATGGTTAAGCTGTAAAAAATAAAAATCTGTATTTTACCAGTAATTTTTTAATTTGACATTTTAAACCCACACACAGTAGAGACAAACTGTAGATTTAAATAAATACAACATTTTAACACTTAAGTATAGGAATCCAAACAAAAAGTTTCTTAATGTCCCTAGAGGAAAAAAGCAAATATTCAAAAATTAAAAAAGCTTGAAAAGCTATTGTTCCAAGACCAGCTTCATGCTTTGAAAATCGAACGAAACTTGAAAAATTTAGATTGTGGAATAAGTTACTCGGTTTAAAAAAAATAAATAAATCAATAAAAAAGTGACAGTAACCATGCGATTGGGTATTAGTACACGACATGTGTAAATATTTTATGATCTTATGGTTTAATTAAATATAATTGAAGTTAAAATTTTATGCTGCATAATGATAAACTTTCTTTTTTCATATAAAATTTTTCTTTCAGTTTTTTTTTTAAATTAATTAATTTATGTTATTACTTTGTGTACGTATTAAAAAATGATTCAAAAAATGAAAGTCCAAGACTTTATTAAATATGCTTAAGATTAAAAGCATATTAAATAGTTACAATTATATAACATTCAGTAGCCGTTTTTTTAGTACGTATACAAAAAAATAATATGTTGGACACGAATGGATTTTTCAAGAGACAACAAAATAATGAGCAAATATATGAAAGACTGTTTAAACGAATCATAACTGAAAAACAAATGTTATAATGAATTGACAGATTACAATATTTCAGTTGATTAATGTTGGAAAATTATATTAAGTTAAACAGCGAACTTGTTTATCTTGATTTCTCAGAACTTTCACCCTTTGCAAGAAGAAATGAAAAAAAAAGAGATTAATTTGGGTTGGAAAAACGCAAAAAATAAAGCAGGACACTGGTTTTTAACAGAAACGTAAAAATAAAAACAAAAAATATGTACGCACCAGCAGTCATTCACCACGTCATAGTTTACCTTACTTCGGTACCTCTATGTATGGATGGGTGAGCTACTACAACGTAGCCAAGCTTTCAAACCACATCCGTGTACGTGGGTGACTGTAGACTTACGTCATGAGCCAGTGTGCACACACCTCTGAACGAATTTTGTCAATTTGGTCTATATATACTAACCAGACTCTTTTTTCGCCACTTGCGGGAGCGAATCATGCCACCACGCGGTCGAAGATTCAGTTATACCATCATGTCAGCATTTACAATGCTGAAGTCATGCAGTGTCCATCCGTTGTCGATAACCACGTCAGCGTGGCCAAACGGAACACCTGCCTAGCGGCAAATTTTAACGTTCTAAAACCAATCAACTTTAATTTAAGCTCTTAAGCCCCTTAAACCTTTACCCCAAGTGCTTAAACCCCATAACCCTGTACTCTTAATCCCATAAACCAAATGATCCAGGGTGTAGAACCGTGAAAACAAAAAATCCATGTAGAAATAATTTCTATGAAATTTTTGAGTCTCGCTTATTAGTTAATTCTTACTCACCTAAAAGTTTTTTAAATATCTTCTGTACGTGTAGTAGATAGAGCTTAATTAGATTTTTTAGCTTGAAAGTTATTTTAAATTATTAAAAAGCTAAAAATTTGTAATTTATAAGAATTTTTCAATTCATCTTATAACATTTTAATTTTGGTGTGGTATGGTGACCGTTACGTTACTAGAAGAAACATGCTGGATTTTAAAAGTCAAGCTTATTACTTATTTGCATGTCAAATTAAAATTTTTAAAAATTAAATTTATAAAAAGCGATACAGTAAAACGATTTCAGATATCGTGTAGTGTATTTTTTACGGTAATTACGTTCAAAGTTTTGAAAACATCTATGGGAGAAAAACCTATGTGTGATAAATGTCCTCTCAAACCCCATAATTCTCTATGTAATTCCAACGTAGTAAACTATAATGCGTTCAGTTATATCAGTTGATTTTAATAAACTACTCATCACTTTAACTAATTCATTACTATTTTTATGTAAAAAGTACTAACAAATTCGAGTGTCATAATTTTAATACTTTTACAACTACCAAAGTTTTATTGTACAATAAGGATAAATAAGTCCAGTGAACTATTTCAAAAAAGTGATCTTCAGATATGCAAGTCATTAATATAATATTAGTTTGCCATAATTTTATTGATATATTCTTATTAAAAAAAATCGAATTATGATTTACTTTGTCGTAGGTCATTTTCTAGGGTACAAGCACTTGGAGTAAAGGGCCAGAGGCTTAAAAGCTTAAAAATGAGAAATTTGATTTGTTAATAATTTTTACTAATATTATAACCAAGTTATTTCAATAATTAATACTCTTTTTCAACCTACAAAGATCATTCAAATGATTTACAAGTTATTTCTTTTATTTATTTTTTTTTGTGATAAGTTGCTATTTTATCGTTGATAAGAAAATGTAATTATTAACTATTTAAACTCCACACCCAAGGTTATTTTGTTTAAGTGTTGAAGAGTACAGGGTTATGGGGTTTAATCACTTAGTGAAAGTAAAGAGTTAGGAGCTCAAGAGATTGGGAGTGGAAGATTATACTTGTTAATAATTTTTATTTGTAAGCCAACCGAGTTATTTCAATCACTAATTATTTTTTCGCCATAACAATACCATTTTAATGATTTACAAGTTCTTTCCTTTTTATAGGTGGCCTAAAATTTGTTTAAAAGAGGAATTAAAGGGGCTTGAGAATAGAAATGCTTTAAGTTAGGGAAAGCTGGTAGTGGAAACATTTAAAGAAGTTGGAGATGGAGTGGAATTAAAGGGGGTGTTAGATACTCTTGAGAGGTGGAATCTAAGAAGGAAAATATCGAAGGGGTTACAAGTTAAGGAAGATCAGGAGGTACAATTAGATCGGGGTGTGGTTTTTATGAATATATCAAACAAGAACTAGGAACGAAAGATTATTAAGAAAATAAAGTATGGAGAGAAAACGTAAAAGAGTAATGGATGAGGATTGGATGTGGGAGTGTAGGCAAAGTGGGCAAAAAGGCATTTCTAGACAGTACTTGTAGGGTGTGTAGGAGAAAAGAAGAAAGTAAACAGTATATCATTTCTTGTAAAATAGCCAGGAAAAAACTTAATATCGAATGGATTAGAGCAGTAGAAGAAGTAGGATCGACAGGGACAAAGGAAGCTGTTAGACAAACGTTGATCACTGATCAGACTAATGGAAGGGGATCCAGTTAAGGCAATTTACAAATATATTATGGAATTTGAGAAATTGGCCAGATCAAGCATTGAAGATAATTTTGGGGGGTAAAGATTGTGGATGAAGAGTGAGGGGCGTGAAGGCGTGTAAGAGCTTAGGAGTTGTTAAAGCAAATATGGTAAAATTAGTAAAATTAGTGGATAGTAAGTTAATAGAGAATGTATGTACAAGTAAAAATTTTAGATTTAAGAGAAAGAATTGTAAGTGCACGGCAAATATTATAAGCGTGAGGTAAATATTTGTAAAAAGATGTAAATCTATTATACATGGAGTAAATAAATACAATAAAATATATCGCCGTTGTGCTGATACCTCCTACATCTTGGGGTGTGGCTAGGGGATGCCTCTGTATCACCTCATTTGTTTAATTGCAATTAATAGTTTTTTTTTTGTGTTGCTATCGGTTCTATTTTCGTAGGTGCCCTGGGTTGAAATCGTTGGCCCCACTACACAACCGATACCTGAAATGTCCGTCATCCATGCTCCTTGGGTAGCTCTCTACGTTAGCTGTGCTACTGTCTTTTTGTGTTGGACTAAACTTGCCCAAGATAAAGGCTGCTGTCTTCCTGGCTTCTCTTGCGTCTGTCCTTTCTCTAAAATATTCCAAATCATTGGTAGGAATGCTCCCCCATGAATGAAAATCTTTCATATCGCGAGACCGCGTATTAAAATGCCAATCAAGCTCATTAAATATTTCCACAGGTTATTCTTCAGCCTTATCTCTATTTTTAATTCTTTGCGTGTTTGTAAGCTTTGGGCTTGTAAGATTACGTCCTGAAAGTTGTGCCCTTACTTAGTTCTTCCTCCAAGACTTTACCCCGTTTTTTATGAGAACTGTGCACCCTGATCTATGTGTAAAAAAATTTTTATTTTTACTAGTTAATCCATAATATCATGCTTTGAACAATCTTTAATTTTAGCTTTGATAAAATTAGACATATTCATCTAGTCAAAAGTTATGCTTAATTAAGTGCTATTGGGTATTTATTGGTATTAGTATTTTAATTTCTAGGACTCTTTTTAGCTTTTGCCATATCAGAGACCTTTTTTCAACTTTTTTTGTCCTAACCGCACGATATGCATGATCGACTATTTGTTTTAAAATTCAGATAAGTGGTGTTTCGGCATCCCAGGTACTTAACTTACTCATCCCATTGAAAAAGATAGAGAAAAAAATCTCGACAATTATCGGCGGGATTCGAACCCACGATTCCTCGAGTATCACCGGTTAGCACGCTAGAACGCTAACCACTAAGTCATCGAAGCTCTATTGGATATTTATTAAAATTTAAAGTAAAAACTATGATTTTTTTTAAACAATCGTGTTTCTAATTTTTTCATAACTTCTTCATTAAAAATAAAAAGTGGAATCGCACAGACACTATGTGATCAACTAGGATCATCCTTATAGATTCAAAATTTATTTTACATTAAAAACGAACGATTTATAAGAGTAGTTACACTTTTTGCTCTAACACAATATGAGGCACTGTCAAACATCATTTATTAAACTCCATGTTTTGGAGCTTCGTACCATATAAGTTACCCACGATATGTACGTGACTCGCCAAAAGATATAGGTATACTCAGCAAAACTTTCAGGGTTTGAAGGATATATATTATGAGGTGCGTTTGGAAATCATTATTGGTTACCTTGAATAATAATAGTTTGTTTCAAAAATGTATAGTTAATTTAATACGTTGTGAAAATAAAAAAGTACCCGATCCAAAGAGTGCAAGATTTGTGATCAAATTCTGCAATATCAATTAATTTTTTTCTACAGTTCTCACTTCTTATATTTATTTTCTTGGCAATAACTTTTTTTAAATATTTTATCAGAAATTCAATTTTTCTAGACTATTACTATTGCATTTTGCTGAGGAGACTGTTAAAACTCGAATTGAAGCCTATACCATTGAAAAAGGCGTGAAAAAAGGTGAATATTTAAACTATTGTATCCTTCTTGGTCCCTGAATGTCATCACGTAGTTTTAAAGAAAAATACCTTTTTCTTAGGCTAATACAGTTTTAAAATATCTATTTCATACCTTACGACATCACTAGTTATGTTTGATTTAAATTTCTAGGAACAAATTTTTGCCTCCGGTGTTACAGATAATTACATAGTCCTCTTGGAGTAACAAAATTCCTCATCGGTTTCCTAAGCATTTATTTTGTGATCTTAGCTTTGGATGATAACTAAAAAATCTTCATACACACAAAAACAGTTTGTAGGTGTGTGGTGCTTCATAACTCCATTTTATCTTAATTTCTACGTACGATTTAATCTGATTTTGAAGTTGATATTGTGTCTCATGTCCTGGGCTCTGCAAGAACATTAAGATGACGTTATATAGAACGATACATAATCCTTAAGCTTTAAAAAATTAACAATAATTGGTTCATAAAGTTGTTAATTCAAAAAAGACATTATTCGCTCAAATGATCTAAAAAAAGAATGGTTCTCCTGAAAGTTAAGAGTAACTCCAGAATCTAAGATAAATTAGTTTTTGGCTAACATTTTCGCCGAGAAGCCGTCAGTTCTCACTAATTTAAAACAAAAAACTGCACTTATCCATGCTCGTCTGAAACCCGTGAGGTAGTTATTTTTTATAACTAGTATAATTTTTAACTTCTTGGGAAGTTGACGACTCTATAGTTTTAAAAGTTCGACGTTCATGGCAGCGCCACTTGTCCTGCCTGGGCCAATTGTCCCATGCCAGATTGACCCCTTTTATACGACACTAAACTTATATTTATCATCAAGCATACGTATTTTTATTTCAATTTTTAAGATTTTCTCCCACAAAATAATAAATCTGTCCAAAAAAGAAGTTAGATTACATTTCTTTCAAATAATGATTTAAGATGTGATTGTGAGTATTAAATGCAAGACCAAACAACGATCCTGCCTTTTAGAAAACATTTTAGAATTTTATATTAACTTCAGTTCTATACATACTCGTATATTCACTTCAGTTTTGTACGTATATCCTATTGATTTACGTTTGTACGTACGTATGTATAATTTATTTTTAATATACTTGTATATTCACTCAAGCAAAAATTTTTTATGTAAAATGTATTACAATACTTGTATAGAATACATTATTTTTTCAGAAACATTTATGCACTTTGAAATTCATGCACCATTGTCATTTTTCTATCTATTCTTTCTAGTCGTTTTTCATATAGATTTTGATTCTATTAATCATTCAGAAGAAGCATAAAGTCGTCTTCACAAAATTAATATTTTTATAGTAACAGTTCAAATAATTTATTTAACCTAGCAAAAAAAATTTTCAACGTCACATTTTTCTTTTTTTTAATTCAGTTACCAATCGCCTATTAGCTGGAAAAAACGTAGTACCGAACATGGATCCTGAAGAAGTTTTTAAAAACAAATATTTTAGCAAAAGTAAACTACTATTAAAATCAGTCGGAGTTTGGCCATACCAAAACACTACATCGAAACTAATAAGACGAATCATTTACATTTTTATCATGGAATCAATGATGACTGCTCAGGTATAAATACTTTTTTTTTTTTTTTTAGTTGTATTGCAATTAAAAGGTTTTTAAAGGATATCAAAAATATAGACACAACTTCTAGTATTACGTAGGAAAAATTTTCACACTTTTGCCACTGAAAAGCTTAAAATCATATAACTACACAAAAATTTTCGGAAAAGTGGACCCTTTGTACAAATAGTAATGTAAATCTCTAAAATATCCAGAGAAAGGTGCCCTAAGCGGGTTGGTGACTTAAAGAGGGTAGGCGCTTGTATGTCGGCGTATGAAACGAACGCGAAGGGCAATTTCAAAAAAATTAATCATTCAATAAAAAAAATTAGAGGTGTGTATTTTGTAGTCAGTCAAAAACGAATACACTCATCATATTTTTGATAATTTTCTATTGATTTGAGCCTATCAAAGTTTAAATTGAGGCAAAAATATTGACGTTTTGTTTTAAAATTTTTTGCGTTGCTTACGTAAAAAAACGTTTGCTCGGGCAAAGCGGGTAGGATATAGCGGGTTGCTTAGCAGGTATCCGATTTTCCCTGATATATCATTTGTTACTTATTGTTTCGAATTATTTTTAGATGGCGAGTGAATGTGAGTGGGAAACAGCGATTTATGTAACAGATAAGACGTTATTTTTAATATTTTCAAGTATTGTTTACTATTTTCAAGTTTTTCACTTACCGACTCAATAGTCATTTAGATCTAAATTAGCTACATTTTTATAAATAAGTCTCTTAAGCTGTTAAAGATTCCCTAAATTAAACTACATATCATTTTCTTATCAAATCTTACCTAACCACAATCATTTAGGATATAAAATTCTGTTGTATGTCTGTGACAAAAAAATTTTTTTTAAATTAATTCGGTATAGTCATGCACTGTTTGTATAGCAATCCGCTTTGTTTATACTGATCATTGCAGCTACAGTTGAAGCCGATGGTGTTGTTGATGTTGGTCAGGGCATAGTGGATATACAGCGTGACGGAAAAAGCGTAACGCTTCAACAAATTTTACTGCCCAATTTTCCTTATAAAATTAATATTCATTTTATTGCAGGTAATAAGAGGAATAGAAGAGTTTTATTCTACAAATGACATAAATTATGGCGTAGTTTCTGAAAGTTTGGCAGCTTTCTTATTTTTTAATGGAATAACTTTGAAATATGTTGCTGCTATGATAGCTGAAAAAAAGGTAAGAGCTGTAGTGAGTATCATAAAACACCATCAGATTTTATTTTTAATTTAATTCATGAGTACCGCCAATTCTGTATACTGTGTACCTTTTATAATAAAAGTAGAATTGAATGTAAAATATTTTTCATACAAGTTTTCATGCTTTTCTGAAATCCAAAATAAATTTACGATTGATAAATAAATAAATTTACATAGTTATTAAAACACTTGTAATTAAAACTGTCCATCTATAACGAATGTCCATTTAAATAACAAAAAAAATCTTTATTTCAAGGTACGTGGGACATGAAAATGATTTTTTTTTATTTTGATAAAAATGAAGCGTGTCATACTTTAAGTACATATATTCACATCAAAGCTTTAGACCATTCCTATATATAGTGCAAAAGATATTTGAGTACGTTGGAAAAAATTAACGGATTTTAGTGATAAACTAATACTGTAGTTAAATGTTTCTGAAGTATTTCATTAATATCTTAGAAGGATACTATGTTTTGTAATCAAAAAATATACTTGAAACAGTTGGTAGTAAAAACCATTCAAATCCAAGTAAAGTCGAGTCATTGTGGAGGAAATAGAAAAATACTAATAATCAATGTCAAATAATAAAAAATGTGTTTTTTTTAAATTAATTTATTTTTTTTTTTATAAAAAACACAGAAAAATAATAGAAGCTAATAATATGAATTAATTGTTAGTATCGATATACATACATGTGTCTGTAAAGCAGTATATAGCCAATTTCGTTTATTTAACCACATTAGTTTTTTTTTTTTTTTACATCATTTGCTTGTTTTTTTGGTTTCCCTTGTGTCACTTATAGTTGTGACTACAATATGCCATATTAAATCTTCGATTTTGAGTTTTACATCTGTATACTCAAGAAAAAATAATTCTACGAGGCATTAATTCTAATTAAGTAACTATTTTGCTATGGAGTTTTAGAACAGTATTTAAAATAAAACTTATTAACTAATTTCAAACATAACAACGATACACATTTTTTGAAATATTTTTTTAAAACAAAAAAATCTAGCGAAGATTAATGACATTGTGATTCAGATATTTCTTTTTACAGTAAAAAGACACATAGCTATCGAATCCACGGAGCAAAAATACCAAAAAAATTTATCACTGTTTATGCATTCTCAAAAAAGTATCAGGTGTACGAAGATGGTTTATAAAAAACTTTTTGTTTAAAAATGAGCCAAAGAGTCAGAAAATTTTTTTTCATAATTGTTTTAAAATTTGTTAAAAAAAAAAAATTGACCATCTGGGTTGCAACCCACCTTTGGAAATTGTGTTCAGCATGAAAAAATACATTTTAGAAAACGTTGGTAAGCCCGCCCTAATGGGCTGGGCTGGGCTGGGCTTGTTTCTAGCATCAGGTGGCGCTAGTGTTCCCAGGTAAGATTTCCATAGGAGTATACAGAGTATACCTATATATTGAATGGATTTCATCCAATATATAGGTATACTCCTATTTAAATCTTACCTGGGCTTGTTTCTAGCACCAGGTGGCGCTAGTGTGCTCAGGTAAGATTTCCATAGGAGTATACCTATATATTGGATGAAATCCATTCAATGTATAGGTATACTCCTACGGAAATCTTACCTGGGAACACTAGCGTCACCTGATGCTAGAAACAAGCCCATTGAAAAGGCCACAGGATCCAACCTGGCGCCTAGACTAATTGCACAGTAAGCATTACACCATGCAGACAAGGAACTAACCATAAGAAATTGGGACATAAGGAAAAAACCACAAAGGTATTTGCGAAAAAGTGTCGGGGTGGGAGCCCTCAGAGCCCCCAGTAACTCTGTAATATTGAAGATAAACTCTTAACCTGTATTCTGAATATATTTGATAAAATAGTCATTCTCATTTGTTCGGTTTGTTTTAATCTGTAACAAGTAGTATCCCGTATAAAATTATTTAAGCTGATCTATTCTTAATTCTAACCACTACTTGTTATTTTTTAATTGCATACTATAAATGATATACCTAAATAGGTGTAATCACTCTACTTTTATATGATTTCATAGTTTCAATACCTTTATGAAGAAATAACAAAGGATTGGCAAGCCAACGTTGAAGATGTTAACGAAATAGCCATCCAGCACGATTGGGCCACTAAAGGATATAAAATAACGATGGTTATATACTGTGAGAAACATTTTATTTTCAGTCAATGCGTAAATAATAATTTCAAATAAATTCTAACAAATATTAACCTATTGAGAAAAGTTTCGTAGATCATACTCATAAGCTTTTTAAAAAAATTGAACTGTTGCAATAAGATAATTTTTTATATTGATTCGTAATGAAAGACATTAGGTTGGGTGCTCAACGCATAAGGTTTAAACTCTAATAAGCAACACATTCATCAAGAGAATATCAGTTAACTTAAGATAGTTCGTTTCATTATCAAATAGAGAAATTCCATATTACTCACATCATAATGGTCAGATTAACTAATTACAAAGAAATTGGATCACACAAATATATTTGGAGTAAATAGTAGAACAAATACTTTTTGTTGTAATAAAAATAGTGAAAATGTATTTTTTTGATTAGTATGGATATAGTCAAATTTTACACATTGAACCGTGGATGTTTGGCGTCTTACATTTTTACTAGCTTATTTAAATCTATAAATTCCTTTTTATTACTTTTTATTTCTCAAATCTTCTCTAGTTTTCCAATGTCATGATGCATCAGTTGCTACCTTTACTGGCAGATACCTTAGTTATTTACGTAACAAGTGCGGGAAATTGTTCCGCACGAGTTGCGTACAAGTTTTTTCGCAATAAGTGTGTGGAAAATAGGTGTTTTCCGCACTGATATTAGTGTGGAAAATCGATTTTTCCGCCCTCGGGTGGTTTTGGAAGGCTGGTACTTCCTCGGGCAAAAAAGCAGTTTTGCGATACTCATTCAAAAAGTCTCCTTTACGAACCTCGTTACGGACCTCACCTTCAGCTCGGGCCGCAAACCTCTCGGTTCGCAAACAAAGACTTTTCAAACTCGTAGGAAAACTACTATTTCTACATAGTGTGTGGAAAAGGTTTTTGTCGCACACCTTTTCCGCATAATGTACGGAAAAACCTTTGCCACACACCTTTTCTGCACACTATGTGGGAAAATTGATTTTCCACACTAATATCAGTGCGGAAAACACTTATTTTCCGCACATTATTGCGAAATAGTAGTTTTCCTACGAGTTTGAAAAGTCTTTGTTTGCGAACCGAGAGGTTTGCGGCCCGAGCCGAAGGCGAGGTCCGTAACGAGGTTCGTAAAGGAGACTTTTCGAACGAGTATCGGAAAACTGCTTTTTTGCCCGAGGAAGTACCAGCCCAAAACCACCCGAGGGCGGAAAAACAATTTTAACTTATGGTTTAATTTCAACTTTATACTATAAGACAAAAAAGTTACGATGGCATCCTCATTGATTTTTTAGATTAGAAATTAATTTTTTTTAAGTGTTTTAAAATTAAAAATTAATGTATGTCTGTAAAAAATGAATGAGTGAATGAATGAAAAAAACTGTAAAGTAATTACTGCTTAAACAAAAATGTTTAATAGCTGATTGCTTTATAATGTAGCAATTGTCTACCCTAAAATTATTATTTTTTTAAAATTATTTTAACCATAAATCATTTGCAATAGAGAATATTTAGTGTACTCATAACAGTATTATTTTTTCTAGGGTTATTACCAATAAGCGCCGTATTGTATTGCACAATGCCTGCAGTAGTCCCAAATCTTTTAAATATTATTTTACCGGGAGATACAATCTACAACAAGACTCGAATTGTTGAAGTGGAATATTTCATAATTTCTGAAGAACAGTATTGGTTCCTGTTTACTCATTGTTTGTTGTCACTTTTGGCCGTTATGAACATCTTAACAGCTATAGATGGAACTTATGTAAATTGTATTCACCATGTTATTGGACTTATTAAAATTACATGGTAAGTCAAACAGTCTGAGATTCTATTATTATAACGATTTTTGTCATTAAATTGTTTAAATGGGAGTATTAAAATTCTTTCTTTTGAATAATTTTTTTCAATCGTTTGTAAACATTACATGATTAAATAACATTATTAATCATTTAATGAATCCCATACGATTATCGTTACTATTTTTTGATCACCAATAACGAATAACGTATTGTAATTTAAGTTATAGATTAACCAATACTGTAAAAAATATGAATGATTCACTAAAAGGTATGACTCATGAATCAGAAAGCTATTATTATAATCAAATCGTCGAAGTTATAAAACTACATCAGAAATGCATTAGGTGAGATATTATCAAGCAATCAGAAAATACTAACTCTTGAAAATGTATGATAAATTCGTGATTGTTAATCTATTGCTTTAGATTCGCTAATTTCATCGAAATTGCGTACAGTAAAATTTTCTTTGCAGTCACCGTATTTTATTTAATTGGATTTGGTACATATGCTATAAATGTTAGTAAAGTTTAAATGTCATGCAAATTCCTAACCGTATTGTTTTATAAGATTTTAATGTTTTTACAGCTAGTGTTCAGTTTACACCAACCACTTCTGTTTATGAAATTTATGGTAGGATTTATTGGTGCTGCATTCTACATGTTTTTTTATTTCTGGCCAGGACAGAAATTACTTGATAGTAGTGATGAACTTTTCAATTCAATGTAAGTTGTAACGCCAATTTTTTTTTGGTGATTTTCTTTCCCCATGTGTTTTACAATTACTTTTTCATCCAACTACTTTTTTTCAAAGAATAGAACATTTTCTTTTTGAGATACTAATAAGTATTGACTATCTTAGAGTGCAGCAGTAAATTTTACTTTAAAACAATTCATGCCCGTTAGTTATATTAATTTACTATTGCTAACTAATATATCTTTTAAAAAACTTCGTGCATTAATATTTGTAGTACAAACAAGTAGCTGAAACAAAATACTTCTATAAAAAAACAAACTGGAAAAAATTCCAAAAAAAATTAATTAACAATTACGCACTAAAAATCTCCGGTAATAGAAACTTATCAAACCCAGAAAACCACTACATAATAGAAAAAAGAAAATAATTAATGAAACAATATCACAGGCTAGGACGGCACCATGAACTTCGGATATTATATTATCAGATTGAACATATATATTGAGGATATTATATTATAACAGAGATAGCAATCGAATTTTTCCCTATTTTTCAGGGGGCGTTTGGGTAGTGGATTACAGGGCAGCGGGAGTGTAGTAGCTAGAGTGAAAAACCCCGCTTTAACATCTATATACAAAACAAAAATATATATGCATAGGAGTTATACGTTGTAAATCATAAATAGAATGAATTTTCTTTCATTATTTAATGGTAAATGTATTTAAAGCAAAGTAAATTAATCTATATTTCACAAAAAAATGTTTGTGTGGGCAGCGGTGGTAGCATTGGGGGGGATAAGAGGGTAAAGTACCGTTGAGTACGGTGTAGTGAATTTTTTCAATAAAAATGGTAAAGTTTCTTATAAAAATAAGTTTATTCATAGTTTTTAAAGAATTTGAACACTTAAATTTTGTTCATAAGTACAATTGATTAGTCATAAAAGCAAGTTAGAAAAAAAAGTTTTTGTCACAATCGATTACACTCCAGTGGTTGTGATAGTGCTTGGAGTCGATAATAGTGACGGGTTGAAAAATACATCAATTAAAATCATTGAAAGGAAAAATTGCCATATGCATACCCCGTCGCAACTGTAACCAGGAAATTTGTCATAACCGCAGCCAACGTACTCTTTCACAGCAGAAAAATCGCTACAAAAGTACAAAAAAATGTATGTACAAATGTCCTCTACTAATTAACTACTCATACTGATATTATAACCGGAAAAACACCCATTTTTGTACCTATACATGGCATTATAAAAAAATATAAGACATGATCAAAACAAAAACTGAAATTATTTAGTCTTGTTTTATGATGACCGAAAGTTTATTTTTTATAAAATTTCTTATACAGCTATTACGATAAATAAATTAAAAATTTTTAGTATGATACTTCAAAATTTTTTTTTAACATTATAATCAATTAATACATTTCATTATTTTCCAGATGTCAATGTCAGTGGTATAAGCTTACAACGAAACTTAAATTCCTGATAAGTTTCATGATGCTACGATCTACTGTACCGTTTCGTTTAACTGCTGGACCAATGATTGAAATGAATTTTAGAAACGTCTTTCTTGTAAAATTATTTTTTTTTAGTTTTGCATAGAATCAACACGTTCAGTTTTTCAGCAAAAATAAACTTATACATAATAATACTTTTTTCAAATGGATAAATTTTTTTGTGAAAAAGTGAATCATGTATTATTATACTAAGCGTGCTGATGTTATCTAAAAATTCAATTCCTTATTCATAATGAAGATATTATTTAAGGTATTTAAGACCACAGCTTCTTACTTCACAGTTATGGTCTCATTAAATAAGGATAATTAATAAATCCTAAAATTAGTAGAAAAAACATAAAAATTTCTAAAATAGAATCACACAACACAACAGTAAAAAGGTGAATAACTCATTTTTTTTTTTTAATTAAAAATAAAAAGAAACAAAAGCAAGTCAGTAAACAAGCATTTACTTTTCAGCCATGGTAAGAATCTAAAAAATTACGTTCACTCGACGTATGATTTTATTTCATCACAAAATTTTCTTTAAAAAAAATCAAAAATAAAAAGTTTTAAAACTGAGTAATGTAGAACACTTTAATAAACTATCGTATTTATTATTAAGCATTAAATTATTTAACCTTCCAAGATATATAACTATGAACCACTGCACAATATTGCTTACACTTCATAACACAATTTTTAAACAAGAATAATATTGGATAATACATCTGTTTGAGTCTATTGTGTTTTGTACCACATTACATATTTGAAAAAAATAATGATCTTAAATAATTCAACTCTCTTTCCATCATTAAGTTATATTCTGAAAAGAAATTACTGTAGCTACCGTAGAATTTTAAGTTTTTTATATGTACGAGAATTCCTTAGATATGACTTGATAAAGGCAACTTAAAATCATATCTAAAAGTCCTAAAAAGTATATTGGTCATAATTTAATGAAATGTATCTGAAAGTGTTTGCCAATTTTTACTGTAATTTATTGAACTAATTTCATGATACCAAACTCTGAGAAAGTAAACAGTTATCCCGAATTCTACAGAATAAGATTATTTTGTACAAACTATATTCTTAAGATTAGATGCAAATGACAATTTCATTGGGTAAATAAAAACTTACGTGATTCACAACAGCGGTCAGGATTTAGTCCATTGCCCACAGAATTTTTTAACTGAGAATTTCTCAGTCAAGGCATTGATTATGTTTCTTAATAATTTCCCCAGAAATATGAGAAAAACAATTTTGATCACATACAGGTGGGTTCATTTATTTATTTAATAGTCCATAAAAAAATTATAATTTTTGAATTACATAAAAAAATGCTCATTTTTAAGTTTATTCTTAGGCATGACTGCTTTACAGAAGTGCCTTATATTTTTACCAGAGCAAAAAATGTAACCACCAGTTATATGAAGGTACGTAAATCAACTATCTTTAAAACTTAATATCTGGTTTGGCTTCAATTTGGTTTATAGCGAGTGAAATTGATTTTTTGCATGTAACTTTTTACTTAAATCTTTTAGAAAATTAAAAATCACTCGATATGAGATATTTTACAGCAGTTTTTACACTTTTAAGTTTCGTATGATTTATTAAACTCCATATTTTAGAAGCATAGTACCATAACTTACAGACCAAATGTAGGTGAATCACCAAAAAAATGTGAGCAAAAATTTCAGGTTTTGAAGGATATAATTAGGTGCGTTCAAAAATTATTGTTCGTTGCCTTGATCATTTGTTTCAAAAATGTGTCGTAAACAAAAGGTTGTGAAAATAAAAGAGCACACGATTTATAACCAGTAAAAAATTTTTTGCAATTATGGAACGAACGATCCAGATGATGATCGAAGATTGTCAAACGCACCCATTTTATATTACTGAATTGTGTGCGAGAATTATGATCAAATTTTACAATATCTATTAATTTTTTTCCACGATTCTCATTTATAGTATTTATTTTCTTGGCAATAACTTTTAAAATATTTGATCAGAAATTCATGTCTTTAGCCATTTTATTGTAGCGTTTTCCTGAAGAGACTGTTAAAACTTGAATTGAAGCTTATCATTTAAAAAGGCGAATTTTTGAACGATTATACTTTCTGGTCCCCCAATAGCATACACATAAAGTTTTATAGAAAAATACCTTTATCTAAGACTAATACAGTTTTAAGAGATCTATTTCATACCTTGTGACATCACTGGTTATGCTTGATCTAAATTTTCGGGCACAAATTTTAACTGCCTTTGAGATTCCAGTGTTACAGATGATTACAAAATCCTCCTGGAGTAACAAGATTTTTCATCGGTTTCTATTTTGTGAACTTTCAAGTAGGTTTAAGAGTGGGTGCATGTCACTCCCTTTACCTTCATCTCTGCGTCTGATTTAATCAACATAATTGAAGCTTTACATAATTAACAATAATCAACTACATAGAATTGATGGTTTGAAAAAGAAATTACTCGCTCCAATGATCTAAAAAAAAATGGTTCTCCTGAAAGTTAAGGGTAACTCCAGAATCTGAGATAAATTAGTTCCTGGCAGACAAGAAATTCAGCAAAGTAGGTAAAAAAAAAAAAAAAAATAAATTTTGACAGTTACTTAAAAAACAATCCTTAAATATCAAAAGCCTCTTCACAGTTATAACTTATTTAAAATAAAAAACTGCATTTATCCTTGCTCGTCTAGAACCAGTGAGGTAGTAAAATTTTTTTATAACTAGTGTAATTTTTAACCTGTTGAGAAATTGACGACTCTATAGATGCTGGGGACTGGTGACTTTTGTCAATGAGACTGTTCGAGCTGTTGCAAGCAGCTTTAGAGGATATGCACCGAAGGAGGACTTGTGCAACACAGAATCTGGATAACAGAAAGTTCTTGCTTTCTCTAATACCCTCGTGATTGGCTGACACCCTCCCATGGTATGTATTATATATGCTGCTGTAGAGGGAAGTAGTACACACACACACTCACACACACACACACACACACACACACACACACACATATATATATATATATATATATATATATATATATATAATTTAAATCTCGCACTAACCCCATACTCAAGCTTTTCCCACCACACCATACCCGAGTAGCTGAATGGATAGCGTCTGCAATTCCTGTACCAGCTACATATCGGATATCAGTTGGATGTATACATTCAAATGGGTTCTAATAGTATTTTTATTTCTTTATCTCTTCACATTGTATATTTTTAAATTATTTTTTACTATATGACGCGTTTCGTATAATCCCATTATTTTTCTGAGGTTTATAATTGCCGATAAATATATTCATACTTTATAATTCAACTTGTACTTACACTGCACTACCACAACAATTAAAGTTTTAATCACTTTTTTAAAACTGT
The DNA here is from genome assembly GCF_036245765.1 of Copidosoma floridanum. Classification (NCBI taxonomy): domain Eukaryota; kingdom Metazoa; phylum Arthropoda; class Insecta; order Hymenoptera; family Encyrtidae; genus Copidosoma; species Copidosoma floridanum. The sequence continues at coordinate 2,183,341 of NW_028321897.1, read as the reverse complement.
TTAACCTCTACAGATGAGTGAAATCTTCACAATCTCTAATAAATTAGAATTCAAGTATTAGGATAGGAGTAAATGATTAAATTATTTTCAAAGAAAACGGTTTATCTCAAACAATTACTATGTAATAAGGAAAAATCAATAACGGCAATCAAATAAAGTTTTATATTTAATTGTTTATTTCAAACAATACAACAGAGTATGTTTTATGGATAGCTTTTAATTTAAATCTCAATTTTTTTAAGTGGATTAACTAATCATTGTAATATTATTACCCTTAAGTAGAATAATTGTAAGTATTGTTAAATTATTTAGTTATTTTTGTGTATTATAAAGAACCATTTTTCAACAAAACCTGCTGAATGGACATTGTAATCCATCTAATCCAATTTCACAACTAATAAAAAATATACGATCAATTGACAATCAATCTTAGAAAAAGGTAAGATAAAAAAATTTAACAGCATTACTTTAAATTATTTTTATATCGTCAACTCATTTCATTTTAGTTATCTTTACAGTTTAATACAATTGTTTTTTGTAAAAATCAGCCAAACAAACCGCTTGCTTTAAGTAATAATGTAACAAATGATAAAGCTTCAATCACCTGATAATTAATCTTAGTTAGATAAAAGTAAAGTCCCTTACTGAAAGGAAATTCTTGAAATTTTTTTTTCGTGACAATGGTATTATTTTTGAACAAACCAGTTGTGGCTTATCACGATATGTGATACGTTGCACAAGTTAATTTTTTTTTTTTTTTTGCTATTTTTAAAGAGCGAAATTAAGATCAATACTACCAATTTTTCGTTCACTTTATACGAACTATTAAGGAAACTATTAGGATTTTCGATGAATCTTATATTGCCATAGAGCTCCATACGTAGACAATGCTTGTACCGTTTCAAGTACGACACGCTTTAGAGGAGCAAAAGACGAGAGAAAAGATACATGCATTGAAAATTAAATGTGAAAGTTGTAAAAGTCTTACGTAATATTTTATGAGACAGTACAAACATTTATTCATCATTCAACATACGTTACGTTTCTTTCAAATAATGATTTAAGATGTGATTGTGAGTATTAAATGCAAGACCAAACAACGATCCTGCCTTTTAGAAAACATTTTAGAATTTTATATTAACTTCAGCTCTATACGTATATTGACTCAAGTTCCATACGTATATCCAATCGATTCATGTTTGTTATGTCCGTCCGTATTTATTTATTTGTGTGTGTATTGTCACCCAAGAAAAAACTCTTTTATGTAAAATGTATTGTAATATTAGTATAGATCACATTATTTTTTCAGAAACATTCAAGCACTTTGAAATTCATATGGCATTGTGATTTTTCCATCGTTATTTTCTAGTCATTTCTCATGTGAATTTCGATTCTATTAATTATTCAGAAGAAGCTTATAGTGCGTAATGTCGTCTACACAAAGTTAATATAATAATAGCAATTCAAATTGATTATTTGACCTGAAAAAATATTCGCAACATCGCATTTTTCTTTTTCTCTATTTGGTTACCAATCACCTATTAGTTGGAAAAAACGTAGTACCGAACATGGATCCTGAAGAAGTTTTTAAGAACAAATATTTTAGCAAAAGTAAAGTACTACTAAAAGTAATCGGAGTTTGGCCATACCAAAATACTACAACAAAAGTAATAAGACGAATTATTTTAATTTTTCTTATGGAATCAATGATGGCTGCTCAGGTATAAATAACTTTTACTTAATGAATAAATGCACATATAGATGAAACAATCACGAGTTTGATTGGAACAATACAAAAATACTTGACAGAAAGCGAAACAATGTGGAGAAAGCGCAACTTTGTCAGAAATAATTCATATTAATGTGTTCAAAAATAGCATTAATAAGAAAGAAGATATTAAAATATTAGAGAATAAAGAAGATATTAGAATATTAAAATAACTTTTACATGCAAGTTGTAATATTTTGCATAAATTCCAAGCATAACCTTCCGAGCAAAAATCTCATTCTCTGCTTAGTAAAAAAGTATTTTGGTGCAATCTGCGTTGAAATTACCTCCCAAGTCATAGGTGAGGGTGTAAACACGCAGATTTTGGCAATATATTTTTCTAGTAAGCCAAGAATTGCTAGTTTTTATTCAGGAGGAATGTGGCGCTTTATTCCTAAAATCAGGGAAGAAAAGTTGTCTTTCGACGGGTGTACTGTGAAAGCTCACATTCTGCGATTTTTACTTTAATTTTCTTCAAGTAATAATTTAAGTTATCATGATAATAATTGGAGAAAATATATTATTTACAATATTGTGTCGTAAATCTTTAACAGATTTCGGCATTACATCTGAGCACTTTTATTTCAACAGCACTCTAGTACTACATATTAAAATAGTGGATGATCGTCGATTCATCATTATTCAATTTTATAGTACAACTATAATTCATTAAAATTTATAGACAGATATCTTAACTAAAAATTTGAATAATAATAACAAATAGTAAAAAACATTTTTTAATTTATTATCTTATTATATCCTCCTTAACTATCGACATGAGGCCCTAAAGTGATTCCCTCTCCAGAATAATATAAGCTTTCAATTTATAACTTATACGTTAATGTTTTACTTTTCTTTGCCCTTCTAAAAAAAATTAGTGGAAAATATACTTCCCAAAAGAAATACACCCAAAATTTTTCTTCGTATTTTGTGAAAAAAAGGAAAAATCGATGAAATTTTAGAAAATAAATGATCAAAGGAAAGCTGTTAATATTCTAAAGAGAAGTTGAGAAAAAATTATAAACTACAAATTACTTATTACAGTCAAAAATCAGTTGGCAGCTTTAGTAACAATATATCGACAATATCCATTATGAACATACAGGACAGCTCGAAAACCAGAAGGAGAAATTGAGCCAGCTTCCCGCGTAAAAATTTTTACGTTTGGCCAAAATTACGCCAAAGTTCATGTGGTCAACGTTTGGCCAAATTTTGGCCAAGCTTGGGCAATGAGAAAATCCCAAACTTGGATTTTCGTTGGAATATTTTACTCAATATTTTTCGTAAGTCATATAATGCAGACCAACTAATATCCTGACGCAACAAATTAATTTTTTAAACGTTTGGAAGAACATTTGCTAAACTTGAGTAAAATATTTCAACGAAAATCCAAGTTTGGGATTTTCTCATTGCCCAAGCTTGGCCAAAGTTTGGCTAAACGTTGACCACATGAACTTTGACGAAAGTTTGGCCAAACGTAAAAATTTTTACGCGGGTTAATTGTCCAAAGTTCTTGAAACTCGATCACCTGAGAAAGATAAACTTAAACTTATAAACAGCACACAAGTCACTCTTGAAAATTCTATTAATTTACATTATTTTTTGTCTCATCTCCTTTTCTTTTTCTCCATCCTCTTTGTCACACAGTATACAATGGACCCATTTGACATAAACAGCGCACAAAACCGGGAATTGCGGAAGCTCTTGAATCAAAGACAATCGCACGAATTTATACATAACAGCACATAAAATATTCTGACGAAAAACGAAATAATCTAAATAACATTGGAGCACAACCCAGAGACTCTAGCTGACTGGGAAAAAGCTGACGAGAAACATAAATTATTTATGATAAAAATGTTTAATAAATTTACTCCGAGTGTTGGGAGGGAACAAATACCACATAACTACGGAGAAACGCCAGAATAATCAGAAATGAGAGTCACAATAATAACTATAAGCAAACGCGTACGATTGGACACGTCGAGGGACACGTAAATGTTGGACTAATGAAAATAAATCTTCAATTGGCGCATTATCAAATAAACTTAAATATAAAGAAACTGAGTTCATACCACGCCTTGGCATTATTCAGAAAGGTGAAAGAATTTTCATCGGAACTAAAAAACAGATATAGTATAGCATCGATAGCGTCTACATGCTTTTTGCAAAATCAAAAGTAATACAGCAGTACACGGGTGAAACTATCAAAGAATACAGTGGACGTGTAGAAAATCTATGTTATGGAATCACAACATACGACTCAAACCCAACATACCCAGCATATGAAAAATTTTATATGTAAAGACAGCGCAGAAAAATATGCAACAAAACAATATACATACGAATGAGGGGCCCCGTAATCTATAAAAGGAGGCGACTTACCAGTTCAGCTGACATAATGTCATAAAAATTGAAGAAAAAAATTACGAAGAATGCCAGCGAAAAGGACATGACACAAAGGAATGTTACTCTCTTATAAGAAATGCAAAGAATGAAAAAATAAATCAGAATAATGTATGCTAGCAACAATGTACAATAACCATCATAACTATGATCAGAGAAGAGGAGGCTCCAACAACCAGCAGAGTTATAATAATTATAATAAATCCTTCTACAATACCAGAAACCCGGACTATCATAATGAGGGAACAACTATGGAAACAATAATTTTGGCCACAACAGGGGCAATTATAATACCAACAGCAATTGTAACAATCATAGTTATCGTTACAACGACAACAGATACAATTATGTCAAGTACAATAACCAAAATTATAATAGGAATTATACTTATCGAGACAGAGGACCCCAGAACAATAACATGAACAATACACTCGGAAACAGGACGGATGATTCTTGTACGGAGCAGAATGAGAGGAAGGTATACAAAGGAGAGAAAGAAGCAACAGAGTCAGATAAAATACGCATCGGAGGTAAGTGGGATACTGTATCGGAAAAAGCTCATGAAAGAGAGCAAAATTAAAGTATTACTAGAATCAGACTCCGAGCGGGCTTCTCAAACGGCTGAAGATAAACATGAAGATAGTAAGTATGTGCAAGCAAAAACCTAAAGCTCATAGCTCTTTGTTTCATGAGAATAAATACCTTTTCATGTGCACATTTATTGTACCAAGTTTGTAACAGCTGATAAGTAGTGCATTATTGTTTAATTGTGCAGTGAAGTTTTAGTAGGAATTATTACAAATATCTACCAAGTGAGCCCCAGAAAAATTGAATCGATGATTAAGTTGTTTATAAAAATCGGATAAAACTGCAAAAAACGCGGTTTTTAATGAATCATTAATTTGAAAAAATAAAAACCCTGGAGACTCGTGAGTCCCACTGAATGTTAATTCTGTAGCAAAGAATAAGTGGTTTTTTCGCATTCCAAATATTCATACTTTTCAAAAATGCATTTATTTATTAAAAAGGCACTTTTTTAAAAATTGCATAACATTTTTTGAAATATCACAGCAAACCATGCATAGGCTTATTGGTGTAATTTTTGTTAATTTAAGGTAAAGTTACTTAAAAGTTGTTTTCTTACCTGGTGACGCATGTCTCCAGGGCATGCACCAAGTCCGAGAGGACTTCTTGTGCTCTAGTGCGATAAAATTAGTTTTCTGGCTCCAAAAATGTTGACTAGCTCGGAAAAAATAGGGCAGTAGTTAATGAATGGTAACAAGTTGACCTAAAATTTAACAAGTATAAATATCAGCAAAAGCTCCAAAAATGGCAAAAACATTTTTTTCGAGTTTAGAAGAAAACCGAAGAACCGCACACAGAAAAGTGTGAAATAAAAAAGATGCGCAATTTTAAGACAAACAAAATGAGCCACATTGAGTTCAGATAAGTTCAGTTGTTTTTCCGTAAATCGCAATAAACTGCCATTTTAAGCCATACGAGACTCTAGGGTTTTTATGTTTTAAATTAATAATTTATTAAAAACGGCGTTCTTGCAGTTTTTCCCAATTTTTATAAACAACTAAATGGTCGATTCAAATTAACCGGGGCTTACTTGGTAGATATTTGTAATTCCTATACTAAAACTTCACTGCTTAATTAAACAATGATGCACTACTTATCAGCTGTTACAAACTTGGTACAATAAATATGCATATGAAAAGGTAAACAATGTGGAGGTTAAACTGACTGTCGCATTTTTTATACGAAAACCCCCCCAATGACTAGTCTATGGGGGGGGGGGGGTGCTACTTATTTGCTAAAGATTGTTCGCAGGTGGTATACAGCTATAACATAAGCTTTATGTAATCATTGGTTACAGTAAAAAAAAAAATTGTTCCTTTATAATCAGTTGAATAACGTCCGCAGTTACATAAACAAAAACTGAGTGAGGGAAGAGCGTAAACATGAACAAATGTATATACACAAAAAAAAGCGGAAATAAAGTTAATAGGATAAATAGGAAAATGGTACTTGAAATCACCCTTTTTTCTCTAACTGGATGTAATAAAATACGACGCAAACAACATATAACATGAACAATACCCCATCACAAACATACAAAAGACACACGCAATCTCTCACAGATAATAGGTACTAATAAACTTCAACTTCCTCTAACTTCAACCACAATTCACTCCTTTATTTATTGACCGATTGGAAACCCCATGTAACCGTTTATTGAAGTTAGAAAATTTCGAATTTTTAAGGTTATGATGTTTTCTGAGGGAATAAAATAACGTATTGAGTTTTTTTCAAATACCATCAGAATTCAAGAATCTTAAGGAATATTCATGAATTTTTTTATATTTTTTTATTAACGCCTCTTCGAGTATACTAACGAGCTGATCGTTACTTAATACTCTGAATCAGCTAAGCGCCACATAAGTATGGCCCGTATTGTCCATAACTTTAAAAATGATAACAATAATAATTTTATAACTATAAAAATAACAATAATATTGATAATAATAATAGTAATAATAATATTAATAATAATAGTAAATAATATTATTAATAGTAATGATAATAATAATATTATTAATAATAATAATAGTAATAATAAAAAAATTAATAATAACAATAACGATGATGGTGATGATGATGATGATGATGATGATGATGATGATGATGATGATGATGATGATGATGATGATGATGATGATGATGATGATGATGATGATGATGATAATTTTTGAAGAAAGCCTTTTATTCGTTATGGGATTAATTCAAACTGAGATCACGTGGTTATGACAGGGTTTACAAAAATAAACAGTTTTTCCATCCTTGATTGAGGCAAACAGTACAATGTAAAATTTAGTATTGACATTATATTCTCAAATAGTGAATTATAATATTCGTCATACTGTATACAATTTATAAATTTAAATACGTTTTAGTTTACAATACCTTGATAAAAAAACGTGGCAACGTAAAACAATTAATACGTGAACTTTTTTCACAAGCCTTATTTAATTGTTTGACACTAACAATTTCATTGAACTATTCTTGGTTTGGACAAAAAATAAAATGTAAGGTATAAACAGAGTAATAATGTTATAATGTATAAGTGAAGTGCATCACTATATTTTTTTTAAATTTATAATGAGTGTGCGATGAACATCATCTGATCTGTCTAGTAAATAAATAAATTAGACTATATAACTGTTGAAAGTTGCCCCAAATTTAAAAGCATCAATTCAAAAAATATCGACGTATTTTCCTTATATAATTAATATTCATTTTATTGCAGGTAATAAGAGGAATAGAAGAGTTTTATTCTGAAAATGACATAGATTACATTATAGTATCAGAAAGTTTCGGAGGTTTCTTAATTTTCAATGGAATAACTTTGAAATATGTTGCTGCTATGATATCCGAAAAAAAGGTAAAAGCTATTCATGTAATTGTCATGAAATACCATAAGAAAGTATCTTTAATTTAATTCTTAAGTACGATCGATACTCTATAAGCCTTTACAATAACAGTAAAATGAAAAATGTAATATTTTTCAGACGTTTTTTTTTCATGCTATACTAAATACCCAACAAAAAAAACTCATAGAAATTTTGAATTATATTTAAATTTGCATGATTATTCAAACGTTTATAATTAAAACTTCTCATGGACAAATAAAGAGGGCGTAACGACCATTTAAATAAAAAAAAAAATACGTTCAAATGTTTTTATGGAGTGGATTACAGTAATTCAAGTTGAAATCGTATGCTTTATTCTCAATGCGAAAATTCTTAACACAGTTCTCGTTGAAGATAAATTTACCACACTACCTGCTTGCTTAGATATTTTTATCCTTCATGAAAAAATCCATGAGGTGTAGGTAGAGCCTCTTTTTCAAGTATTTTATTGGTTGACGTTGAGTTACGTGCTATTAAGTGAGCAGCAATTTCTAAATATTTAACGCATATACTTGGGGAAAGAGGAATCTATTGTCATTGACTGTCACTTTCGTACTAAGTATAGCACTATTTTTGTTCAACTTGCTGGTACCAAGACAGCACAATGTATTACTCGATTGTTGCTCGGTCTTCATCCAATTCTATGTTTAAAGTCTCAATAAATGTTGAAAATTATATAAGATGGCGCCATAAGACACTAAATAAAATGTACAAGGTTCAATTGTTAATGTTATCAAAAAATTACTCTTACCAAGGTCATTTTTGGCTCAAAATTATTATGACGTCCATTTTTTTTCATTACATAATTTTTTTTATGTCCATCTCATATTGAGTCTGACGTTTAAAATACCTTAAGGTAGTTGTTTACCCTAAACCTACCGATATTAATTGATTTTACAGTAACAACGATTTAATATGTGTATATATATATGAGGAAGTCCACAAAAAATATCTCGTTTTCGTACCCCATTTTAATAAAAAAAATTTTTTCGATGCACACCCTTCAAACCGGGCTTATTTTACTCGTACTGCCATCTACTATAAGAAAAAAAATTTGAATTCGGGTTTCCGTGAGGGTGGCCCTTTTTTCGATTTTTTTTTGAAATTTATTGATGAATATATATATATACTACTACGTCAACTACTACCTTAACGTCTAAGACTTTGTAACAGTCGTACTCCGTGTATAAAACTGCTTAAGCAGGACTATTCTTATTTCTAACCACTACTTACTATTTATTGATAGCATATTATAAATTATTTACCTAGTTAGTTTTAATTACTCTGCTTATGTATACTTTTATAGTTTCAATACCTTTACGAAGAAATAACAAAGGATTGGCAAGCCAACGTTGAAGATGTTAACGAAATAGCCATCCAGCACGATTGGGCCACTAAAGGATATAAATTAACGATGGTTGTATACTGTGAGAAACATTTTATTTTCAGTTAATACATAAATATTATATTACCAAAAGGATTCTAACAAATATTAACCTATTAGAAGTAGCTTTTTAGATCATACTTATAAGCTATTGAGAATTTATCATCAAGTGATTACATTTTTTAAAAGAGGTTGAACTATTAGAATGAGAATATTTTAAACTCAAGTTACTACAGATAGTTAGTGTTGTTATTAAAATGTAAATTCCATATTCGACCTGATTGTCAATATGTATTATTCAAAAAAATTATATCACAAAAGTATTTAGGGAAAAAAATGCAACCAATAATGCATTTTATTATGGTACAAAGTAGTGAAAATGTGTTATTTTTTAATTTTAAAGATCGATTTGTTGCGTCTTGGATTTTCACTAATTTATTTAAATAGTTAAATTCATAGATAACCATTCATTTTTTATTTTACAACTATTTTCATTTCAAATCTTCTCTTGCTACCTAATGTTATATAAGAAGGTACCAAATAATTGAAACTAATGGCTTAACTTTTCCTTTATACCATAAGACTAAAATGTTAAGATTGCAAATTGACTGAACTGATAAGAAGCATAGAAGTTGATTTCTTAAAAATGTTTTAAAATTAGAGATTGATTTATATTCTTGGATACTGAATGAACGAAAAAAAAAAAAAAAAAAACCAAGAAAAAAGCTATAAAGCTATTACTGTTTCAATGAACATCTGATTCGTTCTTAATGTAGCAATTGTCGATCTAAAATTGTGATAAAACAAATTTATTTTCATAAGTCACTTGCATTAACCAATGTTTGTTGTACTCATAGCAGTAAATATTTTTTTAGGGTTTCTTCCGATAGCCTCCACATTGTATTGCATCATGCCTACAGTAATCCCAAATCTTTTAAATATTATTTTACCTGGAGATACTAACTACAACAAGACTGTAATTGTACAAGTTGAATATTTCATAATTTCTGAAGAACAGTATTGGTTCCTTTTTATTCATTGTTGGTTGGCCCTTTTAGCAACTGCGAATGTCATTGCAGCTATAGATGGTACTTTCATAAATTCTATTCACCATGTTATTGGACTTATTAGAATTACAAGGTAAGTACGTCAGTTTGAGATGCTACATTATTACGCTTTTTCTCAAAAAATTTGAATGCGATTAAGAGCATAAAAGCTCTCTCTTTTAAAGAATTTTTCTTCTAATCATTAGTAAAAATTATATGATTAAAAATCTGTATCATGCAAACAATTTATTTCATAAATTATCATCATCGTTATCTTTATCACCTATAACAAATAAAATATTTATATACTAGTTACAGATTAACCAATACTGTAAAAAATATGAATGATTCACTAAAAGGTATGAGTCATGAATCAGAAAGTTATTATTATAATCAAATCGTCGAAGTTATAAAACTACATCAGAAATGCATTAGGTGAGATATTATCAAGCAATCGAAAAATACTAACTCTTGAAAATGTATGATAAATTCGTGACTGTTAATCTATTTCTTTAGATTTGCTGATTTTATTAGAGTTGCATACAGTGATATTTTTTTTGCAGTCACCGTATTTTATTTAGTTGGATTTGGGACATATGCTGTAAATGTTAGTACAGTTGTAATAATATAACATAAATCCCTAACTGTACTGATTTATAGAATTTTAATATATTTTTTCAGCTAATAATTAGCTTACACCAACCGTTACAGTTTACAAAATTTCTTATAAGTTTTATTGCTATTGCATTATACATGTTTTTTTATTTCTGGCCAGGACAGAAATTACTTGATAGTAGTGATGAACTATTCAATTCAATGTAAGTTGTAACGTTAATTTTTTTTTCTTGTGATATCTCTTCCCGCATGTTCCACCATAACTTTTCTTTCGAACTACTTTTTTCCTATAACAGAATATTGATTTTCGTCAGATGCTTTTTAATATCAACTCTCTCAGATTACAACAGTAAATTTCGCTTTAAAATAATACGTGCTCGGTAATAACATTAATTCACTGTTACATACTAAAATACCTATGAAGAAGTTTCGTGTATGATAGTTAGTATGAAAGGTAGATGAACCAAGGACGTGACAAATCACGAAAGCAAGGATAAGTACTGTTTCTTGTCAGCGTTTTTTGAAGTTTATCAAACAGAATTATGTGTATGCCTGAGTTGTATACGCGTTGATGTCAGTGTGAAAGTATAGCTTGCGATCAAGCCTACGTGCACAGGAGGCTATATATAGAGAGTAGCGAGACGCAGCTATTATTGATCTACTTTACGAGCTGCTAAATCCTTTGAGCATTTTTCGTGCAATTTTTACTGTGTGTCACTTTTGAACGTCGTCCCCAGAAACCACCGACACTAACCATTGTGTCCATCCATCCAACGGAATCCCCACAAAAATTGTCACGTACACAAAATTTATCTTTGGCTTTCATTTATACCGAGGATTCGAGCTTGTGCTTTTTTATGCATTCCACAGTAACAGTTACAAATTTTTTTGTTATCATAAATAAACATTGGTTTTTTTTTAAATATAAAAATACGCCTTCCCCTAAATTTTCGGTATTATTTTGAAATTTAGTACAGTACTTGAGAGTTTCAATAAAAATGAGATTGCAATACACCCTTAAGATATTAACCTGATTTAATATTATATGCTTCTCAAACAGAAGTTCGAAAGTGAGAAATGGATTTTTTTAAATTATAAAAAAGTATTTTAAAAAACTGAAATCGTAGGTGACGTGCCTTAACCTATCTATATATGAAGACCGAAAATTTTAATTTTTGATAAACTTTTTTTTACAGCTTCTATGATAAAAATATTTAAAACTTTTTAAGTCTAAATCTATCAAAGTTTTTTTTTTTTTAAATTATAACTGTACTATATGTGTTTCATTATTTTCCAGATGTCAATGTCAGTGGTATAAGCTTACAACGAAACTTAAATTCCTGATAAGTTTCATGATGATACGATCTACTGTACCGTTTCGTTTAACAGCTGGACCGTTGATCGAAATGAATTTTAGAAGCTTCTTTCTTGTAATATATACAGTTGTTTTATAGTTTTTCATAAAATCAACACGTTTAGTTTTTCAGGATAAAGAAACTCGTAGATATACAGTAATGCTTCTTTTCTAATGGATACATTTCCTTGACAAAAGAAAAATCGTATACTGTTACATTGAACGTGTTGTTGTTGTCTAATGATTAAATACATTATTAATAACAAAGACATTATTCAAGGTATTCAAGACCGCAGCTTCTTACTTTACTGTTATGGTCTCATTACAAGAGGAAAACTAGTTAATCTTCATACATTAATAATCAAAAATACTAACATTATCTTCTTAAGCTGGATTCAGTAGAAAAAATCATCTAACATAAAATAACGTAGTATAATGGTAAAAAGGTAAATAATTAACTTTAAAAAACATTGAAAAACGGCAAGTCAGTGAGACAAACACGTATTTTTCAGCCATTATGAGAATCTAGAAACAAATAAAAATTTGCCACATTTCCTTTAAATTGTTCAAGGGGATTCTCAGATATTACTGGTTATAGATATGTACACACACACATACACAAATGGGGATTGTTACCGGAACCGGCGTAATATACTTATTAAAAATTCAGGAAACATGCACATAGCACGCCAACCCGGTGTATGCGTGATTTTCTTTCATTACAAAGCTTTTTCCATGTAGGAAAGCCAAAATAAAAAGTTTTAAAACTGAGTAATGTAAGTAGGACACTTTAATAAACTATTGTATTTACTGTTGCATTAAGCATCGCATTATTTAACCTTCCAAAATATTATATAAATTTGAATCACAGCACTACATATTTTATGCATAACACAATTTTTAAATGAATAATATTGAATAATACATCTGCTTAAGTTTATCGTGGTTTGTACCATATACCTAACACATTGTAAAAAAAATAATGATCTCAAACTATTTAACTCTCTTTTAATCATCATAGTACATTCTGCAAAGGAATGAGGGTTATTCTATACCATCAGATGACGATATATATATTGAATACATATACAGTTATAGTTCTGTAGTAATCTTACATGGGCACACTATATCATTTAGGAATCGCCAGGGGCTACTTATGTCGTGCTTACTCGAAGAAGGGAGAGTGGCACGAGGGGTGAAATAATTGACGAGGCTCAATTTCTCTTACAAAAATAGTACAAGTCCTTTTTATTCAATGAGAAGTGAAATGCACACACATTGCTCCCGTCAAGACCCAAGCCGAACCAACTGGGAAAAAAGGCGCTGCCAGTGCCAGCTGAAGTGGCGTACTTAATTTTGTTTTATCTAAAGAACGATCAAAGGATATCAGAAACATTTTTTTTTTTATCCACTTAAATTGAAAATAGTTTATTCAAGCTGTTCAATCTACTGGTGTAATTTTAGAAAGTGTTTACGTACTGGTACTTTTACCTTAGTGAGCTTCGAGGGAATCGAGGGAGTGAGAAGACAATGTCCGCCATTTGAGGCTCATGGAGGAAGGCATATATAACTGTGCGGTAATAACTGGAACTAAAACCTCTTCCACACGTCTCATGACGACTATGTTTGTTTCTTTGTTTATATTTAATGGCTATGGGTACAATAATTGGAAACGCCACAATTCATGCTTTTTTTTAATGATAATTTGCGAGGCGATATTACTACGAGAGTAATAATTGTAATAATAGAAATAATAATAGTAATAATCATTATAATAATAATAAGAATAAGAATAAAAATAACTATAAAAATAATAAGAAAAAGAATAATACATAAATACATACATACATACATAGTTTTAACGAAATTAAAAGGTTTCAATAAACTTGAAAACTAAAAAAAAAAAAATAAAATCAGGAAATTTCTCGAAACAGTTCTATGATTAGTAATTTAAAGAATTTAAGGTTTTTTTTTTCTTCATACCATCGATGAGCCAACTCTTGGAGCACACTTAAGTGTTAAAAATTTATAAAAAATTTCGCTAACTTGGTCAAAAAAAATAACCATCTTAATTTGTCATTGAAGATACGACTGACTCAAAAATTGAAGAGAGAGCTACTTCAGATTGTCGTTTGAAAAATAGCTAACTATTTTTTAGTAAAGAAAGAACTAGTTCAAATCTTAAAACAAAAAACTTTTATACTCGGAGAAATTATTGTTACAAAAATTTGGCAGGGCATACAGTAATTTACACTGCATGGAATTATCTGCTTCTTTAACCCTAAAGCTACACTACAATTTTAAGTGAAATGTTTTTTTACCGAGCCGTAGATTTACTATGTTGTAGACTTGCAGTAGACGTTAAAAAAAATATTAAATATTTGTCATTCTTACCCCGAAAAATTTGTATTTTTAAAAGAATCCAATTGTATTTTATCAAAAATTGTTGGTATATGTTATAACATATTACATTGATATTAACATTTTTCAAATACTAGTTACAACTTTGCTTGTTTCTAACCTTGAGTTCTGCAAAAAAAGGACTTTTTTCGTATAAAATTTCGAAGAGAATTTTTTTTTTGTCTCAATGAACTATCTTACTTGCTACTAAAAATTACAACTCTTTGCAGTCGTGACATCTTTTGAATTTGAATGAAAATCGAATCACATAATTGTTTACCATCAGTAACATACTTTGCACAACTTTCAATATTTTAAATGAATCGTTCACCATAAAATAATTTATATTCTTTTTAAACATCTGTTTTATTGTAAAAGCATGTATGTTGCTGGTGCTATAATAATAAAATCAGTAGAGCAAATGTATAGAAATTCACGAATGAGGCAAATATAAATATTGTACAAGTGCTTATACTTTTCACCGTGATTTGATTCAAGAGGGTTTGAGCTAATGTTTTAATCAATTGGATGCAATTATAGTTACGTGTAAATGATACAAATTTATTTGTAAGTATTATTGAAAAAAATTAAAGATTTTTTACTGAAAATTTTATTTTTCCTTAGCTACAAAATGACGAAATACAAAGTTACATAAAAAATGTAATTTAAAAAATTTATTTGAAACTACAACAAAACCATAATATATTATTTTATAAGTATTTGAATGACAATAATAATATCTATGTCTATACTATAAGATATTGCATTTTTTTATTAATTAGAGAATTTGAAATGTAGAAAATTTAACTTAACATAAATTCAGTATGATCCTTTGACAATAGTACTTGAATGATTTTGGAGCAGCTTACTTATTATACTTTGGCAGATACTTCCTTTTCCAAGGTGTTGAGTATGGATGTGGTACCTTAAACACATCCTAAAAAATTTATTTGTTTCGTACAATAATGAATTCAAATGTTTGTTTTGAAGAAAAATCAATCAAAGCTTTCAATAGTTTGCAAATACTTCATTAAAAAAATAGCAAAAAATATTTTTATTCGTTAAAATACTTGCATTAAACATTTTGTACATTATCAAAAAGTGACACTAAGAAAATAAATTTATGTTACTGTGCTAGAATGGTAGACTTGTACTATTCCGCTGTGAAGGTACTTTTTACTATACATCCACCTTTTTTATTGGTGATTTTTATACCTTTAGAAATATTGATTATCCAAAGTATAGTAATTTATTGTCAATGCAGTAGAAGTTACTATCCAGCTTGGTAAAAATTAGTTGGTTACAACTGGAAAGTATTTTGATGATGGAATAATACTAGTTTATCATTTACGCATAGTAATGTCAATCTTTGTTTCGAAAACGATAAAAAATTATTGTTAAATGGAACTATTTTAAACTATGATTTTATTTTCAACAGCAGTTAAACGATTTTTGTTGTTTGATAATTTTTATTTTATTTAATTATCAAAGTAGTAATTTATGTGACTAAAAAGCGTTTTTACAGAGGAAATGTCTAATGTGTGATTATAGAAAAAATTTCCCGGTTATTACCGCATCATTTTGAGTACTTTTTGGTTCCATGGGCGTTTGTGTGTTGGAAGGCGATTGAGATAGCAGATTCTCGAAAAGCATGTCACAGTTTGACAAATGATTAGTCTATAAAAATAAACATTCATGAGTTTTTTTTTTGTTTTGTTTAATTCACATAACTTTTTTTTTACTGGATTAACTCATTGTTAAAATACCAAGGGTTCACTCATGAGCAAAGAATACTGTACCAAAGTGCTGCAAGATCTTATTTCAAATAAATAATAAATTAATAATTGGATCGTTGCAAAATGCTGTAATGCGTCTATACTACCCTTGACTCACTATAGGATATATAGTGACAAGTGCTGCTTAGTGGCTAAAGAGGAAACTCAAGTACTTATAGATTGAATATGCCTTGTATGATTTTCTTCAGTTACTGAGCAGTACTTAGTCGAGTTTACGGTAAAATACAACTTAAAGTGTCTGTGGGTTACATTGAAAGATAAATAAGTTCATTGAATTAATCATAATGTAGTTACATTGACATTGAGAGTACTTGAAAACTACGTATGAAATCAGGTACAAAAATTCAAAAACAGTCTTTTAATTAAAATACAATAAGCTAGTTTTTAATATTGATTTATTTAAAGCACTGACCGACAATATACGAAATTTTTTTTATAATTTGTCGAGAAATATATAAAACTTTACTTTTAAAAAAGCAATGAAGTATGAAAAAAGTAAGGTATTCTGCAAGCATATATAACATCTTTCTCTGATTACAACCATGACCCATTACAACTATAAAACTATTTTTACTTAGATGAAAAATCGTAAATGATTTATAATAATTTAAAATTTTATAAGACATACGGTTTTTTTATTGGAGCTGACATCTTCAAAATCATTGTTATATTCTGGTTTCTTGTGAGACGGCGTTTTCATCTGAGTTAGCTATTTAAGTTAAATATAAATACTGTTAATTTTCTAGAGATTTTGAAGGAAATTTTAGAACGAAATTTCAGTACTTTTTCTCCAGGTTAAAGGTTGGTACCCCTACTTAACTAACAGAAAATATGTTTTTGATAAAATTTAATTGTTGTTTCCCTAATAGCACAAACATGATGTTTTAAAAACGTTTTAAAAACGTTTTGAAGTTGGAAAAAGGTTTTTATTATGTTATAAAAACGTTTTTAGATGTTCTGTGCTATTAGGGTAACTACTAAAATCAAACACATGTTTTGTTATTGAAATCTAGATGTATCAACCTACAACCCGGAGAAAACTTACTTCATGCACGACTATCATTTTCAGGGGCTGTTCTAATTGACACACTATCCAAGTACTTCAATTAAACTCATAAAATTTCCCCGGAAAATGATAGTCTCCTCTTATTTAGACATAAAATATTTGCCTTTGGTGGTGACATATTTTTCAAAAACTTTTCGTCTTCAGATTCATCGGACTCGTCAAAACCAAACGGATCAAATTTTGTCATTGAAGTGCTTTTCGTTGGTGGCTCCTAAATAATCATAAATATTATCAGCTTATAGATGTACTTAATCCATTTTTAATATATAAAATAATATCAAATGATGTTTACATAACTAAAAATTAAATTTATTATTAATATAATATTTAAGTAGTACTGAAACATTTAAAGTAGATACGAATACTCAGCTACTATATTAAATTTATAATATAGCCTTAATAATTATGTGTTTTATTTTTTAATAATCAAAAAGTATGAAAACTTTCCTTATGAGGGAGGGTATATCGCAAAGCAGATGGCGCGATCGTGCCTCAGTGAAAATGGCATCGTTCACGCGATAATTATCATAATAAACATATTATAAACTCCAACTTGTGTGCCTATAAACATTCAATATATAGGTGACTCGTATGTACAAGTATAGCTGTTACGCAGTGAACGATGCCATTTTTTTTTTAATTTGATGATTTTTATTAGCTTTTTAACATTAGTTACATAGCCATTTCTCTCAGAAGAAATTATTTTTAATCCAAATATTATATGCTTTACTATCACCAAATAGGTTAGATTCGCTTATCCATGTTATCTATAAATTTTGCTAGTATATAACTTATTCTAGTGTCATTTTCTGATAATAAACTAATTACAGAGTATGGTACATATTTGACTATTTTAGTTAATTATGTTATCATTGGTTTTCTTTCTTTTTCAAAATTTAAAATTTACACATTGCCAAAATAATTGTTCAATATTGTCTTGAGTTTCGTTACATTCGTATAAGTCACTAGGTACTATCTTAAATCTAAATAAATGGCAATTAAGGGAAGTATGTCCACTACTTATTCTATTTATAGAAACTATCGATTTCCTTGATGAATGAACGACGCCATTTTCTCAAAGGTACGGTCGCGCCATCTGACAAATGAGATTCATGAGATGAGATGATGAGATGATGAGAATATGAGATGATGAGATGATGAGATATACCCTAATACAGTAACTTTGTATTATTCCGTCATCTAGGAGTATTTTAGTATTTTAATTTACGTAATATTTTAGCATTTGTACCCTCGTTTTTACTGCTTGTATGTACGATATTTTTTACTGTTGACTCAATAAAAATTACCGCCCAGTACGATAAAAATTAAATTACCGAAAATAAAATGTCTCTAGACGACGAAATGGAATAACACCATATTTCCATTTTACCACAGTAATTTTTATTATTTTTTTCCCCCAGTGCAGTGATTGAAAAGGGTACCAAGCAAAAAACAACATTTTTTTAATCCTACGTAAGTTTTTCCCCAGATTTTGAACTTAGAACTTAAAATTGGAGTAATCTATGGATGTTTAAAAACTTATGAAGAGGTAAGTACAATGATTTTGAACTACTTGAAAAGTTGTCTGTTTGATAACGATGATAACTTGGACAAAACCACGTTATTGTTTAGTTTAACGTAAATATTTCACAAAAACTTTTCGATGTTATTAAAGTATATTATTTATTTATTTTTTTTTTTTATTTTTTTTTTTGAGCAGTTTAAAAGTAGTCATGATAAACTATCAACTCGACTATTTTTGACAAACAAAAATATATATTCATCATATATATAGAAAGCAGTATATACAATGTTAAATTTAAGAAAAATATGTGTCAGTAAACAAACAAGCATCGATGCTTTTTTAGTCAACAGTATCTGACAGACACACCTTAAACATCGAAACTTCTTGGTCATTTTAATTATATGTGAATTAATGACTGTTGGGTGATTTTACAAAAAATACGTTTCTTCGATAAGTGAAGTGAAATTTCCAAATTTGAACTCTAAACATACATGGTAAATTACACATGTGAACTTTACGTCTCCAGATAAAATGCAATGTCTTGTTCAAATGGCTAGGCCATGAAAAAAAACACTTTTTTGTGACATGACCCATACAGATATGTATTTTTTTTTTTTTTTTTTTTTTGTTCATCACCGCCCATAGGCTCGGATATGGCTTTTTTACACAAGAATAGTGTTTTTCAGCCATCGGTGCACCTGAGTTATGACCAGATGTTTACACGCATATAAACATCTGGACCAACTTATAGTCACACCTATGATCACGATGTCGAAGCAAAAGAGAAACAGTTAATCGACCCTCGAAAATCAAGAGCACAGTCGAAATGGCGAGACCTGACTGGTGTATATAAATGAGCACAATTACTTACTTTTTTTGGAAAATCACGAGAATCCTTTTTTTTAATTTCATCAGAAGTGTGTGTTTTCTTGGCATTAAATAGTGGAATCGAGTTATTCCTTAGCTTATTTTCTTTATCTTTATCGAGCGTCTCGAGTTTTAGCTGCACACTTTTCTTTTCCTCTTGTAATTTTTTTATTTTGGAATCTAGTTCGTACCGCATTTTGTTTTTATCCGATAACATCTGTTTGTATTTCTCTAGTTCATTCGCTGAGTCCTTTATTTTTTCTTGCAACTCCTGATCGATGTTTGACGATTCCTTTTGTTTCGCTAACTTTTTCTCTTTCAGTTGCACCAGCTCCGTTTGAAAATTTTCAATTTTTTCCTCCAGTTTCTTTTTTTCATTGAGTGTACCATGTAAAGACTTTAGTTTTCCTTGCATATCTTCTTCTTTTTTCAAAAATCTAGTCTTTACTGTTTCTATTTCGTTAGTAACTTTAACTTGACTTTCACATATACTTTTTGTGTTATCGTCCAAAATTTTTTTCAATGAGTCAACAACCGTTCGTTTACTCTGTACCTACATAATAAATATACATTTTCTGAACATAAAAAAAGTAGCTCGTTATGAAGGATTAAAATATAATGAATTAATGTAGTTTATACTTCAGTCAAAAGTTCATTTTTCTTAGTTTGCAGCTCTTTCAATGAGTCATTCATAGTATTGCTCGACCGTCTATTTGGAATAAAAAATTATTTACATTTATTTGTATTATAATTGTTTATATTTATTCATATTACAATTATTTATATTTTACTTACATTAATGATTCCAACTCTCCCATCAGTTTGGTGATCAGTGCCTTTTTTTCGTCAAAAATCCGTAAATTGGTACCACGAAAACTCTGGAGAAAAGAAATAAGTGTTTAAAGTTGAAAAAAAAAAAAAAATACATAAAACCCACACGTTTTATGGTAACCGCAAGTAATGGTAAAAATGTTTACTTCTAGTTTATGCTTCTCTTGCTCCCAAATTTCCAGTTCCTTGGCAATTTTTTGCACATAAGCACTTTTATCAGCCTCCAATTGGACAATTCTGTATAGTTAGAAATTAAGATGAGCCTGATATTATCAGAATTCTAATTGAATGAGGATAAGAAAAAAACCAAAGTTTGAATTCTGATCACCTCTTGGTGTGCTCGTCTATCAAAGTTATGTTGTAATTGTAATCGGACATCTCGCGGTTCAGCAGAATTTTGACCCTTTCGTTTTCTTGCCTCCAATGCATCATTACTTCGTTCAGCCGCGCACATTCACCTTTTTTCTCCTCGATTTTCCTTTCAACTGAAAATCAACGAGTTTCGTAACATCTGGCAATTCGCATTATCCAAGAGACAATCACTGCAACAATGAACTCACCATCGGCGTTGACCACAGCCCTTTTGTCGCAGACGTCCCTTTTCAGGCGCTCCAAATAATCACTGCGACCTAGTATCACTCGCAGCTCATTCGATAGATCAGCGTTTTTGCTCCTACAGCCAACGGATGCGCTTTGAAATTCGCTCACCGTAGGCAGTATAATATCATTCTGGTAATTTTTCAGCTCCCGGAACCTGGTAAGCATTAAAACAAACATTTGTCAACGTACTCTCCCGCGCACACGGGTGGCTCTCGTGATGAGGAGTTTTTGAATTTTACTTTTCCACGATAGCCGTGTTGGCCCGCATCAGCCGGTCGATTTGTTCGGCTTGGTTGGAGGCCTTTTTCCTGGCTTCGCCCAACTTTTTTTGGGCATGGATGAGTTTCTTCTTCGTCTCGCGGTACCCTTGCTCCAGCGTTCTTATCGTGAGCTCACCTTCCATCTACAGAAAAAAAACACGCCCACATTGAAAAGGGTAGCTTTGAAAAATACCTGTGCTTTTTGTCATTGTATTTTTTTTCTTTTTCGTGACATCAATTAGAAAACTTTTTATTTAAAAAGTGTTTGAGTACGTGCATAAGAAAACACGAGTTGGGTGTGTACCTTTTGCACCTCGATCTTTTTCATTTCAGTTTCCGTGATTTCGTCGACCTTTTGAGCGAAGAAGCACGTCACCTCGGGCTCGTTCCCGTATATCGAGTTGTCGCTTAAAATGGTAACATTTGACTCTTGGGAGTCACCCATGATAACGCACTTCTAATAAACAAAAAAAAAAGTGTTTACCATTTATCTTTGATTTTTAACTCGGAAAACAGCATAATGTTATGTATCGACGCTTCGGTGAAAGAAAGCGCCAACTCAAAATTCCATTCGAGACCGCGCTCACGTTAAGTTGAAACCGAATCTGGAGTTGGTGCTCCCTTCGAGGCAATTTTGAGTTCTTTGACCAAGGCATGGGAATTTCGTAAGAATTTACTCCACCCAATATTAATCACGTAATCCTCACCACCAAAACCCTCTATTTTTCACGTAAAAGTGAAAAAAAAAACACCACAAAATATCATTTATAAAATTTTCAAACACATTTCGTGTACTACTTATACCCTCAAGTTTTAATATTATCATATGAGGTCGGTATATCTATAATACGAGGTACATGTATATTTTTATAAGTCAATGTAACCACGAAATTTTCAGTGGTGACAACGTCCTCTGTAAGACTTTCGCGCCAAAATCACGGAAAAGTTTTTGCGGGAATCCCTACAGAAAATTTTTGGCAAGACGTGCCCGAACCAAAAATAACCGTTTGGTTTTTTGTGAAGCATTTTGAAACAAAGGAACATTTTATCATGTATTGTTGCATTTTGAGCATGTAAATACCCTTGTGTGTAAAATATACTCAAACATCATTGTAACATCGGAGACACATTATATACTCCGATATCTCTACTAATTTTGAATCCCAACAGACGTGGGTCACTCGGAAACCCTCGGAGCATATCCACGAAGAAACTTTGGAATTCCGCTAGACGCCAAATATCCCTCGGTTAAACTTTTGTTTTGCTCTCAACACATGGCGAATGTTTTCAGTTTTCCTGCGCGCAAAGAAAGCACCATTACCCCTGAGGTACGGCGAACATTGATTGTAACGGGATATTATACCCTGATGGACAACCAACAACTAACACTCAGAGGAAAGGCCCTTCTTTGCTTTTTCTTTCCCCTTTTCCTAGTTACTTAGGAATGGTTAGTCTATTATTGTTATTATTAACTAGTTACATAAATACTAAAATTTTTAGTTTAATTTTCCCCCCAAAAAAAAAAAAAAAAAAAAAACATTAATAATAACTTATGGTGTTTATGAAAAAGAACAATAATTTTATTTTTTACTTTTCATCATAGACAATCAAATAAACGAGATAATTTTTGCTTGACTTATATTTAATAAAAATGCATGATGATTAAAATTCAATGCCATAGTCACAGAAGCGTTGTGGTGCAAAGAACTATTTTATACGTCAGAAAAAAACTTTTGTACGAAATTAGTTATGTTGACACAAACATGCTGATGGTTATAAAAAAAAAAAAAATCACTTACAAGTATTACATGTATTTTTCTCATCCATCTAATTTAATTTTATTAGAATTTTTCAGAAGGTATATATATAAAAGTTTTGTAAAGAGCAATTTTCTAACTATCAAATATGGTAAAGAGTTATTCTTTTGCACATAATCATTTATACGCAAAATAACTTAGTAGCGAAAGGTAACTTTTTTTTATCTATTTAATAATAATATTAAAACATATTTTTTAACGATTATGTTTGCGTACCATGTGACTCGTAGTAACGTTACCAGGTACTAACTGCACCAGGGGTGGTGGTAAAACGATTGTATCGATTTAAAACAAGTGTCAATAAAACGCGTGCGGTCATACATTAAAAACTTTATTATCTGGCTGATGGATGTTGCTCCCCCGACCCGTGAGACTCTTCATTGTTTGGTCAACATTATGTTGTAAATTATGAGGTGGAAGGAAAAAACGTAAGTGGCAAACCATACATTATAATATACATACCTATGGGGTAGAAAAATCGTTTGAAATTGGGGCGCGAAGTAGCGAACATGAAAACTACTTAATAATTAAAACTTTTAAAGTGCGCTTGTAGCGGTTGAAGCATTTTATCTTTAATGTATGTGAGTTAACCGAAAAGAAACACAGGCTTTTTTTCATTTTGGCTGACAGTTTAAATAAGTACAAATATACGTATACATGTAAATCAGATATCAATTGACGTCACCTATACATTATTTGGTGATTCTTTCAAATTAAAATCGCCGGGGACCGATGCTGAGATCATGTCATAATAATAATGATGTTTATTGCCAAAAGTAAAGTTCTGCATTCACATGATTATTCGTGCCTTTTGTCTCTTATGATTAGTCATCACATATTTATACAGAATAAGCAATTAATAGCACTCCACGTAAGCGACAAAAAAGGGGGCAAACGGTGGTAAAAAATAAAAGCTCTCGAAATACGCACCATGTAAACATAATATAATATATGTAAGTACTTACAAGCGAACACGTAGAAAACAATATTTACTGTAGTTAGTTGTTATATGTATATACTATACAGCATCTTATTACAGTTATTACCTTCAATGAGATGCTTGCCTCGCCGGTGAATATAATAAACTTTCGGAGTAACAATCAGAGGTAACAAAAATATTGTTCTGATGACCAAACCAAGGACACACGGATATAAGTACGCTAACAGAAAACTCTTTTCAAAAGGAGCTGCAAACGATAGCGCGGAATATCTACCGCCAGGCGCGGTTACCACTTTACACCAGACTGAATTTTCGGCACTAGATACTTTTTAACTGAAAAACAAAAAAGTCACCATATAGTAGGTATATCCCCTTCGAGTCGGAAATTCTCGGATTTTTATCTTTAAATTCAAACTTCTACTTTTTGTTCTATCAGTAATTCAGTAGTGTATTACACAAGGGTGGGTTTAGATGATTAACCTCTCTCTCACTCTTATGAGCTTCAATGCCAGTCTGGCAGACTCCCAGACTCCATCTAAACCCACCCTTAATTATTATAGATATCGGCTTATTCGTACCGTTTTACCATCAATGCAATTTGTATAAGTACTGCCTACTGCCATCAATGCATTCTGCATGAGATTTATTTTTATGTACGGCATAAAAAGTACGTATACCTAATTTGTTTATTTTCCAAGCTATCTAATAAGGCATTTACTCAGCTATTGTAGATGTATCATTTAAAGTAACGAAAGTTATCTTAAGTAGGGTGACATTTTAGGAGGCATCCGATTTATATACATTTCAAAGGTAATTCAATCGGGGAGATGGTCCAATAAAAAAGTCATAACCCTAATTCTTGAGTGTCAATTTTAAGATGCTGTTGCAATCGAAAAATAAATTAACTAAGAGTGACTGCTGTTACTTAACTGTCACATTGCAGTTAAAATTAAAAATAACTGGACATCGAAGAAAACGCATAACGCTCTGTACGTATTTAAGATCAAATCTTTCCCTTTATCCTTTCAATTATGTTACAATGTGAATAAAAACGTGTAGGGTAAACTTGATTCATTTAGCTAGTGTAAATAAAAAATTATAATCTTTCATCTCAGGAATATTGCTCCAGAGATCTCTGCTGTGAATTGATTGTATCATGACAAGATTTCTTTCACTTTCGATCATCAATTGAAAACAAACATCAAATGTTAATATTTTATTGTACTGCAATTCTCTTATAGAGGAAAACATTGTCTACAAAGTAATTGAATTTTTTAAGCACGTACAACCCAGTGTATGAAACATAATATTGTCCTTAGATTCAAAATAAAAAACCGTTTTATCAACACTTCCCAACAGTTTTTGCTACTTACAGTGTTTGAAATAAAACGCTCCTCATAAAGGATATTACTATTTTTATATACAACTTTCGTGGTTTAACCTGCAACAATCTTTTGAAAAAAGTTGTGAATTCAAAAAAATGTCCTGAACATCAAGAAATCCAGAAGACTATTTTAATTATTTGCAAATGCAGATAGAAGTTGAGTACAACAAAACATCGTACTTGCTTCTGTAGGGAAATTGCCTCTTCTTGAGACATAGACAGAAGCTACTCAACTGACAATAATACTCATAACATGTCTGACGACACCAGAATGAAACATTTTGTTTTCAAATAAGTGTTTTTGTCCTAACCTTCGTTCAAACAGGCATAATTTTATCTTTGTGATGACAATGATTTACAAATGAAGTAAATTTTATTGATGCTTATCTAATTTTTTATTTTCAAGACATCGCTTTATACAGGATGATAATATTTATATTAAAGATAAATTTGGTTTTTATCATTCGATGACAGTGAACATTTTTTCACTTTCTTACAAGTACAGACAATTGTACGTATACTGATGATTAAGTTTTTCTTATGGTAAAAAATATAACACTGCAATATACACTATTTCCGTCGTTAAAACTATCAGAATCTGATCGTTAAATGCATAAATTAAAATCTTAAAGCGAATCTTATTATAAATGGCACACAAGTACAATACAGAGCCGGTAATTTACTTAAAATACTCTACTGTGAGATATTTGGGATGCAATGAATTTTACAATACATTATGTTGAATGAATAAAACACTATGACAAAAAAAAAGAAAGCCAATTAGACAAGTGAATTCAATGTCCTATGTATTCAGAAGTAATAAACAACTTTATCCTAATCGGAGAGTTTTTGTAATGTTTGAAATTTGGCATTGTGGAAGTTTGAACATTATTATAATATGTAGGTAATGTCGAAAGTAGAGTCGATTCCAAAGTTAAAGATCTATAAAAATCCTTTTCAGTAATCGACGTTTTAAATGTTAAAATTTTTAAAGATCTTTGATATAAGGTTCTTCTTAGATGCGTTAAAATTATAGTTACGCACAATTGTACTTAAATATAAATGACTTAAGTATAAATTATTTTATACTATTTGTAGTTTTTATGTACACTTACTTAGTAAAGTATGAAAGAAAATCACAATATTGAATGTTTGGCCATCAAACTAATAGAAATACACAAGTAATAATAAGCTTATCTGAAATACAAAAAATTACGGTACTCTTACTATTTTTACATTTATGATTTGTATAGATAAATGCTAAGGAAAGATACGTTATTCAGCAGTTGAGACGAATATATGAAAACCAAAAAAAAACAATAAGAATAATAATAATAATAATGACGAAAAACGTGAAAATTGGGCCGTTTTAAAGAAAATTTTAGTTTCTTCCTCATTTGAATCTGCGAAAAAAGTAAATACTGATTTATGCTTATTATGCATGAATGCACTGGCATTTACATAGTCATCAAAATAAAGTAATGAGCAAATTGACTGAATAAACTATTTTTTTGTTTTTTCTGAATCGTTAACGCGCATTCAATCAATTTTTACATGAATTGACTTGCAAAAGTAACGTAACTCTCATAGTAACCTTGTTTGTCAAATAAAAATACAGTAAAAATGTCAACCATTTCCATTAAAAGAACAAGTACTAACCAACAACGCCAAAAATATCAATCTTACGCTTCAAGGTAAGCTCAAAACACGTGAATAGCTGAAACTTTCAGACACAATCAATAAAGAAAAAAAAAAAAAAAATGTAAAAAAGAATTAGGAAAAAAAAAAATAAAGGAAAAACAGCGTTTTTTTAATACTTTTTCTCGAGTAAATAATCTTTCTTTTCCGCTACGCGACGCAACACTTACGAACGACTGCATCTCTTTTCTCGCGAAAACGAAGAAAATACACTTTTATTTAGAATTTAGATATAGCCAACGATCACAGACACATTACACCGCCTTACGTTTTATCCTTGTCCTTTTTCGATTGCTCTAGCCCACCTGGCTCCCCTTTTCTCTTTGCCACGACCTCCCCGACCTCGTCCTCCTGCTCATCTTCCTCCTCGACCACATCGCCCCGCTCACTTCCCACCCTTTCATCTCGATCGTTTCGCTTGGAATCGTCATCGGCGAAGCTCATACTACTGCGGTTCGACTGCTCCTCGGGCTCTTCCACGATGTTCTGCTCCTGCTCCAGAAAGTCCGTGGGCACGAACTCCATGTGCTCCGCGTCATCGTCCTCGTCATCGTCGTCGTCATCCTCGTCGTCGTCGTTGTTATCTGCAATAAGGAAGCAAAACTCGCGCTCAGCAGATCGGTTCGCTTTGGTCTCAAAGTTAATCGCGCGTGTGTCTCACCGTAGTCGGAGCCCGGATCGGCAAGCTCCGTATTTTCCCCACCGGGGTCCTCTTCCTGGTGCATCCTGATGATCGACTCGAAGGTGTGCCCGTCCGAGCTGTCGTCGTCGTCCCGAGGATGCGGCTGGTACAGGTGGTCGCCTGGGCTGAGGGGAACGTCCATCGGCTCCTCCTTGACGGCTGGTGTGTCGACGTTACCGCCCTCACCTCCAAGGGCGGCAGCAGCGGTGACAATGTTGCTGTTCCCACCACCACTGCCGGCTCTGATTTTGGAATCTCGTTGTTTACCGATCGACGGTGTAACTGGCCGTTGCAGGCGGATTTTCGTGAAGGGACGAGCCTCGGGCGTGTCGCCGAGATCCGCCTTGCGGCGTTTGATGCCGCGTTTGAGGATTGACGACGCGTAGGGGGTGCTGGTAGGAATGTGGTTACGGGCGTAGCCCAACGGTATGTTGGGAAGCAAGTTCGAGGTCGAGGTCGATGGTTTGTCTTTGGTTTCGGTGCGCGAGCGGTTAATCGAGTGGTGAGCGGATGCCCTCGGCTGGGGTATCAGCAGAGGAGGCTTTGGATTCTGAAACCACAAATTCCAACTGTTAGTTTTATTTTATGTACTGCGCATTGCGTAAATTTGCTTTTTTTTCTCACATTTCCACAAAATTCGTTATCGAAGGGAACACTCGATGAATAATTCATTAGACTCATTCTCGAGGTATGAAATGATCTACACGTGCAAATTTTAGTCGCAATTGCAAAATTAACATTATCGGCACGACTTTAATATTGACGCCGATGAAAATATAAAAATAAACAAGTTCGGTACCAAGACGCGTATAAAACAAAAAAAGAAAAGTGGGCTGCCCGCATGATTTTTAAACTCGAGCAAGAGTTAATTTGTCACAAAAAAAGGTAGTAAAACGAAGAATCTAGAGTTTCCTCCTCACCTGGGTGTTGCTCGGACCGGCGAGCCCCTTGACTTGTAGGGTCTCGGCGGCGTTGAGCAACTGGGGCAATTTGTCGTGGGTAACGTTGACCTCGCCCCTGTACATGAACTTGACGAGCGCCTCGACTTCCCAAAACTTGAGGTCGCGCATCAGTATAATGGGGTGCTGGCAGGGGTTTTCGCGCAACAACTGGGCGAGGTAGTCGCTGCACGAGGACAAAATCATCTTGTGGCACTTGAGCGAGCGGCCCTCGCAGGCGAGCGTCACGTCGACAAATTCCTCGCTGTCCAGCAGCGATGGGAAGCTGTGCTGCATGTTGCTGTGGTAACTGTTCCACCTCAGGCAGACCTGTGGTTCAGGAAACGTACAGTTTTTAAAAGAATTGCGCTTACAAATTTTTTTGTTGCAAATGTAGATGTATTTGGCGTGTCATTTTATTTGTAGATTAGTGAATGACGATCAAGTGTTTGAAGGAATAAAGTACCACAGATTCCCAATACTTCCAAGTGTTAACTTTTTACGCCTAGGCATAAGTGATATTTCACGATTCATAGTTTTTTTCAAAAGCTTGTTAATTGCTGGTTCAATTACTTACTCTTCATAACACTGACATCACTTACTTTTGAAAAAAAAAATACATAGTAAAAAAAAAATAAATAATAATAATAAGTATTTGAGTTAACGAAGGAATGATTCAAGCAACCAGAAAGTTTTCATTACTTTTTTCAAACGAATAAAACAGTGTCTGAGTAAAAAAAAAAAAAATAATAAATAATAAACTTGACCAAAAACCGATTTTGCTTTTCTTAAAGTTATTGAACAAAACGAAAAAAGAAAAAAATTCACCTCGGTAGGCTGCTGCGGCAAGATCGTCTGAGGCAGCTGTTGAAAGTTCTGCAAGCTGTGTCGCACCGCTTGAGACGGCATCTTGGCGGCACTCGACACGACCGGCTTCACCTTCACGGGTATCGATTTCAGCAGCAAGGACTTTTTCGACTGCCCCGAGGACTGCTGCCTTTGTTTCAGCTGCTGCTCCTTTTGCTGCTGTTGGGCGGCCTGGACCGTCTGCTGGATCTTTTGGGCCTGGCGCTGGGCGTTGCTCTGAGGACTCGTCGACGTCAAAGCCGGCGCTATCTGGCGCATCTGGCGCACGAGGTTCTGCGTGGCCGCTCGCAACGCCTTCTGCTCGTTGTGCTCCTGCTTGTCGTTCACAACTGCAAAATTTGTTTTTTCTCTTTATCATCGACTCGTTATCACATGCCACTTGCGCAAATGACAATGAAAAATATGATTAAAATATACAACTATAGTTACAGGCAATGAGTAAAATGAAGTCTTTTTTTGGCGGATGGACTAATCTATTAAAAGGCTTCTCTACTTATATATCGCTGATAAAAAGGAAAAGGTTAAGCTTGGTAAACAAAAGAACGATGAACACATATGGAAACAGAGGAGCAACGGCAGAGCCACAGTGGACAAGAGAGTGTGCACCCTGATGCTCGTCAAGATAAGCCCTTATTTCCATATAGATTTTTCACCCCACAGGTATACACACTAGACGGGCATTGATAGAAAGAATCGACGTCCGTTAATGTTGCCGATAGATTTTGCGAGTCTCGCAAGGAAAAACCTTTTTCCAAACCAACGTCGCATCATGCATGAAAAAAAAAAAAAAAAAAAAAAAAAAAAAACCAGCAAGTGAGGGGTTCCCTCCCATCACGCAGAAAGACAAGGCTGGCGGATGATTTACCCTGGTATCTCTTGCCGACGAGCCTGCCTCCGTGATGCACCCTGAGATGCCGGTGGAGATTTGTGGTGCCGCACTGCCTGGGGTTGGCGCCACCCCTGACAACCACGGCCCCGCAAATCCTGCACTGGGCCCTCAGCGGGTCGTTGGAGCACAGGTCAAAGTGCGCCCACACGGCGCTCGGGTTAGCCATGGCCCTTAGGCTGCGAGAGTGCGAGCGCACCCTCGTCAGTATGGTAGGGTAAGTCGCGGCCCCCGAGCGGCCCGTCTGCTGCAACGACCCCTCCGCATCGGCCAGCTGCTGCTGGTGCAAGTACTCCGCTTCGTCGTAATACGAGTCGTACGGCTCCTGCTTCAGCGGCAAACTGTCCTCCTCCTCGTCATCCTCCTCCTCCTCCTCCTCCTCGTCGTCCTCGTCCTCGTGGTCCTCCTCCTCCTCCTCGACTTCCCTCTTCGTGCCCGGTGAAGCGTTGCCAAACGCGTTGTTGTTGTTGCCGCTGCTGTTGCTGCTGGCGCTGCTGCTGTTGGTGCTGCAGTTGCTCCCGCTGCTAGTTTTCCCGTTGCGCATGCAGGTGATGGTTTTCCCGGCCCGTTTGCTCTCGACGCCGCATCCTGCCGCCGACACCGCCGACGCTGCCGGGAGCATGCGGCTGCTGCTCTTTATCGACATCCTGCGGGACCAACAGATCGTTCATTGGAGAGAGAATCGGTATTACACTCGATGGGTATGGTTCATCGGTTTCTCGCTTCGCCTTTACACGGCGAAGATATACTTTTTCAGATTTACACACCCATCGTTATGTGACGCCCAGTGGCACAAGTACGTTATCATACCGGTTATTTTACCCCGCACCTTTACATCCCCATGGGACCCAAATAAAACGATCGAAAACTGATGTATAATAATGTGTCGTATGGTACCACGGTAGGGCGTCGGAAACGCCCGCGCTCGCTTACCGATCTCTGACTAAAAAAAACAAAAAAAACATGGAGATAGAGCACACCATTCCAGGGCGATCGGCACGCAGCACAAGTACACACCAAAAGAGAGGGAAGAAGAGACCCATGACCGATCTTTCGGGCGGAAAGAGCGCGCGCGCGCGTGTGTATATGTATATAAAAGGAATCGTGCGGGCGACGTTGCCGGTCTCGGCGAGCACACATGTACATTATCCGCGCATCGGCACGAGCGCCGGTTTCTATAAAAAGGCCAGCGATAATTTTCCCCGGCCGCGCAGCGCGTACCACGTATATATCGTATATACACAGTTGGTGCGTTAGCCGGTGAAATTCACACGAACGGCCCCGCGTTGCTGATCAGCGGGTATCTTTGTACGTACGCTCCATATATACGTATACGTGCCTCGACACACGCGCACACCTATACCCCCGAGATGTTTTAATTGTCGTGGGCCGGTTGATCGAGGGAAATTAAAGCGCATATGCAACAACAATATATATCGCTGTTAATCCCTGACGCGTATGGAGATCGGTTGACATCCTAGATACCTATACTATTTTTTGCTTCTTTAAAAAAAAAAAAAAAAAAAAATGGCGCTGTATATGTACGGTTTTACCCACGATCGCGGGGGACAGGGAGTGTGCGAGCGGATTGTTCCGGTTCGTTATTGCGGGTGACGGCGATTATCGGGAGGCCAGAATGTATTATACACGTGTATATAATATACGGACGAGCGAGCGAAAAAGAGAAGAAGAAAAATTCTGATTGATAAAGCGTGTGTAGGTCGGACGAACTAGTTTTCGTGCCGATCTCGGTGATGCAAGTATACCGATTTCACCGAACCCGAATGGCTCAAGTTTTTTTTTTTTTTTCGCTCGAAATCGGTAACAAATTTCTACGCCGTGGCTAATAAAGCGTCGTCGCGGAGGTGTACACTCGCGCGCGCAATACCGATGTATCGCCCAAAAATAACCTCAAACGATAAAAAAAAAAAAGAAAAAAGAGCACAGTGGCGGCCAAGTACAAGAGTGCTCCGGTATTTCAGCTTGTTAGTTCGCGGCCTCTTCGGGCGCATTAAAAAAATTGTCAACAATCCACACGTCGCCGGTAAATGTGTAACAATATAATTCGCAACGATATAAATGTATACCATGGATGGAGAAAAAGAGGGGCCGATCGGAGGCTGGTCGGGTGGAAAACGACGGAGAGAGAGAGATGCACGTGCGTGTAAACAATACGAGCATAAATATATACATATATACACACGTTAATAGGGGAGAGGGGGAAAGTGAACAAAATATACGTACGCATAAACACCGCGAAAACAATGAGCTTTCGGAAGGAGAGCACTAATGATTAAAAATATGTATTGAATAACAAGAGCAAAATAAAGACGTTCCTCGAGAATGCCCAAACTGCAGGCAATGTCAGTTTTGTGTTTTGCTTTCGGCTACTCGTATCCACATATATATCTTGTGATGTGTATAGGTACAAAGAATGCTACCGATCGCTTCTGCACGATCGGTATGTATTGTACATCGTCCGATGATAAACATCATAGCAAAGAGTCAAGTTTGTTGACTATATAGGTATAAGTATCTTTCAGGTGTAAGTATAATGTATACTCATATATACCGTCGTTAAAACAAGCTCCAGACTTTGCGGGATGCGCCTCTCCTTCCCTACCTGGTATATATATATTATTCGAGCGCGACCATCACACACCGTCATCATCTCTCTCCGCACCAGCCTATCGATTTTTCTCGAGGAAGAGAGCAAACCACATCTCCCTCTCTCGCACACATGACGTACATATACATGTGTACACAATATATATATACATATAGTTAGATGCGCACATGTATATATACGTGCTGCAGAGCTTCGATCAAAAACAACAAACTTCCGCGCAATGTCCTTTTCGATGTTTTACGTAAGAAAAGTAGGGTAAACGGAATGCAGAATATATCGGTACACCACACACGCAACGCTGCTTTATATACTACGCGGGGAGGGCTCGCTTCCGCCTGATTTTTTCTTTACCATAGCAATATGTATGTATAGTATATAGGGTATACCCGTCTCATTGTACTGTTTTGGCTTGGATTTGTCATTTTTATACACATTTGTGCCGAAACGAGGAGAACAATGGGTAGGTATACGCGGAATCGACGTAACGGCAAGACGCGCGAGGTTACCAGTACCGCATCCATACTTACAGCCGCCTGCACCGCGAGAAAAAGGAAAAGGAAAAAAAAAAAAAAAAAGAGGAGCGGACGCACGACTCGCCGAATAATCGTTATCGGCAAAACGGGCGCTCGCTCCTTCCTTGTCGCGCTCGCGCGCGCGCACCGCGTATATGCATCGACATGTACGCTTGTACGTGTATCTATACATAAAAATTCTTGTATACATGTATACGCGGGACTCTTCTCTCGTTCTCTCCCGAGCCGCGTGCGCGTTACACATTTTGCTTTTGTGTACCTATACGAACGGCATCAGGTCGGCTGTTATCGTGTACTTATCCCCCGATTTCGAGACATCGGCGTATATGTATATATACCTACACCTGCCCGCACTGTGCAAAGGTTGTAGATGACGTATACACATCACAAAGAAAGAAAAAAAAAAAAAAAGAGAATCGTTTTCGAAATCGGTAACAGAGGAATGATAAAACAAAGAGTCCGCGGGGAGAAAGGAAGAAGAAAGTGAGTAACCGCGTGCACGCAAAACACATCCGTGATCATATGTACGCCCATCATTTTTATTGTTTGCTCTCTCTCTCTCTTCTCCCTTTTTCGTTCCGTCTTTTTCTCTCTTGGCCGTGTAATGTACGTGTATACCGATGCGCGGTGCGCCGCTCGGTATTTACTGTATTACGTGTATATCCCTATACACCTCGTGCTCTGCTGCTGTCGATCTTTATTATGTTAAAAAGTAGTCCAATGGAAAAAAAAATACAGCTATCCGCGTGTGAAATTATCATTTCACCCCGTATGTTTTTTTTTTCTTCTTTTGTTCAAAATTTGTTTAAAAGGGAATTGTACCAAACTATATTATGCTTAAGGAGATCGATCGGACCACACATCTCCGATCTTCCTCCTGACGACCTTTGATCGCGCATGGTTGAAACGCGCATGGCCAGATTTTTTTTTTTTTTTTTTTTTCTTTTTTGTTCCAGGTACACGTAATGATGCATCAAAACAAACTGAGTATACCATAACGCAATCACTGCCGATTCACTCTTTTGACGCACCGCGTACATTTGATACTTCGACGCACTCCCCCGATCGCGCGTAATCGACTATAATAATGACGATTTGACGACACACACCAAGTATACATACGTATATACGTATATGTACATCACCCAAAGTCAACATGCATGACATACCGATCGTTAACCGGTAACGATCGTCTCTAGCCGCATGCACGTATACACTCTTACAAATCACCCATCGGCAAGTGGAGCACGGCTAGCTACTAGAGTAACACCAAAATAAGTTACGGATTTTTTTCTGTGCGATGATGGGCAAGGAGGTGATAATCAACGATAGATAATACAGATAGATTCGATGGTCGCGTCTTCCCAGCACGAGGGATGTACTTATATAGGTGATGTATATAACAGCGAGCGATCTCCGGTACACAAAATACACTACGGCAACCATTAGTATACATATATACTTACTTACGCACACGCAAACACTCGCGCGCGGGGAGCACAGCAGAGAGATGAGATGAGCTTTTTATTCTCTTTCGCACTCGCGCGTTCTTACATATATATATATATTATCTAGCTGTATGTTATTGGTATATATGTATATATTATATACACGAGGGAGAGCTTCCCCTCTTTCTCTCTGTGTCGCGCGCCAACAAACTACCGTATATTACAGTATACACTCATACGGCGAAGCGGTAACAGAGAGAGCTAGAGCAACACCACCACCACCACCACCGGAGAATATATATAAAGCCCGGGGGGCTCCTCCTCGCCTGCTAGTTGCACTTCTCGCGGGTATACCAGCTATACGCGATGTTTATTTACTTTTTTTTTTTTTTTTTTTTTTTTTTCGTTCCCCAACAACACAGCCGATGAGCGTTTCACTTTATTTTTTATTTTTTTCTCTTGTACACTCTCACTTGTGATTATACGTATGGGTACACTGCACGAGGTAACTTCATGTTTGAGAGAACCGATGATAATTTGTAATATTGTGACGGACAGCTCTTCCGCGCGTCCGAACAACCTACCTATCCTGCATGTACGCGCTGCACTACATAAAAATATGCACTTGTATCGCCCGAACGACCGTCGTCGACGACAGTAGCGCGCTCGGCTCGGGTCCGGGAAATCGAGAACCGTTTTGCCTGGCTCCGATGCTCTCTCTCTCTCTCCACCGCGCGCGCCTCGGCCGCACTCTCTCTCTCTCTCTGCCGCCTGGCCGTATATATTATACACTATTGTACAGTATATACGGTATATACAGCTCGTCTCTCTCTAGAGGGTGCGCGATCGATTTTCCACCAGATGTTCCTCCCTTCCTGATGCCCAGTAGTATACCTACACTTCCCTCGCCGCTCGCATGCGCTCTCCTCTCTCTCTCTCCGACGCTCGCTCCGTCTCGCTCTCCTCGTTTGCAGATTTACAATGCTCGGCAAGAGTTGACGATACGTTCCGATAAGCTTTGCAGAAAAAGATTCGGGCCCCCATCAGGTGTTATTATATACATACATGTACACCTATATATGCAAGAGAGTGCCATTGAGGAAGGAAAGACCGGTAACGCGCGCGCACGTATACGTAACAAAAGCGAACCGGTCCCCCCCGGGTCATAGCCGATCTCTCGGTCGTTCTTCTCATCTCCCTGATTTTTTTTCTTTTCGTTCCTCTCCTTCTGCTATGTACCCTATATACACGCGCGGTCCTCCCCTCAGTCCGCGTCTTGGTTTTTTTTTAAAATTTTTTTCGCACAGGCTAAAGAACATCGGCTATATGTACACACGAGGAAGAATCGATACGAGAGAGGAGCGCGTTATTTGTCGTTGCTTCGGGTGCAGCCGGTTCTTCTGATGCGCGCAGAGCGTGGCGTTCCGGTGTCGAACGGGAAAATCGGCACCGATCGTTTGACCAACTCTACACGGCACGTTACATCAGCTAACGCGGTACACGTACAGCAGGATGATAAACGTTAACGACGAGGACGTACGGAGTTTGTCCCCCGAGAGAGAAAACGGGCGCATGCAAAAATATATAACGCACAAAAAAACACTTTGTACCCATACACACGCGCGCGCCCGCACACACATTTATACGCCGCGATGGGTTTGTTGGCATGCACACACAATATTATACTTACAATTAAGGTATCGGGTGATATAACGTGTGTGCACCAAAAAAAAAAAAAAACGACGTCTGTTAAAATACTGCACTGAAGGAACGATGTTCTTGTACGCACTGTTTGGATTGAAAATAAAAAAAAAAAAAGAGAGCAATGGCACCGTGCTCGTCTGCGTGTATACACGATTATCGGTTTTGTGCCCGCGAGCCGAACACCCGGCCACGACTAAAATCGAAATCGGTGGCCGAGCGAGCACGAGCTGATGATGCAGGCCGAGCAGCGCGCGCCCAGGCACAAATATAAAGAGAGACGCACGAACACATAACACACTAATACGTGTGTGTATGTATATATATATGCAAGCATCCGTGCGACTATATATACACATGTATATGTATATGTATGAGGCGTCTCGAGCGCGCGCATGTGCCGCGCAACCGGCGCATGACGCCCCGTTCACACTTCGGTACATATTATATACTTATAGGTATAGGATGTTTTTTTGGTGATGATGCCTCTCCTCGCTGATGCTTTTGTTGTTCTTGTTGTTGCGGCTGCGGATGGCTTTTGTACAATGTTATGTTGTACACGTGTATATTATACCCTTGTGCGTGTACATGCAATATTGTTGTTTTTTTCGTCGTTGCGGTTGCTCGCGGAGATGACCCGCGCGCAAGTGCAGGGGACTCTGACGTGGGAGGACCCATGTACTTTTATCTTCATTTTTTTACTTCCTCACTTATTCTTTGTGCAATGTTATCGAACGCATTGGCCTGGCAGTTTGGGATCGGTATTACGTATGAGTGTGTCGGTTGATGGGCTTTGACGAGAGGATCGGTAATGAATCGGTTACACTTGCGTCGTGTGCTTGTGGGCTCGATTGCCTTGCAAATATTGTACTTGGAGAATTAAACGCTCATTTTCGTTGCAATTTTTTTCCATTTTTAAGGTGGGATTCCATACGTTTTTACGACATAACCCATACTCGATTAAAGATCGGTGTACACGTTTTACGTCCGAAGCGTAAGTGTGGCTTCTTCGTTGTTTGGAAAAGTAGATTAAAAAATAATTAAAAAAGAAAATCTCTCCTTATCAAAGCTAAGATTACGGGTAATTGTTTTAATCTCGAAAATTGTATTTCTTCATCTTTAATGGCACTTCGTAGACAAGTCCTATACGCATGACTGGTAGGTAAATGGCTACCTAATCAAGAGACTCTTTTTATATTTTGAGAGGAGAAGAACACTTTGATTTTCCTTTACCATCGGTTTAGTTTGTTAATGTTCAACGGACGTGTCGAAAAGTAATGTACAAAAGTTCCCCCCCTCCCCTCTTTTTTTTACGGTGTGACGACTTTGCAAGCGCTTCCATTACCGAACTTTGATAGGTATGCGTTTTTTTATCCGTATCAGTTTTTGTTTATGCCAGTAAATACACGTGTCTAGCATAGTTTTTTTTTTCCTAATCCTTTCAGAATTCTAGATTTTTCCTCTCGATGTCAGTTCGACTGTGAGTTTGCAACCACATTTAATTTCGATGAACTATAACTATGGCCATCCAATGGTCACACAATAAGGAAGCAAGTAAACGCTTATTCGTTCCACAAATGTTTGTCATTGTTGGTAAAGGTACCATCTTTGGAGTTGCAAGTAAATCGACATGCTTTTCAAACTACTGCACTGTCAAGCGTTTAAAAAACAAAGTGACAGCGTTGGAAGTATACATGTTAAAACACAAAAGAGCAACCCTCGATTGTTTATTGTCTTTTTCCTCTGAAAAACCTGGATTCACAGCGTGAGTTATTTTTTTCTTTCCTCCTCGATTTCCTCGCAGCCCCATATCGGCCAGGAGGAGCCTGTTACGCGCTCGGTAGCCACCATCAACCGTAACATATGCGCGATGCGTGCAACATCTTTATAATACACCTTCCACCCGCCTCGAAACGGCCGATGGCCGCGTCGCACAGGAAGGGAGAGAAAGAAAGAGCACCACCGAGACACTTCTCAGCCCCTACCTCCGCCCTCAAATCCCACACGTACATACACGTGTATATATATATATATATATATATATATATATATATATATATATATACTTGAACGCGTTTTTTCCTCTTTCGCTATCCCGACTCTGCCAGTCTGCATGTCTACCTTATATATTATATACTTGTACGAGTCTTTCTGTAAAGACTCGCCGTGTATATATAATATATATGTATACACATACACCGCGAGCACGCATCAAAAGCTCCATTCGCCCTCCCATCACCCCCATGAAGTAAGGCTGGCTGGGCTCTCTGGCTCCTTATTCGCATACATACAAACTTTTGTAATCGTACATATATATTATATACATATATAAAAGTGTAAGTACTC
The DNA here is from genome assembly GCF_036245765.1 of Copidosoma floridanum. Lineage (NCBI taxonomy): Eukaryota > Metazoa > Arthropoda > Insecta > Hymenoptera > Encyrtidae > Copidosoma > Copidosoma floridanum. Next base: position 2,144,078 of record NW_028321897.1, on the reverse strand, counting down.
GAGCATATAAGTGCATGTAAAGCTATACTCTTTCTTCACTTTCTTGTGCGCATTGTGTATACATATGTATGTGGGTGGGGTGTAGGTATATATGTGCGCTGCGCGCAAGACTCCTTTTCATGCGTATTATAGATCTCTTCCTCGCGTATATACCTACTCACATGTATGTATACCTTTTGTGCCCAAACGTTTGCTCCCTCTTTTATGCTGGTCCACTGTACACGGTACGACATTTATATGTGTCGCGTATCTCCGCAAGCGCACACTTACACGCGCATGCGAATAATGATGTGTGGGCGAGGTATTGGGATGAAGGCAAAAAAAATGCTTTTTTCGAAAGAAAATAATTTTTCTGATCAGAGGATGTGCTTGTATATTGGACGACGGCTGAGCGTATATAAGTATACAGCGTGGGTTCTGATGCTGAATATCCTCTATATGTACCTATATACTTACGATGGTGCGAGTGTATGCTGCATGTTTACCTATTTTATTTTTCGAGAAGTCAAAATCACGTTTTTACCCATTACAGTTAAACGATATATTGCGATAAAGTGATCCTTGAAACGGATCCCCAACTTTTTTTGAGTTATGTAGGATTTTAGTCCTTGCCATGCCGCTGCAAAGCTTCTAAATGACGTCAATTGTTTGAAAAAAACATCACTATATAATTTTATGGTAGTATTTACAGTATTCAACTTTTTTTTTATTTGACATTTCAAGGATCTACAGCATACAAAAAATAATAATTTTTGCACCTCGAGAAAAAAAAAAAAAAAAAAAAAATCAAGCGCTACAGTATTACATATTTCGCAGATGTACATTTTTTTGCGATAAACGCATCAACACCCATCACTAATCGCGTAAGTGTATATTATACATACCTAATAAAATCTTAAAAAACCACACAACGATGGCATGGGTTTTTGTGTAAAAATGACTACGGCAGCACTGTAAACCGATCAAACTCCCTTGTTTCAGTATTTTTTTTCGTTTTCAAGCCGATTTTAACTGCGTTTAACTATACATATGTACACAACGAAAGTTGAACAAACGTTTTGTGAGTTAAATTGGTCTCCGTCCGACCTCGGGTGCCATAAACTTTTCTTCCTCCGGGCCGTCTATAAGTGATTTTTACAGAGTACAAATAGCGTCGATTTTCAGAGCTAGCCCAGGCATATTTGTTGAAAACAAATGAAAAAAAAAAAATTCCCTATTATGCACACATCGAGTACACTCACTAATACTGTGTTGTTACTACCACTCTTAATGATAAACCATCGCCGCGCAACCTTGCGCGACCAATACCTACAGTCATCAGCGTCATCGGCACACGAATAACAATCGCCGATGTAAGTACAGATACTACACGTATTTCCACCAAGGCCGTCGAATCGTTCCAACAAATGTACATATATATATGTATATACAGCGACATGGCGAGCAATGCACGTTGACAACTTTTATTTGCATTTGTTTCCTGCGCGTGCATTTTCCGGGGAGTATCGTCATACCGATTTACCGATCGGTCGTACTACCATCAACTCGCTGCAATGCATATATTATGTAGGCGCTACGTTATACACTTGACCCTTATTTTCTTTCGACTCGAGGTGCAAAAAGTTGGGCCGCTCCGATGGACACAGCAACTTATACATAACTCACGCAGCGGTAGCCGGTGCGATCGCGGATTTCACTTGGATAAGTACTATTATGTGTGTCGGTACACCCGCGACTATCGCGTAAATGTTTCCTTTTTCAAGCTCGTCTATAATTTTGCGTCGATGTATCGATTATAATATCGACTGTTATATGTATGTGTATGTGCTCGAGATTGAAAACAACCAAACTTTCAACACCTGTTGGCGGTTATACATGATATACATATTATACGTTGAAAAACAATGTTTCACCCTATACTTCACTGCCAAGTATTGCCATTTTAACTATCGCAGGTTAAATTTAGAGCGACTGAAAGAATAAAATTTGGAATATCGGTAGTCGGGTAATAGAGAGAGGGTAGCCGAGATAACGGTTGGAGAAGCGTAATAATTCATCCGTTGGTTTAAGAAACACTGTTAATTCAGGGAAAATTTTCGCCCTCAATTTTGTAGCGAGATACCACTCGATATCCTTTTATTTAGCCAAGCCAAATTTCTGAATTTAGCAGTTTTATGATCTCACACCGTGTGGGATAAACATTGGCACTTCAAGGATCGTTGGGTGTTCACTATAGAGTCAAATCGAATGAAATAATGGCCCCTCTTCGAAGCGAGAGAAATCGATCGTCGAAGCGCTCTCAAAGTAATTTTAAATACGTAAAACAACAAACTGCGATGCCAGTAACATTCGCGCGACATCCTAATTAGGTGATCGTGCATATAGTAGTCCATAAGTTAATTAGTTATAAAACAAAAAATGAATAAACTATATACCTATACCGAAATGCGCAATCTATACCAAACACTTCGAGTGCTCTCAGACTATACATATATTAATGTTATCTTCAAGTACTTAACCATCAAATCTATGGCTTATCTGATCGTATCAACTGTTGGAAAACAATCTCGTGGAGCTTTTTTTTCGAAGATGGCTTGTCGGAGAGCTTGTAGTCGCCTTGGCCAATTTTGACAAGTCCTCGCATACAGTCAAAAGTGAAACTCTGCTTTCATCCCTGACCCCATCGATTTGTTCCTTCGTATACCTGGACTGTCGATCCCAATACCTAATTCCCTGAAAGTGCATGTCTCAGAATATTGGTTGTATAGCAGGTCCCGAGGCCGCTAGCTCATCCCGATTGCACTGCCCATCTGGGCTCGTCAGTACGTCCAGTTCTGCCCTTTGTCCACTACATCGGTATTGATGCAACTGCTCATGTACACTCCCACGTATCTTAACTCGATTGCAGTAAGTGAACCGATGACTATATGTATACGCATACACCAACGATATGCAAGCATTATAATGGCTTTGATGTAAATAGAAGCAAAATAGCCCGGGATGATTTATATGGGTGATGACATTTTTTTCCTCTGGTGAATTTTATTACAAGTGTTAGAACTGACGGTACAGAATACGGTTTTACTAAAAACTTTCGGCTTGGGTCGAGGTTTAGCTTTGCGAGAAAAAATGTGGTATCCAATGATTCTCGTGTGTATAGAACACGTTACTTTGTACTAGCAAACACCACTGCGGGCAATTTTTTGTTTTTGTCCCAAGTATAAAATATAAATATAAGTACAGCGAATGAAAGTACTTATATATATACACGTGCCGAATCTTTGTCACGTAATTCGAGTCGTTTGATATTTCTCATACCTATTAACGAGTAGTTCATCCGAAAAAGATTGGGTTGGATGATATTATAACGTAAAAAAAATTAGCGATGAGTTCGGCAGGAGTTGTTTTTACCGGTTATCGTTTGATTTTACGGCTACATAAACTTTTGGATAATAAATTGACGTTTGCGTTTTGACCATGAAAAGGTGTGTACGTCAACGAATCTAATTAAAAGTGATGCCAACCACGTAACATATACATGGCTGCGATGTAAAAGACAAGATATACACAGAGATGGGCGTGACCGCACACCGTAGCCTTTGCTGCTGTAAGGATCTCTCCAAACGAAGGTTCGTGCTGCGAGCAATTTGTATGATTCTCGTAGCAGTTTGTATCCAATAGGGATGTTGGGACTCGAAAATCAATGTTTGCCAAAAGTACGGCCTCATCCCAAAGTCATAATGTTACGGCTGCATAGGTCACCCGATCGTTACGAAATTTGGAGTTACTCGATCGAGCGGATGTCGAGTCACGGTACCGGGAGCGGACGTTTCCGAAGCGAGTCATCGATTGCTCTACATATTCCCACCGGTCCGCAGGCACCAATCACGTGGACTATAGACGGATTTAAAAGAAAAAAAGAAAAAAAAAAAAAATGTCGAAACAAACGATCTTGGTCCCGATTTCCGAGATCGGCCGAGTCCACCAGCGCGAAAAATGAGGGGAGAACAAAAAAATTGTCGAAAACGAGCTTCTCGCCGTCCACAGCCATAGTCACAGGGTCCAGAGCCTCCCCCTTCATCTCCCGGATAGAAAGAGGGATGGATGCTCGACGCTTTCTTGCGCCACGCTCTCTCTCTCTCATACATCACGTATGCGTACAACACGACCAACAACCCCCTCCCTTGGCCACTCCGGGACGAATGAAAAATGCACACACAGACGTAAATATACATATATAAAATCGGAAAGCAGTTTTTACACAAGGGGGCTGTTACGGCTACCTCGGGGGGGAGCATTGCTGCGGAGCAACTACACAAACATTACACACGTATAACCCGAGCTACAAATAACACACACACACACACACACACATGTATGTAGGTATACACGCAGGGGTCGTTCGGTCGCTTGCTCGGGTCTGTACCTACATATATATTATATGCTTAACGATCGGCGATACCAACCGAGCGGCGTATATAAATATATACACGGCTCGAGAGAGGGTATATCGCGCGTGTTCGCACACACATACACACGTATGCGTAGTATACATATAATAATATACGTGGGACAGATATACATATTGCGTGTATAGGTATATATATATATGTAAGAGAAGCTCGTCGAGCCTGCAGAGCCGCGAGCAGCCCCCTGGAATATTGGTATCGATCGCGCGGCCTTCCTCCCTCTTCTCTTATTCCCCGATTCGTGGGCTCTCGCGGCCATGAGAACCAGCGGGCGTCTGTATATACCTATATACGTAACATTGGGTGTGTATTCCGAGGTGGCGGGGCGCAAGCGCGAACCCTAATGATATCTCGGGACGCGCCCGGCAGCGATCGGTTGAGAGAGGCGTGTATATATGATGGATACAGAGTAGTATAGGGAGAAAGCGAGCCGGCCGGCTGCTGCGGTTGTGTTGCCACGCTCGTGTGTATTTGTATATATATAGACGGATACGTGTATACATGTATGTATGTATACATTTTGTGCTTGTATCCACTGTACCTATGTATATAATGTACAATGTATCGCGCAGATGTGGGGTGACTCTTCCGATTTTAGATCGGCGATACGGCACGATTCGCCGCGAGAGTTGGGGAGGGATGCTGCTTTTTTACCATGTATGTGTATCGGTGGTGTGTATGATAAGTCGGAGCGTGGGAGTATATAATATATAGGCTCTCCTGATGACTGTGTGTATATACATGTTGGAGTTGGGATGAATTACTTACTCCGGGCTGCTCGGAGGAGTTGTTATGGTGACACACCGGTCGGTAATTCGAAGGCGAGCAGGACTTTTTTTTTTTCATTTTCATTTCGAAATGGCTTTTTCATCGACAAAGTGTACGTACACGTAGAGAGGAGAATTTACTTCCTTGGCGAAATAAAACAAAAAATGTCAGCGATAAGCTCGGTATCATTTTTTTTTATAAACCTGTAATCCTTGAGTATACCAAAACGTCAAGATGAGTCCCAGATCACCGTTACAATCATGATTTCACAAAGTCTATCACACGGAGCTTGCGAAACTTTATGCAAATATTATATATGTTTAGTGCCATTTTTTCATTAAAATTGTCAATTTATCGTACAATGGCGTTTTTTACAATGAAATGCTATACTTATCTCCAACATTTAAAACTTGAATGTTGATGCACCTACTCTTGAAAATAATGCATATTTTTTGTCGCAAGAAATCCTTCAAGGCCACATTGAGGTTGTTTTCTAAGCGGTAGGCATTTTTATTGATCTTTTCTCTTATGTCCAAGGTGTACCAACACTTGCATGTCACGTCCACGGTACATATACATGTATACAAAATTCACGCATCTGGAATGTATTTTTCGATTTTTTATTTGAAGTGCAGGCAAAATCTTTACCAAACCAATGTTTCACTATCATCAGGTTATAGTTTTTTTTTTTTTTTGTTTATCAAAACTTTTCCAACGAAGCATCAATCATCTTTTTCTTAGCTGGAGTCATTGACGCGAAATTTATTTTTTAATTCGGCACTCTGGCACTCAGGGTACTGGAAAATATTTTTATCAGCTTCTTTGGCAGTTACGGAGATACACTGATACCGAGCTCGTCAGTTACCCTTGGGGCTGTAAAATTTAGATACCATAATCACTTTCTGAATGATCCACTGCAGACGCTCATCAGAGATGCCCAACCCAAAATGCTTATTTTTTCCGTCCTAGCTCTGGTTAGTGGTTGTATAATAACTGGAAATACCATTCGAGTACACCTTCATTTGTGAGAAATAAATCGTTTTATCAACGTAGGTGTACATAATTACGCTACGAAATGGAAACGTCGAAAACGGGATTAGGCGGTGATGGGATTGTCTTACTCTTCGCTCTATTTTATTGCATTATTCTACCACAACAATCTCCATAGACTTGCGCTGGCAATCACCCTGCCAATGTCTCATGATCTTGCGTTGCTCAAGTAAACGTTTGCTCGATGTATCTACTTAAACTTTCCATTTTTTTCTCACCACTTGTACTGTTTGCCGTTTCTGTGTTTACATGTTCTTACATAAATATACACGACAGTCCCTGCCACTTGACTCGCTTCAGTGGTCCTACGTTTGCTTAACTTTCAATTATAAGTAGCTCCACTCATTATTGCGTACTAATAGCATGTACCTCATCTCCTTATCTCCGTAACATCGGCTCTCGATCATTTTTTTTTTTTTTTTTTTCTTTTAAGCTCTCCATTATATATTTACACGAACTATTGATCGGATTGCCTTCCAATAGCTTCATTATTTTAACTATCACCTCATCATTCGTATATTCACGAGACCCTATTTTTTTACTCCCTAAACACACGCATTGATGATTTTTTTTATCTCTACCTTCAAACCTCCAAACATCTCTACCTTTCTTTAACAGTTGCCTATCTTCCCACGGTATATGTTCCTATATTCTCGATTCCTTTTAATTTATTCGTGAACCAACAGCCACAGTATACTTTTAAATTATCAGTTGTCTTGAATTTCTTGCTTTTCTTTTTAACATTCGTCTTTGGGGGGTGGCCTCAAACAATGACTGATGGTAAACTGCAACTAATTTATTTACTTGAATACAAATCACGATAAAAGCACGCAGTGAGCGCTTTCGTGTGTCAACTAGTTTTCCCTCGCCACGAGCGCTTCGAGGACTTCAGCCAACTCGTACACTCAGCTAATATCCAATGTACATTTTCCTACCTCGTGGCGTTTTTCGTGCACATTTGCACCTTTGGTAGGGTTCAGCGCGTATAAGCGCCACATCCAACTGGGGTTGCCCTACGATATCTCGGGCCGCAAAATAGCCCCGGTGGCGATGGCGCTTCTGCGAGGATATAGTTGTCTTCATGTGCTTAACCTGGTTGGATATGGGCACCAGATGCGAACTCCATTTTTCCTACTAAGGGCGGTCTTCCTATCTCTAGTTACTCATCGTGCTTATGAGTGTCCTGCTTTTGTATTTGACACTGTGGCCACATTATCTGCGACCCTTAAGTCAAAAACCTTTATTCCATATGAAACCAGGCCTCTCGCCCCCATCTCTTCATTCCCATTCTTCTTTCGAGTCTACTTGGTAAGTAACGAAAAAGCTCGAGCATTATGGGCATTCCTATCTTTGATGTTTCCGTTATAACTTCATTTCAAGTGTCCGTACGTGTTTCCTTGACTAATACTCTATAGAAACTTCACTTTGATCCCTTTCATTTTTCCTCAAGTGTTTTCATTCTTATATCCAGTACTGATAAAAAACTTACAAAGCATATGGTGTCGTCTTTCGATGTTCTCGAAATCCTGTCTTGACGGCTTTCTTACAGTTTATTCTCTGGATCTAGTCGTCACATTCAGGAGTGGGTACGACCAATGTATGGAAGTGCCTCGCAATTTTGCCAGAGCAAAAAGTGTAACCACTTATAAATGGGCTAAAATTTTTTGCGTAACTTTGATTTGGATGTCTAAGCTGATGGTTTACACTTGGACAAGTTTCATTAAAAGGAAAAATTTTGAGAGCATTTTCAGTGCAGCGCTCTGAGACAAAAAATAAAAACAGTTTCTCGCAGTAATAACTTTTTTAACATACATTTTACACGTTTGCATTCATAGAGTGAGTTACAGATCTAGCTTTTTTGTTTAATACATTTTACTCTGTCGTGCAATGCAGACGCTTTGTACAGCAAAATAGGTATGAAAACAGCGAAAAAACCGTTTTTTGCCTGTTACAGCAATAAATTCCAATTCTACAACAAAATGTTGAAGGTAAAGGTTGTAGAGCTCATCAAAATCAAACTTTTTTGTGCAGTAAATTTTTCTTTTAAGTGCCTTATTGACGATTTAATCGACAAAAATCGTTTCAATATAGCCAACATATTATTTTACACCGTCTATTATTTGTATGTCACATTTTTTAACAAAATGTTTAACAGAACAAGTATAGATCTTCTAAAAATACACCTTTTGTACGGACCAGTTTTGTCTATTATGTTGTTATAATACACTTGGTATCGAAAAACATTAGTTTAAATTCAAAGTTAGTATATTGACATTAATAGTCAGTTGGATGTGATCTGATAATGGTATAATATCGAAATTGAATTCTGTTATTCTTATAACACTTTTGGCTTTGGCACTTCGTACATTGGTACTTTCTGTTGGCTTTCTTTTTCCTCCTGTAGTAACCACATCTTTCACCCCAAGGAGCTTTTTAAAATGTCACTGTAAGTCTTCTTTTTTAAGTATCTGACCCCTTCTAATTCTTCTTTGGCCTAAACTATCTGATTACCTTTCAAAAACTCTACTCTTCTCTATACGTCACAAGTGAATAATAAAACAACATCGAATTTTTAAGATGATTATGTAAAATTTTAAGTTTGAATAATAAATATTTCTTGCGAATCGTTGCAATGGAATGGTGAATATGTGTTTGAAGTTTCAAACGTTGGAGCCCAACAAAAATCCGAAAAAAATTTTTTTTTGTTTTTGCCGTAAATAACCCAATAAACCAACGACAAGAGGAGTATAATACCGTAAAAAAAATAAATTATCAACATTTAACCAGTTTAAACACAATTATTAACAATCAGAGTAACATACGTATGAAACAAACCTTAAGCACTACACCTTTCAGTAATACATGGTAAAAAACAGCCGGAATAAATATTCCTTCGCATCCATTTATATACGTCAGGAGGTTTTTTTTTTTTTTTTTTTTTTTTTTTTTTTTTTTTTTTTTTTTTTTTTTTACAACTTCGTTAATGTTCTTCAACTCCAAACTGACGTTAGATACTCTTAACAAAGAGCATATTATCGCGTCTCTCTTAATTTAATGACTGTTGAGCATGAAAATAAATTCCATCAACACATTTTTCGATCTCGACAGTATATCCTCAATGTTTCAGAAAATAAAAAATTTAATCGACCCTTGAGTTTTACATTAATTTTTTTCAACACTTTTTCATGTACTATTTTCAACCAAACGTAATATTTATTTTACGTCTAATTTTCCAGTATTGTATCATAAATGAATACATATTTTGGATACTTAAATGCTGTGGCATGTTTTTGTGTGCTGAAGTGCTTACATCTGGAAGACTCAAGACGGTTCATAATTTTACAGTTACAACTTACAACTAACAATCAAAGTATAATGTATGGATTATACTTTTAGCGCGTGCGAATACAATATCATTACAATATCTCAATGAAAGATGTAAGTGAAATCATTACATCGACGTAAAAAATAATTTTCAGGTAGAATTTCTCCATCAAAGTGCTTTATGAGCTCACAACGGTAAAAAATTTTCATGAGTACAGAATAATCGTATGTGTTTTACAATTGTAAATCAAGTAATCTTCTAGCTGGGCTAATTTACAGTAAATCAATTTGTTTTCACATGAGTACTCAATAGTAAAAAAATTTCAGTACTTACCTTCTCAGTTTTACACTGAAAAAAAAATCACTTTTTACGCGATAACTTTAGAAACTGACGTTGTTGAATATTGATGGTAATATAGTGTGGTTTTGAGCAGGAGCTGATGTTGCATGCATGAGTTGGACATTTATTCGAGATCCAATCAAGTCCATGTGGCCATTGCATACTTTGCAAGATTTTATGTAATTTCTTTGCTGTCTGACTAACCGGGACAAATCTTGCAATCGATTTTTCCACCACATCCCGAACATGTGATCTTACACACGCCTTTGGTTTTCAAGACTTTTTGAAAGGTTAAAGAATGTAATGCCAGTTTTTGTTCCGTTAATTTAAAGAAAAGTAACGGGATCCACAATAATTCTTTGCCAAGTTTATCGTGCTTATAAATTATAGTAGCAAAATTATATGTTCAAACAAAATCAAAGTTTTTTTGCGCTTTAACGATAAGCATAATATATTTCAGATTGGCAAGTATCGGTGCAGTTCTCACTACTTTTTTAGAAAAGAATCGGGAAAAATTATTTACAGCATAATTTAACTGGCATTAGTTCGATTTTCTAATAAGATTTCACCCCTTTTCGGAAAACGTTTTACAACAGTCACATTTGACGTTACAGTTTTAAAAAACCTTTTGAAAAGGTCGCATTTCATGAGTTTTTACTCTTTTTTTCATAAAAATCTAATACACTGACTTTTCCGTTGTAATCGTTACGTCACAAAATGGCAGATGACCTTTTTTATTATAACCCCTTTGATATGGCCATCAAATGAAAATATAAGACGAAGGTAAGTCGTATCAAGTTATTCCAAATACACAATGGCTGCTAGAACTCAATTCCAGATTTTCGGAACTAAATTGCAGACCAAAAATAATAATTCCAGTCTGACTGAGATTAAATAAAATGGCACATCAATTAAATCATTTTTCCGTAGTTCTAATGAAAGAGTATTGATATAAAAGTATCAGACCATTTGAAAAATAGTTGAAAGACCTTACGAATTGACAAAAAACAGTAAAAAAATGTTTAAAAAGTTGTCGAAACAAACTTTCATTCACTGATCTAAAATGTAAAAATTTGGTATTTTAACTGACTAAACGGAAATTCAGTGAGAGTATTATAATATATACCAGCAATAAGATTATGAGAAATTATAATTGGACATTGGTGAGACCTGTAATGCCTGTTGCCAATAAACTCAATCGCACTATAGAACAGCGGGGTGATTGCTCATTGCCAAGACTTCATTTTACTTAGATTTAAAAATGAAAGTAAAACTAGTTGAGATATCGATAAAAATGGCATTTTTTTACAGTACTCACGGTCTTTTCTCACTGGATCTATGAGCGTCCCATCTGGAAATAAAAAAAAGTACAGGAGGGTAAGAATTATTTGTCGGCTCAAATAATTATATGTAAGAGACAAAACGATTGCAGTTGGGCCATTGTGTGACAATGACGATGTATCATACCTTCGCTGAAGAAAAGCTCGATGGAGAGACCGAGAGCGGCACAGCGTTGGCGGGCGTTTTCCGCGGCAATCAGATCGGGTGGGTGGCTGTGGCAGGTACGCACGTACGGTTGTTTGCACGAGGTGTCGGTGAGTAGGCTACCCTTGCAGTGCTGGGTGCGCAGGACGCAACGCCACCGGATGCTCGTCGGCTGGCGTTTGTGCAACGTGTACATGAAACCTCGATGGATGAGCTTAGGACCGCCTTTGTTGGACAATACCACCTGAAGTGAATCACGTGATGGATATTTCATCGGTGTGTTTGATTTTATGAAGTTAAGGAAAATTAGATTGTTGCTCCTTTCGGTATTTCGTTTTCTGAACTTGAAAGATTTTGTTGGAAAATTTTGTTTACAGATTTACAACAAATAATGGATCTGAAGTCAAGGACAACGTTGGTTTTGCTGTATTATAGTATTAATAATTGGTTGGTATCGGCGCGATTACATTGTCAAAGCAATTGAGTAATCGTTGGTATCTGTAAAGTATCAAACGTCACAAGTTTACTGAATATAAACGTCAATGATAACACTTGGAAAGGAGTCACGACATTTTCGTCTTATCGTTTCGGTAGAACCGATATTTAAATGTGAAAGTGTGTAGTGAAAACTTGAAAAATTGCCTTGGACGGATAAGTGAAAGAGTAACATTTGAAATATAAAGCTTTTGAAAATGTTTTCACGTTAAAGGGATAAAACAAAAACAATCATGCGTTTTAAAAGTATTATATCTTACATGAAAAATTATATTTGGTCCGTCAGATAGATTATCAGAAAGTAGCAGCGAATTTTTTATTTTTTTAATGTAAATATGTGTAAAGAGTTTTTAAACATTTACATAAAAATGTTAAGTACAAGAGTACCACACATATTATATATAGATTTTTTTTCAAGATCTGTCAATTTCTCTTTTTGTTGTATATTGATAGTTTCTTACCATTAATATTCTAGATACCAGAAAATATTCTAGGTTTTTTCCTTTAAAAAAAAAATTTTTTTTTTATTACATTTCTAATAAAATTTTGCAAGATAGCATTAATTTGTACTATAATTGTACGAAATTCTTTGAATTTTTACTGTTCAAGAACATTTAATAGTTATAATAATGAGATGTATAGTTTCTCAACGTTTAGTTGTTATATCCAAAAAAATTGAAGGTTTTTGGCTAATTGGGTTGATAATCAATATTTTCACCAAACTGGGCCACCAAATACAGTGAATGATAATTTAAAAAATATGATACATATAACAATTTTAAGTTGTATAAGAAGTAGTGACAATAAACTAATTAATAAACAGTGGTCGAGTTCTTTAATTTTTTTTTTTTTTTTTAAATTCCATAAAACTTTTAATCTTATTGAATTTATGAATAATGCAAATAATCCAAATTAATATTATCAGTCAAATGTATAAAACAGAGTATTAAATAACAAAATCGTCTATGCTTGTGTCTCGTTTATTCATATGCGAATGGACCCAAAACTTATCTAGGATCTCTGTTGATTCTCGAAGTTTTTCCCATTTACTTTGTGCAAAAAAAAAAATTCTGAGAATCCCCTGGTTACTTTACTGCTAAAAAAAGCAGTTGATTTCTCATGCTAAATTGTCAGCTAAATTTTCGGACATATTTTTTTTTTGTTTGTTTCCAAATTTTAATAATAAATTTTATCATCGGGGCACATTGGACACTGTTCGCGTGCCCTAATCGTTTAACAATTTTCCGAAATGCATAATATTTATGATTACAATTGGTAATTCTTTGCATGCAGGACTTCTACTCTTTGGCACTGGTGGTACTATACTTGTATTTTTTCAAGCAAACATCGGTTGTACGTAGTTTTTTTAAACAACTTATTTATTTCACGAGTACCATAATGTTTGTTGATAATAAAATTGATTATTTAAAGGTGGAAACAGTTAAAATGTTACTATCAGAAAATCAGCGTGGCAATATCATGTGTCATGAGAAATCAGTTAATTTTTTTCAGCAGTGCTGTTTTTCCCAGATCTGTAGAAACCCTCTGACATAATCTTGAGTCTACAGTTGAATTCAAGAGTTTTTCCATCCTTTCGAACTTACTGATTGTTGCATTGTTAATTGAATGTCTTCGGCGCATATTTTATTTTTATTTAGTCATGGCAATGAAACATGTATCAAGTTAAGTAAGAAATACGTTATTTATTAATACTAACAGCAAATTGAAGGTTACATGTTAATAGAAAATAAAATGACGCAGCGCAAGAAAACCCGAAAAGCCGTGTCAATGAGAACACGCGCAAGAAGCAACTCATTTGACACAATGGAGTAATAAAAGTTTATACCTCCGGTTCGTCGTCCAGGATTTCTTCTTTCAACTGCAAAGGTTTCATATCGAATTTCGGCTTTTTCTTCGGTCTTCCGACTTTCCCGGGCTGCCGAAAATCCTCCATCATGTCCTCGAATTCCACTAACAAAAATCAGCATATTTTGAGAAACGTTTGTTGTTGGTATTAAGTGGACTTTGTTAAAACTATACACTGTTACGTATACACACGACGTGCCATCGACACGCACTTGAGCCTTCTTTTCACTATTTGAGGCAATGAATAAAATATATCAGCAAAAGAAATCACGTGTACGCGATACACGATTCTTATAATTATTAATATTAGTAATCGCGTTCAACGTTATTCTCTCGTACGGGTATAATTCATTGCTTTATCATATCTATTTTTGAAAAACGTTGAATTAACCACGTTTACATCGAAGGGACATTGCGAAATTGTACATTGATGTTTCATATTACTTGTAAAAACTGATATACAATGCGATATCATTTAAAAAACGTTTTGTTTGCAAACCATGGAAAAAAAAAAAAAAGAAACACATACGTAATGGAATATTGATCGGAAAAAATCCATCAATAACGATCATATCTGTTTTTGGATGATCATTCGCTTCACTTAACCGTTCGTTTATCCGTATATTTTGACACGTTGCAAAGAGCCATTTTTCTGTTGAATATCGCACTAAAGTTACGCTTATTAAAAACGTCATACAAAAAAAAGGCTCGCACTCGAAAATACATTTGGTTTCCAAAGGCCACGTGCAAGAGAGACTCCGACGTGGAGTCTCAAGAGAGAAAGGTACCATTGGAACATCGGTAGAAAAAAAAAAAAAAAAAATAAAATAACCAACCGAGGTCGGCCCGGTCTCCGAGCAAACCACAGGGGACAACACTCACCGCGTTGTTATACTGCAGGCAATTCGTACACAATGTATATATATATATACACGGACGCGCACTTTTACCAAGTTCTCAATGTAAAAACAAGGTATCTGACATGACGTACCTGTTAGTTCAATCGGCGATACGTATCCGGAGGGAAAGTGCCTCTGCGGCGATATAATATATCAGCAACAAAAAAGGACCAAAAGTGCGTATGGCCACGCACGCAACGACGAAATTTGTCGAAGCCAAAGTTCGGCTGCAGGAGCACAAGGGAAACGCGTATACATACGGTGCGCACAGAAGTTGGAACGTACACGAGCGACCAGACGAAATGGCTAAAAATGGCCGCAGACTACGTTGCAGCCGAGCGGCTGGGCTGGGGCGGCCGCAGCGCCGCGGATGGACGGACGGGTGAAATACTGAGAGGAAAAACGGGTCACGGGATTCTCCGGAGGTGGCACAAGTGGGAGGCTCTCGCACGCGGTGGATATAATATCAGGCGGTATGAGAGAGAGAGAGAGAGAGATAGCAAGAGAAACAAAAGTAGAGGCGGCGATACGGCTCTGTATTATCTCTCGGTATGAATTTTATGGCACGGGGCAACGTGGCGCTCGTATACGCTCTCGGCAATCGATAAATGGTACTCTCTCTTTCTCTGCTGTTCGCTTGTGCCTTGCCCCCGCACCAATAAGTGGCCCTTCTTATATGGCACGGATCGGGGCCAGATTTCGCCTCTGACGCACCCGCTTTACATTTAATCAACGACGAAACGGCCCGATGAAAATCAACGTCGAGTACTTATCAAAAAATGAAAAAGGCCTCGGGCCATAGTTCATTAACTTGTGAAACAGTGACAAAACTGACACTGGGATAAAAAAGTCCTCTGATTCTCAGTCAGAACAATTAATTTATTAGGCCCCTGGGGCTTCCGGTCTGATTCAATCCTTTGATATTGAATTTTGACCTCAAGAGCCTACACTACTCCGGCAAAGTTTAAATCCCGATACGAAATCGAGTTAGAGAGTTTACTGTCACATTACCTTAGCTACATCATGCATATTTGGGAGCATAAGCAGTCAGCTTTACCACGAAATGGTATCCATGTCTCGCAGTTGGTGCAGTTTTGAGACGTCATTGCGATACAGTTCAGTGTTTGATTGGTTAGGTTTACATCATATTACACTGACTTTTCGATACATCGCAAATCGTGATACTTATTTGTGATAAGGGCATAAGGCCCTGACATAAAGGATGTGTGTGTTTCTGTATTTTCTACTTTACTTTCGAGCTGAGGTACGTAATCGCGATACTGTGTACAATTTTAGGCTTTATCATGACTTGCGATATCTCGCAAAGTCGTGCGGTTTTGAGACGTCATGGTTTTACAAAATGTATAATAGGTATAATATTATCTCGAAGGGTTGGGATATTTTTTGATGCTGTGACCATTTACCTTGGCAAAGATGTCTATCCCCTTTGACCATTATGTTGCCCAGTAATAAAACATATTGTTCAAAACCCTTAAAGACAAAACAAGGCATGGATTATTGATAACTTTTTATAAACCTTTAAAAATGAGAGTAGAAACACATAATACATAATTAATTAAAAACTACGCCAAATTTTTTTTTTTTTATTTTACCAAAAATTGGGTTGTAATTCTAGCTTCTCAAAACTTGTAGAAAATACAGTGCACAAACTGCAATTCCAAAATAGTACACAGTTTGCTTCACTTTGTCTATTTCTTGTGGTAAATGATCTCCTACGCTCTCATTCTTGTCCCATACATTTTCTTGCAAAGTGTCAACTGTCTCTACTTTTTTGACTTCAAGAGCTACTTTTATAGTATTTTCTTGGATATTGATCCTGTTAATGATTTCTGAAAATTTTTCATCCAAGTTTCTTTCTATGGAGACTTGTGATCTAGAAATAACATTTCTGACATCTGCTATTCTTTTATTGTTGTAAAACATGGAGCCAGTCAAAGAAACTATTGCTAAAAATGCTGACGCTAAAATTGAGAGGTATTTATATTTTTGGGCATTCATTGCTTGACTATCGTGGTACTCCTTGATCGCTGTTGTCAATTGCGTGAAATGATCACGTTCTTCATTTTCCAATAACTGCAACTGATCTCTTATTCGAATCTCACCTTGCAAACACTTGTTTTCTAAGATAGTTAGTTGGACATATTTGGAATCATCACGTTTCGTTTGTATAAGCTCGCTGTATATTTCCTTCAACTTTTCACTAATGGAATTAGCTTGGTGTGTCAAAAGTCTCCTTTGATCTTGGCACTTGAATAATCTCTCTTGAAAAGTTATAACTTGCTCTTTGGCAATTTCGACTTTGTCCATCCCTGTCAGCTGCTGGTACCATTGCCAATAATTAACAAGGTACTTGGGCAAAGGAGGATGTTGTAAGGTAGAGTTATTCAAATCTTTAGCGATGGCGGAGCTTTTGACTTGCTAAAAGAAAAAATTATACAAATATACTACTACAATATACTCAAAGTTTGTATGGTTCTGTGCTCGGTAATCTAATTACATTAAACAATCAGGAAAAAACTCACCTGAAAAGCGTTTTCATACATATTAGCGACTACATTTTGAAGATGAGTCATCCTCTCTTGAGCCCTTTCAGTTGCATTTCCAATTGCAGTAGTTGCATCATGCAGTAAAGATGATTTATGCATTTGATCCTTTAAAGATTTAAAGACCCTTCTGGAATTTCCTGCCATCTAACATTGCTGGACTATATGAGCACCAAGTCACACATGTAGTGAGTGTAGAATCACCTGTATAAAATTATACCTCTGTTTTCAATAATACTCTACTGATTCAATGCAGAGAGTCAAACTTAAACATGAATCCTACATCATTTTTAAGTTTAAAATAGTTGAACCTAATGGTCTAATAACAGTATAAAATGTGTCATAGAATGCAGTTAAACTGATGGATTATCAATAAATCTGACACTATGCAGGTAAGAGAGCCAATCGATCAATGGTAAAATATTTTTTGATAACTTTTTTTCATTTAATGGTAATTTATGTTATACAATTCTTTGAAATTATTTAATCCAATACTTTGCGAGGCGTTTTTTTTGCAATGATTGTTAGAGGCTGTTAATAAATGTTTAGAGAAAAATAAATAAGTAGTGTATACCCACATGGTCCTGTGTATATACTTTGTGGACAACTTTTACTACCTAGTACCACCTTACTCTATTTCTCTGTGGCGCCAGTGGCGCTTGTTCAAATTATAGTATTATAAGTACATCACACAGTGAACGTGACTACAAGCTGCTTAAGTTAATTGTATATTAATTATTTTAATAATAACATACATGCCTTGAAAAAAATATTTATGTGTATTTTTTGTAAGAAAAAAAATATTTTTGTTACTTATCTTAGGTAGGTAAGGAAGTAAAGTGTAGGTAAAACAAGTACGCGAGAATTGACCAACAGTTGCTTTTATAGTTAGCGGCTCAACGCAATTAATGAATATATAACGGTTTTCCGTAAATTACATCTTTCTTTAAATCACATATTTTCCTAACAATAGACATTTTATTTAACGTCATGAATATATTTTATGCAAAATATGTGCGTTTTTTAAACGTTAAAAATAGTCTTCTGATGAAACAGCACTACGTTTATATATATATGTATTTTTTTTTTTTTATTTTTTTTTTCTGCAGCCAATCTTGGGAGCTCAAGACCATACTCCAGCCATGCAGACTCATCTTTTGAAAAGTTGACTTGACTGAGAATCGAACCCTCGCTCCGCACTAGAAAAGCTGTATATTCAATTGGCTTCTAACCAATTGAGCCACTATTGCTCTTTGAAATTTTCTTACTCTAACAAAATATTTGTTTAAAACAACGAAAAGCATTTGTCGTAAAAAAACATACTCGTGTTCCTAGATAATAATAAATTTGTTTTTTTTAAGTTGGAAAAATCGCTGATACTCGTAATTTATAACATTCTTGGTTGTAATTCAATAATATATTTAAAACGATTAAAATTTCTCCTTAGGATAAAAGTTAACTTAATTTTTGCTGCTTCATTTCCTGGTGATAAGAAATAATTGAAAATTTACTAAAACAATATATAAACATATATTTTTTGAATGGTATGTATGTACTATCATAATAAAATACAAAAAACATTACAAAAGTCATAAAAAAGTAAATACCAATGGTAATTTAACAGTTGTGTAATTTGTTCAAGAAAATTCAGCAAACACATTTGTGTCGATATTTAATAACACATAATTAAGAGAAATACTAATAAAGTTCATTTAATATGGGTTGGAAAATTTGTAGAAATAATGCTTTCAGAAGGAATATCAAAAATAATTCAAGTACTCATACTCTAAAATAATAAACCTGAAAAAGTGAGTATTTTTTAAGAATAAGTCTTGGTTGTATGTAATAATTTTTTCTTAAAATTATTTTGAATGTAATATTTTTTCTATCAAATAGCAAAAACAAAATGCTTGGATTTAAGATGATAATTATATAATACAGTTCAACATAAATAAGTACGTAATACAAGTAATATTCGAAAAAATTAAAGTGCTAACTAAACCAACAAATTAAATTGGTGAAAAATTATTTTATACATTAAATATTTACTAGAAATTTTTATAATAAAACTATTAATTATTCATGTACTGACGATTATACATGCTAAGACACACTAGAATTACCAAACATATTGAAAATAATCAAAATTAAATATTTTGTGATCATTTTTATTGAAAAAAAAAGTTCAGCATAAACATTTTTTTTGATGTGTCATTTTAATATACTTTCACGAATAACTGCATTTCACTTCGAGTTTATTTTTTATTACTATACTTACGTTCTATTTTGATGTATCCATATTGAAAATTAATTTTTGAATAAAATTTTTAGATTTTTTAGATACTAAAACCTTTATTTGATAATAAAAATATGTAATCAAACTGTATTTCATTTTAGAATTCTTATACATCACACTTTAATTAACAAATGTTTCGTCACTAGAGATTGGAGGGTAAAGTAAAAAGAACATATATTATGTTGTAATAATTGGGGCTTAAATCGTTGGTTCTTTTCGACTTCTTTGTTTATATTTTATAAATATTTGCTGTAAAATAATTTTTTTTTTACATTATTTTAATAATAATGGGATTTCCGGAATTCAGTACTACAAATTCAAATAAATTTGTTTTTTAATTGTGTGAGACCCAAACAATCTAAAATTGTTTACGCTTCGCTATATCACAGTTTTAAAGAATCCGTGCTAATTTTACTTCATGAATTTTTTAATAACCATGAACAACATTAAAAAAGGATTTACACCCAGAGAGTGTCCGAGGGACTAAAATGTAAGCAGTAAATACTTGGTAAAAAATATTTTACATGTACTTATTAGGCCATAAAAGCTAAAACGCGATGATGAAACAATAAATACGAGCCGTTAACATTTAGGAATTTCATAATCGATATACTTAAAGAAAACATGAAATTTCAAAAATAAACACATATTACTTGAATCGCAGGCTAAAGCATAACTGAAGTGAAAATACTAGATGTAAAAAAATCACTTTAATTGAAGTTAAATAACATCACCTATATAGAAACACCAATTCAAGAGCAACAACATGAACAAGATCATACATAGAAATAACAATAAATTAGTTGCTACAATCAAGATGACAGAAATGAGATAAAGCATTACTTTATCCAAAGTTATATGGTTTATAGGTTCAATAAAAACATCATGATATTGTATGTTTACTCTTTATTCATAATAAATTTCCACAATTAAATAAATACATAAAAAACCAAAATAATTCTCATGTAACTCGCTGAACAAAAAAAAACCATGTTTACAATCATAAAACAATAATGTATAAACATACGTTGATACATGTATTCACCTACACATAAAATGTTCATTCCTCAAAGAAACATGTAATTATAATAGTAATAATAATAATAATAATAATAATAATAATAATAATAATAAAAATCACTATGATGAATGACAAAATCAACAATTGCTTAAAAGTTATTATTATAAAGAACAAGTAGTGAATAAAAGTCTAATCGTATTTCTTTACATTGCATCCTGTTTTATTTTTTCGTTTGCCTATTATCCTCATTCCGTCCGAAGCTGCTGATGCCGCTGCTATACCACTGCAACCGCAGCGTTGACAGTTTCAAAACTGCACCCAAGCTTTGGCCTCCCAGCCCTCAAGGCTGTCTTCAAGTCGTAATAACCAAAAACTCTTTACCAATGCAACCCGCGCGTGCACTTATTGATATACGTTACCGCGTGCGCATGGCGTTTCCCTAAAATCATTTTATTCTTTTCTTGTTGTACATATATTTGTATCCACTTAACGTTCGAGAGCTCAGGCAAAGTCTCTTTTTTTTTTTTTTTTTATAAAATCTCATTTCGATTATGCTTCATTAAATCCCTCGCACCAAACAATAACTGGAATGACGTTGATATTCTGTCTTTTGTTATCTTCCTCGTGTTTTCTCTTTGAATCTCGTCGATTTTTTCACCCCAAAGGGAGGGAAAAGCTAATTTCGCATACAAGTAGAGTTGGACCCGTCTAAATATTTTGCGAAGAACGGCATCGTTCGAAACTCGTTCTCACCAGTTCCATTTTTCCGTACAACAACGATTTACATCGGCTATGTGGTAATTGCATTAATATATATGCACTAATCGTCAATACAACAATGATAACAATGTAAACGAAACTTAATCTAGGGAATTAAGAACAAAGGAAACAATTGTTGGTAACCCTTTCACGTGTTATAGGTATACAAAGCCTGCAGACCTTCGTTCGCTTTATAAAAATTATTCCATGTATAAACTACCTAAGTTTTACTTTTATTCTTCGTACACGCTCTATTTTAACAAATTAAAAAACATTACCAGCCCTAAAATTATAAAAAGGAATCGCTAAGTTTTACACTTTTTTTTTCTTCTCATTTTTACGTTATCTCGTAATTTGGCAAACAGTTAAAAATCTGCATTTTGTTACTTTATTTATTTATTTATTTATTTATTTGTTTTTTTCCTTTTTTTAATCTTATTTCATTTTCTACATTTTTGTTTTAATATCATGAAACGGCGAATACGATACTGCAATTACGATAAAATACTTCATCATTATTTTACTTTTATTTTCCTTTCAATAAGTTTCAACAGTCTCTATTCTTAGCGGATATTTATTAAATATTTATTAAATCTGTATAATATTTTGTACAAATTTATGTCGCGTTAAGTTCATCATTAAAACTTGCTGATGACGTCGTTTTGTTTTTCTCATTTTCTTCATTTAGAAAAATTGTTGTCCCTCTTCCCTTCAAATCATAGTATGTCTATTATTTACAAGCTTTGAAGTGTAATAATATATTATATTATGCATTTTTATATTATAATAAACCGACGTACAATGAAATAACGGAATAACGTCTTGGCTGAAATATTTAGACGTGCCGATCTCTGCAAGTTATTACAGGCGACGCGTGTCAGTGTTACAGCACATGCAATGTTTATTTGTCACTCTATTATCCTTTTGGATTCATCCACCTCATCCTTTATTCCTCGGAGGTCTCGCAAATATCGTTAAGATGACAATCAGTAAGCTTTTTTTTTTCCCTTAACTCTGGATTTCGCCAAACGAATCGCTCGAGAGTTTCGCAAAATGTTAGCATCGCATTATATTTACACAATTTTCAACTAATCATTGTCAGTGCCTCCTTCAACAAGTAAAATATTTTCCATCTCCTCGCAGCCGCTGCACACAAGCGAGACCTTTTCACACGTACGTTGCGTAATATACGAATCTCGCGATGAATAACAGTTACCGGCTAGGCGCGATTTAATCAAAAAATCTTTTTATTGTATTCGGAGGAGAACGAAGGTATGGGCCAAGGGGATGAAATGTAAATACAATCACTCGGGCATACGCGTGCTCAACAACGATACAATATAACAAACTATTTACGCGCGTAATGCCACTGCCTTCGTTATTGATTCAAGACGCGACTGATGAGAAACTCAAGGTGAGATGACACGGATACACCTAATAACAAGATTTCGCCAACAATGTGTGATAAATATGTTATTAATTGTAATGATAACGTTCTGTAAGATACGTAGAGGCGTTTGGCGACAAAGACAAAAATTAAGAATTTTTAGTTTCCAACTGTGATGAATTTTATATCAGATTCAAGTGTACATTTTTTTTTACAGATAGATTTTTTTATATCGGCTACGTGAGAATCGGCACGTGTTCGAAGCGTCAGTAAGTAAGCATCAGAGTTATACCAGTGGTTTGATCAGCAAATTAGATCCCGTGGCTTAGAGGATTTTGAATAATTGTTAATAATGTTTTTCATCTGCTTGTAATTTATTTATTTTTTTTTATCTTATGATTATTTACATGATTTCAAAAAAATTTACCTGGAAAAATTACAGCAAAGATACCACTTTCCATCAATAATCCGTTTGGCAATGATAATACGCAATATAGGAATAACTCGATTTTTAATTTAAAGGAATGATTTTATATGTATGTATATATTATTAATTCTAGGATTTTAAATTACTTTGAAAATCAATACTTAACGCTACGGTAAATGTATACGTACATAAATATTTATAAGTACATTTTGCAACAAAGCTCAAGTAGACGATATAGAAATATCACGTATTTCAACGCACACCAAAAATTACTTATGTCTTTTATTGTTATCCCACACGAGGAAATGCAAAAGAGAACGACGACGCCCACATCATGCCACACAGTTGTACCTGTTCGTGGTTTCTCCTTTCAATTGAGTAATATTTTGTCCCTTGCTATCACTCAATAAATAATCTCTCACCTGCGCTAAAATTTACATTAAAAAATTTAATCAATAATCAACTGACTCATCCGTTCGAACAAACACGTGGCACTGTCCCCTCTGCCCCGCTCGGATGAAAATACCGAAAACGATCGAGCAACCTTATCGTCTCTTTTTTTCTCACTCTGCTCATTTTCTTTATTTTGTTTTTTTTATTTTTTTATATTGTTGTTCGTTCGAACATATTCACTTGATCGGACGTAACAAAAAGTATCCGTCTAGGTATCTTACGTCACGGCGCACAAGTGTACTTGTAATAATATATTAAGGATGTCAGATACCGGCAATACCCAAGGGGCACGACGCTATTTTTTTTAATTTTATTTTTTTTACTTACGTATATAATGAACCATCGCGTCGTGCGTGCGCTTTTTTCCTTATTCATATTATTTAAACGTTATTCGTTTACTGTTTCGTTACATCTCTCCTTTTTTCTTTCTTTGCCTTTTTCATGCTCTCTTTTTTCTTGTTTCCAGTCACCGTTATAATTTTTTCACGTATGAAAAAAGTATGTCATGTGGATGTTTCACGTGGTCTCCAGTGCATTGATTTTATAATAATAATATTATTAATGATAATTATAACAACAACAACAATGATAATTTTAATGATTTTATTAATAGTAATAATGATGATAATAATAATAATATATCGCCTCGCGTTTTACAAGCGTCGTTATAAAAAATTGACCTGGTGCAACGTTACGGTTATTCATGTATTATTTTCCATCTTCCTTTTTATGTTTCGTAAGTATATCTTTACATTACCGTATTAATTATTTTACCATTCTGCTTAAATGCAGTTTCATGCTCGACCCATCGATTATAGTAAAGCTTCTATTTTCCACATTGTCCATACTTGTATCAGTGTAAGGAGAGTGAAGCATGGGGAGTTGTGTCTGTTAAACTTCCTTTCTTTTTTTTTTCTTTAATATCTTAGGGTTACACGTGTACATAGGTTCATTTGTGTATGTGGTTATTGCACGTTTATATGTATGATAGGGTGACCATTGGCTGAAATTTTGTTTAATTAAACCACTTCTAAAAATACTTCTACAGTTTATAACACTGCCTTACAAAATCCATAATTTCTAAACTGCCCCGTGTTCCTTAGAATAAATTGATTTTCAATTTTTTTCCATTTAAATAACATCAAACGTAGAGTTGTATGGATGTGTCCCTTGTTTTATTTTTTAACTCTTTAGTTTTTGTACACTACTATAACATTTTTTCAGATTTTTTTTGCCAAACATACAAGTATGGAGAAAAAAAACTTTCCAATAGCCTAAAAAAACTATGGAAAGTCGATTTTTCTCGTATTTACTTATTAATTATTGTTGATATTATTATTATTACTTTTTTTTAAATCAATTCATCGTTTTAGTAGTTTTCAACATAATTCAATCGTTTAAAAACGTTTTAAAAATGTATACGTAACAAAAAATCTGGAACCATGCCCGATGTATATTAAGTGGGGAGCAGCCGTAAGATAAATATTACGAGTTTAGCAAATCAGAGATCTTAGTTTTAGGCTTCAAAAGAGTTGTTGGTTGGCGGTAAGAAAAATTAAGAAATAACGTACATCCTATAATACACATAAATATGCTTATGTTTGTATGTGAGGGTCGCAATGTATGTCGGAAGCGCGAAATATCTAAGGCTCCTTCTACACATCCTCGTATTACTTTATCACTCGATAAATCCCCGTATTGGACGCCACGCTATTCTACAGCTTTCGCTCGCATCGACTTTTGTCAATTCAAATATTTTCTTTTTTTTTTCATACTTGTTTATTACTTTATTATTGTTTTTCTCTTAACAATGACATGCTACAAAAAATGCACTACAAAGCTTTTCGACGTCTTTTTTTTACTTGTTACTTGTTATTTATTGTTTTATTACTCCTTTAAGCATATTTGCAATATTCTTTTTTTTTGACGTTTTTTTTTTTTTTTTTTTTTTTATTTCTTATGGATTTTTGGTACTGGAAGCTACTTACTTTTTTATTTTTATTTTTATTTTATTTTTTCTGTTACCACTCTTTACGTACGTATGATTTTAAAAGTTTTTTTCGTACACTTGTTCATCAAACTTTTGTTCTCCCTCACACACACTTACCTTACGCACTCAATGTCCTATTAATAAATATTGCATTCCTCGCTCTCTTGTTTTTTTTCTTTTTTTTATTTTTATTATTTTTTTTTTTTTTGTCAATTCGTTTTGCTTTACTATTACACTGACAGACGGACAGACAGACAAACAGTTAGACAGACAATTTGCTTGGGACTGCAGCACTGCGCTTGCGATTCAGTATACATATATATATATATATATATATATATATATATATATATATATATATATATATATATATATATTTTACTCGGCGAGATGTAACCCGTTATCCTGTATCATGCATGTGCGTGCGCGAAAAGCCCCCTACGTGACGTATGTATATAATATGTATATAACATGACGATCCAATTCCTTTACGATTACATATTACATGTATACCATGTTTTTTTCATTTATTTAGTTTGCTTATGTTTTTTACTATTTTTTCCTTTTTTTGTTTTTTGTTTTTTTTTTATGTTGCTTTTGTCATCTTTATTTATTTAATCATATATGTTAATTACTCATTATCCTCTTGAACTCTATGTTTTAGTTATTGTATATTATATGTATGATTAGCACACTCGGGGTTGAGGGTTACCGTATGGGTCGTGGGGTTCCAGTTGCGTGATGGGTTCATTGGCTGCTGGGGCTGAGCCGCCGACCGACACGCACATACAGGCACACACACATACAAACAGCTAGACATACCGATCCGATCATTAGGGTATGTCGGCGCAGCGAGCACAGCGAGTCTCCGAGACAGAGAGCGAGTGGTGAGCGAGCAAGCGGCCTGGATCTACGTCGAGTAAAAGCTCTCTCAGGTCGCCTGGGCGCACAGGACGAGTCTTAGGTTTATCCTTACGCTGGTAGTGATGGCAATCGTGGTTATTGTGGTGATGGTGGTGGTTGTTTTTTTGAGCATCCTATTTTTCTGCTGCTGATGATTATTTGCGATCGAGCTTCTACGCGAGCTGGTGCTATCGTCTTCTGAGCTGCTGCAGCTGAGTCGTCAGACAATCATGCGGCACATGCGCAGAACAAACGAGAGGAGCGAAAACCAAGCGCCGCGAGCCCAAGTGCTGTGCGACAAAAGGAGCCGCACCGCGAGTAGCACCGATGCTATCTGCAACGCTTTGTGCAGCCAGTACAATCTGCAATGTGACAAATGAGGCATGAGTTATTACCCATTGGGTTTTTGTAGTGTATACGAGTTGGATTTTGTTTAGGAGATGGAAAGATACTAGTGTGTCATTCAGTCACTCGTGACATCTACAGGCAGTATATATATCACCGACAATAATTATTATACATTGATAACTTGTGACAATAAGTATACATATTACAAGGGGCAGCGAAGGTATTCTGGAAAAATTTGTTACGTGCTTACGATTTAGGTTCATGTAAATTGAGAGATTTTAATTTTAATTTTTAACTTTAGCTCAGAATGGTAGGGTATCATTGTTTTTGTCAGTTTTTATGAATGAATCGAAAAACTTGCTATTTTTTCTTTGTTTGATTTGAAACAAAAAAACGTTTCTTAGAAATTTTTTGCAAAAACATGTGTTTTTCAAGGGAACCCCAATTCTACTATTATTCGGTTCAAATGAAACAGAAAGGTCAGCAGAATCCAAATTTATACTATAAAATATGTATCAAACCGAATATTGTATGTACAATCTAGTGAGTTTATTCACGCATCGATAATTTCATGAACTCGCGCGCTTAGTGCGCCAACCCCCGGAGTTTGATGAAACGTTTTCCTTAACTTTTCAAGTACGATGATTGGTTAAAACGATTGGATTTTTTTCTAACAAAAATTATTTATTTTATTGTACCTTACAATAGATACTATTTTTTTATGACTTCAACTCGTACTCATGAATTTCCCTGCTATTAACAAACTACGTCATCATTCTAGATAAATCAAATCTCAAATAAACAGACTTTATCACGTGATCCATCAGTATTTTGAAAAGGAAAAGATGATTATGCGAATTAAGAAAAATTTATCAAGATTATTTCTAAAAAATTTTAAAATAACCAATTATAATGTAGTAAGTTGAAAAACAGCATACTACAACTGGAATCGCTTATTACACTTGATCACAAGAGATTAGTACAAGACGAAAATAATACCTCCATTATAAAAACAAAACAAAAATACATTTAATAGAGTCGAAGTGTTTGAGCTTATATACCCTTTAGCTATACCTTTATACGAAAAAAAATATTTTAAAAGATTAAGATACTCTAAATATACCCAGGGGGGTCACCCAGCGACAACAGATGACCATAATAAGATCAAAAAAACATAAGTCAAGAAAATAAATTACTTAATCAATTATTTTATTTTATTTTTTTTAATTTTCACGCTAATATCCTTACTGTAAATGCATTATTGGCTAAAAAGATGCTTTGTAGCAATTAACATTCAGTGTCTTTGGACAATGACACCGTAAAAATATATAAGTACTGAAAAAATGTACACCAGTGCTTCGATCCCTAAGTAGAGTTTATGTAAATACATATTCACGCCATACTATTTTATTAGTAAAGCACAAATCATAATGAAATTTAAGACACAAACTTTGTTAGTGCACGTTTTTTTTCAAGTACAACTAATAACTGATTATAGAAATAGTAGCCATCTATATTTAGCTCGTAGAAAATTTAAATCAGCTTCAGTCATTCAATTTTTTATGAGCTTATAAAACACCATTGTTAAATGAAAACGATAGAACGTTCACCAATTTACTCGAAGAAATTGAAAATTTATACTGTGATAAAATTAAGGGTTACTAAAACTCAACCACGCGTGAGTGAAAAACAGATCTTTGTTCGATCTAAAAAATTATGTGAATCTACTGCCACTACAATAGAAGCCAAAACACATATTTTTGCTCACTTCTAGAACGTTTTTTCTTAAAAACCATATTTTTTAATTTTTTTTAAATTTAGTTATTATTTTTAATTGATAATTTTAAAGTAAATCAGTAAAGCTGAAAAACTTTACTATCATATACATGTATAATACGCATGAATGTATAATGGATCGTTCTCCACTGGCCCGTGGAGCGTATATATAATACGTTACCGCCCGCGTAGCCTAACTGCTATAGATGTGGTGTAAATTATATTTTTTGCATACCTCCACCGAAACTACGTTTTTTCCCCTACTTTAAATGAGTAAAGTGCCACATTCCCTCCCGGGTAAAAAATCTTATTTACTGCTCGTAGGAAAGCATTTTGATATCCTCTACGTGTTGACCACCCCATCTTCGGTTAGGGAGGGAATTTTCATGTAGATAATGCCAAAATATTTTCCCATTAAGCAACGAATGCGATTTTCATCCGAGAAGTAATACTCTTATTCTTGAAATCACGGAAAAAAGGCGCATTTTCAGCGAAGGAAGAAAAAAAATCGTAGGGGTAAATGACCCAATTACCGTGCACTGAAATTTTTGACTGAACTAAGTTTCTCATTTCTCAATGTTTTTCGATGTAAATTGAAGCAGTTTTACTTAATCTTTATCTGCAGCATCTTATGCGATTAAAACGACAAACATTTTTCTGTTATGTAACTTATTTTTTATTTCAATAATTGTTTTGGTGCTGATATCACTTGCTGGTATTACTGCGCATGGTTTTAAAATTAGCACCAGTCGCTGCGCCCCCAATTACTGTGCGGGTCTCTCCCATAAGGTTTTCATGCTGAAGCCCTAGACCCAATTGCTGCGCACCAATCACTACGCACGACTACAAAGCTTTGTAGGTTAGATTCGTTTAGAGTCACTCAGTTAAACAATTATAAATGTCATAATGTAAATTATGATTCTGGATTGAACGTTATTAATGTCCGTACCTGTTACAATATCCAAGCACCCAAATTTTTCAGTCTGTTTTTCTTATTTTCAGTAACCGTCGGGTGCACAGTAATTGGTGTCTGCGTAGTAATTGGGCCATTTACCCCTATACATACCTCGGGAAGAAAGTACTGCATCATCTTCACACCCGGAAGGGAATGCCGTATACTTTCTATCCCTTGGTGCGTAGTATACTGTTAAATTACCTCGTAATGTGTGAACGAGCAGCGGGCAAAGACTCTGGGCTCTCTTTGAGTATAAAGTGCCTGATGCCAAGGATGTAGTTCTCAAGGTAGGACGGCCAATCGATCTGCTTGACATCGAAGAGAAAGGTCTGCCTGTCTTCGGGACTGAGCTGCTGGCTGAGCTGCTTGACATTCTCGTCCTTGAAGTTCCACTGCTGTGTACTGAAGTACTCGAGGCACTTGGCAGCCTTGTCGAGCTTCGCCTGGACGCGGACCATCATGGGCTTGCCGCCACGCAAGTTCGACAGCAGATCGAGCGCATAGGCCGGCACGAGGTGCTGGATGGCCACGCAGATCCGGTTCAGGTGGCGCGAGTTGCGGCACCTGCCACCAGGGTACCACACCGCTCCACTCGTCGGGTGCAAGCGGCTGTACTTGAAGGCAAGCTCGACAAAGTGCTTCCAGGTTATGGGATTTTGTTGGCCCGTGCTGCAATTGTACACGACTATCGAGTCCGTGCGGTGTATCGCTGTTCGCCACGCCGCGGCGATCATCAGGTTGATCACTATGTCGACCGGCACTAGATCGGCAACCTTGTCCTCGTGGCACAGCATCGTCCTTTTTAGAAATTTATTAAAGTTAAATTTATTTCTTTTTTTCGTTGTTTTTGGTGATTGGGTGGTGGAAGTGGAACCAAATTCCAAAGTCTATTAATAAAATGGTAAAGTGGAATTCAATTATTGATGTTTATTACATCTGACTTGTGAACATAGTGGCAATATTTAGAACTAGAATCAATAAACGATAACTCATCATGATTTTACTCGTGGCAATTGTATTCGCCTCGCAAAAATGAACCGTGAATAACCACAACGACTATTTTTTTCGAAGATGGCCTTTTATGAATAAAAGTTATTATCACGGTAAACTTCTAGTATCGACGTCATTGAAACAAGTTATAGTCATCCATTGTGAGTTATCGATAATAATGCACTGATCATTTAAAAGTGATATTTAATATAATTTACATTGTTTAAAATGTAGACGAAATGAAATTTAGTATGTTGACGAATATTCTAGTGCGGCAATAAACTAGGTTCTAGTATTGACAGTATTTTGTTCCAGTACACCTCGTCTCCAAAGTCCAGGTGGAATGATCCACATGGAAATTGGAGACGAAACAAATTTTCACATAGACATATCTGCGTGGAATTGGTTGCCCATAACTAATTCCACGTGGACTTTGAAAACGAGTCAAATAAGTACATAATGTTCCAAAAGTAATATCGAGTATCTTTAGTATTGATAAAGGAGCAAAAACAATTAGTCATGGCAGAATATGAGATAAAACATCACAAATAAATAAAGATCAAGGTTGAACTAACCTGAAAAAGCCCTTGCCGGCGGCAGCTATGATGCCGGTGGGTCCGTTCCAGTTATCAACCCAACCGGCGACGGGTTCCCGGAAGGAGGACAGAACAATGGACGGCCTGACGATGGCAACGGGCAAGCTACCGCTCTCGCGCAGCAACATACTCTCCGCTAGGGCTTTGGTGAAGGTGTAAGTATTGGGCCTGCCGGCTATCAGCTTGGGCGTGAGCTCCTCGACCAGCTGGTCGTCCATCCAGTTCGTGCACGAGATTATTTGTTCGGGATCGTGGGGTGCCGGGTAGATCGCCTCCTCGACGTCTTTTCGATCGCAATTGCAGTACGCCGTCGACACGTGTATTAGGGCCTGAAAATGGATAACACTTTATTTTGTTGCAATATGTAATAAAATATTCAAATTTGTTGAAATATAAAATCCGCCGATTAACTACTTTCGTTGGGAAAAAAAGAAAATAAATTTTTATCGTCTTGTGACTGATCTGTAGGTAGTAGGCCTTGAAGGCTTCAACTGATGTTTTCACCTCTTTATCATTCGCGTGTAGTGTCTAGCTCATTATTAGCCAAGTACAAGCCTTTAAGCGACAGCTAGATGCGCCCTCTACAGAAGCCGATCGTCGAACTAAGGCCCCCAATTTTTACGCACACTACGAAAAATTTTCGAAAAAACCATAAGTTATAATGAAATAAAAAGACTTTGACTCCAAATTGGTTAGTATGATATCATAAAATTTTATTTAGAATCGATTGAGAAACGAGACGTTAAAGTCCTTACGTTATATCGACAAAGATACCATATCAATTTTTTCTTTATTATTGTACATGTCTATTAGATGGTTCATACATGAAATGATTAACGTTAAAAATAAATGATACTCTAAGAATGGATGTACTACATTATACTCAACCATCCTCAAAATTTCATTTTAATAAGCAAGAGACAAAGCTTGTTGTAAATAGTTTCGACACGAATTCTTATGAAGAGCACTATATTTTTCGACAGTTTATACACAAAGTAAAAAAGTTTTAACTATCAAAAATAGACAAAGTGTAAGGCGTATAAAAAAATCTTATCGCCACATTGGCTATCATTGCTATAGTAATATAACCCTATAGGGTTTTCTGACCACGTGGTGGCAGTAAGTAAATCACACTGGCTGGGCAAATGATACTTTGAGAATTATTTAGCTTCTGTCTTCCTCATTTTCTACATCAATGTTGATAGTTTTGAACTTGATCCACATTGATAACTTTACTGAGTCTCAAATTAAAGTTATTTCAAAAGCTTTTGACTGTTTTTGTGTTGATAAGTACTAGATCTCATTGTGATCTTGGTTAAGTGCAACCAAATGAGTGCAACTATGATTCCCAGCAAGTTTTATTAATTTCCATTACGTTCTGATATTTAGCACATATGTTTCTTTTGCGGGTTTCTGTAATCAATTATCTACGAAGTCAAACATTTACCTCAAGATTGTGCATTCGATGGCAGAGCTGAACAAGGCGCTTCGTGCCAAGCATGTTGATGGTGACGGAGAGCTTGAGTGCCTCGTCAAACTTGACAGTCGCAGCTGAGTGAAAAACCACCGAGACGCAGCGGATCAGCAGTTCCTGATCGGACTCCGAAATACCTAGTTCCGGTTCCGTCACGTCCCCGGCCACTGGCACTATCTTCAGTAGCTCGTGTGGGCAGTCTTGGCGTAGCTTGTCGAACAACTGCAACGATTACATTGTCAATTCGTTCGTTCCGTCATTGACTTTTAGCTTTTTACAAGTAATAAATCAATTTTCTGGCGATGACCAACAATAACTTGTAACTGGTTGAGTGAAGGATAATTTTATGGACAATTTTAACGGTTGTAACAAGTTACCAACATAAAAAAGAATCATCAGTCGACTCGTTACTAATCACAAAGTGAGCGACAATAATACGCGCTTGAAAACCCAAATCACATTCATGGCATGCAAAAAAAAAAAAAAGAAAAAGAAAAAAACAGTTGGCCGCAATCGGTCTTACCGGAGCATTGAGTAATTCCTGCAGCCTCTTCTGCACATCCTGTCCCCTCTTGGGCCTCATGAGGAGATAGATGTTCTTGATGCCGGGGCAAGACCTGAGCAGCTTCTCGACGAGAACCTTGCCCATAAAGCCGGTGCCACCGGTGATGAAAATCGACCGGTCCCGGTAAAAGTCCTTCACCGACGTGTAGCCGACCTCGGGCATCGTGGCCATTTTTTTCCCACTCTTGTGTCAACTAATCAACGACACGGTCCAAACTTGGCTGGGTTATACTTGAGAGGAAGCTGTACGAGGAAGATCGAGGTTTGCTCCTGGCGCAGGATAGTGAGTTGCTATCGATGGAAGCTGAGGAAGAAGAGGGTGTTGGGGAGACGAGGGAGTAGTTGGAAGAAAGATATAGGGGTCCCCTGCTCTTTCAAATAAGCGTGTTTGATTTGTCGTTGACTTTCTTCTCAAAACAGAGTACGAGTGAAAAATAAGCTCGCCGCCAACTTTGAGATACTTTTTTGGGGACGGTTGTCGCGATAGCTGCCAAAACTACGCGGTTGTCGCTGGTGGTGCTGCTGCTTCTGTGCTCCGTCCACCCGCAAACTCATCTCGCGTTGTTGTGACGATTCCGTGCCTGCAAACAAACGAACAGACGCGATAACATTACATCCTTGTTGGTGGATTTTAGCTTTTTGTGTTGAAAAGTATTTTACTGCTTATATATTATATGCTGTACGGTACTAGTGATTATTTTTTTCTATTTCGAGCGTGTCATTCGAATTCATTAGACGCTTTTAGATAACTTCGGCTTCATAATCAAAAAATAATTTTGAAATTGCCCCATTAAAAATCTATTAACAGAGTTAGAAATGCTTTCAATTGGTTTCTAATGGGTTTTCTAGATAGTAGGCATGAATCATCCCTGAACTTTTTCTAGTAAAGATGGCGATTATCGTAATCTATTAATTATGTTAAACTGTTCAACTTTCAGCTATACATTGATCTCGAATGAAAAAAAATCTTATTACAGTTACAAAAAAATAGTTTATAACCCAACGTTACTCAATATTACGCAGTAATACACATTTCTATGATCACTATTAATACATAATTTAAAGTCTAGTATTCAAGTAGAAAAATCATATTTATAATACTAGATGATGTAAAATGTAGAAATTTAATAGTATAATAAAAGATAACAACAGTAATAATTAATTATTGTAGTAATAACGATTACCGATTGATGATTAAACAAATTTTTGTGAAGTTCAATCATGATAATACGAATGATTTATATGATAGTTTTAATAATTGATTTCTTATGCGTATAAAATAAAATGAATCATCGAGACAGATATGGAAACTAGAGATGACATAAAAAACAGTTAAATTATGAATTATTATCTACATATGAAAGTCTGCAATGGCAAATGCACACATTGCACCCCCCACCCCCCACCCCCTCACCTCCAGTACGACTTCTGTACGCACTAATATAATTAATATAACATAATAATGCTGAAATTAATATAATTAATACAGACACGCACGTATTCACACCACGCCAAGTTATGTTTTTCGAATCGATCGATCACTCAATTAAAACGTACCCTATAGCCAAAAACCGCAAACTTTAACCGCGCAACCGCACCAACTAATTACACTGCTTACATAACCATAACGTGTAAATTGGTATGTATGGTACGCAAAACAAGTGCACCACCTGTATGTATTATGTGCTCTAGAAGGTATATATATGTATGTACATGCAACGTGTACACTATCAAAAGTATATCGGGAATCGGGACCAACAATAAACTCTTACGTCTACACAAGAAAGAAAAAGGTGATAATACTACACATACTGGAATAAAAGTCAAGTGATTTTTCGAGCATACTTTTGTAGTTTCCTTTTTGTTTTACTTAAAAAAAAAAAAAAAAAAAAAATATAAAACTCGTAAGCTAGTAAATGTATGCAATAGAAATCGTACAACACAAGGAAAAAAAATCGTTATGTACGCGATGTTACAACTAACATTGATTTATTTTGAATTTTATCAATTTATACCACATTTTCATGAAACTTGAGAAAAAAATTACAACCGAAAGAAAAACAAATATTCATGAACACCAAATAAACTCGTTTCCAGCAATCTGAAGCCTGCACATTACACGTTTATGCATATTCATAAACGCAAAACGATTATTACTCCACGCCCCTAGCCGAGTTCTGGTTTCTCATGCTTTTACACAAGTCCTTAATTTTTTTTCTACAATTCCAGAATAATGTAACTGTAAGTATGTTCAAAGCAAAATCACCAGTAAAATAATACAGCTGTACGAATTTTTTCAGTGTAGACCTCCATTGTCTAATTGTTGCGCTTACCGATCTCCATAAATCAAAAGCTCGCTTTTGTATGCGATATCTCTCGCTGAGCCTGTTCACTTTTGCAAAAAGCTAACTTTAAAATTAGGCCAAATGTAGCAAAAGATGTAAGAGGTTACATCACGATTGTGCCATTGCGAGGCGACTTTGCATATTTTTTTTCTTGTATCATAACATACTCTCTACTTTAGCCGAGACACCGATCATTGTGGAGCTACTTTTGCATAATAACGCCTGCAGGCCCGCTTTCTCATTCTGGCCAGTTGCCCGATCATTTTGTATGTATCCGATCTTTTGTGTCTCGTAACGCGTCTATCCCCTGCGCCTGTGATCCAGGGACTGAGAAGGATTGCGCAATTTCACCATAATCGTCTAGAGATGACCTAGATGCTGGCACAGGTGAGTTAGTATATATGTAAAACTGATTTTAGTCGCTCACCGTGAAATATCGAGACGACGACAATTCAAGAAGAGCCTGTATAGTAAATTATCTCAATCCGGAGTAATGCCTACGGTTGTTCCTCCATATGTGCAACTATAAAAATCAATTCTTGGTTTTTTTAATGATCATCGTTTGTTATAATTACGTACGACCGATTTTTCAAATAGCTTTTTGTATCGTATAACTAATAAAAATACTATGGAATTTGAACAATGTACAGGAAATTGATAACAAAAATTCACCACTATGTACAAAGATACACTAAAAGCATTAGAATATTTGGATCTTGTAATGTTTGAAACATCCATTTCTCGTTTTGTAATTTTGGTATTTGAATCACAAGTATAAAAATATATTTGCTGTTGGTTATTATAATGGATATTTTTGTATTTTTGTTTTAACTTGTAACAATGTAAATACATACTCGTACGTGGCACGCAAGAAAGTTATATATTTTTTTGAAACGTATAATCATAATATTAAACACCGTATAGTATAATTAGTCAATTTCTTCCTGTAGTGAGCAAACAATTTGATATTTTGTTTTTTGCATTACCGAATACTTATTTACGTCACATCCCAGAGTGAGAAATGTCACATCAGAAAGTCGTCGTTCATCAAGATTCAAGACTTTGTGGAGTTAAGTATACATAAAAAAAGGTACGCATGTCCTAAAAGATACATTTATAAAATTACTTTTTTCATACATTGATCATTGTGATATAAATAGAGATATTTTCCCTTTGGTAAAACCTGACCGAGTGTCAACCACCAACTTTTATCGTGAGCTTAGACCTACAAAAAACTCAAGGTTCATCAAGCAAGAATTGCTAGACTGAATTATTTCAAAAAATTGATTGTGTAAAAAAATACATACGGAAGCAACTCACACTGAACTAATTTATTGAAAAAAAAAAAATTTTTCTTGCACCTGACGAGGCGTTTTTTAAAAACTTTTTTCTCCGACAAAAATACGAGGTACACTCTCACATGTTAGTCGCACGCATGTAAAAACAAATCGCTCGGTCAACGCGTTCTCGCCACGTGCGCGCACTCGTTTCGAAGAACAGCTGATGATTTTCCGGGTTGTTGAAAAACGTATATAGGTATATAAGTCCAAGGAACGGGCTATTCGATAATATCACGTTCGATCATTACCTCTGACCAGTTATTTAATCGATTCGGTACGGTTTCGGGAGCCACGCAGTGGTTGCTCGTGGCAAAGAACGAGATCATTAGGTCTAGGAGTATGTAGATCCATAAACACCTTTCACTTCAACTGCACGGCATAAGTACCGTAAAAAAAAAAAAAAAAAAAAAAAGATACTGTTGGCGAGGAACTCCCGTAACGAAATCGTCGGAGCGCATTCCCGGTGGCATGTACAGCAATTGGAGTGCTCCCACCGCGACGACACTTTTAAATTAATAATCAGGTTCGTTTGAATTTGGCTGATGGAATTTCAACTGCTCCGCAAATTAGAATCGTAGGTATACGCCTCTTTGGCAATCGTTCGAAAGTTTTTTTTTTTTTTTTTTGTGTGATAACGCTTTAAAATGAATATTTCAAAATTTTTAACCAACCATAAGAATCTGGAGGTGATTAGCATACTGTGTTCGACAGTTGTACGAATATATTTCAAAAGTTGATTCCGTAAAATCTTTACCTCGCGTGCGACATGGAATTCCAAGGTGATGTGGGGTAACTTCATGGCTTATGACGAAACGTTACAACCTTCGAATGCGATTTTTAAACGTTGAGCTGAAAAGCTGCTGCCGATACCGACTAATTGAAACGAAATTTAATCTCCATCTCTCTTTCATTCCTTCTAATCGTGCTCCCCGAAATGTACTTGTATCATTATCATGCAAACGCTGATTGTACAAGGTCCAAGTCCTCTATAATTTCAATTTGAATTTCTCTCTCCCTTTCTCAATAAATCCAGAGTTTTTATTGTGTAAAATGGTTTTCCGCGTTTTATGGTAAGGCTTGGTTGTAAAAACTTGTTTTCAATCAGAATTGGAATATGAAAATTATGAAAAAAAAAAAAAACAAATCAATTCATCCATAATTGTAAGTGAAGGCATTATAATAAATAAGTTCTCTTTCACAGACAAGCAATTATACAGTTGCCTAAGACGAGAGTAATAATATTCAAATAAACAGGAGATATTGATAAAAAATAAAAATATCTTTAGTTCAAAAGATCATTATTTTTTCAAGCTAAGGCTAGTCTGAAACTTCAAAATTTTACACTAGTTTTAAAGAGGATACAGATTAAATTTTTACTTAAAAACAAAACAGCAAAACAGGTAAACAACATTTCAGAGTTGAGCCACTCAGTATCAGTTCGATAAATATTGAGACAAATAAATATTTTTCATAATAATACAATAATAATAATATAATAATGGTATAAGAGTACGTTGTCAGAAGGAAAAGTAAGGCTAATACGAGAAAGTTGTAAGTATGAAAAAGAAAAATCATCACGAAAGTACCATCAGAAAATAGAGAATGTAAGGAAAAAAATAGTTAATAGAGCGACAGAAAGACTCTTAGGTAGAGCCATACTGGTAGCCTGAGCGAGTTTTATTTCACACGTCAAATTGTGTTGCAATCGAGAGGTATATAGTACAGAAACAATTATTATTCTTTTTTTGACTCATCAATACTTGAACCTAATATTTTTATCTGATACACAATTAGGGGAACACATTACATGACAAAAACAAGAGCTTTTTAAGTTCAGTAGTGTACAAAATTTCATTAAATTCAATCAAAACCTGCTAAAATGGCATGAGATTTTTAACGTTTTTAAGAAACAATTTTTTTTTTCTTCATCCGCACCAACGATTATTGATCCACTAAAAAATTATTACGTCACATTGAGTTGAGTTGGAACTATTGAAATATTTACGGCTCCTTTTGTCCTAAAAAAATTTATTAGATATTTCTAATACCATTCAATTAGATTTAATAATTTTTAAGCGAACAAACAATTATCTCCAAAAAGAATTCCGACGGCACGTGGTAATACAATTTAATTTAATTTGTTAAAAATTTGAACTCGGTGACATCATTTGGATTTTTATATTTTAAATTAATATTTCTTAAATATCGGACATCCTAAATTGCCTATCCTACAATTATACGTATGCACAAATTATATATTTTATGTTTCCCATACGTATAGATACGTACCGAATGCACGCATCTTTACGAAAGACAAAACCTCGCGCTCATAAAAAAAAAAAAAAAAAAAAACACTTTTAGCACCCTACCGTAGCAGCAACAAAAATAATTTTAAGCCCCTCCCGAAGGCACCACCAAGCCCCGCTCAAATCCGGTCCTTCCGATACATCGGCGAGGACAATAAAGATGGTAATGAGAGTCGCATTCTTCTTCTTCCTCGGCCGTGCTTAACGTGCGTAAGGTGAGGGAAGAAGCGTAAGTAAGCACGTGTTCGCGTGAAATTCTAGGCCAGCAGCAGCATCTTCACAGTTGGCGGCGAAGACAGCGGTACAACAGCGTTCTCTCGGTCAGGAAGGCCGCGAGCCGACCCCGTTTCGCTTTGCTCGCAGCACGCGCCGCTTGCATGGCCACACGCAGCAGAGAGGGAGGAAGAGAAAACCGTTACTTGTATGTGTACGTATATTTACCTACCGGTAGAAAGAGCATCGGTATTTTCATATGTATACATGTATATGTATACACATATGGTGTGGTAAAAGTATCGGTCGCGTGACTCCTTCTTCTGTCTCTCCCGTATGATTATCATGATATCACCTGTTCTCACGTGCGTATTAATCTGTATCGAGTAAATGTGTGTCCCGATAAATTAGATTCGTACGTTTGGTCCCGAGGAAGACCGGTTTGGTGCAGAGGTTTCGTAACGAAAGTGCGCGTAGGTAAGTACTGTGTTGGATAAAAATGAAAACCTGCCGATCATACTGGGTTAAACGCAGCGCTTACTTGTAGTGACTTCGGAAAGTTGTCGGTGCTTTGCGAGGTTTTGAGTATTTTACTAGATTTGTTTTTTTTTTTTTGTTTTTTTTAACCACAACTCCTTTTTTTTACTGGTTCTGCAGTTATCATCAGGCACTAGGGCAAGTATTTGGTATTTTTGCTTCCCCAATGTACGAATGTAGTGGGGAAAAAACAAGTTTATCAGATCAACGGCTCCTGTTTACAAATGTGGT
Organism: Copidosoma floridanum; assembly: GCF_036245765.1. Taxonomy (NCBI): domain Eukaryota; kingdom Metazoa; phylum Arthropoda; class Insecta; order Hymenoptera; family Encyrtidae; genus Copidosoma; species Copidosoma floridanum. The sequence goes on along the minus strand of NW_028321897.1, from coordinate 2,103,907 downwards.
GCTTATAATTTCGAAATAGCACGATTTTAATGTAAAAATTATACTGCAATGTCATTCCATTTCAAAATTTATTGACATTAAATTTCAAATACAGCTTTATGCATCACGAATATCATGACTGCAGAACAATAAGGAACGAGGGACTGACGCGGTTTAAATGATTTAATTTACAATTGGGATCACATTAATTAATCAATTATTAAGTATTTTTAAAGCATCATTATAATTTAATGTTACTCTCCAACAAACATTCTGCAGCATTATTGAACTGAAAATCAATATGAATGATATTCGTAACCATGGCATGTAATTTAACGGTGATTCAACTGTGATTTGCATATTAAACCATGTAGACAACACAAGTCATACTGAATTTCCGATTAGGATGCGTGAAAAATTTTATACATTATATTTAATTTATTATAAAAATTTCTAAAAAATAAAAAATAAATTTTAATACTACAAAAATATAAAAAGTTTGATTATTAAATCTGCTGTTACATCATTTTTACCGATATTCCCGTTAAATTATGTTATCACCTCCGAATTACTTTATCGAGTTACTATTCGATGCATAACTTAATAACTTTTTGATAAAGAGATTATCCAACCCAATTTCTTGTTGTGTAAGTTACAACGAAAAGATTTTTTTTATCAACATACTTTTGCATTATAAAATATTTGAAAGTATCTCCTTACTACTTTTAATTTAACCAGCGTATTATTTGATAGAATAATTTAACGTAATATAAGTATGATTTAATAGCTATTTAAATATAATTTCAACTATGATTTAAATCTTAAATCATAAACGGTACAAGTCTTATTGTGTTTGCGATTAAAACACGTAAAAAAACTTAAACTTTAATACAATTTCTCATAATTCCTTCAAAGTGAAAAACTGATATTAATATTACAAATATATGAATTAGAAACTTTTTTAATATAACTAAAAAATGACTACGTTGTGGAAAGAAATTATATTTAGTCAACTGAATAAAATCAGTTTTGATAGAAAAAAAAATTTAATATATATGTAATACGAATGAATGACTTGTGCTATTTTGAATTTGTAGCAAAAGATAAAAAGCTAGTGAAAAATCAATAAAATAATGTATTGAAATAAAATTAGTACAAAATATTTCATTCTGGTACTCATTAAATACATATACCAGTAGAATTGCATTCAAACTTTTGACTGCCAGCACATGCTGACAATGATACCATTAGGATTTGTGAAATGATAATACAGCATTCTAATTATGATCTAGAATATTAGTTCAAAAATACATACATAAAAAAGTTTTATCCTTAAAACCGTTTTGAAAATCAAAAAATATTAAATTGAAAAAAGCAAATCGTAAATTATTTCCAATATTTAGTTCAAATGAAAAAAAAAAAAAAAAAAAAAAAAGGTTAAGAAATACTTAGCCCAGTTGTATGAAAATTGGTTGAGCGAATTTTAAGTATCCGATTAATTACACCCACACCCACCCGTGTTTTGATTGTTAAGGTAAATAAAACGTATATTTTTGATGATAATCCCCCAGCCTTTGTACAATTTTGTTATTTTCCATTAAAAAAAATGGGAATGTAGTATAATTACTTAAAAAATGAATTGAAATTCCTGGAAAAAGTCGTCTGACGCATACTCGTATACTGACCTAACGCACACAAGAGATGTAATATTTGCTAACAAAGCACATTCGAAGCTTTTATGCCATCAGCACTCTCAAAGCTATATACTCCATACGATAAATCCGACCATTTAGCACATGATTCTATAGAAACAAAGGACCTATGCGTGAGCAAACGAAAAGATAAGTATACCTACCTATACATGCAAGCGGAGTCTGTACCGTATAGTGCGTGACTGGATGAAACGAGAAAATACTCGATTATAGGAGAGATTCGTTATTATTACTTGAATGCTCGATTTATTTTCCCCCGCATGGTTTGCCTTTAAAATGAACCATCAAAATACTTGACAAAAAAACGCAAAACCTACACACCACTACCACCGTATTTTAATCAGCAAACCACAAAGCTGACATTCCCAAACTATTTCATAAGAAACAAAACCATAAAAACATAAAAAATTTTGTTCAGTGGTTTTTTATGTCATAGTTGTTATTTTATTGTGCACTTGTATTTCAATGAGATGAACAATTACAAGCGTTTGCTAATTAAATCTATACGTACACCCCACAGAATAATAAACTATTAACATAAATTCTATTTATGTTTAAAATTTCAGTTAGTAGAAATTGTAACCAAAATGACATTGACTGACAGAAGGTCACACGACTCGTTGAAAGTGAGTACGATAAGTTGTGTATTAATAGTCGTACTTATGTTTGTGTTTATGCTTGAATAAGATTTTACAATACAAAAGTGACGAATCTGAAAAACCAGATTTTCAAGCAGAACGCAGATTGTGCTTCTTTCGGGTGCACAGTAGATTTAATAGTGTATCGATCGTTTATTCAACTACTTGTACCTATTTCTGAAAACAGTTTAAATTAAAGTTAGCCATTAAACATTGTTGCGGTCTTCTTGTGATTTTCTTGAATATTCGATGATTATTTGAAACAAACATTGAACTATGATTATCTGTACAAATGCAAGAGCTCAATATTTACCATGTTAATATTTTTTAAAGTTTGTGCTCTCAGAGTTACTGGACATATAGATACTCTTTTGAACTTCAGTGATTTGGCGCTACACAAAAAAAATAAACTTTAAAAGTGCAAGTACAAAGACTTTGATTTAAATCTTCTGCTGCTTTTTATAGATATGAGATACATGACTCATTGGACAAGTTTTGAAAATTACGTATGCATTGTTATATTTTAGCATTGTTACCTCGATTATTGCATGAAAAAAAAATTGTATAGAAATCAAGTCATAAGAATACTCTTATTATTGTATTGAAATAGAAGACAAGATTGAAAGGAATATTATTTCTTCTATAAAAGCCCTACATGATAATTTTCCAAAAGCAGTGAAAGGGTGTTCATGTTTATTCAAAGGTTTCAAATCTTAAGTTATTCAAATTGTCTAACATGTGTCAGTAGACACGCACTTTGTGTCAAGGATACAAAATTATAATTACACGACGGTGCAGTCATCACTAATGATAAATCCTAATTTCATTAGATTTATTGGAACGTGAGCTCATTAATATGCGTGTCTACCTTGTAAAAAAGATTTTTCTTTTTTTTTTTTCTGTTAGATATAGACATTTCCCCAAAAGGTCATCTCCTCTGAGGGATTTTAATGACATGCACGTGGCTACTGAAATTAGACAGAAATTTTTTTTCATTTGCTTGTGATTATCAACGACTTGCCATCAGTTATTCTACAAGTTGAAAAAATATCGTATATTCGTAGCTGAAAATCGACATCGAGTGACTATCGCTTCATAAACAGGGCATATATATTTCGGACCAACTGGCACACAATAACCTATGATTGAGTTTACGCGATAATTTAAAAATTACTTTTACGATCATGCTTTGACTACTCCTTCTTGGTAGAGATAAATCGGATTTCAGTTAAAATTTTGTACTTATACAAGGCACGAGGAGCATGAGGTCACAGTAATCGAAGTAAGCACTGTAGCTGTGGCCGTAAAAAATATAAATGAACACGATCTCAGTAGTTACGTGATTTTATCAATTTTGATAAAAGAATAAGAGCACAAATTTCAAGACTAAAACAAACAAACAACAAGACGATACGATGTTTGATGATTTCGTAGTCCAATTCACACTGCACACACACACACATACACGTGATAAAAAGTATCCAAGCCGTCAGATACGTGACGCGCGAGGTGACGTGACTAAAATTCGTCTTCAAGTAAGTACGTGGAGTAACGTTATTAATCAAAACAAAAATATCAGCCGACAGGAGAGTTTGTACATTAATTTGAGGAGCGAATAACGATGGAACAATTCATCAGTGCGCCAATTAAATTTTTTCCAAACACGTGTCAGCTGTTAAAGCTTTAAAATAAAATAAATAAAAAAGTCGCTGCATGGTTACTTCACGTCCAAGGGATCACGAACGTCGCTGTTGCAGGAGTTAGTTGCACGTATATGTATGTATATCTGATGACAATCGAGAAGGGAAAAAACGTGACATTTCTCCTATAGGCACATAAATAAAATATTAAACATTTGGTGCACACGCGCGCGCTTTCGTTCGTGTAATTATAGTTAGTATAATGTGTTGTGTATAATATTATATACTCTTACCATATACACCGCGAGGATAGGTGAGCAGAGAGTTGGATTAGGTACAAGGGAAGGAAAATGAAAACACGCGAACGGGTGCAGTACTTACATGTGGAAAAAAAAAAAAAAAAAAAAAAACGGCTTATTATATACCGCAATACAACACAGTTTTTTTTTTCTTCATTCGTGCGCGCAATCCCACTCTACATGCGTGCATGTGAGAAAAAAGCTTGTCGTCGCGTGTCACGGCTCTCTCGCCTGCTTTCAGATTTTTTGTTTTTATTTTTTATTTTTTATTTTTTTTCGCTCACCTAAATACAGAGAACATAAATATATTGATACACGCGTTGAAACGGATACACACGCGAAATTGGCCAACTAGAGAGCGCAGTCACGTAAGGAAGGTCTGAAAACGAGATTCCAAGGTATGCAAATACTTAAATTTGTTGGTGTTATATGAGCTATTCCACGAAAAATATTTGGGTTTGAGATTTCTAAAATTAAAAAAAAAAAAAAAAAAAAAAAGTATGAGACGCATCTTTGGGACGATTGATTAAATCCCCTGTGAGACTTTGGTGTACAATTTGTGAGCATATATCAAGTAAGGTGTGAGGCACTTTTTTCAGTTTTTGTAAGCTTTTCACTAAATTTGGTACCCTTTCGTAATCATCGACAGAAATTTTCAATGTTTTTCATATTTCACGATAATTTTTGTCGGAATGTTTGGCTTATCCTAAATAATTATCTTGTGCATCTTCCAGATTTCGACTGAAAACATAGCAAACCTTGGAAAAATGAGATTTTTAAGCTCTACGAATTCAGACATAATTTACTTGGCACTTGATTAGCAAACAGTTTGAGCAAGAGATAAGAAAGCAAAAAAAAAGTTTGTCATATGTGCCAATTTTAAATGTTCATATTCGGGAATTTCCTCATAATGCTAAAGGCAGGTAAACAAGAAAAAAGCATTCTTTTTCGTGTACAGACAAGCCTAATACTACTATTCCCTGACTTATAAAATAAAAGAAACATTTTTTTAGGGAATCATTCGCATACCCGCGTGTACACAATTAACTGCAGTGCAGCCTTGATTTCACGGCCCGAGCACGTGAGTTACTGTAAACTGCGGTTTCCAACGAAGCTAAGGCTTACTCCAGCAGCATCGTCGCCCAGGACAATGTAACACGCTATACCTATCCACCGCTGCCGTTAAAATAATGCAACCGATCAATACTTATATTCGGGGGAGCCCAATTTAGCGCGTGACACGCGAGTTCGCGCCCTAGGAGTAACTGTATGCCCGTCCTCATCCCTCGTCATCCGTCCCACCGTCGTGAGGTTGTTCACACTTTCGCCCTACATATTTTTTTTTTTTTATATTATAGTGCTCTACGTCCGGCTCCTTTAATAAGGGCACTACTATGGGCACTTAGCACTTGGGAGAAGGAAGGGAAGAGGGATGGGAGGCCTCCCATCACTGGGAGGGGGGTAGGGGGGAAATTAGGCAATTTTGCTGCGAGAAGGTCGCCTAAACCCTCCTCGAGGAGCATTGCGTGGTGAAAAAGCGCATGTGAAATATCACAGAGGTACTTGCCCGAAAAAGTCGCACTATGGCCGGGAATTGAACCACGGTCTCCCGCGTGCCAATCCACGACATAGCCGACCGAGCCACCGCGCGCTCTTTCGCCCTACATATATACGTAACAATCTCCGAAAAACCATCGTTGAGAGGGAAGCTTTGAACGAAGATTTTTTTGCGTGTCACACTTTACGAGCCCATGCTCTGTGCAGTATTGTCTTTAACTCGGTTCAGTCGGTGTAGCCTGTACTCAGCGGCAGACCCTCATTTTCTTTCTGAGAAAACTTACCTACGCTAAAAAAAAAAAAAGACTTATTATTTTTAATCCAATCTTAGCTTATTTATACTGAAAGATTACAACCACAAGTTTTACTCAAATACTCTGCTCACCACATGCAACGTAAAAGAGACAGGTGTTTCCTACAAAATTTGGTCATGCGTGTAGAAAGTAAAAGAAAAATTTAATCTTTTGGATGTGATTTGCTGAGTAATCCCCAAATGATTTTTTACAATACTGATCGAGATTATGGACTCACTGGAAAGAAATTTGCATAATTTCATTGAAGTTTAAAAAAATTTTATAGTATAGTTTTACTGTAATTTTAAAATCTTAAAAGATTGAGTGTCTCGTGGCTGAAGGCGTTTTCGATAGTCTTTTATTTGTGGTTCGTGGTGTAATCAAGTCAAATCACGTGGTTCATAGGTTCATTAAAAAAGGAATTGCATTACTTAAAGTCATTAAAACAAAACTGTAAGCTTTATTTGACTTTCATAAAATGTTGTTTAACTTCGTAACAGCTGTTTCGGTACGCTGTACCTTCATCAGAAGAATCGCAAACAGATAATACACAAAATTTTATGAAAATCAAATGAAACGTATAGTTTTATTTTTACAGCCCAAAGTATATCACGGATTTTCATCAAGTAAACACCAAAACAATTGAAATTGCATTAAATTACCACACCTACAATATAAGTAATCCAGAAAACATTATTTTATTAATTGTTCTTGTTAACGAAACAATTAGCTAAAAACTATATTTCGTTAAAGTTAATATAAAAATTGAGAAAGTTAAAAAAGGTTAGCAAAACTTTTATCTCTTTGGGCAGAGTTGTACTCAAATTGACTAGTAATAAAAAATATTTACAATCAATTTTTATAGTCATAACAAAAACAATCACATTGCCATTGTCATCACATACATGTGTAGACTTGACATACCATTTATTGTGTAAAGTAGAAACTATCGGTAATACCTACAATTTATAAATAATTATTCAATGACATAAATACATCTTAATTATAATATTGTAAGATTATGTTTAGAGTTGTTGTTCTAAGGGCTGTTATAGTTAGAATAACAACAGAGTAGTAATAAAGTAAAAGGTCTATAGGCTGATTTAATTTCAAAGTTAACAACCAATCCAATATTAAGCTCAATCAGCTAAAAAAAAACAAAAATGTCTAGTTTTCAATAATAATCCAAAGATTTTATAATAAAATGCACTGTTATGTGCTGTGTAGAAATTTTGTAACCATAAGAGTTAACGTAGTGTAGGAACTATAGGTAGGTTCAGGTGATTTTTTCAATGTCTTACACACGTATTTAATTTCAAACGAATTACAATTTGAAGTGCTTCGTCATGCAACAATATTTTTCACATCAATTTATTATTTTTTTAAAATACGTAGCAAACAGAAGCAAAATAATTTATCGCCAGAAAATGAGTAACTATAAGTGTAAGTTTCATACTTATTTATTTTTACAAGTGCTGTCGTTTTTGTCACTTTTCCCTACATTTCATGATTTTTAAGAACCTGCACCATCTTCTTTCCCTCTATCTTGGCTTTTCATCTATGGCCTACGGTCAACTTCATCGGATGGAATAAAAAATTTTCCAAACTCACTTCTTATTTCACAGTAAGAGGGCTTTACTTTTACGAGATGAATAATGTCGCTACTTCAGCGGTGCCGTTGGAATATCGGGTATGGTTGGTTGGAAAAATTTAGTTTTTACGTTTTTTCTGATCAAGTTGGACCACAAAGATGAGATTACGTTGAGAATCTCGCAACGGGTTAATTTGCAATCATCTCGCGTTCCGTAACTTTAGCGCGTAACCCTTTGGATACTGGTTTGTTTGTGAAAATTTTTTCACGCAACCACTGGGATGATGTTCCAAACATACTTACTGATTTGATGATTAACAGCACTTGTATTCAAACACAAGCGTGCCAATTTCACAATGAAATGGCACAATAATGGTATTATAGATTCTTATTCGTCAAGTGCACACCAACATTGTAGTTTTGCTCGGGGTGAGACTGTCAGGAGCTCGGAGGTGCTCCACGACCACTCTCGCATTACCACACTGTATATTGATCTGTACACGTTTCAACGAAGAGCTACACGTACTCCTAGAGGCCTCGGAGGGACTTTGAGCACCTCCGGTTTTTTGCCCCCCGAAAACTGGTATGAATTGACGAGGGTGTAAAAATCCGAAAAAAAAAAAAAAAATTTAAAGATTGCAGTGTTCTTAACCTTAAAACAGCGTTAAACCTACCACTAGAGAGATTCCTCGTCCTTCAAAGAGACATCGAGTATTAAACACAATTTTTGAAACAGACCCATGATTACTGTAAGGTCACAAAAAAAAAAAAAAAAAAAAAAAAAAAAAAAAAGTCAATGCACAGTCAATACTAGAAAAAGAAAACAGTACTTTACACGTCTCAAAAACCAATTAAAACACGATTTCGTGAGCGTTTGAGCCAAGGAAAACAGCCGCTGCACAAGCAGCTGCTGTTAACAGGACTGAGAACGCAGAGCATCAGACGCGGTGTACCATTACACGCTGCAACGGTATATATGTATATATAGAGGAAATGGTATGTACATATAGGTATATATAACACCTCGAGTAGGGTATACTGGTATAGAGGCCATGAACGTGAACCCTCGCTTCTTTCGTTTGTATGTATATGTAATTGACAAAAAAAGGGCGTGGAAGTTACATTTATGTCCCTTTGGAAGAAGTGGGAAAGATACACTCTCGAGGTATATATAGAGGAGCGATCCAAGAGGCTGTTGGTCCAAACTTATTATGAGTGAAAGAAAGTTGGCTGCTGCACTAATTGCGAGCTGCTGCACGTGACATTCATTAGTTTTATTGTGTATACAAGCTGGTATTGTTTAAATAGGGTAAGCAAACAAAGTACCTACATTTACTTGAATTGTCCATAGGAGAGTTATCCGTGAGACTAAACGTATATGGGGTATACACATTCATTTTTTTATTTTTTTTTTATACCTGTACACACTATCGGGCGCGCAGAGTTGGATCGTCATTCGAATTCTTGACAAATGATCGTTAGCGCGTCGCTCGAAATTCTCGAGCCAGTCATGTCTAATAAAAACGATTAGTCATGCAAATATTATTGAGATATATATATATTTTTTTAATCCACATCGCACCAAACCATTAAAATTCAATTTCATTTCCAAAATAGGAATAAAATTGTGTTTCCTCGTATTCCTCAAGCCTCGCAAAACGAAAGAATTAGGCAAGAGAGAGAGAGAGTGATATCTGGGTCACTGACATCTGCGTGCAAAGCGCGCGTGGTCTGGAATTGAAATTAATTAATAAGGAAGCGCTTGGCCGACGCTTGCGGCATATATATATAAGACCGGTACACGCAACGCGCCAATCTTGGAGTTACTATACCGTACTGTGCGGTGACGGTACATCGCGCGTGATTCTGTTATCAAATCGATCATGTATGATTAATAACGTGCTTTTCGCTGATGCCGATGATAAGATGCGCGATGGAGTTGCAACGATCCGAATGGATTTGGGAGCGATAATCGTCAGCTATGTGTATAGGTGGTAATTCATTGTACAAATGTGACGATAGCGTGGCAGTGATCACGACAGAGTTAGCGAGAGGGGTTTTCCAGTGGCGCTTTTTGTTCTTGTCAACCTTGATGTCTTGACTTTCCTCCCGACGAGCACGTGATTCGAGATTAGTTGAAAATTTCAACCTTTTCCGGTTTGATGTCGGTTGCGCTTTGAATATTGTATTTACATTGGGTGATACATTAGCATGGGTGATGGGTGACGCTTCAAATGCGAATGATATCGAGGGGTTTATTTTAACTCGCGACTTTTTTAACTTTATTGCCTAAAAAGTCTATTTCACTTAAGCCAAACGTGAATTTTTTATTTTTATTAGAACTTTTAGTAGCTGGTTTAAGGAATTTAAAGTAACCTATGTACATAATATGGTCTTCCTGCAAATTTTATTTACTTTAAATTTTTTCATGTGTGTTATTTAGAAGTACCTAGTAGGTACATCACTAGTTTTCAAAAAACAATCAATTTAAAAGAAGGCCTGATTTTAAATTTAGTTATGGAAGCCAAGGAACAACAGTTTCGTTCGCCAGAGAATTAAGAACGGATTTCTTGTGCATGCTTTTATTTTTGACAAGTTTCCATTTTAAGCTTTGAATCACTCTGTTGTGTGTGAATTGTGCAATAGTAAACTACTTGTATTACTTATGGACATTTCCAAAAAAATGCTCGTTTCCATATCAAGACATCGAAAATCTTCTCAAGGATTAGCGTGATTAAATAAATTTTTTTTCGTAATCTAGCCTAATGTACGTGAGCACGCAGTTTTTCCATTAAAAAAGGTCAAGGTATGCCAACACATAATTCATACCCTATTCTAGCCAACACGAAATTTAATATAAATACTTAGCCGTAGTATCTTACGGTGATTTTTAAAGTAAAAATGAAAAAGTATGCCCCAGCATAAAGTAAATCACGTAACTTTTTTATGTAAAGTAAAAAATTGGCTCTTACAGAGAGTGGAATTTTTTTTTTTATGAAGTCACAAATTATTATTTTCAAATAAATAAACTTTTTGGCACCATCGTGTTTAAGAAAAAATATCTTTTAATTCTTTTCAAAGATATAGTGAACTATATTTTTTAAAGTGAAAAAATAGTATACACTACACACCAAATAAAGTGAAAATTTAATTTCAAAATCATATACAACGTACGCGTAGTGATTATGTGGTTCGTCACTATTATTGCCAGCAGTAATAGGAAAATAGAACTCTCGCACGCACTTGATACAACGCCCGTGGAAAAGTCGAGAGTGCATCGTACCATGTACGGGCTGGAATTCCGTTTTCCTCCCGCGTAGGAAATAATGACTTTTTCATATTCCTTGATTACAGGGTTTACGTTGTAGCACAATCTGTGGAGCAAAAATCTATTTTCCTCCTCACGAGAAAAGTGTTTCAGTATGTTCTGCTGGAAAAAAAAAAACATTCTGAGCCGAAGGTGAATATTTTATAGGATTTGTTTGTCATTTCGTACTTTCATTGTTCCACGTAGTACTGCAGTTTGAACATTAATCCACGAAAGTATGTGCGAGTGTGTATGGAAAACACCTTCTTACTGAACGTGACGAGAAAATTTTACATGTTTGATATTCATGTACGATGTTAAAAATATTATTTTATACAAGCACAAATGCTTTTGATTTAAAAATTTTTTCATGACGTGAAATAAAAAATAAAAAACCCACCTTGAATAAACCTGACCAATCGTCCCCAATGAATTGGATATTGCCTGAAGCCCTCGATGTTTAAAATACCTTCACTTGTCACGAAAACGTTGTTATAAAGTATTTCCGTTGTGGACATAATTTAATATTACTGAGATGTACTGCAGTTAAATATAATATAAAAAACATTTTTCGATCACGTTAAAAATTTAAACTTTACAAACATATGCTTTACGGTATGTACAAACAATTGAACTTCCGAGTTGAAATCGTTCAAAAGTGAAAGTTGACTTGAGCAATGAAGATCATTTTTTTTTTTACAAGTAAGTTTTGTAAGATGTGGCACTTCCTTCCACCCCTTATCTGGAAATCATTGTCATTTATTTAATTTAGTACTCTTCATTGTCAATTAAATACTGTAAATCCAAACGTGCTATTAATTTTTTATGAGCAAAAAAAATCTATTTAACATAAATTGTTTTGGACACTCTATAGAGTAATGATCGAACGCATTATAATTCTAAAAAAATAATGAGGAACACATATAATTGGAAAGAAGAATGGAAATCATAAAAAATGAGCAAACAATAAGATTTTGATAAACCTCTGTGCCAAATAATTGGAAGATAAGAGGCTTTTTTTAGGGTCTAACTGTATACAAGAACATCTGAAAGCCAAACACAGTAATGAGCTTCTCCGGTTCAACAATAAAACCACCGCAGCCACACCAGCAACAGACCCCCAATCGAAAAAAAAAACTCTCTACTCAACGGCCAATATTGTCAGCAGAAAACGTACAAACTCCCCGCAATATCTCTGATATTCGAATATCGATAGTATGCTCTGCAGCAGCGGTATCTCCCAGTAATGACTTTGTACCTTGCACGGATTCTCATACGTACAAAATTTTTTTTCTTACGTATTCCTGGATTTTCAGCCCCAAGAATTTTAGTTCAACTTAAATTTTTTCACATGGAGAAGGAAATTGGATAAGTGCGCAATCGGTGTACGTTGACGAAACTTTTGTTCGCGTTTGAAGTACGATTTAAATGGAATGTTGAAACCATTTTGAGTAAAAAAATAATGAATAATGCATATTACGAAAATTTTTAAACTGTCACAAACGAACTTTCTACAAGTTTTTCGCTAAGTTTAAAATGAGTCACGCCAACAAGTTGGTACTGTTGGTATAGTACCTACGAGGATGTACGTGAATGTAAATGCATTTAAAACGTTAAAAGCACGTTTTTGGAGAAAAAGAAAGAAGCGCCTCGAAAACCCTCAAAATCCAAAGTTCCCTCGACTTTCTCACTTACTCAACCCACTTTCCCTCTCTTTTTCCACTTTTCCCGCAGTTTCTCGAAAAATCTGCAAACAAAATGAACGTTCCGCGGCCAGTGCACGTATTACATTACATACAAGGTAAACGTGTTTTCCCCCGTCGAAATGCAAACGGTTTAATCACAATAGTTTGAATTTTATTTTCGCCTAAGTAACTCATTGGTACGTTGGTTTTGAAACTTTGAGCTTTGCATGGCGCAGAGCTTGATTTTAGGTAACGAGGAAGAGCTTTGAGGAATTAAATTTGAAAATAGACTGCTGCCGCATTTGGAAAACCGCGGTGGCGCGAGGAAGGTGAAAATAAGGTAAGTATACCCTCACTTGCGCGAAACCTGCCGCACCGCACGAGAGGGCAATAATTTAAGTATACGTGTACATACACGTGTGTGTACAGTCGAAGGCCGGCTGCTGCGCGCCTGCCCGGCACACCGGATGCGAATGTAAGTATGTTAATAACCCCGAAGTGTGTCGCGCTAGAGGCCGTTAACTCCTTCGTCGATCCTCCCGCCTCTTTCTCTTTCTTCCCGTCGTCGCTTCATTCCTCTCCGAGTGCCATGCGTTGCAGCTACGAGTACAAGTTTCCATCTCCAAAAAACCAAGTAGCCGAAATTACGAATTGTCTTACAGGTATACCAACTCAATGCTCAATAATATTAGTACAACCAACTACCCCTTGTTGGAGTTGGAAGTACGAATGAGATCGAAAGTTATGCAAAATGAATAACATAGGGATATCAACTATGAAAGCTCCATTATATGGTTTCCAAATTCGATATCACAATTTTTGTGAAGAGTTACAAGCCGAAGACAAACACCACTTATAGAACATTGATTTTTTAGTTTGAGCAGAATAGGTTGCCAAATTACTGTTCCAAATGTCAGTATATTTCTACAGAGATTTTGATACTCACACGAACTTGAGATTGACTATGCTACTGTACCTATAACTTGATTGCAATAACACTGATTTTTTTTTTTCAATCTCCGGACTTTGCGTCGGTCTCCTCTAACATGTGAGATGCTCACTCATGTAAGTATAAAAAAAGTGAAGAGATAAAAAAAGAAACATCGTTATTTAAATATGCTTCAACCAGTATATTATTACACTTTCGTTTGCTCGCTATACCAGGAGGAGAAATCGATTCGTGTGTTTTTGTCAATCGACGCAAAAAATAAACGACCAAGCACTGATGTTTACATTTGCAATAATCGAATATTAGAGTGTACATTCGGATCATACCTATTCCATAAAAACACGATATTATGATATCTACTACCTCTTCCCATTGCTACAGTTACAAAAGTACGTGATTAAGTTTTTTTTGTTCACCCAACACTTTGCTTTGTGATCTACAAAGGATTATTTCCAAGGTCAACCCAATAAGTGCCAATCATCGATCGGTTGGCTTTCCAAAGCCTCGAGTGGGCAAGTCATTTCAACGCCGTATAAACCGGTAACCGACGAAAATCGGTACCGGCACCCATGAATCACCGCCACGACGATCCGACTGGCATACATTCGATTCGCAAAAAAAGGACACCGCGCGATGCCTTGTGTGTAAGTATACAAGTGTAGGTACACTTTCACGCAACCCCGTCGGAATGTTAATCTACTCACCGTTAGCCTCTTACGTGGCGGAATTACTTTGCTGAAGAGGAAGATACAGAGACAGGAAAATAAACAGTTTCGTTGTTGGCAACATTGAGTGCCAGAAGTTTAATGAATATTTTGGTCTCTCGTGATTTGTTTTACTTGCCGCTTGCACCTTCCCCCTAATTCTTATCCCAAATTTCCAGCCCGTTCTTGTTTGCTCCCCAGCCGTTGTCGCAAGAACATTTGTACTTTATTACCGTGCACATCCCTGGTGACTGCACTTGGTGTCTGTATTGACGATAATAATATATTCTTTCCTTCGCAATAAAACGCATAAAAATGGGAAAAAGAAAAAACCAATCGCTAGTAAGTGTATAGCAAACACACACCAACGCAACATCGGTATATTATAGTATAGCATCAGGTTCAGTGTCAAGCTGTCGGGGCCACGCGTAACTCTCTCTTTTCTCAACTCGAACATATGTATGTATACTGTGTATTATGTAGATCAGTAGGGGCACACAAAGTTGCCGTCGTGCGGTACACCACGGAACAAGAGGACGACTCTCCGAAGCCCCACGTGTAATTGCACGACTCGGCGTTGTCCTCCAAACGAGTCTTTTGTGGATACAACCCGTTATTAACGACGATCTCGTAAATATTTGAAGGAAAAAAGTGTCACACGATGACGGAGGGGGTGGAACATTAATATGAAGGCCGAGTTTGTACGTGCGCTCCACGGGATTATTCAGCAAAAGTCAAAACTGAATATCATCAATCGCGTGCACGTGCGTGCTGGCGGGACCGCGAGGCTTTAAAACTTCGAAGGGAGGTCGTCTGGTTGGTCGTATCGGAATTGTAATCCGTAAGAGTTGAAATTTAAGTTTACGTGATGGTGTCCGTTCGAGGTTGCTGGTCCTTGCCGAGGACGTACCGAGTATTAACGCGATTCATGACGAGTTTACGATGGATCGTGATGTTTTCCTCTCGATTGGTTTTTGTAACGAGGATTTTTTGCGCGCAACTATGGGCGTACATTACAATAAAATTATACAAGCGTTATTATTTTTTCATAGCTTTCTTTGGGACTGCTCAGTACTTAGGGTGGCTTGGGCGGTTGGTACCGTACCAAGGGTAGGGTGCCACAAAGGCCCCTAAAACATCAACGCTTTTCCACGGTAAACTTTTCAATAAATATAGTTATTTCGATAAAACCAAAGTACGAGATCAAGAAATTGACAGAAAAGTACCGTGAAATAATAATTGTGAAAATTGGGAGATGTAAGGCAAGCCAGATTAATATTTCATACTTTTCTTCTGATTTTCTCTCAAGTTAAGTCGTTGACCCTATATTTTTAAGAATTCAGTAGATTCTTTGTAAAAAAAAATACACGAGAACTATTTAACATTTTTGAGGGTGATCAAGTACTTCTAGAGTTATAGCCGTTTTAGTGACAATTCCCATAAGACTTAAATTGGTGAATTTTCAGCAGCGATTTGCAAAAAAATTAAGTCGTCGATCCCAGTATTTTTTTATCGCAAATGAATTTGGCATACTTTATTTACATAATTCCACAATTTCTGAGGTTTTGATCAAGCTGATGAAAATCGCCCAAGCCACCTTAACTTATGCGTTTAATCTCGAAACCATGTCGCGTTTCCGTTACTCTCAGATAGCAAGTAATGCGTAACACCATATCATAACGAGGAGCTATTTCAGTGGTGAGGGACGTATGAAAAAACCAATTTTATACCATATATATTGAAACCAAAGGAATTTTGCTGCAATTTCGTGAATATTAATTGGACTTTTCCAAGTTTACTGGATTTTCAGTATAATTTTTCAGTGAGTTAATTTTAGAAGGCCCAAAAAATTGATTGAGTATAGGATTTAGATATTTGATTAGTTTAGTCTTATCATGTAGTTTGTTAAAAGTGGGTAATTTTAAATCGTTTCAATTAGGTATCAATAAATATTAGAATATTGCGGAAATGGATTAACAATTGTTTTTGACAAATGGTAATACGATTTATCTATATTGTAAGGTGAGGAAAAGTGATCAAGGGAATTGTAGAAATTAATTGAGGTTAAGAAGCACAAAACGTGTGATGTACGATTATGCTTCTACTTGAGGAAATAGTTATAAAAAAAAAAAAATCATAAATCCATGTAATTTCTTCTCGAAAAGTGACACCTCAAGTAAAACATCACGACGAAAAAAGTAAAATTTCCAATAAATACAAGTATGAATCGTAGGCAATCTCAAAGTGAGCACAGCTATTTAAACAGTGGCTCAAAACGTCATTGGCATGACGATCTTCTTCTGTTTACTTTCAGCTGTACAAAAGCCAGCAAAAGACGCCGCGGGCTGGAAATCGATTTCTCGACAATAATGGTGAGCATATACCTGTGTACATTATGTATACTTTTATCTATAGATGTATAGTCGTGTGCACGATGAACTCTGATATTTTTAGGACGCTGCTCCTTCCCTCGAATAAAGTGAAAAGAGAGAAAGATTTATGAATATCGAGCTCTTGGCATCATCGAGTGATTTATTCTTTATAGACATTATTATGCCTAAGTCATGAAGCGTAGGAGCAAAGGAATATTGACAATGATCTATAATTATTGAATAATTATGCCAGACCTACCCTATGACGGGAATGCCCTTTAGGAGCTAAGCAGGTGTAATATCTTCTAAAACACGTATTCGTTAATTTGTAGTCATCTATGGTACATAGTGGAAAAATAATCGAGAAAGAAGAGTCGAAAATTTGCTACAAGTAATATATGTTTGACGAAAGATTTTTTATTTTTTAATAATTTCTTGTAATATCATATGCAGGATCCATTTCTCTGAATAAGATACAATCTATGAATGCATACAGCACATAAGAGATTAGGTTTTACACGCTTTACATGATTTTCAAGATCGCTTGACACGACTCTGGTATTTGTTTTTATAGAAAATTTTGTTCAAATAATTTTTCTTTACAAACAAGCAATTCAACAGCATAAGAGGCAAGTGTACGATGCATTTGATTCTTATAATTTTTTAATTTGTGAGAAAAAAGAAGATAATACGGATTAGAAATAATTTAAAAAAATTTAGTAAACGATTGCATGCTTTGGACAGTTTTCAGAATCTTGACATAAAAATCATATATAGATGTAATACTAATTTTTAAAAAATCAAATGAATACCATTGCACGTAAAAAGAAATTTTTCCTTTAGCATATCCTTACAATATCCCGGAGAAGATTTAGTATGCTCTTTAACGTTAATCACGTAAAAATATAAATTTGTTTACCTTTTGCGTTAAAGTTACTCGAGAACTTGATTTAAAATAAATCTAGTGACTGTTCATCCCTTAGCTAATTAAATATCAACCGAGCACTAGCTTCACAAGATCTACTGTCAAATGTTACTTTACAGATACTGTACTCGAGTATAGCAGCAAGTGCTCACTGTCCGAACTAAGAGAGAAAGAAAATAAGAAAGTGGCTCGCGAATCGAAAAGGCCAAGAGGGAGAAATGGAAACGCTCGCATTCGCACAACCTATATCGAGTCAATTGTGATTCCCAGTGGCGTCTTGCGTTACCTTTTCGCATATCCAATGGGCAGAATGGACGATGTGTGTGTATACCCATTCACATACGGACGATAAACGCATTAACGTCAGAGGAGACAGAGGTCCAAAAGAAAAGTTTACTTTTCCTTAATTCCCCCCCCCTTTCTTTCCTGTCATGCATTATTTTAATTTTTAGTGAGTGCCCATCCGAGAGTATCAAATGAATGTACACTTCAAAAGTTCTGTCCCCCACATGAAACAGTAAGAAATAAATATAGTTCTAAATGATTGTTTATGAAGAAATTATTTCCGTATAAACTTTTAAGCGTATAAGCTTCTTGAAACAGTAAGAATTTTTATTTGATTTATGTTTTCGTAAAAAAAAAAAACAAAAAAAAAAAAATATCGTGAAGTACTTTTTTAGGTAAACCTTCTTTAGTGCTTAATGATTTTTATGCGTGCTTGTTACGATTGTAATTTTAAAAGCGCAATAAAAAATTATAAAAACACATTTTGTAAGTGGTTATTATTACGTTGAAAAAATGAGTTTGCACAGCTCATAAGGTAATCATTGGCACATTGTCCCAACATAGTAAATCAAAGTTACTGAAAACTATACATTTAATTTTTATTTATATTGATTCGCGAAAATTAATACCTGAAAGCATAAACAACTCATAAACAATTGAATGGTTTTCTCGCATGACAATGCCAATTTTGTATGGAAGTTTTGCAAACATAAAATTTAATTACAAGTTTCCATCAAATAATTAATTGAAATCAAATCAAATACTTGTACGACAACGGGTGGTAATAAAAAATAAAGCCATTTTAAGTATACAAAAATACAAGGTAATGATCGATTTAATGTTTTTTATTGGTACCATTGGATGTAAAGCACATTGTAACAGTTTCTACAGATGCGTCACGTAGTTCGGAAATCAGAAGCAGCGTTGTATTGTTTTCGCTCCATTAGCGGAACACACTATGTCATCATTCATAAACCCCATCGTGTATTTCGCATTTGCTGTCCCCCACTCTTCACTGTACAGCTAGAGTTTTTGAACTGAAAAGCAATGCTTTCTTAAATAAACGTTTCAACGTATCTCTGATAAAACTCACATATTAGAATGGATTATTTTCAGTAGGAAGCCTTTGATACTCCTAAGGGAGGGGTCGCTAGGTTCACCCTGAACTATTCACAAACTTAATCTTCTTTTCACAAGTTTAAATTTTTAAATGCTCTTTTATACGTATGTGTTTATTTTATTAGGAGATAGATTTCTAATGACGCCAGAAAAGAATCTTTCGTAATTGAGTCTTACATTCCCATTTCCAACCCGTATTTTCAATCATAATCTTTTTTTGGTATTGATAATTGATAATTGAGGCTTTGAAAAATTTTTTAGATGCACTAATTCGTTGATTGAATTTTTTTTTATATCATCTTTGTTCTATGTACCACGTACGTGAGGACCATCCATGTATACCTGGATTTCGTCAAAATTCCAAGATTAAATTTCATCAAACATGGAAATTACTCTTAGCTACTTTCTAATTCAAAGCTCTTTGAGTAAATGATAAGTTGATCGTAATTTTTATCACAAAAATTATATCGACGAGTTAGAGAAAGAGTCTTTTTTTGGGTTACAAGAGATATTACAAGAAAACGAAGGCCATTTCAAATTTTTGAGGGAAATAAAAAATCTTTGAAAAAAAAAAGAAGTTTTTTACACTAAAGTTAATTAATTTGGTACTATGTGTTGAAATAATTCATATTGTAATTCTGGACTAAAATTGTACTACTGTGAATAAATTAGTACAATTAAAGAATGTACAAAACATGTATCTAAACACGTAACATCTTGTACGTGTGTTAAATTGATCAAGTAATACATTAGAAAATCAATTCGATATAATAATGTTTGTTTGCAAATAATAATAGTAATTAAAATTCAATATGTTCCGTTACGTGGCTAACATAATTATTATTGTTATTATTTCTTTTTTTTTTATAAACGTTGAACTAGCTGTTTTAGAAAACCTTTGTTTCTTAATCAGGTGCAAATCAGTACTATAGAAATTATATTATGAGCGTTGGGTCAAAATTGGCCCTTTTTAGCTCTCGGCTGAAAGAGACCTTTCCTAGGGCACATCCGAAATGGAACCTTTGTTATGGGCAAATTTGAAATGTGTCCTTCTTGCTCACAAGCTACGTGATATTATACTGATACAGATACGTGTATTTGGAAGGAGATATTGATGATAAAATTATTTACGATACTTGCATATTTATACAATGCTTTTCTATTTTAAATCAATTTTCATTTTATTAGCGCACAGACGCACACATTACTACCGCTGGAACTAATGAATTTCAGTTTTAATTAAAATGAAAGACGACAATACGTTTTTCAAAGACATACCAACTGAATATTCATTAGTTTGATTATAGCATTATTTGAAAACTATTAAAATCTCTTTAAAAAACTTAACATGATTATAAAGTTACAAAAACATATTGGATTTTAAGCACCTAACTCGGACAAGAACATGTATGTGGAATGTCAGTAAGATTTATGTACTACTAGAAATGCTTAATTTTCATCGTTCGCTTATTCATTCATTAATCTTATGCAATTTTAAGGTAGTCTTACTGATTAGTTTTCATGAATTCAGAATGAGTTTTTGGATAATCACCTGTCAAATATTACTTTAGGGTTATTGTTAGTTCAACGTATTTTAAAAAAGAATCAAAACCGTTATTTATTTCATTCTGCGTAGCTATAAACTCTTTACAAAGCCATTGATAATACAAAAGCGTATAATACATTAACAATATCAAAGCTAAAAAAATCAAATATAATATCTGTTTGAACAAAATCATTTCTATCAATCAGCTATTCTGTTTTCATCAAAAGTAACGGCTATATATATATATATACCACAGTCTCAATAACTTTTTAAAATAAAAATGAACTTTTTATCGTGGGAAATTTGAAATTATTACTAGACTGATCCAAACTTAATTATTACATTTAAAATCGTTTAAAATTCAAATTATGCCAATGACAAAGACTAAAAAGGTAAAATAACTTTAAAAAATTCAAAAACCAGGGATACTTAGTTTATCTATTTATTTAATTTAGTACACATAAACTTGAAGCCCTTTAACCTAAGCTTTAACAACTGACGAAATAAAATGATCAGAATTAGATCCTAGTATCACTATTTTATTTTAAAAAAACTTCTTAGAATTCAAAAAAAAAAAAATTTAATTTTATGTGTCACCCTGGTATTTGTTCAAAATTTATAGGAAATCACATTTAAAAAAAAAAAAAAAATTATTTTCTCATAACTAAAAAATTTTATTGTTCAAGTTGAATTTTAGATTCACCACATCAGTGACGTACCAATGTGACCATTATTAGGCAGCAAAATTGGTGAATCAATACCTGACTGTAAATAATTATTTTTATCATGGGATCATATTGACGTTCATTATGTTTCTGTTGAAAAACAAGTAAAGGCGTTGATTAATAAATAAAAATATTATAAACATATCTTGGAATCTTATTCTTAATAGTAACAAAAAAATTATTATGATCACAATCAAAATACACTGTTTTAAGTAATTACCCAGAACTCTTTTTTATTCTCACTTGAATGTAATTTTTCATCAAACGTTATGTTCCCTTACCTAAAAATGCGTAAATAAGGTATTTTTCTATTTTTCAAATTAATGACTGATTTGGGTAACTTTCATAGTTATCAATTAACTGCATGCTGGAATTCAAAAGAACTCATGTCTATTCAGTTATATCTGAAAATTCTGTTGTATTAATTTAAAAAAACCCCTACAACAGTTTCTTTTTTCAGAGAGCGTGAGAGATAGGTTTAACGGTGGATGAGCGCATCCAGCATATTATCCGCCTCTAATCCAATTACAAGTGGTGCGCGGATCTGTCCGCGCTCGTGTTATCTTGTTACCATCATGACGAGCACATGCACGGAAGATCGAGTTCGAAGGCCTTTTGCAGTTATATAGAGATAGTCGGTACACATATGTACGCCAATGCAGTCACGTATGTGACATGTTCGAATGATACGAACGCGTGGAGCTGTTAAACATTGTACTCCTGCATCCGTCATTAAATTTAAGGTCAACAGACTGTGATGGTCTTTATTTAAATGTTAATCATCACGATACTTGAATATAATAAATTGATAAGGATTTTTTTTTTTTTAATATTCGCTTTGAGATACACTTGATTGTACAACTACTTCTTTTAAATTTACAGTTGTATGCGGACCAACTTTAATATAGCAGCCAAATTTCATCGGTCACAATATCGACGTTAATAAATAGTATACCAAACTCTACTTCGTGTAACTTTAAAACTATTAACCATGTGCTCCAAAGTTATCGGGTTACACAGTCTATTTTAGGAAAATACGAGATACGGTTTTACATTTATCTATAGTTGCTGATACGAGCACATAGCTGTTAGATTCAACTTTACGTGTGTATGAAGTCGAGATTTCTTTGATTATATTATATTTTTTTATGTTCGAACATACCTAATAAGTCAACAAGTGTTAGAGATAGTGAAATCGGTTCGGAAAGATCAAGGATTTTTTTAAATCATCTCAACATAAATAGACAGAATACGAATACTGCACAGTTAAAGAATCGAGTTTAAAAATAAGAATGTATGAATATGTGGATTATTTTTGACAGCCATAAATATAGTTTAAAATGTTTTCAAGTATATCAAAATCTAATCATTTAGATTTTTTGAGATGATTCTCTCAACTGATTGATTACAATCCATCTCTACACTTCTAATATTAAGAAAACATGCATTCACCTCAAGCCCCTTACTAAAAGACTCGAGAAAAAAATTAATTATCTGGGATACGCAATTCTTTCTACGTCAATGTGAAAATTATTATTATTCACCAAGTGCTACGACAACCTTACGAAATAAGTAATCTGTCAAACTCTCGCGCAGCGCCAATGGATCGAAGCGTCCTTGGAATTTAAAAGCCTAGAGGTCCATATTGTTTCATCGCTCGTGTCAACACGGGAGGGTAAAAAGGGTTTGCCGATACAATTAACACCTGCGCACACACGCCAAACTTTGTCGCGTAGGATATACGCAAGGAGGCGTCGAAAAAAGCCAACCGCAACTCTCCCGCAATGCAAATACTCCTCCCGATCGAGTCATTTCTCGAAATGGTCAGTCTTGGCTCTCGAGCCGCCGAGGAAAACCCATCAATCAGCGAAATCTTCCTGTAGAGACGAAAAAAATTTTAAAAAAAAGGTTGCACCGGCGTTTCGAGACGGGTACGATGATTTTTTCTCATTCGCTCGCTGACCCGGCATTGCACATGTATACCTGTATATAATATCGCGCATTTTACACAGGCGCAGAAGAGGAGGAAGGAAGAGAGCACGCGTCGGGGAAGGAGAGAAAGAGACGACGGCCGCGGGGAGAAACGGTGTCACGCCCTACTTTGGCGAGAGCGAGTCTACTGTGCGCTGCAGCGAGGTGTGTACATGTGTCGTGTGTGTTGCCGCAACAAGAATATGAGAGAAACAAGAGGAAAAAAAAAAAAAAAAAAAAAAAAGGGCAGAGTAAAAGTGGAGGGGTCGGATGCGCTAGGAAGTACTGTACGCCGATGGACCGCTCGATTTTACTTTAATCTATGCGCCAGAGTCCAAATGAGGAGGAGGAGGAGGAGGAGACGGTGTGTGTTGGAAGTACAGCACAGGACCCGCCGGTGATGGGTGGGGTGAAACTTGAAAGTGCCCGAGCTTTTTTCTCATTTCTCGGCTGTTGATTTTTGTTTATTTTTTTTTTTTTTTTTGGTTTTTACTGTTGCCGCTTTCTTCGGCTGCCCGTTGTATCGGCGTTTTTGGGTTAAACAGGGCAAAGGTCTTGCCGCTACTGATATCGGAGGATTAAAAGCCGAGCGAGCCTAGCTCTAAAAAGTACGTGTCTGGTCGAGGTATTGTACTTTTGAACTGGGTGCTGTAGGATTTTTATCGCGGTGAATCTTTTTCCACATTTCAATGGTCCAGTGTTGGATATGAAGTGTACCATAATTTTTTATTGTATTTCTTCGGGAGATATTTGCACTGTTTTATAAATGATTAAATAAACAAGGTAATGCTCCTGATGTACGAATTAACGTTAACAGCACGATATTAGCAAAGGTAAAAGGCTTTACGATAACAACAGTTTCGCGTATAAATATAAACACACGTGTGTTCTCTCGTCACTTTCTTTTACGACTCATATACGAGTAAATTTAGGTTTAATTTGATGACATGATCAACGTGAAACAAGATTGCAACTTTCGATTAAAATTTTGAATGTTCCGAATTACACTTTTTAAATATACGTGGAAGCAAATACTTATTTTTTGATTGATGAATAGTAATTTGTCCAAAATTATCATTTTAGTATCGTTAATGTGCATGGGATGAAATGATTTTAGTATCACATCGAAGATGTTGAATTATGAAACAAATCGATTGAATCAAATGGAATCGCCCAGAATCAGAACAAACTATATACATGAAAAAACTCTACACAATAACACAATTATGCACACAAGCACATGGTACACAACAAAAATATTCAACAGAATCATATCGTGAACAGTAAAATTCGACGAAATATGATTCCACACAGTGGTGTGATTAAACACTATATCCAACTCAAAAAGCTTTTGCACTGTCATGTAGTACTCTAGTTATCCTCATTAGTCTATTAGAAAAAGTGTTGGATATTTTAAATAAATCATCAAAATGTTTGTTAAAAATGTTTAAAATAATATTCATTTGCCAAAAATGTACTATCTTGAGGTGGATATATGTTTGTCCAGGATTGTACTGTAACTAGAGATGAAAAGTTTATCTTTTAGCAGCAAATATGTGCTGCACTGTTTGAAAATTCTTTTATTTTAAGATATCGAAAGAAAAAAAAAAATTAAATTTGCTCGTGTCTGGCTACTGCTGCGCTTTCGTTTTGGTTAATTGAAACAGCTAGTTTGCTAGTTTCAACTATAGTTAAATAGTTGGTGCAACTTTTCTTTATTTACTGAAATAGTTACTAGTTTTAATTATCTATTAAAGTCAAATGAAGTATTTATGTACCATAAAGTCGGTTGGTTTCTGTTAATCGCAGAAAAAACCTTCCACCACTACTCCAATGATGTTTGTTAATTAAACTTTTCAATCTCCTATTACCTATACGTCACACCTACGCAGCCACAGACCTACAAGTAAAGTGAGTTAGTGAACTGTCAAGTTTAAAGGACTCTACGGAAGATTAAATCGCGCGCGTCGGTACATCTATCGTCTGTCGACCTCCGTCACTTTTTCGAGCAATCGATGCACATGTATTCTTGGGTAAACCAAAATTTTCCAACTTTCAACCAACCGACGTTGATTACCTTAAAAAAAATAAAAAAATCCACCTCGTTTCGGTGATCCATCACAAGATTCCCGCCGAGGATGTAGAGGGACGTGCCTCTACCAGCGAAACCGCAAGCCTGAGGTGCATTGGTACGTCATGCACAGGTGGGAACGCATCAAGGGTAATGTAACGGTGTGCGTCGTTTGCTCCCGTATACTTGCACGACAGAGAGTTCAGTTATCAGTTTTAAGTTTTCAAGTAAGCGCCGAGCCCGCACTGTGGCAAAGAGCCGAGAGCAAGGCGTGTTACAGAGGTATCGCATGTTATAGAGAGATGACTCCCAAACATATAATATGTGATTTCCCTTCTCTATTTTTTCGAAACATCATTTAAACCCCCTTTTCCCCATATGGGTTTTTGAAGGTGCAGCTCCGTGTATACAGTTCCGATGATCGATGGGTGTATTATGAAACGCGTAGGGTTACCGATTTTTTTTTTATCAATTTTTAGTCACAGCTTAAATTTCACGAATAATTCTAGTTCCGCTTCAAAGACCGGGCGCGAAAACGAA
Source organism: Copidosoma floridanum (assembly GCF_036245765.1). Lineage (NCBI taxonomy): Eukaryota > Metazoa > Arthropoda > Insecta > Hymenoptera > Encyrtidae > Copidosoma > Copidosoma floridanum. Next base: position 2,077,999 of record NW_028321897.1, on the reverse strand, counting down.
TGCCTGTAACGAGGCTCGTACATCACTTTCCGCCAAGGCGTCAAATCCGTGTTCAACTCGCTATTGCGCTAAAAGCCATTAGGTTCAACTGTTCGTGCGGAAAAAGTTCCAACTTTTACTTGGAACCTTCAAATGATGCAAGTTTGTTAAAAGTTACTATAGGCATCCTAACTTTTTTCAATGCAGCGTTATTCATTTTGGAACGAAATTTCGCATGGATGTGTACATGTATACCTTATACACACGTACAATTAGTAGAAAACTTATTGTAAGCGACCTCGCGTGAAAATACAGTAGTTTGATACATTGTACGCTGAGAGAAGAAAAGTAATGAATTAATATTATAAAGAAATTCCAGAAAAAATTACCATTCTGCACAGTAAATCGGATACAAGCTGGCAAAAAAGAAAAAATTTTAATAGTAAAAATTATTGTTTTAACGATTAAAATTATAGCTCGAAAAGTAAAAATTATGGTTAGGACAGAAAAAATTATCATACTGGAATAGTAAATCGTAAAAATATTGGTTAATAAAATTTTCTTTTACGCATAGTAATTTACTGTTCTAACCATAATCTTTATTTTTCGAACCATAATTTTAACTGATGTAACAATATTTTTCACTGTTAAAAATAACAACTTCCCCTCTTTTGTCAGCTTGCATTCAATTTGCTGTGCGGAATGGTAATTTTTTCTGGTATTCCTCTATAATTTTTATTATTTTTTTCTCTCAGTGTATGTTGACGTTTAGATCAATATCTTCACCTCCTACCTATAATTTATGTCCAGCATGATGATGGCTCACATTTATGAGGTGTGAAGATTAGTGTAAAATTAACCAAACAGATGCTCAGGATTTCACGAAATTTCTCGAGATTTCTTGTATACATATATTTATTTTTAGCTTCTACGTGACTCGTTTAAATATGTTAGAAAAATCTCTTCACCGTTTTGTTAATGTAAAAAATCACTTGATAGTAAGTGCGTATTGAAAAAAAATTCTGCTGATTCCCAAAAGTCTGATTAATCATACTTCTGAACTTCATTTTATTGATACTTTGTTTCTCGATTTCCGACATCACTGAGAACTCGACATCAACATGATTCAGAATGAAGTAATGTGTTTTTTGATTACAATAATCTCTTCATTACCTCATCGTCGAACCGACTTGTGTGTGTATTGCTTGGTAAGAGAGAGAGAGAGAGAGAGAGAGTCGTACATCCACGTGGTCGCCGGCACCGCTCGCATCACCACCGCGCTTGCCTCGTGGGATCATTATATTTATTTGTACCTTGATAACTCGACCGCATATCGCCCAGGTTCGCGTAATACACGTGTACACACGAAGATTCTGCGAATGCGCTCCTCTCTCGCGTCATTTCACTGAATTCCAGCTCTGTATAGCACGAACTAAACGCTTACGAGGAAAAAAGTGCGCGATACTCGGCCTATTCTCTCTTGCATACGACGGCCGTGATAACGCGATTCCAACAAAAGTGTGTATACTCGGTTTTTAACACCTACGATTAGGTATGTAGGTGTATATCAACGCAGTCGATCATACGGTGTGTCGCGTAGCACGTGTAGTACACGAAAATTCATCCTCGATGTATTTTTTACATTGCACACGAGTCGAGTAAAAAAAAATAAAATAAAAAACTCGACGCATGAATTACAACGGGTATATTGTTAACGTGATGTCGTTTTTGATGTTTTTTAAAATTTATTTTCATTATTTCGCAAAACACGGTGCTGTGGCGTAACGTCACCCAATCGGCTCGTAAGGTCAACGATGCCTCTGTGTCTCTCGTTGTGCACTACATAGACTGAAGAATTGGAGGTGGTCATTGAGAGAAACCCCAGCAAGTACGATTTTCGTGACATAAACGGCACTGTCTTTTCAATAGTTTGTATTTGATTCAATTAGCCCCTGAAAATAATGCCTTATATATTTTTCTAGCGCCAAATAAAGGCTGGGAACACTAAAATCAAGATTTTACCCTATAAAGTCGTGCTTCAAAAACTTACTATTAAAATATCCGAGGTTCGAGAAACCCGCGTAAAAATTTTAAGTTTGGCCAAACTTAAAATTTTCACGGGGGAACGCACACAGTCAGAGACAATTTTTTGATCCGAAAATGTTCTAAAAACCGCCTGAACATTCGATAAAAAACAGATAAAAGAAGAAAAGAAAAAAATCGACTAACCAATCTGGACGCAGCCGGTCGACGTCCCCGCACCGTTTTCCCTGTCCACTGGTCAGCGAGAGATCACCATACGATAAAAAATCAATAGTAACGAAAAATTCCGAATTTTCCAACTTCCACTCTACCCGGAGGATAAAAAAAAACGGAGACGCGCACGATTCTTCGTCAAGAGATAACACTATCTCCCGAGGTTGCGAGGGCGACCCGTTATCGGGAAGCTAAACCAAAGAGATTGTCGAGCGATAACCGCAGCAGGTGATGTCTCCGTGTACACGCGCCCGTCACCGGCTGACTCGTTACTGCCGCAGCTTTGGGACCTCATAGTGGTATATAGGAAGGTGTGCCGCGACCGGCCGGCGAACGCTGCCCCACCATGTATACCCCACCTTTGCCATTGCCGCTATACGCTCGCTTACTGTATACCAAGAAAAAGGGGGGGGGGGAGGAGTAAAAGTCATGCTCGGCAAGTTTACGCATTATGAGTTTACTCCGTAAGTAACAAATTCGTGCAAAGGGAAAGAGAGGAGAGACAGAAGTGATTGGTCGAGCCTTGCGCGCAAAGGGAATACATTACGATAAGTACCGCGAAAAATGCGTGACATGGGTGGTGATTTCCTCTCATCTCAGCCTGACTTTCTTTGACGATTTCTGTTTGTTTTGCCTCTTCCCAGAAACTTGATTTCCATTTTTTGTCAACTGCACTCTAAATATCTTGGTTCCTAAACAGAAATCTAAAGAATAATGGTTTTGTTTTTTCGATATTCCAATGGTCGTACATTGCGTACCGGGTACCCTGAGATGAGGTTTTTGGTAAGTACTTGAAAAACACACAAATCTAGTTTAATACTGTTCTTACATGTGATTTGCATCGAATCAACTAGGAGTAAATTTTTTTTCTAATGATTAATACTGAATAAATACTGAAAACTATAATTTTATTTTCATTTCGTCAAAGATACCGACATTAGTGGTTAACAAAAAAAGACTTAAATAGGAAACTTTCATCTCTGGCGTTACGTCATTATAGCATTTTGTACACAATAAACGTTTAACATAGTTTCCATTTCAGTTTTTCATATTTCACTGGATCGATATATTCTATAATTTGTTATTATTTTTTCACTGGACAAGCACGTCCTGTGATGACATTACACCATTTAATCCTGAGTAGTTGTACATGCTATACTTTGATAAGAACCAAGATTTACAAGAAATAAGAGAGCGCATCGGTATAAGATTCCAATGGAAGTACCTCCAGTATATTTTCTGATCCCTTTGGTCTTGTTTCGAACATGATCATCACAACCTGCTCACCTAAGGTTCTTGTGACAATACCGTGTGCAAAAAAGAGACTCCACTTTTAACAATTCAACTCTAGATCCAGATCCCTCTTGCAGATGAAAGGTCTCTTGCTTCTGTTTCTTTCTCGTATTGCAAGGGCTTCTCCCCCCCCCCTCTCTCGCTTACTCTGGGTTATTCAGAAAAAGCTCATGTAATTTTTTTCCCGACGTTATTTTCTGCTCGTCGACTTCTGGTATAGGTATTACTTTGCGAGCGAATGACAAGTTATCATCCAACATTTAGAGCGTTTTTTAATCGTGGAATTCCTGCTGCCGCAACACTACAGAAATTTGTCCAGGGTCAGAATGATCAACAACATGTTGTATATGACATCAAGTTTTTGTGTTGTCAAGTAAAAAATTTTAACACGCCACTTGAAAAATTTGTACGATGAAGAGGAAACCAATTTTTAGGCATTTAACTACACATTAATACTTATAATTAGTGTTAATTGTTTATTTCATGGTAATTGTCTGTAGTCTATTGATTCTGCGATCACTTATCTTTCGTTGAAGCAATATTTCTTTTTGGTAAGTTTTTTTTTTATGATCACGACCAGGTAATCGTTGCAATGGACCTAATTTGGAGAATACCGTTGATATGGAATCAATTGGAAGTGCAATTTACGCAGTTTTGCCATCTACTTGTGACACGACTTCTCGTCTTGATGAAAAGTACCTTTTCCCTTTCATTTTCGGCAATTATTCAAGGTTTTATCCTTTAGCACCTTAATAATGCCATGTAACATTCACCACTGATTTTTTGATTGAAGAGCACCCAGAGAGTTTCACTGGATTTTACCAACTGGTTTAAAAAGAAATGAAAATAAGTGTTTTCAGGCTAAAATGTTGGAAAATAAATCCACTTAAGTGCAGACTCTAAATACATCGAATAGATATAGCACTGACAGAATTTATAAGTAACAAGAGGTTATAAATCGTTTGAATCTCTTATAATTTCTGTCTGCCACGAAGTGCCAAACAAACATATACGTGAGGAAGTCCACAAAAAATATCCCGTTTTTGTCCCCCATTTTCATAAAAAAAAATTTTTTTGGGACACACCCTTGGAACCGGGCTTATTTTTAGTCCAAAATATAATTTATAAGTCTTTGAGTACTTAACGTAACTTATTAAAAAAAATAGTAGAGAAATTTTTCGAAGCTTAAATTCAAGGGCTTGACATAAGCTTTTTCAAGTGTAAAAGATATTATTTTTCAGAGCGCAATAAAAATATTTTATACTGAAAAAAATATTGACTGTTTGTTTGTCTAAATTACAGCTAATTATGTATCCTTTGATTTAAGCATTGAGAAATTTTAAATCTTATAATTTTTTTCAAGTTCAAGAAGAGAGTATAAAATAAAATTTTGGGCTTAAAATTATGGTCTCACTTTAATCGGTAGTAACTTTTGCAGAAAGCCACCGATTGAACAAAACTTATAAGCAAATCAATAAGATGTATTTTCATCGATCATTTTTATCTTCAAAATTCATCGATAAATTTCAAAAAAAAAAAATCGAAAAAAAAGTGTCACCCTCACGAAAATCCGTGTTCAAAATTGTTTCCTCATAGTAGGAACATTATTAGTGTCACATTGTTTACACGTTAACTTGTATAATGTATATAGGTCATTTCACAAAAACTGCGATATTTTTACGCCCTAATTGAGATTTTTTTTAATTAAATGTTTAGAATTTTTTAATTATTTTTTCCAAGTTACATAATGTCCAAACTCTACGATCATTTATTAAAAATCTATGTTTATTTAAATGCTTTTTTTTAAATCTTACAAGAATTTTACAAGTCTACCATTACCGTAACATTACTTTTTTTGCCATTGTAAAGCCCCAACATGGAATTATTCAACGAAATTTCGTTTGTCACATCTGCACCCTATACCCCTTCGTACACTATAGCCATCTAATCGATGATTTCAAATCCCCTGGAGATTAGGGGCGTTACGGTAATCACCGCTTATTTTACCGGGAAAAACGCTCTGTATTCGCGACGATACTACAAACAGCCAAATGAAAATTTGGGGCTGAAAAAAATTGACAGTGTTCTTGTGCAGTCTGGAATACAAAACGATTAATCCCAAGTGTCTGAAAATTAATCACTTGGTCAAATTAAATCATTTGTGGTGCGCAATTCAAAAGCATCAAAATTAGGCTTCACAAACAAAACGTCCGTAACTTGAAAACAAATTTTGTATTCGGTTCTAAACTATGAGATAAGGTGCTCAACACCTCGAACTTTTGGATAGTACATTGTAAAAAAATTAAAAAATAGACGTTTAGGCACCAGAAGCCGTAAAAAATGAAAGTTTTAAATACTTCGCGTTACGGTAACGACATTTTGGCCTGTTTTTTCAACCTTATGGCCACGCAAAAAACTTTTTCAACTCGATCTCGAAAATGCATTTAGGAAAAATTAGTTTACACGTTTAAAAAAAGTTTTGACTCAAAATAATTCGATCTGTTGTTTTTAAACTTGGGTTTTATGGAATATTGCATTTTTTGTGAAATGATCCATATGTTATGTATATATTATACATGTTGGCATGCCTGCCAAATTCCTCAGTTTTTTAATTAACCTAAGAATATAAGTTGGCACCCTCAACATGAGGGAGCCTCCTTAACATAGCTACAACAAATCTTTCTTGTACCTTGTCTACATTTACACGAAAAAAAATTTTTTTCAATCATTTCAACGACTGTCACTCCCAAAGGTATTCTACTGGTAGATTATCCTGGCATGATGATCATTTTGCTTGAACAATATTGTACTGATCCATAAACGTGTAAAAACGACTTCTTCACATTGTAAAATCTCAAAGAATCGTCGTTTCTTTCAGACCAACACCCATTCATTGAGTAAATTTCGGTAATCGAGGAAAATTCGGATCTTTTATTATTTCTCAATTAAAAGTGGCAGACATCGGAATTCGTTGTGAAGTCGCGTGGAGGCGAGATAATTGTAGTTCTCACGAGCTCGCGATGAGTGAAAAAGAAAAGGAAAAAAAAAAAAAAAAAGAGTCGTCGGATGAGTAAAGGCCAAAGTCCTGAATAGGTGATCATCCAGATTTTAAATGCAGAGGCGCGCCTATATAGTACCCAGCGCGAGAGGGAGGGAGAAGGAGAGGAGGCTCGACTGAATGGTCGGAAAATAAATTAAAGAGACAGGCATTCCCGAGTACTCGGGAGAGCTTTTTCCCTCTCCCTCTCTCGTCACTTTTCTTCTCTCGCGTATGTGTACGAGAGTTCGAGGTGTGAGCAAAAGTATATATAGGTATAGAGAGCAGAACCGTATAGAAAAAGAGCCGAACTCAGCCTTCTCGGGTGAATGAAAAACATTTTTCAAAAAAAATATGGGCGAGTTTTATCAGATGTTTGCAAAGTTTTTCTATTGAATTGCCGAGGTATTTTGATTGGTGCGTTCGAATTGATTTTTATTTAGGGTGTAAAATTGATTACCTTATAATTGGCATTGTCTCAAGGATAAATCCAAAAATTATTTTTTTTTAATTTCTCTTCAAACCAAATAAAAATACGTACACTACTGTCACAACAGTATTTAAGCACTTACAAAAACGTAATTGTATTGACTTGTCGATGTACATGTGCGTACAAATAATTTTATAGTTTATTTTTAAATAAGGTAGATGCTCTTCGATACGAAGAACTACTTATGACGTATGTGATTACCACCAAGCATACCACGGAACATAATATATTGTCAGTTTTTTTAAAGAAATTCGAAGAAACTTGCCATTGACGAGATCAACGTCTGTACATAACGAGGTTGTTGTGTACTCACCTTGTTAAAATGTCAGAGTAAAGTGAAAAGGTAACTTATATCATAATTGAATACCACTTGGATACTAAAAATTTTTTGGAATGTCCAAAGAACGTGAAAATGAGCTGTTATAGTCTGAATTTTAACATATTTCCAAGGAAAATAATTTGCTTATTCTGTATACATAATTCATTGTGTTTCGGTGAATTAATTTAAATGAGAGGATGATTAACGATCACATCTCAAATTTACTTATTTTGATAAAAGTATAAATGGAAATATTATGCAAATTATCATAAAGACACAGTATTGTTTTTAAATGTAAATACTCTCTAAAAATTAAGAGAATGTTTTTACTCGTACTCATTTAGCAGTGTAAAAATGCTTTTATCTGACAACATCTGTGAAACTCTAGGTTTTTTGGATGACGAAAGTAAAATGGTGTAAAAAATCACGATGTCTATTTTTTTAAATCATCATTAAGTACCAATGCTTGATGAATTTTTTCTTCTTTTATTTTTGGTGTTCCAATGAACAAATGTTTGAAATCAAATTTTGTTTCGACTCAAATTTTTGTTTCATTTACAGTGAGGATACATACATAAATTAATACACTGTTTAGTACCTAAGTCGAATAAAAAAATTGTCAAGGAAATAATTTCAAAATATTATATCATCTCGGTTATGAAACTAAACGAAATCAATAGAAAATACGAACGAAGTTATATGTGAGCTCTGAGCTGTGAAAAATGTACGGGAATAAAATTACATGAATAGCAGGTAAGCCATTTATTTGGCAACAGTGAACGTAAACTAAAAAAGTTTTACATATTGTATAGTTGTAAGGACGTTTATCATAAAATTAAAACGTATTAATTTTTACAAAGTATATTTTATGGTAGTCAAGATAAATGCTATTTATATTTTAAACAATTACTCCTAAAAACAGTTACTCGAAGCTCATGGATCAGAGACTATTTAATTGTATTTTCAACTTCTGGAACAGCTTTTGTTACAGAGTAATTTATTAATACTCATCTAATGATCCAAAGACAAAATCAATGACTTGTAAATGCGAGTTAAATAAATTTTATAACATGTGATTCTTAATTTTTTGTTAACTGAAAGTATCATAAATAATGTTACTTTTACGATAGAATTTTTCTACTGTTACTGCTACATTGAATTTTCATTTACAGTTATTTATGCAAAAAATAAGTACACTGAAAAATTTTGAGTTTTCTTTTATTGCTACAATTACAATACAGTAGTTATCTGTAAAATATAGTTTTGTAATTAATACGTAGTAATAATAAATAATAGATGTACTGCTACAAAAAACTTCTAAAAATTATAAAAATATCACATTTGCTTTTTCTGTTGAGTACTTCCCATCTATTTGTTTTAGTTTAAAAAACAATTTGTTAAGATCTGTCTGCGAGTTGATTCACAAAATTCCAAATAAACGAACCTATTTGTATGATCGATCTATTTTTTGAGCACGGCTGGTCTATAGCAACGTCCGATATTTTCACCAGAACAGTAAGTATAACCACACATAGTCCGTCTATTTTTAGTTTTACACAAGGGTGGCCCAAGAGGCGGCCCGTACGCGCGTATCTCGAGTATATCTTTAGAAATTGTCACCGAATTGGCTTGAAATTGTAACTTCGTTTTGATGACTAAACTTGACGCTTTAGAGTCGGTGCAGTTCTACCAAATTCAAGGGTTTTATCAGCCGTAGAGCTTTTTTATAAAATATAATCAGTTTTTTCCCCTGTGACTTTTGAAAATAACATTTAAGGCCAATGTAAAGCAAGCTGTACCTTAATTATCGAAAAAAAACAGCTAGGTATAGTTGAAAATTAGTATTACACGATTGACAACTAAGTAACAATGGCAGATCTCATAATATTTGTTTTTTTTTGTGTTTCGTTATTTTTTAATACTTAAAACGCATGTTCACGCATAATAGTTTACAGAAATCGTAAAAAAAAAGAAAAAAAACATATGTACCAAAGAGTAGTTGGAGAAAAGTTATCAATCTAATCGGAGAGTAAAATTTTTTCGTGTGATGCACACTTATTTATCTAGAGTAAAACCCAGATAAAAATAAGTTTTAACGTTACACCAACAAGTTTTATCTGATTTATTTGTATCCCAGTAATTATTACTCGAGAGTATCGAGAACAAAATAACGCCGAAAAAAACACCATAGTTAGATAAGTTATCTTGAAAGGTTGATAAGTTTACTTTGAAAAAAACCAAAGACTCACACATTTATGACGAAACTATCAGCAATGGGATTGATTCAAAGGTGGAGATTAAAAAAAAAAAAAAAAAAAAAAAGAAAATTGAGACGCGTTGTAATAGAGACCAGCAACGTTACAGCATCAATTTATTAAAAAAATAAATGAAAAGATGCATCGATGAGGCCGAGAGTATTTTCTCCGACCCCAAATATAATTGATTTGTAAAATAACCATCGTGTTAATCCATTGATCAAATTGGCAAGGTTTTTTTTGTTGCATCCGAGAAAAAAAAAATATATAAAAGAAGAAGCGGATCGTGCTCACATTGAAAAAAAAAAGTGTTGCAAGTTATTACGTGCATTTATACCGAGGGGCACTTACTCACGAGATCGCGCACCGCAGGTACTTACAGTCGGGCATCCGAGAGACGTTGAGCGCGTATAGATAGAACAGATATAAGTAGTAGAGAAAAAAGAGCAGCGAGAGATGACGGCGACGACGAAATGAGCAATAAAAGTCCGTATAGTGTAAAGGCGACTTCTGTGCGCCGTGCGCCTGTAAATTATCTACACATACATATACGCGCGGATGAGAGAAACGAACGACACGAGAAGAGCGAATGCGAGGAAAAAATAGAGGTAGGTAGAGGTATATATATATATATATGTATATATTTGTGTGTACTGGTATCGTCGCTTACTACCAACTGTCTGGGCGGCTGCATTTTAATCGTACTGAGTATAGGTTTGCTTTTGGTTAGCAAAGTGATTGGAGTTGTTTAAAACGAAACAAAAAAAAAACTTCGGACAACAAGAGGTCTGAAACTCTATGTAGCTAAAGATACACAAGAATACTCAGAAAGGGACTTTTATATTGAAGAATTGATGAATTAAAAATACATTCTCGTTATTGGGTTAAAGAGTATGGAGATGTGAAAGTCAAGTGATGGCAGTGGCGGATGCTATTTTTTCTGTCAAGGGCACACTAAATGTCCAAATGCCACGAAAAACCCTCCGAGGTAGGAAAATAATGTTTGTGCCATCAATTGCAACATTATACCCATATCAATGCGTATTCGCCCCCAATCACTCGCTGAACATGCGACGCTATTTGATATCTTACGAGTCTTGGATATTAATACAAAAAACACACGATGTAACGATGTACATATATTGTATAATGGAGGGACCTCAAACTAATGCTTTTTCGGTTGAATTGAGTTTTCGTATTAATCGCCGAAATGGACTCGTGGCCGTGCGACCCTGAAATCGATCCGCAAGTGTCGGAAAGCTCACGCAGCTCCAGCCTTGCAAAGTATAGGATTAAAGATAGGGCTGTAGCCCTGTAAATTCAAGCGAGTTGAAGTACACGTTTACTGTGTGTAGTTGAAATTTTTGTTTTTTATAAAACACATTGTGGTGGCGTGGATAAGAATGTGAAGATCAACTAAGGCTATATGGTGCACCAAGTGGTTAACCAGTTTCACTATAAACTGTACACATTTGAAAAAACCAGTATAGAAAATCTGTGGAGTGAAAAAACTTGGCCGTCACATATACAACACGCTTACAAATCTGTGTTTTACTCTCTACAGCCGTCTTATATCAATAGTTGACGAAAAAAATATTTTAGGATAAAATAGGTGAAATAGTTTACGAAGCATCGATTTGGCTGTTGTTAAAACGCTTATCAAGACTACTATAAAGCATGTTGTAAAAAAAAAAAACAGAAATTTCGATTACACGCTTCAAATGTGTACTTAAACACACTATAGGATTTTACAGTGAGATCAGCAAACTTTTCAAATTTTTCTACCAGAGAACCACAAGCCAATTCAATTATTTTTCAGTTTCTTCAATTTAGTGCCTAATTGCGGAGCAACTGAAACTTTACAGTCACCCCACGCCACGACGTAAACTAATTTATTCTCTTTGTTGCTTTATATATTAAAAGAAAATTGCAATCCACGTTGGTATACCCGTGCCTGCGCCGTTTCTTCGTAACCCCTGAAAAAACACGCACCAATCTTTTTCGAGGGTCTCTGCGTCTCCCGGGAGTGCTCTTCCGGCGAGATAGGAAAAAGAAGCGTGAATACCCACCCCTGCGAAGAGCAGATACGTGCAAAAGTGTTTCGAAGGAAAAAAAAAAAATAAAAAAAAATAAAACCAGAGCTACGTACAACCGGGCTCGTCGCTAGACTCGCTGGCAGCCCGAGCTTGGAATATCGATGACTTAACGAGATTATCGCGGAGGCCTGCCCGCGTCGCCGCCCTTGTATACTGTACGAGCTCTCGCAACGGAGCCGAAAGGGAGGACTGGCGTAGGGGCTCTTGGTTGTATTTTTTTTTTTTTTTTTTTTTTTTTTTTTTCTCTCCTCACCGAGGTAACTTTCACAGGTTCGGAGGATTTTTCGAGTCCACCAGTAGTTTGGACATTCGGTTGTGGGTTTTTATTTGTACGCCAATAATTAAGAGCGGTGATTTTCGTGTGTCCGCCATTGGATTGTTATCTGTTGAAACGCAATGAAGGGAAAAGGAGAAGGTGCAGAATTTTTTATACTTTCACTGTGGAGCAAAGTAACTGATGTTATAACTGAGAGATTCTAATTGCAGGAGATTACGTGGGTCAGTCTTCCTTCTATCCTTGTGTTATCAAATTGTGGGGACTAATTTCAATATCGGAATGAATATTTGTGAAACAGAAGTACGTTAGAAACGGCTTAGAAAGTAGTTGTATCATCAAATTATCTATTATGTTGAAAAAAAGAAAATGCTAGCATTGTCACTTGGATTAAACGGTCACTTTTTAAAAACTGTATTTCGGAAACTTTCGATGGTATGAAAAAAAAAAAAAAAAAAAAAAAAACTCTGAAATCGACCCAACAGCTTGATTGACCAAACTTTAGTTCCATGCGCTCCTGAATACGATGACAGAGCGAAAGAAAGCCAAAAGTTCTGATGGATCGTGGTTGTCGAACAGTAACGATGACTTGTCCAACTCGGTATTCTAATATTATACATCGATCAAAACATCAAAGTGTCTTGTCACCAAAGACCTGTCACATCAAGACCGGGATTCGTCCACGTAGTTCCATGTATTCCTTGGGCAGTCAAATTGGTTTGAAAAAAAAGGACTCGTGGATATATATACCACCGCGAGGTAGGAAAAAGGGAGTCACAACACCAAAAAATCCGAGAAAGAGGGAGAGAAAAATGAGACTCGGGTGTAAAAAAAAGGAAACACGTACAACTCTCGCGTGTCGTGTCTTACATCATAAACAGGCACACACACAGCGAAATTATAGTGCAGCACTGGTGGTAGCACAGGGCAAGTACCCAAGTGCGATGGAGCTGCAGCAAAGGAAAACGCACGCTCGGCTCAAAAAACCTGCACAGCTATTACAAACCGTATAGGTAGGCCTAAGGGGGGGGGGGGGTGAAGAGGTAAGACGAGCTTGCGCAGGGTGTGCTATTGTGTGCTCGTGTACGAGCGATACGTGATTGTCGTACAGTAGCAAGGCAGTGCTTATACAACGGCGCTAATATCATTGTGGTGGTAGTAAGTTAATACCAGTGATCAGAAGGCGATGCGTGTTTACTGCAAGTAGTAGGTGTACCTAAATAGTCGGTCGGGGCGTGTGCGCCAGCCAGCTCTATAGCAGCAGGCGACAGTGCTGGCCATAAGGTGCCAGTTTTGGTCGGAGGAGCAAATACATTTCGTTTTAAAATACACTTATTCACAAGTGTTTTAACTTTGGGTACGAAATTTTTGGGTTACTACTGCCTTGGGTCAACTAACCCAAAAGTTCTCAACCCAATGTACTTCATAATGTAATAATACTGTATAGCTATGAAAGCCTTTAAGGACTTGATAAACCTTTCAAAGAAATACACTACGCAAGTAGATGTTAAAAAAAAAAAAAAAACTTCGACAGACTGTACGTGAAAAAAAAGCTGTACTTGACTTGCGGGAAAAGAGTATTTACTTGAGGGAAAACTGATCGTTTGCTCGAAGATTACATAATATGCTGGGGTCAGCGCGAGCAACACCACCGAGTATTGCTAGACAATCACGGATGTGACACAGATATAATTGACGTAACGATCATCATCACGGTGTATATATAACATACATGTATAGGGTACACTTGTATATATGTGCACGTGCCCGCCCGCACAACGGCGTAGCGTACACACATATACACGTACATGTACTACCCGCGATATTCAATAAAAAGCTCACGCGCACGCCCGTCCGGCTTCACGATAGCATCATGCACCCACAGTACGGAACGAGTATCGTCTTCCCTATAGGCTATAGCTGTATGTTACACATACATGCACATGTGACTGTAACTACTCATACTCGCATGTGTATACCCATTTTCAGCCCCTCCCCCCCCCACGTACCGTCCTTCGCTCCCTCTTTTACGCAACCCTTTCGAGGTTAAGAAGCTCCATACATACACACGATTCTTTCTCTCCGCAACCCCTTCCGGCTATACACTGCAGGTCGAAGCAGAGACACGCACTCGAGCTCCGCGACACCCCCCTTGCCCCCCCACATGCGCGCCAGTAATAATCGTGTCACCGTAAAATGGACGGGCGTACCTACTTCGACAGGAAGCAACGGCAAAATCATGAATGAGAAGTTCAAAGCCTCGAAGAGACAGTCCCACGCAGGTTGGGCACGTGTGATTGCGCTTTCGAAGACCCACAGCGTATAGCAAAAATACACGCATCAAACTAAAATATAACCCCATGCATGTAGGTGCGCCCATATACCGAGAGACAGAAGGTGTGCGGTGCATTAGGCGCGGCTTGCTCTCTCTCCTGCCTATCGAGCGTGTCTGCTCCGACACGCGCACACCCACTCTCTCTCTCAACCCCCCCACACCCCCCCTCGATCGGCACTCACGGCTCGTGATTTTTGTCCCACCCCCCCCTGCTACGGGGGGGGGGACTAATTACAACTGTTTGCTCGAATAAAAATCCATCGCCGTGTCTATGTGTATATATACATTATGGGCGCAAACGTAGGATATAAATGCGACACTCACCCGGGGCTCGAGCAGAAGGGGGGAGGGCCGAGCCAGCGGGGTCCAAGAGCGCCGAGCTCCCGCAAGCTCGCCGAGGGCCGACATCGGCCTCCACCTCCTCAACGCATGATCCCCCGAAATCAATCCCGTGGCTCGGGTGCTTCTTCCTTATTCCTCGTTTCCCGTGTGCAAGCGGCCTCGGGAGTTACGTATGCCGACACACTGACACACAGAGGGACACACACGCGCACAGAGATGGGGAGGGACACTAAGGGACACTGACGCGGGTATATGATTATTCCCCGGTCGGCGATGCCCAGAACGGGGCTGTTGCACTACGGTATACTGCCTTTTACTCCGCTGCTCCCTTTATTTCCCGCACACTCCTCCCTCCCCCGCGCCGGCCTTTCCACACGCGTGCACCGCACGGTATTCACCCTGCGCGCGCGACCACTGCACGCGCTTCTTATTAATATCTCTTCGCGAAGCAGTCTCTTTCACTTGCGTACACGCGGTGATCGGACGAGACGACAGAGGGTAACAAAAAAGAAAGGAAGGAAAAAAGAAAGAAGAAAAAAAAAAAAAAAAAAAGAAAAAAACACACAACGAGGAAAAAAAAAAATAGTAAGCGCGCAACACTGGGGGAGCTTTCGGAAGCTCGGGGCAGGCGCCTAGAGGGGCCAGCGTCCCGGCGCGCCAATGTAAGCAGCAGCAGTGGCAGCACCGACACTCGGGGCGCGACAACGACGGGGATGCGAGAGCCGAGGAGCTTGCGCGATCGACAAGAAGACCGCACCACCGCCAGCAGCGGCCGACCTCGAGTCCGCCATCTTTCTTGGTCCCCCCCCAGTGACTGTACTGCTCCGCCGCTGCTTTACCGTGCCACCGCTGCCCAACGCACTGCCGCTCCTGCGTAGCCCTCTCGCAAGCACTACCTACCCTATACCCTCTTCCTACAGCATCGGCAGCGCGAGCTGCTCCCCCCTTACGGCGGCTCGGCGCGAGAGCTTTTCGAGCGCTTACATGTATATATGTATACTCTCGCCCTTTTTTTTCGTGTGTGTGCTTTCCGTACATCGCGCGGGGGGAGGGGGGGCTCATCCGCGGGTAAGAGAGATGTCGCTGTTGCAATGGGCGAGGGAGCAGAGGAGAGCGGCCGATGAAGCCCCCGTGCAAGCTCGCGCTGGCCAGAGACGGAGCTTTGTCCGGAGTGTATAGTGTGGAGTGAGGGCCGCGCCATACGTTCGGCCAATGAGAGGGTTGAGGCTCGAGTGTGACCCGCCAATGACGGCCAAACGTCGCGTTGGCCCCTACTGGGTGTGTACACGCGTACAGTGGCCGTTTGTCTAACCGAGGGGTCGTTTTTTTTCGATTTTGGGATTAAAATTTGACGGGAACTTCTTGCTTTCGACGCAGCCTGTACTTTTGTTTTGCCACATTTTCAATCTTAAGAAGATCAGAAGCATACAAAGTATTGGCGCGAACTTGACAATAAACAACAAATAGATCATTTACGGGAAACGAGCTTTTCATTCAAATTCGCCAAGCACCGACAGACATTTTGTAAATAACATTGTTCCTTTAAACTTTAGAAATATCTTTTACCTAAGACTAATAAAGCGATTGTATAAAGTATCGAAGATACACTAGTTTTTGTAAGTAAATCGAAGCGAAAAAAAAGGCCTTTTTTCGATTCCATTAGAGTCGAAATGGCATTTTGTCGTCTTTGATTGTGCTGCCAAGTGAATGGTAAAAGAAAAAACTGGTCCTTTTTAAAAAAGTACTCTATATGCCCGTTCAAGGCCTGTTTCTCCTTCTACTTGTTTTTTCCATCTTATAATGAAGGAAAAAAACAAATTTGCTCCCATCAACAAATATGTACGTAATAATCCTCAAGTATCCAAATGGCTCGTGATTGCACAAATAATAAGAAAATAAGTCAGCCTTAAGCACATAAAAAACTGCGAGCAGTCGCATTTAGCAACTCCATGGCTGTACACACATGTCATATCCACAACTAGCAATCATCCAGAAATTATGAAAAAAAAAAAAAAAAAACCAATATAAGAGATGAACATCCAGCAAATCTCGTCCTCCAATTTCTGTTACTCCAATATATTATACTGCGAAGTGTAAACAAGTATACCGAAATGACCTTCACGCTTTCTTTGATTCCACAGCACTTGCTCTATACTTACCCTTCGATTTCACCATTCCTCGTATAATATACGATAATGTCACGCTTCGCCTGTAAAAATGACCTACTTGAACATAATCACATAATACGCGTGTACACGTACGTGGAAAAAAAAAAAAAAAAAAAAAAAAAAACATACCAGAAGATGGAACAGCAATTCCTTACGATTCCAGGAAAAAAAAAAAAAACGTGTCCCTAATTGCCTGATCGACGTAATAAGTGTATAAGCTGTGTGTGTACATACATATACCTATATAAGTAACGCGCGAAGAAAGCTTACGGGTAGTGAAAAATTAATACCCGCGCGGGGGGGAATTAACGCGCACACCTCGTACATGGGGTAAATACGGGTGATTAACGTGGATATCTTTACAATGTATATACGCCTCGTTGCGAAGCACCTGTGCTTTACACGTACAATTGAATCGTTCGTGCTTAATGTGGGGGCTTCATGAATGAATTATCCGACTGCACCGTGTAACTTTGCCCTGCAGCGTATATGTTGTGTGTCCGGTTGGTGGTGACTGACCGGGTCTTTGCGCGGTTAACGCGGGTTATTTATTATTGATGCCGTTCGTGTGGTGCGGGGTAACAGGTAAGTGTACCCAAGTGCGGATGGTTGCTAAATGTACGCCATGGGTATATAAGGCGGGACTATAGGTATAACTGCGTACAAATGGATTGTCATGAAAATTTTATGATGCTTCGACGTGGCAATTTTGTTTTTAAAGAAAGTGTTTTACGAGTGTCGGTACATCGTATGAATATACGATCAAACATTTAACTATTGTTAATTTGACGAAATCGAGCTTGAAGAAAAAAAAAATATATATATGGCTATAATCTTTCAATGTCCTCTCGAACATGTTACAGTTTTTGCAAAAAATTATCGGTTGTGTATTTAGTAAAATGATATTCTTTAAACAAACAGTTTCCTCGTCTTTAAGCCTTTTCCTTTGATATTAAAATATTAATGAAATATTATGTATTATTAACTATGATTTTGATAGAATGATTGCATCCTTTTTTTATCATACTAATAGAAAATGCAGCTGGGAGTGGTAACGCAGAACTCATTCAGAGTCCTGAAGCTTAACATTAGGTTTACATGTTATTTTTATACGTAATAAATCTGTGTGATTATTATTTTAATATTCTACGTGTTGAGTAAATAGTAAAAAAAATGTTAACTAAATTGTAAATAATTCATGATTTACAATTGGAGCAATACTTTGAATTCTTTTATCTGATCATCATAGGGTCTAATATGAAAATTCATACTGTACTTCGTATGGATGTATTTGCTTGTTTTAATTATTATTTAATACAGTATTTGTTGTTGCAAAAGTAACAAATGATGTAAGTTTGTATGATTCAATTAGTTTTCATATAATTGTAAATTAAATGTAGTAGAAATACGATGTATGATATAATACCCAAAATATGAAAAATGCCAACACATAACAACAAACCCCCGACATTATGTATCTACACTACTTGTAACAACTAATACATCGATTTGGTTATTACATCAAAAACACCATTCAATAAAAAAAAAAATAAAAAAAAATTTTCTCAACAAATTTCTAGTGTTTAACTCTATGAACCATGCTGTATCATCCAACAAAAGATGTCAAAATAGTAAAAGTTATAAAAAAGTGATACTTATGTTCACATGTTCTTCCCCACCTTCCACAAATCTCGTACCTTATACTCAGGGTGCTCGCGGAGCCTACCTCTGTGTCGCCCTGTGGTGCACAACCATCTGCATCCGGTTTTGTTATTTTTTGTAAGTCTAAAAAATGTTCAACACGGTTACAGTGGCATTTAGATTGGAGATGTTTATTTTTCAATGTTAATGTTTCAACGAAACGAATCACCTGAACCCCGCTTGTTAATAAACCTTACTGATCATACAAAATGAAGTTTTCTTGGAGTGCATACATATATCTAGATTACTGAGAAAGGGAACAAGAGAATAATGGTCATAATTGAAAAAAACTCTTAGAAAAGTGTAAAGCTTATCTTACGTCCGATTTTTGGCAACAAACTATATAAGTATAATGTATAAATTCTATATACATATCCACATTTAAAGAATATGCGGGTGGACGTTAATCACATATTGAAATTGTGATTAAAAGAATTGATATTTCAGGTATTGTAAAGAGATAAGCACTTTGGGTGTTGTATATCGAATGAAAAATAAAAAATTCTTCAATATTTAGATATAAATGGTTTTATTGGCAAAAACATAAGTTATACATACGTGACACTCTAGCATATATACAATTAATGGATCAAAAGTATACAATTATTTCCGAGTAGTATTTTACGTATTAAAAATATTGTTTTTTACACTTCTATAATACCAATATTTAGTGAGAGTAGACAAAATATGTGGGTAAAACAGAAAGTAAAAAAAAACAAATTTTTTTTATGTTTAAAAAATTAAATATAAAATAAATTATTGATTAGTTTATTAAGTAGTAGTCACACTAATAAATGAGCCAAAAATTCTTGAAAATGCGCACTATTACAGTAACATGCCATCTAACGTTAGTTCATCATACCAAAGGACAAAAATACATATAGGTTACTTACTCATGAGTGATAAGAGTGCTGTCTTCATTACCACTATATAGTAACAGGAATACACATTTATTCTTTTTTTTGTTAATATTTTGCATTCTAATATTTTTTATTTTATACGTGTACATTTATTAACTATAAGTAATTTTACTCGTTTTCAGTTGTATACCAATAACATCTTTAACTAAAAAAAACCTTCGCTAAAAAATAAACTTAGAAAAAAAAAGAAAAAAAAATATATTTATATATATGTATACACAATAACCCTTAAATTATGTAAATAATATAAATAATTAAAAAAAAATGTGAATCATGAAAAAAAAAGCATTTGAAATAAATCGCATCGAGGCGAACCGGTTACTTAATGTAGGCGATACGAAACTTCGACTGCCAGCTGGGAGTGTGGCAGCTCCTGTAATCCGGCGACTCGGAGGCTGGTTATGGAGGAGGATCTGAGGTCGGGGTCCACTGCTGGTGCGGGACCCACGTTGACTGGGCGTCCGCACTAAGCTGGCCATCAACATGGCCACCCTGGAGGAGTCCTGGGTGGCCAGGTTTGCTAAGGAGAGGCGAACCGGGCCAGAGGGGAAACCCAGCAGCCAAAAGTCTCCGTGGCGGGCAGTAGTGGGATCGCGCCCGGGAGTGGGACCGCATCGGCAGCCTGACCAATATGATCCAACCCATAACTTTTGCTCCCGTTTTTTTTTATTTTTCCCGGCATCTGCTCATTTTTTTGGGTCAATTGGGCAAAAGAACCGATTTTTTGCGTTTAATTTTTGTTCCAATTTGTTTTTCATCACTACATGCCTGCGCGGAGTATATGCGTGTAATTGACATACAACGTGCGTGTATTAGAGCTGGACTTCGTTCACTATCGGACATTACTATTTCAAATTTTTTCTATCAATTCATTACTATTTTTACAGAAATTTCAATGAAAAATTACACCTTGAATCTTTTTTTTTTTTTTTCTTTTTTTCTTTTTTCTCGTAGTCAACTGTAATTGAAAATGAATATTCCCAAATAATGCGCGCAATATTAAAATAACCTATATGAGTACCAAGCATGTATCAAAAATAAATATTAAGTGTAATGTATTTTAATTAGATACAGACTACACACATTATGCAATAATTAATAATGTAGAGAAAAGTACATGTAAATGGAATTCTATCACAGAACGTATTTTTATTGTTCGATACACTTGATATGTGAAATTAAACAAAAAATAGTAAAGATTTCAAATGATAAACGTTACAGACTAGTGTTTATTGTTGTTTTATCCATATTAAAGTGAATCTTCAATAAGTGGGGGCCGCTCCTATTTATTATTTCATTTTTATAATAGTATCGAAATATATATCAGTGGTTTTTTGCAAGAATACAGAGCTTAAAAAATTTCTAAGCTAATTTTTTTGGTCTATAAAAATAACTGATGAAATTCCAATCTTTGAATTAAATTATTGAAATTGAAACAAACTATTAATCACTTTTGTTTTCTATCAAATTAATTAAAATAAGTTACCAATGACAAAAGTAATTGATATTTTTTTTTAATTACTTTATTCAAATACAAATTCATTTGATGATTTATTTCAGACATGTTAATCAAGTACAATTTTATTTACACTTTTTTTAGTATTTGTATTTTTAATAATTTTAAATCACAAATAATGCAATTACTATCTCGTATTTTAAATTAAATATTTGAATATTGGAATTAAAATTTAATAAAATGAAATTACTTTATTCAAATAATAAATTTTTTTACGTAGTTTATTATAATCGCAAGAAGAGTTGACATTAATAATGAAACATTAATAAAGTCGACAAGAAGTATAATAGAACTATTTATGTGAAAGTTGTTTTCGGATTATTGTTTATTTTAATTATATAAATTTACTGAAATATCTTTGCTGCTATTTTGGAATTTAACCTCAAGGAATTAGAAATTTTTTTAAATTTTTGACAATGGTTCTTCTAAATTCATTACTTTTATTTAGGGCTTAGAAATTGAACCTATAAATTTTATACTGTCTACAAAACAAAATCATTGTTATTCTTCAATTGAAAAAAAAAAAAAAAAAAATTGATGTTGAAAAAGTCGTTATTTTGTAAGTTTATGCAAGAAACGGTATAAACAAGTTCCCGTGTTTTAATTTTCGATTTCCTAACTAAAGCTTTTTTCAAAAGTAAGTCGTTATGTAACGATGATAAATATAACTTACGAATGCCTTTAAACTTAGCAAGAGTAAGAATATTCCATAAAAAAAATTTAAGTATTTCATTCCGTTGGTATCAGCGTTACGCTTCATCATCCTGCGTGTAAATCTGATGGATAAAATATTGGAATGCAACGGCTAGTAACCGTATGCAAGGTGAAAGTTGTGCAGTAACGCAAAACAAAGAGAAAAGTCCACGTGGATCTTGAGAAGCGGAAAATCCCCGTCGGCTTGAGCAATGCTCGTCATTAAAAAGACGAGTCGGCCAGCACTTAATGCCGTTTTACTGAGTGTGTTGCCTTTTGTGTGTCCTTATTTTCATTCGAGATTAACATCTCTTATGTCGCCAAAGTAACCAGCCATGGACAGAGAGACTTTTATGGAAACTTCAGTTGAAAAGATGCAAGAGTTATTCTCCTAAGGAATGAGTGGAGCAATAGTTGACATACAAAAATGCACAGTTTGTTTTCTTTTTCAAATGTACTTGCTAATATTGTTAACGTTTTCATTTATTTCACGAACACTTTTAGTTTATTATTGCACATCGAGTGAATAGAACTGCGAATTTTTGTCGTTTAATTATTTCATCTAAATACAACAAAATAAAATATGTCAACTCTTCTGGTGATTATAATAAACTACGTAAAAAAATTTATTATTTGAATAAAGTAATTTCATTTTATTAAATTTTAATTCCAATATTCAAATATTTAATTTAAAATACGAGATAGTAATTGCATTATTTGTGATTTAATATTATTAAAAATACAAATACTAAAAAAAGTGTAAATAAAATTGTACTTGATTAACATGTCTGAAATAAATCATCAAATGAATTCGTATTTGAATAAAGTAATTAAAAAAAAAATATCAATTACTTTTGTCATTGGTAACTTATTTTAATTAATTTGATAGAAAACAAAAGTGATTAATAGTTTGTTTCAATTTCAATAATTTAATTCAAAGATTGTAATTTCATCAGTTATTTTTATAAATAGACCAAAAAAATTAGCTTAGAAATTTTTTAAGCTCTGTATTCTTGCAAAAAATCACTGATATATATTTCGATACTATTATAAAAATGAAATAATAAATAGGAGCGGCCCCCACTTATTGAAGATTCACTTTAATATGGATAAAACAACAATAAACACTAGTCTGTAACGTTTATCATTTGAAATCTTTACTATTTTTTGTTTAATTTCGCATATCAAGTGTATCGAACAATAAAAATACGTTCTGTGATAGAATTCCATTTACATATACTTTTCTCTACATTATTAATTATTGCATGATGTGTGTAGTCTGTATCTAATTAAAATTAATTACACTTAATATTTATTTTTGATACATGCTTGGTACTCATATAGGTTATTTTAATATTGCGCGCATTATTTGGGAATATTCATTTTCAATTACAGTTGACTACGAGAAAAAAGAAAAAAAGAAAAAAAAAAAAAAAAAAGATTCAAGGTGTAATTTTTCATTGAAATTTCTATAAAAATAGTAATGAATTGATAGAGAAAATTTGAAATAGTAATGTCCGATAGTGAACGAAGTCCAGCTCTAATACACGCACGTTGTATGTCAATTACACGCATATACTCCGCGCAGGCATGTAGTGATGAAAAACAAATTGGAACAAAAATTAAACGCAAAAAATCGGTTCTTTTGCCCAATTGACCCAAAAAAATGAGCAGATGCCGGGAAAAATAAAAAAAAACGGGAGCAAAAGTTATGGGTTGGATCATATTGGTCAGGCTGCCGATGCGGTCCCACTCCCGGGCGCGATCCCACTACTGCCCGCCACGGAGACTTTTGGCTGCTGGGTTTCCCCTCTGGCCCGGTTCGCCTCTCCTTAGCAAACCTGGCCACCCAGGACTCCTCCAGGGTGGCCATGTTGATGGCCAGCTTAGTGCGGACGCCCAGTCAACGTGGGTCCCGCACCAGCAGTGGACCCCGACCTCAGATCCTCCTCCATAACCAGCCTCCGAGTCGCCGGATTACAGGAGCTGCCACACTCCCAGCTGGCAGTCGAAGTTTCGTATCGCCTACATTAAGTAACCGGTTCGCCTCGATGCGATTTATTTCAAATGCTTTTTTTTTTTTTTTTGTTTTTTTTTTTTTTTTTATCAAATCAGTATCTTTTGTTAGATTAAATTAACCGACTTAAATAGAAATTTTTACGATTAATTTCAATCTACCTTATAGCGATTTTTTCTATCTACATTTAAATGACTTAAATAGATATTTTTAAGTTTACCATTCGTTTTAATCCACTTCAATAGAAACTTTTTAATCATCTTATGAATTTTGGGGAATTTTTTTTTAGTAATTAAAAAAAAAAATGTTTTCTGCCAGCGAAGGTAATGTGTGTTTTGCCTGAGTTTTTTAAAATTCCATTACAATTTTATATTCTATTATACTTTTTATTGTGTCTGTATTTCTATACCCTCCTCAATATTTTATTAGAAAAGTTATTGCATCGGTTTTTGTGAATTGCCATTTATGCTTTCACTTAATAAAGTCTACTAAGGTGTTTTATTTTAGTTGGTAAAAAAAATTCAGAAAAATGGAAAAGTCTAAATTGCTATCAAAGATAATTAATTTAAACTGAGTACCGTTATTTAAGCTGATTGAAATAGAATTTAGAACTGAGATTAAAGTCGATTGGTTTGCTGCGGTCCAAATTCCAAATCAAGTCGATAAACTTTAATGCCACTTTTGACTATTCAAGTCGATTCAAATCGTTTCAAATTGAATTTACTTGAATTGACGTGAATCCTTGTTTTATAGCAGTGTAGCAAATCAAGAATAGGATTCTCAAAAATGAATAATGAGTATACAAGTCACATTAACTTGTGGTTTGTTTTCGATGATATTATTTTAATAATCATTCATAGTTTGAATAATCGCATTACAGCTATGTTATATTGAATAACAAATTTAATTCAAAAGTGCGACTTATAAAATCTTTGCACTCGATTTTATTGAATACACGGGACTGCGAACTTTAGAGTGTTATTACATTCTAATGTACATATCATACAGCTCCGTTATTTTTTAAATTGTGTACTATATATTCAAGGTAAACCTTGTGCCCCAAACTTTATTATAGTAAGTGCTTCGACATCGGACATGACTCAACACCTGCTGGGACTGTCTTTCAAATTCGGATCTTCATTCCTGTAACAAAAAATATCTTCTTTATGTTCTCTCACTATGACAGGTTAAAACGCTTCTCTCACACCCGTTTTTTGTTTATTCCTCTGCTGTTTACGACAAAAAACGAGAATATGCAGAACTGCATTACACTGGCAGCACTACAGTAGACTGCCACTGCCAAGAAATCGAACAACGCGCTTCCAATTCGATATGTGAAGTATAGAAAAATATATTTAGCTACGTAAATTTCACTGCGAAAAAGCGACGATACGAATAATCAAATAAAAAAAATTAAGTATTCATTAGTGAGAAGTACATTATTTTTGCACACACAGGTAGCTCTCTCAGGTGTGAAGTTTCGACCATTTACATGTGTATACATAGATTGCACTGGTGTCATCACGGAATTTAAAAAATCGGTTGCGTGTGTGACATTCTAGCCATTCAATATACCTAACGTGGACCATTTCGCAAAAACTGAGAACACTTTTTTTAAACAGTGATTTTGAGATGAAGTTGAAAAAAATTTATTGCGTGGATGTAAGATGGGAAAACGGGTCATCATATCATTACTGTAAAGCGAAAAATTTGAAAATTTATTTTTCAGCGGTTTATGAGACCTACGTGTCATACATGTATGTAAACATAAACATAACACGTCACACCACTACGATTAAATTTCATACGTGTTTTACATTGGACCACATTTTACAAATAAATCAGACTTATCTGAATAAATGAATGAGTGTATAGCATTTATCCTACGTCATAGCTTAGAAATCAACATAAAATTAAACAGTTCAAATTACTTTTTTGATTCAAGCAGTCTGCATTGTATATTGTTACAATGCGTCTGAGTCAACCTACAGTGAAAATTCAAGACAAGCGACCTTGTAATTTTACGACTATACGGTCTTTTACACGTATACTTACATATGTATATATTTGTCAGCTAATTTTGTGCTGACCTGCTAATATATGTACGTATTTATTATGTACACACAGATTTTCCGACAACGTATATGATGCCTGGGGACTGTGGATGAGTTTGGTTATTTGGAAAGACGTTCGAGAGTTATACGATTTAAGAAAAATCACAAAATTATGTAGGGATCATATCGATGGCTGAATGGGAGAACTTATAGTCTCGAAAATTTATTTTAAAAACGTATCATCTTAAAATAATTTTGAAAATGTATAGTCTTAAATAATATGAGTGAATTTACTGCTAATTAAAATAAAGCATTTTAAAAATTGATTTTAAAATGTATCATCTAACGGTTTAGAAAAATGTCTCGTCCTTAATTACTATTATAATCTGAGAAGATGATGATTATTTTTTTTTTAATTTTCAAATGATTCAGTTTTAAATTAAATTGTTGAAATAAAACCGATTTTAAAAAATTGTTGGTATACTGCTTTCTTTTCTTTAGTTAGTCATCTGATGTATAGGCCTGCAACAGTGAAATCAAATTTTTATTTTGTGAAAGAGATTATCAATTTTTTCACTATTGACAAAAAATGTTTTAACTGACTTAAAGTGTTGAAAAGAGTTTAAAAAACCGTTGGTTCAACAAAATTTCCTTCATAAAACTTTCTGTTAAGAAAGATCGGTATTTTTGTAGTTTGTATAAAAATACACCAAAACACTCCTGTGCATTTTAAGTAACTTTCTCTCTGCAGTTTACATAAAGTCTTGTTCACTCGAAACTCCACTTTAGTCGCTATTTCCAATGTAATATCGTTGACTAGTGTAGCAACCCGAAATTCTCTACACATTATTTATTTAAGTTAATGTCTCCAAAAATAACATGAAGCACTTTTTACGAATTCAGGGCTCTCGCAGGATCGATAACAATAGAAAATAACATAATACGCACTATTATTATGTAGAAACGCATTTTATCCGGGTGAAAAAGTGTCTAAAATTTATTACGAAATAACGCTGAGATTCTCCCAAGTAAAAGCTTCAAATTTGACAAAAGAAAAAAAAAAAAAAAAAAAAAAAAGTCATCGGCACTTAGTGTAGTTCTCAGCGGCTCTCTGCATACGTACATAAAAGTTCAGTGACGATGGCATTCCATGTATACTCTCGTGGTTGTATAGTTATCTCCCAACGGTGCTGGCGAGCCAGCAAATTACGCTAGCCGCAGCTGCCAGTCTAGAATCAACAGTCGTTTTCCTTCTCTTTCTCTCAGTTGCGTAAAATTTTTGTCTCCGCAGAGAAAAAAGGTGTGCGCTCAACGCCGAGAGTTTCACCTGACGTCTTACTTAAGCTGCTCTTGATGTATAAGTGTATGCAACGACGAGTAATCAAGCCAGAGGATATTATTCTTTTCTTATCTGTACTCCTTTTTGGCCGAGTTTTAGATTTGTTTGAGAACTTGTAATTGGTCTGCTAAAACAATTTTCGACTGGTCAATAGATTTGGTTATTAAATCAGACTCATTGACGGAAAATAATTTTTTGTTCTATTCGAATTTGCCGGCATAATTATCACTGTCTGCCACCCGTGAAAGATAAACGAGTTGGGAGACAAAAAATTCAAAAGGATTAAAACGAATAAAATTTTACTTTGAGCTTTTATGAAATATTGAAGAAAAAGAAATTGAAAAATAACTAGCGTGTATCTGGCTAATCTCGCTTTCATTTACAAAGGATATAGTTATAAATTATGGGTTTTTTTAGTATGAATGCTGCAAAGGGTGTAGGATTATTTTGAATCTCAATGTTCATTACTATCGAGTTTTTTCGTGCTGCGAATGCAGTGCAAACAAAAATACGATACATGTGGATTTGGCTATGCCATAACTTAAATGATTAAAATGGTATACCTTGTATAGGTTCTGTTTTTTCTTTCGTCCGTTTTCATAATTATATTTCCTACTTCGGGCGTTTTTGATCGTTTGCTACGCCCACGGTAGAAAAACGAGTGTGTTCTCATCAATTGCACATCCGATTAGGATAACGATAATGAAGGATCCTCGGGCCCAGCTATACATATAATATCGTGGGCATTTTTTTAGCCCTGGTAGAATTGCGCCATCGGTGTAATTACTATTTTTTATAAATTATTATACTGTTCCATTATTTCAATCTCAGTCCAAACATTCTCCAAGTACTTTCTAATAATTTAAATAAAATTATCAATAACGTCGTTGAACTTGCAACAATGGCGTCTGGATCAATTGATTTGGTTAATACGTTTGATTTTTTTACCACAACATGATATTTCGAAGACAAAAAATTACAGGACCACTTTTGCAGCCCGTATACTGCAGAACTTTGAAAAATTAATTAAATTTTATAGTATAGATTTTTAAAACGATATCTGGGGTGGCAGTCGATAAATGTTGTAGATTTCGAAAAAAGTTTGTATTACAATTTTTTTTGTTGAACGATATAAAATAATTTTAACCCTAAAAGCTCTAGAAAAAAATTATTCAAAAAAGCTTAATGATTCAATTTTTTAGTTTTTAAATATCCATTTTTCACTATGGTTATTTTTATTTCTTGTGAATAATCTTCATGGTTTTAATATTCAAGGAAATTTTTTAGAATATATTCAAAAAATGAATTTTTCATTATATTCAAACAGTTTACGCTTCTTTTATGCTTAGAAAAAATTATAGATGTCATAAAGTTAAGAAAATTGTTTATCATAATTTTTTTCCAGAATGTATTAGTCTTCATGACAAAAACGAGGACAAAAACATCTAATGTATTTTATACTTCTTTTGTATACAAAGATAATTATTATTATTAAAATTACTTTAATATTTTAATTAGTATATAATTTTGTTGTAATCTGAACCCAAAAAGGACAAAAAGTTAAAAATAATACAAAGCTTTTAAAATTAGTTTGAAGATCAAGCTCTTGAAATACGCGAGTAGTAAATTAAAAGTATAAATTTTGTAATTAATACTAAAGTAACAAAATGTAAAAAAAATTGCATCAGGAAGAATGTATATTATGATACTATAAATAAAGGTGAAAATAGAACAAAATTAGAATGACCTTGTAGAGTAAGTTAAAAAAATTGTGTAGGCTTGATGGAACCAGTGCAGAAAGTAATGGCAAGTGTCTGTTTTCGAAAAATGTACAGAACACGCTAAATATATTCGTATCTTCAAAAGAAGTACTTTTATTATTATTAATAATATCATTGTTATTATTATTATTATTATTATTATTATTATTATTATCATTATGTGCGTTTCGCAGAAAGAGTATGCAGCATCATAAAAGTAAGGAAGTATGAATAGCTCGTGCTACTTTTTTTTTTTTACTTTTCGACGCCAACTCTTCATTTAATCAAGTAAGCTGTTTGTCCACACAACTACAGCTTTTGCTGGCATATAATTGTATTGAATCTTCACATATTTATCGTCAGTTCCATCATTACCTTGATATTTTTGTTGACTTTTCCCATTTTTTTTATTTGACCATTCAATACATATAATAATTTTTGCCATCATGAAGAAGACATCCAGATTTTACGTTCATTCGGGAAAATGACGATTTTCATCGGTAAATCCTGTATTCAATAATTAGGAATCCATGCTTATTTTACCAACTTCCTTTTTTACTATATAATATTAAGAAAATTTTGTTTGGTCTTAATGTTCCTACAAAATTTAAAAAGTAACAGCATTTTCAACGAAAATAATGAATTAATTTATAAATTATTTTAACCGAAATACAAGTCGATTCTAATTAAAACGTATTAAAAACAACGAAAAAATAGAATCCCTTCCATAAAACAATGTAAAAGTTTTTTTTTTCAAAAAATTGTTTGTTGCAAATTTAATAACTTAGAAATTTATAAATAAATAATATAAATATTTAAAGAAATAAGGATCATTACCAAACTACAATTGCTTGACCTCAAAGAAAGAAAATAACGGCGTGCTGCATTCTTTATTTTTCTGCAAAAGCCATCTTTTGGTAATTATACATGCATTAGCGTAGTTTTGCAGACTGTATTTTCATATTCTCATACCTAGCATGTTATGAAAAATTTCCATATTGTATACATCCAAAAGCTGCCTGTCCAATGGATGCGTGACTTGTAGCATTGCACATGAAAATGAGATGTATATACAAGGCCTTGCACAAAGTATACAATGCCAAACTATTTTCTATTTTAAGTCATGGATTTTTTTATTATTATTTTTTTTTCACTGAGTCTTTCTTCAAGCCATTGAACATTTAAGTTTTCATGTTCTAATCAAGCAAATGAGTATATCGTATGATATAATATATGTATTAATCTATCTAAAAGAGGACGTATTATGTGCCATTCAATGTAGCTTAACTCAAAAGATTATCTTAATCACGAATGAAAAATTTTTTAAAAATATAAGATGCAATGCAATGAAAATCAAATAATTTATCCAATGATAGAAAAAAGATAAAAATAATGTAAAACTTTGCTTGAAAAATATTTTGAAAACAAATGATGAAATTGTATACACAGTTATGTAGGAAAAAAATAATAAATAAGTGAAATATCAATATTGATGAATATACAAAAAAGCTGCTAAAACAATGTTGCTCCAAAGTTTTGAAAAACGTTATTTATTTAAAGAAATAATGTACTAACATATAGATCAGATCAAATATTTAAAAAACAATCAAGCAGTAAACAGTAAATTATTATTTAAACCAAAACTAAGTTTCCAACAACAATACAAGTGACGAGTGAGGTAACATTCTCTCAAAAATAGCTCTTGGTCAACTGGGTACGGCTCTAACGTACGAAGGCGCTAGTTGGACAGATTGTTTTTGTGGGAGGGGGGAAATGAAAATTAAAAACTCACACGTATTTTTCGAGAGTGAAAATGAAAATACCGTTGGTTCACTCTCGTACATAACGAGTATACAGAAGTATAACTTCAAAAAAGTTATATTGATGTTACGTCGGCGAGACGATTCATTTGAGTCCAAGCTTTCGCTTAACGACTCGGGACACACGCTGGGCGCGTATAGGTGGGACAATCATTCTCTGCACTGACCAATTCAAGTCCACCCTGCAGCCGGTGGAAAAGGCCCTGGCTGACGCCCAAATCGACAAGGATTCCACTTGTCGGAGGTTCAACTCGCATACTACCAAAGGTCCAGAGGATGCCGCGGACTTTCTTCGGTAACAAACAGTTGAACATTACCACCAACCCCGACGAGGCTGTTGCCTACTGTGCACCGGTTCAGGCGGCCCTCCTCGGTGACCCTTAGCCCTTAATAACGTACTATACTCTTCGACGCAACTCCTTTGTCTCTTGGCATAGAGAGCGCAAACGGTAGGATGAGCAACATCATTTATCGCAACACCCGCAAGGAGAGCAGAATATTTACCACGGACATGGATAATCAATTTGTCGTCCTCATTAACGTACCTATACACGAAGGTGAGCGTGATATGACAAAAAATAACGACTTTCTCGGTAGCTTTGTCCTCGGTGGAATTACTTTGGCTCCTCGTGGTGTACCAAAGATCGATGTGGTGTGACAAACGAAATTTCGTTGAATAATTCCATCTTGGGGCTTTCGCAATGGCAAAAAAAAAGTAATGTTACGGTAATGATAGACTTGTAAAATTCTTGTAAGATTTAAAAAAAAGCATTTAAATAAACATAGATTTTTAATAAATGATCGTAGAGTTTGCACATTATGTAACTTGGAAAAAATAATTAAAAAATTCTAAGCATTTAATTAAAAAAAATCTCAATTAGGGCGTAAAAATATCGCAGTTTTTGTTAAATGACGCATGTGTATATAACACATTACATTACGTTGCATACGTATTTACTAAAAAAAAGTTTTTAAAACCATCACTCATTCATTTACGTGATACATTTTTATTTAACAGAAAAAAAAAAAAAAAAAAATTTGCACAACAAGCAGCAACAAAAGATTTAGTTACATGTGTATACATGTATGTACATATATTACATGTACATATACGTATGCAAAGGCCAAAAAGTAAGCGGAAAAAACGTCTAAGCAGACTTGTGTTTTCTTTTGTTAGTGTGGTATAATATGCTTTTATTAAATAATAATAGTGAGTCATGAGTGTAAATACATATATTTGATTAGAGGAACAACAATAAGTCAGTTATTTAGATTGCGGCGCGGAGCGCGTTTTGAAGTTACGAGTCCGGTTCACCCCACTCTTCCCCTCACTCACTCCATTGGCGTATTGCAGTCTCGTCTGCTCTTGTGTATTTCTCTGCAGCATCAGTCGGCTTCTGCTAGCAACCGGCGTATAACATATTTCTCACATTTGCGTTGTTTACATCTCATATCCCCGCAAGTGCCGCGTATTCAACCTTCCGTTACTCTTTTTTTTTTTTTCCTTTTTTTTTTCTCTCGTTCGCTGTAAGAACTATTAATTAGAGCACATTACAGGTGTATACAATTATCATTCTCAGTCGAATACTCAGTGTACAAACCAGAAGTGAATTTTAAAAGTCGAGGAGGTCGTGTGTAGGCAAACATGGCATCGTCGCAGGTGGGAGATTTCTTCCGCGACAAGAGGGTATTCGTGACAGGTGGCACCGGCTTCCTGGGCGTCAGCCTTGTCGAGAAGCTGCTGCGCTGTTGTCCCGACCTCGAGAACATCTACCTGCTGATCAGGCCCAAAAAGGGCAAGAGTGCTGAGGACAGGCTCGAGGAGATCACCAAGAATTCGGTAAGTTTTTTTTACCTGCGTAAGTACCCATACTCAATTAGGCTTTGCTAGTATGCACGTGATCGCTTTTTTCTTTTTCTCTTCTCGTTACGCTTTTTTATGTGTCGTCATCAGCTTACGGGTCACACATGTGTATAATTTTTTTTTTGCTGCCAATCATACACAACCTTCATTTTTGTTCACACCTCTCTGAGCTATTGTGTTTACTTACGTTCTATACTTGTTTGTTTTGAACTTTTTTTTTTACCAGTTCTTAAGTATAGTTGACGTTAAATGTTTTTTGTGAGAGCAGTTTTTTGATCAGAAGTTTTGAGTAGTTTCTTCTTATGCTAAGGAGTATTTTTTTTTTTTAAGTTTAGTATTTTAAATGTGTAAATTTAATGGATTTCAGTGAAATTTATCAATTGCTGCATTATTTTACAGAACAGTTAACAAATAAAATATGCAATTTTTGAAATTTTAATTTTTTACCAACAGTTTCATAAATACAAATTGTTTACTTTCATCTGTATCTTAATACATTGAACTTTGCATTTAAAATTTAGCTTGATATTTATGAATCTAAAATTATGCTTACAAGAAGCTATTAGCAAGTAAAGCGGGTGCTGTGATTTCAAGCTGTTGACTGAGGCTACTTTCTCCATGGTTACTTAATACTTTCATTTTTTATTTTGAACAAGTACTGTTGTAGATATTTTGATTTGAGCACTTTAACATTTTTTTAATTTTACAATCCATTTGTTTGTTGATCACAGAGATTTTGCAACAGTTTTTTTAAATGTCAATATTATTCTTATCATGGAAATTAAATAATTTCAGGTATTCGATAAGATCAAAGAAGATGGCAACACTGGGCTTTTCAAAAAACTAGTTGCAGTTGGTGGAGATATCGGAGAGGACAAGTTGGGGTTGTCCTCCGCAGATAGGCAGACGATAATAGAAAAAGTTCATATTGTTTATCATTCGGCAGCAACATTAGATTTTGAAGCAGACCTCAGGAGTAACGTCAAAATCAACCTGCTTGGTACTAGGAATGTTGTAGAGTTGAGCAAGGAAATTAAGAATCTCAAGGTGAGTGAGTTACTGTATTGTCTTCCTTTCCATTTATGGTGTTTTGACAATTATTACAATAATAGAGCTCTTGGCTAATGCTGTGCTATATGTGAGTCGTAATCAATACTTGCGTAGCTGTCTATAATGAATGTCTAGTGTTACAAAACGCAAGATGAATGACTTGAAAATGTGTAATCGTAAATTTCATTTCTCATGCTAAAGTTCTTTTTTGTTCTTTAATTTTATTATTCATTATCCTTTTCAGGCACTCATTCACGTCTCGAGTGCTTACGTGAACTCCAATCTTTCCGAGGCTCATGAGCGCATCTATCCTGCTCCCATGGATGTTAAAGAGCTTTTAAAAAAAGTTGCAGAGCTAGATGACAATGAACTTGATGCAGCCACATCAAGTATCATCAAAGATCATCCTAACTCTTATACTTTCACTAAACAATTTGCAGAGCATGAAGTGGCGGATGCAAATCTACCATCAGCAATTGTTCGACCATCAATGAGTAAGTTTTTTCCTAATCATCTGGCTAGAATATTACATATATCCACGATGATTTTTTGTTCTAGCATCAATTTTTTAAGTAATAATAATAATGACACGTAGTTAATGGAGGTATGAAATACAGTTACTTGCAATTACTATAATAACTTCGTTTTTCAGTTGTGGGTGCATGGAAAGAGCCAATTCCTGGATGGACCATCTCCAAAAATGGACCTCAAGGATTTTTGATGGGAGCCAGTAAAGGTGTGGTTCGACGTTTGCCTGTTGCCAAGGATCTTATCTACGATTATATCCCGGTTGATATCGTAGTGAACAGCCTCATCGTAGCTGCATATGCCATTGATAGAGATAGGTAAGTCTTTTTGTGTTATTATCACTTGCTTTAATTAAATTAAAATACCAAATAATATACACGGAATAATATTAGTGACAAAACTAATTTATCAATTAAAAGAATATTGTAGTAAATTTAGTGGAGTATTTTGTAGAATAATTCCGTTAACTGGGCACATTTTTTTTAGACCAGATTCGACTAAAATTTATCATCTAACTTCGAGTACGTGTACACCATTTAGATGGGCTGATGTTACACACAAAATGAACTCTTACCTTCACAAATACCCATTGAACAGTGCTGTGTGGTATCCCCATCTAAAGTTTGTGCCATCAATTTTCTGGTTCAAGATATCTGCATTTTTTGTGCACATGATACCAGCTTACATTCTAGATACAGTTACTCGTATTGCAGGTGGAAGACCTATGTGAGACCTTGTTGATGCGATGCACTCAGGAATTTCTTTTCCAGATTTATTACATTTTTATTAATCTTCTTCCAGACTAGTACGGCTTCACACAAACATAAATAAGTCATTAGATAAACTAGAAAAGTTCATTTTTACTGAGTGGAAGTTCTATAATCCAAAGACTCTGGAATTATATTCATCACTTTCTGAGGTGGACAAAGAAAGATTTACTTTAGACATCAAACAAATCAATTGGGAGACGTATTTCGTTGATCTAACCAAAGGAGTACGAGTATATTTAAATAAAGAACCATTGAGAAACCTAAACAAAGCCTTGAAAAAGGACAAAATGTAAGCGTTATCTTACTAGTTTATTTTATGTGCTATACAATCATTTTCTTTTTAAATTCCGAATTATTTTTCTTTTTTGAATTTTCTGAATGTATTTAAATGCAAGAAAAACAATGACCCGAAATGATTACCATTTGACTTTTCCTTTTAGATTGCTTGTCCTGCATTTGTTGTTGCAAGTATTAGTTTTATCGTTCATTTGGTGGAGCTTCAAAACATCTCTTGGCATGAACTGGACTCAAACAGGCATGATCGTTCCATTAACATATTTCATCTTGAATCTCCTGTAAATAAAAAAAAAGTGTTGTTGTGTATATTTTTTTCAAGTTTAACACTGCATTCCAATAACAATTAAAGGGAATATAATGAAACAATGAATTTGTAATGCTTGAAAATAGTTTTTTCAGTATTTATTAGGTATTGAAAGATTCTACTTGAGTTTTATTAATATAATTATAACGATAGTTATAATATAAGTATAACGATTTTGTATATGATTATAAAAAACCAACAAATGTTTTAATTATCTTCAAAAATATTTTACAAGATAAAAACTTATGAAAAATAAAATTTTTACCTATGTATTTACCAATATTCTACTTGTGGAAATTCCTCATTTTGTCAATATTACCCCTCATGTTGACTGACTATAATCGGGCTTTGTAAAGTTTATTTCAATAAAATTAATATATTATAGTTTTACAAAAAAATAATTTTTCTGCTGATTTCCAATTAGTTTCATTCGAATTCCACTAACTTTTGTCTATAAATTTTGTCTTCCTATTCTGATTAACGAATTGATAACCCTCATCCCCCAACCGCTCACAAATTTTTAAAAACTGAGGTAACAACACTTTCAATGATAATATGACTTTTTCCTTACATTTATATAAAGTAATTATACCGTTAACGTGTATACAAGTCACTATCCGAGTCGATGACCCAACACTGAACGAAAATACAAGGCGTTATAGGCTCTTAGCAAAAAAAGACCGTCACGGGCTCTTATAAATTCGTTGTAAAATTGAGATTGTAACGCACCAAACAAAAATTAAATTTGAACTTAGCCACTGCACTTATATATCACATAAAAAACAGCTATATTTTAACTCACCACCTTCTGAGTCGGTAACCGAACGCTTCGAAAAGATACATGACATTCTTTATCGTTACGGGCTCCTAGTTTTACTTTGGGGAGATCGAATTTACAAATTTACGAACTTGTAGTATTATCTTTTCACGCTGGAAAAATCAGAAGAATTCCTGCAATATCCTCGACCTTCGTGGAATGAAAAACATTCAAATTGGAACGCCAAAACTCAATTGCATGCATGCATTATTGTGGTAAAATTTTCCGTTGAAATGTTAAATTTATAAGATTTTGGTCCCGTAACTTAAACACCATCCAAATCTTGGATACAATTTTTGTGACTGTCTAAAATGCGTGAAAATGTTGTTTGCGTTACTAACTTTATGATCCCATACCGTAGAAAAATTAAAAACTCCGTATTTTGATTTCAGGTGTCATCAAAACTGTAAATTTACGACACAAGCCTGTAATGCTAATTCAGCCCCTTTTTGCATCTCAAACTAAAGGAATACTTTTTTATGGTCTGAATTCTGTTGTACATTCAAAAGTAAACATCCCTTGAATAATTAAAAAAATTTCCAGACCGATATCTCTTTCAACGACTTTGTAATCGACTGGGACATTATGCCGTTTTTGATAGAATGGTCCATTTATGATAGCAAAATTACTGATGAGAAATTTCGGGAATTGCAAGACATTTGAAAAAATGTATCAAATAAGTCACACATCTAGTTAACATTAATTGTATCAAACTTATTGTTTTAGTGTTACCTTTTTATTTGCATTGACATTAGGTGCGCTTTATTTTCGCAAACAGTAAGGTATATGCTTCATTGCGTATTCAGTACAACCTGAATTGACTACGGAACGAATTGATCCGAAAATTACGTAAAGTAGAATTTAAACGCGCTCTTGCAGGAAACACTTGAAATGATAATTGCTTAGAGAGATGATTAATTTCAAGATAATTTATCTACTGAGAATTACTCGTTTTCTCAATATTACCATGCACTCACGTTGACGGACTAAATTATAATAAGTCGGATTTTGTAAAGATTGTTTCAATAAAATTGAAATATTATAGTTTCGC
The DNA here is from genome assembly GCF_036245765.1 of Copidosoma floridanum. NCBI lineage: Eukaryota > Metazoa > Arthropoda > Insecta > Hymenoptera > Encyrtidae > Copidosoma > Copidosoma floridanum. The sequence goes on along the minus strand of NW_028321897.1, from coordinate 2,040,654 downwards.
GAAAAAAAAAAATCAACTATTTTTCTGATGGTTTTTAATGAATTCAATTTCAAGTACATCAATATTCGCCTACAAAATTTTTTTCCATTTTATGTCACTATCATCATTAGGTAAAATATGTTTGTTACCAAATGATTACTGTTACCTTGACAGTTGATTCAATTAAATACAATTTTCCTATTTTTAAAATGTAAGAACGTGTGGCAAACAATGAAAATGTTAATCAACTTTTTGTTGTCCAAGCAGTAGAGCAAGATTGCGTAAACGTAGTATTTACAGGCATGTATCGCCGACCATGATGCTTTGTATTTCATTTTCTATTTTAAAATGACTGACAGTTTTTAAAAACAACTCAGCCATAGATATATACAAAAAAATGGTTCGTGATTCCGCAATACAATTTATATTTGAGTGAAATGGAATTCGTCGCTTGGTATAAGGAATAACATTCGGTCATTCATCTTTGTGATTATAAAACAGCAATGTAACGTTCACTAACAGAAAACTTGCAACGAGAAAGTTATATCCCAAACAATCTTGCAGATAATGTCCATGCAAAGTCTCAGATTTTAATATTGTATTGTACCAGATATTGTATGTCATTTATTAAGAAAATGGAAATTTTATTTTTCAATACATCATATTAGAAATAGCAGTCGCCAACAGAGTCAATTTACCAATATTATATTACGTTGAGTGAAAATAAGATAAAATACTTTGAATAAGTAACTGAAAAAAAATGTGTCAACCAGTACAATACTAAGATTAATATAGTTTTCTCATTAAAAATTAAAACATAAAGTATTGGCATCTGGCATAAAAAATTTTTGGACATACATAATTTAATCATATTTAAATAACACAAATAGTATAAATATATTACAACATACACGATAAGCTAGCTGTCTGACGAATTATTTATATAATTTATTCTATCAAAAGAGAAAAGTAAATTTTCTGATACAATAAGTGATTCATACAAAAAATAAAACAAATATGTACAAACATGTATCAACACTTTTCAAGATCTTAATAGAAAAGTATCCACGGTTTATATATCAGAGCTCATACTTCATTTTAATTGTTATTGAGAAAACTATTTATCTAATTATTGTACTTGTTGATATAATTTGTTTTATTTCTATGTTTATAGTGATTTTTAAATTCTTCTCAGTGACTTGTAATAATTAAAATTTGATCAGAAAAAAATTGTTTAAAAAATTTTAGGTAAGGTTCAATATACACCGATGTGCTCTACAATAATTAGCGGTGATTTTCAAGCCTAACGGTATTTTAGAAACGTATTTATTATTGAAGACTTCCTCAATCTACCATGGACTTTTCCAATGTCCCTTTCTTCAGTAATGCAACGACATGTACGAACTACTGGAGGTAAGTGTTTTAAAAGTAATAAGTAATGGTTCTAACAAGTATAATTACTTTTGCAAATGTTTAACTATGCTTGATATGGACGTTACCGAACTAGAATTTATTTAAAAGTAAATTCGATTGGCTAAACGAAAAAAATTGAAATTTACCAAAATTTAAAATGTGCGTGATGAAAACCTTCATACTAACAAATTTTAAGACTAATTACATAGTTTTATACTAAATTTAATATTTTTTTTTATTCCTTATATTATTAAAATTTCATACGAAATTTTAAGTGACGGGAAATCAAAATAAAAAAACTTTTTTTACGATTTTCTTTAAACAATTATTTTTCACTTAACAATATTTTAAAACTGTTTAAACTCAACTTTTCATAAATTAAAAAATTCTATTTACTTTTGAATAAAGTATCAATTTATGCTGTTTAAAATTTTTTTGAAACCAGTAAAATCAGACAAATTTAGTAAACTTTTACATACATCAAAACAACCATGATGAAAGTCATTGGTGGAAGTCCAAGAATCTGATGCAAAAAATAAAAATAATATTTTTCAAAGCGTCAAGTTTTTTGTATTTTTTAATTTACCTTATATTTTTTCTCTGTATTAACGTGAATCGAACCCTCTGATCTATTTTAATTTTCTTCTGAATTCTCGAACAATTTTGTTTTTCTAACAGAAAAAATTATCATCGATGACAGTACAGTTTAGTGTGAAAGTGTTATGCATTTTAAATACAGATTATAGAAGATCATGTCACATTGATGTCGATGGCTCGTCTTACATTACTTGTCTGTATCTACTCGATTTCGCAAACAACGAACTGTTTGTTTATAATTAACATGCATTGGGGATTGTTTAATTAAATATAATGGATAAAAATTATTGACAAAAAGTTATTGAAGTAGTTGTAACTTGGTTTGCGAAGGCACAAGTCTGAGGTTCGGCTGCTCAAGTAGAGCATAAGTTTTAATTTCATCACTACTTAATTGGAAATTTTTGGAGAGTTAATTTCACCTTTGTCTGGAACCTACCCCTCTTAGGTTCTGCTCTCGTGGAAACCGGGGTAGACTTCAAGGAAGGGCTTAGGTAAGATATATACGGGTCTATTTGAAAAAGATGTTAGGGTTAAATTACTAGGCAATAGGTTGAAGGGCAACGTATGGTATTTAAGTCAACGTTAATCAATACAGGGGTGGTAAAGGGTGCTCGTAAAAAAAGTGATTTGGTGTGTGGGTAAAGGAAAATATGAAATGAAGTTGAAACTATACGAATAAGTTATCAAAACGTAAGCTTTTAATAATGAAGTAAAAAGTAGACAATAATTTTTTATCGTATAGGTACATATGTGGTGTAATAAACAAACCAACAGTTTGTTACACACCCGATTTCAAAAACCATTTGTGAAAATTAAATTATTTACTATTTTTAAGTTGTAGTAAAAGCAAATTTTTATTATTAATATACATATATATATATTCAACAGTAAAACAATACCTAGATCACGAGAAAAACACCTACGTTAAAAAGTATCTTGAAGAAGTATAAAATGGTTTATTATGAAATAGTTACAAAATTAGAGAGTTACCACAAACATAAAATTATAGATCTTAATAAAATACAACTTTTTTATACCATGTGTGTTACTATAACATGCAATAGAAACAACAAAAAAGTACTAAAATGCAATTTTTTTTCGGCACTCACTTTTTTCTCAAGTGTAGTCCTAATGCTGAAAACAGCAAAAATTATTTAAAAATGGCAAAAACATCATTGTATAACATCAAACTTTTTATTTGACAATTGTGAAAAAAATTTTGAACACAAAAATACTTTAGACTGCAAAAATCGTTTCAAAAAAGATATTTTTATGACACCTATCTTTTTTTATTCAACAGTTGCGGATAAAGTGTTGAATACACAAAAATTTTACTCGTAAAAATGCAACTTTATTGTGTAGATTATTTTTATTGATAGTGTTGTTCTAATATTATAAATGGCAAATATCGTTCTAAAATAACCAAGAAATTATTTTTTTTTTTAAACATTTTACTTTTTGATTTGAAATTGTCGGACACAACGTAGAATAAGAAAAACTCACTTTTTCTTACAAAAATTCACTTTTTCCTACTTTGGGCGTTTTTTTACCTTAAGACGTTAACTGCGCCCTCACGCACGTTACTGCGGCCAAGGGAAGCACAAAGAGTCCTTCGGACCTGATGATTACCATTTTGTCATAAAATAATGTTTTACTAGAAAACTTGGTCACTTATGACTATAAGCTGGGACACTATTTATCATAATTATTGTAAGTATATTAAGTTTATAGTTTGAACAATACCATCGCAAAGAAAAAAAAATGATTTAAGGAAAAAACCATACGTTTGGCACGTTTAGAGATACGTAACTTATAGAGATGATAGGAATTTCGTGGTAACATATCTGACAATGGTCGAAACGACATTATCAAAATAGCAGCAGACTAAAACAATTTTACAAAACAGTCGTTTGATTAATATATTTTGCAGATCGATTTGCTTATAGATTTTAAACAAAGACATGAGAGTAAAATGTCTTTCATTTTTATTTGCTTTGCAAAGAAGTATCAATTATGTATCTGAAAGTCATTCAATTTAAAAGCCGTCAAAATAAGTAAGAAAAAAATCCTATCTGCGATATCGTAAGCAGCTTGTTTTTATTTCTTTGTGAATGAACATCCAAAGTCACAAGATCAACCCACTTTGGAAACACAAATTATTGTAACCATCCCGTTTATTATTTTAAAAAACCATTGTTGCGCTGTTACATTACAACTACCCACGCGTGATGCAAAAAACACACTATGCTTTTCCCAAAGTTGGCGTCTTCACGCGAAATCCCTAAAACACCTGACAAACGCAATTCGCACTGCATCCAAAAGTTTCCTCCAGCCCCCAAATTCTTAGACCGCGACCATAAACCAATAAATCGAAAAGCGCGTTGCTCTTGACAAAGTTTTTTGTGCCCCGAGCACCTTTATTGTCGCTTCTTGAGAAACCATAAACCCAGAGCAGGGGGTAGGATACCACTTTATTTTTTACCATTGTTTTTTTCCCACAAAATCACGGGAGAAAAATCGATTCCTCACCGGCGCTTCCTCGTTGCGAATGACACCGGCAATAGATCGGCGTTGCGGAGTCGCGCGGTACACGGCCCGTCTCTCCGGGTCCACTCGAAAAACAAGACACGCGCACAAGCGTGCACGAAGGCACGATCGCCGATGGGACGATCCCATCGGCCGACACGTGTGCCGCCCGAGTGGAGCATAAAGTGACCGGCGTTAGGCGGAGGCCGCACAGTCAGCTGCCGATCGGACTGACCGAAACACGCGCTATTTCGATAGTCTGTAGCCGTCGCACGGGCTGTCTTTGTATTGACATCTCGTTTTTTTTTTTTGTTTGTTCTTTGGGGAAGTTTTGATCAACGCGAGAGTGGGCCCTGCGCTGAATCGGTTTTATGAGTGGCTCGTTTGGCTTTAGCTGTCACGGAGTTTGCCCGGGGGCTGTTTGACAAGCCGATAGTTTGCAGCTGGCAGTACAGGTGAGGACGCTTTTTTGTCACTTGTGGATCAATAGCAGTAAAATTTGACCTTTTGGGTTGAAATTTTACCCATTGAGGAACATTAGGATTTTCGTGAATTATGAATACGTGCAACATTTCTTGTCATGAAGTGGGTGTCCAGTATAGTTTTTTTGACTATGCGTGGCACTCGTGGATGTACTTGGAGCGTTTAATCATACAATACGTCCAATTGACTGGGTGACGTTTTTTTATTTTTATGGGTAATCATTGAAAGATAAAAGTAAAATTATCTTATTGTTATCGGACGTAACAACTATAAATTTTTTACAACGCGCGAGCCTTGATAAAAACTGGTTTTATATCGAAGTGATTGTAAGATCGGGTGAAGCAATTTCTACAAACAAAAAAAATGAAATTCGGTTGGCCAACAATGACTCGCTAATAGTACTATTCATCGGTTCACATCTTGCGAAATTGAAAAAAAAAAAAAAAAAAAAAAAGATCTCAGTGACTGCGCACGTGCGAGTCATAGCTTTGAGAGCACTTTCGTTTGCATATTAAATCCATCAAGATCGAGCTGCACAAAAAAGATTAAAAGATCCGATAATTTAAAATTTCTCTAGTAGTATTTCAATACCAGACACAAATGGAGTTACAAAAAACATTGTGTCACTTTTTTGCATTGGATTCTATCTTGACCAACGATCGCAACACCCGTAAGATCTCCCTGTGATTGACAGTAATTCTATATACGTATACGACCACGTTAAGTTTTGAGTTTTTGGAGAAGAAAAAAAGGAAAATCCAACGGAAAAACGAATGACGCTCATTGCCCATGATTTAAAAAATTGACAATCGAATGGAAGGTTAGAAACGAGCGCCGGCAAAGTACCGGCTTCTGGTAGTAGAGGGGAGTGGGTGAAATTGAAGGTTCCGCGCTATGGAATATAGTTTCAAGTAAGTAATCCTCGAAGCGCGCGCATCCGTAATTGACGATAAAAGGAATTGCCAGAGGTTGAATCGAAACAAAAAGTGTACCTCTTGGCGGAACGTTGATGTAAAGGTGTGTCTACACATAAGTGTACACCGCTTTCTGAGAGCATATATATTGTAAAGTTGACTGAATATGCACCGTGCGATATGTACTTTTTCGAAATTTTCTTTTTTTTTTTTTCTTCACATAGAAATCATAGGGAGGGACATCGCTCTTTTTTTGGGAGTAGAGGAAGAAATGCTAATGATTGCTTTCACAAGCCTATTCTCGAGAGTCTCGGCGGTTAACGCGCTCCACTGTTCAAAATGCTTGGATGAAAAATACCGTACAGCGACGGAATTTTTTTTTTTTCTCGATGGAAGCAAGAAAAGAAGGAAGACGGAAGCATCAAAGGCGTGCGCGAATGTAACTCGACCGGGAAAATCGAATACGCGAGTGACGAGCGCCAACGTGCAGGTCCACGTACATATCGAATACGCAATTAGCGTCGTCATCGGTGATGGTTCCCGCGCGAGTACATTGTACGAGGGTACACGTTGAATCGGCGGGGGGAATCCGGCTAAGCATCGCGTATACTCGATGATTAAGCTGCGGCGCGAATAACCGAGGCGTCGAATGAAAAAAAGGAGGAGAAAAAAAAATCGGATACAGGCGTACCCTTGCACCGGTACCACTTCAGGTGAAGCAATCTGTGAAAGTCAGTGGCGCGAGCGAGCCAAGGTGTCGTTCGACATCGCGTTCTATAGGTGTAGCGTACCGGTATACGTCTAGATCTCCAAAAAATGAAAACCATGTGATTTCCTGATAGTATTGCCTCTAACTTGAGATACTTTATGCGAACTGCCTTGGTAATGAACATTTTGTCTTAACTCGGTTGAGAATAAAGTTGATTTATTGCAGTAATTGAAGATAAGACTGGTGTAGTTGAAAAAGTTGTACACGGCAGGTTGCAATTTTCAATATCACACAATAGAAAAGTAGTTGCTTCATTTCATTTGAGGAGTAAAAGGAACCTGTATTTTCACGAGTCGTAGATTTCCAGTCAAATCACCATACTTTTACCTTTTTCAATTTCATTTTGTGGTACTTTTTATTTTATTTTAATTTACAATGTATTTGTACTAATCTTTGCAAACTCAAGGGTTATTGCTACCTCCCCTTTGAGACCTCCTCACTCGTGATTTTTCCGGAGACCTCGACGTGTACATGCGACAGTTTGAGCAACGATTCGACACCGGCTGTAAAATTTTAAGTACACCGATTTACTCATTTCCATCTGTTTAAGTATACCCCACCTGCCTTATATCCACTCACATTACACGCACGACGAGAAAAATACCCATGTGCGTTGTTGGAGGTGAAAAAAAAAAAAAAAAAATGGGCGTACCAGAGTTGTTGCGAAAGAGATTCTTTTGGGAAGCTGTAAACACGAGTTCAATGGGTTTGTCAAGGACACTTCACCAAGATGTTTGTTGTCGGACCCTCGCACGGGTGGGAGAGGAGGGGGGGGGGACCCACGGGAATTTTTTTCGAATAAATTACGTTCGGGCGTGCAGGCGCACCAACGCCGGTGATTTGTCAATGACGTGGTGATTTCGATTGACGCGCGAGTTAATTCATTCCGTCGAGCATAGGTTGCTGATGGTACAAAGAATTAAAAAAAAAATTTTTCCCCCCCGAGATATTGTGTTGGTTTCAATGGATAAATGTTCTCTGCGGGCTATTATGCAATTGACGTAAGTTTTCAAAAACCCGTTGAGAATTACCGGGACCAACGAGAGAAATCTTTTGTTTCGAATTACATCGCGCGAAGGAAGAACAAAAAAAAATCTGCTTCTTAATAACAGCAAATTAAGCGCGTGATTAGCAACAGCCGCTGCTGCAACACTATTGGAAGGTGATTTTCTTTATCGGACGATTAATTTATACATTCTCCTCGGCGATAATTGCAGGATGTCTCATCTATACGTGTTTTCAACCACGTGCTTCTCCCCACTGCACGTGTGTCGAGTAATTCAAGTGTACTCGGGAATGCCTGCCGGTGGACAATTTACTTTATTGTTTCATACCCGCACATGGTTACATCAGAGTGGACTGACCCACGATTTTTTTTTTCTTCCACTACATTCATCAAATTCAATAATTTTACATTTTAAATAAGTTTAAGCCGGTACCAACGTATACACGAGTACAACTAATAATTCATGTTTAGCATATAGGTATACAATTACGGTACGTCTTGTTAATCGGCCGATCTTCTTCGGAAATAGCGACTATGTATATATATTATTGAATAAGATGAGCCAAAGTATCTCGTTTGGGCACGTGTTTCCCTGTATTATAAAGTCACTTTGCCTCCAGCGGCACGGTCCTCCAGACGTTAACGTGATTTTACGCAAATATTTGGGCATCGGTATGTTAAATCATTTTTAAAAATACTGGAAATACTTATAACACATTTAAAAATACATCATATTGCAGTAAAAACGAGTAAAGTACCACAAGTCACGTAATATTACGCCACTCTGGATAATTTTTTTTTTTTTTTTTGTAAAGTAACGTTATGTAAAGAGTAAGATTAAAAATTATCATTTCTACCTAAAATTATAAAAACTACGATTTTTTTTTTCCAAACATGATTTTACATTTTTATTGTGCGAAAATAAATCCATACAACTGTTCACAAAATCTTAAATGAGGTACCGTTAATATGAATAACATTAATTATTTTAGCTTAATATTACATGACATTGTGTTTTTTACTTCATACTTCGACATAATACCCGTTTTCATGCAACGAATCCAACATCAACAATGGTGCGAGGTCCTTTAAGTTAGTACACGTAAAATGACGCAATATAACATTGGTATGCGTAAAATAACGCATTATTACCTTACTTTATGTATCATTTGACCAAAACTTTCAAAGCCTCGTTACCTTATTAAACATAAAATAAAGTGATTATGGAACAAGATGTTGGAATCTTGCTTTCGTTTGACGGGTGCACAATCCAATCTTAGGTATGATATTGCTTGAGATTGAAAAATAATTGATATCTCAGCTCATGTATGGATCGTAGTAGCTGTCAAAACTATAACGTTCTGTAAATTTTACTTTACATTTTGAGGTCACCTATACAGCAACTCATATGCCATTTTTAATAAATATTTTTCAATTCTAATTTTTTAAGCGCTTTTATCAGCTCATTTTACAGTTCCTCTACTACAAAAATTAATGAATAAAGGATCCCAAGTATGAATAAATGAGCCCTTAGTGGACACTGTTGAACAAATTTAAAAAACCGTCAAAATAATTTTAAAAAACCATTACGGCTTATTTTGCAGGTCTTTGGAATACCTATACATTTTCTTCCATATGGATACATTTTAACAAATCCAATAGAAAAAAATCTTAAGCATAGAAAAAACTATTTTTTCCTCTCGAAATTAGGTTACCATAATTTATGCAAATAAACTCAGCTGTCAAAAATAATTTGTTATTTATTTACATCACTCAAGGCTTCTAAATAAGATGGCAAATCGATTGAAATTTTTTTTTTCCGAAAAGTTTCTTTCCTGGTCCAAAACCAAAAGAGCAACCTCGTCAAAAAAACGAGCTCTTTCCTCGTTACGATAGATTGATCTGAGCGTAAATTCGATTTTAATTTTAAATTAGGCGATGTTGTAATATTAGAAGTGATGAGGTGAGTTGTATCCTGTCTCGTTCTAGCTTTTCGGTAACTTTGAATTTCACATCCAGAATATGATTGTAGTAAAAAAAATATTTCATCAGTAATCTTTTTCTTGTTTGTAGAGAAATATTTTATTTTTTGAGATACATTGAATCACATTATTGATGATGATTTTTAAACTATTTTTCTACGATATATACGAGTTTGGCAACAAACTAATGTGGGATTTTCCCTCAATCAAAGACACCTGTCTTTCACGTGGATACTACCAGATACGACAGGCAACTTGCAATTAACATACGTAATCAACGGAATCTTAACGTTTCTTTATGTTTTTCTGGAAACTTTGAATTTTTGTTGCTAACAGAGGATCTTCAGAAAAGCTGTAATGATGTATAAAAATGGATTTTTCAGGCTTACTTACACCTATGATACGGAGAATTTTGTTTTAATCTGTAAGAAATTAGATGATTTTTATGAATTAAATAATTTTTATTAGCCAATTGAGTACAAGATTTGTAAAAAAAAGCTATTACGAAATAAAATTTTTAATAACAAGCTGGGGAAGCTGTGTAGAGTTTTACAAGTTTGATAAGGTATATGTAAGTTATTCGAGCATATTCATTGGTTGTCAGAGAGCACGAATCACATATTTATAATAATCCATACGGATTTACACTCCTTACAGTGTAAACAAATAGAGTAGTTTTTTTACATTGATTTATAATAAAGTCATTTTGTAGTCAAAATTATTGTAAAAAGTATATATTGAACTTTTTTAAATAAATTTCAAGTAAAAACACAACATTTATCATGCCTTTTGGAAAAGTAGTAAAGCAATTTAACTCATCTACCATAAACAGATCATTAAATTCATGAACAATTTACAAACACGCAACGATTTTTAAATTATTTTTTACGAGAAAATTGATTAAATATATTGTGTATAAGCACTTTTAAATTCGGAAAAAATGTTTTAAGAAAATGTTTATGTCTGAGAGCCAAAAAAATTAAAAAGGAATTAGTTCATCTCAAAATTTAAAAATACCAGAAAGTTCGAAAAAAAATTTTCTATTTTCATTGTAAAGTTATTAATAAAAAATTTAAAACAGATGAAAAAAATCATCATATTCCTTAGTTTGCTCACTTACGGATTTTTTTATGTTCCCGAGGATGCGAAAAAAAATATTCATCACACAAACGTGTTTTAAACTCTTAAACAAATTCTTTTAATTTTTATAAGTTCCTCAGAAAATGTTTTTGTTTAAATTAATCATATACTACGTTTTTTTGTTTGGTTCTTGTAAATCTTATAGTTACCATCACTAGTCCACGATAAAAAAAATCAGTCTGTTTGAAGTCTGTATAAAATATCATAAATATCCAACAATTGTAAATATTGTAAAGACTAATCGTGAAATCCATTGATGATGCAAAAAAAACTTCCCAAGAAACTCGTCGATGTTAATGTAATGATCATTTCTTCAATTCAAGTCCCTCAATGTACAGTCATCATAATTATGCAATTTAAAAAGATTCACCTAATATATAAGGAAAAATAGTTTTTTTATGATAGAACATAATATACCTATAGCGAGTTTTCGAACATATTTAAAAATAACTCAAAAAGTGAACGAAACTATGTACAGAATATATTTATACTCGTCTTAGGTGTATTTCCTCAAATAAGCTGTAAAGTCTCACACTAAAGCTCTCACTGTATAGTAAGCTGTTAAAAGCAATAAAAAATAATTTCTTTCTAAACGCCAAACATCAGATTTAGCAAAAAAATCAATGAAACTTTTCCGCGTTTCAATAAAAATCAGTGAATGACATTAGATTTAACACACACGAGGCACCACAAAAATCATTTCAAACTAAAATGTAAGACTCCGAGTTTAAATAGCACCCAAATAAATGACAACAAAAAGCAGTTACCATTGGTTGAAAACTAAAAGTTAATTCGATAATGCCGAAGAAACGTTTCAATGGTGTAAATTTATTGCGATGAATATATAATTATATTCGGCTCAGCAGAAATCTCGAATATCCGTACTTGTACAGAATTAGATTGTATCTTTCCTCTTACTTCGAAAGGCATGGATATACCAAATGACGAGGATGTCCTTGGCGCTTCGATTTGATCAGATATTTCGTTTTTCGCGTCAAACGCGGCGCTAATTATTTTTTTTGTTTTCATTTAAAAACTTAGCTCTGATGACATCACCAAAAATAAGTTTGAGTCTAATCAGCTGACAACAACTGCTCTACAATCAAATTGTATGGAATTCAGTGGAGTCGGGCAACAAATCAACCCAAGAAATTATTCATGATGTCGTTGATTAAATTGCACTCTATGTAATTTTTAACAATCAAATAAAAAACAAGAGACAACTTTTAAGTACATTGATTTCGGATACAATCGTATACGAAAATTAAATCCCTATTTTACTTCTTAGTTCGTTCATCTAAGCTATGAGAGCGACAATTAACGTTTGTAATCTTGTAAAGTGAAGAAGATTTAATGGTGTCATTGTTCACAGTTATCGAAAAACCTGTCTTCTGACGGATCCGGCATCCGAGGGAGCCATGGCTGACGAGGTCGAAAAAAAGCCGAGCATACCAGATTGGTATCGCGACAGGGCGATCTTAGTCACGGGAGCCACTGGTTTTATGGGCAAACTTTTGGTTGCAAAGCTGCTGATCAGCTGCCATGACGTCAAGACGATTTATCTGCTCGTAAGAGACAAAAAGGGCGTACCTTCGAAAAGCAGACTGCCGACTTTGGTGCAGGTTCGTATATACTATACGTGCGTTACATACCATATAGTGTGATAGTGCTATGCTTCGAAACTGACTCGCAAACCCGGATGAATCGTTGCGGTAATGCATGCAAAAGTTGTTTATAAGAACATGAAGAGAAAATGATTGCAACGGTACTGCCGTCCGTCTCCGATTTACTTTTTTCTATTGATGAATTGAATTTAAAAAAAAAAAATAGCTTCCGTAAAGTCAACTGGTAACAAATACTGAAATACATATCGAGAAAATTGTTAATTTGTTTATAGAAATCGGCTAACATCTATGATGTACGTAGAAAAAACACCAATCTCACGCTTACGACATCTGCTAAGAAAAAATTTTATCAATTCAAATAAACTGGTATTAAAATATTAAAAAAATGTTCATTTAAATAAAATTAACATTTTATGATATTGATTTAATTCAAGTAAATAATTTCATCGTGAATTTTCATCGTATTCGAATTAATATTTTTTGTGTGGTATTGAATAAACGTTTATTTAGATTGATGAATTTTTTTTTTTCAGTGTTAGTACCTGAATATCTGTAGAAATGCATTCAGCACAATATCGAGTTTTGAAAAAAATTTTTTTAAATAATTTTTTATCAAACTTTTCACTGATTCAGCTTTGAAATTTGATTCCTCAATCAATACAATCATAAGTAGTAAACAGTCCTAAAAGTAATGCGCTAATTCCAGAGCCCTTGATTGATTATTTATCGAACTACAAATTCATAACAAAAACTTTTACACACGTATGTATATGTGTTAAAAAAAAAAATTATTTGCAAGAACTAAGTAAATTGAAATGTAAAGTTTTGAAAACGTATGTCGTAACTCTAAAATAATTTTGTCATCTGACTTGAAGTGGAGAGCACGTCCATGAAAATTATCACCACTAAACACCAAAATACAAGCCCATTTATTATAATCCGACATTAGCATAATCCAAAGAAACCAGAAGACAAATAACGCACAGTTCCACATCACATCCGCATTAAAAATTCTGCACGAGCCCGAGATAAAAATGCTAGCCGCGTACAGCGATAAATAATACATCACTGGCGAGTTGGTCTCTATTGTGCGCCTCCGACTCTCACCGCGAAAGAATTTCAAGCTTAAGCTTACAGCACAGAACGTCTTAAAACGTTTTTTAAAACCTTGTGTGCCATGGGGCCATTATTTGTTAAGCTCACCACAAAAAGGAAAGAACAAATAAAAAATAAATAAAAAAGTTGCTGGTCCTTGCTACCACGTTTATACGCGATGAAAGTGTACTCTTCGGACCCGCCTTTGATACCGGGTATTGTGAAAGGGAAAAAAAGAAGCTCTAACGATCACTGCGCGTAAAGTCCCTTTTTTTTGCAATTGGGAAAGTCAATATCATACACCGCGAGGAGAATGCGAGTGAAAAAACTTGACGGTACATATCGTACCGTAAGTGAAGGTTGACGTTGCGTTACCAAAGTCCGAGGCTCGTACACCAATGAGCATAGATCGAAGACGACGATGGGAAAGGCAACTCAATGCCACTGTGACGATAATTTAGTTTTGAAAAATGGATTATGTAACCGTTAAATACCTTACCTAAAAACGAACATCATTCGAAAAATTTAAACGTATACAGAAAAAAGCTGTTTTTCTCGGTTCAACATATTTTTATGTGCTTTTATATTTAACTTGCGTTCCTGTTTGCCGATCTTTAACCTTCGTCTAAGTTTCAGTATGGATAAAAATATTTATTTCCGCCGGAAATTTTTGATGAAAATGAGAGTGCTGTTTTGCGTAATTGAAATATAAAATAATTATTTTTTTTTTTTTACTTAGTTTTAACCCCTCGATGACTGATGGTCTTACCTTACACGTCTGTATCTACTTAATTCTTTTGAAGATAATAAATATTCTTAAGTTAATAATCGAATTTATAGTGGATTAGTTTAAATTATTTTTAATAAATTGAAGAGAAAAGTTATTAAATTATAACAAAGAGAGTTGAAGATAATATTATTTAAATAATTAAAATAATTTTTTGTTTATAAGCCGATGAGTAGAAAATAATGTTTTGGACAAAAGAGGTACCCACCTACATACGTGTTGACAACAACATTTACCATGATAGCTACTGCTTTTACCAAATGTGAAATTAATAAACAATTATTTTTTACTTGTTAGCTTACTTACAAAATCGTATTTTTATTGTTATATTATTTTTCTTGTCTGTGTACATCATCGTTTTTGGATACAAAATACAAAATATTGTTCATTAAAACATTTAGCTCCTTAAAGATGGATTTATAAAAGATTCATGGTTAAGAAAGGGCATTATTTTTAATTGATCGCTGAAAAAAACATTGCTAATTTAACAAATCGATACCTGTAAAATAAAAAGGTTATTAGATACAGAAAAAAAATTTAGCACGTCGTCCATACAAGATGTTGAAATATTGCTAAAAACAAAAGAAAAATCAAAAATTCTTATTTAAAAAAAAAATATTTTCCTTAATTGTTTTTAACAATTAATTAGAATTATCAAGTAAAATGATCCCTATAGTGTTAAACAAGTGTTCGATCATCATGCTGTGTTACAAAATAAGCATGTAATTTTTTGATCTGCAAAAAAATATTAACCAAACCTTATACAAATAATAATATAAAGCTTGTACGAATAAGTAAACGATTAAGTAGTAATTTTTTAAATAAACATGTACATTCGGTTAGGATCATTTGTCTACAGTGGAACGATGAAAAGATTACCAAGGTTGAAGTGGTGGAACTGGTAATACGCTTCGCTCCAAAAAGGGAGAGTTCTTGATTCAAGACCAGACATCTAAATTAAAGAGAATGTATTACAAATTTGCATGTGAAAGTGTCAATTTTTGTTTTTTCGACATAAAAAAATGTGTGGATTACATTGGATCGTTTGGTTGTGTTCCGATGACACCTTATAAAATATATCTTTTTTCATGGATTTATGAAAATTCGACTTTGCCTTTTTTTATTTTTGAATGTTTTTATACAAAGATAATTAACTGCAAATAATATTAATTGTACGTTTCGATAGTATAGCGTTGAAGAAATGATAGTAAAGCCATTTAGTTATATTTTAAATTTTTTAATGTATTATCACATTTATTGTTGTAGTTTTTATTTTAATTTGTTAGTTTGACGGGCATCGTTCTATTATCCAACTCTGTTTATTAGTATCAATAAGTGGTTCCAACATTAAAAAATAATCGTTCTCTTAATTTTTTTATTATAAAATAATTTTCAAAATTAAAAATTAATGATTAAGTATGAATTACCTTAATTATACCTCATTATTTTGGAAAGTCATTTAGATACAAATCACATGGTCAGAAAGAAATAATATATTTGCGATCTTTTATGTGATCTTGACTCAGACCTTCACAAGATAAAAGTTACTTGAAGATTGAAAATCACAGTATGAAGTTTACCCAAAATGTTACATCTTCCTTCTTATCTAGAAATAAAAATTATCATTCTCTTAAAAGAAAGCTATTTACCTTGAACTTTTATCTAGACTTTAAATCAAAAGAAAGTTCGATTACAAAATTTTTCTGTACCTTTCATTGCTGGAATAAAAAGTATTTCTTTAAAAAAAAACTTGCACTGCTCAAAAAAATCGGCTGATTTCTCATGCCAAATTGCCAGCTGATTTTCTAAAATTTTAAATTGTGCCCGAGTTCAAATAATAAATTTTATTACTGGAAGCAACTTCAACAATAATCGAGCGTCTTCCTTATAACAATTTCCCGAAATGCATAAAATTTATACATAATATAAAAACATAATATAAAATTATATGTATAGCATGTAAATTATGCTATCAATTCCTAAAAAATGAAATTTTATTTTAAATTAATTTACTAAATTTTTCTACATAAACATATTGCATGATTCAATCTAAAATTTAATATTACTATAGTGATTTATAAATTATTTGATGTCAAATTGGTCAGACGGTTTTTTTTATTAAACATGGTACTAAAAAATATGTAATTGTTGCACATTTTGTGGTTATTTATGAAACCTTTAAAAAATCTTTTATAAGGAGTATAGAAAAAAAGTTTATCAGGGTAGAAACAATGGTTTACATGCAGAATAATACTGCTTTTATCCCGTATTACCATACGACCACACGTATGTGTATTAAAGTTCACGAGAAGAAAAATGATAATTGAGAAAAACGTAAAATAAATAAGTACATTTTTTTAAAGTTTCAGTTTTGTATTTGACACTATCCTAGAGAGTCGAACAAAACAGTTTGTTGCTGTAAAACGATCATTTGGCCATTTCAAAAAGATGGTCAACTTCGAGTATCTAAGTTATGCCGAAAAAAAATTCCAAAAAATTTTTTAATCGATCGTTAAAAAATAAAGCAACAAAATCTCGAAATCATCCCATAGGCTGTAATACTGTAAAACAGCCACGTACTCTAGTATGTTATTCACAGCGTGCGTCAAACACAAATTTCACGTTGACAATTTACAAATGAATGTTTTACGATCTCTAGACGTGGTCTGGTAGAATAAAACCACTTCATTATTCACGAGCGTGTATCTTAATTTCGATTAACGTCAAAGTAGATAGCCAACTGTTATGTGAAAGATTACATATTTTGTCGCTTTGAAAGGTACTTTATTGTACCGTACACGGAACTGTCGTTTCAAATTCCCAAGTTTTTTCATTTTTTCTCTGTAATTTTCATTTTTACTGCTAAATTACGAGTTGGTCTGTCTACGATCTGACCTATTTGGACGATCAAAACTTTTAAAAGTTTAGTTGTGTGCACTGCAAATTTATTGAATTGACCATTAAATAAAAAAGTGACCTTATTTTTTAGTACTTTTATTGTATTTATTACGATTGAGAATGGAATACAATTCATGCAAAGCTAATTAATTTAATTCGTTGGTTGAATTTGCCAACAACAACTTAGGCATACTAACTTAAACAATGTAATTGTCCTTTATACAGTACATGATAGAAATTAAAAATCAGTCCTTCAGACCACAAATATAATAGTTGCAAATTAATGTTTCTCATAAAAGTATTTCCATTAAAAAATAAAAAAGTCTTAGTACGGCAAGTATGGTGCTCATTAATACGTCATTTTCATGTTTTTCTCTTTAGCAAGAGCCATTCAGATTGCTACGAGACAATCATCCCGAAAGACTGAAAAAACTAGTCGTCATATCTGGTGACACGACGTGCGATGAGCTTGGAATTTCCGCAGCAGATGCCGAAATTTTGAAGAACAACGTCTCGGTTCTGTTTAACATGGCAGCCAACGTGCGATTCGATCTGCCACTCAAGACCGCCGTTACTTTGAATACAAAAGGCACCGCCAATGTGATAGCTTTTGCAAAGCAGGTGCGAACAATAAAAAAATTTTTTTTTCATTGTTTTATCGAATCGTAAGTATTTAACGACCTGGGCAAGATTTTTTTTTGTATAAGTTATCGATATTCCATATCATTAACTACAATAGATGTTTTTTTTTTTGTTTCTTAAATTTATACATGTGTGCAATTTCACAAAAAATCATCAATTGAGTAGTTTTTAATCAATCAAAATTTAGTTGTCCTCGGCTTTTTTTATCCGGTTTTATTTTGTTACAAACAAAATGTGTTAAAATATCGTTTTCACATCGTTTATAAATAATAATAGCTTCATGTAAAAGCCGCTTTTTCCAAAAAAATGATCGAAAAAATTTTGTTTAAAAGTATAACGTAAAAAACAGTGACACGGGAGGCATAATGAATAATTTTATTAATCAAAAAATTAATTTTGCCACCAAATTTTATAAATTTTTGTAAAAATTCACCAAACCAAGCAATGATATATAGTTGATATACATTTGCCACGTGTAACATACAGTGTTGTGATATTTACTGCATAGGTATGGGATTGAAAATGACGTATGATTAAAAACTGTGCAGATAAAAAACTTGGACGCATTCATCCACGTGTCGACAGCCTTTTGTCACTGCAACCAGACAGTATTGGAGGAAAAGTTTTACCCGGTGGAGAGATCGCCGGAAAAAATGATCAAACTGGTGGAAGAAACGCCCGAAGATTTGCTCGAAGCGATGACACCTAAGGTGCTCCGCGACCAACCGAACACCTATGCTTTCACTAAAGCTCTGAGTGAGGACCTCGTGAGGAGATGCGGACTACCCACGGGCCTCGCGAGACCGTCGATCGGTAATGTGAATTTCAATCTGTTTCTTACCCGGTTACCTGCAATTTAGCTATCATCAGGTTTCTCGTCAGATCGGTATTACGTACCTCGATCTAGACGTTGAATTCAGAGACTACGGCACAGATGACCCCATGTGCATTCATTTCGTGGCAATCGTGCTATAATGAGCTTCAAGTGAAATAATAATCCAAAGCCGCATACAAAAAATAAATAAATAAATTTCAAAAAAAAGGAACCTAATTAAGTGTCATTCACTAATATACTCTGAATCTAATTTTTTATTTAGTTTTTTTTTTCTTAATCTTGAATTCTTAAATTATGATTTATGTAACCCGAGTTATTCTTTGAGATTATTGTGCAACGAGAACCAATTTTTTTTTTGTATTCTTAAACATGCATAATTAATGAATTGCAGCATACATACCGCCAATGAAATAATTTCTATAAAATACCAGTACGAAGGTATAAGATCAATATCTCAATAATCTACCAGCCAATAAAGTTTAAAAAAAAAAATTAATAACTGAAATCTTAAAAGTTTTTAATCCACAAATAAAAATCATAACGCATCACTTATAACAATAAAATATTCAGCTTGGCGTTAGAGTATTCAATTAAAGTGTTACAAATAAAGTGCAAAGCTTGATTTCAAAGACATTCAACTTTGTGCCATTTAAAATTTGGAATTACACACATTAAATGTAATGATTATAGTTTAAATATGTTGAAAATGCACAAGCTTAAAGAAAATTTTCAATTTTCAATTTTAAAACCACAAAACGGTTGTAAGTAACAAAACAGTAACTGTCGACACTTTGCTACCCCTGTGGAAATAATTTGCTGTGTCACTTTGTGCCAAACTGTTTCAAACTGGGTCAAAGTGCGTTAAATTGTGCCAAACTGGGCCAAAAAGTGCTAAATTGTGCCAAACAATGGCTATTTCGAACATTCGGCACAGTATGGCACGTTAGGGCACAGTATGGCACGTTATGGCACATTATGGCACGTTAGGGCAGAGTATGGCACGTTAGGGCACAGTTTGGCACGTCAGGGCACAGTTCGACATCGTACGGCACAGTTTGGCATTTTATGGCACAGTTAACCATTAAAAAAATCTTTACTATCCATTTTAGAATATTAATGATTGAACCTCTTATTAATGATAACAACAGTACTTTTAAAACATTTTTTAAATTTATTTTTATAAAAAATATTTAGACAGGTTGCTCTTAACACTAATTACAATACCGGCCTAATATGCCTCGCGGTATTGTTGAAATAAAGATTTCACTTTTTGTTTCACTTAAAATACGTGGCCTGTAAAATTATAATAATTGATAACAGATAAATTAGGTTTTTGCTGAATATTTATACATGTATTCGAGTTAAGACGTTAAGTAACGAGTAGTTATTGCCGTATAATGCTTTTTTATATTACGAAATGACGCTAAATTGGTGCTGTTTTTTTTTTAACACGCCAAATGAGACAGGTTTTCGTTTTAACTTTGGCCTCTTCATTTATTTAAGTTTGCGCGAAAATTATGGTCCTACAATAATAAAAAACTGTGTTCTTTCGGTATATATTAACCCTACACATATTATAAAGTCCGTTAGTTCCATTGGTAAACAAAATTAATGAAAGATCCTGATCGGTTGTAACGACGTTGCAGTGGTCGGGTCGTGGAAGGAGCCGGACAACGGTTGGGTGGACAACATGAACGGGCCAACGGGCATAATGATCGGCGCGGGCAAGGGCGTCATAAGGACGATGCTCTGCAACGGGGACTACAACGTCGACCTCATACCCTGCGACATGGCAGTCCACGCGATAATCGGCCTGGGTTGGAAGGTCGGCCGCGAGAGACCGGTCGAGCCCCTCGTGGTCAACCTCACCGAAAGCAGGGAGAACCCCATCACCTGGAGATACGCCCTCGACGTCGGCAAGAAGCACGCCCTGGCCAATCCATTCTCGGGTACGTAGCGTCGGCTGGTTTGGCGAAGGGGCCATGTCTGTACTATAATGTGCCATTTTTGGAATTCAGGTCCACTGTGGTACCCGGGAGGCGGGCTCACTTCCTCAAAGGTCTACCACGCGCTGGCGGTGTTCTTCCTCCACACGCTCCCTGCCTACTTTCTGGACGCGTTGATCATGCTCACGGGACACAAGCCGTTCCTCGTCAAGGTGCAAGCCAGGGTGACCTACGGCCTCAACCTCGTCAACTACTACACGACTAAGCAATGGATTTTCAAGTGAGTCGCGGATTGTACTACGGTTAATTTGATTGTTCCGCGTGGAATCGTGGAGGTTTTGCGGGAATTTGAATATATATATATTCAAATGTTGCAGTTGTCAAACTTCATTTTTATAAAGTTTATTGTGTCGTCAGTGTCGTTGTTGTGTTGTAAGTACGGAAAACGTTTGGCAGTGCCACACCTTTTGATTTTGCGGGATAACCGTTATTCGACCACTTTGAACTTGCCCAAAGCTATTAAAGATGTATGTAATAATCCTAACTTGATAATATAATGACTTTAAAGAAAAACTGGAAAGTCTTACTCAACAATTGTAAGTATGTCTCTATGAACTTACGAAAAGACGAGGTTTATCATGAATCATTGAGTGTCACGTTCCAAAGTTGGTAGTCAGAGTCAAACAACTTGGAATAGTTTAAGGAGCTTAGTTTTCTTGAAAGTCTCTCACCTCAAAAGGAGGACTTTCAAGGATTCCAAGTTGAAAGTCTCTGACTTCTATACTTCATGATCTCCAACTTCAATGATTTGCGAAGCTTGATTTTCTTAGGTATATAGCATTATACTTACTTACGAATTTCAAATAAGACGTTTAACATTTTTTTTGAATCAGTATATTGTCAACTTTAGATGAATAGGGGTAGGTTTTTCTAAGAATGTTATTCATCTCATTTATACAGGGTCAACAGCTCCGAAGCTTAAAGATATGGTGTTACCAAATTTATTTCGTGTATCCGTTAGTTTAATTAATGGACAATGTTTCACTGGTTTATAGCTTATTTGTTTTCAAATAATAACAATAACAAATACGTAGAATATGCGAACCACTGATCACAATCCATGTTGCGAATCTAGGAGAAACTGTTTATGAATTTAATTGGTAAAATTTTTCTGGTCTAAAGCTAACCTTCTATAGCTTCATATAAATAAGCTTGAGAGACATGTGCTCGAGAAATTTAATTCATTTGAGATGTACACTTGGAGACCTAACTGTCGAGAGGTCTCTTACACCTTTTACCTTTCTGTTGTGTTTGAAAAAAAGAAAGCGTCCCTTCCGACAAGTAATACATAGCCCCTTTTAGTTCTACTTCCAAATACAATTCAAAAACTGTTTTTAATTCTAATTGGAATTTCGCTTGGAATGACTTGTGGGTTGAATTTAAGATGCTACCAGTCATTACTAGTGGAACTTTAAGTGGAATTACATGTAACGAATAAACGTAAAATATTTAATTCTTGAAATAGTTGGAAAAAAGAGTAAGTAGCAATGTGTAACACTTAAACAGATGGTTTAAGACATTCAGGAAACTAAAAAAATAACAAAAAATTATTTTCTTGAATCTTCCTGTTTTGGTGTTACCATGCGAATGGTGTCACCCATCATCATGCCCATTGTATTGCGTCAAAACTTATTTTTCAACCGTTTAACCGATAAAACTATTCAAAATGTTCTTTGTAATTCCACTTGAAAGTCCACTTATAGTATCTGATAATATTTCAAATCTAAAATCCCATATACATAATTACATATCAGAAGGGACCACCCCAGTTTTGAATTTTAGAAAGCCGTAACACGTATACGGATAAACGAAGGACTCGATCATCTGAACGAGCAGTTATTTGTCTACAAATTTAATTTCAACGTGTATATTTTGGCCACTTTTTGCCACAAATAACTGCTCGTTCGGGGATGATGAAAAAAATAGACAGTACTGCATCTACCAGCGAATTAAAGACAAAAAATTCTTTAAAGTTATCGCTAGTCTCCTTTGACGACAGGAGACGTCGAATATTCTTCTTAACCGACTAACAATCGGCACCTAGGAAATACTAGCTAGTCAAAAATTGCAATTGCACACAGAGCTCAAAAATGCTAATTACAGACCAATTTGCCCGTCCGGAGCTGTTATACTATTGGCCATTCCGAGCCTCGGTGACGCAAATCTTTCACACATCGACCACTGCTCTACTGCTCATTTGGTTTGAATAGGCACGACACATCGGTTATTAAGTACACCCGTGCCTTCCTCGTGTAAATTATTTATTCATTTTTCTTGGTCCCCTAACGGCCAGGTCACCGGGTTAATCACCCGCCGGTGTACCCAACGCGAATACAATCGCCCGCTAATGGCACCTCGTATGGGTACCTCCTTTTTTTACGACTCACTTAGCGCCCGTAGCTATATTCGTCTCCGCCACCACACGCGTGCGTATTATTTGTGCAAGACGCTCTTCAGGCTGTGCTTTCACGCGCGCGTCAATGGAAGCGAACGCGTCTTTTATTGTCTTTGGTCGGTTGCGCCGTTGTTCATTAAGGTTTCTCGATGTCTCGCATATTGGGTCGTTTTGCGGGGGGTTTGCGTAATTTTTCGATGCCGAAATATGTAAATTTTTTGCATCGCGAGATTTTCCGTCGATGAAGAGCACGTGGGAGTGATTTACGACAGGACTCGATGTTTTACGACGCTCGAACGGGATGATGGAAATTTCATCGTGGGTCGTAAAATTGGGGAAAAAAACCTCCATGTGCCCGTTGGTATATGTGTAAGATGAAAATTGACTTCATATGTCGCTCTCTCTGATACGTATGTTCATGATGAAATTATGGTAGAACAAGCCAGTTCTTCGTATCACTCAAGTATTTTTTTTTTTTTTTTTTTTTTTTTTTTTTTCTTCTAGAAGATTTAATTTCACCTGATACACTGAGCGAAAAATGTAATAAAAATTACTGTGCTAGAATGGTTATCTGGTAATGTTCGGTAGTCTAGAGACTTTTTACTATTTGAACAATAATTTTTAGTGTTTAGAACAGCAGTAATTTTTGGAAATTCAAAGTGATCAGTGATCCGTTGGGGGCGAAATGTAAGAAAATAAATAAATACAAGTAAAGTGTATTTAAATTTTCTGCGTTGATTTATTGATGCGCAACGTTTCGCTGACAATATGCGTCAGCCTCATCAGGCTACAAAATTAAAATTAAAAACACACAATGAGTGATCTGGAAGGCTCAAACACAAAAATACAATAAATTTTTTGTAAATTGTTACCGCAGATACGCGAGAAAATTTTGACCATGAATTTGATTGGGATAACTTTAAAATCCTTGACAAAGAATCCGATTATAAAAAAAGAATTATTTCCGAAATGCTTTATATAAAACTCGATAAACACAACATCAATAGAAAGGAGGATGTGCTTTCCTTTAATAGAGCATACCTTCCTTTACTACGAAAGTTTAAATGTCCCGATCGAGTTCATCGCCCTTTACCGTCTACCTTTGCGGCTCCGCCTATATAAGCGCTGGCTTGTGGTTGTAATTTATTGTCAGTCGACAGCACGACAGGTGACGAGTAAGTCAACCAAACTTACGAATTCTCGCGTATCTGCGGTAACAATTTACAAAAAATTTATTGTATTTTTGTGTTTGAGCCTTCCAGATCACTCATTGTGTGTTTTTAATTTTAATTTTGTAGCCTGATGAGGCTGACGCATATTGTCAGCGAAACGTTGCGCATCAATAAATCAACGCAGAAAATTTAAATACACTTTACTTGTATTTATTTATTTTCTTACATTTCGCCCCCAACGGATCACTGATCACTTTGAATTTCCAAATTCACCGGAGGGCACTGATATATACTAGCAAATCAGCAGTAATTTTTGTTGTAAGTACAGCGACTTTTACTGTTTGTACGATAGAAATTACTGTCCAGAATATGGTAAGAATTAGGTTGGCCAAAGTAAAAAGTCCCTGACACCAGATTACCATTCCAGCACAGTAATTTTTATTACATTTTTCTCACAGTGTAAGTAAATAAAATGCATATAGCTACGTAGAGTAGGTAAAACCTGTACTTTCGATTTTAATTCGGCCACGATCAATTTCGACACGAGTCTAATGAAAGGATATCGAAGCGTGAAAACTAAATAAAAAAAAAAAATAAAAAAAAAAAAAAAATTCTACATCTGCTTTCGAGGATGAACAACCCGCTTGTATTTTTTTGCAGAAACGAGCGACTAAAAGAGCTGCGGGAGAGTCTGAGCCCATCGGACAAGGAGACCTTTTTCATGGACATTCGCGAGGTCTCGTGGAACGACTTCTTGCTCAAGTACATCCTCGCAGCGCGCAAGTACTGCCTAAAGGACGACCCCTCGACGCTCCCTCAGGCCCGCCGCGTCTTTGCCTACCTGTACTTTTGCGACCTCGTCGTCAAGGCTGTCTTTCTCCTGTTCTGCGGCTGGTTCTTGTACTCGTGGATGATCCCACCCCGGATGACCATCGGCGCTGCTCTGGACGTTGCTTTGTGATCGCGACTATCCCGTGGTGCTCGAATGAATGATTCCTTTTTTTTTTTTTTTTTTTTTTACTATTGCGTAAGTGTGCTCGTTTGTAAGGACTCTGCGAGTGGCATAATGCTGCTGTATTAATTCTTCGATGCTTGTTGAACCAAGTGAATAAATTGAAGGTATGCCTTTTTTTATTAGTCTCGGACTACTTGTCGTATTTTTTTTTCCCCCGTACTTAACGTGCACAAGGAAAAACTTGGGGCCACAATTGAAACGAGCTTTTTGTATTCAATAGAATTCAGTTTTCCTTCCAACCGTGCCATACAGAAGCCGTCGATTCGGTGATTGAGCCAAGTTTTCCTACTTAGCAAATGGTAAGATGCTGTATTTGTACGACAAAGTTAAAGCGAGCGATGACAAGTTAGGATAGGCTTAAGTCATAATAATAAATACGTTCTCATGTCCTATTACTTTTATATCGAGCTCCATGATTAAGTGGTAGAGAGAGCTGAGTATGCTAATTGTTTGTATACTTTTTTCATAAAATGGAGGCTCTTTTATAAAAATATTTAATTTTAATACTTCGACACCCATTGACAAATACAAATTTCGCGATTAGAATAGTTTTTAAAACAATTGTTAAACACCTATCTACCGCTAGATTTAAAATATATGTGCATTTGAATTTCGAGCTCGTTAAGTTTTCGTTAATATAAAAATATTTTCAGGTGATTGAAGGAAATGCAATTCAAATGTTTTGCATAAGTAATTAGATTCGATTTTATGCACATAAAACTCTGAACATCTTAGATTCTTGCTTAAAAAAATATGATACGAAAGTTTTATTGTTGTTTCTTATTTGTTTCAATACACAAATACATAGAAATATTTATCAAGTAATGAATTACTGACTTCACGAATATGAATAAGTTTATGAAAACTATAATTTATTTAATAATAATAAATATAAGTGTTTTATCATTATAGACTTTAAGATGATGAAATAAAATATTGAAACCAGTTTCGTAGTTATGGTAGATTAATTGAATTGACATGTAACATTACCACTATATGATTATGGTCGAACAAACTTTATTAAGTAAACGTTGAAATAAAATAAAAATTAAAAACAGTTTAACACAAACTTTTAATCATTACATTCAAACACAGCTAAATATTTCTAGTAAAAATTTTACTTATTTTCGTCACTCTTCAAGAACTCTTTTTAATAAGACGATTTATAAATTTAAAATTACATTCATTGTATCATCTTGTTACATTTGCAAGTTCGATGTATTTAAATTTTTCAGGAATAAAACACTTTTAAACATTAGGTTTCTTTTCTTTTCTTCAATGATTAACAGAATTCAGTTTGCTAAAATATTTTTTGACAATTAAATTAATATTGGCCTTTATTGTGATGTAACAAGTAATACGTAAACATGTAAGCAGTAATTCAGTAGGTGAAATTAATTACAAGCTGATGCCAGTTGTTAAAATTATCGTTACTGTTATTTTTACCATTGATGTTATTATTATTGTTAGGATTGTACTGCTTGAAAAAAGTTATTAAAATTCTAAGAAAACTAAATTATACAAGTAATTAAAATATTTTCAATCCAATGCAACAGTACTAAAAGAGTTAGTCAATAGTGTAACATCGTTTTACTCAATACGGCCACACTTGTCACAACTGGCTGCTTATCACTCCCTTTGGTGTACCAGCGGGTAAATTCGTCATCCTGATTTTTTTATCAATAAGGAATATTTCAATGTCATTTTAGTTGGAAATGTATTTCTACGATGTTTACTTAACGCATCTTCAAAAATTAAATGAAAAATCTTCATTAACTTATTAAAACTGGAGATAAAAATTTTGAGCCAGAAATAATCGTCGGACAAGAGTTTTCCTGTACCGGGCAAATAATGGATTTTAATCGTGTATCGATTATATCATATACGATTAAAAGCTTCATTGCTTAAATGTTTTTCATTTTCTTACAGTTGTTGGTCGGTCATGCATTAATGTAACCCTTGTTGCCGGTTAATTTCAAACATCTCAGGTCGTGATTACGTATGATATAATATGGTTCCAGCTAGTGCACACGGATGTATTTTATCTGCACACTCTAAATATACAGTGATGTATAGGTACACATACGCGATGTACTAAAAGGCTGCGAAAATGGAAAGTATAAGCACTTACCTCTGAGGGAAAAAAAAAAAAAAAAAAAAAAAAAATGAGCCAAACCGAGCCGTTCTTTGTACACTGAGAGCTTGTATCCACACGCAGTGCCGGTTTATCCTTTTAATAGTGTTACAATGAGCTCGTACAAACGTAAAAACACATACCGGGTCACTGAATCGGTGTTTCGTCGA
Organism: Copidosoma floridanum; assembly: GCF_036245765.1. Lineage (NCBI taxonomy): Eukaryota > Metazoa > Arthropoda > Insecta > Hymenoptera > Encyrtidae > Copidosoma > Copidosoma floridanum. Next base: position 2,013,071 of record NW_028321897.1, on the reverse strand, counting down.
TGCTACGTGTACATTACTGTAGGTATATGTGTATGTATTTTATATATATATTACATATGCAAGCTGCCGAGACGCAAGTAAAATGTCGAAATACTTGTTCGTTTTGCGAACTGCTCTCGCGACTTTGTACGTATGTCCATACGCGTGTGTGTATGTATGCCAAACCTCTCTTTACCCACGTGTGCATATACGTACCTGATGTATACCCATAGTGTACCTGCCCGCGTGTGTAAATGATCGGTATAGTATGTATACATATATACGTAGGTTGTATCGTAGCCGGTCACGAAAGTCCGTGAGGTGCCGGGTCGGTATCACCCGATGCACATATTTATATATATACCTATGTATGTAACATTGCATCACTGCCGGACTCCACGCAATATATATATATATATATATATATATATATATATATCTTATTGCGCTCTCGCTCTCTGTGGTCTTTTACACCAACCTCCGCTATATATACCTCCCGTTCTCTTTTTCTCCTGTCTTGTGTGTATATATACATATATATGAAAAACAGGTGTGCGCGGAGAATCATGCGACTGACCCCCTTTTTTTCTGTACGCGCGTTCATCCTGGAGCTTTGGTTTTTCGGTCACACGAAAGGATACACAACATGAATAGATGCAGTTTTTTTGGTTGGTTTTTTTTTTCCCCCGTTTAAGGAGGGGGAAATGATAAATAAATTAAAAAAAAAAAAAACATCGAGTCACGTGGGACGCTGATGCAAGTGTGCAGAGCGTGTGGTCGAGCCGGTGATTTTGATGGTTGGGTCATCGGCGCTTGTTTATACTAAAGAGTTTTTCAATCGAGGCGCGATAGGTTTCTAATTGTTTTGATGGCTATACTTTATACATATATACGCGTGGACGGCTACACGCGAGCAAAGGAGAGGTAATTCACCGCCGGAGAGAAAGGTTTCACTTTGTGAAATGACTCGTTTTTTTTTGGTGCAAGCAAATAAGAAAAAAAAAAAAAAAAAAAAAAAGACATTCTTAGGCGAGCTTGAATTTATAGCCATCTGTGGGATGGAGTCTGGTTGGGTAATCGCGTGAACTGGTCAGCTCCGAAAAAAAAAAAAAAAAAAATATGAGATAGCTGTCACTGGAACGTGTCACTTGGAAAAGAGTACATGCACAAGATGAGAGGGAAACAAGTGACGTTGATGGCGAAATTAATTAGTATACGTGCGCGTACTCCGTCTTTTTGTTAAAAATATACGCTGCGCGAAGGGTTGAAATTATTTTTTCTCAACCAACATAGAAAAGCGTCGTTTCAAAAGTCTACAGATTAATCAAAGTGCACAAGAGACTCTTTATGTGTAAGAAAAAAAAATAAAACAGCTTACTTTTACTAATTGAATCGGTATTTCCGGTTTTCCTCCAGCTGTCACTTCCAAAGAGTAATACAAATTTTTTATTTAAAATCGTTAGTGATAAGTTGAATAAATAATTCGAGAGTTTTATTCAAATAAATGGTAAAATAATTATTCGGGACAGGCTAAAGAGTTTCAATATTAAGACTACGATAAGCCATGTCCTGAGGGGTAAATTTTCGAAAACTAATTGACCCATGAAAATATTGGTTAAAAAGCCTGACATAAAAAGGATCCGTTTGATGATACTGACCAATGATTCGAACTGAGAAGGAAATAATTTTTTTTCATTGTTTTTCAGATTATCCAGTGAGCTTTTTTTTTCTCCACGTTGAAAGTTTTGATACAAAATTCAAGTGCGTAAAATTTTTTTTTTTATTTTACGTCAGATGTATAGTTTGTTGTTTTTATCAAGACATAGTCATAATGATGGAAAAATAACTTACGAAAAAAGGGTGATAGTATTGAATAAAACAATTATTTTAAAGCAGGATATTGGTTTTCGTCATTGGTGAGGACATTTCTAGGGCCCCAGGGTGGAAGTTCAAAATGTAAAAATAAAAGATTATTTTATGAAAATGTTGAGACAAAAATTTTCCAAACAAGTTGAAATATTTGAAATTTTACGTCTTTTATTAGATTGCTTGTTACATAATATATAGATATCATATCAAATTTACTGTAACACTTCTGTTTCTCAAAATTTATAAATAAATTTATGCTACCTTTTCTCTAAAAAATTTTTTGCGATGCAATCCGACAAGAAGTAAGCAATCCTGCATTTCAAATTATTTCCTCAAAGTCATTAATGCAAATGTAGTGACGAAAAAAAATTCAGGGGCATATGTAATTAAACTTGGTGATGACAATTTTAGCTGGATACGAATGGTGTACAGCAAAATTACTATTTTAAAAATAAAAAAAATAACCAATCGTAGTTACAAAAATGTGTTCTTCGATCACTATTTAGCTTGATATATTTTACAAAACAAAATTACTTAAAAATCCTAAACAAAGTAATCGTTGTAATTTTAATTTTTCAACAATTCCAAAGTAATGAATTATGGAAGAATATTTTAACATTATGGGCGTTTTGTTATTTTTTCCGTAGCTAAATGTATAAAAAATTTATCTTTTATCCATGCTAAAATCATTACGTAAAGTTACATAAAAGTTGTAATGTAAAAAATTAATGCTAGTTTACAAAATAACATTCGTAGATTTTTAAAAAGTTTTTTTTTCAACCAAAAACAGGTTTAATTTCTCTGACTATTTATACATTGAAAAAATATATTTTTAAACACTGTAAGAATATTATTAGTGTATAATTATGTTGATGAATAGATAAATTTAACAGTTAAGACTAAGCTTGGTATTTTTGTTTTCCAAATAATCTATCAAAGAACCGGTTGAAAAAAAAAAAATTATAAAAAATGTATTCATCAGTTTCATGAATTTACCGTACTGGATTACATAAAATTATGACATAATATGTATTTCATAGAATCAAGAAATAATAAGCTGTTGAACGCTTTGTCAAAAGTATTTTTGCAACGACTGGAAAAGTAAAAGTTCAATCGATCATTATAAAAGTGTCCGCCGAAATTAGTAATGCACGTCGCATTCGCATTTTAAATATTCGTCTCGACGACACAACCCGGTAAGCTTCTTTACCAGAAAACAATATTTTTTGTTGCAACAGAGTTGACACACTTACTGAGATGACGTATGATACCATTTATTCGTACATCATCCTCTTTTTTGGCGAGTAGGACCCCAAACGTGGCAGTCGACCATTTTGCGGCCGATTTTGGCTGGAAATATCGATGATTCAGGCTCGCCTGTTTTCAAGGTAGAGGATAATCATATACTTGCGGCTCCAAATTGTAAGGGTAAGATTCAAGGATAAAGAAATGAGGACTGCGTGAAAATTGCATAATGCGATTTATTCATGTCTCAAGGTTTTTTCCTCAAATTAATTTGGGGTATACGTAACGATTTATGTTTCTTGTTGCGGTTCAAGGCAGATTTTTTCATTTCCAAAGTGTACTTTTCGTATTGTACAAGATAATCATGTCCACCAATATGTTTAAATTGCTGAGAAAAACATAATGAATTGAAAAAAGTTTGAGAAAGTGATAATTTTTTTTTTTACTCTATATAGTCAGACAAGTCAAGTCCGATGTTTTTAATATTTTAATGCACAAAAAATGTAAATAATACATACATAAATAATAAAAGTAGGTTTCTATTATTAAACAGAAGGGAAAGATAAATTTTATTGTCATATAATTGATAAAGAAGAAAGTCACTGAATTATAAATTAATTTTCATCAACAGATACCAATGGAGACTCCACTTGTACCAATCAGGCGTTTGTTCAAACATTACATTACTCTTTACTTATTTGTTCATTGTAATAAAAGCGTATATTTATAACTTTGTCATGCACTTTTTAATTATAATTATGATCTACAATTTAACTTTACAGTTTATACACACAGTGTATTTGATTTCTGACCTTAAAGTATCCATCGTCTAAAAGTTCAGTAGATACAGACAAGTGAGGTAAGACGAACGATGGACTGGGAGTACCACCTTACCTGATCTATAATTTTCAGTTTGCAAGAACTAGATGAATAAGCAATACGTTTAGACTATATCGAATTTTCAACAGTAATAAATATTGCTTATTGGAAAATATACTACTAGCTAATCTAGAAAATTGCAAGATTTTATTCAACCTACCACCGAAAGAGAACAAGCAAAGTGGCTAAACAAAAGCTCGTGCAAAAGCATTGAGTTTAAATGCATGTAACCGTTACAGGTAAATACACTTGATACATCTATGAAGTTCATTAGCACCTCCTATAGAAATTCTAATATGATGAAGAATACAAAAAGTTGACTGTCATTTTATGAATAGTGTGAGATAGACGTAAGGCATAAGTGCATACATGAGGCTGACAAAATATTTGATAAAAATCGCCATTATTTAAGTTTCGACGTTTGTGTGCAATTAAGGAAAGTAATATATCATTAAAAAAAAAAAAAAAAAAAAAAAAAAAAAAAAAAAAAACATATTCTCAGTAAAACCAGTCCGCAGAGACGAAATCGGTAATTTCCCAGACGCCCTCGAAAAGGCCATCGGAGAAAAGAAGACCATGCACGAGATGACACCACAGCCGTCGTATACGTATGAAAAAAACGCACATGCATACATTATAACATTGCGCAACGTGCCGGCGCTTCGTTGATTATCCGATCCCGAGTTGTCCGAAATCCCGATGCGTATACATAATATACACGTACTTGTAAATCATCGTGCTCTCGAGCGAAACGCAAAAAACCGAAGAAAGCTCCCGCCACTGCAACCACTCGGCCTACCGGTCTCACGTTATACAAACGGCATTGTCGCAAAAAGGAGGGGGGGAGGGGGCTCGATCGGCCCTGAGTCGCGGAGGGGGTCCGCGCTTGGTTCACGTCAACTTGGACCGGGGCGCGATCGGCAGTGTTTTCCACGAGGGAGGGAGGGAGAGCCCTCTAGTTCTCCAGAACTCGGTCGTGCTTGCCCACGACCAGTCGTGCAGTGATACACGTGCCGAGTGGACGACTTTGCTCTTGATATACATCCGGAGGACAATTTTTTTTTTTTTTTTTCCTCGTTCTCGGCTATTTCGAGACTTTTGCGGTAAACAGCAGTGCAGGACAATCGCAGCAGTAGCGGATACCGGTGGCCAGGTGGTCCTGCAGCGGCGAGGATCGCTGTTCTCTTCTGTAAGTGCATTTCCAACCGTACACGCGAGATTGGTAACCGATTTTCCATGTCTCGGTGGGACTTTCGCTGTCCACATATTTTCCTATTTTGGAACGCAGACACAAAGATCGGTATCGAATCGCCCCGCTGTCACGATCGGTAAAAAGTTTTGTTTGCACTGCAGCCGATCGTGTAACAACAATCGCCAAACTGTTTGCCTCCACGCAAGATATTCTCCAAACGAGGTTGCGCAACCGCGCGCTCGGAACGCGCGGACTAATTTAACGAGGGCAGCGCGTTGCATAAATCGGCGCGTCGAATAATATTCGAGCGGTTGCTTCAGCCTTCAATTTCGTGGTTGTTTTTTACGAGAGGGCTTTCGAATCACCATACTGCGTCCTTTGTAGACGAAAACGGGACCGGATGTCGGAAACAGTTGATTCGGGTCCGTCAAATGCCGGTCTTTTCGACCTAGAGGATCGATCGGTCAAAGGGTCCCTTTAAATGGGGTGACCTTGATTCGCGGGTTTCTTACCCTTATTTTTTAAACGTATCCGTTTTTCGAGTGCAACGTTGCACGAATCGCTCTTGTGCGAAAAATCGAATTCGAGCTTCGGTAAGAGAAGAAAGATTTGTAAACACCACTTGACGGTATCGTTGCGCAAGCTTTGGTCGAAAAAATAAAATGAAATAACGGAGAAGAAAGCACCACAGATTGAAGCCCGAAAAAGAATGGTTGCACAAAATTGTTTTAAATTTACAAGCATTAACGTGTCGCGCGCGCGCAATCTTGTTTCATAAATAATCGCTGTTGCAACGGGCCTCGATCGGGACGCGGTGATGAGCAGCTGCACACCGAAATTCCTTTGCGCGTAAAAAGGGATACTGTTTGTTATTTGCTCATACAATTGAAACGAGGGAAGGAAAAAAAATCGTCGAACCGATTTTCTTGCCGATTTTAGTTTTTAGCCATTAAAAGTCCTCGGAGAGCAAAGAATTCGGGGCGTCGAAAAAACACCGCGGTCTAACGTGGCTTTGTGCCCGTAAGCACTAAGTGCGCGTATACGCACGCAGTCACAACAACAAGCTGTCGCGCGTTACGTAAGAGACGTGTGTGGGCACGGTTGGCTCGGACCGGTGAAACGAAAAGCTGTTTCTACGGGGGTAATTTGCACGAGCTCGAAAAACGAAAGAAGAAGGGAGAGGAGGGAAAACCACGCGAGAGAGTTATGTGTATTATGTTGCGTGGAGGGAAATCGGTGCTCGAGAGAAACGATCGTCCTTGAGACGACGCTACCGATTTTTGCCTCTTGAACGACCGCAATGTGCTATATGGGTGTCTTCGTTTTGTGGTCAGGTAAATGGTCCTTTAAATCAGGATTTTTTTTCTTCTTCTTCAATGGGTATACGAACACTTGAGATAACACAAGGACACATTTCGTTTATTTGTCTGGAGGAAGCTTTATCGATTATAATAAAGTTTGCCTAAAAATGTATGAGAAATATATCCGTCTGCTACTGTGGGTGTAAGATTGCAATCAATCACGTCTAAGGATCTCCTTGACCGAATTTAATTGCATCAGAGTTTAAAATTATGTTTGTGCTTCCTCATCGTTGTTTTTTGTTTGTTTGTTGTTTGTTGTTGTTTTTTTTTTTTTTTTTTGACATTCATATTTTCAGATATTTGATACAGCTCCTTTAAAAAAAAAGAACAATTTGTAAGTGTTAACATATACATATGTGTAAACACGCGTGTATATTGTGTCTAGATACTCTACGTGTGCGTAATTAGTTTGATCTCAAAATTTCTTTGAATACCTAATTTTGACCCGATCAGGGTTACTTACTTTTTCATTTTTTAATTACTATTTTCGCGAAAAAATATGTGTGCTTTTAATAATTTTGATAATCATTTACGTATAAAAAATGCTTAATTTTAGTTTTTAATTTATTAAAACTCAGTTTAAAAAACTTATAAATATACATTTGTGTATATCTTTTTCGTAACAAGAAGGTATGAATAAAACGTAAAAACCTGAAAGTATGTAATAAAACAAAATAGTAAGTTAGAAGATGAAATAGTGCCACAACCAGTACTACGAATAAAAATTTTAAATAAGATCGGTACATAACATTTTAAGGAAGCTGTGTGACCATTCATTAACGTCGACATCTTTGTTCATGAAAAAAAACCATTTCCGTGTGTAGGAAATGCAATTATAACCTGCAATTTTTTTCCTCTTTTATAATATTAGTATTATTCAGACTGGATAAATTTACACATTTACGCACAGGTTTCTTGTCAAGTGGATTTAAATAATTCGCCATATACGGATTTTTCCCTTCATTTCGTGACCGAATTCCCGAAAGCGCGAATTCTTAAGTAATACTCAACCACCCAGTTTTCTAAGTCGATCAAATGTTGCAGTACACCTGCCGACAAATTTGAGCTGGTGGAATCAACATGGGTTTAAAAAGTTTTTCGAACCGTATTCGACGTATACACGATTTGACCAAACTTGGGCTCGAATAGTTTTTCTTAACACTTTGCGTTGAAATTTTTTTCAATGCATTATTTTTTTTTCTAAAATTTCTTTTTATCGCTTCTTACCAAAGTACTCAACAAATTTTTTTATAACGCATCATTTTTAGAACAAGAAAATCGTCAAAGTCCTTAAAAAAAGCATTCTGGTTGGTATAAAATATTTTAAGATTAATTTTTACCTTGAAAATTTTTTATCGCTTGCTCAATTAAAAACAGGGATGAAAAAAAAAAGTTTTTGAAACAAAACTAATGTGGTACATTTTTTGTTTTGAAATGTTTTATAGCTTTGTTTAAATAATGATGCTCAATCTTCGTTAAGACGCATAATGTATAATCACGATTATTCTCGTGCAAGAAAACATAATTTTCGATTAATTCGTAATTTCTACTCATTGACCTCGATTCGTACGGAGTAACCCAATTCTTTTAATCAAAGAAATTTAAGTTTATTAAAAATAGCGTTAAAATCCTTTCTCGTGTCCATTTTTCGTGCTGATCGACAGGTTGTAATCCTTGTTTTTAAACAGTAAAAAATCAGTTTGCCGAAAACAAGAAAATTATTTTGGATGGAAGTTTCGTTTGCACACAGAATTACGAATTTATCTGGAAAACCGAGAAATTGGCTGGCGATGTGACAGTACGTCAGTCGAGGAAGTTTAAAGTCCACCAGGGACATCCTTGATGCAGTAATGATTGAAGGATTTTAATGTCGCTTTTTGATTTACTAAAATCATAATTTTCTCGTAGATTCCATCAACGTTGTTCTAGCTTGATTACTACTTTTACCTTGCACTCGGGTAATTATTATTTTTCATCCCAGTAACTTATGGCAACAGGAAAATTTTTTTGAGCTCAACAATTTGGCTGATAAGGTCCCTTGAATAAGGCAAAAAACAATAAATGTTATTTTTCAAATTCGTTTAACTTGTATTTGTCTTGTGTTGAATAATCAAAGCGAAGAATATATATAAAAGAAGTTATAATTATACGCTTTTAATAATACTAAATAGTGGGTAACAATTTTTCATCGTCTAAAAATTCAGTAGAAACAGACGGATAAGGTAAGACGAACCATCGACCAGGAGCGAAATGTTTTTTGAAGTTATCTCATCTAGTTCGTGTTTAAAATCAATGATTTTCAATTTTCAAGAACTAAATAAAAAAAAGAAACGTTTTCACTGCATCGTATTTTTATCCGTAAAAAAAAAAAGAAATCTATTGGTTAATTTAAAAGTGTAAGTTAAAAAACAATTACAAGATTCTGACCCACCGCCAACAGACAGAAAAGCTGTAGTTGAATGTAAGCATGTAAAAAAAATGCTAAAAAGGATTAAGGCATCTTTCAACGAGTAAACTCTACAAAATGCACGTGAAAAAAAAAAAAAAAAAAAAAATTGATTGTTAAACAAAACTTTCTTCTTTTTACCCAACGCGAGTTACATAAATAACCTTTGGCCGGATTGAGTGATGCTGCGCAATATCCCTCAACGGGTACTTTTTTTTTCAAATAACCGTTAAATTGTTTTTCCAAATAATTTGCCGTGCGTGTGCGCGCACCGCAGTAACTCGATTCAATACAATCGTGTTGCGCAAACATTGGCGTGATAAGGTATACCCACGCGCGTTCTAGGCCTTTTTTTCACAATGGATTTCTCCTCGAATGCCCGGGCACGCTAATCGTTTGATCAATACAATTTATTCGGCAATGATTTTTTACGTAATTTTTTCTAGTAGTTTTCTACTTTTGCCTAGTTTTCATCCACGATTTCTCAACCCCAAAAGTGACAAAAAAAAAAAAAAAAAAAAAATTCATTATTTTTCAACCGCATCGGTATCAAAAACATGAGCAACATAACAAAAACAAAAAAAAAAAAAAACAACAATCATCGTACCGCATTCCTCAGCCCAGCGCAGAAAGTAAAAGCCTTAAGTCCCCGAACTGCGGAGCATCGCGAGAGCTTTCGCAACGGCGCGGATTTTTCCGGGAGGCTCGCGTGCACAGCTCTGTACACACAAAGTCACAATCGAGCGGAAAAAAGCGCGCTCGCGTCCACTGCGCGTGTCCCCCCCGGTATGTCCTTGGGTATATATATATATATATGTGCGTCTTGGATTTTGGTTTTAGAAAGTATCCGCACGAAATTTTCGAGCCGCAGCAGTAGCGCGTGTGGCTGCTCACGCGATCTTTCTGATTTCTTTTTTTTCGCTTCGTTTTCCTCCCCGAGGTTTTTCCTCGTGACGGAGCGAGCGTGGGGTTACATGTATGCGTGCTCTGACTCAGTTCTGCCAGGTTGGACCAAGTACCGATTTTTATTGGATGCAGGTGAATGTGGGTTCTCCGCGGCGGGTGCTACGGTTTATGCACAAGTGCTTTTGTATACCATTATGTGTATATAAATCAATAGAATGTGCACAGTTGATCGGAAAAATGTTGTTTACGGTTGGAAAAGGCGAACAATTTTGAATGAAGCTATATAATCCATTTGTCACGTAATTTTTTTAAACTGTGACTGTACGCAAATATTCATGGCAGAAGCTTTAAAATTAAAAAGGGTTTGTTGTTTGTGGTTGCTTGAGATGAAAATATTTATATGTTTTACGCGCAAACATAGTTTGAAACGATTGACATTTCAATAGCTAGTTAATTATCTTTAAAAATTTAAAGTAGCGATAAATACACAACTTTTTCAAAATAATACATGTACACTATAAATAGTGAATATACACTATTTCTACCAAGTTAACGCTTCACCAGTTTTTCGATTATTTGATAAACCTATTTTTATTACCACTTGAAATAAGGTGTGCAGATTGTACAATTATCTTCATTAAGATCGAGATCGTTCATTGGATTACTGATGAATAATTAGAATTAAAATTTATATCGATTGGGTGCGAACAAGTGACCCTAATTTTTCAATATTTTGACAGTGAAAATCTTGTTCACTTATGCAAATAGTGAAATTGTCTTTTTTTTTAAATTTAGAGGGATATAATCATTTTTGATACGCGTAAAAATACGTACAAGTCGTGATTACACAGTTTCGGCTTTCATGAAAAATGTTACCCTTGACCAATTAACTATTTTTTGTTTTTCCCTCACTTTGTGATCCTGCCTAGGTGTGCATTTGTGAGATGAGGAAAAAAACTGAAAATAGTGTGAGAAAAAATCGCGAAAAAAGTCTACGCCAAAACTGTCGGGCTCTACGGTGCTTTGCTCCATTAAAATAGCGCATGCACAATCCCTTGAACGGTATAATTTCGGCAAGTTCAACATGTGCGAATCATCAAACCAACGAACACTTTAGGTTGTCATGAAAAAAAAAAAATAAAAAATGGACAAAATTTTGCCAACATGAATTTTCAGCTCCTCCTAATCGTTCAAGTTCACCTTGATGCACCTCGACTCGCGAATATAACCCAGCGCATAGACCATGAAGGATTTACCATCCCAATTTACACGATTTTGTCCTTTACTGATACATCTACCAGTCGTCCACGATGGCTTGCATAAAATCGTCATTACAGGTTGCATAACGTGATGCCACTTCGTCGAATTTTTTTTTGCCGAGCCGCACATTGGTTTTGCTAATTGGCCGCGAAGCGATGACCTGTAATCACGACAATCGGCCGATACTATAATCAAGTGTGATTACGGAGTGCCCACACGCCAGTGTGGTGTAGCGCACATGGAAAACAGTGACGAATGCGTGCCTTTTTTTGCCTCGACCCGCGGGTAATGTCCGTCGCGAGAAATGATGACGCGATTCGTGGTATATGTATACTCCCAAAAAAAAAAAGACAGTTTCCATCGCGTATGGATGAAACAATCGAAGATGGAATTTGGCATTGTAACAAACGGTAAAGGAGAAACGAAATTTGATTGACAGAGGTCCGTTTGAGGGAGAGAAAGGGGGGCTGCGGAATGGCGTCCGAGAGCTTCGAGGAGGCGCCCGACAGGATAGCGGCGACGCTTAACGGCCGTGACGTCCTGTTGACCGGGGGCACGGGCTTCTTGGGCAAAGTCTTTGTGGAAAAGTTCCTGCGCCTCCTGCCCGACATCAATCAGCTGTATCTGCTCGTCAGGGCGAAGAAGGGCAAGGACCCGAAGCACAGGCTCGATGACATATTCAATTCCGCGGTGAGTTTGGCCATTTTTTTTTTTTTCATGTCTTTGGAAAAGCTCTTGTATTTTCAGTTTAGAATTTTGGAATGAAAGGAGTTGCGTTGCTGCACTACTACCACACGGAGTAAAATAAAATTGGTTGAGCATTGCACAACTGAATTCATTGGTCGATCCAACCATAAAATATGACTGCTGTATAACCAACTCATATTTGTTCAACTGTGAAAGTAGTCAGAGCAACCATTCAACTATCACTAACTATTTTTTATACCTAGGCTGACCAAATTTTTTTCCCCGTGCCTACAATATGCTGTATATTTTTCTGCGGTGCGATGGTTGTACTTTGCGCCTTTCAGGAGAAGTTGTAGATTTTGTCACTCCTCCTCGACGGCGACCACTATATACACTCTAGGTCGGTTGGTTTTAACGCTCGACTTTGAGTTTTATGCTATTTTAACGGAAGATTCTAAACACAAAAGGGCCTCGATTATCAAGAGTTTCGCTTCAGCTTTCATTAACACTAGGACTGCTTATATTTTAATCAAACAAATAAGAGGTTTGCGAAAAAATTACTGAGAACTACATTTTTTCATAGTGGCAGTCGGAAAATCCTCGAAAATATTTTAATAATCCTTGATTTTGATCAGAGTAAAGAATGTGAAGAATATTTTTTTTGAACTAAAAAAAAGTCCATACCTCTAAAAATCTGTAAAAAAACAAAATTATTCTGCACCAAGAGTGTGTTTCCAAAAACATTGTTGCTCAGAATTGAAAATTGCTCGTAAAAATGTTCACGCGGGTGAGAGAGAGAAAAAAAAGCCACGGGCTCGAGTTGTTTCTTATTTCAAAACGCGTGTTAGCACGTCATTGTAATGGATAAACACATGCGTTACGTTTATGCATTCACAAGTTTAAACTTTCACAATGGGACTGGTGGCTTGTACATTACGAATTATCACGAGTACTTGCCGAGAATGAGAATACCAACAGCTTTGTTACGGTGGCGGAAGTTGATAAAAATTTCGAACACGAACAGAGTTTCGGGTGCTTCCCTTTTTTGTTTTTTTTATAACTTTTCTTGCGAGTAATACGCCTATTTCGTGGTAAGATACGCCATGCATGTATCTAAATTTGCAATTTTCACGGTAACGCGTTTATAGTCGGTACAAAGATGCTTCATCCCAACGAGTTTTATTAAGCTGCCCGTGTGGTTGACCGCGAAGCGCGTTGTTTGCGCGTAAAGATTTCGCATGAGTTTTCTCTTTCTTGATTTATCGCGCGACAAAATGTGCATCGCTTGCAGTCTACGAGTATTTTTTTCCCCTATACAAACACGGAAAATTCTATCGAATTTATTTTTTTGTTTGTTAATGAGACGACGACTCCGACGTGTGCAAGCATCGAAGGGACTGTTTACGCCGTACATGAGACGTCCCGCGTTTTGCAACGTTTGACAGGCCGATGTGCTCGCGCTCAAGTAGTTAAAGTTTTATAAAGATTCGGCGTGCCGTTCTCCAGATATTTAACTTTAACTTCGCGTGTTTCAACACGGCAGCCATAATAAGAGATTTATTTTCAGATACCTTCTTCGATAAAATCGATTATTTTTTCACGAGGATTGCAATGAACGAATTTAATGTGAAAAATATCATCATAATAAGTGTATCAGAAAATCAGAAACATAACACGTGCTGTTTAAAAGATATACTTGTTTTCAAAAAAAAAATATATATATATTTTAAGTACAAGATATTAATTGTAATCGTATTTTATTAAAATTAATAAATGTATTCGACTCAGTGCTGCTGTATAAAAAATTTGTTAGAATATTTTGAAATTTTAGGTAATGCTAGTTAACAATGATTATTAGAGAAATCAACAATTAATTGGTCCAAACTACCTTGAGTTAGGGTATGTTTTTCAACCAAGGCTACTCACCTATGCTATCGCATAGTCTTGATTAATTTTTAATTTGTGTGGAAATTTTTTTGAACATTAACGAGTTTATACTAATCGTATGAATAAAAAAAATAATTTTTTTGACGTTCAATGTGCTGAGTGCCCGATTCTTGTATACCGCAAAATACCCCTTTGCTGTACACGAAAAAGCTATAAACATTAAAATTATAGCACTCCAAAAGTGAAAAATAGCTTACTGTATGTAATAGTGGCCTTTTTTCACTAGTGTCCGTTACATTTGGGTGTAATTACCCATACGAATTTTCAAATTCATCCAGTTATTTTCAGTCACACGAATGGTAAGAAATATAAACTATAGTCTCACAACAGTACCATGTAGTACATAAAAGTAAGTGCTTTTCCAGACGAACTCGCTCATACGTTAACCTGCATGAAAAGCCTATGAACCATTTCGGCTGACCGTTACGGTTCGTTCCGGTAGACAAGCATACTTAATCGATACGCTCTTCACGGTTCCTTTGACAAAACCGCGAGAACCCGCTCGGGTTTACGCGCAGTAAGTGCTTATACTCCCGGGATAATTGCGAGTTTGTTTGTGTATAATATGCAGCTAAAGAGTGTCGAAAGCAGTTGGCTCTGTAATACTTGTGAATGGACGATTCGACGCGAATATGTATATACGTAGCCATGGGGGAAGGGAGAAACGCAGCACGTGCGCAAGCCTCCTTTCCAAACCGATCCTATCGGCCGTTCAGGCTGGCGAAGCTCTGCACTCTTGGCGTGTATCCTATTTTTTGTTTTATTTATTTTTTTCCACGATACCGGTTTTTAGACTTTCCTTTTTTTTTTTGTTTGTCTAATTTATATCCTCGGCCTGATGGAGTACTTCATCGATTGTGCAACCGCGGCTTTTTTGTCCCGCTGTGTTGCACACCAGGTGCGTCAGCCGTGGCATTGTGGTTGACATTTTTTAATTTGCCAAGGTCCTTTTTTACTGTACGTTGTTGCGCCCACTTGAGATTTTCGGCCGTGTTTGCTTGATGACTTTTCAAAGTGTTGTATTGAGGAAAAATAAAGAAAATATTCGTCGCTAAGGCAGCTCCACGCACTGAGAGAAAAAAATTATAAAAACTATAGAAAAATTCCAGAAAAAATCACCATTTTACACAGTAAATCGGAGGCTAGTGGCGAAAATTGTTATTATTTTTTATCATCGTAAAGGTTATTGTTTTTACAGTTAAAATTGTAGTTTGAATAATGAAAATTGTGGTTAGAACAATAAAAATTACCATGATGGAATAGTCAACCTTAAAAAGATCGGTTGATGTTACAACAATAATTTTTACTATTAAAAATAATAAACTTTTCCCTTTTTTGCCACCTTGCATTCGATTTACTGTGTAGAATGATAATTTTTGTTGGAACTATTAATACCTATATGTTTGTTGAACTGCAGTAGTGTGAGAAAAGAATTGAAAATTGAACTACTGAATTTTATTGATCTTTAAGAAAAAGACTTTTAAAACACGAAGAGCCAAAATTATAATCGAATTTGGCGTCACAAGTATATATGGCTATTATCGAGAAACTTATGACATCATGTGATTAATATAATTTACTCACTGCATTTAGGTATGTTTCTTTTAAAAAATGAAAAAATTATATTGTAAATTGAGTATTAAGCCAAACTAAGTATTGCTTAATATTTAAAATCGTTGTTGCTAGAGGTATGAAACTGCCATCTAGAAATAGCTTCCTGAAAAAAATGGCTCGTCTTAAATTTATTGAGAAAAGAGAACTGTTAAAAAAAAATCGTTGGAAACTTACAATCCTTTGCTATTGTTAAAGAGAAAACAAAAGTATAATCATGAATTATTTTTTAAATCCGTTTAGTTTGCAATGTACAAAATAATATAAAAAGCTTTTAATTACATTATCTTAGACGGAATTTGGAAACTGCTTAAAAGGTCCTGAATAACATGATTTTTCCTTAAAATATTTGAGGTATCATTTTTTCAAAAAGTTAAAAAATCTTTTTTCTGACTAAAATTGGGAAATTCAATAATGTATTCATATGACACAATATTCATTTTTATGAAAACAATTATCATTGTAAAATCGTCATGTCAATTCAAATTAATAAGTAGTTGAGGGACCAAATTGAATGTTGTCATGTCTACGTGGTCTTTTGGCCAATTTTCCAAACATTTTTAAAGGTCACTTCTAAAAGAATCATACAAATGACAATTACGTTATTGCAGACATAGGCTTTAAATGGGACGTATAACTCAATTTTGTTGTTTACATTTGGAAAATGTGAAAATACTGAAAAACAACTTACCTACAAACGAATTATTATTTTAAGACTTAAGTTATATTATAGTACATGTTCATCAATTTCCACATTGAACGAAGCAAAATATCATGTTTGTAGGATGCAGGTGGGGGTGCTCGATAAAGGGGGTGGGGGGGGACTCCCCTTTCTCTTTTCCCTCAATATGGTACACCCAAACCTTTTTAATTATTCACTAAATTTATTGTGTGATTCAATAACTTTGGGCAATAACTCATGTGATTTGTTCATTTCCGGGTACCTCTTACTTGAGTTGTTTTACGTTGTTGTGAGCCCAGGCTGACTATATGTAGCGTAGCACATCTCAACTAATATTTATTGTTTTGTTTGTATTTATATACGTAGTAGTTATAGATACTCATTGAATTTCGAGTTTTAATTTTCGAAAATCACTTGAGCCGCATTTTTCTAACAAAAAACAGTTGTCTAAGGTGTAAGTATTGGTCAGCGAAGGTACGGCTGGTCAAGTGGGTCACGGGTTCGAATCCCAGTCGGTGCAATTCTTGGGAAAGGTTTTTTCAAGAGTTGTTTCCGTTCGATATTCGTTCCCAAGCCTTGCGGCTGATCCTACGCCAGGCCACAGAGTGACGTGGGGGTCACACTCGCGGACGCCCTTGGTATTATAGGTGCAGGACCAGTTAGGGAAGTGAGGGGTCGTGGGGATGGAAAGAGGGAGAGACGTTACCTTGAGGCGACCCAGAGATAGGCTCTGTAGGCTTTTTGAATGGGTGCGGACCTCGGAGGAAAAATTACAAGGACTAGGGGTGGAAAGAGGGGCAATAAAAGGAGTTAAATAGGAAAAAGGGGGGGTTGAGGATTACGACGTAGATGGGTACTGGGGACTTTGGGGGCTCGGGACTTAGTACTTCAACACAACGTATAAAAAATAAGACCGAACACAAGAGGATTGTAAACACCCCGCACGTCCTCTCCCTCGAATGAAAAATACTGGATACTACGAATCAATAAGCTGTGAGAAGTTGGGAGCCAATGTTTTTTTGGAAGTTTAAAATATAAGTAAGAAAAAAATAGATTCTTTTTTATAGTGAAAGGCAGCTTTTGGGGGTTACAGGGGGTTGTAGGTGATGGGAAGTTTTTATGGAGAGGTCATGGATGTTTTGGATAAAAAATCGAATTGTTCTTACTTTGCTGTTTCAAACTCTAAAACCAATCAAGTCGGCTGGTGATTTTCATTTACACGATTAAACAGAAAGCTAAATAACATTGAGATAGAAATCTGTAAATCTTCAATCAAGTAAAATCAAAGACGCCCTTTTTATATATTTTCATTTCACTGCCAAAAATCACAGCACCTTAAAGAATTTTCTTTAGTGCCACTAGAAACACAAGGAAAAAAAAAAAAAAAAAAAAAAAAAAAAAAAAAAAAAAAAAAAAATCGACCGCTCGGTAAGCTCTAGTCCACTTTTTCTAATTTCTTATAGTTGAAATCTTTGCAAAAACTTGTCAGAAAATGTGTTATCAATTCGCTTCTCTTTGTTAATTATTAAAATGGCCGAAAACACTATTTAAAACAATCGATACTGTGGTGGTCATTCGACCAGTTACAGTTTCATCGATTGTGAGAGCCGCAGCGAACGAGAACAGTCCACGTCGTGCAATATACACAGGCACGTTTGTATACGCATGTATATATACATATACGTATTATGACATAACACGTTACAGGTAGAGTACAATATACCCGCCACTGCTTCTTAAATAACTTTCACTGCGCTCGGCTGCAACTGCCGCTACAACCACGCGCTACAGAAGAACACTTTGCGGGCATAAAACGTGCGCTGCTCGGTTGCCCGATAATGCTTACGGCGCGTTTTCGCCGAGAGAAAAGGAAGGCCTTGGCTCCGTTTCGTCTTATGTATATATACGTATGGGAACAGATGCACGTACATTCACCTACACACCGACGCGCTCAACGTCTACCTGTTTGACTCCTTCGGACAACTCCTGAGAGTCCTTCCTTCTTTCTCTCGTTCTCGGCTTCGCCTTACGAGCAGTTCCACGTTTCATGTGAACCTCAGGAGTCCCCGAGTGGAGTTAGAGGCACGACTATACGGTTGGTTTTTCTCCCTCAGTGATCCAGGAACACGAGAAAATTCGTAAATAGGCAACAAGTCGAGGGAGACAACTTTTTGTTGGCTTTTTCCGAAAATTTATGCAAAAGTATTTGTGGAAGCAGATTAGGGTGTTTTCTTTTGCTTATGATTTTTTTTTTTTTTTTTTTCTTAACTACTTGACCCAATTCTATAAGTAGAAACGCTCATAAGGTGCTTGAAATAAACTTTCGTTTGAGCACTGGTCAAGTTAAAGAAATGTCGACTCTGTCAAAAAATACGGGCTCAAGAAAACTCGTTTTGATCGATTTTTGAAAAAAGTCACTTAAAACCAGCGTAACTCTTGATAACATTAACATTTTTCATTTTATCAGAGCTCAAATAAAAGTATTTTCAACAAGCTTTTAATAAATTTTTTTTTTTTTAATATTTAATGGGTTGAACGTGATATATGACCAATTGAAGTTTTGATACTTTACAAAAAAGCCTCCATCTTAACAATTGTGGGTCGATTGTGTATCAGCTGTAATTTTTTATATGATTATCATTTTTATCCATCGATGCTTTAATGAAACTGCTTCGGACAAGCTTTGATCTTAGCTCTGGTGAGTCCTAAATATTTATCTAGTCAGAAGTCTTAGCTCGTGTATAAAAGCACACACATCGGAAAAGTAAATCACGCTTCCGTCAATTTTTGGTAAAATTACTCATACTTACCATGAATTTCAGCTCAATCAAAATCTTTAACGCTATTGGATATTTATTGATATTCTATACTTGTAAACCATGATTTTCCCAACAATTTAGTACGTAGCCTCATGCATACATAACGCATGATAATTAATAAAAGCCAATATTGTAAAAATTTCAGTTTTAATCAGACTAATATTGCATATTAATTTAATCAGAAGTAACTAACAGTTTTAATTTTGGTTGAAAACGTGATGTGATCGACAATCGAATAGGAAAAATCTTACGGACTTCAAGACTGGAGAGCTTGAAAAAAAGAAATCATTAATCTTTTGACATGTAACTTTTTACGTTGTCTTTTTAACCCCTGTCCAGTTAAAAGTATTTGTGTAAATATCAATAAATAATATTTTTAAGAGATAACATTAATAAGAATTTTTGACATACGTTCAAAAAATTTTAAATATTTTTTCGCAATTTTTTCACATAAGACGTCTAACGAAGGATAGTAAATCTCAGAAAAATACAGTATATTATTTATATGTATACCATGATGTTGATAATATGTATGTTACAAGAACCAAACAAAACATTGATTATTATTTTTAAATGAATTTTTGCGCCGTTAATTTTTACAGCTTACATTTTCAGATTAAAAAAAGATGAAAATAGTTATTGTGGATCTTATCAAAACGAAACCTTTTTTTATTATCCGTAACATAACCCCGATGGTCTAGAAAATACAAAAACATTCAATACTTACGAAAAAGTATTTTTTGACCTATTGCAGTCCAGAGTTGAGATTTTACAATTGTACGTCTCAAATAAATACACGTTATGAATATATTTATATCATAATGTAATGGCAAACAATGTAATACTCTTAAAGTCAACAAGCATTAAAAATAAAATCAAATTTTTTCCAGCAATACAGTTAATATTTTATACTTCGTCACTTCCGTGGAAGATGATGCTACCTGAATTTTTGTATCGAAATAGTGTACATCTGAATTTTCACATTAAAGAGGGTGCGATTTTTTTTTTTTTTTTACTTAAAAAGTGACTACTTAGATTTTAATTAATTTAATTATACTTTGATAATTAAATTCAGAATGGATAATTATTGTTATAGTAATGAAAATAAAAAAGGTTTTTATTTCTACAGTAATAGTAGTTATTTATTTTATCTTATACAACTGTCATACAACTTAAATATATCTTAGGCAACTAAATTTTTGTGGTGGATGTTATTGATCAACCACTATGTTTGACTACCTTGCCGGTCCTTTAAAAAATTATATTCAATGAAGTCAAAATTTTTATGACTTACGTGGTTCTCTTTAGCTGAATGTGAATGGTAAATTTTGGTCTGAGTCTCTGAAATGTTAAAAATTATAACTGTGTCATACAAGTTTTTCAATTCCGAATCAGATCTATTTTTTCGTGTACTTGATAATTTTCCAATAATAAACTTTGTGTTTTTAATTTCTTCAGTTCAAAAGATAATATTTTCACTAATTTTTAAAGTTACAATATTTTGGACACTTGTATATAGTCCTCACAACAAAGTTAAACTTTATTTCTGATATAGATACAGAAGCAGGTTATTAGGTATATTTGAGGAAATTTTGATTAATCGTTGTTACAAAAATGTATGTTTTACATGAGTTTGATATAAACCGAGTCTGCCATACTATAGTTAATTGCTACACATACATGTAAAAACTCGTTGTTTTTTGTAAACCATTAGACAGAGTAGTCGCGCATTCATTATCAACATTTCTAATGATATGTATTTTGATAAGTAGTTTTTTAATTAATAAATAAGTAGTATTGACTTATCACTAGATTTTTTTCCATTTCGTAGTACGTGTAATTTTTTTTTTTTTTCTCTTTATTTCAAAACTTTTTCGAGCCCAGTGGTCCATTCAGAGACTTATTACAGATTGTATGGCCATTATACTTTGACAGTTATTTAAAATCCCTGACCGTTTGACCTCACTCCAACAGTCCCAAACTTTTCCAAGGTGACTCGAAACTACATCTCACTTGAGCGGCCGTACTTCGGTATCGTAAATTACTGTGTAAAGTACCTTAATATACACAGTATAGCACTACCACCACCATTTACATTTTATGTCTAAATAAACGCAAGGATAATTGGATGATTATAATAATAATTTGCCGTTCATTTTTACAACCCACGAATGACATTGGAATTATAACGACGCGATCTCAGCTTGAACCCATCACTTCGATTCACAATGATATAAAAAAGTCTTACTATATCTGGCAATATCTCAAAGTATTCAACACTAAAGTGTATATCAAAATCGTGTATATATAGGTAAATTAAGGCTAAGGGACGCCACCACCGGAATGCTGGTATGTCATTGGTCCAAAGACATACACTGCATTGGAGACACCTTGCTACTCGTCACTTTACCACGTATTCTTATGAGAATGTAAAGAACTTTTGTCAATGGCTGCCGCTTCAACTATTTTTCTCCATAAGATTTAACACAGGAAATTCTTGACAATGAGGGCAGTACTGTAGAAGTGCATATAGCGAATACGATTTACCACACATATCCTATTTTATGTACGCCACCACCAGCTCTGAATTCAGCAAATAAACTCTAATTCATAATTTTAGTATTCACCAATACCCTATATCCTGTGTTGAGTAGTATTCGCTCCGAAAATAATATTTGAGGGGAGAAAGGCGCTGATTGTCACTTTTGCATGTATAACCTTATAGAGCGTTCCCCTATGGTACCGAAGGCGGCCGTTTAAACTACGTTTTACGCCATGATGAGAAGATTAAATTAGTGAGGGCAGCACCAGTTTCGCTCGGAGCGAATAAAAATCGGCTGCAAGGCTTATTCGATGTCAACAATTTATTAGATAGAGAAGAGGATTAGCACAGAGTGTCACTTTAGCACGTACTATTGTAGGAAAATCCTGCAGTGGTACCAATCGAAGTCACGTCGACTATTTCAACCTCAAAACATTTTACGTTGGAAAGTACTGGAGAATGAGGGAAGCACCGAACTCTGAGCTGAACTTTCACCGACTGAATTGCCAGTGTGAGCCCTTTCGTGCTGCGTAACATGTGGTTGTTGGGTAAAATTTTCTGAACACAGATTGAGCTCGTAGGGCTTATCACCCATGTGAGTCTGCTCGTGTCTTTTAAAAAAAAACTTTGTCTTGTAACTTTTCGGGCACCATTTGCAAGTGTAGGGCTTATCGATCGCATGAGACCTCTCGTGCTGTATAGCATATGATTTCTGCGCAAAACTTTTTAAACACACTTTGCAGGCATGAGGCTTCCTATCCGTGTGAAGAAGTTCGTGCCTTGTAACAATCGATTTCTGAGAGAAACGTTTCGAACAATGTTTGCAACTGTAGGGCTTGTCGCCCGTGTGTACCCTCTTGTGCACTTCAAGATGTGGTTTCGTGGCAAAACATTTTAAACACACTTGGCAGCCAAAAGGCTTCTCATTCGTATGAGTCATCTCGTGCTGGGTGAGATGTAATTTCTGACTGAATTTTTTAAAACATATTTTGCAGCCGTAGGGCTTATGATGTGCGTGAAATTTCTCGTGCCTCGCGAGATTTGATTTTTGAATAAAAGTTTTCGAACACAATGCGCAACTATAGAGTTTCTCGCCCGTATGAATCCTCCTGTGCACTGAGAGGTTTGATTGCGTGGCAAAATTTTTTAAACACAGTTCGCATGTGTACGGTTTATTTCCTGTGTGAACCTGTTCGTGCCGCGTGAGACTTGATTTATAAGTGAAGCTCTTTGAACATAGTTTGCAAACGTGAGGCTTATCGACCGCGTAACCTTGTTCATGCGCTGTTAGACAGATGTTTTGGATATGGACATGGTAAGAACAAGAACTGCTGCTTTCGGCCATGCTCATAAAGTGATGTGTAATTGACTCAGTAGAAGCTTCGTTGTTATTATTGATGGTTTTTTCAAGTGGCAATGTACTTTTTTTCCAATTGATGATCAGGATGATTCAGTTGTTTATCTGTTCAACATAAACAGTAAGAAATTATTACTATTTCATTAAGAACTTTGTTACCTGACTGTAGGTAAAGACCATAAAAATCTTCGCTTTCGTAGCATTTTTAGGCTATAATACAAGCCCGATTTTTGTTTTGTTTTTAACGCTACTGTATTATCCTAGAAATATATTTTCAAAATATGCGGAGCTAAGCGATTATATGTGACCCAAGAAATCATGGCATTGATTTCAAACTCTTTTCGATCACGTAAAACTAATTTTTTGCCCTTGGTGGGAAAAAAAGAATTTGCACCTGGTGTACATCCAATCAAGTCAAGCACAAAGAGTCCTGGTGCTTGCCCTGACGACATGTGCCACCAGATACAAAAACTACCATTTTTAGTATTTTATCTATGATCAGTAGCGTCAAAATAACAGAAACCGTGCTCGAGTTAAATTAGGCTAAAAATGTGATTCAATCAGATTTTCCTGGTCTGTGTAAGATTACATAATTAGAGGATCATATAGCTATATTTTTATAAGCAAATCTTTTAAGCTGTTGAAGGGTAATTAAATTAGCCTACCCGCTTTGTCCGAACAGATAACCCGCTTTAGCCCCACCCCCCTGGAGAAAGCGGTTTTTTAAAGGGTCCCTTTATTTTTAACAATAGATCAGAAATAAATATACACACTGACCCGATATGATTATTTATTTTAAAGTTCTGTATGCCTTTTATCAAAAAAAATGGAATTGATCATAATAATTATACGAATACTAAATTTTTTGCGCCCCAAACGTTTACATTACCACTTTAGGAAACCTTTCCCTACGTTATTATTTATTATAAATCAAAAAATTGAGGGCTGAGTATAATAATATGATGCAATATGGCTTAATCTAGAAAATATGTTATTTCTTGGGTTCTCGTTTAAACATCATTCAAATGAGAAAATTTAACTATTAAATCTTTTTTTGTTAGAAAAATGCGGCTTTTTCGAAAATTAAAACTCAAAATTCAATGAGTATCTATAACTACTACGTATATAAATACAAACAAAATAACAAATATTAGTTGAGATGTGCTACACTACATATAGTCAGCCTGGGCTCACAACAACGTAAAACAACTCAAGTAAGAGGTACCCGGAAATGAACAAATCACATGAGTTATTGCCCAAAGTTATTGAATCACACAATAAATTTAGTGAATAATTAAAAAGGTTTGGGTGTACCATATTGAGGGGAAAGAGAAAGGGGAGTCCCCCCCACCCCCTTTATCGAGCACCCCCACCTGCATCCTACAAACATGATATTTTGCTTCGTTCAATGTGGGAATTGATGAACATGCACTATAATATAACTTAAGTCTTAAAATAATAATTCGTTTGTAGGTAAGTTGTTTTTTTCAGTATTTTCACATTTTCCAAATGTAAACAACAAAATTGAGTTATACGTCCCATTTAAAGCCTATGTCTGCAATAACATAATTGTCATTTGTATGATTCTTTTAGAAGTGAACCGGTAACGCCAATTTATTTGAAAAATACATTTTTTTGAAAATTTCGGAAGTATGATAAGTTTCATAATAAAAAAAATTTGCGCCTTATACATTAATTGAATGTAGTTATTAATGGCTTCGGATGGTGAGGGAGCCGAGGGGGGCTTGGAGATACTTACGAATGGAATAATATATGCAAGTAACTTTTCAATGTAATAAGATTCATATGATTCGGTTACTTGAAATACCTATATTTATTCTAAGAAGGTCATCATATTTCTTTTAACGAGCCTTTATTCGGATACTTATAAATTAAAACCTAATACGTACAACAATATTGTGCGATTTACCCAATAATGTAATTGCTTGATATCAGTTTCAGAAATTTTGTATGTAGATGAAACGAAAAGGAGTACCTTAAAAGTTTTCTGCAGTCATAAATTAATTAGTGATTGCTTTTCTTTATTTCTAATTTTTTAAATTTGATTGATGCTTAAACGAGAGAAAAGTCGTGATTGCGTAATGATAGAGGCGTTGGCCAAAAGGCCACGTAGGCATGACGTCATTCAATCTGGTCCCTCAACTAATCATTAATTACAAACAGATTTCACTATTAGAATGATTTTCATGAAAATAGATATTGCATCATAAAATTATGTTATTTAAATAAGTAAACAGCTTGGCTTAAGATAATTTAGTTGAGAGTTTTTTACGTTATTTTGTATATTGCAAACTAAATGGAAGTTAGTAAACAATTAATGACTGTGCTTTTGCTTTCTCTTTAACAACAGCAAAGGATTTTCAATAAATTTTTTTAACAGTACTCTTTTCTTAATAAATTCGAGATGAGACATTTTTTTCAGTAAACTATTTTTAGATGGCAGTTTCGTACCTCGAGCAACGAAAATATCAAGCAATACTTAATTTTGCGGTTGGGAAAGTAATTTTTTCCATTTTTTAAAAGAAACGTACCTTAATGCCGTTAGTAAATTCGATGGCCACGTGATGTCATAATTTTTTCGATATTGTCCATATACTTGTGACGTCAAATTCGATTATAATTTCAGCTCTTCGTGTTTTAAAAGGATATTTCTTATAGATCAATAAAATTCAGTAGTTTAATTTCAAAGTCTCTTCTCAAGCTACTATTCAATACTAAAAGTAAATGTATACTAGCACAAAATAGCTTCCAATAATGTCGCATTATTCTAGTGGCGGAGGATATCGCTAATGATGTCGTATACGTATAATGTGTTGTAGAGTCTGATAACTTCAGTAATGTTGCTATAAACCGTCGAAACTAACCGTTTTTTTATCACTCAACTATTCGACGCATAAGCGCTTTAAGAAATAATTGATTTTGATTTTTTAAGAGATAAAAACATTTATCTTCTGAATAGCCGTTTCGATTACATGCTTTGTTGTGTTGGTGTTATTTGGAAAAAATTTGCGAGATTCTAAAGCAAGCTCTTACAAGTTATAAACAGTGAAAAAAAAAAAACTTCATCGATCATATATTTATGCTTTTGCCAGAGTATGAAATGTAACTTTTTATGAAACATTTATTTACAGAAAAACCAAAGTCAACAAATAGGTACAATCTGGTTAAATTCAAATTTTAAAGATAACTTAGTCTTATATTACTATGGTATAGAAAAACAGTTTTTTTCGTATTTTTTAATTTTGAAAAGCTTGTAAAATAATTAATAAAATTCGAAGATGTCTAATTTTGTAAGATATTTACTAAGTATATTACACACGCTATTTTCACTATCAATATAACAACTTTTAAAAAATCTTGCCTAATTATAATCTTACAACAGAATAGATAAATTAAATAATATAACTCAGGATCATTATCGCAGTGTAAAAAGGTGCACCGACTTTTTAAATTAAGTGTTAAAAGCTTGAAAAATTTTTTATAGTTTTTGCATATAATGTACATTTTCAAAGTCAATTTCTTAATGCAGTAGAGAAAACTTCTACTTTTTTGCTGTTTTTGTGTTTTTCTTGCATTACTTATAGTATATGTTTTTACACTAATGTTTTTAAATGTTATTGAGATCTAAAACTTTCTTCATTAAAAATGTTAGGGACTTTTATACTTTTGATCAAATCTGTTCGAAAGTAAATAATCAGGTTTGATGATAAAACTAAAGTTATCCTGAAAATTTGAATTTAATTCGATTGTATCCTTTTAGGTGACTATAAATTTTACTACGCCCATAGATTCAACCATACATTTATATACTGACACTATGCTATTCCGAAAAAAAGAAATTGTTACCACTTCATTCATTTTAGCAAATATATGACATGCTACCTATGCAATCTTATTATTATCACCATTAATATGTAAACATTTTTTTCCACATAATCTTTGATGCAAATACTACAGTATTGATAATAAAAATGTATTATGTTGGTGACGTAAATTAAGGACGCAGTCCAAAATGTTTCTGAAAAATACAAAATAAAATTATTCTTCACGTATAATTTGATTTCACCTTAATTCAGTCGTGTACAGTTTTTTGAGGGAACAAACTAATGAAATAACTTTATAAAGAAAATTCATTTCATTTTACTTATGACTGATAATCAGTTTAATTGACTTTTCTCTATCTGTTTGAAAAGATATCGTGATCCACCTTAACCAATCGTACAATGTATAAAAGACCAGAATCAATTTTTCTGTCACAGTCAATATTCATTAAAAGGAACCTTTACAACGTGTTTTAATCCTTTCTAATGATTAAAATTCATTTTTTCAAAGAGTCTGCACATAAAATTATAAAAAAAATAACAAAAGCACGATTGTAAACATGTGAACATTTCTTTTTATTGATTTGGTTCAAATAACGTAAAAAGAAAAAAATGTATAATTGAGTAATAATTGATGAGCTAATATAGAAAGAGCTTCCCTGAAATGGACTGATTTCAGGTTTCGTATACTTTCAAGTTATAAATAATCCTTTTCACGGGTATTGGTAATTAAATATTCGTTCGAGGCTTAAGCGACCAGTTACCAACTCTGTTTTCTTTCATTTTTTAAAAATGTAAGTAGTACAGGTAACGACCAATTGGTCCACGGCGCGTGCAAGTGCAAACGTTGAGCAAATAAATCGAATCAGACAACCTCTCTATAGTTGCGCTACTTACAAGTATAGCTTTCAAACTCGGGCAACAGTGTTTATGTTCTCCTATATACTTTACACTTGGATACTCTCGTCAAGCTGAGCAGAGAAAGTCATTGCACGGGCGGTCGAGGAATTCCCGGGCATTTTGGTTTACGTATACAGTTTTGTTCTTTTGGTTAGTGGAGTGGCTATTTATGTGCCCGAATTTTCATGCTCGTTAAAGGTCATGCATCAATACATAAATTCTATTGAGGGATTTTAAAATTAGAGTAAAAATAACTTATGAATATGTAATTCAGATATAAATTACATAAATTACATTGGTGAGAATCTTTTTACATTAAAAAAAGTAGAGGATGAATGAATTGAGGCAAAATAATACATTTTTTCATACAAGGCTCCACTTTTTTATGATGAATTTTTATTTTTTCACTAACAAAAATTCAAGGCTTTAATTTTTTGATCGTGCTTCATAATTAAGAAAAAATATGCTGGTCCCTCTTTTTTTCAATGTTTTCAAAAAATTAAAAAATCTCCTTTCATTAACTGATTGATTAATTTATTTACTGATGATTCCGTGAACTAATAAGTATTTATACACACTTCATGTTTCATTATTTGATACTAGAATATCCAAAATATTGTTTAAATTTTTTTTGCTTATTTTTTCGTTGTTGTAAAGCAAAAAATGCGTTAAAAAATAATTTTGATATTCATTAGGTCGGTCATGCTGTTTAAATAAACATGAGAAATGTATTCTTTCTTTTTTCACACCAACAATAACTGGCGAAGATAGAGCTCCTCAAAGTTTGGAGTGACATCATTACGTGAAAAGTACAATTAAATTAAAAATGTATGTATCTTTATGATGTCATTCGTTAATGGATCAGCTTTGACCTGGTTAAATTGCGTTATTTTTTTGTTTATGTTAAGAAAAGAAAAAACATACATAAGTTGTATTTTAGATAATCTAATTAAAGACAAATATTCTTTTTTTAAATAAATATTAATTTAATTGCTATGTGAGCAAATAAATAATTGTATAAAATTTTTTTTCAATAAAAACATTTTCCATTTGTCAGGAACATTGTTAAATTATAAAACTTATATAAATTACATATAATTTTTTTTAACAACATAAGATCGATATTTTAGTGCCTCTTTAGATCATTTTTGTATTATAAACTTATTTTATTTCGATTATTAATATTATAAGACAGATATAATAAAATTAACTTGGTCCATTCAGTAGATTATCAATGAATATTAGTCATGTTTTTTATTATTTTTATTTTTTTTTTTTAAACTAACTAAGATAGATCATGTTAAAACTATCCGATTAACGAAGTGACGTCATAAAAATATGTGTACTTAAAATTTAACTTTTTTACGGCAAAGTGGCGTTGCTCCAAATTTTGCAAAAAGAGGAAACATGTCTCTATGTCTTTAAATAATCCACCTGACCTGATTAGGTCCTAATGGGAATCGAAATTTTTTTCGTATTTTTTTATGCACTAAACGCACCCTGTGGACTTGTATTAATAAATCATACAACGAATAAAAATGTTTCAAAACTTCACTCCTTAGTTTACATATACTGACACAGCCGAGGAATCATAACAAAATTATACACTATTATCTCATTAAATATTACGAAATTACTCACTTACGAATACTCACTCATTATATCGAAAGTTAATTTGCAAGTAAACGAAAACGGATGTTTTTGAAAAAGGTTTTGAAAACATTGAACTGACGTCTTTGTCAAGTAACCGAAATATACATATTTAAATATCTCATAAATTCAATGTGCACCGTGTGTAAACACGTCAATTGTAGAAAAATCTCCGTCAGAACCTTGATCAGTTGGTCAATTTTTCACGTCATGAATAAATTTATAATTCCACAGTTAAATTAATTATCACTACAAATGTGTTCCTAAAGTCGTACAAAAATTAAAGTAAGCATAACAATTGTCGAGTACTTGATTAAAAGTGAGGTCCCCTGATTAATTAACGGACCATTGATCATTTTTTTCAAGCATATTATTAAAGCTTACCTTCTCTGTTTCGTAATCGAACATTTTTATAAAGCCAAAGGAATTTTTTTGGTTGACCAAGACTTCACTTTTGTCCTCGAAAAAATTGACGTAAGCAGTAATACTCAATCTGCATGAATATTAAAACGTTATTTACCCTGGATTTATTGTGCATGAAATTCAACAGGGTTATACCACAGCCAATTTTTCAATAGTAAAAATGAATGAATTTCAGGAGTATGTAAAAACCATACTATTTAAAATCTGTTCGATTTTTAGCAGAAAAATTGTGTTTGTTTAAAATTAAACAGGCTACACATGGTTGGTGTAAGTTACATTTGATACAAATGTCTTTTTTTTAATTTACAAATATTTTGCATTTCAGCCCTATGTATTTTGACGTTTAATTTTTGTAACTTAGTAATTACATACAATTTTTAACTGCGCACATGACTCGTATTTTGTCACGAAGATAGATAGTTTAGAACAAAATTCAAAAATTAATTGAATGATTACGAAATTTGTTTGAATGAATTTATCTGTAAATGTACTTTGTACGTCACCTTATAGTTCTCATAAAAATTTAAAAAACTGCCAAAATTATAAGTTTAGTGTTGTATTTTACTGTTACTAAATTTAATAACTGACTTTAAAGTTCCAAAAAATTATGATCAAACGATGTACGTAATGAAAAAAAAAAAAAACAAAAAAAAAACGTAAAATTAACGTGTCAATGGCGCAACAATCATTTATAGTATTGTTGATTATAAGGAATCAAAAAATTGTTAACCGATTATCTCTCGTTATGTTGCAGTTGTTCGAAAAAGTTAGAGACATGCGAGGAATCGAGGCTCTGAGGAAAAAGGTTACAGTTATCAACGGGGACGTTTCACTTCCAGGCTTGGGACTGTCGGCGGAAGACAGAAATCTGCTGTGCGAAAGAATAAGTATTGTTTATCATGGAGCAGCAACAGTCAGGTGCTTATGGAATTTGATCTATTTTTTTTAAATAATCTCACAGATAGAATTGAAAGCCGTAACTTTAGACATTCATTTAATAAATTTTTTTTTTTACTTTCAAATAAATAAAGGTTTTAGAGTTTATTCATACTGACGAGGTTATTAAATATAAATAATTAAAGATTTCAACAGACGAGTGGTGAAAATTTCGGGCTTTTGAATGTATTATTTCAAAAAGAGCAGTATACACTATATTTTAAATGCATTAAAGTTAACGAGTAATTCAGATGGGAAAGCTTTAGTGCAAACGTGATTGTATAAAAATTTAAGATGGCCTTACATACTTTACCCTCAAAAGTCTTTGGCTCAAACCATTTAAATGTTTTTTGGAACTTGTTGATGATTCTATAGTTTATGGCAACACCTGAGAGTAATAAGAAGATTAATCATAACTCAAACTTTGCACTAAAGAATAGGGTAATTTGACGTTAGAATGTAAAGAGTATATCATACTTCGACATTTTTAGATGAAAAAAAAGGTAATTTAAGTTAGAAAAATATTTAATTTTAACAAAAAAAATTGTTTTTAATATTGATAAATTTTTTTTCAAATATTCGGAGATAATCCCACCAATTTCATAAAAATGAGTTACCTTATGATAAAAAATTACCTAATAAATAACTATTCGTCTTTTAATAAAAAAAGAAGAAAAAAAAGAGATCTGCAAGTAGAATAAAATAAGTATTTACATCACGTATTAATTTTTTACTTGAAAATAAATTTTTTTTTTTCAACTTTAGTAAGTATATCTTTTTTTGATGTTATTTTATTCTAGTATTTTAAACAAGGCATTTTTTCGTGGTCTCATAGACTCTATGGGGTACATTAGATTTCATTAAATCCGTTAAATAATTTCAAATAAGTTAATATGAATTTTTATTGTTGAAATTAAATATTTTCAAAACCAGAGTTATTCTGTTGCATCCCCAAACACCGAGGTATTCTTTTGTACCTCTTAATACTGAGGTATACTATTTTTCAGCGAGGAGCTAAGTTATTCTTCTTTGTATGGTGCTGAATCGATTATCTTCTTGTTTCTCTCAAATGCCGACTTTAATTTTACTGTGAATCTTTTTTTCATTAAAAATTATATTCAACTTGTTTTGTGTTTTGTAAATATTTGATGTAACCAAGCTTTAGTTCTGAAAAAAAAATTTTTGGCCACAACAAAGTATTTTTTGTCCCATGAAAAATATTTCATCTTTTATAATAATGCAGTAGTCTGTCAGACTACTCCTTCAGTACATATTTTTTTCATGTACTCATACATAACAAGCGGTTAGTTCATTTTAACTAAGAAAAATCAAAACTGATCGTCCTCTTCTTTTCGTGTTTTTATTCCATAGATTCGACGAATTATTGAAACGAGCAGTTATTTTAAATACAAGAGGCACAAAGCTAATGCTAGAATTGGCCAAAGAAATGAAAAAACTCGATCTCTTTGTACACATAAGCACGGCGTACTGCCATCTTGAAGAAAAGGTAATTTTTTCAAACAGTAATGTAGACGCTCTATTTTTCTGAGGTTGATATTTTTCTCATTATTACTACAGTTATTATTATTATTACTATTGTTATTATTATTATTTTTATTATTATTATTATTATTATTATTATTATTATCATTATAAAATTTACATCTACGCTTTAACTTTTATGCAAACACACCTTCATTCACAACTAATGTATGTAAGTTAGGCTTGTAACAATCGAAATTATTTCAGAATTTTTTACTTTATCACGAAATATTTAAAATCTCATCTCAGGATTTATGTGCTTAGTTAGAAAAATTTTTACTGTCTTGTCACTAGAACTATTGCATTCCCAAAAAATCTTTCAGGACAACCAAAGTTTTCCGATTTTTTTTTTTAAAGAAAAATTTGAGATGACCGAAGTTTTTGGACATTTCGTAAATTTACAAGCGTAATTTACATAATTTAGATGATACAATTTTTTTGCCTTCGTCAAATCCTTATAACGTTCAAAAACTCCCGGAAACTTTCAAGAAGTGTGTTAATTTTTGGGAAATCCTGATTATTCCGGGAAACGAGACTATTATAAAATCTGTAAAATTTATTAGAAATTCGTTTTTTAATAAATAAAAATTTTGTGTTTCGTAACTCCAATGGCGAAGGTTGTGTATGTATACGTGCACATTAATTTTAAAAAATTGTATTTTCATATTTTATTGTAAAATCAACATTAACACTACATTACTAATCATTACTAATAACTTGATCTTCGAAAGTTTTTACATAACCAGTACAAAAAAAAAAAATCATTCAGTAATTGTTAATTGTAATAAATATTCATGCATGTAGTAACCGTATCGTCTAAAAAACATGTATTAATAAATAATTTATTTTTCACAAGTGATCCTTTCCGTCAATGCATTGCTCATGAAATGTTATAATCAAACAATTAGTATTGTTACTTTATCATCATTTTCATCCTGTATAAATGTACTAACGACAAAGTCGAATAACCCACGATGATCTAGAGAAGAATCGTGGGAAAATTAGATTCTGATTAAAAGCACAACCGTGTCTGTGTAGGTTCTGGGAGAAAAACCGTACCCACCACCGGCAGATCCGCACAAAATAATCAAATGCGTCGAGTGGATGGAAGATGACGTCGTGGAAGCTATGACTGATAAAATTCTTGGCGACCTTCCCAACACGTATGCATTTACGAAAGCCCTTTCGGAGGGCCTCGTCGAAGAAGCCATGACAGATATACCGGCAATCATTGTAAGGTACGTAAATCACAAACTTTACGATTTGTCTGGTTTGCGTCGTACTCTCTGAATCCGAGTAGATAAAACTCACCATTGAAGTAAGTAAATATTCACACGAATTGTGCATTTATTGCAACAGTGAAAGACGTTCAAATTATTTTGAGTGAATATTCACTTATTTTTTTAAGTTAATTTTACATAAGCATTCAGTGATTAGCGATCAAATTACACCACAAGTCCATTCGTTTTGTTAGAAATTATTATTCTGCTTGATTACTGGTTGGAAAAAAATCCCCATTAACTTACTGAGAGAAAAACGTATTTTTCAAAGGTGTGTTATTTGATATTATTATTTGATACATATGTGTATGTACTATTTAATTGTATAAACTCGTTAAAAAATATTTAGAAGTGGATTTGTTGTTTTTTTTTTTTTTTTTTTTTTTTTTTAAAAAAATGCATTTTTTAAGACAAGACTTGATCTGGATATTTAATTTTTAAAATGAAAAATTAATTATACGTTTTATGCTCTTTATTGTAGTCACAGGTATGAAATTTAAATCTAAAATATTGAAATGATGTTGAATTCCAGCTACTCGAATATATCTTATCTGAATTATTGGGATGGATAAAAAATTTCAAAGAGAATTCTCAGCTCCAATTGTGATCGAGTGGTTAATTTCATTTTTAAAATTAAATCGTAATGATGAGAACATAAATTTTTTCTACATATTTAATTTATCATCAATAGTGGAATAATTTTGGAACGATATTACAAGAGTATTCGAATTTAGGAACACTTGATTCTGCGCATAATATTTTTCAAACTACCAAAAACATATTTCGGTTTTTTTATACTGAATTTAAATCGGTTCAAATGGCATTACATAGAAAACTTTGTCATCAAGTGCTTAATTTTACACAAAAAAATCACAATTTTGCATTTGAAGCACTAGCTTTTCATATATTTTTCTCTTGTTTTTCAACAGAGCAAAAATTGTAAAATTTGTTATTATATAGCTACGCACTGTTTTGTACACAAAAAAGCTGTACTTTTTTTTAAACCTGGAAATAACATATTTCATTCATTGTGTTTTAAAATGTTTTAAAAATATGAATAACAGAAATCAAGTATTTAGATAATTTAAAACGATTTTCATGGCCTACAGCACAATCTATAAAGTGTCGTGTGGAGCGTGAAGAGTGATGATGACACAATAGAAAAAAAAAAAAAAAAATTGGAATACCTGTATTATTTAAACATTTTTGGAGTCAAAATTTGTTGTACGATTATTATTTAACATGCATTTTTTTTTTTTTGCTATCTTTCGTGACATTTTCGACTCGGAGTATATATCTATTCAACTTCCTCCTGCAACACGCTTGAATGAATTATCCATTAAAAATCTGTACTATTTTTATGTAAAGGCTTAGTAGCAAGGGAGCTTCTTTTCCGTTGGTTAAAACATCTCAACAAATAACTCGTGCATCAAAGGCAAACTTATCAACGAAATTTCAGTTCATTCGGATGAAAATCCCTCGAGGTGGCCTGGGCACGCAGTGTAAAAATATTCTGACCACTCTCTCGTGGTGTAGGGACCAAAAAATTAATACCAACCCTCCTCCATGCGAGCTCCCGAAAACCAAAAAAAAATTGTAATGGGTACACCATGTCACACACCTCTGTGTATACCCATATTATAAGAGCGACGACATGTAACGGCGCCCGATTTTCCGCAGACCGAGCATCGTGATACCGATCTGGAAGGAGCCGGTGCCCGGCTGGACGGACAACTTAAACGGGCCGACGGGCTTGCTGATCGGCGCGGGCAAGGGCGTCATCAGGACGATGCACTGCAACCAGAACAGCTACGCGGACTACGTGCCGGTCGACATAGCCGTGAACGCCATACTGGCCATCACGTGGAACTACCTCGGCAACGCCCAGCACGACAAGCGCGTCTACAATCTCACCAGCAGCAGCGAGTTCAAGGTCAGTCGGTGGTTGTTGTTGTGGTTGGGGTTTCGCGAATTGAAGTGTTTGGGATTGGCGTGTGCCGCAGGTCTCGTGGGCCGAGATAATCGACATTGGCCGCAGGGTGACGGAGAAGGTGCCGCTCAACGGCGTCGTCTGGTATCCCGGGGGCAGCATGAAGAAGAGCCGGTTCGTCCACAACATGTCCGTGCTCTTCTTCCACATGATACCGGCTTACATCATCGACGCGCTCATCTTCCTCGCCGGACACAAGCCCATGTAAGATCGATATTATATATATACGCGTGAGGTTGCGGGTGACTAGAAAGTTTTTGGGTGCAAGATAAAAACAGGTTGCACGGGCATCACGAGGGACTCTATTTTTGAGAGAAATAAGTTATCGTTTTTCCATTAGATACATTTCTTCTTTTTTTTTTTTTTTTTTTTTTTTTTCTATAGCAAAGTCTAAATTAATATTGGGTAGTAAGGTATTTTAAAATGTATATATACATTTTGAGTTTGAGTGTCCGTAAATTTTAGATGTAGAAGCATTTCTACAGTATACTCTGGTGCGCAAATACCCGGTATGGGAAGTGACTCTTTGCAGAAACGAGAAATTGAATTTCGCGCAGAGAGTGTTGAAAATTAACTTTCAGTACTTTACAAAGCAATTTTAGTATCATTTTTGAATTTAATTATTTGAATCAAATCATTAAAAACATTTGTGTTTGATCAATTGAAACAATTGTTAAATAAACGAGCTTACGTTTAAACAAAGTATTTTAAAACAAAATACAAAACGAAAAAATGCTTGATGTTTTTTTTTTTAATATTAATATTCATACTTGTACTCGATCAAAATTTAAGGACTTTCTGAATTTCTGACAAATCAAAAAGGGTTGCAAGAATTCAAATATTTGTTTTATGGATTACTTGATAGTTTACTATTAAGGAGGTTCCGGCAAAAAATGAAAAATGCTTGGTACCACTGAAAAAAATTAGGTTCTTCTTAAGGACATAACATGTGAGTATGAATTTTTTCAATATTTTTTCCAAACGTATTTTTGAGAAAAAAAAAAATTAAATTCCACATTTTATCATATTTTTGTTCAGTAATTGAATTTTATTAAATGTAACTTTTTTGAAGATTTTTCGTGTGATATTTTTTTCATTCTTTTATTCTTTTTTAAAAGGCAACTTATTTTTAATCGAGTTATTTTAAAGTAAAAGAAATTTTTTTTTTAAGTTTTGATTTATTTGAATGGTATTTTGAATATAGCTTACTTATTGACCCCCCCCCCTTATTGACTCCGTGCATGAAGTTGGAGGGGAGGGCTGGAAAAAAGTATTCACTAATTCACGGGCACATATTTTGTTATTAAATAGAACGTATTTTTTTTTAGCGTTATCTAACATTTTTTATTTTTTAACAGAATCTCCTTGATATTACGTATATTAAGTTGTACGTAAATTCGCCTTTTTCACACGTTTAACGTACGTAAATGTATTTATACTTTTTACGAAATCAACAATAGTTACATTATGAAAATCAGTTCATTGCAAAAATTAAAAAAAAAAGCAAAAAAAAATTAACATAGTCTAGGTTTAGTTATTGTCAAAATTGTACACTCATCCATATTGTAGCCCATTATGTTTATATCAGTTCATGCCTAAGTAATCCGATCAGTTTATACTTTCGTGGTCGTATAAGAGTATCCTGTTGCAAAATTAATCGAGCTATGTAAAATAGAAATATCTAAGAGTTACTTTAAGAACTTTCATCAAAATAAAAATTAATTTAAAGCAATTTCGAGAGATACTTTTGTATCTGATAAAAGTACAAGAAAAGATATCTTGTGTATTCAATTTCCAATACTTCGATCAAATATAAATGTTTTCACTTTTTTTAAAATAATTTTTAACTTTAATTGACTTCAGGTAACTTAATCAAATAAATTAAGAATTGTTTAATCAAAATTTTTTGTACTTGATTCAAGCATTTGATATATTTGTTGTTCTTCGGTACCTAAAATAAGTCTTCAAATTTATTCATTTGTATTATAATTTCAAATATTTTGGGTTTGATAATTAATTCCAAACATTTTGACGTAACAGAAATGTTATTAAAAAAATTGTTTTTCCAATAAAATATTTTAAATGTTTGCTTAAAAACCTGTCATCAAAACACAAATCAATTTAAAACAATTTCGAGAGGTACTTTTGTATCTGATAAAAGTACAATAAATAAATAACACATATCGTACGTTACAATTCCATTTAGAGTTTATATCATACAGGGTAATAACAACATTTTCTTGGTGAGAAATAGTATTAATTAAAATTGGCTTATTAAAAATAAAAATTAAGATTTTTACTTACAATACGTTAAAATAAAATAGTTAATTTCTGAAATACTCTCAATCTCTAAGCACCATTTCATTTGTACTTTGCGTTTTTTTTGGAATGTTAAATTTGGAGTTTTATAAACGATTCTTGCATTTATTTACAAAAAACAAATTGAGTCAACCGTTAGGTGAAGCCAACGTAGTATAAATTTTTGGAGTACAGGGATTGTAAAAAAAAAAAAAAACATTTTTGCGGAAAATGAAAACACACGCTCGGTATAGATTTTCAAGGTCAATTGCCAAAAAATAATTATAACAAACTTCAATGATACTATATAATCATCAAGTTTCATAATATTAATTCATCCATACCACTGCCAAATGTATTAGAGTGGATTCAAGAAGAAAAAATTTTTTTTTTACCGATCCCAACTAAATTTAAAACGAGCTCAACTTTCAGAATGTGCCGAGTCCACCGGCGCATCAAAAAAGGCTTCGAGGTGTTCGAGTACTACGCAAACAACCAATGGGACTTTGAAAACTCGAACATAGCGGAACTCCGGTCCAGTTTGAATGCGAAAGAACGAGTACTTTACCAGTTGCACGGCGATGACATGCAGCTGGACGATTACTTCGAGAGTTGCCTCAGGGCCTGTCGAATATACATCTTGAACGAGCCGCCGGAAACTTTACCCGCCGCCCGACGACATATGAGAGTGTGAGTAAATAAATTTTCCGACTCGGTCTTTCGTTGAGTAAAATTGCCCAACGGATATCATCTTTGAAAAAAATTGAACGTTGATTCTTGCTAACCGAACAATTAATGGGAAATACAAATTGCTTGTTCCAGGATGTATTGGGTCGACGTGTTCACGAAAATCATGTTCTTCGTGCTGCTGATCTACATGTTCGCGTGCTGGAGCGACACCTTCAAGTCACTGATCGTCGGCAGCTGGAAAATACTCGACCGGGCATTAACTTCTTAACTGCGTGTCCCATGATTTTATGATTTTATTGTTTCATTATTATTATTATTATTATTATTACAACTATGATTATTTTTGTTCATTACTTATGAGGAGTGTGTTTTGCATCAGGAGGATGGATATTACTCATCAAATTTTGAAGATCAGTTTTCTGATATCTCAAAATCATCGGGATCACCTAGTATTATCAAAATGACAATTTAAACCAAAAAATGGCAACTTTTTTTACGTTTTGGATGAAAATCAATACTTTCGTTTTGAAAAAATTTACAAGGTTCAACAGATTCGCGAGACTTGAACGATGGACGGAATATAAAATTTTGAATTTGAATTGTCGAGGGTGTAAAGTGCTACATCGCACCTACACTTCCGGGAAGGTCTATTACAGATCTGTCGAGATGAATAATTAATTTCAGGAGATGAGATAATACGAAATACACTACCTGTTAGAATATTATAATTGTAAATTTACCAAATGATTAAAGGAGGTACTCGCTGCTCAAGGTAATCTTGACAATCGAATGAGTCGATTGAGTACCTCACTGTGAATGCAGTTGTGTAATGTACATGTATGTAACTGACAATGCAACAGGGTGATTTTTCTTTGAAACGACCAACAGAAAAATAAGTACTACGTTAGGGATCTAAGTTTAATTCTTTCTCCTTTCTGTTCTATTTCTCCCATCTGTTTTCCTATTGAAAATCAATTTCTTTGTATGATATATTTTTAATTGTAATTTTGTAACGTTGACTAAAGTTGACAAGGTAATCAACCATTAACCATGGATGGAATAAAAATAAAACTTAGGAAAAAAAAAAAAAAAAAAATTCAGTTGCTTTTTTTTCAAAGATCAAATTTTTTTATTAAATGATAAAATGGAATCAACAATTGTCCGATTAGACGAGCTCTTGCACTGGGGGTTCGTATCCCTCAGGTCTATCGACTTTGGACCCAGTTTCACCACCTTCGGCACTCTTGCCACTGCCACCATCGCCGTGCAGTTCGAGAAGCTTGCTCAGCTCGAAGCGGGGCTTCTTTAATACCTTAACCTGAATAACAATAGAAAAAAACAAAACAAATAAGTATCATCTTTTCTAGATATAGTATTGTATTATTTACAATGAATGTTATAGTGATACATGTTACAAGAATTCAACAGTAAAGGGAAAACTTAACTAGGAGAGGTGATAAGACTAATGAAAAATACTTTACCTTACGAATGCATACGTCGTGGAGTGGGTAAATGCCCTGGCATGCCTTTTCAATGTCCTTGGCAATAGCATCGGGCAACAATTTGCTGACGACGCCTTTCAAATCACTCTTGGTAACGTTTTCGGTAATTATTTCAACCATTTTCCTGCGAATATTTCGCACCTACATGAATGAAAATTTTTAAATCGATGCTTTTAACTTTACATAAATCATCATCAAAGATTTTGTTTGTGTCGCAATGCTCAATATCGCTGCAAGAATAGTTTGTCATGCAGTGTGGTAAGTGAAAGCATTTAATCTACGCAAGTAGAACAGGAGTACAAAATATATGGATTTTGACCAATGTCATCTTGCGCTTGAATCATGAATCGTGGATACATTAATAACTTTATAAATACCCAAATGTTCAACTTTCTCAAAGTACTTATTGTATAATTTATTATAGAGCAAGTTCTAATCGTCTTTTGAAGTTTTTTGATCTGAATAAAACATAGGGTTCAATTATCTTTTAAAAAACTAACCTGAGAGTGTTGAGCGTAGCAGGTCTTTCGCTGGCTTAATGGTTGTTTTTGGGTAAAACCAATGCAAAATACTCTTAAACTGTAACCATCAGTGGTTTTGACATCAACTACAGCTTCGATTAAGGTCTGCCATTTTTTAACCATGGATCTCAATTTGTCTGTTGTGAGGTCCATACCATGGAAGTTGGTAAGGACATTACGTCCTTGAACATCCTCGGCGATGAGCTTGAATTTACAGAAAGATCTTTCAGCACCTTGATCACCCTGGAGATCAGCCAAGGAAACTTCAAATACTCGATGCTTCAAACCTTCCGAAGCGATTTCTGTGAACAATACCAAATGTTACTTATACTTTATACAAGTAATTGGAGAATAATCAATAAAAAATTAATAATTTAAAAAAATTTATCATTGAATAAACATGTCAAGTTTTTAATCAAGCCACTTGTAAAAAATCAAGTGGCATATTTAAAAAACTTAATTTACTTTAGCAACTTGTAAACGCCACAGCAATTAATCAAAACACTGCTATGGAGCTGGAGTTGCAAATGTTTATTCAACACTGAATTCAAAGTGTGCAATAACAACTTACTTGTTCCCTGGGTCCTGTTGACCAGAGTTTTGCCGACCTGCCGGACAGTGAAGACCGAGGGTGCTTTAACATCGTACCAGTCTTTGCGCGTGAAAGGATCAACACTGCAAAGCAAAAATCAGCTGATTCACACATGTACTTTGCAACAATGAAGATAATGTATTGGAGAACATTTTTGATCCTACGTTATTATAATCCCTTTTCAGAACTAATAGATTTAACGTTAAAGAAATTAAATGTGGCATTTCTCAAAGTATCATTACTAGCAACAGCAGAAACAGTAATGTGGTAAGCGAGTGCGTGTAATTTACGCGAGTTGAAGACCAACAAAAGTAATTTTAAGTCATCAAATCGTCGTCTTCTCGCATTTAACATAAAAAAAAATAAACCAATAGCTAAGCCCACAGGTTATGATAACTGACCATTTTTCAAGCAGTACATATCACAAATGTAAACAAATCACACAATATAGTCACTTAAAGAGTATCGGTTGATGGAACAAAAAAAATTAAAACTAAAATTAAGTACACATAAACAATCACAAAAACAAGCCAAGTATGGCAAGCAAAGTCGAGCGCCGATACCGACAGCTCAAGTTGAATCCATCCAAATCTAAGTCATCGCCAATTCGCAGAGTTGGAATTTGCGAAATATAACGAAATAAAACATCAAAAATTGCGGGGACAACAATCTAGATCACTTACGCCTTTTTCCTGAGGCTCTTTTTACTTCCTTTCGACAGCCCTTTATTTTTACCGACAGCCATGGTGG
The DNA here is from genome assembly GCF_036245765.1 of Copidosoma floridanum. NCBI lineage: Eukaryota > Metazoa > Arthropoda > Insecta > Hymenoptera > Encyrtidae > Copidosoma > Copidosoma floridanum. Next base: position 1,971,373 of record NW_028321897.1, on the reverse strand, counting down.
ACACTTACAACGAAAGAGGCTCCAGAGCACGTGCGAGGAACCGAGTCGAAGGACTCGAAGTCGAAAGTTGGCGCCATTTTGGTGTTACAAACGATTATTGATCGATTATCGATCATTGCTGTCGAAGTCGATATCGGGGATGCTGTACGGGTAATTTCGAATGTCAACAATTGTCAAAATTGTTATAAAAGTGTGCGACAAGATCGTGCATATTAAAACAGCAATTAGGTTTTTCCATTTTTTTTTTTCATAGTTTATAAACTGGAATTTATTGGCTTGTAATATACACAAAGACAAAAATATCTAGCCGTAAGTAGTTTGGAAACAAAAATTTGGTTGGATTCCAGTTTGATCAAGATTTTTTGGATTTGGCTTAATTTGGCAAAAAACTGACGTGATACGTGTGATGGCACTTTTGTAACAGTTTTTATCATATTCTCATGAGGTCAGATGTGAGAACCTTTTATTTAAAAAAGAGCTCCAAGTATCACACATCAAGGTGATTTTTCACGGAACGCATTTGAATTATATGGGTAAATGGGATGAATTGGCTCCTTTACGGCGAATATGTTGGATGAATATACTGACGCGGATTCTTTTTCCATGAAAATGCACTGTGAAGATAAAAAAACATCACTCTTCGTTCCTTTTACTGTACCTGTGCAAGTATATCTGTATTATATTATATATGTATATACACCCGGACCCGATTGTAATCCATATTCTATTCTGCTTTGTTGATGAAATACCTAGTCATTTTGCACCGCAGAGTTGACGTTGAACGGTTGACCTGCATTTGCATTTGCTTTTTCATCCGCAACTTGAATGTCGTGCGTTTTCTCTGCCCCCGCAATGTGTGTGTCCCGGAAGATCCGGACATCCGGAAACTCTGCTGTTGCAGTGATGTGTAACATATAATACAAAGTGCCGTAGATGAGCGTTGCAGGAGAATAAAAAGTCAAAAATTAAGCGTCCTGTCGGCGACGGACAGGTTAGAGCTGTTGAAAATATTTATTTTGCGTGCTTTCGTTGCTTTTTTTTTAATCTTTACATTACGGGATTTTCTAGGATATAAATCCTGATTAACGGTCGTTTTTGTACATACACCAGCTCTTATACAGAGGCAAAGAGGCTCACCTATACTGTCTGTCATGGCTTAAGTTTACTTATGCCTAACTATACTTATACATATATCTATTATGAAAGGGTCGAGCAAACAAATTGAACCATTTGATGGTTCCTTGTCAAAACCAAAACAACTAACCCTATACCTACAACACAACAAATAAACAAGTAAACAACAGCAGAGCAGAGTGTCAACGGTCAACCAGTGTCATGCATCATGCATCACATCTCTTTGCTCGTACTCGCTTCGCATCTCTATTTTTTATGAGGACGACGATCTGATGCCTGGGTCGCGAGGGGGTTGTTCCTCACCCCCTTTCGAGTACATACATCTGTCTCGTTCTTCTCGCCCTGTTTAATACATACGTATATATCGTATCTAACGCCCCATCGCAAACGCGCTTGTGGGGGTTGACGGAAACACTCGCAAATCGATCGCCTCTGCAACAACCCAAGAAATATATAGACAACACTCAAGAGAGAGGGAGCGTTGCTTCCTCGGGGTCGTGTCGGGGTGGTCGTTCGCCCCCGCCGCTGTCGCTTGTCGATTCGCTGCTGTTGTTAATCTAGGATGTAATATTTTTTGTATAGGTATATTAATTGTAAGAGTACTCGCACTTGCATACTCCACTTTTGGGAATACACTGCCAGGATTCGTCAATCTACTTGCCAGTCAGGTACTCAACTTTGAAGTGAAAACATTAGATACAAATACAACTAACTTTAGTCGATGATTCGTAAAAATTGTGAAGCAAAGGTAGAGGTGTTTTATTAATTTTTTTTCAGTGTAAGCTCCTTTTTCTCTTTTAGTTTTGTGTTTGTATGCATACATACAAGCACTTGGTTAACTTTGTTAAAGCATGAGTCTGGTATTGGTTGTAAAATATCAGGGATGCAAAGTACCTCTACGATGAGCTTTGTTGTTATGTTTTGACACACACTCTCACCTAAACCATCTGTCCTTTATATTTTTTTTGAAAATGAATCACCTTACTACCAAGAACTGTCCATGACTTTATTTGGACAGCATTTATTGATAACTAATCAAGGATTAATACGTGACAGCCCTTGGCGTAGTTACCACTGTCAATTATCTTACCTGCTTGTAGGTGCATATTAATTTGGTGTATTTCTTTTACAGGATGAATCGCACAATGAGTGAGAAAGAGGAGTTGGTGAAGAGGTCTCTGTTCAGCTTTGTCAGGAAGCAAGTGCCTGCTGCCCAACTAAAGTAATTTCTCAATTGTACATTTGTTTACAGTAAATTAATTAACTTGGTTTAATAATTTTGCTTAACCATGAAAGCAGATTTTTTATTACATCGTGTATTTTTTAACTCTTTGTTTGTGCTTCAAAAAATTTAAGTAAATACGTAGTAATTTGCCTTTTAAATTTATAGTTCAATACTATTTCACTCTGTCCATTTCGAATGCTGTTTTAGAACAATAAAAAAACTATTCAAAATAGTAAAAAAAATTAACGATTTATCATTTTTGTTTATTTGAAGCCTGATCGATGACATTGTTTTGGGATATGTGGTGAGCATGGTGGAAGAAAGTGCCGTAGAAGATGAGTTGGATGTTGATGGATTAAGTGAGATGGTATCCGCCTGTCTCCCTGAATTCTCAACCATTGGAAAAGAAGCCGTAACCAAATGGCTCTTTGATATTGAAAGTCAACTTCGAGAGGACAACAAAGGAAGAAATGACAATGCCCAATCCTCGGATCCGTTGAGTTGCATCAGTCTAGCTGCGTTACTACCTGAACCTCAACGAGCCACTAGAGTCCATCACTTGTCGGAAACCAGTGATGCTGGCAGTGATTCTAGTGGTGAATACTTGGCTGAAGTAAGTCGTTCTGTATTCTTACACTTGTTAACGCTTTAACCCTTGCGAATAAACACGTTCTTATATTTGAAATATCAAAGATCATGTGCATTGATATGGTCAATTGTAAACTCGATACAGGAATCTTCCTGGGACCAAGTAGCACTGCTGCAAGAAATGTTTCCCGGAGCAAGCTCCGCAGAAGCTCGCCATTGCCTCGCCGTTGCCGGAGGTGACATAGCAAAAGCAGCTCAGCTCGCCCTGCACAGACAAGAAGCCGGACAAAGTATCGTCAGTAATCTCACGTTCCTCACCGTAAGTATCCAAACGGCTCAGCCTTTATCGACGCACACTGTAAAATTACCCAGCCGATTACCGTACAATGTTTTTTAATGTCAACAGCCCAACGGCCAGCGGAAACAGCGTGTCAACGACGAGGAGCTCAAGGCACGTATAATCAATCGCTACAGTTACGTGGATCGCGACGACGACTCACGCGAGCACCGACCGGTCGCGCCAAAGACCGAGCCGAAGAAGCTGGTGCGCTACCTGGACAACAAGATAGTCTCAGTGAAAGGCGAGCGCTTTACAGAGGTAAAACGTGGCGGTAACGACGACGAGGACGGCAACGAGATGGGCCGCAAGCCCCGGGGGCACTGCCGCCCGTAACCAGTCGGTTCGCCTCCACCCCCCGATCCACCCCCCTGGAGGAGGCGTTGCTTGACTTTTCATCGTCAGCTCTTCGATGCGAGCGCGTTATTATTACTATTATTGTCCTTATCATCATTATGCACGTTATTGCCATTGTTTCCTCGACCGTTGCCGCTGCCACCGCAATTGTTCGTGAGACCGACGCCAAAGCAGCTCCTACTCGTTGCCGTTACGTGATACTCAGCTCGAGCTTCTTTTTCATCTTCTACTTTTCCTTCTTGCGCGCGTACGTCAAGCTCGACCTCGCCGCGGGCACCCTCGTTACTACCTAGCCCTCTTACGTCTAGCTATGTTTCGCTTAGCTAGGTTTGTCCACTCATTCTTTTTCGTTCAAAAGAATGACTGCTCTCTAAGTGTAGCAGACGTTTCGGTCTGTTGCTATAAGAAATTGAACCTCAAGTGTTCATGTAGGCTATAGGATGTGAAAATTCTCTAAAGTTTTATTCTCCGTGTCTCTTGTATTTAAAAATATAATTACAAGTACCGGTTAATTTTATTGAATTTCTCATTCAAACTATTATTTAAGTTTTATCAGTGTACGACCAAATTACCCATGACATATTTTTTGTTTGAAAAGACACTATAGTAAACGAAAAAGAGTTATTTAATACTACATTAAATTCCAGTGAAGGGACGAAATTTTTAATTTAATATTCAAATGACCATTGATTAAAATCAACTGACAATAATTTTGGAGTGACTGCATTTTGGGTTTTACAAATTTTTAGGGTATCACCTCACAAATAGGAAGCTTTACTATCTCATAGTTTAAAGTAATGCCACCACTAGTTACACGCGTTTATTCTTAAACTTTTTTTTAAGATGCTAGCATTTAGATTTATCTACGATTACATACGTTTAAATATGTATTTAGAAAAAAATACCACTCTTTTATTTCGCAAAAAAAGTTTAGGTGGTAGAGAGAAAAAAAAAAATCCTAATTAAAAGAAAAGGGCTAATGTTACGTTTTAGTTAGCACTAGTTACTTTTATTATTACAAATGTACGTTTGTAATTAGTCTGTTCCAAAGTATTTATTTCTCCTAAGGTTGTCTATAATCTTAGCGGCTTAACGAGTTGAGCCGTGACATGCGTAAAAAGGAGTCTGCAAAGTGGAGGATCTTTTCTCCAATATTTGCTTTGACGTCCGGAGTCGTTCCGTAGGTGTACATACAACGAGGATTCGCCCAAGCGTACAATGTTGCGGCCGTGACAGCAGCGTGCAAGGTTGACTGCCTACTCGCGTGTTATTCCCCTGCTTTTTGCTACCTTATAATATTAATTTTTATCTTTTTTTTTTTTTTTTTTTTTTTTTCTTCATGACGAAAGACTATTGTATACGTTGTATACGCAACTTTGTTTTAAATCCATTAATTAAGACTGATAGACCCCACGGAGGTCTCGTTGCACTCATTATTCTCGCTGGCCCCTTGCTTTAAAAGTCGCTCTGCAAAGTAAGTTTTACGTATTGCGTGATAAGTCGTCTCTGAGTCAGATATTAAAAATGTTTGATTTTTTTTTTTTTTGTAATTGTTGAAAACAAACGTTGTATGGAAAATTTAATTTGCAGCTTTGCCGGAATATAAGAGTGAAAATTTGCGTTTTCAGTTGTACTTTGCTGAAAAATTGAAATGTGATAACAATCACAGGAACCTTTGTTTCCTCGCGATTGATAAACTGCATTCCCAATGCAGAACGAGTAGCAGAAAGAAATACACGCGTGGGCAGTTTTACCTGTAGGATACTAATAACGAAACCGATTTGTTTTTTTTACCCAAATGAGGAATATAATATAATATGTTCGTATCTGTATCGTGAGTTATTATACGTTGTTTGTACATATGTGTAAGACGACGCAAAAAAATTTAAAGATTAGAAGCACGAGTGATAGAAAAACGCTTCGCATCGAAGTAGTGATGGCACCTTTGTGGTGAGAATTTGATCAAAAGTAATGCGTTATATGATGGCCATGTGGAATAAATTTTTAGAAAATTACCAAAAAAGGTCATTCGATTATTATTGGAGGGAGTGCAAAGGTCTGGGGTGGTGATGAAACGGTGGATTGTCACGGACACTGTTGCAGTATGAATGCAGTCTTTTGACGAATTGACTACTTGTTTGTTATCTGGTGTCAAGAGTTGGTATACAATTTGATTTTTGTGTTTATTGAACTTTCGAAACATAACTTTCACTTGAAAATTGCAAATAAACTGATAAAAAAAAATTTGTAAGCCTTATGAAGGTGACTATTCAGACTGAATCTAATGTCAAAATGAGATATTTGCATGATAACAAAACACGAACTGAAAACCTATTTGACGTACTTTGGTTTATCGACTCGATAATTTCAATGGCGTATTTTTAAGTTAATGTTACAAACGTAAATAAGTAATATTGACCGCTTTTTTTTCACAAACACGTGTGGCGCCAAGTCGACTTTAGTTTTTAGGACAAACAAGATGACTTTTTTTCTATTTTTTTCGCTGTAAGAAGAAAATAAAAACGAGAAAACAAAGTATAAAAAAATCGAATTACCAATAATAACAATAATAATAATAATCAATAAAAATCTAATTGTAATAATAAGCTCTTCGGTCGTTAAAGCTGCACAAGCTTTAAGAAAAACCTTTTAGACTTCGCTGCTGGCAGACGAGATCGCGATCTGTTTTGCAAAGTAATCAAATAAAAATTAATGGAAAAAACATATTAAAATTTTCAGGCATACAAGTAAACGTAGACATTTGACAATGGAACAATTTTTAAAGGGATTCTAAAACTATTCGAAAATACATACATGTCTGTGGGTGATAACACATCTGATGTACACGGTATAAGCAATTCAATTGACATTTACAATGTTGCTATGAGCTAAAAAAAGAAAAAAAAAAAAAAAAGTAACAGTCGTTATTTCGAGTATAAATCACTTGAGCGTTTAAAAATTTTATAAACAATCAAGCTTTGTAAAAATTTTACACTCGAAATTGGATATTAGCATTAGCGCATTTGAAAAGTAGAAAAATGTATCAATTATCTCGGTAATTTAATTTTTTACTGCGTAGTATGACGAAGATTATGATAAAATGTAACGTATAATCATAATTCAATTATTAGCTTGCAATACAAGTTGGACATTTTCTTGTACACTTAATGATTATTATTATTTATTATTATTACGTGCGTGTGCATGAGGTTTGAGCAAAGAGTATAATCAGATCTATTGTATGATCTACGAAATATTTCTACGTAATCACACTGCAAGTAAACAGTTGTATCGCAATTGCATACTGTGACTAGGAAGTATAGCATACTATAGTAATCAATAGTAATAACGTAGCTTTGGAATCTCTTTAAAAAATATCGCAATAAACTATCTTCATAGTAGGTAGCACCAACTTGATTGTTAGTCACTTGACGCTAAAACGATTTTCATACGTAGGGCAACAAAGTCACCCGTGCCGGGCATCCGTATATAATTATCATGTAGACGTCGACGCAGTCGATTAATTTCTCGACATTTAGTGACAGTTAAAAAGTAAATGAAAATTCAATAATTGTTTTTTAAAAAGTCGCTTTTGGGATTTTTTATATAGGTATAATTGTACTGATAACATTGTAATGACGATTACGTACCTTTTTTCCGCGCTGCTAAACGCTCTATGATGACAAAAGCAAAAAAAAAAGAAACAAATGCGTTTACAGAGCCATATTATTCACCAGTATTACTACTACTATGTCTTTATCAAGTGTGTGTCGCGAGTATTTAAGGATTGTGAAATGAAAGTCAACAAAAAAATTTCATATTGAGAAAGGTGTAACTCACATTAAAGTGTTTTTTTTCCCCCTCTATAATCACTGTGTTTTGAGCGATAGGCAACGTACTTTCTTTAAGTGTAGGCATCACTTAGGATGTAAAAGTAACTGCATTTGTTGCACACTTGTTTAGTTGTAAATTGTCAATGGACATTCTTTATAGTAATGGCAATATTGTAATATTTCACCATATAACGGTTATCTATAAGGCATTTATTACAAAATTTGTTGGTTTGATAAAAAAAAAAGAAAAGAAAAAAAAGGAGGATGAATCCTGTAGTCTTTGTCGCAGAGACTACTATTGTTTCGTAATTATCACTGATGTACTAGGGAAAATTTATCACTAAAGCGATGTGTGACTATAAAAATTCCTATTTTTAATGTAAACTATTATGTATAATTTTGTAACGCAAGACTTCATGTAATTTATTTTTTATTAATTTAATGATTTTCGTAAACGAAAAACTGTACTATGATAAAAAAAAACGTATATATATATACAAATATCAAATAAATCTAATGTAAAATCAATAAAATAGTTGTTGTACTGCATACAAATTTTCCTTTTTTTTTTTTTTTTTTTTTTTTACTCATGAGCTACGTTATTTTTGTGATATAACTAATGTAACCCACTCCTTTCTAATTTCCACTATGAAAATCATTGAAAGTTCATCTTTTGGGTGATTTGTTATGCTTTTTGATTGCCCCAGCTTTTGAAAAACAGGACCCATATATGTATATGTATAGAAATAAAATCCATTAGCTTTATTTTTTAAATCACTGGTTTGTAGAGTAATTTTCTCTGTAACGTGTCAACTTGTTTGATGTTTGAGTTTTGAATTTCTTTATGAAATAGTAAGCCGCATAGCGCTTACGAAAGCTTTTGACTAATCCTGAAAAAAAAATTCACGACTGCCTTAAGAACAACTTGAATATTCTCAGGGAAAGTGGCAAAATTTATTATTTTACGTACTTCCTCAGTGTGGGCATTTTTTCTTGTTTAAACTTACCGTCATCGCTTCAATTTTTTTTTTACACCACAATGAAAAAGTGACGACTCGTGACGAGCATGAATTCAGGAGAGCCTATTTTCGCAGCTTTTAAAATTAACCACCAGTAAGTACGCAATGTCTGGCAATGTGTACTTACATTTTGACAATCGGCGCGTCGGCTTGTCGGCTAATAAAAGAGAGTTATATATTTTTAATGAAGAAAAACAAAACCTCAAAGTAGACCACTGACAGCCACTGAAAGTGGTAAGACCATACGACCTATACGACCCCATATATTGAGCCGAGGGTGAAACTCGTCATCGTCGTGACGACGAGGTCGTCTAGTCGTAGGTACCCGTGGGGGTTGCAGCCGTTGCGAGCGTTGCGTGTCTCGCTTCTCGCGGCTGTCCCGGATCTCCGATCCCGGATACTTATATACATGTACATGGACAAGAGGCACAGTGGTACACTAGGAAACGATCATGAATCTTCAGACTCTCTTCCAGGACTTTAATCCCAGGTACGCAATATCCTTTTGTTTTTAATTTAAAACAAGAGTACTTTTTTTATTTGATTGCTGACTCGTGGTTTCGCGAAAGTGTGGAGTGTTTGCATAAATTGCCGATATCTAGTGTTCCGCTTTCGCTCAGATCACATGTTTACAGGGTAAATATATCTTTAAATAATTATTTACCGACTAATTGTCAAACAATCGGTATTATTTATTCTCAATCGAGGAACCTAACCTCACTTTCTGTGTCGCGCGCGCGCGGATGTGTCGATTTATTTGACATTTTATTCTTTCGTACTTAAAAATTGACGGATCAATGATTGCAAAAACTTTTTTCATTTCAAAGTGATGTCTTTGTAAACAAACATTATAATAATCAAATCGAAAACACTTCCTTGTCCTGCAAATACAATCGGAGTTACATAAAACGTTCTATTTTTAGAACTTGAGATTATTTAACTGAACACTACTTAGTTTTGCATTAAATTTGTAAAACAAGGGCACCTAAAGTGTTTTCGTTTAGATAATTTGTGTAATTTTTAACAACATTATTAATTTGTACTACGCCACACAATTTTGGTGTCATATACATTTATTTACTATGCAGCAACCAAAATAGGTCATATGATATTTGACTGTACTGCCACTATGTACAATAAGTATTTTATTTGTGGGGTAACAATCACAGAAGTCACAGTAATAAAGATGCATTCTGATACATTTTTTTTTTTTCCTATAGAAAATGCCTTTTACAGTATGTTTGATTAAACAGTACAGTTTGTTTTTGTACACATACAATACAATGTAACTTACAAATTAAATTTCTCACATTTTTTTTAGCAAGTTCCTGGTTTATTCATGTTTGATGGTGTTTACTGTTTTGTTTTCACTTCGACTTGAAAATTACATAGAATGGAGCTACTGGGCAGTGTTTACCCCATTATGGTTTTGGAAAAGTATGGTGATATTGGGTGCTACTGTCGGCAGTTACATATGGTGGAGGCATCCACATTCTCGATTAGAAGGGGATGCATATGTCCACTACAAAGCAATGCTTATTACACTTGCATTACACTTAATTTTACTGATGTTTGAATTGCTTGTGTGCGATCAATTGGAATCCAAGAGACATTTGTGGATTTTAGTGTTCATACCTTTAATTTTTATCTCCATCGTGTCAATAGCTGTGAGTACTTTTTTCGTTAATATGGTTATGAATCTCATTAATTGATGAATTAGCTAAAGATTACAAAAATTAATGTCTCCTGAAAATACTTGTATTTATAGGCAAGATAAACATTGAATTATTCATTTTAGGTATGCATTTGGGCTGTGAAACATGACAGGTCATTCGAACTTGAATTGTTTTGTGCAGTCAACGTTTTGCAGTTCATCTTTCTTGCCCTCAAATTAGATAAGTTTGTTTCATGGAGTTGGGAAGTGGTGTTTGTTCCACTTTGGGCTCTTTTGTGTTTGTCCCTTGTCGCAGTCTTATATGCCATAGTATTTGCTGCTGTTTTATTGAGGACACCACAAATCAATGCTAGACAGAGGAGAACCTCATTAAATTCGGCCTTAGCATACACGTTTTTAGTTGTTCCAGTATTAGTATTTCAAGTAAGATTAACAATGCATTTTTTATTCAAAACTTTAATGCAATTATTTTCAAAATAAACTAATTCTGAAATGTTTTTGAAAGGTAATGCTAGCAAACAAATTAGATGGTGACCTTAATGTCAGGTATACTACAATAGCGATACCACTATTGCTGTCACACGTCACACTTATTTGCATGTCTTTTGGAGCTAAGGGAGGAAATAGATGTAAGTAAATTTGAAAAAAATCTTTCTTTTTTTTTATGCTCTAAGTATTCTACCATGTAACATCTATTACATATTATTTACTTAGGGTGGTTTGGAATCAGAAAAGATTTCTGTCATTTTCTTTTAGGGCTGTGCCCTATTTTACAAGAATATGGGAACATTTCGTATCAACCTAGAAGTGCTCAAGATCAACCAGAATCCATTGTTTTTGAGAAGAATGGAAAGAACCTCAAGAAGAATGATTCAACAAAGCCTGTTGAGCCAATAATATCCATAGATATGCCAGATTGATTGCATTGGCTGTAAATATGTGCAAATAAATTTATATGGAATAATCTGTGGGAACACATTTTATTCTCAAAATAAATTTTCTACTGTGTACGAAATGTGTACGAAATGTGTGACATAACAAACTTTCAAAAAGAAATGAAATCGACTTGACTTGAAGTTACGATTGCTGATCAAGATTGCCAGTCATTTTGCATGAGAGGCAACAATTATGTCAAAAATAATTTTTACAGCCTTGGGTGTAAATCATGGATTCCAGATAGTTGTAAGGATAAAAAGTTATCCTATTTGCTTGTAGAAGCATTGGAAGTAATGCAATCCTCAAGAACGCATGTAAAAGCTTGTGGTCGTTGTGTTGTAAAATTTATCCTTATGCGATTTAAGACATTTTTTTCTCGCCTCAGGAGCAGAAGCACTTTTATCTGTACAAAGAGTGTAACGATGTAGGAAAGGTGTGGAATATTAATTTATACAATCGTTAGACGCATAATGATTTTTCTAATTGCACACAATATTTTCAAGTAAATTTCAAATTTTGCTTGCTGTTATATTTGAAACTAATATTCTAAATTCAACGTGATACTTTAAACCTGTAAATATGTGAGATGTGACATTAAAGTTAACAACGTTTAAGTTTCTGACAATAAAATTTAAATCATATGTAAATGAGACCATGGAGGAAAAACTGTAATCATTGCATCGCTATTCCGATGATTTTTTAAAGGGAAAATTACTTAAAATTTTATTCATGTTAATTATAACGAAATTTCATGTTTGAGATCTCCATTTACATGTATTGTATTTATTTAGATTATGACTTTTATTTTATTTACTGACGTGTTTTGATTTTCTATTGGATAACTTCGTAAAATATTATTTCGGGAGCATAGTGGTCAAGCAACAAACTTGCAGGATGTGCATAAAAGTTGTTGGCAGATAAATTCATTCTTTGAATAATAAATTAAAATGCTGATAAATACCGATAAATACCACTAATTTTTAGCTCTAACGTATGCTTGTTTGTTTGCTTTAAATAATACAATCAGCAAATATGAGCCTCCAGGAAAGTTTAACAGAGCTGACTTAAAGCGGAGTTTCGAAAAGTGGCAGCTTTCACCTTCCATGAAAAGACTTTTAAGTACTTGAAATCCATAAATTACTTTTTACAATATCAAGCGCTGAAACGCATAATTTTATTATTGTGAGGATGATAACATTTTCTTTACGACTGTGCCATAAAAGAAAATTTTCGTTAGCATGCACATACAGAGCTCAGAAACACAGGGACTTATACAGGATGACAGGGATTAGTCTTAAAAAATACAAAGAGATGCGGGAAATGTAACTAGCCACTGTAGCACAAGACTGAGCACTTCATTGTTCGCAACAACCCACTAGTAATTAAAACACTTCTTTTAGTTTGACGAAAAAAAAGAAACAAAAAAGTTTGTAAATGTAATAAGCGCAAAGTAATTTTTAAATATAGAAAGCCAACTAATGATTGTTAAAACGTTGCTGATAAAGATCATAGAGATGCTGGGTGAGTTCGATGGTATATTATTGGGTACGAAAAGTTGTATATTTAAATAGATAAATGATCTATACATACATTGTTCTAATGTATAAGATAACTATTATTACTCTATTGACAAAAAAAATTGTACATTTATTATACATATCTACCTAGGTAGTGCAATGGTTGATTGATAACAATTATTTAGTGACATAATTTTATTTTATATACAAAAAAGTATGTTACATGCATTTCGAAGAGGTGATGAAACAAAATAATAAAATTTATATTTTTTGGTATAAAGTCAGAAAAATTGTTTTTATTTATGAATGACAACTCGTATTTATACTTTTTTTAGATTTTATTTAGAGATTTATTGATCCTTAAACAATTTTTTTACAATAATTATTGTTACTCCTTATTAAGTTACAACCGCAAAAATACTTTAAGCAATAAAATAAAACTACAAGTCGGTACTTAATTAAAATAAGCCTTTACATTGATTTCGTTTCATATCTACAAAAACTGTTATTTTGGTGTATAAAATAAAATTTCCTGAATGTAGAGTTTGGAATTGTTTTGTATAATGTTTCCCTATTAGACATATGACGTCCAAATAAGTTGGAAACTTGTCGAAAAACTACCTATGTGTTAAGTGCAAATTTTCAGAAACCAAAAAACTGTTACGGTGGTGACAGACTTGTAATGGTACTAATTTTGCCATTTTGAAGCTTTTAAGAGGAATTTTTTGAAAATTTCAACGAAAATTAGTTTGGAGAATCTGTTCTCATAAGATGGAGTCTTTGTCCAATTAAGAATACAAAACGATCTATTCTAAGTGTCCCAGAATTTTTTTAACTTCACAAAATAAAATAATTTGTTGCGTTAAACTTGAATGAGTCGAAAGTTGACTGGCTTCTTGGGTTAACCACCTATTTAAAAATTTTTTTTCCTATTTTTATAAATTACGAGAAAATGAAATTAAAACTATCAGTTTTTTTTTTTTAATTATTTGAAGCTTACTTATTTGCAGCCCATCAAAAAAAATTTATTGATCAAATTAGTTCACATAGCACAGTAGAAGGTTCAAAATATAATTTTCAAATTTCGTACCTGGTGGCACAGTAAACGTCCAAAATTGGAAAATGGCATTTTAGCTTGTTTTTTTGCGTGTAACGCTAAAAAATTATTTCGACTCAATCTCGAAAATAAACGTAGGAAAAATGAAAAAAAAAGGTTCTGACTTTAATTTAATTTGTCGTTTTTAAACATAGAGGCTATATGGGACATCGCTATGAAATGAACCGTACACATATAGGTACATGGATTATCTTACGAATAAAGCAGTATTTCGATACGTGATATGGGATTTCCTGTAAATTAGATGCATATAAGTAACTTTTTTACAATTTTTTTTTTATTTAGCCAAGTACATGGGTGTTGAAATGCGTTGAAAACTTTTGAGATTCGTTCGATCGTCATTTTCATGACTTTTTATTAAAATTCAGAAAATTCTTAATAAAATCAGAACTCTGAAGCCTATACTGTAATGGTAATTCAGCATCGCTATTAAGTTAACTACAATTTCTCACCAATTAAGTTATTACTAGCTTATCATAGCTTCTCGTGCACTACGAAAAGTTGATTTTTTTTAGTTGTGACAGATTACAGTTTTTTTTTTTTTTTTTTACGCTAACGCAGTACATTTTGTCCGTTTTGAAGTTTTCGTGTAACGAACCATGTATTGATGCGGATGATCTACTTGTTGTAAAATCTCACTGGGAAGTGATATTAAAGGTAGTTTTCGTTTATATAATAAAATCATTTGAGGTATAATGGTAGTTTGTCTTCAGCTGTGGCGTCATTTTTAACAAATGAAGGTTGTTGTCTTTTTTTTTTTTTTTTTGTAACGTGTATACTTTTGGTAAAAAAAAATTTCTTAGTAATAAAATTCAATAATTTTACAAAATTGAAAATTGTCTTTGTTGCTAACTGAGTATACAAATAGCTAAACATACATATATGCGTATTTTTGCCACTTTTTTTGTGCAAAAACTATTTACATTTTTAAAAAAATCACAAGTCTGTAACTACTGTAAGTGATACCAAAAAAATGAAAATATATTTTAAAATTAAATTATTCGATTTCGTAACTTAAATTATCCATAACCTTTTTTCTGAGAATTTCTGAGTGCTCTAGCTTTCAAATTTGAATTCAGATAATATGGGCTTTTCGAGTTACGAGGACCTCCTTTTAGAGCCCAAAAAAATGCCACTCGCTTTTAGAGTATTAGTAAAGTATACTCTTATTGTTTTCTTTAATTTTGAACTTTACTCTCAATATTTCTATACAATCTTTCTTTCCTTCCTTTTTTTTGTTAAAAAACTAAAATTTTTTACGAACATGCAAGTATAAGTTTATATTTTTATTGTTTAAGCCGCAAGGTAACAATAAATTGGGGATGATTGTTGATTAACTTTCATAAATATTTAAATTTATACACGAATATTTAGCAAGTTTTTTGTTTAAATTAAACTTTGATATTTGTGGAATGTTTAACCTTATCCTATGCCTATAGTTAAAACGACAAAGTATATAATTATATAATATAATGTTAAACTAAATTAATGAACATATTCAGTGTTTATAGTGTTAAAATCTTAAAAAATATATCGCTCAAATTTACCAACAAGGAACATAATTGGGCTGCCATGATTTTCCTAGAAGTGAGGAAACTTTTGTAGACACTTTGGTTACGTCGTATTTTTCGTCTTCGAGCAAAGATGTGTCCAAGACGTACAAAATTTGTAGACGTTTGCAACAAAGGCTCACGAATTCAACAAAACCAGAGCAACTGTAACAGGTAAAATAAAAAAAAAAAATGCGTGTGCCGTCCTCAAATCAATTTTTCGATTAAAATTTTTTTATGTATATATCGCGATATAATTTTACGTGACGTTAATTTTTTTGTTGTATACAAAAATAAAACACAAAGTGAAGTAAAATAATACTTGTGTAATACGATTTTCCCATTTGGTGGCAAAAAAAATTAAGGAGGTTGCTTAAAATTTATCCCAAAAGAATATATATAATATAAAAAATGTTAAGTGATAATTTATCAAATCATTTAGGATACTTTTCAAATTAAAAGTTGTTAAAAAAAATGTTTTTCATTAATAAAAAAAAGAACTTGGCCTATCAGAGTAATATAAAATAGAGAAATAAGCTGCTATTTTCATGTTGTAAAATTATTTTAACATTTGTGTTTGTAAGAACCATAATAAGATTATATACATTTTTTTTAGATAATTTTTATCTACGATATGGTTTTGTACAATGCAATAAACCATGTTTAAAAATTATTGCATTTTTCAAAATTTACAATTTACTAATATATCGTTTTAATTTAGCTATTCTGACTATGAGATGGATCTCGTAAAAAATTCCAGTTATTCCGAACTAATTTGCACATATTTTATTGACGCCAATTTTTTTTGTTTTTGTTTTTTTTTTCTTTTTTTAATATGACGAAAATTGATTTAAAAAAGTATTAAAATGACTTTCTGGTAATCGTCGTTCGGGAAAATTATATAATGATTGTTGAGGAAAATGAAGGGAATTATTAAAAAATATTAAAATGAATGAATTACAAATGCAATCGAAATTATTGTAAAACGGAATAAAAATAGTACAAAAGTTAAACAAAAAGCATAATAGTAATCGAATTAAAATAACATTACATTCAACAAATTACATAAAATCTGAATTTAAGATTCAATTGAATTAAAAGTCAGGAATCAATCCATTTTGGTATATTAATCTATTGCAATCTATTTCTATATTCTTCATCATTGCTAGCTCTTCCTCTCAATCTCAAACCAACAAACCTTTCACTTTCCTGAGAAGCACTTGGAAAAAACTTTAAAAAAAACGTTAGTAATTGAGAATATGTTTTGTTACGTGATCTCGCAGTCACCAAGTCCAACAGCGCTGAGCTTAGGACAGCCATGGGCCGCGCCGATGAGTACCTCGTCGATGGTGTCGGGTCCGTAGGCACTCACTACGAGTTCCACGAGTCGAGGACAGCTGTTACCAACTCGTGCCACAGCTGAGGATGGCACGCACTCGCTGAAGTACAAATGGGTGAACGGCACGTGCGCCGAAAGTAGATCTTCGTAATCTTCCTCCTCCGTCATGTATGTCAATCTGCGAGCATTTTTTTTTTTTTTTTTCAACAAGTATGGTTTTAGGTGGGTGACTGAGGATAAAAATTATCATTCAATTTTAACAATTACTTATTTAATTTTAATTATAATTGACGACCAATTGCATGGAAAATTGAATTTTTTAAAATATTTGTAATACTATTGTATACGACTCATTTTACCAAGTAGCACAAGTATGTATTTTAAGCGTCAATAAAATTTTGCGTTGGTACCTTATCCCTTTATCAATTATCAACTGTTGAGTTTTTTTACAGGTTGTTAGTAAAATATTTGAGATGAACATGCGCACTTACAATATAAGATTTATGCTGGGAAACCGATTAGTGAACGTGTACCAGGTTTCGTTGCTGATTTTGGCTGTTGATTTAGCCTCCGGAAAAGCCTCGACTCTCAAAATTTCCAAATGGAGTGTGTCGTTGCCGCTGAGGGCTTTTAACAGCTCGTCGTTGAGAAACGAGTAGGAAAGTGACAGTTCCCGTATGCTACTGCAGTGGTTTATTTGTGTTATAATTCCTTTAAAAATGAAAAGAATTCGTATTAATGAGCAAATTTGGCAAATGTTTTTGGTACATGTCGAATCAAAAAATTGTAGCGGGGAACTTTTTTTCATTAATTGTTTATTAAATTTAGAATAATTTTTTATAGAACCAACAAATTATTTCAAAATTTCAAATTAATTTTCTGTCCACAACTAATCACGTTTCGGTATTTAAAAAAAAAAAAAAAAAAAAAAGGTAATATATATTAAGATAATAAACATTATTGTAGTCTCCAGTTTAGACTTTATTAATCGTTATTATTTATTTTTACTTGGTTTATATTCTGATAAACAATTGAATAAATGAGATAATTTTTGCTTCGAAACCATCTTGGACTATTGGGCGAATGAGTATGCATTTTTTTAAATAAATAAATGTATTAATATATTACTGTACGATTTTTTTATTTGCTGGAAACAAGATAAATATCGTTACTTGCATATCTTAATTGATTCGCTGAATAGCTTACCGGAAAAAAATGAATATGACGCCTGAATTTATTATATTAGATGTTACTAAAATTTTTAATACAGAAAAATACATTGATTGAGATCGTTGAGAATAAAAAAAGCGTGTGTAAAGGTGTTTTTGTGTTTTGCAATAGTCATTTTTAAAATAAAATAATCCATTTTCTTAAAAAATTAATTTATTTTCATAAACTTAAAGATCAAATTTAATGGTAAAATTACGTTCCATGCTTTAGTAAGAAAAATTAAAAAAAAAAAAATTGGCTTGAAAGTTGAATAATGAAAATCATGCAAACATTAGGATTCTGAGAATTTACTTATGTACAGTTACTTTTTAAAAATAACAGATTTTTAAATTAATAAATAGCTTCATAGTAAAGTACATCAAAACACGTTTTTTATGTTCAGTGCAAAATAATAAATTTAAAAACGCATTTTTTCATATAATTTCTACTTCAAGAATTTTTTAAAATACCTTTAGTGGTTAGCCGTGGGTCGTTTTCATTAGTGTTAGACAATTGTAAGGTTGATAATTGATCAGACGATGAAATGGCCAAAAATGACTCTTCTGAAGAGTACAAGGTCATAAAATCGTCACCTCTCCCATCCTTTTCTTCTTCCGTGGACATCGTCAGAGCTGTTGAAAAATGATCGGTGTTTACTTCGAAAGACTTCGACTGATCCTTGTTCATCACAGCAAGCACCTATACCACAAAAAAAATTATCTTTTCTATATTTATGAGAGGTTGCATTTAATATATTTAATTGATATGTCAATAAGATTGAAAAAATTGATCCTCTTTGGCAACAAATAATATAAATGCAGTGTAAACTGCATAAAATTTATTGGTACATCAATATTTGATTTATGGCCAGTGCCATCTTATGAGACGCAATTTAAAAACCATATTGCCAGTTAAGATAAAATTTCCTTTTTTATTTACTGTTATTTTTAAATGTTTTACTATTTATACATAAATTTAAGCCTATACTTATTTTTAAGCTATTGAAAATTTTTTAACACCCATATTTGTTGCAACCATTTATTATAACTATACCTTTTCTTATACTTTTTACTATAGGCAAATTAAACTTTTTCTGAAAAATAGTTGATACTGGTAATGTTTTCGGACAACGTAAATGAATACTCGCTGTTATTGGCAGATTCTCATTCAAGTATTATGAATACCTAACTTTATTTAAAATAAACTAAAATCAAACCAAACCTTTCTTTTTCTCTTGAAGAAAATGTATCAAACATGTTTTAGAAACATTTTTCCCACATATAATGCTTCCACAAAGCATGTAGTTAAAAATTTTATTAATAAAAGTCAACAGAAAAAAACTAAATATGTTCGTTTGACCACAATAGATACTGTAATACTTATTTTGTCAGCTTTTTAAAACTAGCCCCCTCAGAAAGGAAGTCCCAAGTATTGTTGTGGATAAATAAAATTACTTAGCGTTAATTAATGAAAAATTATTTTTTAGACATAATTGTGTTGAAACACAGGCTTATAGATGTGATTGAAATTCTCAATGAACTAGATCAACAGCATACAACAGATGCATTCTTTGAGATCGTAAATTTATCTTTTGGTTTATAAAGAGTCCAAAAAGTTGTGCGAGATTGTATTAGTTTAGCAAAAACGTAACATTTAAGTATTTTTTTACAATGTGTTAATTTTAGGCACGATTGCTTCACAGAAGTACGTTATATTTTATAGAAAATTCCTATTATTTAAAAATTGTGTAACCACCACTTATGAAGACATGTAAATCGACAATCTCGAAAAATTTACGTATTCGATTAGGCTCGAATTTGGTTTGTAGCTTCATTTTCATACCACACTCTAATAGTTTCAAATCTGGAAAATTTCATCGATGGGAAAAATGTTACCAAGATTATAGAATTCTTTGAAAAGTTAGATCTTAAAAAAAATAAAACTAGACCAATTAATATGTAGAATCCAAAACAGGTATTTTCATGCCCTTATCGTCAAAAATATAATAATTTCCAGGTTGCAATTAGTTTTTTGGCAATATATCAGAAATACATAGACTTACAAATCATAGGTGTCAACAAGAAAGTTGTAGATCTACAAAAATAAAGCATTTCAAATATTTTTATTTATTTAGAACCATCTTTATATTTTTTAAAATTGAAGAAAATATTAAAAAATATGAAAATAAATTATTTTTTTGCTTTATCATAAATTTTTTTTCAAGGTGTGTGTAAAGTTGAAAAAATGTAGATCCTATTGATTAAAATACAACTTTTTTCTACTGTACACTTTCATTCAAATAAAAATTCTAATTGTCTAGAAGGCAATCAACATTTAAAAACTATTGAAAAAATAGTTTATTACCAATTATAGTCAAAGTTGACTTTTTACCACAAATTTGTGAATGCTATAGTTGTAGATCTTAAAAAAATACACACTTTTCATATTTTTATGTATTTTTTAAAACTAGTTACATGCTCTAAAAATTGAAGAAAATATTTCAGCATATAAAAAAATCAGTACTTTAGCTACAACGTATGTTTTAGATGTATGTGTCTTCGAGAAAAGTTGGAAATCCTGTTGTTTTACCTTTTGAAAAACATAGTTGTATCTAAAATGTTGTTATTATAGTCTAAATAATGATAATTTACAAAAATAGCTAAACTTATGTAATAGTGCTAAAGTTAATTAATAAAAAAAATTTTTTTTTAACTTATACGAATATGATTATACTTTCTGCTCAGGTAGGAATTGTGATCGCAGTTGTGCCTTTGACGCAAAAATTTTATATTTGGCATAAATTTAGCCGATTGTTATTTTGTAAACTATTGATAGTTTTGTAATGTGTACAAAGTTAATTTGTTTTTGTATTTATTTCAACGTTATGGAAAATAAAATTTTACAACCCTTTATAAGGGCCGCACTTAGAGTAATAAGTATAACATTGTGAAAACACTTGTTCGTTTATCTCTTAAGGGTTTATTGTCTATTTTAAAAGTTTTACAGTGATCTAAAACAAAATTATACAAATTTTATTTCTTACACATTGTTAAAAATAACTTAGACTTCAAATAAAATTGTAACTGTATGTTCACAGGTTATAACAAGTTCCGTACAGAAATGATAGAATTAATTGAATAATAATTCAAATAATATTAACAATAATAACTCTATTCAATTAATTTTTCTCAGGTGTCAACCAATTCTTCTGTACACAATTTTTTTTTCTTTTTTACAATTAGTTTGAAAAATTAAAAAAATTGAAAATGCGCAAACATTTTTACCATATTTGAGCATATTCTCAAGCAAACTTGAAACGTTTGTGGTTTAATAAATTCCAACAATTTTTGTAGGTTGAAAGGATAATTAGAAATCAATAATAAAATTTGTTTTAGATAACTGCGTCCAATTGTCACAGTTCATGAAAAAAGATTTACAGTTTGATTCATTATGTCAAGTAGATTTAAAAAAAAAACGTACGTAAAAAAAGGTTTGGTAAACTCATAAAACTCGATGGGAGGGTCACAGTCAAGTGACTCAATATCTAAGTAGGGAAAATGATAAACTTGAAAACTCTTACTGCACGGATGTAATCATAAAAATAAGCATGTAAATGAAAAAAAAAAAACAAAAATGGCACTTCACATGAATCTCGTAGGGATAAAATAACAATGACCGGTAAAATAAAGACAAAAAGTCAACTGTAACGCGGTCTTTATTACCTTTGCAGTTTCCTAAGAGGGCAGGGATCCTACAATCTCCATCCATTTGCGAGGCTGTAAGCACAACTAAAGCCACGAAACTTTTGCCTATACCGAAGCAGCAAGCCGCGGGTTCAAAACTATCAGGAGAGAGGGAGAGTGGATAAAACGAGTTGGCGTTTAGTGTGGATAGAAAAATAGAGAATAAGAGAGAAAGCAAATATAGGTATAGGTAGCTGCAGGTAAAGGAAATTTTTTTTATTTTTGCTCTCCATCTCGTGCGGCTGGCTGCACGTGCGCCACGTACGCTTACTTACTTCTCGTGTGCCTATATATAGGCGTGCTATACCTACGTAAGGATAATTTAAAGGAGAGCCAATACCTATATGTGAGAGAATGTGATTCATGTGTAACACTGACGTTATGTTGGTCACGCGTTCCACTCGCTCGGCTGCTAAGTACTTGGTTTTTGCACGTTTCTCCATTGCAAGTACGGTCAAGTACGATCGACTCTTTTTTTTAAAGAGATAAATAGCCTAATAGGAAAAAGGAGAGGGAGAGTAAGCGTTTATCTAGTCACGTGCGCACGAGACCTGATATCGATGGTAGAGTCAGTGCTCTCAAATGTGACTGGCAAACTTGCGGGAAATTCAAATTGGCTAAATGGAGCAAGACGCAAAACCCCAGATAACTCGACAACATTTCCTACACCATAACTTGATAAATTAATCCTAAGCTATTTAACCCAATAACCCAACGCGCCTAAAAGCAGTATCACAAGCTTTATTAATTAATAAAATACATTAAACAATAACGCAAGCGCCAATCCCCGCACAACCCGGGGCGCTTACTAGCCACTTTGTTTATTAATTGAATAAATAAAATAACACAAGCGCCAATCCCCACACAACCCGGAGCACTTACTGGCCGCTTTGATAATTAAAATGATAAATAAAATAACACAAGCGCTAATCCCCACACAACTCGGAGCACTTACTGGCCGCTTTGTATTTAATTGAATAAATAAAATAACACAAGCGCCAATCCCCACACAACCCGGGGCGCTTACTGGCCGCTTTGTTTATTAATTGAATAAATAAAATAACACAAGCGCCAATCACCACACAACCCGGGGCGCTTACTGGCCGCTTTGTTTATTAATTGAATAAATAAAATAACACAAGCGCCAATCCCCACACAACCCGGAGCACTTACTGGCCGCTTTGATAATTAAAATGATAAATAAAATAACACAAGCGCTAATCCCCACACAACTCGGAGCACTTACTGGCCGCTTTGTTTTTTAATTGAATAAATAAAATAACACAAGCGCTAATCACCACACAACCCGGGGCGCTTACTGGCCGCTTTGTTTATTAATTGAATAAATAAAATAACACAAGCGCCAATCACCACACAACCCGGAGCACTTACTGGCCGCTTTAATAATTAAAATGATAAATAAAATAACACAAGCGCTAATCCCCACACAACTCGGAGCACTTACTGGCCGCTTTGTTTTTTAATTGAATAAATAAAATAACACAAGCGCTAATCACCACACAACCCGGGGCGCTTACTGGCCGCTTTGTTTATTAATTGAATAAATAAAATAACACAAGCGCCAATCACCACACAACCCGGAGCACTTACTGGCCGCTTTGATAATTAAAATGATAAATAAAATAACACAAGCGCTAATCCCCACACAACTCGGAGCACTTACTGGCCGCTTTGTTTTTTAATTGAATAAATAAAATAACACAAGCGCTAATCACCACACAACCCGGGGCGCTTACTGGCCGCTTTGTTTATTAATTGAATAAATAAAATAACACAAGCGCCAATCCCCACACAACCCGGGGCGCTTACTGGCCGCTTTGTTTATTAATTGAATAAATAAAATAACACAAGCGCTAATCACCACACAACCCGGGGCGCTTACTGGCCGCTTTGATAATTAAAATGATAAATAAAATAACACAAGCGCTAATCCCCACACAACTCGGAGCACTTACTGGCCGCTTTGTTTTTTAATTGAATAAATAAAATAACACAAGCGCTAATCACCACACAACCCGGGGCGCTTACTGGCCGATTTGTTTATTAATTGAATAAATAAAATAACACAAGCGCCAATCACCACACAACCCGGAGCACTTACTGGCCGCTTTGATAATTAAAATGATAAATAAAATAACACAAGCGCTAATCCCCACACAACTCGGAGCACTTACTGGCCGCTTTGTATTTAATTGAATAAATAAAATAACACAAGCGCCAATCCCCACACAACCCGGGGCGCTTACTGGCCGCTTTGTTTATTAATTGAATAAATAAAATAACACAAGCGCCAATCCCCACACAACCCGGGGCGCTTACTGGCCGCTTTGTTTATTAATTGAATAAATAAAATAACACAAGCGCTAATCACCACACAACCCGGGGCGCTTACTGGCCGCTTTGTTTACTAATTGAATAAATAAAATAACACAAGCGCCAATCCCCACACAACCCGGGGCGCTTACTGGCCGCTTTGTTTATTAATTAAATAAATAAAATAACACAAGCGCCAATCCCCGCAAAACCCGGGGCGCTTACTGGCCATGGATTCCGTCGGTGTACTCACATGTGCATATATATATATATATATACACACATCGCTTTTAACTTAAACGTTGTAGCCATGGGATTATATAGTGACTTGCTTTTGACGATTTCAGAGTCAGTTCGCCTCGCGGTCCAGCCAAGCGCGGATCGTTTAACCGTCGCGTATAAGTACTCTTTTATACGTACTCTCCGCTCTTCGATCGTTACATCTGTACACTTACCTTGCCGATTTTTCATTCAAATCAGTCGTCGGCTTCAAGTGAGCTTCCGAACCTTTTTTTTCCTGGGTACATACTTGATCAATCTTGTTTGCCTCGCGGAAAACGATAATTCGCTTTTTCCATTGCGAGCCTTAAAAATATAAATTATTGATCTCTCAATTTTCAAAACCGATATTTTAAACCGATATTTTAAACCGATAAACGATACAACTTTCTTTTCTCCGCTTTTTGAAAAGGTCTACAGCTAGCAAAATGAAGCTAATGCAGACTACAGTTCTGCTGGTCGCGCTGTGTGCCACTTCGGCGGTGGCGATGCTGCCCATGGGCAAGCAACGTATTTCACGGCTCGAAGGTACTCAGTGGAGGTAAGTGCCCTTGTTGTTGTTTTTATTTTCCCCAACACTATACATTCAACTATTGAGTAAATAAGGAAATTAATTTTTTTTCACGAAAATTCAGCTATTGAAACTCGTGCGATTGAAATCTTCGCTCAAACGATAATTGATATAGATCGGTTAAATAATTACTTATTTTTCGCGGTTATTATTTTTGATGTTCTGTTGATGCGCAAAAGACCCAACCAATCGGGTGCTCGAGGTAATTGTCCATCATTTTAATTATTACGCAATAATAGGTGTGCACTGTATATATAAGCAAGTGGAGCGAAGAATTTTTATGATACCCCTTATTCAATCGCGTATGTTGACGATGGAACGAGCCGGAAGCAGGAATCACCAGGAGAAAAAATTAAAAACACACAAATTGATTTACAAAGGAAATATATTCATTTGTTTAGTACAAAGCCTTGCAGGCGCCATACGCACCTTATTCGCTCGCAGCCCGAGAACATCTGCCGCTCGCCACAGCGAGCGAGCGTCGCGCCCCTTGCGCCGCCGCGCTCGTTCCTCCCCTCCGTTCTACCGCAGTTCCATACCCCGCATTTCGCCTGTTTCACGCGAGCTTCGACGTTAGGGCACTGTACGTCGATAGTGAAGGAGCAAACCGCCAAATTCAAAAACTGTACCAATTGATATCAAAGGAAACATCACGGCTTAATTCTTCGTGTCATCGAGACTACTTTTCAGCCTGAACGGCCCCAGACCTGCATCTGTGCACGCTAGTTTCGACCTTCAGTACAACCGGAACTTCTCGCTCCTATCGAGGTCTGTGATAACAAACGGTGGCTTGACGGCCGCGAGCTTCTCGCGCCTAAACAAGTCGCCTCGATGACTCCACAAAGAAGGCAAATCGACACCCCCGTCGTATATTCACTGTTTGCTCCTCCCCACCCGACCGCATTCAATCATTGCATCATACGTTAGCCAAATTACATGTGTTTTATCTCTGAGGTACACAGTAACGTTGCCCCTTCAAACTCGCAACCTTTAAATGCCTATTTTCGTCTGTTACAGCGTACTTGGCAGAGTAAGTCTCAAAGTTACAGGAAACGATTATTCGCCGCGTATGCGAACAAAGACTGGAGGTTTTTCTTACACGTAGCAATTCAGAAATACTAGTGGGAGAAGCTTTAAATCGATTTTATCATTATACCTTGTGTTTTTCCGGCAACTCTGAATTTTATTTTATTTTATTTTTTACATCTGTTCATTGGAACAGTCGTTAAAAAATTTTCTTTGATGTATACTATAGCATTAACTGATAAAATAAAAACAATCTTACGAGTAAAGTGTATCCCTATACGCGTAAAAGAGCGAAGATAATATTTAAAGATCGAAAATAAAATAAAAAAACCCGCAAGCCGATTCGTTTTTGAGATATTTCAACGACGAAGTAATATTATTTGTATAAATATATGGGCCTCTGACGTATTATCATTCTATGGCGAAGGTCAACTGGTTTCAAACTATACTTGTGTACACCCATACAAGGTTCATTTTTTGCACGTGGAGGTATACATTTGATACAGGTTTTTACTCGATGACTTAAATTTATTTATGAAGTGCACCTTTGTTATACCTCCGATTTATTTATCAACCTTGAATCAATGAGAAACAATTTTCCAAGACTTGGGA
Source organism: Copidosoma floridanum (assembly GCF_036245765.1). NCBI lineage: Eukaryota > Metazoa > Arthropoda > Insecta > Hymenoptera > Encyrtidae > Copidosoma > Copidosoma floridanum. Next base: position 1,944,972 of record NW_028321897.1, on the reverse strand, counting down.
CACACTAAGTATTTCGTTGCGCTAATCCCGGAAAAAGGGGAATTTTTTTTCGAGGATCATAGAAATGGTTTGAAATCTCTTGGCCGGTTATAAGGAAAAAATATTTTTCTCTTAAAATAAATTTAAAAAATTGTTGCTATTTTAAAATTAGAAAATGCGGTAATTACGCAGAAGTGGTGCTCCACCCCAATTTGAATCTTTAAATTTTTTTATGGTTTCGAGCCATTTTCTAATAATTATAAGGTGGGGAAAGACGTTTTTTACCATTTTTACGAAAGTGAAATTTTTTTCTGTAATTGAAGCGAAATATGTCGTGGGTTGGGAACAAAAATTGCAAAGAAAAAAAAATGAACATACATGGTTTTCAACAAACACACAGCAACCAGTTGTGATAGCCACACATGCGGCCAGCACGCCAGGTGTACGATGAGCGAGGGCCGGCCGGTTTGTTCGTGTTTGAATCTGTACGATGGCGATCCTCTTACGAGGTGCGAGCGTGTCGAATGCATCAGTAAGTATTTATTATTATTATAATCATCATCATCATCATCAGCCACAATGTCAGTTTTTACGTTTCGTATACCTGCAACATACTTAATTGGCAATGCCTAATCTATCATCGAGCACTTACGTCACCATAAAAAGGTGTGCGCGTGTATTTATATTTACGGAAATATAGTACATACAAGTGGAGTATCAAGCTCACTTGTATATACCATAATTGCATGGCAAACGATTATATTATTACGCACGGCGAACGCGCAAGGTCACGTAGCCCCTTTTTTTGGTTCCTCATCGAGCCTTATTTCGTAATCTTTTCATCACACATTTCTGGATCGCGTTATTGACTAGTTCTCACAATTTATTTTATTTTTTTTATCTTCTTCTATTACGATTCGAACAACTACTATACCGATTAACTCGTTTCTTTTCTGAAAATAAAATAAATGCGAGTTAAAAAGAAAAATAGTGCAATTCAATAAAGGGTGTGCATGGTCACTTTGATCAACAATCATTAACCGAGCGCGTATATGTTTTTTAAATTACCAATACTAAAATATAATTTAAAAATTTTTAACGGGAATCAATGGGGATTAAAAATCCTGCAAATAAAAGAAATAATATATCTGTTTTGTCCCCGAATTGCAGTAAACGAGGATTGCATTGGAAGCCGCACCTGCAGTGGGAACCGATGCATCGATCCGTGTACCTACGCCTGCGGCACAAACGCGCTCTGCCAGACGGTCAACCACATACCGGTGTGCAACTGTCCTCCAGGTCACACGGGCAATCCTCTGCACAATTGCGTCTACGACCCTGGCAAGTACATTTTTTCTTTTTTTTTTCTTTTTTTCTCAATGTTATGAACAACTACATACATTTACTCCCTGGCGTAAAAGTAAATTTCATGATGATATCCCAAACAGAGGCGCCGTGCAAGAGCCCAAATCCTTGTGGGGCCAACACCAAGTGCGAAGTCAAGAACGGCGTGGCGGTGTGCTCTTGTTTGTCGGGATACCGAGGGCGTCCTCTCGAAGGCTGCCGTCACGAGTGCGAGTCCGACTTTGACTGTCCCCAGCACCAGCACTGCTCGAAGGACTTTCGCTGCGAGAGCCCGTGCGCCTCCGTATGCGCCGAGAGCGCCGAGTGCAACGTCATCAACCACCGAGCCAACTGCGCCTGTTCCAAGGTCATCATCATCATACACATCTTTTAAACCACATATACATTACATACGTAAAATACATAACCATTGAAATTTTTTTTCTCATTCTTGCAGAATTGGCTGGGTAACCCGCTCATATCCTGCCAGCCCGAGTGCACCCAGCACTCCGACTGTCCTGCCGGCAAGCCTGCCTGCCTCTATCAGAAATGCGTCGATCCTTGCGAGGGCACCTGCGGCACCAACGCCAATTGCGAGCTCCGCGACGTAACGCCCGTCTGCAGTTGTCCCAAGGACAAAACTGGCGACCCCTTCGTTTTCTGTCGGCCCTTCACCGATTGTATAATATATACATACATACGTGTATTAAATTAATATTAGCGCGTACATTATGCAAAATTCCCCCGATAACAACAATAACTCTTTGGGGCTACAATGTTCATTGACTTGCAGAGGACCTGTGCAGCGGGAATCCGTGCGGTGCCAACGCCGAGTGCCGACCGGGCCATGACAACACGGGTAAGAAGCGCCCGGTGTGCAGGTGTCCCCACGGCTATGTTGGAAAGGCGCTAATCAGGTACACGTGTGTATATATATTGCATTGTATGCAATTTGATCTGATTTAAGTGATGTATGACATATTATGTTATCAGTTGTAAGAGGGGCGAGTGCTTGTCCAACAACGAGTGCCCGGACAATCAGGCGTGCATCAACTTTGCCTGTCAGAACCCGTGCACGGGCCATGAGTGCGGTTTAAATGCCAATTGTACACCTAGAAGACACATTGCAGTGTGCCAGTAAGTATTATTAATCATACTAAAAGAAATACACGCCAAGTATCAAGGAGGTATAAAAAAAATACATTAAGAGTGATAAAATTTATGTAAATTATTCAATACGTGGGTATCGATGAATAATTGATAAAACAAAAAATTATCACTTACTTTTCAGGTGCGCCGAGGGTTACCGAGGGGACGCACTCTTCTCCTGCAATCCCATCGAGGGTGGCCGTGCAGCCAACTACTACGGTCGCTACGCGCGCTACTGATTCTTATTTTTATTCCGAGCAACTGTTTTTTTTTTTTTTTTTTTTTTAATTTGGATATTAGGGTGGTTCCCACTATCTACTTATGTTGTACATAAATAACGTGTTCGATCCCTCCCTGTTTTCCACCTGTTGCAGTATTTTTAAGTTATTTCTCTCAGCTTATGGAGGTAATTGACCTTGTTTTTGTATACAACCGCTTTTGTAACTATTCTCATTGTTTGATATATACATATACACACGTATATATTGAGCGTTTTACATTTGTGCCATTCTAGTCAAAATGTCGAATCGACGATTAAACGTTATTTATTTTGCACGCCAACTGATATGTATAACGAATTTGCCTAATTTATCACATAAATTGTAGATGAAAAATAAAACGATAAGTACGAGAAATTTTAATACAATAGCTATTGTTTTATTTTCTTGTGACTGTCTATTTATATTACATGGGATGACTATTTCGGATTCCATAGACTTCATGTTCAAAAAAACAACGAAAGAGACAAAAGAATCTGTAGCATATGCCTTTTTTGATAAAATTGTATGGTAAATTTCTACATGAACTAATTGATAAGATCTGAAATGCTGACGTTATTTTTATTTTCTTATACCGAATTTGAAAAGTAGCGTTCAAGGGATGCTTAATTCCAATAATACTAAATATCGTATTTTGTGGCCTGAAAAAAGTAAAGTACTGGTATTATCAGTGGCTTTGAATGTTGAGTGTCAAAAAAATTTATTTAACATGTGACGACAATTGATTGATATGTATTAAATTCCATGATCTTAACATGTTTTTTTTGCTTGATATGATCTATGAGGTATGTATGAAAGGGAATTTAGGACTTGCTTAAAAATTACTAGACTCAAACCTTTATAAAACTATGATGATGTATTAATCAATTATTTACAAAAGTATATTACAATCTGCTTTCTCGTTTGGAAAAAAATAAAAAAAAACGAAAAACGACAAAATATCAACAGATTAAATGAAAAACATTTAATTGACACATCATTGTTCTTTGTTTTTCGCTTTTTTAGGCATTATAAAACAGCTTCGCGGTTGAATTTTGGCCCAAAGTTTTTTTACATTGCCAGTATCAACTACCTCCAAGATACTCGTTGTTTCAACCCCATCGATGCGAATGGGCGTTAGAAATCTGTAAAATTCATATGAATTTTACACATCGAACATTCTTTTTTTTTTTACTTGAAGGAACTTAATTCTGTAATCCAGTCGGATGTGCAAATTTGAAAGTGGTCGTTTGACAAACGTCTGAAAATAAAAGTTTCATTTTCTCAAAATTTGATTCTTATTCACTTTGAATGTTGCGGTAAATATATCTTTTTTGATCACAAACCTTCAGAGATAACCGGAACATCTTCAACTGTTTCGGGTAACGAAAACTTATAGTCTTCACTTTCAGTATGCTCGAGTTGATCACGTACTTTCTTAGCTTCATTACCAGTAACAGAAAAAGCATATTTTCTCTTTCTTGTTTGTTTCATGGATATTGGCTCTTCGGGGATGACTTCCTTGATGATCGTTTTAGTGAGTAAACTGCGTATTACACGCCTACCTTCAGGCACACTCACGATTGAATCGACGCTAGTCGCTCTGCGACCTCGACCTGTCGTATTCCTTTTTTCCGCTTTACTCTTTGACTTTACAGTTCTTGTGTCAATTAAAATTTTTTCGATGTCTCCCGGTTCTGACTGGACAGAGCACTTACGCCTGCGAATTGTGGGCTCTGAACTGGAAGGTCTCGTAGTCTGGATTGCTCGTATAATTTCTGCCCTGGCTGGTGGGTTACTCAAGTTGATGATATTGTTACTGGTTTCATTTGCCAGTGACGAGGCTCGCGTCTTCCTCAAACATCGTTTATTATCTTCTTTCGCTGTGGGTGTAGCCTGATCATTTTCCTGGACTACCGCACCTGCTCTTTTTTTTCTAGTGGTGGTTGATTGTTGTTCATTTTTTGATACGGTCCTGGCTCTGGTTGGTCTTATTTTTGACAATCCTTTTTTATCATTGTCTACGGACTCAGCTATTCTACTTTGAGTGTGAGACATTGGCAGATCATCGTTGGCAGGTACCGATTCAGTAGATGTGATTTGTTCGTCATCCTTGGATATCCATCCGGCCTTTGAGCGTTTGTCAGCAACTATCGAAGTATTTTTTTTAAATTTAGATGCTCTCGACGACCGCACTGTAAATACTTGTTGTTCTTCAGCCATTTCGTCAGTTTTCAAATCAACATTTTCTTTAGCAACAGATGCAGCTCTAGTTTTCCTAGTGGGTTTCACTGTAGGGGCTACATCCTTGGTAGAAGATCCAGCTCTCCTCGTGCGTATTGTTGTAGTTGATTTTGATGACTCTGATAATTCAATTACTTTTTTGGGTCGTCCTCGAGTTCGTTTTGTAAGAGTGGATTTGCTAAAATACTCTTCCTTACAATCATCCGTCGGCTCCATAAGTGGGTTGTTTGGTAAAGTCAACATGTTGCTATCTTCCTCAGGTTCTTCAACATCAGACGATGATGAGACTTTTTCGATGAATATGTTTGGAACATCGGATGTTTTTTTTACATGTTCCGATATTTTTTCCATTTCCTCTGGCAATGACGTACTTTGGTTTATTCGGTCTGTAAATATTGAAGGCATTATAAAATAGGTTTGAGGTTGCCGTGAAGTTGTTCCCACGGGGTTTTCTACATTACCAGTATGATCTAGTTCCAAGACACTCATTATCTCATCCCCATCGAAGCGAATTGGCGTTAGAAATCTGAAAAATTCATACAAATTTAATACATTGAAATTTTTTTTTTTACTTGAAGGAACTTACTTCTGTAATCCAGTTGGATGTGCAAATTTGAAAGTGGTCGTTTGACAAACATCTGAAAATAAAATTTGCGTTCATTCTCTCAAAATTCGATTTTTAGTTACTTAAGCTAGTTGTTTCCTAAATCAAAAGTATTTAAAAAGGTACGAAATTTTCAGCAAAACTAATCTAAGCGTCGAGAAATATGTTTAAAAAATTTGAGACCGATTAACCACGTCGTTATTATAATATCCTCGTCAAAAAATCACTCTTTTAATATTAGAGCAATGGTACAAACACTACATAGTCTCATTATTTAAAAAATTGTAACTTACCGCCTATTTATAAATAATTGAAAAACTACTGAAAACTATCTTAGGCAGTAAAGAAACACATACATTTTTTTGAGATTTTTTTACAACATAGTTTTAAAGTAATAGTAATCAAAATAGTGCTCTTCGTTTGATTTTGGAAGATACACTGTAAAAAAAGTCTTGTGTATGTGTACCACATTGTTCATAAAATTACAGTCGTAATAGTCAAAATACCAACTAAAGAGTAGTAGATACCAACCATTGCAATTGTACTACGTTGTACGTAGGTCTTTTTATTCCCAACGCCCGTCATAGTAACTTTACTAAGTTCATCATAATAAATTTACTACTTGTATTGTTCAGTTTTATAAATCTCGTAGTAACATTACCATGTTGACTGTAAAGTTTATGTAGGATTTTATATTTACGAAACGATTATTTACAACTTCAATACAGAAAATAAACATGCATAAATTGTTTCTTTATATTCGTCTTAAACTTCATTAATAGAAATAACAGTCGTGTTCACACTATTTGTTGTTTGAGTATTAAGTATCTTGCAAAAGTAAAATACTCCATCATGGCAGGCATTATAATTACTGTAGTAAATTTACTATTCTTATTGTAAATATATCAAGTCCAGAGTAGGTCTTTTTATTTTCAATGTCCGTCGCAGTATTTATAATATTGATAGTTTTTACAGTAAAACCAAGAGTATCACGTAAGGAGCAACACCACATTGTCACATGAGCACAAGTTACAAATAGGTAGATGCATATGTTTATGTACCTACGTACGGAGAGGTATTCACATTTCTCTCTGATATTTTAAATTCGTCATGTTAACCCATAAGTGCCGCATTTAGCATATCTTAGTAAAACTAAAACCTGACACTATTTTGAAGTTTAGAATTAAGTGGTGCCAGGGAAATCGTAATCACAATCGTGCCAAGCAGACGACATGCAGAAAATAAACAATCAGTAAATTTACACCGAAGAAGCAATATTTTTATTGCAGTGTACCGAATACCGAATTGCTCGTATACATGTTTCACATTATGTTTAGCTTTTTCCCCCCATTTTGGTGCTATGTCAGTGGAAATTGCATTATCAATCGATAACTTCTCGTGCCTATGTTGGTAAAGATGTCATAAGAAATTTTTCTTATTGTTTGCTTTCATTTTAATAACCTCTAAATGTACTTTGTTGAATATACAAGTTCACCTATTACATATACTTACACTTGCTCAGCCTTACAACTACATGTACAATCCAATCGTTTATCATTTTTCCTCTGAGTTATGGCGATATCAAGTTCATAGGGGGTAACGAACAAGCCTCCCATATCAATAAAACCAATTAAATAAGTCATGTGTATTATTTTACCGAGCTACATTTAAACTGATACCTGTCATGTTTTAGATCTACCAAAAATGCGCTAGATGCGTCATTTGTGGGTTAACATAACGCAAACAAATACGGGATGATAGTTGAACATAACCTTATTATTGTATATTTATACATACGATTAACCTATACATTGGGAAACAACTACCTTAAATGTTACGGTAAATATGTCTTTTTTGATCACAAACCTTCAGAGATAACCGGAACATCTTCAACTGTTTCGGGTAACGAAAACTTATAGTCTTCACTTTCAGTATGCTCGAGTTGATCATGTACTTTCTTAGCTACCAAATGTTTTTTTGGGGTATCTGCTTCATCGTTCACATTATCCTTTAATTAATTTATAAGTTAATTTATTAAATCATTTTATATACATATGCGGCCTTATAAATCCTTTTACATATTTTTGACCTTATACATTTAGCTCACCTCAGTAAAATCGTAACTAGGCGCACGAGACTTGCACTGAATTCTGAGAATTGATTGCGGCGTTTGAGTATCCAAGTTGTTTATTTTTTCATTCTCTTTCCATTGCACAAGTGGTGTGCTACATATTTTAGTCTTGCTAAGCCTACAGTCAGATGATCCCGATTGATCCAAATCTAAAACAAGCAATTGAACGAATACATTAAAATTATAATAAAACGAGGTTCACAAATATATATATATATATATATATATATATATATATGTAGATAAAGTATACAACCATTCAATGTTGAGTCCCTGGATTGGTTGTTAAGTTTTCGCCGCTTTTTGACTATTTCATCATCAGGCTCAATTACCATTTTTAAAGCCGTCTTTCTCGTGAAGATCTTCCGTTTTGGGTATACAACATAATGTGTATCACTCTTGTTATTTATTTGAGTAACAAATTTTGGTTGAGCATTTATTGTTGCGCATGGCGCAGTTAGAAAAGGCGTATAATTTAATGGTCCAAGCCCATCTCGATCGGGCTTGCGACACGTCTCAAGTGTCTTTTCTACTGCCAAGTTGTAAACATCACCATCAATGTCCCAAGATTGAGACATTGGTTTATGGTGAAATCTACGTGACTCATTGTTGTTAGTTGTTGAGTTACATAATTGAAGGAGAAAAAAAAGATGTTTACCTGATAAGCGGCCCATAAGAAACAACAGGGCTTAGGGTCGTCGGTGGGTTCAAGAAGTACTGCATGAGTGATAAATGCGTACTTATCCAAAATTGGACTCACCCATGTGAGAAATCCATTAAACTCCCAGATCATAATACGACCTAAGCAACAACTGATCAAACAGCCAATTTTGGAAGAGCACTGCAAGACAGTGCATAGTTTTTCGTTGGACAGTGCAGTAGCCTCAAATTCTTTTCTATTGAACTTCATATAATGTTCAGTTTCTAAAATCACAACATTTCATTTTGTCAATCACCAATACAGTTATGTGCGAGAAAAATAGTTACAAATTTACCTTTATTTATCAAATTGTATGCTGAAAAGAATAATTCTACTTCATTACTTGTTGAAGGTTCTAGCTCATTACTTTCTGAAGGTTCTACTTCATTACTTTTTGGAGGTTGTACTGCAGGTGAAGAATTAACAAATTCTAAACAGGCTACGATAGGCTTATCACCGTAAGATGACTTAGACCATGAATCTCTATTAAGATCAACTATCAAGTGCTGGAAGTTTCTGAGTGATACAAAGATTAATCCACTATTTTCTGGTAAAACTAAGTCTCGATTTTCTTCATTAAAATTTTCCCAGTCGGCCCCACCGTACATCACACACGCCTGTTCAACACCAGCTGGTACCTTTAAAAATAATTAGTATCTCATTAAAGCTAAAACCATCTACTATGAGATAAAACTAGTACATGGCACTAAAAACAAATTATACTCACTAGAATAGTACATAAAATTTTGGAAATGCAACAATCAAAAACACACAATTGCCCAACGGAATCTTGAATTCTAATAGCATTGCTATCAAGCCCCACCAGAAGTAAGGGCAAACTTCCTGGACGAGCAGGAAAGGCTGACACAGTGGTTATCTTATATGTGAAGGTCCATGATGTTACGTACTCACCAGACGTGACATTCACTACAAATAAACTTTTGTCGCAGCTTATCCAGGCATAGCTGCAGTCGCTGTTTAAAAAGCCACCTGATCTTTGTTCGGAGCGTGGCTCATTCCAGGAGTTGTTTTGTACAGTCTCATCCGGAACTTGAAAATCCGACGACTCCCATAAAGGTAGCTTAAGGCTTATAGTTTTGCGAATCTACGAGAAAGGTTGAATGATATTAAGGACCTACTCGGGCTCAGGTTTACTATCTGGCCGTACGATTTTTAACTTTATAAAGGTTTCAAGTAAAAGAGAGAAGTTGTGTTGTATCAGCATTCCCTATAAGGCTTGAAGTGAGGAAATATTTACATAATTGCAAAATAAATAAATTAGTTAATCAATTTTCGGATGCAACGTTGTGTATTTGTAACTCCACCTATAAATACACTTATAATACATTTGGAATTCCACTTGGAATTGCTTATGGGGTTTTGGTTTGATGCGTATGGTAACAACAAAACAATAGAGAAAGTTTAAAAGAAGTCGAGGACCTTTACAGAGAAATCCATAAAAATTAATATTTAGTTAGAAAGAAAACTTCAGAAAAAAAGAAATTTTACAGTACATATAAAATATGCGAAAAATTAAATAAAGGCACTCGATTTCACTCTCGAATCAAATTGTTGGTTTAAATCAAAAGAAATTTCAGCTGACGATGAAAAAGAGGAAAAGAATAAAATTAATTTAATAAACAACTCTCAGTTAGAAGTCGAATTAAATGATGCGCAGTTCAAAAAAACTTGTAGTTCCACCATTGATTAACATCAAATTACTTATAAACAATTCAGTAGAAGTAATCGGGATTTATGATTAAGAATCAAATGTATCCTTAATAAATTATAAATTGATAAAATTAAAAAACGAAAATGATAAACTTAAAACAGAAAAAGCTAATTTGATGGCGATTAATGGTGCAACGAAAGCGAATGGAATGATAAATATAAGAGTAAAAATTTATTATATAGAAAAGTCAATTTGATATGTTCGTAGTAGAAAGTGAGAAAATCAAGTTTGATTTCTTAATCGGATTAAATATGATGAAAGAATTTAAATTAATCCAAAATGAAAATTTACAAATATTATGAAAGAAGGAAAAAGAAAAAAATTCTGAATGTATTTATACTAAAAAAATAAATTTTAATAAAAACATAGACACAAATAAGTTTGAAATCTTACTACATGCTCTAAACTTCCATCAAAAAACTAAAATTTATGAATTCACAAGATAAATATAAATCAATTTTTGCAAAAGATAAATATGATGTTGGCTCAGTTAAAGAACACGAAGCTCGCATAAAGTTATTACTGTAGATAAATATTGCAGTAAAAGTCCTTATATAGGTGCACGATTGAAGATAAAAAGGAAATAAAAAAACAAATCTCAATGTTATTAAAATACTAGTTAATAGGAGAATCTTAATCCTTTTGCTGCCTCAGTAACTTTAGCATTTAAACAGACGATGGAAAAAAATCTAGATTATGTATGGACTTTCGAGAACTAAATAAAATAGTTATACCTCAATCGCAAGCATTCCCATTGATTCAAGATCTAATAATAAAAACAAGAGACTGCAAATGTTTCTCCATGTTAGATTCCCTCTAGAGTTTTCCCTGGCTTGCTGTTGTAGCAAAATCTTCTCTGGTAACCCCAGGGCGGTTGGAAGAGTGGCCATGAAACCCCAAATGCTAGAAGCAGATTGTGCTCTAGCTAAACACGTCTCCTGGTATGTCACCAGAGACGTTAGCATTTATTAGATCGGGATAGAGTTCAACGTAAGTCACTTGTCCATTAGAGAACAGCGTTTTCGGATAGCCGGGATAACTAGCTGCACGACCCCCAGCTCGGAAAAGTTCCTATGTAACCCCGGCTGTTTTTTGGGGCGGGATTTTCTATGGAATTTTCCTTCAGAGCAATTCCAGAGTTTTTTCCTTGCCCCACAGGTTTTCGGGCCTAAGTGAATGCAAAACAGTGATAGGAGGTAGGGATTAGCGGATCCGATGCACCAGGCAGGGATCGCCAGCCTAACCGACGAGGAGTGGTCCCTGAAACATGAGACTTCTCCGGGGTTGCTAAATAACCTGGATCCGATGCTTCGGCAGAGGTCGCCGGCTTCACCGGTGAGGAGTGAACGTCCTGAAATATGGAGTCCTCCCCGGGGAAAGGCTACACAGTGGCGAGTAGACCCGATGCAACGTTAGTGCAAAGAGTGTCAGATTAACTGGCAAGGTGTCTCACCGAAGATACTCACACTGTGCCCATGGATTAGGTGTAACATCAGTAAAAGGGTTGGAAAATGGGTGCGGCAATACATCCCTACACATAGGTGGTGAGCGGGTAGCCCCGGCGACTTGGCCTAAGAACTATCAAGGTAAACTGGGTAAAAAAAAAATAAAATAAGGTGTAAGATAAATGAAAAACAAGGAAAGCAGCCATGGACAACCATAGCACATGAATGCGTAAAGAAATGCAATTAAACAGAACATACAGTTACCGGTTTTGCACCAGTGTTACTTTTCGAAGGTAAAACTATCACGATCCTACCGAAAAAACTAAGAGAAGAAAAAACACTAACAGAATTACAAGCAAGGCATACTATTAACATACGTAGTTAAAAAATCTGTTACAGTCGAAGAAGCCTGACATGATTACAATGACCTAAATAGCAGAAACAAGAGATCAAGATTCTCCGATTTCCCTGGACTAGAGGAGGGGGAGACAATATGCAAGATCTTATCAAAGAAACTGATGAACTTCACAGCAAAAGTGCTCCAACGCTTCGAATACTCCTAAAAAGATATTAACACGCCCAAAGAAAAGCAGCTCACCCACCAGGCCTCCTTTTACAACTTCTCGAAAGCTAACCCAATTAAAACAACAGCATAAAGACGCCCTTATTTGCCCAAATGGACAATCAAAATTCACGTCCACAACATTTCCCACCTAAAACCTCACTCCTAATACACAGCATCACAGCTCGACTTTAGCTCACAAAAACTCCTCTACAAATGGCAAACTTCTGCGGTATCACTGCCAATGACGTCTTACTACCCATAGAGAATAACGTCGACTTTTTATCTCCAAACACAAACCTTATCCAAGTATCCATTATCGAGGGGCACTTAAAATAAATTTAAAATAATTAAAATAAAAATAAATAAATTGTTTGTAATAACATTCTTATTATTATAAATTAAAATAATGATAAAAGTATATAGAAGAGGTTAGGGGTAATGGGCACTGCATGCATACCACCTTGCATGAGCGTATGCAACAGCCCTGGTATACACACAATCCATGCAGTCTGATAGCATGACATGCACTTTCCACACCATGCTTGCAGTGTGCGCTCAGAAATTACGACAGGTGGACATCACGGTGCTTTCACGTGTGCTCCAGGCCGTGCTCCACAGTCGCGGTCGTGCTATCACAATGCTATCGGGGTGAGTATATATACTTTATAGAATAAGTATTGGGTCATGGACAAAATTTTCACAGACAGAATTTCCGCCAATATTTCCAAGTACAAAATACCGTTATCAGTCGATAAATGTATCAAGCTAACTATACTCGAGAAGTCATAAATTTTAATGCTGAACTTTTTAGATGTTTACAAAACAAAATGAAAGCTTTTTCAATTTTTTCTTTTTAGTTCCTTAGCTAGATCATTTGGTATAAGAATTATAAAGAAAATGGAGGTATGCATTTATTTTGTAAATCATGGTATTAAAATAAGAGCAGCAAATGAGATATCATGGTATTTGCAATACTGTATCATATCATATGATGTTTGAAAAAAACTGTCATTATCTAAAGTATTTAATTTAAATAATATTTAGTTTATTGAACATTAAAACTATATAGCATATGATATTTTACGCAAAAAGTCCCATGTACATTAGTGTACACACATGTTTATCCGTTGTTATGACAAACAACTTGAAAAAAATAATTTAAAATTCTTAATGTTTAAGTTAAAAAATCTCAACTAGGGCGTGAAAGTATCGCATCTATCAATTCGTATTTATCAATTTTTGTTTAATGACCCATATACATTTGCATAGACAGACACACAGACACATATTGATTTATTTGTTTAATTATTTATAAATCTAATACTTCATAGGCTCGATGGATTAGACAAATACTTTGCTTATGAAAATGTTCATATAACTATGCAGCGAGCCCAACATAAAGTGAAACATACATCTATTTGCAAGCGCTACGATTCAATTAAATAATTCGGCAAGCAGATGCAGGAAAATCCATCGCTCTTAAAGTTTATTGATAAAAAAGGCAATAAAACTTCCCTCTCTGCAGAGTTGTTAAACTCTTCATCTCATGGATACCACGTTATTCTCTATGACAAGGATTTTTTGAATAAGTTTAATGAAGAAAATAGTATATTTGTAGACGCTACATTTAAGACGAGTCCAAATATTAATGGAGTGCACCAAATTTTAACCATTATGAGCAAGAAATATAATTCGGTAAAGAAACTATTTTTTATCACCATATTTTATTATGTTAATTCTTGAGGTGAATTATTACCTTTATGAAAGTTGAGCAGCTATTGCACCTAAATTAAAATTTATGGTAAAGTATTACTCAACGGATCTACTATTTGAATTTCAAAGCATGTTGCCGACCAAAGTCGAAAAAATGCATTCAAATTTTAAATTCTAGAGTTAGTCTTATAAGGCATTCTTATTATTTCACCCAAATTTTTAGCTTTTTTTGGCTAAAAGTCGAGCCATATGTTACAAAAAAACTAGGAGCAGGTTGTTTGATTAATCTTTTTTCTAAGAAAGTCCGAAACTCGGGGCTAACCTCAGTACGTAAACAAGCGGATTCGTATCTATGTAGGTATATATATTGAGCCTGCTACTCAATATTTTCAAGTGTGATAGTCTATAATGTCACACAAATGGATAGGACAAGCATGATGAGCCACCTTAAATCTATATAATTATCTATGGACGCGTTCGCAAATCGTATGTATATATTTGTATTGAAAGATTTACGTTGAAAAAAAAATTCTGTTAGAAAAGATTTATTGCTCTCACAGGGCAGAGCAATCTTCCAATCATATTTTATTTTAAAATTTCTGTTACCTCACCCAAAAATGGCTCTTCTCTCTTTACTACCGAAAATGCATTATTGTTCAATTATTCAACATAAGAATCTGTTGAAAAAATTACCGAATGGGTTTAAAGTTGTCTAGTTTCACATTATAAATAAATATTATTAATACTCTTTTTTTCATAATGTTGAATATTAAGTTAACATAGTAATTTATAATAAAAAAAAATTAAATCTTCAGCTCCAATAGAACCGGAATTATGAATTTTTGAAAATTAGTCTTCAAGTTAAAAACTCGCTTTCATCGAATTTTCGACCGCTTATATTATCTAAAATACGTAAAAAAAAAAAACCTCGAACTTTTATGTTTTTTGCTAAAAGTAGAGTCTGGAAAAAAAAATTCAGCCAATTCTGTGATGTGTTGGTCAAAAAGTGCTCGGTTTTTAAAAGAATGACCCATTTACGTACATCAGCGTTGGTATTCTGATACCGTCTGTCATTTATAACCATGAAGCCAATTTTTACGTCTTTCTCGGCAAATATCTTTGGAAAGTGCCCCATTACAGGCTTGCTAACATAGAGAAAGAAACTTAGTAGGTTAAAAAATATGACCATACATTTATAAAGCGCAAAAATGTAGTATATATATCGTTCGATTTTTGGAAAAATCACGCATTCTGACTAACGACATCATGAGCCTTGTGAAAAATAATTAGATTTATAATATCAAAAAACATTGAAAAATGCCAAGTTAAAAAAGAAATTAAAAAATAATCACACAATGCCTAATAGCATCCGTGTAACAACGATATCCTCACACATAAAAAAAAAAAAAAAAAAAAATTTTAATCATCAATCATAATTAAATAATTTATATACATTATTTATGTTTTGAATGTATACCATTTCTCTTGCACTTACGCATTAACAAATGTTATAATTGGTTGGATAAAAGCTCTAAGCCATTCGAAACTTGTTGATGCTGTTTTTAACCATTCATAACTAGATCGGTAGTAGAAGTTGTAAGCAAATAAAAAATTGACAAAACTCATAACTTATCATTTTTACAGTTTTCAGTGTTAAATTGCATAGATACATTAAATTCCTAAATCTTTTTAATATTCGTAATTTATTTTTAATTATTAATAAGTTTTTAACTCTTTAATGTTTAAACTGCCAAGTAATATATTATTATAAATAAGTTTTAACCTACCAATCATGTCCAGTGTAATAAATATTGTAAAAAAAATCGATTACGTCTTATATAATTTTAAAATTTTTTAATTCCTGATCACTATTTTTCATGAATTTTACATATATGCAAGTTAAACTATTGAAATTTAGCATATTTTTATTTTAGGCTGTAATACGAAAAGCTAAGTCAAAAAAATATAGGATATATTTGAGACAAAATAATAAGGAGAACAATAATATTGGCTATGAAATTATGAAGAAAATTTTGTTAATACCACTTTTTCCAGCTGATAAAGCTGAAAAAGCATTTAAAATAATAAGAAAACTTATAAAAAAAAGTTTTAAAAATGATCAGAAGAAATTAGCCAAACGGAAAAGATTTTGGGATGTTTACTTTCGAAATGAATGGATGGTTAAAGTTACTCCGGAAGTATTTAGCATATTTAATATGGTAGATAGAACCAATAATAAACTTGAATCCTATCACAAGATTTTGAATTCGAAGTTGAGAACCAAACCAAGTACAGATATATTCATAGGTGAGTATGTGTCTACAAGATAGTTCTATTGATATAATTATCGTTCAGATATAAATAAAACAAACAAACAAGTAAATTTTAACTGGAAAATAATTTAGTGTATACAAGTGTTTAAGGACAGTCCGGAAAAAATTTAAGTTCTTTCCTTGTCGACTGTCTGTCAATCCTTTCGTTCCTAAAAAAATTAGTAGGATAAATTATTTATTGTAAGTGCAATAAGTTATCCATAGAACGGTATGGTTAAACGAGTAAAACTATTGTGAACTAATCGGAAATATTAAAGCGATATGTGGTGATATTTGTATAATCAACTTTTATCAATGCAATTAATTGACGAAAGAAGAAGTATCATGCATTTTTTTTTTTAAATAAATATGAGGCCTGCCTTAAGTGAGATTAATCATGACTTCGAAATAAAAGACAACTATTCGTCGTTCGTTTAACATCTGATTATAAACCTTTCTCATCTAACTTTAAATCAATCTGAACAAGTCTGAGTCAGAATTAACCTCCGAGTTGCGTCGGAAACCCACCACTGTCCAGTGCAGCAGTGCTTTATACCAAATGGATCCAATATGTATCCAAAACTGAGAACACAATCATCCATTTCCTTTAACATCTTTCTATTCGATGTTACTATAAACACATATATAGATGTAACGGGTATATGCGTTTCACGTATTCATGTGATGTCATCATCCAGTACTTTATACCAAATGGACCCATTATGGATCCAAAATTGCGAACACAATCATCCATTTCCTTTAACATCTTTCTATTCGATGTCAGTGTAAGCACATGTATATATATATAAAAACACATGGTATTAGCCACGATGTAAAAATACAAGGTGCGGCCCGCGCGGCGTTGCGCATCCATTTTGATTGATCAATGCTTCCACCATGATGTAAGAATATAAGGTGTGGCGTTCCAAAGTCTCATTTTCGTGCCGTTCTGCGCCTTTCAACACGACGCCATATTGGAGGGAGATGTGACTACTACAGCGGCGAAGAGCCTGTACAATGAAACGAAGCCGCTAAAGTTGAAACTAAAACTTATCCCATGCACGCATCTCACCTCGAATTGAGATATATATATTTATATATTTGTGTATATATACGTAAACTGATCATCGTTTACCTGTTTATTTAGTTTTTTCTGTGCAAATATTGCCAAATTGGGTGTTTGGTCACTGAAACAACTGGATTGAAAATATTGAAATAAAAAATATATATTGTTTCAGGAGTTTCTTGATGTTAATACGCTTTATATTTTAAAAGCTATTGAAATTCGCAGACAGACATGGCGGTGCGAATCAAAATGGATGTGCAACGCCACACATTATATTTCTTACATCATGGCTTCCACCGCGCCGCCATGTCTGTCTGCGGATTTCAAAAGTTTTTAAAATATAAAACATATATTAGCATCAAGAAACTCGTGAAACAATGTATATTTTTTGCTTCAATACTTTCATTCCAGTTGTTTTAGTGACTAAACACCCAATTCGGCAATATTTGCACATAAAAAACTGAACAAACAGGTAAACGATGATCAGTTTACGTATATATGTACAAATATATAAATATATATATCTCAATTCGAGGTGAGATGCGTGCATGGGATAAGTTTTAGTTTCAACTTAAGCGGCTTCGTTTCATTGTACAGGCTCTTCGCCGCTGTAGTATATAGCCACGTCTCCCTCAAATATGGCGTCGCAATGGAAGGCGCAAAACGGCACGAAAATGAGACGTCGGTACGCCGCACCGCGTATTTTTACATCATGGTATTAGCTAGTAGCTACAGCTACATAAAGTTGCGTTCGAAAATTAATCTACTTTGTAATATGTAAATATTTCTTTACCTCAAAACTGATAGAAAATGCTTCTTTCTTTTACTTCTCAAATTAAAAATCATGCGGCCGGTTTTTTCCGGAATATGCTCGAACATTTGAATGGAAGTCGACTTACCTCGCAGCTGGTTTCTATAAGTTGATTCATTTCTATACCACAAAAAAACCTTATAACTTGTCAATGTCAATATTTTTAAACAAGTTTCGAGGGTACAAACGTTGCTTCCCGCGAAAATGAAATAGGGCTAATTTGAAATAAGCGACGGAAATACAGTTACACAAACGTGTTTTGCAAATGTTATTGAAAAATTTTACGTGTTAATAAAAAAAAAGGCAAATTTACTAGTTGATAAAAAAACAGTTCTAAACTTTGATCACGACTCAACAATTACGATTTACTGCCACGTAGAATCACACTGCTAACGAACGTTATACTTAAGCTGATGAAAACTGAATGCTATAACTTTCTTCACAACTTCACGCGATATACTATTATATTATGTGTGCTTGTGCTTACTCTGACAATGTGTGATAATGACTTGACAACAAATAGATGGACGACAAGTGTGCAAGTTGTCGTTCATCTATTTGTCGTCACATCATTAAAGCTTATCCTGATAATGTGTTGATAATGATAAGACAACAAATAGCTGGATTTGTTACACAACGCTCGACTACCATATTAGTGGCGGTAAAGACGAAAAGTATATGTATCCAATACCTTTATTATTTTAGTATACAACGTGATATTTGCGCACACTACTGAATAATATTTTTTTAGTAAAAAAAAATAAAATGCATTCAGTCATAGCTTTTCTTCAACATTTTACCAGTTAGGTATTTCTAATGCATTACTTTATTAAATATGTTTTATTGTTTATAAATACTTCACCAGCGAGGGCGGCGAGAGCGGCGAGCGTTATACCAAGTGCAAAAGAGATAGCAGTATGTTGAGCTGTCCGTCTATCTATTTGTTGTCAAATCATTATCACACAGGGGAAGACAATCACACGTGGTATAATATACTACGTGCATCATGCGTGTGATGAGGTGTTTTCCGCAATCGTTACCAGAGCAAGTAATTTTCGGTAAGTTGCGCTCTACATTACCGTCAGATCGAAAAGTCAACTATATATACCTTTAATTTACTGGCGCTCTGTAGCTCTGTTGTACGAGTAGTCCGGTAGCTGAAGCAATCAATAAGTAACAAATCGGAGATAGCGTCCAAACTTTGCAGATCGCTTTGTATTATGGTCTGTAAACATGGAAAAATAGTTTTGTCCAACCAAACCACGGGCTTCAATTGTTATTAAACAATTCGTAAAAATTTACCATTTTTTTTCTTAGTTTTTCTCATATAACTTTTTTTGTGGCTGTCGGATTGCAAAAATAGCTAAAGATATTTTGTTCGTTATTTAATTATCTACCAATCTGTGTAAATTAGATCATTGGAAGACTTTTTTTCGCGAAGTTATATTGCAAAAAAGTGCAAAAATCGTCGTTATAAATTGTCATTTTGAAACATCCATAACTTTTATAATGTTTGATGAAAATGCTTCAAAATTTGGTATTCGATAGCTCTTATAGAGATCTTAAGCCATGCTCAAGGCTTTTCTTGTATTATGAAAAATAACGTAAATAAACTATAATTAATTAAAAAATTCATTTGATTGTCCTGATCGTTAAAATTGAGCTAGACTGAAACTTTAAAATGGATTTTATTCAGAATACAAAGGACTTCAATATTGTAAAGAAAAAAACTTTTTTTTTCAATTTTTACCCCGATTTTTTACAAAATTTAATTTTGCAATATTAACAAATTAACATTACTCGATCATTTTCTATTGTGGAGAAGTAGAACTAGTTCCATCTAATAGTGTATATTTTTACACAAATTTACAAAAAAAAATTTTTACGATATGATGTTTTTAACTATAGTTATTAACAGTTTAGTGTTTTTTGCAATTGTTTAATTTCTATCGGTTTTTTCAATTAAAAAAAAATATTTTAGTATCTACATAGCATCCGTTGTTGTTATATATGACTTACAGATTTTTTAACAAATAATTGACAGTTAGAAAAAATTACTTATTTATACAGTTTTACGTGCGATAACGGCCTGTGTACGGCGGATTGCATATTTCAGGCGTTTCCATACCAGTACGAAAAATCATATTATTTGATCTTTTACTTTTATTATTGTTTTGTAATAACTAAAAATACATAAACATACATTTTTATACAAAATTTATTATGTGAATGCAAGAAAATACGATGTACATGATATTTGTTGCATAAATTTTTTATAAAATACTATTTCTTATATTTTACGTTTTTTTGTTACTGGTGTGTGATCACTATCACTCTCGGTGTCATCTTCTATTTCGGCGAACAAGATGTCATCAGAATCGTCTTCTAATACTATATAATTAGGAAAAGCATTTTACTGTGAAGGTAAAAATTGTGCTAACATGGAAGACAGAATAGTGTCTCTTAGTGAAGATGAAGATGATAACGACATATACAGTACTCAGAACGTAGAGCATGAGCAAATTCAAATTCAGATGAGTGAATTAGTATTAGAAGACGATTCTGATGACATCTTGTTCGCCGAAATAGAAGATGACACCGAGAGTGATAGTGATCACACACCAGTAACAAAAAAACGTAAAATATAAGAAATAGTATTTTATAAAAAATTTATGCAACAAATATCATGTACATCGTATTTTCTTGCATTCACATAATAAATTTTGTATAAAAATGTATGTTTATGTATTTTTAGTTATTACAAAACAATAATAAAAGTAAAAGATCAAATAATATGATTTTTCGAACTGGTATGGAAACGCCTGAAATATGCAATCCGCCGTACACAGGCCGTTATCGCACGTAAAACTGTATAAATAAGTAATTTTTTCTAACTGTCAATTATTTGTTAAAAAATCTGTAAGTCATATATAACAACAACGGATGCTATGTAGATACTAAAATATTTTTTTCAAATCGAAAAAACCGATAGAAATTAAACAATTGCAAAAAACACTAAACTGTTAATAACTATAGTTAAAAACATCATATCGTAAAAATTTTTTTTTGTAAATTTGTGTAAAAATATACACTATTAGATGGAACTAGTTCTACTTCTCCACAATAGAAAATGATCGAGTAATGTTAATTTGTTAATATTGCAAAATTAAATTTTGTAAAAAATCGGGGTAAAAATTGAAAAAAAAAGTTTTTTTCTTTACAATATTGAAGTCCTTTGTATTCTGAATAAAATCCATTTTAAAGTTTCAGTCTAGCTCAATTTTAACGATCAGGACAATCAAATGAATTTTTTAATTAATTATAGTTTATTTACGTTATTTTTCATAATACAAGAAAAGCCTTGAGCATGGCTTAAGATCTCTATAAGAGCTATCGAATACCAAATTTTGAAGCATTTTCATCAAACATTATAAAAGTTATGGATGTTTCAAAATGACAATTTATAACGACGATTTTTGCACTTTTTTGCAATATAACTTCGCGAAAAAAAGTCTTCCAATGATCTAATTTACACAGATTGGTAGATAATTAAATAACGAACAAAATATCTTTAGCTATTTTTGCAATCCGACAGCCACAAAAAAAGTTATATGAGAAAAACTAAGAAAAAAAATGGTAAATTTTTACGAATTGTTTAATAACAATTGAAGCCCGTGGTTTGGTTGGACAAAACTATTTTTCCATGTTTACAGACCATAATACAAAGCGATCTGCAAAGTTTGGACGCTATCTCCGATTTGTTACTTATTGATTGCTTCAGCTACCGGAAACCGGACTATACTACCAGCGGTGTCCGTAGAGTGTATATATATATATATATAATATATATATAACGTCGGTGGCTGTGTTTATCTGAGCTTTTATACGAAAGTGGGTCATAACGTTGGATAGCAGTCATGATGCCAGGGATGTTTGATTTTTTTTGGTTTTTAATTTATTCCCAAATTATTTTTTATTTTTTCTCAGTTGAAAATTCGGAGCATTTTCATTTCTTAAATCAACGAATCACCTGTTAACGACAAAATGTTTCATCCGATCGGAATAGTAATAGCTATAGCATGAAATTCTAGTTTCACAGCGTAATGGAAAAATAAATTTGTAGTTGCATAATCGTAATAATCGGATTCCATTTTCTTATGTGTGATGAACTTTGATGAAAATGTACATCTAGTGATGCATTTATAATCATTAAATTAATCAAGAATTAATGAATAAATTTAAAATTAATGAAGATTATTGGCTGAAATATTGTCGATGGTCTAATAATATACTATCAAAACTTATAAGTTTTGATTACTGTTTACGTACATAGTTATTCACCTCTTACTGTAATTCTGGAAGGTTTTTATGTTGTCTTTTCTTGAAAACAAGTTATACCTTTTTGTTAAGTGTAACAATAAATTAACTGATTATTTCACTTGAGTACTGTAGTGAAGTACTTTAAAAAGCCTATCGATGAATTCTGCATTAGATATATACGTGCAAATTGTATGCGCATGTTTTACTGATTGACAAGTTTTTTAAATTAAAAGATTTTTTTAAATAAAAATTAGTGAGACAAATTTATTTTTATTTTTTTTTACACAATTAAATATCGCCGTTTTACATATCATGGTTTTACACATATGCGATAATTAATGTGTTAAAAGTCATCAAGAAAAAAATTTTTTTTTTTTTTCTTTAGTGGATTATTATATTCTGGAGGAAAAAAATTGAAATCTTATTTCATTATTTATTCCTTTCTGAACTAATAAAAATAACTATTATATTTACGTTTAAAAATACAACATAACATAAGTATATCATGACACTAACTTGGATCACATTTATTTTTGTAAGAAATTGAAAAAAAAAAAAAAAAAAATTAGTTAATATAAATTGATTTGTAGTATCATTTTTCACTTTGGTGAAGACAAATGGCCAAATGGCACTCTAGCCAAGCACCCGTACCTAAAAACCAAATTTTTGAAGTGAGATTACATTTCTCTCTGTATGTTCCAACGATTTAATATCAAAATAATACGTGAACGAAATTTTTTTAATCCATTAAACAAAAAGTATAGAAAAAAATCTGTATCAAGTGTATACTTTCGCGTGATTTTTGTAAGACAGGGTACTTTTTAGATCTATTCAAATGTATCTATGTAGTTTTTTTTTTAAATTACTTTTTTGTTACAGCTACCTCTATATATTTTTATTCACTTTGGAAAAATTTTCAAATCATTTAAAATAACGAGCAACGATAATCGACCTCGAGGTTCACTAAAATTAAAAATCTTTTTCGCGATTTACTAGAGTGTCGGTACATTAATACTATACCGTAAAAATGAGGAGTAATGCTCACGTGTGTCGCTTTCAAGTGCGTGTTTAACATCCACATAAACTCGGCACTCTATTGATCGGACTGATATTGTTCGTATGTATTATGCTGTTATCAAATGCAAAAAAACAGCCGATGCACGAAACCACTGAGATCGAGAGCTGCGGTACTTGGAATGTACAGTATGGGCGTTAAAGCGAAAGTGTAAAAGATTATTTTTTGTGCATACAAGAGTCTGTCTCAGGTAATGCCGTGTACATATATATATAATGAACCTTCGTCCGTGCGAGGGAAGCTCTTGGTGCAAACGTGCAAGTGCTGGGACACGGCCGCTGCACGTGCGCGGTCAAACACGTGAATCTGTTCAATATCGGACGTACTTATGCGTACGACG
Source organism: Copidosoma floridanum (assembly GCF_036245765.1). Lineage (NCBI taxonomy): Eukaryota > Metazoa > Arthropoda > Insecta > Hymenoptera > Encyrtidae > Copidosoma > Copidosoma floridanum. The sequence continues at coordinate 1,921,185 of NW_028321897.1, read as the reverse complement.
CGCTGTTTCATGTATTAATTATTAAATTTTATGCAGCAAGTAACTTAATTGAAAGCAGTTACCTTTAAACTTCACACCACAGTTGGCTTGTTGGAAAATTGTCCATAAATTTTAGTAATTTTATTGAAATGCACTGATTATTAAGCGTGATAACGATTTGTTAAATTTTAAAAGTTTTTTACCTCGATTTTCTCTACATAATATATAAGTAATTTATCTATCATTGTATTGTTTATTTTTCTACTTTAAGATAATATTTAAATATGTCGATTGTACAGGAAGACGTTGATTATAACATACTGTTTTTTGAATACATAAAGTACCCTTTTCCTGCAGGAAAGAGGGAAATAGTTATCAATTCAAGGACAGTTTTTCGACGGATGGGTTACATGTATTATACGATAATGAAACCCATCCGTCGAAAAACTGTCCTTGAATTGATACCTATTTCCTTCTTTCCGGCAGGTCTTAAAAAAAATTGACGACTACTTAGTTTTTTCTTTGATGATAACGCTAATTACTATAATTGGCGTTTTCAAAGGCGTTTTAAAACAACGCGTATGTGTAATTCAAGTATTATGTTGATAAAAAACAGCAAATATTTAATGATACAATTTTTTCAATAAATTTTTTGGTTCCATCAAAATATAGGATTGGCGACTTTAGTGATGCAACAATACAAACGTTTATTATTGCTTATACAGCCACTGCAAGTGTGTTGCGTCAGGCATATTCCGTTTACCTGAGGTGCATTATAAACGCTGATAAATTTTTACAATTACTTGATAGCAAGAAAGAAGTGTCTTGATTTTCATTCTGCATAAAATTAAACACGGGTAATTTTAAAGAAGCCTTAAGAAGACTTAACGAAGAAGAATATGTGATAAAATAACATTAAATTGTTATTACAAAAATCTTATATTGTTTAATTATTCCAAATATAAATATGACTTAGTTACTTAGCTTGGAAATCATAAAATTCGTTATTTTGTTAATCATCTAAAATCCAAGCTGTTTTTTAAAATTATTTTATGAAAAAATAGCGAACGTATTTAATAAAGCCAATTACATTAACAGAAAACTTACAATTTATACTTTTAATTAACAATTCCCATCAGTATAAAGTAATTTTATTTGCCTTATGAATAACATAAAAAAAATAGAAATCAATTACTTTTTTACTGAACAGATACATGTTTAAAAGTAAAAGAGACTAGTAAACTGTGGGGGGCTGCAGAGGGTCTCCCAAAATGTGGTGGAGGCTTTGGGTATAGTATTTGGGGAGCCGCGGGGAGCTTTGACAAAATTTTCTTGGGTTTAAATAACGGTGATATTGTTTTATATCTTATCATACAGTTTCAAAAATCCAACAAAACGTTAAATGAACCTTTGATTAATATTGACATAAGCTTAAATAACGTCTTGAAACTGCAGGATTTTGTAATTACACACCAAAATGGAATTCTCTGGTTCTAATCCAATGCAGAATAAGACTTCTAATACATAATACATAGTATTAAATAGGTTAGTTTTTTATATTTGCTATAGACAAGTGAGCAAATACAGCAAAAGTCGGTTATTTATTTTAACTTGTGCTGAAAAACCTTCAATAAACTATGACAAATGAGATGATAAAGGAATTCTTGACAAAATAAAAAATGTTGATTGTATAAGATACTAATTATCAGTTGAAGTCGTTTGGTGACTATAAGAATTCACCTCCAAAAAAAAGTAAATTTAGCTATATGTACACCTTGAAAAATAAAAAAAATTAAATTTCCAAGAAAAAAATATTTAATCTTCTTTAAAAAATTAGCCACATTACTAACATCATGGTTTGATCAAGTTAAATAGATGGTAGTGAAAAATTATTTAAATATACTCTCGTATGCTTCCGGCTCATAACGTCATAACCTATAATCATTAAGCTACACGTTAATAAGTAAATTTCATTGAAATTAGTATTCTAGAAGCATGCAAATCATTACCATTCAACCAACACTACGAAAAAAAAATTATTATCAGAAAATTAAAACCATATCCTCCTTTGTTGTCATATTCAACTAATGCTATCTTCTTGTTATTAATTTTCAAACGTTCAAATCTCACAACATATATAAATATGTTCTGTCATCCATTGTAGCATTCTAGAACATTCCACTTTGATCTGAGTTCGCGTTCAATACACAGTATATTTACACCAAGCTCCATCAAATAGTTGATTTATCATAGCATTTGAAAATTTATGGCAACTTTACCAACAACTAACTATTATTGGATACAATTAAAAAAATTATTGAATGGATTATTGTGCTATTTTATAAACCTATGTTATGTTTAATTTAAATAAATAGTAATCAAAAGTCAGAATATTACTTTAAAAAGATCTAACTTTGCAAGTATGAATAATGACCACACTACTTTAAAAATTTATTTGTTTATGTTACAAATTTTTAGTGACAAAATAAAGTAAGTACTTAAAAATTAAATGACACTATAATTGTACAGAAATAAATCATAAATACTTTTTGAATTGCTTTGTTATTATTGCGAGTGGACTGTTTTTTCATGTGGAAGTACATTGGAGTCGAAAATATTACAAAATTACCATTAGAGAACGAAAGTGCCATCAGCTTGCATCAATCAATGAGTAAAGCAGACCGAGTTTTATTTGTCAATCGGATAATTCAAACATTAAATTCCTATTGGCTCATTCGATGACATACCTTTTCTCATTGGTGGAATTCATAATTCGCGCTTAACAAATTGAACTCCTCCTCCGACTATATACATCAAATTACAATAAGGCATACTAACTAACTATATCTATAAAGAGCGCGTGGTGGCTCAGTCGGCTAATAGGTCGTGGATTGGCACGCGGGAGACCGTTGTTCGATTCCCGGCCAGGGCGACTTTTTCGGGCAAGTACCTCGGTGTATTTTCACCACGCAATGCTCCTCGAGGAGGGTTTAGGCGACCTCCTCGCAGCATAATTGCCTAATTTCCCCCTATCCCCCTCCCATCCCTTTCCTTGTCCCTCTCCCAAGTGCTAAGTGCCCATAGTAGTGCCCTTATTAAAGGAGCCGGACGTAGAGAGCACTATAATGAAAAAAAAAAAAAAAACTATATCTATGGTTTGATATATATTGCCATCCTTGATAGACATGGAGGATGGATAAAAGCTCATTGAAATTCCGCTATCTGGCCAGCATTTTTTTTATATCTTCGACTTCTTAATTGGATCAAAATAGTGTATACTGGACATACATTGTATACGTAGCTTTTTTTAAGAGCAAGTATTTTTTTTTTGATCAAAGAAAAATGTATAATGCATATTACGCACCTGACAAACGTGGAAGCCAATTCAAAGTTTCTCTTCCATCGCAATTTCTCACAACTTAATATTTTTGCCTACCAAGTTTTTTTTCACGTAAATTTTCTTAATTTTTGCACATCTATACAAGAAAAAAAGAAAAACCAACAACGGTGTCAACTGCTATCCACCATACCACTAAGTAAACAAAGTTAAAAAAAAATTGTGCATAACTTTCAATGAGACGTACTCAAAAGAGACCCAAAATAATGCAGGATTAAAGTTATCAACGCTAAACACTCGTTTTGTCCCACGCCACTCTTATTAATTGTTAACTCCTGTGCAAGCACACTTCATCGGCGACCGACTGATACACTGCACCAACGCAGGCAGATAATGTATATCATTATACGGCTTGGTCTTTGTGTCGTCGTTGTCGTCAATAACTGTACGAATACATCGATGAACAAGCGCACAGGGATTCGATCATGTCAGTCACGAGGCCTATTTGCAAATGGATATATATATATATATATATATATACAAGCATCCGTATCCGTACGCGAAATGCGCATACTCTATACCTCTCGCGGACATCGAGATCACGTATTTTCTATATATATATATATATATATATATATATATATATATATATATATATATATATATATATATATATATATATATATATATCTGTACCTACACGTGACACGTGTGCTGTGTGCATTTAAACAGTCTTACATGACATTACCAATGTACTAGACGTATAGGCTTATATATATATATGTGTGTATAATAAGAGTTAAACACTCGTCATTAATTTTATTCAGAGGAAAATTCCGTTATGCTTTGTAAGATGCGTTTTAGATTTTTAAGTTAAATGGGAATGAATGTCAAAAACCTGCTTTGGAAGACTTTGTTTATCTTTGCAACAAACAAATTAAACACAATATATGTGTTTGGAGAAAATGTAATTGGATTTTTCAATTTTCGAAAACATGACATTTTTTAAATGATCAATCGATCAAAGCTCAAGTATGAAATTACTAAAAATGTCATAAAATTGTGCAAGTACTGATCAAAGCTCGTGCGTGAAACTATAGTAAAAATGTCATAACATTGTGCAAGTACTGGAAAAGTAAATTCAAACGCGGTTGCTCGCTCTCGGAATATTTAGCTGTTTATGGAAACGACTCATCGGAAATCGAAGTAACAAGCGGCTAAATTTATGAAAAAACTGCGTTTTTGCGCATGTAAGTCATGACTGTTATGAGGAAGTATATTGCTATTATTATCACACTGTATACTTTTTAGTGCAGGGTTGGTAAAAAAATTTGTACACCCCACGGGGTGAAAAAAAGAAAGCCTCAGAACACAATGATTATCGCCCTTAGCTTTGCATTGAGTGTCAATCGTACGTGGATCATTCTACTGAAAATGACACATTTCGAGAGCCGCAATGGACAAACACTTGAAACGGGTTTTTAATTTTTATATACTACATTTCATACCCACACTATCCGAGTCGTTAATAAGACGCTGCACAAAGATATAATGAGATTCGTTCAAAAAAAAGAGCGTTACGGGTTCGAAGAATCATTTTAAAATCATGATGATACCACTCACAGTGAAAATTTAACTTTATTCTTGTCTTGTACGATGTACTGTGTCCCTAATATCATGTACTATTATACTATTCCATCGATAAGCTAAGATTCAGTGAAGATACAATGGGTTTTGTATCGTTACGGGATAGCGTTACCGGCTTTTAACAAAAAAATGAGCGTTACGGCCTCTTACAAAATCGGTGAAAAATCGAGATTGTAACGCACCAAACGCAAATTGAGCTTAGCCACTGCACTTATATATCACATAAAAAACAGCTCAATTTCAACCCACCACCTTCCGAGTCGAAAACCGAAATCTTAAAAAAGTTACTTAACATTCCTTAGCGTTACGGGCTCTTAGTTTTTATTTTGGGGAGACACAATCTTCAAATTTGCAAGTCTGTAGAACTGACTTAATGAAGAGGAAAAATCGGAGAAAATTCCAGCAACATCCTCAACTTTTGTAGAATACAAAACGCCTTTGTACCCATATTGAATTGCGTGCGTGTGTGAGAGTGTTTTCCGTTAAAATTTTAAATTTATAAGATTTCGGTCCCGCAACTTTAACAGCAGCCAACTCTTGGATACCATTTTTTTAGCTGTATAAAATGCGTGAAAATGGTGTTTGCGTTAATGAGTTTGAGATTCCATACCGTAGAAAAATTAAAAACTCCGTATTTTTATTTCAGGTGTCATCAAAACTGTAAATTTACGAGTGAGAAATGAGCCCGTAACGCTAATTTAGCCGCTTTTTTGCATCTCAAACCAAAGGAATACTCTTTTATGGTTTGAATTCTGTTGTATATTCAAAAGTAAACATCCTTTAAATAATTTAAAAAATTTCCAGATCAATATCTCCTCAAACGGCTTTGTAATCGACTGGGACATGTAATATGCCATTTTAAGTAGAATGACCCATGTATTCTGAACAAAGCTAGTGTTTTTTTTTTATTTTATTTTTTTTTATAATTTTGCGATTTTTCGGCATTTTTTGCGATTTAGATATCATTTGATATCATAACTAAGTATGTTAAATACAACAAAAACTTGTGCTTTGACGAGATTTACAACTCTTATGTTTAATTCATTATCTGAGATGCCAAACAAAAAAGTTGGATAGGGAAAAACGATTTTTTATTCATTTTACGAGCACTTTTTGGCTCATAACACGTGCTGGTTACATCCTAGGTCCAAATGTTTTATTAAAAAAAAAACTGTATTTCAATGAGATCTACAACTTTAAATTTAATTTTTCGATCCAAAATATAAAACAAATAAGTTAGATGGGGATAAACTATATTTTTGCGATCTTTGAGTACTTATTGGCTCATGGAACGTTTGGGTTATATCCTGGACGAAAATGTTAAATACAAAAAAGTTGTATTTCAATTACATCCACAACTTTGTCTTTCACAGAAAATCTCAAAAATATCACGTAACAAAGTTATAACCGAAAAACTGTTGTTTTTTTTGTCACCGAAAGTACCATCTTAAAATGACTACCACTTTTTTTCTAAAACAGAAAACCTTGCCAGTTTCAAATCATCACGTTAGACATAAAAGACAAAGTTCTCAGTCAACTTTTAGCCCAACCCAACAAAAACTGCATGAGTTAGTCAAAAAACTTGATTACGCCCATACATACATACATACACCCTCGACTTTTTACACTTTTTGCTCTGGCAAAAATATAAGGCACTCCTGAGTATCTGATCAGTCATGCCTAAAAGCCAAATTATGTCCACACATTTTGCGCGTTGAGCAAAAAAAAATTTGTTTACTACTAAATAATTCCAAAGGCAGAAACACAGTCGCATCCACACTACGGCCATCACCTACATAAATTCGACTTTTATAATATCCATTTACAAGACTTTTTTGAAGTGATCTTGATATTACATTGGCCCAGGTCTCATTTGTCTATTCGATTTGCCTCAAAGCCATCCGCACAGTGCCACATACAGTAATTTTATAAGTATAGGTTGCTGAAGAAATTTGCAAAGATTATTTAATTTAACGAATTCCGATCTCGTTTTGGTTCTAAATTAATGAGTTTCCTCGGAAGAAGCCATAGAATACCTAAAAATATACACGGGCAATAGGGTCCATTAGTAAAACTTTTCATATAATCATCAATTGGAAAATAGTCAAAATTACTACAGTTTTCGGGAGATCAAAGTGATCCCCCAAAGCACTGCTGTCTTCGTCAAACATCACTTTTTCGATGAGCCAACTAAAATTAGTAAAAAAAACTAAAATAAAATAAAAAAAAAACTAAACGATGTACACTCTCAAACCCTGAAGGTTTTTATACACAACAATGCTTTTCTATTGACAAAAGAGATGATTTGAATCGTATATATGCTAGACAAGGGTTTTATTCCTAGTGAACAAAATAAATATTTTTAAATGTATTTAATAATATTGTACAACGATTGTATTTCATAGGATTACAGTCTAAATCAATGGACGAGCTTATTAGATTTAATTCCTAAAAAGTTTGCGAAGGATTTTTACTGTCAATTATTTCTGAAATATAATATGCAATTCATTTGTAGTAAAAATATAGGGTAATCGTAAATCAAAACAAAGTTGCTGACATTGTGTTCAATAGATTTTAACTCAATGTTTTATTACGTCTTGTAGGTATAATGATATTAATATAAATATTGTTTTACTTTAGTTATTGAAACATCCTTTTTTTATATTATTATTATTATTTTTCTTTGGTAAAAAAGAAAAAAAGTGGTGAATATGTCCATTTCTTGAGCAAAGAGAAAATTTTTCAAGAGAGAAAAAAAATATCTTCTGTAAGATACAATAAATTTTGAATGTTAAAACAAATGAAACTATATATGGTGTTAAGGAAAAAACCAAAGTTTACGTTACAAATGAAAAAAATCAATAGATCAAATTCATAAAATTTTTCCAATTGATTTGATTTACTACTTTAAATAATAAAACGTGTTTCTAACATTTTTTTAAACTTTGTTTATTTTCGACCGATACTAAAAGACAAGTAAACGAACAATAAGATAAGATTCAGGTCAATGCACGTGATAATTTTGAGAGATATAACGTTTTGTTTCGTTAAAAATGTACGTCAATTTGTTTATTGAAAAATCAATTTTGTTTATTGAACTCTAAAGCTATAGAGATAAATTTCATTACAAAAGCGTCGTTAATTATCATCGCTAAGTGATAGTACTATCTGAGCATGATTACTAATGTAAAATTATGACTCTGTTGAGTAACTTACGAAAATTGTTCTGTCGTCTTTTCCGGCAGAAATAAGAAATAGCTAATGTTTTATGACTGTTTACAACTATATGATCAATTTTTCATAATTTTGAGCCAAGAGATTAAACAATTTCGGATACAGGATTTTAATGAACAAGCCTATCTAATTAGCTTACTTATTGGATTGTTATATAATATTAGTAGTGAGATGAATGAAATTAACATGTGTTTCTACACTAACGAGCTTTTTTAACATTGTTGAATTGAAACTGATGCTTTCAGCGGTTAACATTATGAAAGCATAAATTTATTAGAATTGTTCGTACAAAGTTCGAGATTCAAAATCTATCGAATAAGGTATCGACTCCTCACAAAATATCGATCACAGTTCATGTATCGACAATAGTGAAATCGATTATTACGGATTCCTACATTTCCTACTTTGACATCGTCAAAAAAAAAAGCGCTGTAGGAAGTTGGAACTGGGGGTAGGGGGAGAGAAGAGAAGAGAGCCGTCTTTTCTTTCCGCGGTACGTTTCCTTCGAAGCGGTAGGTTATCTTCCACAATTAATCCTTGAATTTTTAAAGAATCGCAAAAAATCGTACGTCAGTATAACTTTCTACTCCCAAACAAAAAATTCGTCTTTTTACTTTTGAATCTATTTTTTTTCTTATCATGTAATGTAACAATGTTATTGTTGTTCGAAGCAGAGGTTAGGATGTCGGGATCCGTGATATCAACAGCATGGACTTTTGCGACTGCTGAAGTGTTTTAACTGTTTTCTTTGTTTTTGTCACAGTAAACGTCACTAACAATGGCAATCCGACCAGTGTACAGGCCTAAAATCGTCAAAAAGAGGACGAAGAAATTCATCAGGCACCAGAGCGATCGATATGACAAACTTAAGGTGAGATAAGTGATACTTGTTGATGATTGAATTTCATTTTCACTAGTTTATTCAATGTGCGATTCCATGTGAGATTTGCACTGGTTCAAGTTTATTCATTATCATTATTGTGTACATTTCACAGCGCAACTGGAGGAAGCCCAAGGGTATTGACAACAGAGTCCGCAGGCGTTTCAAGGGCCAGTATTTGATGCCCAATGTTGGTTACGGAAGCAACAAAAAGACCCGTCACATGCTCCCTACCGGATTCCGCAAAGTCCTCGTTCACAACGTTAAGGTGGGCTTTTTATCATACTGAAGCTTTTAACAACTTAGGATTGCTCGTGTAAACAATAAAATTCACATGTGTTGGGCTGATTTGTGTGTTAAGTGATATTGGTGAAAATAGAACAGTGTCGCAGTATTACATTTGTTTATATTTAACGAAATTCACTGTCTAGTCTTGAATGCTCAATTTTTTTGTGTTATGACAATGGGCTCATTTTCTACGTGAAGTATAGAAGATTTCCAAATTTATCTTGCAAATGTTATATGGACATGTGAGTAAGTTCTTAAGGAGTTTGACACAAGTATTAAAGATCGTTTGGTTATAGTTTCAGTATTTAGATCATAATCGATTATTGTGTTGGAGTCATAGCATTGTAGTTTCCTTCAACTGTGGTAGTGTGTTTTAAAGAAAAAAACTAAAGATAATCATAGCTAATTTGAATTTTCTTATAACTTCAAAACTGATAATCAAAGACCATTACAGAAATGCCAGTGATTTTCTCAGGTTTTAGTGATTTGTTAGACACACTTATTTATTCTATTATGAAACTTCAATATTAATTAAAATAGATATTAATAGTAAAGTATATACTTCTCTAAGGGTTTTTCTATGATATATTACTCTTGCGTAATTTACATTTCACAACGTAACATATTTGAAGGTACCATCAATAAAAGTTGACAAAAAGTTGTTGAAAGTTTAGTTAAATCATTCATGATACTCGACAAAGTTTGCATAAAATACATATGTTTTAGGCTTTTAAGGTACAGTAAACAAAAATAATGTATATATATATTTTTTTTTTTTCAATTTTTTGTAGGAATTGGAAGTCCTGATGATGCAGAACCGCAAATTTTGCGCAGAAATTGCTCATGCAGTCAGCAGCAAGAAGCGCAAATCGATAGTCGAGCGTGCTCAGCAGTTGTCTATTCGCATAACGAACGCCAATGCTCGTCTGCGTTCTGAGGAGAACGAATAAACTATTGTAAATTTTTTAAAATATAACTTTAAAATTTATATCACTCTATTTTATTTCATATATTGCCATCTACATCTCCCATACTGTCCTTTGTGAAGTATAAAAACTTACAATTAGGACAAGACGCATTCAAAATAATTTTCTTTGTTTCATTTCTCTCTTATGCTAAGTATGTCTAATTCGGTTGAATGTAACATTTTAATTGTTAACATTACAAAATTAATGCTGTGTTATGCACATTTGTATGCGATGAATTTTTGTTGAATATTAATTAGTTGACATACGTGGTGTACTGTTAACGTTATTATTCATGACAAATGCAGTTCAAGTTTTTTACTTGTGTGTAAATTGGCATGAATTTGGATAAATACCCCATGAGTACGTGCATATACCAATAAAGACGGTTTTGACAGTAAGTCTGGTGGTACTCATCACTAAATTCAATACAAGTGAATGGATTATTTAGATGTCGGCTGAAATTAGCTCAAATTAATTGCCCTGCAAAGAAACATGCCTGTGGACAGGAAGCAGTATAGACTTTTTGCTTGCAATTCAGATCGAAGCAACTCTTTTCTGCTCACAGTATTATAATCTAAAATCGTTTTCTGTACATTACCGGACTAGGGGCATAATTCACTGTAAAACCATAACAATTAATTGCAACTGAACGATTCATAGATAGACCTAGAAAATCAAATAAATCACAATATCATGCATGCATTAAAGGTACAATGTAATGTCAAATGTCAGCTAACTCGAATTGTTATAAAATACTTTTTTTTTTTAATTCGTATATCATAGTAGGGTAAAATGTTGAATTTTTATATTTATTTTATTCCAACCGACTATGAATTGACTTCAATAATTTTTGAGTTCAACAGCAAGAATATTTTTTATTTTTAATGTTTTCTTTAAACAAAATGATGAGCCCTACACTTAAGTGATTATAATAACATTTTCACGACAGAAAGTAAAATTATAAGAATGTATATTAGACAATACAAGTATAAATTGTTGAAATTCGATCGTATTGAACTTTGTTTATTAAAATCTAATGGTATAATAATTTCCCTGGAGATACAGAAAGAGTAATAAATATTTAATGTTAAAAGTTACCGAATTATTAGTGGTGAAAAAAAGTGGCAAATTCAAGAGAAAAGTCAGTGATTTACCTGTTACCTATAAATCTAATTTTTATTTATAAATTTTTTTCTTTTTTTAATCGACAAAATTTACGGGGTCGATTTGATTTTATCCATGAGATTCGACTCAAGTCGATTCAAAATGAATCGACTGTAATCCTTTATTATTGCCATAGCTCAGAGTGCGTGTATATATATATAAATGTATATAGTCATAGATAGGTATTTGCAACATAGCGCAAATTGTGACGCGTTGATTTCGGCATTGGTGTTTGTCGGGATCCAGATTGTTGAATTATTTCGACTTTTTTCATCCAAATGTCTGTCGTTGAGTAGTGATACCGTACAACCGACAAATAAAACACCTCCTCGTCCGAGGTATATCAACAGTCGCCGAGTAATGGAAGACGAAACGGAGCAACCCAAATCAGGAGAGACAACAGGTTCATATTTTTTTTCTTTTATTGTTTCTATTTAATGCGTTTGTCTATTTTTTCATCCAAATTTTATGGCGTTTTTCTTGTCAATTCTCTCTTAGAAGTCAATCAGGATGAGCTCATCCTTCAGCAACAGAGGCGCATCGAGAAAGAGGTTACTATTGGCTGTATATTTGTTGTTAAGGCTATAAATTTTAGAACCTGGAATTACTATCTCAAGCTTTTACAAAGAGGCTCCGTTGCTTTTTACCGATTTCAAAATATCTACTAGGTTTTGTAATAAAACTGTTTCGATGTTTGTTTAGATTCAAGACAGTATATCTCTGGTTGGGCAAAAGGAGTCCCTGAAAGCTCTGGAAAAAGAATACGAAGGGGACATAGTGTACTTAACAAAGGCCAAGGTCCTAGCTGAGACTTATTCGTATTTCAGAAAGACGAGGCCTGATGGCAACTGTTTCTTCCGAGCTTTTAGCTACGCCTATTTGGAAAAGCTAATCAACAATAAGGAGGAATACAAAAAATTTCACACATATGCACTAACAAGTAAAGATAAACTGCTTGCGTTAGGTTTTCCCAAGTTTACAGTCGATGACTTTCACGACACGGTAAGCTAGTTTGTTATACTATTCTCCAAATTGGAATGTTATGTTTATTCCCCTTTTTTGTACAGTTTATGGAAGTTATTGAAAAAGTCGGTACTGCAGAAGATGGCTCTGCAGAGCTTCATAAACTATTCAACGACCAAGGATTTTCAGATTATGTTGTGGTTTATCTACGGTTAATAACTTCTGGACAGCTACAAAAGGAAAAGGACTTTTATCAGAATTTTATTGAAGGCGGTCGTACTGTCGAAGAATTTTGTCATCAGGTTTGTACTTGTAACTTGCTCTGCAAATAATTAAACTACATCATTTCAACTGTGCTCAATGTTACTATTTGTGATAAACTTTGTATTCTTCTGTATCATTATAATGAATATATGAATCAATAATTAAATCTATTTGTTTTTTTTTTCTTTAGGAAACTGAGCCAATGTATAAAGAGTCTGATCACATTCACATTATTGCCATGAGCAGTGCATTAGGTACCTGTATTCGTGTACGATATATGGATAGAACTGCTGGTACTGAAGTAGTAGCACATGATTTTCCTGAAGGATCCATACCAACGGTTCATTTACTGTATCGACCAAATCACTATGATATTTTGTACCCTTGATAATTATGTTGACTGGAATATCTGATTTTTTTTTTACTTAACATATAAGTCACAATTGAATATCTGTGAAGTTGCTCTTAATATCGGAGGTTTATCGTCTTTTGTAATGGTTGGATAAATTTTTTTTAATAATTATTTTCGTCGTACATCTTAGCCATTAACTCTATTTTACTAATTTTATAAGAGAATTTGTTGGACTATTGCACTCAAGAGTTAATTATCTTTTTAAGATGTTTAACTCAAAGAACTTGCATTTTGTGATTAATTTTTAATATCCGGTGAATTTAATTGTATGATACTGTTCTTACAACCTACAACTTTTACCAATATATTTTCCCAAACAAAAAATAAAAAAGATTTAGTACTTTATGGACACTTTCTTATTTATTTATTGTGGTACAAATAGATTTACCATGAAAGAGAGCTTGACAAATAGTGTCAAATAATTCAAATGATAAATATACCTCGGTGTTAACATGTTTGAAGAAAATCACCAGCTAACTAGCCTGTATACTGGTGGGGACATTTATGTACCTACCTATTATTAAAAATAAAATTGTTTGAGTTCAACTTTGTCACGTAGACGAGACACGATATCCTATTGAAATTAGAAAAATATCACAACTTGTTTTTTTATTTATGAAATCACTGCAGATGAAAATAAGTTTGATTTTTATTTTTGCACAATTGGGATGATTGTAAACCAAAAAAATTACAAGTAAAAAATCATGGAGTTCTTTTTTAAGTTTTTAAACTATTATTTATGGTCCATACTCAGAAGAATGCAGTACAAGTGAATCAGTGTAATTAGGTTTTTGTAACGAGTAACTAAGATTTTGCAGAAGCCGCTATTTAATAAAATAACTTTAAATAACTTATTGTCACACATACTCACAACAACAATTACTTAGTCACGTTAAGCATTTTGTTTGTAATTGCTTCGATAATGATATAATCGTAAACTGCAAATTCAAAAAGTTAAACAATTAAAGTTACAGAAAAATTATATTAAGTTGAAGTTGCAGATGTAAGTTTTTCTTGATTTCTCAGAACTTTCACCCTTTGCAAGAAGAAATGAAAAAAAAAGAGATTAATTTGGGTTGGAAAAACGCAAAAAATAAAGCAGGACACTGGTTTTTAACAGAAACGTAAAAATAAAAACAAAAAATATGTACGCACCAGCAGTCATTCACCACGTCATAGTTTACCTTACTTCGGTACCTCTATGTATGGATGGGTGAGCTACTACAACGTAGCCATGCTTTCAAACCACATCCGTGTACGTGGGTGACTGTAGACTTACGTCATGAGCCAGTGTGCACACACCTCTGAACGAATTCTGTCAATTTGGTCTATATATACTAACCAGACTCTTTTTTCGCCACTTGCGGGAGCGAATCATGCCACCACGCGGTCGAAGATTCAGTTATACCATCATGTCAGCATTTACAATGCTGAAGTCATGCAGTGTCCATCCGTTGTCGATAACCACGTCAGCATGGCCAAACGGAACACCTGCCTAGCGGCAAATTTTAACGTTCTAAAACCAATCAACTTTAATTTAAGCTCTTAAGCCCCTTAAACCTTTACCCCAATTGCTTTAACCCCATAACCCTGTACTCTTAATCCCTTAAACCAAATGACCCGGGGTGTAGGGCTGTAGGGTTTAATTAGCTAATAATTTCATATTTTTATTGAAAATAAAAGTGCTACTTATTACATAAAAAGGAAATAACTTGTAAAACATTAAAATAGTATTGGTAGGTTGAAAAAATAATTAGTGATTAAAATAACTCGGTTAGCTTATAAATAAAAGTTATTAACAAGTATAATCTTCCACTCCAAATCTCTTGAGCTCCTAACTCTTTACCCCAAGTGCTTAAACCCCATAACCCTGTACTCTTCAGCACTTGAACAAAATATCCCTGGGTAAGAATTTTAATAATTACAGTTGCTTATCAACTTTTAAAAAGTTACTTATCTTAAGAAAAGGAAAAAAACTTGTACAACATTTTAATGGTTTGCTCTTAAAAAAGATGTTGTTTAGGACCATTCAAAGCAAAACCAATTGAAAAAATTGAAAAAATTGATCAAAATACTCGATTTTCGTTTATTTACTATTTCATATTTGCAATATAAGTGTAATTTTCTTAAAGTTTTTTTTATCTTTGCCTTTTACAGTATTTAAAGGTTATTTATTTTGTGCCAAAATTTCGTTAGTAACCCTATGTAAATGTAAAATCTTTGTTGAAATTATTTTCATAAAATTTTTGAGTCTCGCTTATTAGTTAATTCTTACTCACCTAAAAGTTTGTTAAATATCTTCTGTACGTGTAGTAGATAGAACTCAATTTGATTTTTTAGCTTGAAAGTATTACTGAAGTTGTATTGTACAAGGATAAATACTAGCCTATAAGTCCAGTGAACTATTTCAGAAAAGTGATCTTAAAATATTATGTAAGTCATTCAAACATTAGTTTGCCATAATTTTATAGATACATTCTCTTATTTAAAAAAATCGAATTTGTCCCAAGTCATTTTCTAGAGTAAAAGCACTTGGAGTAAAAGGCCTGCAGAGGTTATTGATCGGGTCATTTGGTTTAAGGGATTAAGAGTACAGGGTTATGGGGTTTAAGCACTTGGGGTAAAGGTTTAAGGGGCTTAAGAGCTTGAATTCACGTTGATTGGTCTTAGAATGTTTGAATTTGCCGCTAGGCGGGTGTGTTGTTTGGCCGCACGCTTGAGTTGTCTTTTTTTTTATCTGTCAATTGCTCTAAAATATAGGGTTAGGTACTTTATACAAAAACATGAATACTAAAACCACGCAGTGAATAAAAAAATGTATAAACCATATAGAATATTGAATCATAATAGGAACATGATATAGTATTGTGCTATAATGGCATCAGCTTCAAGCACTAGTGCTCGCAGTTTATTTGTGGAGTCAAAAAATCGTCTAGCAGACAGGATACAAGTAAACATCAACAACATTTCATCCTTGGCCAGACAGATCCAAAGGGGCTCTAAAAGTAACGAGGTAAAAGTTTTTTTGGTAAATTATTCAAATGCCATTATTTATCGAGTTATTATTTTGTTACAGATTTTAATGAATTCTGCCAGAACATTTGCTCAACAAGAACAAGGTTTTGAGAACGCCGAAGTTAATTTAAAAAAATTAGCATTAATCTCAACTCACTTGGAATTTCAATTGAATGCCATCGAAGAATGTTCAGCCAAGTTGGAGGAAGTTACCGAACAAGTGCGAGCAATGCAAAGATGATCACCTGTGAGTCTTGTGATTGTTGTGCATCATTTAAATTGTGTTTCTCTTGAGAGAGATGATGAACAAGTAGCTATACACACAATGAACAATACGTTGTTGCTCTGTACTACATTCATTTGAATGAAATACGTCTAAGTGATCATATTGTAAACATATCTGATATATTTAAAATAAGCAGTATACATAATGGATACATGCCTATAGATTTTTAGATTAATAGTGTAAATACTCTGTCATTTGTAAAAAAATATATAATTGCATTTATGTGTGTGGAAAATATAATATGATGAATAAGTCATTGTATGCACAAAACGGCAAATACTGAAGTGCGTTTTTCACTTGTATTAATTTTGTTATTTTCTAGTTTCTTCTTTTTTTTTTTTTTTTTTTTTGTATTAGATTATTGTGAATGTCCTGAGTCCTGAGTTGGACTATTTTTCTTAAACGACCTTATACTTAGTCATTTCAATGAAGTTTCCTTGAAAAAGATAATGGGACTATTCTTATTTCGCGTATGTACATGTAAACGCAGCCTAACCTTGCTAATCGTAAAAATACAGTCATCATAAGCAGAGGCAGAGAATATATAGAATATTATATACATAAGTAGAGATATATTCTATATTCTGTCATCACCATCAGTC
Source organism: Copidosoma floridanum (assembly GCF_036245765.1). Classification (NCBI taxonomy): domain Eukaryota; kingdom Metazoa; phylum Arthropoda; class Insecta; order Hymenoptera; family Encyrtidae; genus Copidosoma; species Copidosoma floridanum. Next base: position 1,904,146 of record NW_028321897.1, on the reverse strand, counting down.
TGTCAATGTTTGTGTTGCGGGGGTGGTTGGCTCGAATGAGGTTATGTTTTATCACTCCTACAGAATCAACCGTAAATCAAAGAATCGAGTTTGCTTGATGATACATTCATAGGAAAAGTAACACAATAGTTGAAATTATAAAAATGACAGTGCGTTGCGTGGTCCGTGGTTGCAAATCGGGTCTCGTTTCCGATAAACAACAAAAAATTCGCGCAGGACTCAAGCCTGCTACACTGTTTACTGTACCCAAGGTATAATTGTCAATATTGATGTTATTTTTAAAAAATGTACATATTTTCGCTGATGATTTTTCCAAAAATTAATCTCAACAATTAAAATTTTAAGGCTTTCGACAAAGAGTTGTTTGATTACCAAAAGGTGTAATTACTTATACTATTTTTGCAGACCACAGATTTGTTGAGGCAATGGAGCAATGCACTACATCAGGAACTTCAGCACAATGAAAAAGTCTGCGAACTGCACTTTGCAGTGACAGATGTGATAAAGAGTGACGACACAATTTTACCGGACGGTTCTATATTTTCTCTTCCAAGGAACAAATATTTATTGCGCAAAAATGCGATACCCAAAGATATTTTTGAACAAGACAGTACACCGTTGGAGAAAGAGGTATCAGTTACGCAAAGCAAGCAGTCAATAAAGAAAAATCTAAGGAGTTATTTTAATGTTTGTATTGTAGGATCCTGTAATAACGCAAAGTATCCAAACTGATACTGCAGCCGATGACATCAACTTGGTAATCGGTCAATTGCCATCAAGTGAATCTTTGGTAGAGATGACATCAATGGATGTAGAGGTAATTTTAATTGCTGAATAATTTGTTCAAACAACTTGTATTATGATTTCTAATGTACCGAGCTAGTGCCACTCAGTCGAAAACTAAAACAAAATTTTATTTCATGCTCCAGGAGGTCTTAATTAGTAATGGTATAAGTGACTCGTTGCATGATAATTTTGAAAGTGACTCACCAATCATGGTATGGATTTTTAAGGCTCCCTTTTTTGATGTCATTAAACAAGACCATTTGATAATAAGTGTACATTACAGGAAGCTTTGAACGAAGGTATTTTAAACGAAACTCTGTCCAATGATCATCAGTATTTTGTTGATAGAACGAAACCAGATCAGTATTATTATTTCAATAGTCGAGTAGCAGCTATGTTTACTATTCCAATGCTCAATAATCATTTTGATAATGATAAGAAGGTGAAAAACAATGTTCACATTACAAATGATTTATTTTCATTGTTAAAGTTTATTAATTATTACAGTTTGATGAACTTGAAAACGCACAAGAAATTAAAGTTCCAAATGATAACAATAAGGTATGGTTAAAAACTTGCTTTCATCCAGTCATCATTTTTCTATCATGTTTTATAATAAAAATTATTTTTGTTGTGGTAGTCAATTGAAGAAAATTCACATGTCGATTTTACGAATGTTGGAGAAGCACCACCCTCTCCACAACTATTTTGTGAGATGTCGTCAGAAGTAACGATACGAAGTATTAAAGATTACATTCTCAAAAATCCCTTACCAAAAACTTGGAGCTGGATGCATTTTACTAGTACAGATAATGGAATTACTTTCGCACAAATAGATTGCACAACAAAAAAAATTAGATGTTTTGTACAAGTTTATGAAGATTTGACTGCATCGGTAAGATCTATCATCTCTCTTTATTTATATGGAATTTTCTCGCTTTAGTATCCAACAATTTTGGAATAGCGTCCAAAATGTACAATTCGAAAACGTTCCGATAGCCCAAGTAGAGTATCAGTGTATTGTCTGTATCACTCATACTGCCATGACTGGGCCCGATCAATTTTAAAATTTGTTTTTAAAAAGAAATAAAATTCCGTCGATAAGTCATAAGTTTGTTTAGTATACTGCTTTGGATCAGAAGTTTCAGTAGTTCAAAAATTAATATTGAAATTGGGATAAAATATATTTGATAGATACTTCCTAAAAATCTGTTGTTTATTTATGATCTTAGGTAACTTTTGATGGATTGCATTAAATTGAACGAATGTTTTACATTCGAAAGGATTTCACTTTAGTTTCCACTTTAGCCGAATTATGACATTTTATATAGTTTATTGCTTGGCCGCCCACATTGAAAGTTATATCAATGTTTACTGACATATCTTGCGGAAAAAGGTTCATTGGACCAAACACCGAGACATATGTCTCATATTTTTGCCCGAATATGTTTGAAGAACTTTTACTGAACTAGTGAGAAAAACGTACACTTTTGACTGTGAGGGGAGTGTAAAAGAAAATTTTGACTTTAAATTAAAGTACTCTCGTAATTTTTAGACACAATAGTTGAGTGTCCACCATTTGATGGCACCTAAAATTTTTTTAAAAACTATTTATGACGCAGAGCAAATTTTTTAAAATAAAACTGTAATAGTTACATATAGCTTTAATATTAGTGGAAACTTTTTCAAAAAAAGAATACAAAAGTTGCCAATGCACATGTTCAGTTAGGGCACATTACTTTTATGTTTTAATCGCAACAATCGAAAGTCAGAAAAACACTGTTGGATCGTTGAAGTATACAAAGCTAGAAGCTAGAACACTATATTTTACACACACTCAGCTGTAGGGTATTAACAAATGTATACTACGTATAAATATGTTGATATTTTACGAGTATTCATAAAAATTTTGAATTTCACGATGAATTTGACATTTTGAATTTCAAGGTGTTATTTCAAAACTGTGGGCAAAGTAAACAATTAAATGATTCAAATGATATTAAAGTTGCTCGCAATATTCGCCAATCCAATTTAATTGTACTTTTTATAGTTAAATTCGAAAAATTGTTAAACAAATGAAGTTTTTTATTAATATGTATTCAAACAGATACTTTTTTACGATTGCAGATTCAAACTGGTGATGAAGAAGTATGCATGGAAATAAAATATGACTTTCTGTCACCAGAGTGCATTTTAAACTTGTTAGATAAAGTAGAAAAAATTAAAATATGCACTGGGGCCGAAAATGGCAGGTAAATATATTTTGTCATCAAACATTTTAATAATGAATTAAATTACTTACACCAGAGATACACTTTACATGTGTATAAATTTTCTTGATGAATACATGTTATTACTATTGGTATGTATATCTACATTGCTTATTTCGACTGTTGCAGCCGAGACAAATGCTGCTCTGGAATCATCACTGAAGAAGAGAATCAAAAGATGGCAACGTTACACGTCAGATGTGCGGCTTGTCGAAAACTGAGAATACAATTCCGTAATCGCTTCGAATATGCCAATCATTTGAAAACAAAATATCGCCATTTAAAGAAGGAACTAAACGTATTGAAAAGGAAGTGTAATAATTATGAAAAAAAAGATTCTCGTACAAAATAATAGACACAGAATACAATAAAACTTGCCGAATCCAGTAATTTTGCATGGAAAGAAACAGATTTGGCAACAAAGTCAAATACTATTCAAATTTTAAAGCCGCTTTGATAAGCACACTGTATTGTTCAAATCTTTATCTGAAGGCAGAAATGTTTACTCAATTAGTATCAACACAATTTTTTATATTAGGAGTTGAGCACAATTAATTTTTGCCAAAGATAATTAACGAAACATATGCCATGATAATCTTGTCATTTTATGTATCACTGTATTTTCTTTAATTTTTTTATGTATTTATTTGTGAATCACGAAGTCAATCTTGCGTGAGTTAAATTTTATACTCGTAAGTAAATGTTTCATAACTATTTTATGAAGTATTAATGCATTTATTGTACTATTACTTAACTGTATGTATTTTTTAAACTTTTTTTTAGGCATGTGCATGTAAAAATATTTTTAAACACTGAGTTACCAAGAAATGAATAAAAACTAAGTGTAAAAGTATTTCTGTTTATTTCTCTAATAACTATTATAATTTATTCCTTTTAGTAAATAATTAATATTTAAAGTCTCATGTAATACTTCCGCAATTTTCCAGTGCACTTATCTAACAGCAGAATTACGTAAATCTGCAGAATCAGACCCAACGCAAGTGTTATGTAATTTTTTTAACGTCAGAAACTTGGTGTAAGAATTAATTTAAAAAAATAATACGTTCCCAGGATAATTAAAGCATAATCTTAACAATTTTTTGCAATAAACCTTTGGTTTTCCAGCAGAAAACATTCACAAGTTTTTTTTTTACAACTTTGACTCGTTAAATTTTTCCAACAAAAAAATTTTATCGAATGCCGTCAAATGCATGAGGTATACATACTCCTGTGCGTGTGTTAAATTTACTGTCTAAAAATGCACTGAAAATTTTATGATTTTTTAACTTCAGTTTAAATCGCTCGTAACTGTCGTGTTTCTCGTTAAAGGATAGGTGTGAGCAAATAACAGACACAGGAAGATTTACTAAAGTAATGCAAAAAGAATAAATACATTTATTGATTGGGAAAAGTTGCTAATACACGAGTAATGCATCTGATTGCATGTACAATTGGCAGGGCTCACAGGCTGTGATAGTATACTTTCATCAGAATTGTACTTGGTGTATCAAGATAGCACTACTAAGTTAAATTTCCCATTCCTAATCAGCACCATAAATTGCCGCTGATTTGTTACCAAATTTAATAATTTGTCGCTCTCGTCAGATAATAATAAATCGACACAGTGCTAGTCTGATATCAAGCTAGCGCTACACTCGGCGTATCGTCTAGTAGGAAGGGCGTAGGGTGTAAATAAATGATAAAATACGACTTATGTTTAAAGTAACGCAGAGAAAAAAAAAATTTAATACTATTTTTACAAAAATCTACCATTTTCATTTTTAGCTTATAAAGGACTCTATAGTTACAACTGTTTTTAGAACAACTGCGATTCATATAATGCAAAAAATCTCCGATTTATTGGGACAAAGGTTACTCATAATTTTTTTTTTTTTTTTTTAATATTTTTAGTCAATGCTGTGTCAAATTTTTTTGTACACCTAATGTTACTTTCATCTGTTTATTTCACCATACAGCGCCGAAAAGGGAAAACTTTCTCACTACTTTGCAAGAAGAAAAATCCACCTGTCGATGTAGGATTGGTGAAAAACCGAGGACAGTACCTTAGGCCAACATTTAGATGATTAAAAACTGTTTCCAGTGTTAACTCAATGTATTTGTAAAAACGCAATGTTCTCAGAAAAATAATAGAAATTTTTTGATTTCTCAAAATTTTATCACTTTTTTCGCTTCTTATAAAGTCAAGGCTTTGCGCCGATCTGTTTAGTTGAAACTGAACAAATGCCTAAATGCGCTGTGGAATTATTACTTTATTAACTGCTATGCAAAATTTCTGTGATACTTAAATGACAGTTACTCATTTGAATTAACGTTTTAATTTTTCATACGCAACGTTACTTATAGATTGATATTTTCTTACCAGCCATCAACTTATACTTGTATGAAAACAATGCTCTAGAGACTGTGCTACATTTATAAATTTATCATTTATACTTAAAAGGAGATTTATACCTTATATTATATTCAAATGTTGTTATCTGCAGAGACTAAATGGTCTATTCTTATATCATATATTATTACTTAAACCTAAATATCTTAGAACATTCGCATTAAAGGAAATACATGTACACAGTGCTCTGCGTAGCACAGTCAGTCCGAGCAAGTGCCATTGCTGAGCTGAACGCTCCACTCAGTCAGTAAATGTACATATGCTAATTGATTGATACATATGCCGCTATTAATTTAATTATCTCGTTTATTCTTTTCCGAAATCTATTTTCAACGTGGGCTAAGCTTAGCTCGCAACGGAAACGGCCCGTCCACGATCAGCGCCCTTCGATCACATTACGCCCGTGAGCAGGAGTGAACATTCCGGATATTTATCGCCCAAAATCCACGTGATTTAAGCGATTTAAATCACTGTTCCAGAGCTTTAAATCACAATTAAATCTTTAAATCATCTTTAAATCAAAGTGAAAAAAAAAATTTTTGGTAAGCATAATTATGTGTCACAGAAACCCTAAATGATCGTAATTTGAAAGATAAATCCAACCACAGTCCGTAATTCAAAGATAATCGGTAATGATTAGGAATGAATGTACGCAGAGCACACAGTCATGTTAGCATGCGATTCACCCATACAAAACGCCTTATAATTCAAAATACTGTATGACTCCTTTCAAATGACACTATGATTTTGAGTTGCACTTTTGCCTAAATTGCAAATTATTCAACAATTAAACGGTGATTCATTACTAATGTAGATCACACTTTACTTGGTTACTTTAATATTTGAAAAAAAAACAATCTCTGCAAATTAAGTGTGGCTTTTTTCCACCATACTTAGTTGTTGATACCTAAAAAAAATTAGCAAATAGTGTGCCAAAAAACACAAAATTGTTTCAAACAAGAATTCTTTTCGACAAACATTAATCTTTAAAAGTTGCGTATACCCTAAAATGTATACACGTCCATTTTTCGTGACTCTCTTTTCAAATGCAGCAATGGTTTATCTTGCTTCTTGTTATTATAAGTGACTTCAAAGGAACATACTAAATAAGAAACTTGGAACATTATGTTTAAGGATCGAACGATTGAGAAGAAAAACTATTATTTTTCCTATCATTGGCAAAAATTTTTTTGTGATTTACATGGTTTTACTGAGATTTAAGTGCGATTTAATGCGATTTAAACGCAATTTACGTTTTGAATCATGCCTTACAATCAGACTCCTTTTTAAGTAATACCAATGGTAAGTCTTGATTATTTCCAACACTAGTAAGCTTTGAGAGATATACGAAATAATAAATTAGATTCATTACGTCAAAAATTGGAACAAGTAAGAAAAAAATTCATTTCCACTTGCATAATACTTGGCTAAAATTTTATTTTTGTTTAAATGGTTATCACTGCGTTTGAAGTATGAGCTACTGCAATTATTACGATTTAAGTGTAATAGGGACTATAACTTTTTAATTAAATACAATATTTTTAACTTATTTTTTAAATAAAATCAACTCAAAAATTAATGGTAAGTCATGATTGTTCTTAACGTTAGGAGTTTTCGAGACACGTACTAAGTGAGAAATTTTATTCATTATGTCATGGAATTGAACTATTAAAAATGACAATTTTTTTTTCTTTTATAACACATGGCAAATTTTTTTTGTGATTTACATAGTTTTACTGAGATTTAAGTGCGATTTCATATTTTCATAGTTGACGCTTTTGACATTGAATTCGATTTTCAACTTAAAAACGTTTGACAGTTGATTTTCGTCATTACCCTGCGCTGTATTAATTGTGTTGATGGCGTTCTTTAGTTTTCCTTCGACTTCCTTGTCATTTTCTTGAATGTTGTCCATAATTGTCCCATTAGATAATTTACTCGGATCCGTGCTTTCGTTAGCATTGTCGGTGGTACTAACGGTAATTTTTTTCTTACGACGATTCAATAATTTATGATGCCTCAGTGCTTCTTTGGAAATAATATCAACCATTACGCTATATTTGGGAAAAAATTTTTTTCGTTGATCATTTTCTGAATCGCAAGTTCAAGGGCATCTAGCTCGTTATCTTCAAAAGTAAAATCAGCTGGGTTCCGACAGTATTTTGGTCCATGGTATCGCACAATCTCCTCGGGACTCAAGCTCTGTACCAGCTCTGTTCTTATATATGTGATGATATATCCGTCTTTCTCTAACATCTGTTTCGTAACTTTTCTAATGGCTAATTGATTGGCTCTATACCTATCTTCAAGTGCTCTTTTCAAAATTGCCATGGGAATATATCCACATTTTTTTCCGAAATATTCCCAGAGCGCTTGGCTAATGGACTATCTCTTGATGTCATCGGAATCCATATTGTAGACCTGCATTATACGGATAAAACAAATTTACATAACAAATTCTAAGCTTCTCTATTTTTAAATTAATATTAGAAAACATACATTCCCACTTCTGTGACATCAGCACACGGAAAAAGCGTACGTTATTAAAGTTACATAGAAAAGTTATACGAAAACTACTTGTTCAATGTTCTAACATTAATGAAAATTGAAATGGTTCGATCGCCCGGGTTTTGATGGGAGCTATGTATAAAATCAGTTACATCTTTTTTACATTTTATAATGAATAAAATTCCTTAATTAACTATACACCGGTTTTTTTCGTGGGATTCGAAGCAGACGTATTAACTGTAGCTTATAAAAAAGGTATAAATGTTCTTTAAAATTAATTATATAAGTTTAGTCACCTTAAGACGTTATAGCAATATAATAAAAACTTAGCAATATAGGAAAATAGTGCAACATCAGTATCTGATAATAATTAAGCAACAACGAAATGTTGATGGCGCTGCACCGCTTTATACGTTAAAAAAAAAAATCCCTACTTTGATACATTAATATTGTTTCTATTTTATTTAATTCTCATAACTGGGAACTTGTACATTTGCCTTCCTCAAATTGGAATTTCAATGAATCTTTGTTTACGAATGTAGGAACTACCATTTACAACTGTTTAATACATCATTTGAGTATTTTTTAAATAATAAATACATAATGTGATAAATAAACCGATTCTGCACATTGTATGCTAAGGGGGGTAAAAAGTATTCAACCGTGAAAAAGTAAGAAACAATTTATTTATTGTAAAAAATTGCTAATAGCACGGCATACCCGACCCAAGGAACACAAAACCGAGTACAAAATTTGACATGCGTACTTTCACAACAATTTGATACAAGTAATTATTTGAGTGAACAAGAGTGAAATGTTTAAAAAAACGTTATAATAAAATTTACTATACAGAAAATCGTTTTTTAGGGTAAAACCGATACAAAGTCGGCTCGGCATTGTATAAGAGGTCACAAATGGAGCCTACTTTATGTAACAACAATTTAACTATAGTAATTAGCTGGGCGAAAAACGAGGCGAAAAAGGTAAAATTTTTTTTAACAAGTTCTATTCAAATCAAACATTAAAACATATACTATAATATCAATATTTTAAGTATTGATAAATATATTATTCAATTATTTTTTAACAGTGTAGATAGATAATTTTTTTGCATCAAACATCTCTCTCGACTACTCGTATTTAGTAATTTGATTCGAAAGTCGAAAAACGTTTTTTCAAATTATAATAATTTTTGTGTAGGAATTTAGTGTAAAAAAAAAATTTTTTTTGGACAAACATCTGACGATATTTTTTGCTAGCAGTATGCACTAACATACATGTAACAAAGTATTTTAAGCAAGATAGCATGTAGAACTTGGGAAAAAAAACTAATGTGAATTACGAGGTGCATTAAGTAGAGCGAAGTAGAGCACTACCCAACTGTGTTATTACTACACAGTTTAATGCGCACTTTCGTTAATTTTTCCTACTTCAGCACTCGTCCATTGCAAACTTGATATGAAAACGTTGGGGGGAGGGGAAGTAACTGTGTATATTGTCTAAGTCTTGACCTGCAAACCAGAAATAAAAATTTTTAAGCTACGTACAGGGCTCTCAGTGTGAATATTCTGATTCGTTAAAAATATCTATGATGACTAAAACCGAGACTAAAACATTGTAAAAGTCGAGGCGGAAGTGACGTTATCTCGCAAAATTTTTTCGACAACAGCTTACATCGCGTAAACAATGACGTTTGACGGAAAATTATTTTCACTAATCGAACGAGCGCAAAATAATGCATAAAACAGCGTTTGCCGTTATACTTCGATCAACGCAAAGTCTCGAGATAAACAGCAACAAACGAATTCATGTAAAACAGACAGCGATTGAGGAGAAGAGTCACCGGCTTGAGCCGGCTAGTCCTCACCACACTACCTGGCCTCGTCACGACTCGGTCACGAACACTAAAAGGGTGAAAGAAGAAGGAAGTATGAAGGAAGCTATGACTCGAGCCTCAGCAGTCGGAAAGGAGGGGGTAACGCAGTGCGTTCCTAAGCTAATTTAAAAATTTCTACCGCTGAGCTCGGCCGAGCTCGCCTTGGAGCTTGCTGCTGAGCCAATAACGACAAGTTTTGTATTTCAATAAAACACTTATATCGAAAAAAATGTGTGCCTCATACATAATTTTTATTTTTATTTTTTATTGATACTTTTCTACCGAATAAGCGTGGTCCCAAGGTAGAATAAAAATTTAACTAACAGTTCGAAAAATGAAAAAATTTTTTTTACGGACAGTACAGCTTTTCTCGTCTTTTTGTATACACAAACAGTTCGTAGTAAATAGTTATAAAAAATTATTGACAATAAAACAATCTTAATGATCGGCTCAGCAGTCGAAATTTTTAAATTTGCTCAAGAACGCACTGTATTGCCTTCTTCCTATCCGACTGCTCAGGCTCGAGTCCTAGCTTCCTTCTTCTTTCCCCCTTCCTGTGCTCGTGACCGAGTCGTGACGGGGTCAGGTAGCGTGGTGGGGACTAGCCGGTTCAAGCCGGACGGATTTGTTTGGTGCTGTTTATCTCCTTTACGAAGAGAATCCCTGTATGACCTCGCGTATAACCGAGCCTTAACCCCTAATTTTTAAACTACATTACTTCAAGCATTGTTTACTGTCATAAATTTGGTATTACGTACCTCGGAGTTGATGGAAATTTTCGACATTTCTTGGCAATCCTCTTTATTAGCTGTCACGAATATATGGGAACACAGTCTCGAACAAAGCATCTTAAACACTCAGCACATGTAGTTCCGTGTAGTTCAGTACACAACACCCTGGTAGAACGGCCAGGTAGACGATTGCTTCACAAGTTTTCCCCTGTATTAAGACGAACGAAGAGACGAGCGAATGGCACAAAAAACGAGTGAAAAAGCACTAGGCGCAAACTAATAACTAAAAAGTGGTACTATAAGACTGTAATCACAACGTAACTGCATTAAAAAATATCATGTTATGCCTCGTATTATGCGGCTGTGTTAACGGATAACGCGGCACCGGTGACGCTAATCTGGTAAACACTGACGTTAATGCAATTTCATTTTTGTCTAGTTTAAACCACGTTGCCAGCGTTATTCTGATCTCGATTTTGAGAAGCCGAGCATGCGCACTATTAGCCAACCCCAACCGCGTCAACCCGCGCTCGCCGCTCGACCGAACTCGACCAAAGAACGAGCGTTCTTTTGTCAAGTTCGGGCGACCCCCGTTAACTATCAGCTGTTCTGTGTTTACTATTAACTGAACGTTGTAAAGGTTAACTGAAGTTACAGTAAAGTATGGAAGCAATGGAAGTAGACGATTGTTTGATATTTTCGTCTTCTTCTTCATCTTCGTCTTCTAGTTCATCCGATAATGACGAAGTCTAGCTCCTATGTTTATTACATGGCCTAACGAAGAAGAATCTTTGGCCACTGAACAACACAAAATAAACATTGGAGCTACCAATGAAATCTGACATGTTAGATATTATGTCAAATAAATTGCTCTTTGACAGATCAAACAAGTTGGTCACCTCCCTGTATGTCGCAACTTGATGACCAACGAACCATAGATAGCAGTACATTTTTTTTTGGGGTGATGTATGCTTGACATTTTCTAGAAATTATTTAAATGCCTTCTGTATATATATATATATATATATATATATATATACATATATCTACATGTATTATAAAAACTTTAATTTTTAAATTTAATAGAGATAGTACTTACCACTTTTTAAAGGTTTGCAGTAATCAGAATCAACATACCATTGAATTAGCTGATTTACAATATCTCGAGGAAGTCTTAAATGACTTGTAAATTCTGAATCACTAAAACTGTCTATAGTTAATTCAAAATTTGTAGTACAAGTCTTTTCTTTTTTCCCTTCGGCTGCTTCATACTATCGTGTTCGGCACTGTATACTGATTGTAAGGCATGATTTAAAACGTAAATTACGTTTAAATCGCATTAAATCACAGTAAAAAATCACAAAAAAAAATTTCGCCATGTGTTATGAACGGAAAAAAAATTGTCATTTTTAATAGTTCAATTCCATGACATAATGAATAAAATTTCTCACTTAGTACGTGTCTCGAAAACTCCTAACGTGAGGAACAATTTGTGACCTCTTATACAATGCCGAGCCGACTTTGTATCGGTTTTACCCTAAAAAACGATTTTCTGTATAGTAAATTTTATTATAACGTTTTTTTAAACATTTCACTCTTGTTCACTCAAATAATTACTTGTATCAAATTGTTGTGAAAGTACGCATGTCAAATTTTGTACTCGGTTTTGTGTTCCTTGGGTCGGGTATGCCGTGCTATTAGCAATTTTTTACAATAAATAAATTGTTTCTTACTTTTTCACGGTTGAATACTTTTTACCCCCCTTAGCATACAATGTGCAGAATCGGTTTATTTATCACATTATGTATTTATTATTTAAAAAATACTCAAATGATGTATTAAACAGTTGTAAATGGTAGTTCCTACATTCGTAAACAAAGATTCATTGAAATTCCAATTTGAGGAAGGCAAATGTACAAGTTCCCAGTTATGAGAATTAAATAAAATAGAAACAATATTAATGTATCAAAGTAGGGATTTTTTTTTTTAACGTATAAAGCGGTGCAGCGCCATCAACATTTCGTTGTTGCTTAATTATTATCAGATACTGATGTTGCACTATTTTCCTATATTGCTAAGTTTTTATTATATTGCTATAACGTCTTAAGGTGACTAAACTTATATAATTAATTTTAAAGAACATTTATACCTTTTTTATAAGCTACAGTTAATACGTCTGCTTCGAATCCCACGAAAAAAACCGGTGTATAGTTAATTAAGGAATTTTATTCATTATAAAATGTAAAAAAGATGTAACTGATTTTATACATAGCTCCCATCAAAACCCGGGCGATCGAACCATTTCAATTTTCATTAATGTTAGAACATTGAACAAGTAGTTTTCGTATAACTTTTCTATGTAACTTTAATAACGTACGCTTTTTCCGTGTGCTGATGTCACAGAAGTGGGAATGTATGTTTTCTAATATTAATTTAAAAATAGAGAAGCTTAGAATTTGTTATGTAAATTTGTTTTATCCGTATAATGCAGGTCTACAATATGGATTCCGATGACATCAAGAGATAGTCCATTAGCCAAGCGCTCTGGGAATATTTCGGAAAAAAATGTGGATATATTCCCATGGCAATTTTGAAAAGAGCACTTGAAGATAGGTATAGAGCCAATCAATTAGCCATTAGAAAAGTTACGAAACAGATGTTAGAGAAAGACGGATATATCATCACATATATAAGAACAGAGCTGGTACAGAGCTTGAGTCCCGAGGAGATTGTGCGATACCATGGACCAAAATACTGTCGGAACCCAGCTGATTTTACTTTTGAAGATAACGAGCTAGATGCCCTTGAACTTGCGATTCAGAAAATGATCAACGAAAAAAATTTTTTCCCAAATATAGCGTAATGGTTGATATTATTTCCAAAGAAGCACTGAGGCATCATAAATTATTGAATCGTCGTAAGAAAAAAATTACCGTTAGTACCACCGACAATGCTAACGAAAGCACGGATCCGAGTAAATTATCTAATGGGACAATTATGGACAACATTCAAGAAAATGACAAGGAAGTCGAAGGAAAACTAAAGAACGCCATCAACACAATTAATACAGCGCAGGGTAATGACGAAAATCAACTGTCAAACGTTTTTAAGTTGAAAATCGAATTCAATGTCAAAAGCGTCAACTATGAAAATATGAAATCGCACTTAAATCTCAGTAAAACTATGTAAATCACAAAAAAAATTTGCCATGTGTTATAAAAGAAAAAAAAATTGTCATTTTTAATAGTTCAATTCCATGACATAATGAATAAAATTTCTCACTTAGTACGTGTCTCGAAAACTCCTAACGTTAAGAACAATCATGACTTACCATTAATTTTTGAGTTGATTTTATTTAAAAAATAAGTTAAAAATATTGTATTTAATTAAAAAGTTATAGTCCCTATTACACTTAAATCGTAATAATTGCAGTAGCTCATACTTCAAACGCAGTGATAACCATTTAAACAAAAATAAAATTTTAGCCAAGTATTATGCAAGTGGAAATGAATTTTTTTCTTACTTGTTCCAATTTTTGACGTAATGAATCTAATTTATTATTTCGTATATCTCTCAAAGCTTACTAGTGTTGGAAATAATCAAGACTTACCATTGGTATTACTTAAAAAGGAGTCTGATTGTAAGGCATGATTCAAAACGTAAATTGCGTTTAAATCGCATTAAATCGCACTTAAATCTCAGTAAAACCATGTAAATCACAAAAAAATTTTTGCCAATGATAGGAAAAATAATAGTTTTTCTTCTCAATCGTTCGATCCTTAAACATAATGTTCCAAGTTTCTTATTTAGTATGTTCCTTTGAAGTCACTTATAATAACAAGAAGCAAGATAAACCATTGCTGCATTTGAAAAGAGAGTCACGAAAAATGGACGTGTATACATTTTAGGGTATACGCAACTTTTAAAGATTAATGTTTGTCGAAAAGAATTCTTGTTTGAAACAATTTTGTGTTTTTTGGCACACTATTTGCTAATTTTTTTTAGGTATCAACAACTAAGTATGGTGGAAAAAAGCCACACTTAATTTGCAGAGATTGTTTTTTTTTCAAATATTAAAGTAACCAAGTAAAGTGTGATCTACATTAGTAATGAATCACCGTTTAATTGTTGAATAATTTGCAATTTAGGCAAAAGTGCAACTCAAAATCATAGTGTCATTTGAAAGGAGTCATACAGTATTTTGAATTATAAGGCGTTTTGTATGGGTGAATCGCATGCTAACATGACTGTGTGCTCTGCGTACATTCATTCCTAATCATTACCGATTATCTTTGAATTACGGACTGTGGTTGGATTTATCTTTCAAATTACGAACAATTAGGGTTTCTGTGACACATAATTATGCTTACCAAAAATTTTTTTTTTCACTTTGATTTAAAGATGATTTAAAGATTTAATTGTGATTTAAAGCTCTGGAATAGTGATTTAAATCGCCTTAAATCACGTGGATAGCCCAACGCAAAGTGTGTACTTATTATGATCAGGTGCAAGTGGTTCGAGGGAATAATCGACGAGTCGACGCCATACCTAGTTATAAGTAACAACTGTCAACACTTCTAGCATGGCCAAGTATATATAGCTTATAGTATCTAAAACATGACTATAATTCAACCGAAATTGGGGTATAACGATTGATCATTACAATTTGCACAAAACAGCACTAAAATCAGTCCAAAAGTAGTTTTTGTACCTTAATGTAACACATGCGTACCAGGATAATAAAAATGCCGGAAAAATCTACATACGATTTGTCACACATAAGTCGTACTTTTGGCCTATGGCGATAAATCTATTTTTTAATATTCAATGCTCTTTTCATACTTTTGTAGATAATCGAAATTTTTACGCTCTCCTGGTATTAACATTCGTAGAACTACTGAACTGACTTAAAATTTTTAAACAAGTGGCTTCAAGACTTGTCAAGGTTAATAATTAACCTGTAATACATGATTCCATTACTTAATATTTGCCGTGAATATTTATCTTAACGGTTTATATTAACTCATTTTATTTGTTTATCTGAGAAGTAAACTAAAGATGCTATTAAGTGAGGGACACATAAGTATACTAAGTCATTCGTTGAACAGCTGGACCGCAACAACCTGTTTTGTCCCACGGCCTTTTGTATTTAACGTATTAAATGTATAATAATTTTTTTATGAAACAACATGTTCAGATCTTATTATAAACACAGTACGGTTTGAAATTTGGAAATGTATATCACCTTAAACTTTTTTGCAGTACAAGAGAATACTAGGTAATGATTAAGAAAGTCAAATATTATTCTGCTATATGTTCCACAAGACTGAACTAAAAGTCCTAAACTAAGTTTAGACGTCACGTTCGTATCCACCAATTTTTTTGTAATGGGCCCTGCATTGTAGTTTTGCTACTTATTTTTTTTTTTCCTTTTTTTTTTAAGGAAATGAAAATTTTTAAAAGTTTTTTAAGAGCAGTGGCATAAATAACTCAGGTCAAAAGTATGCGCACCTAGAGAGTTGTTGCATGGCTGAAAATTTTAATATTGTAGCTGTGTATAAAAACAAATCAATGCTCAAGAAAAATCGTCTTTTATTTTCAAAATAATAATTTCATTCATTATTTAGCATCTCATTTCGTGATTTTTATTGCAAATTATATTTTACACTTTTTATTGTAAAGAAATAAATGTTAAAATTGGTTGAAGTTGTACACATAAAAATTTGCGTCAGCATATAAATTTTGTAAAAAAAAATAACGTAAATAGTTTTATAATTAGTTAAGTGAAACACTAAGAATTTAAAAAATGTTGGCCTAGTACGCAGACTCGTTATTTCGGTATTTTATCAAAGTTCTCGTACTTTTTATAATAATTAAAAAAATCTACCGTACAATCATTTCTCTCTTACACAATGTATAGTATATAGATTATGTCATAAATCCGTTGTTTTTTTGCTTGGGAATATAAGCTTATTTAATTCTCTCATAAAAATGGGATAGTCTCTTTTTTGCCGAAAAACTTTCCTTAAATTATTGTATTTGTGACTTGATATGTCGCTACAAACATCAAACAGTCATTGGTTTAAAAGTTTACAAAATGAAGTTTGTTAAAATCAACAATAGACGATAAATCAGACCAATATTAAAATAGTCTAATATCACAAAAAAATTGATTTTTATTTCTTTTCAAACATCATCAGAATTTTTCAATTTCTTATCCCGCTGTATGCTAAGTGATTCATTACAGGTGGAAAAGTAGGATATTAAAAAAAAAGTTTCACATTGTTATAAATATTATAACAAAAAAAAACAATCGCATAGCAAGATTAAAAGACAAAGAATTAGTATCAAATGAATTTGAGTAAATAACGTGCATTGTTTAGCCGTGGTAAGGAAGAGGAGGCACGCAACTCACATTCTTCAATGTACGACTCTGCGTTCTTTCTTTATACTTATCAGTATAGTCTTATCAGTTTTCTATCTATTTTTATTTGTGATGCCGTTGCTAATGAAACTTAAAATTTTACGTTTAGAAATATTAGAAAATTTACTGTACAGTCATTTTTTCTTTATACCATGTATGCATGTATGCTATACAGTTAATGTCATGAATCCGTTATTTTCTGCTTGAGTATGTGAATTTTTTCAACTCTTTTATAACAGTGGAATAGTTTTTTATTAGCAAAAAAACTATTCTTATACGACTATATTTGTAAAAAACTTGATATTTTGATACACATATCAAACGGTTACTTGTTTTAAAGTTTACAAGATTAAGTATGTTGAAATCAACCGTAGACGATAAATCAAACCGATATTCAAATAGTTTTGTATCAGTAAGAAATTCGATTTTCATTCCTTATTAAACATGATCAGAATTTTTCAATTTCTTATCCCACTGTATGCTAAGTGATTCATTACAGGTAAAAAAGTGGGATATTGGAAAAAAAAGTTTCACACTGTAATAAATAAAAAAAAAAAAAAAACAATGGCACAGCAAGATTACAAGACAAAGAATTAGTATCAAATGAATTTAAGTAAATAACGTGCATTGTTTAGCCGTGGCAAGGAAAAGGAGTCACGCAACTCACATTCTTCAATGTACGACTCTGCGTTCTTTCTTTATACTTATCAGTATAGTCTTATCAGTTTTCTATCTATTTTTATTTGTGATGCCGTTGCTAATGAAACTTAAAATTTTACGTTTAGAAATATTAGAAAATTTACTGTACAGTCATTTTTTCTTTATACCATGTATGCATGTATGCTATACAGTTAATGTCATGAATCCGTTATTTTCTGCTTGAGTATGTGAATTTTTTCAACTCTTTTATAACAGTGGAATAGTTTTTTATTAGCAAAAAAACTATTCTTATACGACTATATTTGTAAAAAACTTGATATTTTGATACACATATCAAACGGTTACTTGTTTTAAAGTTTACAAGATTAAGTATGTTGAAATCAACCGTAGACGATAAATCAAACCGATATTCAAATAGTTTTGTATCAGTAAGAAATTCGATTTTCATTCCTTATTAAACATGATCAGAATTTTTCAATTTCTTATCCCACTGTATGCTAAGTGATTCATTACAGGTGAAAAAGTGGGATATTGGAAAAAAAAGTTTCACACTGTAATAAATAAAAAAAAAAAAAAAACAATGGCACAGCAAGATTACAAGACAAATTGTTTAGCCGTGGCAAGGAAAAGGAGTCACGCAGCTAACATTCCTTACTTTCAGTACGACTGTTCGTTCTTTCTTTATACTTATCAGTGGTCTTATCAGTTTTCTATCTATTTTTATTTGTGACGCCGTTGCTAAGGTAACTCAAAGCTATACGTTTAGAAATATAAGAAAATGTGCTTAATCAAATCCGCATACGGTTTTGCCACCGCATAGAAACATTATCTAATATGTTTAACTGATTAAATTTTATAAATTTTTTTTTCATTTATATTTAGGAGTATTTTGACGATTTCGTAACATTGCTCAAGTCATACTTTAGAACTTCTTAAGAATACCTCTTTATTGATTGAAAGTCAGGATCACACATATCACACAGGTAGTCGTTTATTGCAACGTCGCTTTGCGTGTGTGGACTAATGACAACTTGTTTCACAAGCCGTAAAGTTTGAATTCTGCTGTCGCTTAATTAAAAATTTACAAAAAAATGGTCTTAATTATGTTCAGTATTTGTCGTTGCTATAGTTATTTATAATTATATTTTGAATTTATCTGGTTATGGTCCTTTTTTGTACTTAAAGGCAAAAAATAATTTTAAGAATTTAAATTTCGTGGACTACAAAAATTAAGCAACATCGGCACATAAACACTATTTCAGCGTAATTACTGCAACCTAGCAGTACGAGTGAAATAGGGCATAGATTAAAGAATAGTACTAACCCCCCCCCTTTCATAAGCATCGAGAGGCGAGAGAGATGGGCATAGGTAGCGTTAGTATATAAGCATTTGTATTGTCCCAGAACGGCCTTGCGCCTGGCAGTCGGGCATAAGCTCTATTTGAGGCGGCCACGAAGAAGATGGTAAAGTAAGTATATAAATCTAATATACGTGTTTTTGACCGTTTTTTCCCATTAGAACTTTTTTATCCTTTATACATTGCATATTTCATCCAATAAAGTAATCTGTTTACAGTTTAAATGTACCATTTAACATTGTAAAGCTCGATTGCACATAAATGGGAAATCTTTTTAACTCATTGACTCCACACACTCCCTTCATAAAAAGTGATCGACAAAAAACTAATGATAACAATTAATAGAAATTAAAAAAAAAAAAAAAAAAAAAAGAAGAACATGGAATTTACTAACAAAATTTTTTTGATTTCTCTTGCAATTTTACAGGTTAGATGACGGACACGGACAAAAAATATGTTTGCCGGTTGGCTGTTGACGGGCTCCTAGGGCTTAGCACCTAAAACACTAAAACCTCCGCCGGGAGTCCTGGACTTGAGCAGCTTGGCATCCAGTCACGTGTTCACCAGACACCTGTTATTGGCAGAATTACGGTATGGTGCTTACATCAAGTCAAGCGAGGTGGCGAGCTTACCACCGCTAATTATTCATTATTATTCATAACTAAAATAAGTATAGAAAATGTGTGAAACGCGTGCCCTTCCCGTGGCCTTAACGGAGGGTGCACACACATTCCTATATAAAAAGACATAAGACAACATTTGACATTGTCTATAAAGTTAAGTATATTCTTCAAAATGAAGAATAGTTGCAGTAAATCGCACGAGGCACTGCGTACGATTGAAAAAAAAATGCGAGCCATGAGAGAGAAGAGCGGCAAGAGACAGAAAGGGAGCACCACGACGCTCGTTGACTTTTTTAGTTGTATTTGATATTGCGCGAGGGACGAAAATGTTCTCACCTCGGGTAGAAACACAAGTTGTAGTTTCTGCCCTATAGGTGAGACGAAACGTGAAAGGAACCTTCGTCAGATGCTATTTTGATGTCGCGATGTTGATAATGCAGTAAAAAATTATCTCTTCAATTAACTCATCGTTACTACGTGAATGAGTCACATACAGCGGCATCAAGAGAGCAGCAATGTATACGCACTTTTACATACTTGTAGATTTGTGAGGTTTTTTCGTTTAGTTGGACACTGCAGCACAACTCACATCTTCCTGTCCCCGAGTAAGGCCCCGTAATGTACGGACCCTCTCTTTGTTAACAATCGCTTGAGAGCTATCCTTTGATCACCTCCGATTCTTCGATTTCACTTATGTGTCGACATTTCCCATACCCACCCTCACTCACCTCACTCTTTGCAATAACGTTGTTTAACAATAATTAAATATAAATATTTTCACATAAGATAGCAAGATTTCAAGAAATTACATTGAAATGGTTTACTACAGGTCTCATGAGGGTTCAATTAGTACAAAACAACTCTTAAAATTTGAATTTTCGTACTCTCAAAAATAGATTAACCAACATAACTGGTGAATTCGTGAAATATACATTTGATTATAGACTAAATCACATAATTATTATTAATTTATTTTTGATATCACGAAAATTCCAATGTTAAGGGTAATTTTGTATTGTTCCAACCCTTGCACAGCTTAATATTTGTTTCATGATGTATTGCACAACAATGGTAGTAATAAGCTCGTTTTCAATCATCTTACAAACAATTAATGACGATCTGAGCAGAAGTATAATAGTGCGAAAAAAAACATATGCTTGTATATCAATTGTGGGTGTAGTTTTGGGTTTATTCAACCCTTGTGTATCCTTGCAGTGGTGTTATCGCACTTTTTGTTACAAAGAATAGGTCAATTATTTATTAGAAGTAATATATTGCAAACTTTATGGAACATACTTCACTTGACCTTAAAAACACGTAAATTAACTCTTGTAGGGGTTGTTTTGTTTAATATTTTTCCTTCTACACCATAATATCATACAATCATTTTTCATTATACCTAATTCGTGGTTTATTTTTACTCAGCAAAAACTATAATAATTTCTTACAACGTCAAAAAAGTACTATATATTTGACACATATATCACTAAAAATTACAATTTTGGGGTAAGTTTTAAAATTTTTTAATCCTTGTAACACTAAGCGGTACTTTTCCCAGCACTTGCTCCCAACATAACTGGTAAATTTATGAAATATGAAATAAATTATAAATGAAATTACAAATCTATTATCAATTTATTTTTGACATTACAAAAATTCAAATTTTAGGGGTAGTTTTGTATCATTCCAACCCTTGCACAGCTTAACATTTGTTTCATGATGTATTGCACAACAACGGTAGTAATAAGCTCGTTTTCAATCATCTTACAAACGATTACTAAAATCTCAAAATTAGTTACGAAACGTGTTTCAGGTTAGTAGGGATTCCTCTGGGAAATTTCAGTAATTTTTCCAAGCAGCCTCACGAAAAAAATGGGCTAATATATTTCATTTTCTTTTTTTTTTCGTAATCATGGCAGATTTTATAGTTGGTTATTATTATTAACTTCCTGACGTAAGTAAATCGTTCGCAAATAGTATATCACTGATTTATTCAATAAATTGGATGATAAAATGTTTATGAAGAAACTTAAGATTTTTGAAAATGACGGTTTAAATTAGATAAATGCATGAGTGAAATATTCAACAGTTCGTAGCTCTTCATCCATAGGTTTTATTCGTTGGTTCGAGACAAAGCCGTCGTGCGAGCAACGGCAATCTTATGAGTTTTTTTGTTACTTAATAAATTTTTAAAATAAGTACACAACGTTTATTCATTTTTTTAAATATCTTTTTTTATTAAAAAATTAACAAGTTATCGATAATTTCCAAAAGTTTTCTTACTTCAAACTCTCTTATAAGTACAATGTGATCTATAATAGTAAGAAAAGAGTATGGCAATTCGACCATACTTTAATGAAAATTAAGACGAGACTATATAAAACTAGACGAGAAAATTATTTTTTAAGTTTCTCCTTCGAGTATGATACACTGACATGGTCACTTCTCATACCAATGACATTTAATGATAATGTAATAAGAAAATTAAAACTTGTCTACATTCACATCTCCTATTTTTGTTTGATAAATTCAATCAATAAATAATAAATTTACATTGGGCAGCTTGTGAAGGGCTGTTTTTAGCATGTTTGGCTTCCGTTTAAAGTACGGCGCTCTCTTTGATTTTAACAAATCACTTGGAGTTTCCGATTCCGTCCTACTTTCTCGATCTCATTTTTTGTGACGGCGTCTCCGACACACACGCTCACGCGCCTTGCTCCCTGTCTCTTTTTCTCTCTCTTCCACCCCCTCCCTCGCTATTTATCACAAGATTCTTACAAACTTTTGTATATTTTGTTTTAAATGTGTGTGATGGACACTATCTTCTTTTATTTATCAATGCTTTGGGGTAAAAAATCATCTTACAAACAATTTATGACGATCTAAGCAGAAATATAATAGTGCGAAAAAAAACATATGCTTGTTTATCAATTGTGGGCGTAGTTTTGGGTTTATTCAACCCTTGTGTATCCTTGCAGTGGTGTTATCGCACTTTTTGTTACAAAGATTAGGTCAATTATTTATTAGAAGTAATATATTGCAAACTTTATGGAACATACTTCACTTGACCTTAAAAACACGTAAATTAACTCTTGTAGGGGTTGTTTTGTTTAATATTTTTCCTTCTACACCATAATATCATACAATCATTTTTCATTATACCTAATTCGTGGTTTATTTTTACTCAGCAAAAACTATAATAATTTCTTACAACGTCAAAAAAGTACTATATATTTGACACATATATCACTAAAAATTACAATTTTGGGGTAAGTTTTAAAATTTTTTAATCCTTGTAACACTAAGCGGTACTTTTCCCAGCACTTGCTCCCAACATAAGTGGTAAATTTATGAAATATGAAATAAATTATAAATGAAATTACAAATCTATTATCAATTTATTTTTGATATTACAAAAATTCAAATTTTAGGGGTAGTTTTGTATTATTCCAACCTTTGCACAGCTTAATATTTGTTTCATGATGAATTGCACGATGATGGTCGTAATAAACTTGTTTTCAATCATCTTACAAACAATTAATGACGATCTGAGCAGAATTATAATAGTGCGAAAAAAAACATATGCTTGTATATCAATTGTGGGGGTAGTTTTGGGTTTATTCAACCCTTGTGTATCCTTGCAGTGGTGTTATCGCACTTTTTGTTACAAAGAATAGGTCAATTATTTATTAGATGTAATATATTTTAAACTTTATGGAACATACTTCACTTGACCTTAAAAACACGTAAATTAACTCTTGTAGGGGTTGTTTTGTTTAATATTTTCCCTTCTACACCATAATATCATACAATCATTTTTCATTATACCTAATTCGTGGTTTATTTCTACTCAGCAAAGTCTATAATGATTTCTTACAACGTCAGAAAAGTATTATATATTTGACACAAATATCTCCAAAAATTACAATTTTGGGGTAAGTTTTAAAATTTTTCAATCCTTATAACGCTAAACGGTACTTTTTCTAGCACTTGCTCCCAACATAACTGGTAAATTTATGAAATATGAAATAAATTATAAATGAAATTACAAAATTATTATCAATTTATTTTTGACATTACAAAAATTCAAATTTTAGGGGTAGTTTTGTATCATTCCAACCCTTGCACAGCTTAACATTTGTTTCATGATGTATTGCACAACAACGGTAGTAATAAGCTCGTTTTCAATCATCTTACAAACGATTACTAAAATCTCAAAATTAGTTACGAAACGTGTTTCAGGTTAGTAGGGATTCCTCTGGGAAATTTCAGTAATTTTTCCAAGCAGCCTCACGAAAAAAATGGGCTAATATATTTCATTTTCTTTTTTTTTTCGTAATCATGGCAGATTTTATAGTTGGTTATTGTTATTAACTTCCTGACGTAAGTAAATCGTTCGCAAATAGTATATCACTGATTTATTCAATAAATTGGATGATAAAATGTTTATGAAGAAACTTAAGATTTTTGAAAGTGACGGTTTAAATTAGATAAATGCATGAGTGAAATATTCAATAGTTCTTGGCTCCTTATCCATAGGTTTTATTCGTAAGTTCGAGACAAAGCCGTCGTGCGAGCAACGTCAATCTTATGAGATTTTTTGTTACTTAATAAATTTTTGAAATAAGTACACAACATTCATTAATTTTTTTAAATATCTTTTTTTATTAAAAAATTAACAAGTTATTGATAGTTTCGAAAAGTTTTCTTACTCCAAACTCTCTTATAAGTACAATGTGATCTATAATAGTGAGAAAAGAGTATGGCAATTCGACCATACTTCAATCAAAATTAAGACGAGACTATATAAAACTAGACGAGAAAATTTTTTTTCAAGTTTCTCCTCCGAGTATGATACACTGACATGGTCACTTCTCATACCAATAACATTAAATTATAATGTAATAAGAAAATTAAAACTTGTCTACATTCACATCTCTTATTTTTGTTTGATTAATTCAATCAATGAATAATAAATTTACATTGGGCAGCTTGTGAAGGGCTGATTTAGCAAGTTTGGCTTCCGTTTAAAGTACGGCGCTCTCTTTGATTTTAACAAATCACTTGGAGTTTCCGATTCCGTCCTACTTTCTCGATCTCATTTTTTGTGACGGCGTCTCCGACACACACGCTCACGCGCCTTGCTCCCTGTCTCTTTTTCTCTCTCTTCCACCCCCTCCCTCGCTATTTATCACAAGATTCTTACAAACTTTTGTATATTTTGTTTTAAATGTGTGTGATGGACACTATCTTCTTTTATTTATCAATTCTTTGGGGTTGAAGATCATCTTACAAACAATTTATGACGATCTAAGCAGAAATATAATAGTGCGAAAAAAAACATATGCTTGTTTATCAATTGTGGGCGTAGTTTTGGGTTTATTCAACCCTTGTGTATCCTTGCAGTGGTGTTATCGCACTTTTTGTTACAAAGATTAGGTCAATTATTTATTAGAAGTAATATATTGCAAACTTTATGGAACATACTTCACTTGACCTTAAAAACACGTAAATTAACTCTTGTAGGGGTTGTTTTGTTTAATATTTTTCCTTCTACACCATAATATCATACAATCATTTTTCATTATACCTAATTCGTGGTTTATTTTTACTCAGCAAAAACTATAATAATTTCTTACAACGTCAAAAAAGTACTATATATTTGACACATATATCACTAAAAATTACAATTTTGGGGTAAGTTTTAAAATTTTTTAATCCTTATAACGCTAAGCGGTACTTTTCCCAGCACTTGCTCCAAACATAACTGGTAAATTTATGAAATATGAAATATATTATAAATGAAATTACAAATCTATTATCAATTTATTTTTGATATTACAAAAATTCAAATTTTAGGGGTAGTTTTGTATTATTCCAACCTTTGCACAGCTTAATATTTGTTTCATGATGAATTGCACGACGATGGTCGTAATAAACATGTTTTCAATCATCTTACAAACAATTAATGACGATCTGAGCAGAATTATAATAGTGCGAAAAAAAACATATGCTTGTATATCAATTGTGGGGGTAGTTTTGGGTTTATTCAACCCTTGTGTATCCTTGCAGTGGTGTTATCGCACTTTTTGTTACAAAGAATAGGTCAATTATTTATTAGATGTAATATATTTTAAACTTTATAGAACATACTTCACTTGACCTTAAAAACACGTAAATTAACTCTTGTAGGGGTTGTTTTGTTTAATATTTTCCCTTCTACACCATAATATCATACAATCATTTTTCATTATACCTAATTCGTGGTTTATTTCTACTCAGCAAAGTCTATAATGATTTCTTACAACGTCAGAAAAGTATTATATATTTGACACAAATATCACTAAAAATTACAATTTTGGGGCAAGTTTTAAAATTTTTTAATCCTTGTAACACTAAGCAGTACTTTTCCCAGCACTTGCTCCCAACATAACTGGTAAATTTATGAAATATGAAATAAATTATAAATGAAATTACAAAATTATTATCAATTTATTTTTGACATTACAAAAATCCAAATTTTAGGGGTAGTTTTGTATCATTCCAACCCTTGCACAGCTCAATATTTGTTTTATAATGAATCGCACAACAATGGTAGTAATAAGCTCGTTTTCAATCATCTTACAAACGATTACCAGAAACTCAAAATTAGTTACGAAACGTGTTTCAGGTTAGTAGGGATTCCTCTGGGAAATTTCAGTAATTTTTCCAAGCAGCCTCATGAAAACAATGGGCTAATGTATTTCATTTTCTTTTTTTTTTCGTAATCATGGCAGATTTTATAGATGGTTATTATTATTAACTTCCTGACGTAAGTAAATCGTTCGCAAATAATATATCACTGATTTATTCAATAAATTGGATGATAAAATGTTTATGAAGAAACTTAAGATTTTTGAAAGTGACGGTTCAAATTAGATAAATGCATGAGTGAAATATTCAATAGTTCTTGGCTCTTTATCCATAGGTTTTATTCGTAAGTTCGAGACAAAGCCGTCGTGCGAGCAACGTCAATCTTATGAGTTTTTTTGTTACTTAATAAATTTTTGAAATAAGTACACAACATTCATTAATTTTTTTAAATATCTTTTTTTATTAAAAAATTAACAAGTTATTGATAGTTTCGAAAAGTTTTCTTACTCCAAACTCTCTTATAAGTACAATGTGATCTATAATAGTGAGAAAAGAGTATGGCAATTCGACCATACTTCAATCAAAATTAAGACGAGACTATATAAAACTAGACGAGAAAATTTTTTTTCAAGTTTCTCCTCCGAGTATGATACACTGACATGGTCACTTCTCATACCAATAACATTAAATTATAATGTAATAAGAAAATTAAAACTTGTCTACATTCACATCTCTTATTTTTGTTTGATTAATTCAATCAATGAATAATAAATTTACATTGGGCAGCTTGTGAAGGGCTGATTTAGCAAGTTTGGCTTCCGTTTAAAGTACGGCGCTCTCTTTGATTTTAACAAATCACTTGGAGTTTCCGATTCCGTCCTACTTTCTCGATCTCATTTTTTGTGACGGCGTCTCCGACACACACGCTCACGCGCCTTGCTCCCTGTCTCTCTTTCTCTCTCTTCCACCCCCTCCCTCGCTATTTATCACAAGATTCTTACAAACTTTTGTATATTTTGTTTTAAATGTGTGTGATGGACACTATCTTCTTTTATTTATCAATTCTTTGGCGTTGAAGATCATCTTACAAACAATTAATGACGATCTGAGCAGAAGTATAATAGTGCGAAAAAAAACATATGCTTGTTTATCAATTGTGGGCGTAGTTTTGGATTTATTCAACCCTTGTGTATCCTTGCAGTGGTGTTATCGCACTTTTTGTTACAAAGAATAGGTCAATTATTTATTAGATGTAATATATTTCAAACTTTATGGAACATACTTCACTTGACCTTAAAAACACGTAAATTAACTCTTGTAGGGGTTGTTTTGTTTAATATTTTCCCTTCTACACCATAATATCATACAATCATTTTACATTATACCTGATTCGTGGTTTATTTCTACTCAGCAAAGTCTATAATAATTTCTTACTACGTCAAAAAAGTATTATATATTTGACACAAATATCTCTAGAAATTACAATTTTGGGGTAAGTTTTAAAATTTTTCAATCCTTGTAACGCTAAACGGTACTTTTTCCAGCACTTGCTCCCAACATAACTGGTAAATTTATGAAATATGAAATAAATTATAAATGAAATTACAAAATTATTATCAATTTATTTTTGACATTACAAAAATTCAAATTTTAGGGGTAGTTTTGTATCATTCCAACCCTTGCACAGCTTAACATTTGTTTCATGATGTATTGCACAACAACGGTAGTAATAAGCTCGTTTTCAATCATCTTACAAA
Source organism: Copidosoma floridanum (assembly GCF_036245765.1). Classification (NCBI taxonomy): domain Eukaryota; kingdom Metazoa; phylum Arthropoda; class Insecta; order Hymenoptera; family Encyrtidae; genus Copidosoma; species Copidosoma floridanum. The sequence continues at coordinate 1,876,110 of NW_028321897.1, read as the reverse complement.
CGATTACTAGAATCTCAAAATTAGTTACGAAACGTGTTTCAGGTTAGTAGGGATTTCTCTGGGAAATTTCAGTAATTTTTCCAAGCAGCCTCACGAAAACAATGGGCTAATGTATTTCATTTTCTTTTTTTTTTCGTAATCATGGCAGATTTTATAGTTGGTTATTGTTATTAACTTCCTGACGTAAGTAAATCGTTCGCAAATAATATATCACTGATTTATTCAATAAATTGGATGATAAAATGTTTATGAAGAAACTTAAGATTTTTGAAAATGACGGTTTAAATTAGATAAATGCATGAGTGAAATATTCAATAGTTCTTAGCTCTTCATCCATAGGTTTTATTCGTTGGTTCGAGACAAAGCCGTCGTGCGAGCAACGGCAATCTTATGAGTTTTTTTGTTACTTAATAAATTTTTAAAATAAAAACACAACATTTATTCATTTTTTTAAATATCTTTTTTTATTAAAAAATTAACAAGTTATCGATAGTTTCGAAAAGTTTTCTTACTTCAAACTCTCTTATAAGTACAATGTGATCTATAATAGTAAGAAAAGAGTATGGCAATTCGACCATACTTTAATGAAAATTAAGACGAGACTATATAAAACTAGACGAGAAAATTATTTTTTAAGTTTCTCCTTCGAGTATGATACACTGACATGGTCACTTCTCATACCAATAACATTTAATTTTAATGTAATAAGAAAATTAAAACTTGTCTACATTCACATCTCTTATTTTCGTTTGATAAATTCAATCAATAAATAATAAATTTACATTGGGCAGCTTGTGAAGGGCTGATTTAGCAAGTTTGGCTTCCGTTTAAAGTACGGCGCTCTCTTTGATTTTAACAAATCACTTGGAGTTTCCGATTCCGTCCTACTTTCTCGATCTCATTTTTTGTGACGGCGTCTCCGACACACACGCTCACGCGCCTTGCTCCCTGTCTCTTTTTCTCTCTCTTCCACCCCCTCCCTCGCTATTTATCACAAGATTCTTACAAACTTTTGTATATTTTGTTTTAAATGTGTGTGATGGACACTATCCTCTTTTTATTTATCAATTCTTAGGGGTTGAAGATCATCTTACAAACAATTAATGACGATCTGAGCAGAAGTATAATAGTGCGAAAAAAAACATATGCTTGTTTATCAATTGTGGGCGTAGTTTTGGGTTTATTCAACCCTTGTGTATCCTTGCAGTGGTGTTATCGCACTTTTTGTTACAAAGAATAGGTCAATTATTTATTAGAAGTAATATATTGCAAACTTTATGGAACATACTTCACTTGACCTTAAAAACACGTAAATTAACTCTTGTAGGGGTTGTTTTGTTTAATATTTTCCCTTCTACATTATAATATCATACAATCATTTTTCATTATACCTAATTCGTGGTTTATTTCTACTCAGCAAAGTCTATAATGATTTCTTACAACGTAAGAAAGCGGTACTTCTTCCCGCACTTGCTTACATCATACCTGGAAAATTTATGAAATATAAAATTAATTATAAGTGAAATTACATAATTATTTGTAATTTATTTTTTACAGTACAAAAGTTCAAATTTTAGGGGAAGTTTTGTATCAATCCTTATGAGACCTATAATATCTCATTTTAATATTATTTTTAAAAATCTTGCTATCTTATTAAAAAATGTTCTTATTTAATTATTGTTAAGTCTTTATTGAGTAAGTTAGATGAAACTATGTCTCATTTCTACCGTTTTTTTAATTTTTAAGGGTAGTTTCAACCCCCTCCACACTCTTTTTTGGGTCAAGACCATTTTCCTGGTATTCCTTGTACATTCACCTGTAACATCGGTGTATCCATATTAATTTTTTTTCCTTGCTTCAAAACTTACCGTACCGACTTTAGAACACTAAACGCAGGGGCCAATGTGTATCTGCAAAGAGGTGAATCACCTACAAGAATGCTCGTAGCTAAGGTATTACGACCATGCATGACTCACATATATGCACACTGGCCCATGCTGACCGGAAAAGAAATCAAATGAAATACTTTTCCAACTGTAAAATAATAAAATAACTTTAAAGAACTAATAGATGCAAAAGGTTAACGGGGAACAGCTGCGCTGAGGTTTAATATTAGATATTATTATACATAGATCGAGTTTAAAAACTAGAATAACCTAGAGTAAAGACCCATAGGCTAAGCGAGAATAGCAGCAAATGTTAAAATTATTACACATGGCTAATACAACCTGTACACGCTACACCATTAGCCAGCAACAATAGTACATAAACTTACAAAAGCAATCTTGTCGACTTTCAAGGAATCATCTGATTTTTACCATTTATGTTCGCAGGCTCATGGTTTACTGTACAACCCTTCTGTGTCGCGTTAACAATTTCATAAACATACTGCGATAGCCTAAATTGTAATCTTGTTAAAAAACTGTCATGGTTTCAAATGTAAAGGACAACGGGAAAGTCATAACACTTCCCCTTTTCTTGACGCAGAGATGTCGAGAGAGAGTCCGTACTCTTGCCCCCAACACGGGTAACGGAATTCCCGATTCCCCAGGGCACCCTGAGCTGACTTTCTCTCCTACGACAAGCAGAGAAAATCATAGTTGACCAAATGCTACTAACATTTTGAAATACATTCACAACTAACAATGAATGGAAACTATCGGTAAATCTAAGTAAGTTAACAATATAATAGTTTGCGACGAGCCCCCACTACTATTTCTATAGATGTACGTGTTTCAACCAAAGAAACCGCTGTAGTTAATTAATCATTCATGATTATTTATTAGTCCGATCAATGCTCACGTGTACAGCAGAAAACATAGCAATTATTATAGTTATTAATATCCAAATTTAACTACTACTAAGACTATTATTAATATCATGAGATGCTGAACATCTATTCAATCAAACCTAAATATTAAGCAATTTTCACCGCTCTTTTTCCATTGGGCTCGATTGAATGGGTGAACAATGGTTACTATTTGTTAATAATGATAATACCACATTTTAATGTTAATATTAAGTTATGATAAAATCTTGTAACTTTTTGATGTAAAAGAGAAAGGAAGGGCACGAGTAAGTGAATCACATTCCCTTCTCTTGACGCATAGAGGAGAACAAGCCGGATGTGGGATGTGCCAATTTCTGAGTGGCTAAACTAGAGCAGTTCTAGCCAATTAGATTTTCGGCTATTGTCTTTTCTTCAAAATTTTCCCCCGGCAAGTTTTCCTGCGTTTTTCGAGCCAGCGCGTGACCAAGGTCCGCTTTCTCGCAATAAAAAGGCCCAGAGGCCCAGAGGAAAATCAGTTCGGAGTTCGACTCAACTCGACTCGGCTCGGCGATAGCCCTTCAAAGTGGACTAAGTGGTAAGAGTTCGCCTCTGCTACAACCTAGTCTACTATGAAGCGAGGACACAGTCGAATTTTGTTGTCACCCTCGAACGATCAACTGGTAACCGAGTCCGCCTCTACTGCCACTTGATTTTCTTCGAGCGCGGTTTCTGTCTACGCTGGTTCAACGCCTGTACCAAGTTTTCCCTTTTAAATAAAAGTAAGTGGCAAGTGATCGAATTTCTCAAGATTCTTTCTTCCTACCAAGTGTTTCTTTTTAAGCGAACGCCATTACTCGCTGTAATATGAGTACCCGTGGATCACCGGGAAAAATCAAGCGTTTTTGCGAACGCCATTACTCGCCATACTATTGGCACCCATCGGTCACCGGGAATATTAAATTAGCCACGCGTATACCATTGCTCTCTGCAGTAGTAATACCATCAGAATAACAAAGTCCGATCGAATTAAAGCAAATACTCATCACGATATTAGTGTGTTAAAGTTACACTGTTAGAAAAATATGTATTAAATTTAATATTTATGTATTGGAAGCAAGTTTCATAAACCAGTTTTGAGGTTTAAAAACACAATATTGAAATTTAATAAATAGTTTATGAGTTTAATACCAATAGAATATCGTAATTTTAAGAACTATATCTAAAAAATTAATAAAAAAGAGTATTAATTATTTAGGTATCAATATGTAAAAGTAATAATCATTTGTATAGTAGTTAAAAAACATATCTTTTAAAATAAAGATGTAGGTGTTTAAAAAAAATTATTAAAATATTATTAATATTTATGAAAAAAATTTCCTTACGTTTATTATTAATGCAATTTTGTTGATAGCTGTAAACGTATGGACACTTAAGTATTTCTTATGTATTTATGTATTATGCATTTAAATAAGTCATGATTGTCGAGAATTTCTTAATTTTTCAAGTATTCATTATGCATTGTACTATATATGTATGTATACGCATACAATTAGTTATAAAATTCGCATTTGATTATTTATAATAATATGAAAATACCAATATCATGACTGAAACAGAAACAAGCGGTGGATTAATATTTGTCGTAGCGGGGTCTTGAACCCCTGATCTCTTGCGCCGTAGTCCAGTACCTTAGCAGCTCACCTAAACTTGAACATGAGCGAGGAAGACAAAAACTTGTACACATATAATCAAGTTTCATTACTTTTAAAATTAATAACTGTATTGCAATCATTCCAAAGAGATATTGACAATTATGTTTTAATAAATTACTACTTAAACACCAATGTTGCCAAAATTTAATACGTTCATCCATAAAAATATAAAAATCCACTTAATGTTCAAATGTTTTTTTTTATTAATTTTTCTGTGTCTTGATATTTTTAAGTTAGTAAAAAATTAAAATTTATTAAATTTTACGTTCGAAGTATAGATATTTTTATAAATGTCAATAATCGGTAGCCAAATTTCATTTTCAGTTAAGTTTCATCGATTTTAATACATACTTTTATCAAGTTTCAATAAGTTCCTCTAAAAAATGTATAATATCCTGTATTAAATTATTTTAAGTAACTAAATTATGAAACTTGTATTAGAAGTGTCTCTTAAATATCTTTTAAATTTAAGAACTTTTTTAATAATAAATAAATTTTTTTATGAATGTTGATAATCGGTAGACAAATTTCATTTTCAGTTAAGTTTGATTGATTTAAATACATGCTTTTATCAACTTTCATAAGCTTCTCTAAAAAATTTATAATATCCTATTTTTAAATTATTTTCAGTTACTTAATTATGAAACTTCAGTTACAAGTGTCTTTTAAATATCTCTTAAATTTAAGAACTTTTTTAATAATAAATATAATTTTTTATGAATGTTAATAATCGGTAACCAAATTTTATTTTCAGTTGAGTTTCATTGATTTTAGTACATGCTTTTATTAACTTTCATAAGCTTCTCTAAAAAATTTACAATATTGTATATTAAATTATTTTCAGTTACATAATTATGAAACTTAAGATACAAATGTCTCTTAAATATCTCTTAAATTTAAGAATTTTTTAACAGTGTAGATCGCGAGTTAACACGCCTTTTCCACGCACGATACCCTTATTCGTGACGGTGCTGACAGTTTTTAGATCGCGAACGAGATATACGCCGCTCCTGTTAAAAGCGAGCCGCGAGCAAGTGCATCGGAACATTGCTTAGTAGTCGGTCTTAGTCGCGTGAAAGCAGTCGTAGCCCTTTTCGAGTACCGCGTCGTTGAGTTAAACTACCCCTTTAACCCCGCGTCCCACCTACGCGCCCAGTGTGAGTCCCGAGCTATTAAGCGAAAGCTTAGGCTCGAATAGTACGTTGCGCCGACGTAACACACCTACAATTTCAAAAATAAATCATGTCGATCGGTCCACAGCAGCGGGCGCAGTTTTATTTATGTACAAAACTCCGTTTCGCCGCATTGTGCGCCGTCACGAAAAATCAGATCGAGAACTCCAAGTGATTTGTTAAAATCAAAGAGAGCGCCGTACTTTAAACGGGAGCCAAACTTCGGGGAGGAAGGTGTTAGTGTGTGCTGCATGAATGTCTACCCAAAAACGAAAGGCCTCACAATAGCAAGTTGTGAAGGTGCGTATTTTACATCGCTGTTCACTTGATGTCCCTGTATGTCATTCACGCAGTAACTGGCAAATAATTGTAAGAGAAAGCAAATCAAAATGGCATCTGATGAACATTTGTTTTGCGTTAAAAAAAAAAAAAAAGAAACAAAAATTAGTTAATTTGTAAATAAACAAATATTAATAATTGTAAATGAATTGATCAATAATTGAATGAGCAAATCGTGGAGAGATATAATAGTGAGACAGTGAGATGAATGTGTGAGTGTACGACTCATGTTCTAATTTTCATAGTTATCGTGTGCAACGAAATGTAATAGCTATTTTAAGAAAAGGGGACCGCTGTGTCAAAAAATGATAGCCGATTAATCTCGAAATGCACTGTCGCCAACAACAGCCCTTCGCAAGCTGCCCAATGTAAATTTATTATATATTGATTGAATGTATCAAACAAAAATAAGAGATGTGAATGTAGACAAGTTTTAATTTTCTTATTACATTATCATTTAATGTTATTGGTATGAGAAGTGACCATGTCAGTGTATCATACTCGGAGGAGAAACTTGAAAAAAAATTTTCTCGTCTAGTTTTATATAGTCTCGTCTTAATTTTAATCAAAGTATGGTCGAATTGCCATACTCTTTTCTCACTATTATAGATCACATTGTACTTATAAGAGAGTTTGGAGTAAGAAAACTTTTCGAAACTATCGATAACTTGTCAATTTTTTAATAAAAAGAGATATGTAAAAATATGTATAAATGTTGTGTACTTATTTCAAAAATTTATCAAGTAACAAAAATACTCATAAGATTGCCGTTGCTCGCACGACGGCTTTGTCTCGAACTTACAAATAAAACCTATGGATGAAGAGCCAAGAAGTAAATAATATTTTACCCACGCAATTATCTATTTCACATCATCATTTAAAAAAATTTTTAGTTTCTTCATAATCATTTTATCATCCAATTTATTAGAAAAATTAGTTATGTACTATTTTTGTACGATTGACTTACGTCAGGCAGTTAATAATAATAACCAACTATAAAGTCTTCCATAATTACGGAAAAAGAAGAAGAAAAAATAGTACATTAGCCAATTGTGTTCGCGAGGCTGCTTGGAAAAATTGCCTAAAATTTCCAAAGGAATCCCTTCTAACCTGAAACACGTTTCGTAGTTGTGGTAATTATACTTGACGATGATGAAAGTCGGAGCGTTTCTCGAAACGCAACTCTGTCAAACAAATCTGAGCTCATGTAAGTATACGTATACGCGTACACGCGTCCCTGATTCTCGCGAAGCGTTTTAACGCGTGATAATCTGCAGAGAGACTATAACGTGGTCGAGCCGTCGATGCAGAATTGCAACGAAAACTCGTCCCATCGAGTGCACCTAAGCATCGCGAGAATTTGGCCCAAGACGCCAAGTAGCCGATCGAAAACATCGAGGTATCGGCCATAACGGTGACCCGTAGAGTCGGTCCGAAAGACGGAATCATCGGCACTATCCGCTCGTGAGTTGATAAAACCAATTGTCCCCCAAATCTCGAAATGAGCTGAGAAAAATCCCTCACATTTCAGCGGAGCGCTCATGGCTTGCACCCGATCGGCTCCACCCCCAGACCTGCCGAGCCTATAGGCGGATCGAGAACCGGGGACCCGCCCCACTATGAGTCCCGGAAACCTTTCACCTGTTGAGCCGTGACATCGTCATCCGCGACACCTCACGCTGGGCGTGCGTTTTCTTCGACGTCGTCTTGCTTGTTTTGAGTCTTCTGTACACCGGGAGCGCGCTCACCTTCACCCAGCGCTCGGAGACAAAATATTTTTTCCGAGGATGCAAGGTTTAAGTTGGTAGCACCTTGTATTTCCGATTCCAGTTCCCAAGTCCAAACCGCTCCCGTTCTAAAGCGCGAGAATTTGAATTACAATTTATAGACACTTGAAAAAAAAAAATGTATAATCATAGGGAAGCCAGTGCAAATTGCATTAGAGAGCAGTAATGTATAATTTATAAATATATTTGTATAATTACTAATACATAACCTAATATTCGATTTCAATGAGGCTCTTTTACCGTCAAGCTTGAATCAGATGGCGCCAGGGCACGTCGCGGCTGTCATGGCCGTTGCACTTACACACCGTCAAATTTACAGTATAGTAGTGTATTGTGTCCGTGAGCCTATCTGTGTGATGAGCAAAGCATAAGACATAACCTTTGTAAATGATTGCTGTTGTTTGCAGACAATTTTTGTTTGCATTTACGTTTAAAGATAGTAGGAAAAATGAAGTGCAGTGTAATATCCTGCGATAAGAAAGTGCAATTTAAATTTCCTTCTGATAGTGTGATGAAAAAAAGTGGCTCGAAGCAATTGGGAGACCAATCATTAGTAAACAAATACATAAATAGCCTTGTAAATATAAACTAAAATGTACACTTACCTGTCCACGAGTTCTGCTTTTCTTCCACTGACTCTTGCTCCTTTCCCTTTTAAAAGCTTCTTCAATTCTGAAACTTTTAAGCTCTCATAATATTCTTTCTTGTCTTCCTTATTCATTTCAAAATTTCAAATATTGCGCTTTACCACTACACTTTAGTTTTCTATGAACATACAATACTGAAAAGTAATGTTGTGTGAGTGAGACGGCCATGACAGCCGCGACGTACCCTGGCGCCATCTGATTCAAGCTTGACGGTAAAAGAGCCTCATAGATGTTAACCATAACTATTTTTGTTATTTATAAAGTTGCTATTATAGTACAGCAATACTATATGATCTATAGTAATAATAATAATGATAATTATAACAATAAAATTATTATTATTACAATAATAATAATAATAATAAAACTTAATATGATTACTATTGTTAATTACTGAAATGACAAAATATTGTAACTACTCGCATGGAATTCTCAATTTTTTAATTTTTGGTCTTGAAATAAGGATTTGTCATTATAATATTCCGAAAAATTTAATCCCAAAAATAATTAAACCAAAAAATTGTGTATAACAAGACTATTATTTTGTTAATTACGAAATGATACGCAAATTTGGCTCGACAATTAAAAACACCACTTAGTCAAAATTTTTGTTATTTACTTACGAGGCTTGATGAAGTTATTCTAGAACAATAATCTAGTTCTTTTGATCTTTAAGTATATTACTTCCTATACAAACAAATATATCAGTTTTTCTGCAGCATACCAGCGTTAGACATTTTCTGCTTGTACGGCAGTAATTATGTAAATACAAATTATAAAGTTTACATTGTATATGCTGTTGGCGGCAAGTTTACAATTTATCTTTTACCCGAAAGTATAAATATATAAGAGGTCGATATTCAGGTAAAAGATAAGTTATAAACCAGCCGCCACTTTTATCGTCGATATAAAATAAAAATTTAACGTTGTTTGTGATGTTTGCGGCAAGTTTTCAATACATCTTCTACCTAAATGTTGATCTTTTATATATTTGTACTTTCGGGTAAAAGATAAATGGTAAACTTGCCGCCAATAGTGCAAACGAAATTATCTTTTTATTTTACATCTATGAAAATTGTTGCGGCTGGTTTATAATTTATTGTTTGGCTCTAGGGCCAAAAATGCCTAAAACTCTCGTTGAGAATTTTAGGGCTACTTTTTAGTTCAAAAATCCGCAACGCTAGATAGCGCTGATCAAATAAATTGTTACTAATACTTACAGAAGAGCCATTTTATCAATTATAAACCAGCCGCAACTAATCTTGTAGATATAAAACAAAAAGATAACTTTGATTGTACTGTTTGCGGCAAGTTAACAATTTATCTTTTTTCCGAAAATCTACCTCCAAAAGTGTAAATATGTAGGAGGTCAATCACTCAAAAGTGCGCAGCACAATGGTATTTTTGAAAAATGTATACTTTCATAAATAGGTACTACTTGATGTGATAACTGTTTCTTGAAACACGGCTAAAATATAAAATAATAAATAGGCCTCACCACGTGATCTAGACATATTTTAAGAAAAAACGTGAAATTTGTTAATCCAAGTAAAAATAAAAGTTTTTGCGCCTAAGAAAATATATTTATATTGTTATCTACGAGGTTGTATCAAAGTTATTGTTGATTCTGTTAATTTCAAGTAATATTTTTATACTTTGGTGTAAAATATTTTGCCTTTACTCAAAAAAACCCAACTTGTAGCGATTAATTTAAAACTTATGTGTGTTTTATAAACACACTTGTTTTCTTGGATGACAAATGGATTGATTGTACGTTTGTATATTAAAGCATATATATTTTTGTTATCAGTACAACAGTCACTGTACCAAATTATACGAAAAATTAAATAGCACAGCATGAAATTTTTATCAGATGTGAAACAAAAACCAAAATCATAAGTAAAGTGGTGTAAAATTTATTTTAAAAAAATATATTCATATATAAATATTAGACTGTTACAGGATACGTATTCATGACAAACTGTATCGATTGTAGAACTTAATTGGTTTTAAAATTTTGCAAAGACTACTTGTGTTACTAAAGATGTACATCATTTTGGAGCAAAAAACAAATTGCACCAAATCTTACATGTAACGACATACTTTTCAAAGAGTCTTACAATACAATTCAATTATATAACATAGAAAATCACATATTCTGTTTTACAAAAAAAAATATATACATACATTAAGTACATCGATCTGTACCGATTTAGTTCTCTTATATTTACATACTATACAAGTCACGCACAACGGGTAAAACATAAAATGTCCATTTTTGGCAACGTGGTCAACAACATTGGGAGACCACTGCCTTGAAAATATCAAAAAAAATCGGATGCTGGGTCGACATTAAATCTACAAAATCCGGCTTATTGATGATATTCTTCGCATTAGTCGCGATAAACCGAAGAGCCCTGTGCCTCAACCTGTCGACGTCGTGTCTATCCGCGAGGACCATGTACTCGACAACGTTGTCGGCGCTCACTTTTTTCACGAGTTTGTCCACACACATCTTTTTCAGCTGCTCGATCTGGTACTTGTCCGCCGCGTACAAAAGGTCAACGGCCACGTCACCCAAACCCTTGACCTCCCCGGTGTACATGAACCGCAGCATTTCCCGCAGAGTTTTGTACTCAATGTCATCGACGTGGATGGTGCTCGTCTTCTGCTCCACCATCAAAGTGCGGAACATGCTGGCGAACACCGGACTCTTCACCGCCAGGACGCACCGGTGGGCGTACATCATTTTACCACCAGCCACGACAACCACGTCGCTGAACTGCTCGTTGTCCAGGAGCATCTTGTAGTCGTCGAACGCCTTGGCTTTTTGCCGCAACAGAGCGTACTTCTTCGGGTGTTCGTCCAACTCCTCCCAGTCGCTTCCCGAATCGTCGTCCTCCTCGACATCCGTCGTCAGATAAACGTCGACCTTGTGGAACCAAAACTCCACCATGAACACCTGTGGCCCGGCCCTCGTGTCGAAGCAATCGCACTCCAGCATCGTGGACTCGCTCGACCATTCGGTCCGTGAGAATTGGAAGCTCCGCGTGCCCGTGTTGTTGAGGAACCGCACTTCCACGTCGCCCTCGATTTTTTCCTCGTTTTTCAAATTACAATGCAATATCTGGTCGTATTCCGTTTTTTCGGAGGACTGTGCAAACGGGAACGATTGGGTGGTCAGTTGGAGCTGCCACTTGTAGCCCAGACAAGGGTCCTTGAACACTGGCGACACTACTCTCCCGTTTTGGCTGATGTCGCTCAGGAATACCGTCCACCGGTAGTGGTTCAGTTTCTGACCGATCACGCCGGACGTGCAATCGGTGTCCAAGTTGAATGATGCCATTTTCTTTCTTGTATTGAAATCGCACTGCACAACCAGTCCTTGGTCAACTTGTTTGTTTTGGTATTCTTTGACTGATGCCTTTGCGATGATTTTCAAAAAGTGAATATTCGAGGTGATACTCGTGGAACAGATAACTATTCTTTGACACTAACTTATTGTGGAGAGCATAAGCTACGACTGATGCCTTTGCAATGATTTTCAACGTACAAATGTAACGAAGTGAACATGGATATTTATCATCGTTCATTTAGTTGGTCGTTAATAGCCAAGTCGGTCTTGGGATTGGTCAGCTACCTGATAAGCGCTTAATGAATTTGGCCCCGGGGCCCTTCTTTTAGACCTCCACGTGCGCTTTTGCTATGAGGTGGCGTATAAACTTCATGCGAGAAATTACGTCAACTGTTAGTCCGAATTCGCTTCTCGACTTTCTAATATAAAGCAAGCTAGCAAGGACCATAATATGACTATAAGCTTGCACATTGGTAAAACTCTAGTTTATATTAATATCTTTTTCCATAAATACTTTGTAGTGTTACAGTTGACGTAATTTCTCGCATGAAGTTTATACGCCACCTCATAGCAAAAGCGCACGTGGAGGTCTAAAAGAAGGGCCCCGGGGCCAAATTCATTAAGCGCTTATCAGGTAGCTGACCAATCCCAAGACCGACTTGGCTATTAACGACCAACTAAATGAACGATGATAAATATCCATGTTCACTTCGTTACATTTGTACGTTGAAAATCATTGCAAAGGCATCAGTCGTAGCTTATGCTCTCCACAATAAGTTAGTGTCAAAGAATAGTTATCTGTTCCACGAGTATCACCTCGAATATTCACTTTTTGAAAATCATCGCAAAGGCATCAGTCAAAGAATACCAAAACAAACAAGTTGACCAAGGACTGGTTGTGCAGTGCGATTTCAATACAAGAAAGAAAATGGCATCATTCAACTTGGACACCGATTGCACGTCCGGCGTGATCGGTCAGAAACTGAACCACTACCGGTGGACGGTATTCCTGAGCGACATCAGCCAAAACGGGAGAGTAGTGTCGCCAGTGTTCAAGGACCCTTGTCTGGGCTACAAGTGGCAGCTCCAACTGACCACCCAATCGTTCCCGTTTGCACAGTCCTCCGAAAAAACGGAATACGACCAGATATTGCATTGTAATTTGAAAAACGAGGAAAAAATCGAGGGCGACGTGGAAGTGCGGTTCCTCAACAACACGGGCACGCGGAGCTTCCAATTCTCACGGACCGAATGGTCGAGCGAGTCCACGATGCTGGAGTGCGATTGCTTCGACACGAGGGCCGGGCCACAGGTGTTCATGGTGGAGTTTTGGTTCCACAAGGTCGACGTTTATCTGACGACGGATGTCGAGGAGGACGACGATTCGGGAAGCGACTGGGAGGAGTTGGACGAACACCCGAAGAAGTACGCTCTGTTGCGGCAAAAAGCCAAGGCGTTCGACGACTACAAGATGCTCCTGGACAACGAGCAGTTCAGCGACGTGGTTGTCGTGGCTGGTGGTAAAATGATGTACGCCCACCGGTGCGTCCTGGCGGTGAAGAGTCCGGTGTTCGCCAGCATGTTCCGCACTTTGATGGTGGAGCAGAAGACGAGCACCATCCACGTCGATGACATTGAGTACAAAACTCTGCGGGAAATGCTGCGGTTCATGTACACCGGGGAGGTCAAGGGTTTGGGTGACGTGGCCGTTGACCTTTTGTACGCGGCGGACAAGTACCAGATCGAGCAGCTGAAAAAGATGTGTGTGGACAAACTCGTGAAAAAAGTGAGCGCCGACAACGTTGTCGAGTACATGGTCCTCGCGGATAGACACGACGTCGACAGGTTGAGGCACAGGGCTCTTCGGTTTATCGCGACTAATGCGAAGAATATCATCAATAAGCCGGATTTTGTAGATTTAATGTCGACCCAGCATCCGATTTTTTTTGATATTTTCAAGGCAGTGGTCTCCCAATGTTGTTGACCACGTTGCCAAAAATGGACATTTTATGTTTTACCCGTTGTGCGTGACTTGTATAGTATGTAAATATAAGAGAACTAAATCGGTACAGATCGATGTACTTAATGTATGTATATATTTTTTTTTGTAAAACAGAATATGTGATTTTCTATGTTATATAATTGAATTGTATTGTAAGACTCTTTGAAAAGTATGTCGTTACATGTAAGATTTGGTGCAATTTGTTTTTTGCTCCAAAATGATGTACATCTTTAGTAACACAAGTAGTCTTTGCAAAATTTTAAAACCAATTAAGTTCTACAATCGATACAGTTTGTCATGAATACGTATCCTGTAACAGTCTAATATTTATATATGAATATATTTTTTTAAAATAAATTTTACACCACTTTACTTATGATTTTGGTTTTTGTTTCACATCTGATAAAAATTTCATGCTGTGCTATTTAATTTTTCGTATAATTTGGTACAGTGACTGTTGTACTGATAACAAAAATATATATGCTTTAATATACAAACGTACAATCAATCCATTTGTCATCCAAGAAAACAAGTGTGTTTATAAAACACACATAAGTTTTAAATTAATCGCTACAAGTTGGGTTTTTTTGAGTAAAGGCAAAATATTTTACACCAAAGTATAAAAATATTACTTGAAATTAACAGAATCAACAATAACTTTGATACAACCTCGTAGATAACAATATAAATATATTTTCTTAGGCGCAAAAACTTTTATTTTTACTTGGATTAACAAATTTCACGTTTTTTCTTAAAATATGTCTAGATCACGTGGTGAGGCCTATTTATTATTTTATATTTTAGCCGTGTTTCAAGAAACAGTTATCACATCAAGTAGTACCTATTTATGAAAGTATACATTTTTCAAAAATACCATTGTGCTGCGCACTTTTGAGTGATTGACCTCCTACATATTTACACTTTTGGAGGTAGATTTTCGGAAAAAAGATAAATTGTTAACTTGCCGCAAACAGTACAATCAAAGTTATCTTTTTGTTTTATATCTACAAGATTAGTTGCGGCTGGTTTATAATTGATAAAATGGCTCTTCTGTAAGTATTAGTAACAATTTATTTGATCAGCGCTATCTAGCGTTGCGGATTTTTGAACTAAAAAGTAGCCCTAAAATTCTCAACGAGAGTTTTAGGCATTTTTGGCCCTAGAGCCAAACAATAAATTATAAACCAGCCGCAACAATTTTCATAGATGTAAAATAAAAAGATAATTTCGTTTGCACTATTGGCGGCAAGTTTACCATTTATCTTTTACCCGAAAGTACAAATATATAAAAGATCAACATTTAGGTAGAAGATGTATTGAAAACTTGCCGCAAACATCACAAACAACGTTAAATTTTTATTTTATATCGACGATAAAAGTGGCGGCTGGTTTATAACTTATCTTTTACCTGAATATCGACCTCTTATATATTTATACTTTCGGGTAAAAGATAAATTGTAAACTTGCCGCCAACAGCATATACAATGTAAACTTTATAATTTGTATTTACATAATTACTGCCGTACAAGCAGAAAATGTCTAACGCTGGTATGCTGCAGAAAAACTGATATATTTGTTTGTATAGGAAGTAATATACTTAAAGATCAAAAGAACTAGATTATTGTTCTAGAATAACTTCATCAAGCCTCGTAAGTAAATAACAAAAATTTTGACTAAGTGGTGTTTTTAATTGTCGAGCCAAATTTGCGTATCATTTCGTAATTAACAAAATAATAGTCTTGTTATACACAATTTTTTGGTTTAATTATTTTTGGGATTAAATTTTTCGGAATATTATAATGACAAATCCTTATTTCAAGACCAAAAATTAAAAAATTGAGAATTCCATGCGAGTAGTTACAATATTTTGTCATTTCAGTAATTAACAATAGTAATCATATTAAGTTTTATTATTATTATTATTATTGTAATAATAATAATTTTATTGTTATAATTATCATTATTATTATTACTATAGATCATATAGTATTGCTGTACTATAATAGCAACTTTATAAATAACAAAAATAGTTATGGTTAACATCTATGAGGCTCTTTTACCGTCAAGCTTGAATCAGATGGCGCCAGGGTACGTCGCGGCTGTCATGGCCGTCTCACTCACACAACATTACTTTTCAGTATTGTATGTTCATAGAAAACTAAAGTGTAGTGGTAAAGCGCAATATTTGAAATTTTGAAATGAATAAGGAAGACAAGAAAGAATATTATGAGAGCTTAAAAGTTTCAGAATTGAAGAAGCTTTTAAAAGGGAAAGGAGCAAGAGTCAGTGGAAGAAAAGCAGAACTCGTGGACAGGTAAGTGTACATTTTAGTTTATATTTACAAGGCTATTTATGTATTTGTTTACTAATGATTGGTCTCCCAATTGCTTCGAGCCACTTTTTTTCATCACACTATCAGAAGGAAATTTAAATTGCACTTTCTTATCGCAGGATATTACACTGCACTTCATTTTTCCTACTATCTTTAAACGTAAATGCAAACAAAAATTGTCTGCAAACAACAGCAATCATTTACAAAGGTTATGTCTTATGCTTTGCTCATCACACAGATAGGCTCACGGACACAATACACTACTATACTGTAAATTTGACGGTGTGTAAGTGCAACGGCCATGACAGCCGCGACGTGCCCTGGCGCCATCTGATTCAAGCTTGACGGTAAAAGAGCCTCATTGAAATCGAATATTAGGTTATGTATTAGTAATTATACAAATATATTTATAAATTATACATTACTGCTCTCTAATGCAATTTGCACTGGCTTCCCTATGATTATACATTTTTTTTTTTCAAGTGTCTATAAATTGTAATTCAAATTCTCGCGCTTTAGAACGGGAGCTGTTTGGACTTGGGGTGTAATCCGCAATCGCCGCCAGCAGTAACATATGTAAGACGTGACAACGTTGCGTGGTTGGGGGCGCTACTGTCGATTTACTGGTGATGTGATCCGCAATCCCGCCAGCAGTAAAGCAGACAACTTCGGTCTACTTGCTCTTTTTCGTGACATTTTTGCTGTGATCCTGCGCAATCCCGCCAGCAGTAAATCTGTTATTTTCATTATTCTTTTTGGCACTTGAAACTATTTTTTTGGTCTGCGTGTTTGTTTACGTCTAGCACAATGTGCTTTGTTTACAATCAGAAAATGTCACGATAAAGAGCAAGTAGACTGACGTCGTCTGCTTTACTGCTGGCGGGATTGCGGATCACATCACCAGTAAATCGACAGTAGCGCCCCCAACCACGCAACGTTGTCACGTCTTACATATGTTACTGCTGGCGGCGATTGCGGATTACACCCTTGGGAACTGGAATCGGAGATGCAAGGTGCTACCAACTTAAACCTTGCATCCTCGGAAAAAATATCTTATCTCCGAGCGCTGCCTTCACCGTATCGAGGAACGTTTTGTTGTATCTGATGAGCCACGAGGTTTACGGCACGTTGTTGGCCTAGTTTTACGCCCTGCCCGTTGGCTTCGGGCTGGTCGCTGCGACGGGGTTGTGCGTTGCACTCGGATCACCGCACGGAGCCAAATGCTTGGGCACAGTTTCGTTTTTTTCTTCTTTTCTTTTTTCATTACTAAGTGCGCGTTGACACGTGTTCGTTGTTTTCGCATGGCGCACAGCACGCGATGGTTACTTTGGCCTTTTAGAGCTATCGCCGTGGCCTTAGAGGCCAAAGTGCGTACCTTGTTGTTTTTGGCAAATACGTTATCAACGTATTGAAAGGCAATAACGTCCTTGCTTGCGTTGTTGATCAAGGTATGAGGTATGTGATCACTTGATGTCAGCGTGACGGAGACGTTGTCACAAAAGTACGTCCTTATTATCGCGTAGTGTCGTCACTTATAGTAAATGTGTGTTAGTGACGCCATTTTTTTCATAGTTAGGTACAGTACGCCATTGATGCTTAGTTTGCTGACCGCAGGGACCTCATACCGACGCGTTCTTCTCTTAAAAGCAGAAAATAAAAGAGACGAGCCTCTTCTATATGTACGAGTCTGGGTGTCATGAATCATCAACTACCACGACCCTTACAATTGAGATTGATATCTGTAATGAAGAATAAATGTAAGGCCTGAGCATACAAAATACGGTATTATGAAAAATGTTTTCTTACCGTCGTCATCGCACCGACGTACTTCACCGAATTGTCGACCAAAGTGAAGGCTCTGTTGATGGTAATTTTATTCAATACTTGCGATAAGACCGTCAGTCCAATTTTTTCCTCGTGGTAGATAGATGCTTGCAGTCCCAGCCGACCACGTGGTATCGATAGGTCTTGCGAGTTTCTCCATCAAGTTTGTGAACGCTTCCACTATCCCATTCTGATGTCACGGGCCGAGCTGTCTGCCTGAATGTGCGACGTGATTTCGACGAATCCCAGCATCATACATTATTAGCAGCAAAGGATGCGAAGAGTGGGAGCGCAAAATGGCCTTTTTATATGTACTGCTGCGTAGAAAATCTCTTTACACATGTTAGTGTTTTCAATGAATTTATAATTAAAGTAGCTGTTGATTGGTAGAATTAAATCGTGTAAAATCTTATACAGTACTTTCGTTGGATGATATTAATAGTTTCAGTAATTTTTATCAATGTAATTTTTGAAAAAAATGAGTTTGCACACATTCGCAAATCTGCTCAGAACAAAGCTTTATTTTAATTAGATTTATTATGATATGAAGAATTAAAGCAAACAATCAGATCACACCTTATTTTTTACTTTTTGCCTCGAATTCTCGATCTATTTTTCCAAATCAGGGCTTGATTTACTATTTGAGTTAATATTTTTGAATTAATATTTTTGAGTCGCGATTCGTTTTGAATCTGTTAAACAAAATTCAATGTATATTTGAAACATTTTTACTTTTGGTACATTTAAAACTACAGCAGATGTTCCTTTATTTTACTAAATTGGGAGGGCTTAGTCTTAGACTTTTGTAGTAGATGCAATAGAAATTGTGACTCAAAAATATCCATTAGTCCATCACACGGAAACGCCACGAGATAAGTTCGAGAAACAGACGAAGCCTCGTCAACCGCTTTGTTAAAAAAAAAAAAAAATAATCAAAACAATTATAATTTAAAGTGTTCCCACTTTGTAATGAATAGTTTACGCAACGTAACAGACGACTGATTATTCACTAGCACTTACGATATCTATGCCATTTTTACTTTCATTTCTTCACTTGTATTTAATTGCCTATCCTATATTTCCTAAAAATTCTAGAATAATTGAAGCCAACAGTCGGTATTTTGAATTTGAAACCAAAAACAACTTGGTTCTTAAGATATACATTATCAATACCATGTATGTGATCAGAATAGCAGCAAAATTAACAACTGTTTTGTATTGATGGCTATTAACGTATAAGTGATTGCTACATGATTTGATGACAGGTTTCGAGAAACACTCAACTAAAATATTGAGTTAAACAGCACATCAACAGAAACAATAGTTTTTTCTATAAGTGTTGTTTTGTTGTACTGCAAAAGTTTAAATATTGCTTAATTAAAATCTTTGAAGTATAATATAACAACACTTATTGAAAATTTAGTATTAAATTATTGCATGATTAAAAAAATCTTTTTACTTATGATTACGAAATTACATTGAATCGCACAGATTTTTAATTCATATTGAATAATGGATGAAAAGGCTCTTGAGCTACTTCTTAGGTCATTAGTTTTTGATACTTATTGTAAGGACTTAACAAGTGCCTTAGAGTAAATAATTCATAAGACTTTTTAAGTTTTATACGTAATTTTCTATAAAAATAAACTACTAATAATTATTACTTCGTAAGCAACACTAACCTGAAACTTAGATATCTCATCAGTTCCATGAGACGTTGAATTTAGAAAACTTATGTAGATCTACGATGTATTAAATCTGTATTTACTATCAACAAGACAAACAAGCATCACAGTTTCGTTGAAGCTATAGTAATTTTTAAGAGGAATGGTATCAAACCTCACCTTTGGCTTATCTACAAGCAAAACAATGGTTTAGTTATTGTTGTAAAAAAGAATGAGAATGACAAAAAAATGTGTTAAGAAACATAATATGGTACTTTGTAATGATGGAAATTACTCAAAACAAATTTAATACTTGCAAAAACTGAAACGAGCAGAATAGAGCTAGAAGCATCACACCACATATTTTAGGTTCAACATAAATTCAAGTAATGAGAATAATTTTGTATTTCGGAAAGATGAGCTCATGTGGTTGGATTTGCACTCTTGACTTAAGATATTGGTACAGTAGCGTTGGACACAAGAGAGCAAGTAAAGCTCGAATAATAAGCTGTAAAAATGTAAAAATATGTAATGGTACTGAAAAGTGCCGTACATTTCTTACACTAAATATTTAGTTGCCCTAAAAGGTTCATTGTTCTGCAAACTTAATATGTTATGTCGTAATATACAATTAGATCTCTATATAAAGCTATAAACATAAAATGGCATGAAAAACAGATTTTTAGAAGATTCCGATGTGTTGTGTTAATGTAATATCCATATTTTTCGAAAATAAACATAAAATAATATTTGAATGAGTCGTGTAAACTAAACAGTGCATCTCGGTTTGACGTGCTCAGTTAATATTTTTAAAAGAATTCCTGAACCCTTTATACAGTTACAATAAATTTTATTCCTTGTAGCCTTGCAAAGTTGTGAGATCAAAGTCTAAAAAAAGTTTTGTATTTTTTTTGGAGTAGTATAATTTTGAATGACACTCGTAAAATTATACTGTCTTGCACTCATTCATCAACAAAATCAAACCAAGTAGTTTTGACGTTTGACTAGAACTATTTATAAACCTCACTTGACGTAGAATCAAATTATGCCTTAATTTTTTTTTTTACACACTTACAACATAACAAGCAAAGGTGTAAATGTATTTGATGTTAAGTTTGCATTTAATTCCAGTCAAAAGTAAATATTACTTAGTTTGGTTTTATTTATGTATAAGTACAAGATAGTATAATACTGTGAGTATTATAAAAAAAATATGCTGTGCCAAAAAAGAGAAAAAAACTTGGTCTTTCGTATGGATTTTGATTTCATTATTTGGCAATGCAACCGATTCATTACAAAGAATTTAATTTATCACCACTGTATAATGCCTTTAGAAGTTCTTTTAAAAATGAGGAAAACACCATTTCTTTAGAAGTATTTAAATTGAAATGTATTAAATACTGTGTATATTATTAATAATTTCTGGATATAGATGAAGTCTATACAAGATAGCTACAAGGTACTACAATTCGCTTTCTGCAGTTATCTAAATTAGTGCCATCATCAACGAGAAAAAATTGTTATGTAATAACTTACAAAATGCATATACTTATTTTAGGAAAATTGTTTTACTATAAAGCTACAAAGCTGAGTATTTTTTAGTTTAGAAATAATATTTAACTCCAGAAAAAATTATCTTGTTTGTCGGAGGAACCTTAGTTTTAAAAAAAGGATAAAGGTCATGGATAGAAGTTCGTATGAGGTTATGATGTGTTCATGTGAGTAAGTATTACCAATGTTCCCTATGCAGGTGGTACAATGTCAAGCTACTGCACAAAGCGAACTTCTTAATTGTAAAAAAATTATAACAAATACAAAAATTTGTACAAATAAATCAAAATTATGAAGATCATCTGAAAGCTGTGCAAGTCACTTACAATTTTAATTAACAATTAGTCAATATATTACTGCTGATCATAAATTTGACTATTAATAACATTAACATTGATACCAAAAATCTTTAATTTAATACCTTAAGACGTATGGAGTACAGAGTTATGGAAGTACAGTTATTGTGTATGAGTTACATGATATTTATACATATTTAAATTTGCCACCGAACAGACATTTTCTTCAGCATCATTGCCTGCTATCTACTATGAAATCAGGAAATACTTGTATCACATTGTTGGCAGGACTGTTTAATTTTAAGAACACGCCTATCCCAAATATACGGGAAAAATTTGTCTCGTGGTTAAGTTCACGATAAGACCACGTTTCGTTATCATAATGACAAAAATAATCATTTTATGTTTTATCAAAAATCGAGTATGCGATTATGAAGTGAATGGTTATGCATTTACTTTCACTTCATGGTTGCCGAGGCTTTGTCTGTCTCTCAAATTTCGTAGTCCTCCCACGCTACTGGATACTAAACTAATGTGGTCACGTCATCAAATGGAAACAATATCATCGTGAAAAAAAGCAATAGAAACACAAATATTTTTTGAAGGTTAAATTTCAGACATCCATTAAAAATGTTTTTGAAACAATAAGTTCTCTTTCTAAAAAAATTAAGCCGCTTTTTTAAATGTAATCTCCACTATCTCGTGCAAATCCATGAAATACGATATTTTACCATTTTTCGGCATCATCAATGTAATACTAATTTACCTGTTTAATATGCTTTATTCCAATAACTGTATTTTTATCCGTCTATCCCCCGGTTACTTTATAAAATTTACGACTTTGGTCTAGAGTACCCGGAGCGATTTAAATTATCAAGTCGAATATTAAATTCGTTATGCGGAAATTATTACTTTTTCATGACCTACATTACCAAGAAGTCCTACGTAAAAGCTATTAGACTACACGAGTAGCGAGAGCTCATTATTGTACTATTAAGATACCTTGATTATCACTCGTTGTGTTCTCATGCAGTATAAATGCATTGATTTTTTGTACATTGAAGAACACTGATCGTCATTTCTCACTTTACGTAGAAGTATAGACAAGAAAAGTATTGAATAACAATTTCTAGAGTAATGTCTGAGGAATTATAAGTACTTATACAGTGTAGTATGTGTATTTGAATATTTTTATGTGTTGAGCTTGAGAAACACATGTAGAGAATTTTAAACAAGTTGTATGTTTAAAATTGTCTCGAAATTGTGCTGTTCAATTAGCTGAAAAATTAAATTCAGTGCAGTGAGTGTTGTAGCAACAATTTTTAATCTTCAATTTGGATTTGGTAAGATTCTTTTGAATAAAGGAATGTGTTTCGTTTTAACCTAATTCCCTCCGTTTTCTTTTAACACTACAAAATTATTTATTGGAGAATTTAAACATTAGATATGAACCAGAAAGCTGTTTTGTATCAGTACAACAAAATCTTACGATTAAATTTTTTTATAAGACCGAAAACAATAAGTTTTGTACAGTGGCAATGTTTTAAATAATGATGTTTTACTGATAATGTCGTAAAATCTCTTATGAAGTCAAAAACATTTTTACTTTTCTTTTTACAGAAAAAGAACTTGGAAAAAATCTCGCCTTTGTCCTCCATTCACTGCTGTTTTTCAAAAAATCATCGACATCGAAATCACTGCCGACTCCATAAAAGTAAAATCTGGTCAAATATATTACACTTTTGCGCCTTTTAATGTACCGACATGGATAATAGTCATGAGCAGAGTACCAGCCACGACATTGGAACTCTTTCAAGAAGTACCTATGCTTGCGATTTATGTGAAAAAACATATACTGCAGCTTTCAAGTTCATAGAGCATAAACGAATCCACACCAATGGAGGGCCCTCCAGCTGCTCCAGATGTTCAAAAACATTTCGACATAAAAGCCATCGTATAGAACATGTGCAAACCCATACTGATGAGAAACACTTTGGCTGTTCGAGGTGTTTGAAAACTTTTTCCAAAAAAAGCAGTCTTGTAAGACATGAGCTAATTCATACGGGAAAAAAGCCTTTCAGGTGTACTGTATGTTCAAAAGTTTTCTTGCAAAGAAACGATTTTATAAGACACGAACTTACTCACAGGGATGTGAAGCCTTTCAGTTGCATCAGATGTTCGAAAACATTCGTACGAAACGATTATCTTATCGCTCACATGAGAATCCATACCGGCAAGAGACCCTTCAGTTGCACACTATGTTTAAAAACTTTTACCCAAAAGAAACACCTTACCATACACTTGCTAACCCATACTGATGAGAAGCCCTACAGCTGTTCCAAATGTTCTAAAGCTTTCAAGCAAAAAAGAAGTCTGACGAGACACATGCAAACTCATGAAGAGAGGACTGCTCACCGTAACACCGATGAGTCTTTGTCATCTGCTTCTGTCCACGGCAAAGGGATTGACCTCGAAAGATATAGGGAATCTCCTCACCAAAACATATACAGCTGTAGATTATGTTCGCGAATCTTCAGACAAAAAGTACATCTCTCAGCGCACTTGCACGACGAACACGCATACGCA
The DNA here is from genome assembly GCF_036245765.1 of Copidosoma floridanum. NCBI lineage: Eukaryota > Metazoa > Arthropoda > Insecta > Hymenoptera > Encyrtidae > Copidosoma > Copidosoma floridanum. The sequence goes on along the minus strand of NW_028321897.1, from coordinate 1,852,073 downwards.
TGCCAACCTGTTTATGGATACGAGGAATTCGTGAGGCGAAAACACCAAGTTCAACATGAGATTCTCGAAACTCTTCAACGCGTCTATAGCTGTAGACTATGTTCGCGAACCTTTGGTCGAGAAGACCATCTCTCGGTGCACTTGAACGATAAACACTCATATGCATGCCAACCTGTTTATGGATACGAGGAATATATAAAGTGTGCACGCCATGCCTGCAACAATTATTAATTGATATGAGGGATGAGCTAAGTTTGCTAGATCAGACAGTACCTACTTTAACACCTGATATCAAGAGAAAAGTTAATGTATTTTATGCGTGTTACTACGCTCTGCATTGAGTGTAATCATGCACACATTTTCAAAATGTTTTAAACCAATATTCATTCTCTAAATGTTTAAAAAATAAAACAAATAAGTAACAAATCAAATAAAAATTGTTTTTTTTTTCGTGATCTCACTGATATATAAAACAAAGTTTCATAAACCGTTGTAATCGCTAACTGCGAAAACTAATCAACCGATTACAATGAAGTTTCACATACTGATTCTTGACATTTCCTTATAGATAGTTTTCGCATGATTTTTTCCTTGAAAAAATTAATACTACTAGCAAAAAATAAAGCTCAAAGTTTTGCAAAAAAGCACTTTCCTCGAGACATGAACTCGCGATCTCCTGCACATGAATCGAGGTCCTTACCGACTCTCGTATGAGCTGTACCGATGTTACGTATTCTATTACTTCTTTTTATGATATGGTTCGTAAATAATAATAAGCCAATAATCCAATTTTTTTTGTATCAAAGATTACTTTTAGATAAACTTATTAAATTTTCGAATAGATCTATGAGTTGCTTTTTTAACAACGCAAGAGAGAAGGGGTCAAGTGTGCGTAAAATCGTGTATGTAATTTCATCCATGTGAGAAAAGTTATTGCCAGTTTTGCTGCATATATTTGTGCTCCTCTTACCTTTTTGAACTTTTTCCGCGCTAACTGTGATGAACGACTTTAAGTCAAAGAATCACCTTAATCACGAATAGAAAAATTGTGAAGGAATGAAATGCGATACAAATCAATTAATGTATTTATAGAGTATAAATAAATTTTTTACAAATTTGAAAAGTTGAAAAAGAATGAAAAAATTGTATAAACCATTACTTATTTATTATAGAAAGTAACAAATAAATCATTTATTTTTAAATCAAACTAAGTTAATTAATAAATTGTAAATGAATATTTATACTAAAAATAATTTACGAACCATATCATAACAAGAAGTAATCGAATCCTTAATATTGGTACAGCTCATAGGAGAGTGGGTAAGAGCCTCGGTTTGTGTGCGGTTGTATTTTAATTTTACAGCACAAAACGTAAAAATATTTATTTTGTCGTAGAATCCTACGTGAAAATTACATTTAAAAAAAAGAAGTGAGTTTCAGGTTATCAAAAGTATTAATAATATTTAACTGTTTAAATAAAATAATTTTTAACAGATATTTAAAATTAAACCAATTTTTTGAACAGTCTTAATTAAAAGTAACATAAAATAATTAAAAATTACAAATTTTTCTCCAGACAAGTCGTAAAATCCAATAAAAAACTGCTTCTTGACAAGCGTAGAATAATTCACGTTTGAGGTTATTGTGAGTATTAATAATATAAATCTTTTTAAATGTTATCATGTTGCAATAAAAAATAATTACTGAAAGCTTTACGTTTTCAGCAGACTCTAAAAAAATTTGTCGAGAAGCAATTTCTTTTCCTTCATTACAGTAAACAATTTTGCACCAATGTTAGGCATTTCAAAGTAATGAGATCCATAAAAGTACTTAAGTTTATTTAATTTATTATAAACATATATTCATTTATCCATGAAAACTAATTTTTAAGTAAACCATAAAATACTGAAAGAAGATTGGTCACCAACAATTTAATTGTATTTTAGTTTATTAACGTTCGTATTGAGTGACACGCACTAAGATTTAAAAAAATGAATAACTAATGTAACAATTTTAACAAACTTTACTATTTACTTATTTTTTAGTAAACTATACAAGGCGTATTGCATAACTTGCCAGGCCTTTTTTTAGTTTTTGTATGAACAACCGTAAAATTTTTAATAGGTATAGCAGTCTTATATTACGTACTAGCAGCCCCCCGTCTCGGCTTCGCCCGAGACTTACTTAAGGTGGCTCCAGTGGCCTCAATGTTAAAATTATAAATAACCCAACCGAGGTTAATAAAATTGAATTATATTCTTTGAATTCCCATCTTTCTATTCGTATAAAAAAAAATTAAGGTTGACGATGAAAATTGTAAGAAATCATGCTTACAAAATCGTAGTTTTAAGACGGGTTAGATAGGAAATTCAAGCTTACGCGATATACAACCTACTGCTGCACTTATATAAATAACCCGTAAGGTGTAAAAAACATACTATCTTGTATGTATTATTACGCAGTTTTCAATGACATGAGAAAAGTGTCTTGTTATCGAACAAAATCTTTAAATAATCGGAGACTAAGTATACAGTTGCGAGTGCAAGTCAGCTCTCAGCTGTCTGCATTCTGCAGAGTACATATATATAGGTATAACTACTCTTGAACTTAGGAGCGTACCGTAACAGTTCATCAATTAGGGCACCATAAAACTTTTTTGTTTTTTTATATTAACTCACTAACGTAACAGATAAAATGTAGAATATGGCTTACAACAGTCTCTACGATAATTTTATACCATATTTTAAAGAAAATAATGATTAATTTTTAGTCTCCCCATTTTGATACGGCACTAGGCGTTAGAGCCACCTCAATAAAACACCGTAGTGGGTTGACATGTAATGTGAAACGTTTTCAGTTAGAAATTTTACACATATTCCTGACACATCTCAAAACAAAAATCTTCTTATTAAAAACAGATTTTTTCGGAATCCATATAGTTTATTTGGTCAAATAATAAGGTGTAAAAATTCCAAAAAATAATTATGCTAAAAAGTACCGTGCGTTCTTTATGCCATAAAATAATCGGTGGCCATAAGAAGCCGTTGATTTACAGTTTCTCCCGTGTAATTCACAAAAATGGCTATTTTTTTAAGCTGTTAAGATTTTAAACTCCCAAAAAATTTATATTAAAAAAATTTTTATGTCTCTTATCTCACAACTTTATTACCAGAGCAACAAAGTCCTGGACCTTAAACGCTTCATTTTTTATTGCCACAAAAACAAATACATTTTCTACTTATTTAAAAATCTGAAGTAGGATCTTTAAAGATTTCAGAGATTGCTGTGAGGGTACAATGGAAAGCTGATCTCTCACGTAATGGACTCTTTAGTTGTCGATTTTGACGTTGCTGTTTCAATCTCGATAAATTTTCTGCGTCAGTTTCTTGACGCCTAAGTAAAATTGTATTTATTAGATACATTTGAAGTTTTTCTTCCAATTCACCCTCTTGCGACTTTTGGCATGCTTGAAATTTTTGTGACCCCTAAAAGCTGTTTTCTGTCAACTTTGTTAAGTTCTAATATACTTGTTGGCAAGGTAGTTCGGCGTCCGATGGCCCTAAAAAAGACCGGTGAGCTTCTTAAGTCAACTCTTTCTTGGCTGCAGTTAACAGCAATTGTGACTGCCTGGATACCTCTGGGTGATCTTCTCTGGCCTGCTGTTGAAGACCCAGACTGATTGGGAGAAAAATTACAAAGTCCGAAGTTTTGGGGCTAGTTGTAGTGCTCTTTCCCAACGTCTCCCGGTATAACGTCAAAGACGTTATTGTCTAAGTCTAAAGCACCTTTTTTATTTGCAGATTCAGTTGTTTTGGTGATCTTAGATGGGGAGATTGGTTAGTGATACTTGTCCAGTGGAGGCTGTCCCGTTGGCTCAAGTTTTTTTTCCTTTATAGCCGTTATAGGTTTGCCCAGCGCAGACCTTGGAGAGGATCAGTGATTCCTGGTTGAATGCTTAGAGTCGAGAGGGTAATATAAGGTCGTCGGTCACCGGGGTTTCCAGCCTTGCGAAGAACTCCACAGGTGACGTCTGCCAGTGAATGGCTGACTTGGTTTAATGGTGCCTGTCTTTAGTTAATATAGTCTTTTAGTCGACGAATCGCTTCCAGAAATGGTAGTAAAAATGTATTTGTTGGCAAGGTAGTTTACACTTAGGTGGATCTTAAAAAGAACCGATGAAATTGATGGTTAAGTAGGGAACGTAAATACTTATAATGGTCCTAAAAAGCGCCAGTGGTGAAACTTCCATGCTATTCTTTATTATTATTCCTCATGATGAAGAGCTGGCTACGGGTTGCTTGATTCTTACCCTAGGAGTCTCGATGTACGGAGACTGTGATGGAGGGAGGTACGCCGCTGACCAAAGAATATCTCGTCTTCGTGTCGTTCCCCGGATAACCAACCGCTCATCGTTATACGGGAACATGTGGGTAAGCGCGTTGGGGACGCGACGACTAAGAGGGCAGTTTTGTAGCTGCCCGTGCCCCTCAGAGCTGTTTTCCCTGGCTTACATTTGTAGCCCCAAATTCTCTGACTGCACCAGCCGGGATGATGGGACTGCCGCACAACTCTGAAGAGTTGGTGCAGATTGTGCTCTGGCTAGATATGTCTCCTGATATTATGCCAGAGACGTCATCGGTAAGAATAATTTTTCATTGGTGGCACTCGTCGTGATTCAGAATAAATGTTGACCTAGGTCTCTTCCCCCTTACAGAAGAGTGTCGTCCGTAACCGGGATATCCAGCTGCAAGACTATCATCAACATTCTCTATGCAGCTCGTTGAATTGCCGAAGAACGACTGTAATCACGATCGAGACGCTCCGGCTTATTATAACCACACTTATTTAATTCTGTTGCAGGTAGCCTCGATTTTATGTCGACGCTACTTAGCGGATTTTACTGAACTAAAGTGAAAAGCTGGCGTATTTTTGCATAACTTTGAGCTTATTTATTGCTATTGTTATTAAATTTTTTTAAGATAAAAACTATACTAAAACCATCTAGGAAGTATCATGAATCAGTGTGCAAAATTTCAGCAAAACACAACACAGGCCCGGTCGGGGTCGAGTAATCTGCCTCGTGATTCCGCATTGTGCGTGCACCCCGTTACAAAGCTCACCTAAAATGTATTGAATTTTTTAAATATTTTATCATAATATCTTTAAAAAATGGTTGTTCAAATAAATTTTTTTGTTTAGCTATATTTTTAGTGCAAGCGCCTAGAAGATTTATAACATTTAAGTGTTGCTTCCATTCTGAGCTAGAATTCCATAAGCTTCCGCTTTAAACACAACTCCAAAGGCTCCACTACCCAACTGTTTATCTTTGAATTGATGAATGAGCCATTTTGTGTTAATATATATTTATCACTTTGATAGGTACTACTAATTTATTTTCAGGACAATTTTATAGATTTTTACCTAATTTAGATTTTCAATAGGAAATTTTCACCTTCTGTCATACAGAAGGAGTTCTGCTTGATCGTCTACTGTTAATTCTGGATTCATAAGATCAAGTGCTCCTTCTTCGAAATGCATAATACCAGCTTCTAATAGTTGTTTTTCTTTAAACTAGAATTTTTTTATTTGATAACCGAATTGGTTTAATTTACAGATTTTATTCTCAAAGTATTAATGTTTTAACAATAATGACAACTATCAACTTACCTTCCCATATTGTGCTTTTAAATAAAAGTAAATTAAAAGAGACGTACGAATTTTAATAAACTACACTATCGTTCCAATCCAGAAGTGAAGCTTTTGATTTTCTAAAATCAAAACCGATTGCTTTAAAAATAGTACTCTTTTTGTTTCTTCGAAGCATAAAGTAATTAAGTTCTATAATTGTACGATTAGAAAAACTCTTAAATACTATTTATTTTGAATGTACCAAAAAAACAATACTTCTAACTTGAAAAACAATGTTCCACAGGTTACTAAAGTGTAATTTTTCCAATATATCGAAGTGAAAGTGAGAGTTTTGGGCAGGAAACATAAATAACTATTGATAATTTTATAATATTAATAAAGTTGTTGTTAAATATTTTTACAATTTACAAAGTTTGTTATTACACAATTAGGTGTAAGATTTACTTGTAAATCAATTGATGGAATAAAAATATTTTGTTGTAAATGTTACCTAATAAGTTTTTATGTAAGACTACAGTGCTCTTGTCGAACGTAAAACATCATTAGTTATATATCTCGAGTAACGAAAACTAATTATCTACGTGGATAGTTATGACCTTTTACAATAATTTTTTGATTATTTGTTATTGGCCCATAGCCATTCTCTGCAACACACGAGTAATTACCACTGCCACTTTCCAAAAGATATCTTATCAATAATTTCTGGTTTCTGTCCTCTAAACTAAACTGTTTCAATAAATTTACAGATCTACCGTCTTTAAACCACGTAACATTGGGTGTTGGTATGCCTCCAACGTAACATGATAAATAGACAGGATTTTCAGGGTCTTATGGCAAGCGTATTATTGCAACGTTATTCATATTTTTACGAACGAAGTAAGCTGGAACTGTAAGTTAAAAATTATAGAAAACAGTCATGGAAATTATTGAAATTAGTCTAAGGTATAATAGTTTAAATGTTTTTTATCCATACCGTTAATCTTCAGAGAATATTTCTCTTGATTTTTTTTCTTTAAGTTTTTTACCACACAATAATAGTTTGTTTCATCTGAACGACTAACATTATTAATCAACATAATGGCACGGAGAATACGGTTAGTACTTTTTCCTTTGTTAAACGGTAGATAATAAATATTTATAAAGATATGTATTTAATATTCTTTTATTAGAAAAATGAAAAACATTTATAATTAACAATTTGAATAAGAGGTTGAATAATAAACATGTGCTAATATTAATGATATTAGCTCGACTTGATATTATCATTCTGTGCCTAAACTGTATTGATCAGCTTGTACGTGATATAAACGCCCTAGCAAATATCGTTTCTGATAAAAAACCACTATTACTCCTTAAATCATCAAAAAAATTTTAATTGTGTACTTATTTAAGGCGTAAAAGATTGAATTAATTATTTTAATGTTCATGCTCTAAAAGTATGCTGTCATACAAGAAAAATAAAAAGTATTACTTAGCAAACAACGTTAGGTATCAATAAGGACGTTGACGTACGACGGGCTTGCGATTAGCGGAAAAGTATTACCGTAGTTATGCTGATTTGAGAGAGATATTTTGTGATCTAGTGGTAAAATATTAGCTGAGTTGTCCTTTCTTTCCTCTGAGAGACTTGTAACATTAAAAACTTCATACTTGTCATATAATCTCAGGAAGTATAATTTGATGTCATCCTCTAAAAGTTCACCAATGCATTCGAACAGTTTCGTAAAAGATGGTCTGAAAATCGGATTTTTCTCCCAACAACAAAGTATAATATCGTAGCTAAAACAAAAATGAAAGGCGTACAGTAATAGTTTCCAAATATAAGGTATCAAACTCATTAAAAAATTACTTTTACATGTCTTTGGTAGCATAACTAGGACATCTCATGCGGTAGCCTTCGATGAGTTTTTGATACATTTTCTCAAACCCCATACCTGAATAAGGTATTTCGGCTAGGGTGAAAAATTCCCATAAAACTACACCAAATGACCACACCTCTGACATAGTTGAAAAGACCCCGTCCCTCATAGATTCAATAGCCATCCACTTAACAGGAAAGTTTCCTTCACGTTGCTTTTTATAGTTTTCATCCTTGTACAATGCCTTTGCCAAACGAAAATCACAAATTTTAACAACATTGTATTCTGCCCGTAAAATATTTCTTGCAGCCAAGTCACAGTGTAACACCTGCGAATACAGTTATAAGTATAAACTCTAATTAGTTAGTGTACAATCGAGAATACGTCATTGAGAAATCTTGTATTCTCTTATATACTTACTCTCCGTTGGGAAAGATACTCCATGCCATTTGCCACCTGATAAGCCCATAAAAGAAGATCCTGTGAGCAGAGATTCTCGAAATCACTTTCTATGTAGTCCCCCCCATAATTAGAGCGCTAACCTGGCTGGATGCCATCATTGTTGAGATCATCACTAGATTCACCGTCAAAGCTGTGAGCCTCAGAGTCGTAGATAATGGGCTCATTTTTTGTCTTGTTGTTGCTGGAAGCCATGTCGTTATGATCGAAAATGACGAATGCCTTGTGTTTTGTTCTGTTAGTTGAAAATACTGAAGCATATCAGAATGTGTAACTCATTCTTATTCATAGGTGGTCAAAATATTTTGTTTGTTTTTGTTTGGTTTGGCTTATTAGTTTTTTTCTTGTAAAACTACTTTTTGTAATCCACTCAAGATTCATTCTTTCTGTTTTGTAAAAGTTATATTAGTAAGAAACTAATACCTTCTAATATTTTTTCCTATACGTGGATTAATTTTACCCATATTCAGATCAATTTGATTAATAAAACTCTTTCGATGGCGTACAATATAGCTTTGCAGATTTCCAAATCTGCAGAGCTCGACGATTACCAAAAGTTCACCTAAAACATAATTTAATTTTTTGGTTAAATAATTTCTTTTATATGTAGTTCTTACAGTTTTACGTGATTTCTTACGTTTGGATATATTTTTAGTGCAAGCACCTAAAAGACTTTTGATGTTTAAGTGATGTCCTAGATAAATCTTAATTTTGAGCTCCTTTGCTAGTGCACTAATATACATTGGATCTGCATTTTTGCCAACTGTTTTTACAGCTACTATTGTCATTGATTCTCCAGTAAGAATTCCACAAGCTTCTGCTTTATACACAACTCGAAAAGCTCCACTACCCAATTGTTTATCTAAAGATGAATTAATTATAAGTTACACTTTATGATTGGTCACTTAAATGCTTACAATTTCTTTGTTCTGACAATATAATTTTTTACCTAATCTTAATTTCTCTCTAGAAAACTCCCATCTTTTGTCGTAAGGAGGAAGATCTGCTTGATCATCTACTGTTAGTTCTGGGTTCAGTAGATCAAGTGCTCCTTCTCCAAAATGCGTAAGACCAGCTTTTAATAGCTGCATTTCTTTAAACTTGAAAATATTACACATTTTATTATTTTTTTTATTAGTAGGTTCAATTCTTTATCATTAGTGTTATAATAGTAATATTACCTTATTAATCACCTTACTATATTGTGCTTTTAAATAAAAGTAAATTAAAAGAGTCATCAGAATTGTAATGAACCGTACTATTATTCCATTCAAAAAGTCAAGTCTTCGATTCTCTAAAGTCAAAACAATTTTTTTTAAAGAAGAAGTCTTTTTATCAAGGAAAAAAATTGTTTGCTTGCAAAGTATAGTAGAAACAAAATTAAAGCAGAAAATAATGTGGCTAAATAATTTCATAATTTTGACAATTTTTGATGTGTAAGTTCTATGTAATTTTTTTCCAAAGTTTTTTTTGCAATAGTGTGCAAAAAATATATGTTTTACACACTGTGGCAAACGAGGAAAATCAAATCCTTCTTTCGATGGTTTTGTTTAAGAATGAAGTTGATCACGGTACGTTTTCGAGGGGAGTGCACTGGTAAAATTAAGACGCGTAAATCCCCTAAGTTAATTGATGCATAGTATAGTATTTGATTTTCACAGGTACCTATTGCAGGGTTTTTTTACGTATCTTATATCCCGAATTTCTACTTTCCTTGTTCTTTTCCCGTAATTATCATTACTTATTTTCCCAAGTACGCGAGCTTTCGTGCGGGCCACTTGAAAAGCTCCCCTTAGACGACACGATCATCCATTCTTCTGGTAGTGTAATCGAATTAAGTTTCGACAATGGAAATTCAGACTAGAACAAAAAGAATATATTGTAGAGAACTCAACAAAGCCAATCGGTTGTAATAAAATTGAACAAAAACATTTTCCTCTAATGCCTCAAAAAAATGGCAAAAATGGTAAAACACGATTTTTAGCGTCGGAAACGAAAACAGTAAGCCTTAAAAAAAAAAAAAAAAAAAAAAATGAAAGTATGTGTGGTAAAAAGATAAACAAAATAAGCTTCAGTCAATCCCAATTGGTCCAATGGTTTCCCACAAAATGCAAAAAATCTCGATTTTTGAGTCAATATTCGAAAATTAATAACTCTCTTTTGCATAAACATTAGGAGCTGAAATTTGGCAGAGTTGTAGCTTTAGTAGTCTTCAACAACCACGCCAAATTTAAGCAAGATCATATGGATAGTTTTTGCAAACCGCAGCTAAATGCAAAAAAAGGTACTTTGGCAAAAGGGCCTAAAAAAAGTAATTTACAACGATGCAATTTTTTTGCGGGATCATATTCGTTAATACTTACTCTCCATCTTACCAAAGTATCAAACTTTTTTACAGTGTGCAAGTAGCTTAAAAAAAGATAAACCACATAGATATTCTTTGTGCACGGCAGTACGGTGCGTGAGAGGCAATGAGCCAATTACCTCAATTGTTTCCTTTTTCAACTGTATCTTTAAAAAAATGGGTAAAAAAAGATTTTCTTTTCTGTGCCGTATTTGAAAAATTAATACGGATACTTACAAAATCTTCGGAAAATTTTTGTCACAAAACCTACCAAATTTCCACATAACCTCTCAAATTTCGAAAAACAGTCATACCTCAAAAGGGAAGCCAAATAGGCCAAAAATAATCCTAGGTATAGACAATAATTATTAAGGTGCAAAAATATATGTTACACAGATTCATACAATCAAACGTAATAAGTCTAAAAATAACAAGTCATATTTCAAAGGCAAAGCTACATATCCTAGCTATAAATTGATTTATTTTTTATTTCCTGATCTATCATGGAAAACCAAACGAATAGTTTTCACGTGAACAAAACCCATATTCTTATTATTAATTTTGAGATTAGTAGAAATTAGTTATAGATACGGGTAAATTTTAATATGAAATTATAAATAACCATAGTAAACAAATTAAAATGAAAAATTACAACTTTACAATAGAAAATAGCTAAATGTCTATTATTTTCCTTAATCTTAATCAGATAAGTAAAGTGGATTATTTTATTATTATTATAGTAGCCAAAATAAAAAAAAATCGAGTTTTTTTGCATTTTGTGGGAAACCGTTGGATCAATTAGGATTGACTGAAGCTTATTTTGTTTATCTTTTTACCACACATACTTTCATTTTTTTTTTTTTTTTTTTTTTTTTAAGGCTTACTGTTTTCGTTTCCGACGCTAAAAATCGTATTTTTGCCATTTTTTTGAGGCAGTAGAGGAAAATATTTTTCGTTCAATTTTATTACAGCCGATTGGCTTTGTTGAGTTCCCCACAATATATTTTTTGTGTTCTAGTCTGAATTTCTTGAAAAATTACCAACATATCAGCTAATTCGATCACACTATGGGTACAATTTATAAAACACAGCGATTTTCTCAAGCACACCCCAGGTATTATAAAGATTAATGGAAGGATATTTTCCAATAAACTACCTAACTAGCCGTACCGACCTGTGAATAACCGACAGTGGCTTTATCTGGTGAGCTGGCCACGGGTTGGCTTTCCTTCGAAAAAGAAGCTCCGGGAGGTCCAGACATTACCAGAAAAACCGACTTTTTGTTTTAAAAATCGGATAAGTGATTTTTCGGCATCCCGGATACTTATTCATCCCATCGAAAAAAAAGAGAAAAAAAATCTTTTATTTTTTGACGGTATTTGAACCCAGAACCTTCAATATCTTTGACTAGGATGCTAGCACGTTATCCAATAAGCCATCGAAGCTCTATAAATAATTAGTGTAATAGAGATATTAAAATGTAAATGCTATTTAATTAGGTTTTTCAGATACAGTAGTCCTTTAATCGGATGTGAGGCATCGTTGATTATATTCCCTCAGAACCATGCTACCTTTTACAATTATTCTTAAAAATTCTATTGCTAAGAGTTGATAATATTTATTTATTATTAGAAATTGATATACAATATGAAAATTTCTTTTAACAATCAGGTATAAAATACCTAGATTGATTAATATTAATAAGTTTAACTTCACAAGTTATTTATGTGGGACAGCAGCTCTGTCAGGCACAAGGAGTCGTTTCTTATCTTTCTCCAAAAACGAAGTTTAATTATATGCATTGATGGTTGTTACCTTTTACAATAATTTTTTGAGACTTTGTTACTGGCCAAAATCCATTTTCTGCAACACATGAATAATTGCCACTGTCGGTTTTCAAAAGATATCGTATTGTCAATTTCTGATTTCTGTCCTCTAAATTAAACTGATTTGATGACTCCAAATATATGCCGTCCTTAAACCATGTAATATTAGGTACTGGCGTTCCTCCAACGTAACATGATAAATAGACGGGATTTTCAGGATCTTTTGCAAATCTTATTATTGCAGTATCATTCATATTTGTTCGAACAAAGTGAGCCGGAACTATAAATAAAAAATTATTGAAATCAAAGATGAAAGTGATTAAACTTTGTAAAAAGTAACCAGCAGCATAATAATTTCAGTCAACATTTTTTTCCAAATACCATTTATATTGAGAGAATATTTTTCTGAAATTTCCTCATGCCATAAATTTTTAGCTGTACAATAATAATCCCTTTTATCCGTTAGACTCACATTATTGATCGATATAATGGCACGGTGAGTATAGTTAGTTTCTTCAAACGTGACGTGTATTCTTTCTAAAACATTAAATGATTCAGATTATTTAAGTTCAGACAAACTGTCGTACTCTAAAAATGTATAAATAGAGCTATTTCAACATAAATCTGGAACTGACCGGAATCTACAAGTTTTTGGTTTTTATCATCACACCAAAATACCTCAGAATATTCGCGAATGACAGCAGTGCATACTAAAGAAATATTTTGACCATCATAAAATTTTGTTTTTGGCTTCATAATTCCATAGGACTTATTATGGATTCCGTCTAAAAAAAAGCAAAGTGAAAAACAATGTATGACGAAAAATTTTTAATCTAAAACTTGAAAACAGTTGAGTGCTAAAATGTATAAACCTGTGATGTGAACATCATGTTCCGTATCATCACATCCATAATCATTGCAAGCCGTGCACTTGATTTTTGACCTTACTTTAAGGATTACTGTCACTGTTGACTCAGTTTTAGCATTGTTCGTTTGATTATTTGTTTCTGTATCCTCTAGAAACTGTATTATAAATTAAACTATAATTACCTTTTATACGTTCGATTATTATACAGTATGATAAATGCAAATAAATACTTGTAACTTGGATGTCTCATCAATTCCGTGAAATAGCGATTTCGGGTAAATTTTGTAGCTCCACGATATATTAAATTTTGATGTACTTTTAACATGGCAAACAAAGGTCGCGCTTTCGTTAAAGGTGTAGTAACGTTTAAGATATAACTTATTAAATTTTACCGACGGCTTATCTGCAAACAAAAATTAATGCAACCCTTGTTATATTACAAATAAAAGAAAATTACATACTCGCAGAACTCTAACTTTTCTACCAGAGTACTAGTTTATACTTTTTTTTAAACAAATAACTATTCTGGGCCTAATATGTATTAAAATAATGCACAAAAATATATTTTGAGTGGCTTAAATGAAAATAAAAGATTATCACAAGATTAGATGCACCACATATTTTGGATTCAACGTAAAGTTATATATAAAAATACGCTTAACCTATGGTAGCTATAAATCAGTAGGATCAGAGTATTAGAGTACTTGAAAAAGTAAGTATTTTCTGATACTAGTAAAATCTATTATAAGAGCGCTTATTCTTGAAAACATTAAACAGCTGATGTATTATGTATCCGTAAAGTATAGATTTGAAGTTATGTACATTATTATTACTATTACTCTGTTATGGTTACTATCATTTGTATGAGCAATAAAACATTAACTAATCACTGTTTTACTGTTCATCAATAGTAGAAATCATTATGGTACCATTTCTATAGTCTTTTTATGTTATATATGAGTTGCTTTCTTATATATGAGGTAGCTAAGTTACGACCGTTCCTCAAGTTATGTAATACACATGCACATGATAGATTCCAACTTATTCTGAGAATTTTGACGATTCCGAACATGCGGCGCACTTTCAGCTTTTAATTTTAAAAGCCGGATTATTTTGTACTATAGGTGCTTAAAATATTGTAATGCAAATGAGTGGCAGTATTATTAAGAGTCTTGTTGATGTTGGGCAGTTTTGAATGATTATAATCTTGAAATGTCAAAAATGTTTGATTTACAGAGAATTTCAAGATGAAACGTTAAGTTCTTGATTCCCGCAATATTTTCAGCTATAAGTGTATAAATATAAGTGTATTGTAGGCATTAATATTATTTATACGTAAGCTACTTGTTGATTCGTTGTACTTTGTTACTATTGAGTAGTCTTTATTTTTGAAGTAATACATTGGGCCACCATGATTATCTACCCTGAAAATACAAATAATTTTCCATATGACTAATTACAAATAATAATTTATATTTATTAAATCAAATGTTAAAAAAAGTTAAATATGTCACCAGCTTAAAGTAGGTGTTGGACACGCAGTGACATAAGCCACAAAAGTCACAGATTTACTAACTATGCCATATACGTTTTTATCGGTAGACGTAAGATTAATGTATGGATTGTTGGAGTCTGTCAAAAAAAAATATTTATCATTGTTATAGAGTAAATATTGACGAACTAATCATTACTATAGAGTAAATAAAAGTTAGATCTCTATAATATACCATATACGCAGATGTAATACACATCAGAACTTTTTGCTTCATTAAACGATGATTTTACTTGACATACGTAATTCCCTTGATCACCATAAGTCACGTTGTCAATTATGAGCTCAGATGTTATTGTATTAAATTCGTCATATTTGCTTACAACTTCATTAACAGTTTCCAAAATTGTGCTAGAAGTCTAATTAATATAAACATGTTGTAATATGTGTGATGTATAAAAAATATTGTATGTAAACTTTCGTCGTTACTGGAATAATTCTAATGGTCCTAAGGTACTCAATATTACCAAGTTCTGAGGAATTTTCCAAATAATATTGTAAAGAGCTTCTCTGCTGACTGCAACAGAACATTTAACACTCAATCTTGAGCCTGTAGTGACGTCTTTGGAACCATCTACTCTTATATTTGGCCGATTCATGCATGCAAAATCTGATACGGAATAAACTTCTATTTCGATTACGCTTGCCAAACTGTTTTGATTTACTGAGCAAGTAAATACACTAAGGTAATCAATTTTCGTATCCTTGATAATGTAACCAATTTTGGGATCAAAAATTATCTTTTCATTGGGTTCAAGTACCTAAGATAGTTGAAAATACTTTAAAAATGGCAGTAGTTAAGCAATAAACAAGTATTTTGAGTTATATTACTTTCTCCTTATTTTTTAAAGTCACTTGGAATTCAGGAGAAGTCGTCTGGCATGGAAAAGTTACGTATCCTTGACATCCAGAAGCTACCAAGTAACCCCCTTTTTTATTTACGTGCACAAATGGATTTTTATTGGCTGCATATGAAAAAGTAGACATTTACAAATAATCTTACGTAGTGGTGGAATTACGATTTGTAAATATTCAATTTGTTTTTCATCTTACATGTAACATAAACGTACATCCAACTAACATTCCGATCGGTGTAGTTCTTGAGCATCATATTTGTTATTTGTTTGCTTTCATCAGCACAACAATACCAGCCAGTATCTCCAAACACGGTTGATGATCTTATAAATGTCTTGTTATTGCTCCTGCCTTCTGGTATTATATCGGGTCGAGAGGTTTTCTATTTTCCAACGCAAAAACGTTTCGTTATTATTTCTCCAAAATATTTATATTCTACCACCAATATGTACATCAAATGGCCAAATTGTCCAACTTACCCTGCCTCTTGTATTGCTGGTGGGAAAATGAAAATTAATATTAGCATTGCTCATGCATGTTATTTTGAGAGTTTCTCCTTCATTAATCTGCAATTCGGCCACATTTGGATAAAGCTGAGGCTTAAATGCATGATAGCCTATAAATAGTATTGTAATAAATTAAGACATAGTATTTATTTTTAGTTAAAAAATAGGTGTTTCTTTAAAAAATTATACTGTTTAGATAGCCCTTAATTGAAATGATCAATGAGAAATTGGAGTGAACACAAGATCAGCAAAAGGGTGAGAATTTTCACCCTATCAAGGATACACGATGTGTTATACTTGTAGGTATTTATGAATAACCGTCTCTTAAGTGATGCTATTAACGGTACTGGAATTTTCGAATTTTTATCCTCATTACCTATGAATTTTTTCCTATCTCGTTAGTTTTGAAAGCAATTAAATAAGAATGCTTATTTGGTTTTATGAACGTTTTTCCTGGAATAGCATGTTTTGTCTGTTTTGAATACATTTTTAAAAAATAAAAAAAATGTCTACTCTAATATTTGAAGCTAAGACAAGTAATAAGTCATTACGTAAGAAGTGCCCGAATTTTGTGATACTATTTGATTTTTGGTGCAAAACAGGGGAAATAATGTAGTACTTTATCACACAGTCGTTTACTTAATTTAATGAAATTTAGTTATTTGTTGGAGACTTAACTCATTTGCACGGAAGCGATACGAAGTGAGTATCAAAAGGGGTAAAGCCTGTACCTTAGCACTGATATTTATTTAAGATTCGTATACTTAAGTTTTTTAAATAGCGAAAAACTATTCCTTTTGTTATGTCTTATAAATTTTGGTGTAGTTGAGCTTCTTTCATCTTATTATACAGCTATACCGATAAATATGTGCAAGAAAATCGTTGAAAGGATAAAAACACAGATGAGTGTAGACTCAAATGCTCAAATCAAGATTGTCCACCGTTTCCTACGAGTAGAAGTACAGGACATTATTCTATTCATTGAATTGTGTCTAAACGTATAAAAAAATACCATATCGACGTTTGAAAATAAAATTATGTGTTAAATAAATACCATATAACAAGAATACGTTTTTTTTAATGGAGCTGGGATAGGCATTTTGTATTTTTCCATTGGATGATAGCCGCGTACCGATAATTCAATCAATTTTAGAGATTTATTGCTTTTATTTATAGAGAACCAGTTCCATAATACTCTAACTTGTTTTTTATTACCTTCTGCAGACTAATCATTAACAAAAACTTTTGCAAATGTTTTAGAATATTCAATTTAGATTGACAATGAAACTGTTTTCTCAAAACGAACAAACAATTAGTCTTTAAATTATTCATAGCTAAATTTGCAAACATTGGTGATTGAACACTTATGGTGATCGTTATATTCATAACTAAACCATGCAGAAAATGTAAATATGCTGAAAAATATTTCCACTTTGAAGAAAAATGTAAAAACACGCTTTTCAAAGTGAACGAATAAAATCTCATTTTTGTTACTACCATATGTATACTAAACTATTAAATCTTGAAATTGATATCAGCTTTCTCAAAAAATCCATCGGACATTTAGAATCAAAAATACACGGACCAAAAATGATTTTCTTACAAAAAATTATTATTTCTGTTCCAGAAACAACAATATAAACTCTTACAAATACATTTTCGATTAATTATTATTAATTTAAAAAAATAAATTTTTTTTTTGCAAATTGGACCTTAGAGTATATGTTAGAATAGTACAAAAATATCGTCAACCAATAAAACAAACAAAAAATCATACAACTTGGAATGAGAGAAAGAGTCCTCATAAACTATTTTACAAGCAAACAAAAGCGGTAACACTCACGTAGTTAAAGCTTTCTTGTTGTATATCAACACTATTTTTTCGCTTAATTTGATTGATACATTTATAAAACTACTGTGCAAAAAGTATAGATCAAAAACTGAGATTAAAAAGCTAAGTTTTGGTGCACCATTACACACGTTACTGGTTAAGATTATAATACAAAGTTTTAGGTATTTCAAAACTATAATATGAGAGCATGTGGAGTGATAGTTAATCATTGATGACAGTGTAAGTTTTTCACATATACGTGCCTGAAAATGTGACAGCAAAAATAAGTAGTTTTGCCCATTGAAGAAGAGTTATCGAATCGCTTGACATTGCTCACTGTAGGATGTGTCCGACTCGTTACAGCAGTACTTCGTAAATCAAGTAATTGAAGCCTGGAAAATCAAAGCCTGACTGGGACCTAATCTATTTGCTTATTTCCAGTAAAGCCTTCGTACCTTTTTCTTCTCTTCAAATAGAGAATTGGAGAGCTGTACACATATATTATTATAGTCTGTAGAGATACTAAAAGACTACGCCTCGTCGCTCGCAATACACAGGTGTGTGATTGTGATTTGTTGAAAAGCAATGAAGCTGTTTTCGTCATAACTTCAAACTTTTTTACAGCCCTCCCCCCTATTCTATTATCAAGCTACACTGTGTAGCATAGCAATATCATGATCTCCACCTTTCAATAATTTGAAACGTTAGAAGTTCCAACTTGGAATCTATATCATTGTATGGTAAATGGCAGTAACAATAATTACCAAATATTTTACTTTGAATTTCGAACTATCTAACGAATGGGTAAAACACAAAATATTACAGATTTTTTACGGGTGGTTGTTTAAAACAACTGAAACGACACTTAATGACTCATGTGATAAGCAAAAAACTGTAATTTAAAAGCCTTGTGCTTAAGTGCCAAAATAAAACAAAGATAACCACCAAAACAACTTTTAACTGATACATTTAAGCAAATTAAAAGGATTGAATGTGTTAGAAAACGTATTAAACAATACAATAAACAACGTTTGTATTTACAATAATAATGCAACCAGCCTCAGAAGTGGTAGCTCTAATTGTTTTCTATATTCTGAGGTGGCGTTGTAATTATTAATGAAATATCATAAGGAGAAAAAATGTGTGCAAAATGATTAGCACCATAAAATATTAACCACCAAAATCGAGGTATGGATCAGCTATACTACAATTTCCAATGGAGATACAGAAGTAAACAATTTTTTAAACTTAAAAAAAAAGAACATCAACCGTTGGATAAATCCTACGCTTCGCAAGTGTCACAGCTGTCATCATAACTATTTGAACTTTGAACAGCTACTGTGAGATGATCATAAAAAAAAAAAATTATTTTAAGACAGTGTGGAAGTGCCAACAATTGTTTAAACTTCTCTTATTGCAAAATCTTGTCTTATTTTGCGATGAAATCATATTAAGAGATAGAAGCTTTACTTAACAGTTTTTAATAGTATATTACGATACTAATGCGTGGGGAAAGTGATTGACGTGCGCGTGTCCGTCACATAACCTCTATCACGTATGGTGTATACAAATTTTCGACACAACGCGCGTGCAGGGGAACGAGATTTAGAGATCTATTGTGGCTCTGCAAAGACCTCGACATACACACGCACTCGCACGAGTGCGCTGCACGAGCTGTGAGCCGGGTGTATTAATCGAGGTCTTTAAAGCCACAACAGATGGCTTATAATAATTGAGGTCCCCGCGCACGGCGGGTCGAAATAATAGTATATTACGCACCTAGTGGGCGAGGTTAAGAATGTCACAGATTTCATGTAAATAAACGTCCGAGGCGAAGTCGAGGGTGGATAACGTGAAATCTAGGGCATTTCTTAACTTCCGAACGTGGTGCGTATACTATTTTTCTGCATACCCTCGTCGAAAGAGCTGATTATCTGTTTTGGAGCAGGGCAGATATGAAGCACTTTCGGTGGGGGTATACAGAAAAAATTATGATTCATCTTACAGTTAATACTAAGGATGTTATGAAATTTCCAACAGTTATCGAGTGAAGTCGTCCAGAGATGTTTTTGCCTAGAGTTACTACCTTCGTCTTTCGCTCTTTTGAGTCTTTCGTTTTCCCTTTTTTTCCTCATTCAAAGCTTTTTTCCTCTGTAAATATCTACTACCAACTAGAACTAATAAAGCTTTGGATATGGTTAACCTATCCTCATTGTTTTTTTTCTTTTATCCGTAGATTTTCGAGTTTGGCTCGCTCCCACCTCTCCCTCCCGGCTTGTGCAATCGTCACCGCGTTAGTGTTTTTCTCTAGGCTAGAAACAGACCCGGTACATCCGTAGGACTCGCTTTCCTCGTCCCCTTTTGCATCGCTTTTCTTTTTGTCAGAAATTTGACTGTACTGCCCAAGAAGTATCTTTTAAGCAACGTTGTAGATTAACTACTGAACTCGTGTATGCGGGCCAGTCTCACGCCAACGTCTTCTTTAAATTCGTTGTCATCCTCGAAATCTTAGGCTAGATGACACATGCAGTTTAAATGCTATCATTCTGCAAATACGGACAAGCATGGTTGTTGAAACTGTTATGCATGCAAGGGGGCTAAATTATATCGATTTTCAACTTCATTATACGTGTGCAGTTGTATGAATAAATAGAGATAAGCTCATTAGTTATTATATTCTAACCTTAATAAATGAAAATGGATGGACAAAAGATGCAAGAGGCTGTACAAATTGGAACGAGAAAGATGGAAGAAGAAGAGCGGCGAGTCGGAATGGGACATTGGTTTTTCGGAGGTCATACCCCGTTTACTTAATTCCTGATGTGTCAATATCGAAAGATAAATGGAGTCAACTTCCAGAAAGTACAATTTATGGCAACCATGAACAAATTAATGCAGCTGTTGTACTGTTACTATCTGGACACGGATAAGAAAATTGATGAGTCATTGGACGGCAAAACTCAGCGATGAGTTTCGCATGTCCAGGTATTAACTTTCGATATTATTTTTAGCTAATTCTAACATCATGCTAACAGTGAATTATTGAAATTGTATTTGTTTAAGCTTTCACTATCCTACAAATAGTCACGTGGAATTGGAGATTCCTTAAGAGCACTCCATGTCCCACGATCAATCTGACTATTAAGACAGCTGCAGCAGCATAGAAGAAGTTGACGACAACAGATCTCTGTTCAGGTACATTCATTTTTAAATTTAATATACGTTAGATACATGGTACAAAAATTTCTTATATTGTACAAACAACACGTATATAATGATACATGGGCAACCTCAATATGTAGTGGCGATGACTCGTACACGGAGGGTGCTACTCAAGACTTCACTGATATGGATTCTGTAAAACGTCACGTTTCCTGGAGACTGCAGTGACCTTTTCAAAAGTTACTTCATTTATAAGGGCTGTTTAGCGCTTGTGCGCTCTTATTTTATTTACTAATAAATTATTTTTTTAAATCTTATTTATATAAAACCCACGTGCTTGATATGAGCCTAGACTAATTGCCGAACAAATAACAAGGCTTCAGTCACGTGATGTCCTGTTTTTCAAGATAGGATATAATTACTGCATGTGTATTTTAAAAGTATTTTATTTTTAGATGACGATGGAGTTCCGTAAGTACACGTATGTGACGACAAGGAAAATGATGATGAAGCCACATAACCCGCCAAGGTTCAGAACGTTGTAAACTTTATGATGGCACAGTGGGTTTTAAGTAGTAAACGTATTTTATAAACGTACTGATAACAAGAATAATCAATAATTTCTTTCTTTTTAGAACCCACGATTACGCGAAAACGAAAGGAATGAGACACATGAATCAAATATTTATTTATGCTATATTGTGAGGGTCTAATTCATATAGTAAGTAATTATTTGCTTATCACCAATTTGAGTTCAAGATGCTACCCCTAAAACACTTGCTACCCGGTTTGCTAGAATGTAAATGCGTGAGATGGATGAAACAAGCGCCTATAACGCAACTATACAAAACACTTATATGTATGCCGAAACAAACAATGATTGTGAATCGCGGTGAAATGTGCAAGTCATTCGAGCCGCCTAATCAAAGCCGCCGACGCCGCTGCGAATCTGGAGGGTATAAAAGGCCCATGCAAGCCCACGTTAACCACTTTTGCCATCAGCAACGAGTCCGGCGCTTTGACTAGGGAGCTCTGCTCTTCAAAGCACTGTTGTAGTATTATCGCAATAAATAGCGAATTTATATATATATATATATATTTGATTATCATTTCTTATATTACACTATTCATTTTAAATACTGCACTGGATATAAGGGCGACGAAGAGGCTATTACAGTCTCCTAGTTTTCCCCATACACCAGTTACTCCTCTTTTGTGTTCCTCGGGTAAGGAGCGGATCTCCGGGGCAATACGAACCGGAGCTATCCTCTAGGTAAGGAAGCTAACGAACTGGCGGACCTTCAGGGCAATACGAACTGGAGCAATCCCGGTTCCTAGGCGACTTACCGCACCCAACAGGAACTCAAGAGAGTCCTATAAATTTTTATTTACTAATATATAAGATCATCGGACGTGTGCACCACGGGTCAGGGGCATTGCGAATCTGACTACGTCCCTGCACACATCCACTGAAGTATCTCGTGATACAAGTTGGGGGCAATACGAATCCAACATTGTACCCACGAGTCCCCATGGTCCTCTATCCTTCTTAAAAGTATATCCACTAATACTAACTTACATGAATATATCACGTCACATAAAAGAACCATCAAATAACAGTTATTGAATTTATACTTAAAATATCTTAATATAATTACGACCCTTACAATATATGTACGTAAACAATTAAGAAAAATCATTTGGGAAAAAATTGATAATAATAGCAATAAATGAGCTTAAAGTTTTTCAAAAACACGCTAGCTTTTCACTTTACTTCAGTAGAATCCACTAGGTGGCGTAGAAGTAAAATCAAAGCTACCTGCAATTGAAGTAAGTGGGTCTGGTTATAATATCCCCGAGCAAATTATCAACGACCATCTTGATGAGATTTTGTTTTTCGTTGAGTTTTTGTTTTGTTCATACCTGTCTGCTCCTTCTGTGTCAACCTGGGTAAAACCAGCCGTCATGTGTCACTTCAAAGTGCGTGCATTGGTCCTACCTACCACTCTTGTAGGTCCCTGACCCGTCTTCTCTTTCCATAGTGTAACCATCAAATCTTTCATCTTTTTCTCTGCTTCTAAATTTCTTCCTTTTCGTTGGGTGCAGAATCTTCGGATTGATCCCCTGATAAAGTTCTTAGCCGGTAAGAATCCGGCACTACCCTCTCTCTTGAGAGTGTTTATGCAAAATTTTCTCCATCAACTATACAAAAAAAAAAAAATAATAATAATAATAATGACCATTGTCATTCACCGATAGTGCAAGAATACAGCTGCGAGTCGCGCAGCTGGGTATTCCGGCTACTGACGACACTCAACTCCAATGGATAAGCGACTTATGTCGAATACATCTCAAATCACGAAGATAAAAGGCTATATGAAGTAGGCTACTACTAAACCAAGTCAGTTATTTACTGGCAGACGTCACGAGCAGAGTATTTCGTCGCAAGGCGACCATCGAGCCTACATTACATTACTCTCTCGACTCTGTAAACATTCAACCAAGAATCACTGATGCTCCCCGAGGTCTGCACCAGAGCATCTCTGTCTGCACTGGGCGAACCTAACTGCTATAAAGGAAAAATAAACTTTAGCTAATGAGACAGTCTCCAATGGGCAAGTATCACGAACCAATCTCCCCACCTAAGATCACCAAAACGACTGAGCTCTGCAAAAAAAGGTGCTTTGGACATCATCGTCAACCAGGACGCATTGGATCAGTCTGGTGTTACAACAGCACATTAGAGAATATTACCCTTAGATATATAAACACAAGTTTCAAAAAAAAATTATACGAAATAGTCAACTTACAATCTCGTTATTTCACTGATAAGAAAATTTCTACTTTTTAGTAAAATATATCTTCGTACATGTATTTATTCTTCATGACATTAAATATTGAAATTTTAAGATAAATAATTTATTGTTTAATTTCTTACTTAATTAGGGATTTTCGAAATGTGAGGGATATCAATAAGAAATGACATGCTCGGTATTTTCTCACGCAGCTCTCTTTTGAAATTTAAAAAGAGAGGCTGTGTCATAGTTTTATTATGTAAACTTCTGTAAGATTGATCCTTTTTGGCTGCATTGAATATTTATAAGTTACACATAGATTCATCTTAAATATTAAATTTTTTAGTCACAACGATTATGATTGATTCGTTGGATGTCATGTCTTATACTTTATTACAGAGCGAATAAAAATGTACATTATATATGTATACAAACACAACGTAACGTAACAATGATTTTAAGCTTTTTTTTGTGTTTTATTTATTTTTAAGTTTTTTTTTTCTATCAGAACACAATGTAACGGTTTTTCTGTAACAACACAATGTAACAAGAATTTTTTGCTTTTTTGCAATCTCTTTTATTCCTACATATTTTCTTCTCCAATGTCATTCCACTCAAAGAAAAGCGCACAAACATATTTTTATTATTAATCATAAGACTTTGTTATTTTTTAATTTACGTACATACACAATTTCAAGTGTGGTATAAATATGTTATTATGGGCCTTAGAAGAATTTTGTTTCATGTAACATAAATATATGCCGATCACTTTGATGACTATAAAAACGAGTCGCGTATAAAATAGAAAATACATTATAAAATATTTAATTTGCATAATTCCTTTTAAATGTCGTTATTTTTACTATATTGCTCATATTATACTTTGACACAGTTTTAATGTAAATACATGATAAAATTCATATATTAGGATCATCAAAGTCATTCGACATATATTTTAATTTTTGATATACGATAAAATTTTGAGGTATATAGTTTCATTGTAGTTTGTAATTTAATACATGGATTTTTGCATTTATAATAGGAAATATTATAAATGTACGTACAATATGTTTTGTATCTTTCCTTATATATTTTATGCTATATTAAATAATAATTTTTAATATTCATTAATAATTCGATATGTATATAATTATGTAGGTGCAGCAGATGAAACAATAACAGGTAACTCAAAAAAAACATTGTAAGTACATACTCTTTTATGTAAAAAAAATAGTATCTCCTCTATTTTTAGTGCAAAATAAAGACGTGCCCAATAAAAATTATACACGGAAAAAAAATTCAACATTGAAATGATCGTTAATATGAATCAATTTTTTTTTTATTTTGTCTTTTTATTTACTTTTTTTTTTTATTTTTTTTTTTTTTATTTCCATCAAGTTGAGTGCTTTGTTTTTTAGCGTATTAGTGTATTATCGTTAAGTCCATTAATTTGTGGTATTTATTCCATATTGTTACTCTTCACTTTGCTTTGTGCATTTTGTATTTGATTATCTTATAGGTAATTTAAAAAACTTCTGTGAATGAATCTCGTCATGTTAACAACTATGATCGTTTTACTTTAGGGAAAGTATCTAAGAAAACTTTTTGCTAGCATATTTCTAAGGGTGGATAATTTTCAGAAATATATTACTTTTAAACTGTATGATTTCAGTATTTATGTAATAGTATATTAGTAGTAGAACTTTGCATGTTTATGTTACAGTTACACATTCATAGAGCAACAAACCACAATAATTTTTTATTTTAAAATATGTGATTATTTTTATAATTTCTTTAATTATATCTTATCAATTAAATACATTTTTTAGCTCTTCTTAAATCAAGTTTTAAGCGGCTTATGTAATCTTTAGAGTTTCTAATACGGTAACAATGTATAAGTTTAATTACCATTTACAACAATTATTTACCTTCTAAATATTACATATTTTATTTTAAAACATGTTTTATAGACACTTTAATGTACAATATTCATTCTAATTAATGTTAGATCAAAGTATGCTAATGTAGACATAATTATTCATGTACATTCTGAGAACACTGTGAGTGAATTTTTCCATGAAAATAGAAATTTTGCAATTGTTGTGATACTTATAATTTTAGTGTAAGTATATACTTTATGACAAATTTTATGCACAACATTTATAATTGAGTGTCTGTCATTTATTTGTTAACTTAATATCTATATGCTTACATTTTTAGATCTAAAATTTAAAATCATTGATAAATCATTTGATTTTAGAATCAGAAAAATTGGTTCTATAAATAAAACAAAAACCTGAAAACATGTTAATACATTAATAGTAAAAAAGTATATCATAAAAACGTTTACCAAGTAATATTTGAAATTTGCTTCAACTGAATCAATTTATTGCCACATCGTAGTATTTGTATTTTAAAATATTTTACAATTGAAATCAATAAAAATAATTATAGCATTCCTATTTTTCAAACGAACACTTAAAAATAACCTTGATGATATAATTTTACTATCAATAATTTTGTTTGTTGAAATAAACATAAAATAAATATTTGAAAAATACAACAATAGGGTTGCAGTTTTAAAAATGAATAAAATATTGATTTAAGGTAAGTTCAGCCTGTGATGAGTCATTTTTTAAATCAAGTTTGTTTTGAGAACTATCTTCCAGATAGTATCATTCAAAGAAAGCCACATCTTAAACTTGTCTTTTAAAATCTGCATTGAGCTAGTATGAATCTTTCCATCTTGAAAATTTTTTTTCTTTTTGATTTTTATTTTGCATTTTAACTTTTAATTGTGATCTAACTTTTCTATATCACACGCGTCAGTTGCAATAATCAACTGCGTCTCTTCTCCTCAATTAACAACAAAGTTATGCTGTAAGTACAGGTCGTACCCTGGAACCTGTTGAAAAAAAGAATTGGATTTGGTTTTTTTGCATTATCCTATTCCTTTTCATCCAAAAATGATCCCTTATAAATAAATGTGCATATTTTCAGGTCAAAAAATTGATCCCAAATTGTTTAAATTAATTTTTTAAGCAAATTTTGGAAATTATATCTTTTGCTCCGGAAAAGATTTTTGTTTTTTATTATTTTTTGGACTCTAAATAAAGAACGTCTTAAGCAACTTTTCTTCAAAGTTAATTCTTTCCAAGATAATAATTATTCAAAGTTCGAAAAAATTGCCTAAAATGTCCATTTTCATCAATATAACACAATATAATGAATCAACAATTTTAGTGCAGCCAAAATTTTTACATACTCTATAAAAATCCTTCAACATGTATTATTCTGAAAGCATTTTAGGCTATTATTTATTTGTAATCCCTTGCTTTTCAACTCTGTTTTGGGTCCTCTTCGGCTAATAAAAAGTAGTATATTATGACCGAAAACCATAAAATAATGTACAGGTCTAGTTTGTATGTATGTATGAGAATGTTGGCCTCAAGCTCTGCCGCCTGCAGTGCTGCTGTAGAAGAGCCATCATGGCGTCTACAATAAATATATAGGTATTGCGTTGACCGTCTTTAGACTTAATGATGACCGTCACGTTATTGTTTACACTTACATAAGTCAACTCGGCTTATGCAGTTGAGGCTGCTCACTTGCTCAGCATACAGTCATAACTGTCATAAGGCTTATGACTGCATCTGTACAGTTGTACACATATATTTTTAATACATACAAGAATAGTAAATATGAATATGTATTTGTATATCTATATATACATTTGAGATACCATGATGGCTCTTCTGCAGCAGCGCATTTTTCGGGGTATAATAAACAATTTTTGAAATTTGCTTGAAAAATTTTGATTAAACAACTTTTAGACTCGAACTTTTAAACTTGAACTAACGTTAAGCCTTGGAAACATGCACATCTGTTTCCAAGGGATAATTTTTCCAGAGATAATGCGAAAAACTGAATCCAATTATTTTTTTCAACAAATTCCAGGTTACGACCTGGACTACGTAATCAATGCCCAAGCTTTGACTCATTCCTCTCTTTTAAAGAGCTCCTCCACATTAATCCTTCGCTCTTGTACTTGGCTTAATGTCAGTGGATATGCACCGGCTGACTTAAACTCAATCGTATGTAATATGTAATATATTTGTATACTCGTATAACATAACAGGCTTTGTGCATTGCAGGCGACAACGCGAAATGATGAGCAACAAGCGCTCGTTCGCTCTCGCTCATACGTATGTACATGCGTACTAGCATTCTCTTATCATTTCTGTGTACGTGAATATGCAGATGTAATACGGTATTAGGTGTACATATGCGTAATGCAATATGTATAATAATCGTGAAAGTTTACGTGAATGCATGATGTGCCGCTTAAAGTTAATGCGTATATATAAGTAATTGGCGAAAATTATCGATTATCTGCTCGATTATATAAATACTAATCGGTAAATGATAATATTGCATCAATTCCATTTGGATTTGCAGTATGTGTGCGGCTCGCTCGCATTTTTTTTTTTTTTTTTTTTTTTGTAATATTATAATATGTTTATATCTTAAGCATTAATTTGTGATTTTGTATTTTGCAATTAACAATAAATTGATACTAAAGAAATCGTTGTTTACTTTTATTCTCTGTCTCTTACAATTCATTATTGAAGAGAAAATGTATGGGGCATTATCGGGATGATTAAAAATGGATTGATAGATAATCGCAACGTGCGATTGAATACGATAAGTGACAAGAATAAGATGAATCATTTATATGCGAATAGAAAAATATATTATCCATGTTTCAATAAGAAAAGGAAAACGCAGCAAGTAAGATAAACGAAAATGTGCACTATAAAATTTCTCTGGTATACTTCACTTGATTTTTGTTAATTTGGCTTATTATATACACAATAAATAAAATATTAAGTATAGAATATGTACTACATGAATGATTATCGTCATCGACTATATTGGCATTCTTAATGGGTGTATTCCTTTATATTATTTCATAACATTTTTTAATAATATTAGCGAACCATAGTTTCGTCGTCACGTTCTATAAATAATAATTCCTTTTTTTTTCTCGTAAATCAACAATTGTCTTCTGCTTATTTTTACATTTAAATATTATACTGACTATTATATTATTATACACTGCACGCACAGTAATGTGTTTTTCACGTATCAAGTTAACGCTGTATCGCAGAGATATCCTTCAAATTTCATAGTTTTAACGTATATTATTATTTTATAATTAATTTTTTCTAGTCGTCGTAATCAGTCCACTTTTCTTCGCTACAACCACTTTTTTCAGATATAGTATTCACATACCCTCTATCCACAAAATGAATTTCATCAGAGATATTTTCAATACATCGTTGAGCAATGTTGTTTGAAGTTATCGTGATCTTTATATTTATCGTGGATAACAGTAATATTCATACAATGATGTAGCTTTTTAATTATTTAATCTAGTTAGCGCAATAAGTGCAAATTGGTCCTTAGTGATTGACATACATCTTGGCATGCATTAAGAAAAAAAACATACTTGTTTTTTAATTTTTTTTTTTTTTAATAAGTACAATTTTAATGTTATATTTTCTAATATCATGAAATGTACCTGAATGAACATCGATGAACATGTATGTACGGTTAAAAAAAATGAAAACACGTTACAATATTGGACACTTCTGTGGAACTCATGGAAATCGAATTCGAAAGATTTATTTTTATTTGATGTATAAATGTTTGTAAAAAAAAAAAAAATGATTATCGTGCATATTTCGAAGTGCTTATTTTTTTGGGATTAAAGGTTTGAAAAAAAAAACCAAATTTACATAGTAGTTTCATTTCATACGTTGACAACGTTTTAGGATCTTAGAGGTTATGTGTCCAGAAAATAGCTTATTATGCTACTTTTGAGGTTATCTATAGGACGCACAAAATTTTCTGGCTTTTTTCTACTTTCTAATTTAGTACCTATCTTTTTCTTTGTAAGAAGCTACTGTATAGTTATGAATAAAAGTTTTCCTCACGTACTACAAGATTTGTGGAAAAAAGACAACAAATTTTATGTGTTCTACACCTATACATAACCTCAAGAGTACAATAAAAAAAATAATTTTTTAGTCAGTGAACTTCAATACCTTAGAATCATGACATGATGGGCCAATTATGATTTTAAGCTTGGATGTTACGTAAACAAATACTTGAAAAATGACCCTCAAATGGCCACATACAACCATGACTCATGACCAGATTTCATCGAAATGGGAAACACATCTAAAAAAACGGTTTCAAACAGTTTTATGCATGAATAGTTTTATGCGTAATTTTATAGCTAAAATCACTGTACTCTGATGTCATAAGTCTCTCACAGCTGAGTATTCATAAGCTGTACATTTGTCAAATTTTGTTGATAAAAAAAAAGAAAAAAAAAGAATAATTTTTTCAAAATTTTTCGATAATCTACCTTGGGAAGTAAATAGAATCCACTTTTTTCCACGCAATTTTAAAATGTTTCTACTACAAATATTGTTTTCCATTAACGACGTTTCGCGAAAACGTGATGGCACTTCGACTTTAATCACTCCTTGTTGAATTAAGAGCGAAAAAAACGGAATCGACGCCACGCGATACTCGGGAACTTTATATTTTCTTGCGATGAAAAAGAAGAGAGAGAGAGAGAGAGAGAGAGAGAGAGAAAGAGAGAAAGAAAAGAAACTACATCTAGAAGAAATCAAGTGCAGCCAGCGAAGTGAGAATAAGACGATGGAGTTGTATATGTATACATATACGTGGTAGTAGTTTCGAGTCGAGTGCGCTGAAATTACATAAGTTAATACAAACACAGAGGAAGTGAGGAATGGGAGTGAGAAGAGAGCTCTCTGCGTACATCGAGACGCGTATAGGGGAGGGGGATACAGGCTCCAGGCCTTCGGAAGTTTATCTTACACTGTTGGCATTACACCACTGTCAAGTTTGCTTTGCCGGCTTTGGCCTCTCCTCCTCCCCTCATATTTTTTTCTCTCTTCTTTTGATTGCTCGAGAAACTTTCGCTCACAATTAAGACGCTCGGCTCTCTATACTTTCCCAAACTCTCTTTCCCATCTTTTAATCAACCAAGAAAACTCATTGCCAGCTCGGGGCTGTTTGCGTGTGAGTCACGTCCGTCTACGCCGGGCCATCGTCGATCCACATCAAATACGTATTATATGTACACGTTACGGACACCATTCTTTTTTCCCCCAAGCGTTCGCCCAGACAATGAGCTTGTCTTCGTTGGATGGCTTTTGACTGTCGTGAATACAACTCGTGTTGAGCCAACAATAACCCGTGAATATTCAACAACTGTTGACAACCCGTGATTAGGGGCATGCATGTATAATACAGTTTTCCTCAATTTCAGTTCTCCATCTCAAAAGCCTTGTCTCATGGTTCGGAAAAAAAAGTGCATTGTTTCAAGTTAACAAGTATGCAAAAACATTGGATGGGTCATCAATTGTCTGTAACTCATTATAAAAAACAAGCAATTGATGACAATATAACACGCGTCGATTCCGAAAAGTGCACTCACTTACTTTCAAATATGTTTTCGAACCTTTTGAATACCTTGACCACAAGACCATTCCATTGTTTGCTTTTTAAAAACATACGATGAATGCATGAAAAATGGTAGAAACCTGTTATCAAGGTGAGCTGGTATGGTAAACCTCATGCATGCCCTTGTAGTACTTTATGCATGAAAAACATTGCAGAAATTAAAAAAAAAACATGTATTTTAAATATTAATCAAGTAAAAATCGATACTAAAGTTTCTAGTATTGATTTTTTCAGTTTTTCAGATCATTCTTTGTTCAATGAAATCATGGTATTTTTCGTATGCGAGGCCAAAATATCGATGCTCTTCTATAGCATTTTCTAGCGTTTTTACCAAAGACCTCTGAAGTTCTTTCAGAAAAGTACCCACATCCGTTAATTAATTAATAGATATCCTCGCAATCCATTAGATTGTGTTTCACAATAGGGCCACGAATGTACCGTTACCAGTAACACCCCGTGAGAGGTCAACGATGGTCATTGTTGGTCCACCTCGAGTTAGCAGCACCAGGAGACGGAAAAAAAAAAACAAAAAAGAAAATGATACAAAAATTCAACGATACATTCAGTATTCCTACGAGGATTGTTCTCACACTTCTATGAACACACGGTCCCACGTTGTATGATGTCGTACATATACACACGGAACAAAAGAAGAGCGTGTACGCAGGTGTGTATACACTAGTTCGACGCACGCGAGTGGGCTGTACATCGCGCCCCGCAAAAGTGACAGAGGGGAGGACGAGAAGCACGATTCTCCGAGAGATTTGCACGATCGATGGGTGCCCTCTGCGGTGTATAGGTAAGCGCGCCCACCTCCTTCCTCCTCTTCATCTTCGTTGTGTGCATGCAACAGCAATTGCAGAGATGCAACGACGCTATACGTCGCCCTAGGACGCGGTGAGCACAAGCGTAGCATCAACAGCAGCTGTACCACGAAATGCACGTGTACAGGAGAGAAGTTTGATCGCATAAGGCTCGGGTATTATGCGCGGTGATGTATACTGCAGTGGTACAACGCGTGACGTCTCAGAAGGCGGCTGTAGCGGCTGCGGCAACGGCTCAGTGGACGCGCGGGTCGATGATTCACGCGATGTGGACGTTTTGGACTTGGTGCTGGTTGACCCCGGCCATGAAGTCCTCGCGCAGGATCGGCAGGACCGTGGCCCCGGCGGCAGCTCTCCTGAAACAGTAGTCATAGGCGACGCGCGCCGGTATCACTTGCCAATCAAGTATATCCTTTGTGCTTACATGTATTTAATGATTTTATCCATTGCGTATAATATACATAATATCAATGTGTACCTATATGATGTGTGTGGGGAATGATAGATAAACGAGCTGGTGGCGATACGTATGTTGTTTCATCGCAGGGGGTTTTTGCGTCCTCGGGGTGTCGACAAGTGTACCTGTACATATAGGCGTACCGCAGTCACTCCTGTTGCCCTTAGTAAAGACACCGGAGATCCTCTAGCTTACAATGGTACAACGTGCATGTACGTCCAAACGTGCTGCTGGGACAGACCGATACAGAGGAAGCGAGTGAAAAAGAGGGAGGGAAGGATACAAGCTAGCTGCGACGAAGGGATTAGAGTTTGCGCGTGTTTAGTTATGATCTTTTGAGTGACGAATAGGGGCTGATGTAGGGATGTTAAGCTGGATGGTATCGATGGGAATTTATGCTTTTTTCCCGAAGAGATGATCAGGACGGTTGGAGAGATGTATTGATTTTTCAAGAGCGGGTGCTGCGTTTTTGAAATTTTTCTCCTCGTAGTGGAATTGGTGGGAATTTTCCGGTTCTTGGGCAGTGCCTTGAGAACAATGAGGTGGTATACTTAAGTTGAGGTGGTGGATCGTTTTACTTTACTCAGTCAAGTTATGGGAGCTTTATCTTTCTGCTATGGTGTTCATGTCACAGCGTTCATGCGCAGCGTGTACTGAAAATGTTTCCAAACAACTATATTCTACGAAATTAAACTCATCAAAACTTATCGCAAGAGAAAGCCTTTTTAAATAAAACTTTTTTCCTCCGATAGGTAGAACACATTTAAATAACGGATGCAACAAAGATATAGGCAGAAAATTTTTTCATGTAGTTGTAAAACTAGTATATTTGAGGCATATTAAATTCAAGCATCTAAAAAACATGATATCTTGTGTGTTAGTCGGCAAAACTGATTAATTAATACGTTGGTACATCGATATTGTGCAATAAAATCGACACCTCACGCCAGAAACAGTGCAGCTCACAAGATCTAGCAAAATAAAGCACAACCCATAAATTCAGACGAACAATGGTATACAGATCGTAGACTCTATCGAATAAAAATACAAATTACTGCGTTTTACTAA
This sequence comes from Copidosoma floridanum, assembly GCF_036245765.1. NCBI lineage: Eukaryota > Metazoa > Arthropoda > Insecta > Hymenoptera > Encyrtidae > Copidosoma > Copidosoma floridanum. Next base: position 1,818,452 of record NW_028321897.1, on the reverse strand, counting down.
AGAAAAGGTCTGAAGCTCCTTGGGTCGTGTGATTAAAGCCTCCAAACATAACTAATACTATTTGTCGTACTAAATGAAAGATCCACAGTAAATTACTGTCTTATGTGGTTAGATGCACTCGTTTAATATTGGTATTAATTATAAAATTGTCTTACTAATGTACAAAGTATTATGTATAAATGCTTTAAGTCTACTAACTTTATAGCTATGTTCAAAAATTGTCCCTTATACTACGTCAATCATTTAAGTATGCACTACCAACTTAAAATTTGAGGAAAAAAAAATTATTAGACTCTTTTTTTTCTCGGAAATATGTAAAGATTCTTTCTTGCTCTAACCCAACACGATAGTTGCTGCTGTACTTCAGTTACTACAACGTAATTATTGTTTCAAAATAACTTGAGTTACCGTCCCTCAAATATCTGAATTTCTTTAGTAAATATAACCGCAATAGCCTGAATTTGTCAACAAGCTAATTGATATTCCAATGTTTGTTGTTACATGAAAATTCTTTGATTCCAATCAACCTGAATATCACAATTTACATATATATACATAAATCTACATCAAACTCCCGACCTCCTGTAAATAAGCCTGTAGATATACTAAACTGATTTTCCCACTTCTGTATGTAGTCCCTCATACGTGAAATTACATCGACTTCGAACAAAAGTACATGCCGCTTTTTATCCTTTCCAATATCCGAAGTATTAATTTTTGTGCAAGCCCTTTTTTCGTAATTTCGAGCAAGTTGGAAAGTTATAAAAGGTTTCCCGCCTCCTGCGAGTGCTCGGGCTGACCGTAGCGTTGATCCATCTCCTTTAAAGTAAAGTTACGCCCTGTTCAAATATAATTATCGAGCTATTAGTACATAGCCATTGATCAAACATTAAAACACTATCCAGACGACTAATGCATTCACTTGATTGCATTATTTGGCCCATAAGAGGAAAGGGGGGTTGGGAAAACTATAATTATTTACGTCACATGAACTGGGTGTTGATTGAATCTTAGAGGTGGCAATTATTCGCAGATGAAGTTTTTTGGTAATAAATAACAATGAGAATTCGTTTTGAAAAAATCACGTATACGTGTAAATCGACAAACACTTTGTGCTTATTTTATGAGCAAGTGCATTTATGGTACTTTATTCCTGAATTGTTACGTGTTTTACAATTTTCTTTTTTTTGTGTCACTAATGAAAGTTCGACGTTTTTCGCTGATTTCTGGGTTGAGTTGAAAATCATATTTACGGCTTGTCAGTAAAGTATTTTAACTTTTTCCGAGCGGAATGTGGCAGCCACGCAGAGGATGGTAAAATTAATTACCGTCACGTACAAAGTGAAAGTACAACTTTGTTCTTGGACGTTAACCATTCAGAAACAAAAGTCGCACTTTCGCCCCCGCGGATGCGACATACTATTGTTTTTGGTACGGTAGAAGTGTCCCTTGATTTAAAAGCACATTGTTTACTGAAAAAAAAAAAAGTAGTGTTTTATCATGATTTATTACAACGAAATCGATAACATCACTAAAATCGTGTTGGTAAAAATCACTTCTAAATCTCTAAGGTATTTAAAAAATCATTCACTGTTCACCAGGTGGAGCAGAGGCGATAAAATAACACGTTACGCGTCGGCGTGGAAGGGCAATAAAGATTAGAGGTGTCAGACAATGGCTGGAATGTAAATAAAGCTAAGCGCGCGAGAAAAACAGGGCACGAGAGAACACAATAAATACGCGAATTCGTACATGGATGGATAACAACGTTATTACGGCGACTATTTTTATGGATTTATTTGTTTTTTCTAAATACTTATACATCATTTATATTGCATTTTTAGGAAAAAAAAAAATGTATTTTTTATGATAAAAACTTTGATGTAACTTGAGATGTACAATTATGTGTCAAAAAGAAAATTGTTCAACTATCTCTAGCTGATTTTTTCACTTAAAATATTGATTGAGACGAACACTACTGACCAATCTTGAACAGTACTATATAATTTTTTCAAATTAAACTACAGTATTAGTAAGATTCTTCACTTCGTGGATTCGTGAAACAACGTCTGACCAAACATTGACTCGATTCACTGACAGAAAGAGTCCATCGTAATCCCTACCCCCTGTGTTATCCATCTCCCCTCTCAAAGTACTTAGGAATAAGCTAACGCCTAGATCGACTTGCTATCTTAGGCTTATGCTCTAATCCTACGCTTAGTCAAACAGTATGGGCACTAAGTACAAGGACTACCATCGACAGGCGTTTTCTTGTAAACATCGTTCAGCTAATCTTGGAATATCATGATGATGAAAACAGGTACGCCGCTAAGTAAACCAAATGTGACCAAAAAGTGAAAATGTTCGTTTATTGGTAGCTTTCGTCCCACTATCGAAAATCTCTACCAACAATCGTTGATCAATCACACATATGGCCACGGATAAAAAGTTGAAAGTCATGCACACTCTTACCGCATAAATACGCAATGGAAGGAAATAACCGTGTACGCGCCACCTCTTGTTGATTTTTGTGCGACAATCAAACAGCAAAATAATCCGAAATGACAACATAAAAATTGTTATTGATTTTTTACACACACAAAAAAAAAAAGGAGTTTCGAATAATTTTCCTCTATTTAAGCTGCAAAGTCATATCTACGATTATACTTGAAATTTGTGAAAGATTGAATACAATCGTTGTTATCGATAAACATACATCTTGTTCTATCAAGTTATCGACCAAAGTAATAAAAAGTAAGGGTAAGAGTCGTACGTAATTTCAATTATTAAATAACTACTGTGTTGATAAACATTCAAGAAAAATAGTTGATGAGGTAATTTCTGGACATTTGCAGTATAGTACTATAGCTTTAGTAATCAATTTTCAACAAAATAAAAAACAGTCTGTTGTTTTGTGCTATTAATTTGATAATGATCAAAAGTGCTAAATATCTTTGAATATTTATGTAAGGGCTCGCGTGAGCCGTGAACGTTTTAGCTGATAAAAAAATGAGTGCATATGTCATGAGTTGCTGGAAATGTAACTGTTATAGACGAGTATACATGTGTTATTAGCGTATGCTCGGTGATTTATCAACTTCACATTTAAATGACCAAATTGATCGAGGAGGTGCCTTGATGATTCCCTGGTAATTTTTAACATTTGTATTGCCCATAGGCGAATGCTCCGATTCCTTCACCATCTACGACTTTTATCTTTCACGCACACCTGGACAAAGCGTCACTAACAGAAACATCCGCGGATATATTTACAAGCACTTTGGTTTGTCTTTTTCTGGTTTCTAACTTAAATAAGAATCGGTTGACGTCTCTGGCTGCATACTACTTTCAACCGATCTTTCTCGTAATTATCGTACAAAACATGTTATGGTTTGCAATCTGTTATAAAAAAGTTTAGACTTCCTTCGCGCTATCACGGGCGTCTCGGTTGGCTTCCTTACAAGACCTCCAACCAAGACTACATTCTTAGCAACATAAAAATTCAAATTGATCACCTCGAATGGCTCCAGCTCAAAGACAAAGGGCCAGCTCCAACACCCAATACACGTATGGATTCCACGGAGAGCCACGGTGTCCACGAGGCCGGAAAAGAGACTCACGAGTCATTATCGCGTGTGCGCGTCCACGTAGTATATATGTATATACATAGTAGAGCAGTGGTGTGGCCAACGAGCAGGATACGAAGTTCACGTTGACTACTGCGTGTCCCTGTTTACGCGGTTTTCTTAACAAGCACCGGAATGCCCGTACACACGCTGGTGGTTACGTACATACATATATTTATAAATGTACCGTTATATACACCCACGTATCGATGTTGCGTGCGTGTATGATACACTGGCGCCTGCGAGTTGTACACAGTCAGTTGGTATACAGGGCGAAAGAGAGACGGGGTGGAGGCGAGAGTGGTGAGAAACAAGAGCAGCAACAATAACGGGGCAGCGGCAACGAGGTCGCGAGCCTCATTGTCAGCGTCGAGTGTACGCGGGGAGTCCTCCCCCGCGTTCTATCTCGCGCTCCGCTGCTGGCGAGCTCTCGACTTTGATAAACACGATTAATTTTCAAGCCGATACACAATAAAGTGGCGCTGCCACTGTTGTCGCGGCTCGATTTTATGGCCCGAAGTGGACGGGTAAAAACGCACGATTCGATGGGCACAGCTGTATAAGTTACGAGAGGGGTACGCGGATGAGAGCGGGGTTGCGTTTGTTAAATAGGAAAATATACTTGTAGGAAAGAGCGCAAATGGCGTGATAAAATCACACCGATTTCGGGGATAACGATGTAGTTCCGATTTTAGAGGTGACTTAATTTATTCGGGACGCGGCATTTGGTGAAACGAGCATAAATTTTAGCTCTGCTGGCGCAATGAACTGATGTTCATCTCAGTGGAAACGCAAAATTTTGAATAGTTTCGGAACAATATTACCAAACTTTGATATTCGTAGGTATTTTTGACTTTACTCTTGTTTAAAGCATAGTTTGAGGCACATTTGACTCCAAGTTACAATTAGAACAACTACGAATTTCACAGTTTTCGGTGCCACTACTCTGCTTTTGTGTACCTTTTCATAAGATTAAAGTGAAAGAGCGTGTGGTCCAGGTTAATTTAAAGTTGCTGGACAAAACTAAAGACCATGACTATCTTCAATACGGACGGTTTTTAGTTTTAGTGCTGTTATCAGCAAAAACTTTGTTTCTAGTGTCTTATTAATTTCTGAAATTTCACCACGTAAGTACGAGTTTGCGAGGAAACTCTATTGTCCAATGCGTAAAAAACCACTGACTTCATTCCATGCCTGTCCTACGTTCCTACGTATCAGCACACTTGGACATTTATGTTTAATTGTTATTTTAAAGGTGTAAATGGTGCAAGAGTGAGATGTTTGTAACATGGCTGCAAGCAATCTCGACTAGCGTACAAATGTTGCACGTGCATCAAGACACCACGAAATACATTGAAATTCATGCCAGTGTTTGTCACGATTGATATTTTTTTAAAATAATCAACAAATACTATTAACCATTTATGCGGGTAAGTGAGTTCCAATTTTGTAATGCGATCTCTACACGAGAGTCACGATACAACCAAGTAGAATCACGAGACACGTCTTGTCGATCAATTCAACATTATTCAACAAAAGTCTGTCCACGGGTACTTTAGAGCGCTTTGATGTTCATGTGGGTACATGATACGGCTCGAACACGCATACATTGTTTCCTACGCTGATAATGTCGAGTAGATCATTAAAACTGTTTTTTTTTTTTTTTTTTTTTTTTTTTTTTTTTCAGTTAATTAAAAATAAATGCATCGTGTATCTCGCAGCGGTAATTGGTAGCCGACGATGGAGCCAGAGTTCCTTTAAAATTTATTTCCCGACGCAAAAAATAATAACTCGCAATAATACAATTCCAAGCGCGGTGTTTCATTTTATTCAAATTGCCTCAATTAAAAGCCATCGAAGCTCGCGCGGAGCCAATTAATGCCGTTTCTGAATCAAGATTGCACGCGATCGTCGTGCGTACACCCTGTTTGAATTTTAATTTCCGTCGTTCTTGAAAATTAAAAATTTCCGCTGTCAAAACGCCCGCACGTAATCTAAATTTACGACGGACACGTTTATACTCGTATATGTACCATCATTTGTGTGCCATACGTTCGATAAGGTCGGACTGTCTGACCAAACCGGGTTTGTTCTACTGGCGATCAATTTACACGCTTATACCATCACATGCATTGATTCCCTAGCGTGACTTGCATCAATAATTATTTATAGTTGTCACTCAACTGTTACAGTTTTATCAATCGTGGCAAAAAAAAAATCTTTGAATTTATTTTACGATAACCCTACCACGCGATTTTGTTAATATGAGTAGACTTAATACGAGTAGAAAAAATAAATTTCTAGGTCCATGAAAACAAAAAAAAAACAAAAAATTCCCCGTGAGCGCAGCTGAGATACTTACTGGGCGTGCAAGAGTCCATGAATCGCCGGCGCCAAGACCGTGTGCTGCGTGTGCGACTGCATGAGGGGTTGGCGCTGAGGTATCGTCTGGGCGGCCGCGGCGAGTTGCTGCTGGAGCTGCGTCACCTGCTGCTGGGTCGTGGCCACGGCGGTGGGCTGGGGTTGGGGTGCCGGGGCCGCGCTGTGGGGTAGCTGTAGCGTCGCCTGGATGAGCGGAGACGCGGCCGCAGCGGCTGCCGCTGCCGCCACCGCGGCTGCTTGGACCTGGTGGCTGGGCGGTGGTGGGGGGGCGCCGACGAGTGATACCGTCGCCGGGGCTTGCAGGGATGCTGGTTCCTTGTTCTGGGCGGCTCGAGCGCGCGCCAGCAGGGACATCACCGTGCGTTTGGTCGGGGACATGGCTAGCCGGCCGCCTGGAAGTAGAGGTCGTTTTCGGCCACCTGAAAGGTGTGAAGGACAAACGGTTTTTGGTTAACAGTTGGTTTTACTTATTTCTTTTTTTTTTTTTTTTTTTTATTTGCAGTGGCAGTTTTCTATTATGTGTATTTGACAGAACAACTTGATGAAAATTAACCAAGTAATGTTTGGGGATGACTCAAATATTGCGATATTTTTAAACATTTTTTTATGACGTCCTTGTGCTTTCACACGCATTTACGGAGATGAGCCAACATAATTTCTGTAATATAATTTATATACAAATAGAAGCAGTGTTGAAGGTATTTCAAATAACTGAAAAACCCTTTACCTTAACTATAATTAAAACAATTTGATCATTTCATAACTTTTAAGAGTGATGGTAAAAGAAAATACACAATTTTTAACGTGTTTAAAAAAAAGGCCCCTTACATTATTTATTTAAATAAACTAATTAAAGCTTATGGATTTTCAAACACATTACTGTAAATATTATTTTGAATATTGCTTTATTTATATTCTTTTACATAGAGTATTTTCAATAAGAAGTATTTATTAAAAATACATTTACAGTATAATATATGTACATTTATACATGTACACGTTTTTTAAGGTGTCTCAATTTTTTAATTTGAAATTTGGTTTTTTAAATAAAACAATTAAATTCTTGTTAAATCTGCAAAATCAGAATTCACGTATATTAATTTAAAACTTTCCCTAAAATTTAATGTAAAATATGGCAGTAAAGCATGATTATATTATATTTATCATGTACGTCCACATTTATTAAATATTTCAATTTAGCACAACTGTGTATCGGAATTAAAATACTTGCGGTACATGATGAAATGGTTTGAAATAGGTACTCATTTTTGTTACTGTAAGAAACTGTTACTTCGACTTAAATATTGCTGTATTGTTGCTGAATAATTTTTTGTTTTGAGAATAATTTTTTATTCTCAAACAAATTTCTATTTAGTATTTTTCAAACATCAATTGCGTTTTTAATACATATGACAGCCAAAATAAATGTTTTTTTTTCTGAGCGTGCATGTACGCGTTGTCATTTTAATTCGATAATTTTAAAGATAAAAGTAAAATTATCCCTCCGTTGCACGGCTTTTCCAACCAATTAATATGTTCTTCAAGCAATCAATTCCAGCAAAATATAACCAAACGTGATTACAATTGTGCGGTTTGGAAATCGAGCTTGGAAAACTCCTTGCATCATCTGCTATGTACGATTCATAAATCTTGTTTGGCGTAGCAGTACTTTTTATTTCTTTTCTTCGCATCGTAAATTATGTCATGATGGAAGTGAGCTTCCGTAAAATTCACAATAAAATAAAAAATAAAAATATTTCGTGTACGATAAAGATGTTTGCGAGGAAGCAGCAAACAACCGAGCAACACGAGGTTATCAAATCTTGTGGAGTAATGATTCAAACGAAATTTTTATCACATTTTTCGATAAAAAATAAAAAGTAACGAAAAAAAAAAAAAAAAAATTGACGAAAAAATAGGACTTTGCAGCGGTATATCCATAAAAAGTCGTGTGTTGCGTCAGAATCGATCGGGTGACACATTTCCCGAGGCGATAGCGAACCAGTACCGAAAAATAAAATTCTTCTTTTTGTCCCTCCCTGTATTTCTCGTTCGTTAATCGATAGAATTGTCAAAGTTGAGAGAAAAGCTCTTTCACTAGTAATAGCCAAAGGGAGTTCCGAGCGAAAGTTGCTTACTCAGATCCGTGATTGTTCGAGTGAAAAATGACGATGCCGTCGCGCTTGATTTCGGGTGATGTATCTGGGTTTCGTACAATACAATTTCATTCATCAACAGGTTTACATATTTGCGCTAGTCAAGATTAATTCTGGCTTCATTTCTATGATGTCCCATGATACATTTTTTACAATAATATTTTGGTTAAAGTTAAGATGAAAACGATCGTTGTCAGCATTATTTAGGAAATTTTCATGAGAAGTGACGCACTCGACGTAAGTCCATTTCTTTAACGACTCGCACAGAGTTAATAGATTTAAAGATTTTCAATAGAAGTTATTTTTATTTACTCTTTTAATGAACGGTTGCTGTTATTTTTACGCTACTTAAAAAGTGATTTTAAATATTAATTCAAATAACTCACGAAAATTGTATTAATAATTTCAATTTTATGCATCGAATGATTCAGAAATCTACAAATTCGATTGTATTATTTTCTGGTGAATCTATGGGGCTTTAAGATAAACAACACATCAGACACCTAAGGAGCCAAAGAAAAGGGTGTCTCATTTAAGGTATTTTTTTTCATTCCGCTCAAAGTGTTTGTACCGTCATTTACCTCGATTGGCTTAACACAATACCTTGCGTAGCGCAAATAATAGTGTTTTTTTTTTAAATCAAGCTTGTTTTTTAATTTTTTCTGCAAAATGATCCGTACTTTCATTTGTATTTACGTAACAAATGCAATTTAAAATTAATGCCCTTTCTGGGCACATTTTTCATAAAATTTTATTTTTGTTTCATTTCTTTTGCTGCCCACTTACACGTAGAATGTTTGGCTACATAAAATCTTTTATCTACTAAAACTGTAAGTGTGACAATAAACCATTACGTCTAGAATGCCAGCCGGCAATGTTGATTAAAAAAATTTTCTGTTTTACTCTGAGATACATAAATTTCATACAACTGTAATAAAAAAAAAAAATTAATTAACAGTTTTAGGAGTTGTTAAAATAAAGAAATAAAAAAAATCATATTCTGTGATACAGTAATTGAGTTATAAACTTTAACGATGTTATGATTCGAAAAGTTCGAGGAAGCTTGAATAATGCCTACGTTGGCTTTAGCAAATTTTAAGACAAAATCAATCCAAGTTACCTTCGTTATAAAATTAAAGAGATTCGTTATAAATATATATTGCTCAAGAACTCTATAAAACATTTTGGAAACAAAACATTCGTCAGTGTAAGTATACTTAGAATTTTTAGCTTGCAGCATAATTTGTTAAAAATCATTAAGACTTACTTGCATTACTCCAGAAAAGTAACATAAAAGCTCTTTTTAGAAAATAAGATAAGAAAGCACTTGGAACAATAATCTTCACAAAGAGAACAAACAAGCCAAGTCTATCATTGAGTTAAAGAAAGTTTTCAAATTCTTACAAATGCCTTATTGCACAAATCATGATAAATAACAAAAATTTCAATCCCTGCATATTATTCGCAATTTTTTTGTGTACACGAGGGAAAAAGGTTCGGAAGAATGTACGTCCACAAGATATAGCCAAACAGAATGCGCATTCATGCATTGAAATTTCGATTCCAATAGGTACACTCTTTTGCCCCAGCCATCCCTTCGTTACGAAATAAAAAAAAAATACCTACATAAATCCACAGACGTTTTCCAGTGATATTACGATAATAATACAAAGAATAATAGCATTGTAACATTAATGATTTGGGTGTAAACGAATGTAACAATAGTAATAAAAATTTTTTTTCAAGTACTAATGTAAAAAAAAGTCAAACAGAGTCCGACAAGCGCTCGACTCTGGCTCGTAAGAGATATATACATTTTGAAGTAGGTAGAGAGAGAGAGAGAAAATCGCTACGGGCCACTCAAGGCTCACATCTCGGTGGAAAGAGGAGGGGCCTCCATGCACGCGTGTGCGAGACGCTTTTCCACGCTTCGAGGGCTTTTTTCGATATTCCGAGTTAGACTGATAGATGGATGGATGGATGGATAGGTGCATGGGTAAGTGTTCCTCTTGACTCGAGGTACACGTAGAAGTCGGAGAGGAGCTGCCCCCGGGCTCTTCGTATTTACCGGAGCGATGCGCGACGAGGGAGGGAAACGAGGCAGGGGTGGGTGAGAATTTCAAGAAAGCCATTACCTGCGCGTATCATCCTCTCCATCTGCACATCGGGTTAGCGAGGAATCTGTAAGGAACGCCAGATAATCGCAAAAAAGAGATTTTACGGAGGTAATGGAGAGGAACATAACGGTTGAGGGACAAAGAGGGCCGAGAGGGATAATTGGCAGCGCCGGCCGTGCAAAGCCCTGTACGTCTGCCACGGTAACACAAGCAATCAGGGCCGTTGACGTGAATCGGTCTGTAAGCGTCTGCGCGCGTATGCAGAGTCTCGGACGGAACGAGGCTGAGGTAGGTACATACGGAGAAGGTCCGTTTGATCCACTGCTCAATTCTGTAGCTGGAAATTGAATGGTGCCTTTGTCTTGCGTAGGTAGGCAGCCAAGTGTATGGGGTTGCCGGTGACGACGAGATGACTGATCGATCGAGCGAGTGGTTATAGGGAAGGGACAGGAGGCAGAGAAATTGAGAGAGTTTTTTTAACCTTTGGATGGTGGTACAATCTTGTCCATCCAACTTTTCTTACCTCTGCTTGGTCGTTCAACTGTTTTACTTTATTATTTGATGCCGGTACAAGAAGCTGATAGAGAACTGGCATGTACTCTGAGAGAAAAAACAATAAGAATTACTGTGCTGGAATGGTAATTTGGTGTCATTCCGCCGTCTAGGAACTTTTTACTTTGGCCATTATTCTGGACAGTAATTTCTATTGTACAAACTTTTATTCACAACCATAAGTTTAAACAATATGAATCTTGAGTTTTTTCATGCGTTGCGTTTACTTTCAGTACTAATAAAGTAAGTGTATGTGTTGGACATCTGAATAGCATATTTATGTTACTTTTGGCAGCCGAGGACATTTAAGATCGATGGCGATAAAAGATGTCCGATTAAGTAGAAGATAAGACGTTAAAGTGCGCCACATGCTTTTTACCATCAAGATAAAATTAAGGACGAACGGAAGCGGAAAGCTTTGCTGCGTCGAAAACAAATGGCCCTTAATTAAGATACATCTGTATCTGTGCGCCGGAATCGCCCGAAAGATGTACGGTGGCCAAAGTAGCGCGTGCAATCGTTGGCTTTAAAACTTTAACGGCACTTGGACCGTGCAGCTCGCGCACTTTCGAGAATAACAGGACGAAGGAGAAAAATTCGATGAAAGAAAGTAACGACAGTAGCAGTGGCAACATCAGCATCGGTTAATAACTTTATTTTCAAGTTCCCAATGACATACGGGATGATTATGCGGCGAAAGTTTACAGCCGGCCGGCTGACGACTTTGAGTTTACGAGGCATTATACGTGTACGAATTGCCGGCTCGGAATCGGTCTATTAGTTACCATTGCTATGGCTACTGCTGCTGAATAAGCTGGAACAACTCGATTCCGTCTTTAAAGGGTTTCCGAAAAGTTCTTTCTTTCGAAGGAAGATTGAAGTCCGTAATTTTTTGGGGAACGGCGAGTCGTTCCGCGAAAATAGTCGTAGCGTTTTATCTTTTTCTCCGAGCGGCGAGCGATTGTGTTAACCTATTTTTTTTTGTTTATTTTTGACTGTTTCGCAGCTACTTTTCCAAGGAAATAGTTTAATATAAATGTTAAAGTTATGGGTTCCTTACAACACGAAGGCACTTCGATTAAAACATACAAAAAAAAAATGTTATCACTAAATTTTGAAAACGTTTCAAAAACATTGCGAATTTCCTTTGATCTTTGCGCCGATGAATCACCTCTAGATTCTTTATACGTTAATTTTAGGATAAATCGTAGAGTAGTTGGGTGTTAGCATTTGAATAGCAAAGCCTAAAGTGGGGGACCAAGCTATTTCATTATAAATGTCAGCAGTTATGATACGCTACTTTGGTAATTTTTATGGTAATAAAATCATAGCAAAAATACTCACTCCCCTACTATGACTGTTGTAATCCAGATGACGGTAACCCTACATTGTAATATATTACCTTCGTGTTAAATCCCGTCGAAAGGAATCCAGAAGGAATTTTTAGTCGTAAAAAGCAGCGTTTTAAGCGCATTTACGTCTTTTTGTCTAGCTTTTTAAAAACGTAATGGAGTTTTAGAGACGACGTCTTTTGAACGTTTTAAATGCGATGTTAGCTTTTTCGGATATTCAAGTAGATTATGAAGAACCATATGTACCGTAAATTTTAGGTGAAAGATAAAAGAGAATGACATAAGTAGAGAATTTCAGGTATATAACTGATAACTGCGAGAAGGAATACAAAACGATGTCATTTTAGTTGAGTGAACCGGTAAAGTCGTTGCAATGATATATGTGTTGCATCTCGTATAAAAAAAATGATCATAGTGTTATTGATAAGAAAGAAGATTGATACTTATGATTCTTCACAAAGTCCAAGAAAAATCGAGTGGGACGAACCCGATCGGAAATCGTACCTTGGCTGTTACGCGGCCCTAGCTAGGCATTCATTAACCATAGCTAGGCTCGCGTAATAGCCAAGGTACAATTTCTGATCGGGAATAACTCTTGTGGAACAGGAGGACGTGACTCCAGATAAGAAGTTCATGCATCGAGACGAGAATCTGACAAATATAAGCTTATTGTGTTTACTGTTTTATCAATATATTTGTATCGGACAGAGATGTAAGAAGATGTGAAACATTGAAAAATAGACAGGAATCACCCATGTTTCAAGAATAGGACTACTGAAAGCTAAAATTCTAAAAGCAGCGATAGTAATATAACATGTGATTTTACTCAGCTCGAAAAATAACCTATAGACATTGGTAGCGAGGTTGAAAGAAGGCAAGAAATATGGTCACACTAGACAATGGGTGAAGAAAGTCAAGGAGTCAGTGGGACCCCATTCCTTTCAAGTTATGGATACTTTTACGTAAGTATCACCACACGACAGGTACCTTAACAGCAGACGATTTTGTTTGGACGTTGAAAATGACATTACCACATTGGGAAATAAAGCTGTGTTTACGTTGTGCCAATGCTATACTTGATAACATTTCGTATGTCTGCGGTAAACCGTAAAGAGGACTACAAAAGGTGACGGTCTCATTCAAGTCGCATCATTTCTACAATAAGGTAAAATTAAATCTCAGTTTACGGTAGACCTTCATCATTACGATGACTACGAAGTTGCAACGTTTTAAATACTAAGTTCTTTTTTGACATTGATATTACGTTATGATTGTAACGTCGTGATTCTTTTAAAATATTTAAAATTTATTTTGTAAGATCGATGGCACTTGAAATATATGTCAAAATCACAACGCTGAGCTTAAAACTTTGTAAGCAGCTTGGGTGCGACTCTATGAAAGGAACTGTGAGGGACAAAGCTAAGATTTTCATCCTGAGGTGGACTTGTAAATACTCTTTTATTATTCGTAAGTTCTTTCCTCTTGAGTTGTAAATACGTATTTGTATCGACAAACTGGTATACATCAAATGCTTGACAATGGCGTGACTGCCAAAACATAGAGCTGTTGACTGTACTTTGAATAAAAAAAATCTCAAAAAATATTGTAATACTTAGCAAAAAATTGTTAATTTTTTCTGAAATAATAATAAGCTAATTCATTAGTAAATTTTGAATGGTCTGGGACATTCTTTCTGTACTGCCTTTGGTATAAAGTAATATTTCTACATTAGACATTTGGAACATAAACAGAAACCACGTGATACTGAAACATAGCCAGCCTTTACCCAAAAATAAATTTTGTTACAAATTAAGCAGGAATCGTGTAAAAAAAACAATAGTACTGTATCAAGTCATGTAATATACCGTAGGTCATGCTACTTTCATTTGATTTTACAACACCCGGCTAAAATCAAAAAATGTACTGAATAACACAAAGGAAAACTTTCAAGTGCTCACCAAGACTTGTCGACGCAGTGGCAGCCTGCATTCCCGTGCCACCAGGTTGAGCTTTAAGACTGGCGCCATGTGGTGGCGAGGGCGTCGGTCTCATAATGATACCATCTTCCTGTCCATCGATGATCGAGTTAGCGGTCGTGGCTGCAGTAGGCGAACTTGCCGCCTCAAGGCTGGATGCTGGACTGAGTGGTGCTTCGACTCCCGGCTGAAGGGGTTGCTGCTGGCCCACGTCTCGGCCTTGCGTGTTCAGAATTTGCATCTCCCACATCTGCTCCTGGCGGATGTCGTCGTTGTAGTCCTGTGGTCATTAAAAACGTTACGATCGACCTTTCTGAGATAAACACGGCATTTCCTATTATAGGCGAGGGTGATGGGATAAATTTTATGGAATGGGGTGGGGTATATCGAACGTAATTTAAAAAAGTATTCCAAGGAACATGAGTTTATCGTTTAAAACTCATTGTCAGTGAGTGAGTAAATGTGGCACCTGGAACGTTTCTTCTAATGTTGTTTACCTCTGGTACTTTATTGATTTTTTATGCACGTACATACTGTGTGATTAATTAAATTGTAAGAAATGAAAAGATGAACATTATACATATTACAGCTCTTTGAAAAGAAACGTGACTAATAAATTGTTATAGATCGAGATGCAACGATTTTTTTTTTTTTTTTGATAGTATTGAATTATAAGTGGACAATAGCAATACTTTTTGGATAGGTGTTGGATCAGTATTGAATTTTTGAACTTATTTGGACTCTATAAAATGCAAGTATGTAAATGTATTAAGATGTTAAGTGTTGAAATAATGAGAAATCACAATTACTGCTAACGAGGTGGAAATAACTACAAACACCTTTCAATGCTTCCTCCCTTTTTCAATATTCAGATACTTACAAATAGCTTTGTAGTAATAAGTGCTAAAATTTCTCAGAGAAATTTTTAATTGCAAGCTGAGGAAAGAACTAATCAACAAAAAAATCATTTATCAATACCTGATCTAAGGGTTCTAGCACAAAACTTTTACGTTGGAAATAAAATCATACTGCTCAAAAAAAAAATAATAATTTTTTACTCTTGATTTAGGGCACAATTTCTTGTTAAAATTTAAATTATTGTATCTTCGCTCTTGGACCAATTGAAAATTTATACAAAACATATTATGTGTGCTAATCATGGGTAATGTATCATTTTTGTATAAATCCGTTTCTTTCACAAGTAATGAGTTTTTAGATCTAATACTCGACAGTTTTTAGCTAGAGACACAAGTAATTTTCTCAAAAATGTTAAATAATTGGATTTAGTAAGAAGTTACTGCATATTTTATAAACTTGATTGAATTTGTACTATCATAATTTTATCTTTCTTTTCCGTTCACCACTTTAACGTGAGACGTGCTAGCCTTACCTCATCTTTTTTCACCTATTTTTTCTCCTAACTTTTGCCACAAATATGCAAGTCTTTCATTTAAGGCTCAGTACAAAGGCTTTTAAGACGACTCGATCGTTCTGTTATTCATCTGTAAACACCGTAAAATATTCGCAGGTGCATCAATCGTCTCAAATACACCACACATGGTATCAGCTTTATGGAAGGGTCTGCCCATAAATCATCTACTTTAATGATACTCAAAAAGTAATAGCATCTGCATTGTAATCTTATATGCATTGTTTTTCAATAAAAAATGTTTCCTTAATTTACGTGTAATTATTGACAATAACTGTATTTGATAAGAAAAAATTATTTTGTTTTATATCCAAACGTAGATATCCTGAAGAGGCCATTAGTAAAATAGCAAAATATTGATCAACTGTGTACATACTTTTTAGTAAATAACCATGCTCCTGTCACTTGGTGTTTTTTGTCTGAATCATTAACTACATGAATTTCAGTAGATTCTCAATAGAATTAAACGTTGATCAAATGTTCTCTTGTGAAAAGAGGATGTATTTACTGAGTTCCTGTATGGCCTTGAGCTCTATTATTATAATCATGTTTAAGAGAAATAATGCCAATGAGCCATTAAATTACCCTTATTTACGCCCTGTATTAAATTCAAATTGACCACAAATAGATTTTTACGTACGTACCCTGCCCATAATGCAATTGCCCGCAGGTCTATCCTCGACAACCAAGTCTCAATTCTTAATAGACACGGATGCTGGAGCTAAGACTCCGATGTATGTTTCCTAATCACATTATCAACTATTAAAAAACACATTTAAAAAGTGATGTAATCACACCTGCATCGCTGTTTATGAAACTTGAGATGATTGGCCATTTACATATTGTTCCAACGTGCATGCATAGGCGTTCCTACATGCCAATCCTATTTTTGATTTGTTATTTACGTGTCAAACATCGTTAAAGGTATTTTAAGTAAATTCGGTAATCTTATCCATCAGCTGTTTTCATTTCTATTTAAAGTACAAGATTTTTCATACACTAAGTTTTGGAGGCTATCCGAATTAACATAAATTATGTAGAATGGACGTGTATTCTACTTGTACGTTAGTAATAACACAAACACAGGTGTGGTGGTGATCGAGTGCCGTGTAAACCGCAATCAGGCGCACATTGAGCCCCTCCCCCTTCGCTCCTTCCTCATCTGAATACTCGGATCGTTCCGTCTTAGCTGAGCTGTGGCTTTTGCATGTCAACGGGATCATTAAATACACGCGTGTGTATATGTGTTGTGTACGCATAAATAAGCTCCCATATACGCGGGGGCTTATCAGAGGTAAGGAAACGCTCATCTTCCCACTCAATACTGATGGCAAACGGAGATGTGTACTTACTCGTCCCCGTACTCTGCAGATGTTGGTACTACTTAGCTTTATAAAGGGATGGGGAGATACTATATGTTTCTTCTGAAGAATCGTTTACGGATGCTCGACGTAATGCTGTTTGGTGTTTCTTCAAATTCGCGTATTTGAATCATCGTTACTACGATTTAGTAGATAGTAAAAGAGTCAACAAAATACCTTGACTTTTAAGAGTCAAAATAAATATTTGAAGATCTTAATATCGGTAAAATTTATTAATTAGGATTCTTTAACCAAACGTTTGATGCTATGAATAATAAAATAACAACAAGAGAAATTTCAAGAAAAATGCCAGTTAGAAATTCGCTGTGATCCGTGGTACCTCGAAACCCAGCTTTTACTCTTAACATATTTATACGTTTACGTACAAATTTTTAAATATGAAATAGATATCACGCATTTTGTTACAAGGATTAGACGCATTTCTCTCACGTTTGGGGGAGCGTGTCACACACCGTTAAGAAAACATGCACCCCATCTCGTCTGACAACTCAGTTTCCATGTGTTCAGTAGACCGCACAAGGATACTAATGTATGCAAAGTTTATTGTGATTCAGATAGATGTACATTTTGAAAAAATGAATAATTCATTGAAAAAAGTGTACTATTTTTATTTTTAAATAAGTCAGACATGTAATGTGCATTAGGTAGATGCCACACACACGACCTGCCTAAGGTCAGTTTTTTAGTCTTTCGAAATATTTCAATATATTTTTAGTTAATGTCAAAATGGTTTTATTACCTTTTAGTTTGAGGATGGTAAAAATCTATTCCTATTCTTCAACTAACACATTTTTCCTGTGGTGAGCTTAAATTATGATAAAAAAATCTAAAAAAGCTTTAAACAAGAGCCAGATTTTATTTACCGTATGATAACGATTTTTAAAATTTGAAGACCTTACACTTGGAATATTTTCGTAGAATAAGAATACATTTCGCAAAACGCCTTTCAATAACAGTCAATCGATAACTGCCAATCGATACTACAGCCTATATCTACGGTGTAGAATATACGGGGCTGAGCCTTTGAAATTCTATATGCCAGTAACGTAGTTCCAAAACAGTTTTTATTCTTAAGAGCAAGCTAGCCTCGTCTGAAGATGCGTTAGAGTAATTTATAACTCGTTTAATCATACAGCTTTTTATAACTTTCAGTTAATTAAGGAGTCCTGGTTCTTAGTTAATAATTTATAATATTAATAATAATAATAGTAATAATGAGAATCATAATAAAAGTAATGATATTGATAAAAAAGATAACAGTATTAATTATCATTATTACAATAATTATAACTATTAATATTAGTAAGACTATCATTACTGTCTATCATTGCTATTATTCATATCATTATTATTTTTATTATTACTACAATTTCTATTTTTATTACTATTATTAGTAATTATGTAGATGTTTTTTCCCACCATACATGTACTATTTAATAACTAACTAGATATACGATATTGTGAGTGGTTGAACTTCATTCATGATAAAAAAAATTTGTTCTAAAAATGATTTATGATAAACCGAATTTTATAAATCTGGATATAAGGAGATCAATAAATTATTAATAAAATTTACTTTTCATGTATCGAAAAGAATTTTCAATATCATGAATGATTCTTAGTTATTCGTGGATCAAAGAAAGATGTAGGAACCTCTTAAAGTGAATGCGGATGATGCATAATAACATGCCATTAGCTTCTCTAGATTTCTTGACTACAACTAATACCGACGCCGTCAAAACTCTTACCAACGTTGCGTCTCGTGACACCGTACAGTTAACTTGTATACTTAGAAACTAGATGAAATTAGACACGTTGTTTATTTGAAAAGCTCCAGTTAGTGGATGTATTACTGTCTGTTTTTCTCATTATTTCCCAGCGCACGTTAAGCAAACTTTTCATCATTATTATACTGATCAAGGTGGCTGTCAACCACTACATAGCACACAGTTTGTATGGATTTATAAAGTTACTTGATTTAATATACGTAATAATTGATGAGATACACAAAAAAATTGTTATATAAAATGTACTATATTTCATTCAAGTATAATACTTAAAATTTATTTTTAGAATCACACTCACAAGGGGCAGTAATATTTTTGTTTTTCATCCGATTTCAATGTTTTTATGCTTGTTCTACTCTTTAGAAAAGTTAACATAAAGTCACCATGAACATTTTCTAAAAATATTCATGGTGTAATAAGTTAGATGCAGTAGTTTATAAGAAAATATCGACTTTTTGCGATTTCAGGAATCCTTGAAGTAAACAATTACATTACGAATGAAATTTTTCTAAAAAATTTCTATGGTGACATTATATTAACTTGATCAAAGAGATCGATAAACTTTTAAAAATTAAAATTAAAAAAAAAAAAAAATCAATATGATTCCCGTCGTTTTTAAGTACGATTGTATGACCCAAATTTTATAAAATAACTTTTTTCCATACTGTAAAGTACCCCTTTCTTATACTATAATAATTATTCTATTTTCTTATTAAAACTCCACTTTTAAGGATGACCAGAAGAAAAACACGGCTTTTAATTTTTTTGCGTTATAGGAACCTTAAGTGATAAGGATTTGCATTACTTTAATACATTTTAGAAAACCAGAAAACATTTTTTGAAGAGTATTATGATGTAAAAATCAGTTGTCTTGAAATCTAATAAATCCAAAGTACCTATAAAAAATGCTCTTGCAAATGCACTCAATTAAGTTTTGGAGCTCGAATTTGAACGTTTTGAACTTTGCGGAGATTCGCTATATTGCAGAAATTTTTTTGATTTGTCCATCACCACTGGCACGTGCTACAGTCTCACGAATTCATAAGGTCAATCCCAAACATAAAAACTAAGAGTCTGTAACGCTATCACAGAAATGCCATGTATCTTTTCGAAGCGTTTGGTTATCGATCCGAGAAATAAGACGTTAAAATCCGTGTTGTACGTGGTATGAAGGCAACGACAAAGATCAATTTTCATTTGGTGCATCACAAAATCGATTTATCATCGGTTTTATAAGAGCCCACAATGCTCCTTTTGCTCAGAGCCCGTAACGTCATATATTTTCGTCCAGTGTTCGATTATCAACTCGGATAGTAACTTGTACACATGTTAATGGTAAGTACATTATATAAATGTAAGGACAAAGTCATATAATCATTGACAGTGTCATGATCTCGGTTATAATGAGATTTTATATAAGAACCCACAATATGGTCAGAAATAAGTAAAAAATTTCTTTGTGCAGATCTGGCAAGGCCCAAAAAACTTTAGCTTATTTTGGTAATGGACAGAAGTACTTGAAAAATTGGAAACTTATTTGAAGTATTTGTCCATTCTAATCCTTGAAATATGTTGGTTTTTGTACAATGACCCACATATACTCATACGTGTATCTCACATCCTGCACAAATATAGTACTTATTACTCCTTTTTAGATTTAGACATCAGCATTCACGATACTGTACAAATAGATCATTTGAAAAACAGCTTCTCTATTGCATTTGAATTTAATGCACTTACAACTTGTCCATCTTTGTGACCAAGTCAAGTATTTGGAAAATCTCGGTACCAGTTCACGTGCAGCTTGCAATAGAAATTTTTGTTTTTCGCCCGACAAATTTCCATTCCGCCCACGCCACGGAGTTACCCAAACTCATCGGATCACGTACTGGGTGCAGGCAGTTGATCGTTTTCCGAGTTGTTTTCCGAATACAACGCCAATTTAATAAGCCACGCGCACAACTCGGCTACACCAGTTCACTCGATACACTACACGCGTATTATGCATATCAGCTAGTGCTTGAAAACTCCATCAAACATCGCGTTCGTAGCAAACGAGAATGACTGGCTTACCGGGGTCGAACAGTTGCACATTTCCGCTCTCATCCGGACTTCTATGTCGAAGGGAAAAAAAAAAAAAAAAAAAAAAACAGCTGAAGCAGGTACGGGGCAAAAGTTTTTCGAGTGTATGCCTACACGCGTCGGCGTATACGTGCAGGTATACCGTACGCACGCGGGGCGAATGGAAACGCGCGAATATACAGTTTCTGACAGTTGAGCTGTTGGATTATGCCGGAGCTTTCTCCCTCCTCTGGTGCCACTTGTGATATCCCGTACATATTATATATGTACCCTGACAGGGTATCGTTTGCCCCGTACTCCACCACTTCGGTCTTTTTTTTTCACCGTACTATTTTGACCGGCGTCAGTTGAGTTTTGGCTGGATATTTGTATTTTATTATACACACGTGCACCTTTGCACGGAATCGCAGAGCAAGGGGCAGGTTGCTGACATACGTGTTTTGAATGTCAACTTCGGGATTTTGACGTGAGAGTATAAGTACCCCGTTCGCCCTCCCCCTTGTCCTAGTGCTCCTCCCGTTCGTGTTGTGTTGAAACTCCGGAGGGAATTTAAACTCACCTCCGGAGACAAAATGTTGCGACGCTTAAGCTCGGCCATGATTCATTGGACTTGCTTTTTTTCAACACTTGTTCTTGACATTTGTTCTGTCACATTCAATATTACTCGTTTTAGTACATCATAGGCTTGGTATTTTTGTACAACTATTTGAACTGGAATATTTTGAAGTTTATTAGAATGTTTGGACATTTTTTATAATTTGAGGTTGTAAGGTAAAGGACCCAATACTCGACCATAGTATTTATGTCATCTGCACATGCACAAAAGTGAAATTTTTTCATCTACAGATGTTGAGAAATAAAAAATGTACCCAGATTTAGGTGATCGACTTTTGGGATAAGAAAGGTACGTTTGTAAATTCTTTAAAGTTATTAAATTTTATAATGCGACTTTTTTCAGTTGGGTCACGTTATTATTATCATTTTATTATTATTATTATTATTTTTATTATTATTATTATTATTATTGTTATTCAAATGCCGGGAAACTAGGTGACTTTCACTCACAAAAATGTATGATTATAAAAGCATCTCATTCGATAGATATTCACTATTTTTACCGAGATACTTTGGACTAGAATAGTACTTCTTGTATAACTTAAAAATTCATGATTTTATTATACAGTGCATAGTAAGGTCACTGAGACCTCACCCCTCTACACATTCGACTTATTTTTAAATGGAAGTTATCTCATAATGAAGTTTATATTAAATTTACTCGTTTGTCTGATAGTGGCGTGATAGATGAAATCTTACTATTGACTTTCAACCTATTTCTAGATTAGCTAAAACATTTTTTTTTCTAACAAACGGTAACTATACAATTTATTGGCAATACATTGTAGGATGAACGTATTGCACCCAATTCCTTTTTTTATTTAGTTCTTATAAATTTCAAATCGCAAATATTAAAAACAGATCATGTTAGCTGTAATCCCTTTAATTTCTCCGACCGCCCATGGTTTGTCTTACTATACTCGCCTGATTCTACTAAATTTTGAAAACAATGGATCCCTATATAACAGAAGTTAATCCACTGTTGTTGACTATTTCATTTAGGTGTGGATCAAAATCACGACTAAAGTGGAACACACGTTTAAAAAAAAAAAAACTATTTTTATAATGAACCTTAAAGTATAAATAATTGGTTTTATGCATGATTAATAAAAGTGAGGATCTCAAATGGTGTATATTCTCATAAGTAAATATACCTGTGGGTTATAAATTGAGTTTGATAAAGTAATACCAGAGTAATGAAAATCTCCATATTTTTTTTCATTATATGTCATACACATGATGCAAGTGGTGAGTAAGGAAATCAATTACGTGATGAAGGCGGGGAAAAAATTTTGTGTGGGAAAAGTTCGGGGATGGAGTGCACACGGGACGAGTATACTCACGGGAACGAGAAATCGTCGCACTTCGGCGAGAGCGTAAGCGATTCTGGCGTGGGCCTCCGCTGGCGTCGCGTAAGCGGATATCTCAACGTGCAGATCCTCCATCAAATGCGAGAACTTTGGATCCCCGCTCACCCTTAATTCCTCCTCCTGTGGGCCGACATTAAATTCTCATGGCGATACATCATGCGAAAATGGAAATAGATTGGATACGCGTTGCTGTAGGCAAGCGAGCAAAGATACAGCAGAAAACAAGATAAAAAACAAAAAAATGACGCACGCTAGCTTTATGGCGTATTGTATAAGCAGTACGTGCTAGTGGGAGACGATGGGGGTGCTCTCTGAATTATTCATCGGATAAGCGGCTGGAAATCGGAAAGCTATGTGTGCGCGGGGAATCTTTGAAGCAATGCTATTGGTTTCGAAAGGAGGTGGCACAGGCTGCGGATTTGTGGGGAAATAGTTCGAAAAACAGAAAAACATGGCAGGGAATCTTCTTTTATTTTTCAAAAGTTCGCGAACGAACCAATGCTTTTTTTTTCCGTGCGTTGAAAACATCCGATGGTTTTCCTTTTTTAAATGCTTTTAAAGATACTTTTAAAGACATTTGTTGTTATCAAAGTGTTTTTCTCGAGTGAAGAACTACTTTGTCGTTGATTACTTTTATTAGGCACCGAAATATTTTAAATAAAAAAAACATTGGAATTCAGGTAAAGCCTCTTTTTTCAGTATTTAATTGACTGATGCAGAATCGCATGGTATTTAAGAGAATGGACTTTTGAAAAATTAATTTCAAGCTAAAAAAAACATTATACAAATTGTAAAGGAAAAAAAAGTCACAGATTCGAGTATCATGAGTTGTATAAGAAAATTTTTTTAAATTATTTTTATTTATTGACAAAACCTCAATCCACTTGGGTTGACGAAACATTATATTAATTGAAAAATTGCAGTATTACTTGTAGTAAGAAAGATTTGATAAAATGACAAATACGTTTTACTTTCTGTTAAATTTTACTTTACAAATTTTCTGACGAGGATAAAAGTAAAAGTGCACTTTGAAAATAATAAAAAAACATCTAAATTAAAGAAACTTACAATACCATAACTCAGCGTTTTACAGTCTGTTGAAAGTGCATGCTGATACAACGGTTTTAGTTCACAAACGAGCGAAGCAGCATAATTTAGTTACCGGATTATGAGATCTAGGGGTTAGTGAGTGAGAGAAAGACAAAAGAGCGCTTGCAAAGCATGACTACGTGCGTGTGCGTGAATTACCTTTTGCCTGTCTTTCATGGAACCTCGACCAAGCACAGCCATTTTGCACATTGTATCTTCCTGCAATCGTTTTAACGAATTTCCTTTTGGCCCTAGGAGTTTGCCGACGAAATTAAACTAATGAACAGAACGTTGTGTTTGCCATTCCCAAGTTTTTCATGTAAACAAACAAAATAACACATAATTTTCAATTAGTTTACTTCAAGAAATATGTTTTTTATATTATACCTGAACAATCAAAACTTGGATGGATGTACAATTTTTTTATTTTTTTTATTTTGAGAATATATTTTCTTTCTATCTATTGCTTCCAATGATAAAAGAGTATCATTGAAAGTGAACAATGGAACGTCAAAGAAAACAAAGCAATAATAACGCGAATATAGCTATATTCCGAAAAACATTAGGTGTTCTATTATTTCTATATTTCTTTCATAGTGAAAGAAAAAAGTATACCAGAAGTATTAACCATTGTCTGCTTTGGTCCTAGAATTGTGAGATTCCTCATGTCTCACATTCTGAAAAATGTCTTTTCATACATCCTTATCTTTACATGGAAATCTTACTCCAACAAACAATATTGATGGACATTGACTAAGAAGCTATACAAGTGAGATTTTTTTATCCTTGTAATTGTAAGAAATTTCGTTAATTTACGCATCAATATCTAGGCGTCTTTTAATAACCCATGAATATAATAAAAACCGACAAGTTGCAGAATACAAGCATCAATTCGCAAATGGCGCAAAAAATTATTTTGCGTACATGCTCATCAGTTTTTTATTCTATTGTTTATAATTTTACCTGTGAGGATGACGAGTAAAATGGAAAAGATTAAAAAAACGTTTGTATGGCTTCTTGGTCTTGGTTGGTAATTATCTGGTATCAGATTTGGACATCATGAATAAAGATGAGGATAATGGCTTTTGTAAGATCTAAAGATTAAAAAAAATAAAATAAAATAATAATCTTTTTCACGGAGACGTAAATTAAAAAAAAAAATCAAATTGTTAATTGAAGAATAAAATAAATACTTGCATTCACCGAGCCATCACAGTTATGAACGAAAAAACAAAGAATACATCAAGAAACACCCTTTAGATCAGAAAGTCCCATGGACAAAAAACACCATCTCCCATCAGACGCTGATAAAAAACTACTTATATCTTCCAAAATGGCTTGATAAATGAAGCAGTGCTCGAATTACTTTTCATCAAAGTGGGTTGGATGGATGGTGTCTTTGTTTTCATCGATCAACGAGATGGTATAGTAAAGGGAAAAGACAAGCCTCACCTTTGGATGATCGCGTACGGGAACTTGCACCCTGACAGCCACTTTGATAGGCTTGTCTCTGGTAATGTCGACCATTCTCCTTTCGTTGCTGTCGTAGCCATTGCTCCTGGAGCCTAGTCTCACCCCACCATTGCTTGGATCTGTAAAGAAAAAGATTTAACGGTCAAATGACACGTTGGTACCATACTTTTAATTTTCAAATGATTCATAAAAGCTCAACATCCGAACTGTAGCTGGGATTCATCGAATCTCCACTATTGAAATTTTTTTCAACGAATTTCCAGCTACGACTACTATACATCAGCCATCATGAATATCAAAATGCTACACCGAACCTTACACCAACTATCGTTTTACATGCGAAGGGGCGCCTAGCTGGTATATCTCATTTTCAATATGGGATCAACTTTCACCCTGACTTCTTAAACTCGTATTACCCCCACGTTTAAAGACCAATTACGTCGTCGTTACATTGTGAGTTTAATGGACGAAGCCATTAAATCGACCGACATGGTCGTAAAAACAACACCCGTGGCGCCCATCAGAAACGCCATTATCCTAATAAAGAAGAAGATGGGCCATCTAACGCAGAGAGCCGTCACTTTTGTACAAAAGCACGAGCCTCGTGCTGCAAACATGAAAGGGGAGAAACTTCTCTTGGGGGTAGTGCATTCGAGAACAAATGGCATTATCATCGGCCGTCGAGCAAAAAGGACAGAAGAGGAAGTGAGTATACCCGTGAAGAGGAGATGCAGAAAAAGCGAATTACCCGCGTCATTAGCAGCGCAACTCCTCGATCGTTATAAGCGTCTTTCCGGCCCTTTCCCTGTAGTCCTTTTTTCTCCCATGTTCGTTTCGCTCCTTTCGCACTGCACGTACGAGTTTCATACATATACGTATCCACATTGCTTATCCGAACACAAAGGGAAGGTTGGTTGTATCACGTAGGCTCGAGCGCGTTAATGTCATCGCAAAGAGAGAGAGAGAGTCTGATAACTCCTTCAATCGGAAATTCCCTTTTTCTTTCTTCTTGTCTCTCCCTCCTCCTCCTTTTGTCGCTCGAGTCTAACAATAGTGTACTATAGCGGGATCATTATTCAGAGGAGCTGCCGAGGACGCCTCTCACTATCTTGGTTGCAATTCATCGTTTTTCCACTCCCTTCCACTCTTACGTTTTCTCTCCGCAGTATGTTACCAATGTACATAGAAAATACCTCAGATTTCGGGGCGGACCGAGGATTGGTTTAAAGTATTTGGACAGAAAGCATGGGTCGGGGAGTACTTATAGACAATGATCTGACAATTTTGTTAAAACTTGGAGAATATGTTCTAGAAGGTTGTATTTAACTTTAGGTAGAAGAGAGTGTTTTCAAAGTTCCTTTAAATTGACCTAAGTCAGGATTTCTCATGAATCATGAGTCATGATTCATTCGAATAACTGGAAGTGTTAAAAGCTATATGTCATATTCGAGGTATTCAATACTAAAACTCGACTTTTTATAGTTTTTTTTACCTTCTATAAAATAATATACTACTATCTCCTTCAGGGACTAATGCTTTCCACAATCATGAGTAGGATTTTACACAAGCAACGTGTACAATCAAAACATACGTGTTGCCAATATAAACATGTACTCGCGTGAGAATTGATGACTCTGAATTAATACAAACACGTCTTTATGATGGTAAGTAAAATTTGCGTGAAATTTTACGCGTTATTGTAGAAAGTGCCTGCCTACCGTACAACTAACGCTCTGATGGGTGCTGAGAAATTTACTCATTGTTGTCCATTGCATATCCAAAGATTACCATTTAAGCGTTTGTGCAAGGATAATTGCAGATAAATGTTCAGACCGGCAGGATAATCCAATGGTCTTTCATTGCAATTGTACAGAGGTATCGTCGTGCAATAGTTTTTCGCCAAAAAACTTAAAAAATTTCATCAACCAAGAATCATAGTCTCGTGATATGGCTATCTTCGAGGTTTCTTATTAAATAAAAATGAAAACGAAAATTCATTTATACCATATTCTACATTATTATTAATGTATCCATAAAACTTCAGCATATACTTCATCATTTATTTCGGATGATAACTGGAGAATAGATCACAGATGAAGATGTACCTTACACTTCGATCAGTGTACGAAAGAAACGGAAAATCGCGTGCGCCTCCTCGTGACTGACTAGCACAGTATCCTATCGAGCAGCCATAGCCGGATATATTTGCTGTAGCCATTCGAGTACAGCTCGGGTTGCGACGGATTGATTTTGTCATAATTGCGTTTACTCGGCCCTTTACTTTGCTGGCACTGGCTTGTATTGCTTGCACCGGCGTGCTTGCCGAGCCAACAAACGCTAATGGAATGAATAACGATTCGCATCGGAGGCTCGTACGTACGATTATGTGCATGTACACACACGTGTTCTGCTTATCGGTAAATAAATATTTGAGATGTGTGGCCATTGATTTCGTTGTTGGATAAGCAGATCGCGTTGGACATTGTCAACACCGCCGTTATGTAGATGGTCAATGGTATTGATTCCATTGAAGTTATTGAAGCCTTGATCGTGTGTACCCGCTAATAGGTGGATTACCGTATAGTTATTGAATATGACTGAGCTAAAGATTCTTCACCCTGAGCATATTTTTCATTATGATTTTTCAAATTATGTGTATTATGTATATATACGTGAATTATGATGTTTATCGTTATGAAAGTCTTGAGAACTATTTCACCTTACAACGACTGTGATCATTTAATTTTTTTACTTGAAAAATGGAGCGATTAACATCAATATATTACGCAATCAAAACTACTGCACATACGTGTATAATTTTCGCATGAGTATGAGTTGTGTTGTCTAAGCAAAAAGGAGGTATATAAGTCACATTAGTGTGGCTATCATAATTTCAACTTGTAGTACTTTTTTGGGCATCAGTGTGCAAATATCTACGAGTAAAACTATTACTCCAACTACTAGTGAGAAAAATCATCACTTCACAAACGATGCTGGAATTCCAACACTTCGTATGATGTGAGCAGGCATGAAAAGTTGAACTTCACGTTGAGTGTCAAAAAGGTTTTTTGATTTCACTTTTGTAGTACTTAATTAAAATAGCATATATATATAGTATCAAAAAGTGTGCAAGACCAGTGTACTTTTTGTATAAAATATTTTTGACACTCTGAGTGATTAAACTCAGGTAAATTGGATTTGAAATGAATTCAGTGAATCGAGTGCATCCTGAATCTAATCCATCATGTACTGGATTCATCATAAAAATTGTCAATTTTTTCATAGTTAGTATCTGGATCTTGAGGTTAAGATCATAATATTCGTTTTTCGTACCATCATCAGAGAATATAGAATGTATCTCTTGGAGATATATATTCTATATTCTCTACCATCATCTTTATTTTGGTAAAGAAAAAAAATAATGACCTAAGTACAATGTGGAAATTGTAAAGCTTTGTTTCTTTAGTATGTTACGTTGTAAATATTGTTAAGTTGTAAATAGTTATTATCTTTTTGCACTTATAAAATAGGATGAATTGAATTACTTTTTTTTTAATAGACTTGGATTGTAAAAAAAACCAACTTAATGGTACTTTTATGCCAAATCAAATAATTGTTTCTTTAAATTTTTTAAGTTTTCGTAAAAAGTAGTGGAAAATAAATAAGCTTAAACCTAGACTCCTTCAGAGAGAAACTTTGAGTAAAAAATTCCTGCTGAAGTTGATTTACAAAACGCAGGTACGTAGTTCGAATTCCCTCTCAAATTTTATGTAACATAAAAGCAAACTTTCAAAGTACTTATTTTTTCAAATTAAAAAAAAAAAAAAATTAAAACTCCAGCAAACTAAAATCCATTTCCACGCGTGGAGCTTTTTTTCGCAAAACAGTGACCCGCACTCACAGAAATACGTCGAACCGGCAAAAATTAGATTCCCATCTCGAAATCCAAAAGCGCAAGCTTCTACCCACACAGGTACACTCTGGTGTGCAAATACCACGAACACGTTCGTCTACGAACCCATCTGTCGAGCGACCCCGTCGAAAGGGCAAAATTGAAAAACCCAATCACTCATCATCAGCTGCCATCAATGAAGCTCCTGTGCATCCACCACACCCATATTCACACGTGCAAGGGGTCCATTGCATTACACGAATCACCCGCTCATCTATCTGCCTCTCTCCCGCTACCCGAGGAATTATCAGCCGCCTGCATGACGTTTTGAATGCACTGCTCTCTTTGTTTTCCCATACATTTTAATCTCGCGCCCCAGCCTTTTTACGCCAGAGAGCACGTATGAATCCCCTCTATCTTACTTTGTTTCGGAAGAGCTATGGAGAGTCCTGCATCTCTTTCTTTTTTAAAAGGAAAGGGGTGGGCACACGCGTGTGCGTGAGATTCGGAAAGCTTTCCAGAGATCATGTAACCCGGCTCTGAGCGAAAGAAAGTGGATGAGCCCTACGGCTCTGTAAAAACCTTGTTTGGCCAATCCTTCTTCTTCTAGGTCCTCTTTGGTACACGTAGAAGACATATTCCTTAGTTATTTCGGAATCTTAGGTTTTCAGAAGAGTTGCAAATAGTAACAATGGTTACACAACTAATTTGATGAGGAATTTAATGGTATAATATTAATACTGTAGTGACCACAAATTTTGCTTTAAATAATACGATGCCAAAATAATTACATTTGAGCTTCTACGTGGGTAGAAATGTGTAGCTCAAATCCATGTTATAGATTTAAGGGAAGATCAACAAGAGTTTGTAACAAATACTTGGTTGAATCTTAAAAACAATTGGTGGATGTTTGAATTGTTTTTTTGGAGGATCATGAAGCTTTTGTTAACATAGTGGGGCTTGTATTTGTGTTGTGTAAGTTTTCAAGTGACATTTTGTGATTTACAAATAACAGTAATTTTTATATAATTATTATATTGGAAAGAAATCAAGAAATGAAAATGTTTTTGTAATTTGTTCAATTTTAACGGAATTTCAATTTTAAAACATTGAATTGTGATTATTGCTTCGTTATTTAAGAAATCTTTAACTTTCAATAAAATTTCACGTGGTGACCCATTGATTTTCTTGACAAATTAAATCACAGAAACAGTAGGATCTGCAACGAAAAAGATTGAAATTAATAGAACAAATGTAAAAAAATTTGAAAAAATTTAATATAACGATTTATCAGTAATTTCGGTTCAGACAAAGATCTTGTTGAAATTTTTATGACATAACTTTGACAATGGACTACCAGAATCAAATCAAGTAAAATCTCTCGATTCACTAGTTTTGTTTTAATTTAATCATTTCTATCTTTTTGAAGCAGTAAACTAAACAGTTGATAAAATCGTTTAATAAAATTGTGAAAAACTATTTTCAACATTAAAATAATTGATGCAAACCTATGCGCTTATAAATGCAAATATCAAAATAGATATAAACATAACGACTAGTATTTTTCATGCCTACTTTTAATAGTTGTCATTAGTGATGTTCATATCAATATCTGTTTATGTATGTGTCTGTAGGTAATAATATTTATTATACTTGTACTTTATGTCATAATTTTGTTATGCAAATATGTTTTTTATGTTATAATAGTTAAATTTTTGATCTATGTAACATAACTATATTAACGAATAAATTAACCACAAGTAGGAAACATTCAGATTGACGTCTATAAAAAAATTTCAATTTACTTTCTAAATTTTAGAATCTATTTACATTAATCGCATTTGCACGTGTATTGAATCTAATTTTGACATCACGTGTACGGAATATGCATGAATATCAGGAGCGTAAATAAAGACAGATGTTACACATTGATTTTTGTGAAACAGATACATATACCAATAGTTTCACTAATGTTAAATTTTACGCAGCTCATTTTTAATTATATTTCAACATTTTATTGTCTGAAATGAAAAAGAAAAAAAATGATTCATCGATCTTAGAGTAGAAGATGATAAGAATCACGTTGTTACTCTCAATCAACTTTAATGTTAAAAAAAGTAAAATCTAATGTTAAAAAGGTTATCAGTTTGCAGAGTATTTAAAGTGCATATATAATTTTGTATGCAGTTAATCCGAATCTAGCCTCATAATTACTGTATTGTGACAAGATTTTTATGGCATTCTTACATGAAAACGATGAATAAGCTTTTTCATTTTGGGGGATTATTAAAAAACGATGGAATGGTTTTTCTTTTTGGCTGGTGCCATCTTACATGGGACATTGTTTATTCTCAAATCATATAAGTTACATTCTTGCTAAATTAAACAAAGATATTATCAATATCACTTCCTACCATCGAATTACAGAAAAGTAGCATATGTGTGCGAATCGTGCAAAATTTCGGGTTAATTTAACAATGCTTTGTACAAAAATCACAAGGTAAGATAAGTACGACAAGATGATCATATTAAAAAATAAAAATTTTGACATAATATCAAAATTAATAAGAGGTTGTTTATTTGCAATTTATGGTAATTCAACGTTCAGAAGGTATATTTACATTGAAAGAGTCAAGTTCGCAGGGCTAAGAAATCTATATACTTTCCCAATACATTGTAACAAGTAGCAGTAAGAGTGTCAACTACACCCGCTGCATATTCCATTTTCGGAACAGTTAATCTTCCTAAAAAATCCTCGAGTAATATTCATAAGTACCGAGAAAAAGCAAATAAGTCTATTCCAGTGTCCTTTGTCAGCAGCATATCCCCGTCGAAATAAGTAAAAGCGCCGTCCCAAAAAAAGCCCGAGCTCCACTTCCGAACCCTCAGACACGCTCGAAAAACGTAGCTAAAAGCAAAAGTCAATCGAAACTTTCGTCGCGAGTGGAAGACACGAGGGAAGAAAGACGAAAAACGCGCCCCACCAAGACTTTCATCAAGTATAATGAAAATCCGAGCGCCGGCCTCAATTATCCTCGAGCAAAGTGTGCAAGTGCTCCCCGGCCACCCTCCTTGAGTTCCCGGCTTCTCTATGACACTTGGAAAGTCCCCGCGAGCGCAGCTAATGCAATATTATTAATTGCGAATACGTGTAACGCGTGCCCCAGTGCATATTATATATATGCGCTCCTCTTTTGCTGCCTCTTACTTTAATGTCTCCCCGTTCCCTTACCGCACCCTAGACGGGATCTGATTTTGGGGTACAAGCACAAAGTAATAAAATTATTAAAGAGCGACGACTGTCAAAGAAATATATGTAAGTTTGCACGGGGGGTTTGATTTTTGGTGGTCGTCCGATCACAGCGCGAGCTTTCTACTGGCCACTACTTTCGTGCAGCGCATCGCGTTACGCGCGTCAGTACAATAACAATGCAGCACAAAGCGCGAGGGCAGACTTTCGTATGTGCATATGGATGCTCGCTCGAGCACTTAGAGCAGCAGAAGTAGGGAATCGAGTGGATGAGAGAGAGAGAGAGACAAAATGCAAGGAACACGACCGAGGGAGCCCGCTTAAAAGCACAAGCGTTATTAGAGAGACGCGTCCGTATAGCATCGAGTTTCATGAATACATGCATAAGTACTGTCGATGCTGTTTTTTCCCCCCTGGCCCTTTGGCCTCGCGACTTTCGAGTGCTGCAGCTATATGTAAAAACCCCGTCTCTTGAGATATCGCGTTTTCCGCTGGTGCGAATAATCGATGAATAATTCGTCCGGAGAAATATGCCGGAGCTGTACAAAC
Source organism: Copidosoma floridanum (assembly GCF_036245765.1). Classification (NCBI taxonomy): domain Eukaryota; kingdom Metazoa; phylum Arthropoda; class Insecta; order Hymenoptera; family Encyrtidae; genus Copidosoma; species Copidosoma floridanum. Next base: position 1,785,373 of record NW_028321897.1, on the reverse strand, counting down.
GCGGCTGACGAGCGCTTCCTTTTCGGAACTACACGTATACGCGAATAATCTCGAAGGGAAGAAATTGCTCGCTTCTTTGGGATGAATTTCTGAATAAATCCATTTTCCGATGGCGCGGATATTTTACTCTTTCGCGCAGTCAATATACCACTCATACGCACGCGTTGGCGCACAGTATTTCGCGTGGATTTGAAATCATCGCGAGTGCGACGAATTGCACGCGTCAGCTGGATATTTTTTCTTTTTTTCCTCTCTTTAACTGCAGTCAACAGTTTTTTACTCGACGATTTCTGCAGCAGTGGTCGTCATTCGTATTAGGCAGGAGCCAGTCGAGCTAAAACTTTTAATGAACGCGGTCTACTGCCCACAGAGCTCGGTGTGCCTGCATCTCTTTCGCGTGTAGTCGCAATTCTCTTTCGAATATCGAAGGGTCAGTCAACGGCGCAATCAGTTGAGTGATTTGTTTTAGTTTTTTATGTATTCTCAAGCAAAAAAAGTAATTTTTTTCTCACATTGGATGGACACTTTTTTTTCCGTGGCGTTATACTATTGCAGCTGTTTTTGTGTAATACTTGTGTTGGTTGCGCTTCTTTTTGTATCTTTTATTCATTTTTTTTTTCTTTTTTTTTTTTTTTTGTTAAGTAACATATTATGACTAAGTGGAAACAATTTTAAACGTGTCAAGTTAGGGGCTGAGGTTCATTCAACTTAAATTGCATGCACAGCAGGTGTAAACCCTATTTTCCCTACTGTGAGGATGTGTAAACGTCCAAAGATAAACAAAAATACCTTAAGTAAAAAAAGTGTTATTACACAAACGATTATTGACATATTTCATAATCGGTAATATACGATTACACAAAAACATGAGTACGTTGCATTTTTCTACTGAAAGCACAAAAAATTTATTGTATTTTACCTTCATAATACATTAACTTTTTTTCCATAAAAGATTGTAACATGACTAAAGCCTTTTTATTATTTGTGTGATTGGTTGAAAAATGATCTGAATTTATAAGTTGAATAAAGATTAACATCATTTAATTGCTTGGTATCCAAGCCAGAGAAATTCGAGGGGTTTGAATTGCATCGAAGAATATCAAGATTTTTTTCTCGGGCGTTTTTAACAGAATAGGCACCCAGGATATTTTTTCTCTAATTTTTAAGAAAAATAGCTTTTTTTCATATTCTGAACCCTTTACCAAGGGATTTCTTTTCCATAATATCTGGCTAATTCATCGGTAAAGTCACTATCAGTTTTAAGAAGGTTGGTACACCGGGTTAGATGGTAGAGGTAAGAGGTAAGAGATATTAGATGTGTGTAAGAGATAAGATGGTAGAGGTAAGAATTTTTAGGACAGATGAAAAGCCTATAATAGTCACATGTATAAATTATACAATATAATATAGATATTAAAGTATACTTTGGCTTTTTCTTCTGTAAACGCACTACGTGATTAGTTTCAGCCAATGACAAAACAAATAAAAAAGCTTCGGTCACGGAGACAATTCATCTTTAAAGCGAGGACTTACCATGATTACACGATTAAAAACATTGGTTGTACACTATTTATCCTTTATTGACACCTGCTACTTTAATTATCACCTTCCCTCATCTCATAGTTAATTTAAAAAGTAGGTAAACTGATCATGTCGTATGATTAACAATATCAATTTATGATTCACAATGTATGGTTTTCTGATGTTTTGTATAGAACTTTCGGTTATGATTATCCGTATGTTTCTTAATAAATCGCTTTAAGTGCACGTAATTAGTTGAGGCTGGTTAACTTTGATAGACTCTTTCATTAAAAATTAGCCTAATATTCGTAAACACTTGTACAAACTCGTAGTTTACCAGCAAACACGGATCCAATTCTATTTTTCTACCCAACAAATCCTCTCTCTCAACCGATGACTCTTTCCCGCCCACCCTTTTTCCCTTCGAGCGACCTTCTGGAAATTAAACGCACCGAAGCCACCCAATCTTGTCGACCGGCGGAATCGTTTAATTAAGCGGAAAGCCATGCAATCGTTGCTCCTACGAGAAAGTAGCACCATAATAGCGCGCAGCAGTTGCTCGCCCCACACCCAACCGTATACATCTTCCACCCCGTACCCCTTCAAGCAGCTCTAAGCCCCGAACTTACGAGCGCATAAATAGTTAACATATTTAAGGCCATAAGCACGCACTCAGCGATCTCTTCATTTTCCGATTTACCTTTGCCGAGTGTGGCTTCGCCAGCTCGTACTTTTCAACAGTACCGACGCGCGCTCGAGAATTAGTTCGGCGTGACTTGTTATTTCGAGGGTACGCACCCGCAGCAACGTGTGCGGAACCAGTGTGGAGTGTTCTAATGAAACTTTCCGACCTATGCCTCGCGCTTGCAGCCGAGTGATTCCTGTGATTTGAAATTAATTGACGGGCTGGCTTTGAAACGATTAATAATTATATTCGATTCCCATCGACTGGAATGGAAAATTACTTCGATACGGAGTGATTACTTAATCATACGTAGTGTAGGGCTTATCGTTAATCATTACTCATGAGTTTTGTAATACTTTGCTCACACGTCACGCATTTGCCAGTCCGAAATCGGATAATCAAGGGTTGCACAAAGGAGCGTCAACTCAGCCTTAATATCCTGCCACGCGTATCACACATCAGGTGTAACAAAGCTCTTGTACGCATTAATTTTGAGGATAAAATGCACGTGCTTGGGAATCACTGGTAGTAGAGTAATTATTTTTTTCTCCCGGTCCTTTGATACCGGGGCTGCGTGCTGAGCTGTACCCTTTAGTCGGTATCAATGAGTATATGTACTAAGGGACTTGTCGCTCATGTGCGGAAAATTAGAGTTGTACCTTGACAAAAAATTTCACTTTGAAATTATCATTTATCTATCTTTATTTTTTATTTGACAATCATTAATTACGCATGCATTATAAGTATGTTTCTAACATATTTTATTGACAAAATGTTGATCATCAACTTTATACAATGTATAATTGAATAAATATTTATTAATAAAACTGGTTTTCCAATCTTTTCTAAGTCTTCTTTTAAATAAATACTGTGGGTGTCGTATACGCAACAAATTGTAAGAATGAGTGTGTCAGCGTATGTGGCAGATGCACACACGATATTGAAGATGTTATCAGAATAGATAGTTATTTTGAAATAATCGGAAGATTCGATGAAAGCGGGTACTTTTATACCGGCCAGCCTGGCAGCACGTCGTACCATGGCTGTTCTCTGTACTTTGTTTATCTAAAAAAAAAAAAAATTTATTGAAACCACCTTCAATCAACATACATATACTCATTCCAGCAGTAACTGCACCACCTTTGGACACAATATCGTTTCATAGAAGGTATACTTAAATTTATATATTATTTGCCATGGAATTTCATAGAAGTATAATTTTATACTTGGGTACCCACGCACCCACTGTCCACTGGTTTTTTTTTTTTCATTTTTATTTTATACGCATTTTATTGTGAGTTAGTTTCATAAACTATGATTTTTTATACGTGAAAACGTATGTCATAAGTAAGTGTACATCTTAGCAGAAAATCAATGCTACTGCATTGCGAATTTTTTTCACGTTAAACTGTTAAGGACCTTCATCATACAGTGTTTTCTGATGAATTTTCCTAAAACTGTTACATACAATGTTCGTAATAAGATTAAAATATCAAACATGAAGTGTTTGATCATTTACTCACTACACTAAGTATACTTTTGAGTTATCTATTCTGTTGCGTCTAGATATTGTTTGATGAATTTTTGATCTGCAGGAAATACTGTCTTTTTTGAAAAAGGAATTGTAGTATTGAGACTTCAAACTACTGCAGAAAAAGTCCTGATACACATACATTAAATGATTTAAGCGAGAATCACCCAACATGCGTTTGGAAATTATCTTGAAACTCAATCATTTAACAAAGGGTTTGTAAGGGATATACATGTATCACGAACTATTTTGAGTTATCAGTCCGAATAAAGTTCAGTTGCTTGGCACTTGGACCCTTTATCAAATGCCCACTTATTCGAATTGATTATTCCAGATGTTGGTACTATTCACAACTAAACAAGAGATAATTTTCATGTTCCATATAAAATTTTTAATTTGATAAAATTCATTATAGTCTTACACTCTGGTTATTGATATGTGATTTTTATATTTTGTTTACAGTAATTTTAGCATAATAGTCAAAAAAGTCCTTAAAAAAGTGCTTATAAAGGTACTATCATTTTGCACAAAAATGAGATGACCGATGGAACGCTCAACAGTGATAGAGTGCGTACTAATGTGGCACTAAAATAAAGCTTAAAAAAATGCCAGTACGAAAAGTTCTATAAAATTAAATGAGTAATGGAATGAAAAAAGTTGGATCCATTATGATTAGATACAATGTATGTATAATATAAAATTTTATATTATACTATATAATCTTTGAATCATATAGTGTAGCGGTAAGCAAAGTAAATTGTGCAATCAAATGACCGTCCCTATTTTCAATTACGTATTAAGTTAAGTATCTGTCATGGCAAATAAAATATTGGTAAAAAAAAATTAATGTTTATTCTTCCTTATCAACTCAGCATTATTTTTAAAAACGCCAAATACTACAGAGGAAGAAGAGCTACTAGAATGAATAAGGAGAATATAAAGCTACCCGATGATTCATTAAACAATAATGAAATATAAATGAAAGTAATCAAAGTCACAAACTATTTTATAATAAGTACTTTTCACTATTGAAATCCTAATTGTAAAAATGAATGTATGATAATGTATTGTCACAAGCGATATTTATAAATGAATGAATAAATAAAATTAATTACTATTTTAATTTATCTTCTTCTGATAACTGATAGTAATGGAGTAATCTTTCTTACTCTTACACACTGTGTCCCTTACGCTACCTATACGTACGCCCTCAAATACTAAGTAGGCAACCCACAGAGTGCCTACCAAACGCCATCATACGATGTCTGCTAGGGGTACAGAAAAATTTAATCACGAACAATTTCTCTTCTGCACTTTTTCTATCAGACCAACATGAAAGGAGTTACAAGCCAGAATGTAAAAGGAATTCGATTTATTTTCACTATTTTGCAAGGGGGCACTTCTATTACCTAGAATTTATAATACACGCTTTATATTTATATTTATATTCTTTTATTTATTATATTTTCTTGTAATAAAAAATCCGTCTAAGAGACAATTCAATAGTACACATTTTTTCTATATATACATATATTTCATTTTATAAAAAATTCCTATTTGAAAATTCAAATTTGAACGCCGCGCGCGGGGAATGTGCGTCTAGTACGTTAAGAAAACGCTAGAGCGCGTTCACCCAAAGAAGGAAAAACCTGCCACTCAAAAGGAAATAACGTTAGCATAAAAGGCACCATTGTGCAAAAAAAAGAGTTCCTCTTTCAGCGAGCCTGGGACGCGGTATATCCGTTGCTCACCCAGACCTGGAACTTTGCCGTGCACCGGTACAATACCGCTACGAGCACGAAGGGAGAGAAACAGACGAAGTACGAAGGCCAATTGCTGAAAAGTAAGTGTGTACAGTGTGTACACCACCAACAAGGTAACACTTCCACTAACCGGTACCTACTTGGACTTTCGGTGCTCGACCGCTTTAAGCGTGGAGACGACGCATCCCCAAGTAGTCAAGGCACTAGGGTTAGCGACCACGTTCTTAGGCGAAGTTCCTGGGTTGACGACTTGAGCAGTGCTCAAGACACCCAAGGGCCCTGAGAACGACCTAACCTTACGTGACTTGGTCGGATAGGTAGTTACCTCACACTTACTTTCCGCGGTTGTAATAAAAATTCGCATTAGTCTAACCTTACGTGTTTAAGCAGAAATATTAAGGAGGGAAAATTTAAATTGTCATTTATGTAAAATTCTCTATTAAAAGGGCGGATAAATTTTAAGTAAATTATCGAGTATATTATATATTGTTTTTTATTATTAACGTAAATAATTGCGATCAATTAAATACAATTAATACATGTAAAAATTTAAGATATATTTCCTTAGAATCATATGATTGAATAAATATAAGATAATTAAAAATAAATTGATTGTACTTATTTAAGCAAACCTTCCCCTCCACATAAGATTGCGAGTTCCTTTTTATAGTTTAAGATAAAAACTAGAAAAATAGCTGTTAAGATTTGAAATCGTTTAATAAACTGAGAATATTATCTGAACCCCAAAAAGGGACAGGAATAAAATAAAAAAGATATTAGATTAGAAAAATATTGAATAAGTTGAAAAAGATTTTAAATTATTAAATTAATTAAATTAAGGAAATATTCAGAACTCAATAAAGTAATAATCAATAAACAATTGCTGTATATGGTGCAGGAATTAATTGATTATTCAACAGATAAATTTTGAAACTTGATAATAAATATTTTTAAGTATTGTACATAATCGGCAATTTGAGCAATTTCGCTCTTTTACACAGGGCCATGAACCCGCCCTCCGACATATAAACACAATCATTGTTTGTATGTTGGTTCCTAATCTTAGAGTTTCCTCGGTACAGATAATATTCTTAGCCGATTGTTACCACCACAAATAAACCGGGGTTATACTCAAAGAAAGGGAAGTCGTAATTTGTTTAACAACAATTGAAGCTAATGCCTTGGTTGGAAAAAAAAACAATTTTTCCCAATAATTATACTCTATTTGTAACTGGTTAAAACGACTCTCTTTAAGATGGCAGAGATTAACTTATTATACGCTTCAACTACCGGACTTTTTGTACTTGTTTGACTTTCCACTGTCTACAAAACTACATTAAAGGTTCAAGTCATATTTTTACCACTTATGATTGTTGACTAGAGTTAATGAATGAGGAAATATAAAAAGTCTTAATCAATTAGCCCATATTATTTTGTAGTTCAATGAGCTCCAAGCAAAATTATCAAATATAATATCGTACCCCTCCGATTAACTACTCGAATCATATATAGTCTTTGGTGTGAAATACCTTTAGCCGTAATAGATAAAAATTTTTAAATAAAATATTCAAAAAATGTTACTAACGGTATCCAATATCCAACCATTCAGGCTCCAAGATATCAAAACGTGTAACTTAGCAACATAATGGTGGGGTGTCAACAGAGGAGGATATGTGACTGAAACAGATGGTAAGTAAGTTCTCTTCCTCTATTTCAGCGTGAACGAGCTTAATTGCTGTTTAACAAATCACAATCACACATATATGCATAGTAGTGGCTGATAAAGCTTAGCCACCTCCCAGTATGTCCACAGACTGAGTGTATAATTCTCCAATTTTTTGTTTGACCACTGCAATGAAAGTACCGAGCAGCTACTTGATTAAGCGATACACCTACGAGTCATTTAGTTTTACAACGTTTCTTCCATCGTACTAAAGTGTAAACAGATTAAGCTAAAGTCAGGTGCCAACTTTCAAGCCTCAATTATTTGATTTACAAAGTACAATCGTAAAGAATCGGACACGCTCTGCAGTAAACAATGTCAAGTCCTCGATGTTTGAAGAACCCATTGACTCTTCGTCAGTGGGCAAAACTACTTATTTTCGTAGTCACGCTATCAGGTATGTATATTTTACTTACAAATCATGGGTACCCAGTTATAGATACGGTACTACCCGCTCTAATTACCTTAAGAAGTAGCTTGAGGCTGGTCTTCCTCGCGCTTTTTTTTGTCTCAGTTTTAAATAAAGTTCAGATTACGGCTTAAGAGATAAGTAGCTGACAGACAATCTATAAATTATAATTTTCCTACACATTCTTCTATTTAAACTTTTTAAATTTATATTGTTACCATTGAAAAAAATTGTACCTAGCAAAGAAAAAAAACTTTTATAAAAATGATTAATTTGGTAATAGTACAAATTAACCAAATATTTTAGTTGAGTATATCAGTTTATTTGAAAATGATAAATAAATTTTATCATTATTGTTCCCACTTAAATAGTCACTAACGTAAAATAATTATTAATTTCACTGCTGGTTTTAATTATACTGAATAACTAACGTATCACCAAAGTTATAATTTTTTCTGAAGAAATCGTGCAATACAATATAAATAATGCAAACTTTATAAACACATGTTTATAGTTTCAAGATAAAAATACCAATGGTTAAGTTGATTAATGAAATTAATTAATTTAGTTTTAATGAACTGTACAACTTTCATGCTTAATACTTTGTTGTAAAGTTTCAATTTCTTTTCTTTCTCGAGCTTTCTATAAAAGAAATATATGATGTGTGTATAAATAAAACATCATAAATTGCTGGCATCCTATTTTGGCATGTACGTGCCTTTATACAAGGATTTACATCTAAAAATAGTAGCCAAATCGTAGTATCGATACCGTCAAGTACCAAATTCTACATATGGTACTGAAAAGTTTTCAAGGATGCAATTTTAAGTCAAGATTTTTGTTTTCTATAATTGTTAGATTCAACAATGTTACAATCATCCATGAACTGAAGTATTTAGCAATAAAATTTTTAAAAAATTGCTACAACATACCTGAAAGCATTTTTAATAATTATAGTTTTCAGATGGCACTACAGGAAAAACTTGCCAAACAAAAAGTTTTATTTTAATGAACTGTACAACTTTCATGCTTAATACTTTGATGTAAAATTTCAATTTCTTTTTTTTCGAGAGCAAAAACGAATTTTTCTCAGTTTCTGTATCTATTTTACGTTACAGAACATCTGCATTACATGACAGACTACAACGTGTATTTTTTTTAAAAACTACAACTTTGTCGTCTACAACTTATCGATATCAGTTAAGTGATTGGCAAAATGGGTGTGGCATTACCCGTACACACAGATGAGTGGGTAATCCCAGTGACTAATACAGTAAACTGCCACAACAATCTAATAAGAAAAAAATTAAATAAAGTCACAGTTCATACAGTTGCGTCTCTTTTTAACAAAAGGGCATCCAGTAACATGGCAACGGCATCCATGTTGTAAGCCGCGCCCGCTAACATTTAAATGGAAAATTTTCACTAAATGTATAATATAGGCTTGACATAAAGGTTACACTATAGAGTTCTTCTTATTTTTAACTATTGGGAATATGAAGGGTGTAACTAAAAGGTTTGAGAAAATAAATGTACGTATGTGTACATGAATATAAAAGTATTAATAACACATAAAAAAGTATAAATCTACAACTCTGATTTTATGAGCATCATTTATAGACCATCTTATACGTAATTAAAAAAGTATTACAAGTAAATTTCACATGAATGTGTTTATGGTAGCACGTGTAAATAGATGTAAATATTACCAAATTATGTGCACTTGCTGGTGCTTTGATGTTGCAGGCTGTATGTAAGTTTAATCTTAGAAAATAAAACATATACTGTATTTATTTTCATTAAAACAATTCTGAGGTACCTGAAACAACTGATAAGTTAGGAAACATTAATTTTCTCTGGATTGCTCTTAAATAGGTACTTTTTCGTGTTTCAGTGCGAAAATGATGTGTCACAAAATATGAATTGCGTTAATTAGAGCATACCAAAAACAACAAAAAACCAATGCAAGAGACACTTGATTCACGCATAAATAGTACTAATTTGCTGACCGTGCTAGAACCAAGCTCTTCGCACTCTTCCAAAAGTTAAACCTTGTAAAATTTGAGTTAAATATAATTTTTTGTATTAGAATACTGTGCGCTAAACAATTTTTGGTACTTTTACTGTACTGATTTAATTTTCTTGGAAGTCAAAAAGATGGAGGAATATTCATGGATATAAGGGAAGAAGTCGAGTATTGTAGTGCAGAAAATGGATTGTATGTGTATAACGGTAGAAATAACCTTGGTAAAATAAAGATTTGTAGCCTGTAGTGCTCTCGCGTTGGTTTCGATTTTTCAGTTATCGGTCTCATTTAAAGCTTTGTGCACAGTAAGCTTTTCTAAAGGAACTACTACTTTCAAACTACGAATTGAAAATATATTTTGAACGGGATCAATTTATGAGAATAACAATATTTACAGGCTGCCATGGATTCAAGCCTCAACTCTATCCTAATGTGACCGAGTTGCAGATAAATGAAGGAGAAACCCTTAATATAACTTGCACGAGCAATGGCTATATCAAATTTTATTTTCCCACAAGTGACACAAACGGAAGGGTAAGTTTGATTACCTTAACTACTGTATGTTTTTATGGGTTTCAAACTAATAATTTTTTTTAAAATGATGACAACTTATTTATTCGTTGAAAAAAAGACAACTTCTCAAGTTGACATAAAACCCGAAGTTAGGAGCACCTACAAGACATTAATAAAATCATCAGCTGTTTTTGGAGATACTGGCTGGTATTGTTGCGCTGATGAAAACCAACATATAACAAACTTGACGTTCAAAAACTACAATCATCCACAGGTTACTTGGATATACGTTTATGTTAAATGTAAGAAAACCACAAAATTTGTCTCTTCTCTTATTAAAAAATTTGTATTTAAAAATTCTAATGCAATTTCTTTATGCGTTAATTTAAAAATTGGCAAATTTTCTTGTACAGCTAATAAGAATGTATTCGTACATATAAATAACAAAGGAAATTTTTTACTGGCGTCTGGGTGTAGGGGATACATAATTCTTCCGTGCCAAACGACTTCCCCTGAGTTCAATGTTACTTTAAAAAGAAAGAATAAAGTAACGTAATCTATTAAAATATTTATCCATCGACTAAGTATTGCTAATTTCACAAATATTTTTTTATTTTCTTAGGTATTTGAACTCAGCAAAAAAACAACTTTTGATCCTAGAATTGGATATATTATTAAGGATGTAAATATGGATTCTATAGGTGTATTTACTAGCTCAGTCAATCAAAACAATTCATCATCCACGATAAAAATAGTGGTTCCCTACTCTTCACGGTATGTTTGTCTAAGCCAACCAATCGTAAAAATAAATGGTTCCACAGGCGTCACAATCGGCTCAAAATTAGGTGTTAAATGTACCATTAAAATCAGGAGAGAGGCTCTTTACAACGTTTTTTGGAAAATTCCTCAGAACACGGTAAATTAAAACACCATTAAAAATTTTTGAGTGAGGACAAAAGTTTGCATGCACTATTTTTAATACATTTTCTAAATGTGAACATCTGTTAGACTTCTAGAACAATTTCGAATACCGTTAAGGAAGTTATAAAACAAGATGACAGATTCAATATAATAACATCTGAGCTAATTATTGATAATGTAACTTATGGTGATCAAGGGAATTATGTATGCCAAGTAACATCATCGTTTAATGAAACAAAAAAAAGTGTTGTAGTAAATATTTGCGTGTATGGTAAGTCACGGATACTTGTTTTTGATTACTCTTTTAATGCTCTTACTGTTTTGTGTTGACAGATTATAACAATCCATACATAAATCTGTCGCCTGTTAATGAAAACGTGTACGGCATCAAAGGGGAACCTGTAACTTTTGTGGCTTACGTTACTGGATGCCCAAAACCAATTTTAAAGTGGTAACAAATAGAACTATTTCAAACATTTGAACCAATAAACATATGACTTATCCATTGAAATTCGTGTTATTAAGAAGTATACTGCTTTTCAGGATGGATAATCGTCGCCGCATTATTCATACGTCTTTATTTACAGGCTACTCAACATTAACAAAGTACAACAAATCTACGAGTAGCTTACGCTTAGAGGATATTTCTACTTCTCATGATGGCATTTATATACTAACGGCTGAAAATACTGCGGGAAAAAAGAACATAACATTTCGTTTTCACGTTCTTTAAATATTAATTACTCGAACAGTAATTAACTTTAAATATTACCTATAAGCTCTTGGTTCGAACTTTAAATATTACCTATAAGCTCTTGGTTCTGATAGTCCAAAACATAAATTACCTTCTGACGACAAAAGCTGTAAGTGTTACATCAAACGTTAAGAATAATATATTTATATTATAATATATTATATCATGTTTTACTAATAATGATACTCAACTCCAAATGTATACACAAAGATAAAATCACGAATTTATTCTTAAGTTCTCAAGAGCTAGTACTAATATCGTAGATATGAAGAGCATCAGAAAATATTACTTTGGTAAAATAAACAGATAGTCTGAGACTACTGATATACAAGTTTCATATTATCATAACTTAATTTTACGTCAAACTTAAAAATACGGTGTAATACTTTCAGCTCTAGTCTGCTTGCATTATTTATATTTTTAATCTACCCCCTCCAATTAAAATTTTGGGGAAGTCAGATTTCGTATCGCCATGTTTGTGTTTAAATGAGTTCAGATACTTTGATACTTCACATTTTGAAAAATTGAAGTCCTGAGACTTTCAAATTAATTTTGATTCATCTTCATAATTATGCAGTACCGTAATCTTGTTAAATACATTTTGTTGTCATTCTCACTCTGTTTTACGATGATTATTTACAATAGTTAGTTTATTTTTTTTTTGATCGTAGAAAAACCAAGGGTGAGGTTAAGCACGAGATATATCAAAAATTACTATAGCTTCAACAAAACAGCAACTTTTGTTTGCTTTGTTGAAAGTAAATCTAAATTCAAAATATCGTGGAATAACATAAGGTATCCAAATTTAACGTCCCGTGGAATAGATGAGACGTATAAGTTACGGGTAAGATTTGCTTTAAAAGTAATGATTATTTTATTTCTGATAATCTTAAATAAATATCAAAACTACATAAAATGAGTTATAATTTAATTGATAATAAAGTTTTTAAAGAATGAGGAAGTTGATGGACAAAGTCATAAAACTGAAAATCAATCGATAGTTACGATTAATCCACAAGAAGAGTCTACCATCAAATGCACGGCTTGCAATAGTTATAGATGTAGTGACAGAAAACATGATATTTATATTACGGGTTTGTACATCTTAGAATTTAGATTATTTTAAGTTGTGAGTTAAAAAAAATTTCTTGCTATATTATGATTTTATGCATTAAAATTTTTTTTTTTTGAAGACGGAATTCCGAATAAGACTTTTGGAATTTTAAGGCCAAAAACTGAATTTATTGAAGGTCAAAATATTTCTTTAATATGTACTGCTGTCATTCACGAATATTCTGAGGCCTTATGGTATGATGACAAAAACAAAACAGTGGTGGATTCTGGTCAGTTTTAGATTTACGTAACAATAGCACTTATTTAAATTTGAAGGCAACATAGTATGTCTAAACTTTCAAACTTTCGACCTTATGATCTTTCAGGAAGAATACACGTCACTTTTGAAAAAACTAACTATACTCACCGGGCCATTATGTCGATTAATAATGTGAGTCGTTCAGATGAAAGGGATTATTATTGTGTGGCAAAATATTTGTATTGGCCAGTTTTAGAGAAATATTCTCTAAAAATCAAAGGTATATATAAAAAAATTTTTTTTTTGGAACTATTCCACTATATTTTGTTATCGAGTTTTATCGCTTTCATTTTTATTGTCTATGATTTTTGACTCATAGTTCCAGCCTACTTTGTTCAAGGAAATATGAATAACGATACAATAGTACGCTTTGCAAAAGATCCTGAAAATCCTGTCGATTTATCATGTTACGTTGGGGGCATGCCAACACCTAATATCACGTGGTTTAAGGATGGTACATCTTTGGAGTCATCAAAACAGTTTAGCTTAGAGGACAGAAATCAAAAATTAATTATAAGATATCTATTGGATAGCGATAGTGGTGATTATTCTTGTGTTGCAGAGAATGGCTTTTGGCCTGTAAAAATATCTCAAAAAATTATTGTGAGAGGTAACAATTTTTAATGCATATAATTTTACTTAGTTTCTCAGGGAATACAACTATAGATTTCTTACTCTGACAAGAGTACTGGGTCTCACAGAAAACTTATTAAAAACCTTTGTAAAGCAAATAAAATTCTTACATCAGTTTATTAAATTGTACAAAGTTTTTAATTAAGATATTTTTTCCCACTGAAAAATTAAACTATTATTACGAGAAATTACCGAAGTCAAGCTTCATTCACAAAAAAAAAAAGTTTATTTTGATTACATTTTAAAAACAAATTATTTTCATCGGTTTTCTTAGGTGTACAATTACTGTAATTTGGAGTTTTTTACCTTTAAAGAAAGAAAACGTTCTTTTATAAATGTAATTGGTTTTGACTTCAGGAAATAAGAAACTTAACTTCTGGATTGGAATAGCAGTGTGGTTGATTACAATCCTTACATTTCTTTTAATTTACGTTTGCTTAAAAGCACACCATGTTAAGGTAAATAAATAATTGAAAGTACTATTAGAATCCTTATACTTCAAAAATGAAACGGACTACAAAATTTTGATCATGGGATCAATAATTATTTCAAGTTCAAAGAAAAACAACTATTAGAAGCTATTCTTACACATTGCAAAGAAGGAGAACTTGATCTAGTTAACCCAGAACTAACTGTAGATGATCAAACAGACCGTCTTCGATACGACAGAAGATGGGAGTTTCCTAGAAGAAAAGTAAGATTAGGTAAAAACAATAAAATTGTCCTAAAAAAGAGTAATCAGTATTCGAGCAAAAAATAATAACATACAATCTCTCATTTATCTAACTTAAGATAAACAATTGGGAAGTGGAGCTTTTGGAGTTGTGTTAAAAGCGGAAGCTTATGGAATTCTTGAAAAAAAGTCTACTGCAACTGTGGCTGTGAAAACAGTTCGAAAAAATGCAGATTTAATATATATTATTGCACTGGCAAGGGAGCTTAAAATCATGACTTATTTAGGACAACACTTGAATGTCATAAGTCTTCTGGGCGCTTGCACCAAGAATATAGCTAAACGTTAGAATTTTGGAAAACTCTAAAAAATTATATGTAAAGAAACTGTCTAAGAAATATTAAATTATATTTTAGGTGAACTTCTGGTCATTGTCGAGCTCTGCAGATTTGGAAATTTGCAAAGCTATCTTTTACGTCATCAACATAGTTTTATCAATCAAATTGATCCAAATACGGGTAAAATCAATCCATCTATTGGAAAAAAAACTAGGAGGTACGATCTTTGTCACAAAATACTACTTTTGTGGATCAGTTAAAAACTTTTCAAATCAGTCTTCATAAATATTTCAAATTTTCTGTGGATACGATGGTATATTTTTATGTAAACATAATTAATACAATACACCAGATAAAGAGATATTTAGCTTGGTATTAAAAATGAATTAAAAAATAACTTTATTAAAGTATTTAATACTTACTTTTTTTTGGTTTTAAATTTTGAACGATAATGTATCTACGAATTTTATAAGTATCCTATGTGAAGACATTTGAAATTAGGAAGCACTGTTTTAAGTGCAACGTTTAAGTTCCTTAATAATCAAAATTTCTAACATTGAAACCTGTTCTTCTTAACTTATGGATGGACTTCTTACCTGATTGGATTACAAACGTCGCTTAAAAGTTTGTGTAAATTATTAATATTTTGTTATGTCGTTTGTTGAACATTTCGTTCTGCTCTCAGTTGTTTCCATGATGACTTGAAGGTCAGTGCCTAAGCACACGATCAGTAAGAGCTAATTTTGGGAGTACGAATGAAAACTCCAAAAAATCAGGTGTTAGTTTGAGCAACGTTTCGTTGGTCTTAACGCCAACCTCATCAGGCCCAGTCTATATCGTTAAGACGATCGTTACAGACTGCTATTATTTAACTATTAATACTTTGTTTCCTATCAAACGGATGATTAGAGGACTTATGGTCTAACATGCAGATTTGTCGGATTTTCAAGGGTTAAATGCGAGGTAGACTACACAATATTCAGTGTTTCATTCTGTTGAAGTTGTCAGATGTGGATACAAT
Source organism: Copidosoma floridanum (assembly GCF_036245765.1). Lineage (NCBI taxonomy): Eukaryota > Metazoa > Arthropoda > Insecta > Hymenoptera > Encyrtidae > Copidosoma > Copidosoma floridanum. The sequence goes on along the minus strand of NW_028321897.1, from coordinate 1,769,490 downwards.
TAGATTAATGATAAGCGTATTCAAACAAACTTTAACAAAAAAGAAGTTAAATATCGTAGTGTAATAGCTGACTGATAGCGAATGAAAAAAGTGAGTTACATACTGATATGACTCGATGGAAACATCATTCATAGTCACTCATGTCATACTCGTGTCACTTTACCGTCCAGCTCATCATTCTACTTCGATACTATACATAAACAAGGTTATGTTATCGGATTTGGCGTATTTATTTGATTTTGAGAATTTGAATACTGGTGTGACTCTGGGCTTTTAAATTTTTCCGTACAGACCATAACGGTATTTACAGTTGCGATTTTTATAGTTTTCATGTTTAACATACTTATGAGTTAGTAAGTTCGGTAAGTCTGCACTTTCTAGGCACCAGATGACATTAATACACTTTCACATAAAGAATATCTGCTCTTACCACCAACCAACTAATTTATTGGCAACAAGCCCATTGAGGAATTTTTCTTAGTTATTTTTTCTTTGACGATACACTAATTTGTGATCTACATAATCCTATAGGATGGTTGTGCGTAATGAAACATAAAATTACATACACCCATAAATGTTTTTTTTTTTCAATCAAATACGTACAGTACAACTAAAACTAACATAATGATAATGCTACATCACCTTTACTGAAATGGTACAGTTGAAGTGAAGGGAAAAGCTTGTCTTACAAGAAAAAAAGCATTACCTATGTGAAATAAAAATGTATACGTAAATTTTTTATCCTCTATAAAATTAATAATTTAAAACTTTTCGGTACACTTACACTTTTTTATCTAATAGGGTAAGACAAAAGTCATTAGCTGTTTCGGACTATAACAGCAAGCAAAAAAATGTGCCCATCACCTACGGTGCAGAGACGCATGGCTTTAACAGTGAATCCAGTGATGATTGTAGTAATGATGACATGCAGCCAGGTTGGCGCTCTAACTACAAAGGGGACTACATTGATAAAGATTTTGAGAGTTTTTTCTCGCAGGATCTCTTCATATGGGCTTATCAGGTGGCAAACGGCATGAAATATCTTTCTCAAAAAAAGGTAGGTACATATAATTATTCAAGATTTCTTGTTTACCTACTCACCAGTACTCACTGACTGATTTGAGTTCATATTGATAACTTTATTTACAGATACTACACTGTGACTTGGCTGCAAGAAATATTCTATTAGCAGAAAACAACATTGTTAAGATTTGTGACTTTGGTTTGGCAAAAGCTTTGTACAATGATGAAAACTATAAAAAGCAATACAAAGGAAAGTTTCCCGTCAAGTGGATGGCTATTGAATCTATCAAGGACGGGGTCTTTTCAACCATGTCAGATGTTTGGTCATTTGGTGTGGTACTTTGGGAATTTTTTACCCTCGGAGAACCACCTTAGTCAAATATGGAGTTTGAGGAAATGTATCAAAAACTCATCGAAGGCTACCGAATGGGGCAGCCTAGTTATGCTACAAAAGAAATGTAAGTAAAGTTAATGGTGTGTGAGAAGCTTAATTTTGGAAACCATCACTATACACTCTTGATTAATATTTTAGCTACGAGATTATTCTTCACTGCTGGGAGGACAACCCGATTTTGAGACCATCTTTTACAAAACTGGTTGAAAGCATTGGGAAACTTTTAGAAAATGACATTAAAATGTATTTTCTTAAACTATATCATGAGTATACAAATTTTAATGTGACATGTCACTCAGAGAAAAGAAGAACTACTTAGCCCGTATGGTGCCATCAAATTACAAAAAATTTCGCTTAACTCAGCATTACTACGTTTGCACGTTTTTGCACGTTTATATTATTACAGTAAATGTGCTATAATTTTTTACCTTTTGTTATGAGAGCATGGCCAAAATAAACAAAAATTTTAAGGTTATGTTTGTATATCCATTAACCTCTTTAATTGTGCACCTCAACATTTTTATTGCCCTCTCTAAATCCATAAAAAGTATAATTTTTTTAAGTTTACAGAATTCCCTCCAAGATATGCTCCACACTTACATTTTTGAAGGTTATGATGTCCCTAAAATGTTGAGAAGTAATTTATGTACTCTCGTACTTATTTTCTCAACATATTACACATTTTTCTTACATTTTATCTGAATTTTTTAATGATACTACTCAAACACACAAATCATGTGAGGTTGTGGTTTTATATTGCCGAACAACTTTCGAATGGTGAAGTCATTTATGAATTTTTGGATTTTTTAATTTTTAAATATTTCATGCTCATTAATTGTAAGATTTTTAACGTATCTTAGTATTTAAAAAAATTTTCACTTCAATTCTTTAGAAATTTATACGTACTTATAGAATAAGATGCGACCGCAATTTTCCGGACAGTAATCGTTACGGTTGAGAGTATGAGGGTAGGTATATTTTAACAAGAGGAACCCAAAACTACTATGTTGTTGGGGTTGAAATCTCTGATTTTTGTTTGTAAAATGCAATTGACTAAGTATATATCAACGTGCACCACTAAACTATACAAAACGTACGAAACTGCCATGTATTGCATATTATGAAGCTGGGATGTTGCATGCTAAGTACTATTTATCAGAATAGATACACTAACTGTAAACTCTCAATAAAATCATTTGCATATTTTATTCATAGTAATTTTATTTACTTAAAAAAAATTTTCAACCTATTTAACCGAAAGTGAAAAACATAAATGCTTGGTGCGGAGTCTTTGAAAACTTTGATTGTAGAAGAAGACATTATTTAACTCGAACTCCTCGAGGAAATTAACTTGTCAGACTCTATGTGATATTATACTTTCATCCACGACAAATTTCAAGCAAAGTATATTAAACTGGTACAATTAAAACTTCCGAAAAGTTTCTCCAGCAATCATAGTTAAAATATTTTTTATTCTCTCCAACTTCTTCTTAATCCGTGACTCTAAAATTTTCTACTGTGTATTTTTCTTTGAACCAGAAACGTTATTCCCCTGCGACCAGCGCTGGACCCGGCTATCGAGAAATCCCTGCAAATCCTTTGAAGCAACAATTCACTTTAAGAGACAGAGTATGAAATAGCTTGTCGCATTTTCCGGGAAAATTCTATTTTACGACCTTTATATTTTTTTTTTCAACTCTCTGACACGCTTACGCTTTTAACTTCACATGCGACTTCTGATGCGCGACAAAACTCTTGTTTCATAAATATCATAATAAAATGTGTCCATTGGGACGAGTGGTGTAAAATCGTAATTTATAGTCACAATAGTGGCAACTAACACATCATTTTCTCAATTTCATGGTGCGTTCCGGGCAACGATTAGAAATTCCGTGAATCGCATATATGATCTAATTTCAAATAAAAAAAATTTTTGATTACGGAAGCCACAAAGAGCTACAAGCATATCGTTTCCAATGATAATTACATGTGGGATAGAGGGACAGATTTCGTTGGCGCAATAACCATTTCTCGCTCTCAGCACCTCTCCAGTTTGGACCGGTAATTCTGATTTTGAACTGCGACACCTCGTTTCGTCAGTGAGGCTTATTATAATATGCAGCCGAATGCTTGGTATCTCCCCTTTGACAACGTACACTATATTCTTATTACCGTAACACATGAGAGTAATTTTAGTGTCCCAACTAGCCAAGTTGCAATTTATTTTCGCAAGAAAAAAATGGAGTGTGTTTGAAAAGGAATCAAATTTTAAAATTAAGGTGAGGACGCCAATGTAGTTAAAATATGTCTAGCCAGAGATTCTTCTTCAAAAACAAGACCAGTAGTTGCGTGTGTGTATGTGAATGTTCACGTTGAGTGCCACAGGTCTGACGATGGAAGAAGCTGATGGAAGTGCTAATTCGTTACTAGTTCTTGTTGAAGTGCATGCTTACTTACTTTCACTGAAATTTTTCCATGACTTTGAACGTAGCTTTGGTGTAGGATCAGTAAACTACAAGGATGACAATCGTTTGGATTACTTACAGGTTAAAAATTAAAAAATTTCTATAAAATGAATTGTACTGTAGAGTAAAACATTTAGTTGTATTTAATAAGGAAAATAATGAAATGCCCACAAATGTTGAAAATCATTGTTATGATCCATCCAAAATACAGGTTGAAAGTAATGGAGTTGTATGATTGGAATACGAATTAACATTATTACAATGAGCGAGACAAATGATTTTAATTTTTTGCATAAATTATATCCAAGTTAGAAAAATTTTTTGAGGATCAAAGGAATATTAAAGAGGGTAACGAAAATGAAAAAAATACTTTTGTAACGAACTACGTGTAGATGTGAAAAAACACACAAATATACACAGAAAGAGATATGAATTTTTTTGCAAAAGAAACATATTTGTACTGTGGAAGAAACAAAAAAAGGGTTTAAAAACAAAATATTGCATGTTATGTTATCACAGCATTCTATTTTCATCCTCTGTAAGCCTTGCTCTACGGGAGAGTAAAAAATAGAGTTTTATTTTTAGAAAAATATACTTGAAAAATGAAGAACTATTCATATAATATTTTTTATGAATTGAATCACGTTTTTAGTGTAGTATTTTGTACAATAAAATAATGTTATTATAGTTATTATTAGTAACTGTTATTTGAACACGTAGCACTTGCATTTTTCGTGAATTAACTTTTTCAAATTGCATGTATCTGACAGAAATGAGAATTTTCTCAATTTTTCGTAGAAACAGTAGTACACAGCTTTTTATACGAGAAATTGGCTCTGGGTTAAATCGTTTCACAATAGAACAATTTTTACAGAATGAAAACCAAGAAATATTGTAACAACTTTTGAAACTTTTTTCTACGATTCACAATGCCTGAGCATATGGTTTCTTTCAACAAATTAAATATCTCTCTTTTTATGCACGAATCTATTTGTTATTACGCCTTGACAACTTTTTTTTTCATCAATTTTTTTCCAAAATGCTATTTTTAGCTTACTTAGCCTTATTTGATCAACCGGTCATCCTTCCAGAGAAGGATTAAACCCAAACCCAAGCATGTGTTCAAAGTGTAAACTCCCTATGTGAAAACTGTCATACTTTACCCAATGTGCATTAACCCTTCTCTTGCACACATATTACAAATAGCTTCTCAAGTGCAGGTGTAAATTTGAGCAAATTTTCGTAACGGCGCACACAACTAGCAACACCTATGGGCCAAACTATAAAGGGACTCCTAATACTCGACTGACCAAGCTCTAATCCTCTAACAAATTATACCGAGCTGTTGTATCGAACGGAGCGTGGGTGGACAAAGTGCTCGCCTGCGGAGTTGCCGCAGTTAGCAGGAGGAGCCCGTAGCTGATGCCGTCGCTAATACTGATGAATCGCTAAAAAAACTTTTGCACGCGCCAGTTTCGAGAAACAAGCTTACACAAGGTGGTTCCTTCAACAAACTTTTTTGTTTGAGAATTTCACAGGAATAAAATATCATGTGGTAGCTTGGTACATCAGAATGGTGCTTGATTTATTTCATCTGCTGAGGCGATTTTTTTGTGCTATGACGCAGGATTCAAGGAATCCATTGGACACGATTTACTGAAAACACATACAACTCTTGAGAAATTTAATTCTAAATACCAAAACATCAGGAAGATTAACCATTAATCCACGAAGTCATGGAAAAAAATGTGAGCAGTGATAACTTCTATGGGTGCAATGTTCTGTTGTTTTTCAAACCTCTTCCATCAAATATTCTAGCTCTACCTGTTGAAGTAAATTTTACCTGGTCACGGAGAAACAACGTTAAACAATGATGAATGTTGTAATATAGATAAATAAATTTATGTTGATTGAAAAGTGACATCCTGTATTACTTCTAAAATAACAGTACTATATCTGTAAAAGAATGACTACAGACTCCAAGTGTATAATCCATAGATAATGTGATTACCAGAGAAAATCCCGGGAGTGTTGAACCAACAATACTCCGAGTATTAGCAACTTAAACACGGCTCAAGTTTTCCGTGATAGTCACGTCATTACCCGAACGCGAAAACCACCCCGAGACTAAGATAAATACACCAGCCCCCATCGTCGTCCTCTGTCTCCCTCGACTTTTCCACCTGGGGACTTTGGGAAATAATACACAGCGGAGACCGTGCGCGTCGGTGGCTCGGTTTCATTTCGCGGCACGTCGGCGCGGATCAAGTCGTCGCTCCTCTAGGCACCTTCTCTCTCTATATCTGTCTTTCTCCATACTTCTCTTTATATGCTCAACTATGACTCGGGGACAAGCTCCCCTCGGCTGCATGGATTTGTACGTCCGCCCGGGCTTAGCTTCGCTTATAAGTGGCGGATGAAATTCACCTCGATACAAAAGACACTCGAGTATCCAGAGATGTGCATAAAGTATACCGCTGAGCCGGCTCGATGCGATGTTTTGTCTTTAAATTTAGATGAATTGCGAAATGTGTTTCGGGATCCGCCCTCGTGTGAGATGATGAAGCGAGCTCGCGTGCATTGTTTTTCAATTTGTGCTCGTTTATTGAAAATGAAATGCTCCACGGGCTTGAGTGTACGTTTCATACTTTTTGAGCTGTACAATGACATTTTTTTTTTTTTTTTTATCAATATGGGTACATTTTTTTATGTTCAAGCGGATAGGTATGGACTTGAAAATTTTTGTGTATAAAAAAAGTATATGTCAATTATTTAAGTTTGGATTACATTGTAAAAAAGCATTATTTATTTATCATCTATGCTTAGCAGACTAGCAAAAAATAACTTAAGTTGTTTACTCATAACTATGTCACTGCGAACCCATTGTGTATAACAGCATTAGAAAATTAACTAAAAACATATTAAGACACGTTTTCAAGTTATTTAAAGTAATCAATAACGTACTAAAATATGTTTTTATGATATCACGCGTGTTGAATTTTACTTGAAATTTTAACTTATTATTATAGTTTCATATAATTAAACTTGAGAAAACCTATCTAACTTGTGAAAAAAATACATGTATACTTATAAAAGACAAGCAAATTTCAACATCTTTTTTTCCCCTAACGCCTAGGTTGAGAGGCGAAAAATAAATAATGAGCATCTTTCGATCGATTGTAAACACGCAAAGATGGTTTCGTGTTACTAGATAGAAATACTGTGCTTATAATGGAACTTTAGAGTAACGAGACTTTGGTTATATTCTCAATTTGTATCCCAATTTATTGAAAAATTTGTAATTATCTGTTTTCGATAATTGGCGCCCATGTAAATATTAAGAGTCCTTCACGACAATATAACGAGGCATTTGCATTTTTTAATTTTCGAGCACACAGTTACCTCTTGCGAGCCATTATATTATTTTAATTTTAGGGGTTGATTAAAGTGTTTGATTTAATTTTTCCAATTCTTAAGAACGACAAGTGTTCTATGTAACAAGATTCCGTATGATGGTGTTTTCAGTACTGCAAGAAATACGTGGTTGCACGCGAAAACAGTTTGACTACAGCTTTGAAAATATGTCTCCAAACCTAGTATTTTTGCTCCAGATAGTTTCGTAAATATTGGATGTCTAATTCAATGAACTTTGTCAAACTCTTTGAGTATTTGCTTTGTTAATGACAGATGATTCCTAAAGTTCCTTTTCATGTTGAAATGTTTTTTTTTTTTTTTTTTTTTTTTTTGTCTGCAGCACGACAAACCTGCAAAGTTTAATTACGAGCAAGCTTTAATTAAATAAGCATATAAATAAAATCGTCAAATTTCTCTTCCGTAGGATGATTTCTTTGAAAATCCAAATTCTCACTATTCATATGCATATTTAAATAAAATTCGCACAAATACAATCTTGATTAAAAGTATTTGGAAATTTAATCATTCCTGGATCCCCGCGATGAATTTCAGTATCCGAATTCTGCCTCTATTTTGAATATTCACTCGGAGAAATTATTTCCATACATCCGTCATCAATGTCTCCATTGTATTTTCACTTTCTAGGAAAAAAATACAATCACATAAAAAGCCAACAAAGGAGTTGAAACTTGTTTAGAAATCATTCATAGCAGTACGGGTGTGATTAAGGTGTTTGGGACAAGAATTTTATTTGGTGTGCAAACAACGCAACGAATGGAAACATTTTGTACGGATACCCACTAGGTTGAATAATGTATTTAATTTCAGCGAGCAAACAAGCTCTGGGCACTACCGCTGCGGAAGAATGGAAGCCGAGATAAAGCGAAATAAGAAGCAAATGGAAATTATCGGTCGGGAACTAACAATAAGAAAACGAAGGCGCGAGGCAAAGCGGAAAAAAAGGGGGGGGGGTAAGAATACGGAGCAGTGACGGCGGAATCGATGCATAAATATTCATGCACAAGGAGGATGCAAAGGAGTTGAAAAGCAGGAGAAAAAACGAAAAAAATAATAATTGAAAAAACAAGGTAGGGAGAAACAAGCTTGGAAGCTGTGGAGGGGGAGTGGGGGAGGGTGAAAGAGTTAATGGCAAGATCGATTTAGGAGTACAGAGAGTGAGAAGGGAGAGACGTGCACTTTGGACCGGGTGGGCTGCTCCCTCAAGGAAAATGGTTTCAACGAAGGTAATTAACTTGAGGCGCGAAGCGGAAATGTAACCGAGTCCCGTGCAATCTTGTATAAGATCACCTGTTTGTTACTCGATACCTTCTCAGACTTGCTTTTTTCGAATGTTTTGGAGGCACAATCTTGTACACGCATCTACAAAATTTATCTGCTTGATAATTAGAGGATTATTCAAACACTTTCGAGTTTTTTTGCCATAATTAATGAAAACTTCGAAATCTTGGACATTTCGCGAAAATTTCATTAGTATATGCACAAGCACACCCTTTTTACTTTTAATTGTACTTGTATTGGCTAATTATTTGTTATCTTAAAAATTATCGTACTTGCAAATATTTGTATTTTTGCAAGTACGATCTATCTATTATTATCTATAAAATCTACGTTATTTACTTTCGTGAATTATTTATTGTCATACAGGTAATTTTTTTTTACGTTGCTCGATTGGTTGCGATTGAGCACGTGGTTGGTTCAGAATAGATTATAACGTGAGATTTACAAATGTAAATTTAAATTATTATCTTATAAGGATATTTAGATGATGTTATCTGAAAAAAAAACTAGTATTTCTTTTTTTCACGAAAAATTGTGAAAATCAAATATTTTTTATTATAGTTTTGGTGCTGATTTACAAAGCACACTCAAGTCAGAGTCTCTTATTAATATCGATTAATACCATATTTGAAGTTATTATACATTTTCGTGAATTATCTATAAAAATCGCTGAGTTGAAGGCATTTGTTACTTTTAATTTAACTTATTTTTTCCACTTACAGTAGTATCAAGAAGGATACCGCTAAAGTATGAAATTTAACCGCTCCTGCTACCTAGGAACCGTCAGTAGTGTTGTGCTGCTGGCAATATCAGATCTCTTGACAGTTGACAGGTCGCTGTACGTAACGTCTCACTAATTCAGTACAAAGTTTTGTTCCTTGACAAGATCTCCTGATCTTTCAATCTCAGCAAGCTATTGTTGTCACCTCGAAAAAATATCCTATTTTTGTTTCATGAATTAATATTAAGTGTATAATTATTGTAAGCTTTTTTCAGAAAGTAATTGAAAATTTGACCTTATAATGTATTAAATAACGTAAAAAATACTTTATAATAATTTTATATTTAATTTTCTTCGAAGAAAATCTTTTAACAAGAAAAAATTAAATTGATTTAGTAACATGCTATCAATGTAATTCTTTCATCGTATAACCAAAGTGTAAATATAACTTTACCAAACGTATCTGGGTGTATATGTATGTATGTATATAGTATTATTTAAACTCATCTGCATCAGACTGGTTTTTTATTATACTTTTTTTCTATCTAATATTTTTATGTGTTATTCGTATTGAAAAAAAAAATTATTTTGTGCAACATTAATTTGTTTATTTAATGTAATGTCGTAACGTTACCAAACCAAGTTTTTTATTCATCAGGTATAACATGGTTTGTTATTCTTTTATCATAAAATGTATTTCATAAAGCCTTTTTAATTTATTGCTTTTCGATAAGAGTAGGATTCTGCGAAATAAAATTTTATTTTTTAGAGTAGTCAAACTTCTGTTTTCCAAACCACTTTTATAAATTTGCAATCAATCAATGTTTGATAAAAATAAATTGGCTGCTGATCAAATTTACATTCAATTTAATTAATGAAACCAGAAAAATTTATTAAAATGAAAATACATGCACTACAATAATAGACGATTCAATTCATCATACATTGATTCAGTAAAATTTTATCGAAACGGTCACACGTCAGTTTGAGTATCAAATGGTATGTGCACAACTCTCCTCTACATACGTCTCAAATGAGATCCTAAATTTTTTCAATTTATAAAAAAAAAGACTACATTTTTTTAGTGATTCGGTGTTTTTAATACAAAACTAAAATTTGCACAAAAAATCTGGACATGAATGACCTTGTAACATTATTCTTACAAGATAGATAAATGAAAAAAAGCTGTTTTCTTCAATTTTTCTTTTAATTTGAAAAGTTGAAACTCTTAAGTTAGCTGAAAGTCTATGCGGTCCAACCATATATTGAGCGAGAGAGACACGTTAAACATAAAATTGACTGTACTTAAGTAACTGAAGGTTCGTTCTATGCGGTGGAATATACATGATATTTATTTCAGCTAACTCTCTTCCTCTCTAGTTCTTCAGACTTAGCATAAGAGTTCGACTAAGACTCTATTGATTAGAATTCAAACTCCCGTTAAATATCAAAGATTTTTGAAGTTATTAAATTACTTTCATCTGTAGTGGGTGATATTTATAAATAAAAATAATAAAAAACACAACGGAAATTGCAAAAAAATAATAATAAAAATATGACTTAACTTTGTTAAAATTTAAAGACTATTGTATAATGCACGTACTTAACAAGAATTATTCAAGTGAGAACAGGTGAAAACAAAAAGTAAATTATAAAATCGCAAAATATAAATGGTGTTGGTCAGAAATAACTGGAGGAACGTTTGACAAAAAGAGATGACGTCTTGAGTAAAAACTATACCTTTAGAAAAGTTTAACAAATATGATACAAGTTTAAGTGTTGATTATTATTATTTCTACTTTTCTCTTCAGTAAGTAGCAAGATCTACTATAATTCTTTACCCAAGCTTGTACACGCTCTAATTATTTCAAATTTATGTCAAAATAAAATAACATTTATTGGCTCCAACAATAATTTAAAAATATTAATGGTTGACAGTGGGTTATTGTGGATTTTACTATTTTTTTTTTTTTTTTTTTTTGGAAGAAAGTTGGAATGGTAGTTTTCCTACGAGTTTGAAAAGTCTTTGTTTGCGAACCGAGAGGTTTGCGGCCCGAGCTGAAGGCGAGGTCCGTAACGAGGGTCGTAAAAGAGACTTTTCGAACGAGTTTCGGAAAACTGCTTTTTCGCCCGAGGCAGTACCAGCCTCCCCAAACCACCCGAAGGCGGAAAAAAACTTTTTTTATTTAATGAAATTTTGAACACTTCAACTGGAATTATAATTTTTTATTTTTTAACGGTAGTTTTTAAAAAGTTTTATTTATGATTAAACCACCTTTACTCAACGTTGTTCAATTCGAAAATCAAATTAAAAAAATGTTTTTGCTTGGCCATGAACAGATTAAAATTTTTTTTAAATATTTAACGTATTCTTGCAGATAAAAATTTGTTGTACTTTTTTATCAATACTTAAATTCAAAAACCACTTACAGTCTAAATAAGTTAAAGAGTATATTTAATTTTTTTCAGTGGAATTAGAAAAGAAAGTTTTTGCAATATTTTGTGCAGTTTTGAACTGATAGGATTTGAGCATCATAAAATAAGATTTGATTCTATTAAAAAAAAATTATATATTTTGTGTGACTGGGACGATGCATATGATTAGTCAGAAAATAGATAAAAAGCAAAACCTGTCATAAAAAAGCTATATTGTAAAGACTTTTTTCCTAGATAAGCTGGTGATGTAGCTTCCTTAATTGTCCAAACAAATGAATTACATTAAAATTAAATAAAAATAATTAAAACACCTGTACAAGAAACTACTTGAACTACAGTGAGTAACCATCGCAGTAATTATACTGTACTACGACCGGAAATTATCATACAACAGATTAACGTAAGGCGTATGAGAATATTGTTATAGCTTAGTTTTCGAAAGTGTTCTAATTATGTTATGTGATGCTTACACCTAAGATAAGATGTTACAGCTCATCAGAAATGCTTGCACACACGGTTCTTATCTCGACCTGAGTGTGGTATATTTGACTATAGTAACACTTAAGATAAATGTCTGTTTATGTTCCGTTGGATGATCATACAACTGGGCCACTAAATTAGGCTTGAAAAAAATAGTAAAATAATAAAAAATACGTATCCGTTAATGAAATTAAAAAATATCCGTTGCGTCGCTAAGGATTTGCAAAGACAAAAAATTTCACAGTAAAATAACTCATGTAAAAAGAAAATAAATGAAAACTGAAAATTCGATTTCTGACAGGTACAGTTGAGCAACAATAAAGTTCTTAAAATAAAGCTACTGTGCATTTTCGCCTAACGATAGCATAATAAATTCAACGATTGAAAATAAACAGAGACTCGGAGTACGGCGTACAATAAAATAGCGCTTATCGCGCTCCCAAAAATGTTCTCACGCACTAAATAAGTATACTGCGACGTATTCAACAGGCGTTGTGTGCCGCGTTTCTTATCCTTGCATGTATTTCGTCGTCTTGGCTCGCGCATTTTGCCAAGGGAAGCGACTCCTACGATAGCCAACGACTTTTTTTATCATGCCACTGCGCAGTTGCAAGTGTTTTTATACATGTTCGTGACGGGGTGCACGACTAATCCTCTTCCCATCGATTATGATAAATACTGTGGTTTCTTGCTTCGGTGTCGTCAGAAATTTCAGTGAATGTACCACATGTCTTCTAACTATGTTTGCTTACCTCTACTTATTAATGCACATTTTCAGTTTGTCATTTCTGTGTGAGATAAAATAACAATTATATTTCAGGTAAAGCGTGAAGGAATTTTTATGACCAAGTCGAGAACGTCGTTTTTACCATTTTTTTGCAAAAACAAAGTTTGGAGAGCATTTTTAAAATTTTATGCAGAAAGTCCTATTGTACATGGGTCATTTAAGGGTAACTTTATAAAATTGGCAATACTTAAGATAAAGAAGTATACGAGAACACTCCTTCAGAATGAAGCTATTTGAAAGGATGTTATTTCTTGATTCAAAAAATTTTAAGAAAAGTATAATGGTGACATCTTATATACTGGGAAACACTATGTATATTTAAAATTTAATAATATTTTCAACATAATTACTAAATCTACTGTAAATATAATAATCTCCAATATGATTGTAAGTATATCTAAAGTAGGTGTACGTATTTTTAATGGTCTATCTAGTAAGAAAACTCTTCTAATAAGTGTCTCGATTAAAAAAATTACACTGTAATCCAAACGCACTGTGGTTTAAAGAAGAGTTTTTTTTTCATCAGAAAATTGCATAATTGATAAATTGTTGTTGATGATGTTTGAAAAAATGTTATAAATTTTAACCTGTAAAATCGAGAAAAGAAACGTCGAAGGATCCACAAACGAACCCGTTAACTCGTTTCACCAAAAAACAAGCTCGTATGAAAGAAGAAAAAAAAATTGAAAGTTTTCAATTAAAAATTACTCGATTTACGTGTACTCCATACTCACCGAAACGACACCGAAGCTCCACCAAAAAATGAGCTTTCGGATTTCAATACAGGGAGCGCTCGATATTTACTCCCTTTCCGTAAAATAAAAATCGGAAACGAGACTTCGGTATACACGGTTGGTGCGAGTCCATTCGATTTCACTTGATACCCGATAAACGATACGCACGAAAACACATGAATTCGCAAACCCGAGCACCTACTCGCTCCGAAACGGGCTCTGTTTAAAAATACGGAAAAAATTTTCCCCGCACACGCGTGCACTGGGAAAACACAGCATTTTCCCCTTCATCTCCCGAACAGCGATGAATAATCCCCCAACAGTGTCAATCAAAAAAAGCAACCAACAGTTTTGCAACCCAAAAAAAAGTAGGCTACACAAATCCTCCATCGCTCCCGAACAAAGACATTCCACCACGCACCGAAAAACCAAGTCAAAAACAAAAAATCCCTCGCTCCAAACGGGAGATTCAAGCTGTGAAGGACGTGTGTATACTGCAGGGAGGAGGCGCACGAACAACGAAAGTTACCAGAGTGCACACTGTTGTTGCGAATTCCATCCGCGTAACTTTTGCCCCCTAACCCTATACGCTCGGCCTCTAACTGCACACCCCCGTCCAACACACATAGTTTTTGGCTAATGAGATCCATCCAGCAGCTGCTCGCTGTACACCCGAGCTAGGAGGAAGCGCTGAACTCGTCCTTCAACAGTGGAAATTCAGCCAGCCAAGGGTGTATCATAACCCTCGGCCTTCCTCCCCGATTCCTCTGTTATTCTTCCGAGTCTCCTGCGCTGCGTCTCCTTGCCCCATTCAAACGAGCAGCTCGAGCTTGTTTGTCCATGTCCGGGCGGAGCGCGTTGATCTCCTCCTCTCATCGGAATTACGCAGCCGAGCGGGTAAGTACACACGCCGAGGGAGGAAACTGGTGATGCAGTTTACGCGCACACGAGCGCGCTTCTGTTTGCAAACTACGCGTGTAACACATACATATATACCTGTGCACGTACGGTTGACGCGCGTACACGGAACTCGCGAAATGGGAGTTTCACGGACCACCGGAAACATCTCTCTCACCGTTGCTTCTGTACGTTTACGCGCTTTTGCTTTGATTTTTGCTAAGCTTTGGCTTTTTTCCGGCTTCGCTTCGGCGATGGGGTTGCTTGGTTTGGGAAAAATGGGGCTATACGCGCCGTCGAGTGTTTTGTGCCTGTTGCGTGGTGCGTCGATTCTTCACGGTGCAGCCTGCGGGGATGAGCCTTTGGAAAACCAGGCTCCAACGCGCGTGTGATGGTATTCCGTGTTTTTCGAGTGTGCGAAAGCCCAGTGCGTCGGGAAAGGGGATGCGCCCCGTAATTTTCGTGAAAAATCTGACGGGCGCGGGGCGAAATCGTTTTCCATTTGTCAGCCGGGGGGAATAAGAGAATCAGCGCGAGACGTTAAATAATACGATTTTGACGCCCCTGTGCGCCCGGACGAAATGAAATTGCTCGCCCGGGCCGAGGGGCTGAGCCCTAAAATGAGTTTTCCTCGAAATTTCTGCCCCTGGCTTGACAAATTAATACATATATACACGCGCACGATATCGGCAGGTTATATGCGCTTGTTTGAGGGATGAATATTGAAATCGTTTGCTGTTGGCGTTTAATTACGAGGGAAGTTAACTTTGACGCTTTGATCGCTCGTGCTGTGCGCCATGTTTAACTTTGAATGTGTAATGCTTTGGGGGGGTCGGGTTAACCCACGAGTAAGATATTTATTGGTTAACGTTAAGCAAAAGCGTCAAACGTGTATATACACAGGTCGATTTAATGAGACGATTGTTTAGTCCATGAAATTGAGGTGTGCTAAGAAATTGAATTTTTCTCATACCCCCACCGAAAGTAAGACTTTTTGATCTCTGATTTCGGGGACTCAAGTGCCATATTCCTCCCAGGTAAAAAATCGCATTTACTGCTCATAGGAAAAGTATTGTGCCATCCTCTCGCCTACGGCTCGGGAGGTAATTTCCTCGCAGAGAATGCCAAAATACTTTCCCTATAAGCAGTAAATGCGATTTTTACCTGAGATGTTAGGTTGCACTTACACCGTTGACTGTTTTACTCAATTGTGGATTGAAATTACAATTATAAGTATTGAGATAACTATTAATATAAAAACTATAAAGGTACGCTATGATTGATGGCCTAAAAAGTACGTTTAATAGTTTATCGTATACGCATAATTAATAAAAATAAAATTTTCAATGATTTATATTTTTGCAAACAAAAAATCCAAAACCCGCACTTTCATCCATCATACGTACGATGAAAAGTCGTGTTCTACTTTTCACTTGATTTTTACAAGCGTAATATTTTTTATAATTCTGTCGTATATTTTTTTTTTCATCTCCAAACATGCGTGGAACACGAGAAAACTAAATTTATTTTACGGTACACGAGGTGCGATTCTTGCGCTGGAACAAGTAAAAAGGTGCATCGTAATTACAGCGTCGGCTTTTTTTCATTCAAGTGGTCGTAAGTACTCGATCTTGAGCTTGCCCCGGTGCGTTAAAACATCGCGGACGAAGAAAAATCACTTCAGCCGGAAAATTAAAGCAAACCCACAAGCATGTAAAAAGAGCCCGCGCGTCCGCAATTACCATCTCATTAGAAGTAACTCGTCATCCACGGTCGCACGACCTGAATTCAATGGAGTCCTTCTCCTGCACGCACATTTGGTGAGCGAGCGAACGCGAAAAAAGTGCGTGAAAAGGTCCAGTGGAGGAAAAAAAAGGGTTGGCATAGCGTATAATGCGTCCCTATGTATCACGAAATAAGCGCGAGTGATTAATTACCGGCAAGTAAGCCAAGAGCCCTCTAAATGCGTGCAGCGCGCATGCACGCGGGCACTCGAAGGGAGAAGAAAATGGACTGCGAACATCTGCAGCGCGGGAAGAAGAAAAAAAAAAAAAAATGTAGCACCCTCGGGCCTCCACAAGCTGTGCGCGCGCCCGGGACATTATGAGGGAGAAAAATGACGGAGTCTCCCTCCCTCCTCTGGCTGTAGTCTCTCGAGTACTTTCTGGAAGATTTCCTCCGTCCAGCTTTTCTTTCTTCCTTTTCTCTCTCTCTCTCTCTCTTGCTACATGTATTTATATTTCTCTTTCGAGAAATGATGAGGGGAAGTTACGAGGCTGTGCGTGCAGGTCGTATCGGGCGGGCTTTGTTCCCATCTTTCTTTCCGCACAGTGCCATCGATCTTTAGCCGATTATGATGAGTTTAATCGGCTAAGAAGGAATATCGCCATGAAGGAATTTTTCTTTTTCTCTTTCTTTTTTTTTTTTTTTTTTTTTTTCTCTGTACTTCGTCCTCTTTGCTGGTCGATGGAGTTATGAATAATGCGCTAGCGAGAAACGGTGCCGGTTAATTTTTTCTGGTAATTTCAAGCAACTGGCAAAGAAGCGTTCGAGAAAAATCTCGGGGGAAAATTACGGTGCACTGTGAAAAATTATTTCAAGAGGTCGAGTATTTTTATTCGAGATTTTCAAAGTTTCTTTGGGATTTTTAATTAAGGGCTCCTTTGATTAATCTGAGCATGTAAATACGCAAGTTTCCGAAGAGAACGTAATTACAATTTATTTTTGCAAAAGTTGTAAGCTTAGATTACCAAGTTTTCGGATCATATTTTAACGAAGGCACACTAATGTAAATTTTACGCGCAAACAATTAACTTTATTTCAAAGTTATTATATTATCCACGTGAAAGTAACAAAATTCTCGTAATTGCTTTTAATGTTGCACAATTTATTACACGAAAATCGAAGGTTTCATATGTAGACAAAGTTATTCTTGCAGACGAATCAACCATCACAAATTTTCATGGATAATCGATTTTTTTTTTAAACTTTTTTTTTTTAGTTTTACTTCTTAAAACTATACCTGATTGTTAAATAAATACTGCACTGTTGAGACATCATACAATTTTAAGTCCTGTAATTTACATAATACTCGATATTCTTTTATATTCGGGTCACTGCATCAAATGGCTTAATTTTTATATTCCATCACCTACTGAGTTTAATACAAAAGGTTAAGTGAATCTTACTAATATATAAAGCAAAGTCGCTAAAACCGTTGTAATCGCTAACCGCGAAAACTACTGAACCGATTTTGCTGAAATTTTGCACACTGATTCATGATACTTCCTAGATGGTTTTAGTATAGTTTTTATCTTAAAAAATTTAATAACAATAGCAATAAATGAGCTCAAAGTTTTGCAAAAATACGCCAGCTTATCACTTTAGTTCAGTAAAATCCGCTAGGTGGCGTCGACATAAAATCGAAGCTACCTGCAACATAATTAAATAAGTGTGGTTATAATAGGCCGGAGCGTATCGATAACTGTATAGACGAGCTTCGGCAGCTCATCAAGCTTATCAGAGAGTGCTGGTGATAGTTCTGCAGCTGGGTACCCCGGTTACGGACGACACTCTTCTCCAAGGGCGAAAGGACCTAAGTGTTCCTTCACCCTGAATCTCGACGAGTGTGATCAAAGAATAATAAATTACTTCCAGCCGATGCCGTCTCTGTCAGAATACCAGGAGACATATTTAGCCAGAGCACAATCTGCACCAACTCTTCAGAGTTGTGTGGCAGTCCCACCATCCCACCTGTTGTAGTTAGAGAATTTGTGGCTACAAATGTGAGCAAGGAACAACAGCTCTGAGGGGCACGGGAACCACAACGGCTTTCTTCTTGGTCGTCGCGTCCCCAACGCGCTTACCCACATGTTCCCGTCTAAAGATGAGCAATTGAACAGTTGGTTATCCGGGGAACGACCCGAGACGAGATATTCTTTGGTCAGCGGCGTACCTCCCTCCATCACAGTCTCCGTACATCGAGACTCCCAGGGTAAGAATCAAGCAACCCGTAGCCAGCTCTTCATCATCAGGAATAATAATAAAGAATAGCCTGGAAGTTTTACCACTGGCGCTTTTTAGGGCCATTATAAGTATTTACGTTCCCTACTTAACCATCAATTTCATCGGTTCTTTATAGGGGCCACTTAAGTGTAAACTACCTTGCCAACAAATACATTTTTATTACCATTTCCGGAAGCCATTCGTCGACTAAAAGACTATATTAACTAAAGACGGGCACTATTAAACCAAGTCAGCTATTCACTGGCAGACGTCACCTGCGGAGTTGTTCTTCGCAAGGCTGGAAAACCCGGTGACCGACGACTCTATATTACCCTTTCGACGCTAAGCATTCAACCAGGAATCACTGATCCTCTCCAAGGTCTGCGCTGGGCAAACCTATAACAGCTATAAAGGAAAAAAAACTTGAGCCAACGGGACAGCCTCCACTGGACAAGTATCACTAACCAATCTCCCCATCTAAGATCACCAAAACAACTGAATCTGCAAATAAAAAAGGTGCTTTAGACACCAACGTCTTCGACGTTATACCGGGAGACGTTGGGAAAGAGCACTACAACTAGCCCCAAAGCTTCGGACTTTGTAATTTTTCTCCCAATCAGTCTGGGTCTTCAACAGCAGGCCAGAGAAGATCACCCAGAGGTATCCAGGCAGTCACAATTGCTGTTAACTGCAGCCAAGAAAGAGTTGACTTAAGAAGCTCACCGGTCTTTTTTAGGGCCATCGGACGCCGAACTACCTTGCGAACAAATGTATTAAAATTAACAAAGTTGACTGAAAATAGCCTTTAGGGGTCATAAAAGTCGTAAGCATACCAATAGTCGCAAAAGGGTATATTGGAAAGAAAACCTCAAATGTATCTAATGAATACAATTTGAGGCGTCAAGAAACTGACGCAGAAAATTTATCGAGATTGAAACAGCAGCGTCAAAATCGTCAACTTAAGAGTCCATTACGTGAGAGATCAACTTTTCATTGTACCCTCACAGCAATCTCTGAAATCTTTAAAGATCCTACTTCAGATTTTTTAATGAGTAGAAAGTGTATTTGTGTTTTTGTGGCAATAAAAATGTTGGGTTTAAGGTCCAGGACTTTGTTGCTCTGGTAATAAAATTGTGAGATATGAGAACAAACAATTTTTTTTTAAAATAAATTTTTTGGGGGTTTAAAATCTTAACAGCTTTAAAAAATAGCCCTTTTCGTGAATTACACAGAAGAAACTTAATCAACAACTTCTTATAGCCATCGATTATTTTATGGCATAAAGAACGCACGGTACTTTTCAGCATAATTATTTTTTTGAATTTTTACACCTTATTATTTGACCAAATAAACTATATGGAGTCCGAAAAAATATGTTTTTAATAAGAAGATTTTTGTTCTGAGATGTATCGGGATTATGTGTAAAATTTTCTAGCTAAAAATGTTTCACATTACATGTCAACACACTACGGTGTTTTATTTAGTAAGTCTCGGGCGAAGCCGAGACGGGGGGCTGCTAGTACGAAATATACAAAGACAGCAAACAGTTAATAAAAGATTCCGTTACTCCTGAAAGCCTGCATAATATATGGGTATCACACAGTACATTTACTGAGCTTCGTCCCGAGAGGAAAAAGTTGTGTTGGAGTTGCGTATCAGGCATTAAAAATGTATGAGTCAATAAAGTGCAAATAAGTAATACTATATATATATATATTGGAATCGCATCCATAGTAAAAAAAAAACAACACTGTTCTAGATGATTGACAAAAGCTACTAGTAGTATTTCATAACTGTCTTGGAGCTGTGTAAACCGGTAGTCCAATGAAACTTGAAATTTACAATGCAGTTATTTGCTCTACTATACATTGGAGATTTGTCGTGCGGCTTGATAACCATACCTTCGGATTCCACGAAAGTTCGACGAATGACATTCACTCTTGGAAGTCTGCAGTGAAAACTTGGGCAAGTTATTCGAAACTCAATTCGAACAATGAAATTGATGTCTAAGCTATACCAGATGATCCTGATGGTATCGACGAAGCCACACGGAACTATCAAGCCCCGAGGAATAGGTAAGTTTAAATGCAAGGCTGCCGATGCTTCACTGCATCAATCAAAATTATTCTTACACATGAAATCCATGATTATACAATAAATGGTAAAAATAAAACTATAAGATTCACTTGACTTTCGTACAGTTTTGTTCATTCACTTAATCGTAACGGCTGTTACACTGTACCTACATCCCACAATAAAACTTCTGGTCTCATGTTTACGACCTAAAATACGCCAGTACTTGTTACACTGAGAAGCACCTAATCAGTACCACAAACACATACAGCTCCATCATACAGTTAACACCACTGATAGTACTTGGAACGCAATTTCACGGCGAGAATCCAACTGTACGCACCAATATGTATGGATTTATACAAAAAGTATGGCGTGTAGAATCGCCGCGTGGAGGCTTGGACCCTTGCCAAACTCTACCATGATTCCAAATAGAAAGGATCCATTATTAAAGTATAATCCTCTATTAAATCCAGTTTTATGCTGGTCGCTCTAACATGGTGGGTAATCATTGTTGGTACAACCCCTTTGATGTGGATGAGTAAAATAACTTATTCATAACCGCTCATAATTCTTACAATATTTTGTGATTTAATACTCGTTTCAAACTAATTGAAGAGAATAAAATTTTACGTACATTATTCCTGTTCGTGCGTTTCTCAAACTATCAATAAAAAAAAAAAAAGAAGAACTGTGTTTAATCTTGTTTTATTGAAAGCCTTCAACTGCAAGGGGAGCAGTGCGTGTATATAATGAATTGTAGGTTCAGTTTTTTTTTTTGTCTTTATAAAGGAAACAGAACAAAAAAGTATTCTTAATGTCAATTAGGTCGGTCTTATGGGATAACAAAAAAAGATGAAACACCTGTATTTTTGTGTCACACAGGTAATTACTCATGAGGATATAGAGTTCGTCAAAGTTTGGAGGGACTTCTTACTTTGTCACAAACGATAAGTTTTAAGATGCATACACCCTGTATGACTAGACTTGGTGAACAGAGATACTTTGACCTGCTTTATATCCGTCGGTTTTTGTTCACTGTAAAAAAAGAAAAAATATGTGTTCAATATTTTTCGATAAAATCTATCTGACGAACCTAATAGATTTTTTTGTTTTCTCTAATGTAAATGTTTTTGTTTTTTCAGATGGCTTTAGTTGGGAATGTTATAAAATTACCTGTTTATAACCAAATACAGCTCTTTGTCCAATTCTTTGTTTTAAATAAATGAAATATCACTGTCTTGAGTTTTAAAGTGTGTGTATATTGTATAATGAAATGTTCATTTTGCATCAAAGACAAATCAACTTCTATCCACGAGAAATTTTTACTTTAAGAAAATTTTCCAGAGGGTTTCATGAGACTTTTAAATAATTTATAAAAATCCTAAAATACCTCGAAAAATCAAATCTTTTTTAAAAAAAAAAGCTTATTTAAAAAAAAAAAAAAAAAAAAAAAAAAAGAAAGTCTCAGATGATTTATTTTACGAGCTGCCCACTCAATAGAAAAAACTATTTACCCACGAAATGTTAGTCTTCATGGTGGCAGGCACCAATTCTTCAGTCACGCCTTGGACTATGTAATTTTCATTTAATGACATAATGTGAATAATGGCACAGTATTGAAGAAAGTAAACAAGAGGCTCTACCAGACAGAGAACGTATAAAAACTTCTAGGTAATTCAGTTCTCAATTGGATACTGTTCTCCAAATATATTGAAAATATAAAATGAAATGTCAATTTATCTTCTAAGTAGTAGTAGTATATTTTTTATAAATTTCTCGAACGAAAATTAAATGAAACGTATGAAACCCGCGTTTATGGCGTATTCCAACAAAACCATCAATTTCACCATCAATCTGACTGCCAGTGAAAGAAGGAAAGCAAAGCACACGTGTCGTCAGCACGACGGCTAAATGACACCCTTTCTGCCCCAGCTTTTTGACGTATCGCCAAGGAAAGATAAAAGAAGCCCCACCACGTGAAAACGCGGCGCACAGAGAGACACGGCCGAACTTGAAAAGAATAAGCCACGGAAAAAAAAAAAAAAAAAAAAAAAAGCCACCGAAAGGGAGAAAATTCAAATCCAGGAAAACCCTTGTCGTAGCCGTCTCGTAGGGGCGACGTGAAAGCTGTCAGGCAGCGATGAGAGACACCCGAACACGCGAGCTTGTCTGGCCTGCTCGGCAGAATTGAAATCCGAATTTGTCCGCAGGGGCGTCCGTACGCCCGACGACTTACGTACACCCGAACCCATACAACCGAATCCGCGAAAAATTTTCTCGCTTCTTATTCCTTGAAATTTGGTGTACTGCAGGTAACCCAACTCTCGCTCTTGCAAAAACATTTTTTACTTGAAATTCACCCGATTGCACGATAACTATGTTGCGTTTTCTCATCAATAACTCTTATTAGTGCAAATTACTTTGCTCCTTTGTCTATGTTTTAAACAGATAACACTGATTTAATTCTTGCCCCAAGTGACGAGTGAAATTGATATTTGAGGAAAGCAAGAAGCGACATTTTTCCTTTTTTTTCCCCAGAAGATTGTCGTGAACGAAAACTCAGACATTGTAGTAACAGTTGTTTTCTTTATCTGATTTCACAATATATGACCACAAGCACGTGTATGCTTATACTCATTTACCAAAACCAAGATTGGATTGCCACCAATCAACAAAATGTTCTCCTATAAACAAGACAATTTGTTGTTATTCCTGATAAAATAAGTATCCACACGAATTCTTCAAGTTGTTTTACTCCTCAATGTGGAGCCGAACTTGACAAAACACTGCTCTTCACGCGCAAAACCATTTTCTGTACGTGAGAGATCGAAAGGTGCCATCATACACCCGGAACGTGAAATTTTCCGCGTATTCGTGCTTGTACACTCGTTTCGCTTTCAATTTTCCTTCGATCATCCCCCCACCCCTAGCTTCCCCTCTCCTTCCCCGAAATCCCCACAAGACTAGCACGGCTGCTGCCTTTGAAAACGCTCTTTCTTTGTTTCCCCTCGCCTCCGCGTCCTCCTGGCACTCCGCTTGCTACGTGCATGGGTCGGGAGGGCTGGCCGGAGGGGCTGGTTATTAATGCCATTTAGCCGTGCTTTGTGTGCTCGTGACGACTGGCTCTGAGCAAACGAAAACAATTAGGGTCTCCGATCTGCCCCCACCCACCTACCTCCTGGCACGAACTACCCGGCTCATTTGTGTGATTGCCATTGTGGTTTTGCGGGTGTGATTGGGAAACGATTTGGACTTTACTTTGGGGACTATAGTGGCTGGGGTGGTTATTGGTTATTCCTTCATATATATATTTTGGCTGTTGATGAAGTATCGAGGTTTCCTTACGTTTCTCGCATAAATTTTTAACAACTATTATAAAAATTTTATGACAATTTTTAATAGCCAGTCAATTTTATTCTGCTGTTCATAATAGCTGTATCATCTTGCATATAAACAATTTAAGATGAATATTTTTGAAACATATAACTAGAAGAGTCATAAAATAATGCTTTGATAATGGAAAAAAGTGGAGAGTTATTTTTTTATCGTCGGCTTAGTTGGTAAAAATGAGGTCTCCAATGATGCTCGTTATGACAAAAAAATAGTCCACGACTCGCATTTTTATCCATCATGAGTATAAAAAAGATTTGTTTCACTTTTTACTTAACTAATAATAGCACATTTTGCAATAGTTTTATTTTCATCAGCAAATGTCGATTATGAGATTCCATCGTCTGCAGAATAAAGTAGAATCAGGCGAGTAAGGTAAGACGAGTCATAGACGGACTGAAAAATCAAAGTGACCTGATTCGATCTGCATTTAAAAAAATCAATAATTATATCAATTTGCAAGTGCTGAGTCAAGCAAGGATTTTTAGTGAAATACGGTTACAATCTATTACACATTTTCACCTATATTAAGTAACAAAAAAATGATAATCTTGACGTAGATTTAAAATCGTTTGCAAGATTTCGAGATCCCTATTACATCCCTCCCGACATACCACCTACAGAGATAGCTAAATATTAAAATAATGCATACTTATGAAAATAATTTTTCATAAAAGATTCAATTCTTTTTCATGACTCTGGTATTCTATTGTTTGTAGCAGTCATCGGTGTGTTTTATGTAATACTTTTTATCTCAAGTTGCACGAAAAGAAAAATTGAGAGAATTCGCAGAACTCGTTTTAAATTTCCGTCTGCAAATATATTTAAAAAAAATTATGAATGTAAAAAAAATTTAATTAATCACCGCTATATCAGAAAAATATTTTTCATTTCATGGCATCAATAACTAATTACTGCCATGGCTTTATAAGAGACGAAATAGTTAAAAGCACCTTCTTAGCAAGAAAAATGCCCGGGCTCGAGCCCCTGGCAAAAGCAGCTTTTTTTTCATTCCTCTGTTAATTTCTACCTTATAAATTCTTTAAATTCTTAAAAATTAACAAACACACACATCCAAAAATAAAATCATTCGATCAGGGCTCAGAAAAAAGATCTTTTAACGAAAAATGCTATTTTATGCAGGATAATTTGCTAATGAGTCAATATGAATGAAAACACACGAGTTCGTTTTCAAAGTTGCAGGATTTCTAAAAAAAAAGTTCTATCAAGGAAAGAAAAAAAATTGTGAAAATTCAAGGTATCAAAATTTTTTTTTCTGCGGGCGAATGCAACACAGCCTCTGCAGCCAATTATCTGTTGGACGAGCGAAAGGGAAAAAAAATAGTCCATTTCCACGTAAAATTTTTGAAATAACTAATCCCCCTTGTAACAGAACAAAAAAGAGCCTCTGGCAGGCTGGCGCTTCGCAGCTTCAATTCTGATTTTCCGGCCCCAACACACGCGCCCTTTCACTGCACTGACTGTGTCAAACACGCAGATTCGGATGCTCTGAAAAAAAAAAAAAAAAAAAAAAAAATGTAGTACACCTCAATTCCCGTACACGCATTCAAACTCGCACTGAAAAATAAATAAAACTACCAGCCAGACTACTCCGTTCACCTCAGAAAAATTCTTCACCTCCCTGCAGCCGAAAGCACCCCGATGTATAATACACGTGCACACAGCATCGGCAGGAAACTTGGCTCCCTACCCCGACCTCCCTCCCAAACCGAATTCCTGAAAGCCACCGAGGCTCGCGTAATGGCCAGCCTGTATACAGCAGGCAGGCCCCCAGCCAACCAACCGGTCACCCAGTCGTTGTACGCGCCAGTAAAAAAAAAAAAAAACATTTACAGAGCAACCCCCCACCCCCTTGTAGCGCCTGACCCCAAAAAAGCTCCCCCCCCCCCGCCTTCTTCTCGCAAAGAATAGCCCCTTGCTTTTAATTCGCAAAAGAACGCCAGCTCTTTCTTCTTACACGCTCGGCTGTGTACATGTGCGCACATTTTCTCTCTCTTCGTTTCGCTGGCCTTCCCTTCCGCCTGGCTTTGTTCGCCCTCCTGGATTCCGCAGGTGCTTGTGTTTGAGTTCGCAAGAGGGACGGGCAGGAGAGGGCGGCTCCTCGATTGATTTTTCGCGTGTGTTGGAACTAATTAAGCCGAACAAAGGCCGGAAGTGCGCCCCGCGAGCGTTAGCTGCACGCATTAGGGGAGTTACCGTGAGTTTGCGGACCCTCCCCCCGCGGCCCCTGGCGTCGTTAATTTCGGATTCTTAAGCAAAGGGCACGCGCTGCTGGGAGTTTGAGTTCCTTGCGACCGCCTGCGTCTACTTGGGTTTAATAGTCGCGGTGATTGAGGCCTCGGAGGTTTCCGGTGACTTAAATATTCACGCCGAGGATGTAGTTGTGGAGTTGGGCCTTTTTTACCTTGGGTGTAAATATAATGGGGTTCGCGTGTTTTTTAATTATTCAACGAGAGCGTGAAAACTTGGGTTTGGCTTTAATCAAGTTTTGATACGGTGCGCGCGGCTTAAATGTCGATGCTGGGCGTTAATTGGGGGTGCTTTTGGTGCCTCGGCTTTAATTTTAACGAGAAAACTTGCCGCGCCTGAACTGTTACGGGTTCTTTGAGCGAAGGGATCCCTTGATGGGCGAGGGCCCTTGATTATCGATTTTTATGAATTCGAGAACTCGTTCTGAAGAAAGGGAGAAAAATTTTTAAACGAGCTCACTTTGAACGACAGAAGGCAAACGGTGAAAACGATTTTTCCGGGCTTTTTTTACTTCTTGTACTTTTTAGGCACGACCAATGTATTGGAGTGCCTTATATTATTGTCAGAGCAAAAAGTGCAACCACTCAAGATTCGCCTTTTTTCAAGGCAAAACAAATTATGAACCTGGTATCTGATCGTACCGTGAGATATTTTTGCTACCTCTTGTCTTAAGTACAGTCACTCAACGACCGATCAATTTTGGCAGCATATAATAGGCATCTTTCAAATCTATGGTATCCATAAAACAAGTTTTTTGTATTAGCTCCTCGGTTGACCTAAGGTCTTCTAGTTTAAAGTGTGGCAGAAGGATTAATCTGTTGAGGCTCTTGAGGTTTACCATGGAATGGACCAACCAAATGTTTTTTTTAGAGAAAGATCTAAGGATAGCATCCCTGAGAGTTCTTTACATTTTTTAAAGACACCCCACAATTATACAATTTTTACGTATAGAGCAGCGGGCTTCCAAGAAAATGTAACTTATTACACTTCCAACGTTTTGACGCTCGAAATTAAATGTGCATGGTATACCAGCTATAGCTTTTGAGCTGCATAAACAGCTTGGCCAATTGCACTTAGTTTTTCTCTAAAGATTGAACCGAGTAAAATCGTTTTAAAATGACAAAAAAATCGCTTTTTACCATCTAAAGTTTTGTAGCAATAAGTTTATAATTAAAAAATTTTCAGTTGGATATGATAAAGGAATAAAATAAAAATCAAATCCTGTGATTTCAATAATTTCTTATGCTCTGGCACCTCGTACATTGGTTGTGCCTCGCATGCAAGATGCAGTGTTTTGCATAAATATAGTCACTTGTTTTAAACAAAGAGTTTAGGTTTGCCAAAGTTTTGAAAAGTAAATAATGCGTATTGTAATGGAAGCTATACCAGAAGAAGTACTTGTGTGGATGTAAAAAGCACGTTAACTCTGTCTGGAAGTGACTTGAAATAATTGTCGAATTAATGGTGAGTGGCTCCATCAAAAGGTGAAGGTTCGAACTGATCAGTGAGACGTTATTTTACTTTTTTTTTTTGCAACTTCCTCTAGAAGCAACTGTATTATACTTACATCAGGGATTCCAGATAAATTTACCCACTCGTTCGCTGTTGATTAATAATGAAGCTCCTGTGATAACTCGATATTACGAACAGAATAAATTAGTTCGCGAGTGTGTTCATGCATACATTACTTGAATATACATGGGTACACATTACTCTGTGCCATGCAAATTTAACATTTAATTTAAGCTTACGCGTTGGAGCGTTTTATAGGGTAGGATCAAAGTATTTTGAGAGAAAAAACAGAAAACTGTAGAAACATAATAGATTCGTTTCAGTACTCGACGATCGTACAGGACTATCGTACAGGTAAAACATTCTAATAAATTTTAACCGATTGAACTAAAATCTATTGATCACTTGCTCATTTATTCATAATTTTAAATCAATCAAACTCCGAACGTCTGATCGATAATGCAATCCAAGTTATTTTTAGCGAGTGTGTGCGTGTGCAACCATATATTGCAACCGTATACATGCATACGCATTATTCTTCATATCCAGCAAGTTCAATACCTATTGAAATTCATGCTAGGTGCCTCCATGAAGAAACGCGATGTGTATTAATGGAAAAATTGGAAAACTAAAATAACAGGCATGATGCTATGTCAATCTATCCCACACTGTAATGAAGCGCATATATGAGTGCAAGTATTAATAGTGTTTGTATGTAGCTGGAACACTAGTATCAGCTCCACATTTTTGTACAGAAACACCCACAATTTTTTGTTATATTATAACTTGAAAATATTATTTAAAAAAAATAACAATAATAAATTTAGTACTAATAAATTTCTTTAAAAACAGATGTATTCCTAGGTTACATAAAGTTTCATGTCAAATTATTCACAATTATCATTTGCAGCAAATTTCAACTGAGACATACGTGCTTCTAATTGTAATTTAAAAAATTTATTAACACCAATCTTGTAAAAGATTTTCAAATACTTCATTGTAAATAGAAATACAAAAAAAAATACATTTTTAATTAATTTGTTTGGATAATCAAAACCAAAACCACAATTTAATTCTTCATTAATATTTAACTCAAATTCACTATCAATCTTGGCTTCTAATATTTGCTTTGTATTAAACAAAAGAAAGACAATAAAACAAAAAAAAACAATAAAGAATGATAAAAATTATTTTTTGTCATCAGCAAGCTTGGAAAACATACGGTTTTTCATGAAGCCAATCAATCCAAAGGCTCGATAAAATTCAACAACGGATATACCAGTCATCGGGAGCTCGATATTATTCACAGTCGAAGTCAAAAGCTTTCTCCATCACCTGCACTCGACACTCACACAATCCGAAATGGTGCAAAGGGAATTTTTCGTTGGATAATTCTCCACGATTTAACCGGACGAAAATGCCTGTCAGGCGCCCGAGTTTCACTCAGCAGTGGCCATTCATCACATGACAAAGCCATCGACACGAGCGCACAATTCAATGCCAACTGCTTGCCATTATCCGCTAAAGAGAGAAAAAGAAGAAGCGACCGAGGAAAATAGGAAAACTCGCGATATATTCGCATTTTTCCCTCGAGCTTATCTGACAAGATGAAAACTAATGACAAAACTCTTCCTAGCTGGTCGTAAAACGATTAAAAACTGCTAGCGGTCCTGCATGCGCGATAAATAGAGGGAGAAATGAGAAGGAGAGGGGGGTCGAGTCGATAAAAAAGGCCGGTTGCCACTTACTCAAAGGCCCGAGCCGTTCTGCCGCGCTAAAGATAACGAGTTTCCAGAGATTGGTACAGTGTGGTGAGGGACGCGGAGTGGGTAGACCTTTTCTCTCTGGGTAAAAGGGGCGTGCGCGCATAAAGCCCCGTGATCCTGTCAAGTGATACTCGGCGATCTTTTCTGGCTTACTCTTTCCATTTCTCCCTTTTTCTTTTATTTTTTTTTTTTTCACTTATACCATGCCTCTTTTTTACACGACTTTACCATGCAGAGAGCAAGCAAAATGAGCTTTTATGCTATCTGCCTCATGTTCTCTTGTACGATAGTGGCACACGAATGGCAGTAACAATTTGTTCCTGCCTCTATCCTTCCCACTTTTGACTTTGCGGAACGATCGATTTACCAATATACATACGTATAGGCCATAGTACGAGGTGAAGGGAAAACGTTCTAGATGTAATATGGAGATTACCGCTTGGCATTTGAAATGAAGATTATAAAAATGGGTTTCCACTTTGCTGCTCTCGGATCTCTTGATTTTACTTTTTTCTAGCAAAGCCGTGATTCAGACGTCAAGTACAGCTCTACGCATGGACTAACGATGGTTTTTACAAAAAGGATAAGACAAGTCGATGAAAATGAGAAAATCCTGCTTTTTTGTACGTAAAAGTCTAATTATCTCCAAAGTAAGAAGTGTGATTATGGAAAATTCGATATTGTAAAATGTTTTTGTTTCACTATAAATCAATTTTCGACTTGATTAGGGTTAAAATATATTAAAAATAAGTTAAATACAAGTAATAAATTTTTTATAAATTTACAGTATTTATAAGAAGATAAGAAGCACTTTGTCTCATAATGGCCATTTCGTGCCATAATAGGTAAAAAAAGATTTTTTTTTTTTTTCATTTTTTCTGTAGCTATTTGTATCTTTAAGCATGTACTTTTCCTCGTAAAATAAAATATAAGGTACAAAAAATCTATTCTCTTTTGAACTTTTAAATTTTTTGTTTACAATTTTGACAATACAATACAATTTCTCTCTGTTACTCATGTGTTACTGTTCATTTGAAGAATTTAGTTGAATCAAGGATAGCCTCATCGACATGTGATACCCTCATATTGATTTTCGGGGCCATTTAAATGCAAGTGTACATTGTTATTAGTATGTAATGAAGGAAATACAATAACCACGTTGTAAAAGTTAATTAACTGAATTTCCATCAATATTCGGAAAATAATCTTTTAAAATTATTGATTAGAGCCACAGTTGAATCTAAAGAGACAGTCATTTGCATGGATGCGAATAATCGCATTACGAGGCTGCGGCTGTCTTGATGTGCTTGTGTTCCAAACAAAGATGCGGTACGTGGAGCCCCTTTGAGTCAGAATGTCACGTCTCTGTGTTTCCTTAGAATTTTAACAAAGTCACTGGTGCGTGAGGGGAAACGGGAGAAGCTGCACGTATACGTGTTGCTGAATCGGAAGAAAAACTCGCTCAATGTGATTAGATGTAGCAACTTTGACTCTGTGGTAAGCGTATGCAGTGTATGGTGATAGATACTTTTTTCAACGTTAAAGGACCTAATTTTAATTTTTTAATTATTTCGAAAGATTTACTATAAATTATTAAATAAATAAATTTCATTTTCAATTATTCAGCCTTGCATGGATAATATATTTACAAAACTTCTTCAAATGTACAACTAATAATTTTAATAATAGTCCAGAGGTGGCAGTCATTAATATTGACTTGCTTGAATGAAAAAACATGTTGTTTTTTTTAGAAAAAAATTTCACTGGTATTTTTGTAAAACATACAAAAGTAAACTCAAAAAAATTTTTATTTTATAATTATTTTAAAAGATTAGTAAAGTTATAAAAGTAACCACAGTAATGTACACCGCGCGAATTGCTAAGAAAAAAAGTGTAAAGAATTAGGAAGAAATTAGTATATAATGCGAAAATATATTGTTGTTGGCTCTCAGAGACACGTGAGATGTACGAAAACAATATTTATGTAATAAGTCAATTTTCAATCTCACGCAAACATAGAGGTGCAAAGTATAAATGTGTCAAGAATAAAAAAGAGTGTACACAAGTATTTCAATTGAGGTCAGTAAACTACAAAATAAAAAAAAAGGTACAGCGGTATCTCCGACGTAGAAAAGGAGGTACCCTTTGCATGTTTATTTACCTTGGGCGAAAACTTTCTCGTACCTACTTGCCGCGAGCAAGACTTTGGGAGGGGGGGGGGTGGCGGCGGTAAGAAAAACGATCTAAGCACCCGTGTTGGCGGAAAAGTGCGAAGTTGCAGGACTTTCGAGGACTCGATTCATCATGTACTGTATACATATAAACGAGTTTTTCAACCTTTTTGCGTTGCCAGATGTAAAAGATATGGAAATCGTATAGTAAACGTATGCTTCACAGCCTTTTTTTAAACTAATTGCTGTAGATGCATGGCAATGAGTAAAATGAAGCGTTTGCCATTCAATGTAGCATAAAACGTCCTTTGGTTTGTCCTTTACATTTGGAAGAAAGACCTGTTCATTTTTCTTCAATATTACAAATACTCCTGACTATTGTACATATCCTTTATCTATCCTACGTGTAGTACCTACTATTTTGTATTTTTAATCATAAAATTGTCGATGTAACCCTTTGATTGTACTCTTCGTACGCGATGGGTAACCAGGAAATTTGAAATTTTCCACATTAAGCATCGTAGTAAACGAGTAAACTGTTATGCAACGTCACATCCTATTTAAGCGACATGCAAGTTTAAAACATCTGCGCGCGACGAATTCTGTAGGTATAAACCCTTTTCGAATTCACACGAGCGTATATAGCTCGCTCGCCAGCCATCATTTCCTCGCTCCACCGTAGTTCTAATTAATTCCCTCTTTCGGGCCCAGCCCTCTCGCTCCCTCTTCCGCGAGGATCGTGGTGGGTAGGTACACACGATACATCACGTCCCAGGGCAGAGCTTCCGAGCGTAGGTATACACTCTCGCACACACACACACACACAGAGCCGCTCCAAAGGACCTTCGCTCTCCACCGGCTGCGTAGTTTGCTTATTACGTTAGCGGTCACCTGTACCTATACAGCCAGAGTGGAAGAAACGCAGCTGCAGCCAAAAGGCTAAAAGTGATGTGGCGCGGTGTAGCCAAGGTCTAGTAGCCCGAGTAGTTGGCGCAGGGATATAGTCCGCTAACTGTTGCTCGTCTCTTTTGCCAGTATTGTTAATTAAAAAAGTTTTTTTTTCGGCCCGGGCGTCCGGGCTAATTGAATTTTCCGCGATACCGGTCGACCGTGGCCTCGGCTCGACGTCTCTGTACCTTTTTTACTTCTCTTTTTTTGGGCTTTGGCCCGACTCGAGCTCGTTTTCGTGAGAAATGAAGTTGCTCTGCTTGCGATGACTTGCTTACATAGCATGTCTGCGGGGATTTAGATTTTCCTTTAACTGCTTTCTGTGAATTTCTTCTTCTTCTTCTTTTTTTTTTTTTTTTTCATTGGGGTGGTTGATCGCGCGTCGTTAAAATTAGGGTGGATACTGATCGTTAATCCGTTGAATTGTTTACTATATTTTTTTGGGCAAGAAGACTTTGCTCAGAATTTTTTACGAATTACTGATACTTACTACCGGTTCCCTTACGAGTCCATGAAAAATCAATTAGAGTAGTTAGACACATCGGCAATAAATGAAATTTCTATGTTCTATGTCAATTGCTGTTTTGAACCAATTTGTGAAAAAAATTCACCATAAATCGTTTCATCACTGGTACTTTTACCGTATTGTGGATTTGAGGGTGCACCAAGAATTTTATGAATTTTCTATTCGTCATTTTTGGCTATCCTTCGCAATTCTTTTGCATGAAAATATACGTCTCCGTAAGAAGCAGTACTTGGGATTCGATTTGAAAAGCTTTTTAGGCATGACCAATGTACTGGACAGCCTATAAAAAGGTTTTCAAATCCAACCAAGTACCAACCATATGTATGTATGTAAGTGATCAAGTTTTTCGACCAACTTAAGTTATTTTTATCCAAACGGGCTCAAATTTTGTAGGTAATAACTTCAAGTTCAATATCAAAGCTGGTGTATTGCATTTGGTCAGTTTTCATCGGAAACAAACATTGTTGTCTCTAAATTTTAATACATATATTTTATTTGTGTTCAAGGACAAAGTTGTAGATCACAATATCTTTTTGTGTTACACATTTTAACTCTGTCATGTAATGCAGATGCTCTGTAATGCAAAATAGATGTGAAAATAGCGAAAAAATCGTTTTTTGCACGCGAATAGAAAAAATTCGAATTCTACAGCAAAGAGTCAAATACACAGGTTGTAGAGCTCATTAAAACAAAACTTTTTTGTATAGTAAATTTTTTTCTGTAGTGCAGTCTTAATACAATAAATGGTAAAAATCATTTGAAAAAAAGCCAAAAAGTCGTTTTACAGCAACTAACTTTTGTACATAACATTTGTAGGTAAAATTTTAAAAACAAAAGGTTTAGATCTTATAAAAATAACTTTTTTAGGTTGATTATTTTTGTTAATATGGTCGGCTTTACATTTTGAACAAAAAACTCGTTTTAAAACACCTAAAAAATCGTTTTATGGCATGCAAATTTTTACGTGTCATTAGTTGATAAAATTTTCAGTATTAAACTCATAGATCCTATTAAAATAGATTTATTTGTGCTTATAATATATAATATTATTTAATTACTTAACATTTTTTGAAAAAGTACGACCTCCATCTAAAATTCTACGGTTAAAATTTTACTTTCTGCTCTGGCAAACCGTAAATAGGTCTTACCTTGAATGCAAAATCTAAAGTGTTGCATAAATTTAGCTGCTTGTTATTGTAAGCATCCTATCGATTTTATTTCCAATTTTGTATGGTGGCATGGATTTTAAACTCAATTATCCATCAGAATTTTCAGTTATTTATTTAGTTATTTGGCAATCCTTTAATTTACCATTAGTAAGTTTACATGTATATAGAGTATAGTTTTAAAATAAAACTGGATTGAAAATCATAAAAAAAATTTTCATTTTTTTCACAAAATTGACTTACAACCACGTGAAAACCTATTTATACTTTTTAAGAGTTAATACTTATAAAAAAAAAAGTTAAATTTAAAGCACCTTTTACTATTCTTCTGAAGTTAAATCAACTTCAAGAGTTATATGTTTGTAAGAAAATAGAACGCGTAGCAAAAAAACTCATTATTTTTCCGTCCTCTGGAGATTTAGAAAAAAGATAGCGGAAAAAAGAGAACAGAAAAACTTATAAGTCTTCGACGAAGCTTACTACATGGCAATAAAAGTCGAGATCGAACTGATGTACAAGTGTATAAAACAAGGAAGATATGCGTTATTCAATTACGAAGGCTTTTGGAAGAGATTTTCCTTCAATGTACGGGAATATAGTGCATGGACGAGTTGTGACATAAATCGAAAAAACAATGGAAAGTGGAACTAGTAGAAAACATAAGTTAACAATTATTACGATTTTGTTTAAAAAAAAAATCCAAAAAATTTGTCAATTGAAAAAAAGAAAGAGATCAAAGATACTATACCATTTGAGAACTTTGTTAGAATCAACTGATTTTTGTAACTTACTTAAGTAG
This sequence comes from Copidosoma floridanum, assembly GCF_036245765.1. Classification (NCBI taxonomy): domain Eukaryota; kingdom Metazoa; phylum Arthropoda; class Insecta; order Hymenoptera; family Encyrtidae; genus Copidosoma; species Copidosoma floridanum. The sequence goes on along the minus strand of NW_028321897.1, from coordinate 1,734,210 downwards.
CGTACGAAGAATTTTTTTATTATTTTAAATTTCAAACATCAAAATATTTTCAAACTAATGAATTTGCTACTCTTCTTTACATAGACATCGGCTCGGGCCGCAAACCTCTCGGTTCGCAAACAAAGACTTTTCAAACTCATAGAAAAACTACTATTTCGCATTAGTGTGCGGAGAATAGGTGTTTTCCGCACTGATATTAGTGTGGAAAATCGATTTTCCCACATAGTGTGCGGCAAATATTTTCCTCACACTTATTGCGAAAAAACTTGTACGCGGCCGTACTCGTGGCCGGTGACGGTAACTCGTGCCGTGCGATCACACTCGTGCTACGCACTCGTGTGCTCAACTGGCACTTGTTCCCGTCAACTCCGGCCGCTCGTGCGAGTCAATCACACGAGTGCGGGAAATCGTCTTTTCCGCACTTGTTACGTAAATAACTATTGTACACAATTTGTTCTGAAAAAGAAAGTAATTAAATGTTTTGAATGTGGAAAACGTGAAAAATTAGAAGGAAAATTATTAGTTTATTGGTAATGGGTGGTAGATAATTTTAATGTTTTGAGCTTTTTTGTGCAATAAATTATGAAACTTGTAAAAGTTGAAAATCATTTGTTGAAAGATAGAATAAGTCCTTGACAAATTTAATTCAACTCCAGCGCTTTACATTGAAATTAATATACTCGGTCCTTTCACGGAATAATTTAATTTCATATCTAACTTTACTTTGTGCGCTGTCAAAAGTTGCTAAAGCGGAATGATGAAACACATGATTTCTCTATTTATTTAACTCTCATGATTTTTGCATTAATTTTATCTGCCACAAAATTTTTGTTTTGTTATCAATTTTATCGTTTAATCTAAAACATAACACTACACGTTAAGTAAAACAAAATCTCAGACCTCTTGATGTTATACAATGTAACTGAAAACGTGTGATCAATAAAAAACCTAGTAGTTGAAAGTTTCTTTTTATCTTAAATCTTAAATGGAGGGCTGTAAAAGTCAATTAATTGTCATCAGTTTAGTGATACTTGTTTTGAAAAAACTAAATAGCTTATCGCAGAATTAACATTGGTGTACGCAGTATTACAAGCTAACGCATTCAGTTTTATCAAATATTCATGCACAAATCCTATGAAATAATCGATTGAATTTAAACATGAATGGATCAATAAAGAAAAATTGGACTGCTGTTAGTCTAAGTCATTTATGGCTTTCAATCATAAAAAATTTACAACATTGAACCAGAACTTTTTCGGTAACCTTGCAGTGAGAGTCGCTTACAAAATGCACCTCACGTCTAGTCGTACGAATCAACTGATTAAATATTCCAATGTGGACTCGTATAATATGTGCATTCAGCTCAAGGCTCTCGACACAAAAGTGCGTTGTTAGATTAGTAAATGAAAAATTAATTAATACGGGACTGAATTATTCGGTAAATGTTAGCTTACGCGATCGTTTGAATTTCTCCCGTAACAGAATTAAAGGAAAATAGAAATTTTCGTGATGGACAAATTGAAACGCCAGATTTTTGTCGATCATTGAATTCGTTAATGTATATGAATCAGCTATTCATAAAAAATTTATTTCAATACAACTCACTGCCGTATTTTTCAAATTATTCACGAATTTTATAACCAACGATGTTAAAATCGCACGGCTTTGGTGAAAATTCCTCTACGTTGCAACGTAACTGTACAACGCAGTAAAGGTATCCATGATCGCGATGAAAATAAGCGACCCGTATTTGAGCAACTCAATTTTGCATTTAATCATTAAAATGGAAATTACTGTGTAATATTACGATGAGAAAATTGTCGATAATAAAGGGTCTAAAATTTAATTTGAAATTCCATCGACGCTCGCTATAATCCCTGGATTTTCCGGAAAAATGAAAAAACCTGCATTGTCAGTTTTTCCAGCGTTAAAAAATAAAATTGGCGTTGAAATACTTATTGTAAAATTCGAAAAATACTCACAAAACTAATGATCGATTGTCAAACGATTTTTGTTCTAAAAGCCATACCTGCAACAAAAATAAAGTAACATAATGTTAATAAATGTAATAAAATGGTTCAGATTAATTTTGATGAGACTGACAAAAGGCGAAGCTTATAGAATCATAAAAAATAGTCGTATCGAATCGCAGCAAAAAAAAGTTTGGGTCTTATAAAACTTGCATGAACACCATATCTGCCCGCCGTAAAAAGCAATATCTCAAGATGGTACTTATATTCGAAACCCGCCGAGCGCACACATGTGCGGACGACGCGCATATGAACGTAAATACATTTCATAAGAGGGGCTTACTCCTGAACTTTTTAAAATATTCAAGTAGGCAAAGAAAACCGGAGAAATGGGGGAAAAAAAGAGGCTAAGGGTTCGAAAGTCATGAAGAAGGGCGGCAAACAGTGCGGCACATCTTGAGACGTTAATTGGCAAGTCAGTGATTGTCCCCGCAGTACAGAGGAAAGAAGGACGGGGGATCGCGGACTTTGGTCGTTTCCTTGACGGAGGAACTTTTGGAGAGGCGACGTCTTTTAAGGAGAGACTATACTTTAAACTTATTTTAATACCAAAAGTCATACAAAGGGGTTCATTTGGCTGGACAAAATTATTGCCGCGGAGATGAGAGTTTTGAGGTGAAAATTATGAAGAGCCCGTAATAGTCGTGGTGTATTATTTGCAAGTGTAGCCAACTGTATAGCCGGGAACTTTTGAAAGTTCCATGATTAAAATTTCATTGTTCTATTTATTGTTAACGATCATACAGCTTTATCTGCTTGATGGAGGTTCCACTTGATGAATTTTGAATTGGTTTCAGAGTTAACATTTCATTAACAATTTTGTCCCTTGTCACGAAGCAAGTGACGTCCCTCCAGTATGAGAAAAATAAGTATTAGAATCAGTTTTTATCTCAAGAGCGTAAAGCGCAGTCCTTGGCATTATCGTACAAGTTACGGTGGCTTAGTTGTTTTTTACCTAAATCCTGAAATGGTGTTATTAATTTGAAAGGTTAAGATCAATTAAATTATGTACAATTTAATTGAAAAAGAAATAACGCAGTTGGGATTTTTTTTTATTTTCAAGAACAATGCTTCCGTAAATTCATTATTTTTTTCACACAGTTTTGTAAATCAAAATGTGCTTCTAACTTTTTTTGTACTAATGTAGCTGAAATTATAATAATTGTGTGTCGGTACATTAAATTTTAAGAAAATTGAGAAAAAAATCGTTTGTCGACTCCTGCTATAACGTACAATTTTCTTAAGTAATTTTGACGCTTGTAATTTACTATTCAGAGGTCAAGATTAAATGATTATTATGATAGTAAACAACAAATTTTATATAAATGTATTATTTGTTGATAGATTCAATTCCATCATACATTTTGTAAAATTTATCATCAATTCCCTTAAACAACGTTACCGCAGTATAACTTGTTAAGGGAGTTCCCTCGTACCTAACCTTCTTGACGCATAAGATCAGCAGTATTGTAACCTATATGACTATATATACAGACATAACGTGACATACTAAGGGTAACTGTCGAAGGAGAATTATTTTATTCACTAATTCATTACTCATTCCATAAGTCATGAGCAAAAATGAGACTACAGTTACGTAATCACCAAGTTTTTAGCTTTTTTCAAAAAAATTTCAAATCAAATATTGACGTCGATTATATCCAGGCATTGCAGGTTATGTATCAGAACCACACTGATTCTCATAAGACTGCACGTTAAAAGTTCAATAATAAAATTATCAATATCTTACTTTATAAGTCATGAAAGGACTTGAAATTTGAATCGAAGGTTTTTCATACACTAATTGATCTCTGTTAAAAGTATTATCAATATATTGACGTTAATTCTTTAAGCGAGTAAACTCCCTCAAGTTTGTAAATATCCATTGCGTGTCGTGCAGTTACTGCAATTACTTGTAAAAAAAACATAAACTCTCCATCCCCAAAATCTGATGGACGGATCTAACTTATCCCTTGGGGTAGTAAAAAAAATAACAGCCAATTTCTTCATTGACCTGTTTTTCCATAAATTCCAGTTTAAACGCTGTCCAGGGGGCAATAACACGGACTTGGCAGTTTAAATGTCCCCTTCGGGATCCCCCACTAGCGCTCATTCTCGTGACTCCTCGCAATTCGAGGAAAATCCATTAGCTCTTACAAACAACGCGGAATCGAAATTTTTCAATCCAAGGACCCACGTATGTTTGGATTAAACCCTCGACGAACGAAAAACCCATCATTTGGTACGAAACAGTTGACTTTGAGTGCAAGTCAAAGGCGTAGTAAATTACTCAACCCAAATATGCAAACTCTTTGTCAACGAAGCGCTGGGAACCGCAATTCCTCTCGAAATGGAGATCAAAAACTGCGCCTGTACATCGAGTGCCACTTTACCACCCTCAGAATGAAGACATAAATTCGTTTCAAAGCTTTTTTTCGTTCAACATTGTTTAATATTCCGTACAACTGTGAAAGACACCAACTCTTATAATATATGTATTCCATTGAATTCACCAAAATGCACTACAGCTCAACTGCGACGGCAAGCTGTGTATGTATATGTATACGCGCACCGCAGAGACGATGCAAATGCCTCCTCTTCTCGCTCCTCGTCGCGCCCCTCTCTGGACTCTCTTTAAGCTCCGGCGGAACGTGAAGAGTTTTCCTTGCTCTTCTTACATTTTAATGTAAACTGCCGCAAGTTTTGCCGTACAACCGTGAAAGATACGTATAAAGTCCAAGGTACAAAATTTAGGGTGTACGTATGCACGAGGAGCGGGTATAGCCGACCGAGTATACACGCACCATCGAGCAGAAATCGCGTGTGCAATCGAGAGCGAAAGCCAGTTCGTTCGTGTATGTCTGTATGCACACTTATATAGCATAAGTAATGCGGGCACGTGTTGTACTTGGCTCCTGTTATCGAGGAGAAACTTTGAGTCCTCACTTGCTGGTGGAAGAGATGAGAAAGGACGGAATCGCGGATCGAGGGTGGATGTGTTTTAATACGCGAGTAATTTCGAGTGAGACTTTACGAGGGTACGCGCGTGAGCATTAAATTAGGGCGTTGGATGTTGAATCTGGAGAGTTGATACGTGAATAAATGGAAAAGTGTAGTGTTGTTGCTGGGCTTGTTGGAGTAGAACGAAAATGGCTTTTCGTAACTTTGGTTCATTAGTTTATTCGGATAATTAATGTTACTCTAAAACAAAATTTTAAATCATCATGCGGACTCTCAAACAATTTTATCAAGTGTTTTCACACGATGAGTATGCGTCCATGCAGGGAATCATGTTTTCTTGCAACCTTGAACCATTGGTTAATTTTGACTGTACTAAACCTTAGTACCTTTTTTTAAAATAATTTAAAGGAGAGTAAAGACTAATCCCTGCGCCAAGGTAAAACAGCGCTGCCACATCACGTTACAATGCAATCACTTGGGAATCAGTAGTAATATCAAGATTCGGTCAGACAGAGGCGTTTTGCGCTGTTTATCTGAAAGATGTAATGAGCAGAAATGAAAGGTTTAATTTTCCAAAATTCAGGCACGAAAACCAAGAGTACAGTTTAAAATACGTCACTCAAGTTAAGTTGTGTACCATTTGTGAAGAAATCAATTAGTTTACAATTAAACGGCATCAGGCTGCATGCAAGTACGAAACTCATTAAAACAATATTGCAGCCGCAGTATAGGGCACAAGTGACGAAAGACGGCGAAGCCGGTGGAAGGAGTATATTATACAAGCACACGTCACAAGCTTCAAGCGAGTGAGTTCGTATCGCGCATAAATTTCTAAAATAAACTAACGGTATGTTATGAGAACGTCTCGTGAATGTACGAGAAAGGAACCATGAACAAACTTTGATAGTTGATAGATCCTAGGTTTTTTCTGAAAAATAGTACGGTTCATTTAACAATTATTGCAAAATATTTAAAATGATCCTTTGATCCGGCGATTTTTTTGTAAAAAGTCTTGTATACTGTTTCATTTCGTCTGTAGTCTATTCGCTATTCAAAAAAAAATTGTCAAAAAGTACGTATAGAATAAAGTTAAGTTTTAATAGTTAACTGAAGCCTTTCAGGCAATATCAAATAAAAATTCCATGAGCTTTGTATACTGCAATTCTTATCGAATCTCTTACTATGCTTTGAATAAAGCATTAATGTAGTATCGTTAACTTTGTAAATTTGTTGAAATTTGAGGTTTCAAATGGCATAAATCTATCTTCTAAAATAGTTGCATTTTTATTAAATACAAGTGATCTGTGAATAAAAAGCAGTCGTTTCAGTCGTTTCATTAGCTCGAAAAACATCAAGTTTTCCAGTTCAGCAGTAAAATAAAACAAAGACTGTATTTTCTTCTCTCTCTTTCTTTCTTTCTTTCTTTCTTTTCTGAGATCCCTTTATAAGCAAGGAAGACGGAAGTGCAGCTCAATAGTGCCAATTACTGTAGAGAAAGTAATTGAAATATCGAGAAAAAGACTGAGCCGTAGTGTATTTTATTTAAGTACTAGAAACTAATGTCCCCAAAGATTAATGAAGACCTATTTCCATCATTGAAAGACATACTCTTCTATGTAATCAGGCAGTACATTAGTGCTCGTAAAGTAACACGTGCATCGTGAACTTAAAGGTTTACTGCCATTTATACGAGCGTATACCGTGCACATGGTACATTTGTCATAGCATTTACAGAAAAAAATTTACTATTTTCATCAATAAAACAAATACTTTTAACTATTGTGACATCAAATATTTGTTACTATCGAAAAACTTAAAACAATACTAAAACACATATTGTAGCAAATTTAAAATAAATGTCATGTGCGTTGTGAAAATCACTCTAAGGTGGAGGTAAAGACCATTGAGAGCTTCGTCAAAACTATTAGTATTTTCATGGGATTCTCATTCATCGTAAGTCTTTTTTGCGGTTCATGATGATGCAATATTCGCCTCTTTTCCAAACGTACATCAAGCATGAACTATATTCTACGTAAAGTGAAACCTTTAAAAAAGAACAAATGGAAGAAAACGAGGGGGAAAGAGAAAGAAACGATTATGCTTGTCAGAGAAAACAGAGGATACAGGTTTTCTTTGTGTGTTTATTTCCCCACGTGTGTACCCGCCTGTTGAGCTAACTTTCCTGAGTCGACAGCAAACCCGAGAAAACCTGCGCAAATTATCTTGATGACAATTGCTCGAGAGAAAAAGAAGCACATGGAATGAAACGAAGGAGAGTGAAAAAAGTATCGGAAAGACTTTTCAAATTGAGATTAGCGCTAATTGGATGCCACTTTCGTCGTCTCCTCCATTGGTATTGAGCCAATGAAATGTTTCCTTATATAAGCACGAAAGAAAAAGTTTTCACGAATCTCACGTAAAAATAAAGTTTTATTTCATTAAGTTCGTTTGTTCAAATGATATTAGTTTACTTTTCACACCCCTGCTAAAAGTTGGATTTTATACTTCTGAAATTCCTTGCTGGATTTCATCCTGGTGTAGGAAACATTCCTATTATTCTATCTTTGTATTGTGTAGTGAACAATAGCGGTACGCCAGTAACAGCGTCATCATTTTACATACGAGTCCTTTCATGTACGAGTTTTTTATGTTTAGCTCTACGAGAAAGTTAAAATATTGAAGTCTTTAATCTTTGCGACACCAAACTTTGACCTAAGTACACATCAGTGATGAGCAGTAATTTAAAAAACGTAACTAAAAAAAAATTGTTAGTCTAGTGGTTAGCATGATAGCTGTCTAGCCTGATAAACTCTAAGGAAAGCGTCAAAGATTCGAATTCTTCTACAAAAATTTCTAGAGGTTTTTTCAGATTTACTTGACAGGTGAAAGTCGTTACAGTTGTAAATAAATAAATTGAATCATTATTGTTCATATGCTAAGATTATCTTTAAGAAAATTAACTAACAGAAAGCTTGCGTACATCGTCTTTACATTACATAAAATATAACTATTGTTGGGTTACAACAGCGCAAGATCTATCATCTCATATCAAAAGAGCCTTTGCTTTGACATAAATAATCGTTCTGAATTACTCAATTACTTATTTTAAAAAAAGAGCATAGCGCATTACACAATTTATGTGTGGAAAAAAGCAAAAAAGGTTTGGATATCCTGCACACAGCAATAAAAGTAACTTAATCCTTTTTTAATTTAACGATTAATACTTATCAAAAAGCTCAGATCATTAAGTAATAATGTTAATCAGTGATGAAGTATTCAAAAATGTTCCTTAGAGCATTTTCATGCTGATTCAATGTGCACTGAATCATCAGTGACACCTTCTACAATAAAGTAGAAATTTAAATAAAAATTATGAGTTAATAGACTGCAAATTGAAAAGAAAAGTTTTGGTAATTAGATACCCAAAAACTAACATAAGATGATACTTGTGGTTGTGGAAATTTAAAGCAGCAAATGTTTTTTATTAAACGTCTATGATTTATCTTAATTTCACGTTTGAAAATGAGCTGTTTTCATCATTAACGTAGTTAAGTACTCAGGCTTTAACCTATGAAATATACTATTTATTTTGAGTCGCAGAGGATGTTCAATTTCTGTCGTTCGTTACTTTCATTGTTCGTTTCATAATTAATGCAGCTTGAACTGAATACGGAACAAAGACAAATTTTGTTGTAGAATTCGGTATAAGCTTTCGTTAAATCACGATTTTTCTCGGTTTGCAAGTGAGAAAAAAAAATTTTTCTATTCATTCGGTCATATGTTGGTTCCTTCCAATTTACGAGCATAAGTTTAGAGGGTAAAAAATTACCCTAAGCACTAACGTACCAAGTGGCCTACAGGTTACAGTTGGGTTCATAAGTATGCACCATTGGTTTAACTATTATTTTTCTTAAGCATTAATTCCAATCCAACTTGAATCGTCATGTATTCTAATCGACTTTAATCGGCATCCACATAATAAATTGGTTGCAATAGGACTTTTCGGCATTAAGATTCACCATTGGAAACGATTGGAATTTTTCGAATACGAGATACACGATTTTTTTATTTTTTATTTACGTGACATTTTGGTAAATGTATGAACAAATTATTTTTCACTCGGCTCAATTTTGTCAACTGTTTGAAATAATGTGTAACATACCTAATTGAATGGTAATTTTGAAACATATCCATAAATAGTACGCACTAAGTTCTACCAAGAATTATAAACTGTAAGATAGTCCCAAATTTACTATTGAAATCGCATACTATCTATATTAAACAGAGAAACAGCTCCATCACAGGACCACCCTTATCACAAAACTGGAGAAAAAATACTGCCGCATACGAATCCATCAGTAGTAGTGACAAAACTTCTACTTCGTCAACCGAATAGCAGCTGGTGTAAGCCCCTTTGATATATTGTTCACGAAAATGGCTGAAGGCAATGAACCCTCTTTTCACGACATGTGCAGAAAACAATGCAGAACAAATGGCAATTCTGAGAGGTAGTATCCACACAGGTAACGAATTCTACACCTGCAAAGTGTGTTACAAAACTATTATCCAAAAGAAGATCTGTCTAATAGTAATAGCGTGTAAGGTGAACGTCCTTACACGGATGATATGTCCTACGGTCGAGAATTGTGTCCAAACAGTTTTGCTACAGAATCGGGTCTTACGAGGTAAAAACAGACTAACATTGCCGATAAGCCCTACGACTGTACACTGTGTTCAAAAGGTTTCGCTCAAAAATCAAGTCTTATTAGGCACGAACGGGCTCACACGGGCAACAATCCTTTCACCTGTTAACTGTGGTCAAAAAGTTTTTTTGGAAAATATGCCATCTACAATTACACGGTCGAATCAACCCTGGCGATAAGCTTTACAAATGCAAACAATGATTTAAAAATTTCACTAGTAAATTAAGTCTTATGAGGTACGAACAGAGTCACGCAGATGACAAGCCTTACCATTGCCAACTGTGTTTAAAAAGTTTTACCTCGAATCCAAGTCTCGCTGTGCACAACAGGACACACACAGGCGAGAAGCCCTACGGTTGCGCATTGTGTCCGAAAAATTTCAATGATAAATCCAATTTGAAAAGGCACGAGCGAAAACACTGTCCAAATGGTTTCACTCGGAAATCCAATCTTACAGTACACGAGTGGATTGACCAAAGCGATTCACTTGGTGCAAGTTCGGTACTACCCTCATATTCGAGTGTTTTTAAACGTAATGTAAGATTATATTAAATTAGGTGAAACAATTACCGATGAGTATTTAATTAACACTAGGCAAGCCATGTTCTCAAAGTATTTGATCCCTGTACAACAACTTTGTGGATTACTGAAAAGAGGGGGGAAAAAATAAAGCCAACGTTAAAATTATAATTTGAAGTTTACGTTTGAATTGACGTACATCTTGCGAATGGTGAAACAATTGGTGATGGTAATAATACCATCGTATGGAGCAAGAGAATTCTTGTAAAAAAATGGCTTATTATTTTATCCATACTTATATATACTGGAAAGCGCAGGGGTTTAATTGCGTACTTCGATATACGCCATACGGTTCGAGATTTACCCTCACACCACCAACCTTACGATGATAATTTTTTAAAAATTTATTGATTTTGATTCTGATAACAATAATAAATACATTGCATCATTCTTCATTTTTTAACTCAGCTGTTCTTACCATGAACATAGTTTATAATGTCGAAACATGTGAAAAACTAATTATATTACAGAAAAAGTATAAAAAATGCTCCCACTTATTAGTCATGCCTGATAACTGTACTTTTCGAAGATTCGCAACTTTGATCTTCTTTATCTATAGTCTTTTAATATAGAATGACATCTTAACCAGAAGGAAATACATTTTATTTCCCACTTTCGACATAAACTAAAGACTTGAAAACAAACCAATGTGTTTTTTGAAGTGGCATTAATTAAAAACGCTTTTTAAAGTCTATGACTTCTGCATTTCCAGCTTGGGAAAGGTTTGTACGGGACAACTGATTTTTCAATTTACAAAATAATATATAAACTATGTATTTGAGTTAGTATTTCTTCTAACGAAACTTGCTAAATTTCAAACTTTTAGATTTTGGTATATAGAAACGCAGTTGCATCATAGTTTAAGCCCAATTAGGTGTAAATTTTTCTTGGACACTCGAATAAATATATTTATTATGTATACATACATATAAGCATCCAGTGGATATCATTCCAACCCCAATTATTGCTCAGTATTGAGAAAAATTAAGAAATTAATGCTTAATTATTGATCCACTAATGGAGATTCTTGTGGATTTGGTGGGAATATAAGGTTGTCGCAGTTCCATGGAGTAGTCGGGTCTAGAAATGCAAAAAAATTAAATATTGGTTTTTTTCATCAGCTTCAATTTTTACAAAATTCATGCTATTGGAACGAAGCTCGATTCAAACAAGAATTTCATTTAACTTCACTTCGGATTTGGAATAAACTTGGATTGCTCGTTCGGGGAGCTATATAATTTTTTCCATTTAAGCTTAAAAAGTTCTGAGGAGAAAGTTATTCTTGTATACTATTAAATGTTTTCGTGGATGACTTGTAATACTTTATCAACTTACACCGAAAATCTCCGTGCACAAGATTGGATAGTACAATTAAGTAAATCCGAAGAGTTTTTAACGTTTGTTCAACGAAGAAGCATATTGTATTTATTGACTCTAAAACAATCACTCTTACTATTACTCACTCATCCGTTATTGTATAAGTCATCGAATATTAGTTGCTAATCTACTGAAAAAAACGAATTCAGGACATAGCGGTTACTACATGGAAAGGGTAATGTAACGTGAGATACATTCTGTATTTTCTGATTCCAGTAGATAATTTTTGCTTTCTCGTTATTAATAGTACAGCTTTAAATGGTATCCACTTTTTGTCGCATATAAAGCCCTATTTTGTTTTAATTAGAGCCATACATACCTTTGATAAGCAAATTTTTATGGAGCCCGGATAGTTTTCAATAACTGTCAATACAGAACTTAACATCCGTGCATCTGTACTGAGACACGAAACCGACACCATTATTCGTTTAGCTACTTAAACTAATTACGTCACTCAGGATTATAAAAAATACTTAAAGAGGTTGACCACCCAAAGAAATTGTAGTACCTATCAATAGAAATATTATAAAAAATATTTATTGGCAATTTATAAAAACACATTACAAGTGAAGTTTTAAAAGCAGATCTTGGGGGTTACCTTCTATTCTGTTATACGGTTCAAACAAGTTATCTTTCAATCAATTATATTTTTAACATTAATTTCTTCGAGTAGGATTTCATCACAGTTGGTTGAATAGTTGCCAGTTGCGCGAGTCGTGTCACGATGACAATAAAGGTTCATCGGGGGCATAAATATCTTTCTGTGACTGTCCAGAAGAACGTAGTGAGAAAGCGCCTTGTGCATACCCAGGGGCTTCTGCAGACGGCGAATTTATCAGTTCGTTCTTCTATTCACTTTTAGTTGCTATGGTTACACTTTGTTTTTTAACGACAAGCTTGTTTAACCGATCAGATGCTGTAAAACCGCGAACGTAAGCAGTAAAAAAAAAAATAAAGAATTTTGTGAAAAGCTTTGCAAGCTCTCTCGTTTAAAATCGTTATATTGTTCAGCAGTTTGTAACTTCGCATAAATAAATAATAACGAAATCATAAAACGTCTTGTTAATATTTGTGTAAAAACATATTCCTTTGTTTGAAAGGTGGCACTTGACCACATAAATATGATATTTCAAAGTTTGGACACCGTAGGTGTACAGTTAAAAATTTTTGACATCATGTTCAAGAAAAGAAAAAGTAATGAACGTTTTTATTCAAAATAAGTATAGTTTTACTACTAAATTCTTGCAGTAATAATTTTTCTTGAGGATACAACTGATTAATCACGCTGGTTCAGTTCAATAATCAGAAATAAATAAAGAATTTGATGTACAAAAAAAAATTAAAAGGCAATGAAGCTTGTGAGACTCGCGAAAACAATCCTTTTAAGTTGTCCAACTAGAACGTACTTTGAGATTTCAATCGACGCATACCAACTGTGTGTCATTCAGAGCACGCAAATGTGGAAACAGCCATTTATCAAGAGTGTACGTACTCGGGCTGCTTCTATACGACGCGGCAACTTACAACCTTCTAGTCCAAGAAAAAAGATTAAGAAGGAGTGGAGGGTAACAAACAAGCGCACGTACAAATATATTCCAATATTCCTCTCCAGTCGTCCTTGAGATCTTAAGATCGGTGAAATAAAAACTTTTGTAAGGACTATTGATCAAGAAAGCCATGCTTACAAGGCGATTCTTTGCCGAACTCGAAGAAAAATTTCTAGAGAAAACGTATAAATCTGGTCCTTCTAGTAGACATAAGAGGGGTATACATATAAAATTTAGTTTTGTGATGTTACTTTTGAAAAATAACTGGATAAGAAATTACATACCTTACCGTATGAAGACTACAATCAAACGTGTAATGTGTTCTTATAGTTTAAACATTGTACATTTATTTCAGTTGCCTAATTCTCAAAAAACACCATGTAACTGACGAAAAACTCTAAACCAGTAATTTATGGTACTTAGTTAAATAAGGAAAAAGGGTGCGTGGACTGGAAAACTTACAATTAACAAAAGTAATCATTAAAAATTTTGTGTTGTATGGTTAAAAGTTTGTTCTTCAGATTAAAATGCTTTGACTCGAATGTGATGAGCCTCTCTTTTGTCTTTGGTGTGATATTGTACTCCGCATCTGTCCATTTTTTTCTTGGTACTCCTAATAGTTTTGTTGTAAATGTCAAAAACTACAAGACTTAGAGTTTTGAACACATTGAACGGAATTCAATTTTTATTCGGTTTTTAAAGAGATCTTCCAATGCTTTGTTTTTTCTACTAGATTTGGGACCAAAATGACCGCGAGGTATTCATATTTCCCAGGAATCATGTCAATGAGAACTCAAATTCGCACTCGTGTCATCAGAATTGCAGTAAGATTTATAACACGAGTTTGTAAAAACAAAGGAATCGGGCACATCTTCGAGCACTACAAAATGAAAAAAAATTTCAAGGTATGGCTCTTCCTTTGATAAATTTCCATAAATTTTCTAAAACTCGGTCTTTTTTTTAACTCGCGTCCACAAACAAAGCACATCCAAGAGAACAACTGTCCAAACACAATAATCCTTTTCGTGCATAAGCTTACAAAATTTTATGGCATTTGCATAAGTGCATGTGAACAAGATCCATGGATGTGTAAACGCGTGTGTCTATGTGTCGATAAATTGTCATTTAAGGTATCTCATCACACCTATCCTACCTATTTACGTGACATCAGACTATCACATCCAAAAACATCAGGCGATGAAGTTGTTGTCATACAGTTGACGTAACCTGTATCTTTTCATAAACAGTCACCTAATTGATTAAATAATATACAAAATATTGCCTGGCAAACCTACATTTCTTTGATATTGAAAAGCTTATGATTTCTTTTTTCAGTACTTAATTTTATAATGAGAGTTAAAGTAAAATTCGGAAGATATTGTATCAAATGTTATCAAGATTGAATGGCCTCCTGTAAGAGACCACGTTAAACATAAAATTTTTAAGTGATTCATTTTGAGAAAATTACCGGGCAACTTTGTTTGAAATTTCGTGAGACGATTCTGTTAATAGTCAAGTGTGATAACTGCAAGTTTCATACATACTCAAAGTATTTTGATTTTGTAATAAGGCACCTTAAATTAAAAGTTTCAAGCATCTCGGTCCATTCAGCTTGGCTTCACAAAACAGGGAATACAAAGCGCACCTGCTGGAAGATAAAAATAAAAATGAAATATAGCCCGTTCTTTCCCACACGCACCAGCCCCTAAAGACGGAAAAGATATACGGGCGGTACTAGAGAACTCTCATGAGAACAATTTCGAGAGGGGAATCGGTGGAGAGTAGTTGCGATGTGGGTGTTTGGGTGAGTTCGAAATAACTCTGTTGTCAATTAATTCCGCGAAAAACGTTTGCACCAGATGGGCCTTTAAACTAAAATATTTGTTATTTTTCAGTGCTTGAAACATTGGGCTCTTTGGGCTGGTTGTTTCAGTTTTTGAACTCATGGGCAGAACAAAGGTCTAAACTTTTTTGACAATTTTCTAGGAAAAAAAAAACTGAAATAATCATTTTTTTTAAAGGACAAAAAGTTTAGTACGGTTTAGTAGGTCTCGTAACTTTTTAATATGTACTGCGAAGCTGAAAAAAACCACACTCGAAACATAAATTTTGTTTCACTCCTTTTAATAATGTTTCTTTGAAGTAAGTTTTTTTTACGTCAGGCTGATATTTTTTTTTAATTTTTTATTTTATTTAAGGTAGTGTTGTCGGTTCTATGCGTTTTCATTATGAAGAACTAGTGAATTACAATATAAAAATGCGAGAAAAAGTTATGGCTTCATTTCTGTTTTCATAAATCATATAATGGAAGTTTATCAGAAAATCATCCCTGGTAGAAACGTTACTATAAATAAAATCGCTAAAAACTCGTCAACATGTTATAAGCCCACTTACTCATATACGTTAACGAGTTTCTAGCCAGCTTTTGTAGTAATTTTCTACCAGGGGTGCGTTTTTTTTAATTACCCAAAATTACCCTTCAGATTTAAAAAAAATACAATAACATAAATGTACGAATTAAACAGTTGTGACAGAATGGGAGTGGGAAAAACAAAGTATATAAAATACATGTTGCAGCACGGCGCTTTTCAACTATACTATTTCTTAATCCTTGTCTGCTGAATATTAAGACTTGTAACCTTATCTACTTATCTTCAAAACATAAATAAAGAATATTGCATAACGATACCTCTGGCTTACAAAACTTAGTCACGTTAATACACTTTTTAAAGAGACATGTTCATCGGTATGCTGAAGTTTTTTATGTATAAATAAGACAAGTCATTGACTTTCGACAAACACTACGTATCATTAAATATAATGCAGGTTAACATGGAACTTTTTTATAACGTGCATTTCAATAACTATTTCGGTATTGGTAATTTTATTACAATTTGTGTGCAGAGTTGTCGATAAATCTAATACAATTAGCCCCATTGTAAGTAATGATCTTAAACAACTTCTGCTAAATATTGATAAATATCGATCTGTTTCAAATCATACAAATCGAAATCACCCCATTACGCTAACTGATTAATCACCCCCCAACGACTGCTCATCGCCATCGTCACGCTGCTTACTGTCGATTTAACTAACAATAATCTCGATACACGTCGCGCACAATGGGATGCAGGAAATACGTAAACAGAAATAGTAATTAGCACCGTTCAATGATTACAATGGCACCTCGGTTTGACTGTGCGAAAATTTCGTCGCGACAGCTATGGCTGATCGCCAGCCATATTAAAAGCTCTTAATCTCGCTCGCTCGCGTCATAAATAGCACTTCGCACAAAGGCCCTGTGAACTCGCCAACTCGAGGAAAAACGAGATCTCTTTGTCAAACAAACTTGCCCTCGTGAAATATACAAGTAAGGGCAAGAGGAAAAAATAGGAGTGAAAACAAAAACCAGGTAAAATAAAGAAACCCAGTGGGTGGTCGAAGTAAGGCCGAGTCATAACCTGCAGAGGCAAATTGAACGAAAGTATGCCGAGAGGCCAATTGCGGAACGCTAAGCAAATGGGGGGGCTTGAAACAGCTAAGTAAACCCCGACTCGGGCGCCCTCCTCTTCTTCCAGGGACCATCGAATGGGGTGTAGACGTATACTTATAGCCCGTCCGACCGTCGTACTTTCTCGTTGGGGGGATTCCAAGTGCGCAGGCACGCAAAGGGAATAACTTTTTAATCTCTCATCCCGAGGTGGATGGAAGAGGGTGTGAGGAGAAAGGGGCTCCACGAGATTTGCGCGTGTACACTTTATGACGGCGTTAACCGAGACGATTAAATTTCGTCACATGTGACTGCGTACAATTTACCTAACTCCAATTGATATTAATTGGTTTTATGTATTCTATCAATGACTGGCATCTAAAGCTTGACTAGAGTAAGTAAGATGCATGCGGATGCATGACATTACAAAACGTAAGATTTAATTTGATTTCGACGGTGGTGTTGAAAGCTGGGGAAATAATTCAAATAAGTCTTGCGAAATCCTACCCTATACCTGACTAACGGTATACATACGAGTAGTTCACACTCGCAGGGGTGTCAAACTAAGGTACAATAAGGTATAGGTACCTCTTTGGAACGGCTAATAACCAACAAGTTAGCCCAGCCAAGATAGAAATGCATTATGTTTGTTTTATCTTGTTATTGTTAAAAAAAAAATCACTTAGCAAAGCTATTCCAGACGCGGAGCACGATAAAACATATTCATATCATCTACATCTGTGATCCAAAGGGGGGGACATGTGTTTCAGAAGCAGGGACACAAATTTTTTGTAATGTTATTCAAGATGGAAGTAAACAATGATTACATTTGTTGAGAAAATTATTTTATGGTATGCAAATTCAGTAAATAAATTAAAATATCATTTATAAAGATCAGTTAATTGAAAAATAACTGAAAAATCAAAAGTATAGAGTTAAAACCACTGTTTTTGAAAAAGTATTTAAAAAAAACCAAGAAGTATGATAACTGTTTCGGTAGTTTTTTTTTGTTTAAGACTTTTACTTCACAATCATCATAGTTATGTACTGATAAAAAAAAAGTCTCATTAAGATGTACTGAAGAGTATGTGTAAATAAATGTAAAGTGTTGAATGTCTGCCGACACCTGCTATGGATGTTTTAACTATCAAAGCTCAATAACTGTTAGGAAGGTTTTTTTTAATTACCAGTTATGTACTAACACAGATAAAATACTCTCACAGACATTTTAAGGCACGTAAAATTTTTAATATCTTTGTATGCACGTTAGCACATATTATTTACACGTACGGGAAGGTGACTCGAGAAGGATAGCCCACCTAAAGCGGGTAAGCGCTAGTAAATACTGTCGGACAAAACGTGATTGTCGGAGTATGTAGTTAGGAAGACCTGATATGACAGTGGATTTGAGATTTAATGTATGTACTTGCACCATTTGTCTTTAACCTTTTATGAGGTACTGAATAATCTTTCACGTTCGGTGTCAAAAACTCCAGGTAGGTTGAGCTATGTTGAACTACGTTTTCAATATGTGTATTTGCACCATTTATCTCACAGCTAAATTAGATTTTACCAAATTTTATCAGGTTTTACCAATTAAGACAATTTCCAATAAGTGCATTATAAAAAAAGTGGCTAAACTTATGCAAAATGTGACGTCTTGTATGCGAGGCAGTTAGGCACAGTTGATCCATGGATTGCCAGAGCAGAAAGTATAATTTTAACCATAGTATTTCAGTTGGAGATCATTTCTATGGTATAATGTCATACATAAGTGAGTCTTATATTTTGTCATAAAATGTTAAATAATATATTTTAAATAAGAAAACAATTTTTCAGCCATTTCAAAACAATTTTCGTTGTATCTTAGATGATACTATAGACGAAAATACCAAACATAAATAGGTGTATTTCAATAAGATCTGTAAGGTTTATAATGTAACATTTTTTGGGGGGTATTTAAAACGATTTCTTTGTTAAAGTATTAGGGCGACAATACCAACAAAAATGATCACTACGAAGAAAGTGTGGTCTCACAACATCTCTATAACTTTTGTATTTAACATTTTATCTACAAATGTAATGTAGAAAAGTTAGATGTTGTAAAAAGGAGTTTTATAACGAGACTTGCTATTAGTTTTCTTCTCATCTCAGACGCAGCTTTGAGCGTCCTGACGGGCTTTATTTCTCTTTCTTGAAAATCCATTTGATTTTGCACCTCTATTATCTTCTTAATCAGTTCTCCTTTCTGGATTGCTATTGAGCGACTTTTTTCCATCGCTTTTGCGCGTACGAATCAATACACCCCCACGCCGATCAACCATACGCTCCACTTTAAGACCTAGGCACCTCTTTTTTTATTTTTGAGCATAGATTTTTATTACTTTACATCGCTGTCGTTAGAACCATTTAATTAATTCAGAGACTTTCAGGCCTTCAACGTCATATTATCCGTTTCAGGACTCCATCATCTACATATCTGTTACTGTTTAAGGAATATCATCTATTAGGAAAATGTTTTTCATTTCCTGGTGATACAAAATTACTGTGTATACATTACTTAAACATTATTATGTATGTACTTTTTTCTAAATTGTATAGTCTTCGAGTGAAAACTTTTGCACGGCTCGCCAAGAACAAATATGTTCTTTTAACATGTATGGGTTTGCTAATTATTCATCGAAAATCATTGACTTTGGAGATGAACGTTTAAAGTCACTCTAAGCTGTACTTTTACATTTTTTTTTTTTTTTTTTTTTTTTTTTTCCAAGCTGTTCCCAATAAAAAACATTTTTTACCTGAAAATTGGTTTTCCTAGGCTAATATTAAAAATGTTAATCGACAATCTATTACAGGTATTTCAAGTATGTCAACTTTTCAAGAATGTTGCTGTACGGACAATTTAATTCAACATTTCAATACAACACTAGGTTTATTCCAGGTAACTAGAGCAGAAATATATACGAGCACAAGACCTGTGGTTAACAGGTAAGATATTCCAAAAGTTTTAACTCCCAGTTTTTCTTGTCGCTTTAAAATTCACACCAGCCTTGACATTGTTCATGCATCAGCCTGTCTCCGGCATGGAATCTCGAGTTTTAACGAGTTTGCTTTTTTTTTTGTTTTTTATTTTTTAAAAATTTTTGCGGAACACTCCGTACCACCACACACAACGAAGCTCAACTTTGAAAATTCAAACGACGCAAGTTACAGCTCAAATTACTAACTCCAGCCGACGAGATCAACTCCACCGAAAGCCTCCATCCCGCGCGACAACGGTGCTAAGTGCTTTTTCCTCGTGCCGGGCGAAAGTTTTGGCTAAACGCTCGTTCCCCAGCTCTTTCACGACATCAAAAACCACCGTAACATTGAAACAATGCAACCAAAGGGTATACTCGAGGATCAATCCAACGAGTAAATCATAGCACCTCGAGGATGAAATTACGCAACATCGATCTGGTCCTCGGACTCGCGAGCGCCTGAACCAAGGTACGCCTCGAGTGCGTGCGGGTGTACATAAAAAAAAAAAAAAAAAGTATATTACCGCCGTAAAATCCCAACGTATTTAAAAAGCCGCACGTGGCTCGGGAGCAGAGAGGGCGCGTTGCATGTTTGAAAGGTATACATATATATATACACACACGCACTCTCGCAAGGGTGAAAAAGATTCTCTCTTCTTTTCGTTGCACGTTCAGCGCGGCACGAGCTGGCAAAAGTCGAGCTAGCGCTTATAACCCGAGCGAGTAAACTTTGCTGCGGTAACGGGGGTGGTATAGTACGCGTCGCGGGTGTACATGATGCACGGAGCACAGCGAGAGGGTGGGCTGAGAAGTTTACGGGGCATGTGTACGCGCGGGCAAATCAATTAAGGTTGTGTTGTTGTGTGTACCGAGGCGGGATCGCGAGTTATTAGACCTTTGAGTGCTTACTTGGCTGATCTCGTTATTTCATCCGAGTACTCGACTCGTCGGAGTCGATGGAGATTACTTGTCGGGGGATTATATCGTTCCCGGAAACGGGGAAAGTTTTTCCATCGGTGGGTTCGATGCTCCTCGCGTTCGCATCCATTTTGATGAGATCGAAGTCGTGTGGGCTATGTCTCGTGTGCCAACACGCAACGATTCCAAAAACGTTCAATGTAAAACTTGATGATTGCTTTAAAAAAATAAAAATAAATAAATGTTGTAGGAACAAACATTAAAAGTGGTCGATGCTTTTTGTCTTTAAAATCACTTCAGAATCCCTTACGCGTTAGTTTACACGTAAATATAATTTACCCATTTGGAGTAGCCAATTCCTAATCTTAGCTAAAACTTGAATAAAATTGTAAATAAAAAACTACACAAACTACTATGTATGGAAGAGATCGTAGAGTAATTTTTAATTACAACAATCACTTACAAAATATTCAAAAGGTTTTTGGTAATATTCATATCACTTTTTTACAAAAAAATTTCAAGTTTGACACCCAACGTTTTAAAATGTTGTCTTGTAAATGAGTCAACATCACGGATAGTGTCATTGATACCATAAAATATCATTAATGTTGCAGTATTATTGTTGAATTTTGAACCACAAACACGCGATTTATTGACTAGGACCGTTTAAAACATGGTTACTTTACCTAAATGAGCGAAAGTGGTAAATACACCATCGCAACTTCTGACACGTAGTTCTCATTAGCAAACTTGTTGACTCGAGCTTCGGTCTTTAATTACGTCGTACGTTTTAGTGTTTGACGAGAAAACCAGCACCAATGTTGTCCTATCATATATTTCACCTGAACTCGATAAATTTTAAACTTTTCGCTCGCGCTAATATCCGTGGTTGGCATAGTTTTTCGTGCCCATCCGTAAATTCAATTGTATTAATATGCATGCGTTCAAGGTGATTTTAGCGGCAATCAAAATCGTTATGAATTTAATGTCAACCCTCATGGTGCTCTGGTATTTGAACTCCAGAAGTCGTATAGCATTTTTTTAGTATGACTGTTGCTGTGCTAACCAAACTGTAGGTACAAACGGTTGATACTTTTAACTTTACAATTGAGATATAAAATTATATTTCGTTAATCAAAAAGTCATTTTGCATTCACAATACATACTTTACTAGCTCTACCAACAAAACAAATGTTTCCTGGCAAGCACGTAAAATCTGAGACATAGTGTTATGACATCCGAATTGAACTTTTTATAATGTTGGTGGTTACATATTTGGCAAAAGCTCAACATGTTTATCATGTACATGCTCGTTAACACTTTTTAAACGCGTAGAAATTTCACGATTTACAATGCCTCCCTCCAACGTGGCGTTGAAAATAGTTTAACAACCCAATCCCCTTGTATGAGTGTTCATTACCGATTGATGCCCGTTACCAGAAAAATTAATTTCGATCACAGCCGAATCGTAGCGACTTTGTGCAATTAAAATTAACACGTCCAAATTTTGACAAACTCGGGCGCGCGCTCACGCAATAATTTTTCAATCAACCTTCCGCACGGGTGCTAAACTCGGGGAAAACAATCAATTCCAGAGATGGTGGAACGACGAGGGGTCCAGAAAGGCGGATCGCAGATTTTAACGGGGGAAAACGCCCATCGCAGCAATTAAACGTAAATTACGACCAGCCTCGGTTCGTTACGCAAACTCACAATAAAGCGGCAGTGTACATATACATATACATGGTCCATGCATCCACGGGCGCGCGGCACACAGCAATGGCATTATCAACTCGACGCCTCGAAATACTTCGCGGAGGAGTTAACGGAGCAGGACGCGGCATCGGGATACTTATAACCATGGCGCAACTTTATCAGGATCCACTCGAAAATCACCCGGAACACTGGGAGTTGGAGGCTCCTGTACACGCGTAAGGAATGTACATAGGGATGCTCGTGGGCTAAATACATTGTCGGACCGAGCTCGAGGCAATTACCCGCTCGTCCGCTCCTCTGGCCGTAGTGGACGAGAAAACGGGGTGTCTGAGATGTCCTCTTGGTTTTATGGAGTTGACGATGGTGCTCGGCTATTGTGTCGTACACGAGCACTACAGTCGTCAATGGGATTCTGCTTGTTACGGCTGCGATGAGCGTATAGCAGTGAGGGTGATGTTCATGTCTCTCTTTGTGCTTTTTTTTTTTTCATTTTTCACCATTACTTTTTTATCGCAAGTCTATGGAAGAACGTGGGTTTTCGAGTGAATGAAAACACTTTCAGCTGTGCAACAGATATTTGTCGTTAAATACTTGTTTTCATACTTTTGTGAAGCAAAATATGTTTTGAACGATGCTAGTTTCGGGCTTTAACAACATTCAGGACTATTCTCGGTACTTCCTGGACTTGAATACTTTAGAATAAACTAGCCGATTAAAAGTATTGATATGAGCCTCAATTACCAAATGGGGACTTTGGTAATCTACAATCAACACGATGATCGTTAATCACAAGTGCTGATTTTAATTCAGAGGCTACTTGATGGTTTTCATGTGTATAAATAGGTATTACCCTTTGTGGGACTTGCGACGTTGAAGTGTAAAATAAGACTTGTTGTTTTATTTACATGGGTACTTATTTTCGGTTAACGACATCATTTTAACCATTCAAATGTTCAGAAATTTTAGATCACTTGAAAGAGACGAAACTCTGTAAGAAAAAAAAATTACTGCATGTGCGCATGAAAGACATTCAAAGAGGTGTAAGTGTTTCCTTGGTGTGTTCAAATCAATTGCAGAACTTAAAAATTTGAATATTTTTCGGTACCAAGACAATATGGGTTTTGAACCTCGTATTGCCTCTATACGCATACATCCTGGACGTCACAGTATTATTAAAGAAACGTAGAATTTTCAACAGTAAAAAAGTGTCAGTTCATTAATTGAAAAGTGGTCATTAATTGATTTGTTTAAGTTCTTAAATGTGTGTGAGCAGTTTTTCTTGCTTACTAAAGAATTTTTTTTTCCTACCATATTTGTAAAGGAATGCAAAATTTATGGTGGTTGTCCTATTAATACGTGGTATTGGATTACAGCTTAAGTAAAGCTTGGAACATTCCATTTTTTTTTTTTTTACACACTGTTTTTGTCATCAAATTTTCCAGGTACTAATACAAAATTTCAAACTAAAATTAAAAAATTTTGAAACCCGAGATGAAAAGAATTTAAATTACAGCATACGTCTATGCTTCTGTCTAAAAATCTTCACTCGAGGCGTTAGAAATGTTCGAGATTTTAATATTCGTGTGAAATTTTTAAAACTTTGGAATACCTTTGAAAATTTTTATTGGAAAAATCAGCAATTCCAAGTTTTCTCGTCTTTCAACTTATCGTATAACATCTACCAAATTCAAAACTTTTCCGGCGCACTTTTCTAGAATACTCTTCTGGAATAAGTGATTTAGCCATAATTTTTGACATTAAGAATCTACTATGCGTACCAACTATTCAACGTGCATAAAAAGAAAAGCGCCCTACAAAGTCCATTAACGAGGGCTTCGAAATCTCAAAAATATTTAATACTCCCAAATACTTACGTAAACGTACTTCCTTAAAACGAAACAGTAAAAAATCTACCGATCTCATTATAAAAATCCAGTGAATCAATGATACCCACCAATTCAAAAGTTGTATGAAAATAATCTCTAATTTTTCAAAAAACTGAATATCAGCAATTTACCTCATCGTAGCAAACACACAACCTCATCTCTCGAGTCGAAGGAAACGCTCGATCAAGCCTCGCTATCTGACCACCTCTATAACTCACTTTACCCGCCTGTCTCTAGAGTTAAAAATGCCATAACCCTTCACCCCCAGCCATGTAATCAGTTCCCGTCGCAGTGTGTCCGCGTGCACTCAAAAGGTCATAAATGTGCCAGTCAAGCCCAGCAAGACCACACCTAGTCCTCGAGTGGGGAGAAGCCGAGCGAGCGTTTCCGCAAAACTCCAGAAAAAGATCCAATTTATTTGGGTTGTAGGTACTCATTATCGCACGTACGTGGCTTGCGTACACCGTATACGTAAGATCGTCCGCGTGCATTGGCCCCGCACATAGTCGCTAAAGAGATCAAGGCGACTGGATGGCTTCGCAGCTGCGTAATAAACGTCAATCGGCTGTCGAATATTTCAACGAATTCAATTTCGAGCCGATGCATCCGAGAGAGCTCCGGCGTAGCGTATATATATATATATATATATATATATATACCTATACGGGAGATCGGTCCAATCTTACGTTCGCATCTATATTTTCGCCCCCGAGTAACCTTTGCTTCGCCGAGCCGCGATCGGAATTTTTATACGACGACGTCGCCCGGACAGACTTATGCGCGCCGTTCCTTGCTTCACCCACGTGCGCCCGCCCCTTCCACTCCTTCGTTTACGTTCGGGCGTAAGCGGGGGCGCTCTCTTTTCGTATGATTTGCTCAGGCTCTTCCGAAATTTTTGCACCTCGAGAGCTCCCCGGGTGGCTAATTTTCTTTTTTTTTCCATTTTCGAAAAGTCAACTTTCGGGTTGTTACGCGCGCGGCTGAGAAAAAGTTCGGGAAATATTGGCTCTCCCGAGGCTACGTAGTTCGAAGGGGTATTTCATATTTTCACGGAGTCCACAGTGCTCCCATTGTTGCATTAATTATCTCTATCGCATGCGTCGATAAAGACAAGTCTCTTGTATTATTGTGGTTGAAAAAATAGATCAGTGGTTAAAGAAGCTGTACAAGGCGTTAACCATCATAATAAAACAGAGTTAGGCTTAAAATTATCAACTGGAAAAAAAGTGTCCATTTCAATTTTACACAGTCCACAGTAAACTGCTACAATGGTTGACTTGAAATAGTGGTTAAGTCACTAGATGAGTAAGGGTTTCATGAACAGTCTTGAATGTTGTTTGCTGAGTATCCTCATTAGAGCTAGACAAGTGTCAATGCCGTACATATTGGATTCTATCGCGAGTTAATTAAACGACTCCTAGAGCGATTGTGACAATGTAATGTCAACGTATTACATAGTTACAGTAGTATGATTGTTTAAGAACTCAATATTACCACGGTTAGGTCTTTCAAATGTATGCTTTTTTATGTACAAAATATAGCCAGTCCTTTTGCGCGAGTGAAACTACGCTATTCTGAGTGTTCAGGTATTAACTTGCGATTCGAAGCAAACGATACATTGTTGGTTTTGATTTTCAGTGTTACCCTATTCGCGTGACTGTACCTATCGATTTCGAAGCGTCAATATTTACCGCAACTGCACAGCCTCGAATTGATTCTTTCTCAAACGCTTCACCTTCGTTTTGCTTTAAATTTGAGATATCATATTACTTTACCAAATAAAATTGCACACATTTAGAAACGAAATTGTTTACCCGTCAGGTTTTTTAATTCCCACCTTAAGATGTTGTTTCTGTCGTTGCTGATACAAAGTTGAAAGCTGATCTCAATGTATTGTTTATACGTTTAACATAGATGTGAAAAGTTAAATATGTTAGAAAAATAAAAAATGTTTTGAAAAAATGTAAAAAATACACATATAATGTATATAATGTATTTTCATCTACACACAATTGATGTAAAAAGTCACCACCAAGCTATGTATAAAACAATGTACAACCACCGCTTTAAGCAAGCATTTAATATATGCTCGAAAAAATTAATTTTGTTTAGTTTATCAATAAAAGCACATAATTGTATTTGTTATCCGTTTTTCATTTTTTATTTTTTATTTATAATTTTGGTTAACGATTGAACCAAGTTAATTGTGTATGAAATTAAGTAGAGTCGGGCGAGTAAAGGTAGGACGAACCATCGACGGATGAAGAAACTATAGGATTATTTTTAATTTACAAAAACTCGATTAAAAAAAAACTTAATATGATACGCTTACGCTATACCTTGTATTATCATCCATGTACTGAATATTTCCACTGAAAAATATTTTTTAGCTAATGTAGAAGTAAGTGAAGAATCGATTGCATTCATGCCTCTCCAAACTTACGTACACGTTGTCAATGCGAGTTAAGAAAAATCATGTGAAAAAGTACTAGAAAGGCTTAGATTTTCAAAACTGGTGTTGAGTGTCACATAGGATAATGCGATATTGATAAGTTTTTTGCATACGTTCTATTCACTTTTGTTTTAAGGTAAGGGCTGCTTCACTGGAGCACCTTATATTTTTAGCAAAGCAAAAAGTAGCCCATTTATGTATATGAAAATATGTAAATCGACTATCTCGAAACGGGTTACATTCAATCGGTCTGAAATTTGGTTTGCAGTTTGATTTCTATACCTCAACCTAACAATATTGGACCGAAATTTTATTAGTACCCAGACTGCGTGATTCTAAAAAAATAAAAACCAGTTTTTTGCATTGTAATTTGAGTGGATACTTTAGATCCATACACAGTCCAGAAGGAATGTGGATGTCAAAAAAATAGTAGTTTTCGTATCTGGTGGCGCATGTTGCCAAGAAAAAAACCTGGTTCAAAGGACTCGTTATGCTTTCCCTGGTTGGATGCGTACCAGGTGCCAACCCTGTTTTTTCTACCAAGGGCGCAGTAAACGTCCAAATGTAAAAAAACGCCTAAAGAAGGAAAATAAAACTTTCGGCCATTTACCTATGTATTCACCCAAAGGAAGGTATTTGCATATCTCCATAGTCAAAAAGGTAATATATTACATAGGTTCTAAAAATCAGTTACTAGGGTATATCTTAAAAATACAAAGACTTGGACATTCGGTTATATAGAGAAAGTTAAGGATCTTAAAATAATAAATTTTTTAAATATTTTTATTTGTTTTTTCAGAACCATCTTTATACTTACCAAATAGTAGTGAAAATTAATTTTAATGAAACAATAAAGAGAATAAGTTTAAAAAAAGAGCAGCAGTAGTAGAGATATGTGCGTGATAATCAATGAGCAGGTGAATAAGCCGTAGTCAATTCAAAAGTACCTGATCTTATAAGAGGTATTGATAGAGAGTTAAAGACAGAAAGATAAATCCAAATATTGAGTTAGAATAATTGGCATACAGTGTTAGAACAAAAGTTGGAGTATAGAATTAACAAAATGATAAGTACACAGAATTAGTAATACAGAAGTGCGGAGAGACGTGCGCAATTTTAAAGATTTGGGCATAAGTGCCATAAGAATCAACAATAAGAGCATGCACAGATGCTGAGATACTAAGAGATGAAGATAAAATATTACAGATATATAAAGACAAAGGGAAATAAACTGAGTAACAAGTTGCACGATGATAAAGGTATAAATGAGCCATTTGAACAGCCCCGAAAAATTAATGCTTCAATTTTAGCCAAGATTCCATTTCAAATTTTAATGACACGCAATGCAATCAAAACAGAATAATGGTAAAACTTGATGTTACAATACTTGTAAAAGATAGAAGTATATTGAACTAAAGTTTTAGTTTAAGAAGAGAATCTTTACAAGGAACAGAGATGAAATTTTATGAGCGTAGAAACAGGTGTACGTAGGGGGGCACGAGCAACCCTTATTCGAATAAAACAGACACATTTGATAAATTAAGAAATAAACTACAATATGTAAGTCATGTGGAAACAATTGCTCATATAGAATGTGTACAATACATTTGGGCAATGTGAAACATACATTAACTTCAAAACGTCCAACAGTCATTACCAAGCAATGCAAGTGCCAAGACAACACATATACCTAGGCAAACGGAGCGCAAGCGATATATTTAACACACTGCCCAATAACCACTACATGGTGTAAAAACAAACAAGATCACGGCAAGAAAAAAGTCATGACGAGTTAGTATTAAAAAGCGCAAAGAAATCAAATCATAAAATATATAGCGTTGGCAGATGTGTTTTATTAGGTAGTAAGAAGGAAGCTTTCGTTTAGAGTGTCAAGACGACGCAAAAGAGAAAAACTCACTGGAACAAAAAGATCCATTTTAATGAGCTCTAATACTTTTGTATTGAACACTTTTAGTAGGATTTTAATTTTTTCCTTTAGAGATAAGAAACCATTTTTTTTTTTTTTTTTTTTCGTATCTATTTTTCATTATATAGCATCTGCATCGCATGTCAGAATAACTTTTACAATAAAAAAAGTGTATTTTGGTGTGATCCATAACATATTTGTCTTTGAACGTGAACGTGTAAAATGTATTTGAAAGAAGTTGTTATGAACAAAGTGGTTTTCCTTTTTTAGAAATAAAGTAAAAACGCCAATGGAAAAACACTGGCATACATTTTTCCCTCTAATAAAAATTATCTAAATGTAAACCATCAGCTTTAATATTGAACCCAAAGTTGTATACCTTAAAAATTTGAGCCTATTCAAAGTATAATTATTTGAGCCAGTAGAAAAACTTCATTACATAAATACAGTGTGTGCCCAGATGGGATCAACCTCATACTAGGTTAAAATCTGTTTTACATAAAAAATAGACAATTTTTAAGTGGTTTAACTTTTTACTCTGACGGAAGTATAAGGCACTTCCGTACGATAGTCATATCATATAGTGGTATTGTTTAATAATACAGTATACAAAAAAAAATTTTCGTCAGTTCTCATAAACAAGGGATTGACGAATCAGAGCAATCAGGAAGATAGATCTCGCTATTCTGCGTATATGAGGAAATCGACGAAAAATATCCCGTTTTTGTCCCCCATATTTTAATTAAAAAAATTTTGTTGAGGATCACACCTTCGAGATAGGGCTCATTTAACTTAAAACACCATGTGCTATGAGGAAAAATTTTAAACACAAGATCAAGTAAGTGTGACACCTTTTTTCCGCGATTTACATGTTAATATGATATGTATCTATGTGATAGCTATAGATATAATATTAACATGTGAATCGTGGAAAAAGGGTGTCACCCTTACTTGATCTTGTGTTTAAAATTTTTCCTCATAGCACATGGTGTTTTAAGTTAAATGAGCCCTATCTCGAAGGTGTGCCTCGAAAAAATTTTTTTAATTAAAATATGGGGGACAAAAACGGAATATTTCTTGTGGATTTCCTCATATTTATATACACAATCACATATACTTGTGTCAAAAAATCTTTAAGCATTAGAATAAAAAATATTACATAAATAAGAAAATTTTAGATTAACCAAATAATATTTGGAGCATACATAATTCTCTCTTATTATGACAGTGAAAAATTTTTGAGGTATCCAGTCCCTTTGAAGAGCGAGAAAACGTTACGCCAACAAAGCTCACCTTGTGTACGGGCTTGGCTAGCTGCGTCTATCCGTATGTAGTGGCAATCTGATATCTTATGTATACGCAACCAACTATACTTATCTCCATGATGCAACAATACCAGTATTTTGCTTCATTAAAATAAATGCCGATATTCGCTTGGGTTGCCTACCATGGGCTATTTAGTCGGGTGCCAGTTATTACGGGGTGCAACGAGGCGGAGGCGTAAGGCAGAAATAAATCGACGTTGCAGCTGCGTCTCTGACTGACTTAGATGCCTTTGTTGTTGTCACTCCCCAAATTACGTGGATTCTCCAGTTTACTTTTATTCAAACATCTCGATACGGCAGATTTTTCACCCAAACTTCGGATGTCCGGGCAACCAGCTTATACTCACTACGAACGTACAATATTAGAGAAAAAACGTAGGATGACTGACAATATATACATATATATATATATATATATATATATATATATATATATATAAGTGACGACATCACATATTTGTTAAACATAATATATTTGTAATTACATTTTATGAAATAATACAATGTTAAAGAATACGAGTATGTGCACTGATAAAAAGAATTACGATTCTTTTATATACCATCAAATACCTAATGTCATATATACTCCACTGAGTTAATTGTTAGGAATTGAGTACTTGCTTATACGAGGTGTGATCAGAAAGTAAGGTGACTTTTCATTTTTATAAAAAAATATTTATTTATTCATCCAAAACTATGTTATCCCCTTCAAAATAATCCCCCTCAGATACAATGCACTTGTGCCAACGATTTTCCAGTCGTCAAAACACTTCTGAAATACTATTTTGGGTATTGCTTTGAGTTCCTCCAGCAATGTAGCCTTAATCTCCTCAATTGTGGCAAATCTTCGTCCTTTCATGGGCTTTTTCAATTTTGGGAAGAGGAAAAAGTCGCTGTGGGCCAAGTCTGGTGAATATGGTGGCTGAGGTATGATGGAAGTACTGTTTTTGGCCAAAAAACTACTAACTAATAACGACTTGTGCGCAGGTGCATTATCATGGTGTTTGCGGATACACGTCTCATACCCAAAACATCCGTCAAAATTGATTGGCATGAGCCAAACGATATGTCACGATCATCAGCTATTTCTCTAATCGTGATTTGACGATCTTTTAGCACCATTTCTTTCACTTTCTGAACATTTTTGTCGGTATTTGATGTGCTATGTGCTGGGTTACCCAGAGCGAGGTTCATCATTAACATTTTCTCGGCCCTCTAGGAATAACTTATACCACTTATAAACATTTTTTTCGCTCATAGTTGACTCACTGTAGGCCACTGTCAACATTTCAAGAGTTTTTGAGCACTTAATACCATTTTTCACACAAAAATTAATACAAACTCTTTGCTCCATTATTTTCAACAAAAAGAAATCGCCGAGTACGCAAACACGAGTCTAACCTTTAAGTCTCTCGCATAAAAACAACACACGCTATATAGTCAAAACTATGAACATATGATCGTGACTAGTGTACCAACATAATAAAAAAAAATTTTTTAAGGACGTTCGGTAGTGTTAGCGGGGGGAAACATTTGCGCGGTGAGGGGAAACCAGCGATGAATGAAGATTTGGCAACGTCGTACGGGTCTTCATGTACACGCATCAGGTGTCTCTGCACACTCTACACTGTCTGCTCGTCTGCTGCGTGCTGCGTCGATTACGACAGCGTTCGTGTATCAATGTTTTTGTGATAAAGCTGTAAGTATTTGTTACTGATTTATTATAAAAGTGTAGTGAAAATGAATAAATGAGTAATTAGAAAGACTTGTAATAAATGGGCAAAGCCCTTTAATCAAAAGAGCTACCAGTGTAAATAAAATACTTGAATTTTTAAATGACTTGACATGTCTCATACAGCATGGGATGTCAGATAAGTAGGATGATTTCTAAGATGAGTGATTCAAACTATGAGCATGTGATTTTGTAATGTGCAAAAAAATTGTATCTTAAGAAGAAATAATAAATTTGAAATTAAAAAAAAAAATAAATAGCGTGTTATTAACATTTATTGTTTTTTATGGGAAGGGGTGGGCGTTCTGTACATACACTCACGCACACACGTAAGCTTGTATTTTATGCGTGAATGCATAAATATCTACAATAATATTGAGATATTTACTGATCAACATCCTGGAACATTTTGAATTTCCCGCCACTTGCGACGTTGCCGTTGCGTTTCGGTCGAGCTTTTATTTAATTTTTTATTTATAAACGAATCAGACGATCGTCGCAAAACTTGGTATGCATCAAATTAATAACATTATCTGTAACATATAAAAAAATTGGCCAAATTCACTGGCCCAATTTGCTTAAAACTGTGATTCAGTCAGTTCTCCCATAAGCGACAGTGTTAAAATGACTTAACTTTGAAATTCAATATCTCGAAAACGAAACAGAGGAACCTCTTTAAATTTTGACTGGTTTATTGTAACAACAATAAAAACGTCTGGTCAAAATTTCAGAAAAATTCGTTGGAAAATTCAATCACTACCGAACGTCCTTAACTTAGGGTGCCTGTATATGGAAGACCTGCTGTTTGGCAACTACCCATCAAAGCTCTCTGGTCTCATGAGAGTGAGAGAGAGAGGTCATCACGTGACCACATTTAACCTCTCTCTCACTCTCATGAGACCAGAGAACTTTGACGGGAAGTTGCCAAACAGCAGGTCTTCCACGTACAGGCACCCTTAGAGTGTAAAGAGCGCGCACGATTCAAAAAGTCACCTTATTTTTTTATCAAACCTCGTAGTTTAAACTCATATACCTATTAATGAACATTTAATGACGTTTCTTTTGATGCAAGAAATCCTTTCTATCAGTATTATATTATGTGTATACCCTAATAGCATTAACTCAAACGATGTACAACGTGTCAGTGTAAACTTTAGAAATAGTAGGGTAGACCGGGGAATGACAAGCTTATACTAGGTAACTCTAGCACCTCAGTTTCTCCCGAATGATAAAATATTTTCAATTCAAACCTTGTAAATAAAAATTCTTACTGCGATTACCTTTTTCCTCTCCAAGTAAAACACTAAACAATGCAGCGTAAGTTTAATGAAAAACATGTAAAATTTTATCTCATAGAGTGCCTGCTCTTGCATTTTTAATCGCATACACTCGATACAAACGAACCTGTTTTAAACTATCTAATGATGTCTATTTTGTAGATTAAACCTTGAGCTTCAACATGCTTTTTTTTAATTTTCTCTAGGAGGCATGGAAAAAAAGTTATTTAAAAAATAATAACGTGGTCTATATGGGGAATGACTAGCACCTTAGGGTGGGGCGCTACTAGCATGTGAATTCTCTATATCATCGGTAAGCTCCGACCGTAAACAGATTTCTTAACCTTATCCAGACATGTAAACATTGTGATATACAGTGATACACCGTGATACACAAGATGATTTAGTTTTTAAGATGTTTATTCTTTAAGCAAATTTTACAAATGGTGCGTCACTATAAAAAAAAATAACCGAGGAAACTGGGATGAGAACCAAATGCCAATCAAAAATCAAAACTATAATTCCAAAATTACAACTTCAATGTAATTTAAAATATTTGTAATATGTATACATGCTCTAGTCATTTTTTCATTTTAATTTTATGTGTACTCAATAAAAAAAAAAACTTCTTTTTCATAATTCATTTTACGAGTTACCCTAACAAATCATCGTGATTTATCAGACTAGTGGTACCCCACCCCCTGTTAGAAGTACCTCACTTTGGGGCACTACTAGCATTTTTCAGAGGTTTGGTTTGTGCCGTTCTTAAACAAAAAGTTTTATTTTTTTTATAAAATTTGCTTGTGTTGTGATAACTATATTCTCTTTTCTTTAAAAATCGATTTTTTCGGTTAATGTTACTTTAAAATTAAAGCTGTAATTAGCTGTTCAAGAAAAGGTGTTCGTCATTCCTCGGTCTCCTCTATACACATTTATTTTGCGATTTTTAGTGTATCTTCATAGAGTTTTTGTTGCATTTAAATATTTCTCTTTCAGTGCATTTCAAATTTTTTGAATGTAAAATCAAATCAATATAAAAATATATCGTTAGAGTAAAAAGTTGAAATTCCAATCAATGTCGTTCAAACCAAAAATTTTACGTTCACGAGCAACGTTAGTGTGTGTGCTTGTAATAAAGAAAAACGGAGTTCATGGCGTTATGCAACGAAGACATTTTTGTTTGTTTTTTACTACCCAATTTTGACTAGGATAAAAATATTCAAAATGCCAAGTGATATTAATCATTCGTTTGCAATTTGGACATCTTTCCTGATAAACACTCGATGCATCAACGACCACTGACATTATTTCCAAAAGTTTCGAAATTACGCTGATGGGACCGTTTTTGCTTTGGCTCAAAACTTTCGGCTCATTACACTTCAAATAAAACATTCTCATTAGAGCGCGAAGTGCAAAACAGTACGCGCGGACACTGCGTTTGTTCCCCAACTCACGAAACGCAATTTAACTTCTTCAATCCCACATCAAACACCACACCCTCCGCGAATCATCGGCACAAGACAATCCTGAACCCTCTCCCCGGCAATAAAACGGACGAGCTCGAGTGGTGCCAAAAAGCCACGAGGAAACTTCTCGCTCGGAGGAGAACGACTTTTCCGACACCCCCCTCCACGCAACAATACAAAATAATGAGGAAACTGCAATGATTAGAGCAAAACAACAGGGGTACCGGTGTATACCATTCGACAGAAATACCTCCAAGTCCAAACTATCCCGTACGGGGCTCGGGCATGGTATGAAGAGAGAGGCTTGCCAGGAGAAGGAGAAAATCGAATTTCGGTGAGTAAAGTTGCCCCCGGCATCGGAAAACCACGATACTGCCTCCACTGCACTTAGCACCGAGTTATACAAGTCGCTGGTGTACACACAAGAGTTGGCGTCCTTGAGGTAGACGAGGAGCTCGAAATCTATATTCCCCCCGGCTTGGCTCATCGCGACATTCTGGCAATTGCGGCTACTGGTCCGAGATCCGTTTATTCATTATCCTGCGGGACGGCTTTTCCCAAAGTTTCTGGAAGAGGAGGCCTCGCGCGCCTCTATAACCACGACCACTGGAGAGAGAGAGAGAGAGTAGTAAAGGCTTTGAGGCAAAGTAAGTGTATACAAGGGCCGGAGCTACGGCTAAAGTCGTATCTTCCGTTGGGGGGGTGTGCAGAGGGTAGGGACCGGGAGGAGCGCACCTACTGATCCACATGGATTATCAGGGGATTCGGGGACCCGCTCGAAGGTTGTTCGCTTTGGTGGTTAGTTGGTTTCATGAAATTTTGAGGCTGAGTTTCCTTCGAAGCTTTGTCCAGCGCAAAGACCGGGGGGGGGGATTCTTGGAAGCAGGGATATCACGTGTTATGCACACAGCGGGCTTGACGTGGGATTTTTACGAGGGATTTGGATAGTCGTTGCTGGATCGAGGTTATAGCTAACTTGTGGTAAGTTCAAGGTTTTTGTATCACGTGTAATTTTTAGGGATATTTGGAGGTCTCGTTTTCCAGATTCATTCGAAATCGCGCTTATGTCATATGGTCTTAAATCTATTGATTCTGCATTTGTTTCACCATTTTTCTCGCCAAATTGTTCGTTGCGTTGTTGCGTTATTATTTCATTTGTAGATGTAATAACTGAAGGCACCTAGGGGATAGTATAATATACCATCGCTATTCAATGGTCCGCCTCTACATCGCTACTGTATGTTTCTCCCGCAAAATATATCGTAACTTAGTTCATGGAAGTTGGGGGATGTTTGAACGGGGAGAAAGATTAATTAGACTCGCTCGCCGTCGAAGAGCCGATAGTTGGATGGTTGTTTATGGATCGGACCAACGTTAATTAGGAATTGCGAGTTTATTTGCTTTTAACTGCAATGCATTGTGATCGAGGTTTTATTTCCGGAACTCAACAATGTTCCTCCCACGTTATTGTAAACAAATGCGTCAACAGTTAGTTGTGGAGTAGTAACACTGTAAATCCAAGCATGGTAAAATTACACGTTTACAGTGTTGTTACAATTTTTTTTTTCTTATAAAATAAATCGTGGTGACGTGGATAATAATTTTAAGGACAACCAAGGCTATGGTGCACCAAGTGGTTGACCAGTTCATTATATTGGATACTTTAGAACAAGAAAAACCAATGTAGAAAAGCTGTAGAGTGAAAAAACTAGGCTATCACAGATTTAATACGCTTACAAGTGTGTAAGATTTGTGATAGAAATATTTTACTCTCGACATCTCAGTTATGTCAATCATTGAAAAAAACAATACTTTAGTTCAATAGAATAGGTGAAATAGCTTACGAAGCATCCATTAGATTTTCCGTAATGCCTTTTATGAAAACGGGAATTTTGATTACACGCTGTAAACGTGTACTTTAACTCACTTAAATTTCACAGTGTAGTCACCTCTAACTAATGTCATGATTTTCCAAGGTTTGTCAGGCTCCGACCTACCGAGATGAAAATTTTTTCGCTACATCTTGATTTTCGTAGTGCTCGCAACTTTCAAGTTTCGAAAACCCTCTCCAATCACCACAACGCGAGAAGAGTACCCCAACACCAAATTCACGTTCGATAGTCAAACATCCTGATCCAGAGAAAAAAAAAACATCTCAATAAGAAAAGCCTTGCATTAATTAGATGGACTCGACAAACGGATAGCTCCATCCGGATAAGCTCATTGATCCTCCTTTCGCCAGCCAAATGGAGCACGCATTACTCAATCCTTCAGCTGCAAAAGGGAGCAGAGAGACCCAGTCCCGATCGAAGCAGCCGAGAAGGTATTCTCGTGTCGAGTCTCACGCGAGAGCCAGGACGGAAATAACTTTTGTCGCGCGTAGGTATACACAATGACGAAGAGGAAGGAAAAGAAGAGGCGCGCGCTTGTACTACAACCGAGCAACGAGGCCTCGCGCTCGCTGATGCAGTCTCAAAGCGCACCAAGAGGAAAAGAAAATAGGTGTTGCCTCGTGAGCCCCAGGCTAGGCATGATTGATCGCCCTCGAGGCCGGAGAGGGTGTTGCGTCGCTGACGATGTATAGTATCACTCGGGAGAGCATCAATCCCTTGCGTGTTGTCCCAATCACGCCGCACGGGGCGTATACGCATGCACACACGGAGAGCACGTAGGGACAAGCTGATGACGAGATTCGAGTTTTCCTTTAGCCCCGCTCCCCAAAATCAACCCAACGATCGACGCTCCGGTACGAAATTGGCAATATGCACCCCTCTACGCGGCAGGGCTAAGTGTTCATGGTCCATGCACTAGTTCAGCTGGAAGTCGACTCGTTCCCATTTTCGAAAAGTCGATCCATGACACTGTTTTCTACCATCTCCAGCACCAACGTGTTAATTAAATCCTCACTTTTTCCCTCTCTCCATATGCGTCTTTTGTGCTCTTTTGTTGTGTTTTTTCTCTCCCGGTTTTTCTCTGCTACTACTCCCCGCGCTTGGCACGCGGCTGTTTTGGAAGGCTGATTTGTTTGCCAATATGCATGAGGCTGCCGGGAGAATTATCGTGCAAATTGCTCTCCCCTGCTCTTCTGTGCACACACGCGCGGTACGTGTGTGCTCCTCTCTCTGGAAGCTACGGTGGTGAGCTTAGTGTCCTTTTTTTCCACCCGGGACGTTAGCTCAATCTGCGGTCATGTGGAATAGACGATAGAGAGTTGAGGCGAAAGTGGAGAGAAAGAAGACCTTCAGGACCTACCCGATGTATACTTTTGGCTATCAATCTGTCGATTACCAGCTCCAGACTGATTATTTTTTGGGACTGGATGCTCCGAATGCATCGTACGCGCCGATTCATCAATCTCGCGGATGATTATAACTGATCGATGATTACGGAGCTGATAGACCTGATTAATAAAATGATTAATTGGAAGTCAAATTCAGAGAGGGACAGCGACGTGGGTGGGGTAATGGAAAACCGCAGCACAGGCGCCTCATTTCACATGCAGAGGCGGTGGAGGCACCGCGATGAGCTTTACCTCTCTATATCCGCTATTACGCTTAGCCAGCGGGAGAATATACCTGTATATCTGTGTATACCGCGGTGCGACCGACGTCTGATTCGCGCGAGAGTTGTGGAAAAAAAAATCAGGCTGGATTAATTAAACTGTCTAACCAGTGAGCGGCTGCACGTGAGATCCGCTATCAGATATCCATCGTCGAGCTGTTAATAAAACTGGATACTTATAAACAGTCTCCCATTTAAGGTCGAGATAAAACGTGATAACTTGATTCGTACGTACGAAAATCAGTGGAAGGACAGGATAAAGAGCTCACCCATGGATAATGTATGTTTTAAGGTTTGAAAATGGGGAAGAGATCGAGAATTCACTTCGCGTTGTAATAACATTGACACGAAGGGTCGCGGTGAATCATCCAAAAATAGCAAGTATCATTTGGACGGCGGCGCCCCGGCAACTCCGACGCGGGAAAAGTTGAGCTCGTAAAATTTCATTCGCCGTTGCGTTTAAAATGCATCGCGGACCTCGTTCCATTTGCATTTATATTAAACGAGCCGTGCGGCCGCGCGTGTACACCCAAGCAGGAACGATTCTCGAAAAGCTTGCGGCGATGTCCCTTCGAATTCAATCGTGGCTCCTTAATCATACCTTAATGTCGTCCCTCGCTCTTCCCGACCAGAGTAGGCGTTTGATGCTCTCGATCGTCTTCCCTGGCATTTCGTTTGTCGTCTCGTGTTGATGGTGTACGAAGCTTATGCCACAATTGGATCTTCAGTTTCGTTATGTTTCCGTTTGAACTTACCAAGAGTACCATTCAATTAAGGATCAGCAACAAAATTTTTTGTTCCACAGCTTGTAGCGAACGACTAAAGTGTATCCTATTAAGTTCAGGCATTTCAATTTTTCATGCATAAAGCGATATGATGTCCTGATTGGGGTTTGGTTTGCAAACGACTTTGAGTTAGACGTCTATGATAAAATTCTAAGATTCGGTTCAAAAGTTGTACGGGTTTTTAAACCCATAACCTAGTAACCTTTGAGCCTATAATCCCATAACCCTGGATAACTACAGTATTCAACTACAGAACCAAAAGACATAGTTATTTGGGTTAATTAAACAAATTTGAATGAATATAATTAATTTTCTAAATAATGCCCCCCCCCCCCCAAATTATATTTCGGTAAAAATTCTGAGGTTTTAAGATTATAGGGTTAACGGGATTACAATCTTGGAGTTTAAATTTCGTGTGATCACTGAAATTTTAAACATAAAGCGACGGTAACACTGTGGTATTTTTATATAAAGGAACCTACACATTTTACTGCCAATTCTGTTCATTTCATCATAGCAACAGTAATGCTGTCAACCTTACATAACTTTGACATTCATTTTTGGGATAGACCCTAAAAAGCACCGGAAAAATTCCACTTAACAAAAGATACAAAGGTATAGGGTTATGTTGGACAGAGGGAATTACTTGAAGGTATAGACCATCGGGTGTTTGCTGCAACTACTTAACCCACAGAGATACCTAGTATGGATACATTAACGTCACCACTTTTTTTACAATGAATGTTTTCTCATCAATAACATTTCCAAACAGTTCCCTTTACTCATTATAATATTAAAAACAAGCATAATGAACTAGTTTTTAGCAAGACCTGCAATTATTTACATGCGTGACTATAGCTGCAATATCCGTTTCATAGAATATTTTACTGTTGACCTACAGTGCTAAGTAAATGCACGATCTATGTAAGGATTTCACTTCAGATTCCATTTGTCTCGAATAAGAGGTTCACCCATACATTCTAGTTAGCAGCGAAGGTAAAAAGAGCTAATTCCAATCTGTATCGATTATTGTTCAGACATTAAGGATAAAAGAGCATTAGATCCTAGTATTTTGTGATATCTTTGATGTTTTGACACGTAGAATCGTATCCTAGAATATGATTCAAATCCGTGACTCGCATCTAGCAAATTTTTTTGTTCCAAGTGAAAAGACCTCACTTAGGATACTCATATCTTAGGATTCAATATCACACATAAGCTCAATCAACGGTATTCATGATTAAAAAAAAAAAACTGCCAGCCGTCTCCTCGCGTTGACTCACTAGTACGAAAATTGAATCCATCACGAGAGGTAACACCATCCAAAAAGAAATGGGGAGACATTAAGCTTTTCTCGAGAATTACACGCATATGTGCGACTTTGGTGATCCAAATACAAACACTCGCTCTCGTGCTCACACTTTGGAGCACATGACGCGTACGAAGAAGAAAAAGAGGGAAGTGGAGGAAAACATGGAAGCAGACGACAGAGATAAAGGGTCGAAAACGCGCGTTCGTTTCTACAAGCAGACGCTGCTAATCCGCCGATGAATCATATAGGAGCTGCGAGATTTTCAACTGGAAGAAAGAGCACGAGTATGTCTTCGCTATCCTCCCCCCTCCTTTTGCTCTGTTTTTCACCTGATTAATTAGCCGCAGTGGTGTGGTGCCGGGAAAAGGTGCTTGCCCATTTACAGAAACACGACAGCAACGAAAGGGGAGCAGGGGTTATTAATTGTGCTTTAATTTGCCGAGGTGTGTTCAGCACCGACAATGGAATGAAGAACCGTGAAAAAAAAGGAACGGAAGAAGCTAGAAGTATTTTTAGAGGAGGAACGTACACTCGGTGGGAGAAAATAAGCATCGGAGCTGAACAGCTATGCGTTCTACCTATCCAATCCAGACACGTTGTTTGGCAGGGCTGTATTAAAGCACTAAATCCCTTTAGGTGTAAAAGTACTAGTGACGATGCTTTTATTCCTTTTCATTTTTATTTTTTAGTTCTTCGCCCAATTTGTCGACAATACAAGTACGTCAGGGGAGAGAGTCGATCTCACTATTAATATTGATCCTTGCTGATATATTTGAACTCGCAGGATAGGGAAGCATGTATATGCAACGCAAACATGTACATGCAGAGATCTCGGGGCGCGTTGAACAAACAAAAAGATCGACGTTGACATTTGTCTCGTATTTGCAAGATGAGAGGGATGAGGCAATAATGTAGTACCTATGTCAACGTATTTTGTACACACGGTATCTGCACAACACGATGAAACTGTTTTTGTACGTCACACGTATAGGCACATGCTTAGCGTAGAAGGTAACTTTGAGAGTTCATTAAACATTGTTTCTATACGAGTTTTTGTACGGGGTGCGCATCTCATCACTTTATGTGCAGAGGTATTGGGTTACCCAAGCGCTCTTTTTTTTTTTTTTTTTTTTTGTTTTCCCGTCAAAACACAAGACCTCGAGGAAATCAAACGTCGGACTCGCGTGTGTGTAATTGCTTTGGGGCGGATTACAATGTAAAACGTCGCTCAAAGTGCCAGCTAGGCTGAATGACAGCTGTGTTTCTGATTTTCGTTCATTTATTTATAAATACATTTTGTGGAGTTTTTTCCTTCAAGCTCCCGCAACGTGTAATTTTCATACGATGCGCGCTTTTGTTGGATTTTTAGATAGGAATTTAGGAATTTCAAAAAAAAAAAAAACATGATTCCGTTCGCTCGATGCGATCTCCGTGCGTGCGATGGTAGTTAACGCGTTTGCATACCGACACTACCTATATATGCATCAAACAAAGTTCGTGGATTCCATCGACCGTTATCCGTGCGCTCCAATTTTTTCAACCCATTCAAAAATTCCCGACAAACGAACTGAGCCACTTGCAGAGGGTTAAAAAAACACACTCACCCGAACCGTACATAGAGAGAAAGAGAACAGTACTCGAATTCTCAACGTGACGGTTAAAAAATAATCAATATGATCACGACTCGTTGTTTATCAAGATATAATAACTCAACGTTGCTTCCAAAATTGTTTTAACAGATCAAGTATCAAAAAAGGTAAAACAAAAATGAAGCAGTGACTAAAATGTACATACTCTGTGATCAATATACATCTATGAGACCCGGGAAGGTTATTTTAAGATTAGCGCTATTTACTGAGTATATTTGCATTTAAAAGTAGATATATATGTTTGGCATTTAATTTACATGCTTTAAAATCGAATCAAAATAACACTCATAACAGTTCGTATAAGACAACTCCACCAATCCAAAAACCTTTAACAAGTGAAGCTTCTATAGACAAAAAGTTGTGCAACATCACTGCAAGATGCAATTTTCGAACCATTCCCATAATCATACAAAAAGCTAGTAATACAGTGAAAAACTGGAAAAGATAAATTTAACAGGCGCAGCCTATCAAAATTCGTGCTAGAGCTGCTTATCTACATTTTATTTTGGGTAATCTAAACGCGCTTTAAAAGATAGAATTAATGATTACAAAAAAGGTTTTAACAAAAATCGGTTGTTTCCGTACCTAAACAATAATTTGGTCATAAATTTCATTTCGAGAATATATAGTGTGTTAAACATAGAAAAGGATTGGTATGAACGTAATATTTTTGAAATGATATACGTCAATGTAAATCCTAATACATTAAATTTCAAAGGGGACGTTACAAGATTGAGCAAAATTTATGACATAGTACTAAAGCGTATTGATGTTAAAATGTAAAACTTACATGTACATATGTATTTTAAAACCGTTTGTATGAGACTAGATTTATTTGGGCTCTTAAAGTCACTGGCTTTGATAACAGCGACAGTAACAACATGAGTCGCAGTTACTAGCAGCTGAGCAAAAGTCGATAGTCTCATCCAGAAGGCATAAAATTTTGTTTATTTGTAATACTCCTTAGACATATATATTTTAACTGACGACCGTGTATTTGATTGTTTTTTTCTTTTCTTTTTTTTGTTGTACATAGTGTACAATAAAGCATCCTGACAAAGTCGACAAACCGTGCCGACGAAACGTTGATTTTTCAATCATCAATATTGTGCTATATTTATTTACCATACCTTAGTCTCCACAAAAGATTAATTTTACCGTATTCCGTTAAATTTTTGTAGGGTCCGATAATCTTTTTACTACGGTGACATCTAAGTAGTACTGGACCAAGACATAGGGAAATTACGTAGAAACATACTTTTTTTTAAACCATAAACTGGAAAAAATCTGAAATGATTTTAATTACTTTCTACCATTTGGATTTAGAATGAACATAAATTTTTTCATCTTCAAGGTTATGCACAACTAGGTGTAGTTTCCAAAAATGCCAAGTACTGAGACTTTAGCCTCGTAATATCCTCGTAATTTTCCAGATCTATAAAATATTCGAACTTGTTCTTTACCTTCCTAATTCATCTTCCTCAATAGTGACTGAGATTTAGCTATAGTTTGGCTCCGTCTGTTGCTTCTCGCCACGCAGCTTTTACATGTTGCACTTTTTGCGTCACTCTTGCAACCTATCGATCATTAAGGGTTTGTTTTTTCCCAGTTTGACCGTTGCTACAGTTTATGTACCCCTCCCCCCTTCAACCATGCTTTTTTCAACACGAGTAAAACAATTGTACTTGTTCTTGGTATTTTTTTTTTATTTTACATTTTCTCGTAAGCTTCACATACATACACCTCTAAAAACACCTCCCTGGCATTGTATAGAATATCGATCGACACAAAACAGCCCGACACCCCACGAGCTAACTCCGACTTGTTTTTTTGTATTTTCGTTAAAAATTAACCGAGTCCTTTCATCCCCGACAAACATGACAGCGAAGCGCGAGGCTTTTCCTAAACTGCGCCGTAAAATAAATACCCGCTCGTCAGCGGCAATTATCCACACGCGTGTATACTAGTATATTCCCCGTCCGTGACTCCGTGGCCGCGCGTTATATACTACACACCTTCTCCGGTGCCGAGGCTTTCATCGCCCCTCCGCGCCCACGTGTACTGGCGCGTACGTCAAAACATTTTTGATGAACGGCTTCGCTCGTGCAGGCAGTATTAATTTAAACGCTACGCATCGCGATTTGAAAAGGTGCAGCGGGAGGATGCGGGCGGGCTGGTGTATGGATGCGCGTGGCCGGGCGTCGCGACGTTCTTAATAACGCTTTAAATTATTTGAATCACCGAGTGAGCGTGTGGGTGGGTACGTGAATGAAGGGGGCTGCGCTTCGGGAATTCCATATTTACACTTTGGGCGGCTTACATGTGCTTTGCGAAAACGGGTCACGTGCGCGACCGACGTAAAAAGATTCCCGGGAGGGTGGTTTGGTTGCGTAGTGCATGGTACTTTAGGTGGTGTACTGAAAACTTTACGAAGCGAATGTTTTTTTGGGGCTTCGGAGCCTAGGTGTATTCAAACGGGATTTTCGGTGGTTCTGTCTTATCCACTTGTGGGCTGGTTTACGATCAGGTAATTGTGCACTTGTCTCTCTTCCTTCCACGGGAGTTTCGTCTTGTCCTTTATGTAAACAGGTACTTGGTTTTTGGCAATTTTTCGCTCCAGCTCTTTGGTTTTTTTTTATCGGGTGACGTCTTCGTTGATTCCGTTTCAGCCATGCAACGGGTTAATTTTACCAAATGAAAATATGCACCGAAGATTTTTTTTAATTGACAGCGGTATCAAATAGATTTAGCACCCTTGTATTTTAAATTATAATTTATTGTCTCAGTTTTGATCTACAAGTGTCATACTTACCATAAAAATCTAACCAGATGGAGGAGAAAGATGCTGGCTGATTTTATTTTCATAAACATCATGATTTATGTATCAAAACTATGTTGAGCTACGGTTCCGAATTTTCGTTACGTTGTCTATAACTGGCGTTCGTTTCATATGCATAAGGTGCATCAAATTAATAAGTATTTAATCTACAATTAACTGATCAATTATTAGTGTGGTGAAACTAGATTTATCTCAAGTACGCTAAACAAACCTCTTATCTCAGTCATCAGTAAACGTATTAAAAAAAAAAAAAC
The DNA here is from genome assembly GCF_036245765.1 of Copidosoma floridanum. Lineage (NCBI taxonomy): Eukaryota > Metazoa > Arthropoda > Insecta > Hymenoptera > Encyrtidae > Copidosoma > Copidosoma floridanum. Next base: position 1,689,404 of record NW_028321897.1, on the reverse strand, counting down.
AGACAAAAAAGTTACAAAAATTTTCTGCTTGAATTCAAGTATAACGCAAAAAAATGCATTAGGGAGATTTTTTTATGAAACTGTAGCCTCATTATTTATTTACTGAACATGATTAATTAAAAAACTAACAGAATAAAGCTTATGCAATTCTAAACACATTGTTATAATAGCAGCCCCCCGTCTCGGCTTCACCCGAGACTTACTAAATGGAACACCGTAGTGTGTTGACATGTAATGTGAAACGTCTTCAGTTAGAAATTTTACATTTATTCCTGGCACTTCTCAGAACAAAAATCTTCTTATTGAAAGTATAGTTGTTAGTAATTCATACAGTTTATTTGGTCAAATAATAAGCTGTAAAAATTAAATTATTATTATTATGCTGAAAAGTACCGTGCGTTCCTTATGCCATTAAATAATAGTTGGCCATAAAAACCGGTTGATTTACAGTTTCTCCCGTACAAAATTACGAAAAGGGCTATTTTTTAAAGCTGTTAAGATTTTAAACTCCCAAAAAATATATAGTAAAAAAAATTTTTTTCTCTTATTTCACAACTTTATTACCAAAGCAACCATGTCCTGGAGCTTAAATTCTACATTTTTTATTGCCACAAAAACACTAATACATTTTCTACTTATTTAAAAATTTGAATTCAGATCTTTCAAGATTTAAGAGATCACTGTTAGGGTAAAATGAAAAGCTGATCTCTCACGTAATGGATACTTCACTTGGCGATTTTGGCTGTTCCAATCTTGATAAATTTTCTGCGTCAGTTTCTTGACGCCTAAAATTGTATTCATTAGATGCATTTGAAGTTTTCTTTCCAATATACCCTTTTGCGACTATTGGCATCCTTAAGACGTTTGTGACCCCTGAAGGCTGTTTTCTGTCAACTTTGTTAAGTTCTAATATATTTGTTGGCAAGGTAGTTCGACGTCCGATGGCCCTAAAAAAACGGTGAGTTTTTTAAGTAAACTCTTTCTTGACTCCAGTTAACAGCAATTGTGACTGCCTGGATACCTCTGGGTGATCTTCTCTGGCCTGCTGTTGAAGCCCCAGACTGATCGAGAGAAAAATGACAAAGTTTTAAACTTTGGAGCCAATTGTCGTGCTCTTTCCTAACGTCTCCTGATGTAACGTCGAAGACGTTGGTGTCTAAAGCACCTTTTTTTGCAGACTCAGTTGTTTTGATGATCTAAGAGATTAGTAGAGATTGGTTCGTGATGCTTGCCCGTTGGAGACTCCCGTTGGCTCAAATTTTTTTTCCCTTCATAGCTGTTAGGTTCGCCCAGCGCAGACCTTGGAGAGGATCGGTGATTTCTAGTTAAATGCTTAGAGTCGAGAGAGTAATATAGGGTCGTTGGTCACCGGGGCTCCCAGCCTTGCGACGAAAAACTCTGCTCGTGACGTCTACCAGTTAATGACTGACTTGGTTTAATAGTGGCCGGCTTTACATAGTCTTTTATAGTTGACGAATCGTCTCCAGAAATTGCAGTAAAAATGTATTTGTTAGCAAGATAATCTAAACTTAGGTGGCCCTTAAAAAGACCGATGAGATTAATGGTTATGTAGGGAACGTAAATACTTACATTGGCCCTGAAAAGGGCCAGTGGTAAAATTTCCAGTCATTCCTTATTATTATTCTTGATGATGGAGAGCCAGCTGTGGGTAGCTTGACTTTTACCCTCGGAGTCTCTGATGTGGACGGAGACCGTACATGAGGGAGGTACGCCACTGATCAAAAAATATCTCGTCTTCGGGTCGTTCCCCGGATCACCAACCGCTTATCGTTAGTCAGGGAAATGTGGGGATGCAGTTGGGGACACGACCACTGAGAAGGAAGCCGTTATGGTAGCGCATGCCCCTCAGGGCTGTCTTCCCTGGCTTACATTTTGGAGTATTAAATTCTCTGACGGCACCAGGCCAGATAGTGGTACAGCCATATAACTCTGAAGGGTTGGAGCAGGATATGTTCTGGCTAGACACGTCTCCTGGTACTCCACCGGAGACGTCATCGATTGGAATAAATTTTTTATTGGTTTCACTCGTCAATCCAGTAGGTTCAAGGTGATAGTAGACCTAGATCACTTGCCTATTAGAGAAGAGCGTCGTTGGTAACTGGGTCACCAGCTGCACGACAATCATCTACATTCTCGATACAGTTCGATGAACTGCTGGTAGACAAAAGCAGAAATTTTCTGCGATGCTCCGGCGTATTCTAACCATACTTATTCAATTCTGTTGCAGGTAGCTTCGATTTTATGTCGACGCCACCTAGTGGATACTACCGAACTAAAGTGAAAAGCTGGCGTATTTTTGCAAAACTTTGAGATTATCTATTGCTATTGTTATGAAATTTTTCAAGATAAAAACCATACTAAAACCATCTAGGAAGTGTCAAGAATCGGTATGCAAAATTTCAGCAAAATCGGTTCAGTAGTTTTCGCAGCGATTACAACGGTTTTAGCGACTTTGCTTGATATATTAGAGCTCCATATGTTGAAAGCACACGCAAGCATTATCTGCTGGTATTTCAAGATTAAATGCAAATTTTACATAATTATTCCCTACAAACTTTTGTATTGCATGTCATGATCTAAAATTTTGAATGAGTACTCAATTTTATCGAATAAACAATGTTTTAGTAAGACCTATTTTTTTCTATCAGTACTTGTGTAAGCACATTCGCATGAGATCATTTTGACAACCCAAGGCTGGAGAACCCAGATGCAGACAAGTTAAGGGGGCTCCTTCACGAAAGTCCCCAAACAGAGATATATTATTTCTTGTAAATAAAAGTCTACTGAATTTAATAGTGGTCTAAATTATATTTCGAATGGGTCAAAATTTTGAGAAATCCGAGCTCAAAGTTGTAACTATTAGCACGTGTTCCTATGGGACAGCGTGAAAAACAATTTGTTTTCGTTTATAATAAACCTAAATTAAATGTCCCAGCAGACTGAATATATACGTTTTGTAGATGAAGTCTTCCTCTGTAAAATGCTGTATTAAAAATTGTGGATAAAGGACCATTTTAGCGAGATATTTGTGATAGAAATAAATAAATAGTGTCCGGGAGGTCAGGAGGTCACGTGGGTAGCAGACGTACTTGTTCACGACATATATATACCATATACCTATATTTTACATCGCTATACTACACCAAAACAGGTGGTCTGGTCTGGTGGTGTACCCTCGTATGCACTAGACTGGTCAAAACAATAATTAATTTTTCGTACAAAGTTAAACTACACACATAAATATCATTTTTCCCACTTCATACGTTATTAAAAATATCATAATGATTTTCAGACACACTTGTTTATTGAAAAACAAAACTTTATTTTTTGTTTGTCTTTGACCTCAGCAGTAGTCGTAGGAGCCCCCTTAAGAAGCTAATTGCCACGCACAAAAGTAGGGGTATCTACTGCGAAGAATCTCACGAATCTCAAAGTATAATCCTCCATAGTAGCCCGAGTCTGTCTATGATGTCTGCATTTTCAATGAGTTCTCAACTACATAGCCAATCAACTTGTATCATCGCAGTGGTACCAGCATCATATTGATCAACGAGACAGTGAGGAGGTAATAGCCCTACGAGCTATACCCGTTGCGTTAATTTTCTCTTGAAAGTAAAAAGATGAATTTTTATATAACTTTCCAGAAATTCGGTTTTATAATTGATTAACACCAGATTTTTTAAAAACGCGTCTTTGGTACAGTTTGGCTTTGCTATTATATATTATATGTGGCCATAAAAAATTTATGTCTGTCACTACTGATACATCATTAAATTTGGCCAAGCAAATGGGTATTGTATGCAACACGAAGACTTTCCACGCTTAATTAGATTTTGCCTTCAATCCATTTTTTCACGCGACCCCAGAGAAAATAACTGATTTTTACAAAAATTTATGTGTATAGAGTACATTAATTTTTGACAAAAATCCAAGGTCTTACTTTCTTGCCCTAAAAGAAATACTATACTTCCCAAGATATTATTTTGATTTTATTACTTATGAAATGAATACAATGTCATATACCCATTACATGAAATTATGCATAATATTTTTGCTTTAACTCGTATCGGTGTAACCGCAAAATATAGTAAAAGTTATGAGTTTCTACGAACGGTACCAAACCAAACATGACAGAATATCTGAGAGTATAGTAGCATTTTTCCATCCTTTTATTTGTTTTCGATACTTCAAATCAACAAGAAACCTTTTAATAAGCCTCCGGCACTGTGCTTTTTTTTCAATATAAATAGCTTGCAGTGCAAACAAAAGCTGGCGCGTACCATAAATATTCACCAGAGCATATTTCAGTCGGCAAGCGCACCGTGAAAACCTACAAAACGAAATAGTTGCATGTGTATATGCGGGCATTAATTGTTATTGTTCGTTGGCCGTATTGATTTCTAGATATTTCCCGCACGGGAGATGAAAAAAAAAAAAAAAAAAGAAAGTATACTCTGAACACAAAAAACTAGGGTAAAATAGCACGAGTGACATTTTTTTATCGGGTAATTTGTTGCAAAATGTAACATGGAAGACAACAAATGTCCCAAGTTTCGGATACACTCATTGTATTTTCGACAGGCGAAATGGAAAAAAAAAAAAAGTCATCCAACCTATTCACATCACCGTACGTTGCATTATCGATGCACTTCCACGTAGTAAAGCACATCACGCGCCTTGTCGCATCCCTAAAAAGCCATGTCGCCGTCCTAAAATTCAACGCCACGAAAGGAACCGGAAAAAAAACAAAAACCTTCGGAGCAACGAAAGTCGAGCGATTATTGTGTTTGCATTTTCCAGCGGAGCCTACAAACAAGCGAAGCGCGGGTATAGATACCCCATACTCCAACGTGAATCCGCGTAAAAGGAGAAAGAGGGCGGGATATGATTAAACGAGCCAGCGACCACGTACACCCGTTCCGGCTGACCAGCGAGTCGTTAAAACCATAATACTTGGCCGCCGCCAGCACCACCGGGTCGCCGGTGGGAAAGAAAAAAAAAAGGGGCAACAACGATAAGAGAGAAATTAAACACGATACAAGCACGCTTGGGAATAAAAAATAAAAAAAATCTCGCAGACCCGGAATAACCTAGCCGTAAAAGCGAAGGGACAGCGGCAATGGACGAGGTGGAAGGGAAAAACAACAACCGAGTCGCCCCGGAGCGGTTAGCGGGTGTTATATTATAACCGGTCATCGATCAACTTTGCCTACACAAGTATACGTATATGTATAAGCATGTGCACACATGAACACTTTTTTCGGGGACTACCACGAGAGTATATTGTAGGGGCTTGAATCATTTTATCACTTAGGGGCTGGGCTGGGAGTGTGGCTTCCAAAATTAGTTGGCCAAGAGAGCGAAAGAGGATAAAAAAAGGTCCAGAGACCATTTGGCAGCTCAAGCGGCAACGGCCAAGTAGCGATACAGAGTGTGTGGTGGTCGAGCACCTACCCGTTACCTCGTAACCAACTCATCGACCGACTCGATGTTGGAAAGTATATAATAACATCCCGCACGTCAAACACACGAACGAAGTCTTAACTGCGGTACAGCTGAAGGCCTCGTTGAGTCTTATACTTTTCCATTTTTCAAAAACCGTAAGACCTTCGGTGTTGAAGCGCACGACAAAAGCCAACCTCGATCTCGTTGTTGAATTTCTTGAAAAATAATAATTCCGTTCTCTTTCGTTAAGCCAAGCTCATTTCCTCTTTTTAAATTTTTTTTTTTTTTTTTTTTTTTTATGAGTACGCAGTGCTTATATCAAGAGATAATTTACATGCTTTGAGTTACAAAAATAAACACGTCTTGGGTTCGCCATTGTTAGCGTCTACCTCCTTGTTAAACGGGGTTGTTGTATTTTACTTTGTTTAGTCGAATTCAATAGTTGGCCGAGCACATACAAGATTTAGTACTACTGCGTTTTCGTCTCTTGTTCTTTTGTAATTTTGCAACAGTTTTTTTACACGTTTTTGGACCTCTGTCTTTATGTTTTGGTTTCAGCGATTGCGTCTTTAAGACTTTGTCCCTATGTGTCTATCAACTACAACCTTAAATAAAACATTATAATTTTTTTTTCTTTTCCTAATTGGTTATTGGCATTTGAAGCACGAGAACGATGCTAAAGAAAAAAATGTATGATACAACTGAGTCGTATTTAATGTGCACTCATTTTTTTTCTTTCAAGCAGTGTAGTGAAAATCTGTAGACTACTATTTTTATAATAAAATCTGTAAGGGTAATTTTAGAACCATTTAGGTTTTTTGATCATTTAAAAATTGACTTTTTCTCATACAGTTTTCAGTCAACAGCATGGAATTTTTAACGTCATTCGTGAGCAAAAGGATTATTCATACTCAAAAATGTGTATAAATGAGTCAATGCGGTTCTGAACAGAGTGATATGTTCAAAAATATAACGCGAGATTATTCTTTTGTATACCAATTAGTAGTCATTTAAAAATTTTCAAATATTGGCGTTATGTCAAGCACACTTTCATCGTTATTATGTTGCAGTTCACGCCAGACATTCAACGAATTATGGTAATGTGGCAATATGATGATAATATAATTAACATAATGTTAGTGAAATAGTGAGGCACAGTTCGGTTAACTTTTTAATTTTGACAGTCAAATTAGTTCACCATCAGCCAAAAATAATCATTATTGAATAATTAAAACAATTTTCATGTGTTTTGTTTGGTAAATGTGTCGGTGAAAATTAGTGAAACTCCCTTTATCTGCACAAGTAAAAAAAATGTGAATAAAATTTTTTAGAAATTTTTAGATTTTTCCGAGTTACACTTAAAATTTATTTGATATAAAAGATGATTTTTTTCTTAAGAATATTCATAATATTATTTACAGTTTGGTATCCAATAATACTTTCGACTTTCTTGGGTAGTATTGACATTCTTGTCAATATTATTCAATAACTATTTAATAATTTTATACATGAATATTATTAAATTAAAAAAGTACACTGTGGATCGTACACTCAATCGGAAAGAGGACATAAATATACTACAAGTTCATTCACCTTTGCGGAGAGCTTTGAAGTAAAAGAAGCGTTGTAAAAAACGTTGTAACTTTTGAAGTATGTATAATAACTCCCTTTGTAACACTACATAAATAGCGTCGATCGTACGTGATACCTATAGACACAGTTGTACCTGCACGATGTACACACACCCCTACGTTTTGACTTGAGTGAATTCACACTCGTGTATCTTTTCAGACTCCACCTAGTGGTTAATTTTTAATTTTAAGTAAATTTAATTCGTAGTTAAATTTTAGTTGTTAAAACTTATTGTATTATACGCCTGTGTGTTATTTTCTAGCCAATAAAGTCTCCCAGGGGTAGTATTCCGTAATTTTTCAATCGTGAAAAGGCAGGTGAACCGTAATCCAGCGAATCATCGCTATCTTTAAAAATATCGTGCAGACTTTATTTTGTTCTGTTCTTTCATATGCAATATATACTGTAGATGTTTCTTTCTTGTCTATATCGTCACCTATAAAATATCAATAAGTACATGAACAGCGTAGCCCTTGACTTACTTATTTATGTTACCTCCTTCTCTCGCTGTTCTTGGATGCTTTGTTTTGAACATGGTATACACTATTGCTAACGATGCATATTGCAAATTCGAACTTATTTTGAGTAGTTATGTCTTTGACGTCAGAGCCATGTATAAAACACCCTAATACATATCTAAAATATGTTAGTAAAGAAACAAACCAGAGCAACAGCAAAGAACCTATGAAGTACAGTTTACTTAATGGATTACTCTGCCATTAGTTTAATGGATTACAGTAATGCGAGTGAGTATTTAATAGCATTCGCGAAAGTCAATATAAATTATAATTAATCAACGTACTCCTAATCCTCGTTAAGCTTTTTATTAATTTGCAACCATAATAAAATTATGAATTTTTGAAAAATACTCTATTTGTTGAATACCACTTATAATTGCCTTTGTTAAAATTAAATTGCAACTTCTGGGCATATACTTTAAATACATAATTTTACAGCTTTTCATTCTTAGAAAGTGATTAATATAAATACACCTTAAAATTAAGTATCATATGGTCAATTGTGATATTGTAAATTTTGTTCTTTGATGTAAAGCAGCCTAATTCATTGAAAAATATCAAGACCTAGTTTTTAAGTTTATAACAATTCATTCTTTATTTGTAAAGTTGGACTCAGCTTTGATATAAAAAAAGTACATTTTTTACACTTGCATTGACTTGTACGAAATTTTTTTTTTTCCAAAATTTCCATTGACAACACTTTGTTTTCTCTAGAAATACATGAGATATTGTTAAAAACCAACTATTAAATTGATAAAATCATTCTACACATTCATATTTAAAGCACGACTAATAAATAAGACAAAAAAAAAAAATTGATTCGTACAACAAAATATCGCACTTAAAAATAATCTGCCAGTTTTTTCTTAATACTTCGGCAGATGTTAATTCTAGGAAAATTAGCTGCTACAATAGTAATTTTTATCACCAGTACGCATCTCCTCCAAGGCGGTCACGGATCCCAAGGGGCTTTTGTGATCGCCCTATTTGGATTAGAGGCGCATTAGATGCAAACGCTATTTTCTACCAAGGGTGCACGAGGAGATTTTTGATTTTTTAAGCGTTCGAATGACAATTTAGAGGAAAAATTACTATTCCACCAAGTATCATTTTTCAAGCTCTACGACTTGTGTCTTCAAACGTTAAGCATTTATCGTTATTTCGTTATTTTTATACTTTATAGGAAAATATATTCATCTCTTGTTTGTTGTCATTTTTTTTACCGTTATGAACAAGACACCAATTTTTCATATATTTTTAGTCGTGTGTGCGCTTATACTTTTTTTTATTGTTGAGATAAGTAGTCAACCAAAAAGTGTCATTTCAAACTATAACGTCTAAAATTTCATGTTAGAATGTACTTTGTATTTGTTCGTAAAATTACAGCCAAAAAAATGATTTTTTTCTTTAGGATACAGTATAGTATTTTTCTGAATGTAAATTACAATGTTCTAGAAAAAAGGTAGATTATGAATGAAAATTAGTTTTGTTTACTTTATTATGTATAATGCATATATAGTACCTATGCACGGTAATTTTACTATAGTATATGTAATATACATAATATAGTAATTTTACTAAGATATATATGATATATTTCTATGAGGTAAAGTGCACGGTACTCTTACGGAGCAGTCGCGCCCAATAAGGGTGAAAAGAATTTTCAACGCAGTGCACGTTCAAATTGTACTTCGAGAAAATATTCACGAACTAAGTGTAAAAACGAGTTTTCTCAGAACGCTCGTCTCTAAAGTCCTGGAAACTTTAAATTTTACACTCACTTGAAATTACAGGGTGCGCTTTTACGCGTTTATTATTTCACGCGTTATGATTTCAAATATAAATATAAAACGCGTTGGGGAGCGAAAAAATTAACATTCCGACTCTCTCCTTAGCGTACACAAACTTGCTGTTCTAAACTTTTTGCTGTGCTAAGAATCGTCTGCAATTCACAGAGGGAAAAGTGCATAAAAACTCGACGAATAAAAAATAAGTGTAAATAAATCAACAAAAGTCATCCTAATGTTTTCCCATTTTTTATTCAACGGTACATTTGCTGCTGTACATCAAACAGACTTAACAATATTATATCTCGTAAACATTTGAACAATATGCCGTTTTTTTTTTTTTTTTTTTTTTTTTCTTAACATAACACATAATATTATGGTTTCCACATTCTTACTTTTTTTTAACGAACTAGAGCCTCAAAATCATGAATCAAAGGTATACACCAAGAAACTGAAATTCAGTGTTATACAAAGGCAATTAAACGTATGCGTACGTATATTTATAATGAATAATAAAATTAGCATTTCATTAACTATCACGGCTTCATTAAATTAAAAGTAACTTCAAGAAGTTAAAACATGGTTTAAAATACGTTTTTTATCAAGGATGCCAGGGCAACAGAGATGAAACTCTGTTGGTCAATTTTAATTCATATTGATTTACTTGTTCCACTGTAATCCGTTAAGCAAACCGTAGGATATGTAATCCATTAAGTGAATTGTTCTTCTCAAGTTCTTAGCTGTTTCTCTAGTTTGTTTGTTTTTGTTTTCTTTTTCCAATAAGCATTAAGGTGTCTCATGCCGTCAAAGATGTAACTACAGCCAAGGACGCCAAGTGCGACGAAGCTTATGTTTGATGCACTTTTTAATAAAAAAAAAAATTATTAAAATCTATAATATACCATAAAATTAGAATTCTGTGAAAGAGGTTTCTAAATTAAAAATTCAACAGGTACCTTTTTTTAGTTTCTAACAAAACACATGCGTCACATTTTCGCTCCTCCATTTGAATGGTTAAATTTTCAAAAGCTAGCGAAGCAGCTCTACATGCAATACGTAAAAAAAACAGCCCGCAACCGACGACCGATGTGCATCCAGCACATGATAGAGTCGTGAGCTGGTTATTCAAAATTTGGTATTACCCTTCAATTCAGCCCATAACCTATATTTTTTGAAACAAGGATCTGTTCCGAATCGCATTCACTGTTTTATGTAGGTACATATCTGCATTGTCTATTAGAAATTGAATAATCTTCTAGCTTTATGAACTGCAATAAAAATTGAAAGTTCAAAAAAATCGATTTTCAAGCTATCATTTCAAAATTAATCATACGTCATTTTATGAAATTTTGTTCACAATTAGAAATTGTGTGATATTAGAACACGCAGTATTCAAGCTTTTTTCATTTTTAGGCACTGCTACACGAACGCACCTTATATTTTCACCGTAACAAAACTACTAGACTAATTAGAATGCGCAACAAATTTTGATTCTAAAGTGAGTATGGCTTGAATATTTTTGATTATGAGTCCACGTGTAATCAACTCTGTACGTGCGTAATCGAATTTCCAGCCAACCCAAGTAATTTTCATTTGATTAGGTGCAAATTTAATAGACAATTTTGTCTTTGTACTGGTAGGAACATTCAGTTGTGCAATCAGGAAAAATTTTATCAAAGGAAACATATTTTCGTAGCTCTTTCAATTACTTTCAAACTCTGAAAAAAAAAGTTTATTTTGTTGCATCTTTGCAAATTATCGTTTTGCTCACGTGTGTTCCGAGAGAAAATTGTAGATCTAATGGAAATAAAACTTTTGTGTACCTCCAACTTTTTGAAAGTATATCATAAATTGCCAAATTAACAAATACCCCAACTACCGAAAATGACTCAAAATAGTAAAAAATTCAGAATTTCGCTAAAAAAATTTAAAAATAGTCGTTGTATGCATTTCACTCTGAAATGTCAAAAATACAAAAACGGTGAAATTTTTTTTTTTTTTTTCTATAACCGAATGAAATTCCTTGGAGTCTTCGAAAATTAAACTTTTTTGTTCCATGCAATGTCATTCACGTGGTCCTTTCAACAAAAGTCGTTACCAGTTTGTTAAAAAATCTTGGAAGAGCACATAACACTCAAAATGAAAACTACAAACATCAAAGTTGTACGTCTTTAACGTTCGCTTTTCAATTTTTTACAATTTTGATGTTTGATGTAGAAAAGCGTAGCCCTTTTAAATAAATCTTTACTAGTTAAAATAAATGTTAATCGGTAACCTTTTGAAATAAATCTTGCACTTTTATATCCAACATCATTGTTGAAATCAAAGACACTTGCTATTGAATGGGTTATATGCACGTCCGAGTAATGTCCAATGTCATAAAAAATCACAACTTTACTTTACGATCGCAAGAACCTTTTTAAAGTTAGTCTGTACTATTTTCTGGAAATCCCTGTAGCACCTTCAATCTTGATTTGTAAATGCTCATTATTCTACTCTTAGATATACGAGCTCTAAACAACAGGAAAACGTAATAATTGAGGAGTGATTGTATAATTGTAGAATTACCGCATTACTCAAAGTGCGAAGATGTTAGCATACTTTAGTTAACGTTTGATGGTTCGTCTGAACAAGTAAACGTAAAATGCTTTCTCCCGATCACCAAAAAACGAACCCATCGATAGTTAAACATCCGTAAGATTATTAACGAAGAAAAAAAAGCTCCAGATCTCTTGTACTGCTATGGAAACGTGACTCCTGTACGGGGAAGTAATCGACTGATTTTATCGCACCCCTCCAGCGAGAAAACGTTCTCATAAATTCGTAATTTATTGCAAATTCAAAACCGAAATTTGAAAAAATCGACTGGCACCCCCAGAGATGAAAGAAACAAAAACCAAAAAAATAGGCCTTACCGTGTTTCGAGTATCCAGGATAGTGCACATTGTGCAACTGTCCCGGGCAGATGACCGCGTGCTGCTGGCCGGGATGCTCGGCCCCGAGGCCGGACTCCTCTTCGCCGACAACCTCCATCCTCGGAGCTCCGGTCGCGACGACACGGGCTACCCCCTCCCGCTGGACCTCTTATTCAACCACTGCCTCCACCGCTGGCGCGTCGCCCAACACCTTCCCCGAGCTCTTCTACCGCCGCTGCCTTATTACAGCCTCTACTGCCCTTTTATGATAATATATATCCCTCCCACCCCCCTTGACGCTGATGAGAGCACACTGCACTCGAGAGGTGATCGGGCGCTGATTACGCGCGTACCGCCACTGCTGACGCCGCTACTAGAGAGGGTGCGAGGAAGAGCCCGATATGCCCGTGATTGATTATTTAGCCGAGTGATCCAAGCCGGCACACACGAAAGCGGCGCGACACTTGTTTTTTTTTTTTTTTTTTTTTTTTCCTCCACGCACCGCAGGCTACGGTCGGCGAGCCCGTGAAACTTTTACTCGAGACTTTGCACTACTCAGTTTTCAACACTTGCCTCTCTTTCTCTCCCTCCTTCGCGCAGTTTCCTCTTTTTTTCTTTCCGGCGGACCGGCGGCGGAGCGGGAAGAGAGCGCGCGCGAAAACTCGCGCCCGGCGGGGAGGGCGGAGGGTTACCCCCGCGATAGAGCACGGTGTTGCTCCGTACGGCATATGCAGTGGTCGCAAGGTGCTATCCCCCGGGGATGGTACGGCGCGCGCGAGGAGAGAGACGCATCGGGTACGACTGTGCGGGCCAGACTGAGCGGAGCGCGCTCGACCCCCGCGCTCCGGAGCTCCGGCTTCCTCCCCTCGCCGCTCGAGGCGGCGGTGGTGAGGGTGGCGCGATGAGCAATCCACCTTCTACCCCCCCCCCTCTCTTTTCGCGGGTGTACATGACAACGAGGATAATAGCCAAGATAGCGCGTGAGTGCGTTTTGCGTTCGCGGGGCCGGCTTGCTCTCGACCTTTGCCGAGTGAGAGGGTCATAAGCGGGGAGGGGGGGGGGCGATGCATATTGCGGATAGCGCGCGGGTGCCTGTTTACGCTGATATCTCGATGGAGGATGAATTGGCCCGCTCCCGCTGGAATCCGGACCTCCTTCGGGAAAATGGGGATGGGATGTTACTTGCATCGCTGATTTTTGGGGTGCTGGTGGCAGTTTGTATGATTTTTTTTTCACTTGATTTCATTCTATATAGAATGACCGAGTTGGGGTGAATGTGGGTCGTTAGAGTACATCGGAATCGTTGTGGAAAAGCGTTTTTAGCCTTACAGTCTAACTTCGATAAAAAGGTAACGGCAGTACCTTGGAATCGTTTTGAAACAGCTGTTAAGTTGCGTGTTGCAAAGGGGGACCGTATACGTACAATCAAGGGCCGTTTGCACTTGAGTCTATCTGATCGAAATCGAAATCGAACATCGACAATCAAAATTTAACTTTAAAACTAATGCAAAAGAATAGCGTGTGATGATATTTCTACGAGGTCTAAATATACGAAAATTCGGAAATCTGAGATTTGAGCAAAAACAGTGTCTGATTCCGTTAAAGAGCCAGAAGATTTGCAAAATGTTAGGTTCAATATGCAGCTTTTATTGAAGTTTCATTGGTTCAAGATTCTGTTAAAGTACTTGCCGGGATTGTCGCTTTCCTTACGTATTTAGCAGAAACATATACGTGAAGCATCTGAGAAGAATATAATAAAGGAAAAATTGATTTGTTGACATTTGTAAAGGGCATTTCTTCGTATTACGTACAAAAAGCTTATATAAGGTACATTATGTAAATATATATTTATTGACATATAACATATCCAGCATGTATTTATTGACGTATAACATATCATACCACAGTAGGGGACCATTATTTTGTAACTTGTAAAAAAAATTTACACAAACAAAAAGATGATTTTATTTTTAAAGTTTTTTTTCTGTTGTTACACCCGATTTATTTAGATAATTTTATTTTTTGGTGGGCTCAATTGCAACTGTTTTTTTGTCATTCTTATCAGTAGATGGGCTCAAGTGCATAGTGCTCAAAATTAACGTGGTGTCGCAACTCTGGAAGAGGATACCTCAACAATGTCTAGGTAAGAATTTTTTCAGATACATTTTAATGACCATCATTATCATGAATTTCGTCTTGCTCCCATGAATAGTTAATTAACAATGCCGTGTTTCTAAAATGATATACCTGTTGTATACGTGACATTGCGCGGGAGGTACCTGCGATCAGTATTAAACAAAGCTTGCTTCAATATACCTAAAGGTTTTCTCAATATTTATACCTCATTGATAATTTTTTTTACTTAGGAATTCGATTTCGCAGTACTTTTACAACCATTGTTTGGTGTCCTGAGTCTTAACTATTTATGTATTACCACGTAAGGGAATATTAATTTTTTGATAATTGCATGTAATTACGCCCTACTGTTGTGTTACGGATTGCTTGTGACTGAGTGAAACTCGGAGGTACCTCTAGGTAACCTTAATATACACACACCTTGCCCTTTGCGTTTCATGCGCCGGTACACCAGTGGCTACCCGCTTTGCGCCACCTTCCCTTAATTAAGATGGGGTGCAAGTTCCACTAATATATATTTTAGAGCACTAATAACTTAAAACCAGATGTTTTTTGGATTTGATTTTTACAATATACAGAGACTTTTCTTACTTCCTAGTTGTTTATTTATGTCGACAAAGGGATTGAATCGAACATAATTAATCATTTGCTTGTGTTTATGGGGTTTGTACAGTAGAAAACGCTGTTTTTTACGCTTTTCCGTAATTCCCTTTCAAGCTACCTATTCTAAACATGGTTTAAGACTAAATCTACTTTTAAAAATGACGTAATAATTAATTTAATATGTCTAAGTACCGTCAGAATTTAGTGAACGTCTGTAAAATAGAACCAAACGTGAGAAAGTCATTAATTTATTCATTCATGTTTGAAGACTAAGGAATCAGTAAAATATTATGAGAAGAAACAATCCACATTACACTCGGTAAATTTCTGCTTACGTTGGCTTCTAGCAGGAACTCTCTCTCTCTCTCTCTCTCTCTCTCTCTCTTTGCTCTTACTGTTTTCCATTCCACTGACAAAGTGGCCGATTGGTACGACAAACATCACCAGATCCACTAAAAGCTAACCCATATATACATACAGGTCATACTATACTATATGCAGGCATCTTCTGACATCTGACTTTATTCAGAGCAGATGCGGTGACTCTTGAAAATGCATAGAAATCGGTATTGCGTTGTAAGAACGAAATTCTAATCAAAAGACTGCACGTATCGGTTCCACTTGTGTACGTATAAGGTTCGTTAAAGCCACTTTTGGTTCGGTTCTCTTAACAAAATACACCTATATATACATGCAGAACCAGTTCTGTTTGGTTTCCTATATATAGGTATATTTTTTTAAGAGATCCGAACCGAACCAAAAGTGACTTGAACAAATCAAGTGTGTTTGTATACAGAGCGAGTTCGTAAACAATCCAACTGAGTTGACTATGATTGTTGTTTGTCATTAATTTTTCGTTAAGGGAGTGAGCTGTATGTATACTTGAATTATGAATGAAACTTGATTATGCCAAAATGAGAAACAGACATCAAAATGTTATCTCCAGCTCGAGAATCTCGGGAAGCACAACAGTTTCCTCGCAAAAAGCAATTCGATTAAGTAACGTGCTGCCGAAGCCCGCGAGCAGACCCGGCAAAAACTCATCCCCGACATTTTGTGCGACGAAACGGGCGCGAGAGTGAGCTAGAATTTTGCAGAACTAACGAAAAAGCGAGCGCAAAAAGTAAAATCTGATGCATCCGAGACGCAAAGGAGCAGAGGAGAGTTTGAATGCGAGAAAAGGTGCAAATTTTTCTTGTGCTCCTTCATTTACGAAAATGTTCGCATGCTTGTTGAAACTTCTAATTGGCTATTTCACTGGGCAAAAAAAAAACACTTGAATAAAAGTTACTGAAGAAAAGTATTCGTGACTGTGCTCTACGGATAAATAGAGGGTAGGACGCTTTTTGGTAGACCTTCAATATTAAATGTCGAATTTTAATGATAAAGATTCAAGGCATACATCGAAAATTGATTTGAAATTACTAAACTTAACGCAATAAACATTTTAAGTCGAAAGAAAAGCATAAACTGAACGGTTTGATTATATAGTACATTACTGACGCCCACGTGTCTCTAATAAAGCTCGGAGCTCTTAAAAGAGGTCTGAGATGAATAACGCGTGTTTTGGGTTAATGTTCGGTTTCAAGCGAATCTACTATGATGCTGTTTTTTTTGTCCTTCGTTCTAGAACTGTCCTTATAAGTCTTACTCTGACGTGCATGCGCCAGTTTATCCCCAACCCTAAGAAATACGAAGTAAAAAAACCTTTGGAGTAATTAGAGTTGAGAGGCTATGCTATTTATATTATGTGAATCTTATTTTTTTTTGCAATTTAAGTAATCATGCACAATGTGTTCTAATTTAGTGATTCGTACGTTTTTTTTTTTTTTGTTGTTGTTTGTACATAAATAAGATAATGTTGAAAACATTAAGGTTATTGTCAGAGTAGGTGGCTCAGAGATGACGGTAGGCACTCGCGAAGGAAAAAGCACAAAAGATTTAATCTCACAAAGTATTATAATAAACGTATTACAGCAAGGTCAGCTTTAGGCTGATACAGTAAAAGTAATTTAACAGCGGTAACGTGGCGATCAAGAAGAGAGAGTGTATCGGTCGGCTGCCGGAGAAGTAGTGAGTGTCGCCAGACGACCACGAAGAGCTCAAGTGACTGTAGTGCCCGATGTATCCATAAGGCGGCGCAGGTGTGAGCAAGACGGGAACTTTGATTGCTCAAAGCTCACTTTCTTGACACTCCCTCCCTTTGAGTCAATCTAGAATTTCGTCTGAGATCCAATCAACTCTGAAAGTTACATCTGAAGATTGATTTTACTCTGAAGTTATGATTCGGTGGTCTCAATGGAATCATTGTCTTCCTGGTTTGACATATCTGAAATGAATATAAGTAGTTACAATGTGCGATTCGTGTAAATGTAAGTCGATCATTGAATACTTAATATTTTATCTCTGAGGTAATTGTGGCTTTCTGTGGGCAACGGTTTTGTCATTATATCGGCTTCATTCTCTGAAGACGAGATCCACTGAACTTTAACTTTGTCTTGTTGCACACAGAATTTAATAAAATCTCCATGAGTATTTGCCATATGGCTCTTTGAACCCGTAGTTTCTCTCTCTTTTAATTGACTCTGAATTGTCTTTATGTCATCGTCGAAATTTTTCAATCTATGACAACCATCCATTTGAGTGCATTTTATTGCTGATTGATTGTCACACCAAATTGTGACTGGGTATAAAGTTTTTCCTATCATGTTTCTGATCACCTTGTCCAGAGAAATCAATTCTTGACAAGCATCGCTCATAGCTAAATATTCAGCTTGACAAGTAGAGAGAGTTACATACGATTGTTTGTGGCTTCTCCAGTTTATAGTGTCTCCAAAAAGCTTTATAATAAAACCTCCTATTGTTGAAGAATCCTCCAAGTCTCTGAAGCTGGTATCAGTCATGGCATATAGGTTATCTTCTTTTCCTCTGAATATCAAACTCATATCTAAAGTACCTCTGATGTATCTGAACACTCTTTTGACATCTTTCCAATCTTTTTCAGTGGGTTCCAATTGTCTTCTAGATAGGTAATTAACTGCATATGAAATGTCTGGTCTGGTAGCTCCTGCCAGATAGAGAAGACTTCCAATTGCCTCTCGATATGGAGCTTTTGTCCGCTGCGCTACTCCTGCAGTAGTAAGCTCTGAATTTTTAAGTTCTCTATTCTTTACTTGTCTAGTTACCATTGGAATTCTCTGAGGTTTGCTATCAAGCATGTTGAATCTTTCCAAAATTTTCTTCGTGTATTCTGATTGGGAAAGTGTTAAAATTCTTTGACTTCGGTCTCTGGAAATTTTTATACCTAGAAACTGTTTTGGTTCTCCCAAATCTTTCATCTGAAATGTTGTACAGAGTTTAGATTTGATTGCCATTAATGTACTTGCGTCATTTCCAGCTAACAGGATATCATCTACATACAGTACTAGAATAATCATCTGATTATTTTTACGCCAAGTAAAAAGACAAGGTTCGTTTATGTCTTTTTCTAAGCCTAGTTTTAATGCTTCTTCGGTGAAGCGTTTATTCCATCTCTTTGGGCTGATTCGAAGACCGTAAATCGATCTTTTAAGCCGACAGACCTTTTTGCTCTTGAATTCTTCTTCGCACTCTATTCCTTCTGGGATTTCCATAAATATGTCTTCTTCTAGTGTCCCATTTAGGAAAGCGGACTTCACATCCATCTGACAGACGTCTAGGTCGTATTTGTTGACTATAGCTAGTGCTGCTCTGATAACTGCCAGTCTAGATACTGGGGCATAAGTTTCTCTGAGTTCGTACTCCCTCCTGTCTTTAAAACCTCTGATTACTAATCTTGCCTTGTAAGTTGTTTTACCTTCTGAGTCCAGTTTCCTTTTGAATACCCATTTCGAATCTATCGTGTGTACTTTAATACCATTTTTATCCAGGGAGGGTCGATCTATTATTTCCCACACGTTGTTAGATTCCATGGATTTGAGTTCATCAGTGATTGCTTCCAGCCACTTTTCTTTATCAACTGAATTAACCGCTTCTCTGAAGTTGATAGGATCTTGATTTGTTCTGGCTATAAAAGCATGAGTCAGTTCATCCTCTGAGTTTATGTTTTCTAAGTCGGTAATTCTTTTTAATGTGAAATTGATGTCAGGAGACGTATCTTTTTGCGCCAACCTCAAGTGGGACCATGTTGGTCTGTTAATTCTAGCTGTTCTGTCTGGCAGCTTTCTCGTCTTTGGCTCGATCTCTGCTGTCGTCTGATCAGCTTCTCTTTTCTTTGGTCGGCCTCTCCTAGCCTTGCTAGACTCGTGTGCATGATTAGGTTCTAGTATGTCTTCAGAATGTAGAGTTTTGTCATTTTCTGTCTCTGATTGGAAATTCCAGTTTTCCAAGATCTCGGTTTCATTGAGTTTTGTATTTCTTCTGATGTCTTTATATACTATTTTTTCATTAAACTTGACATTTCGAGAAATGAAGAATTTCTTGGTCTCTGGATGCCATAACAGGTACCCTGTTAGGGTAAAACCTACTACTATGGCTTTGAGTGCTCTCTCTGAGAATTTTGTTTTGGTTATTGGGATTTTAGCATATGCTAAACACCCAAAGCGTCTGATTTTGTCTAAACGGGACTTCTGATTCTGATTTATTTTACTTATTGGTGTTTCGGAATTAATACTTGAATGAGGAGTTCTGTTGTATATATGAGTGGCCACTTCAGTAGCCAATGACCACATACTAGCGGGTAGTCCTGAATCGAGCATGAGTGCTCTAATTTTCCATTGAATGGATTTATTGAATCGCTCTGAAGTGCCATTAAGTTCAGGAGTGTGTGGTGGAGAGAATTCCCCCACAATCTTTTCTTTTTCCATAACCTCTGAGAACTTTCCTCCAGTAAATTCTGTTTCATTGTCTGTTCTAATATAACAAACCTTGGCATCTGTACCTAATAAACTTCTGACATGTTTGAGGTACTCTTCCAAACAGTCACCTGCCTGGTTTTTGTTTCTGACGGAGTATGCTTTGGCATATCTAGAATGATCGTCTATAAAGACTATGATAAAACGGTTATCTCCTGGGTACGAGTCTGGTTTTATGGGACCCATTGTATCTACATGTATTCTTTCTAATGGTCTGTTGGCTTTGACTCTAACCTCTGTGAAAGGTAATTTTTCCATTTTGGCTAATTTACATGTTTCACAGTCCATTATTGAATCTGTGAATTTTACTTTTGATAAAATGTCCTCAGATTTTTGTAATTGTTTTAAATATTTTAAAGATGCGTGTCCCAATTTAGTGTGCCACATCAGGCCTTCGTCTGACTTCTTCTGAATGTTAATAATGTTGTTGGAACTTACATCTGATATAATTTTGTCGATTTCATCTGAATTGCTGTTGTCTAAATCAATGTAGATTTTTTTCAGTAGCAGATTGTTTGGTTTTAGTGAAGTGTGATCTTCTGATTGCTCTTCTGAATTATTGAGTTCATCTTTCTTCTCCCTCCCAATCTCAGACTGGGTATTCTCTGGACTGATAGACTCATCCATAGACTCTGAATTTTGACTGTTGAGAATATCCACAATGTCTGTCTGAGATTGTGTCATGAACTCGTCCAGTGAGACTATCTGTGCCGAGAACTGATATTTATTCCAATTTCTAGTTTTTACAGTGGTTTGATTTTCAACTTCTAACTCTATTATCCAGTTCGGTTTCTCATATACGCCTGAGATATATATTTTTCCCGTTTCCTTGTCAAAGATTTCTAGATATTTGTCATCTAAATAGATGCCTAAACCGGCATCGGCAAATTGTCTTAAGGAGATCAAGTTGTTGGAGATGTCCTTCGCAGCTATCACGTTTGTTAATTTAAACTGTTCATTTAAATTTAGTTTAAAAATTAAGTCGCCTTTCCCATCAATAATGATGTTGGCTGAGTCGTTTTTATTTGCACTTCTGATGAATTCATTGTTGCATTTTTTAAAATTTGTTAGAATAATTCCTTTGTTAACAACGTGATGAGTTGCTCCGGAATCAGCAATAAAAGATAATTTAGTTTTACCTCTGTAGTTATTTTTATGATTACCTGTTAACATAGCCTTAAATTTGGTTGCTTGTTGTTGTTTGGCTTGTGTACTCATGTTACCTTGCTTTTTATTTACACGGCCATTACCTCTGAATTTAAAATTACCGTTGCCTTTGCCTCTACCATTACCTCTGAGCTTGCTATTGTTTTTACCTTTATTATTATTATTGTCATTAGAATTATTTTTAACATATCCATCTTTAGGATGATTCCTGTTTGGGCATGCATCTCCCTTGTGGTACTCGAGATCCTGGCAGTAAAAGCAGTACCAGAGTCCATACTGGCTTAGAGGACAGTTAATGAGTCTGTGACCGAGTTTGTTGCATCGGAAACACTTAGTGTCCTTATTCGCCTGGTCGTTGACTCTCTGACTGCCTGTAGCCATGTTGGCCCTGGCCTGCTCTGAATTCAACTCTGAATGATTTCTTTCAGCCTGCAATTGTATTAGACTTGTCTTCATGTCTTCAAGACTCATCTCAGTATTTGTGGTCTGTCGCCTAACCATGTTAGCTGTACGCAGCTCTGAGAATTTGTCTGCTACGGCTTGGTAAAAGGCTGACCTCTTTTCCTCCTCAGTCAGAGGTACCATACCGTCTGAGTTTTCATACTCTCTTACTATATGATCAAACCTGTCAATAAAGTCATTGACTTTCTCTTTCGTTGTAATTTTAAGACGATATAGTTTGGCTCTGACTGACGAGGCTGTTATATTGGCTTCAGCCATTCTAAAGGATTTTAATTTATTTATAATTTCTCTAGGGTCTACAATGTTTAGTACCTTCTTGTGATAGTATTCATCTAAGTGATTAATTAGCAATTCTCTAACTAGACTCTTCTTAAATTCGATTTCATCTGAAGTGTATTTATCAATTCAGTTACTATTTTCTATGAAATCTGAAAGATCATTAGTTTTTAATTCTGAAGTTAAGTGATCAAACCAAACATTGAAAGACCCTTTTTGAGTCAGAATGTAGTTTTTCTTAAAAAAAGGTTTAGAAGTATTCTTATTTGAATCAATTGATTTTCTGAGATTGTCTAGTGAATTATTTAGATTATCCAGTCTATCAGTGTCATCTAAGCTATCTCGATTATATGGTCTCTGATTAATGTTACCAAAGGGGGTTGGGAGAGGATTATTATGGAGAGTAAAGTCACTCATATTCGTGTTTCTTTGAAACCTCTGATCGTTAATGGTAGAGTTAAATAAAGGTGGTACCTCTGAGTTTCTATGGGCTCTCTGAGAGTCCTGGATGGACTCTGTGGCACGTGTCAAGCTGTCAATCTTAGTGGATACTAGATTGAGAGCTTTGGTCATGAGGTTGGCAGCCTGAACAAACTCCGGAATCTTTTCTGTTTTACTGGACATGGCGTCTGCCGCCCTTTCCATCTTTGTTGACAGTGTTAGAAGCTTGTCAACCGCCGTATCCCAAGATTGGATTACTTCTGCTTGTTCGACTCCAACGTTCCTAATTTCAACAATCTCTGGTTGCTGAATGGTGTTGTCAGTGTCCTCTGATCTTAGTTGAGGGGTAGTCGTGTTCTCCGACAACTCTGAAATTGTGAATCATGTCTCTAGATTGTTTGGATTTTGCAGAAGTTGAAGCTGCTGGTTTTATATTGCCAGCACCTCGATAGGCCTCTCTGATATAAATGATTCACACTCTGATACTCTGGAAAGAACAAGTAGGAGAAAAAATATTCTCACCTTCCTCTGAGTTGACAACTGGTAAATCTTGAGGACTGTCCCTTGGAGGTGTTTCGGTAAAGTTGGACTCTACGTTTATTTGGGACTCTTGGTCTTGTTCATTCATCTGAGAAACAGCCCTCGTTGTTATTGTTGACACACATCTGAATATACCAAACACAAGAAATTAATATGCATGCATGCATTTATTATGTGGGCGTGTTCTCGTACACGGACGGCACTGCCTGCCCGGTTGGAATCAACACCTGGCTTGTTAGCACCGCTAACCTCAAATCTCACACACGCGCTCCCTCCCAACTCGTGTCACCGCACTGCGTGTAACTCGAAAAAAACGTGGGAAGGAGGTGCACTCGCGCATGTAAAACCGAAGCTTCGCGAGAAAAAACTAACAGCCCCTCTCCGCAATGGTTAAGAAGGTCAACTGCTGCGGGAGTTTATTAACTTGCAGCACCGCTTGCAAGTTACGAACCTATAGGTACATACACCTATTCGAAGGATGTAAATTTATCAAACTGACAGCACCAAATTAATAGGAAAAAAAAAACGTACTCTGAATAAGAAAGGAAGTAGTGAAAAAAAATTTAGCCTCTTCAAGCAAGAATTCGCGTATGTTGTTCACGTGCATGTAGCTCTCGAGGCCCGTGCGCGCCAAAAAATGGCGGCCTCGCTCAGGTCTGCGTGATCGTGGTGTTCGCGCGGGCTTTTATTATATCGACCACCAGCACGCGCTTCTACTTTGAACTACGCTGGCCGCACGCGGACAATAAAAAACTTTAACAGCACTGTGCCCTGCACCATTCGCTCACGCACATTATCACCCTGACACAGGAAACACGATATGGAACCTCTGAAGCAAGACACTCTGAAAAAGTACTCACTGCTTTCCTCCTCTGAAGCCCTTCATGGCAAGGCCGGCTCGTCCTCTCGAGAAAAAAAAAGTGGGGCCCATAACCTGTCAGAGTAGGTGGCTCAGAGATGACGGTAGGCACTCGCGAAGGAAAAAGCACAAAAGATTTAATCTCACAAAGTATTATAATAAACGTATTACAGCAAGGTCAGCTTTAGGCTGATACAGTAAAAGTAATTTAACAGCGGTAACGTGGCGATCAAGAAGAGAGAGTGTATCGGTCGGCTGCCGGAGAAGTAGTGAGTGTCGCCAGACGACCACGAAGAGCTCAAGTGACTGTAGTGCCCGATGTATCCATAAGGCGGCGCAGGTGTGAGCAAGACGGGAACTTTGATTGCTCAAAGCTCACTTTCTTGACAGTTATTAATAATAAAATATTCAAACTATTTAAATTAAGTGCTATAGCGCACGATAAACGGCTTGCGTCACGAAAACGTTTATTGTAAAACCACTTTAACAATAAATTTAGCTTTAGCTCCTTACATTTGCAGGTTATGTGAATTACATGCGAAGAATGTCAGGGATCAAGAACAGGGATAAAGGATATTTTTGTGATACATTGTGATTATTTGTGAGTCAAATATATCAAATACTTGAGTCATTTACATGAAAAATATCATTTTTATCATCTGATGATGATTCCATACTGACTTTTGAGTCAAAAATACAAACTTACAGAAAGCATGAATTTCAAAAAAATATAAAAAGAAAAGAAACATAAAATCTTCCTCATTTTTCGTGTTAATTATTCTGGTAAGAAAACAGTACAATAATTCACAACAAAATTAATGTTAAATAAAGTTAAATCAGCACAGACTTCAACATTGAATTTAGGTCAAAAAAGCACTTCCTGATTCACCTTTTATTTTTTAAATAGATCGTGGGAGTAATTGTACGTAGTAAGAAACAAAAAAACGTTTATTTTGCAATTACTAAAAATACTAGGGAGCTTAGCCCCCCATCGCCAACTCCCAACTTTCAAGTAAACAGATTTCTAACAATTATTTAGCCCAAGTAAAATAATTAAATTTTAGTTTATTGATTGGACTGGTAGTTTCAATTTTTTTTAATATATGCTAAATACAATTACTTTTTTTTTCAAAATCAAACTTTTGAATTGACGTGCTTATAATCATCATAAGCCAATCACGTGACGTATAAAAGGCTTCAGTTACGTGACATACTTCATTTTACGACAATAATCGCTTAAGTTTGAGATATTTTTGTCTAGAACATTGGTTTTAACTATATTAATGCCAACTGTTAGTATATGGTATTCTGCTTCTTTTATAATATCAAAAATATTTATTCATAGTTATAAAATCTTTCAATTTTCAATAATTTAAGCAGCTAAAAAATCTTAATAAAAACTTTGTACAAGTGACAAAACACATTTTGCGTATATAGCAAAGCTAGAGATTAGTTTTCGATGTGAGCACAAGACTATTGGATCTTAAATATAGTGTACATAATAGTTATTTACGTAACAAGTGCGGAAAAGACGATTTCCCGCACGAGTAGTCATTGACTCACGAGTGGCCGGAGTTGACGGGAACGAGTACCAGTTGAGCACACGAGTGCGTAGCACCGTACGATGATCGTAAGGTACGAGTTACCATCACCGGCCACGAGTGCGAGTCTATCACACGAGTGCGGGAAATCGTCCCGCACGAGTTGCGTACAAGTTTTTTCGCAATGTGTGAGGAAAATAGGTACAAAATAGATATGAATTTTGATTTCCAGTGTGTAGCAAAATTTTTTCCGGTGTGTGGCAAAACCTTTTCCGCACACTGTGCAGCAAAAACCTTTGCCACACACCATTTCCGCACACTGTTCGACAAAAACCTTAGCCACACACCTTTTCCGCACACTATTGCGAAAAAAATAAAGTGATTTATTAGAAAGCGCATTCTTTGAAAAGGCACTTGAATTTTTTACCTAGTTCTGGAAATGGGTGATTCTGCTGTTAATGGCTCAAATGCCTTTAAGAATTGTTAAAAAAAAATTGATTGAAAAATAGTAGTTTTCCTATGAGTTTGAAAAGTCTCTGTTTGCGAATTGAGAGGTTTGCGGCCCGAGCCGAAGGCAAGGTCCGTAACGAGGTTCGTAAAAGAGACTTTTCGAACGAGTTCCGGAAAACTGCTTTTTCGCCCAAGGAAGTACCAGCCTCCCAAAACCACCCGAGGGCGGAAAATTATTTTTCATTGTAGTTGTACTTCAAATACCATCTACAACAAATATCTAAGTAATTCTACTACAAATTTTTTAGGTCAAAAGGTAAACAGTCTTTCGTATAAGTCCATTTCAGTCAATTTTCGAAAAAAATACCTCTGCTTCTGATGCTTATAGCTAAGCTGTTTGTATATTTAAAGTATTCTTATTCAAATAAAATCAAAACTAGAATCAAACCATACCGATTGAAAAAGTGCCTCGGTTCAAAAGTTATAGCTATTTAAAAAGGGAGCAATAAAAATCTTTACAAATAAGATTTAATAGATTTTTGTCGGAAATTCGTAATTTAAAAACAAATCCCTATAACTTTTGATTGGTGGCACCAAATTTGACAATTAATTTTTTCCATTAATGGAGCTCCATTTCAGCAGTCATTTAAGCCTATTTTGGACCACCTAAAATAGTGTACTCCTTCGCTACTAGTGTCGGAAGTGGAATCGATGTTCATTGATGTATCTTACCAAAAAAGGCCAATTAGACCGAACGCCGAGATATGTGTCTCATTTGTTATCTCATCATTACTGGAGAAAAAGTTTCGTCAAGTTCAGACGTACGAAAGTTAGAAAAAGAGACACTTTTACCATTGGGGGTACGAAAGTGACGGATACGGAAGTGACATTTCGAGCTTTGCAGTACTATAGCGGCTCGAAGACTTAAATAGCATAAACGGTTTTTCGCTTTTAAAACATCTGTCTCCAGTAAATAGTACAAAAAAAATTTTCCCTTACCTGTATGAGTAACAGAGAGTTGGAGCCAGCGGGGAAGGAAGTGACCAAAATTTTTGTACGCACGAAAATTGAAAATTAAAACATGCGTCGATTAAAAAAATTGAAATTTTTAACAGCGGATTTTTTACCAGATGCTTCATTGCTTGATAAATAAATTTTTACTGAAAAATAAAATACCTGATAACGTAGAAAATTACTCACTCCTTACTTAGTAATCTTCAGAGAGATAACAAATTCAAAGTCTACGGCTTCTGTCACTTTTTTTACGTCAAACTATGAAATCACGTCCGTACTACCCCTACTACACTTGTCAGCGATCCGATAATTTGACTTTTCAGAGTCAAGCGTGACATTTTTCTAAAAGACACGCTATACGTGACATAGTTCTCCCAGTGGTCGAAGACGTCACTTCTTAAACTTGAACACGTGTGGATTGACTTTTTTGATGAAATTTGTGAGCAAGCCAAAAAAAACCACTAGTAATTAAAATTTGAAAACAGGTGTCAGACTTAGTATTGTACGGGATTTCATTTTTTTACGTTTTTACGCATTAATATCGAATCGACTGCTTTTCGTGAAGTTCTAAGGTGAAATATGAGATTGTAGATACAACAGACTGAAACGTGTTGAATCAGAACTGTAAGTAAAGTTGTTGTTATTCCTTTAAAATGATCTTTTTTTTATGCAATAATCTTTTCATAGCTTGTTGATCCTGAAATCAGGTAGTTTGTAAATAAATTAGTTTCGTTTAAGCATAAATACTTTTTCATTTACACACTATCCGTACTTAATTTTTTTGAAAATTTCTCTACCAATACACGCTGTCTGTATTCATACGTTTAATTTTTGAGAAAAAAAATTTCTAAAATTCGGTAAAATTAGATCTGCATCCATGTCTAACAACCAGTGTCTTATAAGACCAGCTTTGTAATTGCTGCCCTGTTTTAAAAATTGTTAGCTGAAAAATTTATATTTTGCTAATTTAAAACTTTTCTTCATTTTGACAGTTTCATAAATCGTTTGGTAAGTTGTCAAGAAATTCGTACGCTTTATTCTATAAGCGATTTAACTCATAAAATCATAAGCAAGCAAAGTAGAGGTTAATCTCATGATGCAACCAACTCTCATGTACAAAAGATACAAACTATACCTTATCAAAAGAGTAGCTTCTATAAACTACCGAAAAAAGTTACCGTTAGAATTACAAATGTTTGGAGATTATCTTAAGGAGGTTTGGTAGTGAAACAAGGAAATCGCAGAATTGCACGAAATTGTAATATGATATACTATTAACGAATCTAAGCCCAAATGAATTTTTTCAAAATTTTTTACCGTCCCGTTTTTGAGTATTTGATCACCAAAATATGTAAGAATAACATAGCCTCTTACGGGAGCCATCTTTTTGTTAAAAAAAAATATAGATAGGAATCGCAGATAATTATGATACTGTTTCTAGTTTGAAATAAGTATTAGATTTACTATTATCTGTAAGAAAAATTATACTTTACCGTTTATTTATTTGGAAAATAAACATAAATCACATTACACGTACTTCGATCTTACATAGTTATAAGGTTGGTATTTCTGTCTTTTTGAAGGCATTATCACGCGCGACTTGAATATTACTGAGCGTTTGATCACAGTACATTTGAAGCCGATTAATAAATTTTTTTATTAACAACAGTAAGTAACAACAACAACAATAACAACAACAACAGCATCATGATTATATACTAGTATATATAGTATACATATACACGCATATACCACGCCCGTACCAACTTAAAAAAATATCGGTAAAGTAGAAACGCACCCTACCCCTTTCCCCGCAAACGAGGTGGTACCAAACCTCCTTAATGTATTTCAGTTAATGGAAATGTTGGATGCATTCTACATTTTTGAAAAAATTAAATTTTTTACTTGAAATACAATCGTAAAAAAAAGTTTAATTACTAAAAATTCATAGATACAACGGTATTGAATATAATTTTTTTTTTTAATTCTGATAACTTTTTTTATCGATCCTAGTAATTGAAATAGATCGTCAATTACGTATGTATTTTATCAACATAGTAAACATAATTAATTGATTGCAAAAGTTATCAAACGTTGTGTTTTATTTCTTTAAATCTGAGCATATCGGTTCCCTACTATACATGTACCTACTAAATATTTAGAGTTATAATTATTCAAACTTGTAAGCGCTTTTCTCATGGAAGCTAGGCTCTAGATAGTTTTTTAAAATTTTTTTCCTGATTTCTTCATCTAAATGATTTAGAGTAGTCTCCAGTCACTTGCGTTAAATTAATGTAATTGAAATAAAAAATTTTCATTTACTTTTACTTTTAATTAAAGCAATTCAAACTCATTATTTATCAATTGTGTATTTTATAATTAAATTCAAACAAGTTAGTCTATTACGACTGTCTTTATATTTTTCTTAGTCATTAACATTATTCATTTGCAAAGCCTGATTTTAAATTAAATGTTTAAATTTTGTAATTTAAAGTAAAGAATTTCAATTTACTTTTTTTTGGAAAATTAATTTGTTAATTGAGTTTATTTAATACTTTACTCCAATTACAACAAGAGCTAAAATAACCACAGGAATTTGTTAAACTTTTGTATTTGAATAAAATAACTAAGCGATAAAATAATTTTAACGATAATTCAAATAAAATTGTTCGCAGTATTTGAAACGTATATCAAATACTGCCCATTTTTGCTGATAACGATATTGATTTGAGCAACATAAATATTGAATACACATTTTTATTTAGTTTAATTTTTTACGTTTTTATTAATTGTTTCAGAAATAGTTTGATACACTCGAAACCAACCAGGTAACTCGGTTTTTCAGTCTAAAGTAAGGTGTACGACTAATATGGAGGAATAATACAGTTTAACCGATGTTTTCTCACTTTAATTTTGAGACAGCCACGTAATTACTACATGAACTTCAACAAACAAGTGTTAAAAAAAAAGCTCAATAAAAAAACATAACAGAAAAGTTAAAAAAATCAAACAATGATGCAAGACAAAAGAAGAAAGGGATATTTCCATGAGGCAGTTCGTACCGGCGATGTTGACCGAGTTCGTGATATTCTAGAAAGGTACCAGGTACCTATTTTTTTCAAACTATCTTCCTTATTCGATTTTTAATATTTTTCTTACTCCATCAGTGATTCATCCTGTGTAAATGACTATGGTCTTGATTTTCAAACGCCTCTACACTCAGTCTATCTTTGGCACAATCATCCCAACAACAGATATCTAATTATGCAACTACTGATTGATCATGGAGCCGATGTAAATATACAAGGAATGCATACAACGTCACCACTCGCTTTAGCCATCGAGGAAGATCATGTAAGTATTTCATAAAATTTAAAGGTTTCAAAAATTTTTATCGTTTTAAATCTACAGATCGATGGCGTCAAGCTTCTTTTAAAAAATGGAGCAGACTTAACTTTGGCCATGGAAATAGATTGTTGTTGAACTGGAAGGAATTTCTCATGATTTAATAAGGATTCTGTTAAAACACATGAACGTAGACTGTAATATTATTAAATATATGAAATGTATGCTCCTGACAAAGGCCATTCTTCTCGGAGATTTGGATTTAGTACAAATGATGGTAGACCACGGGTGAGACGTGAATACTCTTATTGCATTACTTTTTCCTGACGTCATAAGACATTTAATTAATTTGGTCGGTTTCGATCATTTTTAGCTTGAAGAGTACGAATATTTACAAAAATTTATTAGCTGTGTGTCGTTTGAACGGTTCAAGACCTAGGCTGCAGCAGGTCACCGAGTTCCTGTTAAACCACGCAACTGAAATAGATTCACATGGTCACTTTACGCTCAAAGCCCTAAACTGTTACATGGTGACTTATTGCCATAATAGGGGAGACGTAAGAACGTGCATCCTTAAAAGGTTTCTACACGAGCAGGGCATTGATGACGATGATGACTTGGGTGATTCTGATCTTCATAGAGCTGTACGTGATGGGGATGAATTACTTGTTCAATCCTTACTCGAACGGGGATGGAATGTCAATGCGAAAAATAGTTTTGGTGACTCACCACTGCATTTGCTATTCGCAATGCCACAGCCCAGAAAAGAAAAATGGTACTACGACATTGCTGAGCTTCTCATTGAATATGGTAAGTTGTAGACATATGATTATGAATCGGATCGATTTACACGAAACCAATTAATTCATGCGTACAACGACCTTATTTTTTTAAAACTTTTTGTCTTAAGTGAATAAATAATGGGAGATCCCATGAATATCCAGTAAAAGTGACAAAAGTCAATATTTTTCCACTGAATATTAGCTGATTACAGCGGTAACATTTCGCTGATTTGCACTTACCTACATTACAGTATTAGTATTCGATATAAATTCGCTATTTGTACCTTTCACGTGTGGGTGGGTGTTTTTTGTAAGAAAAATTAATAGCAATTTACACACTTAGGACGGTTAAGTTAAGAATCATCCAGATCTTGTGTGTATGGTTATTGACTTGCGTTCGTGGTTTGAATATAATTTTACACCTCATAAGGTGCACCAGAATTGATACGTGACTGTTTGCGTAGTGGGCGGTTATGAATCAGTTTTCGACTAGATGTGGTGTAAATTTCTAAATTGAAAAACTAATTAAGAGACTTTGAGTCGACAACTTGATGATAACCGAAGCCTGTTTGTTCTGAGTACGATTTGTCATAACTTATGAAAGTTAAAAATTCTGAAAAGTTTATCTGTAGATGTATTTTATCTATTATCGCTTTACGTCATTTCAAAAATGTCACCCATTGTACATTAGTCATTGATAACGTATTGTACTCGAAAACAAAATTTAAGTATTTATATTACGTCTTTAATCGAATCTTCTGATTTGTATTTTATTCGAAGTTTTTAATTTTCTTGAAAAAGACACTCACCCCCATCTGATAAATATTGAAGCAAGTATTTTATTGCCAACTTTGAAAACTCTTGATCCAAAAATGGTACTCGATTTTATGTTTTTATTTCGTTCTCTATATTAACGTTCTGTCAAATTCACTGAAATAATTACGATGTAATAATGAGTTTCTATTTAACAAGTTTACCATGCGATTAAATGACCTATGACCCCCCATAGCTGCAAGCAGTCATAGGAGTTTATATGTATAAAAAAAAAAAAACAATCACACGTTTTCTTTTAGGAGCCGATCTACGTGAGCACAACTTTCTCGATGAGACACCATTTTACAGAGCTTTTAATGTGTTACACGACACAAAACTGATAACCTTGATGCTGCATAAAATCGCAGGAGTCTGCATAAGTGGACCAACGTTCTTTGACTCATGTTCAACTGTGTATAGTATAAAACGTTACTTAACTGGTAGCTACGACAAGAATGAACCTAAGATGCATGAACTCATCGCTGATGAGTTATCTGAAAATCAATTCGCCGATGGCCTGCTCGACATGTATGACATTCAATGGGCAAGAAAAAATTGTAGCCAAGACGTTGACATAATCATGTGTAAAGCCATTGAAAGGGGCAGCTTTAGCACCGTCAAGTTACTATTGGAGGCTGGCTTCAAAACCAATAGGTTTGTTATTTTATTAACGGAATGAATGTACAATTTACTATTGATGGGAATAATACTCTGTTACAAGTCATACCTTCTATTTACAGATACAATAACAAAGTTTGTTTTAAATACGCATTTTGGACAATAAGAAATTTGAGACTACTATGCTTACTTTGGGAATTCAGAGACAACTTAATGATGTACGAGTATACCATTATAAAGGTTCTTGATTGCTTTACCAATACCGGGCATTTAAAGAGCATAGTTTACTTGTTCACATTCTACTATGCCATCAGCAATCGTTTGAATAAATTGGATGCAACATTAATCCCATTGAAGGGACTTTTCAAATGGTACAGTGAGTTGGCAAAGATTCTCAGTTCTTGCAACAGTAAGCTGGATGAATTGAAAACAATAAAAATAGGCTCAATGTCAGTTTTTGATTTACTCACGATGGGACTAGATTCTCTTGTCAAACTGCTGAATAATGTGTATTATTTTGGAGCTTGCAAGCATTTCCTTTTATCTCTTGGCGAGGAAAATCACCTTGAATATTACGAATGTGCAATAAAAACTCGCCTTGATTTGGCTATCGAAAAGAGAAAGACAATGGATATTGCAACATATTGTTTGAACTGGGCTCTTCAAGATATTTTGATACCAATGAGAATGTACATGCTGCACCATCACATTACTTGGAAGATTTTGTCTTACCTGACTATGAGGGACTTGAAAAGACTAGCAAAAAATTTTGAACACAATCAAAAAATGGCGAAAATACGAGTGAAAAAAAGGATTTGTAATACCTGTGGAAAATTCTGTGGGAATACTGAAGAAAAATCTACACAGTCCCGCAAGAGTTTTTGCAAATCTTGCGGGAGTTCTTGGACATCTTTATTCAGGAAATACGCCTTTTTCTGCAAAAACGCCAGTAGGCAAATACGGCTATCAAATCCTGCAAACTCTTCATAAAAAATCAGTAGATCCTTGTGCATCTACCGTATAATATTTAAATAACTTATTGAAATAGCAAAAAAAAAACATTTTTTCGTCAGAAAATTTGTATTGCGAAGCGTCTATGTTGACAACAAATACGTTAGTTATGGTCTCTGTTTCACCTATACTAAACATTCGTGAGTTGTAAGGGAAATTTTTGTTAGGCTGCCCGATGATTTTTATTGGGTGTAAATCGTTAAGGTTAGGTAAAAAGTCCTGAGTGACGTTCTAGTCCCACGATTGACGTTCTGCACAGTAATTTTTGTGGGCATTTACTACAAAATTTATAAAAAAATTTATCTCCGTGTAAAAAGCTGACATTATAAGTACCACAAATTTGTCAATACAAAAGTCGTAGATCTTATAAAAATACAAAGTTTCCATACTACTGTGTATTTTTTTGACTCGTTTTCTGTTCTTAAAATTGAATAAAATGTTTGAACGTGAAAAAATAATTGTATTTGCTACAATTTATGTTTTAAATTTATGTGCAGCAAAGTTGTGGATTTTGTCCCACGTTTTTGTGATGTTTATTTACATCTTAAATGAGATAATAATAAAATTAAAAAATGAAAAATAATGATTTTTTGATTTAAAAAAAAAAAAATATAATGAAGCTTTGTGCAGATGAATTGGCAGTAGTTTTAAGTATTATTCAATAAAAACTAATCGATGTAACTAACAAAATGAGATCCAACCTTTTTCGTTTCGCTGTTTTACGTGACGTACGATCAAAGTTCACTCCTCGACCAAATAAAGTCTCAAGGTAAAGTTTTGAAAAATGTAGTGCAAAAAAAAATATTTCAAGCCCGAAAACTTGTACCTCTAAAACCACCGAAATAGATACTTACACGGAAGAAAAGGTAGATAAAGGAAGTAACCGCCAACCATCGTATATGTGGTGGCCCACACCAGGCTCCAAGCCGTTAACTCGCTGACATCTGTCTTTGACGGGCTGCTAATCCAGATTTATATCCGGTCCGCGCTGCACCTCCGCTGCCTCCGGCACTCGTCAATCTTCCACGTTCCAATCCCTCCCACGAAAACAAGAACCATAGGTACTCCTCGAGGCCATCTGATTCTTATTCCGATTCCAAACGGAGATAGACGCGCGCTTTTTTTTTTTTTGTTCTCGAGCTCCACTGCCACTGCTCGCTGCTGCTACTGAATGAAGGAACGGGTGGTGTCTCGTGAAGTATTCCTCGAGAGTCCAGAGGGGAAAAACACGCACACGAAGGAGGAGAAAGAAAACAAACTCGAACCGGCTGTATGTCACAGAGAGACGTGCGCCCCGACGGAGCGGAATGATCGAGACGTCGTGAAAGAAGGATGAGGGAACGCGTGGCGTCACATGGGGATCAAAGCACCACGGCACATCTACGTAACGGCGCGACACCTGCAAACCATGATAGGTATCGGTTGGCCGGTTCTATACACACGCGTACCTACACCGCCTCGGCCGACTGTGCCAACTTTGTTTCTGCCCTTTGACGCTTGGAAGCTCGACCGCGTGCTTTCTCACCCTTAACCACCTCCTCCTCCCTGTTGTATGTGGATGTGCACGCAAATACACACGTATATACGGGCAAGCGCTGCGGGAGAGAAAGAGAGAGCGGTGGTATTACCAACGGTCCCTGGTCCATGGAGCTCGATCGAATTAATACCAGGTTGGGGAGAACCGAGTGTAAGAGCCCGCAAAAGAGAAAAATACAATGCGGGCTGGAATTGCAGGTAAAAGTGAAGGCAAGGCGACAAGTGTCCGGGTGCACGCCCTTGTGAGTGCACGTGATGGTGACACAAGAAAAAGATAGAGAGAGAGAGTACCCAAGTGGTAGTTGTGGTGGGGCATGGAAAACGAGGAAACGTCGAAAATGGGAAAAATTAGAGGGGAGCAACAAGAGCTAGGAGCTGTGAGTATTGGAGAAGATAACGGGTACGAGTGTGGGGGTGGAGCTGAGGGGGGGAGGGAAAAACGAGCTGTAAAAGCGTAATAGAGACCAGGCCAGTCTGCTCTTGTACGGATAAAGGGAAAGGGTGAGGGGTGACAGAGACAGAGCCGGAGAGGAATGAGAATCGAAAGGACGATTAGAGTTGGGGTGTTCGGAGGCATGGATTTTTACACATGGCGAGAGGGAGATCGAAAGCTCGACTGAGATATACATGCGCGCGTACGATGGGATGGCGGTGGACGGTTTAACGGGAGCGGGGGTTGAGCGAGCACTGTTGAA
This sequence comes from Copidosoma floridanum, assembly GCF_036245765.1. Taxonomy (NCBI): domain Eukaryota; kingdom Metazoa; phylum Arthropoda; class Insecta; order Hymenoptera; family Encyrtidae; genus Copidosoma; species Copidosoma floridanum. Next base: position 1,653,905 of record NW_028321897.1, on the reverse strand, counting down.
AAAAGGTAAAACTTGTTGGAAAAAAAAAGTAGGGGCCGAAGAAACAAAGGGACGGATAGGAAAATAGAAAAAGACAAAGAAGGAGATGGATATTGGAAGCTAGAAAGTGTAAGAAATGAGGTATCGGAGAAATGGTGGAAGATTAAAAGAAATAAGAAAGGAGGAAAAAAATACAAATCTGCGTGTTGATATGTTGAAATATTTTGCTAATACGCAGCTCCATATGTTTCATGGTTTTGCATTGTGGTTATTATTTTAAAGTAACCTAACGGAAAACCAGTGGCTAAACTAGTACAAAAATTACAAGTTTCGTACTTAAGATACGACTGCTATATACATTTTCCACTAGAAAAAAATGTAAAATCGTAATATTTATTCGTGGGGACGAAAAGCGTCATCCAGCAGAAAAATTGTTACATGCACTGATTTTAAAGATTATTATTTGTAATTTTGTTGAAAAACAAATCTTACAGTTTTAGCAAACAAATGCAATTTGTACGAAGCAGTAACTTTTAGTATAAATTTAGTGCGTCTACTATAGTCCACTGCAGCTATATACGTCGTATTCACTTGGACTACATTCAGTACTTATTAATATGAACAGTATTTGACTTATATTACTTGTTTAATATACATACAAACAAATGGTATTTTTCTACAAAGTTATGATATCCCCGAAAAATTTACCTGTTAAAAAAAATAGAGTTCAGACAAGTTTGATGTGTTCAATTAATATTTTTTAAATAATTTTCAAAGCCTTTTAGCATAGGCAATAAGTTTTATTCACTTCACCCACTCGCAAACTTTGCAGAGCTGCAAAAACAAAACTTAAAAAAGGTAAAGTTTTGTTTTGCTTTTTAGTACTGCATACTTTTTGTTTATCACTCGTAGTATTTCACTGTCATGTACTCATACATTAAAAAAATCAAACCAAGTAATTTTAACTTTTGACTGGAACTACTTGTTAACTTGACATTACAACACGAATTAAAATGATCCCCTAATATTTTTTATACACTTACGGCATTAATGTATTTCATATTAGGTTTGCATTTACTACTAGTCAAAAGTCAAACTTATTCAGTTTGATTTTTTTTAATGCACTGAGAGAAAAAAAAATTAATGTGCCAGAATGATAACTTGATGTCGTTTCGCCGTCTAGGGACTTTTTACATTGTGGACAGTAACTTCTATTGTACAAACAGTAAAAATCACTGTATTTACAACAAAAATTACTGTTCGAAACATAAAAAATTATTGTTCAAATAGTTAAGAGTCCCTAGACGATCAAACACTACCAGATTACCATTCTAGCACAGTAATTTTGATTATGTGTTTTTCTCTCAGTGTGTATGAGTACAGTACAGTATAATACTATGAGTGTCATACATAAAGTAAGATGTATCAAAAAACAAAACATAACTTGACTTTTTTAGATTTCGATTTCACAACTTTGCAAGGTCATTACAAAGATAACAGCTTACTGTAACTGTATAAAAGTATTAGCAATTATTATAAAAGCATTAATTGAACATATCAAACTTGCTGGACCTTTTTTTTTGTTTCAACAACTTTAATATTGTATCAAATTATTAACATTACTTGATGAAAAATATTTTACAAAATTATGTTTTTATATCAAAAAAACAACATGTTAACTGGTTCACATGCTATTTTGTTTCCCCACATTTTTGACGTTTCAATTATGCCAGCACAGTAATTACAAATTATATTATAAAAAAACTGCGTGGTAAATACAAATACTTTGAAATATGAAAAAGGTGTGAGCGTCCATGGAGTAACTCCAGTCAATGCAATAGCCCTCGGTGCGAGGAGAAACTATACAATCATGTGCTTACAGTTGTAGCTGTCAGTGTTGTGCATATGTCGGCCGGGGTGAAGCTACAAGCCGAGTATAAAGTATAACCAAATGAAGAAAGCTGTCGACATTTTCGATGCACGGGAGAGCTGTGTGCAATGTATGTCGATGTGCAAAACGTATTTTTTTCAAATGTAGGTACATATTTCAACGTAATTTGGAACTATTTGTACAAAATTAACGGGACATTTGTTTAAGTATTATAAATATCTCTGTACAAGCAGCGTTTAGTATAAATTTAGTAGGACTATTACAACATACCGAAGCTACTTTGTATTTCGTTTACAACCAGTACTTCCCAATATGAACAGTATTGGATTTAATTAACTTATTTCAAATAAATATAAAGAAATGATGTTTTCCTAAAAAGTGATGATATTCTCGTTAAATTTACCTTTTCCAAAAATAAAAGCTCAGCGGAAGATTAGATAAGTTCAATTAATTTTTTCAATGGAATTTCCAAAACCTTCATAGTGGCAATGAACTGTATTTATGAATCGTTAGCCTTGCAAAGTTTTGAAATCAAAATAAAGTTTTGTTTCGTTTGTTGATACATTTTACATTAACTTCATAAAAAAATAACTCAATGCCTTGTTACATCGTAAATATATAAAAACGTTTGGACCTTATTTTAATCTCCCCAATGTTAGGTTTGTATTTAGTACCAGTCAAACGTCAAAATTAGTTTGATTTTGTTGATGTACAAGTACAGGACAGAATTATGTAGTACTACTAGTGTCATTGATTTCAGAACTTAAAAAGGCTAACAATGCATGAATACGAAAAAAGGTAGGGGAATAAGCATTGAACCGAGATTCAATCCAACAACAATAGAAAAAAATAAAAGAACTTGATCTCAACAATAACACAAACAGGAGGAGGGAGAAAGCGTCGAAAACGTATTTGGCCAACCATAAAATTTTTTACGCAGGACTTGAAAAAAAAACAATATTTTGCAAGCCAGCGTTTTTTTTACAAATTGAAAACCATTTGCATGCAGCAAGAAAGAAATGGAGTTTGACGGATAGACGTACATTTAGAAGCATATCGAAAATCCAAGGGGCTGTAAAAGCACAATGAAGCGAAAAGGGGGGAATGAAGCCGACGAGTGGGTAAAACGACAGTCCCCAATACAGGGCGACAAATGGCAAAGTTCGCTGTGCCGTGGAAACCAGGGGTCGCGTTGCATTTGGGGAATTTGCATTTTACTCGTTTTTTTTTTTTTTTTTTTTTTTTTTTTTTTCTTTCAGGAATCGCAGCGGTGCCGCTGGCTTTTCTCTTTCAGTTTCCTCATCCTCCCACTGGCGACGAATTAATTTCCTCTCATTGTTACAAGTAGATTAACTCTGCAGTCGAGTGGAGCTTAATTGATTTTATTTTAGTACCGATAAAGTGTTCAGGAACTTTTTCATATCAAAATAGTTTCATCACTGTAGAGGAAACAGATATTATGTTGAATGATCGGTAGATAAATTATTTTGTAATTTTAGTCAATCAGGTTTTTTTACAACATATTTAGTAAAAAAAATTATACTTGTACCCTATTTGCCATTCTAAAAAAGTTTCAACAGTTATTTAATTTTTTTTAGTTCTTATATAATTTTGCTTTTAAGTTTTTTTTTTTTTTTTTAAATTATTTGCATACAAGTAAAAAATGAGCGGCGATTTCACTTTTGATAATATAATATCTATACTTACAACATGATGGTTAAATTCTTACTAATCGAATTTTTGTTACTTTTGTGTCAATATAGACATCTTTACATTGACTTAGAAATACTATTGTAAAAGCCAAAATCAATGATACTTTATTTAAATTCTGTTGACGTTTTAGTTTTCCTAGCTTTTGTGATACCCAAGAGTAAAAAGTAGGTAAAGTTGTTTTAAAATTTGGGAAGTAAAAAGTACCAAATCCTAGAGATCCAGTAGCACATAGCTCGGGACCCTTTATCATTTTTTTTCCAAAGTTAATGTAAATTATTGAGCTTTTAAAAGCCACTTAAACTATAGACTCTAGAGAAAATATCGAGGTCACCGGTATTAAGCAGTGGTCGATATTAGAGCACTATCTTATTTTTACTTCGAGCTCTTAAAATAAAGGTTTAAAGAACATAATTTAAAGAATGGCTTCGTAATTGATGAATAAGGGTTGATTCTACAGGTACACTAATTCTCTCAAAAATCTTTTACCGTATTAAAACTGAGAAATCACCTTTCAGACAACGAATATTATAAACATATACTTATACATTTAATAGTTTTTATTATTTTTCAGATTTTTTACTCAGTTTACGATTTTAGTTTAACTTTTCGTATACATGTTACGTAACAATGTCTATCTTACCACATGTGTCGATCCAGCCAGTAATAAAAAGGGCTAAAATTATCAATACATATATGTATCAGACTGATCCATAAGCTATTCTAATTATTTCTACGAATTTCGTTAGCCCATTACCAAAAACACAAAATTCAACCCATCTTGTCCAAACCCCCTCATCTTACTTTTTTTCCACACAATACTCAGTATTCTAGAAAAATAATTAAGAAATCACTTAAACATGCATCTCCTAGAGATTAAATGAAAAACAAGAGCCTATACAGACTAAAAGTATAATCGAGTAGCTTCATTTTTTTCTATTCACGGAAACATAGCCAGAAAAACGACGCAACTGCTCAGATGAGAATCGGTGTCATGACACTTTCGAAACACGCCACAGCTTGTATACAACACAAGAGTATGCGGTGATCAGACGTAAAGAGAGTCACTTTATTTTCCTGTGGCATATTTGTTTCGCATTGCCAAGGAGGGGGGGGGTGGAAGGTAGAGAGAGAGAGTGAGTCCCACCACGAGCGCGAAGAGTACAAAGTGACGAGGCCATTTGTCCCTCGAGTCGGTGGTGGGTGCATGCCCGCAGCCTCCAAATCGTTTCAAGCCCCTAAGCAAACGACCTTCCCCATATAAAATGCATACATTACCATACATTGCCTGCACGGTGTACCCCCCTCTTTCTCCAGCTCCCTACAGCACTCTGTAGACTTCATTTCCCACCTCTCGGGTAAAATTACCTTTTTAAGCCCAATGGAAGTGCATTATTTCCCGGGGCATCTCTTATTGGGCGATATCAAAAGTTATTGCAAGGGAGGATGAGCAAGCATACGCTCCCACGTGCCTGTAGATATACGTACGGGTGTGATAAATAGTAGCCTTATGTAGAATTGTAGATGCATACAAACACAAACATACACATGCAAATACATAAATTACCAGTGCATAATAGATATTTCCTCTAATCAATCTATCAAAAATTAGACTTTGTAAATAATAAATGATGTTATAGAAATATAATTGAGTGATGAGAGATGCGCTAAAGTAAAGATTTTAATATTCAATACTAGAATATCCCGTATTTTTTGACAGAGCAGATTTACCATTATTTTTTAACCACAAGTTTTTGAAAAGGACATAATGTTTTTGCACAAGTATTTATTTTATAAATCTCATTTGGCAAAACAAATAATCTGTATCCGTGTACTCGGTCTGTACATACCTACTGTAGTTTAAAAGAAAATTTTATCACGATTTTAAAAAGTTGTAGAGAACCAAAATAGAAAAAAATTAAAGTTATGTTTAGAAAACCTTTGAAATCCAAAAACGTCAGTTGACCTCTTCGTAAAGTCTACAGCGAACGCACGAATCCCCCCCCCCCTCTTGGCTGTGGGTGTATATGTTAAGTACCAAACCGGAAATTAAACAGAGCGCGATCAGTACAGCAGTTTTTTCCCAAAAACAGTTCTGTACAAATCGTTTTGTACCACGCCTGAAAAATAACGGGCTTTGTAGAATAATTCAACGAGCTCTGTACAATGCGTTTTGTACTGAGCTATATTTTCATAGGTATTTGTACGAGTGTAAACTTTGGCCTAAAATGATTCTTCGTTTTATTAAATTGGCACTATGGATCATTTGGATATGAAAAGTATTTTTGAAAAAAAAAAGATTATATGAAGTTGCAGTAAAAGATGATACTGCTTCAATTTAAAGTGAGGAGGCTGGTAAAAAAAATTATTGAATAAGTTTTAGAAGAAAAAAATTGACTCCAGCAAAATACGTTCATTTACAAAGATTTCTTTGTTTGATTTGCAGAATGTATCAATTATAATAAATACAATGGGATTAATGAATTAATACAAATATATTATTGAGTAATTTGAGTTTATTATGCCATTTATTTACACATCTAATAGATGTTCCTCATAAAATGTACTTAATTTACCGGCAGATCTTACGGAGATTTTGATCGCAGGCACATTGTCTTTTAGAAAAAAATCATACTTAATACATCGTATAGGCGTATAGGTGCAATTTGGTTTCTGCCAAATAATAGCGAAATTTTTTTCATCTTTATTTCCCATTCTGTAACAATTATTGTTTGTTATTTTCATAAAAATCCATATGATGAGTAAATAAGTTAATTAAACGGTATTATACCTCAATAATCCTAGCTTCACTTTTCGCGCGGCCATTACTAGATTGCAATACTGCTGGTAATATAAAATGTATTCTTATTCGCCATCCTTACTTAATCAGATTTCAATTACGTCCACTTGTCGCCATGTGTAAGCTGCTTTCGATAAAATAGGTTGCAAAACTACCCCCTTTTTTAGAAGAGCTTTTTTTCACACACGTTGCTCACAAACTCAAAATCAGTAGTATTGTATTACTTGGCCAGCTGTGTACCAGTACATGTACTTTTTTCATTAGCATTACGCATTTTGTTTAAGCCACCATAGCCATAGTATTAACTGATGTTGAACGATACAATGCGACACAACGATAATACGATGATATATTGTGCAAATTAATCGAAGTATAAATTTCGGCCTATGTTTACACTTGTACATACCTGTATGAAAATAGTTATGTACGGAATGGATTGTGCAGGGCTCGTTCGTTACAGAAATCACTGTATGAAGCCCATTATTTCAGGCTTGGTACAAAACGATTTGTACATAATAGACGTTGTACGTAACACGTACATTCTGCGATATAATGTGTCTACTAGTCATTTGAAACGCGCTTCGCACAGTTCGAATTGATGTCCTATTTATAGGTAGCTATATGAACATTTTGACAAACAACAACAACAACAACACAGCACTGTTAAAAAAAAAAAAAAAAAATATCCAACTCGTCTTAAGCGTTAAGAAAATGAAAACACATCACTTTCGCCATCGCGTTTTCGCTGTCAACTGTATGAATGTGTATACCAATTGCAGAGCCAGCGCTGTTGTTGCCATGGCCTTCAATCAGTAGTTTCTCGCGCTCATTTTCGTAACAAGCTCGGGGAATTTCATGGGGAGAGAGCCGTTGTCGCTGGTGGTCGTGCAATTCCCCATCCAATGCAGGGGTGATGCCGAGAGCATTAAAAAAATAATGAAGCAAGACGATATTGTCCCGAGAAAACGTCATTTGACAAATAAAGAGAATGGGACGTCGCGCTGAACATTTTCACCCTCAGACATCTTCGCATTGTTGTCATTGCTGCGTGAAATGCTAATTGAGCATCATATATTCTTTTCCTCTCTTTTCAGCATAGGTATATGCTACGTACTACTTGTATCGTGTACTTTTTTTTTAGGAATTGCTTGAGTGGCAATTTGGAAGGTATAATTTGTAATTCCTTAATATTGATCTCATTTTTGTATGGTAATTTGTTTTGTATTGATATTAGTAATAGTAATAAAATAGCTTTACCATCTTCAAACATACGTTTACACGTAGTTACGATATGACATGAAGAACATTAGGCACGTATCGGGTACAAAAATCATTGAGGCAATGAACTTAAACATATGAGAAATTGTATGAAAACTACATAAAAAATATTATAAAGATAAATCACCACATTTGACTATAAAATGTGAATGACGTGGTCCGTAAGAAGTAGCAATATAAAATTAGGTTGGATGCTGGATGATATTTGACATAAGGCCGAGATGTACAAATAGTGTGGCTATATATTTATACCGATTTATACCGATGCTTGTAAGAAAATAGAAATCATTTAAAGTTCAAATTGGTCATGAGAGAAGGTATGGAAAAGAGATCATGCGGACGCATGTCATTAGGCTTTTTTAACCATGACTTCTCTTTGGGAGTTGTAGAGTTCAAAGAACAAAAAAAAATGTGTGACTGTGTCAGGTTCCCGTTTACATCTGTAAATAACGGAATCGACAGTTTTTCTCAAACATAATATTATTTAAAAAGTATGTTTGCTTCTTAGACGATATATATTATTTTTCTTGTTAAATTACACCAAGGCTTTTTTTCAACATTGTCAAAGAAGTTAAAAAAATAATGAATATCTAATTATTATGGGCTGATCTTCATTGTGCTAATGCAAAAGATAAATTTTGTTATAATTATATTCTATCATTGATCTGCGTGTTAAAATTTAAATACAAGGTTTACTAAAACTACTATGACGAATTTTGTTGCATTACTAATTTGAATCCTTTTACGCATAAATCATTGAACGTCTTTCTTATATTTTTTTTCCTCTGAATACTTATTAAGATGGAATATTTAAACTGTACACACCTAAACTTTCCAGATCTAATAAAACACGATACCACATGATAAAAATTCTTGTATCATCTAAGAACTGATTTTTTAAAAAAACCATAAAGAAGCTGACGATACATCGAGTGATGAATACCTACCTTGGCATGATTAAATCATTTAATTTTTTCTATCAATAGAAAAACTGCCTCAGCTTTACAATAAAAAATCATAGCTACGGCAGTACATATTTTTATGTCACAATACATTAAAGTGACTTTTCGAATACGGTAAAAATAATCAAAATTTTAGTACAATTGTTTTAAGAGTGCCAAAGTTATACCATTACTTTTAAAGTGACATTAAGGTGGATGTCCCAGTACTCGCTCGCTTAAGCAGACGAAATGTTCCTGTAATAGTCAGCCACGTTATATTTTCAAATGGGTACACAAGTAAAAAAAAATTAAAAAAGTAATTGTTTAGTGTCTTAATAACTACCCAATTTATCTATGTTTTGAAAATTTATACTGGAAAAATCAGCCAAATGATCGACTAGTGGGACATCGACTTTAACGATTTGTATTTTTCGCACTAAAACTCTGAGCGTATTCCTTTACTTCTCTAAACCAACATATTACATACTACCCCTTTGTGCATACTTAATAGATAGACGAGAGAGCTAAAGTACCTATAAATTCACTGCCTACGACGCATGAATGATTCTCCCCGTGGAAAAGCGAGAAACAAGCATCTGAGAGTGCAAGAAAAAAAAGAAAAAAGAAAATACGCTCCAACGTCCCAGACTCTGTAATTTTTATCCAGCACCCGATCCGTAGGTACCCAAGGAAAACACGGGGCAGAGTGAAAAAGGGACACGCAACCGACCGCGCACGGCATTCGTAATGTCATTCGCGAGCAGCATCCGGAACACGTCGATTTCTGAAATTTTAATCACGTGGCGGAGGAATGCCATTGCCCTCCCCGGCACGTACGTATCTAGCGCGAAGCAGCACGTGATAGCTCCGTCCCGAATTTCCACCTCCTTCCCCAATTGTAGCGCATATCTACGACATCAAAGTGTTAACGTCGCGGGTGCAGGACTAAACGGAAAAGAAGTGGCTTCGAACGAGGAGGAAGGAGGTTTTGTTGTCCTATAGCCGCTTAATTGCCGGAGTAACAATATACTTACTGAAATTTTTATTAGTTAATAGGAAGTTTGCACATTTTTTTTTTTAATTTTTGAGAAATACGTGTTTGTGGTTGTACAAGTGTTTTTAAAATCGACACACTCCTTTATATTTGAAGATATTCAAAAACAGGTAAAAAGTTCTTTCAAACCAAACTTTGTATGAAATATGTAAGGATTTTATGAAATTTTTATTTACTGCTGTAGTACTCACTTTAAACTGTTTTTTAATGAATTATGTATATATAATACAGTGGCTTTTCTCTTCTCTGATATCTGTACACCAACTTACCATGTATACTTGAAATTGAAGGTATAGTTCTATCTCACATTTCGTAAATTTATACTTATTTTTTCTATAAATTTTGCTTATCACTTATGAGATTATAATCACATTAAATACGTTCAAATATATCACAGATTTTGCTGAAATTGAATAGTTCAGGCCTCAATATTTTATAAGATATTTAATGGTTGAAGCTATACTTTTTATGCAATTGAAAATAATTTTTTTATTGTTTAAAAAAATTGCTGTTAGTTCCTTACAAAATACTTAGATATGCACAAGTACTTAAGGTGGCTCGGATAGTGCCGTACCTAGGGTAGGGTGCCATAAGCAGAGATCTACTTATCTCTGCCATAAGGGCCCCTAAAAAATCAACGCTTTTCGACGGTAAATTTTTCAATAAATATAATTATTTCAATATAATCAAAGTACAAGATCGAGAAATCGCCATAAAAGTACCGTGAAATTATAATTGTGAAAATTGGGAGATGTTGCAAGACAAGCTGGATTAATATTTCATACTTTTCTTCTGATTTTCTCTGAAGTTAAGTCGTTAACCCTATATTTTTAAGAATTTAATAGATTCGTTGTAAAAAAATAAACAAGAACTATTTAAAATTTTTGAGGTTAATCGAAGATTTTCGAAGATATAGTCGATTTTGTGATCACCGTCCACAAGAGTAGTTGTTGAATTGGTAAATTTCCAGTAGCAATTTGCGAAAAAATGAAGTCGTTGACTCCAGTATTTTCTTATCGCAAATGAATTTGGCATACTTTATTTACATAATTCCAGAATTTCAAAGGTTTCGATCAAGCCGATAAAAATCGCCCAAGCCTCCTTAAACCGGAGAAAACCAATATTTTCTACCTCATCGATGAGATCGATTTCATTCTGTAGGATAACATTATTTATAAAACAAACCTATATCATGAGAAAAAGAGGAGTTGACATACATTCCTGACATTTCTAAAAATAATTCAATCGGCAAAGTTCATTGAAAATTGGTTGAGAAAGAAGTAAAATAAGATGTCAAAGGAACGACGTATGATCTGATTTTTTGTCTTTCGTTTCCAAATTAATATTACTCTAAATCTAGGCTTTATTCGCTCCATACACAAAAAGAGAGGCGTTGAGTTATGAAAAACATAACCTCAATTTTTGATGTTTTCGATGTACCTTCATGAAATAAAGAGGGAAAATCATGGGAAAAGTTATATTACGTTCAGTACAGGATAACAATGATGCAAAAATGATTTTCTATGGTCATGCGTGCACATAACCTTTAAATATTAAAAAATACGCCATATCTTTAAAAGAAAGCAAGATATAGCAACAATACCAAGTTTTACAGGTTTTCTAAAGGGGAAAAATATCGTGGCACACAAGAAGAGAGGATTAAGTTATGTGAAGACATAACCTCAAATTTAAGTATTTTTAATATTTTTCTATAAAATCAAGGTGGAAATTTTTTGAAAATTATTACTAGTATGTAGAATATATTTTTCATTTTTTACCCAACAATAACCGTAAAAATTATTTAAAAAATGCAAAATTGCGAACGGACAGATAGATGGACCAAATATAACTACTTACATGTTTTCGAAGTTCTTACTTCTGCGGTGCGTCACATGTGACGCAACCCGTTTTTTTTTCTTCTTCTTTTATATACTCTTCTACACGATTAGAAAATAAACATATTTCGTACCGACACGGTGGCACAGTGATGGTAGAGTTGCAGTCTCGTTAATCTGGAAGGTTAAGCAGAGTTGGCCGCGGTTGGTAGTCAGATAGGTGACCGCTCTACTATTATTCCGTTCGCTTGCGCTGGTGATTTTTCAGATCGTTTGACCGTCTTTTTATGGTTACGACAAGGTGAGCGGGAGATGTGCCAAAGTTCAGGCCTAATGTGTCTATAGACAATATAGACATTTGTTTGGAACTTAGGCAATACACTGGCCGTTCCGGGATGGGTTCTTCCCGAGTGACTTCCCTACCCACAGGACTGATTTTCTTGGCGAATGCGGAACGGAATCCTCAACACCCTTACCACCCCCATCCCTTACCAGTCCCCAAAGTGCTGAGTGCCCAGAGAAGGACGTAGTGTACTATAATATATATCGTCACAATTTGCCATGGGAAATAATAGACTCGGCATTTTACTAAATACCAGATAAATCACGTAGGTATGTTCTAAATTCAAAGCAAGACTGTTTTGCTCTTGGTTTTATTTGTTTTTCGAGTTGAAGCACGACTGATATTAAATCCACTATCCGGCAATATCCGCAAGCACTTTTTGTATTATTGAGAATCGATAAAAATTACTTTTCTTTAAGCATTTCCCCCCTGAAGAAGGTTCTGCAAGCACGTGCAACGCTTTGGCTTTCCAAACCTACTCTTGTGTGGTGTAGTTACTCCACACACCCACATGTCTACGTAAGCTCTTTTTTCGTAGTGTTGGTACAAGAGGCGTCTTTTACTCTTTTCCTACGTGGAAATATACAAGCGTGACCGCAGTTAATTGGATTGTAAAAGTAGCATCGCTCGACTCTCTATTTTCTGGCTTATCGTATTTTAATCGACGAGCTGCCGAGAAAGTTTAAGAGGTATACAGAGGATTACGTTAAACGCAATAAGGATAACGCATTAACGGATAACGTTAATCTACTCAAGTACTCTTACATTTACCTCAGTGCAATTCATTAAAGATAAAAACTTTTCTTTTTTTTTTTAAACCTACAGGGAAAAACAATGATTCGGTCTATTTTATTGACTTTTAAAATAGTCGAATTATTTCCAATGATGTTTAATTGTAAAATGTCACACATTTATATTTCGGTGACTTTCTTTGTTACAACTCCAGCTTTGAATTTAATCTTCGCGGGCCATATTGCAAATATAAGTGTGATTTCTCTGTCAATACGGCATTCATGAGTATTGAATATATTTTCGACTTCTCTGAAATTGTACAAATTTAAATGGTAAAAACTAATGTGCGAAGGCTTCAGGACAAGAAACCCTCGAGCACAACTTGATCATGCATGAAAGTGTGTTAAATTTGTGATCAACATGTGTGACACTCTAGATATTGTATAAAAATTTTTAATATAAGAATAGGAGGTTTCGGCAAAAAATAAAAAAAATGTTAGATAACGCTGGAATAAAATTACGTTTTCTTAAGAACACATTATGTGCGTATGAATTTTTTCACTCTTTTTTTCCAGACATATTTTAAAAATAAAAAAATGATTTGATTCCACAATTTGACATAATATACACTTACTGGAATCAGTAATTGCATTGTATTTAATCTACCATTGAAATAAACCAAAACTTTCGAAAAGCAATTCAACAATTTCTCCTTGTAAGCTCATTAAATATAAGCTATGTATTAAAAAATAATAAAAGCATAAAAAAAACTCATACGAAAAATCTTTAAAAAAGTTACATTTAATAAAATTCTATGAGTGATCACAATAAGAGCCTATGTTAAATTGCAGCATTAAATGTTTTTTTTCTTGAAAATATGTGTAGAAAAGATTATTGAAAAATTCATATGATGTTCTAAAAAAAAAAAACGTAATTTTTTTCCAGTATTACCTACTTAACATTTTATATTTTTTATCGAAAGCTCCTCAAATGTATTATTTTAACACAGTTGAATCGATATAGTCACTTTGACTTTTTTTATACTTATTTCACTCTCTAAGTGCGACCGTTAGTTTCCGCAGTTTCAGGTATGACTATATAAGTATTAGTGACCGTTCGTTTAGTGTGACATGTTCTAATTTTATCAGCTTCACGCCAAAAGTAGCGCAGTTATCGCGGTTCTTACGCTAATAAGAGAGACCGTTCTATTTAATTAGTGTACCGATCTGCGACGTCGTCGAATGTGACTTACTTACATGTGCGTGTGTGGTATCTGTGCAGGTTCGCAAGAGTAAAGACTAAAATACGGCTTACTGGTGCAAGTAAACAGCTGACCTTCAAGAAGGAAAACAGCGCGGCTTAAAGCTTAGGATAAAATTTATAAATTGTTTTTTTTTTTTTGTTTTTTTTTTTAAATCATATATATTCAATGAACCAATCGAATAAATATTAAGAGCTTCCTCTGGGCCCTAAGTGATTTGCTGGGCGCAATAACCCTTCGGACGTTTGAATATGTACTTAATTACTCCCTGTGGTGACGTAATTTTCTAATTTAAAATGTATTGAAAAATTTAATTGGGACAACTACGCATTCACAAATCGATTTCGTGTCTTATCATATTTGTAACATGTATAGAACTTTTTTATATAATATGATATAAGTTGAATGAAAAACTATTTCCATAACATTTATTTATTGAAAAATATGGTACTTTTTTTACTAATAAAAGAAGTCGGAATAAACAATAACTTGAATAAAAAGTCATTAAGTATACGAGATAATTGTACAGCTAAACTATATACTGTTAAAAATACAATAAAATATTGTTTGTTTATCTTTTACTGTAGTGCGTGTACATACGTAAAGAAAAATAAGCAATTGATAGAAAAAGAAAAAAAAAAATTTAATGGTTTAATTTTTATTGATTGTAAAATAAAGACAAGCAAAAATTTTTTAGCTGAAACAATAAATTATATTCTGAAGAAAGAACTATTCAGGAACAAAAAATTTGAAATATGTTTCAATAAACTTTAATATACAAAATGTATTGAGCTTTTCTGCAAAAAAATTTTATTTTTCGTATTTTATTGTGAATAACGATGAATTAGAATTTTTTTTCGGTAAAAAATACCCAAGATCGAGAAAAATAGTAGTTTTCGACGGATAAGTGCCATCGTCTCCGGGGCTATTTTGCGACCCAAGGGACCTGCGAAGCAGGTATTTCTTAGCGCATGGGCCCAAAGTGCAACTGCCATTTTGCGCCCTCGGGTCACACTTTGCGCCCAGTAAATCACTTTGGGCACACGGGCAGAAAAGTTTTTTGCGCCCTCCGGGCCCAACGTACTTTTCCGCCCTGGGGCCCAAAGTGATTTACTGAGCGCAAAGTTTGCCCACGGGCGCAAAATTGCACTTTGCGCCCTCAGTAAGAAAAACATTTTACAGCCTTCTAACCTCAAAGTCGCACCTTCGCCGCTTTCTTTTCGGTTCTCAGGCTGTAAAATAGTATACGAACCTTGTTCGTAAAGGCTTCTTTACGAACCTCGTTACTGCCCTCGGCTTCGCCTCGGGCCGTAAACCTCTCGGTTCGTCAATTCAGCCTTTCCGAACTATAGGTACGTAATATACTAATACGCGACTCGGGCACCAACCTACAACAAGCGCGCCCTTCGGGCGCTTATGTTTGTACTTTGTGCCCTAGTGACGTATTGTACCATTTTTTTATTTGTTCATTTAACGATTTTCTTATCTAAATACCTTATCTATAACCTTATATTGTAATATTAGGCAAAAATTATTATGAATAAACGTTTGAGAAAGTTGCGGCATTAACTTTTTTATAGGGGAGGGGGGGTACCTTTTTGGGGGGCCATTTTTAGATACTACAAGAGTTCCAACCCTGCCCCAAATGGTATCTTGAGATAAAAACTTTTGTTTTAGTATCTATTGGACTTAGTTGCGGCAACAATGTAGTATGGACTATATGACACTTTTTATGTTACCATATAACTTATGCCCAAAACAAAAGTTTACAACAATACTTTGGATCTCTGCAAATAATAAAGATTCTCAACTTTTGTGAAAGTTGCGGCAGTAACTTTTGTTTACATAATTCGGGCTCAGCTCTCAGTCATATATATGTAAGCGTCATTCCTGATGTACACAGAGCCGCCGCAGCCGCCATTTGTGATACTCGAGAGTTCATCGTGCATTTGTGCATTTGAACAAACTTCGCATTTCGTGTAGACGTTTGTGTCGGTGTGGTACAATCCTTCGAGTAATTATTCACCAAGGCGATTGCACTTTTTCTCGCTCTTGGTCTTTTTTCTCAACGTTCGTTATCTAAAATCGCGACCTCGATAGTTCGTCTTGAGTAAACTCGTGTACGTTAGTCGCTCCAGTAGGTCGTGCTCTCGTGTCGTCGCGGACAGGTACCTAGTCAATTGTTATTTACCCGGTCTTCGTCGTCTTTGCCAACGAATTAGTCAATTTTCTGTACAATGGCGGATCGCAATGGTGTCACCAAGGAAGATCAGAACGAGGAGGGCGAGCAGAGGCAGCTCTCGGAGAAGGCGAACGAGTACATTCGCGAGTTGATGCAGGAGAAGCTCAACCTCGACGAAAACGGTCGCCTGCCCAATGCTCAGCGACTACTTGATCAAGGTACGCAACGTGATGTATATACAAGCTCATTGGTCTAGCTGTTTTTTTCATAATGTTTTTCCTCGAGTTTAGCTGTTTTGCTCACTTCAGAGTAAAACTGCAGTCGTAAAACTGTGGGTACACTATGTTATGTCTGTTTTGATCACTGCTTTTAAATTGAGGGAAACCTACCGGCTGGGTTTGAGGTTAGGTCGTTTGCTCTGCATTGATAGCTTTTGTGTGTTACTTTCAACAAATTTGGTAATAACGATTTTTACTTGACAGTAATAGCTGAATTGAATTAAAATTATATAAATATTTTTTACTTGAAAATGCTAAAGTACCTCGTGTATTCAGACTAGCAGCACATGGTTTGGTGTGTTGATGCTAATACTGTTTGTTGTGAATTTTATATTTATCTTTCATAAAAGTTATTTGTTACTGAAAAATATGTTGAAACCTTGTTGAGTATGCACTTTTACTGGGTAAAAAACTTGATTACAAATTTGCATGAGTAATAACAGACCTAGTTCAGATTTTAGTTTCTATCAAGGCATGTTCAGTATTCAAACAAGCTAATTAGTATTTTTATAATTTTATTCATCCACATAACAGGCAAAAATGTTAACTGCTAGTTAGTTTATTTGAAAATTAATGACTTTTTCGATTAGCCTTATGTACCTAAAGTGTTTATCTTCGTCATCCATGCATAGGTATAGTTCAAGAAGTATGGGTATACGTTTTAATAGTCTTTAATGTTACTGTAGTCAAAGATTTTTTTAATACATCTAACGCAATGTTCCTGCTAAAATATTTGAAGACACTAGATGGGTGTTTTTTTTACTTAAAGAATAAACTTCAAATGTCTACGCACTCCTTGAAACTCACCATTTGACATGAGTTTTTGTAATAATTTGTTTCCTTTTTAAGAGTAGTATGAAACAAGTAATTGATATTTTGTACTCATTATTTTAACATGTACACTTTTTACATCTTTCATTAAATTTGTAATACCATCATTTTTGTAGTTAACTGTTTCAAACAGCAAAAGATATATACTTTTGAAACAATTCATGGAGTTTATTATATCTTGCTAAAAAATATCTCTTCCTCTTTATGTATCTTTTCTTTTCTATAGCATGGAACATGGTCTAAATAGAAATTCTGTGCCTGATTGGTGCGATAAATAACAATTATTGAAAATGATCAATTTGTTCGTGAAGTAATAGTAAGTGATGAAGTAATAGTAAGTTAATACTTGGTTCTCCTAAAAGACTACACATAAGAATTATTATGAATTAATATAACTTGAGGAAATATTGCTTCTCAAGTTTTAAATATTTGTTGAGTTAAATTTGTAATATTCAATGTATCAGATCCAGAGAAAAAATATTTATCCAAGTATGTGTGTATTTATATCAAGATACCACTACCTTTTACCAGTACTAGAACAACTTGGGTTTCCCAATGTAACTTTGAATAATAAAAAGCAGGGTTGTGCTGGTGAAGAGTATGTGTAACAAAAAAAACTTGAGTTTATGAAATGATACTGAAATAATGGGATAAGAAGTATCTTTAATATTGGATTAAAGATTTGTACTTCTTGTGAAGTATGAAAAGACTTTATTAAATTAATAGTATAATAAACAGACAAGTCTATTATGTTCCATTCAAGGTAGAGATTTTAACAGATGTTGGTATGATATAAAATATTTAAAAATTTGGGAACAATTTTATATTACTAGCTGTAAGCCACTGATAATGCCGACATACAGTGATATAAATTAGTAGAGAAAACTTTTCACCAGTCTGAAACTGATTTAGTACATGTTGTTCTTCTGATTTCAGTTACTGTTGCTGCAAAGATTAAATTGGTACAGGGCCACGTTATTTACAGATTAAAAAAAATATATTTATGTACATATTTGTGTACCATTCAAATAAATATTAGAATATGCAGCTTGAAATAATGGTCCGAGGTTAAGCAGATGGGTGACCGTTCAAGTCTCGCCGTTCCGCCTGTGCTCTTGATTCTCGAGGGTCCATCAACTGTTACTCTGACGCTTCGTCTACGTGATCATAGGGGTGACTGAGTTGGCCCTCGTGTTTATTCGCTTTGAGCGCAATTCTGAAATCGCGCTCCCATTGGAGACTTTGAGAACGATTGGTCGTCATTAAAAAAAGTAAATATTAGGAAATCGAGCTTCCGGCTCCATTCTCCAGGTGGCCAACCCTAAAATTCTAAAGATTAAGACGAAGCGCTTCTGAAAAAACGAAATTTACGCTGAACAAGTCAATATTATTTTTTTTATAAAAATCATAAGAAAACACTTACCAAACACCGTTCCAAAGTGGTACCTTTATCTTACAACAGTCGGAGCATTTTTCGTCTTCCAAAACTTGTTATTTATAAGGTTTATTATTAAAAAAAATATCGCAAAAATGACCAAAAATTACGGAAATTTAGGGAATAATTATTATCACAGGCTGCATGTCACTGATAATGCATAGACATTTATTAATATTACTTAATACATATAGTATTAATAAGTTCCAGCAATTTTTGTCTTCCGAAATTATTAAACTCAAGTGTTATATCGCAAAAATGATCAAAAAATACGGAAATTTAGAAAAAATTCAGTAAAACAGGCTACACGCCACTGATAATGCATTAAAACTTATTGATATTACTAGAATCTAACCTTATGAAAAGTTACGACGTATCTAGATGATGATGCAAATATTCTGTCAGCACTGTTGGTAATTTGTCAGCGATGAATGAGCAGTACTTCGATACCACGTCAAGTCAATTATGATAGTATTGATTTGCATTTTGCTTGAACTTATGGTGTTAAGGCCTAAGGCAGCATATACATTCTGCGGAAAAATACGTGACGGAATGCTGACGTCGGTACATGAGGGCAAGTCCCTTACCAACGCTTATTTCCGTTCTAAAAGGTCAAGAGACCGCCATTTACATGAAGCGAAGAATTCCGCTATGAAAACTTAATAAACCAATGAGAGCACAACTCTTCCGATAGATCCTTCTAAAGCTTCACGTTTATTGGATCATATAGTTTCTATCGTGGAATTTTCCGCTCCATGTAAAACGGGGGTCCCTTGACCTTACGGAATTTTGTGTACAAAACTTCGTCATCTGCATAGTAGCTATAGTATTGATGGTTACAGTTTTTTATTTTTATAACCGTGTATCGTGCAACTGTACAACTAAAAAAGCTTAAATGGATTGAAAAAAGCGGTATTGCAATTGTACATGCTAAATGAATCAAAATGTACAAGAGACCACTACTTCGAACAAGAAAAGAGAAAATAGAAAAGCCTTGATTAAGTTGTGTGATATGTATGTGGCTTTATCTAGCAGCAGAAAAAATAAAAAAAAAATATGTGTACGACCAATTTATACATTGCTAGAGAGACTATTACATGGTGATAGAGATAGTTAAATTGTTTTGATGCAGAGATTTTGGACAATACCTAAATTATTTGCGATTATCATCTGATATTTTTTAAATACTGTTAACATTTGTAGCACCATGAATTGTGAAAAGTAATATAATAAGGATTTTCATCCCACCTTACATAAAAGTGCAGGTGTGTTTGAGGTATTAGGCCATTCGTTATAGTTTCAATTCTAAAGGATACGCTTTTCGCATGGCTATATGCACAGTTTCCAAAATTGTTGTAGAAATATGTTTAGGAATCTACAAAACACTAAAAAATATCGTTCTAACTGTGCCTACAACGAAAAAATGACTGTCAGTAGTTAGAGGTTTTAAAAAAAAGTGTGATTTTCCGATTTATGCTTGTGCGATTGATGGAAAAAAATTTGTTATGCAGGTATTACTCTCCATGTTCCCAAGTTCATTTAGAAACAATGACTAA
This sequence comes from Copidosoma floridanum, assembly GCF_036245765.1. Taxonomy (NCBI): domain Eukaryota; kingdom Metazoa; phylum Arthropoda; class Insecta; order Hymenoptera; family Encyrtidae; genus Copidosoma; species Copidosoma floridanum. Next base: position 1,633,799 of record NW_028321897.1, on the reverse strand, counting down.
CTACTTCCTATTCATTTAATGTAGGCACAACCTCACAGCGGGTCAACAATTTTTGACTTCAAGAGTTATCACAGCTTGAATTTTATTGGAGTCTGTGATAATGTATATATACATTTACTTTGATAGAGTTTGTCGCTGAATGTCGTCGCAGTGATGGTAGTGTCTTTGCAACCAATCAGATTAGAAAAGCTATATAGTCTGTTGTCCAGGGACAATAAAATGTTTTCCGTTTTCTTACGTTTTCCAGTAGAGAAAAATTGGATATTCTCCTACATGATTTTAAATCAAAAGTTGGCTTCATTTATTTATTTAAAAATTTATGAAAAAATGCCAATTTTTTGCTTAGTTTTTTGCTTTCTCTCCGGCTCTATTGCCCTGAAATTTTTGACCGCTACTCTCTTTGTCATTAAATTTTCTACAAAATAGACACTTATGTAAATCCATTATTTATTGTTAATAACACGTCAATGGCAAAAGAGTGTAGAACAAAATTTTTTATACCGAAAAACATTCGATTGACGTAAAAAAAACTATCATGTAAATCCAAACATAACCGTGAGAAGACATAGATATTAAGTTGCACAACAAATAGCTATTGGTAAAATTACAAATAATTGTTAGTTTTTTGTTAATTAATATTTTAAAGGGCTATTACAAACTTGACTGTCGATTTATCGATATTTGGCTTCGGTAAAAACATTGTATTTAATGTTGGTAATCATAGCAAATAAAAAAAAAGATTTTTGACACCAAAAATGTTATTTTGCAACTTAAAAAATTGTAAATATCTCAGTCATTTGTGCATTCTCTTTTTCCTACAAATTTAATTGCATTTGTCATAAAAAAACACGAATTAAAAAAAAAAGAATGCTCTAGCTTACTCTAAACCCGAAATACAAGAAATTGGCGTTTTTGCAATAACGAGATCCAACGAGTAAAAGTTGTTGTAGACCCCCCCCCCCCTCCATTCTGGCAAGTTTTCCTGATCAAATAATTGTGATTTTACGTAGTAAATATGAAATGTCATAAAATAGTACTACTTATATCTTTACTGCGAAAACGCGAAAAAACTGCACAGCAGTAATTACTTGGTATTTACATTGGAATGACACAAAATTTTCGTTAGAAAAGGTAGCAGTGCACTTAGTAATTTTTACGCCTCTTCTTTTATGAACGTTTCTTAACCTAAAGTTTGCAAATCAGAAGAGAATTATTAACTTGTAAGAAACTTTTTGCAAAAGTTTTGATATAAACCTTTCGTTTTCTTAGGAGTTTTGATACCCAATTTTTTTTGTGTGAAAAAGGAATGAGTAAGGAAGATAAACGAGTTCGTAAGCAAACAAAATGAAGAACGGAAGGTAAAAAGAAAGGTGTCATTTGTGTGCTAGCACGAAATTGTCGATCATGACACCCCATCTAGTTTTCCATAAAAAAAGAGAGACCAAAACACGAAAGAATTTTTCTCGTTTTATTTGAGTGTCGATTACTCATGCTTTGCTTTATGTACAAACATTTTACTACATCTATGAAAGCGTGGTCTACTGCTTGGTCATTTATATTTGCGTGTTCATACCTCAAACGAGGTCAGAACCTAAAAAAAAACAAAAAAAAATATTTATATTTGCGTGCGAAAATCATAACGCACCATATTCAATAACTCTATGCGTTTTAAGTAAAAATTTTATCGATGATCATTTAAGGACCAGGTAAACAAAGTTAACCCGAGTTTTGAATAAAGGAGTTCACTCGTACCTAACCTTTTTGACGCATAAGATCAGCAGTATTGTAACCTGCATGACTATACAGATAAATCGTGACATACTAACGGTAACTGTCGAAGGAGAATTATTTTATTCACTAATTTATTGTTTATTCCGTAAGCCATGAATGAAGATGAGACTATAGCTACGTAACCACTAAGTTTTTAGCTATTTTCCAAAAAATTTCCAATCAAATCTTGACATCGATTATCCAGATATTGCAGGTTATGTATCAGAACATTACTGATTCTCATAAGACTGCACGTTAAAAGTTCAATAATAAAATCATCAATATCTCACTTTATAAGCCATGAAAGGACTTGAAATTTGAGTCGAAGGTTTTTCATACACGATTTAATCTTTGTTCGAAGTATTATCAATATTCGCTTTAAGTGCCATTCCGAAATCCCCTACTAGGCACTTGAAGAACGATTGGTCGTGATTAGAAAAAGTAATTATGTTTTCGAGCTTCCGGCTTCACTCACCAGGTGACCAACCCTTAAATTTCGCTTCTCTACAAGCATATAGAAATCAATTGATAGTACTGTCCTTTTCGAATCACGACCAATCGTTCTGAAAGTGCGCAGTGGGGGTGCGATTTCAGAATTGAGCTGTCGAACAGACACTCATGTTGATTATATACATACATCCGGTGCGATGGTTAAACATTATTTAAGGTGGCTCATCACGATGGTGCCGTATCAAGCAGGGGCACCGGGGGGGCTTTTCTATAAATTATAAATTTACTGAATATAAACCAATAAAAAGACAGTTAGTGGTTTGTGCCATGTCTTATTCATGATTTATGAGCAAAAAAATGCGAAAAAATTCCGTAATTGAAAAAAGTTACTATTGATAGGGTATCGAAAAACCTGCGTACGTCCCTATCCAAGCAGACGAACTCGCGCGTGTGCCTCAGCTCCAGCACCTGTCAACTTTCTTATACTTGTTTTGTGTGTATTTTTTTACCACTAAATATTAAATTAATGCTTGTAAAAAATGAATTCTAATTTTCAATGGAAGCATTAGTTAGTGATTTTTTACAAACAGAAAACACAGAATCACTTCATAACGCTGTGGAAGATGTGCGAGTTCTCAGAAATTTGTTAGTTAAATTAGGAATAAGTGATGATATTATAAGGGAAAAGTCTCAAAGTATTTCTTATATTTTGAAACAGAAAAACAAAGAAGCAGCTGTTTCTTTGAATAAAGCGTCTTTACTAGAGTACAAAAATAATATTTCGAATGGGATGATGCTGAAAATGGCTAAGGCGCAAGTAAATAAATCTATTTTAAATGAAGTATTTACGAAAAGTGGAGAAAAAGGACTAAGGCTTTTTCTAAGCGAGAATGTTGGAGAAAAGCCACGGGTGACTACTAACACAAAAGTATTAGACAAAATAAGCCAAATATTTGTTTGTAATGAAAAGTAAAGGATATATTATTTGATTGGAATTTATATTATTTATGGCGTTATTGCTATGTTGTCATCAAATGAACAATTAATATAAAAGTTTTATATTCAACTATTTTTTATTCAACCTATTTATTTAAATTATTGTTATTTAATATTTTTACACAAAGTTTTTGCAATAATATGCGTTCAAAACCGAGCATGACATTCCAGTTTTAGATGTAAACAATATTTTTACAATTTTTTTGCCCACATTCTTATATATGACATTTGAATCTCCCGGGCTAGCGCCAAGAATCAAAATTGAGGTTATCCTGCGGTTAGAACTTTCAAGACATTATATATTTTTGTTTTTACCGATAATCTTGGACTTTTGCGATTTTGTTAGAAAGAGGATTATTTAAACTACTTGCTCTCAGTTTCTGGAGACTGTGGCCCGACTTTTAGCCTACGAAATCTAACACTTTCGGTGAAAAAATCAGACTGCTCCATAAGACCAATGCTAAAATTTCAAACTTTCAATATGATTATTTTTCGATTTTGGCCGGCAGCATGCCCTAAAATTTTAACTGTACATCCGTTTAGTCATATTTTAACATAAATTTCAATTTGGGTGCAATGGCTCGACTTTCAAAAATGTGATGAGCCACCTTAATTGTGATGTATACATATGAGCCCTAGATATACGTACCGGGTGGTATAAATCGCCTGTTATGATGTATTATTTTCAAAATTTGCTACAACAGTGAGTGGACTTTTCTAAGTGAATGAGCGTTTTTCTTTCTTTCGAAAGTATACTTGGTTAAATTAATATAACAGTTTAAGATAGTAACGTATACATATGAGTCGTGTATATAGTTACCGGACGGTGATTCAACGCTTGTTATTGTATTACAAAATTTGCCACAAGAGTAAACAGTATACTTTCCTAAGGGAATTGACATCCTCCTTTTTCAAATTAGAAAGGACGATTATAACTCTCCTGTCGTATTCTATGCATTTTCTCTACTAAATAAAAGATACATGTGTGATAATTTCAAAATTTAATTTTTTAAATTTTGGGAAGTGTGTAAATTAATGTTATGAGTTGTGAATTTAAAACATTACATTTTCTCATGAATAGAAAAATTTTGTATTTCTTTTTTTTTAAATACGTTCTTAATAACTTCAGCTTTTTTAGAGAAAAATCGAGAAAACTACATTTTATTATCTCATTAAGATTCACATTTTCTGACTAATTAGTTCTGCATAGTCACAGTATACAGTATAGTAAGCTTTGTTTAAGATTGAATTTGAATCTTAAAAAGCCTAAAAACGCAACTTTATATTTCTAAAAAGAAAAAACTGAGAAAAAAATACTTTTGAATCGCACGGACACTGCTTTATTTTGTTTAAAGTATTAGAATTACTTTTTTAAAACCTTCATTAAAGGGTGTTCTTATTTTTAAAATAATTATTTTTATACATCATCCTACGACTTATAAACTAGTTTAATTAAAAATGAGTACTGTTAGATCGAATCACCTCAAGTTTACCACTTAGTTACAAGGTTTTTGTACACATCATTATTTTGAACTAGTTTCCGTTATCGTTAATCTAAATTTTGCCAATACAGCACACATGAACGAGTAAGCTCAATTGCATTTTTTGCCTTCTTCGAGTTGTTAGAATAAATTGTTTTATTTTTTAAATTATCTTTTGCCGATGAATTAAAAAAAATTTAATACTACTTAAACGTGACATCTCCTAAATTATGGTACAATTCGTCTGGTTCTCTGTCCTAATACCTATGAAGTATGCCTTTGATTTTCTTGATGAAATTGCCCAACATATTCAAGTACAGCACCAGCCTTTTTATCCAGCTCTAACTTAAAATTTTTTCAATCTCTCCTCGAAAATCATAGCCTCGTGCTAACTCTGTGGTACACTGTGCATGTTGCACTTGTTCAACAACACTATTATTCGATAGAAGTGTAATTGCGCTCATGCAGCTGGTAAGTTAATAAATGACATGTACTTGTCCGTTTCTCCTTACAAACCGAAGCGAGATTTTCCTTTCTTCTTTGTTATCCCACGTGCGTTCACCGGCTGTTCTACTTTTCGGTGAACGAAAAGTCTGATTACTTTGGCCGCGTACCTCACCCTATCCCCTCTGTGTCTATGTCTTTCTTTTCGTCTTTGACTCTTCGAGCCTAGTTGGCTGTGATTTTTTTCTTGCTTGACTCTTTTCGCTTAGCCGTCTTCTACTGACAATAGCCCGTCTTGTGCAGCTACCCACTGATCGCTCACGAATTCCGCAGAATTGAATTCGCCAATAGCTTTTTTGTTCTCAATTCTCTTATCATCGATTGAAAATCTAATTAAAAACGTAACTGGTTATTCCCCAGTTTATGCTATGATTGTATTGAAACCCGTTGAAACCAGTTAGTGAATTCCGTTTAGCGCCAAAAACAATTGTAAAATGAACATAATTTTTTGAAAATTCTCATTTTTAAGAAAAAATAAAACAGACTAATTAGTAGGAAAATATTAAACAATGTTTCGGCAACCTGATCTGATGTGTAAATAGTTTATTATAAAACAAGTGCCTTTATCTCAACTAACTTTTAAACGATTTGAGTTGCCCATTTCCCGTAATCGGCAGAAAACCTAAGCGATTAACTGCCATTTTCCCGGCCCTACCGAACAAGTGATAAAAAAATTATTGCTGTAGCGAAAATTGATAATTGTAAGGTACAAAACTTATGGGGAAGTTTTGTATTTAGTAATTATTACCGTTTTAGAAGGAATTTTACGTAAATATACGCAAGTTGGTTGCTTTTACGAATAATTAATCAAATTATGTTTTTCAACGCCGTTCTAATATTTATAATTTGTTTGCATGCAGGTATTAAATTTACGTTCGGGAAGAAGTTTTACTTATAATTTTGATTATCCATTTATTGATCCCCATTTCGACTGTGTGTCCATGTACTAAATCGCTTACTTTAAAAAACTTCTAATTCATTAAAGTCATTACTTGTAACGTTTCTTTCAACACTTGTGCACGAACAAAATATTTGTTCATTACAACAAAATTTCATCTTTGCGTTCGATCTCATTTCCAACGATCAGTTAAGTCATACCCCCGGGATGATGCTTTATGTGACCCAGATTTTTCGAAAAGCCAGTTTTTTACACAGCCCTCGGGTACCTTCCTCCATTTCATTCTTCGAGAGTTGGAGGCGTCAAAGGAGATAACCTAATTCGATTAAGTGTATAACGGAATTCCGCTACGATCTCCGGATAAATTTTAAAGTTTCTCGATTTCCGCTTTTCCCGGTATACAAGTAAGAATAAAGGCTTGGGTCGCACACGCTTCAGGATCCGAGCAGGAAGAAGTATAGAGAAAAAAAGTTGTGCAAGAATGGACCGACAACGAAGAGAGAACTTTAGCAATGGACCTTGTCGTCGTTTCTCGAGGATACGAGAGCGGGGTAAGAAAGTTAGCCGCTTTTCTCGAGCGGATTTGAATATTCGATGACACTTTTAGAGCGCCTGTCTCTTTTTCTTCATGTACAAAAACCGACTGTCTGTGCGCTCTTTTCATAATTTCGTTAGTTCACTCGCTGTCACTGAAGCTTTAAATTAACGCAACTCTTTTCTTCGTACAGAGCGACCAATTAGTTCAAAAATCATTTCAGAAAAGTTGAAGAAATACTGAATACAATTTGTTGGTTAATAATGTCCAAGCTCGAAAGTCTTTGAACACTAAACATCTGATTAAAGATCGCATTATTATAGGAATTCCAATGCATGTGTACAATAATAGATTGGTGTTTTAAATTTGAATCATTTAAAATGAACTTCATAAATTTTCAATCATATATTAAAAGAGTACATTTACGTTTAAAGTTGTATTAGCAGAAGATAAGCATAACTAGCAGCAGTATGCAGATTTCATACAAAAGATTTAGTATTTACGTTTGCAAAAAACCAAAAAATAAGTAAAAAAAAGGAAGCGTATTGTATTTTCTTGTGGTAGTGCGGTATGCCTACTGAACAATAAACATGACTGTGAAGTAATCATAGTAAATTAAAATCATCATGTATTAAACTTGAATCTTGCTTAAGGTGGTTAAGGAGGTTCGGTAGTGTTAGCGAGGGGAAATCTCAGAGAGGCAAGGGGAGGGAGAGCGTCTGGCAACGTTGTGAATTTTTTTGGCTGCTGGCACGTCGTCTACTGTTGTTGTCGTCTACTGCTGTTGTCGTCGTCTACTGATGACAGTGTACTAATTTATTAGGTTGAATTTTTTATAATTAATCAATTTAAAATTTAAAGGCAGACTGATAAAAATAAATTATTTGTTTATTGAATGTACATGTTGGTATGGTGTGACTTTGGTGTTCAAAATGGGCAAAGTGAAAAGAAAAACGAATAACCTCAAAATTACAACAGATGCTGCTGACAATGGAAGAATTCGTTTGAACGGAAAGTTTGTTAAAAAATCTAAAGTTGATAGACATTTACGAGGCAAAAGGTTGAGTGAAATGAGAAAAAAAAGCTCAAAGGGTTAAAAATTCTTTAGATGAAATAAAAAAAGTTGATGTTCCTGTTGATGGTGAAAGAGTTCTTAACATTAATTATATTGCCAAGAGAATGTTTTGCAAGATATGTAATCACAAATTACATTTAACTGACATTACGGATGAATGTGTTCAGGGATTGGGAACCATTTTCCATGTAAAATGTGGAAAATGTTCACATGTAAACAATGTTGAATCGAGTGAAAAATATTTAGACCCTGCAAAACGCGTGAAACTATTTGCAATTAACAGCAAAGTAGCCCTAGGTGAGTTTTATTTATTGTTTTCTTCTTTATTGATATAAGCTCTGAATTATTGCAGCTGCTGAACATGTATATTATTTTTGTAGGAGCGCTGAACTCTGGGTTAGGAGCAACGAAAGCTAATAAATTTTTAAAAGTCATTGGTCTTCCTGGTATCAATGATAAATCATTCAAGTGCCATGAAAGACTCGTAGGACCCGTGGTCGAGCAAGTAGCGAGGGAATCATGTGTACAGGCAGTCCTTGAAGAAAAAGAACTCACGGAGAAAAAAATCGACGAGTTGAAACTTTGTCTGTAAGTTTTAATAAAAAAAAAAAAATGTAGTTATTCATAGTAACCTTGAGAGTGTTTTTTATGTATACAGTAAATTAGGGATAAGAAAGTGTTTTTTTTTTTTTTTTAATTATGTACACATTATGATTTTACAATATTCGATCTTTATACTATACATATTTGCAAATGAACTTAAAAACGGTCGTTATAGAAAAGTATTTACACAATCTATTTTATTATCTACATTTGTTTTTTATTTGATTTTTTTATCAATGAGCAGAAGCAATCATCATGTACTTAATCGATATTTTTTTTTTTTTTTTCATTGTACCTACACAATATTAATTTATTATTGTAACAGAAATGAGTAAATGATTTTTTAAAAGAAAAAATTGTCTGGAAAGTTATTTCCTACCTTTTTTACGAATTTTCAGGCCGCCAGAACTTCAAGAAAATTTTCTTTCTTATACTACTACTGAAGAACCCCCCCGAAAAATCACTAGGCTGTTGGTAAGTTACGACATGGGTTGGAGTCTACAGGATATAAATATGATAGCTTGACCGGGTTTGGTAGCATAATTGGCTACAACACTGGCAAAGTTCTCGATTTCTGCACTAAAAACAGGAAATGCCGCATTTGTGAAATTAATTTAAAAACAAAAACAAAGAAGGCCCACGACTGTCGATTGAATCACCATGACACTGCCAAATCCATGGAGGCCGAAGGGGCAGTTGACTTGATCGTGAATAGCAAAATTCTTGAAGATTTGAACGCTCAAGTAGGAGTATTCATTGGAGACAATGACAGCTCCAGTATTCATGCTATACAGGAATTGGTTGATTATACGATAGTCAAGCAGTCCGACATCAATCATAGTAAGAAAGGAGTAGGCAATTTCTTATACAAGTTAAGAGACAATAAAAATATTGACGTTGATAAAGAGTTATCCCATGATATTATAGCTTACTTGAAGAACACTTTCGCAACAGTCATTAAAAAAACAAAAACAACAAACAAAAAATAGAGAAAGATTTGAAAAATTTAGCTTATCATGTTTTTGACATTCACGACAATTGTGGCAGTTATTGTAAATATGAAATTGAAAAAGAAAACTATGACAACAGTCGTCACATGACTAATGCAACTCTTTTCGAACACATGAGAAATTTTTTTTCTGATTTAGCTAGCAACGCGCATAAATTCGTTCTTGCTGGTTCATCACAAGCTAATAAAAGTTTAAATAATACCATGGCAAGTTATTGTCCGAAATCTTATTCATTTAGCACCAGTGAGTCTGCAGACTACAGGTATGCTTGTGCAGTAGCGCACAAAAATTTAGGCAGTGATTATATTTTAAAAGTACTATTTGAGAAATTGAATTTAACGAGTAGGAAGAAACTGGTTCACTATTGTAACTACGCCAAAAAGAAGGCAATCAAAAGACTGACAGTAGCGAGTACACCTCACTTTAAGACTTTGAGAAAATTCAACAGTATTAAAAAAGAGCAACTACGTAATCAAAAAGAAAGGCAGGCAAAAGATACGTACAGTTCCAACATGACGTTGTTAGATATTTCTGTTCAGCCTGAAAATCTAATTAAAGAAGTTGATTGTGATTTAATTTACAATACTAAAGATGTTGCATACATTTTTTTTGATATTGAAACGGGAGGGTTTTCTTTCGACAAAGATGTTCTTCAAGTCGCTTTGAAAAGCGAAAAAAGTTTTTAATCCGTGTATATTACACCATGTAAAAGTATAGATGCTAAGGCAAGTGCAGTCACAGGCTTGACAAAAAGTGGTAGGCAACTATTTTTACATGGTACACAAGTACCAACAGTTTCTCGGACAGTTGCTGTTACTAAAATATTAGAATTTTTAAAGAGTTTCAATAAAAAAGTTGTTTTTATTGCACACAACTGCGATTTCGATTCCAACCGCTTCATTCGATTAGTTGAAAGTTCATCTATGTTACAGTCTTTCAAAGATATAATTCTTGGATTTGTCGATACATTGGCTTTGTTTCGAAAACAATTTCCAGATATTCAGTGTCATAAGTTATCATATCTCGGTAATAATTTATTGCAGCTGTCAACTGAAAATGCGCATGATGCTGCAGTTGATATTGTTATTTTGGAAAAGTTGACAGCTCAGTATATTTGTTGGTCAGATATTTTGAATAGTACATTAATTGTTAATGACGTACTTCAAAAAATATACATGTCTACAAATGAAAAACAATTGAAACCAAGCTATGCGCCCATGAAATCTGTGATATCAGCTTCCCTTATAAAAAAAACTAAGTCAAAGTGGGATTGCATATAAAAACATAATTGATAAATATTTCGAAGGAACTGATAAATTACAGGAGCTATTGATGAGTGGGAGTAGTCCCTTGATAAAAAAACTCAGTATAGTGGATACCATTTCAGAATTTTGCCTTACTTTAGAAAATATCATCCAAGATAAATTCAAATGTTGCAATGTATTAGTAATTATAATATTTCCAATAAAAATTTTCAATTACAAAAGGAGTTTTTACTATTCATTACATTTCAAAGCGCGCGCCAAAAGCAGCGTTGCCAAGTCGTCTGCTGCGAGCACATTTTTTGCTGTTTTTTAATAGAAATTTGTGGTAGGGCTCTTTCAAACTTTGACAAAATATTATTTTGACAATATTCTTTCATTTAAAAAAAAAAAAGCAAGTTCATTTAGCCGTTTTTTTTTTTATGTGAAATTTAAGTGATTTCTCCATAAGCCTACATGTTAAAATATTGTTTTTTCAGGTCAATATATCTTGAAAACGGCGTGGTTAAACCCTTCAAAAATTTAGCTGTAGTTTGATACTATTATCCCAAACAACATATCGAAATTTCAAAAGTTTTCATCATAAAAAATTATCACTACCGAACCTCCTTAATCCGTGACTCTGAGGTCAATGTTACGTACGAAAAAAAAAAAATGCTTATGCTATAAACAAATGTACATCTAAAAAATAACATTAAAAATGATAATTTTTAGCACGTTTCAAGTTATAAAATAATATAGAATAATTCATAAAAGTATGAAAATAGTTGCATCGATGACTTGCAGTGTTTGCAGACCGAAAACTTAGTTGTCTGCTGATTTGCTGATGCGCGTATGTATAGTGCGATATACTCTAACACAATTACCTGTGTATATAACGCTGCGTCCCTACTGAATAAACTTGTTATTAAATATCTTTTGATTTTGTCCTATAAGGTACAATTTGTAACGCACCATTATAAAGAGAAAAACTTCAAGTTTATTTCTCTAGTTTTTGGTTATTCTGGCCCACTTCTGTACGTCAGTAAGAACCCATGCGAGTGCTCAACAACGATTTTCACACGTCTCGTTCTCATTATTTTATCTTAAAATGATAGCTGAAATTTTGCATAGAGGTGTGTAGTAGCTTCATAAACAACTTCTCCAAGTTTCTTTTTGATAGCATAGCCCAGTTTTGTCTTCCAGCATGAACCACCATATCCAAGTACACTTTACAAATTGTACACAAGGTATAAATGAAGTAGCTTTTTAAATAATTTGTTTGAAATTAGGTATATCGAATATTTTGTACTGTCGATTTTTATGGTGGTTTTAAATTTGAGAAATAAATGTAAAATCAGTTACGTGTTAGAAAAATTACTGATTTATTATACCATTATTAAAAAAACACCATTAGTTATTTTATGATCTGTTTGACTCTTTCAGTTACGTAAATAGATTGATCATTATTTAGAACTTCTCGCTTCCTTTACAAACGGCAGCATCACCAAACTAATCTCTTTTAACATCAGAGATATTGCAGTGTTATCAGAGCTTCTGAGATCAAAAATAAAGATCAGATATCGGGTAGAAGTTTTGTCTAACCAAGTCGAGTGTTGGCTTCCTTTTTGACGAGTGTCAGCTAGTCCCATTAGTATTTCAAGCCAAGTCATCCATGCTCGATTAGTTGACTGTGAACCTGCTTTGAATCCGAGTTTGAATCTACCCTCGTTGCCACTTCCTCGAATTTGGTCCCGTAGAGTATGCAGCTTGATCAACTCGCGACAGCCATTAAGGTCGCAATGGAGTTTCCAACCAGTTCATTGGAGTCAAAAGCTCTCGCCAACTCTGCGTTACGTTTCACCTCTTTTATTCCATCGTTCTAGATTGAAACTCACGAAAATTAGCCTTTTTCGCCTCTTTTCCATTTTTGTGACCATTGTTTTTCTTTTGTTTGTTTTTCTTTTTTCTTTCTTTTTGTTTTAAGCCCACTACTGATTGTCTACACAAAGATAGAATCGAAGGTATTGTCACCACAAAAGCTATAGTAATCCAGTGAAGCTTTAATCAATACTTACGTAAATTTTCACTAGAATTTTCACTGTGTTTACATTGATTTTTATAATTAGTAAATACTTTTAATAATAGTTAATACGTGTTACTAAATTTAAAAAAAAAATTTACATTTCAAATAACCTCGGACCTTTTTTAATATTTAACTTGACGTTTACAAGTTAGTGCCAAGATGAGAATAGATCGTTGTCATGCCAAAATGAGAGAGAGAGAGAGAGAGAGAGAGAGAGAGAGAGAGAGAGAGAGAAGGCGTGTAATCGATGGCTTACCAAAGTGGGAATATCTACTGTATATGTGTATGTATGGGTGTAGGTAGGTGGGTGGGTTGTACGTTCCCGTCCGTATATATCTGCGTGACCCAATGGCACACTGGATACTATTCGGTATGCAGGGCAGTGAAGCACCTGGGACCCTCGGCCCGTATTTCGCTCGCTAATGTTCGAACTTTCCATTCCCATCCCCGCTAATTTTCAAACATCGATTTTCTTGTATCAGAATATTTGACGTGTTGAATTCACTGGTCTTATGTACTTGAAAAACTTTAGAGGACCTTCATTTTCTGTAGCTTATACATAAGTTGTAACACACCTTATCCATGACGAGAGATAGTTGAAACAATGTTTATATGTATTATTGGATTTTTGCATACACATCAAAAAGACTATTTTTAGAATTTTTTTTTTTTGTATTCGATAAACTATTGTCCAACAGTATTATAATGACAGATAAAATGTATTATATTATATCTTAGTGTATGACTTGACGAACATAGTGCTCTCTTTTTTTTTACATTATTTTTTTCTGGACTAAGAAAATGTGGTAAAAATTAATCATTGAATTTTTCAATTAAAACTATGTTAGAAATTAATCTTTGTATTTTTATGAGTAATTAATGTTTAAGTGATACCACCAGAAACGCCAATTAAATTTCATGTTATGTAAGATATAAAATTATCCAAATGGATCAACTATTAGTGTATTATAAACTGACGACATTCAGGAAAAAATGATAGTAAAAACTTTTCGCTACTTCGTAAAAAGATGCATCATTTTTTTGTTCCAGTTAACGAATATCGCGAAATACAATCGCACTAAAACGGCAAGCTGTTAACTGCAGTCCGTCACACATCATGCAGGGAGCGATAAAATGCTTGTGGAGCTATTGTGCATCTCTTTCTGAGCGTTACATAACGACGGCGTACGGTTACGTATACGTATTGGACGATACTCCATCCATTTTCAGGCTATTATACTAAGAGTATTATGGCATCGTGAACCTTCGACCGTTTTCTTTCTCCCATTGATGGGTGTAGTACTACTTTTTCAAGCCTTTGTGTAGTAAGGCAAAAAAATATACTCGCTTATCATGCAGGTTTTAGGGCAGCAAATAGTAGCCATCAATGACGGATGCGCACGGAGTGTATTGAATTTTTAAGATTAAATATATGATAAAAATGGTGTAAGTAAAAAGATCAATGGAGAATGTGTTACATTGTCTCGAATATGCCTTTAAAACTTTTATGGCTCTGCATAATAGATGTTAGAACATAAGAAAATTAAAAGTAATTACTAATGTAGTCTCAAACACATAGAAATTAGTTTTCGTGGTGGAATTTCTTTAAATAATATTGTGGTTAATAATGCTGTGGCAAAAAAAATTCAACGTTATTAAATCAGAAATAATTGTTAGTTTTTTTTTGTTGAATTTATAGCACTGTATTTAACGTTACCTTCTTTAGAATGAAAACACTTGTTACACGTAATCATACATTAGTCGAGAAATGATATGACATCTCCCAAGTGTAATTTCAAAGAGTGAAAAACGACGAAGTTTAAAAAGGTGTTTTTGTTACTTCAACTTTGTTTAGTTGTGAAGATACGTATTGAGTTTTTAAAGTCGATCTTCGATGCAAAAATTGTGTGTTTGAAAATATTCCTGAATAAATGCACTCGCGACGTTCCTACAATTTTTCATTTGTATTTTTGCACATTCAACTCGCACGCAAAAATACGAAAATTCCAGGCAAACAAATGAAATAACGAAAAGAATTGGCCTGGTCCATCAATTTTATTGTCTTTCTTCTTGCCTTGTTACTTTTGGTCCAGCAAACAAACAACGGGTGCGTATACATACGTAATAATGGCATTCAAACAGTCGTCGGTGGAGAGTAGTGGTGTACCATGTTGGACAACACTACAGAGTACTCGCAGTCCTAAACTCGGATGCTCTTCACTACCGCTGTCGCACTTGTACAATTCATGAGCGAACGGCCTGGTAGCGGATGTCTGGATTCCGAACAGCGATTCAATATTTAAATGTTTGTTGGCATTCATTCACTCTTTCTCGTATCTTTATTTAATTGAAAATTTTAAATGCTATACAATTTGTGATTCCTTTCAAGTGTTGAATGATTTGCTTGAAGAAATTATGTTACAATATTGTTCGTTACTTACTTAGTTGATACCAAATTATGTAGTGTCACTCCTAATGGCGTTTTTTTAGTTTCAAACATATAACGCCTGTAAAATGAAAATCAAGGGAATGCATTTTCTTGGAGGAAACAATTTTCAATGAGATCTGAGTGAAAATCACGTCAAGACTCAGAATTTAAGGTCTTTATAGTACAGTAATTGATCGGAGCATCTATGAGCACTAAAAAAAAAATCAAATAAAAGTTACATGTAGATAACTTGATATGGTCTAAGGTTAAAGGAGTTAAAAATATGTACCAATGAAATCATTTGAATATTCTTTGTAGACATGTCTTATAAAAACAGGCTCAACTACATGCAAATAACTTTTCCACGCGAAATAGTTAAAAAGCCCTTCCCATTAAAATTACAAAATTCTGCGGCTGAGATTTAGTCTTGGGGCACTACATCATACGCCGCAAACGTTTGCCAGGGAACCTAGAAATGGAACGATAACATTAGCCGAGAATGCATTAGGAATATAGCGAGTGGCCGGTTGGACAGTGAGAAAGCTGATTCGGTCGAAAAAAAAGCAAGGGCCGACTCATAAAAACAAAAAACGGGAAAAAGTTCAAGCGAGTGTGGAGCCCAGAGTGTGAGAGAGGAGGGGTAGGTCACGGAAAAAGGAATCGGGTGGGGAGGTTGAACATGCGTGTGCTCTGCTGGAAGGGTAAAGTGCAGCTTTTTACTGAGCCCCGGCCAGGTCGGACTCATTTCTCTCCTTGTATCCTCTCGCGCTTCTACAACACAGAGCCGATGGAAGAAAAAAAAAGGAGCAAGTCTCTCTCAGCGCCTAGGCAAAGAAAAATCTTGCAGAATACCTCCGCTGCCCGTATGTTTTTGTCTTGGTCGTCTCTCGTTTCTGGCTTTCTTTTGCTCTTTGTAAATACATTCGCGCCCGCGCGTGTGTATGTGTGTAAAATGCGAGATGTACACGAGGTAGTGTGGCTGCGTAAAAAGTCTTCACACCTTTCTTGTTTGCAGTCCCAGTGCTGCTCGTCACAGAAAATTTTTCTGTATCCTTTGTCTTTTGATCCAATAGTTTTCAACTTGGTTTTTAATTGTTATTTTTTTTCTTAACTTATCAATTTCATGACTTTATTTAGTCTAATAAATTATTTTTATTTTTTAAAAATATTTTTTACTTCTTCGCATGATTAAAAACGAGTAAAAATACATTTATGATTAGAACGTCGTAAAAACCAGTTTCATGATGCTCAAACGACCAAAATTCGTCGTTAAGTTGTAGACTCAGTCAGTTTTGTTTAATATAAAATTTTTTTTTAATTGTTTCAATTACCAATTCTATTATTAAAACAAAGTTGGAAATTGAAAGAAAAATTAAATTAGAAGAATAATGATAAGTATATTTTGTACTGGCATAAGCAGTCTCCGAGTTTTACACAGCCAAAGTTATTAAAAAAAAAAATTTATCCGTACAAATTTGCAGAGTCAAATGTATATTTTTACAGTCCATACTTTTTTGCATCTTTTAGGCAGTTTTGAAATCAATTTAAATATAAAATTCATCTAAAAGATTATGGTACAACAAACTCAGATAATGCAACTTCATTGTTACAACAAACGTAGAAAATAAATTGAAAATTTAAAGTTGCCAAATGATAAATCTCAATCATCGCATGGGACTATTTCACCGAATTATTATCCAAATGCCTCATGAAGCAAAATTAACAAAGTTTTCATTTAATTTATGTTAAAAACAAGGATCCATCAATTTTTCGGCGTAACTCATGCTCTCGGGAGATCTGTACTGCAATGCCTCATTTTCGAAACTGAACTCTAACTTTGTAAAACCTAAACTTCAATTAAGGCTTACCAAAAAATTTTTCATCATTCGTTTAGTATAAGTTAGTTAAAAAATTTTGTACTGGGATCTCTTTAAAGTTTAACAGTATTCCGTGTTGATAGAAGTTACATTTTTACATGTGCAAACTATTTTCATTTTTACTTGAACACAAAAAATCTTTGTTATTGCCGAATGATTTATTAGAAAAAAATGTTAGTAATATGTCTCATCGAAAAATATTCCTTAAAAATTAGTTTCTATTTTTTACAATTGTTAAAGCTTTAAGTTCTGTTGACAAAAGTAAAAGCCCTCAAAGTTACATGTCATATAGACTTTATTATTTCATAACATCCAAACATAAAATATGGAAGTAATGTATTCGACCAATTAGCAAAACATGTGTAAAAATATCTCGCAAACTGACAATTTACATACATAAGATTAAAACTTGATCTACTGTCTGATGAAGTTTAGAGAAAAATTTGACATTTACTTGAATATAAATCTATAAAAAATGAAAGTTGTCTAATTAATTTCAGACTCAATTAGATACCATCAGTTTGCTCATTTGTGACCACGAAATACTCTGTTGTCATTATTCAAATCGATTCAAATGATATATAATAATGATATTGACACTTCATAAAATTTCCAAAAAAAATGTGTCTTAAAAGATTTTAAAATATTTAATAGTCAACGAATACGTGCACATTAACGAAGCTTCTTTTTTTATTAGTATGATTATGCTTATGAAGTAACACATTTTATAAAATGCATGTAACAAATAACAACGGAAATATCAGTAAAACAATATTCTCTTAATTTCCGAAATACTTACACATTTAGGGATATACTGACTTTCATTTATTGTTATAAATTTTTAATAGTTCATAACCCTTTCAACTTGAACTCTGATATGACTTTTGATGAACTCGAGGCTGTACGCCTTGTATCGAGTCTACATCTCATGAAATTTCCATACGACAGCTGGTTGTACTTTTTTTCCAGGTAATGTTTTTATCACTGTCGAGATGAAGCACATACGTGCCGAAAGGTACAGTCGAGAGACGACAACGCGTTGCGGGCGCTCTTTTTAATGGCGTCCTTATGGTGAAGTGGCAGACAAGCATTTCTGCGACGACAATTGACGAGGTGGTGAGGAGGGTGGGGTACGCCGGGTGCACTCGGGGCTCGGATTGTCTTTGAATTTTTCAGGCCGCTTTTTAAGTACCTCGATAAAACTACGAAGGGGCCGTGCACAGAGAGACGAATACGCGAAACCAGAAGAAATAGGGCACTGGAGAAAGACAACGAGAGGAGTACAATGACGTCAACAGGAGAGAGCGGTCGGGGGACACTTAAGAGACAAATAAAGATGATTTTTTTTTCTACTTTAGGGTTCCCGTTTACGTTCAAACGTTTTGCTTTGATTTTCTTCAAGATGTTCTTTTTACCGTGTGGTAGAAGGTTGTTGAAATTTTAAATTAGCTCACACATACTGGCTCTCCAAGCAAAGGTGCACTCAATTTTTTTTTTATAACTTGCACATCAGATGGTTCACAATTTTTTATAGTAAACTACCGATGGAACATTTGATCTGGTATTTTACGTGATTGGAATAACATGCTTGGAAAAGATCGTGGTTGAGATCGGATTCAGATTCGATTTACGGAGCATACTTTTGTTGAAGTTAATTGGCATTCGTTACATCTGTGTAACCAGTATGCTTTTTTTCTAGCAACCTCTCGTTTAATTTGGATTTCTGCTCTCAAGATCGCAGTCTTTCGTTATACCCATGGGTAACAAAGATGCCTTTGTTTTTTTTTTGTGATTCATCGACACCATATTCATTACTTTATGGAATATCATTTTATGACTTTTTTTTTATTTATTATTCTCGAGCGCTTAGAAATCGGCTTTTTAATGAAATTATGTTGAGCAAGACACGATAGGAATTGGCAATTAACTTCGTACCTTCGGAACTGCGTTGGAGAACACGGCCTATGGTACTGTTGCTTCTCGATCGATCGCAGACACTAGTTATCTCTCTCTCTCTCTCTCTCTCATCCTTTTCGACGTAGTATTTATAATTGCATTTCGCGTAATTAATTTTATAACAGAAAAAGAGCAGATAAGTAGAAGTGGATGCTCCTTGAAGTTGTGTTCAGAAATAAGGAAATTGCCTGAAAGAAGAGTAAAAGTGTAAAACAATGGATCACCTTCTGCTAAGATATTATTTTGAAATGTTTATTATATCGTTCCTAATGTATTTTCCTAATTTAATAGTACTCACAATAGAAGGCGCAGTTTATGCAATATTTAATTGATATACATTTCAACACTATATATATATATATATATATATATATATATATATATATATATATATATATATATGTAAATTAACCACGATTTCGTTGGAAATAAATAATTGAACCCCTACATAATTAGAAATGTAATTAACGCAGATATTATTGAGTTTTTTTGTTCATTTTTATAGATATTTTTCAGTTCTTTTGAGCTTGTCGCTTGTTATGGTACTACATGCCAAAGTCACCGTAATTAAAGAAAAAATCGAGCTTTTTTCTTTTTTAATCACACAATTTGCAGAGGTCCCTTATTATAGTAATGAATATACTACGTATTACCTACGCTGTAATGTTCTAACTGCCTTTTTTTAAGTCATGTTTTTTGCATATAATATTAGTATTGTGCACATCGTATGAATTTGTATGCCTTGAAAAGGTGTATGCATCACAGGAATATCAAGTGTTTGAATATAAGTGGTTTTATTTTATCTTTTGAAAAAATATGTTTTATGAACAATATATTTAAATAACAAACATCAAAATAAAAAAAGAACAAAACCAGAAACAGCATTTTAAAAAAATTAATAAAGTAAGAGTCGAATTTTTTTCAAGCTCGAAATCACATCAAACGATATCAAACTTAACGACTTTCCTCTCAACTGAAATATCAAACACGACGAAAGACAAGCACATTTTTATTTAGCGCTTAAAAAGTAAGAGGAAAAAAATCATCACTCCTTGGTAATGTCTTTAGCGGTATAGTCTCTTTATCCCTTTGGTCTACGGTACCGCTAGTTTTCATAGCTTGCCTTTACTAAGGTGTTTTTTGTACATATCTCTCGTTTTTCTTCCTTGGTCCTTAGTCTTCCTTTCTCTCTGTCTCTTTGTATGTAGTTTTTCTTGAGCACGAAATAAAAACTCGAGAGTAAGGGCGGTTAAAGTCAGCTTGCCTCGTTGCATGCGCTCAAAGAACTTTTTCCTCATCCACTGCTGAGGCTGGTTCAACCTTATGAGCCTTGTATAATTAGTTTGCGCTATCCTCTTTTCGTTAGACGTATTTTTATTATTTTTTTTGTCCTTTTTAAATGGAAAAACAAGCATACATGTACAGGTATACAACTAAACTGTAACCCCCGTTTCAGGTCAAGCAATCCTCACAATTTGAAAGCTTGAGCAGTGAAACTATATTGAATTGTCGAAAATTTACAGTTTCTCTTCTGTGTAACATTTACAAAAAATGGTTCTCATATTTGTGTCTTACAAAAAATTGGTAATACAAATTTATTTATGCATTTATTGGTTATAAAAACTAAAATACGAAAAAGTTATCTCACTAATGATATTAGTTTTTCTATTGTAGAGTATAGTCATAACATTAATGTTGAATATAGTTTAATACAAAATGATTTTTTCTTATCCGAAGATTGATGGGTTAATATCAAGTAATAATGATGCTGCGTTTCTAGCAAGTACAAAATTGTTTTACGTTACGGCAGCCGCACATTATGATGATTTGCATATTGAATAGTTGTTACAATCGTATGTAAATCTCCATAAAAATAAGTATTTTCGACCGAGTATGCAGTCTGCCGTTAATGTAGACAAAAAATACGATCGTAATTTATCGGCAAATGGCTTCCTGTAATCCTCTAGCTTTAATACCGGATTAAAATCGTCCTCAAACGTATGCGCATTTTGTCATTTCGATATGTAATCTTCCAACTGATCGGAATTATTGTATTATTAAAAAAGTCTTTAAAGGTCGCTATGAAAAAAGCTCGGTCAAACGTTTATTTTTACAAAATAGATCAATCTGGATGTAAAAAATAACTTTTTTCAAGTTTTCAAGCGAACACAATTTTTTATTCTGCTTGAAATGAAAACGTCATCTGCCTTTCTGTTCTTACGTGTAGAATTAGATTTTTGTAGAGCAAGACTGACTTTGATAAATAATTTCCTACAAATTAATAAATCACATGATCTTCTGTATACTTTTTCCGAGGCTTTTTCACTAGCTTTTTCGATACTGTCACCAAGTATACTATGTTGTTTTAATACTGCATAGGTTACTTCCTAATCATGTTACAAACGCTGACATGGTTTGTCGTAACTTGAAAGAAGTTGAAATGAGTATAAAACGTGAAAAATTTCTCATATTTATTCGTGATTTATTAATTAAAAAAACAATTAGTACTTGTTTTGTTTAAGACTATGACAATGATAGATAAAAAGTTATGTTATCAAAGACTAGACGAATTGATATGTTTATCTTGTCAGTAAGTTATCCTTAAATTCTTATAAAATTAGGTAATTGTTCAAAGCAATGCAATTAAGTAATATCAAGCTTCCAAGTTTAAATGTTGGAACTCATTCACGAGATTATTTATAATATTAATAGTTATACATAAAGTTGCAAATTGAACTATGCTACACATTTGACATCTCCTACATTAACGGAGATAATATTCCATTTTACTTGGTGCCGGTCATTTTTTCCTGATATTATATTTTGTGTTGGCGATGGGACACAACTAAACTTTAGCTTTGCGTTTAAAGACATTGTAATAAATTTTAAAAGAAAACACTAATAAACACTACGTCAACTACGATATCTAAATTTTAATATCAATTCTATATAATTACTTAATCGTATATTCTCATGAATTTCAAAAAAGATATATCGCTTAATGTACCATACTTTACTGTATTTCAGTAAAATCCTCTTTTACTCAGCAATAAGTAATATTCATTGTGTTCACATAAACTTCGTGTTCCGGAAGTTATATTTCATTGTAAGAATCGATTTCCCATCCCCAAAAGCCGCGTGAACTGCAATGGAATATTGCTACTCGAGAAAAAATCTATTCTCTGGTGTACTGGAAGTGTATTTCAGAACTGAGAAATGCCGAGAATCTGAAAAAGATTCGACCTTCCACTAAAACTTTGGAAACATCATTCTATTTGTTTCAAAGTGCTATTTGAGTTTCTTGACAAATAAAAACGCGCTGCTCTCATGTGCTCCAACGTGATTCAACGTAGACGTTATCGAGCATGAAAGATAATAAAAAAAACTTTGTAAACTGAAGATATTAACAGTATTAAATCATCTCGAAATAGAATATCGTATTAAGAAAATTTTGAAGTAATTGATTCTTTGTACTTCAAAAAAATGTATTGACTTTTTTTGTATAGCAACTGTTATTAAAAAAAATAATTTTTGTCAGCAAAATATAAATTCCCATAGTTAGCTGCATTTTTGTTATTTGTAAAACATAATTGTTTTTTTTAGTTGTAATTTTATTTCCTTTTTCAACATCAAAGTTTTTTTTTAAATATATCAATGATTGGCTTGCAATAGTTAAGGATATGCGCTATGGCTAAGCCGTTTATCTAACGTACGTGTTGATTTCCTGGTGGTTTTGAAACAATGATGGGTTGCTGTTCCAACATGACGTTGTCGAAAAAAAGACCTGTGTGACCTGGGTGAAATCCGATATTCTAGGCTTCTTTTTTAGACTCCGTTGGTGTTGTCCGTTTTTATTCCTTAATTGTACTTTGACAAGCGATTTGCTTAAAAGGACGTCATATTAAAATTCATTTACAATTGATATGAGAAAAATGCCACGATACTTTCCCCACAGCAAAGGTATCGTACAGATTAGTTTTTAGCTCGTTAAAACATGAAATCAGATGGAATCACGCCATACGAAACTACAAATTTTCACCTACACATACCAAATCTATTAATCCTTGCAAGATAAATCCCAACGCTTTAATTCTCCGGCATTGAAAAATAAGCTCCACCCCACCTCCGCAATCCAGCAAGTTTTTTTAATCTCGCGAATTTCGATATGCAGTGCACGTGGCAGTAAATAACCTCTCGAGCCGGAGGAAAGTGGAGGAACGGCCGAGGAGGGAGTATTTAACTTCGAGAGAGTGGCTGCGAAACATTCAAGGGCTGAATGGATTGAGCTTCCGCTATCTCCAGAATTTATCCACATCACTTTTGGGCTAACGTTTCTCGAACTGGACGGAAAGTATACGCATGGCGTCAAATACCAATACTAAAGTTGCTCTTGAAACTTCGAAGATACTTCCGCGTGCGCATACTTGACGACAAAACGTGTCATACGCGATAATACTCTCAAGCCATTTGCAGTTTAAATAGAAGCAAGCATTGCAAAATTCCTTTTCGTTGATGCGTACACTTCCAGTAGTCGCTTTTTCTACATATGTGCTAGAAGTCCTGAATGGCAACAACTGGAGGACGAGTCGGAGAAGAGGACACTTCACGTGTGCATCGTAAAGTTATTGCAAACTGCGCTTCCACGCCAGAGAGGCAACATTTCGCCCAGAGTAAAGCACGGGAATACGACCGTAAATTCTGAACGGTGTTGCACAGCTCTGGTACCAAGCAGCGGAAACGACAGGAGGGTATTACACGGCCGCGAGCGCTGCGTAGGTACACAGATTTTCGTGGCGTTACATCTTCTGAGCGCGTCTTCTCTGCTGTTTGTGCATGCCTGTTTGACGGCGAGGTTAACGTTGGCTTACCACGGCTACGCTCGATATTACGGATCATGATAGCGTAGCGTGCGTTTGGCATTGTTTTGTTGGAGCTGGTAAAAGTTATTGCCAAGAACTTGAGTAATCGATCCAAAGTTGGCTGATGAAATTGCAATCATATCAAAGTGCGTTTAGGTAAAAGCCATCCTGATTCAACCCATGCAAAAGCGAATTTTAATACTTTAAATGTTGTAGGTGACCTTACAAACTGACAAATCAATATTATGTAACAATTTCTTTTTTAATAATATTACATTGATTTTAACATTCATAAATTTAATGTTTACTGAAGATAATTACTTTATGTTTTATCTGTAAACTCTCTGCTTTACATACATTATTCTGTTTTTGTTATAGGTAAGCTATCTCAAACTGGTTAAGACGATTGGAGAAAAGGGATCGTAACCCACTGTAGTGAGTACTTGAAAATTTTCCGTAATCCTCGTTGCTGACTTAAATGAAAAATTTTAAAGTAGGTTTACGTAATAATACATGTAAGTAAATAGTCCAAGTTGTAAAACTCTGTTTATCAGAAACCTGACAAATAGGAAAGTATTTTATCAGCGTAGTATTCCTGTAGTTTTGTTTTCCCAAAATTTCTGAAATTAATTACAACTAAAATATCGTCCGCATTTTTTTAAGGCATTCGTTACAATTTTTTATCGATATAAAATTATATCTCTGCTAACAAAATCCGTTAACGGACTATTACAAGTAGTGAAATTTGAATGAAATTATACGTGATATGTTATTGAAAAGTCTGTCTGATTTAAACTTGATAATGTGAAGACTAATGATCATTGCTACTTTTTTAAGCTCCATGTGTATTGTAATAAGTTAAAATGATCTCAGAATTTTTAACGCAATATATTTAAATCAGAAAATAAAATACTGAAATGGATCTCATTTTTCTATAATGTTGTACCTTCAATAAATAAGAAAATTCTATTGTATCGGACATTTTTACTTATTGTTGAAAAAAATTGCAGAATGACTGATTATTCATTAATTTAACTTTTCAATTAATTTAGTTCACTATTTGGAATTTATTATTTCTAATTCACTTTGCTTATCGTATTGAAAATTACGTATGTTTATTGTTGCAAGTACTGTTGTGATTTATAGTTGACTTTCGAGGGAAATAGTATCACAACAAAAAACGGTAAATTGAGCATTATCATTGGTTATACTTACTAAATGAACATTATGCTTCGATCTTATAGTATTTTACTTTGATGATGGATCTGAATTTTTAGTATGTAATTCTAGAATCGTAATAAAAAACTGATTAAAGTTATCAAGTATTAATTTATGATTTTAAGATTTCATTTTTTAAATCGTGTAATTACTTGGGCCAGGCTTTTTTATTGAAAATGTATTAACTGACACCAAACCAAATTTCAATAAGTACTGCGTCTAAAAAATGTGAATTTACACAAAATTGGTTAAAAAGAACATTTCTCTACTTAAGAGAACCATATTCTGACTAAAAATAAATTACAAAACATGAATATAAGTGTCCACTAAATATCGTTATTTAATAAATGCGAGATTTGAAATCAATTTTTGTTAACGACGGATTTATAACTTAACTATTTGGCACTATCTTTACGTGGAGCGCTTTATTACAACTTTATAAGAGACAAAATTCACAGGCGTTCCGATTTCTGCACTTTCGTAATATTTTTCTTCAAATTTTTTAATTATAAGATATTATCAGAGCTCGTGTATCCTTTGAGGTCTTTGCGCTTGATTTATACTTCAGGCCGATGCTCCAAGCTCTGGCGTGTCCGACGTTTACGGTGCTATGTCTTCCAAAGGTGCTTTAATGGGAAAATTATACTGGAATTTTGAGCAAGGTGAACATGGTAGCGCCAGAGCTTGATAGACAGTCGCAGGTGTGAATGAGATTCTCTCTCCTGTTCTCTACCTCTCTGCGTATTAAACTCGAGAAAGCATCCGCGTTCTGCAGAGGGAATATGTGCGTGAGAGGCGTTTCAGCATCACCTGTACACTGAGCGATTTGGCATGCAACATCACACAGACGTCCTGCGAAATTCTATGTAGGACGGATTGTTGCCTCCGCTTTATGATACTGTGACACCCTTTATACCTCCCTTTGACAAACGAAACGGGAGTAATGTTGGAATGGAGTTGCGTCTTTACTGTGCCATAAACATTTTCTTCATGAAGTTTCTCATGTGACCTTAGACGATTGTATTTTTCCTCGTATTTTCCTTTTAAAAAATTTAATTCCAAAGAATTATAGCCTCTCAAAATAGTTTGATAATAAATCCCTACCAGCAACGAATGTTTACATAATAACATCGCAATTTAATCAAGGTATTTAATGACCATTTACAGATTTAAGAAGTCTCAAAATGTATTTGTTAAATGAAAGATGTAGTTTCGTAATCATACATCTCTACAGATATCCTAATTAAGAAGTTGAAGTTCAAGTAAGAACATGTCATACAACCTTTATTATTTAGTCGGGTTATAGAATATGTAGTACACCGTATTCAAAATAATTAAGATAAGGTCAGTAAACAAAACCATACAGACATTAGGCCATACTTAGATTATTTTGGAGACCAAAAGAGCTAGAAATTTCCCGTGACTCATGCATATTTCTATGGCGGTAATAGGCTTTTGAAATTGTCAATTATTTCCATAAATCTAGGGATTTATCCTTTACAATTATGACATGGACTACTTCATTGAATGGAAGCAAAGCATAAGTGACAAAAAATGATTTTATGGTTTAATTTTCGATCAAAACAAAACTTTAAAAAAATTTTGAGACAAAACAAGATTATTTTATAGAAAAGAATAAACAACTTTACATAATCCTGAGGCCCCAAAGTTTTACAAGAAAATAAATGTGCGTTACATTACAAAAATGAGTAGATTATGACGGGCTATCCTGTTGCAAGAATGAATAACATTAGAAGTACCCATTGATTTATGGTAGAAAAACTGGTAGACCAAATAGACTATGGAAAACGATGGAATATACTAAAGTAACAATGGGAAAACAAGATTAGGGAAATAAAACTAACAGAATTAGAAGCGATGGTGTTTAGGTATACATTTGGCGTTGAATTCCCTGATTTCTAGTGTCTATAATAAACAGTCATAACATTATAAAAATAATGATTAATAATAATTATTATTTTTATAACAGTAATAATTATACTGACATAAACAATTATAGTAGCAATAATAATAATAATAATAATAATAATAATAATAATAATAATAATAATAATAACAATGATAGTAATGATAATGAAATTCGTTAATCAAATAGTTTCGGATCAGGAAACCGACATAGGTTCAAACTACAATCGATTCTGAAGATTTGCTCTTTTCATTGTCTCTGTCTCCCTTCCTCTTTCTCCAAAACTGTGAGTTTGTGCTGCTGGACTCCCAAAATCTCGGGCCACGATTAACTTTAGAAACCATGTCCAAGCACAGCCCAATGATCCGTGAATTTCGGGAGCCCGACGAAACGTCTCAAGTCTCACGACACATTGCTGCCCACTTGCTCGCTCGGACGACGAGAAGTTCCCTAACTCTCCGACAGCCGATCGGGCACATTATTTTGTTCTCTCTCTCTCTCTCTCTCTCTCGCGTGCACACGTACACACGTGGGCGCACTCACACATATACAAAATATTCTACTTTACCCTGTTCACTGCGTCTTGCTAAAAGTTATGGTGCTTGATCGATCTTGGAATACTGATATCAAGCTGAGTGGTAAGAGCTTTTATTGTACGCTCATCTTTCGTACATTCCTACACCTATACTCTCAAAATTTTTGAAAAGTCTGAATTTTTTATGTTCAATAGCTCGATATTGGACTCAAGTTTCAAGAGCTATTGAGAGAATGCATAATTAATAATTCAGATATCAGCCAATATGATATTAAAATTTGTGGTATTATGATATTATGATATTATTTTGAAGTTTGGTAAAACTATAATTAATTATTCAAAAAATGATTTTTCACTGTCATACTAGTTTCCGAGTAACGAAAACTTTCCATTCTTCCTTCGTAAATCATGTAAAACACAGTTACCTGATTCTGAATCCAATTATTTTTGTCATTGCGGATGAAAGTATCCCATGTTTCAGTCATCTATTGGGATAGCCAAATTTCTCCATTTCTCTTTATCGACCTTTTTTCTATCTACTTACTGATAAGTCATGTATGCTTGATAGTTATGATCTGTCTGTTAGTTTCAAAATCCTTTAAATCTAATAAAAGTGTCAATCAATTTTCGAATGTTAATCAACACATAGCTGTACGTGACCGTATAAGTTGAAAATAAAGTTCGACTTTCACTTTCTAAGGAAACCTCTCCAACGCCATAGCAATCGCGAGCATCACCACAATAAGCCTTGCCACTTCGTAAAAACTGCTAAGTCAGCTTTTTGTACAGTATTCGCCTTGGTATTCGCTTAGCATTGAAACCGCAGGTGCTCTTGTAATGTCGATGTATCACGACATAAGGAGTTAAGCTCTTTGCCGTACGTGACACGGAGCCAGACTTAAAATTCTGCAGAGAATAAGATTTTTTACTGTTTTACATGAAAAACTCACTTTCATTGACGCAGTGACATAGCATCCAGTAACTTGGTTGATATTTGTGCATATAATGGTATTAGTTTCAAAACCGGTTGTAAGAGTCTATAAATAAAAATATCGTGATATAATAGTCCGAAAATGAATGTATTTATGTAATAATTGCAAGATAAATTCATGCTTTTAATTAATATAAAAAAATGACCTATTACAATAGTCAAATCATAATGGGCAGTATTTGTTTTAAAAGTTGACTTAATAAATTTAATGAAGCACAACACCAAGACAAAAAAAGATCTCAAAGTTTTCCCCCAAAGCTTGAAAAAACTGTAACTGTAAGAAACTATACAAAGCTGGAGTAACAAAAAGCTGCTAGTCATTCTCTGACAGCACATAACAATGAAGAAAAACTAACGAGAAAAGCTTCTCGAGTTTTCACTTCAATCCTGATTATAAAGCTTCCCGACACGAAGCAGAGTTGCTCATTACTGCGATGGCGCAAACGCTCTTTAGCTTCTCCAGATATTGTAGGCGATTTTGCTATAAATTTCAGTTGCACTCTCTAGAAAAATTTGCTTTTTCTTTTTTGATTGATGAATTTACTAATTTTGCTCCAGTAGTGGATGATACTGTGAAAAAAATGATGTCTGCTTGCCTAATAAATTTTTATGAAATGTAGAACAAAAAAAAAAGAACAAAGTATGACAAGGATGAAACTCGTCAACGTACAGTATCTATGTTATCCTCATGTAATTTTCAATTAAGATTTATTTAGCTGCCGTGAACAAAATTAAGTTTTGGTATAAGATACATTACCATTTTTAAAAAAAAAGTGTACTAGTAATTATTTTGGTCGTATTTTTATCATAAATTATTCTCAACATTTATAATCTTCATAAATTTATAGTATAAACTTGTAAACAACTTTAGAGTTAATGTTTCCAAGAGCCACTAAAAATAGACCCAAAACATACTTTACTTTGACTAAATCATTATCCTTGGAAGAATATTGATGTTAAAAATTTATGCACTTGAATTTTTTTAATGGATACAACAATGATGAAGTAGTTTTTCACTGTGATATTTCTTAATCTTCCCTTTTCCATGTTTACATGCATATTCATAAAATTTCTCTTCTCTTTTGAAGTCAGCAATAAAGTTTAATAAATCCTACGGTGGCTTTAAAAACACAACAGTAGCATCCAGTCCTGGTGAGCTGTCTGTGTAAGGGCACTCAGCGAACAATACTTTCTTAAAGCTAGCGTAGAATCTTTCATAACGCAAAAACCCGTAAAACAAATAATTGGCAACAAAGCTGAAAATTCCGTGACAGGAACCGACAGCACAATAGCTAATGCTCTCCTTGTTGTTACCTTATCTCTTTCTTGCTCTCACTTGCTCGTTAACGGAGGTAAATGCGCGTCTTCTTGTAAAGATAAATTTTCAATTTCAGGACGATTCGTGAAAACGGTGCCTAGTTGTTGTCTTCTATCTTCCTTCCTTCCTTTCTTTCTTTTTTCATCCGCTCCTAAAAAAATAAGAGTAGTAGAACATATTATACTCAACTGCTGCTTTTGTGTAAACTAGCTTTGATAGTCTTTCTCCTGTTACTTTTTAAAGTGTCTTTTACTTGCTCTATAATCTTATTGCGAGTTTAGATGGGCTCACTTGTATTGCTTACACGATTGATCTTAAAATGGTATGTATCTTCCACTTAAAGTATATCGTAGTCCTGCAGTAACTACGTGTGGCAATCTTTAAGATATTTACTTGTAATATTAATTCAAATTTCCGTCAACCAACATAACCCTTTTTAAATTATTAAATTTATTAAATATATAGGAAAATATTAGTATGAATTTCATTAAATTTCTGTAAAACTTGTTTTTTTTACCTGGTGAGATGAAATAGTTACATAATTAAAATAATACTTAGTTACAATTATAAGTTGAGTATTTTTTCTACAATTACGTAAGACTTCTCACATAAATAACCTGCCAGGCTTGTTATTTTAGTTTTAGGTGTCTTGTATAGATGGTAATATATACTTTTTTTTGTAAAATAATTATTTTTTTCGCTATTCACATTTATTAAATGAAAAATTTCTTCCAAGAATATGAATTAAGAATTTTTTTTTTGTGTAATGCAAATGAATTTGTATAAATATTTAAACTCTACGTATGCTTATGCCAAGTGACGAATAATACAAAAAATATGATTGATTCTCAGTGATAAGAAGTGGAAAATTATCTCGTTGAAAGTTGTAATTTTTCTTAAATAAATGAAATTTCAAATATTTTTTTAGTATTGTTTTTCAAAGAGACATTAAAATTCATATAAAATAAACATCACGCTTGCGGTTGCGAAGTAAAATTCTTAATTTTTTTCTTCTACTTCAGAAACGTGTGGATATTTCTTTTGTTGATATTTTCCATTACTAACAGAATTATAAATATGTTGGCCCAATTGAAAAAAAACAGTATTTACAATTTCTAAAACAAAATATACTATTCTGTCAATTCAGTAATTCAATTAAACTTAAAGCTGGACCGATTCCTTGCCAAAAGAGACTCATTTTGATCTTAGAGAAAAAAAATTCGAGTAAGATACATCAGACTCTTATGACGATAGTTACAGGCGGTTACAGGCAAGGTCCCGTGCGTTCGTAGCACCGCGTAGACACTATTTGTTCGGCGCTCCTCGGTCGTTTCTAGCTCTCACGATCGATGGAGCCCAAATTTTTTTCGACCCCTCTAAACTACCGCTCGTCTTCATTCATCATCTATACGAGGCCCTTTTTTCGCTTAGCGGCCGACTCTATGAAAAATGCACTGCACGCGAATTATTAACGATTGCGCCGAAAGCCATCCACGGCTATACAGCATACGCTGCAGTCGGGCTCCATATGGTTTATTTTCTTAACGTACTATGTGTTTAAAGTTTCAAACGTTGGAGCCCAACGAAAATCCAAAAAAAAAAATTTTTGTTTTTGTCATAAATAACCCAATAAACCAACGGCAAAGGGTGTATAATACCGTAAAAAAAAAAAAAATCAACATCTAACCATTTTAAACATAATTATTAACAATAAGAGTAACATACGTATAAAACGAACATTAAGCACTACACCACTCAGTAATACATGGTGAAAAAAATTCAAAATAAATATTTCTACATACCTCTAGTTGTAAATAATAAATAAGGTACTTTATAGGCATCAGAAACATAACCTCAAAGGGTAATAAACTCCTGAAATTAAAAAAAAGTCGGAAAACAGACGTTTTTTCGCTACCTACGTTCATTAGGGGCTGCGATAATTGTAAAACGTATAAATATCATTACAAGGTACTCAAACTAGTTGCCCGGATTTTTTTCAGAATTAGGAAACCTAACCTCACCGTGCAAAATGTCAAGAAAATCAAGAAAATAGCCTTTTTTCTGCCATTTTCGGTCACAGTCAGCCATTAGGGGCCCGTAAAGGGTCTGAATGATTTTTATTACTGTCTTTGTATCACATTTGGTACTTATGGTCATTTTTAGCACTCGGAAAGATAACCTCGTTTGGTTATGTGATCTAAATGTTAGAAAAAATTCGAAAAAAAGACGTTTTTACGCTAGCTATGTCCATTAGGGGCTGCGATAATTGTAAAACGTATAGATATCATTACAAAGTACTAAAACTAGTTGCCCTGATTTTTTTCAGAATTAGGAAACCTAACCTCACCGTGCAAAATGTCAAGAAATTCAAGAAATTAGCCTTTTTTCTGCCATTTTCGGTCACAGTCGGCCATTAGGGGCCCGTAAAGGGTCGTATTGATTTTTATTATTGTCTTTGTATCACATTTGGTACTTATAGTCATTTTTAGCTCTCGGAAACATAACCTCGTTTGGTTATGTGATCTCAATGTTAGAAAAAATTCGAAAAAAAGACGTTTTTACGCTACCTATGTCCATTAGGGGCTTAGCTAAAGCTTTAGCTCTTACTGATTGTGTGCTTATGCACTAAACCTCAAGAAATAATACTTATACATATATGCATTCTTATGATGATTATTAATGTTAAATACATTAATCCGTCGTCGTATTATAAGTTAAATTAAATGAGACATCTTTTTATAGTGTTTAAATTTCCTCTCTGCGTTTTACGGGCTTGAGACCGTCGTATTAACAATACGGCCGCATTAAAAATTTGTTTTAGTATTTATATTTTGATTTACGATCAATGTTGCATTCTATTTCTTTTTTACGCTTTTTTTGCATTTGTTTTCAAATCAATATTGATTATATTAATAAAGCTTACAGTTGTTATACGTCATGCGGTTTTTTTTTTAAATTTATATGGAGCTACAGATCTTCAAAGCTTTTTCTACTATTTGATCAAGTTTTTAGATGGCTGATACGTGTTTATCTTCATTTTTTATTTGTATTACATGCATTTTTACATAGTTTGCATATTTAGAAAAAACATGCTAATTTCATCCATTGTTTTTTCAATATTTATTTTCATTTTAGATTGTTACTTTATTAATAATTTTGAGAGCATTCATATCACGTGCATTAATTTTAGTCAGTTGTATCTTTTTTTGTGAGTACGTTTCTTTTATTCATTGTTACTATTTTTTTTCATATTTTTTTGAGGCATGCATATTCAACATATGTTGCATTTTTTCACACATTGATGCTTTTACGAAGATGCATATAATACATGTCTATGAGGAACAAATATAACAAAAAGTTTATTATACACTTTTACCTCATGCAAATAAAATAAACAATTATTTTTTTACCCTCAATATTGGAATGATTATACGTACCCAGAGAAAAAACGTAAGTGCAATTTTTTTTGTGGTACAGCAGAATCTTGCTTATTAGGTTGTCGTCGTGCATATGTGTTCATGCATGTTAAAATGTTTTTTTATGGCTTAATTTATATGTAAGAGTTAGTGCATTTATTTGAATACTACATGTTAGTTAGTCTATTTTATTTTGGAGTATTAAATTACTTTCAGTCTCCTATTTCTACAATTCGTATTAATTTGCTAGTCATTATCCGTACACTATACAATCATGTTTTTTTATATCAGTCTGTATTAAGCATTCTTTGAAATTCACAATTTTTTTTCTGCATGCAAAATCGATATTCAGTACTTTCACTATCTTTTCGTACGCTAGTTGATGCTAGCTACTGTTTAATCTAACTTGCATAAAATTATTACGTATATCAAAGTGGTTCACATCGTACTTTACTTCTGCGTTTATACACCAAGCATATGTCATACATCATAGGAAATTTGTTTAATGCTCATTCCTTTTTTTCATTAAATATGCATGCATACACATTGTCTCATTCGCCAATTACGACTTTTCTAATATTTTTGGAGATTTCTATATTTTTATTACGATTATTTTAATATGGCACTGAACACAGAAGCATTTTCTGTTGACATTTGCCGATATATGTGTAATTGTGTCATGAAAATTTTTTCATTAATATGTCTATTTATCAGCAAGTTCATTACGTTGTTAAAGTCTACAAATAAATTTCTTGGCAGTTTGTTCAACGTTTTTTGTATCATTTGATAATACTACTTTTTTTTTAATTACATGTTTGCGATTTCTAATACTGCTTGTGACTACATTTTCTTTATCATCGGTTGCTCCATCGATTTTCTTTAAGCAGGACTTATGACAATATCTATCACAGATTTCACATTGCACTTTGTTCGATACCGTCTCAGAAAAGCATACCAAGCATCTCCTTTTCATATTTATCGATTTCAACAGTAATGTACGCGCAACTTCTAATCGGTAACTATTTACATTAAAGTTGCGTGGAAAAGATGCATCGAATCCCATATGATACATGTATAAAAGATCAAGAACTCCGCAGTTATACACATCTCCATCTTGTTGAGTGGGCCTGGCGGGTGGTTCTACAAATGTTAAGTCCTTTCCCTGTAATGTTTTGAAAGAGGAATTGGTAAATTTTATAAATCTATCAAGACATTTACGTACTCTGTCCTTGTCAGCGCCATTTCCATAAGGATCAAAATGCATCATCGTTCCATCCTCAGTGTTCAGTATAACAAGCTGCCAGTGGTTATGAATTAGATATGGCATGAATATCCGTTTCTTCAAAAGAAATTAAAGATTATTAACGTGCCGAATATTACAATTATCGCAGCCCCTAATGGACGTAGGTAGCGTAAAAATTTTATTTTTCAAATTTTTTCTAACATTGAGATCACATAAACAAACGAGGTTATGTTTCCGAGAGCTAAAAAAGACTACAAGTACCAAATGTAATACAAAGACAGTAATAAAAATCATTCAGACCCTTCACGGGCCCCTAATGGCTGACTGTGACCGAAAATGGCAGAAAAAAGGCTATTTTCTTGAATTTCTTGACATTTTGCACGGTGAGGTTAGGTTTCCTAATTCTGAAAAAAATCAGGGCAACTAGTTTTAGTACCTTGTAATGATATTTATACGTTTTTTATTCATCACAGCCCCTAATGGACGTAGGTAGCGTAGAAACGTCTTTTTTTCGAATTTTTTCTAAGATTAAGATCACATAACCAAACGAAGTTATTTTTCCGAAAGCTAAAAATGACTAAAAATACCAAATGTGATACAAAGACAGTAATAAAAATCATTCAGATCCTTTACGGGCCCCTATTGGCTGACTGTGACCGAAAATGGCAGAAAAAAGGCTAGTTTCTTGAATTTCTTGACATTTTGCACGGTGAGGTTAGGTTTCCTAATTCTGAAAAAAATCAGGGCAACTAGTTTGAGTACTTTGTAATGATATCTATACGTTTTACAATTATCGCTGCCCCTAATGGACATAGGTAGCGTAAAAACGTCTTTTTTTCGAATTTTTTCTAACATTGAGATCACATAACCAAACGAGGTTATGTTTCCGAAAGCTAAAAATGACTATAAGTACCAAATGTGATACAAAGACAGTAATAAAAATCATTACGCCCCTTTACGGGCCCCTAATGGCTGACTGTGACCGAAAATGGTAGAAAAAAGGCTATTTTCTTGAATTTCTTGACATTTTGCACGGTGAGGTTAGGTTTCCTAATTCTGAAAAAAATCAGGGCAACTAGTTTTAGTACCTTGTAATGATATTTATACGTTTTTTATTCATCACAGCCCCTAATGGACGTAGGTAGCGTAGAAACGTCTTTTTTTCGAATTTTTTCTAAGATTGAGATCACATAACCAAACGAAGTTATTTTTCCGAAAGCTAAAAATGACTATAAGTACCAAATGTGAAACAAAGACAGTAATAAAAATCATTCAGATCCTTCACGGGCCCCTATTGGCTGACTGTGACCGAAAATGGCAGAAAAAAGGCTATTTTCTTGAATTTCTTGACATTTTGCACGGTGAGGTTAGGTTTCCTAACTCTGGAAAAAATCAGAGCAACTAGTTTGAGTACCTTGTAATGATATTTGTACGTTTTACAATTATCGCAGCCCCTAATGGACGTAGGTAGCGTAAAAACGTCTTTTTTTCGAATTTTTTCTAACATTGAGATCACATAACCAAACGAGGTTATGTTTCCGAGAGCTAAAAATGACTATAAGTACCAAATGTGATACAAAGACAATAATAAAAATCAATACGACCCTTTACGGGCCCCTAATGGCCGACTGTGACTGAAAATGGCAGAAAAAAGGCTAATTTCTTGAATTTCTTGACATTTTGCACGGTGAGGTTAGGTTTCCTAATTCTGAAAAAAATCAGGGCAACTAGTTTTAGTACTTTGTAATGATATCTATACGTTTTATAATTATCGCTGCCCCTAATGGATATAAGTAGCGTAAAAACGTCTTTTTTTCGAATTTTTTCTAACATTTAGATCACATAACCAAACGAGGTTATCTTTCCGAGTGCTAAAAATGACCATAAGTACCAAATGTGATACAAAGACAGTAATAAAAATCATTCAGACCCTTTACGGGCCCCTAATGGCTGACTGTGACCGAAAATGGCAGAAAAAAGGCTATTTTCTTGAATTTCTTGACATTTTGCACGGTGAGGTTAGGTTTCCTAATTCTGAAAAAAATCCGGGCAACTAGTTTGAGTACCTTGTAATGATATTTATACGTTTTACAATTATCGCAGCCCCTAATGGACCTAGGTAGCGAAAAAACGTCTGTTTTCCGACTTTTTTTTAATTTCAGGAGCTTATTACCCTTTAAGGTTATGTTTCTGATGCCTATAAAGTACCTTATTTATTATTTACAACTAGAGGTATGTAGAAATATTCATTTTGAATTTTTTTCACCATGTATTACTGAGTGGTGTAGTGCTTAATGTTCGTTTTATACGTATGTTACTCTTATTGTTAATAATTATGTTTAAAATGGTTAGATGTTGATTTTTTTTTTTTTACGGTATTATACACCTTTTGCCGTTGGTTTATTGGGTTATTTACGACAAAAACAAAAAATTTTTTTTTTGGATTTTCGTTGGGCTCCAACGTTTGAAACTTCAAACACATTAACGTACTCTCCTGCCGCCTCTGAGTACACCTCGGAATCCGTGTATCTTTAGACCTAGTAAGCCATTTCCTTTCTACCTTACCAAATTTTTTACAGAATACTGCTCAAGATGGTGTCTATGAAGCTAGCGTAGCCAAGTCATAGGGCCATAATAAAACTCATACCATATTTTTTTGCTAATTATTTGCTACTTTTTTGCCAAAGAATTGATATTTTTGCCATAGCCGTTTCTGAAAAACAATGGTCCTGCTGACTCGAGACTCGAGTCAGCGTAACCAAAGTAATATTTTTAGATCTCTTACTCATATCAAAACGGGCTTTAGGGCATAATTTTTTGCTAATTATTTGCTAATTTTTGAGCAAAGAATAAATTTTATTGCTGCTACCATCATCGAGTAACGGTGATCCTGCTGACTGGAGACTCAAGTCAGCGTAGCCAAGGCGATGTCTCCGGATCTCTTACACTTATCAAAACGGGCTTTAGGGCATAATTTTTTGCTAATTATTTGCTACTTTTTTGCTAAAGAATAAATTTTTTTACTGTTACCATCATCGAGTAACGATGGTCCCACTTGAGGTTTAAGTCAGCATAGCCACCGCTGTATTTTTAGACCTGTAGTATCAATTCGAATAGGATTTGCGGGATATTCTTTTGCTAGTTATTTGGAAACAGTTTAAAAAAAATGCTTATTACTAAGTTGCCAAGAAGCTAATCAGGTTTGATTTTTAACAGAAAATTCAGCCATAAATAGCGTAACACAATTATTCTATATCAAATATGCATTTTTTCAACGGTATGGTTGAACTTACAACTGTACTGACTTTTTAGCCCATGTGTGCCTTTTTGCACAAATGGCTCTTTTTTGCAGTTTCTAACTAAAACTTCTTTATAATTCTGGCAAACTCCTTTAAAACAGTATACCAATTTTAAAGGATATCGGAAATACAAAACTGTAGAAATTTATTCGATCTAATAATTCGTTTACGCTTTTAAGACTGACAGTGCCGTAGGTCTGAAATTTAAAAATCTTTCAGTTACTTACATAAGCTACTTCTTTATACTTCATTACGTTACTGAATAAATTTCATGCAAGTTAAGTGTCCATAAAAAAGCTCGTTTTTCATAAATAAAACGCTAATTTTCCGACTATTTAAAAGAATATTTCATTACTTTCGAAATATTGTTTTATTATATGTATGTAAAATAGTGTAAAAATTATATATATATATATATATATATATATATATATATATATATATATATATATATATAATAAAGGAAATAATCTTCTACTTTCATCATCTTGAAAAAAAACATGGTTTTTTTTAATGTTTAGGTGGACAGAGATTTCTTAATCTCTTTATGATTTTTGTATAGTACTTTTGAGATAAACACAGTCAGTTAAAAAATATTATGGGTAACACTTTAAGAGGACTATTTGCATACAGATTTGTAAGTTAGACATTTATATAGTTAGAAATGACCTTAAGAAGCTTTTTTTTTAATTTTCATTTATTACATTTTGAAAATAAAACTTGTAATTATTTTAATTATTTTCTTCAACCAAAAAAAGTAACTCATTAAATATTTAATTTTGAAAAATGAGAGTCACGATGCCGTAATTGTTTATTTGTTTTTGTACTCAGACACTGTTATAGTAAAAAATTTTCTTGAAATTTAGGAAAGGATTAAGACAATACATGCGTTTAAGCAGAGTTCATACGTTTGTATGGTCTTTAAAATTATGAGTCAATGCTCTAATTAGGTATACACAAGTACTTATTACTATTTTTTGTTACTTTCATATTTTTTCAAAAAAATTTAAAGGTTTTTAAGACCTAAATAAGATTTAGATTCAATGCATCAATAGTACATTATTTACCTAGGTGGGAAAAATTACTTGTGACCTGGAACATTATTCATTTCACTCCCTAGGTGAATAATATACTATTAAATAGGTTGGTTTGGCCAAAGAAGAATTAGTTTTTGTTGTGTCTTAATGTAGTCTGATGTAGTGATTAAAGATGTTTTTCACAAAATGCAATGAAAAATATAATAATTTTAATAACCTTTTAATAACATTATAATGCTGACGCCTTTGACTCAATTACGAGTAAGTTGCTCGATACGTCGAAACTCTCTTCAGTGTTAACATAAGGCTATTATTTTTTGACTTTGTACAATATTAAGGCATTAATCATAATTTTTGTTATTTTATTTATTTTTTAAATCAAGCCTGAAGAGGTCGATGCATCTGGTGAAGAAACGTTGCAAAAAAAAAAAACAAGTTTGTTTTTCCAATTAAACCACTCCCCTAAAGATCAAGTAAAAAAAAAATACTAATTTCAATAACCTTTAATGGTTGGAAGATGTTTATTTTTATTGCTTAAATAGGTAAATAATTAAACGTTATACCCTTGCTTTTGAACTTTTAACATACATTAACAATCTTGGTACTATTTTATAATTCTCAGATCTAAAAATTGAATGGTTCGCAGTGTCATCAAATTCCATCCAACTAGTGTTACCTCTTCGGTAAGAAAAAGCCGTATAGTGCCCATAACTTCCATGTAAATTATTATTTACAAATCTTAACATCCTACCACTCGTACCACGATATGCAACTGCACCAACTAGTAATAGGTTTTCTTGCTCAATCAATGGATTTTTCAAAATTTTAGGGAACTCTGATAATTTTAATTCATAATTGTCTTCATTATTATTGAACACATCAAAAATAATTATATCACCTGTAAAAATACAAATAAAATTGTTATAATATAATTCGTTGTATTTCAGATAGTTTGAAAATTATTGATTATAATTTATCAGTGAAGATTATTTGAGCTATCCTAATAATCAAATTAATTCTGGTTTAAGACCCCACATTCTCATATTAAACTTATGTGACAAAATATCTAATATATTATGAACAACCTTTCTCTCTCGTAAAATGATACGACATTTTGTATAGCAAGCATGCTTTAAAATAGTAGTGATAGCCCTGGATGAGATACGCACCAGTGACGAAAACTACTGTTTTGTACCATAAGCGCAAAGTACCTACGATTAACGTGCCCGAAGGGGGAGGATGTATGTTCGTGCTCGAGTTGCAAACAAAATTTTTCCTACCAAGGGTGCAAAGTGCTGTTTTGCACCTGTGGGTACACTTTAAGTCCACTAATCACTTGGTGCCCTGGGTCGGAAAGTACTTTGAGCGGGTAGGATAAAAAAGTATGCAAAGTGTAGCCCTAGGTGGTAGAGGCCTTGAAACACTTGATATGGTAAAAAATAGTAGTTTTTGTCACAGAAGCGCCATTGCCACCGGGGCTATTTTGCGGCCCGAGAGACCTGCGAAGCAAAGCCCGAGGTTCCATAGCTCGAGTAGAAAAAGTCTTCGGCTAGCCAAAAGGTACCTTACGGACCGTATGCTGTAAGCAGACAGCGTCCCGTACACAGTATGAGTACAGGCGCGCCTTCGGGCCACCTTCGGCATTCGAAGGGTCGGTATAGTATATGATAGTAGCCGATGACGGCCCGCATGTATTATATATTTGTATAGTGTTATTTTAATTGGCTAGCTTCAATAAATACAAAAAAGTTGATTCTTAATTTATGTTCATATGCTTAGGAATTTTATTTCTTATATTGAAAACTTTACATATTTATAAAAAATTAAATACACGTTCATAAAAAAATGTATACAAAAAATTTCAGTGGAATGTGTTTTTTTCTGTCATCATCGATTTTAATTAAAATAGGTACTAATAAAACAATTGGGTAAATGAACAAATTCATAACCAAACAAACCAGTATTAAATGTATATCCATATCATTGCAATAATATATATATACTAGAGGTATACGGGCTATTTACGGGCAGTCTTCGGCTACTGAACGGCCGGAGCATTCGGGCCGTCTTCGGGTAGGCTTCAAATAGTCTTTGGATACCCATTTTGGCACTTTTACATTTACAAACTTACTACTTTATTTATAGCGTCTACACTTAATTACTTAAAACAATCACATGAGTCCAGTTCAAAAAGAAAAAAGCACAATCACAGAAACTGAGATAAAAAGGGAATGACTGACAAGTGCACGAGCAACATGTGACGAGGCCTGCTTAGATCTTGTAGGAACTTGTAATTTATACCTGTACACACTCAACATGCACCAAAAGCCCGCTAGATGTACAACGGCTAATGGCATACAAACTCACTATCAACTTGATTAGACGACTAATTTATGTTGAATCAACAAGATTATGCTCATTGGTTGGGCGTTACGCGCGTAATTTAAAACCTAAGCGCGTAAAATATTATTCTTGTTATTTTTTATACTATTCAAAGAACTGAGGCCTCAATGGCAATAACTCTTAAAACTATGTATTTTATTTCTAAAATTTTTTTGCAGTGTTAGTAATAAAATTAAATTTTGTGAAATTGAGGAAATTAAATTTTTACCTTTTGATAAGAGCTTGTTAGCTCGCTCAGTATGTTTCGACGACTTGTACGAAAACCAGCCCAATTCAGATTTTTCAATGTTGTTTTAAATTGGAAAATCTGAACTGGGCTGATTTTCGTCCGAGGCGTCGGTTAGTTGTATATATGAAAAGTATTTCATTGACGTATGATGAAAGTCAGATGAAAGTGATATTATTACATCTTGCGTGGACGAGGTTTTCAACTCAACTTAAAAAAAAAAACTACAAAGTTTATACATTGTATTATTTATCAATCAAGTAGTGGATTACCACAGAATTAAATTGAGAATATAGTCAGAATTTTCACTACCTACTGATTTTACAAGTATGAGCAAAAAAGATGACATAACCAGTATTTTTATCAGAAATGAATAGTTATTAAATAATTAAGACACTACACTTACTAAATCGGTAACATGGGCTCTTCTGAGCAGTCATAGTATCGTACATAAACTAAAAGTAATACTTACAGATCTAGCAAAAAAACAAGACAAAGCTTGCTTTGATGAGTGTAAGAAATCCAAAAAAATTTGAGTTGGCCACGCTAGTTGCAGTGTTTACTTATGGGGATCACATTAGTGCCTTATGAATGGTTAAGGCAAATAATTAAATTCTCAGTCGAAATATTTTTTACTAAATAAAAAACATTTAGTAAAAAAAGCCACCAAGGCCTAAGTGGATTACTGTAACAGATCTGGAGATATAGTGGATACTTCGCTTGTGTTTCAAGTTAGCTGGACCATTTTATCTCGGCAATGGTAATGGCAAAAAAATAAATTCTTCAGTAAAAGTCCCGTTTCAATAGGTGTAAGAGATCCGGAGACATCGCCTTGGCTACGCTGACTTGAGCCTCCTATAAGCAAGACCATTGTTTCTTGTTAAGTATTGCGCTAAAAATATTATTTCAAAAGCCAAAAAATGGCAAATAATTAGCAAAAAAATATCCTTCAAATCCCGTTTGAATGTATGCTTCAGCACTGGAAATACAGCGTTGGCTACGCTGGCTTTAGCCTCGAGTCAACAGGACCATCGTTACTCGATGATGGTAGCAGCAAAAAAATTTATTCTTTGCTAGAAAAGTAGCAAATAATTAGCAAAAAATTATGCCCTAAAGCCCGTTTTGATAAGTGTAAGAGATCCGGAGACATCGCTTTGGCTACGCTGACTTGAGTCTCCAGTCAGCAGGACCACCGTTACTCGATGATGGTAGCAGCAATAAAATTTATTCTTTGCTAAAAAAGTAGCAAATAATTAGCAAAAAATTATGCCCTAAAGCTCGTTTTGATAAGTGTAAGAGATCTAAAAATATTACGTTGGCTACGCTGACTTGAGTCTCGAGACAGCAGGACCATTGTTTTTCGGAAACGGCTATGGCAAAAATATCAATTCTTTGTCAAAAAAGTAGCAAATAATTAGCAAATAATTATGCCCTAGAGCCCGTTTTGATAAGTGTAAGAGATCTAAAAATATTACGTTGGCTACGCTGACTTGAGTCTCGAGACAGCAGGACCATTGTTTTTCGGAAACGGCTATGGCAAAAATATCAATTCTTTGTCAAAAAAGTAGCAAATAATTAGCAAATAATTATGCCCTAGAGCCCGTTTTGATAAGTGTAAGAGATCCGGAGACATCGCCTTGGCTACGCTGACTTGAGTCTCCAGTCAGCAGGACCACCGTTACTCGATGATGGTAGCAGCAATAAAATTTATTCTTTGCTAGAAAAGTAGCAAATAATTAGCAAAAAATTATGCCCTAAAGCTCGTTTTGATAAGTGTAAGAGATCTAAAAATATTACGTTGGCTACGCTGACTTGAGTCTCGAGACAGCAGGACCATTGTTTTTCGGAAACGGCTATGGCTAAAAAATCAATTCTTTGGCAAAAAAATAGCAAATAATTAGCAAAAAAATATGGTGTGAGTTTTATTATGGCCCTATGACTTGGCTACGCTAGCTTCATAGACACGGAGTCGTTCAAATGACAAAGAATAGAAACTCAATGGACTTTTGGAATTTTCTCTTAAGGGTTCTCAAGCTCTCGACTTAAAACTAAGTTTTCGGGTGCAAGCTTTTCTTTCTCTCGAAACAAATCCGTACTACTGATTGGGAGGGGGGGGGGTCCGAAATAACCACAGTTCACTTCAATTTTGCAGTAAAACTATGAATGTTCATTTCAGCGACGTGTATTTCGACGACAACGATAGCTCAGTGCAGCGACTGTTCATTACTTCGACAGCCAATCACGGAGCAGTATAAGAAGAAAGTCAAAGTAAACTGCCCTGTTATTAGCTGTCGAAATAATGAACAGTCGCTGCACTGAGCTATCGTTGTCGTCGAAATACACGTCGCTGAAATGAACATTCATAGTTTTACTGCAAAATTGAAGTGAGCTGTCTTCATTTCGGACCCCCCCCCCCCTCCCTACCGATACTTCGTTTTTGACGATTATGTTGAATTGAATAATCGGTCGTATGCATGTCCACCCGTTGAAAAAATATTCTCAGATGCGGGTGAGAAACAGTTCTGATCGTTAAATGTCATTGAATTTAGACTTTAGCGTCCGGAAGTAGGTTGAGTTAGGTGTAAGCAGGTAACCTTACCCTCAGTGTCGCTCAACTCGCAGAAAAATCGCTTGATCTCTCTCTGATAATATATTTCCATTAGGTGTATGAATGTGATTATACCTCGAAAACACATCTATATTTTCGTGTATCCATCGAGTCGTCAGCTATATAGATATAAGGAACTAATTTGATATGCTGCAATTCATACTTCATATCTTATTCGTTTTTAATTAAGTCGATTGTATTCTCATATTTTTTCATCAAAACTAAGATTGATGGAACCGAATAGATATATTCAATTTTTATGTCCGTAGTAACTGAAAAGCTGTAATGATCTATATATCTAAAAGCATAGCTCGCTATTATTGAATAAATGTAGTTTTAATAGCTCTTGATTTTCTCGGTAGGCACCAGACGGATAACATATTATCTACTGCCAAGCGATTGCAGTTTCAAGATATTTCTTCAATTTTGTTGTATTGATATTTAAATGACAGTGGCATGTTCGATGTGCTCAATGATCTGAAACAATTTTTAGA
This sequence comes from Copidosoma floridanum, assembly GCF_036245765.1. Classification (NCBI taxonomy): domain Eukaryota; kingdom Metazoa; phylum Arthropoda; class Insecta; order Hymenoptera; family Encyrtidae; genus Copidosoma; species Copidosoma floridanum. The sequence continues at coordinate 1,589,315 of NW_028321897.1, read as the reverse complement.
TAACGGCGTACTAAAATATTTCTACGCGCAGCAAAAAAAAGTGATGGTTCTAAAAGTTTATCAAATGTTTTTGGTACTAATAACGTAAACTTTTTCCCCTTAAAAATACACCTATTTTGTAAATTTAAAACTAAATATATGCGTATCTTGTTACATTTAAGCTCATCAAATAAAAATCCTTGTACTTGAGCCAAATTTAACTCTCTTTTAACTGTAGCACTTTAGCCCAGATAATCGTTGTGGTTTATCCCGTCCAAAGATCAGATTGTCTTTTTGGTAGACACTTGATTTGTCTCTACTGCTATATATTTCTTACCCTTACAATAATATACGATTTCAATTGAATTCATGTGATTCCTGTACTACGATACATATACACATTGTTGTTGATTTGGAACTTAGTATGTACAATGTCCTTCTCGTGACATATGGCTCGGAGTGGTTATATAGATAAGTGATTATATCGATTTCATGTTACTTAGTTTTGGAAAAAAAATTCAAGACTCAGAGTTTCTCTTCATATCGTGAAATATACATGAACATTCCAGAACATTTTGTATTGGTGGATTGTCCGCTTTGCTCACATCAGTCAATGCTGACGTAGATACTTTCTTGCTTAGTCTTCCAAGAATCAAAATTGATTGAGTGACTCAGAAGAAATCATGCTTTCTTTTTTGGAATTGCTAATAAATTTAATTTTCATACTCAAACGTTGTGACAACATGGAAATCGTGTGCTGAGCGAATTTAACTGCAAATTTTCCTTGAAATCATATAATGTACATACTACTTAAACATCAGTGCTTTGATTCTAATTTTTATTTCCTAATCGTTAGGTTGTTTCATCTGACGAATACTATCAATTAATATTACAACTGGAGTAACTCTTGAAATATTTTATTCTCTCCCCACTGTTACAAAGTTGGAGTCAAGAGAACTTCTTTCAACTGTACATCTGTAGATTAAATTTATTCAACTACATAATCATTGCAACAGCTGTTTTATTTTTATTATTAGTTTTTTTTTTTTTTTTTTTTTTTTTTTTTCAATAGTTAGCTTGTACTGGAAAACAAACAATTTTATTTTAATTAAATTGTAGTTGGGTATTATAATATCCATGCATTTATTTTTTATTGTAATTCGATGCTATTTTTTGCAGTCCGCACTTCATAAGAATTTAATTGTCATTAAATAATAAAATTGGCGCAGGTTATTATTACTTACATTAATTTTTTTTAACGTATTACAAATTTTCTGACAACAGAAAGTTTACAAGGTTTTTCAACAGAGCATTTTTGAACATTAACGTTTTATTGATTATTTTTTTAAAACGAGATATAGCTTCTCGATAGCAATTAAAACTCAATTGCATACAGCTACATAAATTGACGCTTTTCTCACAAATACGAGTATTCCAAGTAGCCGTATAGTTGAACAAATTAAAATTCGAGGAACTAAACCAAGCTGTGAGGATAGCAATCGACAAACCTGAACAAATGAGCTTTCCAACTTTCCATGTACTCTGGCGGGCGATATATTTATAATCCCCTTCGCAATCGACTGTCACTGTACATGAGCAAAATAATAAATGAAATGACACTATTATTTCTTGGTCGCAAATGTCTTTCCGGGCAGAGTATGAAAGTATGCACCAATATTTCAATCACAATTAAATGTACACATTAAGTTTGTACAAAGTATACATGCATGCAGTAATAATTTTTTTTTTACAACCTTTTTATAGGAGAAATTTGTTTTTATCTCTCTTTGCTGCATAACTCAAATTGAAAGATAACATAGGTGATAATTTCTGAATCCTTGCATTAACAATTTTCTCCATACAAGGAGCTGTAGTATAATACAAACACAACTTTTTGGAAACTTGTCTTTCTGTTGCCAACTGGTCTGGTCAACTCGTGATTACAGCGTACGGTGTACAATATTGGTATTGTCCGACAAACAATGGAATCCAGCGATAAGATCGTCTGTGATTAGGTGTTTTTGTAGAACCGTAATTAAGATAGTATGGGCTTTCCCAATCGCACAAAGGTGTAGAATAATAAGAAAACGATTGGTAACAACTAACCTCAGGCTTTCTTAGTAGGTAATTATTTAATTTCTTCATTTAGTTTTTAAATAATTAAAACAGCCATGCCCGTTTACTGAAAACTCGATCTTATTGGAGTACAAAGATCGTCTCAATTTCGGGCTTGTCTCATTTTGAAAGTCTCTGCCAGTAGCGCGAGGCGAGTGTCAGTGAAAAATGGGGGGAAAAGCGGGCCTTGTAGGTATATCGGCTACCACGAAAGCCAGCAGTAGCTTCGATGCACTAGCTTTATGAACTATCGTATTAATTTCTTGAGTGGTTTCAAAAAAATAAAAAATTAAATTTAAAAAAAAGTAGAAAAAGTAGAAAAACAATCAGACAAAAGCTGGTAGCTTCGACTTCTCCGGGAGTGGCATGAAAAAGTGTCGAAACACAACTACGCCATAATTAAACTGTACTCTCGCATTGTTTTTCCGTTATCATGCTCACCTACCGCATTTATGGTAGGCTGAGATAAAGTAGAAAATGGGGAAAGGGCTTCTCGAAACTCTCTGAACGGCCCATTATTCGTGAGTGCGTGCGTATCTACATCCATAATTGAAAGATAATTATGCTTGGTGCAATTAGCCAGTTAGCCAGCCTGGTCTACATTGCGTTAGATGCTTAACGAGGTGAGTCGTTATCGCAGTACGCCCAACTCAGCGTAGCAACAGTAGCTACAGTAACAGGCGACCAGTGGAGTGAGTCAATTAGTATCGCTTACGACGTCCTCTGCTGTTATATTGCAGTAAAGTTTCGGCACCGATACTTGAAAAAACTGTTCTCTCTTGAACTCACGGTTTTCATTAGTTGTTTCTGTCTACTGTTGAAGTCTGTGTGAACAAATCTACCAGTATGTCTTATAAAGTGACTGAAGTGCTTAGCGAGGACAGTGCCCTCATAAAAATTATCCGAGGCAAGCCCCAATCCCGGCACCGACAACAGCAGCCGCACCGCCCGCGTAACTCCCATTATAAGAACGTAATGGGTGGCGGTCTTTTAATTTCACCTTCGTATAAGATAAAAGTCCTTGACTTTTATCACTACGACGAAAAATTCAAGCAGAATGAGCGTGCAACCACACGAAAGTTCGACGTACACCGGCACCAATTAAAAACATGGCTTGAAAATGAGGAGACTCTACGCGAGTCTTATCTCTATGGAAGACGTTCAGCCTCAAGCGAAGGTGTTGCTACATCATTAGCTTCTACGTCGCAGGACCAGCCTTCGCTTGTCCACCTGTACCATCCGCAGTCAAGCGAACCGACTCCAGCTTCATCAGCGTTAAGTGTAGAATTTTCCAGACTGCAGATAAAGTCCGAAACTCCTCCATCAGCGTCGCCCTCTTCCTGCTCTTCCTCCTCGCTGACACTCCCATCCGAAGACGAGCCCTACGCCACTACCAGTCCGATCCCCTCCAAAGCCACGCAAGCCCTGATCCCAGTCCCCAGATCCCACAAAACGCAAATGCAGATGAAGCGTGGACGTTCGGACGAAGAGGACGGTTATGAGGAGAATTTTCTTATCCATATCAAGCGAATCCGCAGAGACAGCTGCAGGACGACCCCTAACCATGTGGACTATGTACCAGAGGATTCTCTGCCGCTGAGTGCAGACAGTTGCAGTATTTTGCCCGACAGCCAAGTGGAGAAAAATCCGTGCGAAGACACCAAGAACTCCGATCTTGCGTGTTCGAAGCCAAGTTTCAAGATAAAAGTACTGAACACAAAGGAAATAAACCATAAGTTTGATAAAAAACGAACAAAGGCCCGCAAGGTCGGCATCAACCGATACAAATTGAAAAAATGGATGATGCAGGAGGAGGAGCTGATGAAGCTTTTTAATGTAACGAACTTCAACAATTTTCAACGCTCAGGACCGGTCCCGGAGACACAAGAGTCGGCTGGAGACTCACTCTCGGAGGATACCGAAACCACCGTAGCTTCCATGCTGACGCCACCCAACAGCAGCTCATCCTCCTGCTGTCCTGATGTGCCTGAGCCGTACTATAGCTCACCACCCACACTGCCGTCTTGGTATTTACCACCAGCAGAAGACAACGCACTGTGCCAGGTTAAGCTGAAGAGAGACTCGTAGTCTCACCATGATTTAGATTTAATATCTCCTTTCGTAAGTTTGTTTTAAAATTCATCTTTGCACTTTAGAGTTCGGTTCTTATTTAAAAACTAAATTATTCACATCTGTAAATGAATTTGTTTAAGCGTTTACTCTTAAGTAGCAATGACTTTTTTCTAAACTCAATTTTAACACCAATACGCGTTGCTAACTCATTAATTGTATTATAAATGGCACAACAGCACTATTTTTGCTTCATATTAATTTCATGAAGTATGTCGTATCTTGTAAGAAAGTTTTATTTAACTCATTAATGGTATTATATATGGCACAACATCACTATTATTGCTTCATATTAATTACATGAAGTATGTCGTATCTTGTAAGAAAGGTTTATTTAAAATATCATTTTCATTTATTTTTTCCTCACAAATTTCTCCTCACCTTTTTCTATCCGCTCAATCCTTTGTTGAAAAATATATTAACTCTTTCCTTTCTTTTATATGATATTTTTAATGCATCTTACATGATTTACGAGATATTTTACGTAATTGATATTGAGAAAAAAAGTGCCCTCGTGCCTTATACTATATGTGTCTTATGTGTATATATACATACGTGTGTGTAAAAATAAATAAAATTAAAAAAATTAGTGAATAAACGTACTAGCGTAATAAAATAAGATAAAAATATTCTTTATAGTTTACGATGTATTTGCGTGCCTGCGAAATTTTTAGAGTATGTATTAATTATAATTAGTAAATAAATATTATCAAATATATGTAAAAAAACGTATATTATAATTTTATCGATTATGAAAATCGCCCATTTCTCTACTCTTAGAATCAAAAACATATATTGTATTTATTATTTTAATGTATTGTATGAGAAATACTAATTACTGACATGCAATGAGGTTGCTTTGTATGTAAGAGACTACTAATAAATAGAGTTAAAGTTATTTGTATTATATTCGTTATTATTTAAGATAGGTCCCTAAGAATATCATTAAATTAAGTAGGTTAAGTAACGTAAAATATGTTATTTTAGTTTCTAAGTAAGAGACTCTTGACAAAATTCTAAAACGTTTAGATATAGTTTATAGTTGTGCAAGACCCTGTTAAAACATATTTATGCAGTATGAAATGAAGTAATATATTATCTTTAAAATAATTCAAGTCAGAACTTATTTTCTACCCTTTTCATGTTTAATCACTAATTACAACAAAAAAAAAAAAAAAAAAAACTGGTACGTACATAAGAAATCAGGTATGGTACGACTGTAAGATAAGTGGTTTCTATAGCATAATATAATTAATTTCAAAGAAGTAGCTTTTCAAAGACACAAGTAGAGGGCCAGAGGCAAGTGGAATTGTGTTTATTTCGTCACGTTTCTGACTACATATTATCGTATAAGCTGAAGATTTTCACATACACCATTTACTTTCCTTTGTCTAATATACTTTACATGCTTTTAGCAAAATGAGCTTTTACTCTTAAGCACAAATTTTGCGCCGTTTTTGAGTTTCAAAGCTTTTACTCCAACTGATAATCATCGCAAAAATTTTTGACGTCACTTGCTAAGTAATAGCTTTACTTTTATAATCGTCTTTCACAGAGAAAGTGCATAAACCTTTTCTCTTACTCATACATTAACTGTTTTATTCTTGAATAGCGAAAATTTAATTTTGATGAAGTTTGAAACGATAACAGATGAGGAAAATCGATTACAAAGGTAGAAAGACGTATGGAAAGACTTAAGTACGTACCATAAAAGATTAATGAGTACAAATAGATAACAAAAAATTATCATATGTATTTTCGGAACTCGTACTTTATAGTATACATGTGATTTCTACATACATGCGAGAACTTCGTTCTTACCGGGGAGCTCCGAATTCCACATGTTTTTTTTTTTTTTTTTTTTTTTTTTTTTTTTTTTTTTTTTTCTATTTATACGTTGGTTCCACTAGAAATTTTGTTGTCAATTACTGTGTCGTAAACAGTAGGTATTGAAAAATAAACAAGTCTATTTCCTACGTTAGGCCCTTTTTCAACCTTTAGATGATTACTGCGCCCTCGGTAAATTAAAATTGGCATCTGGGGTACATTTCAGGTACAACTGCTATTAGCATCAGTTACGCATTATACGTTTAGCAAAAAATTATACTGTCTACACTTTTAAAGGTGACCGTTCCCAAGTCCGTATCTGTAGTAGGTGTATCGACAATTCATTATTTGCACGTTGTGTGCACGAAACACTTTTTTCTCCCTACAACTGATCGATCGGAGCTGTAAAATTTCTAAATGTCTGCACAATTGTTTTAAAACCACGCGTCTCCTGTCGAGATCAAAAGTACCTCGGGTTATTTTGCTTTCTCTGTAGCAATTTCCATTTTTACTTTCTTCGTGATTTATAATTAAACATGAGCTGTGAGAAAGAAAAAACCAAATCAGAGCAGCACAGCGCGCAGTGCCAACGACGACAACGGAGGAAAAAAGGAGATGGTGTCGTCATCGCGCACTGCCTGTACATCATTTCCCAGTGGGAGTTTCACGCGCCGAAAAACCTGTTGGGGCCCTCAGGCCCACGAGATCGCTTATCCAGTCGTATCTCTCGATCCAGCCGGGCCGGCCACCGGTGGTCCTTCCCTACTTATCTTCATTTCGCTCGTCGCACACGGGACCGCGGAAGCGTGTCCTACTCCGCGAGATCTTACGCGCATCGCGCTTCCTTACATTTTCACTCAGGGGAATAACGAGCTTGGATTTATTTACGGGCGGACATCTTGCATCACTGGCATATCATATACCTTTCATTACAATGTGCTCTTTTTTTTCCCTTATACGATAACAACTGGGCTTTTTAAATATTTCGGTTTTATCCATAGTGAAAGCATGAAAAACTTTTGCACCCTCGTTTTCAAAGAAGTTCAAAGTCGGTCTTTGTACACAAAAAATTATGTATGCACCATAGCAAATTTATTACATTCGGAGGTAGATTAATATAGATTCAAATATTCCATTCACAAACCTACGGTCCACCTCCAAGACCAACACTCTGGCCCACTCACAACAACCCACAAGCGCTACCAACGACAGCATGTGAAACCTCATTCAGGCCCATCTGTGAGAGCAAAACACGCGTGCACGTGAAAACCGAAGGGGAAAGTAGTTATCGCGCTCTCGAGCCAAGTATATGGGACGCACTCGTGGCACGCGCGCATCAAGAGAGATGATAAAAGGGGGCGTCTCGCGCCCAAACGCAAACACAGAGGGGAGAGATCACGTCGGTTGGTACCGTTGGGTGGCGCTGGTCAGTGGAATGCCGTTTAGCGGCTTCTTCTCTCGTGTCTCTCTGTGTAACTGTGTATACCTATGCTCGCCGACCCTCTCTCTTTTCTCGCACACGTGCTGGCGCACAGCTTCTTTTGTGTATCCATGAGTACCTAAGCGTACACTCACACCTAGGCCTATACATGCAAGTTACCCACGCAGTGAACAGACCGGGGAGATCCTTCTTTTTTGCCGGCAGAGACGCTTCCTTCGATCTTTTGTCGCCTCTTCCCTGCTTATCTCTTCCGCGTGCCCCGACTCTGAGACCCCCCCCCATTCCTTCTCTTCTCACCCCCTAGCTTTCGGCCGACTATCTGATGGGCCATCTTTTAATATATTTCATCGGTGACTTTTAATTGTTTTAATCGCTATGTCCTTACGCCACGGTAAGGAATTTCATGCATTTTGTTTGAAATGTCAGTATCAAAGTAGATCATTACATGGAGTCGGTATAGAATTTGTGCATACGATTGAGACTTATTTTGCTGTTATAAGAGTGTATCCGTGATTTTTATCTTTTTCTGACAACTGGTCTGTTGATCGACAGAGGCCATTTGTGAATGATTGGTCTTTTTTTTTTTTAATATTCGATACTTTGAATTATGCTTCGGGACCATACTTTCAAGACTGTACACAACAGAATATTTTACGTTTATTAAGACGACTCGAGCGGACAGTATATATTATAAAATACTTAGCACGGACATCTTTTTTTTTTTTTATCATTCGCATGCACTTGCAAAGTACAAATGACCTTAAATTTTAACGCGAGTCGCAATAAACGATGCCCACTTTGTGCTCGAGCGCTTTAACGTGTCATGTATATGTACCGTTCGGCACTTGCCTCGTGATAAAAGTTTTATTCTCCGATACAAAAATAACGACGTCGGATTTACGTTCGAATGAGGGACGGTTCAAAAAGCGGGAAATAAGAAATTTACGTGAGCTTCGAAATTACCGTTCAAAAAGACTGTGCATTATACAACAGTATTTAATTGCTCGATACTGCGCGATGCAGTTTGGTTACGTATACAGTCATCCATACGTACTTACCTTTTCTCATCGTTTTAACAACTCGATTAATGTTCTAATTGCCAGAAAAATAAACGACGCGTTTAATGAGGTGCAAGTAAGGTAGAAACACGTGAAATGATTGGGCAACAAAAATAAAAGAAAATCATGACAAGGTATGATCGATTTTAACACGCTATTCTACACACAACTACGAATTTTTAAGAAAAACAAAAAAATTTTTGAATATTTTTCGCTCAATTTAAAAAATTATAGTAAACGTAATTGCTCCGCTAATTGGACTATTCATTCGCCTACAATAAACTGTTTTCTCACTAATCATATCTATGAATAGTTTTATTAATAATTAATTAACTGAAATATATGTTAAAAATTTTTGTGTGCAGCAAGTGCATGAGGTGATTTTAGTACCCGTGCAAAAATATCTAACTTTGTGCCTCCTCACGAGCCATTTCAAAAAGTTTTCAAATTGCGATCCACTACTTTCTATATAGAAAAATGTAATAAAGGTGAGGGCCAGAAGTGTTTGTATAGAACACCCACAAGCTAGGGTGCTCATAAATAAAAAGAAAAAATCGACTGGAAATGACTGTGTAATGATGTTTATAATGGCCAAAAGACCGAGTAGAGATGCCTTGCTACGGCACGCAATTTCATGAGTCACTTGTACTTTTAACAACTACAATGAACACCTGCACCCATTTACACCGGATAAAGACAGTCTGTTTGCTTAACTTAATGCGTGCTCCTTTCTTGAACTTGTATTTAAAAAGTTGCTACGCTAAAAGATTTACGGATCATTCAGTTATTGGTTATTCGAGTATGGGTATCTCTGAGAGTAAACACTTTATAAATCAGTTTTTTGTATGAAAGTTGTAGCTGATTAATTAAAGGAGCTTACAGCCTCGTTCGGTCTCAATCTTAGTAGTTAGCGAAACTACCTACACGGTATGATCGCAGTTATTTCAAGTCAGAAGTTTTTGGTTTGTAATTCTATCGTTTTTGTAATTCGAGTCCTTAAATAATTAGTTTCAACATATAATGTAACGACATCGTGGTTATGATGTATCCATATCGTTAGACCGTTGTGTACGAAAAGACATTAAATTTCAAGATTATATTTAGTGTGTAAGCAGAATACCCACATTACGTAAAAAAACAGATATTTAGATTCTTCCGAAAGTAATTTTTAGGACTGGGTCGCGTATGGGTATTAGTTGTCCGTCCTTTATTTAATTAGACATTGAATTCCCTGCTCGCATGTCGAGTTTTCATTGGTTCTGTTATTACTTTGTTATTACAAGTAGTTCGAAGAGTTGTCAAGGCACTTTCGTAAGCGCAAAAATTGTACCTCGGAAAGAGAGCTCGCGGCAACGCGCCCGGGGATACGAGCGTAACGCCAATTTTCTCTGATTATATACGTTTGATCTACGCTTGATGTATTAATAGGAGAGATGTTTTTCATTGGAATTCCGTAAAAAATCAAAATGGATGATATTTTTGTTTTGAATTTTCCGTGCATGTAAATCAGCGAGGTGATGGGGCGGTAAATAAAATAAAATTTATTAACACCCGGGGGGTGAACTGGGACAGTTGATGTTAACTTATTATCACCTAAGCCAAATCAGCAATTCAAAACTCGGAGAAAACTTTGTTTTTTCAGTCGCATTTAAATGCCAAACACCTGCGAATTACGAAGAATACAAGAGAATTTCTCACATTATGTGACATGTTTATTTGAATTCTCGGTATGATAGGTCGTCGACCTGTCTACTTCAAATGCAAAAACAACGAACATATTTTTCAGCCGTCCATGCTTACGAAATACCCAAGTATGTGGAGTAATTCAGAGATTTCACGATTAAAAAAACTGCAATCGATCAGTAGGAGCTTGAACGTTTTTCGACTGAATCGAGTATTTGTTTAGCATTTGAATATAAGTTTTCAAGTGTTACGAGAAAAACGCTTCATTATATTTTTTATAGTCCTATGTGTGATGCTAAATATGTGTGCCAACTTTCGGATTTCTTTCAAAGATAAACAAGGTATACTTAAACGATAAATAGATATGTAAAAAATACTATTAATCAGATCGTGAGAAAGGAGCGGGACTCCTTTTTTTTTAAAATTGATTTACTTCTTACCACTTGAAAGCCAAGTTTCTTACCCTATGTAACTTAATTATGTTTCTTTCTATTTTTGCCGATGGACTCTTTGAAAATGACTATATAAAAGCTTTCACCAGAGTGTATAACTTCTTGCACTTGATTAGATATTTCAGCCACAATTTGCGTGTTCATTAGTTGGTATCTAAAAATACCATTGTGAAGTAGTAACTCTTTGTACAAAATGAGAATAAAGATTTTGGACATTGTTTCGACTCCAAACATTATCGCCATCTTGAAAGTTATTTTTTATTTGTGCGATATAAAAGCTTAATAGAGGTTTTGTAAAAATAAAAATATATACAAATTGTTTTGTTTGACTTTGTTTTTTTCGTTAACAAAGCAAAAAAAATTGCATTTGGTTTTTCAAAAATCCACAAAATAATATAAATATTTCATTTTACTTTTCAAAAACACAAAAATTAAACCTTTGATTTTCAAATTGAATTTTTCCCAAAGCATTACAGGCACATTAAATAGAAGTTTATATTATAATACGATGTATTGAAAAGTAATTAAAAGTTACTTGAAATTAGGAAAACATTAGTTTCACAAAAAGAAATTATAAATTTCGTAAGTGGTTTCCTCACGCAATATAAATATATTAAGTCAGTTTCAAAAATGAAAATTTTACTTCCTCAAATCTCGTAACTATCTTGCGTTTTTTATCCAATCAAGTATTATAAATCAAATGAATAATTTTTTATTTCTTAAACTACGCCGGTATGTTGAATTATTCGTAATTCCAGCACAGTAGAAATCCTAAAACGAGTGAGACGGAAAAATTAAAAATGTTTTAATTAAATACGTCTATCTGTGAGGGGCATGCACGTGGATATGGATGTGGCAACCTTGGAAGTCAAATAGAAAAACTTTTCTGACTTATGGAATATAGAACGTGTTGAAGTTGCTAAACTTTCGGAGTAAGTTCATAAGGGGTATATTCATTGTAAATGAAATCGTGTAGCAATCGTTTTACTACACGAAATTACATCCTCCAAACTTTAACAAACTCTTCGATATCATAATAAAAACATATTGTACTTGATATCCTGTATTTATAAAAAGTTTCAAATACAAATTAGTTCTAGCTGAAATAGTAGATTTCAACATGGTGGCGCATGTCACATCGCTAAGGCCAACATGGCGATTAGTGGGCCCGAGGGTTCTTGCGAAGCAACGCCCAAGGGGTATTTGTGTTCACCTTGGCCGGAAGCACATCAGTAGCGAAAGCTACTTTTTGTGGGAGTCGTTGTGTCTATGAAGCTAGCGTAGCCAAGTCATAGGGCCATAATAAAACTCAACTTGAAAAAAAACTACAAAGTTTATACATTGTATTATTTATCAATCAAGTAGTGGATTACCACAGAATTAAATTGAGAATATAGTCAGAATTTTCACTACCTACTGATTTTACAAGTATGAGCAAAAAAGATGACATAACCAGTATTTTTATCAGAAATAAATAGTTATTAAATAATTAAGACACTACACTTACTAAATCGGTAACATAGGCTCTTCTGAGCAGTCATAGTATCGTACGTAAACTAAAAGTAATACTTACAGATCTAGCAAAAAAACAAGACAAAGCTTGCTTTGATGAGTGTAAGAAATCCAAAAAAATTTGAGTTGGCCACGCTAGTTGCGGTGTTTACTTATGGGGATCACATTAGTGCCTTATGAATGGTTAAGGCAAATAATTAAATTCTCAGTCGAAATATTTTTTACTAAAAAAAAACATTTAGTAAAAAAAGCCACCAAGGCCTAAGTGGATTACTGTAACAGATCTGGAGATATAGTGGATACTTCGCTTGTGTTTCAAGTTAGCTGGACCATTTTATCTCGGCAATGGTAATGGCAAAAAAATAAATTCTTCAGTGAAAGTCCCGTTTCAATAGGTGTAAGAGATCCGGAGACATCGCCTTGGCTACGCTGACTTGAGCCTCCTATAAGCAGGACCATTGTTTCTTGTTAAGTATTGCGCTAAAAATATTATTTCAAAAGCCAAAAAATGGCAAATAATTAGCAAAAAAATATCCTTCAAATCCCGTTTGAATGTATGCTTCAGCTCTAGAAATACAGCGTTGGCTACGCTGGCTTCAGCCTCGAGTCAACAGGACCATCGTTACTCGATGATGGTAGCAGCAATAAAATTTATTTTTTGCTAGAAAAGTAGCAAATAATTAGAAAAAAATTATGCCCTAAAGCTCGTTTTGATAAGTGTAAGAGATCTAAAAATATTACGTTGGCTACGCTGACTTGAGTCTCGAGACAGCAGGACCATTGTTTTTCGGAAACGGCTATGGCAAAAAAATCAATTCTTTGGCAAAAAAATAGCAAATAATTAGCAAAAAAATATAGTGTGAGTTTTATTATGGCCCTATGACTTGGCTATGCTAGCGTCATAGACACCTCAAGATGTACAATATGATTTTATTGGCATTTATCGCTATTTTGCGATTGACTCTTTGTAGCAGTGACAAATGATGTTTTTATAAATTATGAAATCATTGTTGTTGCTTTCTACAAAGGAAAAAACTCTGTTAATTCATTCCTTATTACGGTCGATGTTCCAGTACTTGATTATCTTCCAATAGTCGATCGTTTGGCTGATTTTTCCAATATAAACTTTTAAAACATAGATAAATTGGGTAGTTACTAAGACACTAAGAAATTACTTTTTTAAATACAAATTAACGTGTATACCCAATTGAAAATGTAGCGGAGGCCTGTAAAAGAAAAAAATGACCGACTATTGGGACATTTCGTCTGCTTAAGTGAGCGAGTTACTGGGACATCCACCTTAATTTGCAGTGGTATTTTTATCTTTGACAAGTTAATTCGTTTCATAAAAAACTAAATAAATTCTTTGTTTGTTTTGAAACTGAACACAGTGAATTGAACTAGAAACAATTTCAATAATCGTATCTAACGCAAATTTAATGAAACCCAAGTAATTTATCACGCGCTCCATCACTAACGTGAGTCATGTTTAAGCTTATACGCTCAACTTTGCAAACCACATATTTCACGATGGTAAGACACACAGTAATTTATCGTACAACTATTTCTCATGAAAGTTTGTATTAAAGCAGTTTTTTTTTTTTTTTTTAGATTCCTCGGTTTTTTTTGCGTAAGTGCAAGTTAAAAAAAAGCACGAAACTTTTTAATGAAACGCACATGACCAAGTACCTAATATCTCAAAATTTTAAGCTTTTTAGTGATGTCGTGTTAGGGCCAATTAAACGTTTTTACTTGGTTAATAATCGCAATATAGCCTTGTATTGCACTTGTAAAAATTAAACGCCAATCATCCAAACATTTCTGAGTTTTCCCGTATCAGTCACGTAGCAGAAACGGTTGTTTACTCCCAGAAACACCCTATGTGTTTTTCATTGCAGGTCTTGTATGCACGAAGTGTTGCAAACCCCAAAATATTTTCCCCAACTTTTGCCGCTAAAAGCAATGAAAGCCTCCTACGAGAGAAAGAGCGCAGGTGCGACGGTTTAATCGATGGGACGAGTTGCCTGAAACATTAACAAGTCTTGTCAATCATAAAGTGGGTTCGCGCGCGTAATCAAGCCCGGATATGCGTGCTAAATATTCCATTGTATTGTCCGTGTCATCACACCACTTCGGGCGCCGACGGTGGCCAAAATTCGCGTCACCGCGGCCCTAAATTACCACCGGCCGTCCGGCCAGTCCACACACACATACACACACTGTTCCGCGCATGGGATGACCGCGTTATAGCTGCTCAAATTTTCAGGCTTTCGGGAACGCCGCCGGCTCGAACGTAATCTCGATTGCCCGATGATTTACGCAAGTTTGCTCTGAAAATTTCAGCGCCGCACATGTGCGGTGAGTGTGTTGTGTACCCCAGGAAAGGACAGCCGAACGACGATGTTGTAGCGGACAAGTTCGAATTAGTTGCCACTGCTGCCGCGTAAACTCTTAATCTTTGCCGGGGTACACACTTTCTTGTTGGTGCAGCCGGTCCCTCGTCTCCGGTATCTGCTCTCGATAAGACCCGCCTCCGCCCTTTCTTGCCTTAGCCCACTTTTGCTCTTCGGTTTTGCGAGAGTACTTCTGAAATATATTTTCAGGCGGGGGAAGTTTTCCCGCGAAACTTCCCTCTCCGCGTTACGGGCTTTGCGGATATGAAAAACGGCTTGCACGGCTAACACTGCACGGATTCGAAAATATTCTCCGGCGTGACGTTTAAGCGCGGGTGGTATCAAAGTATTTGAATAAACGGTGTGTACTTTCAAAGCGAGTGTTTACCAAAGTCGAGGCTTTAAAGTTTTTTGGGGGTTTTTTGAGAATTTTAATGGGGCCTGCCAACTTACTAGTCGATGTACAATTAATGAAAAAAAGCGAGTCTCTGGTATTCAATGGAAGTGAGTTTAACAAGTAAAAAATTAAGATCTCACATTGATCGATGAGGTAAAATAGGTGTCCGGGACCAATTCGTCCTGGTCTAAGGACAAAGACAAAAAAAGTCGTGTTCTGGCTGGGTCATTATCACGGTGAATTAATTGCTCTTGTATTTGTGCTGAGTTGGAAATTGGATTTTTCCGTCAAATCAAAAATCGTAAAATAGATCCATCAAAATAACGAAATTTATTCATAGTCTCATTTGACCTCTGACTTTGAATCATCTCTAAAAAAAATTTGATATTTATGTAAATCGAATATAAAATGTTATTGTCACTCATCAGTAATCTAGTCAACATTCTTTTAGAAACATTTTAGGCAAGCTTTAATCGAGTAGTCTTTCCATGTTTTTTTTCAAAATGTACTTAAGGTGGCTCCAGCGCCTAGTGCCGTATCAAAATGAGGAGGCTAAGAATTAATCATTATTTTCTTTAAAATATGGTATAAAATTATCGTAGAGACTGTTGTAAGCCATATTCTACATTTTATCTGTTACTTTAGTGAGTAAATATAAAAAAACAAAAAAGTTTTATGGTGCCCTAATTGATGAACTGTTACGGTACGCTCCTAAGTTCAAGAGTAGTTATACCTATATATATGTACTCTGCAGAATGCAGACAGCTGAGAGCTGACTTGCACTCGCAACTGTATACTTAGTCTCCGATTATTTAAAGATTTTGTTCGATAACAAGACACTTTTCTCATATCATCGAAAACTGCGTAATAATATATACAAGATAGTATATTTTTTACACCTTACGGGTTATTTATATCAGTGCAGAAGTAGGTTTTATATCGTGTAAGCTTGCATTTCCTATTTAACCCGTCTT
This sequence comes from Copidosoma floridanum, assembly GCF_036245765.1. Taxonomy (NCBI): domain Eukaryota; kingdom Metazoa; phylum Arthropoda; class Insecta; order Hymenoptera; family Encyrtidae; genus Copidosoma; species Copidosoma floridanum. The sequence continues at coordinate 1,573,354 of NW_028321897.1, read as the reverse complement.
AAAATTACGATTTTGTAAGCATGATTTCTTACAATTTTCATCGTCAACCTTAATTTTTTTTATACGAATAGAAAGATGGGAATTCAAAGAATATAATTCAACCTCGGTTGGGTTATTTATAATTTTAACATTGAGGCCAGTGGAGCCACCTTAATAACTGCATTCGAATTTAGTTTCAAACAACTTTTTGTCTTTTTATTTAAATAAATCCAAAGATGTACTTCACTTTAAAAGTTTGTCTTGAACGTATAACCGTGGTTTTTTGAGCTTGGTCGTCCTATTTCACTAACATAAAACTCCATAATCAGTACCATAAGAAAATGTCTGTTTGTAGGGTATAGGCTATAGCAGCGAAAAACCAGGCTAGACATAATGTAAAGTATGTTACAAGTACTCATTACGAAGTAACGCATGATAGAGCAATAAACGTAAAAAAACAATCCACGTGTTATTTGAGGATCCATGAAACCTAGCATTGATACCTCACTGATGAGTAAATAACAATTATCAGTGGCTTAGGACGAATTCAACAAAAATCACGATAGCGGCCTAGCCCGAATTCAATACTTTAAAAAATTATCTATATCGTTCAGAACCAATCCGATGATTTTTCTCTTTTTCAGTCCCAATTTGACATTTACCAAATAAGGTATGATGAGCCTAAAAATCAAATCACAAAGTTTTATCAACACAAATGTACAATCATATAGGGTTTAAAAGGAATTGTTATTGATATTTATTCCATTGTATATGTGGCTCGTCTACAGATAGAAATATTCTTTTTTCTTTGATCCAATTTTTTGTTACAAACCGTCATGCCTACACTTTTTAGTTGTCATAAAAGTTTACAAAATGTAAAACATTTTAAAAATATACATACATCTCTGATAGAAATTTGAGCATTTCTACTAGTCAATTAAAAAGTTCTTACCAAGTTCAGCTCGGGATATAATGTAGTAAAGTAGGCCATAATTATAGTCAGTAAACTCGTCAAATGTCTATCACATCGTAAAATGCTGGTGAGCAATTTTAGTTAGTTTCTACCAGAGATCAAACTAATTTAGTTCGAATCGAATGCAATACCAAAAAGAAATGACTAATTTAGTGTTTCAGCTAGCCTGTAATTTCTTTTGTGAGTAAAAGCAGCAAAATCAACAATCACAAACAAAATACCGAATTAAGTTTGATGAATTTCAATCTTAGTTTCCATATCTCGAAAGCCGTATGCCAAAACTGAAAGATAGAAACGGCAACGAAATCGATTTCCAGGCGTCGATATTTTTCGTTTCAAATCACGAAACTTCCACCCCCGTTCGAAAAAACGAAGACACATCTGATCCCGCGACAACTTTACTGTACACGCTTGTTTCAGTGGTCGAAGCGCGCTCGTACCCAACATCCAACAACTCGGTCGCAAGGGAGAGTGCAGGGCTATACATCCGTCCGGTACTTTGACCGTCTCCAATTTATTGATCCAGGGTGGGTTGCGCTGGGCCATTGTCGCGCCTTCCAAACCTGCTGCCCGACCAAAAGTCCTTCCGTCCTCGGGATTTTCCTCCTTTTTGATCACAAGCTTCGATTTTTCTGCGCATCTGCTCCCTTCCGGGGCACATTTTCCGGCATCGAACTGCAACGCAATCGCGAAGACGAAAGGGACTTGGTGCCTGATGCACTCACTCGTGTCTTGCGCATGGTGTTTATCCTCCTTGATTCATCGCGAGCGAGTATGGGCGAAGTAAGATGGGATTAATCATTTCGACGTTGAACGAATTTTCCGCGCTGGAGCCTTGCGTGCGCAGGTACATGCGAAACAATGAGATTTTCCTAGACAATGGAAAAGAGGGGGGAGAGGGCATCGATGGGGTTAGCGGTGGTGCTGCGGTGAAGGATGAAAAAAAAGTGGTTCCCCGAACGAGTGCCGCGCCGCGTGTAATAATACTCATTTGCCCCGTGAATAGCCTCGTTTGTGCTACGGCGTAGTAAATACAGTGGGCGGTCGAAACGAACTCGAGCCTGAAGATTAATTGCCCGGCATTATTATGCACGTAAGCTGTGCGCTTCCGAGCGACTTGGCGCCCAAAAACCCCGCGCTCGCTCGCTAATGTTGAATATTCGTGCGTGTACATGCAACGTGCGTATGTTCGTGTTCGATGTATAAAGCGCCAGTGCGCGTGAATAAGAGGAAATTCATTGGGCGTGACTTGCCTTTCCTTTTTCACCGCAAGCCCTTTTTTTTTGTCTGTCGCTCGTGAGATGGATGGGATCTACCGATCAATTTTTCACCCCGATTCTGGTAAGCTAAAAATATTTTTTTTTTTCGACAGTAATGTTTATTACCAGTTACAATGTAATACCGTGAAAATGTACACATTACTGTGAGATTTATTTTTTTATTTAGTTGCAGTACATGGAAAATTACAAATTTCTTAAATAGATCGGGTTTACTGGTCACTTCAAATTTGTCTGACTGTTTATGACTCTTGTCTTACCATACTCGCCTGACTCTACTTGATTTTACAATCGATGATCAGAAATCAAATATACTATAGACCGACGAGTTGAATTGTTCATAGAAAATTACAAATGCATAGTTAAAAATTAGATATCTAGAAAATTGTCAATGAAAAACTGCACTTTAGTTGTTCAAGTAGTTTTTTGTCAACGCATGATTAATGCAAATAGAGATCTTTTTACTAGAGTGCATTGTTATAACGAAATAACTTAGCAATTCCTGCTTTTATTGATTATACATGAAATAAAAAATAATTATCTATTTGGTAATTGAATGATAGAACCTATTTTTTTATACTTTTTTTTACATGTTGTTAATATTGTTCCGTATATTTTGCACGTTTGGATTTTTGTCCCTTGAAGTTTCATTAACTTTTTTTGCACTAACATCTTTCCTTTACCGCAGTGAAGAAAACAAAAAAAAATTCATTGCTCGCTGAATTAGCTCGTTTCTTTGAACTAAATATAAATTAGCGGACTTAAATGCGTCTGAAGTACGTCGTGAAAACCATTCATTCGTTAAATTAGATTGCTAAAATGGTACCATGAGTCATTTAAATGCATGTTTGAAACTGTTCTCAGAATTTCTTGATAACTTTTCAAAATTACGAAAGTTATGTGTTATTGTACTTTAAAATATTACTTGCATCAAAGTCAGCTGTTTATCCTCGTTTGATCAAGTTTGTTGATGACAAATTTTGTACATGATCATCAACGCTTGTGGTTAGATCAGACTTTTCAAAAAGCAAAGATTTATTAGCATTTCATTTTTTTGGATCCCATTTTTAGTAATTCAATCTCACATTCAAATATTACTTGTGAAGAAGAGAAATTAAATTGCGATAATTTTTTAGTACTTACGACAAAAAAAAAGTATTATCGAGTTGTAAAACATTTTTTACTAAAAGGATTTGCCTTCTATACAATTTAATTAATCAACACGCACTTGTACCCAACAATGAGTACGCGCTGGTGACCTACATGCGCAGCCGAAATAGCTTCCGTACGTTGATGTATTGATTATCAATGATTTAATAAGCTCATAATCAGTTTAGCGTAAGCATCGATAGATCTCTTCCGTTTTCAATCGGTAAAAATCAGTCACTTAAACTAACGTGAGCATAAGATAAACGAGCTAAAAATCACTAATCGAACTTAACGGTCAATTAAAGGCTAATTAACACCGTCATTGGCTCACGAAATCGTCGCAGTTCATCAAAGTGCGCTCCGCCGCACCTTAAGAACGGATTATTCCGGACTTCCGCGCTACAATTTCAGTTTAGTGTCGCTGCTCCCGTATCTCGACTGATCGCTCTCTGGAATCAGGATCGTCGGGCTCATAACGTGATTACGACTCGGTCGAATCAAATGACAGTCTTTTACGAACGCGCTAGCTTCTCCGTGTATACATGTGGAATTCGTTGCTTTCGCGCATCGATCCCCTGTGACTTGTGCACACGTGCAAGCCCAATGCTTTTCTCCCTTCGTTGGTGTTTTTTTTCAATCCCTCCTTTTTTTTCGTATTTGCAGCAGAGGTCTCGTATTAATTCACCTGCAGCTTGCCGCCATTCTCTCTTCGTGACAGTGTCCGTAACAAATACCCAGAGGAGACCCTATTCCCCGAGTTAATGTGGCGATACTTTTTCCGCTTTTCCCGAGCTCCGGTGCTCGTAGGTTTAAAATTATTTTCCTTTCGTTCTTCATCGAGGCTCCTGTTTTTATTACATAAGCCATGAGTAGGATGAAACTCGTGTCCGCTGGGGCAGGTTTAATTGGCTTTTTACAACACTCTCAATATGTATATCTAACCGATGTGTTCAAATATTTGACCTAAAAGTGATAAAAAATGTATTTAACTAACTGCAGATTTTTACTATAGTTTTTTAATTTAATTTGTTGTAATTAACTGTGATTACGAATTTTCTTTTATCGTTTTCACAATAGATTTTATGAATGTATAACCCCTCTTTACAATTTTTGCCTTGTTAAGCGAGTTAAATAATACATTATTAAGTTAATAAAGTCCGTAGTGGAATAATTTGTGTAATTCAAACGGCTTTACTTTATTCAAACGAGTAAGTGACAATTTTTTTTTTTTTAATCCGTTACAATGTGATTGGAATTGATGGAATTAACGGAATTCCACATGAATACCAAATTTACATTTTTGATGACTCTTTTTGATATTGTTTTTTTTTGCAAGACTATATTTTATTACAAAAATCGTGTGATTTTGCAGTACAGTTTAATATATACCCACAGTGGGGGTAAAATATAATGAAATAAATTTATGTCAGTCTGTATGGATGCGACCGAGAGTGACAAGTGAGTTACAAGAATAAAAACCTACGCGTTTCGGGAAAATAACGCCTCGTTGGATTTCCAAAACGTTGCAATATCAAGGGCTCTTGAGCTCGTGTCGCATGACTCTACCAACCAGAACCTTTTTCACACGAGCATCAACAACGTATCAATCCGCTGCTTTGCTCCGCGTTGCTCACTGAGCAGGGTAGTTCTTGCTCCATTGTTCTTTTTTTTCTCTTCCCCTCCGAGCGAGTTTCCGAAGCGTCTTCTTTTTTTGCTTTTGTGGCTCATGCTGTGTTTTGTTTTGTATCAAGTGCTAAGTAGGTACCACTAGTTGCTAGACGCAGTGAAAATGTTGTTACGTTTGTTGCGTCTCTTTTTGTTTTGTTTTGTTTCTTGTTATTGTTATTGTTGTAGTGTGGTGTCTCGTTTCAGTGTTCCAGCTGTAATCGTTAATTACTGTCATTTTTTTTTCCAAGTGCAAATAAAGGAAGAGGCCAATCCAATTATTTTATTTAGCGTCGAAATTGGTACAAAAAATCATGTGTATTTTTTACTACAATTAGAGTGAAGTATCATTATCTAGAAGCAGTACTTCTTCATTCATAAGGGATTGCGATAAAGTTAGCCCGGTGATATTTTGGAAAACAGCACGCTTAATTTTTTACAAAGTACGATTGAGTTAACTCTTTTGTATACAACTAAAAAAAGGAGTAGAGTAAATTCTTTCGGAACCTACAAGCTAAACTCGTGAGTTGATAATAGGAGACAACAAAATATAACCAAAATAAAACAAAGAAGTTGAAAACTAATAACAAACGGAAAGGAAGAAAGAAATAAGTAAGTCCAAGCGCAGCATTTAAGAAACGCTACTCAGCGTCAAACGATTGTTTATTCAAAAGTTTTTCCTCTGTGCTCAGTGGAAACTAGATCTCATTGACAAAACAACAAAATGAAGCGGATAAGTCTCTTATCAGAAGATTAAAAAGATAACATAAGGCCTTATAGGTAGAAACCAGAAAATCGACCTCCAAAAACTGCACGCCTTAATCATATCTAAAATTTTATCTATACTTTCTTATCTATAATCTTAGATGAGTATTTATAGATAAGATAATCGTTAGGTAAGCGGTGTAATTTTTAAACTCTGGATAAAGGTCATTTTACCCCTTTGATAAAATTTAAAGGTTGCTGCAACATTAAGGTTTGTTACAAAATATTGTAAAAAATGAACTGGCAAAGTTGTGGCTGGTTTTGCTACTGCGTTAGGGATAAAAATAACACTTCTCTTGAGCAACTTTTTTGTTTGTATCCGTTGGTCTTGAGTGCAGCTAATTTTGTAAAATTGATCAAATACTATTACTTTAAAAACCCACATAACTCTGCACTATAGGATTTAATACGACAAAAATATTTCTTATCTTCATAGATTATGCGTTTTCTCATTTCTAATAAGAGTCGCGGCTGATTTTACTCGTCCGCCACCCTAGGGCTTCAGGGTCTATTAATATGATGCTAATAGAGGTTTCAATGTACATGACACAGGAATACATGCATTATACACGAAGTGAAAAATATTTTTAATAATGCATGGATACATAAAAAAAAAAAAATTGTTTTAAGAATAAATGTATACTCCTTTATTTAAATAATTTACTTAAGATCAGCCGAGCATATCGTACAGCAGTTCTACATTTTTTTAAAGAAACATTTCATACTCATATGTGCTAAAGATATCACAGTTTCATCGTAGAAAATTTGTAGTAGCTACTTTCAAATTTTGAAGATTATAATCACTTATGAGAACAAGTTCGCAGATTTTTATTACATTTTCTTTGTTAATGTTCTCTATCAAATGCAGTTCACATAGTATCTGTAATTCTGGTAACTCGTAAAAGTGAGCCATTTTCAATAACTCAAATGGCTGGTTCTCAACTCTGCACGTATTGGTATAGATGAAACTAATAAATTCTTCAATAGCGCGGGCGTCGTAACCATCTAGTACAATTTCATTTGTATTTTTTTTCCAGCACATCCGACATTTTTTCAAACACACGACTTTTAGCAGTGAGCACGGCTCTGTGCACATCGAACCGTTCGTTGTTGACGATGATTGTTAAATCGCTAACCTTTTTGGTTTCCAACATTTCTTTCCAACCGCGTACCAAGATACTTGGATCAAAAGTTGATTTGTAGTACAAAGTAAACTTGCTCGTACATGTAGAGCAACTTAGTATTGCTTGAAAGACTTGATGGTTGCGCTTGTACTTAAACTCCCGATACTTAGAGCCAGACTTGATAAATAACTCAAAGTGATTGATTTCAAACGATTGAAACTCCTGACTGGACTTCAGGTTAAACGTAACGTCGATCTTGCATGGACTTTTGCAACTAAAAACTAATTTCAAATCACACTTCACGTTATTGATTACCGGCTTGAATCTGTCCTCATGCTCGCAGTCGAAATCGATATACAAGTAATGTGGACAATTAAAGTACTCGTCCATAGTCTTGAATGCCTTATTGTACCGTAAAAATCTGGAAAATGATTAAAAATTACACAAAATACAAGCGCAGATGTACTCAGAGTACGTATGAACTCTTCGTTCAGCGTTGAAGACTTCTGCAGAGGCACCCAACAACACAAATACAAGACTGATATTTCCAAATAGTATTTAAAGTTCGCATGAACACTACTACTAGTTGGTGAACTTTCAATCACTGTTCCCTGTTGTGCTGCAGGGGTAGGTTTTATACATGAGCCTTTAAACTGTTATTACTCGATGACAATTGAAACCTCTCTAGTTAATGACTTGACAATCATAGAATAATTGATTATTTGAATCTAAGAATGGTGTGTCACAAATGACTAATTAAGAAAGGATTAAGATTTCGGATAATCGTACGCATAGTCAGTACATAATTCGTACTGCGTGAATTTCACCTGCACTCACCTGAAAGCACCCATTAGCAAATCGATGACTTGTGTCTCACTGGAAGTAAGCTCTCTTTTACCCTTATAAAAAACCCGTATAATTACCCGTGCAAGTTTCTTATGGTTGTTGGTATATGCCGTTCATTGTCAAAATTAAACGAGAAGTATAATGAATAAGGTACTAAATAAATTTTGATGATATAATGTTTACTGGGAAAGTAGGGCCTAGTATGTAACACTTTTCTGCACATGCAGACACATTAACTTTTATATTATTTAAAAATTGATCTTTTAATGTCACCTTTATAGCAATAGATACAATGTTTAGAATTTTTTACGATATATTTTGGCTTCATCTACGATTTATATAATATTTACTCGTTATTACTGTCTCGTAACACTATGCTAGAAAAACAAATTGAACTTTTTAAAACAATTGCCTGGGCTCGTTCCATCTCATTTCTCTCGCAGCGACACCCTGCCACCGGCTCATAAATTCTTATACATTTCGCAAATTGTAATTGCTCGGCCGCCTCCTCCCTCCCGTCACATCTCCAGATGGGATCATAAAAGTCTCACTGAAGTGCCACATCCCGCGGAAACTTTCTCCCGCTCGCTGATCCTCTCGGTAGTGGTGGTACATCCACTCGATGGGCATCGCTTTTCCACTCGAATTACTCGTACTCCGAAAACACCCCAGCTCATTTCTTTGGACTGGATATAACTCGTGCACGCGCTCTGCTCTGATAATGCGAACAATTTTTCCCTCGGCTAGAGCCCCCCCAGATCTCGTAAAGAGGCAGGGATTTCACTTTTGTTCCACTCTGGATTGCACGCAAAAAGGGTATATTTTTTAATAAACGGGAGGCATAAAGCGTTACAGCGTCATTCTTTGGCCGTGAGTAATTAGTTGGGATGTAACTGGTATTACCACGAGAGTAACGAGCCGTACATTTTTATAACGTACTACCTCTTCCGGCTCCGCGTTGTTTGAGAGGCTTAACCAGCATTTTTTTGAATGCCTTTACTGGTGCACTTTTCGTTGCTGGGCTCGCTTATTTATTCGTCGCATTAAGTCTTTTTTGATAATCCTAATTGATTGTTATGGTATAATTTTTACGGACACTTAATAAAGCTTAGCAATATTCGACTGAATTAATTTGGTTATTTTAACGCGTCCGGCGCTAATTAATTAAAATTTCTGTGTCTGTTTCAGGTAAGGCACTCTATAATGGCTTTGGCTCTGCGCAAGGCATTAATCGATGGGTGAAAATTCGCCCGTAAAATGGTACGGCCAGAACATTATTCAATTCAATGGACGATCTGCGGTAATGTATTACACATTTATACGTCCTCTCGTGGTTGAAGTTGTTCTACGGTACTGTGATTTTTTCAAAGTAGTTATTCTGCCATGCCATTTGCCTTTGCGGCGCTCGAGTAGTTCGTACATTCTTTATAGGTTTGGAGATTGCAGCGCGCTGCTTAATCCAACTTGGAATTAAATTGTCTCTGTTACATCAGTCTCGGTTGTTTTAAGTTTCTTGCTGAGTAGGCCAAAAGTTGCACTGATCGGTTAGTACCAATGATTTGTTTTTTTTTTTTTTTTTCTCGTAGAACGACTGATACGTACATAAAAAATAGCATTTCAATGGAAAATTAATTAACATACAGACTAACAAGTATATAAATATTACTAGAACTTATTGCCCCAATTTGTTATAAAATAAGGACTTGTTTACTCATAAGGTCATACTCGCATACTGTACATGACTACACAGCATTATATTCTAGTCCGCAATAAGTCTTTTATATACTTCTTTTAGTGTTGTTTCGTTCATATTGTATAGCAATAGTTCGACCAGATAAGGCCAAACAGCTGTTTGCTAAGAGCTTAGTGAGCAAAACGCTGTCTGTTAAGATAATAAACATCAACATCATTTTATAATTGTTACAATTATTCGCTTTATAAGATCAAATAAATCTTATTCCTTATTTAATAAGTATATAACTTGTAAGATATTTTTTCTTCACTGAAAAAAACGCGCCTCCCACAATTCCGTAAGGTAAAAGGGACCAGTACTGAAATGATGTATTCGAAGAATCTTGTTTTGTCAATTTTCATTGAACTTCCATATTTCATCATAACAAAACAGTTATTTCGGCGTGAAGTTTATATTTTTCTCTACCAATAAGAAAAAAAATGTGTACAGTTAACAAATTGTTTTTAAAGTTTTTTTTTTAACAATGACTTAGTAGATAAACAGACTGTTAAAGTACTGATATCAAATTGCATTTCTGACTCAGTGCCTGAATACCCCATGTTAAGAAAAAAAAACTTATTACTGGGGAAAAAGTTTGTCTGCTAGGACATTATTATGAGTAGCTTTTTAAAAATACCTTCAATGCTAGCGTAACAAAAATATAGAATTAACAAGAAGGAACAATCAGTTTTATTTAATAATATAGTAATTGTAAGTTCATGAACTAAGAAAATTAATAAATAAGCCGTTCGCTGGTTAACAGCGTGGAGTAGAACAGCACGTGTCGCTGTGAGTATCGAGAGAATGCAACTTGAAGCCATTAACTGACTTTCTCAATAGATGTACAACGAGTTGACGATCATTTATACTGACTGCTCAAGCTCTCAAGCTGAACTTGCAATAATTATGTGATAAACTTGAATGTTCTATAAGCATGTTGATAGTTCAATGCCTCGGTCAAAGAAAGTACTTGTATGATGACAGTTCATTCTTTCGTATATTTTATAAGAAAAAGAATTGAAAAGGCTTTGACTTTTGATCGTTACATTAATCTTAGAGATAACTGGATTCAATTTTCTGAACCAGCGGTTACTTGTGTAGGTATATAAATTGTTACATATGTAAATTTGAAGCAATAATTTAAGCATAATTAATCTAGTATTTAAGCTTGACAACGGATTATTGTGGATTTCTATACTTTCTTAGAAGATAATTAAAAAATGTAAAAAAGGTTTACAACACTTGAACCGACATTACTTTAAAATACGAGTAAAATCTTTTTTAAGATCGATTTTCGCAAGCTTTAAAACATCACTTTTTTCTGAAAGTATGTGGAAGGCTTAAAATTTAACAATTCAATGTCAAGTTTAACAAGATATCTCATGTTTAATAAAGACTGAAAGATGTCATTTTTGTATCAATTTTTATATGAAAAATATATTATGATATAAAAAAAAGTTGATGCAGAAAACTTACAATAAAATTTTATTTTGTCACTCTCATCAATACAAAACTTTAGTATTGATGTACAATAAGAGAATCCTAGTTGACATCACAAGTCGCGCGTGCGAATTCATTCGAAATAAACTTTAAGGTGTCATAACTCACGCTGAGCCCTTTGATCTCATCAGAAATTTAAATACGACATATTGCGCGACACCCATTTACTTGCTCGGTACTCTCGCGTCATAGGTACATAAGCTCACGGATAAAAAAATCAGATGGCCAATGCAAAGTTCTATTTCGCGTTTGACAGGCCGACACTTGCAGAGTTTTTCGTCACTTGCATCTGGAACACATGACGAACCTTATGAAAAAAGGACGAGAAAGGTATTTTCAGTTGTTTCAACGTGACGGTACGTTCGGAATGAAAACCGGTAAATTTAGAAAGTCCACACTCAAGTGGATTAAAAACCAGTAGCAGCAATAATAACACAAATGATTGCGAGTAGCCACCGTTCCTAATGTAATCCCAGCAGCTGCATTTAGCTCTCACCCGCGCTTGTTTCCACGCCGATCGACACCTTTCTCGCACTTTATCAAATTATTTTCTCAAAAAGTGGCACAGCTCCGGCGTTGGCATTCACACCACTGTCTCTTGTGTTCTCATTTGAGTGACATAATTTTTTTCTCGTCTTTTTCCACCTTGCCGCTCCATTTCAATAATGAAATGTGCGTCTCTGCGCCGAATAATCACACCATCGTGCATCAGCTTCTCAAGATCCTCTTTCGAAGAAGCTCACTGACCCTGGATAGCACCACGCTCTTGATAAAAGTAGAACTGGAGGTAGATGCAAGATTAACGTTAAACTGGTAGCGTGGAGTCGAGAGAAGAATGTTTATCCTTATTGTGTAAGTGATAAGAGTAAAAATTTGCATTGCAGATGCATTTGCCGAGGCCAATAAGGTGATATTTTTGGTAATGCTTTTTCTTAATCCGATCCTTATTAGCGGGTGGTAATGTACCCTTAAGGATTCCTAACGTATGCAGGCCTTCAGCTTTGAATTGCGCTTCAGCTCTAACTTTGTCAAATTCACCTTGATTACCAAACATTTTATTTATGGATTGACGATTATATTTATTCAAAGCAAAACCTTATCGTTACTATCTCATTGTTTTCACACCTTAAGTTTCAACATTATATTGTGTATTATCTATGATACCTCAATTATTATATATACATGTTGACGCTACAAATGGTTTACAAGTAGATCCCGTAGTCTATGATCTATTAGATGAGTTAGTATGATTGGGTTAAGCATTAGCGGAAAAGTTCGTGGGTGAGGCGTATGCACATATTATCTGTGCATTGTTTTGACTGTCAAACAAAATATATTTTGAGGTTATACAAGTATTGAAGCATCCAAATTTCTAGAAGTTAATGGTTCCAGTTGAGGTTTTATTTAATTTGCATGCAAAGTAAATGATGATACTTGTTTTTTTATTTTTTTTTTATAAATAAACAAAATAGTTGTTGGGATCGATGAAGAAGTTTTCAACGAGATTGATGCGAGTACCGTGCATACAAAGTATGAAGCATACTATAATATTAGTAGAACTGAATGAAACAACAGTAAAAGATTTTTTTCAGTGTACGCGTATTTACAGTAGATTAAAAAATCACATGGTTCTTGATTTTTTTGACAAGACTTCGTCATGTCCAAAAACTAATAGTCATCATATATTTCTACAACTCTCTTAAAAACTGTGCATCGGTAGTCCGAATGCTCCCCGCTCATTTTTTCAATCTCGTGTTTTAATGTACCTCCGCGCTTTTTCTCATTCGATACCTTAGACATCTAAAATCTGTTATCTCCTCTCTTCTCTATGTATGGGGTAGCTTTGTTTTACAGCCTTTTACGCGCGTTGCCGTACTTCATTGCTGCTTCGACGTACGAGTGAAAAAACGGGATGTAATAAAAACTTAACAGTTTTTCCTTGAGAGTGTTATATATCAAAGAAGCGAAACGATGTACGTTTATGGTCGCGAGTGACAGGTTGGGTGCCCTTATACACTTTTACCATTTTTGATCATTTTATAGAAGTTTCGATTAGCAAAGCTTTAAAAATATATGCATTGAGTTGCAAGTGCCAGTGTACATGGTGATTCATTTTACATTATCCTTGCAAATGTGATTAACCATTTATGTTTTCGACACATAAATACAAAATATTTTGACGGAATGACTACAAGAAAAAAAGAAAAGTCGTCTCATGTCTCTGTCATAAATATCTCTCAAGCCGTATAATATTGCATTTTTGCACGACACCGACAAAACGTGCTGTACGACGGGGCAGCTGTTGCTTGGCTGTTGCACAGAGTTGCGATGAAAGGAAGGAAGTAAAGGCTAAGAGGTGCCGGGGAAAGCGCGTCAGTCACGTATCCGATAGACGTAAGCGATTTTCTATAGAGACCGCTGGCATTGCTTTTTTTCACACTACCTGCCACGAGGCGGCGTTATCGGGATAAGTTTTCCCTCGGAGCCAAAGGCTGCGCCACACGAATTCATATTCGAAAAGAGAAGCGCATACATTCGCCTTCCACCCTGAAAATCTTCCGTAACACCACCCATGAAGATAAGGGAAGTGCAAAGCGAGAGAGAACCCAACAGTGGCGATGCCGTTGCATGTTAGGTGTACAGCGCAAAGATCGGAAAAGGCCAACACAAGACTTATGAAATATTGTTTCGTCCATCCGTAAAAAGGGATGTCACTTCCAGGGGGAATTGAAATTCCTTTAAGGATGAGAGAGAAAGGCGCATCCTCCGTATTTCTATGTGTGCTTCGGTGTATCTCTGCTGCTGCTCCTTCCTCTCGTATGATCGCGCTTTTCGCACGCCATATACTCGAAGACTTGTCTCCCTGTGCCTGCCTCGTATGAATTTCTCCTCACCGCCAGTCCTTCCCCCCCCCCCCTGGAATATTGATAAATTCCAGTGGCGCGCCTTGGCTCGACGTGCAAGCTCGCGTGCGTGCGTGTGTGGGAGCTTGATTACATAGTTCGAAAATCATCTGCACTTTCGCTCTGTCTCGTTCTCTCCCTTCCTTTATCGACTGTGTTTTATAGTCTTCTGATCGCAAGATGCGATACTCAGGTCATGTGTGTGTACAAAAGTACATCTAAGGTTGCGTTTTCTCTGTATTGTAGGTAAATATGTATACGTGTGAGAAGATGGAACGTATTTTTCTCCTTTATCTTTCCTTTAGTTGTGCTCTTGTGCTCAATCGTGTTACACAACGGATATGAGATACTTTAGATTGAATAGATGACGAAAAAATTGATGGCGTTAAAACCGAGGTTGAAACCGCAGGTCTTTTTGTTTTCATTTGTCTAAAAAACAATTATATTTTGTTTAATAAAAGGTAATGACGCAGTTATTAAAGATGGTTTCTAATAAGGCTGTGATCTTACGTATGGGTACTCATTTAAACATGTTGTCCTCTGTTTTTTTTTTTTTTTTATAAATTTAAATTTCACTTATTCAGTGACATTACATTATATCATCATTACGATAACCAAAAATTTAAGATTGTAGTTTTGTTATCAAAAAATGGCAAATATATTTAAATGTCGTAAAAATCTTTAAAAAAATTTGCAAACGTACATAAAAAAATACTTCCTGTAGCTGGATATAGATGATACGCGAATTTACTTCGTTTGGAAATCTTAAAATAAAACGTTTTATGAATACTATGTTTCATTATTATATTAGTTGTTTAGGACTCTTTCAACACTAAATTGAACATATGATGTATCATTACAAAACTTTTTCAGAGGCATGAATAGTATCAGGAACTAATCAGCTCTTGATTAAAATACCGGGTTTTGCTGTTGAATTGCTTCCGTCTTTAAAATCACTCAATTTTATTTAAAAAATTATATAATTTGACAAGTCAATGCACTAGTTACCACAGGTAATACAGACATCTCAGTTATTACAGATTTTAAATATTCTGGGTTAGATTCGAGTAAAGAGACTCCAAATAATGTATACTGACTACTTATAAAATACTTAAAAATCAATATACAAGTTTACTTTTCATTAATTTACATATACATTTGTTAAATCCTACCTTAAAAGATTGATTGTCACGTGACTGAAGCTTCTTTTTTATTCGTTCTGTGATTGGACGAGACTTCCAAAAAGTGAATGAATTTAAAAATAGGTTTAAAAAAATATAGTTTTAAAAGCCAATATTTGAAATAATTAAAATTTTATGATGTAAGATAACTACATAATTAATATTTTTGGATTCAAATACATCAAATGGTTTATTGGGAAAAATTAATTTAAACATAAATTTTGTTAAATTGAAGTAATAATTTCAATACAAAATTACTCTACGTTATTACAATTATGTAGAGTTAGATACTATTTGATTTGTTTGTAATTTTAAATTCAATTGTCATTTGAAGAGTTAATGTATTACTTAACAAAGCTAAGATCTTGAAGTATTTGTTATGGTATCAAAAATCATAAAATTGTTGATAAAATTATCCATTTAAAGCGTACATCATTTGCAAAGAATCACTAGAAAAACCAAAAAAAAGACGATGGCAAAAAAAAGAAGGACCATTCAGTGTTAAAAGCGCGAGTTCCTTATCCCACGATTCTCTGTACATTTGATCGAGAGCACTGCAACCAAGAGTACACAGCCACCAATCAATACAGTGTAAGCAAGAGGGTAGAGCTCGAAATTCGGTCTTTTGAAATCGCTGTTTCCTTTCAACCGCGCCAGGAAGCTGATGCATCGTCCTTCGCTTTATTTGTTGTACTACAAGTGCCAAGTCATCCCTCCCCATGGCAACGAAGCGCATCTCTCGCATACGTATCTACGTCAATAGCTCAAGTGTAAAAAAAAAGTCCCACGAAACGACCGCACGTGAGGAGCTTTTCAGTAAGCCAAAGAGGTGGAGAGGAAGCCACAACGATTTTGCACCCCTGCGAGTAGGATACATGTTAACCTAAAAGTACTAAAAGTAGTGTATCCACTTTGAATAGAGAAGGTGCTTGCAAGCGCGCTAGATAAATATTTTATTTTTTTATCCTCTCCTCCGCGCCTCTCGAGACTTTGCCTCTCTTTCGTTCTGCTGAACTATTGTTCGAGCAAGTATTATTGTTCGGGCTCGCTCGAGTCGAGGCTCTCTGTTATTGTTAATTTTGGTTCTTCTCTTTTTTGTGGTTTTTTTTTGTTGCTGTTGTTTTACCATGTAATTAGATGCTGCGGCTTTTGTGCTTGTTCGTGGTGTTTTTACTTTTATTTGCTCTGAGGTTTATTGAGTTTTAGGTACCCGCAACCGACGAGGCAGGAAAACGCTTTTTGTCAATTTTTATTTACGGGAACCAAGCATCGTTTGTTTTTGTACAGAATATTTTGAAAAGTTTCATAAAAATTTTTCAATCTTGCTCTAATTATTGTCATTGCAAAGAGAATACTTTTTTGTCACAATTAAAATCCTCTCATTCTTTTGTGGTATGCGTTGACGTAAGTTGAAATAAAATGTTTTGTACGAGAATTTTCGAACTAATTAAAAATCTAGTTCTTTCTGTAAAATTAATTTTCTAATGCCTTAAAGTTCTAATAAAAAATATCAGATAAAAGATGAATTTTCAAAATGATTGTTATCCTTATGTTTAAAAATAAATTAGAAAAATTAAAGTGGTTTAAAATAACGAACAATTTTTAGTTCACATCAATGAGAGTATACCAAATAAGTAAAAAAAAATTAAATTGTATTTGCGTCCAAAATTTTTCTCTAAACAAAAACATGTTCTTGAAAATTTTTCGTATCTATTAGAAGTAGCTAGAAAATACAGTAGTACTTAAAAGTTATTTTAGGTATTATTTTGAAAGTTATTTAACAATAATTCCAGTCATAAAGTATGCATAGTAGCATTTTCTGTGATAATGTAAGCTTTAGGATCCATAAAAACAAAAGGTTTCAATAATATTTCCGTGATGCAGTTTTTCACTCATGGTACAGTTTTAGATCATTGAAAAAATTTAAGTTACACCCTCAAGAGTATTAAAGAAAGTCTTGGACTTTTTGTGTATTGATGATAAATAGACGGTGGAGGCTCCTTTGCCTGTGACAGTGGTGTTTATACGATTTTTAGGCTTCAGATATAAAAAATTAAAGATCTTGCTTGCTGTATTAACTCACATTTTTTGTACCCCAAAACAATTCACTAAACTTTTGAAAAACTTACGCTACTTATATTTGCGTGATAATATACACAGAAAAAGGAAAACAGGACTTAAAGTCGTGCTACAATCAGTTGGAGTCTCAAAATAATATACTGTCATCGTATTTATAAGCAAGCAGCATAATTATTTCCCATGTCATTTATAAGCATCGGCTGTACATATGATACACACGATGTACAGTCATTCTATCACTGCTATTTCAAAGCCGTGGTGTGATTTTTTCCCATGCCAAGCATAGCTTAAAGAAAATAGACCTTGGTTTAACTTGATAGGTGTCATTTTTTTCCTCAATAAAGTGTAATACAGAACCATGCTTTGCTTAGCACGTTTATTACTGCTGTTTTCCTTTTTCCGTGTAGCAGATAATTCCTTCTATTGTCTTACTCGCATGTAGCATTAATCGATTTTTTCACTTTAAAAATTTTTTAAAAACCAAGCCGTTTGATAAATGAGAAAATATATTTAATTTATTGTAAGACTATGCAGTTAGAGCTTCGATGAAGGTAGAATTTTTCAAGTTGAATATAAATTATTTTTACTTATTTAACACAAACTCTTACAGCAAAAGATAAAAATAATACGCATCCAATCACTGCTAAATTCGCTGACGATAATAATAATTTTTATAAGTTCGGAAGCTCTTGAAAAAATTTGTTTTGCTTAACTTTAATATTTTGGTAACAAGGCAAATGAATTTTCATTCACTTTTACAGAGAAAAGTTTCCTTTTATTAGGAAAAAGAGCTCTGAAACAGAATGATGAATATATAGTATAGCTGTAGTTGTTAAAGTAGGTGTTCAAAGGTTATCACTGAAATAAATTTAATCGATTTCTTGGAAAGTCTTTGCTGGGCTTTTATTTATATGCTTCAAAAAGTATTTGCCAAGTATAAGACAGTATGGAAACAGATGAAAAGATTCACTATTTATGATCATCCTTTTCTGCAGCAAGACCATAAATGTTGCAACATTTACTCTTACAGAGTACCAACCGCGTGCAGTATGATTTCTTAATTATTTTCCTTTACAAAAATTCCTTCCACGTCATTTCAAATTGAGCAGCAAAAGCTGTTTTCTCTGCTGCACCAAACAGAGCATGACTTTTCCAAGCAGGAGAAACAGCAGCGTCCCTTTGAAACATTCATTTTTGTCGTGCCTAACCCACATTTGCTCGAGATCCTACACGTAAAAAAAGTGCGTCGGAGGAATTTTTTATTTGACGGCAAAAACACCTCAGTCTCATGAAATTTTCTCTTCAAAGAGCTTATGGTCATCAAGAAGCGTGAATTCGGGGGGCTTGAGAAACGAGGATGACGCTAACGATTACCGGAACCTCGAGGGTGAAAAATTGAAAGAAAAAAAAAGCTCACAGAGTCCGCCGAAGTGAAAGGATAAAAATTTTTAATGGCCTTCTCCCTCGCGCGAAGAAGATCGTTTACCCTCGACGGGCTTAACGTCTCTCTCTCTTCGGCGTTCCTGGATTTCTGGTCTTAACTCCGCGGAGGCGGCCACGCGTATAAACGAGCTGCACAATGATAAAACACTTTCCGAGCCAGGGACCCGAAAAGCATCTGATACCTCATACTTTTGCGAGGGAACGACGACGTCGAGCATTTTTAGAATCTTGTGAGCAGAGGAGGATTGAAAATTGCGGCGAGTGCTGTTTACTGCTTTTTCATGAGGCCTTTTGTAGATTTGGATGGAGAAGAATGACCGTAATTTTTTTCATATCAAGAGGAAAGCTCGCACAGCTTTAATGGACCCCGTGTAGGTGGTAACCGTTTTCGCCCAACCTTCGGATCCCTTCGGAGCTTTAGCTTTGTTAAGGTGGAAAAAGGGTATTTTTCAAGACTCATCGCTGCGGTTCAAAAATACAGCATAATTGATAAATCATTAGTCCATTCCACGATAACAATTTCACTCTTGATACAATTGAGTTCCTCGGATTGAAAACTGGAAATCGGTTTGTGCAACATTTGAACACCCTTTTTAATTTAAATCGTTGATTATCCTTTGAAATCATTAAAACACAATTGACTGACGTTGACAATAATAGGAATAACAAAGGAGTAGTATTAAGTGTATCTATCTTGTTAATGATTTACTCGATCGATACACAGATATTTATCTGTTAATTGCATCTAAATTAACGTCATTTTTGATTGTTACAACTGAAAAATTATTTTATAACAACAACTCTACATTTTGAGGTAGTAACTATCAGTTTTTCAAAATCCACAAGGTAATAAGCCAAAGCATGGAGGTAGGTACACTTGATCCTATGTAAGAATTTCCCGCATGAATGAATAAAAAAAATCCGATACTTTTACAGGCTATATTTCATATAAAAATGACCTTAAACTGAAAGATGCACGATTGACTATTTATCAGACAGAACGAACACCGAAGTGTACCCGCGTCAAAATAACAAAACACGTAAACTTCGATAAAACAAAACGCAAGAGAGCCACTTTACAAAATTTAGTAAAAGCTCAGGTCGCTTACTCGGTCGAGCAGAGTGGTGTGTCGGAGGGAGGGGGAGGGGGCGCTGGGCTGGGTCAATCCGTATACATTTACAAGAGCACACATGCATCTTTTAAAATAAGAGAGCCGGCGAAGCAAATGCTAGCGGACAGTGGAAAGACAAAGTACAGGACAGGGTGGAGAGTACAGCAGAAACGACCGGAACCAGGTACGTGTTTATCAATAATCCAGTTGATAATGCGCACACGAGTCGGGGCTCTCTGGGCCGTGGCTGTTTGCTGCTTCGCGCTCGCTCGCTCGCTTCCCCGTGCATCGATGCACGAAAACGTATTTGCTCGCGCACGCCATGGGAATATCTATAGATCGACCCATCCGAATATGCGCCCTCGTTTTTCCTCTCCATGTATCACTTATTGCTTTCGACTATTCCTTTTTTGTCAAGGGTTGCTGCTATTTTACGGACGAATTTTACATAAGGTCTCATATTTATTTATGGTAAATCGTGCACATACATTTTGTACGACATTTTAGCGATTTGGGTGGAATGGAGGTGCAGCAAATGTGTGATCACTGAGTTGGTTTTTTTTTTTTTTTTTTTTTTCATTTTCCTGCACCAATGACAAGTGATTTTTACGGGCATGCTTCCTACCACCTCTATAATGTTTATCCTAACCTAATCTGTGTATCCCCATTTTTTTTGCAAATCCTACCTCCCAAGTATTTTTTGCAGCCCACAGCTCTTCTGACTCTTCTTTCCCAACTAAACTAAACTTTTTTTCCATCCCAATGAAAATCTTGTAATAAATAGTTACTATTTTGTCGCAAAACCATTTTACATGAATCATAACAATATTATTTGCAAAAATAATCCTTAAATGTAGGGCTGATAACAGATGAGGATGACAGGATTACAAAGCTCTCTCTCACGTAAAAAAAAATAAATTGGAAATCAATTTCACGGTAGGATTTTTCATACGTGGCCGATGCAATCATTGCATTTTTTCGTCCATTTATCTGCATATAAATAACCTATAAAAGTTTTGGTATCCAGGTTTCATGCGAAATATATCGGGATATTGGAAGCGCAAAATAAAATGCCCAATGACAGTTCTATTAAAACATTAAAATGCTTTTCTCGAACTGCGGAATAGTTTGGATTAAAATGTGAAGCAATATATTTCTTGACAAGTTTTTTATCGCCACAGTATTGCTCTCATTGAGGAAATTTATTCAGGTTCATGGCCTATTGTAATTGTGTGATGAACTAAACTATTTTCTGGTAGACTCTTATAATATTGGTAAATTTTTGAATGTTTTGTGATTTTTTATTCATTTCGTGTTTACGAGTGTAGTCTTGGCTGTGGCAATAATGTATTGTATTATTTTGTTTGTTTTCATACAAATATTCCATTTAATACATTTGACATAGTATGCGTACTAATTGTCATACAACTAGAACGTTCCTTTTTCTTCTATTTTAAAATAATAATAATCAAGAAAATTACATAAAGAGATAGCATTTTGTTTGTTCATCTTTGATTTAACTTAACGTAAAATCAAATTCTACGTGATTTTTATTGAAATAAAAAAAAAGAATCTTTATGTCATCATTTATTTACATTGTAGTGTTAACATTATTGAATATTATCTTTAAAAAACATCACTATAATTGATAGCAGCATAAAATTGGTCAGTTCATAAAATCTAAATTGTTGTGAAATTCTACTTAATATACTTGTAGATTCGCACTAAATACCTTTTTTTCCTTCTTATAACACATTCTACCAGCAAATATTCAGCACGTCTAAAAGTTTTTCGTTTTCGCTTATGTTGGTATAGAAAATCGTTATGACTAACTAAAGTAACTTGCTTCTCAAAATTAAAATAAACATCGTTCTAACTGTACTCCACTATTTTATTACCGCTATGCGGATAATACCGTCATTGTGCATACTTAAGTCATGTAACTACTGCAATTAATATTCTTGACAATTGTAACAATTCCTTGTGGTTTACATATGAGCTACAAAACAATAATAGTATTATTTTTTGACATCATTTTTATACTGAAAAATTCCATATTATTACTAATTAGTTTACAAAAGAAACGTCATTATCTTGTACATTTCATTTTTTCGCATCATCTACTTGCGTATAAAAAAAATTTAAAATTTAGTTAATCGTGATGTTCTCCTTTCTCACAAATGCTTACATAGAATGAATATCCAATTTCATTTATTAACAAACATAAAATGTAGAGTAATTTGACACTTCTCCAAAAAAATTCTATCCAACTTGATTTTCGTCCAACGTCTAACTGTGAAAAATAAGTTTGGTTAGAATAATTTTAAGAAAAACTCGTGCAAAAATCAATTGTTTGCCAATTTTATATTTCTCACGAAGATGTCTTCAGTGTCTTTTTATTTTTATTTTAATCGTAGTCCGTAGATATTTATTTTGTATTAATAATACACAAAATTTTAACAGTGTGGTAATACTATTACTATAAAAAAAGTAAAAACGATGATATTCACAAACAAAAGCTCAAATTATTCAAAGATGCTTTTTTTAATTTATTAAAATTCTTATGACATAGTTATTATAATCAATTTGAAGTTTTCCTAAATAACATTTTCTAATGAAAATTTCATGTACCTTGTATACAATACATACAAATAATCCAAACAAGATGTAAAGATATGAAATACATTTTTCTAAATGGATTACCATGTAGTGTTTGTACAATCTTTAAAAAAAGTAGTAAATCAACTAAAAGTAATTTAATCAGACAAGAGTACTTCGGGAACATGAGATGTACGATTAAAAAGAAAACAAACAAAAATGAAATATGGAAAAAGTCAAACCGCATGTACCGCAAAAAAAGTTTGATATCGATAAAAGTGTAAATAAAAAAATACTCGTACGTCGAAGAAAAAAAAACGAAAATAGTGGTAAAGAAAAGAGTTGAAAAAAAAATAGCCAAAGAAAAACAACGAGACTACAAACACACGTATACACCCACCCCAGCCGTGACGTACACACGCAGGAGCGCGGGTGGTGTATCGAAAACTCTATAGAAAGTACAAGTACATCCCGAAGTATTTTAAATTCCTGGCTCTCCAGCTCCACAAGGCGCGAAATACTGAGCCTTTCACCAGACTTTTATCAGTAGTTGAACATGCCCTCTCTCCCCTACTACCAGCCCCCCTGCCTCCACCCACCTCTCACTATTTTCCCCGAGTACAGCGGAAGCGAAAGAATTGTCGTTTGCGCCGTATTTTTTGTGTGTACTACTTTTCCTCACCACCTTTTTCTCTATCAGCCATTGTGATTTCGCACCGGCACCCTCTACGACGCGAATCAATGTCTTTTTCAACCCCACCCCAAGCGTGAGCCGGCACCTCGGGTTTTTCCTTCTTTTTCCGCGCACCATTTTCATTTTAAACCCCTTCATTGCGTCTTATCGCCCGCTAGTAGATGCAGGGACGTGTTAAAATGATAATGTCCCTGCGGATGTACCGAGTCGAAGTTTGGCTATATTGCATCGGGAACGACTTGGAAATTGGGTTCGGGAGAAAGAGAACGTCGTTTCTTTCTCTCAACAAGGACAGAACAATTTCTGCGTGCTCGGGAAAAGTTTGTCCTCCCGTGTGAGTTCCGTGGGCCCTGAGTTGTTTATGCGAGACTCTAGCGCAGTTGTTGGTTATTGATTTCTCACTGAAATCGATGGAAAAAAAATTCTCGACTTGCACTGTAAGTAGGTACAGTTAGCATAAAAACAACAAAAGCTGTAGTTTAGATAAAATGTTACGTTGAATCGTGGTAATACATAAGTATTTGTTTTTACACACCTGTGGTTAGAGTTTCAAAGTAGTTAAGTAAATATTTGATTTAGAAACCCTATGACAAGAAACTCTGTAAAACGGCTGCTACTTCAATATGTAAAATTGAACATTATTTGAGGTGTAAAAGTTTAAAAACAGCGTGCGACTTGTGCCATACATATTTTTTCAAAAGACCCGGCCGTGCTCATACTTGTCAGTTTATTGGCCACCAGTGTTTTTCTATTACCCCAAAGTTTACTTTACGAGCGAGGTCCGGCAGCCGGAAGCTCGATGTTGATAATACGAGGTACAAACAACGATGTACAGGGTGCTCGGGTGTCTCGAGAGCCATCATAACTTCTTATCATCGACACAATAATCCGGCCAAGGTTTCAAATGGCTCGGACAAGGCGCTTCCTTTTCAATAACACGAGGTGTCTGGTGTAGCAGTGGCGGCGGCGAGGCTCCCGGGAGAGCTCGCCGTTTACAACCCCGGAAAGTGATATGATTCACGAAGCGTTAAATCCCATTTCGGTGCTTTCGGGCCAAAAAGACTCGCTCTGCCGCCCCCGACGGAAGCTCGGGTCACACGCTGTACTGCACGGCGGATGGAGAAGAAAATACCACTAGCTGGTCTTAACTGCTCTCTCGTCGTGTCACGGGCCATTCCTTACACTTACATCCTCCGCGCGTATATCTCCTAAAGCCCGATACAACTTCCTTTTTTTCATCCATCTCTTCGGTGGTAGCCGTCTATAGTATGCCTTGGCTCACTGGATAAGCAGTGAGTAAATTAGTTGCTGTGTGCTTAAGATCCCTTTCTTTTTCGCTGTTGCAGAGATTCAGAAGACCCAGGCCAGTGGGAGACCGATCAAGGATTTCAAATATGTCGACATCTACCGCGAGAAGCCGATTAAGGTATCGGTTAAGGTGTTGGTACCCGTCCGTGAGCATCCCAAGGTGAGTACTTGCTGTTTACTACGTCACTGCTTATGTTTACCATAGCACAAACAATAATTTGTATTTTTATGCTTGTCAAAAATTTGTTACCAAAAATATCTTGAAGTTAATTTGTTCAAACATTTATTATTATTCAATGAATTGAGTTTCTACTGTGTGAATATTCATAATTTTTAGGTATGGGAAGATCGATAACAAACTTTTTGGTTGTAAATTTCTAATGTACGCAATTTTACTTCGCAATTTTGCGTTACAGCTGTTTACCTACTGTACCTTACTACGACGTTGTGAATTTTAAACTCTTTTTCTTGTTTTTCGAACAAAATTTCAATATAACTTTATGAAATAGCTGTGTTGACAGTAAAAATTACTGTTCTGTAACCATGACTACTGGAGGTATTCCATCGGATAAAAAATTTAAAAAATAGTGATTTTTTATTTCTTGAATGAGATCTTGATTGTAATTAGCTGCGTACTCGATGATAATATTACTTGAATCATGTTTCAAACATAGTTTTTACATTTTCTATTCAAACAAACCCAACGCATCTGTTAAAGTGTCAGTCTCTTGTTGATACTTTGCTATAATATCACGATAGTAATTATTATTTTTTTGCTATCAGTGAATGGTCATTTTAATAGACTGTACTGTACCGTACGATCCTGATAATTTCCTTTTCAAACAGAATAAATAACTTTGATTACTTTCAGAATTTCTCTGACATGTATTGTAATATAAAATTTCATTGTATTACGAAACGAAACAAAGCCGGGTTGATGTTTTATACATTTTTTTTTAATGCTTTAGTTACTTTTCATTAGTATCATCAGTTCTTAATCATAAAAAACGCATTAATTGACGAATAACATAATCAGCCACACTGTAAAATTAAAAATTACGTAATGGTACGACAATGCACCTATTAATTGTTTAAGTACACAAATCGACTGTTTTATAAAGAAATTAAAACCGAGTGCAAAAGATAAAATATTCAGTATCGGGGTACTTTAATCATGTGGTATGATTTGTCATAAAAATAACAAAATAAATTATAGGTATAGCATATTTATCACAGTCAATATCATATAAAAGTGAGGTAGATTTAAATTGCCATTACTTTAAATCTTGGTAAAATTGCATGATTTCAGTATAGTTAGATCCATTCATACAAGAATTTATGTCGGATCTCTTGGTACTGGTTCTTAAAGTTATTTTTTGAATTCTGAACAAATCCAAGTCAATGTTTTTCAAAGTTACATAAAAACACGATTTTAGATACTAAAGATATGTTACCGATGAAAAAAAATTGGAAAGGTGATAATAAAAAGAAATTAAGTTTTAATCGGTTTTTCTAAATATTTGTTCCAAAGAAATACGTGACAGCTGTTTCGGTACACTTTAGCTTCTTTAGACGAATAGCGCTGTTATACTACCTTCGGAATAAATGTATATGAAAATCAATTAAAACTAGATTTGTTTTAATTATCACCTTTTCATTACAGTTTTTCATCAAGTGAACACCAATTCAATTGATTACTTGAAAAAAATTGGACATCATTTAATCTTATACTTACAAAAAGATAAACATTCATGGAAGACACATTTCCGAGGGACGACAAAGCCTTTCCTCACATCAGCATCACTCGTCCTAATCGCAGTAAAAGAGCTCGCGTGAACTAATCCACCGAATCGAGAAAAAAATAAATAGGCGCAATTCGTCCAGTCGAAACGAAACCTATTAACAATCGGGCGCGCGAAACGCCATGACGAAAGACCCACCGTCTTTTCCGGCGGCTCTTCGCAAATCCCGCGATTTCTTACGAGCTTATCTCGGCCGAGAGCCACGGCGGGCTCTTCTATTAATTATCCCCGTGGCTTACAGCGACGCTCAACGGGGCTCGAAACGGCCACCCACCCCTCGATTGAAACTTGCTTCCAGCCGCCAATTATGGCCCACGCCAAGGTAAACTTTGGAGCTCGGCAACAAGGACGCCGTGTAGTACCACACACGCTGCAAGCTCTCGATTCAAAAAAGCCCGAACTCGCTTCGCAGCTCGTGACCCGGTGCACAAAAAAAACACGTACGCGTGGCTTTGCGACTCTGTTTGCGCTGAAGTTCCCGTAGAATCGGCTGGTTCCGAAAAAAAAACTCGCGATTGTTTCCAACTTATCCGTCGATGGCGCGGATTACAAGCCCTTTTTTTCTATGCGCCGTGTAGTTGTACACCGTATTGGTACCAGGACGTACTTTTGCCCTTCCAGCCTCGTGTTTTCCCCGCATTTACGTGTGAACGTATGCTCGGACAAAGTTTTTCCCGAAAAATTTAATCGTCCTGTCCCGCGTGCTCCGTTTACTTGCATGTAGGGCTTTAACAATACTCGATATTAGTCTTGATATCGTCTTGTCTTGTCTTGAAAATCAAGACGATACCAAGACAAGATTAAAGTTGACGATATCAAGACAAGATCAATACCTCACATGTCGAGACTTCTTGTCTTGACGAGACTTTCTGTACAAGATCTTGAGTCTTGGTCTTGAAAAGATTTTTTAAATCTTCATTTCTCAAATGAATCGTAAAAGTCTGGGAGACGGAAATAATATTAAATAGTGAAAATATATAATCGGCATAAAATACAAAAAACAAACAAATATAGTACGATGTTTATTTATGCGACTAGATAAATTATTATCCACACTACAAGGTACATTGTATCGGTATCACATAAATATAATCGAGAAGAACGGAAAAGTACATATAAAGTCAAAATGCAAATTAGATGATAGGAATATAATTTTTAATCATAGTATTTTTAATAAATTTTATTTTTTTAAATCTTATAGTATATATTCTATCGTAGAACAGTGAAAAAATAATATTTTAAAAATTAACTTTGCATATAGCTTGTCTCGAATCAGAATGCATCCACCTATTAATACATATAAGTGCTCTTATAGCGTCGTCTTTAAGGCTGCATCTAGTTTTTGTAACTACAGCTGATCCTTCCGAAAAAACTCTTTCTGAAGGCACTGAAGTGGCCATAATGCTAAGAATATCCCTAGCCATTCGAGATAAAATAGGATATACCCCACTCTGAGTTTTCCACCATTGCAATATATCTGTATCCCTGACAGCCCTAGGTGAATGTAAATAATGATTTATTTCATCATCCCATTGACTAGAATACTTTGGTTTTTCATATAGAGCATCAAGATTGATGCAATCCTCAGGAACATTACAGCTGTCATCTAATACATCGTTATTTTTTTCTTTATTAAACTTATTATAATAATCATTTCTGTAGATATTTTTAAACTTAAGCATAGTTTGTTTTTTCATTTCACTTCCCCATTTTGAATAATCGAAAGTGATTTCTTTATGACGAGGATCCAGCACTAGCGCAACGCAATATATCCAATTGCACTTTTGATAATGTTTAATAATTTTGTTTCGTCCAGCTTGATAAGCTAATAATAATTTTTCATCTACTGAGCTTCTTTCTTGTTTTTCATCTAAATTTTTAACAACACACTCGATCTTATCTAAGAGCATATTTAAAGCTATAACAGCTTTGGGTAAGATTACGAATTTTTCTCCGGATATTGCTTCTGTGATCTGTTTAAAAGGTCTTAGAAATCTTAAAATCTGATCAATAATGCTCCACTCACTACTATTTAATGAAAATACATTTAACTCAGTGGATTTTAGATAAGTATCACATAGCATGATTAATGCGGGCTTCAATTTACATGCAACTTCAAGCATATCGCTGGTGCTATTCCACCTAGTTCTTACATCTAGCGTAGGTTTTATAAACTCAATACTTGTAGCATCACAGCATACTTTTAATTTTTTTTCGAGACTCTCTCCATGTCTGATTTTAATAAATAATTTTCTTATCTTATAAATTACGGAACCCAACTCATCTTCACATCTTTCGTCGCTTTCGCTATCAAAACTATTTTCGAAACCATCAATTACAACATCATCATTATCATGAAAGTTAACATTCAATAATTTTAGAATATCTTGTACTCCAAGATTCAAAATATGGGCAAAACATTTAAAATGTTGATTTTCTGTGTCAAAATTAAGCTGATTGTGTTTCATTAAAACACCAAGTTCACGAATAAATGAAGTATTTGCAGAAGCGTTATCCAACGTAATACCTTGAATTTTGTTTGAAATATCAAAACTTTGAAGAGATTTAAAAAAAATATTAGCAATGTCAAAACCACAATGCTTTTCTTGAGATGGTATTATATCTAGTGCATTCGAAATAAACTGCCACTCATCGTTGATAAAATGGATTGTAATTGCATAATACGACGATCCATTCGATGCAGTCCAAGCATCAATAGTGAAAGAAAACCTTGAAGAGTTATTAAGTAACAACTTTTTTAAATTTGCTTGCATCTGTTCGAATTGCGAAATAACTTTTGATCTTAGGCTATTTTTTTTGGGAGTGAACTTCGATTCAATTGCATGAAAATACTGTTGTGTCACATCGTCGTCAAAAAAATTAAGCGGTAGGTTCTTGTAAGCAATCCAACAGGTCGTAAGGCGATCTTGTTCATTTTCTGAGATCTTGTTCTGAAAAAATTATTATTTCATAAATAAAAATCGAGATAAAAATACAACGATTTCATTGCAAAAAATTAAGGATAGCGAAATTTCGTATTTGGTCAAATTACACAACGTGAACATTAAATCGCATTTAGATAAGCAAAAACATAATAATAACTATTAGAATCCAATAAAATTAAAACTTCGCGTCGAGTACACGTAACCCATAAGACGAAAAGTCTGTGCGTCAAAGCATGGCCTACAGACTACAATCACACGTCTGTAGATAGAGTTTTATTTTTTTTTATATAATACTGCTATATATACGTCCGGTTCCTAAGAAGGGCAACTATACTCTGGGCTCTGGGCACTGAGCAGTTGGAATAGAGAAACGATAGGGGATGGGAGGCCTTGCTTATATTACAGGGAGAGAAAGAGCGGGTGATTAAGCAATTTGGCTGGGCAAAAGTCGCCCGTCCCCCTCACGAGGAACAATGCGGGAAATCAAAGCACATGTACAAATTTAGGCTGCGGACACATGGAGCAGGAACGCTTCAGCGTGACGTGCGCGGCACTTGAACCTGCGAGAGCTAGTGATAGGTCCGTGTTGTCGCATTTCCGCGCACCTCTCGCTCGCTCTCATGGGTTCAAACGAGTGGCGCACGCTTCACGCTGCAGCGTTCCTGCTCCATGTGTCCGCAGCCTAACAGTGGTGCTTGCCCGAAAAAGTCGTACCGGCCGGGAATCACGGCCCTCCGCATGTGGCCGCCTGCGTGTCGACCCACGATCGAGTCGACTGAGCCTCCGTGCGCTCTTATAGGAATAAGTATATACTTATAGATACACTTATGCGCGTCACGGCACGCAGCGCTAGGACATATAGGTATAACTGAGGCTTCAATGTGCGACGCGAAAAATAAAATAAACAAAGGCAATACGCTGGGTACAATAGGGCATCAGCCTCAGTGAAAGCGAATCGAATTTTCCCCTTTTTTACATGCACAGAATAAAATCGTTTTTACATTTAAATAAGTTTTACTCACCGTGAAACATGATTCCAACGTTTTTTGTCCGACACATCTAGTGTTGATCTCATTTGTTGCTTTTGGTGGAAACATCGTATCAAACTCTTGTTTATGATGCAATTGCAGATGTTTTTTCAAGCCACTCGTATTACTATTCTTCATTTTAATAGGTTTCTGCACACATTTTTTTGCCTGGCACAATAGACAGATACCTTGTTTTTCTCCATCAGCTTTTTCATATTTAAAATATGAAGAATAACCAACTTTTGGGTTTTGGCCTTGGGTGTTGGTCGAGGAATCATTAGTAACACTTGCGTCTTTTTGACTTGACATTTTAGAAATATTTGAATACCATAAGCACTTAAAAAAAGAGGTTACGATACGTCTCACTTATATCTGCAGCGTAACCCAATTGACTCGGCGTTTCGAGTTTCGAGCAGGTTCCGTCGGTACAGTTAAGTAGGTATCTATAAGTAATGTATAGGTAATGTGAAGTTGAAAGGTTGGGCTTTCCTGATTGGCCTACCGAATCGGGCGCAGAATTTTCGTAACGAATTTTGCACATGTATTGAATGGAGTAAGCTTATGATATAATCAAATAAAAATAAAATGCTGAAGTAATCAACAAATTTTTTTACTCTTACAGCCGCTTTAAAGGAAGTAGAAAATTTTTTTTTAATTATTAAGATACTGTTTTATAAATAAGCTAAAACTGTACAATTATTAAATAGAAATATACGAGTTATCGACAAAAGTTACGTGGAAGAAGCCTACCTTGCCCACTTTGTGTTTAAATTCTTTAGAGTGTTCCACTTCGTTTTTAATTTATAAATTTAAAAAAATCCATATGTACCACCCCCAACAGACAGATAAAATGAAGTAAATAAAAATTTAAAACAATTTGCAAATTAAAACTACCTGAGCAATATTAACTTTAAAAAGGTATTTTTTGAAACCAGTTTTTAGAAAAACACCAATATTTTCTCGACAAGACCAAGAGTATCGTCAAGACAAGACGATACTTTTTGACTCAATATTTTTTCAAGACCAATACAAGATTACTTGCAATCGATATTTTTCGAGACCAAGACGATATGCACTCAAATTCTCGTATTGTCTTGGTCTTGTAAAGCCCTACTTGCATGCCCGTATTATGCAGGGGAAAAACTCGGGACTTGGCTCTGTTTTTCGTACACTTTGCATAATGTTTGTTCGAGATGTTTGCGCGGCATTATACCGTCGTCTGTTTTCTTTCTTTCGAAAATACAAACGTAATAGTCCGAGACTGTACGGTATGTGTTTGTTTCCCCTGGGTAAACAACAACTTTGCGTTCTTATTAATTTTTCGCAACGACATTCAAGTTTCAGGAAAAAACGAATCGCTTCTGCCCCCCTCACTTTCCTTATCTAGTTGATAATTCTTTTTTTCCATACCCTAACGTTCGACATATCCATTCAATTAACGTCGTTATATTATGTACGAAAGCATATAAAGTTACTTTAAAAAATTGTAACTGTGATGTATAAATTATCCATGCAAGATAAGTAACTAATCAAACATTTATTTTTGAAAGATAATGTTTTTCGGTTACTCGGAACGGTTAACCGAAGCAAACTGTATAATGTCCGAGATAGATGTGAATTGTCATCCGAACAGAAAATGAGTTCATTTGTTTACAACAACAGAAGTCATAAGAGGTGCTACCCTTTTATCGACCATGAGTACTAAAAAAAGTTAATTTCCATTTATTGGATTATTTACAAAACTAAACTTAAAACATTTTTCAAATGTTTACATTTTTGATTTAACAGACTAAGACAATCAACAGTATACTGGACATTTAACCCACAGGTTAAATATTATCTTGCAAATGTTCGTCATTTACGAAATTCAGTAGAGACAGACGTGTAAGGTAAGACAAGGCATCAACAGGTGCAGAAATTAAAATGAACTAACTTGATCTCTATTTATTGTAAGGAATGTAATTTTCATAAGGTATGATTTAAGAATATAATTTCCCGCTTGTAGATACATTATATATTAGATTTCATATCTTGAGAGATATCACAAAAGGATATGGGTGGACTAAGAGTGCTGTAAATAGTACCTCTATCTATTCACTCCGAGCCGATGCAGAGGCTGCTCCCTTTTGTATTAGATATTTGACCGTAGTTCTTACGTGTAAACAAACGGCTTAGAGCATGCATTCATGCACATAGCTGCTTATGATTGGCAGGCTCACTGGAAGAGACTGCTGGGGGGAATCGTCGTTCTCTTTCTAGCCTGCTAATCACAAGCAGCCACATGCTATAAGGCTTTTGTTTACATCCAAAAACTTTTGTAAAGTATCTGCATCGGCTCAGAGAGAATATGTGTCTATAAATTTGGTGATGCTTATATATTACTTATACCAGTGATAATGTAAAAAAAAAAACTCGTAATATGTCATTTTGAATTTGCAAGTACTTCAATAAATAAGAAATTTAATGTAATACGTTTACATTACATTGTTAATGTTATCGTTTTTGTCACAAAATGGTAGATTTCCTTTTGAGAGAGAAAACTGGAACTTCCACATGTACGTATGACACCCAGGGCGAAGTCAAGGGTATTATAATATATTATTATACCATGCAGTATGGGTATTATACCAAGTACGTGCGGGTGTTCTATTTACCTCACGTGTAAGAAATAATTTTTTTTCCATGCCTCCCGTGAAAGTTCGGCATTTTTTCTAATTTCGAAAAAAAGGATCAAAAGTGTAACCATAAACTCTCGGGTAAAAAACGTATTTGCTGCTTATTAGGAGAGTATTTTAGCTACATCTACGTGGAAATTGCCTCCCAAGCTAAAAGCGAAAGTGGCAGACACCCAGAGGATAGCAAAATATTATATGCCCCACGAGCTTGGATGCAAATTTTTATCCGAAAGGCAATGTGGTACTTCTGCTCCTGGAAAATAGAGGAAAAAGTCGTAGATCCGCTGGAGGTGTGCAAAAAAAATACATTTAGAAGTAGGTATACGTAATAAATCGTAAGATTAATTCACCCCGTCACCGACAGACAAAAAACCAAGTTAATTAAAAGTGAAGAAAAAAAGAGAGTCCAACCTGCATGACAACCTCGCGAAGTGAGATTGAAAAATTAATTCCAGAAAAATAAAGATCGCAGAGGAAAAAGTGATTCCGTTGGTAAAATAACAGACAACGTAATTCCCCGTCTCCTTCTGCGCTTTTCCGAAATCCTGTCATCATACGAAGCTGCTCGACCCAAGCATCTCTCTACCCACGAGATGCGAACTGAAACGTAAAAATTATGTAAGCCGTTTATTCGCGCATTCTTCTTCCAACCCTAGTCATTTATTTTTTCTTTCTCGCATCTTTTCGTCTCTTTCTGAGCACATTTTTTTTTTCAAAGCTTAAACCCAAGGCACTTCAAGCTGCCGCAAATTTTAATTTTTTCCGTCACCGCGCTCTCGTCCGTGTTACGTATATATGTAAAGAACGAAGCTTCTAGCTTTGGTGGCAGTGGTGGTTGTACAGGACGCGCAGGCAATGTCGTTGAAAAAGGGTTGCAAAATTAGCATATTATAGCATAACGTGGCTGCAATTTCGAGCGGAATTAGCTCTCTCTCTTTCTCCTGTCGACGTACATATAAATACACGGGAACCTATGTGAGCGCAAGACACAGTCAAGCAATGCAGACACAGAGAGTCGGGAATTCGTGAAAAAACAACAGAGTTATTGTCACCAAAAAATTCCACCTCTGGCCCGTCATGAGACTGAAAAAACCGTCTCTCGCTTCAAGGGTGGATGAAACGCTCGGCTGTAAAAAGAGATATACAAGCAGTTAGAAGTGCGGTATATCGGAATGGGACTCAAGCAGGGAACGAAGGAGCGGATGCGCCGAGTATTCGCAAGCCCGTGAAATTCTTCCTATTCCACCCCAGTTTTTTCAGCCTTTCCGTGTACGTCTGTTTACGAGTCGAGCTTTGCTTACTGCGAAACGAGGGTTGCTTTAATTTTATTTTCAGCTCGAAGCTACGCGCCCGAGCGTTTATTGAAATTCAGCTGTGTGTTTTCTCGAAACCAGGTAGCTCTTGAGCTCCAAAGCAGAATGAATGCGTGCACGTGAGCTGTGCTTGTACATCATACGATCTAAAATAGCAATTTTCAAGCCTACCGGTTCCAGTACGGGGTTAGGTGGGGCAGCCGCGGGTTTTTTATCAGATTTTTGAAAGTGCACTTTTAAAGTAGACTTTGTAAAATGTCTCCATTTAAACGCAAATATCAAATTCAATACGGCTCCGTTCTGAATCACATTCCTCCCGCTCTCTTTTTTCCTCTCGACGACTCTGATGTACGTTTTCGCGCGCGCGGGGGCATGTAATACGCATCATGAATAATACGCGGGCTCTCGAAAATTCAAATGCTCAGCGGCCGAAATGCAAGGAGGGCGGCACGTGCTGCTCCTCATCCTCAAAAATAAATTTTGAATCCCGATTCAGTGAGAATCTTGAAATTGCTTTCGCACGCGTGGACCGTATGATCGTTAAACATTTTACTTTATTCCGTTGAATTTCAGCAGATGGGATCTTCATTAAAAGTTGAATTTGGGGCGAGCTAGTACTCCACTTGCTGCTGCTTGTCTTGAGTGTTTACTCGGTGCAGGAAATCGTCACGTTCAGGAAAGTTTATATAAATCGCAAAAAAAAGGTATTTCTAGCAATTT
Organism: Copidosoma floridanum; assembly: GCF_036245765.1. Taxonomy (NCBI): domain Eukaryota; kingdom Metazoa; phylum Arthropoda; class Insecta; order Hymenoptera; family Encyrtidae; genus Copidosoma; species Copidosoma floridanum. The sequence continues at coordinate 1,538,543 of NW_028321897.1, read as the reverse complement.
ATCTCAAATGGTCAAAAGTGTACTCTTATAACTTTGATCACTTTTTTGTTATCGTTTCTGTATTTCGAGTTACTGAGCTGAGTGCACTTGATTGATATTATTATTCCAAAGCACACAAATCATTGTACTACAACAGCGATCATAATTTAAGGCCTCCGCTACCTAATCTTGTTAACTACTTCAAGGGTAATCAATAAGTGGGTCCGTGTGGTTCCAGAGCAAATACACTTGCGCATGTGCATTTATACCCATGTATACGTACACACATATTACATCTCTATACGCTTGGCCAACCCGAACTCTAGAGGAAGAGAGACGTGCGCGGGTCGTACGTGCAGGCGTGTACCACAGCACAGAGATGGCACTATAGCAGCCTCGTAGATCCCAAAACGGCCGGCCAACTGCTAAGTTTCCGACTTTGATTAATCGTCCTTGGCATTCAGTATGCAGTAAACATAGAGAGAGGGCTAGATAGAGACGTACCACTTTGTGTATACACTATGCAGGTTTATGGACTGGTGTACCCCTGCAAGCTTTCATCCAGGCATTTCTGACTACGAGGACGATGATGATCGATTAACCGATTGGTCAATGGGTAGCTCAGGATCCCACTGGCTGGTTGTATATACTGTTGTTGTTGCCGGCCGAAGTACAAGGGGATGGATGGACTTGCTTACCCCCGAGCCATGGTGGCTCTAAGCCTCTTCTCTTCTCTGCTCGTCTTTCATCTCTTTGTATCTGCTTATAGTTCATCTAATGAAGCACTTAAGAGACTCTATTTATCTACTAATTATTGTTAACTCGCTTCTTTATGAATGATCACTAAATCTACTTATATTTCAACGTCTTGTATTTTTTTAAATCCTTAGATTTTCACGTACATCAGTTTTCAAACCTTTACGTGCCCACACCATTGTTCTTAATACATCTTCCAAGTGTTTCGGTATCACTACATGTATTATAATCCAAAGTAAAGTATTTGCCCCGATACACGATATAAATTATTATTTAACGCAAAACAAAAACAATGACCAAACTTCACTTTATTTATTACTCCATTAATGCTTTAGTAATACATAATAAATCTGTCTCTTATACAATTTTTTTCGGACAAAGACCACAACTATTTAAAAAACTTAACAAGCGGTTCTCCAACGCACGTGTGAACCCTTAACAATGCAATAGCTGAAACCAAAACGCCATTAGGTAGGATTCAAATTCGCTGCCATTCCGAAATGCCTGGCATCCACGCAGTCGTTATGCAACCAGAGTGCGCCCGGTAATAGCCGATGGATGCCCACATCGCAAAACCACAGAAACGCTCATTATCTCTCGCTCTCGATCTCTCTCTTTCTATCTCGTGGACTGGGCATTGTGAAATGAGCTGTAAGTCGATATAGATTCGAGCTACCATCTTCTCCTGCTCCTCTCCACCTTCCCTTCTCTTCCTCCTATCAATCTCATCGCAATCTCGGGCTCCCACCTCCGCGCTATAGCGTCTCGTGCCACGGATGGCTTGGCTGGTCATTAGCGGTAATATGATTATCGTTCCACGAGGGGCGAGAAGAAGGGTAGGAGAGACGGAGGCCGTATGACCTTCCAATTCCTGCTTCCTCCCCAGAGCAGAGACAGCATTCTCTCGTCCTTGTGATTAATGGGAACCGCACCAGAACTCTGGCGACGATTTCGCCTTTCAACCCTCTGCTGGTCTGGTCTTCTCTTACTGCTACTGCACTTGTCAGCTAAGAGATGAAACAGAGGAGGCAGTGGTAAATAGCCGCAGACGCAACAGTATTGTCTGCTGCCCACAACTATGGCAAGCTCGCTGTCAGCCAGTGTAGGTACACATGAAACCTGCGTTCCATGCGTAGCCCCTTATCGTTACTCTTATACTTTTCTCTCTCTCTCTCTCTCTCTCTCTCTCTCTCTCTCTCTCTCTCTCAACATGCATTTCTCGCTGTTTCAGTGTCGCGTATGCTAACTTGATTGTTGTTGATGTGTTGTTACGTGTTACGTGGATTCCATCCTGTTATTTTATACGTCGCGTACGTAAAAAGTTAAAATGTGAAGTTTTTACATTTGAATAAAGTATAGGTCTATTATCTTTCTTGTTTAAAAGATAAATGTATTAGTTAACGTTTGATGTATTTCAGTGTGTGCCAAAAATTGAAAAGTATTTGAATTTATCTATCTTTAATGCAAACCCCATATGTATGTTTTCTTTATCACATCATTCTATCACATGATTATCTCTACTGACAATCTTCTTTACTAACTGTTATGGGCCTACCCTAAGCATAATTTTCTCCTAGATTCTGCTTGTTGACAAGTTTTCACGATCTTTCCATCGCTAAGAGGTTGATGGTGATTACACTTGTTATAACATGGCTCTTTGATTGTATGGTATGTATAGGTGAGTTTTAGTGCTCTTACTCACTTAAGTTAGGCATTTCCCTATTTTTGTTTTTATCTATTATGTAGTAGCGTATCTTTACTTTGTGAAGGATTGTGGATTAATTACTCGACATAAGGTGCCTTTATTTCATTGAGGATTTTCTTAAAACTTTTTGCATCGTATTTCCAAAGAAATTATCATGCCAGTCTCTTTTTAGCTGAAAATATGTATAATATCAATTTCAATAAGATTAGTCGTGAGTTTTTCAAAGGTTAATACACATTTTCTTACGAAGGCGTGCAATTTACGTGTCTAAAAGCTATTAGGGGTTTAACTGATACCATTATTTCTGTACGTTTAAACAATAGGATTATTTCTATTCACCTCATATCTATTTAATCTCTCAGTTCTCAATAGGTTAATCATAAGGTGGCTTCGAACTTCATGTCATAATCATATTAGTTTATGGCTAGTGTTAATTTTCACATTTTCCTATACCAGTCTATTTGGTGCACTCAACCCAAAATCCGTTGTTGACTCCTTTACAGAAGGTTTGCCAACATTGACTTTAATTTCTTTTGATGGCGTTTTTACTCGTATTTTCTATCTAGAAAGCTGTTATTTCTCACATTTTTGTTCAGTCTCTGGTCTGACTTCGTCCGTTGAAGAGGTATCGGTGTAAGTAATTGTTTTATTAATTCCATTATTTCCAGTACTAGGCCGGATGTTCACCATCCTTCTCTTCCTTCTTTGGCATCAAGATCTCGCTGGTGCTCTTAAAAAATAGTGCGTTTGCATGGCCAGCCCTTTTCTCGTTTCTGAGTTTGACCATCTGGATTAAATTGGTACAAAGCCCTGATCAATTTATCCTCGTAACTATTCCAACTTCAAATTCTTTTTATTACAAGAACTAACAAAATACTTGTTACACTCGATTTGGTTGTTTTTACACTTCTAATTAATGCTTGTGCAATATATTTTGTGTAAATATTAATTCAAACTACATTCTAAAACGTATACGAGGTGTGATCAAAAAGTAAGGTGACTTTTTGAATTGCGCGCGCTTTTTACACTCTAAGTTAAAAATTTTCTTTTTATTATGTTGGTACACTAGTCACGATCATATGTTCATAGTTTTGACTATATAGCATGTGTTGTTTTTATGTGAGAGACTTAAAGGTTAGACTCGTGTTTGCGTACTCGGCGATTTCTTTTTGTTAAAAATAATGGAGCAAAGAGTTTGTATTAATTTTTGTGTGAAAAATGGTATTAAGTGCTCAAAAACTCTTGAAATGTTGACAGTGGCCTACAGTGAGTCAACTATGAGCGAAAAAAATGTTTATAAGTGGTATAAGTTATTCCTAGAGGGCCGAGAAAATGTTAATGATAAACCTCGCTCTGGGCAGCACGTCAAACACCGACGAAACTGTTCAGAAAGTGAAAGAAATGGTGCTAAAAGATCGTCGAATCACGATTAGAGAAATAGCTGATGATCTTGACATATCGTTTGGCTCATGCCAATCAATTTTGACGGATGTTTTGGGTATGAGACGTGTATCCGCGGACACCATGATAATGCACCTGCGCACAAGTCGTTATTAGTTAGTAGTTTTTTGGCCAAAAACAGTACTTCCATCATACCTCAGCCACCATATTCACCAGACTTGGCCCCCAGCGACTTTTTCCTCTTCCCAAAATTGAAAAAGCCCATGAAAGGACGAAGATTTGCCACAATTGAGGAGATTAAGGCTACATCGCTGGAGGAACTCAAAGCAATACCCAAAATAGCATTTCAGAAGTGTTTTGACGACTGGAAAATCGTTGGCACAAGTGCATTGTATCTGAGGGGGATTATTTTGAAGGGGATAACATAGTTTTGGATGAATAAATAAATATTTTTTTATAAAAATGAAAAGTCACCTTACTTTTTGATCACACCTCGTACTTAAATATATTGTAATTTGTAGTGTAGGTATACTAATGTCTTCCTATTTCGTCGCGCATATATTAATATACACTTTGTCTAATGAATTACGAGTGATGAACAATCAGGATTCTAAAGTAAAAGCAGAAAATCTTTGTTCACCAAAAGAAAAGGAAATCAAGACCCAACGTTTCTCCCTTTATTTCTCTTTCTCTCTGAGCCTCTCTCTTTTTCTCTTGACGATGCCTTTATTAAAAAGCTGAGAAACAAGACGTGAACTTAACTTGCTGTGACTACTATAAGCTATATTGCGTAGTCACCGAGTTTTTGCCTATCCCCTGCAGTTCTTTTCGCATTAGCCTTTGTACTACGATCTTGCTTTTTGTTTACACCGGAATTTTTCCTTTCTCCTTGAGTAGAGCACGTAAATAGCCTCCAAAATCCCTCTCCTCCTCTCCTCAACATCTAAGTAATGAAATGTTTGGCGTTTCTTTGACGATTTATTCGTGGATTTACACTTCAACAACTATAATTTAATTGTACAAATTTTAATTAGCCCAATTATATTTTTGAAACGCATGAACAAATACAAATCTGGTTTTATTCAAACACTTCAAAAGATCTGTATTGCTATTGTCGTTTAATCACTTTGTCTTGCATATGAGTACCAGTAATTTTATTACTCGACCAAAAGCGCCAGCCATTATAAATTATTATGAAAGGATATCGACGTAATTACCACATCAATGGTATTTACCTTTATCTGAATTTATTCATGCAAAAGATCAAAATCTCCCTCTTTCTCTCAATTATTATTAAGTGATGAAATATACCAATGAAAATGTCAGTGCGTTTGAATATTTCAAAATTTTGCAATCATCAATGATGAATAGCCATCGAATATAAATCATTAAATGAAAAATCTGCAAAAGCGTCATGTCCATTGTTTGGAAAACCGAGGCAACCGAAACGCAGAAGCCAAATAAATCAGAGCCGAAATTTTATCGTCTATCGCTTTCACATCAAGCCACACGGATCAGTAGAGACCGTCAAGCTTCGCATTGATCAAAGCGATATATTCATTCTCCGAAGTACGCACGCACGCTCTGACTAGAATCCTATGCGATGCTTGCCTCGTGTACCGGGTAATTTTAATCTCAGCTCGTGTGTACATGTATAATCTGAGCCTCGCAATTTACGAAAATGTCAATTCCGTGCGTGTTGTGTGCACGTGAGTGTTAATGTATACATGCGTGTGAACGCGAGTGATGTTCAAAGGGAAGTGCCATGTGACACCAACGTACCTTTGGGATGGCTCATGTCTGCAATACTAATGTCATGCAAAACATCCCCCCCCCCCACGTACTCCAGCCTGAGATTGAACTTTGTGGCTAATCGATCTGCCGTTCCTTCGCATTGTGACTTGGATTTTTCTTTGCTTATAATCTAATTTTTAGTTCTAGTTTTGGTATTATATTGAAAGTGTTTTTGCTTGTTTATTTTAGAAGGGATACCTAACGAAATGCTGTCCACTACATTATACTAATCAGTCATTTTGTCTATTTTTCCTGCCTTTTTTTAAATAAAAATTCAAACCGTATTCTGTTACTGTGTTGTATTTCACAGATTCAGTAAATTTTTTTATTGCTTAGAAAAAATGCAATCACAGTATGCCGTGTACCCAAAATTTTTCGCGTATTTGGATATCCAGTATAAAGACAGAACTTCACAACACAAGCAAACTACAGTTATTTGATGCGAATCTCAATATAATTCTCTTTCGATTTCACCATATCTATTGACTTTATCAAAACACACACGCGAAAGTTCGTGGAAGCAATCTACTAAAGTAATGTAAATATAATCAGAAAGATGTTTAAACAATTAAAAACAAAACTTAACACAACTTTGGTGTACGAAAACGTAATCATCGTTATTAACAGTAAAAAAAATGTATTCAATCGAACCGTAAATAACCCTATTTTTTTCGATTTTTTCTGCTCTGTTACCCACCCTCAAACCAAATCGACGTTTCCAATCTTTCGATAAGCGATGAGGATACGAATTTTTGTTCATCCATTAATAATAGATTTTTTGGAACATATACTTCGTCATGTTGAAATGAGATTGGGAACAACACATTTTGTGGAATTCACAGTGAAGAAGATGCGGAAACTAAAGCTCCCATAATCCTTGTTATTGCACTCCTCTGGATGGCGTAATACGTAAAGTAAACTAGTTGGATGAGAGGGACAAAAAATCCAAACAAATACAAAAAAAACTGTTGCACATAAAAGTAGACAAAAAGAAGATTAGTAAAAAAGAAAGGACCTAAAATAGAAAAGGGAGAAAAGGAAAATAAAGAGCTCAGAGCGGACATAAGGCAAGGATTACTGCGTTATTAGTGACGCTAGTATTATTTTATAAAGTTCTGCTTTTTTAGCATTTTATAAGGACTAAAAAAAAAATAAAAAATTCCGTTGCAAAACAATAGAATAGGATTCATTGATGGCTCTTAAAAAAAAAGAAATCGAACAAAAAGTGTGAAATAGACGAGTGCTCTAGTACATTTTACCGTGATAGTAGTTCTTAATAATTTTTTTTTTTTCTATCTGCATAATAATATAATCTCGCACTTAGCATCCTTTATATAGTTTGCTTTTATAACGCATGACGCTTTTTTTTCAGAAAATTTTTTTACGGAATTTCATACAAATATTTTGCATAAAACTATCATTAAGGCCCTTCTATTAGAATTACCTACTTTTCTGAATCTTTTTGTATTAAAAAGCTGTGATGATAACTGAAAAAGCTTAAAATGCTTGTCGCAAAATATGCTATAAACGTAGTGACAGTTATTGTCGTTTGTAATCGAGAAATTTTTAGAAAAAAAAGAATAGTCGACACTTGTATAACTACTCAATATTGAATACATTTAACTGTAGCTGTTCATTATCACAGACACCTCAAATCAGACGATAACAAATAAAAAAGTCGAGCTTTTCTTTTCAAAATATAACATTAACGGTATATCTTAACCTCACTTTATCTGCCATTTGAGCGAGAAAAAACATGCAAAGCACGAACAAAGCTTATTGTTGTAAACATGGGTCGGGACGTGATAAGAGTGTCAGGAGATGCGAGGACTACTTTCACAAAGTCGATACTTATTTCTCCATCGAAAGGCTGATAAGTGTCATTAATTTCGCCTCCCGACCCCGTCTCCTCTCGAGGCCCGTCCCCTATATATCAAATGTTTTTCCATCAACCACGAATCTCTGCAGAGCTCAGAGTGGCCCAAGCTCGTCAAGAAAGCGATCGAAGCTTTCTTCGCCCTTGCAGCATTTTTGCGGCAAGATTTATCGACTCTGAACAACTCGGGATTTTCGTGCTGGCTTGAAAAGAAACTCCCAGACTTTTTTTTCCCCATTACTGCTGCTGGAGCTTTTTAGCCCCCCCCCCCTCGTCTCGGTAATTTGGAATCCACGAAGAAATTGGCAGTCTGTAGCGAAAAACGTTAATTCATCTCACGCGAGCCGGTGAGCTAGGCACGTCGCCAGACAAACTAGGCGGAAAATCTTTAGTGAGTAGGTATATACACGCATAGGGGTGCGCTGGTTGGGCGATCACCTTTGTCCCCCCCCCCTCTTCCATCTCCCCTTTTCCGCGGTACAGAAAAAAGACCTCACGAGATCCGGGATCCCTTGAGAACTTCCATCACGTCGCTGCTGATTGCGGGTTAAATCACTTCGATCCACGGATATTATTGGCTCGGTGAGAAAGTAATGAGCTTTTTTTTCCCAGTTGCTACTCGATCATTTGGGAAGCTTCAAGACAAATCTGGTGTAAGAAGAAGTAGTGAAAAAGATTAAACGATCGAATGCATGGGTAAGCTTTGCATGACGTCCCAGTTTCTCTACTACTTTTTTGAATGACATCCTAAGAGATGCTCATCATGATGATAGTCTGCGGTAGTAGTTTGCATGAAAGATTCAATTGAATGTCACTACTTTACCGCAATCCCAGTTGTTACTACTTAAAAGCTTTTATAGGCTATCCGAATTGCGGGAATCAAACTTAGAATCGACCCTTTAATGAAGTTAACAATTCCTTTTCGATTATGTTTTGTCCGAGTCGAAAACTACGGTAAATCGAATCGCGTAGTTCATGGTGCTGTGCGATATGTGCGGCGGGAGAGAGTGGATAAACTGTACGGATTGTATTCTTCGATTCCGCGGATGCTGCGCTTGAACTTCAAAACTATTTATGACTCGCAAAGTGGGTCGTGGATGTCAGCGATGCTACTGGTGATGATGATGGTAATGGTGCTTTTCATTCTCCGTCCTGTTTAATCGTATAGTCGAGTGAATGTTTGAAAAACACCTTATCCGCCGAGGCAGACAACTAACTCGTGCGGTCCCCAATAATTGCGCCATCGGCGAATTCCTTGGAGTCAGCCGAGAGTCGACCTCATCATTCGACTCGATTGTTCGTCACTCGTTGATTGCTGCTCGAGTTATGAATTTCTCTCCATCTCTCGAATTACGACGAGATACCCCCTCGATCTCCTTCGTGGCTTTATTTACCCCGATTCGCGTGATCTGCCTTCCAATTTTCGTTTATTGGCAAATATCTGTGAATGCATCGCGTACAGTGCACAGCGTTTATCAACAAATTGCATCTGGAGGGATAAAAGCAAAACGAAATTCCCCAAAGCTTTTACGGATTCATGGGTCTCACGTTCGTGCGTATGTATTACTGAGTACACAAGTAAAAGATGCGGGTGGCGGTGCAAGGGTTTGCCTCGACGATTTTTCAATAATTTTCATTTAAATTTCTCAAGAAAGCAATTCCGAGTGATCGATCTTCACGAATTCTCCTGTCGTTCCTTGTACACGTACACTTCTATCGTGAAAGGCCCTTCTCCGCAAAATTTTTTTTGCCTTTTTTAGGAATACCGAGCATTCCCTCCTGCCTTTACCCCCTCCCCCCCCTCCCCTGTCAGTCTCTGGTGTTTTACCGTTTTTTCTTCCTCTTTGGCTAGCTTATAAACTTTTATCAAGTTTCCAGCTACGTAATTTTAGAAAATTGAGGTCCAATCCCAGAATCTTGTGGACTAATGAACTATTTAAAAAAAATTTTGGATCCTCGCAAGTACTTCCTCGTTGGCGTTTCAGAATCCAATCAGCGATCGATTAGTAACGAAATAGTAATTAAAGGGGGTACTTGGCTCATGAAAGGATTTAGATACCCCTAAGAAGATTGATCGAGAATTAATAAAAATTATTAAAACTATTTATCTAATAATACATATTAGAGTCTGATATAATGGCATCTCAAATTTTATGGCATGAATAGAAACTGAAAAATTTGATGAATATTATAGCATAAGTACCACAAATAAATAAGTTTTTTAAGTTTTGTTTGAAAAAAAATTTCTTTTTGAATGAACCAGTCAAACTGGTAACCATACTTAATTATAGTAAAAAAACAATCGTGCATCTATACTCTTTTTCTGATTAAATTTGAATTGAAGGTGATACCAGTACTAGGATTAGTTCATCTCGGTGTTAAAATTTCATAAAATCATATGTCAAGTGTCTTAGAATTCCATCAAATTTTTTATATTCAATAATGTTTAAATTAATCTTAATATCATGTTGATTGCGATCAAATGAAGTACAATTACTAGTAACTAATTTTTTACAAGAACTATTGAAATTGTTATAAAATCATTTTTAAATCATTAAGATTTTATGCAATCTGATGTCACTTGGACTAATTCTTCTTTATGACAGTTGATAACTTTTCAAAATAATTGGTAAAAAAAATCGATTAACAAAGAAAAAGGAATGCAAAAACCGCTGCTGCAAAATCGCATGCACGTATTTACATTCGAAATACGAAACACAATAAAATCATCTGGGACTAGAACACAGCAGCGCATAGGATACAGCTATACTCGCTAAATATTTAAATAGACGCGATCAAATTTCCGCACGATTTCCAGCTCGGTCTCCTTCAAATACCTATATTTTCGCGAAAAAAGTGGGAAAAATTGGAGAAAGAAAAACGAACCTCGACGCCCGTCTCATTTGAATGTAAATACATATGTGATATGCATCAGCAATGGTTTAACCATATTTGCGCTCGCGATTTCCCCAAGGGAGTCTGAACAGAGAGAAATCAAAAGGGGGTATAATAGGAGGATGTGCTTGTGACATACATGTGTACAGCGCGCGAAATGATGCATATGCTGTACGAGAAAGTTATACACGTAGTGGAAAGCCAAACACAGGGCTGGTGTTGGTCCTGCCATTGCTTGAGTTGCTAATTATCGAAATTTGCTAGCCATACGTTTTTTTTGTCGCGATAGACGTTGACTTTTTTTTTGATAAAAGTATCACGTCAATTAACTAAGAAATAAAAAGCTATCGACATGGATTTGGCTACTTACTTGAATTGATGGAAGAAAAGAATGAAACAGATACTGTGCGATGGGCACGTGTGTCACATCGAATTCGCATGAGTATAATTCACAGCTGCAGTATGTATTAAGATTGATGGACGCGCGAGTGGTAAAATCCATTACTGGTCAGGTCCGCGTCTAGATTTGATACATCGCTAATAAATCCTACCCCAGTTAACACGGATCAAAACTATTATATTCTGAATTTGTTCAACTTTGTAGTCCCTTTTTGCCGCTTCAACAAGTTGCATAAGGTATTATGTGGGATGACGAATTTGCTTTTTATTGCAAAGCTTTTAGCCCAAAAATCAAACATTGACCTTTCAACCTTAATATGAAAAATGCAACATTCATCCGAATAATCGTGGTAGTTTTTATTAATCAATACCGTATCAAGATATTTTCATAAAATTCAATTGAAAATTTACGTTTCGTGTTGCTTAAATGAAGGCATTAGAAAGATTGATCCTTATTTGAATATAAATTTGGAAAATTTAAACCCCGATTTTGGCAACTAGGCATTGACTTCTCAATACTTCGGTCGTTGAATTATTGCCTATTGGATTTGCATTCTCTTGAAATACATTACAAAAAGGCATCCACGCGAAAACTCATCATTCCAATGAATAATTCCCCTGACGATGTGGCTCATGAATTCCGTTACCGTATGATAGGTGTGTATTAACGCATAACGAAATTACACAATAGTGAGATGTGATTTTTTGATCTTTTATTGTTTTCTAACCTTTTTAAACCACCATCTACACGTTACACGGCAAAATAAGCTTTCATTGAATATCATCAGCTGTTTCGACCGACGTCATTAAATACAAGCGAGATTAGTTGGAAAATTTATTCAACGTTCGCACGCTGCAATAAAGATGATTTATTTTAACTATTTTTTTTTATAGTAGACAATCATAAAAAAATAAATAAGGTTTAAAGATTTTAAACCTCGTTTACAGACAATATCCCTGGTAAGCACTCTTGTGATCTATCTCCCTTTCAAACCGTGCTCTCTTTCTGTCAACAGTGCATATGTATAGTATGATAAAAACTTTATTTTTTGAAAAGTAACATTCAATTGTGGCTTTTGAAATCAAAGACGAAATTATAAGACTTCCTAATCGATGTATCATTTGATACATATTATTTGACGCTATAGACAACGACCACAGCCCTTAAATTTTTTCTTGACCAAGAACATGACCTTTTTTTTTCTCGAGATGAAGCATGTAATGTTTTAAAAATTCCAACAAGAAAAGGCTTTTACCTGTTCATAAATTTTACATGGATAATAGTACCTTTTCTAATTCATGAAAAAAATTTTTTTTTGAAAATCCCTGATAACAATTTGAATTGATTAGCAACATTAAGATATTCAATATCACAACCAAAAAAAAGAAAGTTTTAAATTCATAATCTACACGAATTATAACTTTCTTATTTTAAATATAACATCAGTCATTTGGCATCCAAGTTTCACTTTTTCGACGCTGTACTGGAAGCGCTGTGTGCTGTGCACCCAGCGAATAGCCAATTACCGATTCGACTGTCCTGTTATCACGCAATACAATCATAAGTTTCTCGTTTCTTTTTTGATTAAAATTACTGTTTCGTTCATTAAGTTTGTATCCTATCCGGATGACCAAGCAAACGTGTCCCACCTGGTGTTTGGATTTGGAACCTCTGAAAAGTAGACAAAATCTAGTAGACAAGGAGATCAAATTAATTCGATTGGTTGTTTAAAAATTTGAATAACCAATAAGATTGAAAGACATATATTTATGTGTATGTATACGTATACAGAATTGTGTTTGTCTTCTGCTCGTCTACGCTTCGGCTGCACTTACGGTGCCATCTAGCGGGACTTGGTCATCCGGATACACAACTCCTCGCACACCTCGATTCTTGCTAACGTTTTTCATTAATCCCGCTCATAGATATCCACATAGTTTCACCGAGTGATCCATCACTGCATTCTCTGCCACGTTGCAGAATAATACCGACCGCGAGTCGGTAAAATAGACTGGTTGTTCGGCTCCAGAGATGTGGGATATGGTGTGTGTTTATCACGCAGTAGACAAGTCGATAGCGATGACTATTACGATTGCCGAAACAGCTGGACTCTATCGATCCAGTGTGTGCCATTCTCTGGCTCGCTAAATGTTTACTGCATGGATGTAACATTTTATGGGTATGATCGTGTGAATGCTGATATTAGTCCTATGGTGACTACAGTAGTGGTAAATCGTATTGATCAGCGTGGACTGGTTTGTCGAGGATAATTATTCGAAGTGCAGCAGCAGTTCAAGACCTTAAATGTAGTCGAAGTGCTCGTGTGTGTATGAATACGTATATTTTATTGTTGATGATGTTTCCGTATTTAGATTTTCAAATTACTGTGTATGAGATCTTACGCCTGTGCTCGATAGACTTTGGTATTTCGATAGTTGGTTTGAAGAATCAGCTCATTCAGATTTCAAATGAAGAAGTAGCCTACTAAACCAATTTGTATTTTTGAATTTTACTCTGGCAACTTGGTGCAATCCTGAAAGCAAGAACGGCTTCTTTTTGTAAATGTAAGTTTGAACCTCGTCCAAACTGTAGAGTAACGTCACCAGCCCGGCCGATCGCCTTTCGGTTGAGCTCGACGAACGCTGGCCAGTTATAGCTGCGTAGTCAAAGCAGAAACATGTACCTATGCGTACATAGCTCATATCTTATGGCTATTGCCGTCAACATTTAAATAAGATAGATAAGCTGTACTTGTTGTTGATTCAGGTATACTTGTAGTTAATCGTTAGTTATTATTATTTCAATACTTATGTAATTATTTATGAATAAACTTACAGTTCTATCAAGCATCAACAGCTGTACTTAATTGGGGAAATTCATTATTACACCTCTTGTAAGGCTATACCTTATATCAGCTTTATATAAATAAAATAGTAGTGCTGCCACTGCAAAATAATAAATTTTTAAAAAATCTTTCTGAATCATTTATTTCTTAACACCAAGTAAAAGTAGCTTTTTTTAACCAATAACAGATTTTTACTTTCAGAACCTCACAACATATAATTTGCTCGTAAAACTTCAGTGTCGTTGAAAATTTACTTTCAGTCCCCTACAGTACTACACTTTATTAGCTTTATTGATAGAGTAAAGACATTTCTATTTGGTTTCAGTTTTTTTACACACAAAGACATTGTCTGTTAAAATCACTAGTTTCTCTCTAAACTTCGCGTTGCTGTCTCGGGTGACAGTGGACATAGCATGCAAATAACACTTTATTCTCTAGCTGTCGATACATTGCGAAAGTCGTAACACGACCCGAAACAAGTATGGCTTTGGCATTAGTAACCCGATGCGAAACAATATGGTTCTAGTCACTGGGCGTCAGCTTTAACATTGGATGATCGTGTTATCTTTATCGCGGGATTTTTTTTCTTTACATGTCTGTCATTACAGGAAAGTCTGTTTTAAAAAAACTTAAACAGTAATTGTGTTGTCTTCTTTGGCTGTGAGCGACAGGAAATTCACATTCTACGCCCATCTTTGTTTTAGCTTGTAGAAAATTAATAGATAACGCAAGAACAACTGCATAATTTACAAAATGAGAACGTCCAAGTTTTTTTTTTTCAAACTAAAATCTTTTCAAACGATAGCTCCAAAAAAGAAAAGATTGGACAACAACTAGACACCGGATAAGACACGTAAAAGATAAAAAATTAATGCAAAGAAAGAATGCCGAGTATGGTGTCAGGGTTGCAGAGTTCATTAAAATTTCTCGGTGCACAAGCATTTATTTGCGCTCACGGAACCGACCGTGTGATTCGTCTTCCTCACTTTTTCTTCTTCGTCTCTTCCTCGAGGGGACGTGCTGTTATGCATCCCTTTTTTTCCGTGTTTAATAATATTTTAAATGCAGCACTGTGATTACTCGTCCAGTTCATTTCTTTGTTTTTTTTTTATTTTGATGATAAATATACAGCAAAAGGGTTACGTTACGTAAATGATGTATATGTAGGTTGAAAAAATTCCGTGGAACAAACCCTGGAATAAGCTTTGACTTTATATAATTTTGATTGATAAAATTTTGCTAATTGATGGTTGACGTTTTTTTTAACAAAAATATCAAAATGCCAATCCCTTTTAATCATAGCATCACTTAAGTTCTTTATAGTTGAAAATTAGTTTTAAATTTCCACTGCAGTGTCGACGACTACATTTTTTTTTTTTTTTTTTTTTTTTTTTTTTTTTTTATTTAGCTTTCTCTGACTTATTACAAAATCAATATAGCTACGACTACACATTGCTTATGTTCTTATGTGTATAACTTATATTAGGTACTATTGCCAGGGTGAGTTTTTGCAAAGAAGTAATTAAAAAGAAAATAATAATGCAATTAAGAGTTAGGAGAACACGCGCTCATTACGCATGAGCAAAAGAAACTCGAGTTTAACCCGCACACTACTTGCGAAAGTATTTAACTTTTCTAGCGAGAATCGGCTCAAGAGGCTTCAAAGAGATTTTGAAAAATGTTTTTCGTTGGAGGATTTTAAGGTTGCTTTTTGGTATGCGGATTAGACAAGGGAAGCCGGCAATTTTTTTCCATACTCCCATTTTTTTTTTTTGCATCTGCAGACTTACTCCTGTATTTTTATTTTGTCTTTCTTACAAAGAAATAAAGGTTAATTGCACTATGGCCTAGGGTGTGTTAGGCGTGGAAAGAAGAAACCGTCTAGTGAATTATAAATAGCAATAGAAGCTACCAAAGCCCTGTCAAGAGCTCAGAGCTTTTTATGCTCCTGCAATGTACCAAGTAGGTTACAGAAGTTTGTTTCAGTTAGTTAACTTTTGAGGCTATACTAGAATAAAAATTAATGAAAATTTTTTAATTTTGTAATCCTTCTTTCTTTTAAAATCGTCCATATTATTTTTTAAAAATTAATTCCACGAAGTCACGTTAAAAATAAATAGTAAATTTATTCAATATATTTTTTAATTACTTACCCCTCGTGGGTTCAATTCCCAGTAAATTCAGATTTTTTCAAAAACTTTTATCATCGAAAAAAGTTCCCTGGAAACCCCGGCTGATTGAGAAGGGTTTATCTGTAGAATTTTCCTTCAGAGTAATTGTATAGAGTGTTTTCCTTGCATCACAGGTCTTCAGGTCTGGGTGAATGCGAAACAGTGTTAGGATTTTTGGTAGTGACTAGCGGATCCGATGCAAGGCGCCAGGCAGGGATTGCCAGCCTTACCGGCGATGAGTGGTCCCTGAAACATGGGGGCTTCTTCGGGGATGTTAATTATCCTGAATCCGAATTTTTGGTAGAGAGCGCCGACTTAAAAGGCGAGGAGTGGACGGTCTCCTGGGAGAATAGAGACTTCTCTGAGAAAAAGCTACACAGTGACGAGTAGACCCGATGCACCATTGGTGCAGAGTACCAGCTTAACTGGCAAGATGTTTCACAGGAGATAATCCTACTGTGCCCATGGTGCGATAGGTATTATAAGTATAATAGGTATGATGTTCACTTTATTTTTCTGAGCCTTTATTACGTACATATGTAAGAATAGTCTTGTGAATTCATCGCAGCTCGTTTCCAGATCCTTTAAGTTCCAATAAACCAATGTCTAGAGTGTCTATGAGTAGAGGTACACTATAGTCGTAAAAGTAAAATTTTAATTCACAATGCACAAGTATTCAATAAAAATCAAAACTTTGCGAGCAAGTACACACCAAGTACACTCAACCATTTCAATTGCTCTACGACGTCGTTTCGTAACGTCCTAATGACCGCCATATTTTTGTTCTACAAGCTACAACCAACCATTGGAACTCACGCACTCGGACGATCATTTTCCTGTTTTCAGTTGCAGCAGCAGCTGTTCGACGATACTAATAGCCCTCTAATGCGTTGTCCCCAGCTTACTACGTGCTCTCGCGTTCGCCTAATTATGTTAGACGATCCCATCTAATGTAGAGATCGTTACTTCGGCCCATGGCCTCGTAAAACATCATTTTCGTCCGCTACTCGTCGTAGACTCTCTGGACTCTCGTTTACGGCTGGAACTCTAATCAGCGGCGTGAACTTAACAGTGAGAGGCTATTCTATATATGTGTTATCCACGACGGCTCTCCTCAACGAAATCAATTTTAAAAATTCTGAAATCATAACAAATGTACATTGATTGGTAAAAGGTTAGAATCTCATGCAATTGTAGAATCATTCTAAAGTTTGAAAATTCAAGTACCTATACTGTCAGAGAAAAAATGTTTTTTAACCTTATTATATATATATATATATATATATATATATATATATTCAGTTTTAAAATTGTAACCATTAAATCATAAATCTATTCATGTTAAAAGGATTACAAGGTGGGGTGCGAAGTGAACGGTGGCATAACGTGGCACCCCAATCATTTTAATGATTATCTATTTAAAACATCTAATTTATACATAAATGTTTTAAAAATCAAACTATAGAGTACTATTGTCTTTTTTCTTTTTAATCTCTATGAATAACGTTTTCTATTTATTTTGCGAGCGATTTAAAAATTTCTAGTACTAAAAAAAGGTCAGATTTTTTGGACTAGCTCGAAACAACTCGAAAACGATGAATTTTATTAACAAAGAAGGTGCGTTAGATAGCTAAGTGATGAGCTTTAAAACACCGTATTTTTATCTTGAAATTTATTTTAGTAATGTAATAAACAATACTAAATTGTATAAAAATGGGGCAGTCGTGACCCCTCATGCCCACGTACAATACTTTCCCTTATTACTTGATTAAAAACAGTTAAAGGCATCAATATGAATACATTAATTATTTATAGGACTTGTTTTAATAATAACAAAAAACAAAAGTGATTCGAGCAAAGAAATGATTCGCGATGACCGTCACAAGTGCCCCACAGGGGGGTCAGAGGGCCGCTCTTCTCTCGACAGTAGAGAAATTAACGTTTTCTTTCGATGATGTTTTTTTTGATTTATTTGTTGAATCAGTTTTTTAAAATGAAATTTTACGATTATAGCTACCGATTTCAGTTAAACTAATTTTTTTATTTATTTTTTTAGTCATTAAAATTCCCCGTATCCCAATTTCTACGCATTATTAAAGTTACAGTATTACAGCTGCCCAACCCTCTCCTATATAGCTCCTCAGTATAAAGTAATTGAGTCGTTATTCTTTCCGTCGTTAGTTACCTACTATAAGGCTTGACAGTGTATATAGTATTCATTAGATTATTTCACGTTTCGCTCGATATTATTAAAATTGTCGATTTGCTAGTTTCTAATGATTTCTTTTTTTTCTCGTTAGTATCGAATTCTGCGCCGCTAGTGTTTCATTTAGAATTTCGTTGAATATTCGTACTGAATATCTTCGACATCACCCATGTAACTGCAAACGAAATTGGTTTTAGCGTCCCCAGTCTCAGTCCATGGCTGAAATGTTCATTAAATCTTTTTTTTTCTTTTTGCCATTATTAATGCCAATAAAATAAAATCGCCAAAAAATATTTCATGGTAAGGATTGCGATGTGGAATCATGATTAAGCCTTCTGGAAGTACACCAGTATTTAATTTCGCAAAAAATCTCATCTGCAATATTGCATGGAAGAGGGGGTTGTACATATTTTTAATTTCATCAAATAAATTCTACGAAAATTTTTCAGCTGTGTATGATGGAAATCATATATTATGCACTTCTGGAACTCTACGTGAGAGAACAGTAGTCATCCCGAAGACACGAAACTGTGAATAATTTTAATTAAAAATCTCAGACGTATCAGGGTTATATCGAAATAAAAATTCTTAAAACAGCGTCTCTTTTTCTCTATCAGTATACCCGCACCAAGTAGGCCAGATATCCGCACAACTCTTGGGAAATCTCTCGATCACTGGTCGATCGACACGTTTATTTTCTCGGTAACAACTAGCATCACACGGGTGGCTCGAATTAAAGCACGTGACTACCGTCTATTTCCTCGCATATGCGAAGCTAGTGTTTCTCCATCAGTGCCCTACCTCTTTTTCCTTTTTCCTCTCTCGCTGCTGCTATTGTTTTTGCTATTGTTGTTATCTTTTTTCTCCTCCAGGCACCTCCGTACTTGTACGCGAGTTCGCAAAGCTGTCGATGTTGGCTGATGTGGTTGACATATTTTTTAATGGCTATTGACGTTATTTTTGCGGTAATTAAAAAGAGAGGAAAACGCAAATTTACCCACGGTAGTTTCTTTGGTCGCTTTTGTTTGCCAACTCATTCGTGCTCGTTGACCCCCTGAATCCCGTACTTCTATTTCTTGATGACCGATGACGTTGAGCTTCGAGTTTTTGGTTTTTAAATTTCACGGTGGAAAAAGAAAAACGTGCTTGATCAAAAAGTTCTTTTTTCTTTTTTCAAATAAAGTTCCATTGCTATTAAAAGCTCATGGAGCAAAAGAAATGTGACATTGAACGTATGATAGGAACATATTTCATATTTTGTATGAAAGAATTAACGTAATACTTTATTTTTCAATTCAAAAAACATATTATCTTATTTCTGAATTGCAGAAACTTGAATTAGATTAAATAGAATACGTTTTTAATATTGAAAAAATAACATGTAGTAATTCGTTTTTGAAATTCAGAAACCTGATAGTACAATGGTTTACTCAAGTACCTACATTAAAAAATGTATGGCAAGGACGGCTATAATAACTCTAAAAAGCACCAGTGTTGTGTTTGACTAACTTCACTATCTAGAAAACCCTACCGTAGTAAAATACAGTAAGTTAAAACGTTTCATTAAAAAAATACAATGAGACTAGCTACTTCGATTGGTATCCATATTTTTTTTCATCTTACAAATTCGTAATCCATCATTGATCGTTGTCGATTTTCTTTTCTATTTGTATGACTAAAACCAATGAAGTATTTTGCCAAAATGAATTTTGGTTACCAATCGACGCAATCAACTACAACTAGTTGTAAGGTAATTTAATCGGACTCGGTTCAAATTCTCCTAGTTTATCTATTCAACACATGCAAATAATAGAAAAGCAGTACCCTTGTCTCTGTACTTTAATTTTAAAAGTACACGAAGGGACAACCTCCACGTAGAAGGTGATAAGATGGTACGTCTCTGTGTCTCGACTTCGTTTGACAGCACCATGTGGCTGAACTACTTGGCTCAACGTACTAATTTCAGGACGAACACTCCGTTAACTTGACATAGTAGTGATATGTAATCGACGGTGTAGGTCCGTTGTATTCGTTTGGAAACCATGTCGTTCGGCTTGAGCCATTCGTCTTCTGGGCTGATGTCTATCTATAGGTATTACTAACCATTCATCGTGCGGTAATGTCCTACTGAAATGCCTTGGTAGAGAATACTATAGATAAAATAACTAAACAATTGAAGAAAAAAAGAGCCGATGTTTGAAGAAACAGTAATCACCGGAGTTTTATATCCTGATGCTATTGAAACGACTCGGATTTCATGCTAAATGCTAACGCACACGTATACGAGAACTGATGCAGGTAACGTCAGCTCGCACCAAACAGTTCCGGAGGCAATAATGCGCGATCCGCCGATTCCCCGAGGCGTATTTTACTGGTCGCAAGCACCACGTGTTGTAGGTTGCGGGAGAAAGGGGTCAAATCATCATCGAATCTTCCGCGTGTCCAGGGAATTGCCGCCGGTTCGCTGAAAGCAGCTGACGGAAATGCTAATGTGCCGCTCCGGATATTGCGAACTCCACGCTCCGACCAAATAACCTCCCAACTGCTCGTAGGTATCCATATATGTATTTTCCACTCTGATGCTATTGCACCCCTCCCCCCTACCACCACCGCCCCGGATGGTGCTCATCACGTGCGTTAACCCCATTGTAATAAAAGTTCGGGCTACTTTTTAATGGCTTTTTCCCTCCCACGTGTTAAAAATGATACGACGCGATTTGCGAGGCAGTTCAACTATCAAGAGAAAATTAATTTTTTTAGAAAAAAGTTAAGCTCGTGCTCTTTGCAGTCTGTAATTTTGTCTCCATTGTACTACATCCAAATTCTTGAAATATTTAAAAATCGTTTCAATTTCTAATTGATTTTTTAAAACTAAACCTGTGGGATAAAAGAAGAGGAAACAATTTATAATAGCGTATTGTTTGTTGCCATGCGCTATCAGTTGAATCAATAAAATCGGAGTTTAAAGATACCAGTAAACGTTTAGAGGCTATTTAGTTAGCCCTCCTTTACGAAATTAGTAATTTTATTAGTGTTTTTCATTCAAAGAGTTTCAAAATTAATAATACTAAAATCGCATTACTTGAGCTCAAATGATGATTAAATATAAACATTTACTTAGAAAATGAATGATTTTCCATTTTACATAATAAAATCATTTTGAAATCATTAAATACTTTTTTATTCTTCATCCTTTTGGACCCTTCACGTAAAAGTGAATAGCTGCTCGGCGTACGCTTTGTCCAAAGTGCATAATAAATTATAAAGTTCTTGGATACATCAATCTTATTCAATTCGTGCTTAAACAGCTCGCTCGCGCAAGTTTTCCGAACATTTAAAAACAAATCGTGCTCAAACGTAAAAAAATAAAAATAGTTTAAGTCGTTTTAAACACTAATTCCGCGTGTACAGTTTGCAAACTTAAATACGCAAAATCCCCAAGACTCAAGTAAAACTACGTTTCTGGACATTCAATTGGCTGACACTTTATCACGTAGTACAAACAAATTTATCGAGAGTCTTGTTTGTGTTATAATTTGTATCACATAATAATTTTTATACTATAACCTTGTTATACAATAAGTAAGGATACACAAAAAAATAATATTTAAAGCAAAAGTTTCAGCGTATTGATTTTTGTATCATAAAACTTTAAAAGATTCAAGTAGATAGATTACAATCCATCAGTAAGAATTCCCAAAGACATGATGTTTCTTGTTGATTCAAGAAAGAAAAATGAAACACCAGGAGATAATATTTACAAAGCAAAGATTGTTCGAACGACATCCTGAAACCTTAAAATCACGAATAATCTTACTTTCATCTTGACCCAGTAATACAATGAAAGCGTAATCCATCTAGAAATCAAATACACATCTCTACCCTCCTCACTGACAAGAAAATTAATTTCCATTGACTCTCTTTACACGTACTATTAAGCTGCTGTTGACAGGCACACTATTTTTATCCATATCAGATAATGTCGATGCAAAACAATAATTGCGGTTCGAAGAAGAAATAAATCACCGAGAAACCACAATACTAACACTAAGACAACCAGTAAGCTAAACATCGCTTGTATGTATCAATAATAGGTAATACATCCCTACCTTAGACGTAACGCAATAGTTGGCGCTGGAGGGTCCATAACAATCATTAGCTCGATCATCGTACACGCATCCGGGTATGATCAGCTTGATTAAAATTTGCCCCCCTGTTTGTCGTGCTCCCGATGCAAATTGTGGAAAAGCCCCCGAGATCCCTACCGTGGCCGCAAAAGGAAGAAAGCCGCGGAAATGGAAAACTCCAGCTACCTCCACCCCTTGCCCTCCCAACCTGGACGTGCATGGAATACTGTGGGTTGACTCCAACCACCTTCTCTTCTATTATGGACCTTACTTACGCTCTGCTGCGCGCGTTTCTTTGTTGTGTTTTATTAGCTGCTGCTACTCGCCGGCTTTGATGAGAATTCCAGTAAAGGGGCTTTACAAGGTGCGAGGGCAGCGTGGGTTTTGCAATATTTTTCGCCCGCTCCAGGAGGAAGGGTATCCGGTTTAGCGGTAATGCCTTTCACGGCAGTGTCCTGCGAAACGTGATCTAGTCCGCGAGGAGGACGAGTACCTGTTTTTTAAATTCTATTCGTTCTATGGTTCGAGCATTTACTTATACACCAAAGTTGAACACACGGAAATGGACTTTTGTACGATAGCTTCACATCAACTTGTGGACTCTTCTGACTTTCTCGGGATGGGATTCTGGTGAGCTCCGAGAAGCCGTATCATATTGAAGTTTCTTAACGGGGTAGTGCTATTCTTACGAATTTTCGGATAATGAGGTTTTAAGTAGATGCAAAGTGGGAAAACTGACTCTGTCCAAATTGACTCGTCGAGACAAAGTTCAGTGCCGGGCTACTGGTCTAAGTTGCTGGAAAAAAATAACGCGGGACCTTTCGTCCTAGAAAAAACTTTTCCGATTGACCCTAACCTCCCTGGCCCGAATAATTTAGCCTACCAATTAGCTCGGGCTTTCCGAGCAAATAACTTTGGCGTCACCGTGTGCTTCTTGATTCTCCCAGTACCTGGACTGTACTTAAGTATTATATTCCTTTGAATATTCTATAGCGACGTGACAACATTTTTAGAGTTAGTTGATGACGAATTCACTCAAGGGATCACTCATTCCTCGTTTTCTGGGGAATTCAGCTACCGAAACTTGTAGAGAAGCGAAAATTCCAATTTAAAAATTCAAAGCATCGGTTTCAAACTCCACTGAGTACGATTGGCCCGAGGAGTCGGAGTGGCTTGGGCGTTAATTTCCTTTGTCTTTGAACAACACTTTAGGTACTTTTTACACGGAGTACGTATACAGCGCACCGCAACTCTGAACTTGATAATAATTCAGTTGTGATTCCATTATAACTTTGCAGGCGAAGCAACGTCAAAGCACGTGCATAATGGGTGCGGGCTTTAAAGATTTCTACTGAGCTAAGTGCACGGCCTAACGAGCGCTATGTACACCAAATCCGTGGAATATATATGGTGGAAATCTAGTTGGAAAAATCCCCAGTGATGACGTACAAGGGATCGTGCGCACGTGCGGTACACAGCATCAGCACACAATACGCGCTCGGGCGTCACATCCTTCAAGTTGGCGATGAGTGAATAGTATTAAATGTGGGAGGGGAGAACGCGCCCGCAGCCGTAAAGCGCGCGCGAAGTGCGGCGTCATAACCTAACTTTCGAAATCTGCTTTTGCGCCCCGGGTAATAAGTTACACGTCTGCTGCATTAGGCGAAATGTGATTGCGGGGCTGCTGCTGTTTTAGGTGTGCCGTGCGTGTGTGTGGGTGCTTTGTTGCGCGACGTCTTGGTCCTGCAGTAACACGTGTGGTCCCCCTCTCTCCATCTTGTTTTGGTTCTGCAGTGCGAGAACTAAGTTCCCAGCCGAGCTTTCCCCGCAATTAAAGCTGCGTTTGTGCGTTTGTAAAACTCGTGCTTGCTTTGTTTTGAATTACTGCGACAAATTGTTGACTCGGCGTAGTGGCGCTCGCGATCAAACTTGCCTGTATTTACCTTTGGCTTTATGGCGTAGAATTTAATTGCCGTGCGTTCAAATGCATTTGTTCGTTTTGACCAATGAGAGCTTTGAAGGTGCAAAGTTTTAGTTTTTTCAGCTTAAAGAAATTTTACTGCATCCGTATCGTCATTGTTTGCCGAATTTCGATAACTTTTCGGCAGGTTTCTCTAAAAAGGGTTTACAAATCAACTTTCGAGTTAAGAGTATATTTCATAGTTAAGGTCCGTGTTATACGTAGTCCAGCATATTTCAGATCAAAGAATTGAGGAAAAATTTCAAATGAAAACATTTCTTGCCTTGGCAATTTCGTACTGAGTAGGAAATGTCGATGAATTCAATTACTCGCATTAATACTTACCCATCGATAAAATTATATTATTTCTAATATTCTTGTATACCATATGAAAACATTTCTGTTAAATAAAATAATCTTATTTATAACTTTTTGTTACCGTTACAATTTTTCTTATTCGGCTTTATTCTTATTGAGAATACGGCCTTGTTATTGGCCCCTTTATATCGACGTAAAAGTTACTAAATAATTTTTTTTTTTTTTTACCATTTTTATTGAACATTTTTCTAACTTTCTCAAGGTCGATCGATTGTTGATAGAACTGACACTATTGTATGAATACAGCCTGCAATTGACATGGACTGATCGGATGTTCAACAAAATCTTGACGGAAATGTGAATTTCACTATAATTGTGTTTGATATTCGATTGCTCTTATAGTACAAATATCATCATATTAAATACTGTTTCATTAAATCTCGGTATTATTGATAAAAACACTAAAATATTCTGAAAAATGTTCCAAACAAAACATAAAAACTCAATCACCATAGAAACAAAATTATTTTATTTTTAGCAATTTGTTTTTAGTTATATAGAAAAGACTGTAATAAGTTTTAAATAACAATGCTTTACAGTAAGTTTATACTATTCCTTCTTCATTACCATCCAACTAAAATCGAATGATTTTTCTTTTTGTTACAGTTCAACTTCGTGGGAAAACTGCTTGGCCCCAAGGGTAATTCCATGAAGCGCTTGCAGGAGGAAACGATGTGCAAGATGGCTGTTCTTGGCAGGGGATCCATGAGGGACAGGCAAAAGGTAAGTTTCCATCATGACTCTAGCAACTGGCAAATGAAAATAGAAAAAAATGCCTCTTGGCTTATCCTCACTTTTTTTTCTTTTAATTTTTTCCGTCAACGTGCCGTTCAAAGAAAATTTTCCCCCTCTCGCACGCTCGCGTTGGCTTCGTGATTGCCCCTCGACGCCGACGACGCCGGCTCTTACTTCATTTTCGTGCCACTCGAGCGCACCGCTTTGCTTAATTTTTTCATCCGCGCAGACGATAAAAAATGAGAGGAAGGCATCTCGTTGGGTAATTCAAACACTTGGCTCTGAAAAAAGACTCATAAGTCTGCTCTAATGAATGAGCTATTTCGTGTGATTTGCGTTTGTCGTGCTATTTGAAGCGTTTGAAAATTTTTACAAGATAATACGGAGACGATTATGATGACGGATCTCTTCAATTACGTTTATTTTGGAGTGCTTAGTAGATTGAACCATTAATTAATGTTGTTCAATTTACTCAACATGCTCGTATCATAGGTATAGAAAATCTTGGTAAAAATTATCAGACAGTTTTGAGATACTAAATATTTAAATTAAACAGTAATATTTGTGTCCTAGTTCATGCGTATTATCATACTTTCTGATAGAACCTAAGTCATAGTCAATCTTTTCGATATTTTTCATCATTTTGACTCCTTATTACAAGTTAATTACCGTTGCATCATTGTTATACTCGATGGTAAACTGAAAATTTAAGTGAACTTAATTACAAACAAAAAAACTTTTATTATTTCTAAACAAAATGAGCATAATTCAGAGCCCCTGGTCGATGTGGCCACGAGAGCAAGAACTACCTCATAGTCATTTCGTGAAACCAAAAAAATTGTTCTACTTCCAATTGCTCGAGTTCTGCCTGCTTCTTAAAAGTTGCTGCAGCAGAAGGAACGAAAACTCACGAAATTCGCGCCTCGCGAAAATTTGAGGCGGCACCCGTGTCTGTTCCTAGGCGATAAGAGAGCAGTAGTGCAAAGCTCGCATACAAGCTGTGACACTATTATTGTCCATAATAACCGTACACTGCAAATACTTTGATGCATACGATGCATGGTACTGGAAAATTTCTGTACATTTACGTTCATATTATAACGGAATATTAACAATCTGTACACTTGGACATTTTGATCGAATAAAATATGAAATTTTTGTTTTAAACATAAAAATAATTTTAAAATTTTAACTTACATTTTCACAATTTTTTAATGATATTCTAATGTGGAAATTTCGTTTGAAAAATACATCCATATCAAACTAGACCCTAAAAAATACATGCTTTCCGTCTGTACTGTAATGTGTATAATTAACTGCGTTAGTAAGTAACTGCAGCAAAAACCCTTGATATTTTTTCATCAAAGTTTCAATAATCAATAAGCGATGAAATAATATAGGAACGTATTAAACGTAATAATACCTTACAACATTTTAATTAACTACGTTATTTTATCAAATTTATTTGCCAAAATAACCCGTAGGTACCTCTTAAATGATACTTCACTCTCTAACAAAATGGTCCCAGGTTCTTTTGACGGCAAGTGTTGGAGAATCAAATAAAAGCGTAATACTCAATTAATAACAAGTACATAAGTTTCTTGAAAAATTTATGAATTTAATATTTATACCATCGGAAAATAATTTTAAAATACGACATAGTATAAAATGTTCATTGTATTAAATATTTTAAAAAAATTAAAATTTCTCAAAGGAGACGCAAACATAAAATGAGCCATCAATAACTATAACTGCAAATAAGTGAAACTTTCCTATTAGTAATTAATTAGATAGGCATATCCATTTAAATATTTTTGAAATTTGTAAGTGCCGTGGGGATTAGTGATCATGATGTTATCGTACTTGGGAAGTAACGTTTTTGTCAAGTCATAAACTAAATAATCCAACTTGCGTTCAGTTTGAAATTGTAACTTTCAAAATCACATACACTCACACAAGATGTTACATAGGTGTATTCTTCGTATAGCAGTATAACAGCCCATACAATATATCACGAAGCTTAGTCACAAATCGTCGTATACTTTTGAAAATTTGCAGTTCAAAAATTTAGCGTGTTGGCGGTAACCAAAGTATTAAGAAAAATAGTATAATAATAATGATAATTTATAACACAAACGCAGTTTAAGTTTTAGCATAAAGGTACATGAATTATTTGGCGATACTTTTCTATAATAAACAATAATAAATATTATTACACATATTATTACAAATGATTAACATATCAAAATAACAATCAGTGGGTTATAATGAAAACACAGAAAAACGCGTTTTTTCAAAATCGATGTATGCCCAACACCATCATTATGCACTTTTAAAAAAATTATCTCGGCTCATAATCAAAGCCTCCTCTCAAAAAATGTAGAGGACCAACTATACCACTAAATCCTTGGTGTCGTTCTTGTGATATTTTTATTCATTTGATCTACCTTGAAATCATTTTATATCATATATTTCACAGGCGTGAGTATGGCAACCTAAATTGTATCAAATACACCATTTTTTAAGTAAATAAACATTGATCTGTATCTATGTTTCTAGCTTTATTTATTTATTTGTTGAAAATACGGGAATGACTCCACAAATTTAGAAACTAATACCATTGCGGTATCTAAAATAAGCGCTGATGCT
Source organism: Copidosoma floridanum (assembly GCF_036245765.1). Classification (NCBI taxonomy): domain Eukaryota; kingdom Metazoa; phylum Arthropoda; class Insecta; order Hymenoptera; family Encyrtidae; genus Copidosoma; species Copidosoma floridanum. Next base: position 1,510,666 of record NW_028321897.1, on the reverse strand, counting down.
CGAGTTAGGTAAGGTTTTTTAATTATGTAAAAAAATTTAGTGATTAAAAATTTTTCTTAACGCGTGAGTTTGAGTAATTAAAGACAAAAAAATAAGTAAGTATTTATCTTAACAAAATTCGAATTTTTTGCACCATTCTTCTGCAAGCACTTCTTTATGTACTTGAATATGGTGGTACGTTTATTGTGTGTATACTGATTTTGCACGTAGGCAAAGTAAAAACAATCTTTTTCATTTGTCTTCAAGTGATCGATTGTCAGCTTGTAGTCATCCACTATCGGTCCAGCCAGTTCAGTGTCTCTAATAACCTCCCCATTCATTGCCACTTCCTTGATTTTCACCTTAGAATTAAAGCACAGATAAAGCTCTTCGATGCAGTTAATATTTACAAGGAGGAGGCCTCCATGGCGGAGATTAAACACTGCGACCAAACGGTGATTCTTTTCTAGTGTGACCGTCATGTTACTCTTTTTCTTGCCATCTACGTCAGTCTGTATGCAGTTGACCTCGTAACTCCTCGAAGCATTGTGTTGACATAATGAGAAATACCCATTTTCGTTCGATTGCACCGAATTTTTCCAAGTTACTAAAATGTTGTTTATTAACTGCTTTTGAGTAGGGACAGATCCACTATAGTTCACGTGACTGACAGTCAAAAGACTAATGTCCTTATTTATAGTTTTTGTGTTAATGAAATATGCTCCACTATTTGGATTCAGTCTATTTACGACCATTGAGCGATCAAACATTGCATAGTTCGAAGGTAAGGAGACCGACTTTTCGATTTGCTTTCCTGAAATGCAGATTTTCTTTTTCATAGATTTGATCCATAGGATGCCAAGTATAGTAAATATTTTTTTTATACCATTATTATACGTACCCTCGTGGTTGTATCGATGTACGCACAAACTGTGCTGCTCGCCACATATCGTTTTGCTACGCACGTAGACGTGAAAACTGTTATCGTAAGCCAGGAGTTTCAAGTCCTCATCCCATTCGCTACTTGTACAGTCCAACTGAAGTGAGCTGCAGTTGTTCATATCTACTACAGTAATGCACATGTAAAGGCTACCGTTAAGACTATATGATATCCACTGTAGCACGGCCTTATTCCCTCCATGCATGATCTCAAGTTTAGGGTCTTTCAAGTTGTACGACCGACCATCATTATCTGATACTGGGATCATTACGTTGCAACTCTTCGGTGCCATTTACCATTTTGAGGTTGAACGTGCAGTTAACTTCCTCAAATCCCTCGTTAGTCCAATACATGTACAAAAAGCTTCCATTACTTAAGTGCAACTGATGCTTATGTAGAAACGACTTGGAGACCTCAAAGTACTCTTTAGAGAAGTCCTGTTGCAAGTCAATGGCCAGCGTGGCGACGTGCAACAGACTCATAGCCACGATGATTTTAGGCAAACACAACATTTTCCCTTAAAACGAATATCTTATTTTCACTAATTTTTAAAAAATATTCGCAATTAGTAGCGAAATCAACGCTTTTACGTTTTTAATCGCAGAAATATTGTTAAAATTGTATATGATTATAGCATAAAAATCGAAAATTAGTTTAAAAAAATTGATCCCTGGATTTGTTATGAATCCGAAATAAATTTTGTTATGTTCGAAAGTATTTACCCTGCACCTAATATCAGTTTATTTTCATTGACCAGATATCAATATACTGACTAACTTGTCCAACCTCAAACTCTGGCTCTGTATAAGTAGCTGCTGTAGTCGACATTTTTACTCCCCTCGTAGGCGCCTATTTGGTGTACCCCTTCCACGCGTCTGCATACTGTGTACCAACATGTATGTGCTCATTTCTACTTCTCTCCTTGTAGACGCATACCCCGAGGCATACCCCTATCATACTTCCCAAAGAAGAAGAAATGTGCGCCTGGTTCGGCCGCTTGACCGCGACGGAGCGCTTGAACTAGTGGAAAAAAGTGGTTACACTGTGTGAGAAAGAGTTAACTTGAATTGTCAACCTGTGATATATTTCTAGTCATGTTGGTTGCAATGTTGGGACATAAAAAAATACTCAAACTCTTATAGAAAACGTACAATTTATAAATTCTAAATTCTTACCACCAACGCAAACTTATTTTAAGTACAAAATAGTATAAAATTTAAAACGTATTTTACAGTGAAAAATAATGAAATTTTTCAAAGCAAAGAAAAGTATGATGAGCCGTCAATGGCTGACTAAAGATAAGTGAAACTTTCGAATCAATAATAGATTAGGTATATCTATTAAATATTTTTCCGTCACACTTTACCCAGGCTTCGGACTCTGACAGTTTAAAAAAAAAAGCTGCCGTGTTTGCACCGTATTCTGCCAATGCCACTAATAGTTGCGGTACATGATACGTTCGTCTTTTTTACACTTTTTTTTGCACATCAGTTTCAATGGGTGAGTCGAAATATCTGCAACTACTTTTTGCTTGAGAGGATTACTTATTTTTCTTCGACTGATGATGGCCTCTGGAACTGGATCGTGATTATGATTTGCCACGTTCTCAATAATAGTATGGCTTGGATCGAGCTTCAAATAATTTTGAAGAAACACAAGTACTGCTTACATTTGTCGCAACACAGTGTTCAATGTACTTATGTATATAAATTTTTTTTTTTTATATTATAGTGCTCTACGTCCGGCTCCTTTAATAAGGGCACTATTATGGGCACTTAGCACTTGGGAAAGGGACGGGAGGCCTCTTATTACTGAGAGGGAGGTAGGGGGAAATTAGGCAATTTTTGCTGCGAGAAAGTTGCCTACACCCTCCTCGAGGAGCATTGCGTGGTGAAAAAGCACATGTGAAAGACACAAAGGTACTTGCCCGAAAAAGTCGCACTGGCCGGGAATCGAACCACGGTCGCCCGCGTGTCAATCCACGATCCAGCCGACTGAGCCACCGCGCGCTCTGATACATCTATTTAAGTGTTGATTAAATTTATTAATAACTAAATTATGATCCAGCCCCAATTCGACACGTATTAAAAAGGGAGTTAATCGCCCAGCCCCAATTCAACAAATTTTCTCTTTTTTAGCCTCAATTCGACATTTACGTATGTCAGTTACCCACCCTCTAAATTTGAAATAGTGTCTGGTCACTATTTTAAAGTGAATATTCAGTATTTTAAAGTGAATATTCACTATTTGAATAAGTTATAAGTATACAACTTTGAAATAGTGAATATTCATATTTCAAATAGTGAAACCATATTCACTATTTCAACCAGTGGATATAAACTGTATGATATAGTTAATATTCACTTATTTGAAAGTAAATTCATTCACTTTCAAACTAGTGAATGTCTTGATTATTAACTATTTAAAATAATGAAATTGATAATATCACAAAACTATGGAGAAATTTATCATTAAAATAATGACAAAACAACAGCGTCCACACATTAAAGAATGACACTTGATTTCTTATCCACACCAAAGATTAGCCGCTCGCACTGATGTATACACTACCAGTACCACCACTTAATAATTCTTATTTATAAGTACACTAAACTTATTCGTCACTACAGAGGAGCACACACTATATCTATACGGAAAAAAACTAAGGAAACTTTAGCATATTACTTTTCCTAACCTTACATTTATCAGGATGATATTTTTTCACTCACAACACACGAGTAATTCTCTTGAACCGAAGATTTTAAACAACACTAAACGGCAGGACTCGACCTTGCTCATTCGGATCCCCGGACACGACTGAGCTTATCACTCGAAAAAAAGTGAAATCCAGCGATTTTCACTTTATAAATAGTGAACTTCTGTGACTTTTCACTTTTTGAAATAGTGAAAATATTTTTCGCAATAGTGTGCGGAAAATGGGTGTTTTCCGCACTAGTATTAGTGTGGAAAATCGATTTTCCCACATAGTGTGCGACAAAGGTGTGCGGCAAAGGTTTTTCCGCACAATGTGCGGAAAAGGTGTGTAGCAAAGGTTTTTGCCGCACAGTGTGCGGAAAAGGTGTGTGGAAAAGGTTTTGCCACACACCGGAAAAAATTTTGCTACACACTGGAAATAAAAATTCAAACCTATTTTGTACCTATTTTCCTCACACATTGCGAAAAAACTTGTACGCAACTCGTGCGGGACAATTTCCCGTACTCGTGTGATAGACTCGCACTCGTGGCCGGTGACGATAACTCGTACCTTGCGATTACACTCGTGCTACGCACTCGTGTGCTCAACTGGTACTCGTTCCCGTCAACTCCGGCACTCGTGTGAGTCAATCACTACTCGTGCGGGAAACCGTCTTTTCCGCACTTGTTACGTAAATAACTATTTCAACTTAAAAGTTAGTCAATATTCACTATTTTAAAAATCAATATGTCGTTCACTTTCGTAAATAGTGAAATTTTCACTATTTCAAATTTTGGGGAGTATGCATAAAGTATAATACTTAAAAAATTCCGTTTTTATTAAGTCGTTAAACAAAGAATGCTAACTCAAGCATACTTAAGAGAAGATATGAGCCGTGTATAGTTAGTGCATATATGGATGTAGTGTTGTCGAACTAAAATCTCGGAAACACGCGTGAACACAGCCGGCCCTGATACAGCAAAGAATGGAGACTTTTCAGCACCAGAGCATCTTGCAAAAGTTGGAGCGTAAATTATTATACTCGTGTAATCAAATCACGCTAAATCAACGACGATGTACGGGCGCGTTTTCCGCGCGACTCTGCCGTAAAAGTCTCCCGAGTGTGCCGAGGCATCAGAGATACGAAAGGGAAAAAAAACGGCAGAAGAGGTATATATGTGAGTCGAGAAAAGTAGTAGCGCAAAAGAGGGTCGACGCGGCAAAAAGAGCAACAGCAGCTAGCACCACCACTCGTTCACTGGCACGTAATACATTATGCACGCGCGTGGGACTCGAAACGTATAGATAGCAGTGGGCTCTGTAATTTCGAGAGATGCCAGACGCGAATACACACACGTGGGCACGCGTAGCTTGTTAACCTCAAAAACTACTCTCAAACTCGCTTGGCGAAAAAAAGCGTACGCGCGGCGAAGGGGGCGTAGGGAAGGGTAAAGGAGAAAAAGATATCCGTGGTTGGCGGTGCCGTGGGCAAACCACTGCTGCGTTGCTCGCGCTCTGCTTGTTTTTCTAGTGCTTAAACGTCGAGGAGATGCGTATCTCTTCGTATAGGTAGTACGCGGTGGCGTTTCTAAAGGTACAGCAGTGGGTTCTTTTTCTTTCTCTCTTTTTTTTAATCCATGCTATGTATTGTTGCAATCGGAAGGGTAAAAAAAAACTTCGCCAACGAGTTCTCAAAAGCAAAGTGATTAGCTGTGAGTCTAATAAAAGCACGCAGGCTTAGGGGTTGATAACGGACAGCCGTGGTAAAAAAGTATATGCTGTAGGTTTTGATGAATATTTATGGCAAAATTAACGCAATAGTGAACTCGCAGCGAGTGACATTTTTCATATTTCCTAGGTGGTCCTCTCTTGGCGCTATTTTCATGCAGACGCGTTTTTCATTTTTATGGATCTTCGGTTTCCAACCGCCGATGCTGGCTTGGTAATTTTCTTTGCTCTGTACCAATTGACTACTGTACATCCATCAAAACACTTTGTACGTCAAGATGATTTGGTACTTGTTAGTTATAGTCCACTTACATTTGAGTATATGGTTATGGTTAGACAAAAATTACCAATACTTTATGTAGTTAACAAATGAAAAATTATTTAAAAATTCACAGTTTATCCTTTTTACATTAGGTGACTCAAATGTTTCGCCAGATGTCAGAAGAAAAATCAATTTGGTCACAAAAAAAAAATTCAAACACTTAGATAAGTTAAAAAATAATTTGTTCGATAGAACTACTAATTTAGACCTCGAGTGTACATGCATACGGTTTTTTCATATTTAGTTGAAAAAGTTTTATCTCATCACAGTAAACAGCACCTAATCAGTTTATTTGCTTTGCACCCAAATGTTTCTGTAATCACTTAATTTTTTTTTTTTTTTTTTTAGAAAAAAATTCGTATTTTCCCACAAACTTTCATGTTTAGCCTGTATAAAAACCAAAGTTTCCATACTTTTTCTGAATAAAATTCAAACTGAGTTATTTTACATTGAAATTCACCAGTTTGTATAATTTTATCGATATATACGTTTTGATATCAGCAGCAATACCTAAAACTACCGTGAACGAAACATTTTCACTACTCTTTTTTTTTCAAATTTTCTCGAGGATAACTTTGGCGCGTACAGTTAGCTCTTCCAGCTTCTGTTGCCAATCTCGAACAGTTCAGCAGTGGGCGTGCATAGCAAATTTCGGAATAACAATAACGCTGGCGGCTATGCGGCTCGTAAAAGGAAGCTACTGTTTGTTGTGTTCAAAAACAGTTTGCTGCTGCTCCCTCATTCTTGCCCTTATTGTAGTGCGTTGAAAGATTTTTTGTGGTAATTGCGATACAGCACGCATACGAGTACATAAAAGTGTCAGAGATAACGCTCCTGCTAAATTTTAGAGCGTATTTCTGGAGAAAACTCCAACAGTAGTGATACTTTTTCTACGGAAACTGTCCTCAATATTGTGATCCCTTCGTTTGGTCACGACAAATGATATAATTTTAAAAAGCCTTGCTTAGCCTTCTAGTTCGCAAGAAATTGAATCGAAAAGTTTTTTGGTTTGAATATGGAAATTTATAAAGAGTTTTCAATAATTTTTCACCACTAAAGACACATTTTTGTTTTAAAAGTCGGTGAATTTATTGCAGAATTGTGTAAAAAACTAGTACATTAAAGGTAAACACAGTTTAAAAAATCAGTTAAAATTTTAGTTAGCCTGACTTCATTGTGTTAAGAACTAGTCGATTCAAAGTTATTGCATAATCTTGTTCACATATCAATACACTGGTACACATGTTATTAGGAAAGTCAAATTAGTGATTGTATACTCTAGTTTCAATAGTTTTTATTGTTACTTTGTGTGTGTACATCAAACTTATCACCAAGCGTTTGTGCCCTAAAGCAAATTATTCTGTAATGAACCTCAAGGGGCAATATTTACGTGTAATTAATCTCTTATACTATACACGTGTTTGTGTTCTAGTACTATTGACTGTTTTACGCACATACCAAGCGACTAGCAGACTTGTGCTTGGCGCTACAGTTGTTAACTCGTCGGAGATTGAGAGCAATCTAAAACTGAGTTGTGCAAATATCGAATAAATACAGTTGACAATAGGCAAACTTATTTAAAAAAAAAAATAAAAAATAAAGATAAGAAACAATCATCTAAATAAACAATTTAAAATACTGATTTTGTAAATAAGTACAGCAACATTATTTCTAAAATTTGGAAACTCCAAGAAAATAAAAAGTGAAAGAAAAGCATTTCCATAGATGACGGTGAAAATTACAAGTATAGTGTAGTCTACAAATAACGCAGTAAATTTATTTTCCTTCTTGTGAATACAAAAAAATATAACCAAGGTTTTATTCTTTCAATTCGTCCAATTAGCACACAATCATCATCATTATCGCATGTGCACTCATGCTACCTATGGGCACAGTCCGCACGTATGTGCTACCTATAGCCAAGTCAGTCAAGCCAGTTGGCTCTGGTGGTGGAGAAAATTAGCATATCCCCTTCTCCCACCTCCCACCACCCTACCGAAGAGGGACAGAGAGGAAAGTAAATCGAGCAAACGCCGAAGGAGCGCCGTCGTCCAGAAACTCGGACCTGCGTTCCGGCCGCCGTCCCGTATAATTGGATGCCTCTGTACCAGGCGTGTCCGCAGCTCCCCGCTGCCACAGCGCCCCCTCGGTGAATAAGCGAATAGGAAACAGCGCAGTCGAGACTGAGTTCAAAAGTAACACGGACAGCTAAGCGCTCTATTTAATTCGATCCCAGAAACGCAGCGCAATCACTCGCTCTCCGCGACAGAGTCCCGATCGACGATTTTCCGACTGGTGGAAGTCAGATGCCAAATTTGCGGCCCATTGCGCCTCGGACACAGGTGGTTTTCTAATGAACCTGTGTGATATTCTCTGACAGCTGATTCATCGCGTCGATAAATCGATAATAGGCACTTTTCGGCCCTTGCGACGCTCGGTGCGACCCGATCCGACATTTCCATTCTTCTTTCGGGGGACGAGGGGGGCTGTGGGCATTATTAACGACAATGACGGGCGTGTTTACTCGATATCCTGCCCGTCTCCTAAAGTATTATAAATCTCGCTACTACGCAAATTCCCCGAGCATCTTTCCGAACTGTCGATACTTGACCAATCGGCTTACGATAAGTCGAACTCGGAGAAAAAGCCGCGGCAGAACGGAGGCGCACTTAAGCTTGCCTGGAAACACTGGGGAGATTTATCATGTTAATTAGCGCCCTAGTGCTCGCTTGGTTTTTTTCCCTCGTTTGTTCAACTAAAGAGGAGGAGGACAGAAGCGCGGTCATCCGTTTGGTCGTCGGTCTAACACGGCCGGGGAGCGCGCGACGCGTGCGAAATTGCCGGCAGAGTGACGGATGCGCGCACACACGCCTGAGAACCTAACCTCCTCTCGTGCTCGCTTGATTGAGCGCCTGCCTGCTCTTCTTGTCGCCGTTTTTGTTTTCGGTGTTTTTTTTTTTTTTTTTTTTTTTTTTTTTTTTATTGTGCCGGACGGACAACAGCGCGTCGAGCTCGGCTTTCTGAAGAGCTCTGCTGATTCTCATTAAAAACGCAGCGTTTTTCAAGCGCTCGCGCGTCGGGTGGGCACTGGTGGAAGCGTGTAGTTTGTAAAAAGCTGTTTTTAGGGTGTTAGCTCCCCTCTCCCTTTCCAGCTTGTCCTTTTCATTTAGCAATCGCGTGAACCTTTTTTTTGTTTTTTGTTTTTTTGTTTTACCGTCGTTTCGTATCATGTACAAACGTGCTGCGTGCGAGGGAAAAAAATTCGGCCCACGGCTGGAAGAGTAGTTTGTTTTTCGCTGGCCTTGTTCCATTATTTTTGACTTATTTTCGCTCTCGCCTTTCGAGGGAGCCATTAACGCTCGGCTCTGCGGACGTTGCGCGTAAATATTTCGGGCTCTTTTATTAGTGGAGTATTGAAAATTTCGCTCGTACGGGTTGTGCAGGTTGGGCACTGTCACTTTGATATACGCGGGCGTGGCAGCTAACTTTTACGAGATTCTATAAGTACTCTGTAGTTTTAGGCATTGCACTATTTCTTTTTATACACATCTATGTGTTTTCGTGTAGCTGGATGAAACTGCGAGAGAAAAAATTATTTTCTGCGTCTGATCAATGCGTTACTTCAACTACTTACAATATTGATAGCCAAGTGCCATCATTGAACCTGATGATGCTTGAAAGATTAAAATTCATAAATTTTGAAACAACATGCTTTTATATTGTTTATTGCAGTACGTAACATTTAACAACACTTTTTATAGTTCAATCAATCGGTTTTGAATAGTTGAAGTAGTATAAGTAATGCTTTGGTCAGACGTCATTGAAAATTATTTTACCTCAATTCTGAATGAATATTATTTTTATTTATTCATTTATTACCAAGTTTTAATATATCGTGTTTGTTTACGTAGCGTTAAACTTCATATGTAATTTGAAACAAATTTTTCACAACCAAAGTAATTCGATACCAAATAAAACTACCATAAGCTCAAGGCCAATAAGATTTTTTTTTGTTTATTAGGGACAAGTCCCTTGAAAAGTATTAGGAGCCTATTTCGCTGATACAGCTTTACAATAACGTAATTACATAGTCTGAATTTATATTAGTAGATTGCAATGCTGTAAGAATTCATACATGTAGACGCATGCATTAGGTATGTTTTGTTGGTTGATAATAATCTCAATTATTTAAGATGAATTTCCTAGTGTCTCAATTAACGCTTACACATTTTAAGAACTCCTAATTCAAGTGTATGCTTTATGTAAGTTTTGTGTTAAGTCAATTTCTAAAAAAGTTATTTTTCTCAGAAAAAGTTGGTTCATCGACGTTGTCATTTCTAGCCGTAGTTTCTGGTTCATCCCTTGATCGCTTTCATAGCATGTTGATCCAAAGAAAAAACACAAATAACTGTAATAAAAAACTACTTCTTAAATAAATTCAAACTGAATTATTAAATCAATATTTTTATAGCATTTTTACTCCTTCCTCTTCAATGTCACTTTTATTAACAAATAATTAAGTAACAAAGCAAGCCTCATAAGAGAGGTCGTTTTTTTTATTAATCATAATTCGACGTTTCGTTATATTACATGTCCTCTTCGGGGCCAAATGCACCCTGTACTTTAAATTAAAAAAAAATTTTCTGTTACAAATATTAATAATTGTCAGCACTTTTCTCATCAGACGCCTTAAGTAAGCCGGTACTAATGTGTTGCGTGTATCAAATCAGGCCATTTCAAACAATCACTTGACCAATGCAAAAATGTCAACACTTTTTTCACTTGTACGTGTGATAAATGCAAATACAGTGTAATATGCTAGTTTAAATTTATAGGTATTCCATCTAGATATTAAGACCCTCAATAATCTCGGATATAGTGAACATATTAATCATCTTGAGACATATCCCGCTGCTTTTCTAAACAACATACACGACACTTTTTATCCACAGCATAACAGAATCGCCCATTAAACTGCCCCCATATCACCACTGAGGTAGAACTGGACAATGTACTCTCAATTTAATAGATTAAGATAGTCAAAAGTCCCTGAAACAAAACCCTGACTTTAAAGCTCAACGCAATTCACGCGCAAAATCAGAGATTCAGCAAAGCGTTACTCATAACACTGACGTTATGTGCAACGAGCGACGCGATCGTCTGCTGAATTTGCCTGGGATGGTCGAGATGGAGGGAATCACATAGCATAGCGAAAAAAAAAATAGGAGGATTAAAAAAAAGAGACGGAAGCTATCCGAATCCTCTGAATTCGTTGAATAGAAAGAAGGCGCGAGCGCTCGACCCGAATAATTTAGCAGCAGCAGAAGCAGACACCTTTTTTTCGATCTCTCTTCGACGCAGCCTGCGTTAAATTTTTCACGGAGCGAACTCTCGTGGCTTATGCGCGCCGCTTCTTTCTCCAATCAACTGTAAAATAACGTCGTTATGGCATATATATGTACATTTTAGTTCCCATTGAAGGAGCGTGCGTAGCGACATGGCGTCCTTTTTTCTGCAAAAAACGTGGATTCGGAACCGCAGTCGGCCCCTGTTGTTTGCTGGGCTATTGTTCGTGCTTGTAATTGTATCGCCCTCTCTCTGTCTCTCCACCCCTTGTATGGCTATTTTCATTACTATGCGGCCCGGATTATTCGAGATTTGAGATAGTTTAATATTCATGAGCTGAATGTATGCTCAACAATGTACACGCTGTGTGCACCGAAACCCCTTCTCTGGCTCTGCTTATTTGGTTTTAAATTTTGCTTTTTTTTCTCCGAAACGTTAAACAGAGTTTCAAAGTTATTCTAGATATATGCGATTTCAACGGCCGAAATGTACACAAAATAATGTACTCTGATTCCTGGAGGATGTAATTTCATTCGTGACATTTAATCTGTCTCATCGATTTAATGACCGTATTTTTTTCTTTGTTGTCTTAAAATGACTTCGGGACTTATGCATCGAGACTTGAAAATGCACAGATTTTGGGAATTGGATTTACTTCAAGGTATTTTTCATGGTGCGTATATTTTTTACTTGCAGTAGAAATAAGTTGTAGCCAAGAGATAATGAAAACTCCAATAATGTCTTGAAATAAAATCAACGTGCAATGTTAATCATGCTCTCGGTATCGGTATCTCGGCTTTGAATTTCCGGAACTTTCCAACGGAAGTTTAAAACAAACAAAAAAACATCCATTATCGGCTTTCATTTTCGTCTGGTCAGTATATTTTTGTACTAAATATGACTGTAACATATATGCACTAAAAGTACATTCATGCATTTTGAACAGTCTTAAAGTGCGATTAATGGCTAACTTTTTTGTTACGACATAAGAAAACACACTTCAGCGTTTCATTCAAATTGGTGATTCGCAGCTGGAAAGTTCTGGCCAGGTTGAAATTTTTCTCCAAAAATGGCAAAGATATGTGTTATAAAAATGCCAAAAAAAATGAATTTAACGTGATTTTTCTTTCTGGACTGATAAGTCTCCTTGAATCTGTTGTCTTCGTGCGGTAACATCTACTCGATCGATACACTAGCTCGTCCCTACGCTTATACCCATCTCGTCGTTGTCCTCGCTCTCCTACTAATTCTCTTCTTACAAAGCAGGAATCCGCTTATCGACTATCTTTACTTTCGTCGTTTTCTATCTACTTCTCCCGGGATTTCTCCCCCTAGCCCCCGGACCTTTTGCCATTTCTTTTTCCTTATGTAAAACCCACGCTTACCGTTACTTCTTCGAGACATCGCAGTGCCGTAAGCTCATCAATACCATTCAATTTCGCGATGGAAGAGCCGCGTTTACATCAAGAGCCATGATAAGCCGACATTTATTGAATGTCTTACGTAGCCATTCCTTCCAAAAGTGGATGAATTTATTATGCGATCACTCAAAATCCAAACCTGTTTCACAACGAACGAGCAGATCGCCGAGCTCTTATACGTCCTCCTCCTCCTTTTTACGGATGTTATTGTAAGCATACGAGAGTATTTGCTCCAGTAAACTCGGTAACGTTGCGCAAGAGCAGCTCAACAATATCTCACGCGACTCGCAGTACGCCCCTACAGTGCGTGCGTGCATTTGTCAAAAAGTACACCAATACACGTGCCACGACTTCTCGGAAAACTTGCTTCTCGGTTCCCAGTATTATCCGCTACAGGTGGAGTATTCATATACCTTCTCTTCTTTGTACGTCATTTTTTCTCGGCTACTTTTTCGTTCTTCGTGCACATAATACGTAGTACTGCCGCAAAACGAGACAATAAGAGATTGTAAAGATCTTGGTCTTCTTCTTGAAAAATACCGAAAATATCACTTGTTATTAAGATATTTTTGTACACACGAAATCGATGTTGTCTTATTATACAACCCACAATTTGTCAAGAAATCTCGATCTTGTTTTTACTGAAAGTATCGATCTCTAACCGTGAATAACTTAAAAATAGTGTAGATCTATTAAACTATTATTTCATAGGTACAAAATATCCTTAACCTATAAAAGTAAAAATATTACAATGTAGAATGAATTAAACTATACAAAAGAGTAGAAAGTTTAACACTTCAATTTATTATGTTTGATTTTCCATCTTTTAAATACTAAACTCGATTCATAATTTACTGATAGTAGGGAGTTTATTAAATTCTTTAACGGCAGCATGTTGTTGTTGTTGTTGTTGTTGTTGTTGTGGTTGTTATTATCGTTATTATGATTATTATGATCATTATTATTATTATTATTATTATTATTATTATTATTATTATTATCAGTATTATTATTTATTATACAAGAAAAGTGAACGCCAGAAAATCTTTCAGATTAATTTGAAATATCCCCGTAAAATCAAATTATTGCGTAAGTACTTGTAATTACCTGAATTGCCATAATAGTTCTTTAATGACGAGACAAATGAAATGGTTATTCGCTTTGAGCGCAATTCCGAAATCGCGTCCCCACTCGGCACTTTGAGAACGATTGGTCGTAATTAGAAAAGATAATTATTATGAAATCGAGCTTCCGGCTCCATTCACCAGGTGGCCAACCCTTAAACGTCGCTCCTCTACAAGCATATGGAAATCAGTTCATAGTACTGTCCTTTTCTAATCACGACCAATCGTTCTCAAAGTGCCCAGTGGGGGCGCGATTTCGGAATTGCGCTCAAAGCAAATACAGTTCCTTGTCAATCAACATTTTAAGAAAGGGAAAAAAAGTCTCGTTAAACGATTTCCCAATTCTGTCTTAGCTGTTTAATCACATACTTCACATTTGCTGTATACATGGAATCGACAAACGATACATATTTTTTTTTTATATTATAGTGCTCTACGTCCGGCTCCTTTAGTAAGGGCACTACCTATTATGGGCACTTAGCACTTTGGAGAAGGAAGGGAAGAGGTATGGGAGGCCTGTCATTACTGGGAGGGGGGTAGGGGGAAATTAAGCAATTATGCTACGAGAAGGTCGCCTAAACCCTCCCCGAGGAGCATTGCGTGGTGAAAAAGCACATGTGAAAAATCACAGAGGGCTTGCCCGACAATGTCGCACTGGCCGGGAATCGAACCACGGTCTTCCGCGTGCCAATCCGCGACCTAGCCGACTGAGCCACCGCGCGCTCTCAAAACGATATATATACTCAAGATTTCCAGTTAAAGATCTATGTTTCCTTGAGTTTCGCGGAAGCTGTATACACATGTACCGTACAGCGTATTACATGTTTGTGCGCGTTTCTCGATGTACACCCTAGGATGCGTGTCTTTTTCTCTTTGCTCGTGCAACTTTTCGCGAAACTCCTCGAAACTCTTATCCCCTTTGCACGTGGCACTGCAACTGCTCATCCGCGTTGCCGGGCTCGAGATTACTTTCCCTCCGTTTGCCTTATCCTTCTTCGTTTGCCCGTGTTTACCTCGATGCTCCCCCCACTCCTCACGTATGCGCGAAAAGGCATTTTATGAACTTTGGCAGAGAGCTCGGTGCGCTCGAGCGCTTTATTGGATGAGAAATGTTTCATATCGAGGTATCTCGCATCGTGAAAAATTAATCACTCGGGTGCGGCTCGATTTTTCGAGCGCCGGGCTCCGCTTGCTGTTTGTCCCAGCGTTTCTTTAAATTTGTTTTCACGCTCAATCAATGTTTGAGCTTTTGGTTCATCCTTTTCCGCGAAAATTCTCGTTTCTACCAATTCGGAAGCTTTTAACAGCGGCCGTCAGGAAAAATAGTGACTCGGACTTTTTTGATCGAGGAAAATTTCACTGCTAAAAGCGTAGAGAGGCTCCGCAGGATATGTAACGGACAGCCGCTGTGGCGACGAAAATTAATCCTCTCCTCTCGCGATCAATGAGGATCGACGTCCGCGGACGGAAGTGGAGGAAAATAACAATTTGGAAATGGCGCTTTGTGTGTATACCCCCGAGAAGTTCCCTGGCGTATATCACGCTCGGGAGTGCACGAAGAGTGAGAGAAAAATGAGGGAGCGCAAGAAAGAGAGACGGAAAAATAAAAAAGAGGAAAAAAATAGAAAAGAGGAAAAAATAGACGCTCTCGCATTGCGGGAAAGCGCGAGTGATCCTCGATAACCTTATGCAGCATATGCATAGCATGTATACGTATGTGCACGTATTTTCATCCGACGTCCTCGCACGAGAAGCTTTTGTATTGCAAAACAAGAGAGGTACAAGGAGGAGGGCATGAGTCATGCCACGGGTTCCTGAAGGACGAAGGGGAAAGGTTCTGTCCATTATGTTTTCCTTGTCACGACAGTTTTTTCTTTCTACCTGCTCCGTCTTCCGCAACACGAACACCTTACTGGCGCTTGCTTCTTGGCGTTTGTGTGAATATCAAAATACATATTTGGACGCGCAGAGGTTATTAGTTCCGCTAGCGCATTGATAATTTTTTTGCTCCTGGCGTGATTTTAAAAAATACTTGGTGACGGCTATTATACTGGATTGCTGAAAAGTTGCTATCTCGTTTCACCGACTACTTGCAATGACTTGCTGAATAAATAGTCACTCCGCCAAGAATAAGAACATAGTAATACTGCTTAATATGAAGCCTGCAGTTGAATTTTTATTTCTAAGCTTTCAAAGCTGTGCAATATATATTATTATTCCCTGAAGGTTTTAAGTAAAATGAGGAGCTAGTCTTTGAAAGTCAGTTTAACACTACAATTGTTCAAAGTATGTATGAAAAATTATGTCCGTCGATGTTAAATTGAAAAATTATTATACTTGTTTCAATTAGTTTGAAATAATTAAGTCAGTAAAATAGGAATTTAAGGTCAAAAACATTATGTCAATGTTTAACAAGACAATGTTGAAACAAGAAAATTTAAAAAGGGATGAGTAAGATTCTAGTTTAGTGCATATATTGTGTGCGATTCATTGATTAGACTCTGGGACAAAAATGATCATTAATTACGTTAAAATGTTGGTTTTTTGTAAATTCATTAGATTATAACCCTGCATAAGTTTTAATTTCTCACAGTGAGCTGCTGCTCTCGCGTAAATAAGTTTAATTCCGTTTTTTTTAGAAATTATTTTTTTTTAAGAATATGGGCTTTAAAAAAAAGTTATATATGGAACAAAACTTCAAGGACAATTTTTGTCATTACAAAATTACTTGTGCTTTCATCATTAACCTTCTGTTAATAAAAAGTTTTACCTCAATAATACTGCTTACAATTTTTTTTTCGGACAAAAATGCAAGGTAGTTCCTTGTAGTGAACGTAAAAAAGGCACTAGATTATTATTAGCAAATACATAAAAACGCAATAGTCTTACACCATGACACAATCTTTGATCTCCGGCTCGATAATTTATTTTCCAGGAAGAAGACCTTCGCAAGTCCATGGACCCGAAGTACGCACATCTATTCGATGATTTGCACGTCGAAATAATGGCGCTGGCCCCGCCAGCCGAAGCTCACGCACGTATTGCCTTCGCTCTGGCTGAGGTACGCAAGTACTTGATACCCGACAACAACGACGTCATTCGCCAGGAACAGATGCGTGAGATGGAACTCGGTGGTGAAGAGCCTATGGAGGAACGTCGTCCAACTGGTCGAGGAGGCATCCTCCGACCCGCTGGTCGACCACCAGGCCCCCCTGGACCTCCTCCTCGTGGGGCTGCCAGACGTAAGTGCGCTTTCAATACCCTGCCTTTCAAAAAAGCTTCACTCCTTTTTCAATTTTATTTTTACAAAATATTAAACTTTAATCCCACAGCCATCCTGCCGCCACCGCCACCTGTCCGCCCACCAGTTTCTCGACCTGTCCCAGCCAAGACTAAGGTGTTCTCGATTTTGGACCGTGCTAGGGTAGCTATGGATCAGAGTTATGGGTGAGTTTGATCTTTTTATTTTTTTTTATAAAAATTAAGTATAATAATTCATATTGCGTATAATTCATTGTGTTCAATTTTTGAGTAATAGTCCGATAACACATCTAAAACCAGTGTGATTTCAATAACACTGGTGGTGGATTATCATGGTAAATTCTATGGGTTTAAAATAATAAATATAACCTTTAAACACTGCGTTACTGTAAAAAAAAAAAAAAAATGAAAAGCTTGAGCATTTACTTCCATAAGATTTTCTTGAAACATCTTGATGACTAAATAGTGTTACTCAATTGAATTTTGAAACAATTTTTTTATTGAAAATTGCATGAAAATTCGTTCGTTGGCTGTTCATTTTTTAATAAAGCGATTAGAAGCTATACATAAATTTTTGACCTTAAATCGCTGATGTTAATCAACTTTTCTAAAACTAACCACCGTCGTCAACAGCCTTGATGCAACCTTGTACCGACTAAATATAAAATAAATCGGAACAGACGATAAACTACTGAATTTAATATATTTTTTAAAAAACTAACCATGAAACAAAGTTCTCTTAGAGTGAGAAGAATATGTAGGTGCCAAGTTCGTTAAAATAATTTAAATCCGATATTATACGGCTTTTTATTTAATTTTTTGTTATCGCACATAATTTAGGTACAAAACGGCACCCCCGGCAGCCGCTGGTCGCGCACCTCATCTCGATTACGATTATCCTGTCTCTTCCAGCGGTGGTCGTTACGGCTCTAACGATGGTCATCATGTTACGTGAGTAGGATTGTTGCGATGACTTACCAGCTTGTTAACCAAACGACTTTTTCTCCATCATACCCAAGTATATTGAACTAACGTGCATCTAAGATTAAGTACATCAGAATCATCTACTCAGGACCACAAAATTTAAAGCACATTACATAAAGATATTTTCCAACTTCATAAGATATTTTTACTATGAGGAAAGATTTCGTGACTTGATGACGTAAGCATTATGAACAATCTCGTAATCCTAGGTTATTATAATCATAAATCTACAGGTTTGAAAACATAAGAATTTAAGACAATAAATGTTTGCAGAGTAATACATTAATGCCGATATATACATTTCATCAGAATACCTATAAAAAAGAATTTATCTCAAATTCTGATGGTATAAACTTTTTGACTTAATTCCTTTGAATCTAAAATTTTGAGCCTCACAGATTTTGTAGCCAAAATCTTTAAAATATTACAAAATTTATCACGACAGCTTTCGAACTCCTTCACCTCTACAACGTAAGCTTTTCGACCCCACAGCACTTACTTTTCAGAGCAGTATTCTATTCACTACAAGAACCAAAATCTTTTGTCCTAAGCTTGTCGTTCTTGTAACGCAAATTTTTACACCGAAAGTCCCATAATTCTGATAATATAATTGTCACTGATAAAAGGGATTACTTGTCGTTAATCGTTGGTTTAGTAACCATTATTCAAGGCTTTCAATTAATAACAAACGAATATTCGTTAATAGTTGAGTCCTTGTTAGTTAGTCACTTGATGAACACCCATTTTTGATGTCAAAACTGAATTCTTTTGTAACTTCTAATAACTGAAAAATATTTAATTCAGTAAGTGTTAACGGTTAAGTACTTACTAATATTTACCTTGACATTCAATAACAGTTAATGCCAGTGGTAGAATCCTTTCTATAATAGAAGCCTCTAACTCTCCGAACCGCTAGATAAAATCTGGTAACACCTCTTACGGAAAATTTTTTTGGTAATGCTATACCTTTGGAGGTATTGAATTTATATTTCTTACACCATTTCTTCATAAATTAAGAAACTATATTGTTGTGAAAATCTACCACCACTTATTTCAACTTGATAGTTTGACTTGACAAAAAAATCAGAAACGCATCATTCACCATTTAACAGCTTGATAAATTATTGAACTTAAACAGCACGAGATTCGAAAAGTCGTATTTCAAAGTTCAGAGTCGAAAACTTCCAATTTAAGATAGCTAGAGCTTAATTATCTTTGAGTGACTTAGCTTAAACTAGAAGCTAAAGTGCTCTAATAAGTAAAAAATATAAAATTACACATCACATTCTTTCATAGGAGTCAAGTTATTGTTTGCATAAATGTTATAGTTCAATTAAGTAATAGTAAAATCGATCGATTTTGACGCTTAAAGGGATCTTAAGATTATTTTATTATATATTAAGATATTTTACTTGGATTTTTTAACATTAATAACTGGTATAATATTAGTAGGGGGGGGGGAGTGATAATTTCCTTTAAGGCTTGTATTATAAATGGTATAAGCCATACGGCGATTCGATCTTTCTGAATTTCAATTCTAAAAAGAACGACAAAAGTATAAAGTATCGACGTCGTAGCTGGGAGTAGTGGTCGCTACTGCATAATGATGTAGAATACGAGGTAGTTATGTCAGATAAAAAAAGTCCTTTCACAAGTATTTAACCCTTTTCAGAGCTCCAATCACGCTCAGTATCAGAAAATGCGCGATACGTTCAATTAAAAGTAGTAAAAAATGATTTATAATTGCAAGGATTTCGTATTCTTATAATCAAGCTTTTAAATGCTTATAATTTATTGTTATTGAGCTTTAAACGATATGAATATAAAAATTTTCTCGTGCTTTACGTGTTTTGGTTTTGTGGTCCTGTGCAATTGAAATAATATGCAGCAAAATAGAGATCAAAGTAATGTCTAGTGGGACGTTACGGTGTTCTCGTACTACCTTGTTTATTATTACTACTGTAATTCATAACATCATGGACGTTCTATTAATCATTTTCTAGAAGTTGCATTTAGTTTGAGATTTTTTTTTTAGTTTGACTCATATTTACTGTACTTATTTAAAACATTAAATGGTGTGAGTGTAACCTCCATTACCTGAAAGTGTGAAAGTAATGTTTGCATGACTTCAAGAATCTGCGTTATCCTGGCAAAGTTTCATGCGTTATTCGTTTTTCGCATCAAAATTTTTTTATTTCCATACATTACATCATCATTTTTTTTTCTTTTTTTTGTAATCCAATATAAAATGCAATCTTTTAGTCAACTGTGTGGTCAATGCTTCCTAGAACCGTGTATCAAAGTCCAAACGTGTACAAAAACTTAGTCATACCTTCAGTAAACGTTAATGTTACGAAGTTAACAAAACTTGCACTATTCGCTGATTTTACAATTTCTTGAACTTAAAAATAATAAAGATAGTTAAAAAATTTTTTAAAAGACTGCATATCAAAATCAGATTTTTTCGCACTGCATAAATTTTAAGTACCTGATGCCAAATGTATTCAAAATTTTACGTACTCGAGTCAAAAAATGTTGACGGCGTCCCTTCCGTTTAAATGCGTGCTGCCATCTTCAACTCTTGCATGAGCTGCGAATTCAACCAAAAAGTTTCTAACAAACAAAGATTTACTCAATATAGCTCGGGAAGATGTATAGTGAGAGCATAGCGGTTTCTTGTAATTAATCAGAGTGGATGTTTTTTTTCTTCGATGATTGGGCTCTCGTTATCTCACTTCTTGAGTTAAAACGAGGCCAAGCTGATTCCAACATCAGCTGACGTACAGGGCTTTATTTTCCTTCCTTTTTG
Organism: Copidosoma floridanum; assembly: GCF_036245765.1. NCBI lineage: Eukaryota > Metazoa > Arthropoda > Insecta > Hymenoptera > Encyrtidae > Copidosoma > Copidosoma floridanum. The sequence continues at coordinate 1,490,057 of NW_028321897.1, read as the reverse complement.
AAAATCTTGTTTCTTATTTTAATACAATACTCTACTCTGATCATTGAACCTTGAAATTTTTTTACGGTGTTTATTTATTTACGTGAAAAAATTGCTTGAATTGGCATAATGGTGAGATATTAACTTGCATGAAAATTAAAAAAAAATTTGCTTGTTTGCATCTGGGTATCGGAGTAGTTTGTACGATGAACTAGTAAGTATGCGCATATAGTCTAAAAATAAGAATGTTATTTAAAAAGATATAATATGAATGTTGAAATAAAACCTTGCAGTAACAGAAATTTCAAAAGTTCTGTTTACAGATTTTGGAACAAAAGTTTGCGAAAAATAATATTTGCCATCGTTGACCTCTCCTTACCACAAAATTTAGGTCCAGTCGCGCGACATTCCTCAAATGTCGAAATGGTAGTTCTCGTACCTAGTTGCTCATGTTACCAGGGCAAGCACCAAGCCCGAGGGACTCCTTGTGTTTGCCCTGGTTTGATGCACACCAGGTGCGAACCCTATTTTTCCTACCCCTTGGGCACACGCGACCCTCAAAAATGCCTAAGGTAGGAAAATTTATTATTCCTACCTCGGACGTTTTTAAGAGGCTGGTGTATCCTCAGTAGGGAAAATAGGATTTGCCACGTAAGCGCCATCACACCGTGGTTACCTTACATCTTTTGGGTCTTGCTTCGCAGCTCCCTCGGGCCGCAAAATGGCCCCGGAAACGATGGCATGTATACGACGAAAACTGCTATTTTTAAGAAAGCATTAAAAATGTCTAATTAATGTAACATGGATTTCACAATTAATTATTATAGTAAACGTTGCAATGTAAGTAATGGACACTGTATAAGCACTCCAGAGAATGTCAGAACTTAAATGGGTTAGTAATAAATTAGTAGCGTACAGGTATTAATTTTTATATTGCTCCTTTAATTATTCACTAGGGCGATAGACAAACATTTTTCTTACCATGGGCACAAAGTGTAACTGTAAATCTTGCAATCACTTCACGCCCTGGGTAAGAAAAATAATATACGCGATTTGGGCACAAACACACAACAACTGCTCCTTTGGGGTGCTCATGTTTGTATTTTGTGCTCTAGTGAGGTAATGTACCATTTTATCCAATAAAGTCTAAAGTATCGATGGCTATTTTTCTACATTCAATACTTGGTGGTTGACATTGAAAAGTTAGATTTAAGTACTGAATACTTTAGTTTGTTGCACATGTTGATCTACAATGAAAAATGTATATAAAAATTTAACTGATGCGAAGCACCGTAAAACATTTTTAAATTTATACTCAATAATGAATCTCATACAATAAATTTATATAAAGAATCACTAAAATTACCTCTATAATGGTTATCTATTTTTTAATGTGCTGATAAAAATTTAATTTCAAATCGTGTTCCCTAATGTAGTTTTCATCAAAATTCATTACAACAAATAATTGTAATAACGTAATTATTAGAGAAATATAACTGACTAAAAAAGATCACAATTAATATATGTATAAAAAAAGTGCTGCTAATAAATTAGCACAAATCTTCCTCAAGCAATGTTATCTTTAATTTTTTGTTTTTTTTGTTTTTTTCAATTTTATAATTTGGTTCTATTCCTACAATTATCTTAACATGAAATCTAAAATTCTTATCATTAATATTTCATTTTTTAATTCAAAAAACTATTGTTAAGGCCTAATAAAGTAAAAATCACCCGACAGATGGAGGTCTTATCTTCAAGAAAATTTGAGTAATTTGCTAATGAAACAGCTAATTTCTAATATCGAAAAACCATAATAATAACGAAAATAAGATATAAAGTATGAGTTTTTTCCCCCCGAGTGCTATTAGGCAAAAATAACAAAAATTTAAAGCCCCGTATCTGAAAAATCAATTAAATTCTAAGGCATGATTAATTACATACCCACACAAACAGACTTTTGGAAAAATGACAAATTTTTATTACTAACACCATAAAACACATTTTCTTACCATGAGCACAAAGTGCAACTGTTGCTTTGCACCCTCAAGCCACACTTTGTGCCCTCGTAATTACTTTGCACTCACGGGCCCTCTGGGCCCAAAGTGTACATACGGACACAGAATTGCACTTAACGCCCTCGGTAAAGAAAAACAACATACGCGACTAGAGCACAAACACAAACAACCACTCCCTTCGGGCGCTCATGTTTGTACTTAGTGCCTTTGTGCCCATAGTAAAAAGTGGGTAAATCATGATTATATAATCGATTTATTAAATATTTTCTATGTTAAAAAAACGATGGGTCATGTGATACAGCCTGTTTATTTGTTGTGTGATTGGCTGAGACTGATCAAGCGCGGGTGGATTTGAAAATGAGGTTTTGAAAAATCTGTGAAAAGTCGTTTAAATTTGCAAGTTGAGAAAGATTATAATATTACGTATTACGACAAAGATATAATTATTGTATTTTTCTTTAAAAATATAGAAAATAAACGTTTGGTTAAATTTTGAAGGTTTGTCTGTGGAGCATGCCAGGGGCGCAGCCCCCTAGTAGTAGAAAAAATTCATGTTGTATACCAGTCGAAATAAAATATACCTACCTACATTTCCGAATTAAATTAGTTATTTTTTCATGCTTCGTGTTAAAGTGGAGAGCGATTCATCCATCAAAACTATTGCACAGAAACATTAATCCACATGTCTCGTGAATCCACTGAAAATTTCAGTATTTCTATAGAACTATTGTTTTTCCTTGGTGCGTTGACTTCGTAATTAGTTTTAGTTAAGTCCAGTGAAACGGGAGTAGTGGGCTTGATGCATTGTGTCTGTCTCATAAGCAGGAAGTGAATTATTTACTAAACTTTACTGAAACTAATTATGGAGCATACGCATGTTTAAGTTATACCTAATATTGTTTCCGTACATAGTACTTTTGTGCGGTTAATTTTATTATTTTTCATGTCCGATTATCATGAGTGAAATAATTGATTAATCCGGTTAAGTTAGATTAATCACCATCAAATTTTTATTCACTATTTGGATCAAAATTAAAGCGCAACTTTCTACTATTAACTGTCACATCCATTAAAATTATAGTTTTTATTGACTTATATTAGCATATTTTACTTTCAATAATCAAATTTTAGTCAACCACATAATCCAAATAAAAATATTTTTAAAAAAACCATTTCAATCTTTGAAATTACCACGATTCGATATAACACGGCACAATTGTTATAAATTGTAAAATCGTGTCATGCTTCTAAAATATATACGAAAAAAACGTTTCGCCAACATGTCGTTCCACTTCTCTATTTTCAGCGAGGAGATGTATCCACCGCCGCCATCGTCAAGATACGGAGCTGCAGCTTCTGCCTATGACTACGAAGAAGAGCCCGTGCCCCACGGCTCTTCCCATGACTACTATGATGCGCCGGATTATCCAGGTAAATCCATTTTTCAATACTTGTGCAAGCGAGCGTGACACATAGCTCCATAACGTCAAGGAAAAAGTTTAAAATAAAAGTGATATGGAAGAAAATTTGCTTAAAAATAACTACATATAAGCAAACTTACTGATAAAAATTGCTGACCTTTATTTATTGTTGATCATCAGATCTTGATTATTTTTGAAAGATAGCAGCTTGAGAGATCCTTTGGTATACTTATTTGATTGTTTTTTAATAAAAATTCCACACGTACTTAACATTTTTAAGCCTATGCTTGTATCAAACAAATGTTTTCTGAACAATTCTCTGATCTCTTTAAATTTTTTATCGCGTTTTATGATGTTCTGTCTATATCTGTCATAATTCGTGCTTGCCAAATTATACATAAAAAAATTAAGTTTATAAGCTTATTGTTGGTTTAAAAAATTTTTATTTTGTATATGAATTTAATTATTGAATTAATACCTACCTATTAATCTATCTGTTTCGTTGAACTCTTGTATTTAATTTGTCTTTTTATTATTATTATTATCATCATTATTATTATTATTAATATTATTATTATTATTATTATTATTACGAAGATCATTACGAACACTAATAATGAAAATTTTAAGGTGCAATTCAAATATTTTTATTTTCACGATTACTTTATTTCGGTGTTAAGAAATCTAAGTTAATAATGTAATCTAGATTTTGTAAACCTTCAAACGCTTAACTCACGGTGCAAAAAAAATATACAAAAGTTAAAAAACTTTAGTCTGACGATACCTGAATAAAATATAATGCTTCTACTGTTTCGTGTTTTACGGCTTGTTTATTTCAATTCTAATGATAAGTAGAATCTATCAACGAATTTCATCACAAAAAATATTTCTTACATATACATTATACTATTCAATGAAACTATATTTTAAGCAATGTTATTTATCTTAAACTTTTTCCTTGAACATTTCATTTTCGTAACATACAAATTAAAACATTTTATAATTATTAATATTATAAAATACCTAAACTATACAATAATAGCAACTAAATTTTTTAAATTATTATGTCTTTTAAGTGATACTTTCAAATAACGCAAAAGTTGTCTTGGACAAAAAATTGCATAACATTACAATAACTTTAAAAATATATGTCATGAATAACTTTTTACAATAACGTTAAAAAAGGTAATCACAAGATTTCTTTTAATATTATAATACTTTTTTCTAAATATTTAAATTTATAGAATACCTTATACCAATTAAATTAATTTCTTTACTTCGCAACTTCTTATAAGCTCATATTAAGCTTAGCAAGATTTTATAAAAATCCAAAAATAAATTTTAATACCGAAAATGTTGATTGATTTATGAATCTACTTCAATCAATACTATAAAATGTGAATGATTAATCGTCTTAGAATATTGTCAAAGAAAATTTTAATACTAATCACAATTTTTTAAAAACTCTTATAAAATTCAAGTGCAACGATCAATGAAATTCGAGGACTCATCTAGCCGTGCATGGAAGTCATACAAGACAACGACGACCGGTGCGGGTGGCTCGGCTGCAAGCTCTCGCTACCGTGCCACCCCCTATGCAAGACCCGCTAAGTAACTAATTTCGTGAAGACTTTAAAATGAGCGGGAATCTAAAATAGAAAGCAACACTCCGCGTGACATTACAATTTTTTTACATGATTTTAGCTCTATGCTTGCAACTATTAGCTTCATTATTTTTTCACGTCGTCGAACAGTTTTGTATTACACAAAGTTAGATTAGTTAAGCAAGTGTACCTATACTTTAGAAAATGTAAATCATAATTTTTTACAAGTAGTTACCTTCAATTCTTTTCTATAAAATTGACAATTTGTATCAAGAAACAAATCAAATTTTTAACTCTAAGTATTTACCATGATCAGCTTGAACATTATACATCAATGTTATACCAATATTTACCTAATATTGAAATATTTTACAATAAAAATTTTCTAAACTAAATTTGTTAGAGTATTTAACGTTCATAAACTGAATCTTTATAATGTGACATTAATATGAAAATCAAGAATTCACATTTAGAATGCATATATTAATAAATTATTGAAAATGAAAAAAGAAATAGCGAGTTAACATTTAATGTAGTAGTGATTATAATACTATAAAAAGGGATTCTAGAAAGTTACATAAAAAATTATTTACCAGATGTTCAGCTTATTAATTGAAAATCCAAATAATGAACTTGATATTAATCTAATACACGACAAATGAGACATTTAAGAAAATAAAAATAATTTGATGCGAAAATGTTATGGAAATTAAAAAATTTGTTATTAAAAAAATTTCGATTATTTGAAACATTTAATACCTAAGAAATAATTGTCAATATTAATAATAAAGACACTATAGACTTCGTCTATCAAAATTCACATGTATTTTTACCAATCTTTATATAATATAACATTACTAGTGACAAAATAATTCAGTGTATTAGTCAAACTTAAAATAATGTAGTATTAAAATACTTAATTGTTATACTTGTAGTTTAACTGTTCAAGCAGCAAAAAGTTCATCCTTTAAATAAAGAAAAAGAAAAAAATAATGTTACACTCACTAAGGTAACTTCCAATTATGTCAATCTAGACATTTTTGACACATTTTATTTAGATTACCTAATGTAACACCAATAATGGAATAAATAAATAAATAAAAATGTAAACTAAAATAGAAAATTAATCATGTTTTATTTTTTTACTAACACTTCACAATTGAGAAAATTAAATGAACTGGTTTTGACTATACTGAGTATACTTAGATTTTTTTTCTGGTATAAGTCATTTTAATCATTCATAATACAGTATCTGATTCAGCAAAATCTAAGATACTACGTGATTTGTTGCTGTATTAATTATCATCACATGTAGTACAAAGTTATAATATTGCCGACACCTTAAAAATTTGTACATCGAAGTTTACTATGATACAAAATTTTTCTTCTTACTCCAAATTTCCGCAATAGATAATATCCTAATTAACTATATAACATCTTAAATATAGCCAAAGTCACGGCTTTGTCAAGAGTACTAAACACAGTAGAATATGAACAATATGTGTAAAATAAATAGTATGTACATCGCATATTAAAATTTGATGGCTCCAATTTTGTTAATATAAGTATATAAAAAATTAATTTTTTAATCATTACAAAGTAATTTTAGCACATCTAGATAGACGTAAGGCTTTAATGTACATGAAATTAATGACCATTGAATTTTTCGAGTCACATACATGTAATTAAATTATTTATTTGAGTCAGTAATCTGTCAGTTGACTACTTACAAGATGATTACTGTAGAATCGATATTATAAGTGATTAAAAACACTATCCTAGTAGTTGCAATTGAAACCCGAACCTGTTTGGACTAGAATGTAATGATCCTGAAATGAGTGATAAGACATTGGCGTCTTGCACATTTTTTTGATACTACGTCAATCCTTAGGTTTAATTATACCTCTCAAACTGTCCAAGTGGTGCTTCCATCCTACTTGATACTGCAGACAGATTTTTTAAAATTTGTTTATACAGATTTGAATTAATCAAATGGAGTATTAGTTATTAACTTTCTTGAATGTCATTACCTAAAAGAAAAAAAGTAGAAAGAAAGATATCAAGGGGCTTAGAAGCTGGCATCGATAAGATAGCACTGCTCGTTTAAACATCCTAGCCAATGAAATACAGACTGAAAATGCAGCAACGAGTGGAGAAATTTACCACTTCTTATCTGATGAGAAATTTGCATTCACTATTAGGAAAAAAAAAAAAAAAAAATCATGTATTGGTAATAGATATTAATTGATTCACTAAATCCGCAGATGACTTGTTAATTAGTAAAATATGATTCATTATTTGCATTAACTTATAAAAGTGGACCAAACGCAGATATATGGTTTGTAGTATAGGTATATTAGTCTTATTCTGAAAAGAATTAATGACACATTTTTCTAACAAAAATTTGCTCTTTCTAATAAATCAAAATGTGATCAAATAAGTATATTCGAGGAAAACGGTGTAAAAAAAAAAATTATAGAAAAGTATACAACTAGCAAGTAATGTTTCCACGTAAAAGTTTTTTTGTTTAATTTGTAAACCAACGGTCAAGACATTATCCCCTTCCAAATTTTTTTTTTTTTTTTAATAGATAGTAAGAGTAAGTAATAATGTCCAACTAATTTTTTTTTTTTTTTTTTTTTTTTTAGTTACTTAAGCTTAATTGGTTTACTTAAAACTACAGCCAATGGATTGTTTATGGCCGTAAATAATTACCTTAAATATTTAGTGTAACTACTATCAATAAAAAACTGTTCAATAGTGTCTCAGATTTTGATCACGATTGTTTTAGTTGTCATTACAGGGGTTTTAAGGTCGCTCATTACATAACCGACCTCAGGATTAAAAATAAAACAATGTCTTTTCCAACATGTCAGACAAAACTCTTTAAAGGTGTCCACCGCATTAGATCTTCCGTTTAAAATTCCATAAATGTTACGTAGGATTTTATATGAGCAACTATAAAATCACAACTATCGCAGTTTTAATTCAAACACACAATTTTTGTCCACTTCGTAAAATCGAATATTTTTAATACCTTGTATCTAATTTCTGATTCGTAGTCTGCGACCAGCGGAACATTACCGACTTATCCAGATAGGTGTTAACCGACCGTCCTGAGAATGATCGTCCCCCTACTCTAGACATCATTTGGAAAATCCATGGTCCATCTGAAAAATTTGGGCATCCACATTTTTTTTATGTTGAAGAAACTCAAAAAAATACAAAAATTTAAACGAGAACCAAATCACTTGAATTTCTCAAGTTAAAAAGTCACCCTAACATCTCATAAGTAGCAGACGTTATAAAAACAGATACTTTTAATTAATTACAGAGGAACTTTGATATTACTGTTGAAACATAAGTTTTTTTTTCAATTGCGGAGAACAGCTTATTGCCTAGTACAAGAAGTATGGGCTTCCCTTCACATAAGAAAAAGTTTTCAGTCATTTAACCAGGACCATCTACGGTATCTTTTTTATACTTACCACAACACAAAGATTCCTAGTACCGGACACGAGCTTCTCCAATAAAATCTTTCTCATCATATTGAATATATCAATTCTCTATATATTATATGGTTTATTATTCAGGGTTTGTAATAAATAAACGGGTATTTGTTCCCATAATGCCTAATACTTTATTCGTGGGATTTATGATAAGATCAAGTGGATCATAGTGAATCAGCTAATGTCTATTATCGTCTTTTACTCTTTTCTTTGAACCCGAAAGCGTCTGGTAAGCTTGTGAGTATATCTTAAAAAATATTTTATATTCTAATAAAAAATCTTCCAAGTGAAAAAATAAGTTCTGTTTATTATTTTCCTGATTAAAGTTCTGGTAAAAAATAAAAAATGTTGGATTTTGCTGAAATACAATTACTTACGTCCTTTTTAAAAACGTTAATTGTGCGTATGAATTTTTTCAACATTTTTTCCAGGCGTATTAACAAGCAAAAAAATTATTTGATTCCACAATTTAACATAGGCCCTAAGGGTGTTATAAAATTGTATTAAAACTACTTATATCAAAAATCTTTTGTAGTTAAAAATAAGCGTTCTTTTCAAAATAAATGAACAAATAAAAAAAATAGTACACGCAAAATTTTTAAAACGTTGCCTTTAATGAAATTTAGTGAGTGATTCCTGAGTCTGAAAATAAAGAGGAATATACTATTTTTTTTTTTTTTCCTAAAATATGTCTGAAAAAAATATTGAAAAAATGCTTACACATAGGGGTAAGTGAAGGTATTGTTGCAGTTGCTCCACTTATTGCGAAACTCTCGAATAATGCCTATATTTTAATTGAACTAATAAGGTATAGTTAGTAAACACTTGAAATCATTAAATTAAGTCAGAGTATTTGGTTAATCGGACTTCAGTTTCAAAATAGCATTCAATACTTTATATTTGCATTACAAAGAATCACGTCTGCAATAACTGGTGCACACATAACCTCCTTCACTATGATGGTATTATTGCGGATACCCCGTTGATTTAGCATTGAAATTGACCACAATAATACATACAGGCCCGCAATAATATCAGCATTGGCAACTCAACTTTTAAACCCTCTTTTTAAATCAATAATAATGAGTTGATACATTTGTAAAAGTTGAGTTCAGTAGTTTTTGAGTCCAACATTAATAAGAAAATAAAATAAAAAAATTAAAATTACAACGATTTGACGAATTAAATTTCTTAGATAAACGTTTCAAGCTAACCACTCAAAAAAACCGCAATAATATCCTCTTATATCCCTATTTTGTTCTTAAAAAGAATGTAATTTTTTTGAACTTTTTTCAATGTTATATGCAACATTTTTTATTTTTCACCAGAATCTTCTTAAAATTAATGGCTGGTATTTTTTTCGTAATAGTGCAACTAAAGATATCAGTTATTCTCCGTTAATATAATACGTTAACTGCTTCTTGAGTATATTAAGTTGTGTATAACTAAAAACTTGATCAATGCAACTAATATAAGAACAGTAACATAATATTCTTTATAGTAAACTTTTAAATCGAGCTCCAATAAAATTCTCCTTTAAATTAGTGTGCCAACAAAATGCTAGTGATTCCCTTTTTTTATATATAACTTTGTTACGGAAACAACATCGAATAAATTATGTTTCATTTGTAACAATTGAGTCCATTGTATGATGTGTACGATATTGGAACTTGAATAACTTGTTAAATTTTGTGCTACACAGTCGTAAAACAAGTATTTTTAATGTTTCATAATTTGTGTTTAGACGTAAAGGATTCGACAGTTTTTTTAGTCTGGCTATTACTTTTTTTCACTTGTTGTCAAATGAATTATACAACAATCCGTGTGGACTTTGGAAGTTTTGAGACAGGATCAAGTAAAAATTACAACCTCTGACACAGATAGTGGTCACTTTTATTAAATATTTGCATGATTATAAGGTCAACATCTTCGATATTAATAGCCGAAAGACATTTTTGAATAAGAACAAAGTAAGATAGCATGTATATACGTTTACATCATTACCGTATGAGGTCCCTACGATCAGCAAACTCAGCATAGATGGCGTGCTGTAGCTAAGAGAAAAATGGCGTCACTGAGACACTACGGCTATAAGTGACGACGGTATACGGTAATGTGGACTTACTTATGTGACAACATATCCGTTATGCTGACGTCAGGAGATCATGAATACTACATTTGTGTCAATGTGACGCCTTTTTTCTCTTAGCTACAGTACGCCATCTATGCTGGGTTTGCGGACCGTAGGGATCTCATACCACACTGGTTAAATTATAACCTATATAAAATCATGTATAACGCATCTACTCAGGCTTAAAAATCATAAATACATTTAATATTTTTAAAAACCACAAAATGGTAATTATTTTTGCAGAATCATTTTTACATCAATAAATTCAGAATCTAATTTGATCTTTTTGATCAACCAATGAGCTTCAAGCTATTTACTAAAAAAAAATTTTTTTTCCAGAATAGAGTTTAATTAATTATTTCATTCTGTGCGTACGGAATATCGCCAGAATAGTTTTGAAAATAGGGTACAATTGATTGCATTCATAAAAATTTAAAATATACCGTGAATTACTTGAATTTTCATATCTTTTCATATTTAAATTGCGCGTACTTCTGCTAAGCTGCGAATACATTATCGCTGCCCAATTTCCTTCGTACTTACCATGGTGTAAAAACATAAGTTGTGTTATTGCGCACGACCAATCAGGTTTCTCATCTCAAATGACACCATGTTGTCTAATCTGCCAATCATCACTAAGGAGGAAGTTTAAAAAAATTTAAATAAATGTGAGTCAAAAAATTCAATAATAAACATTTTTATAAGTAATTTTCAAATCTTATACATTATGAATTTTATGCAATTACTGTACACAAGTTTTATGTATAGCTACGAAAAGACTAAATTAACTTAATATTTAATGCATACATAGGAAAGGTAATAAATTATTTTTTTTTTATTGTGTAAAAAATAAATAAAAAAAGATTTAAAAAGTATATCTTATGTAGATTTTTCAAACATATCTTGTTGATTACGTATGTAAGTAATACAAAATTAAACCCTTCAGCTATAATTTAATTAGAGCAGTATGCCATTTATACCTCCACAACCTTGAACAGAAACGGTAAATTTTACGTAATATTTATGGATAGCTTGACAACTCATTGTGATTTTACTAGAAAAACTTCGATAATATCTCTTGTTTTACTTTCACATAAAAATGGATTGATTTTTTCTAAATGTGCCTTTCGAAAATCAATAAGGTTATTACAACTAACCAAACAAATTCAAACAATAATAATCATTAAAAAAAAAATGCCTATTCTTCGATCTATATTTCTTCCAAGTTACAAATTTTTTTCCTGAATTACCTTTGTTAAATAAAAACTTGATTAACCCGTTAAACTGTGTGCATATAACGACAAATTTTAGTAATAAAACTTAATTTTAACTTAAGATATGGATATCTAAGGATATCATCACGTATAAACCGACACATGAAATAAAATTACCTATTTGCCATCAAGAAAAATATGATGCACAGCTTAAACGAGAAATTGTGTGTTTGGCACATACTGTACAATAGGTTTAAAAAATTTTCTGTGTAGTACATACTAAATGTTAGTAAAAATCAATTATATTATAAAAGTTAATCACAACTATTATAAATCTTTATTAGTTAACATAGAAATATTAAATTATTTAAAGAGTATAAATTGTCAAGGTAAGGTACATTTTAATATTTTCTCCTAAATTATTTAAATAAGTTTTCGCTTTATCATAAAGTAACTATACTACAAAAAAAAAAACATTTTATCTGTATTTATTTACATTTTTAAGCTGTAGAGAGTGTAAACATATGAAAATCAGTGCCATATTAATTTTACACGTCATTGTCATACATATCCGAAAAATTTTTCGTCAAAACCTACATAAATCAGTAGTGCACTACAACAGATGTATTAGAAATTTGAGCCCCTAAATATGATAAGACTAGCGTCTATAATTGTAATAAGATTGGGTAACAGGATTCAATTATTAACATAAAAGCTGTCTTTCTATTTAAAGCAAAAATGACGATTTTTGCGCAAGACTTCACTATTAGTGTTGTTGTACTTAAACTTACTTAAGTATTAGTTTTAAACTGTATTTAAAAAAAAAGTCATGAATGAAAAGTGTAACAGGACCTAATTATTTTACGTCAATGTAGTGGAAATAACGATGTTTTTCGTGAAACTTCAAATCTACACATCAGACTATTATTCCTTTAGCGTATTCAGCAAAAAAACGATTGATTGTTTACTAATGCGTTAACTCGCGTTAACTTATTAATGTAATAAAATTGTAGAATAAATTAAAATCATACCAGCACCTAATCATTCAATTTAGACCATAAAATTAGCTTTTTAAGGCAAAAATCATTCCATTAGTAGATTCAGCATATTTTAAATGTTAACTAATGTGGCAAAAAAATTAAACACAACGTACATTCTAATGAAAAAATTAAATTACCACTATCGAATAAACAAAGTACCAAAATATTTTGAAGAAAGTACGAATGACAGTTGACTACTCCCTAAAAAAATGTAAAGTTACTAAAACAGAGGAATTCAAATGAACCTATAGTATCAATTCGGTCTGGATCCATATATCGTACCTCTAAATCCTGGGCCTCTATCCAAGTTAGCTATACATTGCAAAATATAAATTTTTTGTACAGTTTTGGATAGCGCACGTACTTGAACATCATTTTCTAAAAACTATTGAATAAAAAATTTTGATTTCGCGGTGTATCGCTTGCTTGGGTAGAGGCTCTCAGGATGAATCTTTTATGAATCAAAGCTGGATGTATTGTAGTCGCAGTTTTGAATCTGGAGTAGATCCTAACTACTATAGTAGAAGTAAGTACTAAATTAGAATGTTTTGGATATATAAGGATTCCATCGGTTAGGTATAATCGTATAAAGTTCAGGAAGGAAATAACCAAAAAATAATTCGACGATTGTGGGTTTGCCTTATGTTGCGCATAGCAAACGGAACAGGTTTATGTAGAGATGGCTGGTTATATTCAAGTAATAAAATTGGCTAAAATTCAGTTGAGCTTGAGCAGAATAGTATTAACCGATAAATTTTCTTGTAATTTCAAAGCTAATTGTTCGTGTGATTGTGGTTTAATTAAATTTTTTAACTGATGCCCCATTATGCTAGTTTACTTAATTTTTGTTCTAAATTTTTGCAATTTGTTGAATCAAAAGTGCTTTTTTTATTGATATAAAGTTTTCTGGAAAGAACGTAAACTCGGCTCAATGTTTTAAATTGGTCTAAAAAAAATTATCATGACTATTCGAAACTTAAAAACTTGAAGCATATTTTTTTGACATTGTAGAAATTTTACTATGACTGACCTCGCATTCGATACTACGATTTTTAATTGTACCATCATCATCTTTATAAACGTTGTAAATACTACCTCCACAAAAGGCTTTGGCTTGATTAACAGCAACAAATTGATCGAATGTGCGCTTTTATTGTTGACGGATACGTCGAAGGATTTTTAAGTATTTTTTAAAATTTCTCCGTCAACACTACTGAGACCGTCTGATGTGAGAAGTTTGTTAAGCCAATTGTAAATAGTAAATCTGTTTTCTTTAACTGGCAAATTTGACTTGATAAAATTCTGATTTTAAAAATCGTCACTTTCGTTTAATTGTAAAATTAAATCACTTAAAATATCGAAACTAACTCGGTTTTTGCTGTTTTTAACAAAAGTTTTATCAGATTTTTTCAATAATTAATTAATGTAACTCTTATCAGTGAGCGTACAATACTATAGTATACCATAAGTTTAAGTATCACATGATGTAACTTCATACCTTTACTAAAATAGGCCAAGAATGGATTCAAAACGGACTGATTCTAGGTTTTTATCTAAGATTCCTGCACTTTAAACTCAGTAATTTTCCATTTTTTAAAAGTATTAACTGCAGTGGTTATTTTTTTCCAGAAATTTTCAGTCTACTCTTTCGTACAAAGTAATTCTGGTTTTTTTTTTTTTTTTAAGTAGTTCATCAATTACGATGTTATGTTCAGTGTTACTGAACCTATTCGTGACGGCTTTACTTCGACTATATTGTGACGGTCACGCTATTGGACGTGGTAGCTAGTTTCGTCTTTATATTTTAAATAAATGAGAAACATTAACATATTGTTAAAACAGTACTTAAAAAATCAATGAATTAGTAAACCAGGGCGATGTTAAACTTTAGCTGATTCCACGATAACGAAACTGATTCATGTCTCGACATTACAGGAAGTCACTGTAATACTGACGTACCAATACATTTTCTACAATAGCTGATGATGAAGATATTGAAGAAAATAAAAAGATAAATTGTGCGCATTAACTAATTCAATGTAAAATAAATGACTACAGAAAAATTCATAAAAATTTCCTTAAAAGTTTCCCATTTTTTAAGTTACGCAATAATGTTTTCGAAAACATTTATTTGAAAAATAATAGTTACTTTACTGTGAACCGTTCGATGAATATTAAAAAAAAAACATTTTATTTCACATATACCATTGTGGTTGGTACGGACTATCAGCTGTTGAGTTTTTTGTACGCTAAAAAATTGTCGTTTCGTGAGATAGAAGCATAATTTTTTCCATCGCTAAATGTATGAAAAAGAATCGCTTTTACTTAAAAAAATTAAGGGAAATAATATTAACAATAATCAATAGTAGATTTTTAAAGAAAAGACAATTAAAAGAAGAGATAAAAAGCCGTAGAGCTATACAAAAATTAAAGAAACAAAATTTATTTCTGAATTCCACAGCTGTGAACTCTCATTATCAGCTGCCAAACATTGACTCTGTTGAACAAAAATAAACAAGTTTTAAGTGGCTCATCACCATTTTGAAAGTCGAGCTTTTGCACCTAAATTAAAATCCATGGTAAAGTATCATCTGAACGGATGTGCAAGTCAAATTTCAGAGCGTGTTGCTGACCAAAATCGAATAAAAAACACATTCAAAATTCGAAATATTAGCATTGATTTTATGAGGCATTTTGATTTTTTCACCAAAAGTTTTAGCTTTTTTAGGCTATAAAAACTTGGAGCAGGTTATTTAAATAATCTTCTTTCTAATGAAATCGTAAAAGTCTAGGGTTGCCGAGTGAAAACAATTGATGACGTGTGGAAAGTCCGAAATCGGAGACTAACCTCAGCACGCAAACAAGCGGATTCGTATCTATAATATTTATCCATATTGAGCCTTGCTACTCAATGTTTTCAGGACTGATAGTTTAAAGTTACACAAACGGATAGTACAAGGATGATGAGCCACTTTAAATTTGATCGGGAAGACTTCTGACAGCAAAAAAAAACAGAAGTGGCTCTCAGAAGCTACGTTGAGGCACAATCGCGTTGTGATTAAGTCATCGAGAAACCAAACTTCTACCCCGCTTAATCCCCTGTGTTCTCCCAGAAAAAATGAGTCAATCTAGGTACTTGATGAATCGGAAAAAACAAGCTTACATGAGTTATTCTACGAAAAACAGAATATTTTGAAGGCTAAAATGGACAAAAATTAAAAGAGGTTTTTAATTTTTCTACTTTTTTTGGCGAATACGTTTTGATCAAGTTGGTCATGAAATAGACGATTTTCAGTGGAATGACCTATTTATAGGAATAAGATACTGAGATTGTCAAACGCACGCCCAAAATTTACGGAAAATTTTATTCGTAATGACTCATTAGGCGTCAAAAAATCTGTAAATTTAAACCTTTTTTTTTTTTTTTTTTTTTTAAGTCTACTGTGTTTAAAAATTCATAAATTTAAGGTTAACGAAAAATAATCATATTTCTGACCAACACTGGCGCTAGTCTTGTGACCAAAGTTTTGTCTTTCCGTCACAGAGTACACTGTCTGTTATTGTAGGTTTTAACGGAAAAAAAATTTTTTGTTTACATGATTTGATGTGGAATACGTATAAATAAATATTTTAAATTTCTACCCTACAGCAACACACACTCAAATAGTATGTCGATATTATGTTACATATTACACATAATAGTTCGATACAAAGTTTCTGGTCATTAAATAAAACTTATTTGTTCTTTAAACGATGATACCGTTAATAATACAGCTGGTAAATATCGAAGATTTCTATTATTAAGTAGTAAGGGTACACTTACTTACAGTTATATCTGTCCTTCCGGTTATAGTCCCCTTCATGGTTTGGAAGGATGGATATAATTGTGTACACATTAATTAATTTATTCAAAAATAAATATATAATATTTATAGTGTCAAAAACAAAACAAAATTATTTCATACCAGATGTAAACAAAAAAAAATAACTGTAATATTTGCTCAACTGGAAATTTAATAATCGCCTTTGATGTCGTACGATGGAATCTAAATTTTGAAAACTCATTAGTTAAGATAAAAAAAAATTAACTAGCTGCTCAAAACTCTCGTCTATCTTAAACAAGTCAATCATATATGTATAAAAGGTTGGTATTCATAACTACCATTAATCGATTTTAACTAGAACCGTAATTTTGTCTCCCGATTAAACTATACTGTTTATTTATTTGTATTCGTGTCTGAGTGTTCATGCATATGTATATTATTGTTAGGTATACAGTCTATTGGAGCAGATGTCGTGGGCCAGGTGCGCTCATGTGACCTAAAACCGTCTTCGTGTCCGGTTGAGCCCAGAACCGTAAAGTCCTTTGACGTAAGTAAATTGTCGAATGGCTGTCGACGCTTTGACATTCAATTAAACGTAATCTTTGACTCTGGTAATAAGCATTCGTGTCATTCATGTTTGTTTTGGTTATTGAAATTCTCCGGTTTTTGAAATCCCATGGACATTTGAATGCATCAAACATTGTTTCAATTTCCTGAAATAAATTTTCGGTGGATATATTTTTAATCATATCACATTTTGATTTTTCATATCTGCATTTATCAAGTGCAAACGCATAAATCTATCACTTATAACAACAATGATTTTAATACGAATTGAATACATTTTGAAATCACGAGATAAATTTTTTTGCCGTATAAATTAATAAGCATGGTTTTGAAATTATATTTTTAATCGTGAATCACTGTAAAGTAGTTTATGGACCACGACAAATTCATTTACAGAGAACTTGCGAATAAAAATAATCGTGACGTTTCCATGCATTATCAGCTTCCTGATTAAGTAGTATTTTTATGTTTCTATCATAAAGTCATAAAATTGTATACACCTCACGTAATATGTTTGACTCTCTAATTAAGCAGATGATTTTGTAGGTGGAGTTTATTCAGCGATTTTTCTACGTTCCTGTTGAACTTCAAACGATGAAGCTGCTGCAGAAGGTGAAGATTATCTATATCGAATGCTTTGTGCATAGATGATTGTATGTTTTGATTTTTTTATTTATTCATCTATTTTTCAATCTCTATGGATTTATAAGTAGAGTGATGTTCAAAGCGTGCTTAAGTTTTCTACACTGAAAATTTTTGTTACTTCGTTTAAACGTACTTAGTGAAATCCAATGCGCAAGGCAAAATTTCTGCCTAATCGTCAAAAACTGTCCCTCTCTACTCTTTGTAATCACCACCCGCATAACGCACTCATGATACATCGAAAAACAGTTGAGCCAACGAGAGTTAAAGTAGCCCAATAACCTAACGCGTCTCATTGGGAGTGACAGGCTTTTAGTGGCGATATCGAGTGTCATCAAAAAAGGAAATTGTTGGTATGGGAATAAGGATAACAGGGTGGAGTAGCATTGAAACACATCTTCTAACGGGATCACCCACAGCCTGATCGTGGCAAGAGAGGGGGAAAAGCTCCCTAAGACGTTCAGACAAGCGTCCTGGCCGATCGTAAATTCATAACGCGCTTGTGCCTCCTATCCGTACAGCCTCATGCATCAATGCGGACATTTAGCAGCTGTAATATGCCGTAGGTAAAGCTGCCGGGGAACTCTGCGAGGTACGCGTAGCGCGCCGTAATTGCGAAGCCGCGACGCCCCCCTCAATGGCAAAGACAGCTCCTTACGTCACAATTGTACGCGGTCCGATGAATCGGTGAATGCACTTTAACAGGTGGACCGTCAGTCCTTTCATTCGAGACACCTATATTTACTCCTTACCACTCGGTGATTCTCGCGAGGCCAAGTTGGCTTCAGAGGAATAGTTGGAGGGAGAGCACTTGGGCGTGCGTGTGACTTGAATATACGTAGGCGGGCTAGCAAGGGCTGCAGTGTGTATGCATCAGCTAACTTCTATGTGTTCTTGGCGTGACAGGGGGATGAAGAGTCTTGCATAATTTCGCCGGAAATGACTGGCTGGGGCTGCGGGGTTAAGGTCGCTTTTAATCTTTCACGTTAGTTCGCGGTCGCGAGTTTGAAATGCGCTCATGTAGGACGTGTAATATTATTCACGGACCATGATGAAACGCGGTCTTGTTACTAATAAAGTTTTTCCTAAATAATACATATAACGGGAAGTTTGATTTTTCAAATTTCTTCTACTTTTAATTGCTTCAAGTTTGTTTCCACCCTGGGTTTTCTGAAAAAAAAAAATTTCTACTTTGAGCGTTTTTTTAACGTTTACTGTGCCGTCAGTTGAAAAAATAAAGTTCGTATCCAGAGTTCATCCACTCGTCTCGGATTGTCCCGTAAGATAATACTAACTATTTTTATGGTCGAGTTGCGTTCTTGATGATTTTATCTCATGGCCGAGTTGCATTTCAGTCGTTAATATAATTATATGGCAGTAATGTAATTTTAAAAACTGATCATGAATCTTTAAAATTTATGTTTAGTGGTAAAAATTAGTTACAGACTGTTCTTACTAACCTCTGTTGTTGTCAAAATAGTTTTTGGATTGCTTCGCGATCTAGCAAACGCGGATGAATATTCAGAATTGAAGTTGATATTTTATGTTTGAATCTGCACGTGCGTAGATCAATCTAAAAGTTATGTGCGTTCTATAAGCCAATAGTTGGGCACCATAATTTATTCATCAACCAATCACGTGTCAAGTAAGCAGTAGCTTACTTAGTTAATGTTGGTAGCCTTCCATATGCGAATAAACACACAGAAGTTAAGACAGTGAAGTAGTTTCAGTTAGTTAATAAAAGTAGTTCGATGGTTAATATTACTTGAATTTATAAATACAACTGTTGTACAGAAAATAAATTGTAGATTTGATAGAATTAACGAATTATTTTTAGTCTCATAAGAAGGACTGTTATTCAATTCTTAATACACAGCGGTTTTAAAAATCAATACCTATTTTCCTCACACTTATTGCTAAAGATCTTGTATTCAACTCGTACTGGGCGATTTTCCGCGCTCGTGTGATAGACTTGCACTCTTTCCCGTCAACTCCGGCCACTCAAGTAAGTCAATCATCACTTGTTTTACACGTAGCAATTCTCAGTGAGCCGTAACAGCTTACCTAGGAATAGTTCCAGTAAAATTAGACACAGATTATATTCGTGAGTTATCTAATCTTCAAATATTTAATTGTGTTCCAATTAATTATGTTAATTGTCTGAATTCTACGTCCATAGAACTGAAGATCGTTTACGACCACTGGGTTTTATCGAATTTAAATTGTATTTAATTTCTGTGTATTAAACCATACGTGATATGCAAATGAACAATGACTAATTAATTCAAGGGAAAAATCTGCCAAAAAACCCTTTTTTATTCAGCACAAAATGTTACATGTGACATAGTAATTCTCTCTATTTACAAATTGAATTACCCTTTTTTTTTTTTTTTTTTTTTTTTTTTTTTT
This sequence comes from Copidosoma floridanum, assembly GCF_036245765.1. Classification (NCBI taxonomy): domain Eukaryota; kingdom Metazoa; phylum Arthropoda; class Insecta; order Hymenoptera; family Encyrtidae; genus Copidosoma; species Copidosoma floridanum. Next base: position 1,469,702 of record NW_028321897.1, on the reverse strand, counting down.
TTTTTTTTTTTTTTTTTTTTTTTGTAAAAAAACAATGAGATTGAACATAATTGACTAATAAAAAAAAAGGGAGAACGCGAACATAATATATTAATACAGTAAATCAAGCAAATGGAAGGATGATCGATCATCGTTAAAAATTATCAATTTTACCTTATACGTATACGAGAAAATGTTGATTGACAATCACGTGGAGTGTTGTCCGATACATGACTGCTATTGACCCATTTGGGTAGTTTGTGTGCTTGTTGGTTTTCTCAACTATGTGGATTGTCGATCAAAATCACAGTTGCATTTTGATAGCGTTGGGCAATGACATGAAAGGAACAATGATTTGATTCCTCAGAAAGCAGGCTTGCGGCCTCCAAGTTATCTGTACTTGAACAAGAGTAGCCTTTATTCGTGAAATTGATCGCAAGTCAATCAATTAGAATACCTCCTTTTCTTCCGATGCTTGCTCTTCGTGAATCATGTGTAATATCTTCTTTTCTTTTTTCAGTTGATATCATAACTCTTCTAAGTTCTTCTGCAAATTCGTATTCAGAATCTAAGCTTTCAATTGTTGTATTGTTGACGGCGTAATAGTAAATTCTGTATTTAGGCCTAAGCTTTCGCTCAATAGCCTGGGGACACGACAGCAAGGGTTGAAGACGAGGCACTAGGGTAGGAACAGGGTAGATGATTAGAGAAGGGTTAGCTAGCTACTTGGCCATCGGCATTTGCACCAACCGGCACACAACTTGGCGTTGCTTGATTTTTAATTGGAGGCTAGTTGTTTGGCCATCGGCATTTGCACCAACCGGCACACAACTTAGCGTTGCTTGATTGATTTTTTTTTTAAATGGAGGCTAGTTGTTTGGCCATCGGCATTTGCACCAACCGGCACACAACTTAGCGTTGCTTGATTTTTTAAATTAAAATTTTTTTTGAATTAAAAATTTTTCCACCACCTGCTTGGCCATTAATATCCGGATTGAACGGCACGCAAAGTGGGTTTTACGAAGAGAAGAAAAAAAACTATTAGGGGATATATGAGAATTAAGTTTAAAAAGTATTGTTACTTACTTTTATTAAAAAGAAACAAAGGGGGAATATAAGTGGCTCTCGAGGCAAGATCCGGGTGGCCGGATATAATTTAAATTGAAATTGTGGACCGGATTCTCCAGGTCACGAATAGGCTTCGACCGGATTCTCCAGGTCGTGTATTCCTGTCTGGCTACTACTCTCGGTGGTTTACCAAGCTGGCCTGACCATTGAATGCATCGACCGGGTTCTCCAGGTCGTATGCCTTTAGTCTGGCTACTGCTCTAGGTATACACCCAGGCTGGCCTGACCATTGAACGAATTTTTTTGAGACTGAGCTGCTCGTGCAGGAGGCCATAGGCTTATATAGCCGAAGATCTTGCCTCCTTATCACTGCCACTACGGCCAGAGACGACGAGACGCACATAGGTTCTCAGAATTAGTCTGCATCATCTCATGGCAGGGAGAGGGAAAGATTTCCTATATGCTTTCCGTCTTCCTTTACATATGTTGTTTTGGTTTTGGGGTGACGCTTACTCGCTAAAGAATATAATATAGTAACGATACTGGTCCCAGTGCTTGCTTATCGGGATTAGGTCGTATTATAGTTCGCGTTATTTTTCGGCTTGGCGTCTCTGGATATGTGAGTGTTAGAGAAAGAAGGTGGTAGGAGTATAGCATGCTGTTGTCAAGTCGCGTTGCATGAACGCTGGCCGATGTGTAGATCAACATCCCGGCTCGCGCGTCGGGTTATTTACGAATGGTTAGGACACAGAAGAGGGAAAGGATAGAAAATTATTAAATTTCATCAGGCGATGTCGACGTATAAGGAGGGAGGGAGATGTAGACTAGTTCTTCTTTGTCTTGCTCGGTTTCTCCTTATTTGTGTGTCACGAAGCCTTAGTTTCGGTACTTGGTGTATGTGTGCGTGTATGTCATTTAGCTTGCTACGAAAACGCGGCTTTACGAGGAGGATAAGGAGAGGAGGAGGAGAGAAAAAAAAAAGGTACGTCGAGCGCAGCCTCGATGTAACAACATGTTGTCTCCGGATCGTCTTCTTTTTTTATTATTATTTCCGTTGATGTACTTGCTTCGTTCTCTTCTGTCATCGTCGCTATTTTCTTTACGAATTTCTCATATTCCTCGTCTGAAATCTTCTTCTGTTGTATCTTCTTCGTCAAACACCAATTGCACTGACATGTAGTTAAGTCAAAACACGTTTTTGTTACAGGTTTGTGACGTCGCATGGAAAAACGCGAGATAAAATATTCGATGTTGCTACTGCACCACCACCAACCATCCTACACCACCAACAGCGAGTGACTGCCGGGTACTGGAGGAGAACGCCTCTTATATACCTTGTACATTATTATGACATGGTCATGCGCTTTGTGCGACCGTCAATTGTACAAGGTATATAAGAGGCGTTCTCCTCCAGCACCCGGCAGTCACTCGCTGGTAGGTGGTTTCATATAATTTAGTTAATTAAAATATTTTTGAAATAAGAAAGTAAATTTAATCAACAACCAAGTTATGTCTTATCTGATGATTTAATAAATTTGAATTGAAAAAGCCGGAAATAGTTGATTTCACAAATATAAATTATAAAGTTCAGATTCGCATTTACAATATTTAAACAATTTATAGTTTTTCTCAACTTAACTTACGTCTATGATCGTTGGTTAGCCTCTGCTTGCGCGCACGCAGTTGCAAGATTTTACACGGTTGACCGCAACGATGATCCTAATCCTACACAAGAGTGACAATAATGATGACAATAGTTAGGCTGCTGCTTTTAACGTCGTAACCCAAGTCGACGGTTCTTTTTTTCTTGTTCCTCCTCGATTTACTTTTTAGGCGAGTTAACAGTGGCCTGGTTAGCTCGAGCTTTTCTGACACAGCTTAGTCACAAAACTAAGTCTTACATTTGCTTGAAATGCACGCTTCTAACACGTAGCTTAATCACCGAACTAAGTCTTACATCTTGTTTGTTTCAAAAGAAGTAAGTTATATGTGACGCGATTGCAGAAGCAGGTGTACCGCTCGATGTTTCTAGATCGCTGAGCTTTGGGCTTTTTATAATTTAAAAACGAAACTCTGTGTTTCGAAGTAATAAATATTAAGTATGTAACATGGGATGTCACAACTCATCAAATTTATATATTCTAGCTTAATTTTTAGAAATCAAAAATAATTGCTCCCGCTTTCTTGTGTATTGTAACATGTTGCTCGTTTTTTAGAATTACTTAAAAGGCTAAGGCTATTAAGCATTCCATGCCATTATTATAACGTTGTGATAGTACTGCTGAAAGTCCGTAATTACTAAAGTTGTATGCTAAGACTAACTGCTTTTTTGGTCAAATATTGCCACAATCTTATCCGATGTAATTTGACTTTTTAACCTACCAAATCCTATCAATGGATGGTCCAGTTCCGTTTATCTTGTTTGCATAAATCGTATAGTGTTTAACGTTATCTGCTCTGTTAAACAAAAAGTGCTCGTAAATGTATACCAAACTTATAAATACGTATATTTTTTTGGCATTTTTTGGAACTGGTACTTCAGTAACATCTTCGATTTGTACAGAATTTTGCAGAAGCAATTTTTCATTTAAAATATATCCTAAAATCTAGATCTCTTCTTATCTCTTCATTGGCGTTGCCTGTAGAATAATGATCATTTATTTATATTTCTATTTACTAAATACATTTTTGTACCTCTTGTAGTATGTCTTGATAATCTCTTGGACTAGAAGCTACATTTTTCCGAAAGTTAGGTATATCCAAACAAAACATCTGGCGTAATAATTTTTTAAGCGTTCTTTGATTCTTTATCAAGTTCAAATTGCATTAATATATGTTTAAAATTAATTTAAAAATAGCGATTGAAGACTCTTAACGTATTGAATATTTTATTTCTTTGTCAAAAGAGTTGCTGTTGAATAACTCATTATAGATTTACCATCTTTAATCACTGCATTCCTTACCTCGCCATTTTCAGTAGTTACTTCACCAAATTTTTAAGTGACGTCTGTTAAGGTGGGCGACTTTAAACGGCGGATGGAAGTTAGGGATTAGTAGAGTAGTATGGCAGCTGTTTTCGCCAGAATACGATCTGTCGTTGAAGTCTGTCGGCGAATAGGTGTTGATCCTCAGCTGATGAGATCGTTGAGCGGCTAGGGTGTCGTTTTTTTATTTACATATTCATATTTAAAAAAAACTTATTTACAAACTATCACCTAGCTCGCTTGTTGTCTCTACTATGATCGGTCCTTGGTCGATGAGTTTCAGGATCTTGTAGTGGGGGAAGCATGAATGACACTCTTGATGAAAGGCTCGATAGAACCCTTTAGAAGCTCTGAGCTCGTCGCCAGAAAGGGTGTAGTAACTACGGTGCAGCCTTGAAAGAGGTAATTGTTCAACCTTTGCCCCAGGGTGAAATGCTTCCACTCCTGACTGGACGGAGTGGAAGTCCTGAGCACTAACTCTTGGAAAAGATACGACGTTAGGGAAAAATACAGTACACAGCAAAAATATGTTTTTAAATGTACAGTAATATTTATTAAATACGTACTGCTCTTACCACTACTGTGAATTTATGTTTTGCCGAGCAAGCGATGATCAGGCAATCTATAGGATTTGCGTGATTCAAGTCAAAATTCGTAACTATTGGTATTATTTGTAAAATTATTTTTCTGCTATTGAAGCAACCTTGAGTATCCTTAAATTAATTAAGAAATTCAACCGTTATTTTTTTATTTTATTCAATCACTGTCAATCCAACAAGCCGTTAATTAAACGCTTTGAGCTACTGTCTACCTAACAGTACTGACGTAACTTATTAATGATAATTAAATGTATTTAATAAAACAATTTTTTCTTTTAATTTCAATTCTGACATGGCTATAACTAAATTGCCTGTGCCAACTTTGATTTAAATTTTAAAATGTTTTAATTACTATGATGCAAAACTACCTACAATATATTATAATTAGAATACAAGTAACTTGCTCATCGGTTTGATGATTTTCGTTAACCACATATAATGGTTTTCTGGGTTGATTACATAAAATTTCTTAGTTGTTAATTAAATGTCATTTAGGATATTTAGACTTCGTAGTGAAGAACAACTTATATTTAAAGCCTTTTGAAAGCGCTATATCTGACTAAAATAACCAAGAGTCAATCCTAAGACAGTGTTACGTCGAAGACGGCGTAATAGTAAATTCTGTATTTAGGCCTAAGCTTTCGCTCAATAGCCTGGGGACACGACAGCAAGGGTTGAAGACGAGGCACTAGGGTAGGAACAGGGTAGATGATTAGAGAAGGGTTAGCTAGCTACTTGGCCATCGGTATTTGTACCCATGGCACGTAACTTAGCGTTGCTTGATTTTTAATTGGAGACTAGTTGTTTGGCCATCGGCATTTGCACCAACCGGCACACAACTTGGCGTTGCTTGATTTTTAATTGGAGGCTAGTTGTTTGGCCATCGGCATTTGCACCAACCGGCACACAACATAGCGTTGCTTGATTGATTTTTTTTTTTAAATGGAGGCTAGTTGTTTGGCCATCGGCATTTGCACCAACCGGCACACAACTTGGCGTTGCTTGATTTTTAATTGGAGGCTAGTTGTTTGGCCATCGGCATTTGCACCAACCGGCACACAACTTAGCGTTGCTTGATTGATTTTTTTTTTTAATGGAGGCTAGTTGTTTGGCCATCGGCATTTGCACCAACCGGCACACAACTTAGCGTTGCTTGATTTTTTAAATTAAAATTTTTTTTGAATTAAAAATTTTTCCACCACCTGCTTGGCCATTAATATCCGGATTGAACGGCACGCAAAGTGGGTTTTACGAAGAGAAGAAAAAAAAAACTATTAGGGGATATATGAGAATTAAGTTTAAAAAGTATTGTTACTTACTTTTATTAAAAAGAAACAAAGGGGGAATATAAGTGGCTCTCGAGGCAAGATCCGGGTGGCCGGATATAATTTAAATTGAAATTGTGGACCGGATTCTCCAGGTCACGAATAGGCTTCGACCGGATTCTCCAGGTCGTGTATTCCTGTCTGGCTACTACTCTCGGTGGTTTACCAAGCTGGCCTGACCATTGAATGCATCGACCGGGTTCTCCAGGTCGTATGCCTTTAGTCTGGCTACTGCTCTAGGTATACACCCAGGCTGGCCTGACCATTGAACGAATTTTTTTGAGACTGAGCTGCTCGTGCAGGAGGCCATGGGCTTATATAGCCGAAGATCTTGCCTCCTTATCACTGCCACTACGGCCAGAGACGACGAGACGCACATAGGTTCTCAGAATTAGTCTGCATCATCTCATGGCAGGGAGAGGGAAAGATTTCCTATATGCTTTCCGTCTTCCTTTACATATGTTGTTTTGGTTTTGGGGTGACGCTTACTTGCTAAAGAATATAATATAGTAACGATACTGGTCCCAGTGCTTGCTTATCGGGATTAGGTCGTATTATAGTTCGCGTTATTTTTCGGCTTGGCGTCTCTGGATATGTGAGTGTTAGAGAAAGAAGGTGGTAGGAGTATAGCATGCTGTTGTCAAGTCGCGTTGCATGAACGCTGGCCGATGTGTAGATCAACATCCCGGCTCGCGCGTCGGGTTATTTACGAATGGTTAGGACACAGAAGAGGGAAAGGATAGAAAATTATTAAATTTCATCAGGCGATGTCGACGTATAAGGAGGGAGGGAGATGTAGACTAGTTCTTCTTTGTCTTGCTCGGTTTCTCCTTATTTGTGTGTCACGAAGCCTTAGTTTCGGTACTTGGTGTATGTGTGCGTGTATGTCATTTAGCTTGCTACGAAAACGCGGCTTTACGAGGAGGATAAGGAGAGGAGGAGGAGAGAAAAAAAAAAAAAAAAAAAAAAGGTACGTCGAGCGCAGCCTCGATGTAACAACAGTAATATACAAAAAACGCGCGAATTTCTCGGTTATTAAATGGACCGCAGCACATGTGTCAAGAAGCGCTCGTGCTTCGACGAAATAAAGCTGTGCATTTTTTACTCGAATAACTGCGCTCATCATTAGCTGTGACAGTACGGCTCGGGTGATTGTCTCTAGCACGCCCACTCTAAACTCCACGTCACGCGCTCGGCTTTGTATTCTTCAAGTCGCGATGGAGAGATGTGTGATGCCGCTCGCCGCATGTTTTACATGACCCCGCTCTGTAATTCCCTGATTGAACTCCTACACAATTTTGGCACAATTTTTTCTGTTGAATGAACTTCTATCGCTCCTAGACGCTTAGCTTATTGTACTTCGAGCAAGAGTAAATGCGGTGCGTCTCTCCGCAGCGTTAACATTTAAACGCATTCTTACTAGTGACCACTGCGCGTGCCTGTCTAGTGTTCTTCACTTTTTTCGCAGCTGTCTCGAATTCTCGGTCCCCTTGACGCTTAGCCCCCTTTTCCTGATTTACCCGCCTGATTTCGTCCTCCATCGTTAACAAATGGAAAGTCGTCGTGTTAATGAATTTAAAAAATTGATCAAGCGACGGAACTATATTTAAATCCAACGACTCTTCCCATTTGTATCAGATAGGGATTGAAATGGCACGCTCCAAAAAACGCACGATCATTGATTCATCCGGTTTTATGCCTAACGAATGACAAACATTCAGATGCTGGCGGGTGTCATTGATTAATCTTGACAACGCCTGTGCGTTGGCAACCTCCAACGGTTTGATGATGACATTCATCAGAGCATCTAATTGCTTTGATGCGAGAACATTATTCTGGTTATACGAATCGACGAGAACTTTACACGCGTTTTTTTAATTTTCTGCGGTCGCCTCGAAAATTGTAATCTTATTTAGAGCCTCTCACTGTAATGCGTTTTGCAAATAAAAAAATTTAACCAGGTCATCGATATCCGTCGGTGCTTCTACCATAGTTCCGAACGCGTTTTTGAACGTGATCCACTTTTCATGCTGACCGTCGAACTTAGGGAGTTCAACAACTGGAAATTTTAGAAGCTTTTGCTTCTCGAAAAAAGTTGACTAGCCGAGGGGTTGCGTGCCGTTCATGGGGTTGTTGAAAGCCCCACCGTGCATGGCCATGATACGAGCTGCAAGTGCATAATATCGATCCCTCATATCCTCAATCGCGATAAAATTTTCGGATCAGGCTTGGCAGACTTCTCGAATGTTTCGCAGTGCAACTCTTCGTACGCGATGAAACTAGCCTTTAAACGCTCAAGTTGCAGCATCGCATTGGTTTTTTCTATCGCTTTTTGGTCGGAGGCGTTCAAGATCGACGTCAAATTCCCCTTCAAGGTGGCACGCTTTGAAATTACGGCTCTATTTTACGCCATTCTGTGACGTTGCACTTTCGCGCCCTGAGACACTATAGGGTGTCGCGGTCAGGGCGGTCTCGAAACAACGTCCAAAGACACTTACGAAGATCCTCTCGCTAAAGTCCTCTGTATCCTGAAACGCGAAAAACCCCTTTCCCCGCGCTCACGATGCCCGCTGCTTGGCCCAGGAGACTCGTCCCTGAGGAGGTTTCGCCGGCGGTAGTCCGTCGGGATCTGATTACTCTCCCAAGGAGAAACGAGGCGCGACCTGTAAATTCGGAAGGAAAGATAAACACACGCATGACAATAGACGAGGCAAATGATTTATACGAACACTTCACTTTATTTTGGCGAACTTTTACACCTGGGCTTTTAGGCACGAATCTTGGCGCAATCCGGCGCTATCGCAACGATCCGCGACAATCACACTTTCCCCCGGACTCTCCCGTTCTCGCACTCCACGCTTCCTGGGGGCGTCCCGCGCTACCCGATCCCTTGACACACACGTAAATACACACACGCTCGCACACTCTACATTACCCTTACCTCCGGGTTCACCATATTCCGGGTCATTACCACCGGACTGGCCCATCCACTGGATGAAGGTTTCACAACCTCGGACTTCAACATTTCGTCGACCTGGGCATGTATCTCTCTTTAAATCTTTAGCGACACAGGATAATATCGCTGTTTGATGGGTTTGGCTGTTGTGACCTCTATGTCGTGTTCTATCCACGGCGTGCGACCAAGGGGAGTATCATCTTTCACATATCGATCCACCAGGTCCTGCAACTGTTTCGTTTGGGAAGGTGTAACCTCAAGCAGGCTGATGACAGAAAATTGTATTCCCTCGCCTTGCATAAGTCCTGCTACTTCTAATAGTACTTTTTCCCCGCTCTTTCGGAGGATTAGCGTAGCTCCACCGAGTCATGTACCGTTTGGAAAGCGTTGATGAAGTTGGCTCCTATATAACACTTGGCATCTAAATCAGGAAGGATAGCTACCTCCAAGTCCTTACGCGTGGATCCCAATGTGAAGGGTAGCGTGACAAATCCCAGGATATTGGAGCAACGCGCATCAGCCATGGTAGCGTTACCGGTTGATGGACGTAGACGTCGACCACAGGCGCTGGCGATCTGTAGTCCTATGGATCGCATCACCGTGTGTGTGGAACCGGGGTCGTACAACGCTCGGAGTTGAAAGCCTTGAACTTCGAGTTGTACCCACCACCGGCGACCATCCTCCCTCTTATCATTCACTGGTGATTTATTCCTCGGTAGCATAGGGTCCTGTAAGGGAGTGTTACGCCCGCCTTGCTTCGTTTCCCTATTTGTGAGGACATCTGTTGGCCAGATGACCAACCTCATCGCAGGCGTAGCATCGTCCGTGGAAAGGTTGTGGGGATTTCCCTCTGTTCTCGGATTTTCCGGACTTGTTCCTTTTAGATGATCCGGATCGGGAAAAGTCCGATAATGAAGAGGATTGGCGCCTCCCCCCCTTTTTCGTAGCATAGGGTGGACCGTTTTTATTCCCCTGTGGGCGGGCATTCTGCCTACGCGTTGAGGTTTTGTTGTGTGGTGAGTCCCACTTGGTTGGAGTTCTCTTCCCGTGTATTATGTCAATTACAATTTGCATACCTCTTTGGTCACGCGTGGCTTCTCCCTTTCTCGTTTTGTCAATTCTTCCCAAATCTCCATCTCTGTATTGTTCATAAACGCGCGGCTGGCCAGTCGTGATTGGCTGACCTCCATCTCCAGTTTTACTTTAGGAGTTTCAGTTACCTTATTGGGAAATTTCTCTTGGTTCTTCATAAGCTGTGAAAGCATGAGCACCACCTAATCATCCGGCTTCGGATCGCTAATCCCGGCGATCTTGGGCTGTCTTTTGGTTTCCTTGTGTGTCTTTGTTGGTTTGATGGCCGTTTCCAAAAAAAAAAGCTTTCCGGTGTGTTCTGGAGGTTTCCGGAATGTGGTTTGTAGGTGCATCACCCGTTCGGCTTCCATTGCCTTGTGTAGGAGGTCGTTCAGTTCTCGGATTTTCCCTCGTTTAACCATTACCTGTAATTCTGGCCTTATATTCTGGTAATATAGGTCCAGCTGTTTTTGTTCTGGCCATGGAGGTTCAACCCTCCTTACAATAGATTTTATTTGCGCTAGGTAATCCCACACTGGTTTGCCCCAGTATTGAGTCCCCAGTTGAGCGTCCAGTGCTAGCCGGTGTTGTAGCTCGTTTCCAGCTCCGAACCATGACCTACCATCCTTTAAGAAGTCTTCGTAACATAACCATCTGTCTTTTTCATTTCTGAACCATGTGGCTGCTACTCCTGTTAGGAATTCCGGTAATGCTAGAAGGAGTTCTTCCTGTGTAAGGTTTGCTGACATTCTGCACTCTTCTATGCGTGTCATAAATTCCTCAAAACTTTCATGATTGTCTCCTAACAATTTAATTTGCCATCTTCTAACAATTTAGCCGATGTCTCAGGAGTTCCCTTCCCTCAACGGTCTTGCAAGAGTATGATCTTCGTGATGTTCTGGAGAAACATCATCCCCCCCTCCCCAGACTGGAGCATCGGGAACAGTCCATAAATACGGCTGCCATGATAATCTCTGTCGAGATAAATTATCTCTCGGCCATTCTGAGTGTGATGCTTGTTTTGACTTTGTGTAAGTATGTATGCTGTCAATCTTTGGCCTGGTATCTTCGGCCTGTCCTGTTTATCTGCTGCTGTTGGCATGAGAACTTCTTATGGTTGCCGTTAGTGTCTGTAGTTGAATTTGTAAATTCGAGAGTTGATCTTTTAACCACTTGTTTTCTTCTGCAAGTGATTTTACCAGGTCATTTATGAGTACAGTGTCGTTCTCCTTGATGAACGGGTTTGGAATATTTACCTGTTCCTTGGTTTGCATTTTTCCAAGACAGGTTATTTTGAGCCTTTCTTAGATTGCTTGCCCATAGTAGGGATAGGTGAAGGTACAAGGGCCTTAGATAAGGTAGGGTTAGTGCGCATTGTTGCGTATGCGACGGTTTCAAACTCTGAAGTTTTAAAAAAGAAAGTAAGGCATTAAAAAATGATAATATTAAATGGTTGTGTATGTTTACTTCGCAAAGAGAGTAAGACCCCAGGGGTCAGGCGTCGCTGTCTTAATTGGCACTTACGTAGTCGAAGTTCAAAAAGACGCTTACGGCTATAAAGTCAATGAAACACAGCAAGAACAGGAAAAAGCCTTTTGGCAAAAAACCTGGTTTATTCAAGTAAAAAAAATTACATTTCGATTATAAATAATAATAGATGAACTTTAATAGTATGTGATGAAAGAGAATCAGTAAAATGATGCGTAAGTTATTTAAGAATACCTTTTGGTTAGGTTGTAGACCAAACTCTTTCCCAAGGGGGAAAGTCGATCGAGGCTAGCCGTTGCTCTAAGTTAAGGGATTGCTGGCCAGGCAGATCCGCGCTTTCGTCGACACGAAATGTTACGTCTAGGAATAGACGTTTTGAGGTGCCGTGGGCAACCAAAAAATCGACAAAATGTAAAGGTTACAACAGTCGAACTTTTTTGTGGGTTAGCAGAGACAGATACGTCCGCTTGAACGTCTCAAACAAAAACAAAACGAGAGTGCACACAAAAATTTTTAACCAACTTTTTTTTTACAGTCTGAATATAGCTTATAACAAAATATCAACGCGTCTGACAAACTCAACTGTTTCTACTGATCCACAAAACACGCATTGTACCGCCTCTCCTCTTGTCTGCTACTGTTAAGCATACCCTTCCACTGTGACGTCGATTTACCACGTCACAATACTTATATATATATATATCTTCCTATATTATATAGTCGTAAGAGTTTTGCTCCCTCCGCTCCCCCCCCCCATCTCCCCCCAAATAAGGTAGTTTTTCTTTCATTTTCTTGGAATTTTCGAGTAATTCTACTTTTTTGCTAGCTCCCCCCCCCCCCGTTCCCCTCATACTCCTCCCCAGATTTCCCATATATAATGTGAATAAATTTGTAAAGCCTTATACATTAACTGTTACAAATGGTCTAGTTGTCTCATATAATTTTATTTGGCCATACTCCAAAATTACATACTCTAAAATGTCTCTTTAGGTGCTCTGCTCTTACATAACCTTTCCCACAATTTTGACAAATATTTATTTGAACGTTTTTTTTGACTTGTAACGCTGTCCCCGGTTAGCTTAGCGCACTCACACCTCTACCCTGGGCCCAACGCTACAAGTACAACTGTGGAGCTCCGGCCTCTTTGGTACGACCACCGTACCCCGGTGTCGTAACCCAAAGTACCACGCACAGCTGTAGATTCCTCTTTCTCCTTTTTTTTTGATTTCACAAGGAGCCACTATTTTGCCCCCTAAAAGCCACTATCCGCGAACCCCAGCCGCTACCTGCTTTGATCGAGGACGGCACGAAGTGCACCTCGCGACTCAAATCACCAGATCGCGCAGCCACTAACTTAAACAGATGGTACTCACGGATGATGCCTTTGACCCCTAGCTTCCTTGCGGTCTCCTGTACCTGATGTCGGCGTTGGTCCCGGTCCTTCACCACCCTCAAGCCACCGAACGCACCAGCCAGCCAAGATCCAAGGACAGATTTCCCGGTCAACAGGACACGTGGGAGAGCTAGCCAACAACCCAAACTCGAAATTTGCGATGATCTCACGTCAGTCAAGGAAACTTCCCGTAACAAAGCGACGTAGCAAACCTAAATCGAATACTGACTCGCCCCGCTTCCTTTCTCTGGCTCAAAACCTTGGAAAGAATCCCTACCAGCCCTTTGATCGATCGCCTACCGTCGATCAACGATTTCGGACTGGCTAATTAATCAACAGCGCCCTCTTTTATTAACTTAAACATCCCTTATTCCTTACCCACATAATATTTTGACCGGCAAGTCGTGCCGGCGCCTCCACCGGTCTGGTCCATATGTTTTAGACCGTTACACTCCTTCAAAAGTGGAGGCACCGTCACGAACCATTTACTCGCCACCAACCAATAAGCCACACCTCTCATGCCTAAGTCGCGTCAGCGCCGCTCACCAAGCGCGTGCGCACGACCCATGACCCGAGAGGCAATATCCGATCACGCCGAGCACACACACAGGCACGCACATATGCAACTTAGGGATTTACCACAGCCAGGCCGCTGTGTGCGCGTGCTCGACGCTGCGACTTCGTCGCAGACTTTTCAAATGTCTCTGTAAGTGAAACATTTTCCGCATTTAATACACTTAAAATTTTTCTGAATGTTTTGGAATTCCATTGTGTGACGCAAATAGTTTTTCTTCTCTAATATTATAATGCTACATAGATCGCATACAAAAAATTTTTTTTGTGAACTTTTTCGTGCGATGATAGACACTCTTAATTTGAAAATTTTGAGTTACATTTGTCACACTGATAAAATTTTGCATCCATGATGGTGTATCTGAAAACATATTACATAAAACAGATTGTTTATTATTTCATAAATCTGGGTACTAGACGGTACTGAAATTTGCGTTTTTGATGAAAGAAAAAATTTGCAAGAAAGTATAAAAATAGTAATGAACTATGGGATGGTCTTTTTGTTACTCTAAAATTTCATTCCAAACAATATTTTCAATTTCAAATTTGTTTTCTTATTCAATTTGGAAAAAAATTTTTTTGGGTTTCTACATCTAAACAATGCAATATATAATTGCCCATTGTAATATATTTCATTAATAAATAAATACGCCATTAAATAATGATATAATTGTAATATTAAGTTTATTGGAAATAATGAATAAAACGTTGAATACATATGTTCGTATGTAATGAGTAACGAGTATTAAAGTGAATTAATATAACTTTCTCCAGCTACGCACTCGTCTAGTTTACTAGACAGCTGGTTACGCACTGAGCGTTAGTGGTCCCTCGCAATCAGTACAACAAGATCTTATACTAATACATCACAATTTTTTCCCTTTTACAGATTAGGGTTTAACCTTGGAGGTGGCCTCAGACCTGGCTTTGCATTGTTACATTTAATGATCTGATCCGCGTGCCTTTTTTGTAATGCATTATTCGCATTTTTGACCACGTACGTCAGGTAAATGTCCCTACCACGGAACGAATTTTGGTGCCGATTTACATTTATTATAGATAAAAAATTTTTTTTAATGTTTGATCATAAAATTTCGATTATTAATGGTGGGTCATCTGTTTTTGAACGTAAGTTGCTGTTTTATATCAAAATTTAAGCAGAATTAAAAAATTTATGTGATAAATAAGAAGGTGATCAAAATGTACATTAAACGGAACGTCTGCAGTAGTTAGGCAGCACTGTTCCGCAGTCATTGTCCCCATCACGGAACATGATTTGAAATGAATATATATAGAATTTTCAAATTATTTATGTATAATTTAAAGGTAATAATAACTGAGAGGGGATCAGCCAAGGTGAAATATATATAATTTACTATTTATTTTATAAATTTCGTATTCATTTCTTTTATTACATTAAATTATTATTTATTCTTATTACCTTTTTACATTAGTAAAATTTTTTTTTTATTATAGTTTTTGGTAAATATAAAACATTTCCAGCTTGAGTACATTTAAATAAAAATTCTAAGATCTAAATAAATTTTAATAAACTATCTATGATTTTTCTTGTTTGATATTTATTAAAATAGCCTTAATTTGCAAGTCCAACTCTTTCTTTTTATCATTCAAAGACTTTTTTCTTCTTGCAACTTTTTTTTCCCATCACCTGTTTCTTGTAATATTTTGATTTCAACCCCCTTGATTTCTATATCTAACTGTTTTTTTTGAGCAACTAAACCTTTCTTCCTTTCTTGCATCTTTTTTTTTTCAGCTTCCTTATCTTCCTTTTGTTTATGGATGTTATACCACAGATCAGATGTGCATGCAGCAACAAATTTTCCTTTTCCTTTAATTTTTTCCTTTTTTTTTTTGGCAAGTACTTTTCAGGCAGTGTAAAAATGTTGTTAAACATTTCCAAAGGTTTATTGCTTTCTTGTATGTTGGATTAATTTGAAGTGTCTGAAACAAAGTAATTGAAACGAGAGAAAGATATTTTTTGAAATTCTTGTTTGATTATTCAAAATAATTTGTAGGGGTATATAATACCAAGTTGAGGTGCAATATTTTCCTCGTTATGAGACACTTCTTGTGCCAAGGGAATACTTTTTGCAGGGGTTTCCCGGGTGAGATCTAAGAAGTAAAAGAACACACTTTTTATTAAATATGGATAAAAAATTTTCAAATTATACATTTATATCAAAACTAACCTGCATTCAACTGTATCTCAGGAGAGTTTAAATTTAAAGGCTCTGCCATAAAAGTATCTTGAACTACCTCATAAGAGCTGATTTTTTGCTCTTCGACATTTTTTGACGGTGAAATATTATTTGACAATGTATTATGTGTCACAGGTGCTAAAGTACTATCAATCGATTCTACTTGATTAAAAACATTCTTTAAATGTGTATAATTATCTGACTGATCGCCCATTAATTCAGTTTCAAGTACATAGCCCTGTTTGGTCAGTCCTTCAGCTGCATATATAAAGCATTCGTCGGTAATTGATTGAATTGCAATTTCTGCATTGCAAACTGTTTCTGCCAGGGAACTACTGACTGTGAGGTGATTGTTGGGATTACTGTCAATTTCACAAAAAGGTGTCAGATCGTCGTGAGAATCGTTTACTACTTGAGGTAACGTTTTGTTTGTACTTATATTTTGAACCGTCTTAATAGTAGGCTTATTCTTTACTGCTACTTCTAAATATGCATAAATAAATTTTACAGACATTTAATAAAAAAAATCTTTTATCTGAGATGGAAAAAAAATTAAATTGTAAATATTTTTCTAAACTGTTATAACTGTAAATATGTTAATTAAAAAAGAAAAAAATCTAACAATAAAAAAGATTTTGTACATCAATTTTAAAACGTAGTTATTAATCGTAATTGTAATTAAGTAATATATATATATTTTAAAACTGTACATATGAATTTCTAAATATTAAAAAATGTTGAACTTTTAAAGTTGTATGTACCTTTTGTACATTCCTTTTTTAACTTGAGCCAATGATGAAATAATCCTTCATCTTTGAGGTCACCTGTCCAAATCTGGTTTATTTTAGCTTATTTAAATTTCTGTAGAGTTTCTACTGGTAAAGATTTTTCGAATCTATCAAAAAACTGTTTATTTTTATTATAACAAGTATTATTCAAGTCATTTATTTTTTCAACTTCGTTCATTGAATGACTCTTGGTTTTTCCCTTTCTTTGCAAGATATCATAACGCACTGCATTTGGATCTAAAGGATAAAGCCCACTGCTACGAAATCCATTTATGAGAATGTGCTCTTCGTCCATCATACTTAAAGCTCTGTTCAATACAGCTGGAAACTGGGGTTTGGTCAGTCTTGTTAGCTTCAACTCCTTTCTCCAATTATTGACTACTTTTTTCCAAATTGCTTTGAATGGCCGAAAAAAAGCAATGTCGAGGGGCTGAATTATGTGAGTCGAGTTGGGGTATAACCCAATTATTTCAATGTTACGTTCTCGACAAAAGTTTGATAAAGGCATTGTCATATGGGAGGAATGACCATCTACAAACAACACAACCGGAAATGGAATTTCCTGTTTTTGTAACCAGGGATAGAACACATTCGTGATGTACTCGTAAAAAGTTTCTGTGGTCATCCAGCCTGTGTCGGAGTTGCCAATCCCCCATTCTGATGGACAAATCTCAAATACTTTTTGTGGGATAGTTTCAGCATACTTATATAATATCATAGAAGGTGTTCGAGCACTACTAGCACTGTATGTAAATAAAGTGGTGACACTTTCTTTTTCAACAGCATTAACAATCTTGTAAACAGTGCGAGAGCCTTTCATAGTAAGGACGGAATCAGTCTTAGGGCACAAGTGAATATTTGTTTCATCGCAGTTAAAATATTGTGAAGCAGACAGATTTAAGCAATTCTTACTTTCTAAATACGTTCGAACTTGTGTAAACCAATCCTTGAGGTCTTCTTCGGTGACAGATGCTCTAGCTGAAGTCAGATGTTGAGGAGTTCTTGTTCGAACCATGGGATGACGCTTCATGAACCATTCGTACCAATGCCTACCTGGTCGATCATTGGTGAACGGTGTTTCTCTGTCTAAGCTTTTAACGTAGGCTTCAACACAATCAAGCAACTCCTCCTTGTCAGTTGGAAAACCTCTTTCAGCCTTGTAATGTATCCAGTCTACAATTTTTTTTTCTTCAGCAGCTGTCAAAACAGTTTGAGCACCTGCTTTCAATTCTATGTCTGGATTTTTTAAACGCCGAAAAATTGTTGTTTGAGGCACATGAAATCTTGAAGCAGCTTTTCTAATAGAAATTCCACATTTCACTGCTTGGATGGCTAAGTTTAGCTGACTAGAAGTATAAGTTTTTTTTGTTATTTTTCTTTTTCGCACCTTTCCTTTCGCATCTGTAGCCTTTTTTGGAATTTTCTTGTTTTTTATTTTTGTTTTTTTAGCACCCATTTGTTCCATTTTTGTATACCTAAATCTAAAATAAATAAGTGATACTTATTGTTGAATAGAGTTTTAAGGTTAAGTTTTATGTTTTCAAATTAGTGTGATTTAACATTACTTACCAATCAATTTAAGATTAACAATGACAAATCTTATCTTATTGAACAAATAAATAGTACTTAAAACAATACAAAATGATAAATGAAATTGTTTAAAACGTTATTATGTTGACTAGTAAAGTATGCTTCACGATGGGGACAAGATGTCTTGTTTACGCAGGTAATGAGGAACGCGTTATTTTGGCTGTTTCTTTTAATGTACATTTTGACCGACAGTGAACATAGAACGGAACGCGCGAAAATTAAAAAAAATATTAAGTTTTCCATCACATCATACGTATAAATAAAAAGTATAACTTAAATACATGCGAAAAAATTTGACTCCGGTATCATATAATGTTTTATAATTAATACAGCATGGGTACACAAATCCTCTCTTTTCATAGGATTCTCATTAATTTTACAGGCGGAAAGTGTACGTTTTTAAATTATTTTTTATTTACTCCTCACATCAGTGTATTCAGATAAAATTTTTAAAAATGATTTGAAGATATTTAAAACTATTTATTGCAATTTTTGTAAACTTATACATAAGCAATAAAATTTTTGGTACAAAAAATAAAAAATCGTTCCGCTATAGGGACAATATTCCGTGGTAGGGACATTGACCTTACTCGGCGCTGTTTGTTTTACAATTTTTCCTTCAATTCGTTTTTCAGAACGCGCACTATAATCATTAATCATGACGCTGTCATTCTCATTTAATTGCAATTGTCTATTACCGGCTCGGGCTTGTATTTGTGCCTTTTGATTTTGAAACACCACGTCATTCACGTTAGGCCTGAGTTGGTCGAAACGTGTTCTTAATTCTCACTTATACATTAAATACGATGGTGTTCGTCGCGTCGTAGAGTGCTCTATACTGCGATAATCCCACAAAAACATACTTATCGCAGTATCTAGCTTTTCTCCCCCCTTCACAATTTTAGTGACCTAATCTTTGAAAGTTTGTACGAAATTTTCTGCCGCGCCATTCGTCGCTGGATGATAAGGGGGCGATAGCGTATGCCTCACACCGTTTCGTTCTAAAAATTCATGAAATTCTTTACTTTTAAATTGAGGACCGCCGTCTGTCACGCAGTGCAATGGCAATCCGAATCGAGAAAACAAATTTTTAAATTCACTTACTAGTTTGCATGCTCTAGTGTCCGACTTGAAGTCAATGACCTCTGGCCATTTAGAGTGCGCATCCACAATAATTGAAAACATTTTTCCGTAAAATGGACCAGCAAAATCACAATGTATGCAACTCCACGATTTATCTGGCCATGGCCATGTGGTTAACGGTGTTTGTGGCGGTTTTTTAAGCTGAACTAAACAAATTTTACAGTCTTTAACCAGGCTTTCAATATCACAATCAATGTTCGACCACCAAACATACGAGCGCGCAAACATCTTGATCTTAACTATGCCGAGATGCGTTGCATGCAATTCATTCAAAAATAATTTTCGCATCGAGTTCGGAATGATTGCCCTCAAACCCCAGAATAAACATCCCTTTTCAGTAGTAAGCTCTAATCTTTTTGCAAAAAGTGGTTTTTCATCATCTAATATGTTACTTGTTTCAGGCCAATCATTTAGAACATATTTAATTATCCTATTCAAAAGCGTATCTTTTTTACTCTCGTTTGCCAAAATTTTACAATAAAATGCGCTTACATTATCTTCAAAAAATTTTACTTGCGAAAACGATGTGTCCATCAACTCAATATCTTCATCGATTCGCAGTCTAGATAACGCATCAACATTAGCATTAGCCTCTGACTTAACATGCTCAATTATATACCTAAAACCAGACAAATAATATACCCAACGTTGTAATCTATTATCTGCTGTCATCGGAATACTTTTACGTGGGCCCAAGATCAGCTGTAATGGCTTATTATCTGTGCGTAAAATTATCTCTTTTCCAAAAACGAATTGGTAAAAGCACTTAAACCCGAAAACAATAGCCATAGCTTCTTTGTCTAATATTGTACGATTAAGCTCCTTCTTCGCTATTCTTTTTGATGCATATGCTATCGGTCTCTCGCTTCCGTTCTTGTACTTGTGCGACAAGATAGCCGACAGCCCGTAAGCAAACGCATCGCAAGCCAGTACTAGCTGCTCTTTCGGGTCATAGTGGGCTAATACTCTTGGGGAAATTAATTCATTTTTTACCCATTCGAATGACTTTTCGCAATTATCATTCCATTCAAATACTTTGTCATTTAACGCATCGTAAAGTGGCTTCAGTCTCTCAGATCTGTTGCTTAAAAATCTCGCATAAAAATTCACTAGCCCCAAGAATGATGCTAATTCTTTTTTATTAGTGGGACGAGGTGCATTTATCATTGCTTTTACCTTAGATTTTGCTTTATGCAAACCATCTTTATTTATCACAAAACCTAGCACCTCAATTTGATCTTGCATAAAAGTACATTTTATTTTATTGAGCCTCAAGCCACTTTCTTGTAAACGCAAACACACTTGTTTCAAGTTTTTAAAATGTTCTTTTTCTGTACGACCAGTAACGTAGATATTATCTATATACGCTATTGTGCCCTCGCATCCCCTTAAGCACTCGTCGATTTTTTTTTGCACATCTGCCGGTGCAGGTGATACCCCTTCGGGCACTTTCGTGTACCGGAAAAGTCCCTTGTGCGTTACAATAGTTAATAAATCTTAACATTTATCAGCCACAAGAAATTGCATGTACGCATGCTTCAAATCCAGCTCAGAGAAAGAAACGCCTCCTTGTAACACCGAAAAAATCTCGTCAATCGTATGTAACGGGTATTTGTCAATTATTACAAATGGATTTAATCTGACACTAAAATCACCGCATATTCGAATATCACAGTTGTTTTTAAATATTGGCACGATTGGCGTGGCCCATTCGCTCACTTCAACATTTTCCAAATGCCCAAGACTCAACATTCTTTCAATTTCTCTCTCTATGAGTGGCTTTAAAGCATGCACCACCGATCTGCATTTCATTGCTATTGGTCTCGCATCGCTTTTTAAGTGAATCTGAACTTTGCTTTTATTATAGTATCCTGCTGATTCACTAAACAATTCTTTAAATGTATTACTTAATTCATAAATAACATTTTCTACATCTGTTTTGTTTATTTCAAAGTTTCTTACTTTACCGATTTTAAAAGGCCATAATTCAAACTCCGCTAGCCATTGCCTACCAATCAAAGCTGGCCCTGAACCTGGCAATACAAAACAGTCTAATGTACGCGTCTTATTTACAAATTTAACCGGTAGATTTGTGACAAGAATTTTTCGGCCGGGAAAACAGCCGTCCCGAATTCCCTCACAAAGAAAAACTCGCTTACTTACTCCTCCTCGTCCCTCTCCACTGGATTCCTCTCCTCCGGGAGGTCTGCCGCTGGTGCTCGGCTCGGGAACGCCGAACACTCCTGAAAAGAAAACTAGAAGGGGACTTCGGGGCACCAACTACAAAAAAATAACTCCCTGGTGTCACTTTCACAGCGCATGCGCTATTTATTCTCCCTTCTCTACCCTGTACAAGTCCCACCTCTCACTCTCTCTCTCTCTCTCTCTCTCTGTATAAATATATATATATATATGGTTCCAATGTCCTTGAGGTAGATGTCCTGGGTTGAGCGACTCCTGGTCGTCCTCCGCCGGCCTTAACCTTTATTCGGTTGGCGGTGACCCGTACCTAAATCTCTCACTCACACGCACACGCTCGCACACAATCCCACTCACACCTCTTATCTCTCGACCTTTCTCTAGTGCCCTACACCCTGACACCACCACTACCCACGAATACACCCCCTTTTCCACGCCTACTCACACTCACCTGCGCCCGCTCGGATCGTCCCAACACTATCCCGTATACCACCCGGTGCACTATTTACAGCACACTTACCTCCTGGTTATCCTTGCAGGGTACGACTACCTGGAACTCGTCTCACTCGTCGTGACGGCTCGGCCGTGCTCTCTGCCTCGGGCGATCTCCGTTGTTCTTACCCGATGGTCTCTCGCAAATTCCCCTTTTTCCTAGCCTCAAATGCTCTCTCGTTACACTCGATCTTGACCCCGCTCTCCTCAATCTCTTCCTCTGCCCTATCACTTCCCTATCTCTCACCAATACTTCTATTTAACCTGCTCTGCTCTGAAGATTCTCCCGTTGTTGTCTCGCGGATACTCGTCACTGTTCTCGTTTTCTCTCTATCGTGGCTGCTATAATCCTCCTTGACTCTGCTCTCTCTGATGGCTCTCGCGGTACTGCTGCGTTATGGCAGTGCACTTCAACAGATGCGCGCGCCCCTCCCGTGTATACGAAAAATCTCCAACACGCCTAAAAACCGGTAAATTATTGGAGGTTTCCAAAACTAGGGAATTGACGCGGCCGCTCGGTGCTCACACCTCTCCGACGTGTCGCGAGCCCTCGCCTCTCTCTCCTTCTCTCTCTTACACACATGCTCACCCAATCATACCACACACACTTTCAATCCCTTCTCTGGTCTTCGGTCCTTCTCTCTCCTCTGGCTCGTAGTCCGCGGCACCGAGAACACACATTAAGAATGTGTTGTAAAACGATACATATGTAAAATATATAATGTGTCATAGGACTCGGTAGCCGCCAATGACTCGCCCAAAAATATAGGTACATAGTGACGTGATAGCTTCAGCTACCACGTCACAGATTTAAGAGTTTTCCCAATGGCTTTAGCGCTCTATTATCATATACTTTCAAACTTATCTCCGTTTCTGACAGTTTGTGTCCCCTAAATTTTTCTTTGTAAATAGTTGCGAACGTACCTGTATCTACTTCCATAGGCAGCTTAACATCTAATACCATTACATCCACAAACATTGGTTTCGCGTCTAGGTTATTTACAAAATTTATTTCGCCTACGTTGAACGCGAAAAATTCTTCCTGATGTGCCTCATCGGTGTTGTCGTCGATCTCTTCTAACAGTTGAACCTTCTTTTAGCCTTTGCTGTTATTTTCTTTGCACACACGCATAAAATGTCCCTTTTGATGGCACAGGTTACATGTATACTCCTTGTAGCGACAATCTTTCACTTGATGATTTGTCCTCCCACAGCAATAGCATGTGCCTATTTGTTTACCTTTTCCAATCGTTTTGCCTTGCTGTGTGTTACAATGCTGGCCTTGATTTATTTGCCTTTGAGCACTTTGGAATTTGAAAACTTCTTGCTTATTTCTATTCTTTTGTTCCAACGTATTATATACAACTGAAACGCTTTTATTTGCTGATTCATTTGCAATTGCTTCCTTATAAACTTCGTCGAATTCTGAGGTTGATTTCTTGAATAAAATTTTTTTTGTATCCACATCCTTTAAACCGCAAACAAATTGATCTCTTAACGATTCTTTTAAATTTTTAAAATTGCAATGTAATGACATTTTCTTTAATCTTGCACAAAAGTCTGCAACTGATTCATTTTCTTCCTTTTTTGCTTGATTAAATTTACAGCGTTCTAATAACTCCGATGGCTTTGGATTGAGATGTTCTGACATCAATTTAATTAATTCATCGTATTTTTTTTCTTTAAGAGAATCAGGCGCTGCTATTTGTTGCATTAATTCAAACGCACTTTCATCCAATCGCATCAGCATTTGCGCAGCTTGCTTCGCATCATCTTTAATATCTTTAGCGATAAACATAAAATCCAAGCGATCAATAAATGTTTGCCAATTATATTTACTCAAGCAAAATTCTATTTTCGTAGAATCTCCTGACATCGTGCTCTTTGTCTCTTCTTCCGAGTCACTTGCTGATTTGAAACTGTCCGAATTATCTTCTGTTCGAATTAAGTTCTGTTTTATTCAATGTCGGAATCCAACTTGTTTTAATTTTTCCCGACATTCACACTAAATCTTGCGTCTATACCTTTCTATAGCACGGCTTACACTTTTCGTATTTATATCACCTTTGAGTTCGTATTCCTCGTCGCCAAAGTTGTAATATATTTCATTAATAAATAAATACGCCATTAAATAATGATATAATTGTAATAATAAGTTTATTGAAAATAATGAATAAACGTTGAATACATATGTTCGTATATAACGAGTAACGAGTATTGAAGTGAATTAATATAACTTTCTCCAGCTACGCACTCGTCTAGTTTACTAGACGGCTGGTTACGCGCTGAGCGTTAGTGGTCACTCGCAATCAGTACAACAAGATCTTATACTAATACATCACACCCATGAAAAAATAATGGTTTTCTAAGGTATAATCCTAAGGCATCAAAACTTTGACCTTGAGATTTATTGATAGTCATAGAAAAAGCTAAGGTAAATGAAAATTGTTGTCTGTACAGTATAAATGGTAGCAAAGAAGAATTGTTTGTGTTTAGTGTTATTTTTCGAATAAAGACTTTATTTCTTTTTTTTCACCTGAGATTATTTCAGCTTCAATGTTGTAATTGAATAATTTTGTAATTCGTAATCTTGTACCATTGCAAAGTCCTTCAGATATGTTTAAGTTTCGTATAAACATAACAATAGCGTTAATTTTTAAATTCAATTCGTGTGAAAGAAGACCTTCTTTAATACTATTTAAATATTCTGTAGGGAAATCAATATAAATATTAACGTCTGAATTATCTACTTCTTTGTGAGTTGCTTTATCAATACTATAATACATTACTAATGTTCCAACCATATTATTTAAAAATTTTTTGTTCAAAAAATGTGTGTTTTTATTGTGAGATGTTAATATAGCTTTAATTATAAAAGAATCATCATCATTATTAAAAATTTTAGAACATATATCATTCGTTTTCCATGTCTGAGGAATTCTAAAAGTTTTAATTTATATAATCCTATTATATCCTATATCCAGTAGCAATGAAGAAAATTTTAAATTAAAAATTATTAAACAAAGGCCAAAAATTGAAAAATTTTATGGTTTCTTGAACAAAAGTAATTTTGTTTCCGTTTTTTACTACTCGGAGAATTTGACGAAAGTCTCCACCTAAAATTATTATTTTATTTCCAAAAGGTTTATTACTACTAGATAAATCTTTTTAAGTCCTATCAACGATCTCTAACACTTTTTTCGGTATCATAGAAGCTTCATCCCAAATATTAACTTCTACATTACGTAATTTTTGTTTATTTGGCTCAAACTGGAAGAACGCACTTTCTATAGTGCTTAAGCCTGAAGAAAGTCTGATAGTTCTGTGAGTGGTCATTCCCTTTAGAAGCAGAATAGAAGCAATACCTGTCCAAGCCATTGTAAGAAAGTTCTCTGTAGAAGTAAAAGGAAGAATTTTTTTTCCGTTGCAATTTGGGAGTTTAATTTACTGGCACATTTTCGTTTAGACATTTTGTAACTTTTTAAAATGAATTTAACGAAGAAAAACATACAAATGGGCCGAAATTTTAGTTATAAAAAGTTGAAAGAAAAAAACCAATCAACTAACGATACTCTTAAAACAAAACCAATTTGTAATTCTGACAATATCGTAATTTTTTAATTTTTCACGATATTTGAAATCTTTCGATACGTTGTCGTTTTAAATATATAAAAATTAGGCATTAGTCAGGGAAAATGATAAATGATTGTTAAAAATTTATGTTGTTAATTATGATCAATGTACATTTATTACATATATCAATTTTAAGTAACAATTAATATAATTCGTGTTTTTTCCATACTTCGTAAATCTATATTTGCTATTACGGGTGTTGGTGCGCAGTAGGGATGGAAAAGCCACCGCAATAGTCGATTAATCGGAAAGTCGACTCAGTCGAAAACTTAAAATCGACTGTCAAGGAATAATCGACCCAAATGAACGATTAAAGTCGATTATAATCGACTTTCATGGACAATCCGTTAGGTACATCTAGATGCTGACGCCGAAACCAGTGGAGCGGCGGAGCGTCAAGGTAAGGTTAGCAGGGAATGTATATATATCTATAGAATTTACATAGCATCTGCGTATATACATCTATAGGTATATACATTCCCCTGCAGGTCACATACAAGCTCTATAGATATATACATTCCCCTGCTAACCTTACCTTGACGCTCCGCTGGTTCCGGCGTCAGCATCTAGATGTACCTTTAGGCCAAAAGAAATCATTTGAGTATTTTAAGAATATATGAGTGAAAAAGGTATTGGTAGGAAATGGTATACGCCAGGCAAAGAAATATTCATGTAATGTATTTATAAATCAATTTACAACAGTCAGGAAAGTAATTAAAAATAATGGAGCCCAAATTCAGAAAACCAGTCCTCTTCGTCTACAGACATCAAAAAAACCAACTCGTTTAAACGCCGGCCCAGCATGCGGCACCTAAGCTGGTGGCCGATCATTCCAGCGTGCGAGAACAATCTCTCGCATGGGGTAGAAGTGGCTAGGATGTTAAGAATGCGCCGTGCAACGGCGCACACGTTTGGAAAGGTCTCCTTGAGCCCTTCAAGGACCAGCATGACGTTGGGGTTGGCCTTGCGATTAACCACAGGCAGCGCGAGGTACTGCTTCAGCTCGGCTGGGATTCCCGTGATTGGTTCTCGGTTTGCGGCATTCCTTGCGGTGAAGTCCTTGGCTTTCTGATCGAAGGACGCCAGGAGATCGTCGCTGTCATCGTCTGGTTCAGCAACCTGCTCTGGATCGTCAAGGCCACCGAAGATTCGGTTGGTCTCCGCCTCGGTCTCGGCCTCACAGCGAACCGCGTTCATTCGCTCATTCATTAGTTTGGCTGAAAAGGGGAAAATTACTTTAGCTCCAAACTCCCAGAAATGTATTTTCAAGAATTATTAGCAGTTGCATACCAATGTAGCCCATTCCTTCAGCAATCGCAACATCTGAATTGAAGGGCACCCTCTTGAAGCGAGGGTCCAACAATGTCGCAGCTGCATAGAGCGAGGTTCTCTCAATATTGCCGAAAAACTTTTTGATGTCATCAAGGAGGGTCTGCTTTAGGTTGAAGCCTACTGGAGTGCTAGGTTGAAATTTTTGAATCCGCTGAAAAACACAAACAGTATTATATTAAAGATTGAAAAATGATTGAGCAATAATAACTGGCCAAATATTGGCATGTAACTTACCGATTGCATGCTATTGATCATAGGGATGATTTTGCTGATGGACACAGTTTTTGCACTACTGAGACTCTTAGTGGTTAGAGTCAAAGGTCTCAAGAGTGTCTGTGCATCAGTCAATGATGACAGCTCAGACACAGTGAGCATGTCGGGAGGCACACTTCTGCTTGACTTGTCTAGGCTCACCTTCATTAAAGTCCTGCCCACTGGATCAGATAGTTCAAGAAAACGCTCACACATTGCTTCCCCTGAGCTCCAACGAGTGCGACACTCATTGATTAACCGTTTAGCATCATTCTCAGTCTTATTTGTGCCCTCAATCTGGAGCTTTACAAGTTCACTAGTGGCAACCTCACTCTTTCTGAAGAAGGTAACAATCTTCTTTGTCTTACGGAGGACGGCACCCAGCATAGCACCTGACAAAATTCAAAACAAATAAAAATTAAGCTTACGTTCAGTAACCAACTGCATCACTTTGTAGGCTCTGGACTTACTGTTGTCTGGTGTGCCATCAGCTCCAGCTTGGCCACGGGCCTCAACATAGCCATCCTCTTCATCCTCATCATCAATGTCTGACTCATTCTCAGGGAGATCTGGTTCAACTGGAGCATCAACCTCAATCTCAGATGGACGAGGTTTAGAGCCGTGGAGTCCTAGAGCTTTGCTGCCGATGAGGTTGAGGATATGACCCATGCATGAAAAATGCTTGTTCACTCCATACACTTCCTTAGCTGCCCCTTTGATATTGGCTCCACCATCAGTAGTTATACCATCTACCTTATCCACTTCTATGCCCCACTCCTCATGGACACTTCTCATAATTTTGGCTAGATTAAAAATAGTCTTACGTTCTCGGAGGGGCCTGCAGCTGATTTCAAGAGTTATTTCCTTAGAGCCTGCAGGTATCAAACAGAAACAGTATAAATGAGATTCAAAACATGACTAAAGTTAATCATTAACAGGACTGCAAAACGCTACCACACTCACCTCTGTAAAAGTGAATCGTGAACCCAAGATAGCTTACAGTGGTATTCTTGTGCGTATAAATGTCAGTAGTAAGAGAATATGATTCTGCTTGTTTAAGCATGATCTTCACTTTTGACCGAAGGACTCTATACTTGACACCCAGTTTCTTGGTCGTTGTTGGCTCTGAGGGTACCTCATACCTGGAGTTCAATTTTTTGCAAAACACTCTAAAACCTCGCTTTTCAGGGGTTCTCAATGGCATGTTGTCATGAGCTATCATAAATAACAAAGCATCTGTAACTTCTGCATTCCTTGAGCCACCATCTACAACCAAAATTAAAAAAAAATATTTAGTATAAAGTTCTGACCAGAGAGCAAGAGGTAAGGATCATAAACAGGCTGAATATGACTCACCCGCGAACGAATTCATTTCTTTCCAAATTGCAGTGAGAGTTCCTGGGCGTGCAGCAGAAGCAGATGAGGCAACATGTGATGATTGCGTCGAAGTCGAAGCCGAGCTTGATTGCGAGCCACGGCGGGAGCAGGATGGAGATTGATACTCCTGCTGTAAAAACCAAATCGATGAGGATGTACACGAATACAACGGATAAATTAATCACGCGCCTGGCCTAACATCACATCATACGCAACTACGCTTAACGCTACGTAGAGGCAAGGTTTAGTTTGCCCAAGCACGGCGAGTCAGAAGTATAATTGTATGCAACTAACCTCAACCTCTGAAACCTCTCCAAGAAGGTCGTCGTCCTCGTCAACAGTCTCTTCCTCTACCTCAATCCTCTTCCGTTTTGATTTCCCACCCGATGGAATCTGCTTGGGCAATGTAACTTTGTGCACGCTTTCGACGTGGAGAAACATCATGCTTGTGCTTGTCTTGAACTGCAGCGTGAAATTAGTCCCCTTACTCTCGCACTCCTTGCACTTAACTTTCGAACCGTTTTCAATTTTAGAAAAAAAAGACCAAACTGCACTCCGTGGAGCCATCTCGGCGCTTTGACGATAAATAAACAATGAAAAAACTCTCACTCTCACGCAACTCTCGCTCCTCCACTCCAGTCGAAGCAGTCGGTCCTAATACTCGATTACTACGACTACTGCACTCAGCCGCAGTCGACTGCGGAAGTCGCTCGACTGCGGCGCTCATAATCGACTATAGTCGAAAGTCGATAGTCGACCTTTCCAACCCTAGTGCGCAGAGCGCGCAGGGGCAGATATAGTTATAAGAGTTTAGAACGAGGTTTTAGAAATATCTATTGACACATACAGGATAGACAGCTCATTTAAAAAAGGGGGCCACTAGAAAGAATAATAAAGCCCACCAAAAAAAAATCAAGAGGTCATCTCTTTTTTTATATAAACTTTACCACTTTTATTCGAAATCAGCAGCTTGTTCTTCATATTTTCTTAAAAGCAGCCCAGTTATCATTCCCCAGCGTAGAACATGTATTTCCGAGTATTTTCGAAAAATGCCGTAGTCTTCCGAATTCTGTCAAATATACTTTAACATATTTTGTTTGGTACTAACGATTAATTTTATAATTTTTTAAGACTTTATAAGATATCAATGCAAAAAGCTTATTTTTAAAAAATTAGACTTTTAACACAACCAGGGGGGGGTGGCGCGCAGGAGGGCGAAGCCCCACTAGCCCCACTATATATATATATAACAGTTAGTTTAATGCAAAATGAAAGAACAAGTATGTCAAGCGCAGTCTCAATATAATGCTCTAATTAAACAGGCTAGATGAGTTGGCCAACAAAATAAAACGTTATAGCAAACTGATATTATGGATCATGTTATTTCAGAATTCAACACACTATAATCTGTCATACTTTCAAGTTTTTACAAGTTCCATTTTCTACATCAATATGGCAACGTCCTTATAGTAATTTTTCCAATCCCAAGGCGTTTTTCGTTACGTTTGGAAGTTTAGGCGCCCTCGGTAGGAAAAATAGTGTTCGCCATATAAGCACCATCCAACCGAGCTACCGTACCGTTGAAAACTTCTCCTTTTTTTATTTTAACACTCATCTAGCCTGGCCTACTCAGCGCTTATCCATTTAGAATTTTCAAAATTTCAATGCTGTCAGCTGCTTGTTATGATATACCTTTACCTTTTATAATATACATGAGCAAATAAATAGAAACTTTGGGCTTGCTTCGCAAATCTCTTGGGCTCAATACTTGAAAAAATTTGCGATTAAGATAGTTCCTGTATACCAACAATAGTAGTGATGATAAGATACGCAAACTCACTTCAAAATCTAAAGCACAACTGTCAGATAAATTTTCCTACTCGGGCATATTTTTTTAACTTCAGATGTTTGCTGCAATCTCTTACAAAGAAACTTCTTGTAAATTTAAAAGTCAGCAAATTTAGGATCACTTTAACTTTCGTTGTTTCTTTAGCATGCGTTTTTAGTGTATTGTATTA
Source organism: Copidosoma floridanum (assembly GCF_036245765.1). Taxonomy (NCBI): domain Eukaryota; kingdom Metazoa; phylum Arthropoda; class Insecta; order Hymenoptera; family Encyrtidae; genus Copidosoma; species Copidosoma floridanum. The sequence continues at coordinate 1,439,223 of NW_028321897.1, read as the reverse complement.
TTCAAAACCACTTTAATTTAGTTTATGTGAGTTTTATAACTTTGTTTAAATGTGAAACAATGTGTTTTTTTCATTGCATTACTTGTTTCTTATTTATTTGTATGTTCAAGTTCTACCTGTTTTATTTTATACTTGTTAAAATTGATGTTAATGACAATTGATACACTTGTAACTAATTTTAAGTTTGTTTAGCCTAAAATGCTCACATGGCTGGGACTTCCTCAAGGTGGATGATCCTGAATGTTTTCTGAGGGATTGTAAAAATGAGTCTCATTACTCTTGTAAATATTGTACAATTTTTAATAAATTTATTTTTTACATACAAGTCTTATTTTTATATTGAATTCATTTACATGAAGATGTTGTTGTAGCGATTTATCTATTGCAATGACACCGTTACATTTTTAATTAACAGTTTATAAATTTTTAACTGTGGGATATCAAATTAGTAAGTTGATGAATTTTTGTAAATACAATTGTTAAATATAGCTTACAATTGAATTTTTGAACAAGGCGTCTACTATACTTAAAAAACCTAGAACATCGGGAAGTGAAAAGGAATAAATTTTATTCTGCATGAACCTAGAAATATCATAGACCTGCAGTTTAAGTACTAGTCATTGAATTTTTAAAAAGATTTTTTAGCTTACTGTTTTAAAATTATTAACTAGGAGTAAACGGGGGTATTATTGCGGTTTTTTTTAGTGGTTACCTTTAAACGATTGTCTAAGAAATTAAGTGCGTCAAATCGTTGTGATTTTTTATTATTATTGATGTTGGACTCAAAAACTATTGAATTCCCCTTTTATAAATGTATAAACTCATGAATATCGATTTAAAAAGAGGTTTTAAAGTTCAGTTGCCAATGCTGGTATTATTGCGGGCCTGTATATATTATTTTGCACGTATTATTGTGGTCAATTTCAATGCTAAATCAACCGGATATCCGCAATAATACCATCATAGTGAAAGAGGTTATGTGTGCACCAGTTATTGAGGACGTGATTTTTTGTTATAAAAATGTAAAGTTTTTAAGGCTATTTGTGAACTGAAGTTCAATGAATTAGGTACTCTATAACTTGATTTAATAATTTCAAGTATTGACTATCCATAACTCATCAGTTCAATTAAAATATACACATTATTCAAGAGTGCAACCGCAATAATATCCTCGTTTACCCCTAGTAGAATAAAATTGTTTTTTTTTTTTAATTCCAGATAAATAAACCAAACTTTCTGTTTCTTAAATCTTACTAGTAATTGACAGAGTAAGTTATACGATTGATGGATTCATCGTAGAGATGCTCTAATTTAGTAGAGACTATAAAGGTGGCAAAGAATGTCTTATCGAAATCCAAAGAAAAAAATTGTTAGTAACACAACGTAGAACTAATAATTTTAATTAGTCCACGGATAAAATTTCATTTGATTTATTAGTTTACAAAATTAAATTACAAAGAAGTATTTTACAGTAAAACATTTTTTGCATGTGGATCTACAGTTCCTACAGAGATCCATCTACTTAATATGCTTGTATAACTGTCTAAAGGACTACAAGAGTCCACAGCCTGATTAACATGCGTTTTTGACCATGTACAGGTGCTTTTTATTTTATAAAGCAATTTAAATTTGGTTCTTGACATTCTTATATCCTCATAAAATTTCTTATTCATATCCAGCTCTGAATTAAAATAATCAGCACATTTACTATACGTTCTGAACTAACTATTGATATACCCATACGAGAAATATCTTACCACAAAATACTTTCTTATAAATAAATTATTTTAGGGACTGTTTAAAGGAACAAAACGAATAATAACAGCATACTAAGATAAAAATACCGATGTTGAAACGATTTTGGTAAAATTTTGTTTACAAATTCATATAAAATCGCATCTAGGAAATAACATGAACATTCAAATTTTTATTTATATATTTTGTTCTCTATTTCTCACACATTTTTTAATTTATTTTATCTTAACAAGAAATGATTTTAAATTAATAGCAAATTACCTCGTAATGTTGTACCTAACGCGAAACACCATTGTGAATGCATGTCCCGATAGTGGTACGTGATGTCCCAATAGTAAAACGTCCATATTATTTCAATATATGTTTCACCAACAGGACATCTGAAGTTTGAGGTTATGAAACAGTCATTTTTTTGTTGATATAATAAAACACCACTTTTAACATCTGGAATGAATTTTTTTATAAACACTTGAGAAATACAATAAAAGAATTACCAAGTCGCAAAATTTAATAATTTTTGACCAATCGTACAAAACGCCGATTTGATTATAACATTTTTTTGGAGCACCATATTTAAATCTATATCTTTTTAAAATACGTTAAAATGATGGAATTTTCGAAAAATTTGTTGCATTTCTTTATATGCAAAATTGACGAAGTTATAGGTATTTATTTAAGTATAGAATTCGCTTATTGTTAAAGAACTGATTTAAATTTTTAAAATACATTTTTTTTTTTTCTTTATAAAATTAAAGTTCTTAGTGTTCTTTACAATGTACCGTTGAAATTTTTGGTCTAACTTTACTTAAACGCCTAGTTCGGGCAAATCAGTTTTTGAATTAACAATTCCATTCTGACATCATTTTTTTTAAATAAACAAAATACTTGTGCATGGTTAAAGATACTCATAATAGGCACTTAATCCTAAATTTTTAATTATTTTTATGAATCAATAAAACAAATGTAAATTCATTAAAATTGATTTTAATAACAAGAAATTTCTCGGTTTTTTTGCAACCTAAAACTGCAAAAAACAAATTTTTCACGAACATATTTGCTTTTGTACTTTTTTCAATCAGACCAATAGAAAATCAGTTACAAGCCAAAATGTTTTTACAATTTGTTCAATAACAATTAAAGCTGGCAGCTTGGTTGGACCAAACTATTTTTCCCAATAATTAGACTATATAATATTTAAGTGATGACAAGGATTATCTCGCCAACGACGAAAATTTCCTTATTATATGCTTCAACTAAGTAAACGTATGCCAGAATATGTATGAGCGTGTAAAATTATCTTTAAAAATTTAAATGCTATATAAAAAATAAAAGATTGTTGAAGATTTACAAAATAAATTTTAAGATAACGTGAAATGTATCATAAAATTTGAAAACTTACCACAAGTTGGTAAGTATTGATTACATTGGTTTCATAGTAGGAAGAGATACGAGATGGCAGCAGCATGTATAAAATTATGGGTTAGTGCAGGTTCCAGGCGATGGCAGACCCACGGCTGCCAGCGGTTCAAGGTCGGGAAGGAGAGACTGATTGAGTAGGCCTGTGTAAGAGTAAGAAGAGTCTTTATTAGAGGTGCCTACAAACAAACGCTCAAGAGCCTGGTCAGGCTAGCACTGCTCGAATGCGCGTGTCGAGAGAGCAACGAGGCAAGTGTGGAGACGCGGGCGGCAGGAGGGGAATTTCCCCCACTCCTGCATACATACAGCCGAGGAGCCCCACATACTCCCCCCCGAGCAAACGCAGTAAAAACATTTAGAGGGTGCATGGCAATATGCAGCACATAGAATAACAAATATTAATTTTTTAAAATTAGAGGAACGCCGGTACAAATTTTCTTGACAAAATTGTAGGTACGCAGGTACGAAGTTCTCTTAAAAATAGGTACGCAGGTACAGAGTTTTCTTAAAAGTTAGGTACGCAGGTACAAGGTTTACTTAAAAAATTATAGGTACGCCGGTACAAAATTACTTTGTTGTACGCAAGATCAATCTAGTAAGTTGCATTTTTTGGTGATTAATGATAACGTGATAAGGCTTTATTCTCTTCAAGACTAGATCACAATCAAGTTTTACTTAAATCTAAGGTGGATACAATTGTCCGTTTCATGCAATGTTATATAAAACAAAATTAAGTAACGCAAAAGTGATTCGAGTGTCAGGCATTAAGATCAAATCTCACATTGTCAGAAGCTTTCTTATTTTTATTACATTGGTAAGTCTTAAGAATAGGTATAGGCTTTTTGGGCTGTAGGGGTGGAATTGATAGGTCGAGTAGAGGAATTCCGAGGTTCTCAGGAATGAAGTAGGCTGGTTTTAGCAGTTCAGTCGAGATCACTTTGGGCACTCCTTTGATGTCGATTTTGAAATCCCGATCAGAGACACGCTCAAGAATCTTGTAAGGCCCCGTGTAAGGTCTTTCGAGAGATTTTACAGCTGGAGAGCGCCGAAAGACGTGAGTGCAAGAACTGAGGTTCTTGAACACGAAAGGGCGAGACCCGTGATGATGTTCGACGGGAACAGGTTTCAGCTGTCGCATGTGCTCGCGGTAATCCTCGATGAAGATTTGAGGATTGGCTTGGAAGTCGTCAGAAATGAAAAATTCTCCAGGAATGCGAAGAGAGGTTCCGTAAAGAAATTCAGCAGGAGAGGCTCCTGTGTCACTCCGCACCGATGTTCGAAGGCCCAAAAGGACCGTGGGGAGGATTTTTACCCAGTCAGGCTCGTTATGACACATAATTGCTGCCTTAAGGCTGCGGTGCCAGCGCTCCACCAGGCCGTTTGCGGCAGGGTGGTAGGCTGCTGTTCTCTTTCTCTGACAACCGATGAAGGACAGGTAGGCGTTGAAAATCTGGGATTCGAATTGGGCTCCCTGATCAGTAGTAAGGAATCTTGGGGCTCCGAACCGAGAGACCCAGTGTTCTTGAAAAGCCCGTAGGACCGTGGAAGCCTCCATGTTTTTGAGAGGTACAGCCTCAGCCCAACGCGAAAACCGGTCGATCATGGTCAGAAGGTACGAGAAGCCGTCGCAGGTTTTGAGAGGACCAACGAGATCGATGTGGACATGTCGAAATCTGTCATCCGGGGCCACGAACTGTAGGGGTTCGTTTTTGATATGACGAGAGATTTTTGACTGTTGACAGTCAGGACAGGCCTGGCACCAGGCTTTGATATGGCGGTGCATCATGGGCCAGACATATCTTTGCCTTAATAGCTGGTCAGTGACCTTGGGACCAGGGTGCGCAGGTGCGTGAAAGAGGTCGAAAACACGTTTTCGAAGTGTTTTGGGCACGTAGGGGCGGATAATGTTGCCGGTCAGGTCGCAGTGAAGGCGACTGTGGTTGTGACCTAGCTCGATGCTCTTGAGGTTAAGCGAGTGATCGGAGGATTCGAGAAGCTCCTTGAGCTCTGGATCATGCTGCTGATGCTGTATGAGTTCGGGCATTTCGATATCGAGAGGTAGCCGAATCATATCAACGCGCGAGAGAGCATCCGCGGCGACATTATCAGTCCCAGGGAGGTGTTCAAAAGATGTTGTAAATTGCGATATAAAGCAGAGTTGACGCCGTTGACGCGGCGAGGCTTTGTCGAGTTTCTGAGTGAACGCGTAGATCAAGGGTTTATGGTCAGTGACCACCTTGAAACTACGACCTTCAAGGAAGTATTTGAAGTGCTTGATAGACTCGTAAACAGCAGTGAGCTCCCGGTCATAAGCGCTGTAATTGCGCTGAGACGCGGAGAACTTCTGCGAGTAGAAAGCGTGAGGCCTCCAGACATCACCAATGAGCTGCTCGAGGGCCGCGCCCATAGCAAAATCCGAGGCATCAGTGACTAGACGAGTGGGAGCATCCGGAGAAGGATGAATGAGATGACACGCATTGACTAGGTCGTTCTTAGTCTGGTCGAAAGCTTGAATGGCTTCTGAGGACCAGTCGATGACTCTGGTGTCATTTTTCTTCGAGTCATTAGTGTATCAAACTTTCTGTTTCTTAAATCTTACTAGTAATTGACAGAGTAAGTTATACGATTGATGGATTCATCGTAGAGATGCTCTAATTTAGTAGAGACTATAAAGGTGGCAAAGAATGTCTTATCGAAATCCAAAGAAAAAAATTGTTAGTAACACAACGTAGAACTAATAATTTTAATTAGTCCACGGATAAAATTTCATTTGATTTATTAGTTTACAAAATTAAATTACAAAGAAGTATTTTACAGTAAAACATTTTTTGCATGTGGATCTACAGTTCCTACAGAGATCCATCTACTTAATATGCTTGTATAACTGTCTAAAGGACTACAAGAGTCCACAGCCTGATTAACATGCGTTTTTGACCATGTACAGGTGCTTTTTATTTTATAAAGCAATTTAAATTTGGTTCTTGACATTCTTATATCCTCATAAAATTTCTTATTCATATCCAGCTCTGAATTAAAATAATCAGCACATTTACTATACGTTCTGAACTAACTATTGATATACCCATACGAGAAATATCTTACCACAAAATACTTTCTTATAAATAAATTATTTTAGGGACTGTTTAAAGGAACAAAACGAATAATAACAGCATACTAAGATAAAAATACCGATGTTGAAACGATTTTGGTAAAATTTTGTTTACAAATTCATATAAAATCGCATCTAGGAAATAACATGAACATTCAAATTTTTATTTATATATTTTGTTCTCTATTTCTCACACATTTTTTAATTTATTTTATCTTAACAAGAAATGATTTTAAATTAATAGCAAATTACCTCGTAATGTTGTACCTAACGCGAAACACCATTGTGAATGCATGTCCCGATAGTGGTACGTGATGTCCCAATAGTAAAACGTCCATATTATTTCAATATATGTTTCACCAACAGGACATCTGAAGTTTGAGGTTATGAAACAGTCATTTTTTTGTTGATATAATAAAACACCACTTTTAACATCTGGAATGAATTTTTTTATAAACACTTGAGAAATACAATAAAAGAATTACCAAGTCGCAAAATTTAATAATTTTTGACCAATCGTACAAAACGCCGATTTGATTATAACATTTTTTTGGAGCACCATATTTAAATCTATATCTTTTTAAAATACGTTAAAATGATGGAATTTTCGAAAAATTTGTTGCATTTCTTTATATGCAAAATTGACGAAGTTATAGGTATTTATTTAAGTATAGAATTCGCTTATTGTTAAAGAACTGATTTAAATTTTTAAAATACATTTTTTTTTTTTCTTTATAAAATTAAAGTTCTTAGTGTTCTTTACAATGTACCGTTGAAATTTTTGGTCTAACTTTACTTAAACGCCTAGTTCGGGCAAATCAGTTTTTGAATTAACAATTCCATTCTGACATCATTTTTTTTAAATAAACAAAATACTTGTGCATGGTTAAAGATACTCATAATAGGCACTTAATCCTAAATTTTTAATTATTTTTATGAATCAATAAAACAAATGTAAATTCATTAAAATTGATTTTAATAACAAGAAATTTCTCGGTTTTTTTGCAACCTAAAACTGCAAAAAACAAATTTTTCACGAACATATTTGCTTTTGTACTTTTTTCAATCAGACCAATAGAAAATCAGTTACAAGCCAAAATGTTTTTACAATTTGTTCAATAACAATTAAAGCTGGCAGCTTGGTTGGACCAAACTATTTTTCCCAATAATTAGACTATATAATATTTAAGTGATGACAAGGATTATCTCGCCAACGACGAAAATTTCCTTATTATATGCTTCAACTAAGTAAACGTATGCCAGAATATGTATGAGCGTGTAAAATTATCTTTAAAAATTTAAATGCTATATAAAAAATAAAAGATTGTTGAAGATTTACAAAATAAATTTTAAGATAACGTGAAATGTATCATAAAATTTGAAAACTTACCACAAGTTGGTAAGTATTGATTACATTGGTTTCATAGTAGGAAGAGATACGAGATGGCAGCAGCATGTATAAAATTATGGGTTAGTGCAGGTTCCAGGCGATGGCAGACCCACGGCTGCCAGCGGTTCAAGGTCGGGAAGGAGAGACTGATTGAGTAGGCCTGTGTAAGAGTAAGAAGAGTCTTTATTAGAGGTGCCTACAAACAAACGCTCAAGAGCCTGGTCAGGCTAGCACTGCTCGAATGCGCGTGTCGAGAGAGCAACGAGGCAAGTGTGGAGACGCGGGCGGCAGGAGGGGAATTTCCCCCACTCCTGCATACATACAGCCGAGGAGCCCCACATACTCCCCCCCGAGCAAACGCAGTAAAAACATTTAGAGGGTGCATGGCAATATGCAGCACATAGAATAACAAATATTAATTTTTTAAAATTAGAGGAACGCCGGTACAAATTTTCTTGACAAAATTGTAGGTACGCAGGTACGAAGTTCTCTTAAAAATAGGTACGCAGGTACAGAGTTTTCTTAAAAGTTAGGTACGCAGGTACAAGGTTTACTTAAAAAATTATAGGTACGCCGGTACAAAATTACTTTGTTGTACGCAAGATCAATCTAGTAAGTTGCATTTTTTGGTGATTAATGATAACGTGATAAGGCTTTATTCTCTTCAAGACTAGATCACAATCAAGTTTTACTTAAATCTAAGGTGGATACAATTGTCCGTTTCATGCAATGTTATATAAAACAAAATTAAGTAACGCAAAAGTGATTCGAGTGTCAGGCATTAAGATCAAATCTCACATTGTCAGAAGCTTTCTTATTTTTATTACATTGGTAAGTCTTAAGAATAGGTATAGGCTTTTTGGGCTGTAGGGGTGGAATTGATAGGTCGAGTAGAGGAATTCCGAGGTTCTCAGGAATGAAGTAGGCTGGTTTTAGCAGTTCAGTCGAGATCACTTTGGGCACTCCTTTGATGTCGATTTTGAAATCCCGATCAGAGACACGCTCAAGAATCTTGTAAGGCCCCGTGTAAGGTCTTTCGAGAGATTTTACAGCTGGAGAGCGCCGAAAGACGTGAGTGCAAGAACTGAGGTTCTTGAACACGAAAGGGCGAGACCCGTGATGATGTTCGACGGGAACAGGTTTCAGCTGTCGCATGTGCTCGCGGTAATCCTCGATGAAGATTTGAGGATTGGCTTGGAAGTCGTCAGAAATGAAAAATTCTCCAGGAATGCGAAGAGAGGTTCCGTAAAGAAATTCAGCAGGAGAGGCTCCTGTGTCACTCCGCACCGATGTTCGAAGGCCCAAAAGGACCGTGGGGAGGATTTTTACCCAGTCAGGCTCGTTATGACACATAATTGCTGCCTTAAGGCTGCGGTGCCAGCGCTCCACCAGGCCGTTTGCGGCAGGGTGGTAGGCTGCTGTTCTCTTTCTCTGACAACCGATGAAGGACAGGTAGGCGTTGAAAATCTGGGATTCGAATTGGGCTCCCTGATCAGTAGTAAGGAATCTTGGGGCTCCGAACCGAGAGACCCAGTGTTCTTGAAAAGCCCGTAGGACCGTGGAAGCCTCCATGTTTTTGAGAGGTACAGCCTCAGCCCAACGCGAAAACCGGTCGATCATGGTCAGAAGGTACGAGAAGCCGTCGCAGGTTTTGAGAGGACCAACGAGATCGATGTGGACATGTCGAAATCTGTCATCCGGGGCCACGAACTGTAGGGGTTCGTTTTTGATATGACGAGAGATTTTTGACTGTTGACAGTCAGGACAGGCCTGGCACCAGGCTTTGATATGGCGGTGCATCATGGGCCAGACATATCTTTGCCTTAATAGCTGGTCAGTGACCTTGGGACCAGGGTGCGCAGGTGCGTGAAAGAGGTCGAAAACACGTTTTCGAAGTGTTTTGGGCACGTAGGGGCGGATAATGTTGCCGGTCAGGTCGCAGTGAAGGCGACTGTGGTTGTGACCTAGCTCGATGCTCTTGAGGTTAAGCGAGTGATCGGAGGATTCGAGAAGCTCCTTGAGCTCTGGATCATGCTGCTGATGCTGTATGAGTTCGGGCATTTCGATATCGAGAGGTAGCCGAATCATATCAACGCGCGAGAGAGCATCCGCGGCGACATTATCAGTCCCAGGGAGGTGTTCAAAAGATGTTGTAAATTGCGATATAAAGCAGAGTTGACGCCGTTGACGCGGCGAGGCTTTGTCGAGTTTCTGAGTGAACGCGTAGATCAAGGGTTTATGGTCAGTGACCACCTTGAAACTACGACCTTCAAGGAAGTATTTGAAGTGCTTGATAGACTCGTAAACAGCAGTGAGCTCCCGGTCATAAGCGCTGTAATTGCGCTGAGACGCGGAGAACTTCTGCGAGTAGAAAGCGTGAGGCCTCCAGACATCACCAATGAGCTGCTCGAGGGCCGCGCCCATAGCAAAATCCGAGGCATCAGTGACTAGACGAGTGGGAGCATCCGGAGAAGGATGAATGAGATGACACGCATTGACTAGGTCGTTCTTAGTCTGGTCGAAAGCTTGAATGGCTTCTGAGGACCAGTCGATGACTCTGGTGTCATTTTTCTTCGAGTCATTAGTGTAGGTGTAAAGAGGAGCTTGAACAGAGGCTGCGTTAGGCAGGCTGCGGCGGTAAAAATTGACCAGACCCAAGAATCTGCGGAGCTGGACAACTGTATTAGGCCGGGGGTAGTCAATGATCGTCTGAACCTTCTCAAGAGAAGGTTTCGAACCATTCTGGTCGATGAGCTGACCGAGGAAGACTATCTCTGATTTGCCAAACTCACACTTAGAGAGGTTTAGCCGTAAGCCAAATTGTTTGAGTCGCTCGAGGATGACACGAATGTGTTTCTCATGCTCTGCAGGAGAGGACGAGAAAACGAGTATGTCATCTAGATAAGCGAAAGCGAAATCTAGGTCACCCAGGGCTCGGTTAATGTATCTCTGAAAGGATTGAGAGGCATTCCGAAGACCGAAGGGCATGAAGACGTACTCGTACAACCCAAAGGGCGTCGTGACGGCGGTCTTCAAGACGTCAGTGGGGGCCACCGGGATTTGGTAATAAGCCCTGTACAAGTCCAACTTGGAGAAGATTTTCTTACCCTGAAGCAGCATAGAGTAGTCGTGCAGGTAAGGAATAGGGTATTTGTCAGGGACTGTGCAGGAGTTTAAGCGGCGGTAGTCGCCACAGATCCGCCATGACCCATCCTTTTTCTTGACCATGTGGATGGGACTGGCCCAGGGACTCTTCGAGGCTCTGCAAGTGCCCTGTTTGACAAGTTTTTCGAATTCGTCTCGAGCGATCTTAAATTTCTCTGGATCGAGACGCCTAGTTCGTTCCGTAACTGGTGGACCGTTAGTTTCGATATAGTGAAAAACATCCTTCGCCGTCAGAGGAACAGCAGGCTTTTCACCAGTGACTTCAGGAAAGTCCGCCAAAATTTTGGAGAAGTCAGACTCAGCGCTTAAGACGCTGATTTTGGGAGAATTGGAAAGTCTAAGACTCCCGACAGAAAAGGTGTTTGAGTAGGGGTCGATGAGCCTACGTTTTTGCAGGTCAACCAGAAGACCAAAAAAGTGCAAGAAATCAGCCCCCAAAATAGGGCTGGCAACGTCTGCACGATGGAATCTCCAGGGAAATCGACGTTTGAGGCGGAGATCTAAAAGAAGATTCTCTGGGCCGTAAGTTTTAATAATGGAGTCATTCGCTGAATAAAGCTTGAAGTTAGTAGGCTTTGAGTTACTGTCGAGTTTAGGGAGCAAGGAAATCTCAGCTCCAGAGTCAACGAGGAAACTAAGTCCCGAAATAACATCGCGAATGTGGAGGCGTTTAGTCTCGGAAGCATCTCCGCTCGCGGCCTCCAGGCGAGGAAGAGGATTTAGTTTTCCGAGGGGGTGGAGCGCCAGGAGCAATCGCCACGGCAGCGAAAGGCTTTACTGCCAAACTTGGCATGAAGATAGCAAAGTCTATCGCCCTGGGCCCCACCGCCGTCCTTGTCGCAGTTGCGGTTCTGCGACTTGGACCGTCCACGTCGGTTCGATTGACTCCTGGGACGCTTGTCCTTTTTCTTCCAAGTGTCAACCTTGGCCGAGATACGGGCGATCTCAGTCTTGAGCTCATTAAAGCAGGTTAGGATGGGATCAGAACCGACCGAGCTGACTTGAGGGGAATCTGCAGTCATAGATGCCATATATTTATCGGCTGCTTCCGCCAGTTGAGTCAGGTCGGTAATAGCAGAGATTGAGAGAGCGGCGCGACAGTTAGCAGACAACTGTTCCAAGAAGATGGTCTTGAGGACGTCCTCCCCACAGCCCGCGCCGAGGGAGCGCATGCGACTCAATACTAGCGAGGGCTTACCCTCCAAGGAGAACTGGCTGCGCAAAAGCTGGCGGAGGCGATCAGCCGCCGAGCCACTGAAGGTGGATAGCAAGCGGGCCTTGACCTGTTCGTACAGGTCACTGGGTCGCGGGTTTGCATCTAGGAGGTCGATCACTAAATTCATAGCGTCCGCGTCGAGTTTCTCCGCTATATAGTCTGCTTTGGTTGCGGAAACAGTTATTCCAGCGTTACGTAGGGTTATTTCGCACTGAGAAAACCAGACTCTGGGATCACTGCGTAGGAAGTTGGGGATCTTGGGAGCCCTATAAGCCGACACCTGAGGAGTGCGAGCGTTGGCTAGAGAGTTAGTAAGCTGCTCGTTCTGTTGAGTGGCCAGAGCCAAAGCGGCGGTAAGCTCCTGCAACCGCTCCTCAGTTGCCATCGCAGAGGTTCAAAAAATTCACTGGTCCGAAAAAAAATTTATTGATTTTTCTTACAAAATACGCAAAGCTGATAACCAGTAAAAAAGAATTTTTGAGATCCACTAACCAGCAAATATTGACGATCAATGAATTTTTTGAATGTTAATAATAACGTATAAATAATTAAAATTAATAATAATAAGTCTCTTAGTTGTTAACACGCAGTGACAAAAAACGCCAAGTTGCAAAAAAAAAAAGATTTTTGATAAAACGAAGAAATAGATTCTAATAAAAAGTTCACAGTTAACGCTAAGAGTAGTAACGCGCACAAAGGTAAACAAGCGTTTCTGCGAATTACACTGCTTACGCGGTATGGCTTGTCAACAGAGGTTAGGCACCGGTAGTAACTGAGGCACAAAGGCTTTATTCATACTGGTCTTACGCGACCTTCAATAAATACCTCGATGATGCGACGACCTGGAGCGAGTGTGCCGACGACGATGATGATGAAGATGATGCGAAGCCGGTGCGCTCGATGAAGGCGGCGACGGCGCGTGCAGGTGTAGCGCGCAAAGTGTCGATGCAGAAAATGGCGGCGGCGCGCTGACACGTGCGCGGATTACGGGCGAGCAGAAACGCTCGCGAAGGGCAGTGCAGGTACGCTGAACAGGTGCACGCGGAGGCGGCCGTTAAGCCAAAAGGCACGACGACGACGCTGAGGCAGGAGGCGGCGCGCTGACAGGGCACGCTGACAAGGCGCTGTAAGCCGGGACAAAGGCAAGGCGGCGTCGTTGACTCGGCTCGGAAGACTGCGTACTCTCCTCCCGAAGTAGTCGGGGTCACCAATATGGGTTAGTGCAGGTTCCAGGCGATGGCAGACCCACGGCTGCCAGCGGTTCAAGGTCGGGAAGGAGAGACTGATTGAGTAGGCCTGTGTAAGAGTAAGAAGAGTCTTTATTAGAGGTGCCTACAAACAAACGCTCAAGAGCCTGGTCAGGCTAGCACTGCTCGAATGCGCGTGTCGAGAGAGCAACGAGGCAAGTGTGGAGACGCGGGCGGCAGGAGGGGAATTTCCCCCACTCCTGCATACATACAGCCGAGGAGCCCCACAAAATTAAGGATGAGGATAATGGCTTATGTATATTCAATACCACGCCAATAAACGAAATTTAAAAAAAGGATGAGGATAAAAATTGGTAAGACAGTATACTTATGTTATATTCTGTTGATGTTGTAAATCAAGTGAACCAGTTTGTGATTCCGCATTTACTTTGTACACGTAGTCAATACATCTCTAAAATAAGTAATTTAACCCTTTATCATAAACTAATATTTTACTTGTAAAAAATTATCAATTTCACTTACCAAACGAAATAAAAATTGTAGTAATATTATATTATAGAAAACTTAAAAAAAGCAGTTGATTTCAAAAGTGGTCTAGACACTCTATTTGTACTCCAAATTTTTGTGTCAATGAAAAAACTATTAGAAAAATGTTATCATCCTAAACTTAGATTCTAACTATGATTTCATCAAGTTGAAAAGAAATCCACAAGTAAAAAAAGGTTTTCAAAAAATAGGTACAACAGTTTTACTTAGAAACAATATTCTTATTCATTTATCACACACCAATATACAAAAATGAACCGTATTAATATCAGAATATAATATACTACTAACTTGAAATATATTCAATAAAGTTACATCTGAGTATCTTACAAGATTAGAATGATGTCTCAACAAAAGAAAGTGTTCGTCTACAACATTATTCCTTGTGATTGGCACAGAAATTCTGGTAGAAAATTCTTTTCTTCTACACTGGCTCTAGCAATTATCGTTACACATTAGTGCTGTCCTCGTTCGTATTCCTTCGCAATGTTAACAATCGTTTGCTCATCTGCCGCCCCGAAATCACGAAAGGAAAGAGTAATGGCGAAAAATGTAATCTTGCACCAAACGCTAGCAGAACAAGAGTGCAGTTTCGTGTTCAAGAGGGTCGACAAACGAATCGATAAAAAAAAGACCCGCTGGTCAAAACCGCCATCGCGAGCAATGAAGAGAGCTTCGCGTCGCGACAACTAGGAAGAACAGCTCTCATTCTCTATTATTGCAGTTTCAAATAACGCCCACTTCCCGACGTCCGGCCTGCCCGTAGCGCGCACCTCGTCATCTCTCTTTTTCCAATTCATCGGCTCGTCATCTCGGCGTCTCTTGGAGCCTCTCTACTGTTATTTATTTTCATTTTTTTCCACACAGACGTGGGCAGCTTTCACTTTCATCCCTCACTTCGAAACTCGGACACCTAGGCCTTTACGTCTTTCCGTGCCACGTTTTAAAACATTTGTCTATAAATACGCGTCCGTAGGAGTACGTTATCGAGTACTCTAGAAAGTTCGTTAAATCTATAGAAATTAATGCCTTAGCTTTTTTTACAGTGATTGACGAGATAAAGGAGCAGGAGAAGAATAAGTGATCCAATACAATAATCCAGGTATAAACAATATCATTACGTCACCTCCTTCTCGTAGCAATGAAATTTTGCCCACATCTATATTTACAATATGGTCGAAGAAGAGAGATTTCGAGAACGACAAATTGTGTCGCGCTGTGCTAAAGTTCGATTATCGTAGATAAATTTTCGAAAACATCATAGATTGCTTTAATTGATTCTTTCAACGTCTCTCGCCATTCGTATATACACACATACGTAATTTTAATTTTATTCATATGTATATATATATATACATACATACATGTATATGTATAATAATAGTAGTAATAATAATATTTTTGTATGATTATCTTAATAAATTGTATGTATGATTATATCACAAGAAAGATTCAAATGCTCTGTACAAGGTTTCATCGAGTCGCCGAGCATCAGATGCTCCTGCAACGTACCGTCTCGTTATTTTCGGTTTGTAAATTTTACTCATTTATTTTTTCCCACCCATTCATTCGCCAAACTCACATATATGTTTCTCGTTTATTCGTACAACGCAAGATATGTTCTTTTGATATTGTACTCTCCTTATGCTGAATCACACGTACGAGCGCATCGAAATATTATATACATATACGTACACTTGTTGCATTTTATTATTTCCTATGCTTTTTCGGAACTCGAGCTAAGCGAAGCGTTCGTATCCGTAGTTTTACACTGTGCTTAAATTTTATTTGAGGAGCCAGACATGGGTGCAATGGGTTTATAAACTTTTAAATGCCGCAAAAAAATTGTTTTCTAATATGTAACGCACTGTTTTTGCTTAAAAATGTTTTCTTTATGACTATTTAATAAACGCAGTACTTTATAAATATTTTTCCAGCAAACAACAGTGCGATATATTTTCAGAAACAAAATGATTCATTAAAAAGCATTTGGCTACTTTTAAAAATACTATTGAAAGTTCTGAGTAAAAAGTAAGAAAAATTTTCTAGTACAAAAAATGCATTATATTTTTTGAAAAAAAGTTAGAATGATGCCTTGAAAGAAAAATATACAATTTACTGTTCTAGAATGGTAAATTGGCACTATTCCGCCGTTTAGGGACTTTTTCTTTTGGCAAACCAAACTTTACCAAGCTGGACAGTAATTTCTAATGTGCAAATGTTAAATCATTAAAATTACTGTAGATTATAGTAAAAAAAAAACTACAAGTACAAGTTAACCGTTATATTGGTACAGTAATTTTTATAGCTTTTTCTCTCAGTATGCAACAATTAGAAAAAAATATTTATGTCTGAATTTGTACATGTAGTGGAAAAATCGAGCGTAAACATTCAATCTGTTGTGAATCTTAACACTCTTTTATTGCGGCATAGTACCTAAACCACGAGAAACTCCCGGTGAAAGATGATTCGCAAAAGTGAATCCAACATTAGTTCGAGTGAATAAACGTATTGCAGTGCAAGTGCCCAGCGCCGCTAAACTCCCGGGAGACAATTCGATTCTTTTCTCGCTTGTCTATCCTTACTTTTTATGCGACAATATCAAGTTGGCTTTTTGCCTTCTTTTTCGAGCTACACTCGCCTTGTGATATACGCTCAGCGCTAGTGATTGGCACATTTCAAAGTCAATGGCAAGTTTTATTTTATTTAACTGTTGCATTGGCACGATAATTGAAAGATTATTTGGTACTCGTGTGTTTTTTCTTTCCTCCTTTTTTCCAATTGGTCGTGGGAATAAAGAAATATCACGTGTACCGAGGAGGGAAATTTCATGCACTCCCTTTTGGCCACAAAAATAAAGAATTCACACGGTTTGCTTTATCATGTTATTTTTATTATTATTTTCTATTTTTCAAGAGAAGAGCACGAGGATTGTCTTTGAAATCGGAGTGATTTTTAGTTTATCCAGTTTTTCAATTCAAGTAACAAAATATTGGAATGTTTTATCTCATAATTTTATTCACATAAATGTATATATCCGCATCTCATACGTTCCATAAAATCTTAAAATACCTTGTAATGCATTCGAAAGTAATATTATATCCCTAACGTAACAGATTCAATCTCAAATAATCGTAATTACAAATCGCACAGTATACAGGTGTGATGATAATTTTTCTATAATTTATTTCTTTAACGATAAATAATAATAATAATAATAATAATAATATTTTATTTTTCAATCACGCAAAAGTATCGAATAAAAGTATTTTGAGATATTACAATAAAATCTGTTAAAAAAAAAAATCCAAGAGGACTCTCTATACAATGGAATCGATGAGCTCTCTCCGTACTAGTATTTCGCATAATAATATTCACCGAATTCTATCGTCATCACATCATTTCTGTATGTATACATAAATTCTTTTCTCTCTTAAATTTCCTCTCTAAACAAAAGATATAATGCACAGGTGTTTACGAGATCCTTTTTTTTTTCTTTTTTTTTTTTCTTTAGCCCAAAGCGCTCCTCTTGTCCCTCGGCCCCCATCCCGAGATGAAACGAAACGACGCTGTGCGCCCAGCATATGTTGGTATGCTGCGCTCACACCCCCGTTATCTCACTAAAATGCATCAGCATAGGTATCCCGCCACGATGTACTTATCGCAGCTTAGTAATATATTACAAGAGTAAAATAGTAAACTTTTTAATTCAACGTTCCCCAACGCCACTGCATACTGCTACACTCACTCACGCGCTCAATCTACCTAATAATGTAAAATCGTTCGGTTTAGCCTCGGACGGCTTCGGTGCGCCCGTAGAGCGGCGCCCCCAACGTGATCGTCCTCGGCAGCGACTCTAGCACCCCTGTCTCTCGGAGGAAAGGCAGGCGGCCTTCCTGTACATTTTTCTCCCCACACACATGCACTCACGCACACAGACACACAGTTCCTAACTTTTCAGAGCCAAACCGAAGCCCGTGGCGCGCTGCACGCGCGCGCTTTTTTTTTTTTTTCCTGGCCAGGGGAGCATCGTCGGCGACGAAGGTGGCGAGGTTCGAGCGGTACCCTCGCGAACGAGCCACCTCAGTTGTAGGGCCAGGAGTGCCTGATCGAGGTGACGACGTGCGTCGCGGGCGCCGGCGGTTCGTCCGGGCGTCACTTCTTCATATCGCCCATCATGCTCAGCTCCTTGCTCTTGACATCGAGGTTCGACTGCTGGCTGCTCGTCACGCCGCTGCCGTTGCCCGGGTACATTTTTTCCAGGTGATTCAGCGACTCGCCAAGCAGTTTCTGTGGAACATAAATTTTAATTTAAGAAATAACATGTATATTTGAATAATATTGGGGATATCTTCATTAATG
This sequence comes from Copidosoma floridanum, assembly GCF_036245765.1. Lineage (NCBI taxonomy): Eukaryota > Metazoa > Arthropoda > Insecta > Hymenoptera > Encyrtidae > Copidosoma > Copidosoma floridanum. The sequence goes on along the minus strand of NW_028321897.1, from coordinate 1,421,056 downwards.
TCTGTGATGAGTAATTGTAAGATTTTTCAACGATTGGCAATTGGCGCGAAGGGGCATCGTTTATGCGGATTACTAAACTTTCGCATCAAGAACACGACTGCTACCATTTGCACTAAAGTAACAAGTTCATGATTTTGCTAATTGCTTTAAAATCACTCATATTCCCCCAATTGGCATCAATTATTTTGTTTCTTTAATTTTTTACCTCTAAAGCATGAAATAATTTATTTTTTCAAGACCAATGTGTTGAAATCACAATACTTCTTCGACATTCATTAATTTTTTTTTAATGTACACCAATTTTGATAAGAAGGTATTGTTATTACAAATAGTAACTCAAGCCTATTAGCTATTAATTTTTTCAATATTTACGACCAAAAATAGTTGTTTTCTATCACAAATTGGTTAAAGTACTTGTCAAATATTCAATAATTTGTTCATCTGCGATTCTGTGGTAAAATGTTTACTAGAAAACAATTTTTGTTGAATATTTGTTCGTCTTTCACCAATGGGACTATCAGTAAGGTTTCCTGGGCCAATGCTCAATCAAATTGTTTGATCTTGTAGCCCTTATACTTTAAAATTCAGTTGTGACACATTATTCAATAAATCGATATTTTTATATTATCTTTTATCATTTTATTCTCAAGTTAGAACTCTACCGAGTTATTATGTTCCTCTTAAGCCCATTTACTATGGACCAAATTTTTTACCCCTGTTCTAGAAAAAAAATATTTAATGGTCCCCTTAACTGTTTACTCTAGTGAAACCACTTGATAACAGCCATGCCTGGAGCCCTGAATACTATTAATATTAATAAAAAAGCAAAGCTGAGGTAAGTACAGATGAAAATAAGATTACTTTTTGCCAGGACGAGCAATACTTGGAACAGACGCGAACAAACACCACGGAGAAAAATTATCGTATAAATAGGTGAGTAAAATTTGGAATTTTGACTAGTGATGTTTGTCTGTTCGAGGCTGTCCCGCAATAAAGAGTTTTGCAATCGGTTATTAGCTCTCTCCTATACGGTAGTTCCGAACCTTGTACATACCAATGACTCTCGCGAGCGCGTACAAATTACGATTGCGAGAAAGAGAAGCGCGGATTGTAATTATCCACTCTTCTTTTTTTCACCAATACACAATTGCCACACTCCGCGAGCCATTTCTATTTTCGTTGAATTAACGAGGAAGAAGAAAAAAATCAAATTAGAAATAACAGTTGTAGTAGTAATGGTAACTAGTACTAACATCCATAGCCGTGAGAGCAGCCACGATGGCTGGACTGCCGAAGCCGTGCGTTATGAGAGAAAAGTGCGTGAGGTGTCTCTGTATGCTCTGGTCGAGGATCTGGTCCGGCCGAGTGTTGCACAGGGGCGACATGTCCGCGCGCAAAAGTTCTATCAGCTCTTTGGTGATCTTCCTGAGGGTGAAAAATTCAGGGTGAGTATACCGTATAAACATTTGTCAGGGAAAAAAAAAAAAAAAAAACATTCATGTAGCACTTATAGTGCCTCGACTCACTTGGTGGAGTGTATCTGTTCTTTCCTTCTGTAGGAGTCCTGTGGCTCGCTCTGCGGATGCCGGCACATGTACTCGGCGATCTGTTTGGCCGGGAATTCGGTCTCGCAGACGTAGCCAAAGTCTCGAGCGAGGTGGATAGCTTCTCCTGAGTAGAAAAAAAAAAAAAAAGAATTGTTAGTAACTAAATAGGCACTCAAGCGAATGGAGGGGAGGGGTGCAATGGACACTCTTTCGTCGAGTGCAGCATCAAATGTCCCGAAATACGAGGAATTGTGGCGGGGCTTCTCCCGGGCGATCCCGTAATTTCGAGTCGTCACTTTCACTTCCGGCACAGCATCGGGCGACGCGCGAGCAATTAATCTCGGATAAAAGAGTCGTGTTCTCGGGAGATGCGAATCGGCGGCTCTCTCTCTCTCTCATCCTACGCGTATATACACGTCGAGGTTTCGAGCAGGTGGCTAGCGCGTCTCTCTTCGAGGTGTACGTACACTCGAGTACGATGAGCGATGGTTGCTCGAAAAATTGGGACGCGTGGCGCTTTTACGAAGCTCCGCCGCTTGTTCCCACGCGCTTCGTTTCGTGAATGGATCTCCGCGTAATTTGTTTGCTCGTGAAAAATAGTACACAACCATGGCGATGGGTACAAGGTCCGGGCTGTGTACCGTTGGCTTTTGTTTCTGCTGCTTTCGAAAGACTCGACTCGCGCGGATAATTCGGACGAATGGAGGACACTTTTAATTGCTTCGATCGATGACCTTTGGCTATGGATCTTTAAATAGACAAAATCAAAAGTACCTATACACCTAAAGTCCGTAGTTTGGAACTGTAAAAAAATTTCGTCATACTACCTCCGGATCGCTCGATTTTCGGCAATTGTATAACTGTGCCCATACACATGATTATAACCATCCAGAAACGGCTTTGAGAGCTTCACAGCTTCATAAAATTTTTATCCCCGGACAATAGACCGCTGCGTCGTCCCGCGTTTTTATACGTGTGATAATACCGAGGATAATACATACTTGGGTCATTCATAGCGTGAAGCCTGTACGTGAGGAAATCCACATAAAAAATTCCGTTTTTGTCCCCCATTCAAATGAAAATGAATTTGTTAGAGGCACACCCTTCAAACCGGGCTGATTTTCTCATGAGAAAAAAAGTTTGATTACGAGTTTCAGTGAGGGTGACCTTTTTCTGCGATTCACGTGACATGACAGTACGAGTAAAACGAGCCCTATCTTGAAGGTTTGCCTCAAAAAATTAGTTTTTATCAAAATGGGGGACAAAAACGGAATATTTTTTGTGGATTTCCTCGCGCCAGCAACTTTCACCTCTTCGCTGCGTCATCTTTCATCTCTCGCGTGCCCTACCGTTTCCGATGTCTTCCCTTCTTTTTCCCTTTCTCATGCTCAATGTATATATACACGCACATGCAGGTACGGCGCACCGGAGCACGTATGTCCTGTACGACCGCGCTACTCGCTCAATTACCGCGATAAGTCAGCGTGAGAAAGCGCGAGTGCAGCGAAAAAAGGGACCACTCCGACAGGAAAAAAGAGGGGGGTTAAATGAATTCGCGTCCTTAAGAGCGCCGCTGTGATGCTCACGCGTATCTTTTTCACGTTTCCGCTCCCCTCTTTTGTTCGGCGCTCCCGTTATTTTTTAATAAATTAAGACTTTGAATCTCGCGCTGATTGGACCGCTCGTCGCCGAGCTGTGCACTGGTACAGGCGTTTCTTGAAATGTTCTGCGGCACAGAGTCAAACGAGCGCCCGGTCGTTCCGATTCTTCGTCTCGGGGGGGACCCTTAAAATTCCGAATTTTTCAAGCGCAGGGAAACAACTACATGGAATCGCTCTCGTTGTACAGTTGGTTCATTTTCGCTTACGTTTTGTGTATACACGAGGAGGTCAAGGGTTTAAAAGTACTAGAACCTCTCCCGATTATTATTACAGATACGTCGGTGTAAAAATACACATCGTTGTAAAATAAGAAGAAAAAAAAAGTATCGACACACTACGAGTCCTGTCCATTAATCAGCCCACCTTGATTCTCGTTTACGAGTTATACCGTTCGTCATTTCGAGCACAAACGCGGTTCCGGTGTATATTTTGTACAAGATGACGATGACGACGAATATCGAATACTCGAAGACGAAATGAAAAAAAAAAAAAATTGACGTCGCAAAGTATACACTCCGAGATATTTTTAGAAACGAGGGTGTGGGTTGGATCGACTTTTCCTTCGCTAGAGACCGTTTTAAATTACAGGTAATAAAAACATCAATACTATACAGCCGATGCTCTCTATTGCCGCACGGTACAGATGTTAATGCCCGATCGTCCGACGTTGATGGAACCTCTACTTTTACGATCCACTATGTGATGTATCTGTTTTGAGAGATATACCTACAGTCATTCTTAGCGCGTACAAAAACATACGTCCATAGGTGACACTATTTTTGTGTTTTTATCGGTAATATTGGTCGTGCGGAAAATCATATATTTTTGTCTGGCCGACAGAAGTGACGTTTACCGTAGCTAAAGACCAGTTAGTTAGAATCTCAGTGCTTGGATGATGAAAAACACTGATGCCCACTTGGGGTGACTTTGAGCACTAGTGTATATCTGTAACAGCTTCTTACGGACTCACATAACATCCGTGTCACAAAATAACATGCACAATCGGCGCACGCAGTGATTGCCACAGACGAGCTAAAACCCCATTTTTCGCGCGATAAGAGCGCTATTTGTCAAGCCCAGCCCCCTCGAAAAAAAAAAAAAAACAAAAGAAAAAAAAATCACGACACAAAAATGACGAGATGTGACGAAAACAAAATCAGTCAATTATTCACGTGCGCATGAAACCCGAACCGTTAATCACCTCTTCCATCCACGAGTCCTCGGAGGAAAAAAAGGTCGGAGCGTTTTTATTTTTAGAAAGCCAAAAATAAAACTGATCAATCTCGAAATATGCAAAATCTGCCTCGGCCAATTAATTCCCCGTGTCAGATTATACAGAGAGAGGGCCAACGCGATGACCCACAAATACACACGGACGAAATATATACAGGTTCACGTGGGCGCTTCGAGAAGCAAGGAAAAACGATACCTATACAATGTAACAGCACTGCCGACGAAACAAGCGGTGTACAGGTCAGTCGCGCGCGTTGCGCAACCTGCAAGTGAGACGAGCTCGCTCCGAGAGGGGGAGGAGAACCCGCTGCTCCCACGACCTTCGCACTCCGTGCAGCGCTTCGTACGTATACTTATGCTATACTTGCGAGGAGAGGAGAAAAGAATCTGTTGCATAAGAGTAGCGCGACGAGGGGTAACAAAGGGCGACGTCGCGTCAATCACCCTTTCGGGCAATCAGTCAGTCGGCTGCGACTCCCCCCCGCCGCATACCTCGCTCGCACTTGCACTCCTTGGCTCCCGAGCGCCCGCGCTCTCCTGCGTGTATGCATATGTGTATTTGCCGTCGGTTCGAGCGCGAAAGTGTGGGAACCGAGAGAACAAGAGCGCGAGAGGATGACGTGAAAAAACGAGCGACCCAGAGAGAAGAGAAGAAGAAGTGGGTAACAAAGTCGAGGCGGGAGCCCTTACGCGGAAAAATGCCTGGCTAACGATTACGCGGATGGGCAATTATCACGTGTCCAGGGAACGCGGATTGGATCGCTACTGTATATACCTGTATGCATCGCAGCGGGTTTTCTGTGCTGATCATTGATTTTTATGGGGCACGGATATATATCGACGCGGATCGTTTGCAGCTCGGATGTGTGCATGTATGCCTCTTTTGCCGTGCCGCGCCACCGTTAAGTGTAAATTGCGCGCGTGGCTGCGATTGATTCGCGGATGGTTATGAGTTCGGGAAGGTAATCAGCTCGTTCGATCGATTTTTTTTTTTTTTTTTTCGCCATGAGGGGAGTTGGTCCGAGTCGGATAATGTTGTCGATGGTGGCTGGATAGGAGAAACAACTTGCTCTAGCTCAGAGACATTATTTTCTTTACGATTTCGTAGTAGCAGCTCTCTGGACGATGTGACAAGAAAAATATGCAATTTCGTGACGGTTGTAAACAAAAAAGTATACTTAAAAATAATTTTAAAAATATCCATCCCGAAGTCTGGACCAACATTACTATAGATCGAAGGGTAGGAGAAAAAAAATGTCTCTGAAGTGACTGCTCCCTCTATCCAAATTCGAATTAATTCATCTACAAGTGGGTGGAGGCAGTGAAACGTTGTTCGTGGGACTATTTGATGCCTTCGACGCATCCGCTTGACAACACCAAACGCGAAAACTTTCACCCGAGTGTTTTTCATGATTTACGAACTTTCCCGGGAGTATTTTCAATTCGTGGCTCGTCAACGCCGCGTCTAAATCAAAAGCACCCGACGACAAACCAACAAACGCCGAGCTATCAATTCGATCGCCGGGTAAATTAAAAACAAGCAAAGCCATCGCCGCGGCGCACACGTATAATTTATCGATGCGGTAAATCCTTGCCTCTCGCAATTACTAATTTCGCGCTTTTTTTACTACAATACAACCCATCCATACGGTCGAGGCAATGCCGCGGATCCACAAAGGAAATTTATACACTTCGGAGGGGGATTATTTCTCAAATCCCGAGGAAAACCCGCAGGGGGTACTAGTCTTACACACGGAAAAGCTGACGCACACTCTATAAAAGTGGCACGGGCTTTTAAAGCTTTTCAGTCACGTGTAATGACACAAGCTCCAATCGTAAGTATGGACGGGACTCGCGGTGTCAATCAATAATCACAAATATATCCCTCGGTGGGTTGGTATTTTCATTTTCTCAGCAAAATCTTGTTTTAGCGGGTTTAATGGCACCGAGGATCTTCGTTTACTCGATCTTCCCGCGCTATCCGCCCATTAACAGCTGCGCGATAATCACCCGCGCTGGGGTAAACGTGCACCTACATTTCGCTGAAACTACACGCGCAGTAACCGATGAAAGAACGCGCGTGTGCGCGCCAACGAGAATAAAGAAAGTCGACGTTCCACGAGGACTCGTGACTCGTAAATTATAATCAGCGACGACGCGCTTGCTCCGAGTGCGCCACGGGAACGTTTTGCCGAGATTACTCGTGTAATGTGCGTTACCATGCACGCGCGCGTTCGTCACTGCCAACGTATCTCGGCTGGGTTTCCGGGGGGGGGGGGGGGGAGGTATTGTTTTTCGTCAAAGGACTTGCACGTTTAGTGGATACGATGGTGGGTGATCTTACCTTCAACTAGCGAGGTGAGTAGCGTGACGTTGGCGGCCTTCCTCCTACCGGCGGGGAGATTCAGCCCGATTTTTTCGAGCTTCTCCCTGAGGAGGCGTCCCCCGTTTTTGGATTTCGCCCTGAAAACAACCAACGATGTCAGTTAACATGAAACCTCATACCTATACGAAAAATAATTAAAACATAAATTTGGATATTTGTCGCAAAAGTGATTATAGATTCAAGGCGTCCATCGCCAATTTTTCCATGGGAATTTGCGTCCGTGAAGCAATTCTAATACGTTCTCCTACCCAGCACGTGTAGGCACTTTTTCGTAACCAACAAATAATCATCGGTCAACTAGTTCCTCGTCTCTGTGTCGCTGCCCGAGGAAAAACCAAAAAAGTTTCGTCCCCACTCGGGGCCCCCGCACGTTCGACGACCTTCGGAAACAAAATCTCCTGTCCAGCAAACGCGAGATTTCACAACAACGTGCGTAAATCACCAAAGCGAGCAAAGTCGAGCGCGGGTTTTTCCGAAACAGCCGTCGCGTAAATCTCCAACGCCTCCGAAGCTAAGACTCGCGTTGGAGACCCTTTGCTAGAGTCCATTAAATTTGCAAAGAGAAAGGGTCCCATAAACAATCGCTTCGCTTTGTGCCTACACGTCGTGTGTCCATTACACATCGCATACATCCGCTTGGGTGACGTTATACGACCCTTAGGGGGGGAGAGAAAAATCCAAATCTGATGTTCGTACCCTTAAAAAAGGTACAGTATCCCACACGCGACACGTTCCAACCACGAAAGATGGAGTATCCAAGCGAGTGCGTGGTGTATCAGCTCTCACTTTGAAACGATTGCTGTAAATCCTACTCGGTCGCGGCCCGATCCGTAGGGACGCAGAAGGATAGGGATACAAATCGAGGAGGCGAGTGGAAACAAAGGGGTTTTTATCCATGGCCGTCCTCTTCAGCGCTCAGCTGTGACGGGAGGACGGGTCGTAACGGTGTCTCTGCGAGTGCCAACTATATACGAGTTGCCAAATAATTGGTTCGTTCGAAGTTTCAGCGGTCCTGCCTCACTTGGATCGACAAGCGTGTGATGTACAGTAGCACAGGTTGCGCGCCACTTGTTTAAAATGGGGCTTTCTTGCAAAATTATCTCTTTTGAACGTGTCCGCGCGGACTCTTGATGGGTCGTGCGATTATACTTGGCTACCGATGATTATCCTCTGTAAAATTCACCGTGGTAATGACAGAATGAAGATTACACAGCGTGTGATAATCGGTTTCTCGTTTCTTGCAAAAAATTATGCCTGCCGTTGCGAGCGTTTTTTAGCGCATTTTGACTTTGACATCAAAAGCTTTGCCTGGAGCGTTTTAGATATCAAACTCGCGTGGAACCCAAAAGAAAAGCAGTATCGCGACAGCCTTTTAATTACTCCGCTCGCGGTGGACTTGGCAGTCAGACCACATGGCCGACGTGTAACACTTTCTGGTTTGAAATTCAAAATAATATTCATGATGGGATACGACTCGGGAACTTCTCCGAAAAGCACCGTTGGTGAGGGGCGTCGAGGACAATCGGCGTCGTTAATCCCTTTGGTGTGCGCCCCGACCCGCGATCGCAGCCCTCGTTACTTTCTCTCCCCTACACGAGTGCCATCGCACTTATCAGGAGGGAGCGAAAATTTCACGCGGCAAAGGACGATCCGCGGAGTCGAACGTGACTGTCGAGACGCTGGTCCTCGTTAGGGCGCGCCGCGTCCTTTTCTTGGCATCGAAGGCGTTCAGGGAAAACGAGTCGTCGATCTCTTGATGGAGCTAGCGTGGGGGTGGGTGGGCGACTTGGAGGATGAATAACCGTGTTAACGAGAGTTGAGCCGGGCTAGGGTTCTCCGATTGTTTCGGGAATCCTTCGAGCTCCAACTGCGTATCCTAAAAGGCGAGATGCCAAATTCTCGGACTCCCTCTTGTATTGGCTCCAAGACGAGTGTGCATCCGACGTGGCTCCTCCAGAGATGGAATCGTTAAATTAACAAGTTTTCCAAAGTAATATTACCAGACGTTAATTTGCCCGGTTGTACATTTTTACTTTGGCTGCAACGGGAGTGGGTTATTGAAGATACAAGAACACGCTACAGCCAAGGTGCTATTTCCTATCGGGTAGAGAAACAATACGACTCGAGTCGTGCTAAAACGGAGAAGCTTCAGTTGGTTGGCATTGGCATTGATTCATTGAAAATAGCAGTACCACGTAAGTAAGTATAACTCTAGCCCAGAGTTTCTCACATATTGACACCAGAGATGAACTCAGACGATCAACCAGAGTATCGCAGCCATTGTTGTATTGCCCGTATTTTCGAACTGAATCTTATCGACAATCCTTTTTAATCCAGGCCAGCTACCTATTAAATCGTAATGTATGTGCTTACCAGTCTTTGATCAGTCTCGCATTACCGAATTCAAGAACCTGCTTTGGAGATCGATACTTGATCGTGAAAGGGCAGCTCTTGTTTTCTCTGGGTGACACAACTGCTAAATAGTGATATTTGCCTATTTGTTAACTTAAATTTTCTCAATATTCTAAATTTCAAACAATAAATCTATAAAAACGCTTTTGTGTGTTACACAGTATGTACTTTTGTTTTACATATTTACTCGATTTTACTACACATTGCTTAGAATAATACTGTTATTACTTTTATCTATTATATATTACATTTATACGTTCAATTCTATGTGAATCTACTTTGCTCTAACTTGTATATTTTCTGTAATTTTTTCATCTTGTAACTATATTTTATAATTATGTTTACCAATACTGCTTATCATATATTGTAATTTTACTTAATTGAGGGCCAGATATGGCATAGCCACAAGGCCTAAATAAATAATCTAATCTAATCTAATCTAATCTATGACTTTATCACAATTGATTCGTAAGAAATGATATTACATTTGTTGCTTTTAGCGTGGAAAATGTAGTTCGTGATTCTACTACTGGTGGCGCGGCACGAGTCAATACGTTATAGGTTGTAGCCGCGCGTACAATGTGTACGCGTATACGTGTAAACGAAGAGAGCGACGTCCATTCATGCGCCGCGTTTCATTGAACAGGGGGGCACCGCGGACAGGAAGCTAAGGAAAAAGAGAGGAGGAAACGACATGACAGAGAACATTCGGTTCATTCACGACGAGCATGGATATACACATACCTAAAGTATATGCCTCTGCTACACGCGCTACTTGTCGTCCCATCTCTTCGTTGCTGCGGAACTACGTATTTATACGCGTGTATATTGTCGAGCAAGATGAGCTTTTTTTACTTTTCGTTTGTCGTCGATCGCGAGCGACAGTTTAATAGACACGCACCACGAGCATCCAGTTGACTATAAGTATACACCTTTAGTGGAATATATACGCGTGTACTTATTTCATTTGAAATCGCCGCTGCACACGCTTGTCTGACACCGCATGGATAATGCTACTGCTTTGCTCTTCTGTACTGTCTTGGATTATTAATTGTATATTCATACCAATCAAAGTAATAAAGTGTTGCGGCATCCATATGTGCCGCCGTATAGCTTCTACTTGCCAGAGTGGCAAGAAAGTGGAAGGGAAATTATGATGAACGGAGAAGCCTTTTTTTTTTTTTTTCAAGATATTAATTTTGTGCGCAACTCACCTCCGCAAAACGCCACCGAGCAGACTCGCGTTCAGGCATTCCGGGGGTGACAGCCGTCTCTGGACCTCCGCCACCGTGACTTTGTACTTGCTGGTGCTGCTCAGGAGCGACAGTCTGCCCGGGACCGAGCAGAACACGTTGGCCGGCTGCGCGTTGCCCGCCAGCATCCCCTTGTCCCCTCGATCCGATGGCTTCATGTCTGCAACACACGAATTTTTCATTGCGTTTTCAATCTTTGGAAGACTATCAAGCGCAGGTCCCGAAAAATAAAGTGTACGCGTTAAAAGTCGATGTATCTTCCTTGTGTGCGATACTGGGCTTTTTTTGTGTTTAAAAACATGTTTGTGTTTCGAGATCGAACGAAGAGATAAACGGTGATCTTTTCGTGCTCAGCGGTACCAGTCAAACAAAATGACTACGTTTTTTGTAAGACATTTTATTATTCCTTCTCTTTCTTTGTATTTCGATTGCGCTGTGTAATCCACTTTTTTATGGCTGATAATATACGCGGTTCTGAATTTTGAAATATACCGACACAACGGTCACTTTTAAAACTTAACCGTTAGTACAAGCCCGGTAGCAGGTCTTGTGATTTTACGATTTTTCGTATTAAACAATAACACTAACACACAGCTTAGAGCCGATAAACTTCAAGATTCAGGGTCAAGGTTATCGTAGAGGTTTCACAACGGTACGGGGTCAAAGTAACACAAAAATGGAATCGACAAAACATGGTTTTCCAGTTGTTCTGAGCCTCTTATTTTTTACGCGTGGTTTTCATGTTCTCGGAAGAAAAAGCACGTATGTTCGCTGCAACCTGCTCACCCAGTAAATGACGAATGTAAATCAGACTTTTTTTACTGCTAGCAACAATGATGAGTTTTATCGATGATTTTTTCATACTCTCTGCAAGTCCTACAGTTATCGATACGGGATTTGAACAAAGTAGCTCCATCACGTGCCCCTTAAATCTTAAGAAAATACCTACCCAATCTCGTTACGAAAAGTCACCTTTAATCTCTGACAAACCTGTCGTTCCAATGTTCCCAAACACAACTCGTGATCACACTCGACTCCCATGGGCGAGTCAATTTTTTTTCGAGAAGAGATAAACACATACCCACCTAGAAACCTATCCCCAAAGGTACAAACCAGCGCTCGCCATTAGAGCCCGTCAGTTTATACATTCTCATCGCATACAAAATCAAGACCAGCGTCCGTCCGGCACTTAGGAAAAAAACGTTAGAACCACGCGCGTACATTAACGACGACCTTGGAAAACTAGTTTCCGAAACGGATACCAAACAGAGACACGCATGCAAAGCCCGGGACGCCGAAAAGCTTGTTGTGGGATTGCCCGCATATCGGGCCAAGGAGACGCCGTCGCGGAGGGAAAAAAACAAGCGAGCACCAGAGCCTAGCGGTGAAAGTTGACCCGAGCTTTTTTTTTGTCCATCGTTCGTTTATGACGAGGAAGCTCGTCCTCCTCTTCCCGAGCCACGCGTGAATGTTTACGACGTACTTTTGGTTATTTTTATCGGCCGGTCGATGCCGCTCGAAATCTTGTTGCTTGTAATGGGCATACGCAGGTGCGCGCGTTACTTTCTAAAATTCAGTATTAGCGGATGATATTCAAACGCCGGTACAAACGCTTCGGAACGTGTGTAGCTTCGGCAGACGAGTTTTTCAAAAGCCGCTAGATATGTTGGGAGGACGAGGAGGTTTTCATTCCATTTCCCGTGTGGCGTTTTGTTTTTTCATTGAAAATAAGCGGCAAATTGATTGTTGTCCAGTACGGGGCTTCTTTTTGTGACTAATGGTTTTGGTTTTAAAAAATTAAGGGACTGTAAAAAAGTTTTATTGAAAATTAAAAGAAATGCAATCACTACGATTTTAGTATAAATACATGTTGCACGCGCGAAGTAAATGGTAAAAGAAAGTTTAAAATGTGGACGATAACACTCTTGAATAATTGTAAAATTTCGATGCTCTTGTACTAGTTTTTTCTCCAATTAAATACTTTTGAATTCAACGTTGATTATAAAACATGAAATGTTGAAAAAAATCGTAACGAATTTCAGGAATAATTTTATCTTCCTCTCGTAGATGTAATGTCCATAGCAAATAAAAATTGATCGACTCCGAAACAAGTGGTTAGAAAAGATAATCCTATCCATGATTGTTATGCTGTCGTACGAATAATTCATGTCGATTGTAAAAAAGTCCCGTCCTTTTGAAAAAATTGATGGATCACAAACATTTTGAAGCATATTTATTCAAGATTTGATTGGTCTGACCTGATCACGTGGTTCCAACTCAGTGAGAAAAAACGAATTATTTCAATGCATCGTCGTACTTGAAAAGTATGTACGAAAATAAGTATGTAAAAATTTTAATTTGACCAAAGGCATAAATATTATTCCTTGGCTGGACCTCGCATTTTTAGAAACAATAATTGCCTCAAGTACAGCCCGTACCAATGCAAATTCCGTGCTTTTCCCACAATTTCACGTTGTACGAGCGAATTGAAATTCCAACTTTCTTCCTCGACCCAGACTCCCGGGACCGGCAAAAATACACCACTCGATGAATCCACCCTCCTCCCCCCATCTTGCGCGGCACGTCTTACTCGCGCATAAATATTGCCCGTGAAATTTTCATCCCCGTAACAAGCACACACGCGTACACGGCGTTATTGCATCGACGAGAGGCATATCAGCGGCGAGCAGATAAATCTCTCCCCGCGCATCGGAATGCCCAATATAATATCGAATACGTAAGAAAAGGGGCCAAAAGACCAAACGCTCGTATTGGCCTCCGAGGCACGCGCGTGTATAAACACACGGTAGGGGGCCGGTCAAAACATCCGCGCGCCCCCCTTTCTTCTTCGCTGGATGCAAAAAGCCGGACGGGGATGGGGAGCGATCGCTTTGCGTCTTACATTTATGTACGCGCGCAACCCCCCTACTCCTATCGCGAGAGATTATTAGTTCGGCCCAGGGATACTCGTAGGTATATGTATATATTTGTACGTACGAGGGGTCGGAGAGTAATTTTCATAGCATCGCGGATTCCCGAAGCGCCGACTCGAACTACTTTCCGAGGAAATTGTTGAGCGATTTCTTCGTGGATCCTAAACTAAACAGTATAAACGCGGAGATCGGTTATGTAACGAAGGCGCGCGTCCCTTGGCTTAGGGGGTCGATCGATACACCGGAAAGAGAAATTTCGTGCGTTCGATTCTTACTGGTATTTTTTTGCTGAGTGGGTGTGCAGTATTATTAATTTTTTTCGATCGAGCAGGTGATTGTTCGATTCATCGTACGTGGAATTTCAAGTTCTGTATAGAATACCATCTCAAAAGGCGAAAGGCCATCCACGCTGGTTATTGATTTTTTTTCTCTGTATACGTCCCTTATGTATGCTCGAGCTAATAACAGCTAGCACATACCTATGTATAGTATCTAATGTACGCACAGCAAAAGGTATAACGGCACTCAACGCGCGTCCACGGGCGATTACACGCGTGGTCCATCGAACGAGGCGATGGGACAGAGTCATCAGCCGATGCAAATGAGCCGCGACAATGAGCGATGCACTTCGCGGATGAGCCCGCGGTCCCACGCTCCTTTGGCTCCCCTCGCTTTTCGCGAGGATTCATTTCCCCCTCCTCCTTTTCGCGTGTACGAACATGTTTATTAGAAAACGATTGTAACTCTCTTAATTTGAAGTGGTGAAAATTTCACCACTTGCACAAGTGAACAAGATTTTCACTGGCAAAAGAGTGAAACATTTGGATCGTTTGTTCGCACCCAATAGATGTAAATTTTTATTTCAAATGTTTATTATAGTAATCCAACGAATTATCATTATCCAAATGAAGATAGCGTTATTGTGTAACTTATACACATTTATTATTTTGAGTGGTACCAACAATATTTTTACCAACAAATTTACGTAAAATTTATTACTCTTACGTAAAATTATGTGCTTATACCAAGTACCTGTACCTGCATACGTAAAAAAATTCCATCGCGCGAGTGTTTCCAACTGTCGTTTGCTTTTATTTTAGAAAGTTCCCGTTGCCGTTTCTGCCGTGGCCATCGTCGCGATAACAAATCGACCTCCGATGGTGTTATGATTGATGCGCCGATTGATAAGAAAAATCCCACGCGGAAGGTTCCGCGCGCGAAACAAATCGAGAAAATCCTCGATCCGATGTATATATATACAGCGAGACGTTCACCTCGTCCATTGCATCGCATAGCTCGACGACGGTGCGAAATTAATGACCCGCGCGGTAAGGACTGATGAATTCCAATTCGCAACAAAAGGAGGGCTGCGCTTGTGTACACTTATTCGCGCGATCTCCCCTTCATTAATAAATGCGAGCGATACGATCGGGACTTGCTGCGCGAAAAATCGGCCCGATAGGCATCGGTGGGTAATCGGTGCCGGGAATCGTCACGGGTGCGTCGTGTGGGTGGGCGAAAGGATCCTATCCGCGTTTCGCGTCAAATGATACGGGCGGCTGGCAGATATAGCCGAGAAGTATATTAATACGCGTAGTTTGTCACGGGCTCTCTTGGGGCCGTGTGAGCTTGCGTACTTATCCGCGTGAACTCAAACGATTACTTGGAGTAACAATTGTTGTTGCCTCTGAGATTTGGATTAGTAAAATTGACGTGCCTTTTTGACCTTTTTTATAAATTAAAGGTTAACTGGTCATTAAAATTTCCTCGTCATTACATGATCCGTCGTGACTCGTAACGACCAACCGTCACCTCAGCTGCCATTAGCTAACACCCGTTAGTTAACATATTATTACGTATGTACCTACTTGAAAAAACAACAAAAGAAGTAAAAGAAAAAGACCGATGCAGGAGATGATTATTTTTCATTTAACGACTAGCCCTCATTCGTGTACGTGCGCAGATAGAAGGAAGCGAACGAGCGCAAAGAAAAATCAGAGGAAGAGGACGAAGCGCGCGGAGAGAGGATGGGTGTGAGTGCAGCGATAGGTACCAGCGAGCGAGTGTTCTAATAGCGAACGTGCTTCTTCGTCAGGCAGGAGAGGACTGTAATTTTCATTGCAGCAGCGGGGAATCGAAGCTTATATATATATATATATATATATATATATATATATATATATATATATACGTAGTGAATATACCGATGCAGGAGAGCATTAGTTGGGTAGAGTAGGGGAGGGGAGGGTTGGGAATAAAGCCCAGAAGCACCGCCGTCGTGACGAGTTCACGGACACTTTGTGCAGGTATATATATGTGCGTATTGTATATATACGGTCTCGTTCGATGCCGGTAAATCGATCGGACGACCGATTTTCTCCTTCGTGATTTTTACCACGGCAATCTCGAGCGTTTTTTATATTTAATTTCGCGATACCTGCAGTGCGGATGGTTTTTTGATTATAGTACGGGACGACCGACAAGTTTCATTGAATTCAATTTACTTGATTTCGAGTATTGAGTGGATAAAAGTCTACGGGCAAGTAAATAAACAGACGCTTCAGGTTTACAGCGGTACGGATTAATAGCCAATCTGTCATAGTTTGGTCTACGAGTCTTTGAAATAATAATCCAATACAGGTACATCGAGTTTGAGGCTAAAATCCTTTTATTCTCAATACTATACGGGAAAATGTATATTTAAAAAGTTTCGATGGCTTGTACATGATTGAAATGAAATGAAATTATGAAAACGTTGAGAGCAGTATGGTAGAAAAAGTAGTTGATCCAAAATTGCAAGGAAGAATCAGGTTGATCGGAGCATCTTTCTCATCTCAAATTTTGCAGTGGCAATATAAGTTATTATCGCGGATAAGTTATATTTATTGTTCTACATAAGTGCGAGCCACGGTCTCAGTACAGTTCGTCCCCTCATTATCTGTAGATCTTGAGTAATTTAACTATACAACACGAACGCCATAAAACGAACCATAATTGTAACTTGAAAATAATATAACTATTTCCTTATTTCAATACTTCATTTAATTTGTTCGATTCATTCAATTTTGAATCACCTGTTTCTTCAATCAAGCCATCAATTAGGAAATTTATTTTTTTTGTTTTTATTTTATCTCATCTCCACTCGAGGCGTAAACAAACGTCAAATGTATATCTGTTTTGATACCCGAGACATTAGCCGTGAGATAAGTGATAATTTGCCGTACCAATTATGAGTTTGAGATGTGACCTCGTCGGTACGTGCATAATTAATATTATCCATGAGTGACACTTGTGCCTCCCCTAGAAAGAGTACAAAATACACACAGCACCGATGATGGCCGTCACGCCAATCGCTCGACTCGATGAAAATCATCTTCCCGTGACAAGCGTCCAAGCATAATTTCAAATAAGCCCCAACGCAAGACATTGAGCTTAATTGAAAATCCGAGTTGCCAAAAATCAAAACCGAGCCTGCCGGCGTGTAAAAATCCAAATTTCCGTTGGCGTGAACGCTACGTATCCTTAAAACGATTCGCGATCCCGTAGGCAATAACATTCGACTCGCGATAATTGATACCCAAACACGCGAGCAAACGTGCGTGTAAATATTTTATCTTCCTATCCCGTAAGCTTACCTTCTTTCTCTCGCCGCTCGTGCAATTACAAGCCGTAGGCGCGTAACTAAACGCGCTATTAGCATCGGTAATAAGCGAGGGAAGGATCGGCAGTCAGGTGTTTGGGTTGTCAGAGTTGATGGGGGACAGGTTCCAGGAGTAGGTGTCGGCGCTTCCGTTGCACAGACGGGGGGTTGTTTTTTTGGGGTGATGAAGTTTGGTGGGTTTAACATACAATCAAACGCGTGAAATTTCGGTTTCACTATAGCGTATACAACGCGTTTAATTACAACTACTACTAAAGTTGGCTCATTTATCATGTATTTCACGTGCACGCGAGTACTTAATTAAATAGTCAAAGTGTGAGAATCAAACCATGTAATTATGGTGAAATGTCTCATCGTGATTAGGTGTTTAACAAACAAAAAAATTTACATCAAATCTGTCGCATTGCGTGGATAATCAACTCATGATGAAAACGTGTTTTTTCTTCCTTTGCATAAGCTAAAGCAGTTAAAGCTGACGGAAATCATTCCGTTAAGTGGGAACGCTTAGTGATATCACAAATCCAAGTCACGCTTGCATCGGAGTGTTTTTAAGAAGTACATAAAAAAATAAAAATAATAATAGCAGTGGAGCTCCGTGAAACCCTCCCAGCGTGCCTTGCCGACCACTCCTCTTTTCTCGCGCTCCACATCTGGCAGGTATTCTATCAAAAGTTGCATTGCCTCGTAAAAAAATCGTAAAAACCCCGGGAGAGCTCGTTAAAAGCGATGGGTCGGGACTTGAAAAAATTTTACGCAACCTTTGCCTTTCCCTCCAATTCCGCGCAGTTCATCAAAACGGAGCGCAAAAGAAGCCATTGACGTCACTTTTGGCAAAATTTCTCGGGAACAATGAAGAAAAAAAAAAAAAAAAAAAAAAGAAGGATTCACTGGCAACAATTCGCTTTGCATTCAGCGGTGGACGGAAGGCGGTTGTAAATCCCAAGAGCGAGACAACGGCGCGTGTACTGGGCCGGTGGATTTATCGCCGCGGTCACTTACGTATACATACGTCGAGGGGGAGGAGACACGTATACGACGGAAGATGACTGTATTCCCGCGGGAGCACGCGACTCGTCAATCCCGCGCTGGTTATCAGTGCCCCGGGATCAAAGGGATGACAAATCACCGCGATGCCGTTCCGGATACGCGTAGTTTATACGTCTCCGTTGGTATTCGTATGGCTATCTTTTTTTTTTGTTTTCCTAATTGGGAGAGCGCCGAGAGGAGTGTTCGAGGTGGTCGCACTTGGTTTCAGGTGTTTGTTGCAAGGCTTACAGAGAAACAGGGTAGACAATTGCGAGAAAAATCGTTTCTGTGCTCATCCTATAATTGTAACGGGGTTAAACAATTACAATCGTGTAATTTGGTGCTGATCCATCTGGAGATCGGACTACTGCCCATTGAACACTACACGAAAGAAACGAGCTTCGGCCCGTTTTAAACGGAGCATGGATGACTTGTTGTAAAAAGTACATATTTACAAGCCGATGCATCGTGACTTATTCAACCCGATCACCAGCAAGTATAGTATATGCGCAAGAAAAAAGTGAACAAAGACGCCATTGATTGACGCCCAAAAACGTTGTTTGTTTTTAATTGTCCCCTTTTAACGGAACGCGGCTGGTGCTGAGGCTCGATTGTGTTGTTGCCGGTCCACGACAAGCACGGTTGTGCAAAAAGTAAACCACCCAAGCTCGCAAAACACGGGTGTTATTGACACTCGGAGAGGCGAAGGAAAAAAACAAAAGAATCGGGCTACAGTGACCCGGTTTCGAGGGCCCACCGAACGTGTTTCATTCACGCGTGTGTACCAGGGACCCTTGGGGGCCCGACTTCCTCTCGCGAATTTGATTTAATTAATGACGCGGAAACGATCGGCGCTTGCGAAACGCACGCAAGATGGAGCGAGGAAGGGTCGGGGGAAGAGTAAAAAAAAAAAGGAAGATCAACGAGCCAGGCGCGCCGGACCAGTTTACAATATATACTTTCACGCGCCTCCTTTTACGTCTCCCTCGGCTCGTCTTTTTCACTCTTGTCGCGGGTATAATGTACGTGCCGACGAGGCTCCCTCCGCCCATCGTTTTTCTCGAGAGACTCGAACAGGTGCGTTTGCGCGCGGGACTCTCCTTTTTCCTCATCCGATCGCACGACTGTCATTTTTTACCTCTTACTTGCCTTTTGTGTTTACCGTAGGAAGAAAAAGTCCATACATTACAAAGCGATGGTAAATTTTCTCGTTCCATCCCTTGATCTACACGAAACTGTATCGTGGAAAAGCCTCGTCACGAGAATCCGTTTTATTTCTACGTCCTGACACGTGCCATTACACTCGTAAAAGACTTAAAAAGAAAAAGCCTCGTATGGTTGTATAAACGGTATGGAAAAAAAAAAAAAAAAAATGTGGTACGCAGTTGGGCAGTAAAACGAACGTTTTCTTTTATTGTCGACGTGGTATCGTAGGAGAGCAAATTATTTGGCCGTTTCACAAAACCAGTTTTGCCGCGAGATAAAAAAAAAAAGGCACGAAATTATTTTACCATTTAGATCGTTTCCAGTGATACACTGCGGAGTACAGTATATATGAAAAAAAAAAAAAAAAAAAGAAACAAAGAAACAAGAGATCTACGCTAAAAGGGGACATTAGTATTCTCTATCCACGTATAGACGAGCGCGCGTGTGCCCATGTGCCTATATACGCCAACAGCGGAGAGGTAGGAAGACATTAGTAGATCGTATACACAAGATGTAGGCGAGCGTATAATATAATGTACCAAACACGCATGTGCCCATAGACGTACGCGCTTTGATTGTTCCTCTCGCGTGCGACGGGGGTCCGGGCAGCCTTATCCCTGGGCTGCATCTGTATCACATTTAGGATAATAAAACGTGCGCGCGCGAGCGATCTACCGCAGTATATATATGTACCGCTAGGATTTTTTCGACACGCGTCACTTGGGATTATGAAAAACTACGCGCTTGTTGGGAAGTGCTTCTTTAACGCACCGCTGCTTGCGTGCAGGTAACATGTGTTGGGTATACTTATATACGTGTGGGTCTGGGTTTGGAGGAGCCCAAGTCTCGGCGCGACCTCGTCTATACTTACAGTTACTCAATACACCGTGAAGTAGATCGGGGATTGGGTGATGGGTCGGTCCGCGTGTGTGGCGTTCGAGGAATGTAGGTTTCGTAACTCGATCCGAAGTTCGCGGGCGTATTTTGGGGTATCGGGTGATTTTTCATCCTGAACTTTTTTGAATAAATTATCGAATGGTCTGTATCGCGTAGTTTTGATCAATTTCCGTATACCGAGGTGAAGTTGCGAAGTTGACGCTCGGACGCATGAAATTCCCTGTTAAGTTGATCCCCTACCTCCACACGGCACACAATTTTATTTTAAGCTCTGAAAGTTGCCTGATTCAATATACTTAATAACGAAGAGACAGTGTTATGTGAAAAAGGGGTACTCAATGAGAAAAATTATCAAATAAAATTTACTACATTTCATTTGAGTATACATCTTAGTTTTCCTTTTTCATCAGATGATTTCAATTTTTTGTGAGCTAGTTCTACTCCTTGGATGATTAGCAGAGTATCACCATGAAAAGATTTTAAAAATATTCAACGTGTAATAATTAAAATGCAATGGATATAAAAAAAATATCAGCTTTTCGCGAAAAAAATAGGCTGCAGCGTATCTACATCGGTCTTTGGTCTTCCGGGTGGGCTGAAACCACTGTAAGCCTCACCAATGGACCAATCAAGCGTCCAAGTCCAAACAATTTAAGGACATCAGTGCCAAGTGTTTGCCAGTGCTCAGTCCAAACTCTGTTACAAACATTTAAAACTAAATGGAAAAAAAAACAATGGGGGCTATCCATATTTTATCCTTCCTTGCTAATACCGATTGAGAATTAAGTCTAAGCTGACTCGACCGACGTAGAACAAAAAACGATCTATAAACGCCCGCTCGGGCAATAAGCACACCCAAAAAACGAGCAAATATCCCATCTTTCTCTCTCTGATCCCGATCCCGTTAATCGTATCGGCCGATCGAAGAGCACCTCCTTTTTCGGCGGGTCACACCGGATTCAATCTCCTTTCTCACGAGAGGAGGCCCTCCTACATGCCAACATATACGCGTGCTCCTTTCCTCGTTTTCGCTCTCCAATTGCCGGGGGAAGGGCAGCGACGACCACGATTACGGTCACTGCGGCCGCGAATCGCCTTTTAACGCGCGGCCCTTATTTCTTTTCTTCCCCCCTCCGGCCCCTCGTTTTTACTCTCCCCGGGACGAAGCCCGTCTCTCTCACGCACGAATTTTTTTTTCCTATCCCGCGAGTGCGCGCCACAGAGCTAGGCCTCATCTTTGGGACCGAAATCCACTTTTCTTACGCGCCCGCGTGTTCGAGGCCAATCATGCCCGCACTGGCGCCCCATTAGCCCGAGTCATCGCAAACCACGCAGGGAACAAAAAAAAAGACCTCCTTCCTGTCGATGTTGCAGTGTGCTCTATACCCACCCCGCTCGACGCGATACAGGATACACTTACTCAACTGGCGCGTCCCGCGAAGATTTCAATGACTCGGCACTGCTCGTATACACGTTGTGTTGATTATGCGCGCCGATTTACAAGCAGAGCTCGATTGATTAATCATGTGCACTTGTTGGGTATATATATAATAACGCGCTTTCGGATTTTTTTCGCGGACGGGGTACTCGAGTTTTTGTCGTTGATGCTCAGCCTCCGAGTATATCTCTGCGCGTCCCTTCGAGTTTCGTCACTTCATTTGCGTGCACGCGAAAATTAATGTTGTATCGTAATTACATACAAATACATAGACGTTCGTACGCAAATTGCCGTACCATTATATTATAATCACTCGATAATTCTCTTGGCGTGAATTTACAGAAAAGCAGGGGAGAACACTTTGTCTTTTTTTGCAATAATTGTCGCAATGGTGCAGAACGCGGCGGTTACGTAAACGTGTATGTATAATATGCAGACACAGGATGTGCAGGTGTACACCAAAGTCTTGAAAAGGTATTTATTAAAACATTAGACGCACGGGATGATGGAGTCACGAGTAAGTATACCGCTATTGCGTGCAAAGTCCGTAGATGCGAAGAATGTTATTCTCGCAACGAGGTTGAAGGCATTATTTATACGTTGTATAGCCACGCGTGATGAACGAAAGATGCGCGAAACAATTTTAGTCTCGATAATTATTGCAGAACATCAACTTGTACCCTTTTTTCCCGTTCTCCATATAATACTTATAGTAATAATGGTACGTGGTGTTAGTGGTCGCGTAACTTGTAAACGCAGAGTCAATGTGTACTGGGTCGAGGCTGCGAGTATGTATAATTATAGTATGGGTTGACGCAAAAGTTAAACTCCCCCACCCTCCCTTTCAAGCTTGACTCTAACATCTACGTCTTTACTTAGTACATTTGCTGTTTAGCTTCAATAGTTTTCAAGGACACTTTTTCCTTACGTATTTCAGCTCTGCACGCACAAAAAAATAAATAAAACCGTACACCCATTGGCCAAAACGAGTGTCCTCGTTGCCCGCCATTTTACAGGAGCCTCTGCACCCGTGGTCGAAAAATCATTAGCCTCCTCTCCCCCGGTCCGCCCCTAAAAGTCGAGACAGCCTCTCCCTCCCTCGGATGTTCCTCGGCTCGATCGCTCGGCAACAACTTTTCGCACACATCAGGGACTCTACTTATACTAGCGGGGGGGCCCCTTTGGACAGAACAACTCGTCCGTAAAATCCCTCGGCTCTAATGCAATTAACAGCGGGGCTTACGCGTATGTATAGCTACCGGCGCCGGAGGGCAGCTACAGTGGGACTATAGGGTATATAAGTAAGGCAGCTTTTTCGGGATATTACCTATACATGTATACGTAGAGGGGACGAGCCAATAGTCGGTCGCGCGCGCCTCGATTGGTCCGTTTCCGGCGGCGATGATTACACGCGCAATATCCCTTGTGTGTGCGTGTACTCGTGTGGGTATAGGTGTAAGGAAGGGGCGGCCCTCGAGGAAATTCGCTGCGTGAGCCCTGCTCGGTGCGCAGGATATTGGCAAATTACTCGTGATGATTTTCCTCCCATGTAGGTACCTGCCTATCTACGCGCGAAAGGGGACGTACGGTGCGCAAAGGGCTTCCGTCGATCGAGTCGTTGCGATGACTTTTGAAGGGCCGCGCGATAAGGAAAGCTGGTTTGCGTTGTCGCTGAGGCGCGAATATTTGGGTTGTCCGTGCGAGGCGACGGCGGGAAGGGGGGGATTGGGTGAGTCTCATCTCTCTCTGGAGCTTGTAGTTGGAGGACGTGGATTTGATTCGATTTCTCTCGAGAGGGTGGCAGTCTTCCGCGCGATGAACTCGGGTGGGTATTCGTGCTTTTGAAAGGTCCCTTTGGTCGTCGAATTGGCAGAAGGTTTTTTTTTTTTTTTTTTTTTTTTTTGAGTGAAAGATGCGCCATCACCAAGTGCAAGCTGCAGCTGCTGCAGTACAGCGATTTGATTTATCCACTGGATACTATACAGGAAATAGCCTGTATGGGGGTAGCGAGTTGGCAAGCTCAGTTCAGAGGGCGCTAGAGAGAAGAGCCTCCGGTTAGCAACAGAAAGTGTATATATCTGTAATATCTGTATATATTTCTTCCGAGTTTGGCACTGCCTGTACAGGTATACTTTTTGTTCTGAAATGCTTTAATCCCGTTGGCTGGAGGCTCTTCTCTCTAGCGCCCTCTGAGCTGAGCTTGCCAGCTCACTAGTCCCATACATGAACTGTATTTGTTTGTTAAAAGACATTTCGAAACTTTTTCATCAATTATACTCGAACTTTATTTATAATTTAATGTGCAAAATCCAAGCGGCAAAATATCGCGCTCCCTCTGTTTTTGTTGAAAACGTGTGACGAACAAACCACGTTTTGGAGTAACGAAAAACTTGAAAGAAAACTTAACAACGTGCATTGATCAATAACCCTGGACTCCTTTGTGCAATAAATTTTTGTCAAATTGAGGAAATTCAAAATGAGAAAATCAACCATATAGTTGAGGCGGCTTGGGCAGTTGGTACCGTACCTAGGGTAGGGTGCCATAAGGGCCCCTAAAAAATCAACGCTTTCTGACGGTAAATTTTTCAATTAACATAACTATTTTAATATAACCAAAGTACAAGATCAAGAAATTGCCAGAAAAGTACCGTGAAATTATAATTGTGAAAATTGGGAGATGTTGCAAGACAAGCTGGATTAATATTTCATACTTTTCTTCTGATTTTTTGTCAAGTTAAGTCGCTGACCCTATATTTTTAAGAATTTAATAGATTCGTTGTAAAAAAAAAAAATTAGAACTGTTTTAAATTTTTGAGATTAATCAAAGATTTTCGAAGATGTAGTCGAAAAATGAAGTGGTTGACCCCAGTATTTTCGTATCGCAAATGAACTTGGCATACTTTATTAACATAATTCCAGAATTGCAGAGGTTATGATCAAGCCGATAAAAATCGCCCAAGCCACCTTAAACAGTGCTAGAAAAGAGACTAGACCCCTGCAAGCACGCATTTACTATTCCTCCCCACGAATTTTCTCATCACTCAACTCAACACCAAATAAGCCAAGTGCTTGCTCAATCACCGTTCAATTTGTCACTACCTCCGTATGTTTTGCAACTCTTTCCACCTCTCGTCAATTGCACAAACAAATCCACTAAATATTAGCATCGCATTACCTCAAGCCGATCTGTCCATATGCAGGTGCTCACAAAATACCAGTCCGCATCAACCCTCGAGCCAAGCACTATCGTAAATCGAGCGACCCGAGCTCTCTCTAGTTCTCGCGATAAAATCCAAGCTTCTCGACGAGCGAACCAATCTCTCGAGCACCCGTGCATGCAGAGGTGCAACGAAGCCGATCCTAAGGATCATCAGGAGCGCAAAAACAGCTGCTCGCTCGCGCCGAAAGATCGTGAGTAATTACCCGCTAATTCCAGCCAAACCCGATCGGCCGATTTGGCAAAGCCGAAAAACCGGCGAGCCGCGCTGGTGTCCTTATTCGACCGCCGCCGAGGCTATTTGTCGCCGCTGTACCCGCGGTTTCTCTCTCTCTCTCTCTCTCTCTCTGCCTCTGGAAATTAATGTGCGAAACTCGGTGTATTGCTTTTTGCCGTCACTTTGCAAATGCAACGGAAGACATCGGGCGTCCAGAGAGTCGGTAAGTATTAGCGTCAATACCTATCGAGGGAAAAGACGATTGCCAGGGATTTCTAGCTCTGGTGGTGGGAAGTCGTTTTAGCAACTGGAGTGCGTAGCTCTCCGGAATCGTTCTTGTAACGGCGGGAATTAGATTTTACGTTTGTCGGATGAGTTTTTGTGCCTCGCGGTGCTGCCGGTTTGGGATTGATGTCGCGCGAACACGGGAATATCAGAGGATTTCGATGGGAATACTGTAGGCGAATCTTTTGATTATTGATTTGTCCTTAGCTTTATGTCAAGCCTATTGATTGTACAAGTGGACCATTGAGGCATTGAAAAACACCTAATGAATAGATAATGGAAGGGATCTAAATCGTTCTCAAATGCGAGGGTTGAGTCCACACGATCTACTACTTAGAAGCAAAAAACTAGTCATTTTTTACCATCTGATCTCTTCCATTTATGTAATTTATGCTAAGCGTACATTTTTATCAAGTGGAGCTATTATAGTAAGTAGGGCGTGCGCGTCTTTGAGATGATGGACATCAAAGTGTTTTAATAACCGTATACACATTATCGTAATTATAACGTTGCGACTCACGTTTATACATAACCCCCCGCTCAAATGTATAATCGCAATGAAAATATGATTATTATTGTTGTACGGATGTAGAAACATAATATATTATTGGCTCGTCCGAATTGTCCTTTGTAGTTGATAATTCGGCAGGTGAATGAAAAACAATTTTTTCCCCTGAAGAAGAAAAAATCCGTCCAACTAGTCGTGGAAAAATTGTTTATCCCTTCTTAGCCCTTTCGTCCCGCTGTTGATCAATCGGGAGGATTTCCCTGGTGCTTCAGAAACAAACACCGTCAAACGGACAACATCCAACTCTATCCGGAAGACCGAAGCAACAAATATCCGCCGCGGCGCAATGAAAATCGGTATGAACAAAAACACGGTCCCCCCTCGGGGAAACCGATCAATTTGCCAGGGACGAGTGGCCGATGGGAAGAAAGAGAGAGGGCCCGTCGCATTGTCTCGCGATCCCCGTCGGTAAATAACCTTCGCGTCGAGCCCTTCGGCTGTCACGCGACCAGTCTTAAATACATCTGGTGTAACGGTAACACGCCCCTCTCCCTGCGCATCGGTATGCATATTGTGGCCGGAGACGCATCGGGACAGCTGTACACCTCGGACTCACCCGCGTGATTTAGCGCGTAATTGAAACGTCCGTCTCTCGTTTGCTCGCGCGCGCCCGCGATTTGCCTATCTCTCATACCCGGCACGAAGGGACCTAATGGAGTTTAGCTGCTCTCCGGATATACGAGGCTGAAAAACCAAGTGCCCCCGTGGTAAAATGGGTTTATCAGGAGGTGTTTCACATTCAAGTTTTTTCCCCAACTCTTCCGATGAGACTATCCCAAACTTATTTCGAGCTTTCACTGATTGAATCCTTGAGCTTTCGTCAGTTATTGGTATGGTGCTCGGCTGCTAAAGTCAACTTTTAGAAAATTTCACTTTGATCGCACATGTTTTGTTCATTTACCGATATCGCTATTCCGAATCGCTCCAGAGAATTGTACACGTTGAAACCGAAACGAAAGAAAGAAAAAAACATCAAAGTACACACCGAAACAAGAGTATGAGTAATTTATTGATGCTAAGGACACATTTTGCCTCTCATGAGGCGGAAATAGTGAAGGTTCAAGCTGCATGTCTAATTTAGTACTCAGTAATTTACAAAGAAATAAAAAATGTACGTACACTTAATATAAAATTTGAATAAAAATAAACGAAATAATAATCATAAATGCCGGAGCGTAGCTGGTACACGAATTATTCAACGGTAATATCACACCACTCAATTGAGCCGTAAATCTATCGACTTCAAATATTGCAAGAGGTCCATCTTGAAACAAGAACCGATTACCGGACGGGACTTACGAAAAACGCATCTTTCTATCACTCAGTAGTGACAGCGTGAATTCTGAGCCACAGTTTTTACGACGATTAGTCTTTGAAACCGTCATCGACCCGCTCTCCGGGGGTAAAACCTCGAGTCACCGAGTACGCGAAATGAAAAAAAAAAACGAAAAAGAGTCTCCCGGAGAGTGACTTCTGATGGAATCAGAGTTAACAAGCGGGAGAAAGCTCCGCGGGACGGAAAAAACGCGGCCCCGGGAAACGGATGGCTCGATAAGCGAGGCCAGCCGAAAAGTAAAACGAGCATGGGATCTCTCGTGGCCAATAAACTCCGCGCACTTTACGGCGGACGGATTCGCGAGTGACGGATGTATATATGCTCGTTGTAAATTCTCCTCGGTGGCCGAAAAATGTACGCGCCCGTGGTTAAATTAGCGGAAAGAGAGAGGCTTGTTTTGCAACTCCATTGGGAAATATTTTGGAAATGTCCTTGAAACGGACCACGCAAAGTTTCACTTGGGTCTGTTCGTACAAGTGCTCGGGTGAATAAATCACCCCCAAATTACTCGCATACTACATCTTACGCTGATGTCGCTGCACTGCTTTCTGTGACGCAACGCGAGATTATCGAGAATGTAGTACATGTATCTACGTCTGTGGTAAATTTGCGCGACTTTATCGGGCACTGGATTGTACGGATGTGAAAAACCGTAAAATCTCGGGCACCTCTAATGTATACCTCGTCGCGTGTAATACAACATACTTGACTACTGTATGAGTACATTTGAAGCTCTCAATCAGTGAGCCTCATCTCGTGTGCGCGATAGTTCATCGCCGGCACGTATGTACATGTTTGTATGTAATATACTCGCGCACACAATTTTTAATTCTTTTCGAAAGTGACCCCGATATCGCGAGTTGCTCGTCGCTGTATACCCAGCGTGATTCGATCGAAAGTCGAGAGGGACAAAAAACAAAGTAAGAACCTTCGCGGGAGAGCAACGGAGCTTCAAGTATGCGTGTATTTTAGGCGTGTCCATATAGGTGAACATGATAATACAGAGGTGTAAGTACTTGACGAATTTCAATGAGCACGATGAAAGAGATGAACATCAGTTTCGACGCGTGCGTGCATAAGGGGATAATATATATATACATACTCGAGCACCCATTATACGGCAAAATGGTTATTGGATTATTTCAAACTTGGATGCTCTAATTTTCCGGGTATGGGTGCAGTGTAGAGGCCGTTTCGAGTTTAAAAGATAATCTCGGGGTTATAGTACTGTAAGCCGCTGTCATTCTGTTGTTTAGGGACTTTTTCCTTTTTAGTTACTCATTTTTACTGTACTAAAACAGTGATGTTTCTTGTGTATGCAGTACATGAAAATCGTTCAACTGAGGATGAAAATTATTCTTCTCAAAGAGAAAAAACTGGCATTCGTGTAATATATGAGTACCCCCAATTTACAAATTTGACGCGGTACTATTCGTAATTTTGGCTCTCTTCGCGCAAATAACTGTGATCCTGGAAGAAAGCTTCATAAATTACCAAATGGTGATCACACAAGTCGGCAAAAAAGTGTACTTGGTGCTTTTCAAAAAATCCCCGCGCGAATGTGACGTCAGATGCCCTGTCCGCTAAATTAGGTTCATTCCGTAATTTACAGTCACATTGCTTGACTCGACAAAAAAATACAACGCATTGCTGTAGGTGTACAGTCTACATGCCAAAGCTCCCTACAGACAGAAAATTTTCATTTCACTCACGCAGCTTCCATATCTCACTCCCCTCTGCGCGTGCATATATTTTCCCGCTGCACGCGCTCCGTTTAATTTCGAAGAAAAAAAGGAAAGAAAGAAATCTCCAGAGATCCCCGCTCCGTGCGCAATAAACCACCAACGTAACGCGCAACGCAGGCAGACAGGTGGAGGAGAAAAGACGACGTCCGATAAGGCTACCTTAGCGAAAGAGAGAATTTTTGCGAATCGGCTCTGATTCACTCGGCGAGCCGCGCTCGAATCATCGGCCCAAGGAACCCATGCCTGCACATATTTATTCATACGAGCGGCTTTGGGTGAGCCACTCGTGACGCGAATTTTCGTGCCCGCGCTTTTCGCGGAACGCACGGCTCGAGTTATGATCCTGAAACAAACGTACGCCACCGACCTCCGTATTTTTTTTTTTTTCGGCTCATCTCACTTTGTTTATCGCCTGATTTCTCGGAGAGTCCCCCCTCTTTACGATCGGTCCGAGGCTTGGTTACGAATCTGCACCTTTGCACGGAAAAACAAAAAAAAAAAAAAAAAAAAAAAAAAAAGTGGAAAATGCGGCAAATGAAGATCCACCGCTGCACAGCGTCAAGTTGCGCACTTGCCGGGGCCTCACGTGCGCGCCGGCTGTATACGTGATGCTATCCGTCCGCGAGATCGACGCGAACGCCGGGGATCGGCCGACGTCAGCCGCGGTGAAAAAGACAGGGCTACGGCATCGCCGTGATTTTTCAATGTCGTGCCGTCCAGCGAGAGTTTTCCCCCCTCCGAATGGCAGATAGCGTTTTTGCAGCGCACCGGCACACGCGCGTGTATGTACACCCGAGAGAGAGATATAGGAGGGCGCTCACGCGAGTCCGTATACGTATAGGGGGCTTCCGTCGATCCGGTTATGCAACAGCTCCGATGCGTCGGCCGCCTGTGTTGCCTTTTTTTTTCCCCTCCGCCTTGCTGTCCATCCCCCTGTGCTTTTTAACGCCGCGCTCCAAAGGGCGTCTCCTCGAGCGAACGCGCAGGCAACTTTGTGGGGTGGAAGTGTACCTATATGAACGAGCCAGTCATTCCGAATAATGGATCCGGTGTTTTTTTGTCGCCAACGTGCGTTTTCGCGAAAAGGACGCAATGCTCGGGATTATTACTTTCCTACCATATATAATACGGATCGTATGGATAGAGGTGGTGTGTATAGTCATGGAGGAAATGTTAATCGAGGGAGCGTTTCGCTCGGCACCCGCTGGGCTCTCCGATTTTCACCGAGTGAAACCGTACAAGAATTTCTCGTTTTTGGATTATTTTTTCCCCAGTTTCTATGTGAGTGCAGCGCTAAACGTCGGAGATTAGGTATATATACCCATTACCCTGCGTGCGAGCGTCAATTTGCGGTCCGAGGCGATCGCGTGAGTATAGAGGGCCCGTGCAGGGTGTCACACTCGCCAAGGTAAACCTAATCTGCATCCCCTCTGCAAATGAGGCGTTTATACGAGTCGAGTCCCCGAAATCCGAGAAACTCGAGGTGAACCTCACGGGTGCACTCGACACGGGAGCTAGGAGTGGGGGAGAAGGTGAAAAAAGAAAAAGAAAAAAAATTGAAAAAAAGAGAGGAGGCAACGGGGCGTGCACGCGGTAATAATAGTCCGTCACGGGGAACAAGCCATCTGTGGCACGCTCGCGTGTGTACGTATATATTTGCCATGGGGGGGCTGCCCGCCCTGAAAAACACTCGCGTATGGGTATACATACGGGCCCCGGTATTACAATGACAATACCGAAATACGATCCGCCCGCGGGCATGGCCCACTGTTCGCGTCATTTATATGCCTACTTTGGCGCTTGCCATATATATATACACATATTTATCTCCAAGTTCACACCGTGCGTGTAATGTGTGCCTGTTACCTTTTTTTCAAAACCCCTCCCCTCCCTTCTTGATTTCTCGTTCTCCCTTGGCGTGCTTAGGATGTGCGTGTCGATCTGGCGGATGAGGGATAATATGCGTGTGTTATCTACTTGAACATTTTTCACTTTATATTTTTGTCAATCCACAGTGGCAGACAGTGGGTTAAGTATACGTATACTTTCGCGCGTCTGTGAATTTCACGGAAAATTACATTTTCCGCACTGCCGTGTACAATATGCGTAAAAACCTGTCATTCGAGATTAATAAAAAAATTTGCCAATGTTTTGGTGGACCTTTTCCGATTAAACTAGTGTAATGTAGGTTTTATCCAAATAAAATTGAGTCCCAAGTCTAGCAAAAGAGCCTCCGATCACCCCCCATGGAAGTTCATTCGGTTGAAAATCTCGATTTCTCTAAATGAAGCAACCAGTTATGGCGAGTAAAAAAAAAAGTTATAACCAGCATCCCCACATGATACGAGGGCTGTCGACGATCCTGATGGATAATTAGCTCGAGAGCAGAAACCACGCGGCGATGGGAGGAGCCCCTGCACGAAAAAAAGGGGGGGCACGCCAACAGCCTTTTTCGACCTCTCCTCTTGTTCGCAGCCGTGCGTAACACACGCAACGAGAGACCAAGAGGAACGAGAATAAAGAAAAGGTGGCGCGACGTGTAGCAGCGCGACCATTGTCGGCTAATAAGCAGGTGACAATGCCCCCTTCGTCGACTGGAACACTGCCCTTTTTTTCCCCTCCCGCCTCCCGCTCGTAGTTCCGGTTTCGTGAAAATCCGTTCGATGTACGAAACATTGGCGAATGGCACACGCATAAGTACCGAGTAATATTAATGGACTACTCACTTTTCAGCAGCGGCAGGTCGTTCATGAAACTCCCGTCGTCCACGTTTGTATTCTGCAACAGCGAAATGGATTACGGTTAGGAAGGGCTGTACATGATGTATAAACACATAGCTGCTAACGTAGAGGGCGGGGACTTTGCCGCGTTCCCGTGTAATCATTTGCAGTGGATGTACACGGTATATAATACACCCGAGTGCTCTTTAACGAACAAACACTGTGATTATGCTCGAGTTGTGATTCTATGCCATTTCGTTGGGGTTGTTGGGCGTCGTTGGAGTGCAAGAAGAAAAGAAAGGTAAATATATCATCAGTGCGTTTATTGTGTCGTTCCGATGGGGATTACTGAGGGGGTCAAGAAACGGAAAAAGTCGGAAAAGTTTCGAGGTAGCCGAGTTTCCTTGAAAATTTTCAGAGATCATTCACAAGGTGTCCAACATACTTATTCATCATTATACTATAAAGTGTATGACAATCATTACTTGTTTAAATGTTAGTTTTTGCGGGCAATTCGATAACGAATTGTATGCATTTTTAAAAATGAAAAATGCCTACATTAATATTGTAAAAATTTGTATCTATTTTGCTTTTATTGAGATAACGAAACTAACGAAAAACCGGTGTCTATAACTTAAGTGAAAATGTCTTCTCAGTCAAATTGACATTTTCTTACGAGTTTAAAACTTTTTGCTTCAAACAGCAAAACATGTATTACATGATAGTGATAATTAGTGTTAAAAAAGGTGAAACGGATTCAAGTGACAAAAAAAGTATTACTTAATATTATAGGTAAACGAGAAATCAGTAAGGGCTTTTGTCGAACAAAACAACAATATTTTTCCCAACTATATCAGTTGATCGAAAAGTTTATGTATACAAACTATAGGCTCTCCGATTTTTTTCGACATCAAATATTATAAATACACCGAAGGTACAAAAAATTACTAGGATCAGTGACGCCTACATCAAACAAATCTCGCGTAGCCCATGAAAAAAAAAAAAAAAAAAAAAAAACTCGCCTACAGAACCGATCGGTTAACAACAACAACCAACACAAGAAAAGGAAGAAGAAGAGTTGGCGATTACGTACATCGTCGCTCACCTGGGGGTCGTCAACGAGACTTGTGTGCAGCACCAGATCGGTCTGGTCGAGCCCCGGAGGTGGCAGCAGTGCGTCCGGGCGCCTCACCGCGCCGTAATCGACGTTCCGGCCGCCGTTACCACCGCCACCCCCGCCGCCTCCTCCGCCACTGTTCCGGCCGCCGTCGTACGGAAACGATGCGTGCATGTTTGTCTGGAAAACAAGAAGAAAAAAAAACAAATTGTAAGTTATATAATTTTTTTTGTCAATTATATAATTTTAGTCGCATTATTATGTTTTGGAAATCGTATGAATTGATTTTTTGTCGCTTACGAGTGTTGCGGGCAGTGTACAAAATGAAGATGGATCGAAATTCGATAAAAAAGTTACTTGGCACCAAGGGGCTTTGAAGAATTTAAAAGCGAGTTAAACTTCCCTTGACTCATGGCTGGGGAAGTTTTTTCGGCATGGGTTATCTTTTACAGGACATTCAGCCAATAAAAATGCTATTAGCTAAGGAAAACTAGTTGTAAGACAAAATGTCTCATCAACCTACAGGATTTATTTTAATTGCATCGACCAATCACGGAAGCCATTTTCACGTAATAATCGCGTTAAAATTTCGTGCATTTTCACTTTATTTTTATAACACCTTAGTGGCACCTATCTCATCTCATAGTTATTCGACTCTACAATATTTTAATCGAGTGACCTAGTCCTGCGAGCTTTATTTATTTTTTTTTTACGTATTCTTGCATAACTTATCTACGTGGTAATAAATACGAGCCTACACTCACGTAACGTGAGATATAAAATTTCGAAATCGCAAAAAGCGAGCTAAGACGACACTTTCTACCATTTGGGACTTTTTAATGAGAAGTATGAATTTTCCCGGCTAAAAGGAAAGTCAAGGCACTTGTGCTGTAAAAATACGCACACGCGTAGGAGTTGTTAATCTTCGAAAAGGCGCCATTCGTTACAACGCACAGGTGATGAATAATTAATTAAAGATAAAGAAAAAAAGGACTCGCGCGAAGCTTTAACGATGTCTCCCATCCGCCCCCCCCCTCGTCTCGAGCTGGTAATGTAAGCAACATAACGACGAATTAAAGTGCTGTTTCTCGCGCGGCGTCGGAATTCCATAGTTCGCGGGGATTAACTTTCCTCGACTATGAAACGCAAAATTTTATTACCATCCCGAATAACTTTGCTTCACCCTGTAAAGATGCTTATTTATGCCTCGGTGAATTCAATTTTAGCGCCTCCATAAATTTTCCGACACAAATAGAGATTTTTCCCTCTTCTTTTTCTCCCTCCCTGCATTTATACTCGCGTCCCGCTTGTCTCGCTAATAAGCCACGCCACTCGATTCTCGATTAACCATCAAAAAGTAATTAATTTTGCACTCGCGTTCACGTGTATTCCGCACTTACCATCAGTCGGTGGTTCAGCCACGTGAATTTACGAAATGAAAATACCGCCCATTCAAAAGCTCATCGCGATAAGCCGAACTTGAGCCGCTAAACGGAAGAAAAATCACTTTGGCCATTCGGCGTGCATTTATCTCATCTTGGCATCAGCTTCGCCAAAGACTTTGAAACCACGTGCGCCACAAAGTAAGCTCATTACTATGAAAATCCAAAGATTCCAGTGACGACCGAGCCACGAGTCAGCGACGTATGACAATCCGTCGTGCTGCCATTTTCGTATTCCGGGCGACGACGGCGCGTAAACAATGAAAACGCGGAGCTATGCGCCCTGCAATGAAGCTGTGGAATACCGATTTTGCGTGCCACCTCGGCAATGTCTTGTTTTCGTAAAAGTTGGCTGCAAATGGGTGTACATTGTTGGGGAATCAACGCCATCGCTAAAGCTGACTCTGTCAGGGGGTGATCGACTATATTGTCAAAAGTTAAGGATGCACAAAGTGCTGGATGAGAACATACAAACTAGCTCTTTGGTGCATCGATCGACGAGATCCGTCTGGCGAAAAATTACATTAAAATGATCGGGAGAGCACCTCTTAGAGTGGCCGAGTGGCACGGACCGGAATGGCGATTCTTGCATACGTTTAGTTTCTCCGCCTTTCTCACTTCAATACAAAAGAGTGTGCAGCGCAACATTCAAGTTAGAGTACCGAAAGAATATGACGTATTAAGGGGCGGGTGGGATTATTGTCTATTAAATAAATTGCACTGTCGACCACTGGCTGTGATTTCTTCTTCGGTACTCTCTCATTGAGTGACTGTTAAAAAGATGTTGTTGATGTTGGTTAAAAAAGACGTTCAATTTGCGACCAACTACAATGACTAAGAGTCACATTTGATTTGTCAGCAATAAATTTTCTCTTTATTAGATATTTTTCTAAACATGTTTCTTTCATTGCGCAAAGCTGATTTTGTCAGTTACAGTGACACTATCCATCCGTACCCATGTAAAAACAAAGAAAAATAATGTTTTCCGTCTCATTGCGTGATTCTTATTGTGCCCGGAGGATTACAGAGTCGTGTAAAACTATCTAGTAGAGCATTGTCTGTTTCATCATAATATGTATAAAAATGTTCTTTAAACTATTGATGTGTGATCTACGGGTGTTATCGCCCCCTCCTACGCTTGTGAGCTGTAATAGTTGCTTATCGAATGCGTTGGAAATTTTTGTTTTCCCAGTAAAACAATCGCTTCATTGTTATAACTCCTCTGACGCATCAAGCGATTAGGCACGAGTGACTCGGTTGCTTAAAAAATGATTTAAGACATTTGGAAGATATAAAGAAAAGAAAAATAACAATTAGGAAAGCCCAAAGCATGATACCGTTTGGATGATTGTTATTTAAAACTTTTCTTTGTAAAAATAAGTTTCCATATTCTCGTAAAGCAAGGGAAAACAAGAGGAAACACCAAAACCAAGAAGACACCCACAAGCTACGACGTGAAACCCCTTTCCTACTTCACGTGTTACAAACGCCCATCAGCAGTGCCTCGAAATGTCTCGCTTGTACACCGAGCACTCGAAGGCCGGAAGGGCAAACAGCATCTTTGATCCTCACAGTGGGTTCACTCGAATGGGAGACGCTCGCTCGAGTACTCCCGCGATTCATGACAAAGGCAGGGGCCTCTTCATTCGACGCACTCTTTCAATTTGAGATTTGGTGCAGGGATAATTCGTTGAGAGTCAATCATGGGGATGGAATGTCGCTTTTTGTTGCCAGTATATAGGTGCGACCGGAACAGTGGAATCGACGCCTCGGGCAGACAAAGAGTCTCGTTGGGTTTGAACGAGACCATCTGTACGTTAAACTTGATCCACATTTGTCTACTCGCGCGAAATACTTCTCCGCGGCATAAAAATATAGTCCAGGGGTCTTATTGCGTGATTCGATGTACGCAACATACGGTTCGAAATTTACCGTCACACCACCAACCTTATGACAAAAATGTAATAGAAAGTTAACTTTTTGATGTTCAAAGGTATATTATGACAGTAAATCTCGAAAGCTATTGCGCATATCGAAGAACTCAATAAGACCCCAGGACCACGAGGTCAGATGATCCTGTCACGATAGGAAAATAGCGTTTCTTGGAATCAGATTCAACTTTAGAGTAAGCAGATGGCCGTTCATGTACAAGGATTTTTACTCACAGCTGCTCGATCTGATGACGAGTTTCATCGATAAATGAGAATTGCCATGAGTGCAGATAAACACGAGTCAAATGGTTGGTTCATCAAATAAGGGAGAAGAGCGAACGAAAACCACTATGAAACTTCCACGGACAGTAGTTTTGTCGGGGTAGATATTACCATGAACCTCAAATCACGTACAGCTTTTGCGTAGAGAGACTATACAAAGGAAAAAAGTGCGTAATATACGGTTCCTTTAAGTATTGGTTTTATATAGAAACTTGGCTTCAGGTGATCAAGAGTAAACTGTTCCAAAACGATCGCATATCACTGCCAACCGGCGATTGTAGACTGTTAGCGTTTGACTATTGGTACATATTAAAAAAATTATACTGTTTGAGTATAAAATTGAGAAAAATAAAATTTTTACAAGCAGAGACAAAGAGATCTGTGTAATGACGAATCCAATTGGAGCATCGACAATGTGCAAAATTTACATTTACAGTATTTAGCATTTTTTTTTTTTTTTTTGTAAAATATTTGTACTTGTACCTGTCACGTAGAATTAAACGGTTCCGAAGCCAGTAAGTCAACTGAAAGTTCTCCCTATGTGCACTGACGATGAGCTTGTGATGTGCGCTTTTGATCAGTAATTTTCGACAGAATTAGAAAGTTTGTGCGCTTTTGACTGTCGCCGCGTGCGAGGCCTTAGGTTTCTCGAAACGACGGGAAAGCCCCCCTCGGTCGCATACCAACTATCTCATCGTTGGACCGAGCGATGTCCGCCTTGCAGTCTCAATCCCGCGAGTATGAGATGCATCCGAGTTGTACGTACATGCATAAGTACCGATGTGGGCCTGCAGCGCGTATAAACAACAGCGGCACCGTTATCGATCCTCGAGGCAACGCGCGCATAGAATGACTCACTATATATTGTACAGTGAACGCCAATCCAACGCTAGTCGAAGACTTGGAATAATGGTGTGAAGCAAGTGTATTGGGATGTATATACTTTGATATATACTCGTGTGTTAACTTTTGCTTTCAATCATTATTTTTATTTTTTTTTTTCTTACGACTGAAATCAAGCGCGATGATTTATATCTAATCGCGTTGACTCCACTCTTTTTCGCGTTTCCGTAACTAATGGAGTATTTCGGCGTTTAAGAAAAAAGTGTACTTTCAAACGAGGCGATCCTCCGTGTGGGACAGGCTGAGCGTTGAACCGCGCCAAAGTATATTATACGCGCATTTATGTAATTAATACAAGGTGGTATGCGGCTCGCGAGAGAGTAATTTACACAAACGTAAGCTCGCGCGTAGGGTTCTCGCGAGGTGCCGGTCGGATCATAATTTCACGGACGTTATCTGCCTCCGTGCGGTTGCTTTGGGCCTCGAATCCGATAAGCCGCATTCCTGCTCGATCGAGAAATTTATGCAGCTGAGCGCCGTGTGTAATTGCTGTTAATCGTATGGTACGCAGATTTTGGGATAAATAAACCATTTGCAGTTTTCCGGACTCTCTCGTTTGTCGCCATCGTTTTTATAAAGTGTATTCTTGTGTTTTTCGCTCACCTGGGACTTTATACTCCGTGCTTTCAATTTCGAACTCTGGGCTTCGATTGCTTCTTCCTCTTGTGTTGAAAATGTAGCTAATCCTGATGCAACTAGGTCAGCCCCAAATTCAACTTCACCGTCTGGCTTACGCACCCACAGCAGTATAGTCACTGACGTGTACAGGTGCTAGCCCCGTCCAAATCGAGTAATAAATTAAGAGGATTAGGCTTGTGCAACCTTTTTCTCGGGGATTCTTTTTTTTCACTCGAAATTGCACAAATGTGCTAAATAATTCGACGTGAAAACCCAACGCCTGAGCGTTTTATTCCCAAACGCTTTAATAGTCTAGAGACGCGTTAGAAGCACACACGAGCGTTTAATCTTGACAATAGTAAAGCGTTGCTTTCCAACAGTTAGATCAACAGTGTGGAAGCTCGATTTTTATCGAGCTGCGTTGCTTATATTACTATTACTATCTCATAATTCGAAGTAAAAAAAAAAAATGTATGCATGACGTAACATGTCGAAATATGCCTGTACAGAAGAATGTTCAATGCACCGCGTCACCTCCAAGTTTAGAGCCAAAGACTATACCGACTTGGCCCTAAAACGGAGTCGTCATTACTCGATCGTTAAATGGCTATCAAGATAACATATATATCTTAAATGAATCCCAGAAATAGACCGAAGTATTATCAGACGGTGTATAAGTAATACTTTTCCCAAGCGTCGAGCGCTTCAAGCTAAACATTACAACCGAACTAAATATGCGAAAGGCAAACATACTTTTAGATGGTACACCATCAGCGTCCCCAATGTCATCAAAAATCGTCTCAAAGTTCAGGGGTCCCGTTGGCGGCAAATACACCCGAGCTCGTCTCTGCCCTGCGCAAGTTGTACAACCAAAGCCGAGAGCGACTCGCGTCCCGCGGAAAAAGAAAACCAGGTTAAGCGTCGCGCGCTGACAACTCCCCCAAGGCCGGTCGTAACGCGCTCAAATTGAATCGTTAATTATTAGGCCACGCGTAAGGATCGCGGGTAATAGCGTAACGTAAGCGGCGCGCGAGTGAAATTAAATCTTCTCCCTCTGTATGGGTAGCCGGCACGTGAAAAACGATTTCGAAACGATTGCGAGCCGGCTTTTCCGCGAAGTTTCCGCAGAGATCCATCTCGAGTACCGGGGGCTGTTGTTTCAGCCTCGGAGTGTGTGGCAGGTAATCCGAGGCCTCCGGAGGAACTGCACGCAACGACGACAGAGAGGAGCGTCGCCGTACAATACTCGCGCGAATGAGATGTTTATTGATCGTCAGAGATTCTTAAGCTCCTTCACCCTTCCATTGTCCGCTCGCGCGCGCGTGCTTTTTTTCCATCGCATCTCCACGCCGTATAGCGGTACATTGTCTCTATGTCGTTGTGTATACCTTCACCTTGATTAACTGCCCGTTAACTGTTACTTGCCGATAAACAAATAATATCAGTTTTGCTTGCCATCCACTTGAAATGGTCCCGTGGACATTTTGTTTCGCAAAAATACGAAATTGACCGAGCTCGGAGAGGAAGGGCCTCGTCCGTGAGAAGCCAATTTCGCGTCTACTCTCAGCGACCGCGCATATGGGGGTATAATGGCAAAAATTTTGCCGACGGATTTATTGAAATAACAGTACCTGTACATCGAAACCCCCGCGTGGATTTTTACCTAGGCAAGAATGCGCCATTACCGACGGAGCTCGATTGTTTCCGAATAACGCACGCATAATATGCTTGTTGAATGTAGGTGCCAGGCGTCGTAGCATCCAAAAAAACGACCAACAGCCGTCTCCGCGACCACGGGTTGAATCATCCGCACCAAGAGAGAGATAGAGAGAGAGTTAACTAGCTGTAACGGCCAGTCAACATAACCTCTCACAATGGAGGTCGCGCGCAAGCGCAAATTCACACGTGCGCTCTTAGGGTCGTCGGGATGACGTTTTCGATTACGGTGACTCATCGAATTATTGCTGCCCGCATCTACATGCACGAGCACGGTGCGTGTGTTGTACATGTGCATTGTGATTTTGCAGGTGCGCGCGGAGATGGTATCTGGGCCTCCGTGTCCCCTGCGAGATCATGTCTCGTGTATGTTTGAGGAAATAATCGGTACTGATAGCATCGCGTCGAGTCCTAATCTTTTCTGTGTGTCCGTTGGCATGTGTCTTTTTTTGTTGTAGGGTACACGTTATACCCGATGGAGAAGTTAATTTGATGACCATCGCGATTTGAGGGTACGGGAGCAGGTTTTTCTCCAGTTGAACGGGATGGCCTTGTTATTTTCAAACAATTATCAATGCCCGAAGCTTCGTTGAGCGAGAAAAGTTACTCTACTATTGCAGTAAAATTCTAACGCCCATTTTTGCTAAAGAAGCCCTGCCTCGCGCGGAGTAATCATATTTCCTCGTTTTTACAGCATCAGCGGCAAGTAAGCACACCACCGCTCGGGCGAAACAGAAAAACAAAAAACAGGGTGGGGGGATAATCACGTATTATGCACATGAAAGTGTATCACGCATCGACATTAATCTGAAAATCGTGAGGGGAGGAGAGGGGGAGGGAAAAGCGAGCCGGCTCGATCACAATTCCAATTAAGCCGTCGCGGTCGCGTAATCGAAGGAACGAGCGCGATCACCGGGAGAAGAAACGGCGAGAGAGGTGGGAAGAGGGCAATGGTGTATATAATATATATATAAGTCGGCGCTAATTAACGATATAATATACGAGTGGGTTTTTCACCCCCTCCGCGCCTTCTCTGGCGTTTAGCGCGACAATGCGTCCCTCCCGGTGTGTCCTTTGGTCCGCCAATGGAGCCTTTACAGCCGCGCGTTTGCAGAAGGACATACGTATACGAAGGATCGTTGACGCCGGGGAGTTGTTAATTGAGGCGAGCTTGAGTGTATACGTAGCGGCCGGATGCTGGTGCTGAATAGGGATGCGTCGCTTGCCTTATTCTCGCGGCGCTTTTTATAGCGGCTGTGCGCGTGTCGAGGCACGCGACGGAAATTTGTGATGATAATGCGCCGGAATGGCTTAATAGTCGCGCGGACGAGTGATCGAGTCTAGGGTACCTGTGCCGATGCGCCGGTGTAGCAATATTATTCGCACGGGTAATTGGATGAATCACCAAACGAATGAATAACTTCTACTTTTTTTTTTTTTTTTTTTTCGTGCCGCGTCAGTTGATTCGTAAAAGGGATAGCATGGATTAACCGATCGAAGAAAAGGATGGAGTTTTTACGTGCTTGAATCAGAGGTGGGACTCGACGATCGGTTGGGTAAACAGTAAAATTTCCAGACGCACTAAGAAATAACTTGACAAAGAAATGGACAAAAGCTGAGGCGGTGATATAAAAAAGTACGACTTGTGCATCAACTCGAATGACGTGGGTCGCTATATAATTATAGGCGTGGAGAATAATCGTACTGACTTACCCAATGACATATTCGAAAACAATTTAATAAACGAAGCATTGCGCGAGGAGGGTCAGAAAAATGTTTTCACTCACGCGCATACTTTAATAGGTAATAGGGGAAACTTTTCAATCAAAGTGGAGCGTATTAAAAGGCGATTAAAAACTATATCGCCAATGAAGACACGCTGGCTGGTGATACGTACAGAGATGTCTAGAATCGTAAGAGTGGCAGAAAGTTCATTTGTCAACGTTCCGTGCAGTGAGTTAAAAAAACATTTTTCCAAACAAAAATCAGCTTTCATTGATATCCGCGATCGAGTTGGGATGTGATTGTCAATTCACCTGTGAGGGAAAGGGGGCTTCTCATTTTAATTTGCACTGCAGGTAACATGACGGTAAATCTCGAACGCAATCACGGTTCATCACCAAAGATCGAAATCAGACCCCAGGTGTAAAAGATCTCGAGTATACTTGACACTCTGCAATATAGTCACTGATAACTATATTTTTTTCACATGCCATGACCGTTGTCGTCGGAGAAGAGTAAGAAGGGGATAGCAAGTTGGCCGCGGCTATGCCCACCAGATTGTCGCAGTTGATTATAGCAAGTGAGCGCTGGTACCTTATAAATGTTAAAGATCCACTTTGGCGGGTTATTGGTCGGAAACGGCAGCATAGCTCTCCGAGGCTCCCGAATATTCGTCCCGCTCCGTACATGCCAAGTGACCGATGCATTACCGATACCCACTCACACGTGAAGAAACCTTACACACGAGGAGCGATGAAAGTTTCTCTGGCGGTCTTTTAATCGACCGTGCATTCCTGCCGTTTTTGCTGTCGCGCGCGTGCTCATGCAGGTGGAGGGTATTACGTCGTCGTCGTCGCGAGAGGAAAAGCTTTTTTGCCGGACCAGTTTCTCTAACATCCGCACCGATTCCGCGCTCGGTTTTCCCTTCATTAACCGCAAATAACTATTTTATGCTCTCCGCGCTCTTTTCGATTTAATTGTATCAAATTGCGGTGCTAATGATATTAAATGTTTTTGATACTCCCCATAATGGCCCCGGAGCTGGTTATTCCGCGGCTGGGGAGACAAGAAAAAAGCAAATGGGCTCTTTTCAGCCGCACACGTGATAATTATGGGCAGGTACGCGGGTACGGGCCTTTCGGCGTTGTGCAATATTATCCGCTTTCCGGGCCTTTTTTCTATGCCGCGCTAAAGTTGCTGCCTCTCTTTTTTTTTGGCCCCCTTAAAAATGGGCACTTTTAGAGTTCCGACTATCTACAACTGTTGCAAGTTTTGTGATACTTGGGTAACTCAGACGAAATATTGGGTTATGGGTGACCAGAAGACATCCGTTTCAGTCACTCACTTTCTTGTGAGTACAGATAAGCTTTGGTAAGGAGAAATTTCCAAAGTCCACCACACGATCAATTACCTCGTACAGCCACATCAACTAGCGTCCAAAAACCAATTGGTCAAAAAAATCGTCGTTTTTCGTGCTCTTTAAGCATCGAGCAAGCGGTCCGTGTGCTCTACTTACCCGAGCAATGGCCCCGCAAATTCTAAGAACCGCCACGACTGGATTCGGCGAGCGACAAACACCCGAGGAATCTTAATCGGCGCGCCCGCTCGAAAAAATGAAAAAACAGTAACAGAACCACCGTCAGACGGAGTGACTGACGGGTATCGGGCAATCGATACCGATTATTCGGCGGCGTTGGCAGCCAGCGCGGCGCTTGGCGCGGCAAAAACCGGCCGTATACACCCATAGGCACCCTCGTGCCTCTGCAGCCCGTTATCGTAGATAATGCGGCGCGATATACAGCGCAAAACAGGTTTCGCGATCGCGACAGGGGATGCCTTCTTTGGCGTGTGTATGTATGTATAAATCGGTAATACAGAGTGTTTGTGGACATTTGCTTGTGTAAGATGCGTAGACAGGCGCGCGCGCGCGTTTCTGTCGCCGGAAATCGTAAATGCTCATCGCCCGATGTGCGCTATGGCGGCGTGTTTTGTCCCTCTTGTTGTTATTTATGTCTTCCCACTATAGTTGTTGGGGTCGTTGTCGGTGTTGGCTGTTGTGAGTGCCTATAGGCATCGGCTATGCGCATCCCTTGTATACGTAGCGAGCGATTGAAGGGTCGATATGTTGACGTTGTGAATCAATAGCAGGTGTACTCGATTAAAATTTGGTATAGTAAGCAATACACGTACCAGCTCTAC
Source organism: Copidosoma floridanum (assembly GCF_036245765.1). Lineage (NCBI taxonomy): Eukaryota > Metazoa > Arthropoda > Insecta > Hymenoptera > Encyrtidae > Copidosoma > Copidosoma floridanum. The sequence goes on along the minus strand of NW_028321897.1, from coordinate 1,377,385 downwards.
ACTTATATAGTATAGAGTAATTAATCCTTTTTTACTTGTATGATATACCTTGTACCATTGAAATTTTACTTATTGCACAAATTGTATGAATAATGTAAAAGTGTATCTTTGATTCCTCTGTCCAAATGATTTTGATTTCCAGGGATGAGCCGACGCGAGCACTCAAATTCCGTAGTCTACGTATAATATATGCAAGCCAAGCTACGAGGCGCATGCATCCTAAAAAAGCTATTCCCACCAGCAGGGAGTCAACGCTCGAGGCACCCGATCGAGCCCACCAAGCTCCAACCCAAAAGGTAAAAATGACCCCGAAGCGCTCGATAGAGCCCGCGTACGTAACCGGGCATCCAGCGTCGCTCGCTAAAGAAACGGAGAAAGACGCACCGATCCATCCCCGAATCTCGAGGGTGACTGTACACATAGTCACTCGAAACGAGGCTGATCATCTGCATTGTCGCCGCGCGTCTCGAGAGATCCCCCCCGTCGCAACGCAGCCACCCTCGCTTCCTTCCCCCTCCGAAGGACAGAGCCACGAGGCTGTCGCCTTATATACTTACTTGTACATTATAGCGTGTACCTACAACGACCACCGATCCATTTTCGCTCACTCGACCTTCGTTATCACCGTTTCTTTGACGCATACCATACTGTGTACCCATATATATACGTATATTACATTATACTTTCCGACCTCGCGTCTGGTGCCTCTGTGCTGGCGTTGGTTTTTCTAATCCTATCGTGTTTTATAGGATTACAATGTACAGGGTGATAAATTATGAACCGCTATAATGTTTAATTGCTCGAGTCTTTGCGACCAAAGCAGTCGTTTTTATGCATCGTACATGTCACCTGAATTATTGTATCTTCTCCCGCCGAACCTATGAAGACGAGCTTGTCGGTTATCCCGTAAATTTTGTTATTCATTCTGGTGAACTACGTTACTCTTCATGCGGCATATGCAGCATATATATAGATATGTCGTTATTCTCGGCATGTGATCCGAGCCTCGGACTCAAAGTAAACGTCTCTGGCATCCCTGATGTGCAAAGGACTGGGGAGGTAAAAGAAGCCCCTTCTCCTCTTCTTTTGAAGCATATAGGGAGAGTTAGAATGTCGATGGGAGACCCGCCCGGGACCTAATAAGTAAATTACTGCGTTGAGCCAGGCATGCAGAGATAACAAAGGAGAAGAAGGTGGTGGCGAGGGAGCAAAGAGAGACGGAGACGCTTAAAACAATCAGAGGCCACTTTCTCACACTAGATAGTATACGTACATACACCGGGTCCTTCGCCTCGTCCGCGACGCTTGTTCCGTTCCAATAATGGCCACGCGCCCATTGCAATCCTTACAGCTTACAACTTTTGGCGATAGTACTACCCTGCTATCGGCCCTTTTTTCCTCGATAATCCCCGTACACGTATATGCCTACGCTAAAACACTTCAAAGCTCTTTTATCTACTTGTTTTAAAATGGCAGACGCGTGCAATACTCGTATCACCGGCTAACGGCGGTCCAACGAGGATGCCGCGCTTATCGGAAGACAAGACCATAAACCCGTACGGTTGATGGGGGCTGCAATTTTTTGGGGGGTTGCTGTTCGCGTGCCCATCAAACGATCAGCTGTAAGATGATTTATCGATCGCGCCAACGAGGTAAACCTTGCAAAGTAAGCCCATCGTTTTAAAAACGCGGAAGGGGATTCCTTTTCTTCCGAAAACGCAGCATCCCCGTGCGCGCAGCGGCAAACTTGTACACGTCAGGAGACGCTCGCTAACTATGCGAAATTCCAAGCTCCGACACGCGTGCACGAAATTACGAGCGATAATACCATAGCCCGCCCGGCGCTGTGCCTATATATATATACACTTTGGTGTACACCCGTCGGAGTAGTTTCGGCTCGGGGGGAACACGTAGCCCGACCGCAGCGGCGTCTTGGCTCGAATATTGTAACGATAGGGACACGAGACTCTTTAGCGTCCGAGTTTGGGAAAAACACGAGCGAAACGGGAGGAGGAAAGCGTGAGAGGGGCGCTGACAGATGTCCGGGTGGATCGGTATTTATATATTATGTAGAGCCGCGGAATCGGCCCAGTGCCCCCATTGGGGAGAGCGAGTGGCTGCGAAAACTGATACGAGCTCGGATTTCTTTTATTCGGTTCTTGCCCCGTTTTTCCCTTCCTCCTCTCTTCTTGTCAATGACGGGTGCGAGGGTCCGAGGCTCGTTTCTTCAAACGGGCGGCTGATGCGAGAGTGTTTTCGCGACAAGTGAACGAAGCGCGGATGCTCGCGTGACGATGGACGCTATTCGTGTATACCTACTCGGTTTCCAATTGTAACGGCCTCTTTTTCTCCCTCGATGGGTCGATGTACCCGTGTTAACTTGCGGTTTGACCACCTATAGCTGATGGGGCGATTCGTCAATCGTGTATGACCGGAAATGAGCAGATAATTCAGACTCGGACTGAAGCAGGGAGCTTTTTTTTCGATTTCGTGGTGGATCATTTTTAGAGATTTCATTCCACTCGTCAATACAAACAGTAAAGTACCAGTAAACAGTTTAATACCAGTGGCATATATGCTTAAAGGAACAATTTTATACGTTATTACAGATAGTTTTAGACAAATATAAATTTTACGTGTAAATGCCATTCGTGAAATGTACCCGAATAGGTAACTTTAACTGTGCACTATTCCCTGCATATAGGTATGAGTCTATTTTGATAAATTTCAATTTAACTTGATTAAACTCAAACTTACATTATTCACGTACAACGAAAATGAGCAGAAATTTGCCGAGCCGATACGAAAACTAGTCAACAAATAACTTGAAATTTCAAATGTATAGCTTCGTAATGATTAAAAATAATATTCTTGAATGATTCGTCTGTTTTTAATGTAGTCAACTCGTGATCTTCATAATATCGTAGTAAACTTTTTTAATTTTTCTTATTTCCGTGACTCGCGAGGTATGCGTTTCTTAAAAACGCCCCTAATTACAACAGTGGGTCCGAACGGACGAGTCCCACAACTAAGAGTTCCGCTCGTTTTCGTACGGCCCGCCAATATATACATAAATGAGTGTACACAATATGGGTGCGAATCTACCAAATCTCGGCTCGTGATTTACAAAAACCGCTGGGTAAAAGCTCGAGTGTGCCGATGACGGTACTTTTTGTTGGGGGGGGGGAAAACACGGCAAAGGCGAGGATCACACTGTAGCACATAATGGGTGTACACGTAAAGAAACCCGAGTCGAGCCGTGTAAAATTAAGGCAACGGCAACAACGAGATCGCTGGTATATAATGAAGAGATGAGACGCGAAAAGTGCCTCAAATCCGGGCCGCGGGTAATTGAATTTAAGCGCACCGCCGCTCGTCGGGCGCTGACGGACGACACGCCTCGTGTATATAAACGAGGAGGACAGACGGCGTGGCTGCTCCATCGGCTGGGATGAGGAGGAAAGATCATCGAAGCCGACGACGAGTTTTAACGGGACCCGAATGCCAATTCGAGACCGGCGACTCTTTTTGTATATATATATATGTGTGTGTGCCAAGCAATACGTCAACGTGATTGTCGGGTAGTAGTAGCATATACGTATGGTGTATCTGTCGTTGGCACCGGAAAACCACGAGTTTCCAATGTTAATGAGCCTCGCGGTGCAACTTTGACTCTCTGTACAGTGGTCATGACCGCCGTGATAACGACGGGGACGTATCGATCGGTTACTCTATACTACTTTTTTTTTTTTTTTTTTTTTTTTCGCCAAGCTTGATTTATCGCTTATTCCTCTGTCTGGCGCGTGTCACGTGTGAGTTTGTGTATACCTAGTCTCGCTCGTTGGTCGACCACTCGATTGTATATAAATGAACGAGCGATGCCGATCTCACGGGAACATCAATCGTTACTTGTTGAATAACGATGAACTTGTGGGTTTCCTTTCGAGTTGAAAAAATCAATTCAAACGCTGATTGTCGTGGGTATACGTGTACACATGAACCTACGTGTGCATAAAAATAAAAACAAGCGATGGATAAATGGACTCACGACGTGTATGGCCTCGGTGTCCCTCCGAAGGTCCCCGCTCCTCTGTCCAGCGCTGACGGCTGCGCTGATGTGGTTGTAGTGGTGCTGGTGCAGGGTGTTGAGGGTTTGGGTGTAGGGGTCACCGACGAGGTAGTCGAGGTGCTGGGGCTGCCCGAGGCCGGGGTGTTGTGGACTGGCCGGGGCATGGTGGTGGGAGGTGAAGGGCGGCGGGAAGTAGGGCGGCTGGAAGTCCGAGGCAGTGGGCAGCGAGGCACCCCCGTGGTGGGGCATGCCGCCGCCGTTGCCGTTGCCGCGGTGTCCGTGGTGGTGGGCCCCGGAGTACGGCGAGCTGTTGCCGCCACCTAGGGACGAGATGCCGCCGTGGCCCGTCAGCCGGTCCTGAAATGACAAAATGTTCGTGGTTAATTTTTTTTTTTTTTTTTGGGTACGACGCAGTGCGTTTTTTTACTACCCCCTTAAATGACATTTTTCTTTTATCGCGTAAAATTGTACGTTTCTCTGAAAACAAAGTCTCGTTTTGAGGTGTTTTCGTCTGGTCCGAGGGGCTGCGCACTCTGAAGTCTTTTGGAGACTTCCGAGATCTTTGAAAGACTTAGAATGACTTACAAAGTCTTTTTTAATGAATTCAAGAGTGCGCAAGCCCCTCGGTCTGGTCCCACTCCATCCCCGAAAATTTGCTTTTGGAAATCCTCGTAACAACGAAATAAAGGATTTTTGTTTTTCAATTTTTTGGTATCCGAAACATTCGAGACAAAACTTTTTTTCTCCATGTGGTTCATCTTTCGATTGTTTTTTATATTGCGTCACGTAAACAGATTTTTTGACGTCATTATTTTTGTGATTGCAGGACACGATAGGGTTTTACAATTTTCAACAACTAGAATAAAAGGCATTTTGCACTGACGAATGGTTTAGAAATCGGTGTTTTTATCGATTTGTTGATCTATTGGAGCCAATTAAGGATTTAGTTAATTTACTACTCAACTATACTTGTACCGTAATCCAACATAAGCCGCATACGTGAAAGCTATAGTATTGCTCAATCGTTTCCGGTATATTGGAAATTTGGGCCTTACGCGCAACACCAAAGTACTTAAATGAACTGTCACTCACAAGGGCTGGACTGATAACGGTGCACTCGATACTTTGTTTGAAATGTCATTCGAGTGCTTAACTAGACTGAACAATTCTTACAGTATGGATTATAAATATTTTTCTGTTGTCTTGTCCTAGTAAAGTAACCCATGCTCTACCAGAGGGATGTTCACAGGTAACTTTTGCCATTACCTACTTGTGGAGAGAACATTGATTCCCACCCCCTGTTTCCCATGTCATGCTCCCCAGTGATCTCTAGCCAGAGGCTGTGTTGGCAATGTCCCCTCAGTCAATCATAAGTAAGAGGGTGAAATAACGGACGGAGCATAGCCGTAAACATCAACTTTGACAAAAACTTTCAAGTTGCGCTGACTGGGATTCATAAGTCCTGCTAACCGTAGCTTGCGCCTTAGCCATCTGTGCTACGGCTGCTCCATTGATGTTGTGTATATCATAATATTATCCGAAGACAATTACTTAATTAATGTTTGACTAGGTGTATAAGTATCCGAACACGTTTTAAATATAGTTTTCCACTTACGGCAGCACACGCATAATTTATAAATGTGCAACAATAGCAATTAACTACTGTATACATATATATTTTTATTTAGAACTACTAGCTAGATAAGTATTGTTCTCGTGACAATACAGTGAACACTGTGAGTAAAATATATACTTTGTACCACCTTTCAACCCTACAAGCCATGAGCTATAGTATACAATAGTGACTATTGACAAATTAAAATTGATTCTTGATGTTTCACGACAAAAATAGTATAAACATTTGTAGGACGGAAGGCATACGATATCCGAAAGAAAACGAAATGCGTCGCTGCACCAAAACCCTGAACGAAAAAAAAAGAATTATGTCCAAAAATATTGCCGAAGCGACGCATTACTGTGCCAAAAAATTTGGCTCGCGATAAAGAAGAATTTACGCGACAATGAGTCTCGCCGAACGCACGGGAGTTTTAATGCACCGATTTGCAGGCTCGTAAACAAGCTGTACCACCAACCTGAGGAGAAAAAAAAAGGGCCGAACAAACGCACGACCTGCATTTCCATAAATAAAGCCTTGGGACCTACACTGGAGGTTCCGTTAATTCGCAACTCATGAGAGTAGCACTTTTTCCCTTTTTTTTTTTTTTTTTTTTTTGCGCGTTCGATCGCATAAATTTTGGCGCTTATCTCTAAAGCCACACAGGGAGAGCCGCTCTGGCACAGGTTGGGCCAATGAGTGCACTTTTGCAGATTACTGGGTCAAGTTTGGTCAAGCGAGTGGTCAAGTGTACACGCGGCTAGGACGGGTCGATGATGACGTGGCAGGGTGAGTTTGTACGATTTCGATACGTTTCGTAATTTGGTATTTTTAAGAAAATCAAAGAGAATCACGATTTTTTTTTTTTCTCAATGGCTTATTTGTTTTAAACGTAGGGACTTGATTATTACTGGTGAACAATAAGCGTGTTCTTGATTATTTGGTTATTAACAAAGAAATTCTTGAAATTTTTTCATTGCACACACACAATTTTTGTAGATCACTGTTTTCCTGTCCACACCTATGATAAAAACAGAATGTTTGTATAATGTTAGTTTTCTTTTTCGCCGCGCTCTAGAAGCCACGCTCCACACGGAAAAGTTAGAGTCAAGATTGTAAGTTATCAGTTTTTTTTTTTTTTTTTTTTTTCAATTCTCATAGTAGAACCAAGCAGTTGAATTAATAGTAATCTAATTAGTAATTGTGATAGAAAAAACTTGTTTTAAGTTTACGTTTTGAACGATTTTTTCTTAGAAAAAAAACGTATTAAAAAAAGTTTTTTTCTATGTACAATAATGTGATTTTCCACCTTTTGATAATGAAATATCGGTTCAAAGTAATTTTTAGTCATTGTATTGAATATTTAAAATACCACAAAAATGTTTTTTATCAGGTAGAAATTAATCTCAAAAATAAAATTTTTAACTAATATGTACATAATGACTTGACCGATGCGGACTGTTGAAGTCGTAAGAAAAAAAACCTCTTTTGTACCATGTATGTATGTACTATAATGTATACAGAAACGTGTTTAACAAACCAACAGCAGAAAAATGTATAGCACAAGCAAACTTTTTTCTGTACTTAAGTCACAATCTCTGGTAAATTGTTTTGAACTTAATATTTAGATTTCATGAAACTTTAATTTAAAAATAACAATAACAAATCACATGTGGTCTGTTGGTTAATATACCAAAACAAAAATATAATGGATTTAATTACTTAGAAATAATTAAGTACATAAATCTGAAAAATGCAGAAAAAAGTTCGAGGAGCAATAAAGTGATAGAAGTACATTTGAAGCATAACAATTAAAAGAGTTGCAGTTTGACATGAAAAACCCCCTATGATTATTCTTGCCAGATATCAAGGTTTTTACACTCAATGCTCCCAAAAAAAAAGCTTCGGCAACCTCGTCGCTACACACTTTGTCCATTGAACCCCAAAATCATATCCAAAACGCCGTACACAGCGTCACTCTTTGTAAAAATAAGAAAATTCCCCAGTTATTCTGCAGCACAGCCGCAAAGATCAGAACTTTGGATAAAAAGCACCACTACAATTACAAAGTCCCATCCCTTTTTTTCCGTAAAGTCGCGAGAAAAAAGCACTCCCTTCCCCACCCGATCAATTAACGGCACAAACGAATCTTTAGCCGTGAGAAACGAGCTTCACCAAACTCTCGCGTCCGAAAACGAACGAGGCCTGTACACCAGCGCCCACGTGCATCCACAGCGTAAATAAGCAGGCCATCGCGTTATGACTTATCGGTCGCTCCTCCTTTTCTTCCCTCCCCTCAATAAGGAGTTACTCACGCGCCAAAGTGCAATTTGCTCTCGCGGCCAGGAAAAATCCAGGGCAATGGCACGTATCTCGACAATAATTTTTAGCCAGTGCAGCGAGGGGTGAGGTTTTATCCCTTTTCGGGTGCACGGGAGAGAAGAAAATAAGCGGGTCCCGAAAACGCGCTCGAGATTTATACGTCAGAAAAGTACTCGAGTCTCGAGAGTACTCACGGGCTACGACTCCTGCTGTTGGAATGATTTTACTCCGACTCATTAAAGCGTGGCGTATTTAACTTTGGTTGCAGTGCCGTTTTTTCTATTGACTTCCGTATTGTGTTATGTTCACATTTTTCATACAATAAACTTGTGTGAACGACCAACTTGGGTGACGCGTATCAAGCTTACTGCGGCTACGGATAGGATTTTGGAGAAAGTGCTTGTTTTAAAAAGCGAGAAATGAAGGTGAAGGACCGTTTGTGGTATTTATGGAAATAAAAATCCGGTGATGGAGATGGAGCGTGTCCCCGCACTCGCGGCTCGATTTGCATGATTTGTGCCGATCGGATCGAAAAAATAATAGAAAGTAAATTTTTCAATCTCTACGCTGTACATATGTATATATACCTCACACATAATTTTCAACTCCAAGGCCGAGAGTCTATATTTAGCTCCACTGAAGATGTGCACGTGATGTTCGTTAGAAAAAAAAAAGAAAGCGTTTGGAAACCGGCGGTTACGCAAACATCCGATCCCCGCCATCAAAGTCCTTCCAAACGAATTCGTCTCAATTTGGGGTGGGTGAATATTTATGCGCATTGAGAAAAGATCATTCGATGGTGAATCGTTGTTTTTTACATTTGTGGTGCGCGTACACTAACACGCTTGTGTACAGTAGTCACGCCGCGGGCTATACGCTGCTGGCGATTCGAGCCGCGGCTATCGTTGGAAGATGCGGAGGTGCGATCGCGCAGGCTCTTGTATTTTAAGTGCGCGTATGTATGTGGATGTCACGGTTTGTTATCAGTCCTGAAATGAGGATTTATTTTTAACTAAGTGATTGAATTTTCGAGAAATCAGCTACTCCCGCTTTTGTTCGGAGGTCATAAGCTGGAATTTAAATACAATTGTCTTTTTTTTTTTTTTTTTCATCCATACCTGATATCATCACAGTAGTCGTAAGTTTTCTCCGAGTAACAGTGAAAAGCATCGTTTTACGAGTGGAATAGAATGCATGATTCTTTTTTCTTCAAACTAAACGATTTCCATTTTTAGGAAAAATAAACGACGTGAAGACACTTTCAGTAGTAAAGTGACACTTTTCTAGGTAATACCCACTTTCCATGGAATTTGAAGCAATTAACGTACATGATAATATTAAAACAATAACAATAAGAAAAACAACAAAAAGTTGTGACCTTCACATTATAAGTGTGTAGTTGAAATTTTTTTTTTTGATAAAACAGATTGTGGTGAGGTGGATAATAATTTTAAGGACATCCAAATTTGTAGTGCACCGAATGGTTAACTAGTTTCACTGTAAACCTATTTAAATGGGAAAAATTATGTAGAAAAGCTGTGGAGTGAAAAAACTTGACTGTCACACTTCCAAGTGAATCACAAGAATATATCTATAACGATTAATCTGTCACTCTCAAACACGACTACAGCAATGCTATTTGATTAGGTTAAGAGCCAATGTGGTCTCGTCCTCTCAAAGATAGATATTTCCCTCCTCATCGCAACGACGTAGTAATGACGTCTTGCGTGCACCTATACTACATTCGTTTTTCGTCAAATTTATCATGAAACTAATGTATCAGTGAGACGCGAACAGGTGCCAAGAAAAATATCCACTCGAGGGTTATTTAAAGTCGTGTCGAATCATCGGATGAAAAGAATCGCTGCAGGAAAACTGAAAGGAACGCTCGTCACGGCAATAACTTTGATCACGCGTTTATCTGCACCCGCACAAACGTGGGAGATGATAAAAGAAAGAAAAAAACAAAGCCACTTTAGACAATAACCCAATAACGCGAGCCCCAAGCGAGTCTAGCCGAGCCCGGGGCTTGTCCACGGAGGTATTAAAAAACCGGGGCCGGCAACGCAATATCGACACTCGTCCGCAGAGCAGCCGCGCGAGCCACTCTATATCCGAATCGACCGGCCCACCGGCGTATATAAACTGTATATATAGGTGTACTGTACACGTCAAAGACTCACCATGAACTTGAGCTCTAGATCCACGGGACCCGGGAAAAAGGCAGGAAAACCGCCGTAGCTCTCGTGACGGGGACCCGATCCAACGGACCGCTCGTCCCGTGACTCCGAACTGCTCATCTTCCCCGGCTCGCGCGCAATGCGTGAAAATCACCGACAAACTCGAGCTCGTCCGCTTAATCGAGCCTACGAAATGCGATAAGGACACGAGCGATCCGCGACGATGATTCAGTGCTGCAAGTACAACTTTTTCTCACCGCCGAGTGACGCTACGCACATATACGTGACCGGGCGATGATAGACAACGACCACGCGCGGAAATCGGTGCAACGTCCGCCCTTGCATCACAGGACGGGGCATAATCGGGGGGAAGCCGTGCTTTTTTTGGTCCCGTTTCGACCTTGGGAGTAGGTGTCGGGGGAGGGTGTATCGAACGCGGGGGGTCGTCCGAGCGCGCGTGGCGTGTCGGGCCCGCTTGGAATTTTTCGGCGTAGGGAAAGCGTCTCCGTGACTAAAGGAAGACGCTCGATCGGGCGGCGCCATCGGAGCGCTCGTTAAAAGGTGCTTTTCGAACGATTACGGGCCTAATTGCCCTCTCCCCCTCGGCCACGACTATCTTTTGTTGCGGAGCAACCGGCTAATGAATTTTCCGATGATCGCGGGCTCTGCTTTGCTAATTGCTCGCCTCGTATCGGTGAATTTTTACCGGCTGTTAACGACTCGGTTGTCAATTTTTCAGATTTCTGTGTCCGTGTGTGCATACAAGAGATAGTTTCTTCATTTTTTTTTTTTTTTTTTTTTTTTTTTTTTCATTTGGATTTTGGGCTCTTTTTTTTTTTGTTTTTTTACATGTAGATACGCAGTAAGAGAAACGTGTGCTCTTGTTCGGCCAAAATGGAGAATCCAAATCCCGATATTTGACACTCGGACGGAGTGGTATTGAAAAATTACCCAAAAAGAACGTTTCGGATCTTCGATGTAACTCGACCAAAGTCAAGCAGGTTGAACGCGCTATGATGATAGGTAAAAGAAAAAGAAAAAATCACCTCGACTTCGATGACAGTGGTCATGTCGACGTGGGGCGCGTAGCAGAGCGCGAGCTTTTCGGCGCTCGGCGCCTCCGTGCGCGGCGGGAACATCCCGAGAACCTCCAGTTTTGCTAGCTCGGCGGGCGCCCAAGCCCTGGATGTACCCTCGCACTCGCACTAAACACCACCACCACCACCACAGCCACTACCACTATTACCAACAACAAACAACAATCAACGGCAACAACTTTTTTTTTCTCTCTCTCTCCACCTCTTCCTATATATATGGGGGGAGCGATCGGACTCTCCCTTGTTGTTTCTTGTCAACTTCTTCTCTGGTCGTACCTTTCACACTGTGCACATCGCGAACAACAAGAACAAAAAGGACAGGGATGACATAGGGTTACGGGGAACAAAAATAACAAAAAACAAAAAAAAGAGTAAGTAGAGCGATCGAGGATGAAAAGCCGATGCGCGCGACAGATCGGTATACAATGTATATGTACACGGAGCAGAGTAAGTACTCGCGCGCTCCGCTAAACCGGAAAGAAAAAGCCCGAAAGGGTGACTAGGTATGTATAAATATATATATATGTACTTGTACGTGCGATACGAATGCGCGCGGGAGCAGCGATGACGGTTCAGCGAAAAAGGGAACAGCCGACGTCGCCGAGTCCGCGGCGGAACAGCTGATCACGCGTCATGGTCACAGTAGCGGAGTCGAGCCACGCGGCGTTAGCGCACGGGGGAGAGAGAGGGGGGTATACACTGATTCGCGGAGGGGGGGGGCGTCGGACCTCCTCGCACATGTACGTGTATACACACATGTGTTACATTCATGCGACTATATGGAGCGTATGGTACGACGTTTTATCGTGTACATAGGTGCGTGTGTGCCGTACGCGTCGGAGCTGCCAACTGCGCGCTGAAGAGACGGGATGTCGTGGTATACGGTCGCGCGATATGGCCCCTCTTACCCAAGTGTATAGGTACTTGGTTACACTTGGGTGCCTTCCTTCCTACCGGCGTCTCTTTCTCCCGGGCGGTACCTATGCCGCGTATGTGTGTGTGTACACGCGCTCGTTACGACCACCACCATCGGCCATTCGGCCCGCCTCGTTCATCACCACCACCACCACCAGCTCGCTTTTTCTCCTACTTATGCCTATACTATATGGGTGACTGATGCTGGGCGAACGCTTGCTTATTCCTCTGCTGTATACATATATACATGTATTATATACATGTAGTACGCTGTACAAGTGTACAACTACTGTTACTAGGTGTGTATAGGTATATAACGGGCGAGTATACAGAGGTGGTGGTGGTGCAAACGGCGCGCAAACGCAACGACGCGAGACGCGTTACTTTGGCTAAGCCCTCCGGTGTTCTACCATTGGACGGACTTTTTCGAGGCGTGTCGCTTTCACGCTTCTCTGCCCGCGATGTTTTTTTTTTTTTGCTCTCTCGACAGGCACGCGTTTCTCTCCTCCGATCTAAAGTAGTGCCGTTTTGTCCGTAATTGAAGTTATTCGCACTTACCCCCACCCCTCGCCCCCCCCATCCCAAGAACAACCCCCACTGCTGTATTGGTTCTATTTCGAGCTTTCGTGTGTGCTAGTGGTGCCATTTTCACCAACTGCTCATCTGAGATTTGCTTGAACATTTGTTTCCTCCGTTGGGAGAACATAGGAATGGCCGTAATCCTTTTCAGGACCATTATTAACCGTTTCAGCAGCTTTACATAATCGAGAAATAACCACAATAGGTGAGAAATACTCCTGATTTAAGAGCTCTCAAAAATGTGTGTTGAAATTGTGATGGAACATGGTGTACATGATGTATTGTGTACCTCTTTCGTGCATCAATCATACACTCTATTCGTTTTTTTAATTCAATGGAATTAGCGTGATGATTACGGTACATCGAGTTAACTGTTTGTCCAATGCTTACCCCATCAATATTACTTGTGATGTCTTTTGAAATGGTACGAGAATTGGAGCAACTCACTTTGTTTTGCAGTCAATATGCAGGAAATTAATTTGTGCCTTTTGGGCCCTTACTTACCAATCAAACGGAAACGTTCGTCCATCGAGTTAGCAATTTTATTCCATACTGTTCGAGCGACCTTTTATGCGTGGGTGACATCAAAACTGACCATCTTTCGCGTCAACTTTCATAGTTCACGAACCCTAAGGTCTACATTTGTTTGATTTGACACAAATTGTTGATCTTCTCAAGTCTTGAACATCGTATACATAACTGAACGCTTAAGTGCGAATTTTTTCAAATTTCAACACGTACATACTGTCCCATAACGGTCAAATGTCCCTGATGTAATCTTTGCGCCATTTGTGGTGACGTTTATTTCCAGCAGCACACGAGTGCAATGAGTATTTAATCGTAGTTGCAACATATTTTCCTGCTGTTGAAATATTGTCGGAAAAATTTATTATTCCTACGTATGACGGGTTAGATCGGCGAATCGTAAGAAAAGGAATCATCAAAAACGTTGAAGTAAATCTCGAACCGACCGGCATTTTTCATCAATAAAAGTAACTTGTATTACAAAAAAATCGCAGAATCAGAAGTAGAAAATGGGATGTCCACGCCTATTATCCCACCAGGAATCGTTCGATTCGGCCGTTCGTATGGTATGGGTACGAACGATTGGCCCATGCAAAGTTTTGAAAATATAGCTCGCGAAATTATTTTTAAACATGTCTCTCACGTCTCTCTATAGATGTACAGAGGATCTTTTAACAAAAAAACAACCAACTCTCCTTCAGAAGAATACAGCCACCGTATCAATTAACGTTTCAACACCACAAATATTTGCCAAGCATATATATATATTAAACCTTAGCCCAAATGGAAGTTCTGATTGATCGGCCATTTAAAGAATTACCAGGGGGGTATACCTAATTATTCACGTATCCACCAACTCGATGCGCACAAATCACATGGTAATTAAGGCAGCGTAGAGGCGCGATTCCCATGGCCTCCCCGTACGGAAAATTGATTCTAGCGCGTTCCCCGCGCCTCTCCGCGACGTACAGTCCATCCACTGGATGTCCATTGTGCGTCTCATTCTTCAGCCCATTTGGACACGCAAGAGCGAGAAAGATCCATCACCTGCGGCCGCGTCTTTTGTTCCCGTCGAGCCACTTCATCGGCTCCTCCTCATTAATCTCCGCGACGTGAAATCCCAAGAAAGCCTGTACGCGCAGGCCACGGAGTGCAAAAGAAAGCCGAGGCTCCGCTGCGTTGTATTATCCTTGGAAGCGCGACGAGGAGGGGGGGAGACGCGCGGTCTTAATTAATGTCGCTGACGCGCCACTCGCGCCTGTATGGCTCGTATACGCACAGTAGCGGCGCATCGGATTATCGAGTTCCACTTGGAAGAGTTTAGTTTTTCGCACTGGAACGCGTCGTCGCGGGTACATTGCAGGTCGTGTCCGCCTGTCATTGGGAGAGATGGAATACTTGCGAGGACGACTGCGCTCTCTCTGTGCGTTTTTTTGCCGTGTGCTATACGGTACTCGGGAGGGAATAGCCATTCGCGCGTTGCCGACGACCCTCCGGCGGCCCTCCGAGATACATAGGGGGTGTGTACTGTTTGGTTGTACTGGCAAGCGAATTTTGATGATGCCAGTGTGTCTTGATAATCTTGTTTATCCCAAGTACAATAGTTGGTCGGATTTCTTTCTTTTCTTTTTTCACATATACACACCGTTAAACGAAAAACCAACAAAAAGCTTGTGAAAACCGTTTTAATTGATTCGAGCACAACTAAAGTTATAATTTCATCGATTACGGTGAGCACCGGGATTTTTTGTTACTTTAAAGTATAGAAACGACTTCAAAACGCTAGTAAATTTTGGGCCACTTCAACTTTATTCTAAGCCAAGCTATGTGTAAATACTTTGTTTAAAAGAGGGGCTACTAATATTTTTAGCACGATTTTTTAGGAACGTAAATTAAAAACTAAGGGTTTTTCGTGAGACTTTATGGGATACAAAGCAGATCGATCTGGAAGCATTGCTAAGACATGGATTCCCAACCACTGGTAGATACGTGTTACTCAGAAACTTTTTTTTCATGTGTTTATCTATTATTTTCTTTAACTTTTGTAATATTCCAGAAATTCCATTGCGCGTAGAAAAAATAATACGAAACTATGGATTATAATCATAGCTTTAAAGAAATAATCATTCACTTGACTCTCTGAGGCTGTTTGGTCAAAAGATTACTAAAATATTGTACTCGAGTATAGTCATTGGTATATATCATAAAAAAAGTGTTTACTGTTCACAATGCGATCGTGCCAAAGCATGTTAAATTGAAAATATTGATGAGAAAAACCTTTTTTTACATCAACACTCGTTTTTTTTTTTTTTTTTTATCAAATACGTACTGTTATAAAAATAATTATAAATAAGTAATCAACACATTTTCGAGCCCTCCCAAAGATGTTGGTCGAACAACTCTTGATCAAAAGCGTGAGTAAGTAGAACGAGTCTAGCGCAAAGCCGACGGAACAGCAGCGGACAACCGTAGCACCATATATAATTATGTAAGCATCCGTATAAATATACTCGTACATTGGAGGCCTCCGCTATATTTTATGTGTTTCATACAAGTATCATACGTTTTCCTCTGACCTTGAAATTAACCTGCGATAGTAGCCATGTATAATATATGCGTATAATATATTACAAGATTTTACTAATATTGTAGAGGAGTGGTAGAGAATCTATGGTTTGTTGGATGAATCAGGAAACAGTAGAGTAAAAGTTTTTTTCACGCTGAATTATTTGTACAACTAAATGGCAGCTGGTTTTTAACGCCGAGATAAAATTTTTGCACTTTATTCGTAGCCCAACATGGAGAGACATTTGGATCGACGGCTGTCCTATATACATGTATTTGCTGTCCTATATACATGGATTATGCATAAGGCGAGCTCTCGCAAAATAGTAACAGCAGCTGTACCAAGGGGCCGTCCATTAATTACGTAAACACATTTTTTCTTAATTTTGACCCCCCCACGTAAACTACAATAATATTTTGAAACCCCCCCCCACCCCTTATAGTAAACATAATAAAGGTAAATATAATCAAAACTTGAATAAAAAAGTAAGAAAAATATTTAAATTAGTGAGTTAATTTATTTATTCACTTCGTAAAGCATACAAATATAATAATGAAATGTAATATTACAAAAGGGTGGTAAGTTTACAACGACGCTTGTAATACCAGAGTACGACTGATGTTTCGACAGTACTTATACAAATGCAGTAGTGACTTTATAATATCGTTTGTAAAATTACGGTGCGCTTGTATAAGTACAACTGCAGTAGTAAAAATAACACTTGAATAGTAAGTTTATTAAAGATAGAGGGCGTGACTTACACCTTCTGTAGTATTTTTTGAAATGAAATTGTAAATGGATAAATAAATTCAGTCTACAGTGAGAATAAAGAACGAAATTTCATTACGATTAACAACAATCTGAAAATTGTTTTACAATTTTTCGGGAAAAGGGTTACAAATCGTTATGAAAAATAAATTTTTTTTTTTTTTTTTTTTCTTTTGAATCTTATTTTGTATTAATAACTTTAACGTAAAACTTTTTTGTTAATGTCTTACAATCTACTGAGACGTTAAATAAAATAAAAACTTTTTTGGTTTGCTCACATCTCATCGATTTTGCTAATCACAATCGGTTTCTTAAACATATAATGGCTTTGGAAACTATCAAAACAATATGAGTGAATCTTGCCTAATTATTTTTACAATTTGTAACTATCCTAAAACTAGTATTTGTAATAAAAATTTTGATAAAATTATTTTGATTTTTGGCATGCAAATTTAAATGTAAATGTAAATCACAATCAGTTTATAATTAAATTTTTTTAATTATCGAATTCCAAAAAATTTGTTACCATGTTGCTTATATAATTATGTAGATTTAATTGTAATTTTTGGTTTGATTCAATTTTTTTTTCGGGGCAAATTAATCCCAATCACGATTTAGTTTATAACTATAATAAAAAAATTTAAATATTAGAGTAACAATAGAACTATTCGTTATTACAATCTGTACATTAACTTCAATTATTTTAACCTTACTTTTGAAACTGTAATTCGCTAGTTTGCAAACAATAACTGAAAGAACGAAACTTACATTGCGATATCGACGAATATCACTAATAAACTGAAAACCGAGAGCAGCTGCAAGCCTGCGATAGCACTTCGTGGTGTTTTGTTAAATCTTGTAAAAGTTGTTTTATACTAACTTTTGTGTTCGCAATATGTACATTCACAATGCCCAGCCTCTGTGCCTCGTGCCGTTTACGTACCTTTAGCTTATTTTACAAAAAGATTGTGAACTTACTATTACGCAGTATTAAAATTACTAAGGAAGTTGTAAAATGGACTACAAACTGACTTGTATATTTACTACATTTAATATGGGTCGCAGTTCTGTCCAACATAAAATCTAGTGAAATTACAAAAATTTTGTACAACTACGAAAATTTTTGTAATTTTGCAAAAAAAATTGCACTTTTACATTATTTCATTTAGTAAATTTTTACAATTCGCTAGTAAAGCTTTTTTACTGTGTAGAACGAATACTTGCCGGGTGTCAATTGATCTTACGATGAAACCTTGTATTAGAAATATGAATCGCGGGAAAGACAAAATCATTTATGTCGAACGTCTGATGATTACGTAAAATAATTCGAATGCCCCCCCCCCGTACGTCATCTATAATAAACAAATAACATACTCCCCCCCCCCAAGGTGTTTACGTAATTAATGGACGGCTCCCAAGCCTCAGAGAGAGAGCCACCCTACTTTACTTTAGTACAAGCGTAGCACTAAGTTTTGGGAGAAAGATTCCCATGATGAACACAATCGTCATATGTACAGAATTCTTGCGTGAGTTAATACATCGTATTTCATATAAAATGATAAGTATAGGAGTGTTAAAGTATATTTTTTATAGCATAGTTAATCAAAGATACTTGGATATCAATGCCGTGAACAGCTCAATGGGCTGATAGGAAATAGTACCCGAAAAATAAAAAAAATAAATAAAAACTGAATAAAACACATACTTTTTCTTTTTTCACATGATTAAAAACTGAGGAAGGTAGCGAGAGATAAGTTAAAGTTGCTCAACTGATGAAGTACGTGTACCAATCGTTTTACTACACAAAATGACATCCTTCAAACTTTGACAAACTCTTCGGTATCATAATGGAAATATATTGTACTTGATATTCCATATTTATAACGAATCCCTAATAAAAAGAGAGAATTGTCTCTGGATGAATAATGTAATAACTGACATAATAATGTATCAGAACAGCGTGGCTATGGTGAAGTCCACATTTTTTTTTTTTTTTCATATATTCACAGTCTATTTTGCTTGATGTAGTTGAATTTACAATAATTAAAATACTTATTCTAACGTCAATAAAAGTGTCAACTAATATTACATACACTACGTGGTATTAAAGTTCGTTTTTTTAATAAGGCATCGGAATGTTACGACAGCTGGTGAGCAAAATGAAACAAAATTCCATAATGCATTCAATCTTTCGAAGTTTCATGAAAAGTATAAATTTGTTTTTTAGTTACTCTAGAAAGATAGTAATATTTCGGTACTATTTCTCCAAGTTAATTAATGTCAGTAATAATAACCTGCGCCAATTTTATTTTTTAATGACAATTAAATTCTTATAAAGTGCGGACTGCAAAAAATAGCATCGAATTACAATAAAAAATAAATGCATGGATATTATAATACCCAACTACAATTTAATTAAAATAAAATTGTTTGTTTTCCAGTACAAGCTAACTGTTGAAAAAAAAAAAAAAAAAAAAAACTAACAATAAAAATAAAACAGCTGTTGCAATGATTATGTAGTTGAATAAATTTAATCTACAGATGTACAGTTGAAAGAAGTTCTCTTGACTCCAACTTTAAAACAGTGGGGAGAGAATAAAATATTTCAAGAGTTACTCCAGTTGTGATATTAATTGATAGTATTCGTGAGATGAAACATCCCTAACGATTAGGAAATAAAAATTGGAATCAAAGCACTGATGTTTAAGTAGTATGTACATTATATGATTTCAAGGAAAATTTGCAGTTAAATTCGCTCAGCACACGATTTCCATGTTGTCACAACGTTTGAGTATGAAAATTAAATTTATTAGCAATTCCGAAAAAGAAAGCATGATTTCTTCTGAGTCACTCTATCAATTTTGATTCTTGGAAGACTAAGCAAGAAAGTATCTACGTCAGCATTGACTGATGTGAGCAAAGAGAACAATCCACCAATATAAAATGTTCTGGAATGTTCATGTATATTTCACGATATGAAGAGAAACTCTGAGTCTTAAATTTTTTTTCCAAAACTAAGTAACATGAAATCGATATAATCACTTATCTATATAACCACTCCGAGCCATATGTCACGAGAAGGACATTGTACATACTAAGTTCCAAATCAACAACAATGTGTATATGTATCGTATCGTATATTATTGTAAGGGTAAGAAATATATAGCAGTAGAGACAAATCAAGTGTCTACGAAAAAGACAATCTGATCTTTGGACGGGATAAACCACAACGATTATCTGGGTTGAAGTGCTACAGTTAAAAGAGAGTTAAGTTGGGCTCAAGTACAAGGATTTTTATTCGATGAGCTTAAATGTAAGAAGGTACGCATGTATTTAGTTTTAAATTTACAAAATTGGTAAATTTTTAAGGGGAAAAAGTTTACGTTATTGGTACCAAAAACATTTGATAAACTTTTAGAACCATCACATTTTTTTACTGCGCGTGAAAATATTTTAGTACGCCGTTATCTAAAAATTGTTTCAGATCATTGAGCACATCGAACATGCCACTGTCATTTAAATATCAATACAACAAAATTGAGAAAATATCTTGAAACTGCAATCGCTTGGCAGTAGATAATATGTTATCCGTCTGGTGCCTACCGAGAAAATCAAAAGCTATTAAAACTACATTTATTCAATAATAGCGAGCTATGTATTTAGATATATAGATCATTACAGCTTTTCAGTTACTACGGACATAAAAATTGAATATATCTATTCGGTTCCATCAATCTTAGTTTTGATGAAAAAAAATGAGAATACAATCTACTTAATTAAAAAAGAATAAGATATGAAGTATAAATTGCAGCATATCAAATTAGTTCCTTATATCTATGTAGCTGACGACTCGATGGATACACGAAAATATAGATGTGTTTTCGAGGTGTAATCACATTCATACACCTAATGGAAATATATTATCAGAGAGAGATCAAGCGATGTTTCTGCAAGTTGAGCGACACTGAGGATAAGGTTAGCTGCTTACACCTAACTCAACCTACTTCCGGACGCTGAAGTCTAAATTCAATGACATTCAACGATCAGAACTGTTTCTCACCCGCATCTGAGAATATTTTTTCAACGGGTGGACATGCATACGACCAATTATTCAATTCAACATAATCGTCAAAAACGAAGTATCGGTAGGGAGGGAGGGGTCCGAAATGAAGACAGTTCACTTCAATTTTGCAGTAAAACTATAAATGTTTATTTCAGCGACGTGTATTTCAACGACAACGATAGCTCAGTGCAGTAACTGTTCATTACTTCAACAGCCAATCACGGAGCAGTATAAGAAGAAAGTCAAAGTAAACTGCCTTGTTATTGGCTGTCGAAATAATAAACAGTCGCTGCACTGAGCTATCGTTGTCGTCGAAATACACGTCGCTGAAATGAACATTTATAGTTTTACTGCGAAATTGAAGTGAACTGTGGTTATTTCGGACCCCCCCCCCATCCCAATCAGTAATACGGATTTGTTTCGAGAGAATGAAAAGCTTGCACCCGAAAACTTAGTTTTAAGTCGAGAGCTTGAGAACCCTTAGGAGAAAATTCCAAAAGTCCATTGAGTTTCTATTCTTTGTCATTTGAACGATTCCCACAAAAAGTACCTTTCGCCACTGATGTGCTTCCGGCCAAGGTGAACACAAATACCCCTTGGGCGTTGCTTCGCAAGAACCCTCGGGCCCACTAATCGCCATGTTGGCCTTAGCGATGTGACATGCGCCACCATGTTGAAATCTACTGTTTCAGCTAAAACCAAATTGTATTTGAAATTTTTTATAAATACAGGATATCAAGTACAATATGTTTCTATTATGATATCGAAGAGTTTGTTAAAGTTTGGAGGATGTCATTTCGTGTAGTAAAACGATTGCTACAAGATTTCATTTACAATGAATATACCCCTCATGACCTTACTCCGGAAGTTGAGCAACTTCAACACGTTCTATATTCCATGAGTCAGAAAAGTTTTTCTATTTGACTTCCAAGGTTGCCACATCCATATCCACGTGCATGCCCCACGCAGATGGACGTATTTAATTAAAACATTTTTAATTTTTCCGTCTCACTTGTTTTAGGTTTTCCTTTGTGCTGGAATTACGAATAATTCAACATACCGGCGTAGTTTAAGAAATAAAAAATTATTCATTTAATTCATAATACTTGATTGGATAAAAAACGCAAGATAGTTACGAGATTTGAGGAAGTACAATTTTCATTTTTGAAACTGACTTAATATATTTATATTGCGTGAGGAAACCACTTACGAAATTTATAATTTCTTTTTGTGAAACTAATGTTTTCCTCATTTCAAGTAACTTTTAATTACTTTTCAATACATCGTATTATAATATAAACTTCTATTTGATGTGCCTATAATGCTTTGTGAAAAATTCAATTTGAAAATCAAAGGTTTAATTTTTGTGTTTTTGAAAAGTAAAATGAAATATTTATATTATTTTGTGGATTTTTGAAAAACCAAATGCAATTTTTTTTGCTTTTTTAACGAAAAAAACAAAGTTAAACAAAACAATCTGTATATATTTTTATTTTTACAAAACCTCTATTAAGCTTTTATAACGCACAAATAAAATAACTTTCACGATGGCGATAATGTTTGGAGTCGAAACAATGTCCAAAATCTTTATTCTCATTTTGTACAAAGAGATACTACTTCACAATGGTATTTTTAGATACCAACTAATGAACACGCAATTTGTGGCTGAAATATCTAATCAAGTGCAAGAAGTTATACACTCTGGTGAAAGCTTTTTATAGTCATTTTCAAAGAGTCCATCGGCAAAAATAGAAAGAAACATAATTACGTTACATAGGGTAAGAAACTTGGCTTTCAAGTGGTAAGAAGTGAATCAATTATGAAAAAAAGGAGTCCCGCTCCTTTCTCACGATCTGATTAATGGTATTTTTTACATATCTATTTATCGTTTAAGTATACCTTGTTTATCTCTGAAAGAAATCCGAAAGTTGGCACACATATTTAGCATCACACATAGGACTATAAAAAATATAATGAAGCGTTTTTCTCGTAACACTTGAAAACTTATATTCAAATGCTAAACAAATACTCGATTCAGTCGAAAAACGTTCAAGCTCCTACTGATCGATTGCAGTTTTTTTAATCGTGAAATCTTTGAATTACTCCACATACTTGGGTATTTCGTAAGCACGGACGGCTGAAAAATATGTTCGTTGTTTTTGCATTTGAAGTAGACAGGTCGACGACCTATCATACCGAGAATTCAAATAAACATGTCACATAATGTGAGAAATCCTCTTGTATTCTTCGTAATTCGCAGGTGTTTGGCATTTAAATGCGACTGAAAAAACAAAGTTTTCTCCGAGTTTTGAATTGCTGATTTGGCTTAGGTGATAATTAGTTAACATCAACTGTCCCAGTTCGACCCCCGGGTGTGAATAAATTTTATTTTATTTACCGCCCCATCACCTCGTTGATTTACATGCACGGAAAATTCAAAACAAAAATATCATCCATTTTGATTTTTTACGAAATTCCAATGGAAAACATCTCTCCTATTAATACATCAAGCGTAGATCAAACGTATATAATCAGAGAAAATTGGCGTTACGCTCGTATCCCCGGGCGCGTTGCCGCGAGCTCTCTTTCCGAGGTACAATTTTTGCGCTTACGAAAGTGCCTTGACAACTCTTCGAACTACTTGTAATAACAAAGTAATAACAGAACCAATGAAAACTCGACATGCGAGCAGGGAATTCATTGTGTAATTAAATAAAGGACGGACAACTAATACTTATACGGGACCCAGTCCTAAAAATAACTTTCGGAAGAATCTGAATATCTGTTTTTTTACGTAATGTGGGTATTCTGCTTACACACTAAATATAATCTTGAAATTTAATGCCTTTTATTCGTACACAACGGTCTAACGATATGGATACATCATAACCACGATGTCGTTACATTATATGTTGAAACTAATTATTTAAGGACTCGAATTACAAAAACGATAGAATTTCAAACCAAAAACTTCTGACTTGAAATAACTGCGATCATACCGTGTAGGTAGTTTCGCTAACTACTAGGATTGAGACCGAACGAGGCTGTAAGCTCCTTTAATTAATCAGCTACAACTTTCATACAAAAAACTGATTTATAAAGTGTTTACTCTCAGAGATACCCATACTCGAATAACCAATAACTGAATAATCCGTGAATCTTTTAGCATAGCAATTTTTTAAATACAAGTTCAAGAAAGGAGCACGCATTAAGTTAAGCAAACAGACTGTCTTTATTCGGTGTAAATGGGTGCAGGTGTTCATTGTAGTTGTTAAAAGTACAAGTGACTCATGAAATTTCGTGCCGTAGCAAGGCATCTCTGCTCGGTCATTTTGGCCATTATAAACATCATTACACAGTCATTTCCAGTCGATTTTTTCTTTTTATTTATGAGCACCCTAGCTTGTGGGTGTTCTATACAAACACCTCTAGCCCTCACCTTTATTACATTTTTCTATATAGAAAGTAGTGGATCGCAATTTGAAAACTTTTTGAAATGGCTCGTGAGGGGGCACAAAGTTAGATATTTTTGCACGGGTACTAAAATCACCTCATGCACTTGCTGCACACAAAAATTTTTAACATATATTTCAGTTAATTAATTATTAATAAAACTATTCATAGATATGATTAGTGAGAAAACAGTTTATTGTAGGCGAATGAATAGTCCAATTAGCGGAGCAATTACGTTTACTATAATTTTTTAAATTGAGCGAAAAATATTCAAAAATTTTTTTGTTTTTCTTAAAAATTCGTAGTTGTGTGTAGAATAGCGTGTTAAAATCGATCATACCTTGTCATGATTTTCTTTTATTTTTGTTGCCCAATCATTTCACGTGTTTCTACCTTACTTGCACCTCATTAAACGCGTCGTTTATTTTTCTGGCAATTAGAACATTAATCGAGTTGTTAAAACGATGAGAAAAGGTAAGTACGTATGGATGACTGTATACGTAACCAAACTGCATCGCGCAGTATCGAGCAATTAAATACTGTTGTATAATGCACAGTCTTTTTGAACGGTAATTTCGAAGCTCACGTAAATTTCTTATTTCCCGCTTTTTGAACCGTCCCTCATTCGAACGTAAATCCGACGTCGTTATTTTTGTATCGGAGAATAAAACTTTTATCACGAGGCAAGTGCCGAACGGTACATATACATGACACGTTAAAGCGCTCGAGCACAAAGTGGGCATCGTTTATTGCGACTCGCGTTAAAATTTAAGGTCATTTGTACTTTGCAAGTGCATGCGAATGATAAAAAAAAAAAAGATGTCCGTGCTAAGTATTTTATAATATATACTGTCCGCTCGAGTCGTCTTAATAAACGTAAAATATTCTGTTGTGTACAGTCTTGAAAGTATGGTCCCGAAGCATAATTCAAAGTATCGAATATTAAAAAAAAAAACCAATCATTCACAAATGGCCTCTGTCGATCAACAGACCAGTTGTCAGAAAAAGATAAAAATCACGGATACACTCTTATAACAGCAAAATAAGTCTCAATCGTATGCACAAATTCTATACCGACTCCATGTAATGATCTACTTAGATACTGACATTTCAAACAAAATGCATGAAATTCCTTACCGTGGCGTAAGGACATAGCGATTAAAACAATTAAAAGTCACCGATGAAATATATTAAAAGATGGCCCATCAGATAGTCGGCCGAAAGCTAGGGGGTGAGAAGAGAAGGAAGGGGGGGGGTCTCGGAGTCGGGGCACGCGGAAGAGATAAGCAGGGAAGAGGCGACAAAAGATCGAAGGAAGCGTCTCTGCCGGCAAAAAAGAAGGATCTCCCCTGTCTGTTCACTGCGTGGGTAACTTGCATGTATAGGCCTAGGTGTGAGTGTACGCTTAGGTACTCATGGATACACAAAAGAAGCTGTGCGCCAGCACGTGTGCGAGAAAAGAGAGAGGGTCGGCGAGCATAGGTATACACAGTTACACAGAGAGACACGAGAGAAGAAGCCGCTAAACGGCATTCCACTGGCCAGCGCCACCCAACGGTACCAACCGACGTGATGTCTCCCCTCTGTGTTTGCGTTTGGGCGCGAGACGCCCCCTTTTATTATCTCTCTTGATGCGCGCGTGCCACGAGTGCGTCCCATATACTTGGCTCGAGAGCGCGATAACTACTTTCCCCTTCGGTTTTCACGTGCACGCGTGTTTTGCTCTCACAGATGGGCCTGAATGAGGTTTCACATGCTGTCGTTGGTAGCGCTTGTGGGTTGTTGTGAGTGGGCCAGAGTGTTGGTCTTGGAGGTGGACCGTAGGTTTGTGAATGGAATATTTGAATCTATATTAATCTACCTCCGAATGTAATAAATTTGCTATGGTGCATACATAATTTTTTGTGTACAAAGACCGACTTTGAACTTCTTTGAAAACGAGGGTGCAAAAGTTTTTCATGCTTTCACTATGGATAAAACCGAAATATTTAAAAAGCCCAGTTGTTATCGTATAAGGGAAAAAAAAGAGTACATTGTAATGAAAGGTATATGATATGCCAGTGATGCAAGATGTCCGCCCGTAAATAAATCCAAGCTCGTTATTCCCCTGAGTGAAAATGTAAGGAAGCGCGATGCGCGTAAGATCTCGCGGAGTAGGACACGCTTCCGCGGTCCCGTGTGCGACGAGCGAAATGAAGATAAGTAGGGAAGGACCACCGGTGGCCGGCCCGGCTGGATCGAGAGATACGACTGGATAAGCGATCTCGTGGGCCTGAGGGCCCCAACAGGTTTTTCGGCGCGTGAAACTCCCACTGGGAAATGATATACAGGCAGTGCGCGATGACGACACCATCTCCTTTTTTCCTCCGTTGTCGTCGTTGGCACTGCGCGCTGTGCTGCTCTGATTTGGTTTTTTCTTTCTTACAGCTCATGTTTAATTATAAATCACGAAGAAAGTAAAAATGGAAATTGCTACAGAGAAAGCAAAATAACCCAAGGTACTTTTGATCTCGACAGGAGACGCGTGGTTTTAAAACAATTGTGCAGACATTTAGAAATTTTATAGCTCCGATCGATCAGTTGTAGGGAGAAAAAAGTGTTTCGTGCACACAACGTGCAAATAATGAATTGTCGATATACCTATACTACAGAGACCGACTTGGGAACAATCACCTTTAAAATTGTAGACAGTATAATTTTTTGATAAACGTATAATGCGTAACTGATGCTCATAGCAGTTGTACCTGGAATGTACCCCAGATGCAAATTTTAATTTACCGAGGGCGCAGTCATCATCTAAAGGTTGAAAAAGGGCCTAACGTAGGAAATAGACTTGTTTATTTTTAAATACCTACTGTTTACGACACAGTAATTGACAACAAAATTTCTAGTGGAACCAACGTATATAAAAAAAAAAAAAAAAAAAAAAAAAAAAAAAAAAAAAAACGTGTGAAATTCGGAGCACCCCGGTAAGAACGAAGTTCTCGCATGTATGTAGAAATCACATGTATACTATAAAGTACAAGTTCCGAAAATACATATGATAATTTTTTGTTATCTATTTGTACTCATTAATCTTTTATGGTACGTACTTAAGTCTTTCCATACGTCTTTCTACCTTTGTAATCGTTTTTTCTCATCTGTTATCGTTTCTAATTTCATTAAAATTAAATTTTCGCTATTCAAGAATAAAACAGTTAATGTATAAGTAAGAAAAAAGGTTTATGCACTTTCTCTGTGAAAAACGATTATAAAAGTAAAGCTATTACTTAGCAAGTGACGTCAAAAATTTTTGCGATGATTATCAGTTGGAGTAAAAGCTTTGAAACTCAAAAACGGCGCAAAATTTGTGCTTAAGAGTAAAAGCTCATTTTGCTAAAAGCATGTAAAGTATATTAGACAAAGGAAAGTAAATGGTGTATGTGAAAATCTTCAGCTTATACGATAATATGTAGTCAGAAACGTGACGAAATAAACACAACTTCACTTGCCTCTGGCCCTCTACTTGTGTCTTTGAAAAGCTACTTCTTTGAAATTAATTATATTATGCTGTAGAAACCACTTATCTTACAGTCGTACCATACCTGATTTCTCATGTACGTACCAGTTTTTTTTTTTTTTTTTTGTTGTAATTAGTGATTAAACATGAAAAGGGTAGAAAATAAGTTCTGACTTGAATTATTTTAAAGATAATATATTACTATATTTCATACTGCATAAATGTTTTAACAGGGTCTTGCACAACTATAAACTATATCTAAACGTTTTAGAATTTTGTCAAGAGTCTCTTACTTAGAAACTAAAATAACATATTTTACGTTACTTAACCTACTTAATTTAATGATATTCTTAGGGACCTATCTTAAATAATAACGAATATAATACAAATAACTTTAACTCTATTTATTAGTAGTCTCTTACATATAAAGCAACCTCATTGCATGTCAGTAATTAGTATTTCTCATACAGTTCATTAAAATAATTAATACAATATATGTTTTTGATTGTGAGAGTAGAGAAATGGGCGATTTTCATAATCGATGAAATTATAATATACGTTTTTTTTACATATATTTGATAATATTTATTTACTTATTATGATTAAAACATACTCTAAAAATTTCGCAGGCACGCAAATACATCGTAAACTAATAAAGAATATTTTTATCTTATTTCATTACGCTAGTACGTTTATTCACTAATTTTTTTAATTTTATTTATTTTTACACACACGTATGTATATATACACATAAGACACATATAGTATAAGGCACGAGGGCACTTTTTTCCTCAATATCCATTACGTAAAATATCTCGTACCTCATGTAAGATGCATTAAAAATATCATATAAAAGAAAGAAAAGAGTTAATATATTTTTCAACAAAGGATTGAGCGGATAGAAAAAGGTGAGGAGAAATTTGTGAGGAAAAAATAAGTGAAAATGATATTTAAAATAAACCTTTCTTACAAGATACGACATACTTTATATAATTAATATGAAGCATTAATAGTGCCGTTGTGCCATATATAATACCATTAATGAGTTAAATAAAACTTTCTTACAAGATACGACATACTTTATCTAATTAATATGAAGCAATAATAGTGCCGTTGTGCCATATATAATACAATTAATGAGTTAGCAACGCGTATTGGTGTTAAAATTGAGTTTAGAAAAAAGTCATTGCTACTTAAGAGTAAACGCTTAAACAAATTTATTTACAGATAAGAACAATTTAGTTTTTAAAAAAAGAACCGAACTCTAAAGTGCAAAGATAAAATTTAAAACAAACTTACGACAGGAGATATTAAATCTAAATCATGGTGAGACTACGAGTCTTTCTTCAGCTTTACCTGGCACAGTGCGTTGTCTTCTGCTGGTGGTAAATACCAGGACGGCAGTGTGGGTGGTGAGCTATAGTACGGCTCAGGCACATTAGGACAGCAGGAGGATGAGCTGCTGTTGGGTGGCGTCAGCATGGAAGCTTCGGTGGTTTCGGTATCCTCCGAGAGTGAGTCTCCAGCCGACTCTTTGGTCTCCGGGACCGGTCCTGAGCGTTGAAAATTGTTGAAGTTCGTTACATTAACAAGCTTCATCAGCTCCTCCTCCTGCATCATCCATTTTTTCAATTTGTGTTGGTTGATGCCGACCTTGCGGGCCTTTGTTCGTTTTTTATCAAACTTATGGTTTATTTCCTTTGTGTTCAGTACTTTTATTTTGAAACTTGGCTTCGAACACGCAAGATCGGAGTTCTTGGTGTCTTCGCACGGATTTTTCTCCACTTGGCTGTCGGGCAAAATACTGCAACTGTCTGCACTCAGCGGCAGAGAATCCTCTGGTACATAGTCTACATGGTTAGGGGTCGTCCTGCAGCTGTCTCTGCGGATCCGCTTGATATGGATAAGAAAATTCTCCTCATAACCGTCCTCTTCGTCCGAACGTCCACGCTTCATCTGCATTTGCGTTTTGTGGGATCTGGGGACTGGGATCAGGGCTTGCGTGGCTTTGGAGGGGATCGGACTGGTAGTGGCGTAGGGCTCGTCTTCGGATGGGAGTGTCAGCGAGGAGGAAGAGCAGAAAGAGGGCGACGCTGATGGAGGAGTTTCGGACTTTATCTGCAGTCTGGAAAATTCTACACTTAACGCTGATGAAGCTGGAGTCGGTTCGCTTGACTGCGGATGGTACAGGTGGACAAGCGAAGGCTGGTCCTGCGACGAAGAAGCTGATGATGTAGCAACACCTTCGCTTGAGGCTGAACGTCTTCCATAGAGATAAGACTCGCGTAAAGTCTCCTCATTTTCAAGCCATGTTTTTAATTGGTGCCGGTGTATGTCGAACTTTCGTGTGGTTGCACGCTCATTCTGCTTGAATTTTCCGTCGTAGTGATAAAAGTCAAGGACTTTTATCTTATACGAAGGTGAAATTAAAAGACCGCCACCCATTACGTTCTTATAATGGGAGTTACGCGGGCAGTGCGGCTGCTGTTGTCGGTGCCGGGATTGGGGCTTGCCTCGGATAATTTTTATGAGGGCACTGTCCTCGCTAAGCACTTCAGTCACTTTATAAGACATACTGGTAGATTTGTTCACACAGACTTCAACAGTAGACAGAAACAACTAATGAAAACCGTGAGTTCAAGAGAGAACAGTTCTTTCAAGTATCGGTGCCGAAACTTTACTGCAATATAACAGCTGAGGACGTCGTAAGCGATACTAATTGTCTCACTCCACTGGTCGCCTGTTATTGTAGCTACTGTTGCTACGCTGAGTTGGGCGTACTGCGATAACGACTCACCTCGTTAAGCATCTAACGCAATGTAGACCAGGCTGGCTAACTGGCTAATTGCACCAAGCATAATTATCTTTCAATAATGGATGTAGATACGCACGCACTCACGAATAATGGGCCGTTCAGAGAGTTTCGAGAAGCCCTTTCCCCATTTTCTACTTTATCTCAGCCTACCATAAATGCGGTAGGTGAGCATGATAACGGAAAAACAATGCGAGTGTACAGTTTAATTATGGCGTAGTTGTGTTTCGACACTTTTTCATGCCACTCCTGGAGAAGTCGAAGCTACCAGCTTTTGTCTGATTGTTTTTCTACTTTTTCTACTTTTTTTTAAATTTAATTTTTTATTTTTTTGAAACCACTCAAGAAATTAATACGATAGTTCATAAAGCTAGTGCATCGAAGCTACTGCTGGCTTTCGTGGTAGCCGATATACCTACAAGGCCCGCTTTCCCCCCCATTTTTCACTGACACTCGCCTCGCGCTACTGGCAGAGACTTTCAAAATGGGACAAGCCCAAAATTGAGACGATCTTTGTACTCCAATAAGATCGAGTTTTCAGTAAACGGGCATGGCTGTTTTAATTATTTAAAAACTAAATGAAGAAATTAAATAATTACCTACTAAGAAAGCCTGAGGTTAGTTGTTACCAATCGTTTTCTCATTATTCTACACCTTCGTGCGATTGGGAAAGCCTATACTATCTTAATTACGGTTCTACAAAAACACTTAATCACAGACGATCTTATCGCTGGATTCCATTGTTTGTCGGACAATACCAATATTGTACACCGTACGTTGTAATCACGAGTTGACCGGACCAGTTGGCAACAGAAAGACAAGTTTCCAAAAAGTTGTGTTTGTATTATACTACAGCTCCTTGTATGGAGAAAATTGTTAATGCAAGGATTCAGAAATTATCACCTATGTTATCTTGCAATTTGAGTTATGCAGCAAAGAGAGATAAAAACAAATTTCTCCTATAAAAAGGTTGTAAAAAAAAAATTATTACTGCATGCATGTATACTTTGTACAAACTTAATGTGTACATTTAATTGTGATTGAAATATTGGTGCATACTTTCATACTCTGCCCGGAAAGACATTTGCGACCAAGAAATAATAGTGTCATTTCATTTATTATTTTGCTCATGTACAGTGACAGTCGATTGTTAAGGGGATCATAAATATATCGCCCGCCAGAGTACATGGAAAGTTGGAAAGCTCATTTGTTCAGGTTTGTCGATTGCTATTCTCACAGCTTGGTTTAGTTCCTCGAATTTTAATTTGTTCAACTATACGGCTACTTGGAATACTCGTATTTGTGAGAAAAGCGTCAATTTATGTAGCTGTATGCAATTGAGTTTTAATTGCTATCGAGAAGCTATATCTCGTTTTAAAAAAATAATCAGTGAAACGTTAATGTTCAAAAATGCTCTGTTGAAAAACCTTGTAAACTTTCTGTTGTCAGAAATTTTGTAATACGTTAAAAAAAATTAAGGTTGTATATTCATAGTCATTTTAAAATTATTTGTTTTTTACTTGAATCAGCTTATTGAAAAGAAGTTACTTGGTACATTTGGATGTGTATCAAGGCATTTTCGAAAAGTAAAAATTTATGAAGAGGCAGAAAATTGACGTTGAGGAAAGGAGGAAGGATGCACGCAATAATAACAATCTGTTTTACTGATGTGTTTAAAATAATCTCTTGTATTTCTCTTAAATTACATAAGTTTTTTAAGATCATACAATCTTATACAGCTACGCGTTAGTAACAACGTAAAAAATAGAATATTAAGAAAATTCTGGAATCCAAGAGATTTTTAAGTGATACTTGTACCTAAAAAATTGACTTGTAAAAAAAAGTCAAAGCAATTCATATATTGTTGTGTTGGCTCTAAAACCAGCCTTACTTCACAATACATTGATAATATATTATCATTCTACGGCTTGTATTATCATAAGTCATAAAAAAATGTTTATCCGACTTGTATAGTTGTTTATATGTGTTCTTTTTACTTTTAATATTCAGATTTGCCACCAATTTCCTATTGGTTATCTGATTGTGGCGCCTGGGCTTCGATGGGTATGAGAGTCGTGTGTATTCGAACAAAAAAGTGCTCCCATTTATTTAAAGGAGATCGGTTTGAAAAATTCTTATTGCATTCGATTTGATCAAATTCCCCTCGATTTGTCGATTTGGCTTTTTTTTATTTATTTATTTTTTTTATTATTTTTTTTTTAGACAGCAAATATGGGAGTGAACGCGTTTTGACTGATGGGTCCTTGGGCTGGCTGGCTCTCTCTCTCTCTCTCTCTCTCTCTCTCTCTCTCTCTCTCTAAATGTCGCCATTGCTACTCTGTATCCCCCCCCCCACAAGTGCAAGCTTTTTTCTGACACTTTCTGGCTGATGGGTCCCCAACCATCCTTATACACAGGAAATACACGAGAAATGTTTGGTTTCAACTTCTATTTCACAGTAAATCGTAATATCCAAAACGTATCGCACTTAGCTATTAAGAAAAAATTTTTCTTTAGGTATACTGTACAAAGCACAAAGAATGCACTCTATTCAAGAGTAAAAGGATTTTTTCATAAAAAGTTTTAAAATCCATAAAGGAATTGTGATCAAGTGTAATTGTAGAAGGAAAAAATCATCTGTCACTTTTGTCCCCAACCACTTGTAACAGAAAACTAACATCAATGTCACAAAAATGCCGAGATCCCTTTTCGCAAACTGCGGCGTAACTATCAACGCGAACCAACTACTTAAAACGGTAAATGCCCGGTCCTCATATAAAGAGCGAGTGTTACGATTTTCCCCACACAGTCCTACACGAAACCTATACTATACTTACCATGGAGTAAGTTAAACAATAACAAACGCGCCGGAGGAGGCTGTTTGGTAATTTATTATTTCACTCGGAATCGCACGAAGCAAAAGAAAAGGCAACAATGAGGGCGAGCGAGGAGGAATGCGAAAAAACGCGGCAGATTGAAAGAGGGGTTAGGGGGGGAGGGGTAAGTAAGGGAAGGCAACAAAAGGACGCGCTACAAGTACACATTTCGTAGTTACAAGTCGCTGGCGTGCAAAGAGAAGACTGTGTGTGTGTGTGTGGGGGGGGGGGGCGACGCAATCAGAGACGAAGAGAGGCTGTGTACATATATAGTGTATACGAGGAGAGTTAACGGGACGATGTTGCAGTGGGGGACCGGCATCATCGATCGGTCGTATGTGTGGAGGATGTGCGAGGGTACCGGGTGTGCGTGAGGGTCTTTTTCTCTCTCGTGGGTTTATTCATGGGCCGATAATTTATTTACAAGGGATGCGCGACCCGACGGCCGAGTTTGAGCTCGCGGTGCTGGTTGTTGTTGCTTTTGGTACTTGTGCTGGGACTGCAGACCATGTAACTGAGAATTGATGCGGGTGACTATTGTTCCACGAGTGGTACATGCACAATGATTTTAAGAATATGTATATACGCAATAAAGTATGACAACTGACCCAATTGATTGACTTCTCGTT
This sequence comes from Copidosoma floridanum, assembly GCF_036245765.1. NCBI lineage: Eukaryota > Metazoa > Arthropoda > Insecta > Hymenoptera > Encyrtidae > Copidosoma > Copidosoma floridanum. Next base: position 1,343,417 of record NW_028321897.1, on the reverse strand, counting down.
TCATTGAGCTCGATTTTAGTAAATACCTTTGTTTACGTACCAAACAGAACATTAAATGGGTTGCAATTGAAGAAAAAAAAAATCCAAGCCCCCTTAATCATTATACCTTAAAGAAAATAACTACTTATTTGCTACAGCTTGGCAATTTGGTAATTTGCAATTTGCGTAATTTCTTCAAAAAACAATTGTTTCGTACTCTGCATGTAAACGCTAGCATCAAAACAGTCTTTTATATTTTTTTTTTCAATTTCTAAAAATCTACATTACCGCAGCACCTAACTTTTGTATGCGTTTTATAGTCAAAGTTTTTGCTCAAGTGATAAACGTATCAGTCATGCACCTCACACGTAAAAGTCTAACACCTATATCGAAAACTCAGCAATTTCTTTTTATACTTTTTTACCAACAAATTAATAAAAATTGCTGAAAGAAATGCATTGTTGGTGTATTATGTTGTATTAAATTTGTCCGGTAAAAAATAAGCATACGTTTCACAAGAGTTGCAATATTGGTAAAATAATAAGCTAACAGTTGAGTGAAATTTCTCGAACAAGCGACACGAATGAGTCGCAGATGTCGTTGCTTTCACGCGTGTTAAACCGCAACTGTACACCAAATCACTCGCGGGCAATAAAACGGACACTTGTCATAACTGCGATAAAAAGACCAAAGTGGCATGAATATATCATTGAATAACGCTAATAAATGTTTCATGGACAAAAAGCGTACTCGCGTAGATATTCCTCGCGTGCATCACCCGCAGATCCACACCTCGTAACGTATGAAAACAGCGGACAAGAAAAGTCACTCGGCACATCATCAGTCGAACATTCAAACTATCAAGCATCACCGCCTCGCGGGTACCCCATGCTTTTACGACCCCGCGATGACTCGCACTTGTGTGCCTATACGGACGATGTCACAGTTGTATACCCATCATCTGCCGTGGCACACGGGAAATTTTACACTTCCTCGATGCACGCCGTTCGAGAATGACACCGTGGGGTTCCCATTATCGGCTACGTTTTGTTTGCTCGATGCTTTTAGCGCTGCTGGTTTGGCGCCTCTCTCTGTTTTCACTTGATTTCCCGCGGTAAGAAACCCAAGGCTCGTACGTACAGTCAGACGCAACAGCGCGACTTTTGTGACGTTTATAGTTGGTTTGTCAAAAAAAAATGCCAGTGTCAGTGAAAATCAATCCGCCTCTATCATTGCAACATTAATAAGCCAACTCGCATACATATACAACAAGCAACATCCACACCCATGGAGCTGGACTCTGCAGCGACTCGATCGCAATTACATCAGCCGCCAACATTGGTTTTTCTTTTCCTCTTTCCCGTGTAGGTAGTCTCCTTTGGAGCGGAAATCAAACAGCAACTTGCCCGTTCTGTAGGTATATACGCTTGGATGAGTTTTAATCGTTCCTCTAATGGCTCGCGTGTAGCAGAGCTCACCCCATCCCCGAAGTATGTGCTTTAGACATCACAGTGGTATCAATTAGGTGCGTCGTGTTATGCTAATGTAGAGGTACGTGTACGCGTTATAGACCTACCGGCTGCAGTCAGTCATATGGTCGCCAATTTACTCTTTTGCTCATACCTGTAGGTATTTAGTGGAGAAAAATAGAGCTATGATGCAGTAACTACAGAAGAGAGAGAGAGAGAGAGAGAGAGAGAGAGAGTTGTAGAGTCTTTGTACCTACCTGTATTGTATTATCCTTGTTCCTTTTGGTTGCGAGTAGTGTACTATCACTACACGTCTTTAGTGCGAGTGGCTATCGCGCGTAAGTATACACTTTCGATGAGGATATACCATTATTACTACGAGGTGGAAAAGTGAAAAACAACAATGGTTATAAAAATAAGTGAGGGTTCGTGGTATTTCATGCCCGAGCCAGGAAGGAAGTCGAGGAAGATCGATACAATTAGTCAATCGGATCGTGCCCCGTCCAGCCAAATGACTTTGACCATCAGCATCCACTCCCGTTTCGTGATAGGCTGCACTTACACTTTCGATGAACAGGTCTCAGCTCCAAAGCAAACGATTCTCATTACCTCGGGGTTTTTTCATTCGACAGCAGACCTCACAGCCAGCCCCTTCACCGCGGACAATATCAGCCGCAAGCGCACATCGAAGCGCGAGACCTAATTGTTTTAATAATCCATCGAGGATGAGCCACGATTAGACTTTCAAAGCAGCCGAGCGTCAACGCGAACGATCCACGCATTTTATATCTACGTAGCCCATGTGGCGAGAAGAAAAAAATGTATGTAAAACATGTATCGGGTGATAAAGATCACGAATGCCTCGACGCGCCTCGATGGAATCTCATTCACCCATTTTCGCTCGTCGCCATTGAGATCATCCTCCGCTCCAAGGCACTGTCTGTGTATACAGTCCCACGGTAATCACAACCTCCTCTGGCAGTGGAGACGAGTAAAGAGGCAAATTGGAGCTTCACCACGGTGACACCTCGTAGGTGTACCAACGCATATTACATGATTAATACATATGTATATGTGTACGCAGAGCAGAGAGCCATTGGCCCGAGGGTATAGGCCGAGGGACGGTACTTGTCGCGTCTCCACGAGAATCGAAAAAAATCGAGGCCTGGAGGAGGAGCTGCCCTCGAGGGATGAGGGGACGTGCTTTGCACCTGTGGCCCTCTCTCGAGAGGAGGGGGGGATGGAGAAAAACAGTTATAGCGGGGAACGAGCGCGAGAGGGACCTGTTTGTCCAGGTCGCGTTTCGTGAGTTAATTTGGGAGTAAATGTGGAAAAACATCGAGCACAGCGTTGTACAGTGTGCAACCACGGAACGAGGGGGTCTTTTATTGTTTCGATGGGGCAGGGTGGATTTTTTTGCCTTTTGGTTTATTCTTGAGACGCTTGCATCAAGAAGTGATTGATGGCACTTTGTAGTTTGCAGTTGTTTGTACAATTGCGGGGACATTAGAGTAGAGCTTTCGAACGAGGTGACAATGTGTAGGGATTGATTATACGAGGGACGAGCCTTTCTTGGATGAGATTTATGGGTTTCGAGTGGCACGTACATGTACTTGAATAAAACAGCGTGCAACGTTATTGTGAAACCCAATGACGATTTTTAGGCGTGACTGATCCAAAGGAACAGCTTGTGCTTTTTTTCCGGAGAAGAACATTAATATTAAGACTAACCATTTTACTCTTTAGTACGTGCACACTTTGACATTTAGTGATGTTCGGAAAAAATGGTGGTTACTCGTTGATTTGAAGAAGAAAATCGACTAAAAATGTTGCTGAGACAAGAACCGATTTTTTGTGAAAACAGTGATTGTTGTTCATCGATTACTACATCATGAAATGCAGCGCATTCAAAAAATAATGACAACAATCGGGATGAAAATTTCTCGGATCCAAACAATTGTTTAGATGATGAAAATTGAATTTAAAAAATTGTTGCTTGCAAATTATAATTTTTTAACTTGGAGTCTTTACTTTTTAGCGAATACTTTTGTCCACCCAAACAGTATCGGAACAAATATTTGCATTAATGAACTTCAGAAGCACGGCAGTATCAAAACCCTTTTTTTCACCACTACTTTCATTCCTTCGTCACTCTAAGGCTTTACTCACACGACATATTTTAACTGATAACACTGCAAGTAAAAGTTCTTTAAAATGCTGCAAGCACGTTACTAGTGTACCACCGAGTAGCATAAGGGTGGGGCACAAGTGGCGTGAAAAAAAATATTAACGGAAATAATGATGTTAACAGAAGCAGATGATAGTGAAAACCAAACTTTTTGTCAAAATCAAAGGTCCAATTTTTTAAGTCTATTCAATGTCAAACCATCCTATCCTATTGTTTTTTGTTTAATTTAAACAACATGTGCGACAACAAAAAGAACATTAAAAAAAAGTCTGTTTTTCACAATTGAGGTTTAAAGTTAACATTGTTGGCCTCTAAAAAAAGATCTTGATGTAATACAACTTAACCTTTTTTAAAATTAGATTTGCATTTAAAATTTCAAAAAACATTTATTCAAAAAATAAATACAGTAGTTTTGGCTATTCCATGTAAAAAAACGGATAGCTATCAGTTTTTCTACTGATGCTTCGATATACATCAAATTGGAGGTACAATTTTCTAATTAGCTGTTTAATGGTCCGAAAAGCTTATTGATCTCACTTTCTTACTCGCGTAACACGCTATGCTTACAGAATCTAGCAACTCATGCAAATGAATAAAGATTTGATCATAAAGATACCTTTCCTTGGAATCTCTATGGTAGTATGTTTTTGAGACCTACAGTTATTCAGCATTTTAATTTTTCGAAATAATTCTTACAACCCGAAATTAAAGAAATTATTTAAAAACAATATTTTTCGATAAAAAATGTTGCCTTCACAATTTCAGTTCTCGTACATGAGATAAGCCACATATCATGTATACAGTTTCCTGAACCTAACCGAAACATAACGACAGTTTTTTAATTTGCCAAGCAGATCACGTATGCTTTTTTGAATCATCAAAAGCACGAAACTGTATCAAAGCTATAAAATTTGCCAATGGTACAGAAAATATAACTGTATAACTCGGTTACAAGTAGGGCTCCCGTAGCCTTTAGGTATCCATAGCTCCACCTAGCTTTTTTTTACGTTTTTTCATTTCCCAATTTTAAATTCAAAATTACGCAATTAAACCGTACTCACAATTTTTGAAAACAAATTTAAAAGTTTCGTTTTTTACTTCTAAAAAAATTTTGTCCTTATTCCTTGTCACAGCATGAAAAACAATATATTAATAATCAATGAGGATGTACGTACCAAAACATCGTAGTATTGAGTAAAAAATTCCTTAAATTTAAAAAAAAACCCGTAGGTATGTTGCATATTTTAAAAGCAATTTTTTGACCCGCTACAAAAGTTTGAGGTATTCCTTTAAAATCACACTTTAATGATTCATAAAAGATTTTCCTCTGATACTTTCTATTTTGACCCAATGAGCTTTGAATGTCAGATTTTTTGATACGTATACACATACCTCACGTGGTAGAAGGTCGATTGTGGATGTAATTGTGAAAACACTTGACATTGAAAACTGAGTAGGTCAAAATAGAAAGTATTTTTGAAAACATTTTTTCGTTTTGCTCAACAGTTCGAGCATCCATCTCAAAAGTCTCATCACGCCATACCTCCTCTTTAATTGCAGTTATCCTACCAGCGTAAAAACTCAAAAACTTGGAACCCGAGTGGTGTTGGCAGCCTGCAAAGGAGACGCCTTGATATTACGTGATATAAGTAATATTCACGTGCTCATTACATTTTTTGACGCAGTAACTGTATAGGGTCTCTCAACCGGCCGAAACCGCGTGCGAGCATCGGGGTTTTTAAAAGAACGTGAAAGTTTGCCGGTCCCTCATTTTCCTTCTCTTAACTTCGGTGCATTACGCGATAAAACTTTTACTGTTTCTCGGGCTATCCCGCGCACACGGGTGCCTCGCAATTCTCTTTTTGCTCGACCATACTTCAGGTGGTACTTGAGTATGTACACTTGACTCCGCTCTCTTATTAAAGGGAAATGTGAAGAAAAAAATTGTTCTCAAATAGCTGGTAAAAAAATGTCCATTCACGGTTTACTCGTTTTACTTGGACGCTCCCTACATCGCTGCGAATCGCTTTCTTTGTGTCCCTCTTTATCCGTGGCAAGTGCACTCCAATGGAGCAGTAAATTTATAGAAACAGCGTCGAGCTGCTGCTCTAGAAAGGAAGAAATTTGCAATAATCACGTTGTACACATATACAGCCACGTGCACACACGGGCGAGTCGTCGTAATTTATGGACTCACGTGCACCGTGGTCGAGAAGTTTGTTAAGCGAAGGGATCATGCATATACGAAAGCAACTCACCTGCAACACAAAAGAAAGAGATCCTCGATACAGATATATACGTTTGAAGGATATTATGCGATTGTTTGTGAAAATTCATGGCTCGTGATGTAATGTTACACATGATTAATGGTGCGTGAAGCCGAGTATACTTGGCATTGCAGATTGACTCGAGAAACCAATATAAATTTTACGAGAAGAATTAATGACCAACGCAGTACAAGCGAAATAAGGCATTATCACCGTGACAGTTCAATCGACAACGGATCCTAATTTTGACTGAGAGAGGGCCATCACCAATTTCTCCTCGTCCTTCGCTTCTCTCCAGTTTGTTTCGCACCCACGCATTTCGAGCCTGCACGGCACCCGCGGAGCAAAGGACCTGCGATAAATTACATATACGCGCCGGGAACGACTTAATGGAAGCCGCGTCGCTTGCATTACCGAGAGATTACGCAAGTACGAGGGTATATTATAATATACTCGAGCGGGACTAAGTGGGCAGGGGACTATTATAACCCGCGAACGGTAAATATATTGTATATATACGGGGGCCGGGCTGTGGAAGATGCTCTGGCGTATGTGCCGTGTATGTACACACGTAATTGCCGGTTGTTCGACGTGAACATCGTGAGAGACGCGCAGCTGCAGCCGAGCAGTGGGTCGCTTTTGATTCGCGCTTTTTGTGCCCTGGACTCCACGGCGTCGATCATCCCTGATTAATTTGACTTTTTGCCGATGTATGCCCTCGCAAGCGGGTATTAAATTGTTTTTAATTATTTACCGTCTCCGGATATGCGATACCGTTCGACGTACGGGGAGTACCATTTTCGCGGTTGATCGATTGTAAAACTGGCAAAATTATTGTTTGCGGGCACACGCGGTACTCTTTTTTTTGTTGGTACCCTTTGATACATGTGCATGTATGTATTTCATGCTTTGATCCCAACAAAATAATTGGTTTAGGAAAATACCATTTATTTGTCCTTGTTGGTGGGAAAAGTATATCAGCAATAAAAACAACAAAATGGGTTTCACGAAATTGCAGAAAAGTACGTATAACCGCTGCGTCTATCATAAAAAAAATATGCTTAAGATTTTTTGCTTCCTTGCAGCTGTCTAGTCGATATGTAAGGGACCCTTAATGGCTCGACGGTTATACGGCTGAATCATTTCAAGCGATTTCAAGTTAGCTGTATTCGAAAAATTTTCTATGTGTATATTCGTAACAGTGCCGTGCGACTTGACTGGAGGTATTGTTATTAAACGTGAATGTATAGAGGATAAATATAAATTTCCAGCACTTGGAACTACACGAAACACATTTCCTTGAAAAAGAAAATAACAATAGTTGCAACAAACCGTGTAACTTATTTCCGGCACTAAATAAGTTTATCTCTTACCTTGACGATAAAAAACGAAAGTTTCGATCGTTATCACGCGCACTTACTCGTCCAATTCATAGCTATAAGAATATGGATGAAAAAAACTCATTACCGTGAAAGTGAGGTAATTCCTTTAAGGTGATTTCTATGCTTAAACATTTGATTCAGTAATATTGTAAAAAATTCATGAGTTGTTTCTAATGTGGTTGCTATGAGTACGTCTAAATTTTTTTATATTTTTCAACCGCGTAGTTGAGATACAGTACTTCAAAGCTTAGGATTTGACAGAATGTAAGATATAGGTAAAGGGCACATTTTTAAATGTGATTTACCATATTTATGAGCAATATTCCAGCTTATAGAGGGGAAAAAGACATACATTAAAAAAATAAAAAAAAAAACTTTTAATCGATCGTAAGAAAATACAAATACCTATGACAAAAGCTACACGCTATTTCGGGTACGTGACGAGAAGCCGTTCCTCTGAATAGTTTGATTATTGTTTCTTGTTGCACTTGAAGATTTGAAAGTTAATTTACGTACTGAAGGAATGTTAAGGAACAATGTGGAATTGGTCAATTTTTAGTTTTCAAAAATTTTAAATCAACTTTTATTGTAGAAAGATATTAAAGATTGCACTTTTAGGTTAAAATTTTTTGTGACCAAACAAAAAATATTCCGATCCTGGACAAAGTTGCGTCCTCGTCTTACCGTAGAAACTACATTAAGGTATGACAAAGAGACCGACGGGCCATTATTATACACGTTGGTGGGCAGTGAGGCCGTTTGAAAAGCTAGTTTCTAATCGCCACCCGATCGCGCGGGCACTCATTTCTGTGACAAAAATGCGGCTCGAAACCATTTATGCAAAGCAACTAGTCAGTGCCCGAAAAAAAAGATGAAGTAGCGAAAAAACAGTTTCACAATCAGATTAGGTGAATGAAAAAACCAGGCGAGCTCAGCCGAGAGTCTACAAAAGGGCAGAGAACTGCAGATAACGAAAGCTGGAGTACAGAAAAACCAGCGTCCCGACCATCCAAGGGAGTTGGGCCAGTTTTTTTAGCCCCCAGCGTGTTTTATTTCATTTTTTTCCTTCGCTTAAAATTGATTCAGGCCAATTACGCTCGAGCCGGCTCTTGCGGTTCCGCGTCGTCCTACCCTCGCCCCGGCACTTATTAGCGCGCTCGCACTTCTGTCGCTTGACCGCACCGCGGTTGCACTGCATGCCGATATATGTGTTCCCGTGTGGTGGCGCCTTTCTTCTGATTTCTCCGCGTTTTCGGGAGTTTTTTCGCGGGGCCCCACCCGTTTTCTGCAGAAATGGGCCTTCTTCCGTGCGTGATTTTATGTCCTTATTTTGCGTTCGCGGGGTATTTTTCGGGCGTCCTTGTTTTGACGTCACTCTTGAAACCTGCACGTACTTGCGCTTCTTGGGAGTTTTCGTGTCCATCCGTCACGCGATAATTACCTACTAGGCGAACTCCAATGGGCGCAGTGACAGTAGTATGCCCTCGTAGCCCTTCGAAGTATTAGAAGATTAAAACTCTATTTTATTGCTATTGTCACATAGTGACTAGTACTTAGTTAATTGGAAACCTGATCGATGTACAGGTCTGGATAGTTTCAAAATACTTTTTCAATTACTTAACAAAAATGTGATGCATTATGTGAGGTAAAAAAAATTTTTAAACTTATATTCACAACATAGGATGTAACGAAATTCTTTCAGCTAAAACAGTGTATTAAAATATTAAAGAAAAAGTAATTGAAACAAAACCATGGCAAAAGTATTAGAATAAGTATTTAAATATTTGGTTTATCAATAAACTGTGATGTCTAAAGTGTAAAAGAAATTTTTTCCACATTTTATTGTGAATGACAATTAACGACAAATTTTTTTAGAAAAAAGAATTATCCTCCATTGCAATTTTTTTTTTGTTTTTCATGCGTAAGTACGTCGGAACAAAAACTGAAAAATGTTGATTAATACAACGAAAGAAAGAGTCATTACATACTTATTACGAAAAACCATTTTTTTCAAACTAAAACACAACATGAAAGCCCGCTTGTACGAAAACAACATTTTTCTCCTGCTCCAACTCCCGCGATGAAGTCGTTACGCAACTATCGTTCGAGCGTATCCCCAAATCGTTGTTTCAACTAAAATGTTGATGTTGCGCTCGAAAAGTAACAAACCATTACGTACACCGTACGGAAAATTATAGGTTACGTCAAGCCCGAAAAACTACAAGACCAGACAAAACCCGAAAGTAATGAAAGCCAACGAGAGGGAAGGACGAAAGAAGAGGCGAGATGGAGGTGAAATTTGCTCGTTGCCTACACACGTACATGCCTGATAATAAATGTATGGGTGTATGCAGTCACATACGTACAGCGTGTCGCCGCATTGGCCGGCTCGTATACAGTAAAGTTTTACGGCGTTTTTGCGCGGCCGCTATTAGCATATGCCGGCCGGCGCGCTGCTGTACCCGTGACGCAAATGGAGGAGGCGATACTTTTGTCCGCAGCAGGTATATACGCTGTTATGGCAGAGTGTTCGGCCCACCCTGATAGTTTTACACGTATATACGTCGTATATGTATATAATATATGTACATCCGAATCTAAAGCCCTGCGTGTATCCGTTATAAATACACGCACATATATTATTTTGTGTACATGTCGTGGTACAGCCTATAGTAGGCAAGTACAGAGAGATAGAGAGAAAGGAACGACGAGGCGACGACGGACGGCGGAGAGTCGGCCAGGAAGTGCAGGAGATATGCGAGGCGAAGAAAAAGAAATCTTTTCGCTGCCGAGCAAATGTGTAGTATGTGTGTACACCACGAACCCGGCCACTTAGGCGGCGTTTCATCCGCAGCTCATTAGCGCACTCTCTCTCTTGTCCTTTCGATTCGAGTGAACGGGCGCGTCGTTTGTGCTACGCAGGCATGAGTTGACTTTTCTCTCTCGTCCCCGTTTTGTTTTTTTGATTGTTTTATTTATATGTACTTGAAAAAAAAAAAAAAAAAATGTACAATAGGTGTTGTTAATAGTATACGATCGGCTCTCGCGCGTTTCTTGAAAACCTAGGTTTGAGCGCAGATTTTGGCTGATGACATGCAGCTTCCAAACTTGTTTTCACAGTGGATCATTGTACCAAACGTGGACGAAAAAAAATGACTCATCGCTTTGTTTTCATTCATGAACAAGTGAGCGCACATTTTTGACGAAAGGTACGCGTCACCCACTTCTCATTTGTATGCCGTGGAGTGGAAATGAGTGCGAGTGTAAGCTACTCATAAATTATTAATCATTTTCATGCTGAACTGCACTTATCCCATTAACGGTGACGCCGGCCGTCGATTGATTATTACTCGGAACGGGTTAATCTTATCGTTTTTCGCAATTAAAGAAGCTGTTTGAATTACAAACTAGTCATTTACACTCTGGATCGCTGAGACCGTAAACATTTTTTTTGTCCGTGGCTTGCTACTTTTTTTACCTATACGCGAAATCTAGAGTAAAAATCTTGCATTCACATATTATTTGCATGGGCGTGATAGTCGCTCTTTTAAATTACGCGTCTCGTGTATAATTTCGTCGCATTGGTATATTATTTATTGGTATGTACTTATGGTGTAACTATTGCAATCGTAAACGCGGTGTTCTCGAACAACTTGTACTTATATATTCGTGATTTATATTTCAAAGGTAATCCCAAATCTATCGGAAGCACTTGGACCTCCAGGAAAATGGTCATAGTGCCATTTTGCATCGAAAACGTTTCAAGGATCTCTTGGAGTATGTACATAGCGGTACAGTCGCGTAGCTAAGTAGCTGATGATGGATCGCGATGATAAAAAAACTGCACTGCGCACACACGCGTCGCGTGGCATTGGCAGTCGCGTCGAGAGCGAGAGCTACAGTCCTTTCCGCACCTTCCGAAAAGAAATCATCGTTGGACGGAGTGTGTAGTCGATGGACTTGACTTTTTCTTTTTTCACTTCCAAAGCTTTTGGTCGGACCAATGTTATTTTTTAACGAGTTTTGCCTGACGGGGGGTCACAGCAATCCAAATATTGCGAACGCGAGTCATATCGATACGCGAATGGCAATCTATAGCTCGTGAAACATTTTATGTGTACAATATGTGGGTCTTGAGACAAGGGGCCGATGAAGAATTCAGATACGAAGCGAAAACGAGATGTACTTGGGTCGTCGACTCGTGTACCTGTACACGTTCAATCACTTGGATGATCAATATTTGGACTCTGATTGAAAAAACAGCTTAGGGTATATCTCCCCGCCTTTAGCTGTCTATCTAAAATGGATCTCACCTTTTGCTTTTTATTGCCTAGTGTTTTTTTTTTTTTTTTTTTTTTTTCTTTTACTCTGCCTTTACTGTCAGACCATTTCTAAATGTTTGGGTTCCATTAGTACTTTCTATTACCATGGCAGAGTTCATTACATGAAAAGAAAAAAGAAATTGGTTGGTCTACTCGCAAAAAAATATTGAAAGAATGAAATCGTTGAATTGTTACGTGAATCAATTGATAGCAATGTTAGAACGTTGTTTAAAAAATTATTTAGAGTAAAGGATGTTGTTGAATTAGGCTAATAGATGATATTAGAGTCAAACACCCCGTCGTTTGTTCCAATCATTCATTCTTTCACCAACTTTATGGAATTAATCGAATTATCGATTTGGTTCTTGTTAAAATATGCTCCTTAATCCCACTCCTAAAGATTCTGTTGAAAAAGTATCAATTGAAACACGTCAAATGCAAACTTGTACTTAAATTAAAATTGCATACGTTACTCTTCCCTCACTGACACAAATGAAGAAAATTTTCATTTTTAAAACATGTAATATTCGCTCCACTCTATTGACACCCTTATCTCCCGATTCGCACCTTCTCCTGTATTTACTACTCGTATACACCTACTTATGAGAGACGGAAGAAGCGCAGGTATTGCAAAATAACCCTGTACAGACGGGCATGACTCGCACGCGTCTCTCAGCCCAACACAAAATACACGGCAAAGTAGAAAAATAGCGAGCTGGAACATCTTTCATTGCAGTAAATTATTCGCTACGACGCATACAATGTAAAATTGTACATTGTACATTGTATTTTAAATAAACGTTAAAAAAAAAAAGAAAAGAGATGTGCGTCCTTTAAGATGATCTATTGCTGTTAGTTGTATACTCGATGCATCGGGTATGTACCCAGTATTGCAGACACACCACTGATCTGTCATTATATGTGACACGAACCCGAGCGTGGGCCGAATTATTATTGCGCGCTTGACTGTATCAATCGAAAGTCAACCCGAGAGCACTCTTGGACTACCGATACGGCGGAGGTATTTAGAAGAGGGGCACGTATGTGTGAGTGTGTGTTTGAATCGCGATTGAGCGCGCGCCCGCGCTGAGAAACAATCGCGCCGGCAAGGAAAAGAAAGAAAGAGAGAGAGGACGCGCGTTAGGATTAGACGCACGGTATAAATATGTGGGTATATACATACCTACGGCTGTCCCCGAGAAATTAATTGATCGAGCAGGTTTCTCTTGCGATGGGTATACGTGCGATATGTGTGTGTACATACATTACGCTCTTTGTTATACTTGATGCTGCGTACGTTGTCATCGACGATTTATGAAGTAATGAGAGGGGCTTAGTGGCGCGAGGAAAAACAGTGCTACTTCATTTGTGTGTGTACTCGTATAGAGAGACTTTTTGCCGTGCGTTACGGGATAGTCTTATCGCTTTGTAATTAAAAAAAAGACAAAATGGAATCCAAACGTGCGTAAGACGATTAAGGATACTAACACGACCCATGTATGAGTATATAGATTGAATTATTTTAATGATGCCGGTTTTTTGCTCTTAATTTACTGAGCATACATGTAATATACCGAATCGATATATACATACATGCCGACCTGCTAGATAATCGTAGTGCGCGTTTAAACTGATGTTTCAATCGGTAGTTAATACATCGAAAACGTATTTGTTTACAAACTTGGAAGTTTTAGCGGGATCGATTGGAAAATAATATGAGCTCGTTGGTCAGGTTATTTCATCAGACATGACGTTAATCTGGATCACAAGTACCCATCTGTGTGTGAAGATCGTGGAGTTTTTTTTAAGTTTAATACCTACCAAGCTGTGCGAGAAAGTATTGTGTGTGTGTGTTTGTGACGAAAAAATACAGTGGCCCACAGTGCCGGTTTCCATTCAAAAGTATAAATAAGATCATCTTGAGGCCATTTGTTAGTATCGCTAACATACGAGTATAGTTTCTTGAAAGATCTTACACTGCAGCCGTATATGCCCTATTGATTTTAATCATCTCAATAAAACGTCTTTTACTACGGTGTCAAAATTTTGTCTCCTACACTCTTCGATCTACCTATAACTTTTATCCAAATGAACGTGATGATTCTATGAGTCGAACGATGTATCGAAGCAAACTGCGATTCTCTAAAAACTCCGCTAGTGGATATGAGGGCGATCGAAAAATTTCTATCGATTCGAAGCCCTTTAAGTCCCGCAGCTGGTAAAGTAAATTCATATTTTTTACTAAAAAAAAAAAAAAAAAAAAATGTTTCGCTCCCAAACGCAACAAACAAATGGTGAGAAATTACATCAAGCACGAGTTCAATTGATGCACGCGTCTATCAAGCACCCGTCGTTTCATCCCCAGTCCCTTTTATTTCCAACACGCCAACTTTCACAAAACGAGCGCGTCGTCCCGGCCTCTTCCATACCGATAATAGCGATGCACACGTGCGAGATGGGCATATTACACACTTTTGGTCTGCAACCAACAGACACACGCGCGAAGCAGACGAGAGGAACAATATAATATATCGGCGTAAGTAGGTGGGCGAGAAAGAGTTGTAGAAACAGTAGTAGAGAGGGCGGGCCGTACAGCTGACGACGACCGGTGGATGTCACACGCGGGTACCTGCCGATTTTTCCCGAAACCCGTTCCGTGACCTCGCCGTCGATGATCCCGTGCACGCACGGCCGTATACCCACGTGGTCTCCTTTTGGCCAAGCCGAGAAGATTCACTCCCGAGAGAAACAAAAACCCTGTATACTCTCTCCGCCAAAGAGTCCGTTTCCACAATGGGCAGACCCGCTCGGCTGGAAGATTGGAAAGGTATATGTTAAGGTCTCGGGAACACGCGCATGATCATTATGTATACATATATATTATGTGATGTATCAGGGATTGGAAAGAGAAAGGGTGCAGGTGCACGATGTGACTGTATATCACCAGTGCCCCTCTATACACTTGTCCGTGCTCCTGCGTACGGTTGTCGGGTATTTCTATACGTATACAGGACCAGTTTGTCGCGCACATTGGAAAGTGCGTTTGGACGCACGGGTACACGTGTCAAATCGTTGATACGATAAACGGAGCTTGGAAGGAAGAAGTAGGAAAAAACAAATTGTCACGCCCACTGTAGGAGGAAGAAAGCCGTCTCGATTAGGTGAATCACAGTATCGGTTAAACGCGTAGCCCACCTGTGGGTCATCACCACAATGACATGTATATATATATACAACACACTTTGAGAGCAACTTAATTGTAGGGAAACCCCTACCCACACATATTATTTCTCCTTCTCTCTGTTTATCCGGCTCTCTCTCTCTCTCTTTGGCTCTCGTTCGCGTGCGTGCATTCAACCCGCCGGCTATACGAGCGCCAACTAACGACTCGCGATCGAAATTATCATCATTCCCTATGGGCCGCATTTGAATAGCTCGCGGAAGTCACTCGGGGGATCGATTTTTACCCCATCGCAGCGATAAGCCGCTGAGGACCGGGGGGACTTTGGGCCCGATGGAATGTAAATGCGGCACGGGTCTACAATGTGCTTGAGAGATGAAATCGGTTCTGGATCAAATAAACAATGTGGCTCTGTCCCGTCGCGGGTGTTGCGCAACAATTTGCTTCACACGGGCCATCAGGAGGCACGGAGATTTGGCTCGTCATGGAGTCACGCGGCGAGAACTGGCCCCCGAAAAACGAGAGCTTGGCCGACGTATATGTTGTTTTAAACGCACAAGTAAGTATATATATACGTGCAATTGTCTCGCTGTTGGCGGATCGTCGTTGTCCAAGAGCCGCGATCGTAAAAATCAATATTATTCGGAGACCGTAAACGGGACGGCTTGCGAAAGAAAAGGGCGGGCGAAAAAGAGAGAGTCGGCGATCCCCCGATCGTGCGGACACAGCGAAAATCGAGCGATTGCGGCTCTCGAAGGAAGAAGGGAAGGGGGACTAGTGATAACTGCTTGAGAAAATCCGCGTAAGGCCGAGTCGCGAGTCCTGCACAATGACAGAGAGGGGGTGTACATATCTCACTGCAAACCTGTTGGTTGTCTTCCACGGCACAACCGCATACACGCGCGCACGACGCTTCGTAAACAAGAAAGTGCGCTCGTGGAGTTTACTGCTGGGTGTTGCGTAATTTTACCTTCGACTGCTGTAACACGATTTTGGCGATTCAATAAACACTACCAGCCAACAGTCGACAAACCCGAGACGATCGGTACGCGCCGGTCCGAAAAAAATCGACGAGGGTACTCACATCGTCGGGGTCTTCGAGCTCGTCTTCGACGTCGCGATGGTGGTCCTCGAGGACGAAGCCAACGTCATTGTTGTTGTTCGCAGCCAGAGAGGACAGGTGCTTGTGGGAGCCGAGCTCGTCGGCGTCGACCTGCCGTTTGCGCTTCCCGGCGAGCCTGTGGTCCTCCAGCATGTCGTCCACGACCATCAGCTCCGACTTTATGTCGTCCAGTGGTGACAGCTTTGCGCGATCGACCCCCGAGTGCAGAATCGACGACATCGCGGTTGTTCGCGGTTCCTATCAAAGTACGCACTGTTATCGATCGCAGTGGGCGTCCATCGGATCTATGCCCACCAATGGCACGTTGACCTGATTGTTGGCTCTACACCTGTGGCTGTTTGGTCACCAGAGATCTGATTTCCAAAGACTCGGGGGGGTATCGTAGGCACGGAAACACCGTCTGGGTAGGCGTCGAGGTCTCCGGAGACCCGCTCGCGCCGTCGGACAATCAAAACATTGTTTATTTTTCCCCGCAAAGCTACGAGGTACGGCACACGTCCCCGAGGAATCAAACGGCACCTTACCGATTCAACTGAAATCGGCGTGTCTGCAAATTGGATGATTGTCCAATACCTCTTCTAGTTGGGAAAACAAAGGTCGCATCCTACGATGCGCCGAAAATCGGGTCACTTTTGCACTTCAGCGAAGTATTTCCTTCCAGAAAGACACTCGCGAGTCGAGATTTGCCTCGTCGACGACCTTTGGGGTCAGAAGGGCAGTTCCGATCGCGCGAGCCGGCCTTGACAATCGGTCGGGGCCTCGGGGCAATTCCGAGCGACGCGCACCGAAGAATCCGCGAGAGAGGAGACGAGAAAGAGCCACGAGCCACGTGTAGCCGAGTATATTTCGGCGGGTGTGCAATAGCGCCGCGGGCCGTGTGTACACAGGAAGCCCCCGATACACGCGCGAGACGCTCCCGTGTCGATTTTATAGGTGTATACGTGTAACGCGAGAGTAAGTGTGTATAGAGGAGACAAGCACGCACCGCGAGGAAGTTGACCGCGTTGGCGCGCGCGCCTCTCCGGAATGGCCTAGAGGCGAAAAGGAGAGAGGACCGACGAGGGGAGAGACGCGCCGCGAGCTCTCTCTCCCCCGCGGTGGCGCCGCCTGCGGCGGGAGGGGGCACGGTGTCCTTCTTTCTCTCTCACGCGTATACAATGTACTCTGTCTTGTACTCGGTTCTGTCACCGTATGGAAGTTACCATTCGTTTTCAAAACTAAATCTTTCCTTGTACCCTCGGGTAAGAGTACGGGGTGAATTGGTCACTTTTACCGCAAATGTTGAGGTGGTCTTGCGAGATAAGTTATCGGATACTTACAAGGAATCGATTGAAGTTTCCGGAAGACGAGGGAAGGACCGCGATGACATTGGAATTTATTGGATGCCACGCATGCCCCTTGAGGTCTTTGCACACATCTAGCGGGGTCTGCCCTAGTAACGGCTGTTTCTACTAGACTCTTACTTCGCTCTCGGTACCCAACAAACGACCATCAAACTCTCCTGTCTTCGGGATCCAACACCTACGTGTATATTGTGGCTCCACGCGAGTGTCTCACGACCCGTCGAACCACCGACTCCCACGTTGGAATTCGCGACATGCAGGGCATACGCGTAGATCAATCTTACCGCGGAACATACCCGTACAGTTGCGTTAACATTTAATATTCCAGTCTTTCGAAGCCTTACAGGTTCACCGCACCGTGCAACTTCGAACGATCCATCGCGTGCCTATACATAAAGGACACTCGCGGTAAACTTCGCATTGGCCAATCTTCCCGTAATCCATGTGTAGATTATCGTTCGTGCGAGGTCTTCCGTCAACTCTCCCCTTTCAAACATTTGCTGGATGTATGACTCGTGTACACCCACGTGTACCTTCTCCGACCGGGTCTCTCGCTCGACGCACTTTGAATTCCCGCGCTGGAGGATCCAACTAGACCTGTTTCCATTAACCGGCATCGTGCTTATCTCCCTCCTCTCTATTTTTTCTCGGGCGCAAGTGTAGAAGCCAGTGGGTCGCTATCTTGCGACGTATACATGCAGAGACAAAGTTTTTTCAACTGCGTGTACTCTTTTATTTTATTTTATTTTTTTGTAACTTCTCGATCTTGTACTAAATACATCGTAAAGCCAAGCAACAATGCATATGCATGTCCGTCTCAAAGAGCTGCACATCAACATTGGAGTCTTCGTCGTTTATGCGTGTTTGCTATGGGCTTTCGATTCAGCCGGAAAAAGAGGGAAGGGAAAGGTGTAAGGTATGTCACGGTGTTACCGAAGTTGTCCATTGTTTAGGTCGAGTTAATGGGTGATGATAAGTAGCGCCGAGTTGAATAACAAGCGCCCCCGAGTGGTGCGGAAAAAAGTTGATGTTTAACGAGATGGTTGGATTCGCAGTTTCGCGAGGAGTCTTTGTCTTTAGGCGCGTGTGAATTTACGATCGCCCGTAACGATTTGAAAGCTGTGCAATGGGGATCCCAGTCATAATCTGCTGTAGTTGAGGTACAAGTTTAACGGTTCGTATAGGATTCCTATAAATATGAAGATCTGCAGTGCACAATACAAGCTTTACTTAAACGTATAAAATGCTGCTGACCTTTGAAAATTATTCATTGAAATGGTACATTTGCTACGAGTATAATCATGTAAACCCTTTTAGATATACTGCCATAGTAGCTGATATCTCGAATCAAAATTATGTTTAATCGATGGATCGTCGCACCTTTAAAAATTGAAACAAAATAGCGGTACGGACGATTAATTATTTGATGTGAAATTAATGCAATAAGACCTCCTGAATTTTAATAAGTTAGGATCGTACCTCACGAGATTTTGCTTAGTGAATAATACGTATCTAGTAGCACCTAACTATGTGTTACATTTTAACAGAATTTTGATTTTAAATATGATGACTTTGAACGATTGTACGACTTTTTAGTGCACTCTTTATTGGGCAATTATCGATTAAGGTGGCTTGAGTGATTTTGATTGGAATGGTAAAAATCTTTGAAATTTCGTAATTATGTAAATGAAGTGTACCTAATTCATTTACGATAAAAAAAATACTAGGGTCAACCACTTTATTTTTCAGAAAATCGCTACTAAAAACTCAACAACTTAACACGCAATCTTAGGGGATTCATCACTAAAGCGACTATAACTCCAAAAGTAAATGACAAACCTCTACAAATAAGAATTGTATTTGTACCTTTTTTAATGGTAATTTTTTAGAATTGTGAGAATGATATATAAACGACTCAGATTTCATGAAAATTAAGAGAAGAGCGATTTATTGTCTTCTGCGTCTGCGCATATTAAAATGGCGAGTTTTATTATTCTTTTTATCAATATTTTATCACTTTTTAGGCCAATAAAAATCTTGATTTTGAATATGTAATTTAGATATTCAGTTATCATGACAATCAACAAAGAATATTTTTCATAATCCATAGAACCCTAATGGGCCCCTCGCTTGGTACGGCCCCAAATACCCAAACCATGGCTGCAGTGCACCTTGAAGGATCATGCGATGCCGTGCTCTAGTTTTAAACTTTAACACGATGTCGGTATGACCTAAAATGTGGAAAAAAAACATGTACAAATACAATCTCAAGAACGATTGATTGAAAGACGTTTTTCGCCTGTTTCCGACAACAAAAAGGTCCTTTTTGATAAAGCCTAGGCGTATACGTTTGAACCTCGGCACGGATTCACCCGCATACTAGAATATCCCATCATTACTTAATGGAATTCCTGTGTTGTGGTATTCCACTTGCGGTACCGCGCGTAAGCCAATCCTTTAATCCCCCCACAACTCGATAAAAGCAGGAGAAATTTCGCACGTTCAAAATATACCTGGAAAGCTTCGCGCGATCATACACCAGTGAAAGGATCAACGCACCTATACCCAACACACACAATCAGACTGTTTGCGAGAAAACATAACTACCACGTACCTAATGATGCACACAGCGCCAAGTATAAAAATCCCTCCGACGCTAAAACTGGAAAATTAACGACGTTCTACTTCAATGCCTATGGTAAATCATCATCAGACAAGGTAACAGATGCTTCTAATCCTCCACCCATTGGAGCCTGTAAGCATCGACTGTCCACATTTTAATTAGCTTCGTGAATGAATTAAAAAAAAAAAAAAAATTATCCCATAACGGTACAACCACGAGACTCCCTCGAAAAACGTCTACACTCGGCGCAAGCCCAGACTCCCGGTCCATTGCTCTTCGAGGCCCATCTATGAGTCAAGCCGCGAGCACGCGTCCAAACATCCCTCCCGATCCTTGAAAAAAATAAAAAGAACCAGTTCTCCAAAGGCATCAGTCCCGGCACACCGGAAGCTGTGGACGTTGGGCGAAGGCCGAGGGAAAAAAAAACACAACGGCGAGATAAAGAAGAAGAAGAAAGAGAGCGCGGGGTATCTGGTTTATCCTGCGCAGGAAGCCGTTCCCCTCGACCATACGTTCGCTTAACGATCGAGACCCAATCTTTTCTTCCTCTGTCGCACATGTACGCGCATGTGTACCTTCAAAGCGGTCCAGCGAGTCAGGTAGAATCGCACAGGTGAAACTCACGAGCAGAGCGCGACACTCGCGTCCTGCCCCCTTTTCAGATTCTTCTCCTATTTTATCCATTGGGAAATGCCGGTGCACGGCCCAAGACTGATGTTGCACACACCCTTGCACTGTTCTTCGCCGATGCAAATGGCCATTGTTCGAGCACAGGCACAAACACCCGTACCCCATTAGCTGCTGATATCCCTCCGCTCGCGCTTCCTGTTCCCTCTCGTTCTCCATCCTCCAAGAGTGTACTGCCCATGCCGAGGAAGCTCGCAGAGGTGGGATCGGTTACATCTGCGCGGATAATGTTACGTTGGCGATCAAACTCGTTCCTCCCCCCCCCCTCCCCAGCCCCTTCGCTCTCTTGCTCTTTTATTGTGCTTGCGGTCCATTGAAAGAGCACATTATGTACAATGTATAAGAGAGGAAGATAAGGGTTCGCAGCGTGGTGCGAAATCACTTGTACATTGCACCGAGCCACGTTGTTGTTGTTGTTGTTGTTGTTCATTTTGGAGGAAATCGACTTTGTACTTGTCGATTCAAAGCTGCATCTCGTTTTTACTTGCATACGTTATTTGTTTGTACGTGCGCGTTTGATATAATATCAAAAAGAAACGTTTACCCATCGGTCCCAGCACCTATAAGACCGGGGAAAAATTTTAACTTGTAGCAATGCAAGACCAAATGGTCAAACCTTTAAACTATACCTGTACGATTGGGATGGTCCAATAAAAAGCTACGTCCTTGTTTGCCATTCTGGTGTTGGAGCGCATGTCCATGTATACCCACGACGTTATTCAAGCTAATTGTATACATCAGCGATTGTCGTCGCACGTCACGTCCCTACACGAGTGATGCAGAGAGCGAGAGATTAGTTTTCCTTCGTGTCCTAACGTCATAATCCTCGGCGAGTCGATCGCAGGACGGAACAATTAGAATTTCAGCTCGCGCAAGGGAGCAGCGGTGCCATTAGTGAAAGTGAGCGTCCGTCCCGAGTCGTGCTGGTCAACACAACGAGCGCACAGGTGGGTTGTACACTGCGAGACATACTTTACGACGTGCAGGTAGCGACCGCGCGGATTTACGAGCTCGAAATCTGAAAATCAGATTGAAACGTTCCGGGTGACATTCCACCGACAGGCGTTTCATTTTTCCTCTCATTATCGGGGAAAGAGCGGCAGCGCAGCGGTTCGAGTTTCAAAAGCTGATTCCCCCCCCCCCCCCCTAATAAGCCCTCATATAATAACAGGAGAAATCCTGGTGCTCACTCGTGACGTAATTGACGTTTTTGTCGTTCCATTAAATCAGAGGCGCGACGAGTTGTTCTTGTCGTCGTCGTCGTTGCTGTTGTTGTAGTACCGGAGATCGGCCATTATTCAACTCACTTCTTTTCGCGGTAACGAACGAATCTACATGATTCGCCGATAAAAAGCGATACTCTTTCCGAGGCTTTCCGCCGCTCTTTTCTCTTTTCTCATTATCATTATTATTGTTATTTCTTAACTCTGCAGCTCCGCCGGATCAACGGGACGCTGAATCCAAACTGGGGTAATAAAATGCCGGGATGGCAACGAGCTGGCTTTTCCCAACAAAAAGCTACGAGAAGGGTATTTGGTAATTAAATTGTTGACGCTTTGTTACGGGACTTTGTTTTTTCATCGCTGAAACGCGCTATCGGTTTGGGATTGTTGAAGTTCTCCTCGAGTTCCCATTTTTTGGGCTCGGTGGGTAAGAAGCTTATCGATGATACCGGCCCTACTCGTTAATTATGCTTTGTGGGTTGTTTTTCGGGCTACACTTGACGAGAATCCATTGATATTAGGGTTTTGTCACCTGCAGGTGGTGTCAACGAAACAGATCGTCTATAGCAAGCTGGTATTGCTATAGTGCTCTCACATTGATGTGATGCCTTTGAGACATCATTTCCATTGTAGAAAATTGTAAAATAATAGAGTCCACGTCCAATAGAACCCAACAATCCTTTGTGTTCTATCGCTTAGGACAACTTGATTTTCGGAAGCAGACCTTGTGCAGTCAATATAAGCATTTCTCCCTTCCCGAGGACTTCATCTCTGGCTCAAGGCGAGTTTCCATCGAATGGATTCGTCAAACAGGCGGCATTCCTCCATACGTTAACCCAAATACGCGCTCTTTGCTCGTGCTGTGCTCGTTAGGGTGGAATGCAATGTCCCGCAGAGTCGGCAAACGAAGAACGCGTCCTCCGAGAAAACGTGGCTTTTTGAGATTGCTCCCAAAAGCCGGATTTTTATGGATTATTCTGGTGCTCGTTGTTGCTTTTGTTGTTTATGGAAGGCGAAAAGTGCCAGACTTGACGTTTCATCAATGTGTGCCGTTGGTAAACTGTTTTCGGGGGGTCCCCTCCGCGAGTACGGTGGACTGGTTCAAACAGCTGCATGTGGCTGAAATAATTGATACCACTGGGAATAAGAACTGACTTTCTTGTCTATGGATTAAAAACATTCGTGACCGGATCATTGTGCAAGATGTCCACCTGGACTTAGTGAAACAAGGTAAACCGTATTTGAAGCTCTACATTTTAATTATAGATGATGGAAATATTGTTGTTGTGATTTCAAAAGAGTCTGTCACGGCGTGAAATTTATCACATTTATAAATACAAATTTTACCCTCTATATTGGAATGGCATTTATTTGGTAAAATACTCTTACTCGATATGTATCTCGTAAACATTAATCGTATGGATCCAGCGCTTAATTGCCGGGAAAACACGCAGTGGCTGATAAATCGATTCCTACCAGTCGCGTGGAAATTTTTCATCAAAACACGTCCACTGCTTTAACGTTCCAACTGTGGAAACGTGTTACCGATTGTACATGAAAGAAACAGACCCAATAACCTGACATTACAGCCCTGCTCCGGAGCGACGAGACAGCAGCGAAAATGTCCCTGACTAATCAGCCGGTACCTGAAATCAATTTAGCACTCGACTAATGTAATCCACAATTCACGGCGCGCATGGAGACAAAATCAATTCTCCATCGACACACTTTTTACCGATCTCGGATGATATCATGTACGCGGTACTGGGGACACAGAGAGGGAGACGAAGCGGGTTATTATAAGCAGTCACCGAAGCACCCATTAATATTAATACACCCAGAGCAGTCCCATAAATCTCAGGTATACCTTATACCTACCAAGTAAAACGTGTGTTATCGACGCACGCATACGTGTGCGCTATAACGAGAGCTGCGCGTGACTGTAGGTGCAATTACACGTGTGGTCCCAGAACAACGATCGGCGTGCTAATGAACCGCAACGCTACGATATCCTACTATTGCCCTAAAATCCTGCGTTCCAGCTGTACAGAGGTGCATAGCTGTAGTTAGAATCACACTTGCGAGGAGAGACAGTAGAGCAGGTGACTTTTTTTCAACCGAACCATACTACTTTGTTACTTGACAATGCCAATTGATTGCACTGTATGTAAGTTTACGTAAATTACAGCACGTGTCAATTAGTTCTGGGTGTTTTCATTTTAAATTATTATAATGAAAAACATTTGTGAAAACAAACAATAAATGAGAATGGCATGAGTACAAAGAGTGCCACAGATATACACTTCTCCAGAATGATGTATCATGAATATATTACTTTGGTTTTTTTTAAGAAATCGAAAAAAAAAACTCGACAAAAACGGTTAAGATCAGATGGTAAAACAATTAATCATGGACATTAAAAAAAACGTCGATGCGATAGCGATACATTTAAGACCCAAAAATTTTTTTTTGGGACACGAGGTCCAATCCCTGGCTGTACAGGACAAAAAAGGGACACCAAATATTCAATCCAAGCATCGTAGAAAATCGAGCAGTTCGATCTATCGCCTCATGCCAGCCCATCCCCATCCCGCGTATCTACAGTACTGTGGGCTTGTATTATTCAGACGAGATTGACTGCCCGTCGATAAATGGCCCACCCACACAAAGACAAGCTTTGACTCTTTTTTTTGCCTCCACCTTCTCCGCGATTTCTGAAGAGAAATTTCCAAACATATTTTCGCGTCACTCGCCGGGGCACGTCTCTATCCCTGCCGGATGCAGATAGCGCTTCCTCACACAACGAGATGAGCGTTAGTGTATTATGCACGCGAAGGAAGGCGCACGAGCCATTCAAGAAGCTTCGCAGTGGCGGCTTGATGGGAAAGGCCATTCCGGAGACGCGATACGTTCTATGAACGGCTATACCCTGCATGAGTATTGTGTATTGATACATTATGTGTTTGCATTTTTTTTTCCTGCAGCTCGCACTGGTGTATGCTGTAATACACGTTACTGGAGAAAAATGGCCGGAAACGGCATGAGTCAGGAATAGACCAAAGTAAATAGTCTATAAATTTGGTTACAATTTTTAATACGGAATCGATATTACGTACGTACACAGCTGGTTTTTACAAATGTACGAAACTACAACGCTTTTCAGATTCCAAGTTATTTTATGGAGATTGACTGCTTTTGGGAGAGGTCTTCTGACTTTATGCCTTTTTTAGGTTAGAAATTTGTGCGCATGTCCCGTAACTTAAAATTGATTTGCATTTACTCTTCAGGTTATTCATTAATAACTATTTTTACAAGGACCTAATCGACGTCATTTTTTTACATCATAAAAAGACAGATGTCAATTTACTGTTGACTACAGTTTTGATCAAATCTAACTGGTCATTGTATTAAAATTTTTTATTACAAGATTCGCTTTTGACGATTTTCCATAAGAACGCATGTAAAATTCACGAAATTTGTTTTAATAATTTCTCGTTTCATAAGCACCCTGAGTTGTTGCATAAATTTTTTAAATACATTTTTGAAGCTCTGCACAAATTTTAGTTAAGAACTGACTGTTGATTGCTTAAGGTAGTCAACCTCCTTAAATTCGCGAAACTTGCAGTATGTAAAGTCACAATATCAGTGATTTCGTATTGGATGGACGGATGGTGACAGCAATGCACATATTGGGAAAATAAGTAGGAAAAAGACCTTTACCTAGATCAAAGCAAAGATCGTTAGATAAATTTAAAATAATGATAAGGAGCAATTGATGAAAGAAGCAGTAGCAACAGCCGTAATAAAAGCAATGATGTGCATGACTTGATTCTAATGGATAGAGTTATACCATTTTAAGAGTCGATTATTATGAGTTTTTAAATATTTTAAACATTATTATACTGGCTGTCCCAAAGCAATTCTTCATACTAACCATATTTTATGTATACTAAAAAAAAAAAAAAAATATTCTAGAACCAAAAGAATATTTACTTGATGGTATTTTGTAACATCCAAAATATTTTTTTCTTTGAAATAAACAGTTTCTCAAAGTAAGAGAACATAATCTTATACTTCAAGAGATTGTTTGCTAATATTAAGTAACTTTAATTTCAAAGTACGCATTATTCTTGGGTTGATAGCTACCATCAGCGATTAAGAAGTGAATTTCACACGATTCGCGAGGAAAAATCCGGAAAGGAAAAGAGTAAAGCAATTCCCGGATCAATCATTCGTGAGATGCGTGTATGAAAACAATTTCCCCGCATACCTCGCACCCCATATACACAGCCACGTTCGCACCGTCCCGTTACGCAAAACATCATCCAGCATCCGATTCCCAGTCACCCATGCACGCGCCCCCTCTTATATTCAATCCAACCCCTTTTCTCTCTCAGGCGCGCTTTTCCCTTTCAACCTTCCCTCCCAGGCAGACTCGCCTCCCTCCGCACCCCCTTGTTCTTCCTTACACTTTTTATCCTCCGCGGCAAGCCAGTCCTCTCCGCGTACGTGTATCATCTAGATCTTCCTTGCGCTCGTACATCTCGAAGCTTCGGCTGAGCATCTTTGTTCGCGCTCCATATCCTGCCTCCCGCACACGTTGGGCGCACATACTCGCGCAGCTCTCCTCCGGTTACGTCCATTGTCGGTGGGGCTCTCGGGGGTGAGCGCGACCGCACTTGCAGGCTCGGCTGGGGTGTATGTGCACACTTATCTCCCGGACGAGTGATACTGATTTCATCCATTGATTCTTTTCCATTGTGGCGTCGAGAGCCCGCAATTACTTCGTACCTCGGGATTTTCAAGGAGTCCAGATCGATTGGGCACTTCTTGCGCACCCGCTGTTGGACTCGTGGAGAGATTTGCGCTCCCTCGGATGTTTGGTGGAGTGCACTTTTTTTTGGGGATCTGGTGGGTGTACGTCGTAGGGACTTCCTTGTTTCTCGGGGGTGGCAGTTTTTACATTGGGCCTGGAAAGTTTGGCGATTGCCGGGGGAAAAGACGTTTTGCGCTCGACAGATGGTTGTAGGTAGGGTACACGTTTTTGTAGGAGTGATACATTCTGAAAATGGAGTTATCGATTGTATAATTTAACGTACAGTAGTAAGTCGAAAAGAGAGCGAACAATACAAAGGTTCCACGTATCGTCTGTACAATCAGCAAATACGTGATACCGTTTATTATGATTGTTATCACCATCTATTTATGGTACAGTTCATATTCCCTTGCCAAAAAAGCAACAGTACTTATCAGTCATTCAGTAGTGCCGAGAGCAAACATAGGTACAAAAAAAACTCTATTTATAAGACATTGATCGAGTGGAGGTAGAGACAAGCAAGTGAAAGATGAAGAAAGAAAAAAAAAAATAGTCGTTTTATAGGCATGACAACCAAAGGAATAAAAAAAATGAGTCATTATTGTTGTTATTGACTAGGATATTGTAATTAAAAATTAACTCGTCACAACTCAAATATGTATAGATATTTTCAACTGTAAGGCTGTAAAACTAAAAATAAATTATATTTTCAACGAGTTGCAGAAAATTTTTTTTATACATTTCTTTCTACCATCACAATACGACGTCATCCTTTCATAGTTTAAATATTCATTGTAACGTAAGATTCAATGACTTCCCCCACTATCCTCCTAATATATCACATCAGTGGATTTCACGTAGGACACAGGCGTGGGCCCTATAGAGCCGATCTCAATATCTCATTATTCAAAAATAAATTTTTTTGTACGATAAGGAATTTGATACAAAAGACAATTTCTGAGTTAGACAAACGACGGGACAATGAAGATAATCGAAGTACCATGAATCAATCAACAACAGCACAGCAAAATTTTCTCCGTGACGTGAAATTGAAAAATGATACGTTCAAGTAAAAAATAAATTCGGGCTGGTACCCGTTAAGAAAAATGTTTTTCAGTCCGGATTTAATTCATTTCGATTTATTTCATGGACTTGGCAATGAACTTTTTTTTCTAGACTTAATAATGAATAAAAAAAATTGGCATATTCTCCAGCGAGCCATTATAAAACTGACGCTAAGATTGGGATTACGTTTTTTGTGATCGTACTTTGGTATAAGTAAGAAAACTTTCCCAGTTTCCACGTACGTATAATTAATTGAGCGTCCAGTGGGTCGAGGATCGTAAGCACACGTGATTTCCTAAAACTAGTGTTACACAAGATGCACGACGAGTAGGTACACGCCGGAAGGATCGCCTCTTGTTCATCGCTGAGGTGAAAGTTGAAACTATTATGATACTTTCTATAAAAATGTAAATTGAACGGATTCGATTAGTAATTTCCAAAGATCCTACATGACTTTTGGCTTAAGCGAGACAACGTATAGACGAGTCGGGAAAAACGTATATAGTCAATTTGATCGTCTACACCCGCAACAGAGAAAGTTTTCGTGTCTCGGAGTATCGCATTGAACACTTCACGTGGAGTTGAGAATTTTTTGCTCTGGGAGTGATTACCAACTAATCCTCCGGATAACCTTTGCTTTTTTAAATCTTCTTACACGCCACTTTACTTAAAAAACTTTGAACCAAACCATGCAATGTGTTGCAGAAATAAAGGAGCCAACATTCGATTTCCGGTCGAGACACTTAGATATTTTTTTGAGAGTTCTCATCACGATAATGATCCGTGGCTCTGAATTTGATTTGAAAATAGGATTCAAAGTTTCAAAAAATAATTTGTACGGTCACGAGAGAATATTAAACATAAATGTATGACCGATGACATTGAAAATAAAATTGGGTGCAAAATAAGTATGATAAGAATGGCACTTAAAAAAATGGTGAAGATGAAATAATGTCAATGCCAATAACCCATTTGTTCCGTAGAAAACTTGAATTTAAAATATCATTGACAAAATTTGCATTTCCTATTAGTTGATGTTACTATCGTCTCCATCTAGAATCATTTGTTATGAAAATATAAATGTGTGCAAATCTTAAGTTATTACCTACATTTCTTTTTTAATTTTTTTAATTTTATTAGTAAGTGTTTTATAAATGATATTTCTCTGTTATGATTGGAAAAATGAAATTATTCTCTAAATTAAAAAAAAAAAAAAAAAAAAAAAAAAACATTTAATTTTATATATACAGTATTACCAGCGGGATTGTATGATGAATCAATTAGTAAGAAAAAACTTTCGCCCAAAATGTCAACTAACTGCAGCGTGGCAGCGGGGATATTACAAAAAAAAGGTGTAGTACTTGATTTTCGGTTATTCCTATTTCAATCCTACAAAATTAAATAGCGTCCCACACACAGTAGACTCGCAAAACAAAGAAAACCATTTAAAACTACTCGATGGAGAAAAAATGTCTCGCATATTTTGCGAAAGCCAAGAAAAACTGGTTTGGCGAAAAATTGTGAAACCGCAACAAGTGATGTGCAAATGATCGTTGATTTCGCACATTACAGCTGTGCGTGCGTCCACACCGATCGCAGCACACGAATATCTCCTCCATTGCTCGGCAATTGAGAACACATCACGCGCCCATCAGAAAAGTCCGGCCGATCTCGAGGCAGATCAGCATCCAATCGACATTTTCGCAATTTTCCCAAGGCCAACAAAAGTATTATCGAGCGCGCGAGTGGGTATGCGACTTGTAACGAGAATCGGTACGTGGATCGATCGCTGCTGTATACCTAGCCAATTGTCCGTCGGTGGGGTGGGCTAACCGCAGAAGAGTGCCGAGGAGGTAACAGAAAGGGGCTGCGAGTGCTGCCCCGTGTATCATTTATTTCCACGAGCTATGCAACTGACTCGTGCAACTTTACGTGTATTGTACACGCATGTGTGTGTACCTCTCATTTGCCATGTGTATCGGTAAGCGATGCGAAAACTTATGGTTCAAAATCATCGAGCGACATACGTTTGTGTGCGGCGCGCTCTTAGGGTTATCTTTTCGATTAGCCTTTGTTTCACGGTTGCGGGTCTTGATTTTTATCTCATTTGTCTGATTTTTCTCGTGGAAATCAACGTATCTACTCTAGTTTTTCTCATTTGGAGTATCAAGCTGTCGATCCAAAGCTACGTAAACGTGAATCAACCGAGAACTTTAAATATGATTATTTTATTTTTTAACATTATTATATACATCAGAGTGTTTTTTTGTTACTGAAGCAAAGTTAGTGTCATTAAAACGTATATTTTTTTATTACCGAATACTAAACGGATGCTTCATGATGCAAAAAAGTTATTAATACACCAAAAAACATTACATTTCGTCGTAAAAGTAATACAGTTGACAATTTACAACAAAACAATTTACGTACAAATTTTTCTGGTTTCAAAAGAAAATTTGTTTATTTTTTAGATAGATGCGTAGATACGTGAAAATCAAAAACCAATAAAACTTTTTGCTCTGATCCATAAATATGTGTAGCAGTTTTGTCTGTACCTAAAATTTTGGGCTTTTTCTCGTAGTCAATTCTTTTAATACACGATAGCCCTTAAATTACGTGGATTCAAAAACCTATTAGTTAAGAAATATAAAAACCAATGGATAATTAATAACGACTGTTCCGATTCCGTGGAAAAAAAACATACGTTTCGAATGAGACTTTCACACATTGTCTTCATCGACGTGTATATGAGATTTTACGCTTAGGTAAATTCAACACTCTAAAACACCCTATAACGTCACTTCACGCCGTTGCTTCAACGTGCCAGTACCTCCCGATTATACACATAGATGTATGTAACGAAAATATATTTCTACCAGGAAGCTCATGCTTTGTAACAATTTTTCTTCGAGTCGAAAGCTCAGTAAGGAAAAACCAATCCGCTGATACATGATCCTAATTAAATGCTTGCATGGTCTTCTGTAAAAAAAGAGAAAATAATCGCACAAAGAAAGAAAGAAAGAGGCGAAAAAAAAAAACGTAAACCGTCCAGCGACCGACTTTTCACCCAACATACGCATGATAATGCAGTAAGTATACGAGCGCTCGGGGAGCCAAGCCAAATCTCCGATGGGACGCTCACGGTTTTATTATCCCGCGAATGGAGAAATCACAGCGAGGACGTGCGATCGAGATAAGACTCTCCCCGGACGTCCCACGTACACGCACCCGTGCCGATTTCTTTTTTTTTTCTCTCTCTTTTCTTTTCGATCCACACGGCCTCTCCCTTTCCTTTTTTCGGCGGTTGCTTCTCTCCGCACAAATAAACTCGTTATTCCCATAATCGGGTGCGTAAATTTGTTTACCCCCCGGGTACTCCATGGGCTTATCTTTAATCATCGCACTTTATACTGTACTTACAATACCCATTTTTTTCCGTACTTTACAATCCGCGTCTACTTCAGGCAGTAATAAAGTCACTTGTAAAAATTTGGCGGCAGGAGGAGACAATAAATTTTTCACCGCCACATCCAGTTCTTAATCTTCCCGTTTACGGTAACCACGTGCCTCTTCCTTCCTTTCCCACATCTATGCCCACTTATGCTCGTTTCGTTAAGTATCAATAAACATCCCCCCCTTTCTCTCTCTCTTAAACTGTCTCCATACGAAGACGCTTTTTTCGCGCCCAACGATGTGCCGCTTGGACCCACACGCGCGCCGCGAGCAGCCAAGGTGGACGAGAGTAAGTGCACGGAGAAACAGAGAGCCTGTATACACACGTGCCGAGAGAGCAACAGGTCAACGCCCCAGTGACCAGAGAGGGACCGTCGCTTCGCTGATGCCGCGTCACACACATACCTATCTTACATACGAGTACTACAAAGCCGCTGTCACTGTGTGCGAGGGTTCAAACGTTGCCTCTGCTCCATGCCTCTCTCATTGATATTGTATCTTCGATGCACCGTTCGGTATATCTTTGAACAAGTGACTGGATTGCTGGGCGTTTCAACGATTCCTGCTTCCACAGTTTTTTTCACTTCGTACTGTTACGGTCATTTCCCTAGTTTACTGCAAGCGGCAGTTTCCGGTACCCATAGCTGTCGGTTTGGAGGTACATTTAGTGTTTATCAAGTCAAGCTTGCTATACTCGTATGATATTCGAGGCAAGTACACCCTCCCTGAGTGCACTAATCCATTGGTAGTCCACGAGACACTCTCTCTCTCTCTCTCAACAGGACGGAGTTGGCAAAAGAATCAAAATACTTTTGCATGGTGATCGTCATAATCAGTCATATGGACAAAGTGCCGACAATGCCAATAATCAAGCCCGCGTGTACGTAAGTGGAAAAAGCCCTTCAGCCGAGCTTCGTCCTTTGCACCCCCGTGAGATTATCCCGCAGCGCTTCATTATTTTTCCACGTGCAGAGGCTCCTCCCACGCGAGCGGGGATGGATTAGTCGGCGATCGTCCATACTGTTGGCGTGTTATTGTCTTCCACGCGCTCCAACGGGCGATTACTCGACACTTTGCCCGTACATTATGCACCTCTGGTGTACGTACCCACTCGCGTGTGGGTTTTATTGCCGATGGGCGCGCTGCATGCCCGAGTAATGCCCTGTAGGGTTGTTTTTGGATTTTTTTTTGTTCACGTTGTTGTTTGCTCGGTCGGTTTCGTTGATTGGAAGTGAAAAGCTTTTCCGAGCTCCAAAGGATCTCGATGTAGGTTGAATTTAATGTATTTCATTCGCAACAGGGCGATGAATGATTCAATGAATAATATTGTACGGATCTTTAGTGGAGTTTTTCCTGACATCTGTCATGGTTTCGTTGAATGTCCTGTTTTCCAAGATACAACTAAAGATTAAGTATGCCTCAGCCCTACTTCATCGAGAACAGCGTAATATTATTACATTAGAATGAAATTAGCTGACAGGGGCACGAAAATTCACGCAGATTACAATTTAAAAAGTTATTTGAGACGTTTCGATGGTGCTCAAGCGTATGTATCTACTTTCTTGGGGAAATTCAAATGCCGCTTTGAATGAATATTCGAGAGACGCGTGACATACATTTTGGAAATTCATCGCGATTCCGTACTTCGAGGCGAACCAGTTCAACGAGATTTTGAGAATAATTTCTTTTTTCCTATTTCCATTAGACATCCAGAGACGCAAACAAAGATGTACCGGTCGCAGAAACACTCGCATCTAGTGGAGCACAGAAACTCCCCCCGGCGAGATTAAGCACGTAGGGTGTATGTGCTATTACGTGCTTGATGATGGTACCCCGTTCCCCTGCATACCACCCTACTGCACGCACTTGAATCGGAGATGCTACAGATAGGAAGATCGGGGGGACGGGGGGACTCGTAATTATCCGTGCTGTCGGCCCCCTCGGCGCGACTTGTCCTCGCGATCCGGCCTTGGAGCTTTTAATTTCGAAGGCACGCCGCGGATGTAGCTTAGGTATACTTTGCCCTCTGCCTATGTGCACTCGCTCGGTCGGAAGATTTCCACCCTTCCTCGGCAAAGCGGATGGTTCGCATCGCTCGCGAGATTCGGTCCGGCTCGTTTCGTCCAACGAGAGCTTCGGGAGGAGTAGAGGCACGTCGTTGATTTGCGTTTTCGAAGTCCTAGAAGGAATCGTCAAAAATGTTTCCTCATGGGCTTCCAAGTCTTTGGGCCAACCATTGGTTGTTACTACCATCTCTGATCGTTTCGAAATAGTTTAGACTCCGTCTCGTAGATTTTCATCGGTGAATCAGCGAGCATTACTCAAACTGAGTGGTCTTTGGATCGATCGGGTTCCCAACAAACAACTTGATTATTCATCAAATATGGCCTTTCCACTTATTTTTATCCAGCTCTCTTTTCGCGACGGATCGAGTTGGAGCTGAAAACTTCTTTTCCCCGTAAGTTCAAAGGAAGATCCGTGAATTTGTGATTCGTGCCGACCGGCCAGCACCCAAAGTAGGGCTAAAGGAGCGTCGCTCGTGCCTCGTAAATGAAGATATTTTTAGCCACTCACTGGATTATTCGTTCGCACCTTGGAAACCAGTTTCCCGAAGCTAGGCCAACGTCCAAATTTCCCTGGCACGTGCGGCGCGCGTGAATACATATTCGAATTTAAGTCACTCGACTCCATTACCATACCGATATTGCAGGATCGTCTATGTTCGCGCGACCTGTGGAAAACCGAGGCACAACAAAATTCAAATCTCGTCCCGAATATGAATATCGCCGAGTCCCGAAATAGTCCGCGCCAAATCGGCATTAGAAATCGGCGCTGAAAAATCCATCGGGCATCGCTGTGATTGATCGGCAAGCGATTAATCAACGCGTGGCAATAACACTTTCTAATTTTAATGCGCGGCTCGAGTGTCCCGGAGATGTTACTTTACGACTGGATGAAAAAGAAAAGAGCACCGGCGAGTAAAAAATCGAAATCGGTCAGCAAAACGATCGCAGAGGAAACAAATGAACCTTTACTACGTTGTGCGTAGGTGTCACGACGCCTCATCTTCCGTATAACGAAGCATAATGAGAGCACAAAGTTGTGTGTTCAGTTTACGGTTATAGGTATCCTTCTTTTGTCCGATACAGGAGAAACGTAAATATTAAAGTTGCTATGTGTATCACAAATATATTTTTGTTGGTGACAGGTACGTAATTGGGTGTGAGAAAACAGGAGAGAGCAGATTTTAAAATTTGAGTATTTACTCACAGTACATAATAGTATACAAGTTCAGCCAATCAATCGTTTAGTCTTTGAAGGTTGGTGATAGCTATAGTTGGTGTGTTATCAAATTTAATAAGCTGCTCGAGCTGTTGGTAAACAAATATGTTTGTGTGTAAATACAAAGAGATAGAGAAAGAGAGACTATTACATGTGTTGGTGTTGATCAAACAGTATCCTTTTGAAACCTAAAATAGACACTTTATGGGTGTATAAGAGAAGAGAATTCGATTGAGCCTAATTTCCCATTTGTTTTCACCTCATGAAAGCTTTTTATTTAAACGCCTCAAATGGGCTAATTTTTCTTTATTAAAAATGATAAATAATAAGCAATGTGATTCTTTCTGATAAGGAGTATACAGGGAAAGTATTTTTTCCATAAAAGTATGCAATTTAACTACTTCTTGTGAATTTGCATTGACAACTGGCTTACAAAGAGCAAACCATTTATTTATGAAAAATTTTACTTTTCACCGATAAGACAGTATCATCTAAAAATTCCTCCAATAAAAATGAAATATCATGTAATAACAAGAAAAAAAAAACATTGCCAATTTATCGGCACAAAGCTTCCTCATCTTGTTTTTCATATGTTTTTTGTTATCTCCATTTTTTTTAGACATTACTTTGTCACCTAATCATAAAACAACGATTAGCGCTAACAAAATCGTTTTTTTTTTCAAATCGATTTTTGAAACTTAATAACATAAAAAAGAACAATCATTGATGAAATTAATTCATACAGACAGACACCATTGATAGGGTGCTCTACTTTGATTCTAAACTTCAAGAAAGATATGTATAACATCTCATCTCGAAATGTGATTTTTGTCCATTTTCTATGAGGAATTAGCATATGGGCAATTATCAGCCATACTGGAAAACAACTATAAGATTTCCTGAAAACGTACGGCAAAACTCAATTAAAATAGGTAAATCTAAGCGCAATAATCTGCATAGTCTGAAAAAGATTCGAAATAATTTCCGCGAGCGAGCTTGGGCTCGGACAACGATCCGTAATGGCTCCTCAATTGAGATTTGCCTTTTGAAAAGAAAGCAACAATCACTGCTCCCTCGTACAAGTACACCTACAGTCCTGGGACGCCCATTACGCCTGTAGATCATTAAGACATTACCACCCGTGCGCAGTGAGACTTATCTCTCTTGTCCTTCCCCCTCTACTCTGTATATGGTCCACGAGCACTCTAAAATATACAGTCCAAGTGACTCTCGCGTTTACCTAACAATTACCTCCGCTGCCTGATATGCGTCCAAGTAGATGTTTAAGAAGCGATTCTTTGCTCTTCCTCGTGCGCGCGCGCGTGTGTGTCCTGTATACAGAGGTTTCGATGTCAAGTGCTCTCTGACGCTTAAAAACTCGAATGTATTCCCGCGGAACTCGGCAAATACCACCTAGAGGTCAATGCGCGCCTGCCGAGTGGATTTTTCGCCCTACTGTCAATGTCATAATGACTTTTTTTTTTACTTCTAGCACTGTTTTTTATTTTACTTTGGACATTTGCTGTAACCTCAAAGAAAAAGAAAAAAAAAATAAGTATAAGATTTGCCACCCAAGTGCCACCCTACCATAGGGCTATCCAAAAGGCCATTGAGCCTCTTAATAGCTTCTATATGATATAGTTCTTGTGCCAAACAAATGTTATTTCCAACACATGCTATACAAATTAAATTTACTCAACACCACGATTGTATACATGCACCACATAAACTCTTGTAATCTGTACTTTGAGCAAAAAGTAAATCCAGAGATTCCCCCTCGTTAACTCAGTGGGTTGTATGTTCTCGTGTGCGGTCCGTACGTTTTTTTGAGCGATTCATACAAATGCGTGTATTTAGGTCAAGTGAGTTTTCATTAAATAATGCGTAGTGGCGTAAAACGCCTGCCTTCCCTTTTTTTAATTACAACTCCGTGCGTGCGTACATGAGACACCGTCCGACCCGTTCAACACTAAATCAGGCGACGATTACACCAAATTGGAAACGATTATTCCAATTATTTGCTTTTAAAAACTGGTTTTGCGCGCACGTCAACTCCACGCGCCACGCGGAAACGAGTTTTTTTGTCTTCAAAATAATTGATGTAAACTTTGTAAATGTACAGAAAAGCCGAGTGTGGCGCGATCAAAGGAGTCGAAGAAACAAAAACCACCAACAGCCAGCGCGGCGAACTTTGCGTTCCACAAGTTTTGAATGACGTTCCGTTATTGCACGCACAGACGCAAGACTTTGTCAAAAAAATCGTAATCGCGATTTACGCGTGCACAACATCACAATTACCTTTTTTTACCTGTACAACAACACTTGGTTCAATCGTGCTTTTAATCGATAAACATCGTACCCCACCGGCTCATCCGATGCCCACTCGGAGCGTGTAGCCGCGACGGAATTAAATTAGTTCCGCGAGTAGGCGGAAAAAATCGAGAGCCAATCTCGCAGCGAGAGTCTACCGTGTACAAGCCCCCGAAAGGAAAAACTGCATCCCTTGTACCTCCACTCGGGTGGAAAAAAAGGAATAAAAGTGACCTAATCGATACAAGGCGCGGCTCGAAAGTAAAAGTACACGCAGTCTCCCGCCGCGGCAGTTGCTCTCGATTGTTGCTGCGTAAGGCTCGTTTCGTCGAGCGGCGATATTATTATTACTCGGCGGGATTGTAATCGCCGCTGATTAAAAAATTCCGGCCCCTCATCGATGAGAGGGAGCATGTAAGGAGGGAGGAAGCCCAGCGAGGAATTTCGCGATATCTGACGCGGGGCATCTGCCGGAGTTGTTTTAGAGCTTTTTATCTTGAGCTTACTTGGGAGGGGAATGAGTTTGCACGTTGGGTGCGTTTGGGGTTGCGAGCACGCTGCTCGTGAATTGAGCTGGTAGAGGGTGTGTTGGGATTCATTGAATATCGGTGAGGGTATTGGAGTCCATTTTTTTTCCTACCCGCTCCGTAAAAGCTGGATAATTCGAAATAACTGTTAAAGTTCAATAATTGAACTTTTTAAAGTTGTGAAACAACATACTTACATGGACATTGAAAATCATTATTTTAAATTTATATAAGTAGATAAATTTATTGGTGATTGTTAATTGGTGGAATTTGATTACAAGCTATAGAGTATTTAAGTTATATTATTTTTGGTTCTTAACTATCAATATACACAACTTTTTACAGTTGGGAAATACACTACAAGATTAGGGATGATTAAATATTTTAAACATATTTTTAAGTAGAATGATACTATGTGGGGTTTTTATCTTACATGTATTTGTATACTTTCATTAAATTTGGATATTAATATTAATCAAGCAAATAAAAGTTATAGAATTTTTGAGAAATTCTACTGTTGAGTTTTTTGTATTAGTCAAAAATTGAGTGATACAGTAAGGACGAAATGGATTGTATTTTCGAATTTTTTCATAAATTTTGTCTCCCTTTGTCGAAGAGCTTACATTGCCAGAATATACGTGATTTACAGTAAAATTAAAATGTTATACACATGAGACAACATCAAATCCATCTATGAGCAGCTTACTGTAAACAAGAAAGTGAGTGCGAGATGCGGCACAGGGGAAATCTTCATTGCCAGCATCCCGTACCACTGGTGTTTGCATTACCTTCCGGCAGTATTATCTCAAGTCGGAAAGCTGCATCATTGCAGAAATCTTCCCTTACCAAGTGAAATTGATTTATCAACTGAACTTAGAGAATTTTCAACTCATTTTTGTTAAGTAAATTTGAAAATGTTTAAAAATCTAAAGTTTTCCACACTTGTTATTTTCATACTTATCTTAAGAATGCATCATTGTAGGATTTTAAGTACCGTTACCGGTAGCATGGACCTTATACTTAATGCAATCCGAAAAAATTTGGACGTATAAATTTGGGCTTTTATCTACTTCTGTCAAGTCGTTTCTTTTTGCAATAAAAATAACAATAACAAATAGTATATTACGGAATAGCAAAGTTTTTTTTAAGTATTAGCAATACATCCAAAGTTTTAAGAATAAATGAATTCAATAAACATACATTCATAATTGAAAAGCTTGTAATAACAGAAATTTATTTCGAACACGAGTATTAAAATCGCGCTCCGACTCGTTTTTGGCACTCATTTCTCGATGTTTCACGAAATCAATACGAAAAATACCGATTTAGCGTTGTAAAACAAAGTTTAGCTCGTTAAACAATTAGAGACGAAAGTGAAATTCTATATAGAAATAAAATCGAAAAGTAAAAATAAAGTATTCTTGTGAGTTTGTAGAATTAAACAAATTGAACCCTATTTTCTGTTTTGTACAGGAATTAGGTACGGATTAGGTATCCATTACGCGAGAATATACATTTTAAAAAGTACTAATGCATAAGATTACAAAAAAATTACTCAATTTTTATGCTATTGCTGTTTACCTTAAAAAAATATAATCAGCAAAAACCGGCGTAGACCACGGCCCTCGTTTACCTTACAAACCCTGAAATCGCCAAACCATTGCAAACAAATGTACTTAATGACGGGAAAAATCATCTCGAGGTTTGCACACCCATTCTCCCCGTCCTCGAGCACATTTAGCGCGCTAAGTACTCTTTGCGCACGCGTTGCCGCGAAATTACAGGCTCATCCGCCTCCCTCCGTCCGTATCTCCTCCTCAAGTGCGCATTTACATCCAGCGAGGAACTTTTACCGAAGCGAAAAAAAGTAAATAAATGGGAAAAATAAAAACAAGGAGAAGGGACGTAGAAGACGCCGGCGAAGGGAACGCGAACAAAAAGCGAAAGCAGAGACGGTATTCTTGGGGAGAGCGAGTCCACGATTATAATGGCAGCCCTCCTGTTGCGGAGAAAAAAAAAGAAAAGGACAAAGCGGAGGCCGAAAAAAAAGAGGGCAGAGATAAGAGTGGTGGCTGGCTCGTGCTCGATGACGACCTTTGACCGTGAGGGGCCTCTCCCGTGCATATTCATATACATATATCTCTCAGCCAGTCCCGACAGAAGCGCGCACGAGCGCCGAGGCACGCGAGGGACAAGAGAAAATCCCCCTTCCCTTTGCCCCGAGGCACTGCACGCGCACCATCCGCCTCGTAGCATATACATCTTTTACTGCCTCCCACTTCTTGGGTCTGCGTTTTACCTCCTCCCACTCGAGCAGCTACAGCTCATTATTCGCTCGGGGGCCTTTTGGGCCTCCTCCTCCCCCACCCGGTGGGCACTGCATCCTATTGGACGAGTGCCCCTTCCCCTCCTCTTAACCCTTTCTTTGGGTCCTACATACATAAGTGTAATAGAGCTGATGCTGCATAAGAGCGAGGAGCGAGTGTGCAAATCGTCAGGTGTACACGATATATACATGCGGTGCACCTTTACTATAGCATACAGGTGGGCCCTATACACTTTTCAGTGCGATAATAGTACATGCATGCACATGGTATAATGTATGTTGAGCACGTAATAGCGCCGAGACGAGAATGAATGGCTGGAATGCGGGAAATATCTCTTTCGTTCTGGCGATGCTGGGAATGCTGTAGGTGTGTGCACGTACGCGGATAATGCATGCGTATGCACGTGGGGGAAGAGGTTAGGGAGGGAGGCGAGCGTGTGCCGCGGGTGATGTATCCGCCGTCTGGAGATGATGAGGTATACTACTATGGTGTCGGAGCACCGACTGCAGCACATGCATTTACCGCGGTTATACCAAATATGCAAGCTTGCGGTTTCGATTTCGGCTCTTTTCTCCATTTCCCTCCTTTTTTTCGGCCTCGTCGTTTCCGAGGAGCCGTGAATCCGTTTCGTCCTCTTTGCGTGTCCTAAGGCCTTAGTAGAGTTGAATGCGCTGTTGCATTCCGCACTATACATACGCTTACTTTTCGTTCGCTTTCCGAGGATTGGCTATGAGGTCTACGTAACTTTGCATGGGAGTTTTCAATGGTGGCTTAAAGATGGAGGATGAACGAAAGCATGTCTGTCTTGAATTAGATCTTGAACGACTGTAGCCCGCCCACGTTGTGATGATTTCGGTTATTTACCTACTTGCTTCGTTTTTCGAACTTGTGAAGTTGAGTATAGGGGTAAATGGCCCAATTACTGCGCAGTTACCATTTGTTGCATATTCGTCAATAGTACAAAATAAGAAAAACAGATTGGGAAATTCGTGTGCTCAACAAAAAAAAAAATATATTGTAACGCGTTTGAACATTGATAACGTTTAATTAAGAATCATATTTTACATTATGAAATACATAATTGTTTAACTAAATAGTTTTTAACGAATCCAACCTACAAAACTTCTTAATCGTTTGCAGTAACTGGGTCTGGGCTTCAAAATGAAAACCTTGTGGAAGATACCCACGGAGTAGTTGAGTTTGCAGTAACTGGGGCTGATTTCATAACCACCCAAAGTAATACAAGCAAGTGATATCAACACTAAAACAGTTATTTAAAAAAAAATAATAGTAAAAGATGTAACAGAAAAACGTTCTTCGTTTTAATCACACAAAACACTGCAGATGACGATAAAATCAAACTACTTCAATTTTCATCGAAAAACATGCAGGAA
This sequence comes from Copidosoma floridanum, assembly GCF_036245765.1. Taxonomy (NCBI): domain Eukaryota; kingdom Metazoa; phylum Arthropoda; class Insecta; order Hymenoptera; family Encyrtidae; genus Copidosoma; species Copidosoma floridanum. The sequence goes on along the minus strand of NW_028321897.1, from coordinate 1,302,456 downwards.
TAAATAATTTAGCACAGTTGAAAATTTTAACACGCAACGGTCATTTACCCGAAGTAATGGTCGATCGAGAATACACTACAAATGATTTAATTGTTAGTTCAATTGGTAGAGTTAAGCGTAAAAGTTAGCTATGGCTAAGTGGTTATCGTACTATAGTCTTATTGTCTGAAGAGCTTTAAAGTACTTGAATTTGATTTCTGGGGTGTGTGGAAAATTCCCGGCGTACACTTCACGGGTGCTTTGAATGTAGAGGAGGGTCAGGGCTAGTTTAAAAGGTCGAGTGTGGGTGTAAAGAGGGGTTCGGGTAGTTTTGTTGGATAAAATTGGTACAGAGGTCATGGGTATCCGATAGATATAAGTGGAATAAGGGTTTCATCAGTTAGATTTGTAGGATAAACATCTTTCACACCAAGGTGGCAAAGGGTGCCCGTAATAATCGCATAGGTGATGTAAGAAATTTTCGTCCCGAAAAAGAGAGAAACGCGTACTATTACTTGAACGAATATTTTTGTCACCGATTGGCGGGCCTATGCAGTTGTAAAGTTAATGATGCTGGTGTGGTTAATATGTTTTTCATAAATTTCATCCTACGCCAAATATGCGTTCATTTGAAAAGTAGATAAATCACGACTGTCAACGGGGGGTGCACGGCTCGACGAAATAATTGCATAGACGTGCAGCTGCTGCTTCGCGAGGATGACGTTGCATCGATAAAAAGGGGCACCACCTTGTAACAGCGAAAATACCCTCTATGTGCAGATTTGAAGCTGTGTGAGCGTACTTTTTTGTTTTTCGCTTTTTTTTTCTTTGCTACTGGTATTGGTATAGGTGTACGGCAGACGAGACGATGTTTTTTTATTGGAGGGTCCATGCGACTCGCCTTTAACTGTGGCGAGTGTCTCGCGGGCATGTCGACCGCAAAATTCGGTCGTATAGCTTTCGAGAGGGTATATGTAGGTACGTGTGGCACGTTAGTAGGGCTCAAATGTGTGTTTGAAACGGACTTTTTTTTAGAGTGCAAAAACTGTAAAAAAAGTGACTACAAAGGTGTAGCGCATAAGGTGTGATATTTTTTGGTGTTTTGTAAATTAATTTAAAAGGCGATGTTGTAGAGTGACAAATTATTGATGGATTGTTAATTATGAGATGTTGAACATAAATTTAGCCATGAGTAACGTCACTTGGAAATAAAAAAATTTTTTTTGTATTATCTATACCTCGCATTCGAACCAACACAAATGAATCATGAATCTTTTGTATCTTGACAATTAAGACTTTTTTTTATACCTTACCGAAAGATTGTGTTTTCTGTGCAAGTATAACAAACCTTACAATTTTTAAGTTCAGTAAAAACACAAAATTTTAAGTCTATGTATAAAAAAAAATAGCGTACGGACTTCAGCCATAAAGTAAATTACGAGTAAATTAGTCACACAAGCGATAACTAGTTTACTTTCTGGCCTAGGCATGTAATATAATATCAATACATCTTACATCAATGAGTATACTCTCTACTAGAAAACGTAAATTTACGTGAGTTAATTTCAAAAAGCATAATAGACTTAGATTTGTGTTCCCAATAAAAAAAAAAAAGAAAAAAAAGTTGTACATTACGTTTATCAAATGTTTAAAAAAATACACAAGAGCACTATAATCTTACATTGTTCGGTACCTTTAAAAAAAAAAAAAAAAAAAAAAGAAAAAAAAATACAACATACTATACGCGGACTGCGAATGTAAATCTCCGCGGCGTTTGCTTAGAGCCCCTCGCAGTTCTTCAAGTTAGAGAGATAACACCGATCTTACCGAAGGGGGCGTCGAAAGGGGCGTAGCCCCCTAATTATAATTATACAACGGAGGCATTAGGAGCGTTAAATGCCGGGTGAGTCTTGTCTGAGATCAGCCGTCTTTCAGAGGGGAACAACGTTGTTCACTGGCTCATACCTTCGGGCCAAAAAAATGCAGCCTTTTTATTACCCACATTTGAATAGCAAAGCTTTTGTTTGGAATTTTTGTTTAAATTTCGGTGTTATGGCATACAAAGAGAAAAGGTCATCTTTGTCTGATCGTTTTTCCTACTTACTTGGATGGTTTTTTTTTCTTTCTTTCTTTCTTTTTTTTTTTTTTTTTTTTTTTTTTTTTTTCATGAAATTTGCCTACATCCAATCAATAAAAAATCAATTAAAACTTGATAAGCAAGTATTTGAAAAGTGTTTTTTTTTTTTTTTTGGAATTTTTGGAAATTTTTAGTATAAAGAAGAAGGTAAAAAAATCCACCAGATAAGGGCATTACATAGTACGTGGATTGCAGTAACCCACTAACAAGCAATACGTGTAAGAAATATTTGTCAGTCTATAAAAACTGTAAACATCATCATGTCTTCGTTGCGTTATTAGCAAATAATATTCAATGATAAGTTTTGATAAAGAAAATAAGTACTTATTTTCATACTAAATTGTCCTTTACTACCAATGCACTTAAAATTGATATCTATTGTTTAGGAAATTTTTTTTATCACGAAAATAAAGATAGGAGTGTTAATTTCAAAGAACTTGTAAGGTAATCAAGGTTCTGTACATGTTTTATATGGAATATTTGTGAAAGTAATTATCTGACAAAAAAATCTAGAGAAATAATTATCACGCCGCAAAATGACACGTGTTTCGTAAATATTGGTGTTGTGAAAAAGAGTCAACTTAAACTTTTTGCCCAAAAGACCCAACGCGAATTCCCCATTGTATTCACAATATATCCTAGATGCCTGTTTTTGGCCTAATAACACAAGCTTCAAACCTTTCCTACAGCTGTTGCCTGAAACAAAGTCCATACCTCTCGGGATCAATACAATAAATTGTCCCTCGAGAAAAAAAAAAAAAAAAAAAAAGAAATCAAAAGGTCTGGACCACGGCACAGGCAAAACCTCGCCTCCTGTCCTCGTTCATCGGGCGATCGTATAAATAAAGAGCCCCACACCCCGTAGCCCTGATGCATCTTCCGTACACCCATGGTATCCCCACGCGGTCTCCACACTATCGACGGTTATCCATCTCCGCGTCGCGCACAATATAAACACCCATAGATCCGAGGGACAACGGAACGGGAGAAGAGGAGTCGAGCTCGCGGTGGCGGGCGTTTTCGTCTAATGCACTAATAACACACGGCCGCCGGGCGAGTCCGTAGCAGCCGGCGATTAATACAAAAAACGAGCCTTAGCGCTCACACGCGCTTTTACCTGTGCGTATATATACGCCAATGGACCCGCGCACGAAACACACGCGTTGTAGGCGCTAGCGGCACTTTGTCCCTTTTCCCTCGGTCTATTGTCTCTCTCTCGGCGCATTGCGCATATAGTTGTGGGTGGAACCGCGTAATTGTCAGTCTCGATCCCTCGGCCGATACCGTCTCTCCCTTTCGCTGCTCCCCCGGAACTCGACACGTGTAATTTTTGGAGAGTCGGAAATATGGGGGTCCACCCGAACGGGGCGCTTTTACTCTCGAGAGCAGCCGTCCTCCTCTACTCTGCGCGCCAACTTCGTGGGAAGAAGAAGCGCGACCCTAGGATTTTCGAGCTCCCTTTCTCGACGCCCGTGACTTTTAACCTGCTATTTCAAGGATCCTTAAATCCCGGATTCCCCAGAGTTTTGCAGCTTCTCCTGCTTGCGATCTTTGGCTGGATGTTAATCGCAAATTATAGATCTAGCGTGGATTTATACGTATATTTATGGACGGGGCCAAAATTATACCCGAGGAGCGTGCCTTCGTTTCGGATCGCCTGAGCGTCTGCGAGTCATACTTTTCGTCTCCGTTCAGCTCCGACTTTTGGATACGTATCGATTTGGGGCATTTAAGAGTGCTATCGTCACCCCGAGTTGGCACAATGGTTCCCAAAACAAATACAACAAGGTCGAAAATATACTCAAATAAAGACGCTTTATTGACGTTTGAACCAAAAGGACCAACAAAAAAAAAAAAAAAAAAAAAAAAAAAATGTCAGGATGTAACGGGTTACAGGAGCAGAACAAGTGGGAGGACAATGAGAAAACCCCTCGATTGTATTGTATCTCGCGAACGATTTGAACTTCTGGGTGCATCTTGATAATATTCTTCCTCTACGTGTACGTGGGTTGTATCAATACAGAAAGGGAATAACAAGATGCTAATCTGCAGGCAAACGTTATGCGCCACTTGGGCTTCTATTTTCTTAATCTCTATTATGCTAGAGGTAGCCTTCCAAGATTGATTTACGAGCAGCTTTTCGAATGTACAGTAGGGATCGCGTGTCGAGTTGAATTTATGCTTGCGTAGGATTTTTTGAAGGATTATCGCTATGGACTTTGATAAAATAAATCAATAAAGCAGGTCCAATGAGATAAAAAAATTATGAAGTACAAATGTTGCGTGATGGTTATGTCTCAATTTGGAGGGAAAAAAAAGGAGAGTGTGCGTGCGAAATCCCACTGACGCGGCTACTGTGTGGGGCACGTTCAATTGAGCTGGATAATTTTTCGCGGTTACGAGGGTGTACAGGTGTATGCAAGGTCACGTCAAACGTCACAAAAATTGACTCACCCAAGGGGCACTGCAATCACCGCTGCCGAGACTTTGGAAAGTCGGCACGCAACGGAACGTCATTTTGGAGTTTGCCCTTAGTAACGTTTGATCGATTGTTTCATCAGAGTTCTCCAGTCACAACTTACCTAGAACAAGACGAAACGCATAGTTAGTGATCAAGTTATGTGATAAATATTTCTTTATTTTCAAAAATACGTATTGAAAATCTTTGAGCTTCAATTGTATTTTGAATACTACATGTAGTTGCAACTTTCTTGGTATGATATTCTCTATAGGATAAAAACTGTTGTTACAGGTCAACACAATACTTGAATTAATAATTGTATAAATTCAAAAAATATTCAAGCTTAAGTATAAACTTGAATATTTTTTACTAAATTTTATTAAACGTACCCTCCGATCAGATCCATTAGCTCGAATGAAATTTCACGATTAAAAGAATAAAAATATCACTTATGATGCTCAATTCTGATTACTCAAATATTGAAGACAGGCATAAAAGATTTTAATATAATACCTACGTCAAACGTAACTTATACACTGTTATCATTTTGAATGGGTTGGCCTCGTAAACTATAACAAAATCACTAAAAATAATTGCATTGCACAGAAAAAATTAAAAAGTCCGAAAACCTTACTTTTAAAAATGTGTAATCCTAACAAGTTGTAGTTTCTTCATAAACTTATAATGCGTTTATATTTTATCACCTCACTGTCACGTGTCTCTCACTACTCTAAAACTACAACTCATTCGTTATCTTTCAAATAAACATATATAAAAAAAAAAAAAAAAAAAACAAAGATATGAATTAATTATTTACGTAAAATCCATACTTTACTGGAAAGACGTAGGAAAAGACTAACAAAAATACCTCAAACATTTCATTGGACTAAAGAAACTTCACAATTAAAAAGAGCTCACTTATAGAGAAGTATCAATACAAGTTTTACCTTGTTTGATGTGAATGGGTGCTATCAGCTGCTATTCACATTCAGGAGATACTGATGTAGTTTTACCTCCGAGTCATATGTATTTATGGGATTTTCATCATTGTTAACTAAAAAAACGACGATTTTCCCTGATTTCAGTGCTCAAAGTGCAATATTATTCTACCAGGAATGAAATATGTGTTACGTGGGATTCTCGGTGCGGGAATAAATAGAAGCGTGACTTGTTGTTACTTATACTTTATTAGAGTTACTTATAATTGAGGGAAGTTGTGCGTGTATTATCGTCTCGCGGACTTCGTCCTTACCATCTCGCGTCTCTAGCTGATCTCCCTGTCCCTTCTCTCTCCCTTTCCTATCACCTCTCTTCTCTATTCCCCTACCTTTCAGGCCCAAACCAGCAGAGGCGCACGCACGCATAGCTATATGGTATCGTACGTAACATATGGCACATTTGCTCCGGAAATCACAGAAAAAAATTGTACTTTTGGTGAAAATTTGAAGAAAAAAAAGAAAAAAATGTCCCAGATAACACGCTAGTCGTACTTGTTCTGAAGCCTAGACGTTTATCATCTTTTTTCTTATTATTACAAGTCATTATAGATGGCTAGCAAATACTATCCAGTTATGTAAAACTATGCACTAATTTTGTACTTTACTTGTTACTACATTATGAGTAAATCATTATATAGATAGGGTATCTTTAACTCTAAAGTCTTATTTCACCAATTATTTCCTGTAAAAATTATATAATGTAATGTAATCTTTTGAAAAAAACCGAAAGAAAAAAAACTAGTTATACTTTTGTTATTTTAGGATAAATATCACTAGCAGCTATATTGTGTATTTTACATTCTAAACTTTAAATGCACTAATACAATTTTTTGTTTTTCAAGACCATTTGCGTCGAGTCCTTTGTAAATATAGGGATTTGAAAGTATAAGTGTGGGGCGTGATACTGGCGTTTATGCTTGTCTCTGACACTAGCAACGTACGCCTCATGTTTATAGGTGTACTCAGTCACTGAAAAGGCAATTATTTTTAAGACTTTTTTTTACAGCCACTTAACGTTACTGTACTGTAAATCCAAGCGTGTTGAAATAGATATTTAAAGGGTGTAGTTGAAATTTTTATTTTTTATGAATTCACTATGAATCACGCTCATGTTACTATTATTTTAATGGAATTTGTGTATCCTTCACCTACGTTCTAGAACCAAGTGGATAATGATGGTGTCAAAGGTTAAGCTTCATCGGAGTACCCCGTTTTAATGATCAGAGGTATGTTAATAATTTTTTGTGTCTATGTAATGTTCTCAGTCAAAGCAAAGTATTACTTTTGCAGGAAAGTGTTTTGATGATGAAACTGCAAAGTTCAACGTTATTATTAAAAAAGAATTATCTATTCATGTAACCAATGCCGTAGACGGTATCTTGATCACGTTTTTATCTAACTACCTATTTGGGTTTTGCTACCCATCTGAATTGGAAAAAATATTGGAATTCATCCAAAGGTAAATTTTCATTACTAAAAGCATGTTTTGAATAAAATTTTTATATGTATGTCTACGCAATAAAACGCACGGAGATATTGACGCTATTAAATAAAATGATTTTTAACTTATTTACATGATAAATATATTTCGAAAAAATACCATTTTTAATTACTAGTATAAAAGTTGTACTTGTAAAAACGTTACTGGTTCATATCTAAAAAGTATTAATTATGAAACTGTTGCTTACAGCAATAGCATATTTATTGTTCTTGAGTCTCAATCGAATCTTTTTTTTCTACATAGTTATTAATAAATGTTTGTCTTTATTAAATGATTAAATTTTTCATTTAACAATATTATAATGGTATTTTGAAGAAATTTCAAGATTAAAAACAAAGTATGTAGACATTTATGTGAATTTCTAAATGAGTTAATAGACTTAAAATTAAGACTGTCATGGTCAGAAAACTACAAAATTTTCTACATACTTTCAGATTACTTTTAAAGATTATTCCACCAACCGGAAGCAAACGACCATCAAATGCTAAAAGACGGCGTAAATCGTATGATTCTGTAGTTTTTAAGCTAGCCAAGCAATTAGCAGGATTTTCAAATGAGTTTAATGCAGAACAAGATAAAGAACAAGATACCGTATGAAATTAAAAAAGGGTATTTCCATAGTTAAAATGATCTTACTTGAAATAAATACAAATGAAAATTGTCTTTATCAAGGAAAATTTTAAATTTTGGTCAGACTGAAATCAATATGATTCTTTTATAACAATCGATAAATTATTCTTAATTTAAAATGCCAGAATGGCTTATCATATTAAATAGTAACAAAAAATGTACTTTTTATTCTATAGTCTACGTATCTGGTAAAATTAATCGATAGTGCGTAAATTAATGCGAGTAGGGATAATCAAACAACTTTGTAATAAAACGTAATAAGGTGCGTAGACAATGTTTTTTTCTAAACTTTTATTCTGCGCACTAAGTGTATTTGAAAAGAAAAAGTGATAGAAAAACGGTAGGATACGATCTGTGTTTTTTTTTTATTTACATCAAAGTCTTAAGTTAATTTTGCAAAGTCTGTATTAAATATCTTTGAAATTAGTTCTGACTTCAGAAAAATATATTTTTTTTTTTTTCAGACGCTCAATAAATTGGCAATAATTTTAAAAGCCAGAAAGAATTTAATAGTACCAACACATGTACTTTTTAATATATAGTCTATGTACCTGGTAAAATTAATCGATAGTGCATAAGTTTGTACGAGTAGGGATTTAAAAAAAAACTTGGTGATAAAACGTGATTAGGTGCATAAAGAGTAATTTTGTGAAGACTTTTATTTAGTGTACTAGTTGTATTTGAAAACTGAAAGTGATAAAAAAAATTCTAGGACACGACCTATAATTAGTTTACATCAGAGTATGAGGTTAATTTTATATAACCTATATTAATTATCTCAAAAGTTAGATCTGACTAAAAAAAAATTATTTCTTGTAAGATGCTCGATAAACCACTAATAATTTTAAATGACAAAAAGATTAATTGCAATAATTAGTCTCAATAAGTATACTTCGTATAATACAGTCCATGTATCTGGTAAAGTAATCAATAATGCATAAGTTTTTATAAGTAGGGATAATCAAGAGGCTAGGTGATAAAACGTGATTAGGTGCATTGGCAGTATTTTTCTAAAGACTTTTATTCTGCGTACTAAATGTATTTAAAAACTGGAAGTGATAAAAAAAGTGCTTGGAAACGACTAATGTTTATAATTATTTAATTATCTTAGTTTAGTTTTGTAACGTATTAACTAAATATAATAATTTAATTGAACAAAAAAAGTGGTTGATGTATTTTATTATTGTGATGTCAAGTATATTTACTTCCTTAATGTAGAAAAAAATAATTAGGAGCATTTTTACAAGTACGTTTTGTCAATTAAGGGACATGACTTAATCTTGCACTGAGCTTACACTAAATGTCAATGCAATTATTGTCTATAATTTTGCATACATGTACCTCAAGCTTATGTCAAGCAGTTTGAATTGAATAACTTAAAATAAAAAAATTGAAAAAACATGTGTGAAATTTCAAAATGTTTTTTGAATTCTGACTGATCCTGCCCATTTAAATTATTAGGTTTTTAGAGCATTTGTCCTGTATTTCCGTCGTGTCTATTAAATTTAAAGATTTGCAAGAAAAATATTTCGAAAGCGCGTGAAAAATCTTATATGTTTTTCCCTCAAAAGCAAGTAACGCATCTTAAAATTACACTGCTTTTCCAAAAATATTTTGTGCATTCTAATTATTAAAGTTAATGAAAATGTGCGTTATAGGTACGTCATGTGTATTAAATTTAATTATTTGGATTAAAAATATTTCAGATGCGTGTGTCAAATCTCATGTTTTTCCCTTAAACTCAAGTAACGCATCTTAAAATTACACTGCATTTTTAAACAGATTCTGTGCATTTAAGTTACTAAATTTAATGAAAATGCGCCTTATAGGTACGTCATGTGTATTAAGTTTAATGATTTGTATTAAAATTATTTCAGAAGTGTGTGCCAAATCTCATGTTTTTTCCCTTAAAATCAAGTAACGCATCTTAAAATTACACTGCATTTTTAAACAGATTCTGTGCATTTAAGTTACTAAATTTAATGAAAATGCGCCTTATAGGTACGTCATGTGTATTAAGTTTAATGATTCGTATTAAAATTATTTCAGAAGTGTGTGCCAAATCTCATGTTTTTTCCCTTAAAATCAAGTAACACATCTTAAAATTACACTGCATTTTCAAAAAGATTTGGGGCATTTAATTGATTAAATTTAATGAAAATGTGCCTTATAGGTACGTCATGTGTATTAAATTTAATTATTTGTATTAAAAATATTTCAGATGCTTGTGTCAAATTTCATACGTTTTTCCCTTTAAATCAAGTAACACATCTTAAAATTACACTGCATTTCCAAAAAGATTCTGGGCATTCAAATTATTAAATTTAATAAAAATGTGCTTTATAGATACGTCATGTGTATTAAGTTTAATGATTTGTATCAAAACTATTTCAGATGTGTGTGCCAAATCTCATATGTTTTTCCCTTAAAATCAAGTAACGCATCTTAAGATTACACTGCATTTTTAAACAGATTCTGTGCATTTAAGTTACTAAATTTAATGAAAATGTGCCTTATAGGTACGTCATGTGTATTAAATTTACTGATTTGTACTAAAAATATTTTAGATGCTTGTGTCAAATTTCATACGTTCTTCTCTTAAAATCAAGTAACACATCTTAAAATTACGCTGCATTTTTAAAAAGATTTTAAGCATTTAATTTATTAAATTTGATGAAAATTTGCCTTATAGGTACGTCATGTGCATTAAATTTAATTATTTGTATTTAAAATATTTCATTAGCCTGTGTGAAATTTGCTTCCTAGCCATTTGCATTAAATTTAACACGAATATATCTAACAGTGAAGCACATTGTGGTGGCGTGTATGAGAATTTTAAGAACCAAATCTATAATCCATCAAGTTGTTAACCAGTTCCATATTTCTGGACATATTTGAATGGGAAAAATCAATGTTGCAAAGCTGTAGAACGAAAAAACTCGGCTGTTACAGATTTAACACGCATTTAAATGTGTAAAATCTGTGGCAAAAATATTTTACTCTCTTTATCCCTCTTCTATCATTCTTTAATAAAAAAAATTGTTTTTTTTTTTTAATAGAATAAGTGAAACAATTTACGAAGCATCAATTTGATTTTTCTTAAAACGTTTATTAAGAATATTATAATGCATTTTATAAAAAAAAAAAAATTTCGATTGCACGCTTCAAACGCGTACTTTAACAAATTTGTGTTTGACAGTGTATTCTTCATTTAAGTCTGCATCACAGTGTTACTCAGTACACACTATTTCGAAAGAGTTGTTTTTTCTGAGCCATATTCTGAGTGTTCAACGTTGATCAGTAAGGAATTATACTTTTGTCATTTAGCAAAAAAAAAAGAAAACTTGAGCTTTACTGAGTAAAAGAAGTGATATTGGGCTTGATGTAGGTAAAAAAAAAAACAAACAAAAAAATCAAGTCAGATTTTTGGAAAAAGAAAAAAGAATAGTTAGGCTGTAGAGTAAGAGTGTTACTATTATCTTAAATAGAAAAAAAAATTTTTTCTGATACGAGGCAATCTTATTAGGAGTATTCGTAAAGAAATGATTTAGATGTGACGCATCTTCCCTAGCGCAAATCCGAAAGCTACGTGACTAACTTTTTCGTGAACGTTAATGCAATTCTTTCCGGTCAGTCTCGCACAAGATACCTACATCTTATCGTCTTCATATCTCGAGTTTTCAACGATACTTTGGTTTTAAGTTTTCTTGATGAAAAAAAAGTTGCAGAGTCGAACAGTCCCTTTGTCCTTCCCTCGATTTTTTTCCGCATCGATCTCAGCAAAAGCGAGCCAAGCGTCAACCTAAAATTGAAAAACGCAATACACCCCTCGGCATCACCACCACATCCATACATACAGAAAATATACATATCTTAGTTCTCCTCTAAAGTATGTTTTAGTTGAAATTCTTTAGTTAACGACTTGATAAAAATGTAATTTTCCAAGTATTGTATGTCATCTATATTTATACCTGACACGATACTCACAAATTTCGAAAATATCTAAATAGATATACCATATATAATTTTGACATGAAAGTTTCGCTTATCTTTGGTTAGTCATTGGTGGCTCATTCTATATTTATTTTCTTTGAAAAATTTCATTTTTCTTCACTCTGAAGTTCGTTCAAAACCGTTTTATACCATTTTGTATTTAAAGTTTTTTGGCGTATGCTCCAAAGGTACTAACTTGGAATTCGTAAATATTGTATCTTCTATTGTCGTTTGAGTATTTTTTCATATTCCAACATTACAGCCAACATGACTAGAAATATATCACTGGATGACGATTCAAGTTAACTGTTTCTCACACAGAATGACTAAGGCCACTTTTTTCCACTGGTTCGTGCGCCTCATCGCGTCCAATTGGCCGAACCAGGCTTTTTTTTCTTTGAGAAGAATTCAAGGGGTATGCGCCTACGAGGAGAGAAGTGGATTTGCGTAGAAATGAGCATATAGGCGCACACTTTGGAGTCGCGTAGAAGGGGTACACCAAATAGCTACCTACGAGGAGGGGGGGGGAATGGAAATGTCGTCTATACAGCAGCTACTTATACAGAGCCAGAGTTCGTGGTTGGACAAATTAGTTAGTGTACTGATGTCTGCTGATAGAAACAAACTGATAAGCTGCGGGGTAAGTACCTTCAAACCTTACAAAAAATTATTTCAGACAAATTTTTGGATCTACATTTTTCAACTAATTTTCGATCTTCATGTTATATTCATTTGAAATTTTAACAATATTTTTGCGAACGAATAAACTAAAGCACCGATTTTGCTAGTAATCCCGAAGAACCTTTATAAAGTAATGAGTATAACAAGCTGTTTGTTTTTAAGGAAAATGTTGTCTTTGTCTACAATTATCGTGGCTATGTTGTGTGTCGCCACACAGGCCATCGAGTTGGACCAGGACTTTTCTAGAGATTACATTGAGCCGTATTTAGAATTTTACAAGTATCAGACGCAACTACATGACGGAAACCTTTGGTACATGTTTTGGACTGACAAAGGATCGGAGGAAATTGTCTGCTCGTTGAACCTGAAAATGGTTAATGGCACCGAAAAAAATTGCAACGTAAAGATCCCAGTAGTGAAAAATGGTGATAAGATGTACAATGCCTATGTCACAGAACTTGAGAGTATGCTTGGAGGGAATAAAGCCGTGCTTCAGTGGCGCTCAGATCATGAATCTATCGATAGCCTTCACGTGTGCATTACTATAGTAGATATGAACAACTGCAGCTCAGATCAGGTGTACTGTTCGACTGACAAATCGGAAAACAACTTCCAACTTGTAGTTTACGATGACAGTTTTCACGTCTATGAGCGTAACGAAGTGTTAAGTGGCGAACAGCACAGTTTGAGCATCCACCGATACAACCACGAGGGTACGTATAATAATGGTATAAAAAAAAATATTCACTATACTTGACATCTTTTGGATCAAATCTATGAATAATAAAATCTGTATTTCAGGAAAGCAAATCGACATGTCTGTCCCTTTACTTATAAACTTTTACTTGCGTGGCTACTTAGAGGTCGTCGATAGACTGAATCAAAATAGTGGTGCATATTACTTTACCCTCGACATTGGAACTAGGGCTGAGGATGGTACATTTATAATTGTCAGTCACGTGAACTATAATGGATCCATCCCTACACAAAAGCAATTGATCAACAACACTTCAGTAATTTGGAGAAGTGTGGTGCGACCGAACTATAATGGGTATTTTTCAATATGCCATATATATTGGGCGGATTGGGAGAAGATGAACTGCATACAGACTGACGTAGATGGCAAGAAAAAGAGTAACATGACGGTCACACTAGAAAAGAATCACCGTTTGGCTGCAGTGTTTAATCTCCGCCATGGAGGCCTCCTCCTTTTATATATTATCCGCACCGAAGAGCTTGATCTGCCCTCTTATGAGGTGAGAGTAAAGGAGGTGGCAATGAATGGGACAATTATTACAGATACGGAGCTAACCGTACTAAGGGGGAATGCCTACGATCTGAAAATCGATTACTTGGAGACAAACACAAAACACTGTTTTTTCTTTGTCTACCCACAAGATTATGAAAACAATGAACTAACCATCGTATTCAAGTACATAAAGAAGTGCATGAAAAAAAATTATGCAGAAAGTTCGTATTTTGTTACAAATAAGTACTTACTTATTTTTTTGTCTTTAATTACTCAAATTCACGCATTAAGGAATTTTTAATTATTAAAATTAACACTTTAAGGAAGAATGTACTTTTTTCAAACTGAGAACCAACGAGATGAAATTTTTATGTAAATGGTTCGTTAAATTGTCTGATATCAACATAAATTTTCTATACACACACATGCACACTTAAACGAGTGCGAACAGTTACATGTGAATAAAATAAACTTTTACTTAGTCAGTAATAAACATTTCTTTACATAATTAAAAAACCTTACCTCACTCGAGCATCGGCACCTACTCCAGATACCATCTGCAATTTGTATCCTTTGATGAATTTGTGGGGTCACTCCCATAATTTTAACAAATGAATAAATGAAAATAAAAATGTAGATCGTGATGAATATTTATTGCTTTAATAAAAAAAACTGGTGTAGTGATAAAATTCAAGTTACCGTACCTCCTACAAAATATGTAATACTTAGCAATCATCGGCTGTCAGTAACACAGTTTTGCGAATAAAACTTCTTAAGTTGTTAAAAATAATAAAGTTGAATTAAATGAAACTGTTAATAGAAACCTTTCAAGATGTAAAAAAAAAATTCATCAGGGTCAAGGAAGACACTAGAAGAAAAATTTTAACAATATTTAGTTACTTGTTCAATTCAAGACTGAAAGCAGTGTATATATTTCAATTTTAGTAACCATAAGTCATTACATGAGTAAAAAATTATGTAGTATTATTTGTACTATTGTCGAGTAGACGTTCGTTTTTAAAAAAATAATGTAATAATTATGAAAAACTACGTATAATAATATGATTTGACGAGGAATAAGTTTCCACTTTATCTAAAGGATTTCCAAACTTTAGAACGTCTACTCTCTAAACGGAAAATGCATTTGTATTCAACTCGCCAGTACTCATTAGTGTATTAATAATATGCTTCGAAAAAATTTGCAGAATGTTCTTCAAGGTTTCTAGTTTCTTAAAGTATAAATAAAATAGCATAAATACTTTTTTGTACGGGAGATAAAAAATAAGGGGTAACGACATAGTCAATCTGATCAATCTAATCTTCTTTCCATAAAAATGTACTATAAATTTTCGAAATTAGAGATTTTAATGTGTAGTATTAAGGGCATTTAGTATTTCATTTGAAATTTCTACTTCATCGACTTCCCTGTAAGGAGAAATCATTGTTAATAACTAGTTATACAACTATTTCAACCCTAAATGATGAGAAGAGCCCCCAAGTTGGTTCTTTAAAGAATCAATCAAGCCTTAATTCAATAGAATTTAGTGTGGAATAAAAGAGAAAAGTTACAATTACTGAATATAAAAGAGTGTGTCAGTGTGCACAATCTGATTTACAACTTTTCCCTCTTTATTCGTAACGGATTGCATTCAAATTGGGCTTGATTAAATCCCTTAAGTACCAACTTGAGGGCTCTTTTCGTAAGTTTAGGTTTAAACAGATAGATAATTAGTCATTAACAATAATTTTTTATCATAGAGAAGTCAGTTAGGTAGAAATTTAAAATGCTATGCTGAATGCCCTTAGTACAAAGTCTCAGAAAGGCCTATACCAAGTTTCAGACCATAATTTTGAGTATATAACGGCTTCTTGAAGTGATTTTGTGAAAAGCCATCGTGTCACAAAAAAAGTCGAGTTTAGTAGGCGGCAGACAGTGCAATTAGTGCGTCCTTGTCTCCCACATGAATGTAGTACACGAGCAAGAAATAAATTTGTTGACGTTTGTGCAAATATCTCCATAACTAAAGACGCTTTTTTGTTGAAACTTTACACGTATATATCAATGCAGTTGTTGTTAATAACATGTCAGTTTTTTAAAACATTCTCATTGCTACGTTAAGCATAAAAGGTGTTTATCTACAACTTTAATGATAACTTCATTTGAGCCCATGTTAAAGACGACGAAGGGAAACTTCATTAATTTTTTTCTCGAAATCTGTACTTAGACGTGATTGTGCTCAAATTTGGTGACCAAGTACATCTATGCAATATTTCCTTACAACATATATTTTTTTTGAAACATTTTCATCGTTAACTGAATTGCGCCCTAACTCCCTTAATTAACGCTTACACCCACTTATATCGTACATGCCTATAAAAACAACACTTGAATACTGAAACGTTTATTCAAAGTAATTTTACAGACTATTTTACCGTACTATTATAGAATTTAACACAAAGTTACCTTCAACTATCAAATATTATAGACAAACTCAATGAATTAAATAAAAAATTTACCGACATTCCTCAGAATGTTTAGATACTTGCTGTTTTGTCAAAATTCAGAAAGTTATGTAGTTTTTTTTTTTTATCTTGTAATCCTAAGAATTAAAACTTAAATTGACATAAGCATGTTATGACTTTATTAAAGTCTAAAGTTTTTTCATGAATAAACTTTGTTTTACCTTCTAAAAATACGTATGAAAAGTTAATGTAATTACGAATTACTAAAGTAGTACGTGTCTTACGTCTCGCACTGATCAAAAGTCAACAGTTTTTTAAATTTACATATAGTGATTCTAGAATAGATCGAACAAATACACATGCATATTTTAGTTGAATGGCAAAACCTTCATATAATGTAAAATCCCACGTATATCGTCTATCCTGTATATACAGTTGATAATGACATATCAACTTGACCTAGGGTTCAAGCCAGAATCCTTGTTCTGACCATTAGATACACTACCGATTGTATCACCAAAGCTTAGGGTGCTCCTCATCGTGTCACGTGAAATTTAATTACTTTACTTACTTTATTTTACTTTGTCATACACTTGATTTGCATAAAATGATTTTTCCGCCCTCGGGTGGTTTTGGGAGGCTGGTACTTCCTCGGGCAAAAAAGCAGTTTTCCGATACTCGTTCGAAAAGTCTCCTTTACGAACCTCGTTACGGACCTCGCCTTCGGTTCGGGCCGCAAACCTCTCGGTTCGCAAACAGAGACTTTTCAAACTCGTAGGAAAACTACTATTTCGCAATAGTGTGCGGAAAATAGGTGTTTTCCGCACTGATATTAGTGTGGAAAATCGATTTTCCCACATAGTGTGCGGAAAAGGTGTGTTGCAAAGGTTTTTCCACACAGTATGCGGAAAAGGTGTGCGACAATTAGTAGTTTTCCTACGAGTTTGAAAAGTCTTTGTTAGCGAACCGAGAGGTTTGCGGCCCGAGCCGAAGGCGAGGTCCGTAACGAGGTTCGTAAAGGAGACTTTTCGAACGAGTATCGGAAAACTGCTTTTTTGCTTGAGGAAGTACCAGCCTCCCAAAACCACCCGAGGGCGGAAAAAACCTTTTCCACTCGTGGCCGGTGACGGTAACTCGTGCCGTGCAAGTCAATCACGACTCGTGCGGGAAATCGTCTTTTCCGCACTTGTTACGTAAATAACTATTAAGGTAGATTAAATGAATAAAAACATGACGAGGAAGACGCTAAGGAATTAGTGGTGCAGTTGTGCCCATATTTTTCGGCAAGGAAGCTTCGACTACAGGTCGAGATTTTTTTTTTAAGTGCATAATGGTGGTATTGGGCAGACATGGTTTTTGAAAATAACAAATTCTTCTGTCATTTTATTATGACCCACTGATTAGTATTTTGATGTTTTAATCATTTACGGTAATAAGTGTAATTATATTCATTATCATTCATCATAGAAAAGTATCGCCAAATAATTCACATTTATTATATTATTATTCTTAACATCTTATAATTTTCATCAACATGCCAAATTTTCAAAAGCATACGACGATTTGTCACTATCGCGACACATTGTATTGGCCGTTGTACTGCTGTACAAAAAATACAACTATGTAACATCTTGTGTTTAATGAGTATATATATGTGATTTTGATGTAGGCTCATCGTAGTATAATATTTTCATAACTCTTTATTATGTAGTATATTTATTATTATACATGTAAAAAATGTATAGTAAGTTTAACATTTTTATACCATTGTGTATTTAAAATTTGTTTGCGTATTCTCTGATGAGTTTAGAATTTATGAATTACGTATTTTCAATTAGCAATTGAGTATTTTTTCCGTATCCTAACATTGCAACCAACATTACTACACAAATATATCATCCGACGATTCAATTGAACTATTTCTCATATATAACAAAGCTTATGAATTAAATTTTCACCCCATGAAATATTAATCTGTTCTTCTGGATAACTGCATCACTAACATAAGAATATTAAAAAAAAGTATCGCATCATAATCGTCATTGTAAGAAATAGTTGTATTTGCCGTGTGCAATTGTCACTTTTTCACGTAGTCTTATGAAAATGTCCGGAGAATTTGTAAGAGGAAGTTGACTCGACTAATTAATGCTACCAAAAATAGCCATAAAGTCACCAATATACGGTATTGAAAAATCGCCAAATAATTACAACTCACGTACATACCTATTAGAAAATCAAGTTGCCAGCGAAATAAAGAAATGTCGATTTTGGAGATGAATTGCCGCACCCTGGTCCCCCTGTTCCCTCTTCGTACGCGCGACATTTAGTACACCCCTTTGACGTGACTCCAAAGTGTACGCTCGTATGCGCATTTCCACGCGAATCAACTTCTCTCCTTATACTTTTCAAGTAAAAAAAAAAAAAAAATTTTTAAAAAAGGAAGGCCTGGTTCGGCCGCTTGTCCGCGAACCAGTGGAAAAAAGTGGACCCACTTCGTAGCATTGCAGTTAGCCATCTCCTTGCGATGGAAGCGCGTAATCGCGCATAGGGCCCGAAACAACCCCCTGACAACACCTATACAATCGACTGATGCGCCCACCCCCTCCCTCATACTCCATATTCAAGCAGACTGTGATACCCACGCATGTATTAGGGCTCCTGTATACATACGCGGATTCGCCGGAGCGAAGGTTTTCATCAATCCCTGCCTCTCTGCGCGCGCTGTGTTATACCCAAGATTATACCTATATGGCTTGGTACTTATGCTACTCGCGTGCCGTGCACCCTTTCTCTAAGCGCGCACTGGAGCATGCTTGTGTATATGTGTATGCATACAGGAATCGGTATTGTGCTTGATCGAGCCTCTCTGTACTCTGTAGCCGCTAGCCGCTACTCTATGTTATATTGGGGGTGTATAGGTACTATTACCTGAACTCTGTGTGTGCGTATTCCGTCGCTATTCGATATTCAGCGGCCGTGGGCATACGAGCACGCGTATACCTGTTACCGCCTTGCTTTTAACGTTTATTTTGCGGGGTACGCACACGGCTCATGGTATTGTATATTGCTCGTGATTTTGTACACACGCTCTACATGGTGTTTGTATGGCTGTATAGGTTTTCAATTTTGGTTTTTATCGAATGCTGCGTGGGGGCGATCCGGGCTTGATAAGTTTTTATCGATGCAATTGTTTTTTTTTTTTTTTTTTTTTTTTTTTTTAATTTTGTTAAGAGAAAAAGGCTAATCAAATGCACGCTTTTCTTCAAGAATAAGATTATTCATTCCAACTATAACATTAAATCGAATAAATTGTCACGACTCTCTTGCAACTACAAGTATTCTTCTTTTCGGTATTTCTCACTTAGAGTCATGTGGTGGCAATGTTTTTTCACCCTCGCTTTTCGCTCCACCATTAAGTCTTTGCTTCTCTCCGTCTATTATTGTGTCCATAATTGATGCATATTCACTTGTAGATTTGACATAAATAATGAGAATTATAATATGAACTTCTCGGTATACTTCAATTTGAAATGTGTTGCGCTCGCAATTGTACAAATTAATACAATGCTATTGCGTGACCGATTGTTCGTACAAAAAATTTCGGCGCAAATCGATTGACTCATTCATTCATCGATCCCATGATTGTTAATTTTTATTGTCCAATGTCTTTCACGCCATTTAAAATACACCTATTGACTGGGTGCAGGCGGTTCGAAGGGATTGCCGAAACGATCCAAGCACCCATGGTGAGAATTTATAGTGTAACTCGGGTATCAAAGCTTGCAGACGACGCCATTAACGTGTGTATCCATATAAGTAGTAACCTTGAAACTGTTCTGACTTGTAAGTTTTCCCTCTCAGCTGTGGTCTGTCGTCTGTACGTTTTGGCACCCGAGTTTCACTTTTTCGACGCTGCCCTTACTATGCACTAAGAGAAGGATTTTTTTACTGTTAAGGGAGTTCCTTCGTACCTAACTTTTTTGGCGCATAAGATCAGCAGTATTACCTGCATGACTATGTATAGAGATATAACGTGACATACTAACGGTAACTGTCGAAGGAGAATTATTTTATTCACTAATTTATTACTCATTCCATAATCCATGAGTAAAAATAAGACTACAGTTACGTAATCACCAAGTTTTTAGCTATTTTCAAAAAAATTTCCAATCTTGACGTTGATTATCCAGATATTGCAGGTTATGTATCGGAATCGTACTGATTCTCATAAGACTGCACGTTAAAAGTTCAGTAATAAAATTATCAATATCTCACTTTATAAGCCATGAAGGGACTTGAAATTTGAATCGAAGGTTTTTCATACACTAATTAATCTTTGTTCGAAGTATTGTCAATATATTGACGTTAATTCTCTTAGCGAGTGAACTCCCTTAACGTACAAGTATGTTAACAGAAAATTAGCTTATATATTCCTTATAACTTTTTAAATATTAACTGACACAGGCGGTATGTTAATAGCTAACGTGCCATATTTATGTTGAACCTGCACCGCCTTAGATGGCACCACATGGTATACATATTATACGTAAGTGTAAGTTAATAGTTAACATATGAAGTTTATTACTAACAAATCCTTCTCTCAGTGTGGAAGCGCTGCATGCTATGCACCCAGCAAATATACCTCTACAGATACGACGCACAAAGTTTTCTTCGAGCTTGCATCGTCTTATTCTGTGTTATGTCCTCGTTTGCAGATAAAACCCAAAATACGTTAAAATAAAAATGAGCAGCGAGTTGAAAGAAAAAAAAATCATGCTTCAAAATATCCCCAAGTTTGGTTGCAACCGCAGCTCCCATGCACCGCGGCTGCATTAATCCGAGGTGCACGCGACCGCGACGAGCTCGCCTGCGACTAAACCCTCCTCCTCACCCTCCCTCGATGACTCCCCCGTCGCACCACGATACGCTCCCCTGGAATGTCCCGTGCTCTCTTTCTCGCAGGCATGCAACTATACGTATACCACACCAGCGAGCCAATAGGACTGGCAGGAGAGCTTTGCGTATATTATACCTGCTCTATGGTATGTACATGTGCGGCATATAGCGCAGCACGGCGACAAGGATGAGGAGGAGAGGAGGACGACGATGAAGAGGAACAAGAGGAGGAGTAGCTGCATTATGAATATTCAAGCGGCTGCCATGCCTGCACGGCCGCGCGCATTCGAATCCATTATTCATTCGGGGGCCCTCGCATCCTCACCCCCCCCCTCCCTCCAGCACCGCGTGCTTCTTGCTGCCACTGTACATGCACGTGCATATACCTGATGTGTATGGGGCTCCTCTCGCCCCAGAAACCTGCACTATATATACCGAGGATCGCCTTTTATCCGCACGGCGCGCAACGAGGAATTCCGTTCGGCTGGCGGCCCCACCAGCTCTCTGCTCGAGTGGTTGTCTTTTCTGGGTGTAATGCGCGAAACGAAGGGAGGTGCTGATTATTTGCTTGGTCGTTAATTTCCCCCTTCCCCTCTCGGCCGGTATCTCGCCCTGCTAGCGAGAAATAGAAAACACGTGTTTGTCGTACCACGCGCGCTTAAGGGTTTATTAAAAAAGTATCCATACCACCTCGGGCGCTCTTTTGCCACGTTAATTGTATTTGCTAGGTGTGCGTTTACATTACGAGATAATTGTACTTGTCTTACACGTTTTAGCGTTTATTCATTGTAAAGCGCTTTTACTATTACGTGCAGGGGAGAACAAACATTGAGACTCGATGTTCGAATTATAATACTTTTGGTTTGGTAGGATAGGTGCGTTTAGCTTTAACGTACAAGTTAGCTATTTTTCAGTAAAAGCATAGGTTTTTTTCGGATTAGACATTAGCCGTATCAATAAATAAGTATGTATTTAATGCGAATAACAGCACGCCTGTGTTTTAATCAACGACGCACGTGTGGTTCAACCATGTGCCCTTTACGACGTAATTAATTGATTTACCGAGCTTTGTGAAATACCTATGCAGCGCTAACGATCCTCATGTGCAGCTCGAGCTGCGTGCATTAATCATCGCAGTTGCCGAGTGCCAGGAAGCACATTTTATTGGCTGTAAATTACATTCCAGTTTGTTATATTGACCGGATCCAACGACTCGTCGTTCCCGTTGAAATTATGTATATGCATGAATGTTCAAATACTCCCCCCCCACCCCCTTTTTTTTATATCTCTCGATGAAGTTGGCTAAAAAGTACATCACGAGTTTTAACAAATTCAATTGCTCATCTTTTAGTGGATCAAAAGAGTCTCTTGAAGTTTTGTTCCGTTTTCCCAAGAAAAAGTACTTTAATTATAAAGTTTGAACCTCGTTTAATGACAACAATATTTTTCACCTCACATCGTTTAGCTCGCAGAGTTTTACTCCGTAACTTGCAATTTTTTTGCTTCTTTTTACGCAGCAATTATTTTTAACTCTACATTTCTTTTGCGATTTTAGTAATTACGTATTTTTTCTACAATATTCCTTATTCTATGCTTATACATATACATTAATCCCGAAATTATGTTGTTCTTAGGTCCGAGACGTTTGTTTTCTCGGCTCCACTCATTTTCCGGTACAAATACAAAACTGAACAGACATCAATACTTATAGCCAGTGGTTGAGAGCGCTTTTTCTATCAGTACCTCTTTGCACCAGTTGGGTGATCATTTTATGATTAAAACAATAGATTTTAATTATGAAACGTAGTAAAAGATTCAGCTGGCAATAGCCCAGATACAGAGAGATTGAAATGTATGTATGCGAAGATACAAAAACAGAGGAGCATTTATGTGTTGATACAAAAACATGAATACAGCCATGCAGATACAAGGGGGAAATAAAAAGACAATGAGTCACTAAAATAAAGTCAAAACCTAAATGTGAAAACTGAAAAGGAAAGAGTTAAAATACTGTAATACATCAAAGTAGATACTCTAATACAGAGACGAAGACATAGAATTTTCCACAAATTTCAAATAAAAAATACAAACTTGCAGTAAAAAGATTACATAGATACATGAAAAGAAGCATGCATAAAAAATTGGCTCAAAATAAAATAAAGAAAAATATGTAAAGACTTAGGATAGTTTAGAGAGAGAGACGTATATAAAACTAGCGACATTCTTACAAAAATAGATAGTACGATTAGTTGCGGCTGAAAGATTTAAATACATGTTTAATTACATGTAGTTATTAAAACTAGGAAAAATATAAAAGCAGAATCGTTATGAAAGAGTATTGGAAACAAAAATTGGTTGACTGATTTTACAAGTAACAAAAACCAAAGGTGAAACAATTTAAAATAAATAGTCGGTGATACAAGAGACAGATCTAAAAAGTTTTGTAAAAATAAATGAGAAACATTGAAAGTCAAACATTTTTCGATGCAAAATAAAAAAATTTGATTTACAAAAAAACAAGTAAAAATCCAACCAAAAGTAATAGTTGCAAAAACAAGAAACAAGGAAATAAGTAACAAATAAGGAAAAATAGTTGAGATACGAGGACAACAAGAATTGAACATTGCACTGGGTATGCTAACGAAGAACGAGATACAATATTTTTATGGAATTGGAACATTTACATACTGGGCGAGCAGTAGGGCAAGGCCCTACTAGATTTTATCTATATATGTATATTTCACACTTTGCGGCCGTCAACGTTGCACATCGTGTAATGTAGATTAACTCTACCCTCTGAAAAATTAAAATCACCCAGTTTAAAGTAAATAGAAGAGCGTATTAGTCGACTTCTGAATTTAAAAAGACTTCCTCCATGAAAAAAAAAATTCATTATCGGCAGAAGCAGACGACGAGCACGAACAGATGGCACAAAGACGACGCGCGGAATGTGCTCTCCGTTACCCTCTCTTTTTCCTGCTCTTATTACAGCCTCGTGCACCTCTTCCGAGCTTCTGGACTCCGTGCCATGCTGTATATAATAATCACTCGGGGGAGCCGAAACTCATCGGTCCACTTACGCAATAGCCGCCTCTCGGAGATTTTTTGGATTCCAGGCCCCTGACAAATTGCACGTCTCTCCGCAGCCACGCAGATTGTGAGACGCTGGTATATGTACCCGTCGTTCAATGATACTGCAGCAGACGTTGTATCCGTAAAACGCTGATTTTTTTTTTCACGCAGAGCATGAATTAAATTTTATGTGCGTGAATTTTCCATTTTTTAAATTGTTATATTGCCTACATATATACAAGTTATCACATGTCTTGCTAAAAGTTATGGAAATTTCAAGAAACAATAAATGAACTACTAATTTTACACTCGGAGTATGAACTTCTCGAAAGTCAGTAAATGTTAAAATACCATGCAATCATCGCATTGTATGTTTGTCGATCATTAATTGAGTGTAACATCCTACTTGATTGTATAACTTGCTATGCCATAGATGTTTATTATACAGTTTCAAAACTAGTTGGATACGCAGTACTTGTTAGATTATATTTTTTTGTTCACTTTTACGGCGCAAAGGCCTACAGTCGATGAAGCGAAGGATTTGAGACCCGCTCGAGGATTAACATCAGAGGCATTACGTTACTGTAATCAATGTATTAAAGCAGATAATAAAAGGATCAATGAGAGATCCAATTGTTCATTGTTAACGTAGACATGTTTAATTTTAATCAATTATAAATATCTGTGCATCTAATATGTTTAGTTTTGATCAACTCTGTCTACATTGATCTAGAAGATTGATATGTTAATAGTTGACATTCAAGTTCATAAATACAACGCATCACGTATCCGAAAACGTATTGTAGTGAAGTTCATTCCTTTAAAAAAAATACGAATTTTGGTGTTCGATAAAAGTCGTAAGATATTCGTGCACGCAAATTGACAAAAGAATGTATAAAGAAAAAACGATCGGAATATATGAAAAAATCTCCAGTTTTTTGCGCGTACAACTTCACTTCTCACGAAGCCCTCTCTCTGATCGCACGTCGCTTTAACCCTCGTTTTTAACACTAAAAAGAAAATTGAGATCGACTTCAAGCTTGCGTTAATCGTGAGCAAACATCGTCTCCCAGAGAGGCATTAACGATATTTCGTGGCAACGAAAAAAATAGTCCTGCCTGGCCAGCAGACTCGAAAAAGCCGAGCTCCTTGCTCGCAATCTTGTTCACGTTAAATAAATCTAAGCGACAGATTCAACGCAACCATACTTCCTGACAACGTACGATTATTATTTTAAACACCATAAACTTACACAAATATTAATTCACTTGAGTATATTTTTTTATTCTCACCCATGATTTACTCATGTACAACCCTTTGACATAATAAATCAGGTTTTTTGCTGAAAGGCTTTTTCCTGCAATAAGCTTCTTTCATTTTATACTTATCTTGTTTTAAATACTCAAAGATCATCCGCTAATTTAATTTAGAGAGCAACGCTTTTTTTAATATCCTACTTTTCCACCTGTAATGAATCACTTAGCATACAGCGGGATAAGAAATTGAAAAATTCTGATGATGTTTGAAAAGAAATAAAAATCAATTTTTTTTGATACTAGACTATTTTAACATAGGTCTGATTTATCGTCTACGGTTAATTTCAGCATACTTCATTTCGTAAACTTTAAAACAAATAACCGTTTGATATTTATAGCGAAATATCGAGTTATTTACAAATACACTAATATAAGGAAAGTCTTTTGGCTAAAAAAAGACTATCCCATTTTTATGATAGAGTTAAAAAAAACTCACGTACCCAAATATGCAGCCAATATATTAATACGTTGACTATCAACAATTGGGTCTCTCAGTGAAGGTAAAAGCTCAATGATGACGTTATATCTGAGGTACAACTTAAATTATAATCAAACGAGTTGAACAGTCTCGAACGGTTTGAGAAGTATGTAACTATCTAAGCAATTACATTTCTTCAAATAATGTTCCACCTCTTTTTCATTCTTCCTAATTTAAAGTTTCTCAAAGTCATTAAAAGCCGTCCATAAACTTAAAATGAAAGATGATCAAAAAAATTTTAAAACAATTCCTCACTTTGATTTCAAAAGAAAGCGAAATTGAGTTTCATCGTTACAAACGTTCACTGGTTTTCCCAACACCGTACTTTTTTCGAAAACATCTCGAACCATCGATAAACTCGCGCGCATCCCGGCACGCCAGATCTATTATCCGCGGTACAAGTGTGCGAGGGTCCAAAAAACTCGAGAAAAGGAAACAGACGAGAGCAGATCGACCTGACGACCGCACGCGGCCGATCCAATTACCCAAGCGCGAAACAGAGAGAACCCCGTCCTTCGCGCGCGCTTGTATACAATAACCCCTCGCACGGAGGGAGAAGGACAAAAAGAGAGACGTATCTATATACGCGCCGCGCAAATTGAAATAATAGCAGGCTCCGAGTGCGACAAAAGAGCGACCAGCCACCCCGACTGCTGTTGCTAAAAAACTAAGTCATCAAGTCTCTCCCTTTCTTTCCCCATAGGGCGGAGGGAGGCAAACACACGCGCGGCACCCAGGGAGGGCAGGCGTGTTGTACCAAGCGCACTTGCGGAGAGAAAAAGAGAGAGAGGCGCAAATTGAGCGGACGGCGCTATCTGGCTCTCTCGGCCATTGTTTGGTTTCGTCGCGGCGCGTGTGTGGCTTTGGTTAACGAGCGGCTCCCGCTCCGTTAGATGGTGACGATTGCAAGTTGCAGTGTTATAAATACACGCGCACGTACTTATGCATTGCG
Source organism: Copidosoma floridanum (assembly GCF_036245765.1). Classification (NCBI taxonomy): domain Eukaryota; kingdom Metazoa; phylum Arthropoda; class Insecta; order Hymenoptera; family Encyrtidae; genus Copidosoma; species Copidosoma floridanum. The sequence continues at coordinate 1,275,650 of NW_028321897.1, read as the reverse complement.
TTTCGACCCCTGCAGTTTGTACGTACGTCTGGTGCGTGCAGTTCGAGGAATCCAAGGGAGCACGCGCGTCCGCGTCTTGTCCGATGGTGGTGAGTGCTTTTTTCGCAGATACGCATATACGATGCGCTTGGATGGGAGTTTCTTAATGGGCAATCGAGGATTTCGATGGTTTTGAGGTATTTTGCGATTTTCGACCGACGCGCTTGGCTGCGAGCGGTTATTTAGGGGAGGGGGTGTTGCCACAGATCTGGTACTTTTAAAGTTGGCAGATCAAAAGTATCAATCATGTCTGGCTAATGAGAAAATGCCAGACTTTTTAACTCGACTTATTTAAAATTAATGCAAACAAAACTCAAACGATGGATCCAACATAAAATTGAGAAATTAAGAAACAATATTATAAAAATGTAGTATACGAGTATAAAGACAAAGAGGTGAGAGTGAAAAAAAGTGTTACCACGGCGAAATGGGGCTCTCAATGGTACGAGGTAGAAATATTGCAGAGCAGCTGTAATTAAATGGGGAACAAAAACGGAATTTTTATTGGATTTACTTATAAAACAAGTGTATTTTATGTATTTCGTGATTAAAACAGGACATACATTTTATTTTTCAGTTTACGTAAATAAGAAGGTCCCTGCCGAATATCGAATGATTAATAAAGAGTATCGACGGGTTCTCACGAACATGTGCAGTACATTAAGAAATCCAAAAAAAGGAAAAGCTTCAAATTGATTACATTTAGGACATTTTAATGCCCTTGTTTTCCGTTTTTTTGCTGTGTCTTTTTGGGATGTATGAGCTTCATGAAGTAGATATTTAAGTAGTCCAAAAATGTATTTTTTATAATGTTAAATAAATGATCATAAGTCTTCCAAGTTTATAAATAGACTAATTGTTTATCGTTAATAAGAACGTAATCTTTATCTGATCAATATCCAATTAAATCATACGTTTCAAGTCAAGACCTCATTTGTAACTTTTATTTGAAAAAAATAATTTAACACCAAAAAAAGTTTGGCATTTTCTCATTAGCTAGACTTTTTCCAGACACGATCAAGACTTTTGACATGCAGACATGATCGAGACTATTACCCGATCATAGCCAGACTTATTTTCTCACCGTAAGAAAACATTCATTTCAAATAAGAAAATACTAAAAAAAAAAAAAAAAAGATGTTGTTTCAATAAAATACTTCTTAAAACTATTCTATAGATAAAGTTTTCATGGTTCTTATAAATTTTTTTTTATGTCAAGTTAGTCAGTGCAGCTATACGCCAGCAAAAAAATATGTGTTAAAAAAAATAAAGATGAAATCCTCACGTGCGGTCGTTCACACTGTAGCTACGGAGCTCTTTATTACTATCTTTACGTTTTCACAGTCAAAGCTGCGACGTAGAGATTGACAGTTGCTCGATGATTATAGTTTCATGTTATTAAGTACAACGACGAGCCACTATAATGTAACCGGCTAAATTACCTCGACGTCTTCCGGTAGTTTTTTTTTTTTACGCTCATGTATGTAAATGTAAATGGAAGAAAAAAAGAGCCACTCTGCTTCATTATCATAAATTGTTACTAAAAGGTGATTAGCGTAGTAAATGAGGAAAAAAGTTGAGGGCCACGATGTAAATACCAAAGTGCAAGGTTAAGAGAAAGATTTTTTTTGTCATCTGAGAAACGTATCGCAGAAAAAATTAACTTGCCGTACCTACAAATTTTTTCATTCTCAAAGTATCTTTCTTAGCTCCTTTTGCAGCTGGTTATAGTGCAGAATAGTGTAGCGTTATGTGTGCCAATGGAGTTCTCATCGTATGAATCGATTTATTTCTATGTTACTTAGCATCTTTGAATGATGCGTTATTCACTTTTTACCTTAATAATAGTAAATAATAAAAAAATAAATAAATAAACGAAAATAACAAGAATACTTTGGCTCAAGTTGGTCTGTTTGGATGCAAGCACACTGATAATGTATAGATACAGAGTACACTCGCCGTTACATCGGCATATGCACTCAAGAGTAATTCAATATTCCGCGAGTGGCAGAGCAAGTGTCGGGCTGCACTTGCACCGGCTCGAAGCAATAAAACATATCGGTAATAAGCAGGTGAGAAAGCATACGTCGGCTGCACGCTATGTATACGTGTATACGCCTCTTTTGGTGCGTACGATGCTGTTAGTTTTTATTTTTTCTTCGCTTCCTTTCGCGATGTGTCTAGGATGCTCACGGCAATTAAAAGATTACCACCTGTATCGCGATACCATCGGTGTATACCTATAAGCATGAATGCGCAAGCGTGTGTGCTTATGCAAAAACGAGAAGGAGAAAGGGAGAAGGAGTGATTTGTCGCTGTGGCCGGGGAGGGAAAAGTTTACATGCGCATATGGTTATTTTTACTTTTTACCGTGAAAAATATGGTAATGCTGATACATCGTGTCTGCGAGTAGTTTTTAGAATACAAATACAACGTTGATTTTACAATCTTTTTTTTTTTTTTTATTTAAAAACAATGGTCTTTTTAAATTTTATTTATGGTTGGAATTAAACGAGGAAGTAAAGTATACTTGACTTACCCGTGATTTGTTAACTAATGCGAGCTTTTTACAAGATAATAAAAATCATACTGCATTGTAAAATCATGAGTGTTTTATACGATGAGCGTAGTCAACCCAATTGACAGTAAATATATAGCCTATACCAACTACGATGACAAAAATGGTCGCGAAAGTGCAAGAGAACATGTTTGAAATACCCTCGGAGCTCTTATTTTCTAGTTTTCTTAACATGTCGAACTTCACGTTGGTAACTTCGTGCTTACATAAAAAAACAAAAAAACCACCAGAAATGTATCGTTCCATTTTTCAATAAAAATCGTACCACCCTATCATTATCCCACATAAAAAACAACACATTCATTTGTTAGTACTAAACGAGAGGTAATACGTTCAAGTGACGATACCACGTTTCACACCCTCCGGTTGTCACAAAAAACCTGCGCTCCGACAACTGATGTGCTGACTGATCACTACTAGATGTGATGAAAAAGTTTCAAGTACTCGCACACAGATACGCATGTATAAAAAATCATTCATATCACCGGCTAAAACTCTCATATCGCCAAAAGCAGCGTCAGTCAAAAACTCCATCACCTGCAGGTGGAGGCCGAAAAAGAGCATTCGAAATGAATAACAAAAAAAAAAAAAAAAAAAAAAAAAACACGGTAAAAAGCATTGCAACGTAGCAAAATAAAGAGCCGAGCAGAGGCACGTAATCACACGCACGTGAATCGAAAAAACACAGCAGCAGAGCCGAGCAGCCATCGAATTGCACGGGGCCCCGGCGGAATTCAATTCGCATCAACATCATCCCCGGCAATGTGTACAGCATCGGCTCGAAAAAAACCCAGGCACGTACGACAGTTTGTGAAAAATTGCCCGCGAAAACAAGCAACGGCAGCAACGGCTCTAATAACAGCCTCCGCGAACTCGCGCGTATTACACGCAAGATGCGCGCGATGTAGCGCAATCGGGCATCCCTCCGAGCCCATGACGTGTATATGTACGCGTATATATAGTTACATACAAATTCAGTAGTCCGTCGGTATATATACATGCGCTTTGCTCTCATATAGAAAATAACGATTGGGCCAAATTAGTCCAAGTGCATGCGTGTGTGCACTCACAGGTAAGGAAGGGGTTTAGCCCCGTGTGGGTATGGTTAGAGGGGGGGGGGCGCAACATTCCGATCCGTTACAATTACGGAATAATTCGAACGACGGCAGCCGAGACGAAGAGAATAAGGTAGGCGGTGGTGGTGGCTGCCGAGAGAACCCTGAAATTAGGCTGATTAGGGGGCTACCGTTTGCCCAGCGCCGGGCAAAGCAAGAGAGAGAGAGAAGGAACAACTGGTGTGCTACCGCTGCTCAGCCAACTACTGGAATTCGACCAGTTATTATACACGTATAAAGTGGATACCCATATACACCGGTACATTATACCTACGTGCAAGCTTCGCTTTTGGGAAAGATGTGTGCGAGGGCGAATGTGACGTGACTTGGATGAGAGAATATTAGTAGGTTGGTACCTACTCGGTCTGCACTGAAGTGTAAAACAGAGCGGCCGAGACGTGGGGGCGAGTATATACGGGGGCTGTGGGAGATTCGATTCCGGCGCGCTCTCTCGTGGGAGGCTTTTCATTCTTCCGAGCGAGATCTCACGCGATCTCTCGCTTTGAGTTTGTGTGTGTGTGTGTTTTTCTCCCTTTTCTTTCGTTTTGGGATTCCTCAAATCAAAGGCTTTTAGACAACTATGGGGGGTTGAGCCCATCTCTGCCCCTGGGTGTATACATACATATATACTCGTACGTGCGGTGGACTTGTCGCTGGCAGTGCTTCGGCGAAGCTGCTGATGGTAACGTTCGGCCATTAGTGGCTTATTGGGTGTGTTGGGCTCGTGACTGTATCGCGTGTAATTAGTTTGTCTGGTCAAAACATTAAGAGGATGGCGAACTTTTGCGGGGAAATATCACTGGCGTTGAATGAAAATTTTTGATAATTGAATAACGATTTGGTCAAAGCTTATTGCTTTTTTGTTTTTTTATTGATTATCTAGTTGTTGTAGCTCATCGAGTCCTTGAGAATAAATGTACAGAGAAATATATGGTTACAAAATTATGGATAAATCAATTACAGAAAGAGATACTTACGTACTGATAATAATGATCATGTGGATATTGAAAGCAATAAAAAGTAAGGAAGCTCAATGTCATTGCTTACATTTAATGTACAACTTAATTGAATGCAACATTGAAAAACTCTCAGAAGGATAATGGTGTTACGGAAGCAATTAAAAACAACGCGTATCTAACGGATTTTGAAGTAAGAAACTGCCGCCAAGTGCTTTTATTGACGCAACATTTCATGTTGACGATACATCGGCTAACGAATTATTTTCTTTTTTTTGCGACTCGTTTTTCGATGCTAGTCTTAAGTACAGTTTTGTATTGTCGCCGTTGATGGGGAATAAGATAAAATTTAAAATCACTTAGTACAAGAACACATATTTAAATTACTCTTAAAAAATAATTATTTTTAATTTGGAATTTTCGGATTGATTACTAATTTTTAAAAACTTTTTATATGGCTTGCGCCCAAGCTGCCAAAACTGAAAAATTAAAAAGTAGATCGACAGTTACTTGTAAAAAAAAAAAGTAAACGTTATAAATAGTAAAAGTTACTAACGAGCATCAAACAAGAGTAACTATTTTTAGTTTGTAAGAAGTATTGATCAGTAGTTAAAAAAAAATTTGTCAATTTACGCAGGGAAAATTGGTGAAAAATTAGCCCGAAAAACTCACAACGCAATGGTTAATGTAAGTTGTTACACCAAGTTATTAAAAATACAGTATAATGCCAAATGATCGAAACAAAGAAATAACTATACCCAAGTATAAAACAAAATATATCAGCCAATGTATTTTCGTGCGCGCTAGCATCAGTTGCATAGTAACATTCATTGTTCAAGCAACGCTTGATGGCATAAAATTGTTAGCTCGGTGCTAATGCCAAAAAAAAAAATCTATAAAACTCCAAATCTGCACTGTAATCCGCGGACATGCGGACAAATGGAATTAAATAAACCTATACATCCGAGCTGAGGCGGAGAAGACTCAATCCAGGAGCGCAATAAAGGAGCACTCTCGAGGACAAGGAAAAGGATCCGAGTCGGTAAAGCAATTACCAAAGGCAAACAATAAGTCGGGGGGAAAAAAGGCATCAATAATCTTACAGAGTGGCCGTGCCATCAAACGATTATCAAAAAGATCGAGATCGTAAAATTCAAATCCTCACCGTGATCTTCGCTATCGAGATCTGGTGAATAAAAAAACCTACGTAGCGTCGTACACGTATATTTTTCTAAATAAACGCCAGACAATGGGGTCCCTCTTGGCCGAGGAATCTTTATTGGCCTTTCGGGCGAAAAAGTCGGGGAAACGGGCAAGTTTTATGCTCGCGGTCTGCAGGACCCCTCCCCGATCCCTATAATTATGCGCATTATGTCGATTGCCCTGCCATTAACCACATATTCGGGCTTTGATTAATTTGCCTCGCGCGTGAGCTATATACGTCTGCATCAAGACAATGACTCTCTAAATTTGTTTTTCTTTTTTTTTTTCACTCTTCTCAAGCGACCCCTGTGCTCTATCCATTTCTTACGAACAATCGTAAAGTCCACCGTGACTCTTTTATTTCACGAATGTTAAGGGGAAAAAAAAAAATAGCCACCAGCTCGAATAGTATAAGCGATGGGTAACAAACCAGTTAGCAGTAAGTGAACCCCACAATCGAAGCGTTACGTACCGAAATCCAGCTCGAGAAGAAAAATAAAGGTAAAAAAAAATCAAGAGAGCGAGAGAGCATCGGTAACAAGCTTAGCTCGTCATGGTGCATCAAAAAAAGGAAGGGGGGAGAGGCTGGTCTGTACTCCAGAGGAGCTTATTACGGAGCTCGTAGTCCTAGAATAGCCGAAGCGGGAGGAGGAGGCGAACAAAAAAAAGTGAGTCAATGCGCTACGAGCTCGGGATGAAAAGAGCGTAACCAACCGAGAGAGGGACCGTCTGCTCGTAGGGCAATAAATAACCCTCAGGTTAGTCGATTTTACGAGCCCGCAGAAAGCAAGAGAGGACAGTTCGGCTGATCTTGCGCTGGAGCCAATATTCAGAGCTAACTGCGGCCGCCTCTCTTTCTACCTCCGTGGTCCGCGTGCTCGTTTACCTCCGCGAGAAATGACTACTCGAAAAAAGGGAAATAAGATTTTTGTCCGGGGAGGCTTGCTTTTTAACGGTGCTTAAATTTAGTGGGTAGCTGTTGCTGATGGTAACATGTGCGCGTGCGTACAGGAGTGAGGTGTTTTTAATTTTCTGGTCGATAATCCTATGGTTGAGGGGTTTTCGCGTTATGCGAGACATATTAGATTAGATTTCGGATTTTTGACCTTGAGAAAATATATAACCAAAGTGGATTTTGCATGTTACTTTCCCTTCGCCCCGCCGTCCTTGCCCTACCACCCCACGTAGCTCCTCACCACGCCACCACAGCACACATTTTGAATTTCATTTCTTTTATTTCTTAATCTTTTAACAAATTGTAAAAAATGCAGTATTCCAATAGATATAAACCCCCAACCTCCTGAACACCAGCCATGGCCCTTACAACACTCAACTGCAAGTGGCCCCTGCGGTAGAAATTCGATTACTGCATGTTATGGTGTGACAGTCCTTCCCAAACTTGGTAGAGTATCAATCATTTGTAACTCCTTACACGTACAACCCGTCCGCCGACCATTTCTATGAGAGTCTCGCGAAACAGTTTCCATCCAGCAAGACCCGAATAATCCGCCCAGTTGTTTCTTCCACCTTCTTCCCAAAACTTGAGCCAAAAAATCCGCAACCGAGCATCTCTCGCCGCCTTCGTTCGACACCTATACGCGCCACAGCACCGGATGGAGCTACCTCTAATCATCTCGTGCAAAGGGCACGCGAAAACTATAAATCGTCCCCTCGACGTGGAGCCCCTCACACTCGCGTCTTCTTCTTCTCTCTTCTTTTACGCCTCTCGGCGAGCGCACGCACGTATACATGTATACACACGCAGGATGGCAATCCGAAGATGTCCCGAAGCAGAGCATCGGCGTAGCGATAAAACTGCGCGCTCTCTATTGCAAGGCGCTTGATTGAAACGTCAGCCCCTCGGGGGGGTTGTGTGCAGACGACTCGGTGGGCCGATCTTGTGCCTATTGTGATTTTTTTTTTGTCTCTGATTGGAAAAATCAAATGGAGGGGGTGTAGCGTTAATGGTGTATCGTGTACCTCATTTTAATGATCCAAGTGTTCGATTGCCGAGCCTATGGACTCGGTGGAATGAATACTTGTACGCTGAAACCCATCAAAGGTAAGGATTTTCTATTGGTGTACAAGTACAGTAGCGTACAATGAAAAAATGATCCTAACTCCTTGCAACTTTACGTCCTGTGACGTTTACACAGTAATCTTACTGAACGTGGTTAAAAACACATTTTCCGGGATATAGCAGATACACTGAGAGACCGGATTGTTTATAGTTAAGATATATGCCAACTGTTAACATATACATTTTTAATATAAACATATGTATATTAGTAAATAAAATATATCTTAACTATAAACAATCTGGTCTCTCAGTGTACCTTTACAAAATTCATAGTACAAAAGAAGAGACCGTAAGCTTTGTTTCATTGTAAAAAAAAATTGGTGTCGATAAACAACCTGAAGAGACACTCTATTAAAGGGTCACTGTGTGCCAAGATGCCATTTTACAAAAAAACAAAACACTCTACGTTATTTTACGAAACCACGATTTTAAAAGAACGCTTTAAACTATATTAGGTCAGAACTTTTTTTTTTCTCTCTAATAGTTCTAAGTAAATTTTTCAATACTTGTGAAAAAAAGTCAAAATGTCATTATCGTAACACGAGGTTCATTCTCAGCTGTGTGAAAGTCTTATGTGCTGACGTTTCAATTTTTTGCGCTTTACCATTAAAAAGTTCGAGACGCGGGACACACCTTTTTTTAATTTATATCGTTAAATAAGATTTTTATGATAATAAGTATGCTACGTCTTTAGTCGTGAAGCCAAATTTCGGTATATTCAAATGGGACGCGAAAATCGACTTTTTACCCAACATTTAAAAGTATGGCAGCCTGTGGTCATTACCGTAACGTTGTAAGTCTCGGTGTAGTTTCACATTTTTGATTGAGTAACCATATAAAGTATATAAATTGAGCATACGATATTAATTCGATTGCGTTGTGAAGTTTTCAATTGCCACTCTCGATTGGAGTGCAGAACTGCTATTTTTTACTTGTTTTAAAAAAAAGTGCATTTCAATCGATAAAAGTTATTTTTAAATGCCCATAAAGTATGGGGTACAAAAGTTTTAAACTTCTTTTGGACCTCGCAAAATAATGATAAAAAAAAATACGATTGCTGTGAGTGCAAATATACTGAGGACACTTTGATATTAATTTTAGGTTCAGTTATTTACATTTTTTTGAAATTTCGATTTATCAAAACATTAACTCTCGATTGACTTGTGCGAATTATTATAGAACACCCACGACAAACGACACGTTTCGAAGTGTTGTATTGCACGTTCTGCCCTGTGAACTTGAACATTGACAGTGTCGTAGTTTTGACAAATAATTGGGTTAAGATCGATAGGTTCTTTAAACCACAAATTTCTCACTTCAATGCACTTAATAGTTCACAAATTAACTTGTGACTGCACTGCAAAATCTAAGTGTGTTAAAATACGCGTTTAAAGCAAGTGATCGAAATTCCTTTTTTTTATAAAATACACTATAATAGTCTTGATAACCGTTTTAAGGGAAACCAAATTGACACATCGTAAAATATTTCACCTATTCTATTAAACTTAACTATTTTTTTTATCAACAAATGATACAAGAGGGATGAAGAAAGTAAAACATTTCTGTCGCAGACTTTTCACTGCCGTCAACGTGTTAAATCTATGACAGCCAAGTTTTTTCACTCCACAGCTATATTCCTATACGGATTTTTCTTATTTAAATGGGTCCAGTTTCATAAAACTGGTTAACCACTTGGTGCACCATATATTTTAATTGTTATCAGAATTCTCATTCACACCACCAAGATGCACTTTATAAAAAAAACAAAAATTTCAACTACACACTATGAACGTGTAATTCAACACGATTGGGTTTACAGTGTAACACGTGTAACGTAATTCAAGCATATAAAGTATAAAAAAAACCTAGCGTTGTGTACGCAAAATATGCTCAAACAGCAGAGTCAATTCTCCGATGAAAAAAGTAGGTATATACGCAAGCCTCAAGTGTACGCGTAATGAGTAACGGGGAAATACCAAATTACAGGCGAGGCGGGCCAAATGGTCCCCAATAGCCGCGCATTAGGCGCCAAAGTAAAAATTTTTTTTTCACGTTTTTCTTGTTTCACAAGAGCTCGGCACTAGCATCAGGGCACCCATTACCCGACGATTCGCACTGGGCAATTGGAAGGAAAATCACGTCGAGAGGCGTTTCTGCAGCCACGAGCGATAGACCCCGTCGGATGAATCTCGCGCTCCACGCTAAGGTACTCCGAAATAATTGCTCCGAATACTCGTTGTCTTGCACTTTGCCCCTGCTAGGCGCATCGAATTACCCGTGCGCGTACACATAAATAAACACGTGAATGTGGCGCGCTATCAATTTTACTTTCACGCGACATCGGCACGAGCTCGTTTTTAGAGGGAAAAACAGCAAGGACGAGACAAGCTGTCCGAGGCTGCGACAACTCGAAGGAAAAGGGACGGACACGACAGTCGGCTCTCCTCCTCGGGTATCATTACGATGCACGCGCAGGCCGCGAAACCCGCCCGTGGCCGTGAAGGCGTAGCGGCAACCGCCGCGAAAAAATAAACAATCTTGCAAGCCAAGAGAGGGAGGTGGGGGGGGGGTAAAAATCCCTCGGACCGCAGCCGCGGAGTGTAATGAGGAACGAAAAGGGAAGAAGAGGACTGGCGCGCGCAAATAAAGCAAGAGCTCTCTCGCGGAGATACATCCCGTCGAAATTGAAGGCCGCGGCGCGCTCTCGACACGTGGCGCAACTTGGTGCTTGCGTGGCGCACGAGCGCGTTTGCAGATATATATATACATATATGTACGCGTGCATCTTTGAAAGGGAAAATCATCGTGTATATGCATGCGCGCGAGCGGGCGAATGGTTTCATTGTACGAGCCGATTTTACGAGCCCGGGGAGCTGGCCTGTCATTAGCCACCTAGCGCGAACGGAACGAGTGTGTATGTACATGCAGTGCAGGGGGAGGGCGCCTCAACGCGGAAATTTGTACGTGATTTACGAGCCGATAGTTGTGCATTGATATTCCGATGGATTCCGCGGGATTCTCTAATGGGTCTGTTTCGCTTGGCGCGGATCAGAGTTTGTGCTTCTCTCGTGATTTTGGTTCAGTTATCTGGGGCAGGAAAAACTTTATTGACCAATGGCGTTCAATTGTTTCCACTTTGTTGAAAAATTCTTTGAGCCGCGCCTGTAAGTACTCGTAGTTCCGTTGCACCGGTCGGAGATTTTTATTTTTGAATTTCATCATCTAAAAATATGTACGTTTGGAAGCGGAACTTTGATATCTGACCTACGAATCCTGCCAAGACTGGCCTGCTACATCTCATCCTACCTATAAATTTTGATTGTCATCAATCATCGAGACCTGTCTAGGGGGCGCATAAATTTAAAAATGAGGTTAAAAAATTATTAGTTTAAATTTTTGCATTGACTAAAAATGAAAACTATATATTTTACAGTACCAAATTATTCAATTGTTCGAACAAAATCGAAAAATTGAACATTTGTTATTAACCGTGAGGGGGTTGGCATGCGAAGCGCGAAGGGGTGGAGTCCCTAGTTATATACAAACAGTTGTGTATAGTGTGCTTTCGATGGTCACGATTTTTGTAAGCTTATTGGAATTTCGTAGATGTTATTGTTATCCTTAAGATATAGGCACAATCGGAATCTTTTTGATAAACTATGGGTGTGGTCAAACAAATCTAATGTTCATGACGGCTCAATAAATTTACTTATGTACAGCTGCATTGATTGCAATTTCTTCTGCTCGAGTATTGAATTACAGTTGGCGTGTACGAAATATTAATACGTGCACATCACTACATCATTGATACGTCAAAAAATTTTAAGTTTAACAGTTACAGACTTTGTTGTATTACTTTAGTAATTACTTTAAGTTTCATAACATCAGATTTCTTTTGCAGATTTATCGTACTAAACATTATTCCGTCGTCAATGGATCAAGTGTACCATTTGTTTGGTTGTGTAAATTATTCGCATCAAGGCAATCGAAGGAAAAAAAATCTTACTTCCTTACAGGGATCATATGCCATTTCCAACCAAACGTATCCCTAGAACGCGCAAGACGATCGGACAGATTTTACGCAAGTGTCGCCGCCGGCAGTGCTTACGTCGTTCGTCGTTGAAATAGTATATACCTCGCGCTGATGGATTTTCACGAGACGGTATGGGTTGAAACAATTCTTTTTCAGAATCAAAAAAATTACCTCGAAACGTAATTACCTACCATACCTAATTACTAAATTCCCGATAAAACATTCACAAGTGACTTATATTATGAAAAGAGTTTACCATTTGGTGCATCCTGGCGGTGTTGTAGTAGTCCAGGTTCGGCATTGGAATGGTCAAGTCTGCAGAATCCGCTTGAAGAAAAGTTTATCGGAAACTTCCGTCGCACAATCTCACTCTGGTTGTAAGCGAAACCACAGTTCCACAATCGTCTATAAAGTTACCCGATTGTCCAATCAAATGTCCTCATGATTTATTGCACTTAATACGTAACCCAAACACTGTCACAACAAACGTCCGCTTATCCCTTTCACCGAGTCCAGGAAACAAAGGATCTCAAACCCTCCACCCTCAAAAGTGCCAGAAAAAAGAAGCCAGCGATATCGATTATGGGCCTACCAAATTCTTTCGTGTTTTAGCAGTGTAACCAGCCGAGAGATCCCATCCGTCGGCTGATGTTGACAGGTCCCGTCTGTACTAATCCGAAGTTGGGGCCCTCGAATACACGCGGCCCTATTGTCCAAAGCTCGTTTTCGCCCTCGAGGCCAAAGTAGATCCGAAACCGCCTCGGGACTTATATTGCAGATGTGCAGTGCCGGCTTACGGCCACCTATTGTTTCACCTTCGCGTACGGGTAAAACTTTGGTCCTGGAACGCTGGCAGATCGATAGAGATATACACACGCGGTTATGGCAGTAACAAAGGTCTGCCAAAGACAGACAGAGTCCGAAAAAGGGGCCTCCGACAGAGCACGCGTGCCGCTACCTCAAACATACGATGCGCGAGGGAGCGAGACAGAGAGATGTAACCGCGAGCAGGATATACCGTCTTGGAGGAGGACTCGAGGCTCACTGCGCCCGAGGGGCCTTAGCTACCACGAGAGAAAAATAGAGGCCCCGCTCACCAGCGCGCATGCGCCGTCCCTTCCTCCCCCTTTCCTCGGCACTGCAGTGACTACCACACGCCGCGTGATAGGCAGAGTCGGGGAGTGGGGGGGGAGAGCAGGAGCGCGCTGTAGGAGCGGCCCCGGGAGAGAAAAGGCCCGCCGGCTGCTCGGCGATTGGCCGCCGAGGGGCCCGTGCCGGCCAATGGGAGCCGAGTCGGGCTGGTGAGCCCAGCGGCGCGCTCCATTGGTTCGTAGACGCTGCCGACGGATTAACCCCGGATAAGCCCTGCGGATTCATTTTCTTTTTTTCTTTGCTTCGTTACTTCAAGCGCGTGCATCGGCCTGCTCGCATTATAATGTACGTGCACGGGGCAATCACTCTGCCACGGTTCGAGGCTCTATCGCGGGGATAAGCCGAGAGCGTAGGCGAGGCCTGTTGCGCATACTTCGGAGGGGGGAGGGTAGATCGCCGTGCACTTTTTTCTCGAGGCGATAGAGGGGGGAGAGGAGAGCCGAGATTTATACTCGGAGAAAACGAGAGGTGAGTATCGCTCTGCTCCTCTGGCAGGAGAAAAAAAAGCGACGGAGTAGGAGGAGGAGGAGGCAATGAGATACACGATGGGCAAAAAAAAAAAAGAGGAGCGCGAGGAGGATTAAGGCTCGGATATACGCCACTTGCTGCTCGGCGATGCGACGCGCATCCTTCTCGTCGTCCGTTTTGCTTCTGCTCTTTTTGCATCGCTCCGGAGTTTTTACACGCAGAGGGACGAGGGCCAAATCCACGGCAGCTTCCCCCTTTCCTCCGCATTACCTGCTCCAGCCTCTACCGATGCTTCGTCGTGTTTATTATGTATGCTTCCTTCCTTTTTTTTTTTTTTTTTTTTTTATTTTTTTTTTTGCTAAGCAACTTTGCAAGCTGTTCGACACTCTGTTCTTGCTTCTTTATTTTTTTCCTTTTGCAAGTTGTAGAAGAAGAAGCGCACGTGTGCGGTGGGCGCAGCTCGATCCTACCTATTTTTTCTTATTTTCGGGCTTTTTTTATCGATCCGGCTACATTAATGATTTGTTCCGAAAAGCGGTCGTGTTGAAACGAGAGGGTGTTTTTGTACTCTTAGACACCGAGTGCGTATAGATGCGATACGTAAGGAATTTTCGTGAAAAATTTCGCTTTTTCTGCGACTACTTCTTCACGGGGGGTTGTTTTCATATACCTCTTGGGTGGCGTCAATTTGGGGAAAATTGGAACCAACTTTAGGAACAGGATCGACTTGCCCGAAACTCCCGCTGTACCCACTCCTGCGAGCCACTTTCTCGTATAACAAACTTTGCGACCCTGCTGGGAGCATAGGAAGCAACTAAAATGGAGTTTCCAGTTCCGTGGCCGTCCCCCCCAAGACGACCCTTCGGGACTGTACGCTACAATGGAAAAGAGCGTCGAATGGGCGGACGCTCTTCGGACGAAACTCGATTACTTATTGGACGCGAGGACGAGCGAAACTTGTAAAGTGACTTGCTGGAATTTTTTACGTGTGCGTGTCTACAGCGGGGGTTTTTCCGGCCGGACCGCGCGGTCGGCCGTAAAAATCTGTCACACGGATGGTCGGCCATCTTTTCAGTTCGACGCTTGTCTCTTGGCCGATGGGATCGTTGGGTATCCTCAAAGATGCTGTCAAGTCTAGTGATTTTTTTTTTTTTTTTCTTTGAACCATGTGTGGACGCTGTGCTCGAAGAATAACTGTTGAGATTGGAAACAACTAGTGTTTTTCAATTTACCAACTTTGTACCTTAGTAACGGTTGAGTACTTTGCAACGATTGATAATGAAAAGATGGAATCTGCAGCCTTCGAGGCGTGTCTTCTCGATTTATCTTGCATCTACAGGGAATCGTACCTGAAACTCGAATAATGCAACTGGCTGCGTACGTGTGTGAGTTGGGTTATTTTCTGGGTAAAAAAACATTTATGAATGAATGGCAGTGATTATCGTCAATCAAATGAACATTGTTCACGTGTAAATTGAACTTTAAAGTATAGCAACGGGTTAAATTAATTAAAATATGTTGAATTTATTTATATAAGTGCCTAACGCATATAGGATGCAGCTGTCTCGATAGTTTGCGCCTCTGTAAGAAATCAGTTGGGAAATCATGTGAAACAACAGACTAATTTGGCCATTTTACAACCGAGAGAGAGAAAAAGGCTGAGCTGAGACCCATGAGAAATACCCATCAGTTGAGAAAAAGCACCAGTACTGAAAATCTCGGAGGATCGCCTCTCACGCAATGACGTCTCGAGAACGGGGCAAGGGGTAAACACGGGAGGGATGCGTTTATACGAGCGTTTCCGCCCAAAAATCGTCCATTGCAGCATCTCAATCGAGATTGGCCGATTTCACTACTAACTAATAGAAGATATGACTCACATTTCAGCCCTGCTTAGTTAACTAATGAGGATTTGAAGACAAGTACCCAAGTTATCAGCAGTTAATGAACGTATTAATTTAACAAAAAAAAAAAAAAAATTTCAGCAAGATGTTAATTATTTACTGTTGATAAAAAGTTTATTTAATTATCTTCGAAAAAATTCAATAAAAGGTTAGAATATCTTAAATGATGAAATCATAGTTATATTTTGAAACGATGATCAACAACTCTTCCTTTGTTATTTATAATACTGTTGTCACTTGTTACGACTTCATACGATCTTCAAGGATTAAAAGGTTCCTATGAAGTATATATACCGTCCAAATTCAAAAAATCGATAAGAACTATCTCATTTAACTGACTCATCATTGAACTAAATAATAGAAAAGGCCACTAACGTAAAGTGGTAGTACGTACAAGGCCCTTACTGTTTAATGATGATCCCATATCCACACTCAGTGGTACGTATTTTAAGATAAAGATGAATTGTTGTGTAAATAATTGCTTTACTGAGATGGAACTGATGTTTCAGTATAACATAGTTCTTTTACACTGTTAAAAAACAAAATACATCGTACATAACTTATCATGTAACACACCTTGAAAATAATTTGAGAATTCTTTGATTCGAAAAGCCTCTGACAAGCGATTCATTACCAACCCAAAGTGAAATATACTAAAAAAATGGATTGATTCTTTCCAAGATTAAGGGGCTGTTGGGCTGATTTTTTTTTCGTTGTTAAGCGTAACTGCACAGTTCATCGGTACTAACCATGTAATTTTTCAAATCCATTACAACTAGTTTGGTTTATTCATGATCTCCATCTTCATAAAAATGTAGCAAATCATTCATTAATTGCTTATAAGTACGTATACACCTCGAATTTTGATGAATATTTGTTGATTTCAAGTCATTCATCATTAATATTCACAAGTATACATTATGGGTGATATTTACTTGATGATTGAATGAAAATTCGTGAATCCATAGGGTGAGACTGAAAACCGTCTGAAAGGTCTCGGAAAACCTAAATTCTCCGACAAGCCCGCAATGTTTCAACTTTTGCTGGCATAAAAAAAGGCTCCTTTTTGTCCCACGATTTTTCGCGGAAGCGCTCACGTACTCACCCAAGCGCACAATAAACTCGGACTCAAATATTGACACCGCAGCACGCGGCAGCGTAACAAAGGCATGAGGCACACACACACTAGCCGCGCAATGAAAGGTAAAAAGCGAGGAATCTTTAGCCTTCCCCGAGCAATTACAAGAGGGAGAAAATTCCCAAAGTAAGTAAGCATTACTCGGCGCGCGTCTGTACCGCTCAGTTTAGGCTGGGGGTACATGCGCCGCGTACTACTTACGTTCGACGGAGACGCTCGAGGCGTCACCAGAGAGTTGCACAACAGATCGACATCGGAAAGCAAAGGTGCGTGAGAGGTAAAGAAGGCCTTAAAAAAAAAAAAAAAAAAAAAAAAAAAAAAAGAAAATCAGCGCGAGGGGAGCTGCAACGGCTGTTAAGTGGACAGAGGGAGCGCGGGGGAGCCAATATATATACACATAGCGCTGGTCTCGAAGGAGAGAATACAATTTGCGCGAGGAGAAGAAACAGGAGTGCTGCACCAAGCTGCGCCGGGAGAAAGAAGTTTTTCAGAGTGGCGGCAGCCTCAAATGACATGATTGAATAATAGACTTATTATGGAAAAATACGAGTCAAGAAGGAGGGAGGGAGGGAGGGCTTTTACTTTTGCGGAACGAGGTTCGCGAGGTTCAAACTTTTTGTTGGCCGGGATTGAGTTATACCGTTTGGGAGAGAATAAGGGGAAGGGGGTGCGGCACTTGGTCGAGGAATAAGCTCGAGTTTCTTGGGATTTCGTAACTCGGCTTTCTTCAATTTTCCAATTGCCAGGCAAATTGCCTATTATTCAGTTTTATGGTTGCGAATGAAAAAAAAAAAAAAGAAAACTTTGGCTCCAAGGGTGATTATTATTGTACTCGAGAGAGAGAGAGAGTGTCCGGGACTATTTGATTTCCCTTTCTCGCCATTGAGCTTTACCATGCAAATAATGATTTTAACTTGAGTCGAGCTAATCTAGTTTTTAATGGGGTTTATGAATCAGAGGCTCGAATGGGAGGGTAATTTGTTGGGGGATCTTGCGATTTCTTCGATTGTCGAATAAAAAATCATTCTTGAAGAGCATTTTTCATGCAAAGCCATGAGAACTATAATTTGATTTTTCAGTCTGTTTAAGTGATGAAATGGTACTTGATGTCCATCCAAGAGTCCTCTGGTTGGAGTCATACCTGTTGTGAACGATGTTTTTTTTTTTTAACGAGGCAGCAGTGGGAGGGGAGATACTTGAAATGGGTTAACTTTGGTTGCTAATTCTACGATCCCAACTTGTGCATTTCTTGCGTAAGTACAAGGATTGAGTTGCATCGGTCCCCACCGTCACCAAGGGTTAAAAAAATCGAGCCTTTAGCTCTATACACTCATAATACTATGTTTCTGAAAAAAAGTAGTTAAGATATTTGTGTATAGTATATAATATATTCATGATACAATGACATATAATGTCCTTGTGCTTGTAAATATTTGATACAAGTAAAACGATAAGTTGGAGGTAATCATAACGTCACTCGAGAACATCATCATCCCTTACTTGTTCGTCTTTTGCACTGAAATGGATTCAGTTTCCTTATATTTTAACCATTTCTAGTAAAATTAATAGCCCATTTGCACACGTAAATAAAGTATACACACGTACATCAAGGTTATTGACTTGTAATAAAAAAAAAAAAAATAAAAAAAATTCCAAGGATCAAAAGGGAAAAAGAATATGTTATGAATATAATTATATACCATGCGTAACCTGCGTAATGGATTATAATATATGCGAGTGTTTTAGGGTCACTAAAGCGCCACCGAACGCATAAACGCGCACCAAGTGAGAAAGTAAGTAAGCAACACCCGTGTGGGTAATTGAAACCCCGGTAACGAGAGCCCATATGTATACGCTCAAGCTGTCTTAAAATCGGCATAAACCCCGGAGTGCACATACAGGTGATAAAAGTACATACGAACCTATACACACCTCTCGAGAAAAAGAGGCACGGAGAGCAACAACAACGAGGCGGAAAAATGCAGGGGGAGTGGGCAACAAAGAGCCTCTCGTGAGCAGTGGCGGAACGAAATGGTCCGGTTAATCGCACGTAACGTTTTAACGATCGCCGGGTCGCTCAAACAAACCCATGTATACACAATACCCCCGAGTAGGTACATTATTCCCGGTGATGGCCGAGGAGGAGCACGTAGGTATACGTAATTTGTTGCATGCGTGGCAAAAAGTGCGGCAAATGGAGAAACATTATTGCTCGCGCGTTGTGGAAGTTGGTAAGTATACATACATACATGTATTGCAGGAGTTTAAAAGGTATACGATACGTGCGCACATGTCGCCTGCACGGCGGTAAGAGGTGACTAAAATAAAGATATAAGAAGGGAGTGGGTAGTCGTCATTTAGGGAGAGAGAGGGGCTTAGAGAGTTGAAAGGAAAGTGCAAAGTGGAGACACCCTTTCCAAGTTACGTTGGGAAAGACTATTGGCAGAGTCTGGGGATCGACATCGGTAGGTTCATCCCCTGAATCCTGTCCAAGATTTGGTTCGTTGAATTCCTGTAGGTGAGAGTCCAAAGTGTGGATTCTTCAGGATTTTCATTATTCATTAGCACCAGAGTCATGATTTCAATTTTCTGACTTCTTTCAACTGACTCGCGCGCACCGATCGAATGATCCATGGGTGCAAGGTCGTCGGCCCAATCCTCGAATGTTGTCTTCGCAAAAATAATGAGCTCCACATAGATTTGTTGATTAAGTTCACTTGCGCAATTAACCGACACAATTTCAAATTCCATTCACTCGGAAACGGTCTCCAGAGGATGCACATTTTCGTTGGAATTGCATACTTGGTTGACAAATCACATACTTTGGTGACTTTAATAAGTGGATTCTTATACCACTGCAAGTGTTAATTTTACTATTATTTGACTTTTTTGGCTCTGATGTTTTTTACGTGTACCCTTGGAGTATGTGTATTCAAATTCTCTCGGATATTGTATAACTGTCTAACGATTGCGCGATAGCTTCGTGGCCATTGATTTTCTTTTTAAAAATTTTTTAAATCCGTCTTTGGACGTCACTTGAGGAGTTATACTGCTAATATTGCACATGATTTGACTGCAGTCCAAAAATCTCGAGTTGTAAAAGCTCAATTTATCCATGCGTAAAACAGTTTGTAACTTTAGATTTGGAAAAAAGTAAAAACTCGAAACACATGTAAACCACACAATGGATAAATTTCATTCACTCGATAAGTGGAACTCAAATTTTTAAAAGTTTGCTTGATTAGAATACATTGTATTTATAAGAAATTTTGCGTAAAAGTTGCAAACTGCGAGACCCCTGCTGGACACTGGCAGACGTAAATCAGTATTTATGTACTTATAGCTTTTCTGGCAAGGCATAAGAGATTGTAGAATAACTAACTCGGTTGCCTACAATTACTATAGTAGTCATTTTCCAAAGGCCAATCAAGCAACTGTACGTGTGTTATTAATTGGACAAGGTCTCTTTTTTGCGCGGAAGTATGATTCGCACGTCATAGTTGATTAGTTTGTTCAACAAATACATTAAAAACGATACACAAAATATTTTGGACTTTTTTGCCATGTAAGTTTATGTTCCATATAATGAGAATATTCGCTTCACAAACAAACAGACGAGCTACCCCAAGTGCGAACAAATAAGTGCCATTATTTGTATACTATCGGAAAATGGCTTATCGTTCTGAATCGATCGAGAGAAACAACAAACATCACAAAATCGTCATCTTTATGAAATCACCGTGAGCAATATTTCATCTCTCGCATTTGAAATGATAAAACCACTTGCCTGAGACCTGAAGGTGCGTCGATAACTCCCCGGTAAAACCAAACTCGACAGTTGAGGAATGGGCACACAAGGAAGGAAGGGGGGTACATAGTACATCGGCAGAGCGCCTTGATTACACCATACTCGCCAAAAACACGCAGCCACACAATCATCCGCAACGCATTAATGGCCGTTCCGCAGGCAATTTCGCAGGCAGCGTCGGCGGAGCCTCACGGTCATCCCCTCGAGCGACGCATCGATTAAAATAACCCGGGTAGGTACAGGTGCGCTTCTCCCACCGAGTTCGGCTGCTGGCTCGCGTGGACGAGCCTCGCTGGGGCTCCTTGGGGTGCGGCGTAAAAACCAAAAACTCCCACGAAATTAAAAAAAAGGATCAACGAGGAAGAAAAGCCCGGTTCTCACGTTGGGCCTCTTTTTTGCTCCAAAGGGAGCGCTGCGGGGGAAACGAATCGAGGCGTGAAGGTCGTTGGAACTGTCCCGGCTGTGGAAGGTCTCCCAGACCAGAAGTACTTGCAGCCCTCGAGACTCGAAGGGAGCATTGGAAGTGACGAAACCAATCTCATGTCTCGTTCGCTGGACGTTAGGAGAAAAAAAAAAGAAGATTTTTTTTTATCAAGTAGACCACATTTGAAAATGGAATTACAATTATTTTGGGAGGTTTCGTGCATTTGCATTTGAGCAACGAGTTTCAATTAAGCAGTATCGAAGATCAACGTGCAAACACCCCTTGCGGTCAGAGAGATCGCCACGTATGCAAATCGAAGCACTCGGTGGGCAGACATCGCCTTCAGCTTCTGTACATGATCGGGGCACACACGCGAGCCACGGGGATCCCACCGTCGACTCTTACACGCCAACAAGTGGCCAAAGTGCGTGGATCGGAAGCCTCCGCGGAAGAAAAAGCACCGAGTCTCGCTCCACCCGCTACCTCGTCCCCCTTTTTTTCACCCTGCCACTCTCTCTCTCTCCTTTGCAGGTACAATTACCTCTTCGCTCGGAATTCTCACCATTTGTGGATAACGCGAGCGCATTTTTTGAAAGCGCGTCTGCTCGTGATGGCCGTAGGCACTCACGCGAGAAAAATATTGTGGATTGACCCCTTACGAAATCAGCAGGCTCGGGCCCATCTCCTTCCCGCGTGGTCGAGCGAAAAAGGGAGGGAGACGCGAGCTGAGCTGATTGAAAGGTTGTTCCTTCTCTTGTTTCGAGCCCTACATTTGTTCCAAAAATCACTGGTGACCTGGCATTGCTTATCTCGCCTCCTTGACTCGATTTTTTCGCACCTCCGCGTTACTTGACTATATATAGCCCTATAATGCACTTTCGTTGCAGTTTTCATTGATTATGTGCGATTGTTTACACTTGCACTCTGGAGCTGCAGTAGAATGGCAGGTTGTCCAGCGTGGCTACTTCACGCTCCGAGTGTGGAGCAACATATTGTAATTACACGTTATTGGCAGGGTGTGGCAGGGTTGGACGATCCAATGCAAATTGATACCGAGCACTCAATTCGTAATTCATATGATACCCAAGAACGACGTGAAAGTGATACAAACGTGTTTACAAAATCGCAGATGATGTCTTCGTAGAGGGGATCTACAAGTGTAGCTGGTAACAAAACTCTGGATATCAGTGGAAAAAGGGGTCGTACGTTGCCAACAATAAAAGGATTATTTGGGGAAGTGATAGTGGAGATGAAAGGTAAATAGGGAGCGTCGGAACGTTTTTAATAATGACATTTGTGATTATTTGTTGCTTTGTAGATAATTTTAGTATTTTACCGATCAAATTCACGTTGGTCTTTTATGAATTTTATGGGCAAGGAAGACGAAATTGATGTAACAATTTTTCTTATCTACATCAATTCAAATATGAAGAAGATCACGCCTCCTACATACATAGGCCAAAAGAACGTGAACACGTGAATCAGCAAAGTATATGATCACATATTGACCCATATTATACCAGAAACAGTCACCTTCAACTTAGAAGCAAATCGTAAGGCATGAATAGGCAAAATGTATACGTATAATTAAGTATTAAAAAAGATATCGCTAAAATAATTAGTTGTTCACGTACCAAGTATGTAAAATAAGAATTATATTTCCGTAAGCTCGCTCGAGTGCCAGTGGATCATACAAGTGCATTTTGTACCCGTGAATCACTTTACATCCTAGGCAAAGTACTTTGGGCCCAAAGTTGTAATACAAGGTCACAAATGGCTTGCCACACTGTGCATCCGTTTTAAGAAATAGTATAGATTTCGTACATCGTGTGTTTTTTTTTACCTTTGAATGTTTACTGCACCCTCAACATGAAAAATAGAGTTCGCACCTGGTGCGCATCTATCAAAATGTGTGTCTATGTGGCTGCAGAAAATTTTACGTTTAGTTACAAACAATTTGCGCTATTAAAAAAAATTATCAACTCTGAACTAATGAACCAAAACTATAAAAGGCACGAGAGAGTTAGTAATATGGTACATACTAAATAGTTATTTTAAACATTGTGTTTGATACAGCTATGGTTTTTTTACAATAATTCGTTTCTCTTCATTTTACAGGTAAATGAAAAACAGTGATATGCCGGACAAAGACACGTAGGAGTTATTTTGTTTCATTACATTAAAAGTTACAAATATTTGATAATGAGTAAAACGTAATTTTTGACAGTTAACATACCAACACTCGTAATCAATCATCACTTTGAAGGATTATCTCATTAGTTTATGGTATTGTACGTACCTGAAACGAAAAAAAACAACTATTATTTCTTGTTATCAAGATTTCATTGAAATAAGAGAAAATATTTTTTTATGCAGTACATCATAATCATTGGTTGGATAAGTTGAAATATTATTCATTTCTTATTGACACTTGGTAAAAAACTTGTTAGTTTCATAAAATGATTCATTCATTAAAAATAAAAAATAAATCCATACATTCCATATTAGAAATGGTTGTTTTAATTTTTGCTCCGCATTCTAGATACATTCAAGTACTTGTGTCAGTTGTATGAAATGGCATCGATGATTGGTCATTAATATTTAATTATTTTATCACGGACAGGTGCCAAAAAAAATCTTTTTACTAAAAAATTTATACCAATCTTTATTAAGTATTTCCAGTGAAGTTAACCACAAAGGAAAATGTCAAACAAGACATTTATCCCCGACCCGAAGTATCTGATGGCCTTGAAAGACAGCAGATAACCATCGGCTAGCGAAAAACAACAGCGCTATTTCAAACAAAAACGAGGGTTGATTATTTTTCGAAAGTGTCACGCCTCTCGCCTGGTCTCGATATTTTTTCCAGATATTGCATCTTACACCGCTGATGTCGCGATTCGTCGAAGCCATCTATTCGCACTCGGCCAAGTGGCGCATCTCGATACAGTGGTGGGCCGGTTTTCCGCGAATTCGCGCTCAGGACGGGCACAAAGAGAGCAAGTGGCATTGTTTGCTCTGTAGGATCGCTGTGATGGTCACACGGCAAATTGGTGTACCACTGCATCTGCTGAGAACGATGCTCTTTACGGTCGTTAAGTTTGAAAAACACTGTTATTACGTGAGTAAAATCGCTGAAATTCGGTGTGTACTCTTGGTAATCGTTAATAATGATGTGAAGAAACCGTAAAAACTTGCGGAAGTGAACGACAAAGTTGAGGGATATAACATTGGCTCTTATGGATGTAGATGATGCATCAGACATGAAGTTAGGAATTTGAATTCAGTAGAAAAATTAATAATAAGATAATTAGCTTAAACTTTACATATGTAAGATGGGGCAACATGACCCAAATCAGTTCACGAGTCAGTTAGAGTTTTTTTTTTTTCAAGCATCCACAATAAGCCTACATAGTTTTTTGGACGTGAAAATAATAAATGTGGACGCTTATTTGTGAGATATTTACTTGATTCAAAGATGCGTATTAAAAATTTTTTCGTTATTTTATAATTTCACTTCAGAGTACCAGATGAACCTTCTTGATTAATTGTTATTCCCACCTCGTTTTATTAGTACATGACGTTTCTCATGAGATATGGCTATCCTTGCAATTTATTAGCTTCACCTGCTAAATAAGCAACCAAACCAGCACAAACCAATTAAAATTTTTCATCAATTATCTTAATTCGCTTATAATAGCCTTTGTCCTATAAAAAAATTCTGCTTGAATAAATTACATGTATAAAATTGAAATTAATTAAACGAAAAAAAAAAACCGTTTTTTTAATTACCCATGTAATTAATTGTTGTATGATAAAACTGCAACCACAAACGATGGCCACCCCACAAAGTTGTTCACATACCTCTTTTAACAATAGAGCGTGGGAGTTCTGAAAGTAAAGTTATCTTTTTCTTCTCTTTTCTCGTAAAATTATAGGTACAGTCCATAATGGCCGCAGGACGCCTGGTGTTTTTTACAACTTCATAAGGTACAAAAACACGAGTCGAGTCAAGTTAAATGAGAAAGCAATAAAATAACGCGTAAATAACGATTATAGCCCCACAAAACAGCAAATTTGGACCGTTTTTCGAGCAGAGTGCTTTTTAATTTTACAAAATTCTACTCAAGGTGGCTTATGCGAAAATGGAAAACTGGACTATCAAAGTAAAATTTGAAGAAGTTGCTTATAAATCTTTTCTACACCTCTCTGCAAAATTTTGGATAGGCTTATACGATAAAATCACGAGAACGAGTTGTTTGAAAATCGTCTTATATACATATATACATTTAACATCGTAAGTCATGCAATTACTTTTTGTAAAACTGGGCCAGGATGACTAAAAACTAGAGCAATAAACTAGAAGTCGTCCCATTTATAATGGTTCGTTGAAAATTTTACCTTAAACAAAATTAAACGATATTGATTTAAACGTAATCTGAGTTGTAGTGTGGCATGGGTGCGTCAATGAAGAACATTAAATAACATCTTTATGGTTAAATTGTTGTACTATTTCTCACCCGTTCGAGTAAATCAAAAACAACAAAGCCGAGCTCTTTGAAAAATCAGCAGCCCATCGGCGCGAAACGATGAAAGTTCACGCCAAAGCTCAACCCACCCCTCGAACTTTGGTTGGCTCAGATTTCACCCAAAGTATACAAGCAGCAACATATCCAAGACTCGATTAGTATGTTACACGTCGTATACATACCTGTACATTCATGGACGAACCCGAGGAACTCGAGCACCGCAACAACAATATTTGCCGCGCTTTGATTAAAGTTTGCCAAGATTCGCGTGTGCACGCCTACGCCGGTGGATCAACTTTGCGGAATCGCATATCGATAGGAGGGCACGGCGTCGCGTGGGTGGATGGATCAAAGCGTTGCTCGAAACAGATTTAAAGGGAAGCCGCGCCGCATGAATATGTTTAGGGGAAAAGCGAGTTCAACCGAGTTTCGGGGAAAGCCATGGCCGGCATCTTCGGGGAAATCGGGTTTCGAAAAGTACCGCAGGAAAAATGAAATATCCTCATTCTCGCGTGTCGAGTTGCCAACTTGTACGCACCTAAGCGTACTGATTCAGGTCCCAACAGTGAACGAAAAAAGCTAGTTTGCCGACTTGATAAATTTGTTCGGACATCCTCGGAAGATGGGGTAAGTATCGCACTACCGATACACTTTTGGGTGCCAAGGAGGGAGGATTCGGTTGAAAAATTTCAACCAAATTCACGACCACTTTCAATCTCAGAGATGAAACGGAGGGGGGAGGGGGTAAGGGCTTAACTAGATGCAAAAAACGTGTACAAGCGCGCACGAGGGAAACAAAATGGGGGGGGGGGGCAGCCAGAGTGTGTACGCATGTAAGCGAGGGAGCGCGTAGATTGGTAGGTGTAGCAGCCGAGGTATCTTATTGATCTGGTAGCCCGGGGCGTGTCATCCTAGGCCTGTTTAGAGCCGCAGGGAGGACCATCGTGTAGCATATAGCCAGCAGCAGCAACAACGACCCTTCCTTCTCTCTCTCTCTCTCTCTCTTAACGGGCCAACGTAGGGGAGGGGAGAGCGCATGCGCCCCTCTATTCCCGTTTCCCCCTGCGAGCCATTGCACGCCCGGAGGGGTGACTTCCAATCACCCGGGAGCTGGCTGCTGCTACGGGGAGAGAGGAGCGCCTTTATTTAGCTCGCGGGCCCACAGACGGACCGCCAACGTCTGTGAGCTTGTGTGCGTGTGTTTGCGCGTGAGAGTAAAAGGGGACGTTTTTGGCGAGGAGGGAGAGTCGGTAAGGGATGGGCTACGTACGAATATAGGGAGGATAATACTGTATGTTGTGCGCGCGCCTGGTAATGTATACGCGCGTACTGTTGTGAGATGTAAATTTTCGGCATGAGATGTTTTTTTCACTTCGGCACGTTGATTGGTGAATTTTGATTATTTACTGAATAATCGTTGGCATTATTATCTACAGTGACTAGAAGACTGGCAATCACGTCAATCATATCATGTACCAACTGTCTCGTCGTAGTCTACGTGACTTTTTTTTTGTTTTTTTATTTTCATCGATAAACCTATAGGCTATATGGGCTAGAGACTGAGTACTCTGAAGTCTTTTGGAAACATTAAATATCTTTGAATGACTCATGAAGTCTTTTTTTAATGACTTCAAGCTGTAGGCACCCTTGATGTCTTGATAAAACATCTAAAGTCTTTTCGAAACATTTGAAGTCTTTGAAAGACTTTGAATGACTAATGAAATCTTTGTTTAATGACTTGAAGAGTGCGCAGCACTTCGGCTACTGGTAAGAGTTTCACTGGATGGAGTTGAACGAAAAATATAGTTCTCACGTTTCGCCGCTGTGCCATGTGGTGATATTTTTCATCAAAGTAGTACTAAAAATCCCCTGTTTAAAAACTTTGAATTACCATGTATCTGATTAAAGCACTGATTTTCGAGGAAATTTTGGACTGAAAATGTGAAAGCTACAAAAATGATTTAGACTGAACCCTCCACGAGATCGGAACAGTATCTATACTACGACCTGTTTCTGTACACCCGCAAACTTGGCGCATAAATTGTTTGCATGGACTAAACGCGCGCGGCTGCTCAATTCAAAAACTAGTGCGTTTCGCAAACACGATAACCACGTTCTCGGCGCACGCGTCTCTCGAACGTGTCGTTACAGTGGAATCGAACCCTTTCGATTACCTCCCGGGCGTGAAATTACGCAGGAAAATAGATCCCGTGAAAATCGCGCGCGCGATACTTACGCCCCAGAGGCGCGCGCGAAACCTATCACACAAAGAGTGCCGCGCGTATATGCACACTTGCGGTCCGGAAAATAGTAGCATACACCGCCAGCGCGGAGATTCGAACGGAACGATACAGCCTCGCAGGCGCGAGGAATTGAGTTATGGATCGGTGTCGATGCATAAAGGGGGAAATTTGTCTTGGAAGCCGATCGCTAGGTGGCACAAGAGCGGCGTTGAGGCTATTATCAAAAGGATTCGACTTTTTTTTTCCTGATCCGTCCTAATTTGTTACCTGTCGGTGGAGTGGCGCGCTTCGAATAAACGGGAATTTTCGTAATGCTTTTTTTTATTCGTTAGAGTCAAAAACCCTCGTCGTGGTAAGTGCTGTTTCTATCAGTAGGTGAAAAAGTGACGAAATCGCGTCACACCTTATCATTAGAGTATACACTCCAGAAAAATGAAACACTAATCGTTTCATTGTTCTAATTGACACTTGTTCATTTCTCTCGTAAACATCTTTGTTATTTTACAAGCAGAGATTGTCCGCACCATAATAATTCCCGCCATGAAAAAAAACTCCCATTTGGCTCGTGCTGCGCTCGAAATCTTGATTCTTATCGAAAAACTGCAACGCTCGGCCAAAGTATTATTTTTCGGATCCCAAAGCGCTCACCCGGTATGCAAAATACCACAGTGGTCTAGGCGTGTATATATACGCGGATTATAAACATGAGGTTGTCGGCGGGCGCGTGCGAGAGGGAGAACAAAACGGGGAGTGTGAGGGAGGACACAAGCGGAGGAGGAAGGGGAAGTTTTCGGAAATTCGCTGCGGAGATTCGCTTTACAACCCTCATTAGGTTCTACACGGGTCCTTATCCGGAGTCTTATCTCGACGGATCCCTCTCTGTGTAACTCTCCCCGCCCCCAACGTAGCGGTTCCTCTCACTCCCTTATACACGTCTATCCCGCGTACACGTGCTGGATGGCCGGTTCCCGTCGGCTCCTCTTTTGTTACAATTCCGAGCAGATAATGCTCCCCGGGCGAGAGGCACCTTTGTGCGACGCAAACTCCATACGAGGGGCAAAAAATTATCAGCTCTACACGTTGTACGCCGAATATGTGTAATCATATGGGCCAACTTGTCTCGGGTGGGCGTCTTTTTTTTCAAGGCAAACCGAAATCTCTGTTACATCACCTTTTAGGGTCAACGAGGAGTTACTTCAATTACCAAAATGTGGGCTCCCATTGGCGAAACTTATGTCCTAAACATTTGTGTTCATAATAGGTATAAGGTACATGAAAAATGTCTCTATTTTTCTATAATATATATTTGTAAATATGTAATGTTATAGTTTAAATTTTCATTCCAAAATATTTTCAAATAAATGGATCGGCTCCAAACTTTAAATAATTTTATAGGCAATTGTCACATCTCAGGGCAGTTGTTGCTTACTATAATGACATGAAATGTGGTATAAAGATTTTTTGCAACATTTTTTAGAGCATCTCGGATTATCGTACATTATCATGAATTTTAATATTTCTAACGTTTTCCTTCTTGACCACAAACATTAGGTTTCTGAAAATGATATATACCCTTTCTCTCTGATTATTAAACCGCTATGATTACCGAATGTGACTGTACGTGGTCTCCTCGATGCAAGCTAGAAAAAGAATTTTTTTTTTCTTTGTACCCTCTTTTGTGTACTGCACTCCCGTTGCTGTTTCAGGTCTTTGTACTTTTGGTTGATTAGAATCCGAGCTCGCGAGATTTGACAACCGTTGGAGCGCTCAAAGTCCCGAGAAGTTCTCATTTACCCCCAGAAAATTATTCATCAAACGAAAAATTGTACACAAAAAAAGCAGCTGGTGTTTTGTATGAATTCATGGACTTTTGCAACGAACATCTCCTGACGGAGGTACGTTTAGGTCAGACGTTGTGCAGATATTTATGAAAAAGGCGTAAGAGCCGACGGGCGATAATTAGCCACTGCTTGATTACTAATAGCCAATGGTGATGAAGAATTTGAGATGAACCGTGTAACTTGGCTATTAAAACTTATAAACTGAAGTTGTCAAATTTAGAAGGTTATTAGGACAAATCAGTTTGGAACATTTCTTTTGTCGTCACTGCAAGGTATTTTATTCATTTTCATCCAAACATGAAGTTAGTCTTGAAAATGTAATTTAAAAATTTCAGTTTTTGGAAAGAAAAGTCCTTATTTTAAATTTAAAAACGTACCTTGTTAAACACAGTTATGAAAAAAATAACGTTTGAACAAGTTGTCTTTTACTTCTGAAATGTGAAGTCTTTTTTCTTCGGGGCAAACTTGAGCTGTACTTGAAGTTATAAATATTGCGAAATTTTGCAAAAAAAAAAAAAAAATCAGATTTGTTTTTGGAGTTGTATGATTCTCTTATAATTGATGTACCTATATTTAGCATACACACGAATAATTATACTAAATCACGTAACAACCACAAAATTATTGATCATTATCGCTGATGATAATATCGTGCTGTGAGTTGTTTTCCGGCTATTTTCTGGCATTGCGTCAAAGGAGACGTTCTGACAATCAAAATCAGTAAAACACAAAAAAACGAGAAATGTAGTTCATGATGACTCTTATTGTTACTCTACCAAAAGAAATTGAAGCCCAATCTGTAATAATTATTGAGAAGGCATTGTAAGAAGAATCAAGAGTTGCTGCAAAAATGAGTATCGCAAAAACGAATGTCAGAGTGACACGACCACCCTGTGAGTATATAATACGTGCAACACCAGTGACCCAGCTAGCGGTTCTAGAATCACCTTAAAAATAATTGACATACCAAGTAAAAGCACGTGGCCGAAAAATGATACGGCAAAAAGCAGTCTCGACAAGGAAATAATAAAAAATAAAAAATAAATAAAGGTGAACAAAAAGGAGACAAAGAGCGTATGCAGAGCAGGGGAGCGAGAGTCTGGCGAATAATCGATGATCACAGTCATAATAAGCAGAGAAAAAGAGAGAGAAAGAGAGAGAGAGAGAGGAGAGGAAAATCAGGAGGAAGGGGCCATATACAATGTACAGGCTTCGGTTCGCTTGCAAGGATGTTGTATAATATATATATATATGTACCTATACGCGCACGTTGTTGGTGCTGCTGGGTGCTGCCAGCCCCGAGGGCGTGTTCGCTCGTACGGCCGCCGTCGTCGTCGTGAAGATCATCTCCAGCTTGTATTTTATACATGTGTATTTATACTCATGTATATATATATACATATACACATATATATGTAACGTATGATGCATATACGTGGATACGCAAGGCCCCGTAATCCGAGGTGCGCGTCGCGCTATCGCGTATCCCATCGAGGATCTCTCGCTGTAGTATGTTGCTTGCTCGGCCTGCGCGTTATTGGTACGTTTGCACACCCATGTACGTGTATACGCCCTCTCTCTCTCCTAACATATCCCAAGTTGCTCTTATTTTCACCATTTTCCGTCTGCCCGCGCGCGTTTTCCCTTTCGTTACGCTTTGTCTCTCCTGTCTATATATATATGTTTACCATGCATGCGTGCCCACCTTTGTCATCTCCCTGCCACTTTTTTATCCGTACTTATACCTATAAGTAATGCGATTTTTTGCAACACAATGCATCGCGATATCGTTCATCGCACGGCGCTCATGTATCGTCATCATCGCGATTTTCAATGTCCTTTTGGGCTGGTTTCAAATATTAATTATGATAATGATAATAACAAGTACTCGACAAGTGTACACGGTACGAATTTATACGTATACGAGTACGAAACGCCATATCGGTGCCGGCGTTGTTATTGATTCCGGACTGTATAGCGACGATTGATAATTTCACATTGGCACGCGCACGGATGAGTGATTTTATTACCTCGTTCGAGCAAATCCTTGAAGAGTAGATAAACACCGAACGTTATTTATCCACATTGTGCATATCTGTACACTTGATTGAATGCAATTTCCGCGCTCGACTTATTATCTATATGATGTATACCAAGAAATTTCGAGAGAAAAAAGCCACGCGACTCAGTTTGGGGTAATAAAACCGTAATTGGATGAAAAACAAGAAGCAAAAGGCAAGTATAGGTCAATAATTCACGAGAGACGGAGACGGGCAGGCGCCAGACGTGTACAGATAACACAGCGCGTTGGGGTCCGGATGAGCGTGACAAATGAAATCCCGAGAAAAGTAAGTAAAAGCCGCTCACCGGCGTTTCCAAACTCATTTAACTTTGACCGAAAAACCTCAAACATTTGCCCTCGAAATTCCAAGTGTACAAGCAGATAATATCGTTCCTCTCCCTGGTCCTTCCCGCAAACGCGGAAGCTCTTCTCCCTCTATACTCGTATACACGCACGGAGCCGACGCGGAGCCAACCGAAAAAGTTGGGCTACACTTGCCTTCGTCGTGCACGCGTACCTTACGCAAGAGACACGGAGGGATGAAAAAAAAGAAAAGTGTATGGATGGTGCGACGCCCGAACAAAGCCAGAGAGACGAAGGAGGGCACGTGGGGGGTAGGAAATAAAACTCCCGAAGAAAGTTAGCGCGACTCGGGGGAAAGAGAGAGAGAGAGAGAGGCTGCGCGGAAAAGCGGGTCCAAAAAGAATACAGGGAGGGGGGAGGGAGGAAAATAAACGTAAGGTGGAGCGCCGAGGGTGTAAGGAAGAAAGAAAAGGCACCCAACTTGGAAGAAGTGTATAAATACGTGGGCGAGAGAGAGAGAGAGGCTCGCGCGGTCCCTCCCTCCTTCTCTCTGGTTGCGGGTGGCGCAAGCGCCCCTCAGGCGACATCCCCATCGATTCCTCCGGGAAAGGGAGCTTACAAAATGGCCGCTGGCGGCGTCGACCCCCGGTCTTTCTCCATTCGCCCCCTTGCCCGTGCTCCAGCGGGTGTCTGTCTCTCCAGCCATGCACAGGGAGACGTCTTCCATATGTAGCCCCCCCCCACCCCCGCTCTTTCTATCTCTGTCGCCTCCCTCTATTCCGCGCATTATCCGCGCTCGCTTGCTCGCGAAGAAAGTGAACCGCGTGTGTTTATGTATGACGTTCGGTACGCGGCAGTGGGCTCGTGCGCGTATATAGCGTGCAAGCGACATGATGGGATCGTTTTTTTTTTTTTTTTTTTTCTTTCCACTACACGAGTAACCCATACTTATACGTGTATGGGTATGTATCGACGGATGTCGAATGTCTGATTTCTTTTTTGGAGCTGAGGGTGTTGGCTCAATAGGAGCGTGTCTTCCCCTCGTGTTTTTACAGGAGGGATTTCAAGCCGTAGCTGGAGATTGAGTCGCTACGCAGGTTCTGGGAGTGTTGTTGGATGGTTGTGGTGGCTCTTGGTTTTTTCAACAAACAGCCATTCCCGTCCGTGTATAATTCGAGCTTTTTCATTATTATTTTGTAAGAATTTTTTTTTTATAAAATTGTGATCCAGTACTCGTGCTGAACTAAAATTTTTTTCCAGCAAAAACGACGCATCAAAATATTTGACAGGTATTGAAATTTAGAGGACAAAGGGCCAAAGGAGTCGAAAAGTATTTTTATGCTTCATTTCTAATGCT
The DNA here is from genome assembly GCF_036245765.1 of Copidosoma floridanum. NCBI lineage: Eukaryota > Metazoa > Arthropoda > Insecta > Hymenoptera > Encyrtidae > Copidosoma > Copidosoma floridanum. The sequence goes on along the minus strand of NW_028321897.1, from coordinate 1,242,417 downwards.
TGGCAGTGAACTTGAACATATATAAAATATGTTGCACTTGTCTGATGATTTTTCGCAGTATTTTATTGTTAATATTGGTGATTCGTAAAAAATGTTATCGACAAAAGAGAAACAGTACTTTATTCAGAAGAAAAAAGGAAAATTGTCTCCCAAAGTCTTTAAGAATCCATAAAAAAATTGTACTCAAGTTTTTTAACGTGTAACGTAAATATTATTAGTGTATACAGAAAACTTGTGGATCACACCCGCACATTTTTCTCAGGGATACGTTTGAAAACTGGTTAAACTTCGATGCGTCGATTTTCAAATTTAAAAAAAAAAAAAAAAAGGAAAAAAGGAGTCGTGAGAAATTTGTTCGCAGAAATGAAAGCACAGCTTTGCGGAAAATATGAAAAAGAAAAAAAAAAAAAAAAAAAAGGAAAAACATTTCCATTCTCGCGCAACTCGATGCGTAACACGTTTTTTCCATTTGCTATGTATATACACGAAAATCCCATTTCAATCCATTCGGGTGGCGCTTTGATTGAAAAAAAGAAAAAAAAAAAAAGGAAAAAAAATTTGTTCGCGGAAGAGGAAGAAAAAAAAAGTATACTGTTCGGTATACGCCGTTGTCAGTTTCTAGCCTACGCAGATACACTAAACCCACGGATCAAATTCATATAGTCGCGACAGTTTCACGTTTGTTTTCCGCACAGTGACTCGGGGCGGTGGAGGAGAGAAAAAAAAAAATCTGCGCCAAGTGCGTTCTCAGGCACCACGTCCGCCCAAGTCGAGAGATAAGCACACGATGCTTCTGCCCTACGTAAACACAAGTACCCAAAAGTACTCGTCCCATGCAAGTACACGCAAGTGCAAGCTCCCGAGCTTATTCTTCGTCAAAAGCTTCACGGCATGCGAACGAGATATTTTTTCTTTGGGGAGCCAGAAAAAGTATCTTTAAACCATTTTGGTAACTTATACCCTAAGATTTGTGTGCCGTTTCACGACCCACTCGGTAAACATTTGGAGGTATAATAATATTTCGAGTTCCACCGGATGCACGTGGATCTCGGGAAAAGCCAGCAGTGTCGGTCGATGAGGGAAGGTGCGAACGAGAGGTGGAGCAGTATATAGCCGGACGAGGGATGGAAGAAAAAGGCGGAGGAGGAGCGAGGCGACAGCGTCGGGGGAAGCCGTGCACACCGCGGGGACAGACAGAAGGTGGAGAGTAGTCGCTCGGACGGCGGAAATCGATGCACCTTGGAAGACACGTGCGCGCGCGCACACGATATTATATACGCGAGGAAGGAAGGAAGGAAGGAAGGAACCGAAGGAAGACGGTGTACCACCTATATATTATATACATACATGGAGGGCGCGGAAGAGCGGACGAGAGAGAGAGAGTCGGCGGCGCGGAAGAAATTGAATTATTAAGCGGGCCAGAAGGTGCAGCGGCAGCAGCCTCGGGGATGACGACGACGCGAGCACCAAAATATCGACCCGCGCGTCCCATATACCTTAGGCGCGTGTATACTTGTGTGTATATACATGGGCGTGCCATTTTGCGTATATCCGAGTACAGCATCCACTTCTGCCTATTACGAGTCAAAATGCTGAAATTGGTTGCACGAGGGGCGAGGGAGAGCGGGAGTACGGTCTCCTTCGCCCGAGTTGACTCTGCGGAAGCCTTTACCCTCCTCCTCCTCCTTTATTCATTTACTTTGTCTCTTCTCCGGCGCGTAAGTATATATATATATATATACACCGGCCGAGGAAGCTCCCGTCTATTTCGCAACAATTGTTTTCTTGATGATCGTGTTTACGGAGTCGGTGCTTCTTGTTGGGTGGAAAATTTTTCTTTCGAGTTATAAGGTTTGCGAAAAAATTGAGCCACCCCTGAGAGTTGTTTCATTGCGTTTTTCCACCTAAGAATGATGGAGCCATTGGTAAGGATGCAACCGACACGCATGATTTTAAAATCTTTGCTCCAAACATCCCGACGCACACGGTATTTCGATAAATCGATTATTGGGAGAGTCAATGTATAATAGATCCCAAAACCATTACCGAAAAAAACAATAACGTCAATACAAGCAGCCCCTTGGGTAACAAACATATACATATAGATGTACCCATCAATCTTTACGCCAACACTCGAGCAACAAGACAAATACACTCGTGGCGCTTTTATTGCATCGACTCGCGGCGATGCCGTGACATTGAGCTGCTGCTCGTAGTGTACATATATATGTATACTTGTACGTGTCGAAGACTCGGGATGACAGCGGACGCGCGACAGGGGATCGTAAATAACTTGGAGCGCTCATTATACGAGTCCTGTCGAGTGGAGCATGGTTATGGCCTCGCTTTATTACAGCTGTATGGACCTGGTGGTCATGCGGACACACTTGAGACCAGTGGGGGGTATAGTTAGCGCCCCCCCCCTCTTTTCTGTACGGTACTTGGCGATGATAAGTGAATTTTTTTTCTGGTACTTTTTCCATCTGATTCGGTATCGGGGGTCTTGGTGTCGCAGGTGGAATCGAGTTTTGACTCACCGAGTACGAGGAGAATCGCGAGTACGCCAAATGCTTTTTTTCCTTAGAGCTATATAGGGGTAAAAAAATGCTGATTACAAGTACTTATTACACACTTTCTCAAAGTTCCATTGTTCTATTCAAAGTATCATTACGTGTCTGCCGAATAAATGGATGAGATGCGCTTTCTTAAGAAGAAATACCTAATCGATATATATGAGAATGAAAATTATACTTTTCTGATTGAAATGGAAAATAACTTTTATCCTTGAACAGCTTCCGTTCAAGTTTTCTGTAAAAGGATTTTGACAAAAGCTGTTGACTGTAGTAGTGTTTCAATGATGTCTCCAAATCATATTTTAAATTTTCGCGTGACTTCTCGAAAAAAAGAAAAGAAACAAACAAGCTCCGTAAATTCACTAGCCATGTTATTCGAATGATAATTGTTCAACGGTGTTTTTCAAATGACAAGCACTACGCACTTTTTCACCTTCAAAACTTTGTGTGCTTATTATCGTGAAAGAACAGCTCTCAACCTCGGAAAAGCCCATGCTCTCAGGAAAGTACACATTTTTTGGGCTGATGTATAACGTTGACTTATACGACCTGTGAAAACACTCGCGAAGCCGATAACGTTCGATCGATGGGCATAATTACTCCATAAACACCGGATCAAGGATTCGCGAGGTGGTTGTCCGATCGAAAAAAACAAATGAGCGCCGATTCCGCCCAAAGCCCTCGCCGCTCCTCAGTCCCACCCGCCACGGACGCGAAGTGAAATTTCAATTTGAGCCACGTCCGCTCAGTGCTCGTCGAAATAAACAAACAGAAAAAAAAAAAAAAAAAAACGGGAAAAAAACCCGCGTCCCGTCGCATTGCTCCGTACGCGCACGCAGGGACGAACAAGCCACAGGATTGATTTATTTCGAAGCATCTCTTTTATTGTGTACTTCCACCCGCGCGACGCCGTATGGCGCGTAACGCACAATACGCCGGGCAGATAGACTTGCCACGGAGGACTGACGCGCCCGGATTGTTCGTATAGGGTCCCATATACATAACGGGGGAAAAAAAGAAGAAAAAAAAAAAAAAAAAAATACAGAGAGAAGAAAGGTACGTACGTCGCGTGTGTATATGTATGTACGCGAGGCGCGCCCGTGATTACTTTTGCGTCTTCAAAGCCCGTCAGCTCCACATGCACCTCCTTCTCTCCTCCTTCTTCGTCTCCTCCTGCTTTTTTTTCCATACTCTTTGTCTAGCGACCCCCTCGGCTCGCCGTGTACACGCTATCCCACCAACACATATACAATATAATGTCTCTCGTCTTCCTCGTTTGTACGCGTATGTGTTATACCTGCCTCCGCGTTGTCGTGCGCGACCGAGCGCTTCTCGAGACCCGGTGACGTGCAATTACACCCGGGTCTTGTTTACGATTACGTTCGTTCAAATGGAATAGAAAATTTGTGACAAACCCCAATGTGCTTGAACGAACTTTACTGCCTCGGGTGGTCAACTTATTTTCGATACGATTTTGTTGATTTTCCATCCGCCTGGACTTGTTTGTTGTGCCTATCTCCGAGTGACGTCGCGTATCTATGCTGATATACCACAGGTGCAATTGTGGCGTATAACAATATACGCGCGGACGTTTAGCCAAGACTGGAGGCCTTAAAACAACCTAAGCGTCCGAGGGCTGGTGTCGGTTGTGACGGTATAGCTTCGTTGGCCTGTGTGCTCAGTAAACGCGTCACAATGCAGTTGTTACCTCCTGCACTTGATGCTAATGGATCCACAACATCCCCAAGACGAGGCTGCTTTGACGGCGCCGATCGTCTGTCCTTTGTGTATTGTGCATACGCTGGGGGGTCCAAGTGCGTACAACTATACACTCCTTGACCGTGCAAATATACGCATTATATACATGGGTGTTACTTGCTTCTTACGCGATTTTTGTACGTGAAACAATCCCCTCGGAAGCGTTGCTACACTTTTTAACCGTATCCAGATATTTTGTATGTTGTACACCGCAACAAACTTCAGAGCGTGTCTTTATCGTTATTCACATCATCATTATTATTGATGTTGTTGTTTTTGTTGTTATTCTTATTATTATTACTGTAATTATTGTTGTTATCGTTATTGTTATTCTTGTTATCATAATTATAATTGTTATCAACGCCAATTTCTTAAAATGAATTTTATCGGTCGGAAACTCTTAGTAGATTAACAACATATTCTCAATTTGAACGTATTTTCTAACCAGTGTATTTATTTGCAGTTTTTGTGTAAGAAATATCATGAGTATATACATCTGAAAAACAAGTAATTTTTTCTACTTGAGTATTTTAATATCAAAATTTATGTATAAATACCTTTTGAACATCATCAGATTTTCTAATATTATCTCAACCTAGAATCAGTCAGGTGTTGAGCTTAGAGAATATAAATTTATTTTTACTGGCTACATTGATTATCGCTGGCAAATATGTTGATATGGCCAAAAAGAAAAAAAATGTGTGATTAAAATAAACTTGTTTTTTTCTTTCATCGATAATTTTACTACTACAAAGAATTAATTTTTTGATAATCATCTGACGGGTATGATATACCGTTCAGCGTCTGCAAAATAAAACTGATAAGGCAATGAAAAGAATTTCACATTCTTTCGGCATGATATTTGAGAAAAGTACTACTAAGGGTATTACCAAGTGTCACGATGAATAACAGTCTCAAAAAAAAATTGTATTAGATAAGAAAAATAGAAATGAAAGTTAGTCGTGTGGTTTACTATATGCATCACTGTTGTTACGCTTGTTTTTGTTTCTTCTACTCAACGTCAAGTTGTGCAAAGCCGTGCAATCCGTTGCCCTTTATTTTTTTCTTCTAAATCGGACACCAAAATTACAGGGGTCGTCCGCGGAAAGTGAAAATGACGAGCGATTACGCGCCACAGCTTTCCATCAGCTCGAAGCTCTCGACGGTGGAACGGATTATTATTATTGTTAGCGCGCGCACGTTTATTTACCCATATACACGTATATATATGTAAACACGAGTGTTGTTGCAGCGGGTATCGCTATCTCTCGGGGCATAGCCAAAAACGGATACCAATCACCAATCAGTCAACATAGATAATTGCGTAATTAATCGAGTCCATAAATTTCATGAACCAACGTGTCCCACATACATACACACGCCTATATGCGCATGCGGGAGAGCCAACGCGAGGGAAAAAGATTATTGTTACGTAAGCGCGTATACATATGCACCGAACTGACGATGATTGCTCTCGATAAACAAGTTTTCACCGTATATATATATAATTATATATTTATACGTTTTCTTGGGGGCGAGAGACTTATTTTTTTCCTTTAACTTGTTTTGTCCTAATAAATTGTTTATTCATTAACGTTAGATGGCCTAGAAATCATTATTTGGTAAAAAAAAAAAAAAAAAAAAAAAGAATTTACACGGAATCACTTGCGGTTTCACTCGAGTAACAAAAAAAAAAAAAAGTAGGCACTGTATCAGTAAGTAGGTACGATTATTTTGCGGTGGAAAGGGAACCCCCGACTGGTTCAACTGTCAGGCGTTAAATGACAGGTTCATGATCGTCGTTCTATTACAGGGGGGAGAACACAAAGGACGCGGTGTAAATATCCCCCCGTATTATAGTCTCCCGTTGCATCGCGCAAATAGAGGAGAGACCACATGCGCATATTGCTGCTCGGTTAGTCAGCCTCTGGTCTGGCATACTGTCGTATTCATATACTTTTCGAGGGAAGTGCATGTGATCAAAATATATTCAAAAATTGTGTAGCTGTTTTTTTTTTAAGTATAAAGAAAGTTGAGGACCTCTCTGCAATAGGGCTTTTTTGTTTGATAAGTTTTCATTTAGAGTGTTATCTTGATGGTTCAAACAGTAGAAAACTCTCTTTTGCTTATAACAGAAAAAGAACTTAACGGCAAAAATTTGAGCCTATAGACAGTTTTAAGAAATAGAATCTCCAACAACTTAAGGTTAATGAATGTATCGTATTTAATGCTTCAAATTTGAATAATTGACAAAAAAAAAAAAAAGAAAATATTAATAAAATAGAGTTTATCCTTGCAGCATTAACGAAACATATTAACTTATAACCCAGAAAAGGTAAGTAATTGAGATTCATAGGCTTTAAAAGAATAATTTGAAGTTTATTTTTTTCTAATGTAACCTTATGAGTAAAATTAGGTAAAGATCACAAAATTTTATGCATCAAATGTGAAAATACATAACAAATACAAATGTCATAGATAAAGTGTCATGTGAATTCAAAGGTGCTAATTTAAAGATAATGGTACTACAGGTAAAATATAAATTTGAGGTATAAGGAGCTTAAAATGTATACTGAAAACGTGATTGAGTATTTTTTTATTATTCTATTAAAAAACATGTTTAAGTTAATTATTATATCAAGCTAATAATGTGAATCTAAAATTTTCTCGAAGTGTGAAATCCATAATTTTGACGTCCTTAATGTAACTATCAGTTGCAGATAATTGTCATCATGATAATTTTATTTAAATGACAAAGATTTATTCTTTTACACGCTGATTTTTGAAACAGATTTCATCTTATCTTTTCAATTGGTATGCATTTCCTACTTAAAGCCACATTTATAAATGGACAAACGTTTATAAACTCTTATTTCGTGCTGTAATTTGTACAACGAAGATGGTTAAATTTATTTTATTCGTTTTAGCCTTAGTTGCTGTCACACAAGGTTGAAATTCACACTCTGTTTTCGTTGTTATGAAAAACAAAACTAATAATATTTTTCATAGGTCGTGTGGTCAATAGTTTAACTTCGAGGATCGTCAATGGCACAAGTGCAAAGCTCGGAGAACTTCCTTTTCAAGTAAAACTTAAAAAAATTAAATTTCTTTTTGTACTCGATAATTTTTATCACAGTAGACCGTTAAAAATGTTTATGTCATTGTATTAGGCCTCGTTGCAAAGAGGTGGACGGGCCTACTGTGGTGGATCCGTAATAAACGAATATTACGTTGTAACAGCCGCCCACTGTCTCGCCAGGTGAGTTATTAGAGGATATTTTAATTGCTTGTGATAATTTAGTAGCACAAAAATTTAAGAAGCAACTGCACATAATTTCTCACGACTGTACGTAAATATTTGAAGCAGTTTTATGTAAGGGTGCTAAACTAGTTTCTCGTCCATCACTTGGCCTATTATTATTAGTTCACTAATACGTAATTAAATTTTTAAATAGGCCTATAACTTCAAATTGTAATAAAAAATAATTGGATTCTCCTTTACTTTTGTCATTTTTAACAGAAATTTTCGATATTTTCATATGAATAGAATATTATAAGAATAAATTTCCTCGTAAATTTCTCAAGTCGTGTACTTTTATACGTTTTATCGATAATGCCTTATAGGTATTTAAGATATTAACTGAAAAATCCTGATTTTTAACTGTAACATGTTGAGATATTTTAATCACCATTTTATTAATCAATCCATTGTAATAATTTATTTTGTTTTTTTGTTTCATTAACAAGCATACAATGCTTAAACAATTTTAATGTGAGCATAAATGATCTGCGGTGATTTTGTAATAACTATTTTATACAACGCATGCAAATAAAAGTTATGTACAATATTATCTCTATAGTCTTTAAAATTTTCTATCTCTAATATTATTATGAGTATTTCTACGTACAACGGATTATTTGCACTTATTACTTAAAAAATTGTCGGGCATAGGGAAAACGTTTCATGTACTGAGAGGCAAACATACACCATTGTATATTTCTTTGATAAGTGAATCATATATTTCTATTGTTCATAGCTCACTATAAGTTAGTTACCAGAGTTTAAGAATTCATAATGTTGGGTTTGAATTTGAAATCGTGAATGATGATAAAGTAAACCCTTGGGTACATGTTTTTATCGATATTATGGCCTTTTTAATCCCCAGATCAAAATTTACGTATGTTGAGGTCAAAAAGTCTGATATGCGATGATCATGCAACTCTACACAATGACATTATAATCAAAATTTCATATTCGTATATTTTATCATGTAAGTCTTGGAAATGTAGAGTTTTATATGAGAAAAATGTAATTGTTAATTTTCATGACTAATAAACATATACATCGGTTCTTTATTTTACACCAAAAAATTGTTCTATAAGAATGGGATCATGCTTAATGACAAATAAAAATACTGTTGATGTCGAGTGTATACAAGTTTGGAGCAGGGATTATTCTAAAACTAGTAAAAATTACTCGTATGCTCATTCCTACGTCGTAAGATGTGAGAAACGTAAAAGAAAACATAATAACATTTTGTATAATGATAATCAAGTAAAAGATGTGTACTTTGTAACTTCCGAGACATGTATTATGTGGTACGACTATTATCACCATGATTTTTTTACATGCTGTAACTTTTCATCAGGAAACAAGCTTCAAGCTTAACAGTTATTGTTGGGACTATCAACTGGCAGAAACCAGGTTACGTGCACCAAGTTGAAAAAATAATTGTCCATAGCAAATTCACTTCTAAAGGCTCTTTCGAAAATGACATTGGTTTGGTAGAAGTGAGTACTTTTCACTACCACACTTGCTCAATTTTCTCATCAGATTCTATTTGCTTGAATGAATAAACGTTGGAATTTTTCCAGGTTAAGACTCCCTTCCAGTTTTCGTTTATTCTTCAACCAGTTCTGCTGCCAACGCTCGACGAAGAAGTAGCTACTAACAGTATTGCTATTGTTTCCGGATGGGGTCGACTTGGTGGGGTAAGTAATAAAACCATTGCTCAATAAGAAGTTAACGATATAATGTTTTTACATCTTATGTCAACATGCTCAGTCCTTATGGGTTTATGAATAAAAATTAGTATGAAATTTGAAAAATTTTGAACTCACAAACAGTATTGACTGATTATTAAACTGTTTTCACGTCTATTTTTATCTTGCTAAAAAAATACTGTGTAATGTACTTATACATTACATCGTTATTGTCGTCATCTACATTTTACATTTTATTTTTTATCCAAACTAAGAAAAGTCATGTGAAATTGTAACTTTCATCACATTTAGTAAAACCCAAGGGATTGCTTGTATTTTCCATTTTAGGAAATATGATGTTTCTGATACACTCACATACACGTAAACCAGAAAAATTTTTTTGATTGCTGTATAACGTAAAAATAGAATAATCGAAAGTATTTTGCCAGCATAGCCTATATTGGAGCACCACTAATAAAAAAACCATTTACTAAAAATGTAAATACGTCTTTTCTCTCCGCAGAAAGTGTTGAAACAGCCAGACAATCTTCAAAAAGCTGAGATTTTCATCATTGAACCAGAAAGTTGTCAAAGTGTCATGACAGAAATTATTCATCCAACGCAGTTATGCGCCAACGATCCGACAGCAAGAAGAGGACAATGCTCGGTAAGGAATTCCCTTTTGAACTTCACTTGCTATTATTAACTCTTAATAATTTTAAAGTATAGAGTAAGCCCATTATAAAGCAACTAAACAGTATGACTCGATAGTGTTAGCATCACAACACTTGCATGCGCAGACAAAAATTGGTACAGAACATATTCATTTTTTACGTTATGTTTCTTGAATAAGCATAAATACGTGATGTCTTTTTTATTTAAACTTAATTTGAATAAGACTTCTCGTATATAGTTTGTTGTATCATTCAAAATTGGTGATTTAGAAATGTATGAATATTAGTTGTAAGTATAAAATTACAAATGATCATGAAGTTATTGAAAAGTAAACTTGATTGAGATTAAAAAGCTTAAAACGTACATAAATGCTTGTGCTTATTCTGTATAATAAGGTTATTAACAATTATAAAGTAACCATCACAAATTTTTTTTATCCAAAAAAATTTCTTTCGAACTTGAGAGGACTATCATTTATACAACTATCAATAGCGCGTGAATATCTTTAGTTAAGATATTAATGGTATTTAGCAATTTAATTTCTTCCTTAACAATTAATAAACTTTTTGTCAATTTAAGACATGCAAGTCTTTGAAAAATGATAAATCTTATAGTGGTGGTTTTTGCATGGGTACGCAAAAAATAGATATTAGAGGAATAAAACACCATTACCTAGAAATGTCACAAAATTGTTGTAAATATGTTTAACTTCAATCGAGGTAGAATTTCATGGTGAGCTTGTTCGATAATTTTCGTTAGTTCCATATTAAAACTGTTCAGATATTCTGATGTAGTTGCAACGTATTGATAATCAACATTAATTGTGCCACTTTGGTCCACACCTACAAGACGTCACCTCAAAATGGGCGTTTTATATTTAGCAACATTCCTAACGATTTCCTTCCACAAATTGCTAGATACTCCCAAACACATTTAAAAACTACCTAATATCTTGTTTCAAATGAATACCATGTTTTCCAGGGGGACTCCGGTGGGCCGCTCTCGATCGATGGAAAGCTCGTGGGAATCGTATCATGGTCCATCAAGGACCCGTACTGCGCGAGCACCACATATCCTGGTATTTACACTCGCGTGTCCAAGTACGTCGATTGGATCAACGAAAACGCAGTTCGCACGGACTAATGAAAAATTTGTAACGTTTATGCCTCGTTCAGCAAGTGTACTTCATAATACGTACCTAAGCAGCCTCCTAAATGCGATGAATCTTGTAAATATGGTGTTCGAGCTGAAAATGTTTGAAGCAAGTAGAAGCAATAAAACGAATGAATAAACAAGGCTCTGCTTTGTCAATGGCTCATTGTTGAGGATCACCTATTCGACCATCCCACGCAGTGACCACCGCTCGCCCTGACCCGTTGAACTGCTCTTTTCCTTTCCGCGTCCACCCTCACCTCCGTATACTCACCGCTTCAGCGCACATTCCACCCCGTAAGTGGCCAAAGCGACCCCCCTTCCTGCAGCGTCCACATACACGTATTTTGCCAGGGCCGGAGGCGCAGCCATCGTGATTTCGCGTCTTGCTCCGACGCCCAATGTAAACCTCTGGCGCCCGTACAAAAAGATGCATGCACAGAGTACGTGTGTTCGGACAGGCCGGTGTGTGGCGAGCGCGAGAGGTACACAGGCATACGTTTTGCTTTTGTGTCCTGCGGCTGCTCGTGAAACTCCGCACGTTCCGGGGAGTGCGAGGGATCGCACAGGGGGCTCATTGTGCCAGCGACAATTGTTATTCACGAAATGACGAACGTGATGGGACTACTGTTTGGCGAAGGAGTGAAAGTGTGATAAGGTGTACCTACTCGCCGGGGTGAGTTTTTGGCGAAATGAGCCGCACTTCAGCTTTGATATGACGATTGTTTTGAGGCCGAGCGCGGAAAATGCTTTAACGAAGTCAGAAAATGTTGGGGTGTTTGGATAAGTATTGAGATTAAGTGGTTTTGTGTCGAAAACCAATGCGAAATGTATCAATTGATCGTAAGGACCTTTCTAAATAAAGATAATGTGAAATAATAACTGAAAAGGTGAAGACGAGGGGAGGCATAATATTATGAAGTGGTAGTAAAAAAAAGTAAAGAAAAATCAATAAATGGTAATTATAATTTTATTCGTGATGATTCATGTAACCACGAAAATGCCTGAAGGACTTTAAACTGACATGCACTGCGCTTGCGCAGTAGGTGACAAAGTTAGTGCAACGTGTTATTTTACTCGTTTTACTATGTCATATCATTGCTGTTATTGCAAATATTTTTATCAAATACAGTTATATGGACTCCTTGTTTCTTAATCTACAACTTTGACGCATGTAACAAGTCGAAATAGCGTTAAGTTTTAAGGTTCAGGAGAAAAAAGTTAATTTTTACATAGAATTTAGGCTTCAGTGTTGCGAGAGCTAACAATATTTTCACCACTATGGGCGCTTCGATCGATTTTCTTATCCCCTCCAAACACTCTCACCTAGCGAATAAGTGAAACTTACAGTTCTTCGGGGTAGGTACGGCAAATCTAATCACAATGTGGTTAGGGATATAGACTGTGTGTTGCCAGGATTTTTTGGATCTACAAAACTCTGTGGTGATGGATTATGTTTTGTTGAGAAAAAAGTCACGAATTTCATGTATTCCCGTAGTATTAATAGGTGTACAACTTTATCATACTGAATTTTTAGGCACGACCAATGTATGGTAGTGACTTATAATTTTGTCAGAGCAAAAAGTATAACCACTTATAAATCATCTATTTTTAGACAAGTTTTTAACCTCGTATGAGGGTGATCTGAGTTGGTAACATAGTATGTATGTGTGGAAGTGCGTGTGTACGTCATCAAGTTTTTAGACTAACTCAAGTTATTATGATCCAAATGGGCTAAAATTTTGTCCGTAACATCGAGTTGGATGTATAAGCTGATGGTTTGCATTTAGACAAGTTTTATCAAAAAATAATTGACAACAAAATTTCTAGTGGAACCAACGTATAAAAAAAAAAAAAAAAAAAAAAAAAAAAAAAAAAAAAAAAAAAAAATAGAAAAAAAAAAAAACGTGTGGAATTCGGAGCTCCCCGGTAAGAACGAAGTTCTCGCATGTATGTAAGACTCACATGTATACTATAAAGTACAAGTTCCGAAAATACATATGATATTTTTTTGTTATCTATTTGTACTCATTAATCTTTTATGGTACGTACTTAAGTCTTTCCATACGTCTTTCTACCTTTGTAATCGTTTTTTCTCATCTGTTATCGTTTCTAATTTCATCAAAATTAAATTTTCGCGATTCAAGAATAAAACAGTTAATGTATAAGTAAGAAAAAAGGTTTATGCACTTTCTCTGTGAAAGACGATTATAAAAGTAAAGCTATTACTTAGCAAGTGACGTCAAAAATTTTTGCGATGATTATCAGTTGGAGTAAAAGCTTTGAAACTCAAAAACGGCGCAAAATTTGTGCTTAAGAGTAAAAGCTCATTTTGCTAAAAGCATGTCAAGTATATTAGACAAAGGAAAGTAAATGGTGTATGTGAAAATCTTCAGCTTATACGATAATATGTAATCAGAAACGTGACGAAATAAACACAACTCCACTTGCCTCTGGCCCTCTACTTGTGTCTTTGAAAAGCTACTTCTTTGAAATTAATTATATTATGCTATAGAAACCACTTATCTTACAGTCGTACCATACCTGATTTCTCATGTACGTACCAGTTTTTTTTTTTTTTTTTTGTTGTAATTAGTGATTAAACATGAAAAGGGTAGAAAATAAGTTCTGACTTGAATTATTTTAAAGATAATATATTACTATATTTCATACTGCATAAATGTTTTAACAGGGTCTTGCACAACTATAAACTATATCTAAACGTTTTAGAATTTTGTCAAGAGTCTCTTACTTAGAAACTAAAATAACATATTTTACGTTACTTAACCTACTTAATTTAATGATATTCTTAGGGACCTATCTTAAATAATAACGAATATAAAACAAATAACTTTAACTCTATTTATTAGTAGTCTCTTACATACAAAGCAACCTCATTGCATGTCAGTAATTAGTATTTCTCATACAGTACATTAAAATAATTAATACAATATATGTTTTTGATTGTGAGAGTAGAGAAATGGGCGATTTTCATAATCGATAAAATTATAATATACGTTTTTTTTACATATATTTGATAATATTTATTTACTAATTATAATTAACACATACTCTAAAAATTTCGCAGGCACGCAAATACATCGTAAACTAATAAAGAATATTTTTATCTTATTTTATTACGCTAGTACGTTTATTCACTAATTTTTTTCAATTTTATTTATTTTTACACACACGTATGTATATATACACATAAGACACATATAGTATAAGGCACGAGGGCACTTTTTTCCTCAATATCCATTACGTAAAATATCTCGTACCTCATGTAAGATGCATTAAAAATATCATATAAAAGAAAGAAAAGAGTTAATATATTTTTTAACGAAGGATTGAGTGGATAGAAAAAGGTGAGGAGAAATTTGTGAGGAAAAAATGAATGAAAATGATATTTAAAATAAACCTTTCTTACAAGATACGATATACTTCATGTAATTAATATGAAGCATTAATAGTGCCGTTGTGCCATATATAATACCATTAATGAGTTAAATAAAACTTTCTTACAAGATACGACATACTTTATCTAATCAATATGAAGCAATAATAGTGCCGTTGTGCCATATATAATACAATTAATGAGTTAGCAACGCGTATTGGTGTTAAAATTGAGTTTAGAAAAAAGTCATTGCTACTTAAGAGTAAACGCTTAAACAAATTTATTTACAGATGTGAATAATTTAGTTTTTAAAAAAAGAACCGAACTCTAAAGTGCAAAGATGAAATTTAAAACAAACTTACGAAAGGAGATATTAAATCTAAATCATGGTGAGACTACGAGTCTCTCTTCAGCTTTACCTGGCACTGTGCGTTGTCTTCTGCTGGTGGTAAATACCAGGACGGCAGTGTGGGTGGTGAGCTATAGTACGGCTCAGGCACATCAGGACAGCAGGAGGATGAGCTGCTGTTGGGTGGCGTCAGCATGGAAGCTACGGTGGTTTCGGTATCCTCCGAGAGTGAGTCTTCAGCCGACTCTTTGGTCTCCGGGACCGGTCCTGAGCGTTGAAAATTGTTGAAGTTCGTTACATTAAAAAGCTTCATCAGCTCCTCCTCCTGCATTATCCATTTTTTCAATTTGTGTCGGTTGATGCCGACCTTGCGGGCCTTTGTTCGTTTTTTATCAAACTTATGGTTTATTTCCTTTGTGTTCAGTACTTTTATTTTGAAACTTGGCTTCGAACACGCAAAATCGGAGTTCTTGGTGTCTTCGCACGGATTTTTCTCCACTTGGCTGTCGGGCAAAATACTGCAACTGTCTGCACTCAGCGGCAGAGAATCCTCTGGTACATAGTCCACATGGTTAGGGGTCGTCCTGCAGCTGTCTCTGCGGATCCGCTTGATATGGATAAGAAAATTCTCCTCATAACCGTCCTCTTCGTCCGAACGTCCACGCTTCATCTGCATTTGAGTTTTGTAGGATCTGGGGACTGGGATCAGGGCTTGCGTGGCTTTGGAGGGGATCGGACTGGTAGTGGCGTAGGGCTCGTATTCGGATGGGAGTGTCAGCGAGGAGGAAGAGCAGGAAGAGGACGACGCTGATGGAGGAGTTTCGGACTTTATCTGCAGTCTGGAAAATTCTACACTTAACGCTGATGAAGCTGGAGTCGGTTCGCTTGACTGCGGATGGTACACGTGGACAAGCGAAGGCTGGTCCTGCGACGAAGAAGCTGATGATGTAGCAACACCTTCGCTTGAGGCTGAACGTCTTCCATAGAGATAAGACTCGCGTAGAGTCTCCTCATTTTCAAGCCATGTTTTTAATTGGTGCCGGTGTATGTCGAACTTTCGTGTGGTTGCACGCTCATTCTGCTTGAATTTTTCGTCGTAGTGATAAAAGTCAAGGACTTTTATCTTATACGAAGGTGAAATTAAAAGACCGCCACCCATTACGTTCTTATAATGGGAGTTACGCGGGCGGTGCGGCTGCTGTTGTCGGTGCCGGGATTGGGGCTTGCCTCGGATAATTTTTATGAAGGCACTGTCCTCGCTAAGCACTTCAGTCACTTTATAAGACATACTGGTAGATTTGTTCACACAGACTTCAACAGTAGACAGAAAGAACTAATGAAAACCGTGAGTTCAAGAGAGAACAGTTTTTTCAAGTATCGGTGCCGAAACTTTACTGCAATATAACAGCTGAGGACGCCGTAAGCGATACTAATTGTTTAACTCCACTGGTCGCCTGTTACTGTAGCTACTGTTGCTACGCTGAGTTGGGCGTACTGCGATAACGACTCACCTCGTTAAGCATCTAACGCAATGTAGACCAGGCTGGCTAACTGGCTAATTGCACCAAGCATAATTATCTTTCAATTATGGATGTAGATACGCACGCACTCACGAATAATGGGCCGTTCAGAGAGTTTTGAGAAGCCCTTTCCCCATTTTCTACTTTATCTCAGCCTACCATAAATGCGGTAGGTGAGCATGACAACGGAAAAACAATGCGAGTGTACAGTTTAATTATGGCGTAGTTGTGTTTCGACACTTTTTCATGCCACTCCTGGAGAAGTCGAAGCTACCAGCTTTTGTCTGATTGTTTTTCTACTTTTTTTACTTTTTTTAAAATTTAATTTTTTATTTTTTTGAAACCACTCAAGAAATTAATACGATAGTTCATAAAGCTAGTGCATCGAAGCTACTGCTGGCTTTCGTGGTAGCCGATATACCTACAAGGCCCGCTTTTCCCCCCATTTTTCACTGACACTCGCCTCGCGCTACTGGCAGAGACTTTCAAAATGAGACAAGCCCAAAATTGAGACGATCTTTGTACTCCAATAAGATCGAGTTTTCAGTAAACGGGCATGGCTCTTTTAATTATTTAAAAACTAAATGAAGAAATTAAATAATTACCTACTAAGAAAGCCTGAGGTTAGTTGTTACCAATCGTTTTCTTATTATTCTACACCTTTGTGCGATTGGGAAAGCCTATACTATCTTAATTACGGTTCTACAAAAACACTTTATCACAGACGATCTTATCGCTGGATTCCATTGTTTGTCGGACAATACCAATATTGTACACCGTACGTTGTAATCAGGAGTTGACCGGACCAGTTGGCAACAGAAAGACAAGTTTCCAAAAAGTTGTGTTTGTATTATAGTACAGCTCCTTGTGAGGAGAAAATTGTTAATGCAAGGATTCAGAAATGATTACCTATGTTATCTTGCAATTTGAGTTATGCAGCAAAGAGAGATAAAAACAAATTTCTCCTATAAAAAGGTTGTAAAAAAAAAATTGTTACTGCATGCATGTATACTTTGTACAAACTTAATGTGTACATTTAATTGTGATTGAAATATTGGTGCATACTTTAATACTCTGCCCGGAAAGACATTTGCGACCAAGAAATAATAGTGTCATTTCATTTATTATTTTGCTCATGTACAGTGACAGTCGATTGTTAAGGGGATCATAAATATATCGCCCGCCAGAGAACATGGAAAGTTGGAAAGCTCATTTGTTCAGGTTTGTCGATTGCTATTCTCACAGCTTGGTTTAGTTCCTCGAATTTTAATTTGTTTAACTATACGGCTACTTGGAATACTCGTATTTGTGAGAAAAGCGTCAATTTATGTAGCTGTATGCAATTGAGTTTTAATTGCTATCGAGAAGCTATATCTCGTTTTAAAAAAATAATCAGTAAAACGTTAATGTTCAAAAATGCTCTGTTGAAAAACCTTGTAAACTTTCTGTTGTCAGAAAATTTGTAATACGTTAAAAAAAATTAATGTCAGTAATAATAACCTGCGCCAATTTTATTATTTAATGACAATTAAATTCTTATGAAGTGCGGACTACAAAAAATAGCATTGAATTACAATAAAAAATAAATGCATGGATATTATAATACCCAACTACAATTTAATTAAAATAAAATTGTTTGTTTTCCAGTACAAGCTAACTATTGAAAAAAAAAAAAAAATAAATAAATAAATAAAATAAAAAAAAAACAACAAACCAGGGGGGATAAATGGGTCATGGGACCCACGGTAAGAACGAAGTTCTTTAAACATGAGATGAGTATAGATACAATTTCTCAGGTAACAAGGGGGTCGCCAGACCCACAGGAAGAACGAAGCTCTGTAAACGTTAGTACTGCATTCATGTTGTTTACTAAAACAAACATTTGAAAAACGAATAAAAAAATTTAAAAAAAAAAAATAGTTTACCACTCACGATGGTTGAACTTCGTGAGTACTGTATTTATGCACGACGTTCTCACGAAGTTCAACCATCGTGAGTAGTAAACTATTTTTTTTTTTTTTTATTCGTTTTTCAAGTGTTTGTTTTAGTAAACAACATGAATGCAGTACTAACGTTTACAGAGCTTCGTTCTTCCTGTGGGTCTGGCGACCCCCTTGTTACCTGAGAAATTGTATCTATACTCATCTCATGTTTAAAGAACTTCGTTCTTACCGTGGGTCCCATGACCCATTTATTCCCCCTGGTTTGTTGTTTTTTTTTTATTTTATTATTTTTTTTTTTTCTATATTTCTTGTTTTTTTTTTTGTTTTTTTTTCATATTTTATTTTATTACTTTTTTTTTCATTTTTTTCTTTATTTCTTGTTTTATTTTTTTTTTTTTTTTCATTTCTTGTTTTACTTTTTTTTATATTTCATTTTAATACATTTTTTTTCATTTTTTTGCATTTCCTTTATTTAATTTTTTTCTTATTTTCATATTTAATCTTTTTTTTTTATTCCCTTTTTTTTTTTTTTTTTTTTTTCAATTTATATAATTATGTGACATTGTAACACAATTAGTTAGTCGAATTCAAACTCTTAAAAACCATTGATACGTTGTGCAACTCTATCGTATATGTTAATTTTAATAATTTATTTATAAAATAATTTATTTATAACAGTAACTATTAGTATTACTGTAATGCCAAAAAAAACCTCAGGTTTAATAAAAATCGGTCGGTATTTTATGCATCAAATGCATTTTTTTTTTTTTTTGAACACAAATACACAATTTATCATGAATTAAATGTAGTATCAAGTTATTGTGGGAAAATAAAATTGTAATTGGTTTGAAAATTAATTGCTTGGGAGTGTGAGGGGGAATGGTGGTTAAAGGTGTGCAGAAGAGTAACACGGCACGGTTGACAGATATACATATATAGCGGGGAGAGGGGAAGTGTGTAGAGAACAGTAGGTGAGGGGGACGGGGTAAGGGGGGAAACTTGAAAGGCAGAGACTTTGGGTAAAACTACTTTCGTTTCCAAAAAAAAAAAATCTGTCGGTTTTAAAATTCCAGCCCCCCGAGTAACGTGACATGAAGAACTTCGTTTTAAAAAAAATTTTTCACAGTAATTTTAGGGTAGTGCTCGTAGACAAAAAAAAACAGTTTTTTTGTAGTGACTTTTTTCACACACATTGTTCACGTACGCATTTAAAAACAGTGTTGTAGATCTTGTTGAAACAAAACTTTTTGTGTTATACACTTTGCTCTAGATTGCAATGCAGACTCTCTATAAAGCAAAATACACGCGAAAACAGCAAAAAATAAATTTTTTTCCTGTTACAGAAATTGATTTCATTTAAACAATAAAATGTTGATTACAAAAATTATAAATCTCATGAAAATAAAACTTTTTGTACAGTAAGCTTTTCTCTAAAGTGCCGTCTCATCGGCAAAAATCGTTTCAAAATAGCCAAAATCTCATTTTACGCCATTTAATTTTTAAACACCACATTTTTAGACAACATGTTTGCAAGCATGTTTTTTACGAAAATTACAGATGTTTTAAAAACACACTTTTTTTTACTGATCAATGTCACCGATAGTGTTGTTATAACGACACTCAATATCGAAAAACGTTTTATATGGCTGAAAAAGCGTTTGTTAGTTTAAATTCAAAGCTAACATATCGATACTAATACTCAGTTGCATATGATAACCGAATATATTAAAATTGAATTCTGTT
The DNA here is from genome assembly GCF_036245765.1 of Copidosoma floridanum. Taxonomy (NCBI): domain Eukaryota; kingdom Metazoa; phylum Arthropoda; class Insecta; order Hymenoptera; family Encyrtidae; genus Copidosoma; species Copidosoma floridanum. Next base: position 1,222,324 of record NW_028321897.1, on the reverse strand, counting down.
GTTCAAATAACACTTTCTGCTCTGGCACCCTGTAGATTGGTTGTGCTTTACATAAATTTAGCCACTTGTTTTTGTAAACTAATTAGGTACGTTTTTCGTTTCATTTTACTTACTCTGATTAGCTTTAATATCTTTTTTAACTTTTACAATATAGCATACCCTTGATGTTCATTTGATCCTGTAATTCGCTAATATATTTCACATCCAAGCGAGTCAACATGTATTGTAAGTAAGCAATTAGCTGGGATATATTTGACTACGCTCTTTTAGGTAAGTTACCTATCTTTTACAATGATTTTGTAAATGTTAACTTTAAGCCAAGAGGACTAGTCTAACAGGTATTTAATTATCATTTCAACAAAATTAGGTTTTATTGCATTAAAAATTTTAAGAATGAACACAGCATTAATATACATTTCATGAAAAATTAATGTCTTTTTTAGCATTTACATAGCAAAACAAGTATCTTGCCAACGTATTGTAAGACTGTCAATTCAGCTTTTAGAGTTTTCAATACTGCCGTCATACGCAAAAGTGCAGAGTAATGTTACATGGCTTTAATTGCCGATCTAAGCCACGTAAGACCCAAATTTTTGGACCACTTGATGAAGTTGAAACTCATACACCTGCTCTACACTTTGTTTGGTGTCTAGGATGATTGTTCAAACAGGGGTGATGTACATCCCCTGCATTTCGATGAATTGTGAGTTAAACGGTGTCTTCTCAAATAGCAAGAGGCTGGTAAGTCTACTTGCCAACGCAGTACTACCGCGCCACTTGACGTAGAACAGACCAAGTGTACCGTGTATGATTTTTTCAAGGTGAGAGAGAAGGGGGGCGACATTTCTTATCACCCCCGACAACTTTAGATCCACGAATCCAGCTGTATTTGAGCCGAGTCAAACTTCTTGTCTGCTCGGGAACGCCATTCCCGCACCGCGAGAGCAAATGCGTCGCAAAAGTGATTGACGCAACGTTCCGTGCTTTTAACTCGTTGGAATAATCAGTGTAATTGTAATCCGGAATCGCGCGTTTCATCAACAGACGGGCAAATCAATGAAACAATCAAAGGCAGCTGTATCATTCTTGTGCACGATGACAAAGGCCGGCCAAACAAGATAAGGCCGCCACTGTGGGGCGATGACCATATTATTTGCGATAACATGCCACCGGTTCTCACGGAGCGTACGTACTTACTTATCTCGGTGTTTCCCCAAATCCACGCCGGCCAGCGAAAGGATTACGAGCGCCCGAACATTGTCACGTTTCCTCGTTCCCGGGGCAGCGGCGCGAGAAAACAAAATTCCCCAGAGGAGGGCTCCCTGGAAGCTGTGCCATCTGTTTTCGGGTAAACATTGCGCTCTTTTTCCGGATCTGCTTCGCGCGCGTGTGTATACACGCGGCGCCGAGGGGCGACCAGTAGCCCCGAGACAAAATTCAATTTGGCCGAATGAAGCGCAAACAAGCTCGGCGAAAAAAAAGGGAAGAGAGAGAGAGAGAGTCGTTCGGGATACAGCGGGACGGAGGATGGCGTTGCGCGTCCGAGAGCCCGCGCGTTGTATACGTGCACTGCGCCGGGGGTGTGCTAGTACGCGCTCCCTTTCATCCCGCGAGGATCCTTGAATTATTCAGTACCACGACTGAGTTTTCTCCTGCTGTGTTTCGCGGCTGGGGCTTTTCCGCCTCGTTACGCGCGCACACGAATTTTCAGAAGTGCTTGTTTATCTGCGCCCTGTGCTTCGATAAAGAAAGTTCCAAGGTCTTTGGATGCTCGTTTCCGATATGATTATTAAGACTTGTTTGCCCCTTTTTTTTCTTCATGTCTTTCAAGAACTAGAACGCAGAGTTATTTTGCACGAAAAATGCTTACGTCCGAGTATTTTTTTTTTTCAAGATTAAAAAAATGTTGTTCTCGCGTATTTATAACAAGTAAGTGGCCTATTATTACTTGTTTTTACACGATGATTTAAACGTCACTGCATTACTTGGTTATGCTAATGGGCAAAAATCAGTCCACTGTGCGTGTCGCTTAAGCTTTTTCTACACAAACAATTTTCGATTTCACAAATATTTGCATAAGTAAACACTCTGTGTTTATGTTTTTACATAAATTATAGGTGGATTCTTTACTTCTAACTGTAAACAATCTTGTAGCAGTGTATAGTGTTAGATGAAATCAATAATGAATACTGTTGGAAAAAACGAATTAATTTTTATTCATTCATGTTGCTCATACGTGACATGTACTGAAGTAATAATTCTAAGACTCCAAAATATAAGGCGTTTATTACTTTAAATTATTATATTATTGTAAACTTGCTACACTGCAATGATTACTGCAACAAAGTGCAATTGATTTTTCAAGATGGATACAAAAAAACTATATAATTTGTTGAAATCAACTACAAAATGAACAAAAAGACTTTATTTACATGTTTATCAGTATTTAAAGAAAATACTTTTATAACAAAATTCATTCGAAGCTACGAGAGAAATGCAGAAAAAATTATTTTTGGGACCAAATTATAGTATTGTTTTTGTGAATTTAGCGATTAGTAAAAATCACAGTTAAGGATTTTTGTTATTGTTTCCATATAAATATACGCGATGTATGGGCTCGCAAGAAACATGTAAAAGTCAAAAGAGATTTTAACAGCCATGAATAAACAAACAATCAATCCATCAATGAGCGTCCATTGTTACGTACCATGTGAAAAAAATATGCTTTATCAACACGGCGTTGACGCCAACCTTTGTTCTATGTATCGAGCATTCCGACACACCACTCATTTCGCAATGTTATTATCTATATTCATTATCCGATGATCAATTTTTTTCGAGATTAGGCTAAAAAACGTACGAGTCTACAGACGTGTGTGGACTTCTGCGAAAAAGTCAAATCAGTCATTGGCAGTACGTGTCACCTTTTTATCCTGTTCGATGACACATTTGATTACGACTAATACGGGGGCAAACTTTTGCAAAGTCGGCGTGGACTTTGTTATGACTTTTATCGATGACACAAAAATCACGGCAGAGGCTTTGACACTGAAGCTCCGACAATTACTGATACTGATTGAATTTCTTGGCTTATTGGTGGAATGAATTAATTAAAATTACATTTTGCCGAAGATATATTCTACAGATTGGCATCGATTCAATATTTTTCCTGAATAAAAACACGCGGAGATTATATCTTTGAAATTCAACGCACAAGGCGCATCTACATATTATTAAAATTTTGATAAATGCCCCAAAATCAACAAAAAATATTCGCCTTGGGTTATAAAATACCATTGCTGGAAAAAATAGAAATGTCATCTACTCGGTCAATTTTCACGAAAAAATGGGTCGCGTTAATTTTTCAGCGCAAGAAGCATAAATTCTTTTGATCAGCGCCTCGCGACCTGAAGAAGGAAAATGTATGCACATTCGCTCTCCGCCCCTCGGGATGTCTTTGACGCTAGGCTTTACTAGCTTCGTGACCTACTACTCTTAGTGGATGGCCTATTTTCGGCGCAATTTTAAAGACTTTCCACGCGTCGTCTTGAGAGGCACTTCACGTGGCACCTGTGACTTTGGGGAAATGTTATCTTTTACTTTTTTTTCCTTTTTGGGGACAAGTCTCAAGACACATACTCTTTGCTCCCTATACTCAACGAGTGTGCAGTGTACATAAGAACGCAATATGACTTGGATCTGCACGAGTAGGTCACTCCTAGTCAGTAGTAAAAGAAAAAAAGCTACAAGCACCAGAAATTATTTTGTAAACATTTTAAATAAGTTTGGTGAGTTCGAATTACCCCTCGACACTCGATGTTTCTTTGTACACTGCGCACTCGAACGTAGTTAATCATTAAATCGGATCAACGCTTCATAGATAGGAGAATTAGCGTTATTTCCAGCTGCTGCTCCTTATCAATAGGAAAGGTGTAATAGCGATAGAGAAGAACGCAATCACCACGGCCTTCACGATGCACGTTCTTTTACATGCCGATGTGAGATAAGGAGACAATCGCGTTGTACACTCTGAGACTTTGTAAAGACATTTCTGTACTTTGTGATCGAAACTGCGTAAAGTTCCTTACTTCCGTGCAAAGTTTGTCTGATGGGAAGTGAGATAGAACCCAAGTTGGTGTTGGGAGTGCCGCGGAAAATGGTCGATACCCAAACACTCGATGCGAAAACAAATAGGTACACGCATCAGACGGGGATCGGCGCGCCGGGCTGCAGTTGAAAGGGACACACCAAGTGTGGGAATCTCACGTGCGGAGCGCCGTTCGCGGCCGTGTCGGTATGCCCGGAATGAAGGGCACGCGAAAAAAGTGAGCAAGAGAACAAGGAGAGGTAGGCAGAGCTGGCCCTCCGCGCTAACCCACCCATTAGGCCTGCGAGGGCTCTAATATCTAATTATTTAATAAAAATATGTTTACGACGTGGCGCACAGCACGGACCCCCCCTTTTCTCTCTTTCTTGCTCTTCTCTGCGCGCCAGTTCCTTCCTCTCTGTTTTTGCGCGCGCCTCCTTCTTTCTGCTCCGCGGGCCCTTTGGGCCTCGGCTGCGGGGCCTAGCCGACAGAGCCAAAAAGAAAGAGCGATGGGGATCTCTCCCCGCAATCCACCAAGTGTTTGCGTAGAAAAAAAGGAGGAAAAAGGACGAACCCGCAGTTTAAAGGAGTCGAAGGTCGGCGTGCATGCGGCCGGAGGAGTTGGGCGTCCATGCGCGCCGCGATAGCGGGCTCTCTTTGTTTGTTTTTTTTTTTTTCCTCTTCTTTCCTTCCTCCTCCAAATCGGCCCACCGATCGATCTTCGATTTTGCATACCACGCATGCCTCCACAATCTTCGGTTTCGTCTCGAGATCAGACTTGACCTCCAGGATGTACTTTGGTTTGCTGTCGGCCGGGAAAAAAATGCTTTCATGCAACACCCACACGCCTTGATGCTATATCATAGCTCGCGCAGTGGCTTGTTTGGTACTTTTTCGGAATTCCCCCCCCCCCCCCAAAAATAATGTTTTTTTCGCATGAATATCTTCTGTAATCAACCTCTAACATGAATTATGGTATAGACATTAAAAACTGTTTTCCACCAGTACTATCCATGGGCACCCCGAAGTGTTGACTGTACTATGTATAACCTGAAATATGTTAAAAAATTGTTGCTGTATTTCAGAACGGTTGCTGTGTGAAATCACTGCTCCGAAATTTATTTTCCAAGTCGTGTTTTTTGTAATAAAAAAAATTATTTCTGCATAAAAAATCATTAAGGATATTTTTATACTATTAATTACCTATCATTTATTGCAAAAAAACAACATTTATTACTGTGGAGGGACAATTCCGAAAAAAACAGCTTATTTTCTTTCCCAAACAGTCGCATGATGTTGTTTCGACTCGCGGTCTTTGATCAGTTTTCATATACTAAGAGACCACTATCGTTCATTCTGGTACGTTTTGTATGGTTAACCAAGTGCTTCAAATTCATACGTTTTTGGTGACGACAAAATACTTCAAACCATTTCTCGTCGGAGCATATAAACGTGACCTTTCGATTAAAATTTCTCAAAAACGCAGGACTCGACAATTATTTTCAGCTTACGGCTCTCCCTGGACGTTGATAATTACGAGTTCTCACAAGTCCGAGAGCAAATTCACATGGTCATTATCGCGTGCATACATAGGAATGAAATGCAGTCTTTAGCCAGGAAAAAAAAAAAAAAAAAAAAAAAAAAAGGGAAAAGTAGAAATCTCGAGCTAATGCTTGCGTCGACCGACCCCTCTTTTCCCATTCTCACACCGAAATCACACACGCATCCAGCCGAGAACTTCCTGGTATAATCAAAAACCTCGAAAAAGGTTGCCTCGGCTGTGTATATTCTAATTCGCCCGAGAAATCCTCCCCCAAAAAAATCCTCAGCTCTGCTCTTTTGCATCCAACGTATAATAAACGCTCGGCGAAGAGATATACACGTATAATGTATACAAATGCGTGCAAACGGACGGGGGGAAAGTCAACGTTTGGAGATCCGGGAAACAGAATTCCTCGAACGAGTCCCCCCCCCAACGAAAAGAGGAGCAAAGCAAGGATTTTTAGAGCCCCTTCTCTAAAGTTCATGGATGGGGGGGGGGGGTCCGTGCGCGCAATTGCGCGGGCCAATTACACTCCCCCGCCGCCCTGCTCCAAAAATCTCTCGAAAAGCGATCTCTTTCTCCGTTTCTTTCTTTCTCTGAAGGGCGAGTGGGAACAAAAAGCAAGGGTCGAGGAGCGCGGCAAGTCCCGCGCGAGAGAGAAAGCACCTTCCGCGGCGGGCTATTGGAAATTACACGGTGGTGTTGCGCTAAGTGGCGCGGGAGAGGATAAAATTCTGTTCGACTCGTGTTTTCGCGTTTCGCGTGTGTATGGACGCGTAGACGCGAGCCCCCCTTTTTTGTTTCAGGGGGGGGGGGCTCTAAAACGGAGAGCGGTCCGCGAGGGAGGCACAGCCGTGGCGACGGCCGTGTGGGAAGAGAGGAGCGCCGGACTGCGGGGTAATCAGAGGTTTTGGCGCGGCTCGCTGCCAAATGGTAGACGAGCCCGGGCTCCGGCGCGCCCTTTACCCCTCTTCACGCGCGTATACATACGACTCTGTGCGCGGTTCTTGAAATTCTTTCATTTCCTTTTTTCGTTTTCCTTCCTCGACTAGGCCCGCGTGTTTTATTGCGTCTGCCTCGGAGTTTTGGGGGTTTTACGGCCCTAATGGCGAGTTATTGTTGCAAGAAGCAACACCGGCGATTACTACGTGGATCGGGGGATAGCGGTGCTAGAGAATGCAAAATTTGGAAAAACTGTGGGGCTCGTACGTTTTGCATCAATATATCCCATGCCCGGAATGTCCATTCAGACCTTGAGGCGATGTGACATCCGAAGAGATCAGTGATGCTCAGTGCAAATCAATAGTTTATTTTGTAAAAAAATTTCTCCATCAAAGTTTACGAAATTTCGCAAGGGAAGCTATGGCATCGTCTTCCTTCTCCTAATTTGGTCTTCTCCTACATTGTGTTTCTGTCAATCATATAGTCATACCTACTTACCTTCACCGAAAGCCATAGCCCGTAAGATTGTAATTATGCTCTTGTATCTCTTGCTTATAATTCAGATTGCATTTTACTTAATTATATTTTATTTTTGTTATTTACCTATCAATTAATAATTTGACCAGAATAACATAGTAAGCGAAATTATATGTGGGCCTGTGCGCCCTTAATGTTTGTATGCTGCTTAGTCGCAGCCATTTAAAACTGTCAAGGCTACTGTAGACTGTAGATCCTTAGCCTAATAAAATACCCTTACTCTTACTCTTACTCTTCCGGGTATCTCTCACTGCATCGGCGAAACGTATCCTCAAACGAGCTCCGGAGCATTCGAGAGTACACATTAAGGCGCCAGGGCGTTTTGTTTCGGGGTCAAGTAACCTTTTCATTAGAGCTCATGGGCCATCCATTGTATATGAATACAGTGTAAGCAAGCCACTGTGGCCAAAGAGAAAAAAAGAAACATCCAAGGGAAGGAGGGAAGGAGAAAACATTGACGCGAGTAATAGTGCCATGTGGAATCTCTCTTGCGCACGCGGCAAAAAATAGAGTTCAAACCCATTCCTTTTTTTGTGGGAGGAGGGGGGGCTCGAAAAAAGTGTATAATTATACGCTTAGGGGAGGAGGATGCCGGGAGAGGAGTATATGAGGCTTGTAATTTGGATGGCGCCATTGCCTAAGTTCTCTCTACGTGGAGAAAAAAAAAAGAGAGATCCGCGCAGACTTTTGGAGACACGCAAGTGCTAATTATCAAACTAGAGCAGAGATAGATAGAGAGCCGGCCTCCTCTTTGACTTTTCGGAGGATGTTGCAGAGGAAACCTTTTGCACTGGGGCGTTACGACTTTGCTTTAACTCTTTGTGGCTCTGTCGATGCTCGTTTGCGTGGTAGTGTTATGGTCACTCTTTGTTTTTGTTTTTTTCCCGAGTCAACCTTCTTTTTCCTCGTCTTCACTCAGGTGAATCATCAAATTACTCGAGTTGAGTGTTAAGGAGGTTGACTACTTTTGGAGGGGGTACGAGAGAGAGGTCCAACTTTGTGCCTTTTCTAGGTTAGGTACGCATATCCCGTAATTTAAAATTGAGTTGTATTTACACTCTAGATTATTCATTAACAACTATTTTTACAAGGACCTAATCGACGTGATTGTTTTACATCATAAAAAGGAAGATGTTAATATACTATTGACTATGTTGACTACAGTCCAAATCTGACTGTTAATTTATTCAAATTTTTTATTATAAGAGTGGCTTTTGGCGATCTCCCATATAAGAACGCATGTAAATTCACAAAATTCGTTTTATTAATTTCTCGTTTCATAAGCACCCCGAGTTGTTGAAACTTTGAATGAATTTTTTAAATACATTCTTGGAGCTCTACACAAATTGCTTAAGGTAGTCAGTCAACCTCCTTAAACGTCCACCGGAGGATTTGTTGTGACTTGGATCTTTGCTTGTTGAACGTTGCAGAATCATGTCACCTTTTGTCAGAAGATCGAATTGGGGCTTTTACCTTGAATTTGGTGGTATAAATATTATCTATTAGTCTGTATTTAGGAAATTGCTCTTTTTAGATCATGTTTCTAACTATTCATTAACTTGCCACATCTATCAAACAATTCAATTCATATACGAATTGCACTTAGAGATCTTATTTAAATACCATTTAGCCTTTTAAGGAGGTTCCAGCAGGTAGGGATACCAATCCGCATCTTGGAGCCCTAATTTGCTTAAAAAACTTTGATAGTTGGCACCACTGCCATAAGAAAAATATACTTAGGCTAGCCTACGGAAATATGATGACTCGATTAATTATAAATAGAGTATCTCAAAATTGTTTGCGGTTATCCATATTTTTTACAACGGCATTTGAGAAATGAAGTTATAACCTATACACCACGTGTGAATGTTTATACCCGACACTTTCGGTTCAATTTGCAAATCATTAGTCTTAGTCTACCTGCCATACGCGCTCTAGTTGAAAGAGCAAGCTTTAAAGACAAAATTCTCAAGATTCTCTTCCTGATAAGGATATAAAAAAGGGTACCCTTAGATTCAGCGTAATCCAAATTATTTAATTACATATGTCTAATATGGCGACACTAGGGGCGCTGGAGCCTCCTTAAATGACACGAATATTTTGAAAGTAATGAGAAAGTGAAAGAAAATACTCCCCATCAAGCTCTACAAGAACAATAAAATTTTTGCGGAGTCATGAAATGTCAGCTCAATTTATTTGAGGAGGCTCCATCACGGAATGTACTTCATTACCAACATGCTACTAGCATAAAAGGAAGCTTTCGTCTAGTGACATCGCATCAATTGTCACTGAATTGACTACCACAGTAGAATTAGAACTAGAATTAGAATTAGCTTCATTTAAGCTTTGTGGCAAACCACGTCTGGCTCTCCAAGATAAATAAAAATATGAAAAATAATATTCAAGATTTACGATTCGATACAACATTTGACAATCCAATTGACTTAATAAATAACTAAAAATACACAAATATAAAACAATTTTTGATGTACTGCAGCATTTGACGAACCAATTGACTGAAAGACTAATAATACACAAACTACACAACTACATGAACAATGAAATAATCTTAGTAACAGTTTAGAAAATAATAAGATAAAAAATAAATACGCATAAAATATCACAATCCAAAAGTTCATAAATTGAAAGTACGGTTAAAATGATAATAGCAAATATAAAACAGTTGCAAACTTATAACACTAGCAACTCTCTGCATTCTTTCATGCAAGTCATTGTAATGGCAAGTATGGTACAACTGAAAATCATCGGCATAGCCCACATGAGAACAGTGCCACAAAACAGATCATTTAAAAAAATCAAGAAAAGGAGTGATCCAAGTACGCTGCCCTGAGGCACACCAGCCGAAGGGTAGAGCCAATCAGAAACCGCCTGACCATCCCGGGAGATGGCCTATGATCACCCATAAAGATAGTTAAACACCCACGTAATACTGCCGTCGTCAAAATTCATCTCACGTAGCTTTTTCAATAGGAGTGCATGCGAAATGGTGTCGGAAGCCTTCGAGAGGTCCAAAAAAACCAGGATAGTAAGCCGACCAGAGTCAATAGCCGCTCGAACATCATTGAGAACACCGAGGATAGCGGTTTGTGTGCTTTGTGCACGGCAAAAACTAGACTGCCTCTCATCAAGAAGAGAATCTCCCTCAAGAAAACTGCTAATTTGTTCGTGTGCCAGGCGCTCAATAATCTTAGAGACTTCAGGCAATTTGGAGATAGGTCTAGTATCCACCGTAGATGCCAGGAATCTAGTCTTGGCTAATGGGGTGATGAGGGCTTTTTTCCAACTAGATGGGAATGCGGAATCCTCGAAAAATTTATTGACCAATGAGGCAATTGGAGATACAATCGCCTCACCAGTGATCTTCAACATACGGCCCGACAAACCATCAACCCCACAGGACCCTGAGTTTGCACTAAGAAGGGCGCGCTTCACCTCACGTAATGTAACAGGGTAAAAACTAAAAACAGGCCTAAGAGGGTCAATTGGCACGGAGAACGCGGCATGTAAGTCGGCACTAGTTGGGCGCGCAGTAGCACTTGAAGTGTCAGTGTAGTGTCTTAAGTTCATTGGGCAAAAAGGTATTCAAGAGAGACGGGAGAGAAAATCCAGTAAGCCCCATCCTATGGATAGAGGCCCAAACCGCATTCGGACTACCTGCCGTGTCAAGCACATGAGCCAAGTATTTATGTTTAGCAGTGTCTAATGCGTTACGAACTTCACGACGAAGTTGCCGATATTTTTAAAAAGTGTGGAGTAGGTGATGGAGCCTCCTTAAATAAGTGCACCAATCATTAGCTCACGATTATGATTTTGTTTGGTTGGTTTAAAATGATAGAGTTATAATCGAATAATAATACGTGGTTAAAATACTTTAATAACACATTCTTTGACTATTGGGAATTTTTTACTTTGAAATTCAGGTGCTCACGAAAATTTTGCAACAGATAAGTACTGTATGTTTACAGTAAGTCAAAACTTACAATGAGGTAAATTCAAGCTTAGAAAACCGCGCTCAAGTTTGTCAATAAAAATTATTATTACCAATCAAGTAAAAATAAATTATAGAAAACATTTTTGTGAATCGTATGCAGGGAGCCTCTGGGAATATATATTATAGGAGCAAAACCGAAGTATACGCTCTCGATCATTTATCATGTTACTGATGTTAATTTTATTTATGTAACATTTGTAATGTATTAAATCGCATGGCATAATTGTGTATGAAATAATGGATAGTATACTAATGTAAACATTAGCTTCATCCAAATCCGAAAAAAATGTTTAGGTCGGAATGATATGCTGTATACAAATAACGTTACCATAACATTTGAAATTTTTATTTTTAATACTTTAATTATTTATTAAAACCTCTGCTCCCTATAATGAATAGTAAAAAAGACCGAATTCAAGAATTCTTTAGAACTACTACCATATTTCATTTACGATTAATTTTCTTTATAAATTTTTTGTTCATGTGTCGATTAAACGATAAATTGAAAAGTATTTTTTAGTTTCTAAGTATACAATTTACATCATAATAAGCATCTTCGATTCCCTCAACGTATCTTCAATAATGTAAAAATACTGATTTATCTTTTATATTCGTCCAACAATCTTGAAAATTGATAATCTTATCAAATCAAGATGATATGTTAAGCACGATAGATAACGTCCAATCCTATCTATATAAAGCGACAATTGGATGGAAGATATTCAGTGAAAACACAAATCGCCACGAAAATGGAGTTATTTCTTGCTTTAGTGTTGAGCTCGTTGGCTTTAACTCAAGGTTCGGTGTTTTTCTTTGTGCAAAAAACTTTTTAGCTTATTCAAACTTTGGAAATTATTTTTGAACTAATATATTTTTTTTCACTTATCAGGGCGATTTTTGGAATCCAGAATAGTTAATGGTGAAAATGCCCAGCCTGGAGAAATACCTTTTCAGGTAAATTTTTTTTTTTTCATTCATCAACAAGTATCAGTCTTAGATTGTAAAAAGTTTGTAAATAAAAAATCATGAAAAAATTTCTTATGTTTTTCCGTAGTTGCTGTAGAATTACACGCAGAAAAGAATTACAGGAATTTTTACCATAAATCAACGGTAATCCTGTGATAATTTGTCATTACGTAAATTTTTACCGTAGATGTTCATGAATTTTTACCGCAGTTTACAGTAATTTTTATGGTAACTGTAAAATTTATCCAAACTTCATTATAATTTTTACTGTACGGCAACGGTAAAATTTCCCCTGAAAGTGCATATAGCTATAGGCTGCAGGGTCACGTGGGCTGTAGGGAAGGGCTGACCAGATGTCTACTGTAGTGGGCTATATAACCTGTATGAGAGAACGAGATAGACGTAACATCTGTATTACCGAAATCAACGTTTAGATGAAAGTACGGGTATCTTTTATGAATGGCTATAAGCGAAGGAGTACTGCATCATGTGTCCAACAATTCTTTAAGTACCAATTCTATTAATGCAAATATCTGCACAGGTCTACAATTTGTAGGTTAGTCCGCGCTTTAGCAGACAACTGATCAGGTGCTTCCCCTCCAGCCAACGTGACCCTGCAGCCTATAGCTATATATACTCTTTCAGGGGAAATTTTACCGTTGCCGTACAGTAAAAATTATAGTGAATTTGGAATAAATTTTACAGTTACCATAAAAATTACTGTAAACTGCGGTAAAAATTCATGAACACCTACGGTAAAAATTTACGTAATGACAAATTATCACAGGATTACCGTTGCTTTTACGGTAAAAATTCCTGTGATACTTTTCTGCGTGTAGTGTTCATAAAATATTATTTAAAATCAATGGTGGTATAATAAGTCCAACCGAATTTTTTTGTAGGTATCCTTACAAATGGGATATCATTTTTGTGGTGGATCTATACTTAATCAAAACTACGTGGTTACGGCTGCTCACTGTTTATATGGGTAATAATTATAATATAGTAGCAATAACAATAGTAAAAATCAAAACGTTCTTCACATCAGAACAATTAGCTAAAGTCACTTATGAAATTAAAGTGTATCATTCCAAATTTTCCGAGCGACTTGTAGTGTACTACAAGCGTATTAACCATTGATAATACTGTTATTGATTTACAGACAAAAAGCGGAGAAAGTTACAGTTATTGTTGGTGTCGTGAGTCTTTCACAAGCAAGATTTAAGTATCAAGCCGAAAGACTTATTGTCCATGAGAACTACGACCCTCGACGAATTATAAACGATATTGCTCTAATAAAAGTGAGTATTTTCATGAGAAAGTTTTTTAAACACTTATTATTACCTGATATAACTTCTTATTTTTTTTCTTTCTTTTTTTTTGCTTACGTTTGTTTCTAAGCGAATTCTACATATCTGATACTGGATTTGCACGTTTAAATTATTTGACGAGGAACTGTAAAAAATTAATGGACTAATTTCTAAAAAGTTTTATTTCACAAAACAATGAGTACTTCATTAAATCAATAGCAAAACCATGATAAAAAAGAAAATTTTCTCTTGGTAGGTTTTCGAGCCTTTTCAGTTCACTAAATTTGTACAACCAGTTCGTCTTCCCGATGCTTACTCAAAAGTAGAAACTAATAGTTTAGCTACAGTATCTGGATGGGGTAGTTTGATGTCTGTAAGTGATGATATGGTGTTTAATTTTTAAAGAACTACGAGCGTAGATAAAACTTTCTAATATTAAATGTTATATTACAGTCAGGAGGTGAAGCTCCAGATCATCTTCAAAAAGCTAACATTTTCATCGCTGATCTTGCTTACTGCAAACAAGTTATGTTCAACATTGGAGGTTATGTTTCTGAAACTAATATATGTGCCAATGATCCAAAAATGAGACGAGGACAATGTAACGTAAGTTATAATTTTTTCATTAATAATTATATAATGAGGAAAAAAGTTTTAAAGCTTAGGCCAAGTCGTATTGACGAACAATACATTGGCTGAAGCTGAATAAGTGGGACTATTGACAGATTAATCTAAAATTATAAAAAAAATAACGTTTTGATTAACTACGTATACTTGGTGTGCTGTTATGCCTCAATGGTCAATACTTTCAAAATATGTCGATTTTTGATGATTCACTATACCATCAAATTTTAATATATGAGAAGTGGTTGCCAAGGCCTGGAAATAAGGCTATTTCAAGCCCCAAGCCGAAATAAGTCACTTTTTTTTCATTACTCTGTGAATTTCTAATTATCAACATTTGACATGAATCGTTGTTTTCTTCATGAAAACTAGCTAGATAGATCGATGAAGTATTTAATTAAAAGCGAAACGTTTGATAGTATAGCCAACTACTATAGTTTGACTTATTTTGAATGTTGTAGTTGAATGATTCAGTTTAGACTGGTAAACACTAAAAAAATGATAGATCATAATGATTAAAAAACGATTTTTTAGATACATGCTATTTTTCAACAAATCTATCTTAAAATTAAATTTATTATAATTGACTTAAAAAATTTCCCGATGAAGGATCGTTACCTTATCTGAGAATAATTAAAATTTTTAGGTGACTGGTCTAGTTACATTGAGAAGATATAAATTGTTGTGTAATAAAACACTTTTCTGTTTAATTTTCAAAGAAATGCGAATCTTGATAAAAGATTAGATTTTGATTAATTGAACCATCCAAATTTAGATTGAATTGCTGATACACATCAATTTTCTGATCTTGTGAATTTTTTTCAGTCACTAGATAAATGAGTTTTATTTTTATATCAGTATGTACCTCTTTCCTTTGAATTTTTAAACTAACTCCAATGATTGCATAACTAAATACAACTATCAATAAATAAAGTTCGTATTGTAGTGTAATTATTTTCTAAAGTTTTATTGGTCCACATTTCGTTGCATAAACAGACAAACTTTTGAAAGTATTGAAGATGGGCACAGAAGGTGCCTTAAATACAAAATTTAGAAGTTTACGGGCGTCTCTACTGGTATATTCATTCAAAAACATCGTTTATATTATTATGTACGTTTATATAAATATGTCCCCAATTAGGTATGGCTGTACATATGTACATTTTGTGTTTAGGGCACCTCCTTAAACCGTATTTAGTGCCTTAAAAAGGCTGTCTATGTGAAGTGAAATGCCCACCGATGAAACACTTTGAAAAATTTACACTTTAATGTAGATTTCATTTGTTGATAATTATATTGAGTTATATTATCATTTCGGCAATAGTTACGATTCAATGATTAATTTTGACATTGCAAGGCAATCACATAAAATTAATAATCCATACGGCTTGTCTGATAAAAGTACCTTATCATAGAAATGGAGCGCTTAAGAGCTACTGGTCTTTGATACATTTATAAACTAAATATCTAATCAATTTAAGTAGTACATCTAATATAAATAAAACTGTTGTAATACACACGATTTTCATGATATTGTAAAAAATAATGTTACGTTCTTTTAATTATAGGGGGATTCTGGTGGTCCTCTGACTGTCGATGGTAAGCTTACTGGTATCGTTTCCTGGTCTATTAAAGATCCATATTGTGCCAGCACCATATATCCTGGTGTGTACACGCGCGTGTCTGAATACATCAATTGGATTCACGATAATACTGTATAAACTTCATTTAACTTAAGATGATATACTTATTTTGTAATTAAAAATACGCCTTTTTTAAGAAACTAGTGTAAATGTTCATGTCGTACATTGTTTTTTATTTTAATAACAATAAAAAATCGTTAGAACGAATGTGTTAAAAGTCACTGCATTATTGTATTCACAAACATTTATTTATAAATGACACATTTTCATCAATCTCTATTTAGATGCGTAAATTAAATATTATGAACCAATAGGTTTGAACAAATATAATGTTTTATTGATTTGTATTTTTTCGTTGAGAGAGTTTTTTATTAGTAAGTCTAATTCATGTCAATTCAGTAAGAAAAAAATCAAATATTACTGAAGTCATGTCGACATTGTTAAAAAACTAAGGTAAATTAATAAATACATTAATTAAAAATAATTCAGTAAAGCGATATTTAATTAAGTGTGTAAAATTTTTCTCAGAACTATTGACTTTGATGGTTAAAGTCTGTGTAAAATTTTCTGTTAAATTATTTTTTTAATATGAGATGGTTTTATCAGAACAGCATAAAATTTTTTATAATAAATCTGGTAAAAATGCGTTGATCTGTATGAATTTGATGTACTTTGGTAGCATATGATGATCTTTTTTTATACGTATTTAGCATAGGCCAAAAATTGTACGTGAAAGTATTAACTAATATCTTTTGACGTCGGTAAATAACCAATCTTTTTTGAGATACTAATTTTTTTTTGTATTACACGATCTTTCTTGCAGTAGTTTCTATTATTATTATCTTACTTTATTACATAAATGTTTTAAGTTTATGTTGCAATTTCCGACATTGCTTTGTAGATCGAAGACTTAGTTGATAAAAAATGTTGAAAAAATTAATGCTAATTTCTGACCATCTAATTATTTATATCTAATCAATACATTTAACCATGCTGGTGCTCAATTTTTGAAAGGTATGAGCTTCCTTAAGTGTGCAATGTGCTTGCAATACTTTTTACTCATTTGCATACGTGTTGGCTTACATGTTGAAAAGAGTTGTTTTTAAAACATTTATGTGTGCTTACGAAATATGTGTAGAAACTACACAAATGAATGAACAAAGTTACACACATGAAAGTAAGCAAAAAGAGTCACAGAGTTTATACACTTTAATTAGCCATTGTTAAAAACTTGTTTTCAGTAACATTTAGCACTACATGTATTGTGTTATGGAACGAGTTTGGATAAATATCCCTTCTTGTTGGTGGGATCGTATATACGACGCATCTCAAATCATTTTCAACTATTTATTTAAACAGAGAATGCGGCGTTATCATACGAGAAGCATAACTTAATAACATTTTTAGTTAAAATAAATATTGTGTAAAATAAATATGATAATTTAAATCAATTTCAATCTTCAATTTCTAACACATTTCCTAAAAAAGTAAATACGTACTAAAAGTTAAAGAAACTGAAGATTCTCAACATTAATAATGTTAAATTGACAACAAAAGTTATGATATTGAAATTAAAATATAGTTAATAAAAACCATGTAACTTATAAAATTTTCAAAGCTATGAAGAACTAAACAGTCCCAAAAATATCTGAATTCCGGATATTATTTAATTAGTTTTCCTTGAGTTATAGGAATGACAGATATGGACATTATCTTTTTAGTTCAGTGAGAGCTAAAATACATAATTTATAGGCCAGGTGCATAACTGGTGCTGCCCTCATTTTGCCCCTAAAGCCCATGTTAAGGTAAAAAATCCGTGGCCCGAGTTAATCAAGCGAGTGAAATGTATCATTTACTGTATTATGGCAGTCTTACAGGTGATGGCTATACGCTTTTGTAATGAAAAATAGATGGTTTTAGTGTAGTTTTTATCTTAAAAAATTTAATAACAATAGCAATAAATGAGCTCAAAGTTTTGCAAAAATACGCGAGATTTTCACTTTAGTTCAGTAAAATCCGCTAGGTGGCGTCGACATAAAATCGAGGCTACCTGCAACAGAATTAAATAATTGTGGTTATAATACGTCAGAGCGTCTCGTCAACTGATGCAATCGTGCTTCGGCAGTTCAACGAGCTGCATGGAGAGTGTTGTTGATAGTCTTGAAGCTGGATATCCCGGTTACGGACGATACTCTTCCACAAAGGGGAAGGGACCTAGGTTTCCATTCGCCCTGAATCGCGACGAGTGCGATCAAAAAAAAATTCATTCCAATCGATGACGTCTCTGGCATAATACCAGGAGACATATCTAGCCAGAGCACAATCAGCACCAACTCTTCAGAGTTGTGTGGCAGTTCCACCATCCCACCTGGTGCAGTTAGAGAATTTTTGGCTACAAATGTAAGCTAGGGAAAACAGCTCTGAGGGGTACGGGCAGCCACAACAGCTACCTTCTTAGTCATCGTGTCCCCAACGCCCTTACCCACATGTTCCTGTCTAACGATGAGCGGTTGGTTATCCGGGGAACGACACGAAGACGAGATATTCTTTGGTCAGCGGCGTACCTCCCTCCATCACACTCTCCGTACATAGAGACTCCCAGGGTAAGAATTAAGCTATCCGTAGCCAGCTCTTCATTATCAGGAATAATAATAAAGAATAGCCTGGAAGTTTCACCATTGGCGCTTTTTAGGGCCATTATAAGTATTTACGTTCCCTACTTCACCATCAATTTCATCGGTTTTTTTTAGGGGACACCTAAGTTTTAACGACCTTGCCAACAAATATATTTTTACTACCATTTCCGGAAGCGATTTGTCGACTAAAAGACTATATTAACTAAAGACGGGCACTATTACACCAAGTCAGCCATTCACTGGCAGACGTCACCTGCGGAGTTGTTCTTCGCAAGGCTGGGAAACCCGGTAACCGACGACCCTATATTACCCTCTCGACTCTAAGCATTCAACCAGGAATCACTGATCCTCTCCAAGGTCTGCGCTGGGCGAACTTAACAGCTATGAAGGGAAAAAAAATTTGAGCCAACGGGAGTCTCCAACGGGCAAGCATCATGAACCAATCTCTACTAATCTCTCCACCTTAGATCATCAAAACAACTGAGTCTGCAAATAAAAAAGGTGCTTTAGACAACAACGTCTTGGACGTTATACCGGGAGACGTTGGGAAAGAGCACTACAACTAGCCCCAAAGCTTCAGACTTTGTAATTTTTCTCCCGATCAGTCTGGGTCTTCAACAGCAGGCCAAAGAAGATCACCCTGAGGTATCTAGGCAGTCACAATTGCTCTTAACTGCAGTCAAGAAAGAGTTAAGTTAAGAAGCTCACCGGTCTTTTTTAGGGCCATCGGACGTCGAACTACCTTGCCAACAAGTATATTAGAACTTAACAAAGTTGACAGAAAACAGCTTTTAGGGGTCATAAAAGTCGTAAGCATGCCAATAGTCGCAAAAGGGTATATTGGAAAGAAAACTTCAAATGTATCTAATAAATACAATTTTACTTAGGCGTCAAGAAACTGACGCAGAAAATTTATTGAGATTGAAACAGCAGCGTCAAAATCGACAAATAAAGAATCCATTACGTGAGAGATCAGCTTTTCATTGTACCCTCACAGCAATCTCTGAAATCTTTAAAGATCCTACTTCAGATTTTTAAATAAGTAGAAAATGCATTTGTGTTTTTGTGGCAATAAAAATGTACGGTTTAAGGTCCAGGACTTTGTTGCTCTGGTAATAAAGTTGTGAGGTAAGAGAAAAAAAATTTTTTTTTAATGTAAATTTTTTGGGAGTTTAAAATCTTAACAGTTTGAAAAATAACCCTTTTCTTAAATTATACGGGAGAAACTGCAAATTAACCGCTTCTTATGGCCAACGATTATTTTGTGACATAAGGAACACACGGTTCTTTTCAGCATAATTATTCTTTTGAATTTTCACTCCTTATTATTTGACCAAATAAACTATATGGATTCCGAAAAAATATGTTTTTAATAAGAAGATTTTTGTTCTGAGATGTGCCAGGAATATGTGCAAAATTTCTAACTGAAAACGTTTCACATTACTTACATGTCAATACACTACGGTGTTTTACTTAGTAAGTCTCGGGTGAAGCCGAGAGGGGGGGCTGCTAGTTATTTATTATGATACTTTTAATGTTATGTGTAATATTCAACGTAAGATGATAAACTATCAACATAAAATTTAATTGTAATGTCTTTTTTTAACTCGAATACAATGGAAGTTATTGGCATATTTTTTAGTTGAAAACTATATGATTAATGTCACTTCCTTAATATTTGGGTTCTGTTGTGGAATAAATTCTAGTTTAATCATCAAGACAGATTTCTTACAAAAAAGACACTTGATGTTGTACAGAATTAAAACGAGAAGCTGGTTTAATAAGGCAGTACAAGTTCTTGCTCACACAGAATTTTCTAAAAAATGAATATTATAATCTTCTGTGTCATGAAAAACCGTGTCACAAAGCCTAAAGTTCATGTACACGATTTTTCCCTTGTTACTAAGGGTACATAGAACAAGGAAAAATTTATTTCAAAGGTGTGGATTTCCTCATGTGTATCTGCTAAAGTCTGCTTCACTGCTTTTGGCATCATCTCACTTGCACGGACATACGCTATATCTACGGTTCATGCACGTACACCCACGGCCTTTAAGTCGACATTCAATTTGCAGTGAGGAAATAACGGATGACCTGTCCTTCCGTTTCCGATTTACGAGCCTGCCTCGTTATGTTATTCTGTCTCCTCCGCCAGCCCTCGGCGGATATGGTGACAGCCAATCTTTACGAGGAGGCAAATTGAAAAGCCAAGGCTCTCGATGTGTCTCGGGAGACTGGATTTGGTGCATGTGGACGGAGATTGATTTGCGCTCTGGCTCGCAGTCGTTGCCATTGTTGCTCGGATTTAGTTTCAACGTGTCAGTTGAGGGAGATTGATCTGTACGTAATTGTGCTGCTGTCACTGTGGTGTTAAAAAGTTTGTCACCTATTTCGTATGTTGTATGGAAATTGGTTCATCGAATGCCCCTCAAATGAGCGCCCAGAGTATATAAATGATTTATTTCAATGAAGAAGGTATAATAAATTTGAATTACGTGCACATACTACTTTTGTACTTTTTAATTAATATAATCACATATGGTAAGTATAATTTCTTGAAAAAATAAGCTCGACTACAAATTGCCATAAAAATATGAGATGTTAGTATACTATCGGGGTAGTGGAATTGGTGAGCTGCCAAATTTGATTTTTTTAACTGTCTTACAACAAATAAAAATAACAACTTTACGAGAAAAACTATCATAAATTTTTTCAGTAATTGTTAATGTGATAGTTGTGACTGTTGTATTTTTATTTTATGGTTATGGTCAAGGTTACGGTTGTTTTTCCTAGTGCTTTAATGTGATTAATAATTTCGAAAATTTGAATTTTGCGGTTCACGAGTTACACTACACTCAATGTACACAAAGTATATTTACGAAATATAAATTTGTATATCCGAGATGTCTGAAATAGTTTTGGAAAGCTTTGAACTCCTCGTACACAAACATTGGTTCAGTTAAATTAAAAAATTCATTCTGTTACTTTGATCTTATTTTCCACTTGTCATTAGTACATTTATTTTATTAGTAGTAACAAAAAAATTTTGTGGTTCGTTTAAATAATTGATTTTCCAATTTTTCAATTGCTCATTACTGTAAAATAAATCATTCAATCGATCATTTTTATTTTTTAATGAAACAATTTTGCTTGTAGGAATGCTTTAATAATTTTTTAGAAATAAAAAATACACGAGTTAAATTATTATAATCAATAAAAAAAAATGTAATGGTAGTTTCGAGCTTTTTAAATTACAAGCTTCTAATAAAATAGAAATAGACAATTATTAATCACAAGTGTGACTATCATTTTACAATTGTGCACAAAACAAATCGTACTCTCTTCATGGATATATGATATGGAAAATACTTGAGTAATATACAATATCGAGAATCCAATAATTTTGTAATTATTTATTATGATTTATCGCCCATTACTGTTCTGATAAGTGCAATAAAACTGAATGCGCTCATTACACGGTTGAAAAAAAATTCGCCCGAAAATTCAAAATTCCACCCTCGAGCAGTTTAAAACAACTTTGGCTCCACCAAGCATCTCCTTGGACTCCTCTCTTTTTTTTTCGTTCAACCAGGTTCGCAATAATTACGATTTACTTAGCCGAAGTGAAGCGAAAAATCACGTCGGGAAGAATGCGCTCGGTACTAGACCCTCCCCTCCCAACCATTTGGCCCTCCAGGCATTCGCATTTGCACGAATCCAGCCGAGGCCTGCATATTCGTTCGTAACCCGTGCAACGATGTGTACGAGAGCATGGAGCGGATCAAAGAGGGAGAAAGCTGATGGTTTTCGGTATCGCACTTTCGTACCCTGAGGACATGCTTCTTGGTCAGTTTTTTAGATCTTTTTTTCAGCCCTTGCGTTCGAATGCACTTTAAATTTTTAGTTTTAGTTTCTGAGGAGTAAAAAGACGTTTTCTTGTCAGCATAATTTATTGCCTGTTTTTCTCATTTTTCAGTTAATCAAGCAAATGGTAGTATCCCTAATGTAGTCACACGTCTAGCTTTAAGGAGGCTTGGGCGATTTTGAATTAAATGTTGGCTAGGTCTGAAATTCAGAGATTATATAGATAAAGTTTGCTAGATTTTTTTAGGAAAACAAAATAGGTAGGTCAACACATTTATTTTCGAGAAAATCGCTTGTGAAAATTCATCATTTTAACACGCAACCTTACGGAACCCGAAATTCAATAGACTACCGTACCGCAATAAAAAGCTGTGGGCCCACACATTATATTGGTACATGTACTTGAAAGTATAAAGAATCTATTATTTAAAAAAAAGAATAGGATCAACACGTTAAATTTTGAGAAAATAGCGAGGAAAACATCGAACATGAGAATTGTTTTGTTCAGATACTGTAAGTGCGCATGCGCTGTACATTCATAAACATACAAGCATGAAAATTTAAGTCTAACACAAGTATAGGTATATAATAGCAGATGAGAGCAAGAGAGTACAGTGTTGTCAGCTTTATCGTGGCAGGGCCGTCGTCTTTACACAAGGTACCTCGGGAAAACTAATAAATTTTTTAATATCGGTTTTCCCAATGACTTTTCCGCGTATTATTGCTATTTTGTTCACACATGTGTATAATCAAAATGATTATAAAAAAAATATTACAAAGAATCATTTGTATGACAAGTACCCCTCAGGGGCCCTTCAATAGATACGACACCAAACGCCCAAGCCTCCTTAAGGCTGACTGTTTGACTGTCCCCTGGAAGGGTAACGAAAACCCTTCTTTCTCGTAAATAGACAAAACGATAGTGTGACACACTAACATCTTTTGCAGTAGCGATGGGCCTGGTCAAGCAACGTATTATGAATTTAGCACGCGAATTATTACAGAAAAAAACAATCCCACTACCTCACGATCTTTGGTAACCATCTTTTCAGCGTTTTGGCTTTTGATGTTTTCATTTTTGTTGCAGTTGGAAACAATAAATACCCAGAGAGAAACACTTTGCCGTGAGCCGTTGTGCTATGAGAGTCCCATAGTACGGCTCGTGCAGTTCAGTGCTATGCATGAGATCTTTCACTTTGAAATTTATTTGTTTGCTGATGAAGCAAACACCAGTTCGCTGTAACCAAGGTATGGAAGTGGTGATAATTTAATGCTGAAGACCCTTGCGTAGGGTTATTGTGCCATTGATTCAACTGCGTTGTTAATTGATGTCCCATCTTATGTGATACAGCATTAATGTAATGTCTATAAATGCTATCGTATACCTACAAAGTGGATTTCTTAATGTTACATGTGTATAATATGTAAGCATATCTAAGATTAAAAGTTTGAGTCTCATTACAATTTAAACGTAAAAATTTTTATCTCATATTGTTCATGTGAATACTGTGTTATCGATGTATTTAGTAATAAGACCGTCACTAACACATTTTTGGAAAACAATGCATCGTTGTACTTTGACCGATAGGTAGAGAAAAAATTCCACAGCGGACTTTGCTTGAAGCTTTACTCATTCCTTTATTAAGTTATCCTCATGCTACCTTTCGAAATTCAAAGTAATTAGATTTCCACCCCATTTCATCGTAACAGTCACGTTACACACGAGGGGCAGTTCAGATGTATGGCTCCTTTGACAATCTTTTATCAATGTGTGATGCAAAAAATACGTTACAAAGAGATAGAAAATAAACCTCATGATCTTGCTCTTTATCTCCTAGTAAGACACAACAACGAAAAATAAGAAAAACAACAAGAAGAACGAGTAGACTCGCAGCTCCAACTTCCGTAAGGCGTTCATCACATGGCGTGCATTTTTCACGCGTATCCTCTTAAAAAGCCGACACACGTGCTCGTTTTTCTCTTCTCCGAGCGTAACCTTTTTTTTGCATCCATCCCTTCCTCTCATCCGATCGAGGAACGCCGTTCTTTCTCCTTTTCTCATTTTTATTTTGCTCAGCAGCAGAGAGATATCTCGCGTGGATGAATAATAACGTGGAATACGTCTATATGGACGAGGGAGGGCGGCATGGGCGCGCACCTTGCGAGCACCTTGCGACGGCGCGTAATTAATGCACGAGAGAGAGAAAGGGAGCAAGACGCGAAGCTTTTCTCTTTTGGGCCCGAAGGGTAGGAAGCTTCGTCTGGAGCCCAAGTGGAGGGGGGAGTCAGGGAGGATAAGTCGAGAGCAAGCCGGCTGTGTTTGGATTATTGCTCGCTCGCTTCTTTCTTGCTTTCTCTTGGTTTTTTTTTTTTTTTCTCTTTGCGTTCTCCACTACACGCGAATACACATGTTTATACATACGTTGTACGACAAGGTAAGGTACAGGGGAAGCGCGTGCACGTTACAGAGTTTCTCTGTGATTTCTTGACGACGAGGATGAGCAACGTAACGTAGAAAGCATTTTTTACGCGGGTTAAGAGAAGGGAGACAGGGCAGTGTTAATGTTAACACGTGTTAGAGACAAAGAGTTATAAAGTAAATTTTATATTAAAACAAGACATTATAAAATGTATTTTAATAAGAGATTTCCATCCCATCAGCCTCACATCATTCCTACAGAGAACGGTGAAGAGACTGATAAAATGGTATGAGAATGTTTGGCCCCAAGCTTTGCCGCCTGCAGCGCTGCTGCAAAAGAACCATCATGGTGTCTTAAATGTATATATAGATATACAAATACGTATACATATCTACCATTCTTGGATGTATTGAATATATATGTGTACAGATACAGTCATATACCTTATTCGAGTCGACTCATGTATACATGTAAACAATGACGTGGCGGTCATCATTAACTCTAAAGACGGTATAAGTGATATATCTCTTAAAATCACACGCACTCAAGGTGACACCATACATTACTTACTAGCAAGGGCTATGTCCGGGACGGACATGACAAGTATCTCTGCGTTAATGCTACTTATCTCTCATGGATGACAGCTAGGGACTTGTAAAATCGTGTTGGACATTTTTTATAGATATTAAGAATGCATATAACAATTAATTGTAAGAAGTCATTACAGTTGTACTCTGAGGCAAAGAGATCCCAGGTACGTGGTATAATAAGCTAATCGTACACTAAAGGGAATAAGTGGGGAAGAATTTCGACAGACATCTTACAAGGAAGAGTTGTATTCTCCTTTTTTAGAACTAAGTAGTAAGGGATATTTCAAATTACATGCGAAAAAAGTGATGTGACGTGGTAGATTATAAAAATAATTCTATGATCATAGTTTATCTTATTGCACATTCAAGAAAA
Source organism: Copidosoma floridanum (assembly GCF_036245765.1). NCBI lineage: Eukaryota > Metazoa > Arthropoda > Insecta > Hymenoptera > Encyrtidae > Copidosoma > Copidosoma floridanum. Next base: position 1,196,777 of record NW_028321897.1, on the reverse strand, counting down.
CATTACTTTTAATAGGTAAATGTTATAAAATAGACTCACTATTGGTCGATGGTTGATAAGAAAGAGTACAGCGAGAAACTGAAGACTGGACCTCGTGACGTGTACTACTAAACTATGAAAACTTGGGGGACTTGTACTTAGAAACGCAACTGTAGCGACATAGTTGTAGCATTTACGTGCGATAGTGAGGTACTAATAATAGGAGTCGAATTTTATACATGCACCTTTACAGCTCAAGCTGTCTGATTTTTGTACATATTTAGAGGGATACTACAAAGAAATCAAGGGTCATGGGAGATAGTGGTGTCCTAAGGGTAACCACCAATAGATTTTTTTTTTTTTTTCAGTAATAGATAGACAATAAGCTCGTGAAATGATGTAGACCTAGATACAGGAAAAGAGACAATCACGGCAAATGGTGACTGGTGACACATTTATTAAGTTCCTATGACAAGGCAAGACCATCCTTAGTCCTTGATTATGTAAATTAATTGACAGAATTTTATAATATCTCAAAGAGAGAAAAAGTAACATAAATACATTTATGATCATAAAGATTACATTGTTACAAAAAACTTTAATTATAAAATTTTGTCTACAAACACGATTAAAATTGTCAGTAATTACAAAAATCTCTTGTAATATTTTTTTTGGAAATAAATATTAGTACATATAATTTTACAACAAACATTTGTGCGTTACGGAGCAACAGCTGCAACAGCGAAATCTTGGCATAATCCTCCTAAATTTTGACAGTTTCGAAAAAAAAGGATAAAACTCTCGGACCAATTACGCGATCTGATTGATATATGATAGATCTTCGAGCCCAACCATCAATGAGAAAAAAAGCCTGGAGAAAAAGAAAGGCACAAAGATGAATGAAAAGAGAGAGGCAGACGAAACCTAGTTATTAAGAAATCCACATTTATTAAAACCCGCGTGAAATCGAAATCGGGCCAGAACGCCGGAAAAAACGAGCCACCTACCGTCCCTCCGGACCCTCAGAAATCAGGCAAAGCGCATTGTCTGCGCGATTTGTCCGAGTGATTTACCGAGCACGATAATTTATCGTGCGCGTCTCTGGTTAACAGAGAGTCGAGAGGGCGAGTCGGACCGACGGGACCTGGCAGTGAGGGAAGGAAAAAGGCCCCTCCTAAAGTGGAAGATTAGGGACGATTATCGCCACGGAAACGTTAGATGGTGCCCCATGTACGGGCACAAGCGTGGACCCTCTGCTCGGGCCGTAACTCAAGCTCAGCTCGACGCGTGGGTGGCTCTTGCACACGCGCGCACACATCCATGCGATAAGAGCGAGGTAGGGTTTGATCGTCCCGCGAGACGATGATGATGACGATGGCCTTGGAATTCGGAGCCCGTGCGATCCCTTTTGTTTTCGGTGCTTTAATCGATCACTCGAGCTCTGCGTGCAGCCCGTCGTGTATGTGTACACGTATACGCGCGTCCGTCGAGATTCTTCAGGCATGCGGTTAACGCTCGCTGCGACTGCTCGTAATTCAAGTAAACTATACACGAGAGAGAGAAAAAAAAAAAGATTTTCGGCGTTCTTTTTCGCCTGTGTGCGCTTATGCGAGGGCTCTCGCAGTTTTGATTTACGAAGATCCTAGAGAATTTTTTCGGAGGGCTCGGGTGGTGCGGGGCCGTCGACTTGGACGCGAAATATTGCTTAATAAACGTAATCACGTTGTTTGCTCGGAAGATGCTTTGCCCGTTTAGGGAACACGCCACTGATTTATCGCCGCCGAGTAATTTATTTTGTTGCTGCTTAGGTGGACGGTGAAAAATTTTAAGAGCCCATAGGATAATAGCTTAGCTCGAGTGGGGTTCTCAATTCAGTGGTGTGGTTAAAATTTTGATAGTAACGATTGTGCTCGGATGAAGAGTAATCACCAAATCATGGTGTTAACCGATTGTTCACTGCTTATCGTTGATTCAGGAGATTGTGATGTGTGTGCTTAAATAAGGGTACGAAAAATTTTTCGATTAGTTTAGTAGTGTTTTCACATAGTATGTCGAGAGACGGAACCGATTTTGACTTCTTGAGCAAATACTTGAGTTCGTAGTCCATGTGTTCTATTGTTTTAGACCCAGCAAGGAAATATCTTGACTCCGGGTTTGCACTTTTTGAACAAAAAATAATTTCAAAAATCATTGATCTCATGATGGTCAGGTCAAAGAGCTTCGAGTTTAACCTCATCATGCAAATGCACATTCACACTGCGTATTTCATCAGGAAAGGTCATCGTACGTTTAAAAGGGTTGACCGACAAATAGGTACCCCGAAAATGAGCACTGCTCCCAGCATTCGTTACACGCCAATAAGGTAGTCAATAACATTCACACGCTGGCTGGGGGATTGCTCCGATTTTTTCGCTCCCCTTACTCCCCACGAATGCACACACGGAGCTACCGCTAGCCTTCGGACTCCCTCTCTTTCCTCATAGAACCACGTAAGACTATCATTTGGTCTGGATTATCATAATGACCCAAGGATTTGTAATTCACTCTCTACGGCTGCACAGTACACTCGAAGACAGCCTGCGGACAGAAAGAGGAAGGGACTATACAGATGAGGCAAGGTAAGAAAGAAAGGGAGTCAGAGAAAGGTAGATCGGCGAAGAAGTAGAGGGTGGCGAAGAAGGTAGCAAACGCACTCAACGAAATAATGAATAGGATAGAGAGCGCTTCGAGGAGGCATTCGTGGTCGGTCACGATTATACTACGTATATTATAATCACGTACCTGCTGACTTTTCACGTAGCTGGTCGGGCGTGAGCATGCGGACAAATTATATATTTGCCTCTCTGTGTTTCTCTCTCTTTTCTCTACTAATGTCCACGAAACATACCTCCAAGCTGGTATGTTTGACTCGACGCAGCTCGTTGGAACGCATATACATCATTTAATGTTCAGGTTTCTATTTTTTATACTGTACTTTTTGAGATATCGTACATCTGCTTCAATTATTAATCACGTAAACTGATATAATAAATAATGGGCTCAAACTATTTTTTAGTTAATAATGAGTATGTTTAGTGTATAATGATAGTCTAAAGTCATGTGAAAAGTAATTAATCGTCGGCAAATTTTTAAATAAAAAGTATTTCAGAAGAAGCATGACTAAGACACAAAAACTTAATTATACAATTTTCAGGTAATTTATTTCTTAACAATAATTTTTATTTCGAATTGTTCAGTTCATGACAACTGGTGCGTTAATTTATGTATGGAGATGTAATAAATACACGGAGATACATTAATAATTTTCTACAAACTACGTTATCGTATGTCCTGGACACTTAAAAAAACCCCATCAAATTATTAAATACCAAAACCGTTTGCTAATGTTGTATTTTTAAAAAAGATGAAAAAATATTCTTCAACTAGAAGGCGCTGTTTTAGTTGTTAACTGTAGTTTAGTTAGTAACTGATGTTTATTTATTTATTTATCGTACAAAATGTATTAAAAATTTTTTGGCACTGTAAAAATATATAAAAAATACGTAGATTCAACAAATAATGAAGCAAACGGATTTTTAAGAACTGTAAGTGTTTGAAGGGAGGAAGGAAAATCGAATGCAGTTTAGAAAAAATACTTAGAACGACGGAAATTATAGTGCATGCCCAGACGTTCGAGTGTAAGGTCGAAGGGCCAGTTTACAGGAATGGGGGTGCAATTATTATCGAATGAAGAGACTGCGAGAAAGGCGTACACGTGAAAAGCAAAAGGAAAAAAATAAATACTTGCAAGAAAGAGACCAAAAGCGCACTCAGACTCCCTCAAATGACACAAGCTGTTCGCCCGCTTTTGGTTTTTACGGCCGCTAATTCAAAGTGAGCCTGCGTGCCGTCTCTCTCTTGTCCCAGATGCACATTATGGGGGCAAGCATTATTCCTTCGACACATACTCTCTCACGAGAGACAGAGAAAAAGGCAGCAGCCAGGAAAGAGTTGTGGTGTATACGTATGCCCACATGCGAGCTCTATACGGAATTTCGTCGAAAAAATAATAGGCCAAACTGGCTCTGGATTGCACGACTCGTCAAGAAAGCCACCAATTCGCAGACTTTCTTCTCTCCACTGTCCTTTCCCTCATCATTCTCTCGGTTCCTCTTTTTTTCAAAAAACATTACGCCACAGCACTGGGGACCTACGAGTCGTTGCAGCGTGTGTGTAGTATACATGACGTGTAAGGTATAGTGACGACGAGAGGATGCACGCGTGTATTTATATACGTGCAAGATCGCCTGACAGTAGACCAAGATGAGGGTGGACTATTAAGGAATTATCGACGCAGTCGGGAAAGAAAATTGCGATGCACGCGCGTCGAGGCTAGCGCGCTTTCTAGAGAGAGTCTTCGTCCCTTCTCTTCTTTTCCTTTGACTATACGAAGAATTTCACCACGGCAATTATAATTAAATTGTTTTGTGGTGGTGAATCGTTTATGTGCAGCTACATCGTGACGTATTTTCTCCTTGAGGACAAAATTGCATTCTTAAAGTTTGTGAAGCTTTGATGCGTGCGTTCGAGATGAAACGTGATGTTGGAGGTGAATTTTGTTTGACAGGCGTGTTTCGATTTTTTAATGGTTCATTTCGATAGGTAAAATTTTTCTATTTTTTGACGCATTTATAAGAGTCCATAATACTCTTTTTTTCCTATGAGCCTGTACCACGGCCTATCTTCGTTTAATACTGGATTATTGACTCGGATAGTGACTTTTACAAATGTCAATGGTGAGTCAACATTATGAATATAAGAATAAATTAAAATTCTTATGAAGAGCATTGTTATTTCGATTATAGTGAGTTTTGATGAGAGTCCGTAATGCTCCTGTTTTTCTTGAATAAAATGAGAAAGTCGTCTTTAAAATTATTCTAGTGTGGATGCAGCAGAGCCCAAAAAAGTTTAGCTTGTTTTGGTCTCGGACAACATAAAAAAAAATTTGAATGAATAAAAATCCATTTTAAGTGTTTGTTCAGTCCGATCTTTAAAATATGCCGGTTTTTCTAGAATTAATAAGATGGATGGATGATAATTTAAATTGTGAATTTTGGTGCACTTCTTTTGAAAAAATTGAGTTGTCACTACCTAGTACACCAAAAATTCAAGCGTCACATTCTTCAAAATAAAAATTTAGAGAAGTAGATTTTCTTACATTATTATTTTTATTAAACAAAAGAATTCCCGTAATAAACCATTTAGGGCCACCTAATAACATATTATTAGTAAAAACGATGAGAAGTGGGCGATTTATTTAGAGTATTTGTCGTTCTGTAAAATGAGGTTAGGTTTTTTAAGTCTAAAAAAATTAGGGTAGTTTGTTGGAGACTCTTAAATATATATTCAACCACGTTTTGCAGCAATAACAGCACCTAATGGATTTATTTTATAGAAAAATGTCTTAGTTTTAACTTTTTTCTAACTTAAAGAGTACGTAACCAATTGGGGTTATGTTTCCTAGAGCCAGACATTACTGGATCCAGAGATGTCAAATTGGTTCCCAGGCAAGAATTTTACTGATTGGCAGGGTCAAATTGGTTTCCGAGTCATTAAGATGAATGGTCAAATTGGTTCCCGGCTATTCAATGATAGTGTAGATACCAAATTTCTTTCGTTGTTCTTTTTCCAGGCTTCAGACTGGCAGCAATTTAAATGCTGGCGTGTTTAAAAAATATAGACCACTGTTTGAAAAATAAAAGTTTAAAAAACTGGTAAAAATTTTTTTGAGACTACATTAACAAATTCAAAGCGAGTTGCAGAACCTGTTTGATACAATAACATATTGTTTCTTAAAAAGTTTTCCTTGTCTATAGTGAATTTTAATTTACTTTTCTGACTTCGCATCTTGATATACACTTTACATTGCACAGATTTCAGCTCTTCTACAAATTTAAAAATATTTGGACTGGATGTATAAAACATTTCATTTAGATGCGGATAAAAGGATTCACAGTTATTTGCAGTACGGTAGATCGAACATGAAAATTGAGCCCAAATCGTTGGAGGAAGTAAGGAATCACTTGTTACGTAATTTTCTAATGTATAGTCGCAAAATTTAGTCACTCTAGCATTATTGGGCATTATAGTCATCAAATCTTCAGTAAAACATTCATCCACTATGTCAGGGTCTAAAAATGTCAAGCCAAAAAAGCTTTTTAAGTATGTTGGAGTACATTACCAATTGAGGTTATGTTTTCTATAGCTTATAATGACTGAACAGACATTGTACGGTAATAGATACAAAGAAAAATCTATTGAGGCACTTATCTACAATCTAGTTGCTGAATATTATCATAAGGTTTTATGCTCAAAGTTACTTATCTATTATATATCACTCTTATTGATATTATTCGCATTGAAACTTGTTAGAAGTCAATATTTATAGTTTTCTACATTATCATAAGCCTTTTACCTTTTTTAAATGGGTTATTGACGAAAAAAACATAAAAAATTTGTTTCAGATTTTCGTTGGGCTCCAACGTTTGGAACGTCTAATAAAATGGTTATACTAGAAAACCTGGCCTTGAGAATACCTTCTGCGTGAGTAGGTCATTGGTATGAACCTTTGAGGAGAAGGCTGATGAAATTTCTTGCAAATGTGGCTGCCTGAACTCCTCGAGGTTGTTTTCCCTGCCTTGCTGTTGTAGCAAAAGGTAGCATGTATTGTAGCAACAGGTTGGTTGGAATAACGGCCATGAAACCCTTAAGGGTTAGATCAGATTGGGCTCTAGCTCGATGTCGCCAGGTATACATATTATGCCCTGGTTGCGTTCAAAAGCATATTTCTTCGTGGCACTCTGTAATCTTGGTGGTTTAGGGTGGAATTCGATGTAAGTCGCTTGACCATTAGAGAAGAGCCTCGTCAGTAGCCGGGTTACCCATGCAGCTGCACGATTAACAACGTAACAACTCTGTTCTTGATGTACCGACGCTGTACTACGAAGGCAATCGACCATTTGCTCGAATTTTATAATCAGACCTACTCACTTCGATTGCAGGTGGCTTCGATTTTACTTCGACACCACCTAGCGGATCCTACCGAACTAAAGTGAAAAGCTAGGGTATTTTGCAAAATTTTGAGCTTATTTATTGAGATTCTTATAACTTATTATTAAGATAAAAACTATGAGAAAATCATCTACGAATTGTTCAGAGTCAGTACGCAAAATTTCAGCAAAATCCGTTGATTAGTTTTCGTGGTTAGCGATAACAATGGTTTTAGGACTTTGATTATGTATAACGTTAGATGAGATAAGATGAGAAGAGGTAAGATAAAATGAAATTTAATAATATTCTAAAAAATGTCTACAAGATTTAATTTGAAGTAATTTTCATTCAGTACTTTTTTCTTGTCCTTACTAATGCAATGTTCAGCTTTGAATAAAAATTATTGCCTCTTTCTTGTTACTGCTTCAGAAATTTTGAAGGTAACTATTACTTTTAATGAAGTACACAAGTCAAAAATATTATCTAAGAATCTAAGAATAGACATAATTATTTTTTGAAGATGCTAATTATGCATCTATAAACTGTTCCTCTTGAGTTTCTGTGGCATTGAAAAGATTTACTCTTGATTTGTTATTTTTTTGTTAGGTTGTTCGTCTTTTTTATGTTAACTAGTAACCGTGCTATCCCTTTTCATGCCCTTGTTATGTCGTTCTGTAAAAAAAACGAACTCACTTCCGATGGCAACGACGTAACCACAAACAGTGACCTACGTACACTCCGCAATCACCTCCAGCTTCTTGTTTTATTTTTCGTGAGGGGTTATCTTTTGGGGGTATAATGTCCATTATTTCAAATTAATATTTATTTTATGGTCTGATTATTTACAATGAATTGATCTGTGGCTTCATGCAGAGAATCTAGACGTATAACAAGTTTTTTCGTTAACACTACAATGAATAACGTACAGTAACAATGTTGTCATTAATGGGTATTAACCACAAATCTTTTGACCAAGTATTATTAAATTTGGCCCAATTATGAAACCTGGGACTTGGATGCCGATTTGATTTTAATTTTGCGACAAAAAAATATCGAAAACCAAAAATTTAATTTAATATTTAGCTGCAATCAGTAGTAACGAAAAAAAATGCGTTCATGATATCGTCGTTTAAGGTGGCTCCTCACTAAATCAAAACACTGGAGTATTAAATGATATTTTCAAGGATGATTCTTGAAGGTGCAAGGAGTCTTTTCCCAAAATTTTAGACCTCGTTACCACCAAAATTGTTGAAAAAAACTAACTGGAAAATAGACTCTGTAACATAGCCTCTTATGGAGGGTCGTCAAATTGGTGGCGCAGGTTGTATGATATCTCAGCAAAGATACTGTAGTTCTTAATAGAAAACTATGTAGCAGATACTTGAACTATGTACTTGAACATTACCATGGGTTTTATAGGATATTTTGTGAAAATAGTAGATAACTGTGCAAGTCACGGAACAGATGAAAAGTGTGGGGCGTCTGCTACACCGAAGAGCGGTAGCCCGCGTAGTTTGAATGGGTCAGAAAGTTGTACGTAAAATGAATAGGAGTTGTGGGGAATCATAATTATAATAAAAATAAATGAGACGCTAAACTAAGAAAATAATTTTTGTCGGGGGCATTGTCTTTTTTGTTAGGTAATTATCGTCAGCTTATTATTATTTACATACAAGGGTTATGTTGTCAGATTTGTATACATACGTCTGCTCGGGTCACTGTACGATATTGTACGATATTGTACGATATTGTACGATATAGGTCAACGGTGTAGATGTGACTAAACTTTTTTTGAAGGGACTATAGGTACCTATCCATTTTTAGTCAAGAACCTCCACAGCCAATGAAAAGCTGTGTTGTAGTATGCTTACTCTTCTTGTGGGATTTATAGTGAGGAGCCACCTTAAGTATACACTTGGATCTATCTATGGCCTTAGAGTTCGAAACCATGTTGATTCAGTATCAAACCACCAATTTCCGCACTAATTTCAGAAAAATTCTCAGAGTACTCTAATAACGCATGAAACAGTATTTTTTCGATATTAAATTCATCACTATTGTTCGTACATAATTCTTTAAAGACCTCTACATTATCTGTGGTATCGATGTTTTTTTTTTTTTTTTTTTTGGAAAGTACTTTTTCAATTTTCGTTTTATAGTATTACTAAAATGAGTAGAACATACGTGTAATACTGTGAGATCATTTTACAAAGATTTTCAGTTTCCATGGAACACATACATTGTATTAATGTATTCATAAATATCTATTTTATTAAATCTTTGGTAGGAAGCTTGCAACGAAGCGAGAGAAAAATCAGTCTCAATTTTATGGATAATAGTCTTTGAAGCTAACTCTTTTAAATCCTCGTTGAAAGCATACAAGCCAACTTTTATACTAAAAGTGCCATGGTTTGCACTTATGTGCTCATAAACACCAACTGGTCCTGTTTGACTATTCCTAACGCAAAAGGAATTACTGATCTACTTTAATTAAGTACCACAGCTATGCTTCACTAAATAAATCTACTGAGAAAGAACAAATACAGTACTTCTAAATAAAGACTGGAATAGTGTCATATACCATAAATTTATTGTTTTCTATTAGTTGTGATAATGAAACATATTTGTATTAGCCCGAGTCCAAACCACTTTTTTTCGTGCTTCATTTATCATCTTTTGCATCATATTTGATGAAGGAACATCATTTTAATTTCCAGCACGCAAATTTAATTAATTAGCATTGTTTATTTTTTTCATTCCTACAGACGAAATTCTAAATCTTCGGCAAGCTCACTTCACACTTATTTTTTTACAAACCAAGAGTGGCATTTCCTTGACTTATGTTTGTATACTGTATTTTATTAGACGATATCGATAGGGTGTTATCGATAAATAGGTGTACAATGGTATCAGTGCAAGTTAAATGAACGTATCGACAACTAGAATGTTTACATTAACCATTATCTACCTTTTGAACTGCACATATTATGGTATACCAAACTTCAACGAGTAATTTATATGGTCCTAGTGAACAAATCAACGTTAAAACTGTGTCTGCTAAATGCAATAGTATTATGTGAGTGAAAAACTTTGTCTTAAAATATTATACTAAATTTATGTTTTAAAAAGTTTCATCAATAGGGACACAATTGTAAAAAAATAGGTACAATGTTCCGTAACTGTGTACATTATGGTCTCATAACCTTTTTATAAACAAATTATTTCAACAATTAAGAACCACATTCAAAAATTAGATCGATAATGGTACATTTATAGTATACTAACAAAAACCAAAATTGTTACCATTACAACTCACAATTAAGAAAAAAAAATTAAAGAAACAAGTATGATAAAATTTGTGGTCATAATAGGGACATTTACCTTATTGACACGCAGGATGAAGAAACTACTTGAGTCAAAACAGATATTAGACAGATACATGGTAGTTAATAAACCAAGTTTTGAGACTTGATTTATATTCACCATCTAAATTTGTTGATTAACTTTAGTGATGTACCGACTAGTAAGTTTTACGTATGTATCTGCTATGAAAATAAATGGTGACCAAGACAGCTAGATAACAGTATATTACTGAACATCCTTACGAACTACTATTACACTGAGAGGAAAATATTATAAAAATTACTGTGCTAGAATGGTAATCTGGTACTGTTTGGTCGTCAAGACTTTTTACTATTTTGAACAATAATTTTTAGCGCTTAGAACAGCAGTAATTTTTGTTGTTAGTATTGTGATTTTTACTGCTTGTACAATAGAAATTACTGTCCACAATGGGTAAAAATTAGGTTGGTCAAAGTAAAAAGTGCCTATATAGATGGCGGAATAACACTTACCAGATTACCATTCCAGCACTGTAATTTTCATTATATTTTTCTTTCAGTGTAATTAATCTAAAGCTCAGATATATCACAGGAAAAACATGGCTATACAAGTTTTTGACTTATTTTTGTACAAATGAAAAATGAGCCAATACATCGGATCGTATACATCCCCTAAAAAACTAAAGGCGCATCAAAAAAAGCAAGCTCCATCACTCTTGAAATTCTAGTTCATTCGTAAGCACGGACCATCGCAAGATATAAGTGTATTCCGGGTCACGCCTTTTATCGGCATGCACCGAGGCTCAGCTGTTACCGGGTAAGAGTAAATAATAGCACATAAAGTCACGCTTAACTGCTGTCCGGCCCGTTGTACGTATATACATATGTTCGTACCCATTGTACGCTCAAAAGATCAGCCGTCGAGAAGATGTGGGGTCCAGGCGGACGATATAGGGAGGCCCGTAAGACATCACGACTTGCTCGATTTACGAGAGACTCTGCGCTTACTGCACTTTGGCATGTATACGATGATGTAGCTGAGGGCTGGAATGGCGCGATTGATAACCTTATCTGACTATCGCATTCCCTCCCTCCTTTCTTCTTCCTCCGTCTTTCTCTGAGGAGTAAGAGCAACCATATTGTTAGATCAGCTTCCTTTTTGCCTCTATTTCGCTATGCATCCACACTAAAGAAGATTCAAGAGATTTGTCAGGAAGCCTTAGACCTCTTTAGGCTATAATGCTGTTCTAGCTAGTACTAGTAAAAAGTATGCGAACCTTCCTTGTGGCAAGGATCCGTTCATGTGCTTTGGATATCTACTGTATCTTCCTCTTTCTCTTGTCTTGTCAAAACCATTATATTGGGTAGGAGCGATTGAAAAAAGGAGGGTAGGAAGTAGAACAAAACAAGGATTGTAGGCTCACGGTTTTCTAAGATCCAGTTGCCACCTACTGTTATCTTCTTCGTGAGCTATGAGTAGAAAATTTGAAATGAGGTCGCAAAAGGGTATTTCTAAACAACTCGTACATACGAATTCATCTTGTCGATGTAAACGCTCGTAAATCCTTCAATTTTAAATTGTTGCCCTTGCTGAGCAACTTCAAATATTTGTCGCTATCTTTGGGTGAGGATAGAAATTTAAAAGTGAAAACATGAAATCATTAAAAATATACAATTCTACTGATTTACACCTTTGTGGTTTTTGCACTTGTGCATTGTATCTGGAAACAAATAGAGATTATACGGATATGTCGTGCTCTATACGAGTATGAAACATCTTGTTTTCAGAGGAGTCCCTTGTCACTATTATTTTTATAACGAAGCATAACCATGATTATGGTAATTAACTTTCACAATATCAAACGCACTGAGCACAAGCCACTTATGATCGCAGAAGATTGACGTAGCTGTAGCTTGCAGTTATTGATGAACAAGTCACCCAAACCCTCGCGTGTCACAAAGCTCACTTTGAAGCAATCGGATGGAAACGAACAATCTTGCAGCCTCTTATTTTACACGCTCGTAAAATTAATTTGTTGGCCAAGCACGTAATTTTCAGAGTCATAAGCGTCATCGTCAACATTGCCATCGTCGTCGAACCATCACTGGACAAAACCACTAAAGCTCACTCAAATAGCCTATGGTCCCCCCAACATAAATCCTCACACCAGCCATGCACATATAAATGCATGAAACTTACACCTGCGAGTGAAAAAAACTGAAACAGATAATTCAGTGAGCACAGTATCCGCTCGCCCGTACAAAGATTCATAAAGATCCAAATGCACCCACCAAAGCGACGCACCATTGCTCGAGCAAATAAGAAGTATAAAAGGAAAAAAAGAAGGGAAGAAAAGTGCAGGAGAAGAGGAGGAGGTAGAGAAGAAGGAGAAGAAGAAGAGAAAAAGAAAGGTCCCGTGCTCGCGCGCGCGCTAGATGTGTACAAGAGGGGCCTGACACGCGATGCTTGCCTCGAGGGAGTCAATAACGTGGCCGGGGCCGCGCGGCCACAGAGCGGCGGGGGCGGCTTACCAGAACAGAAGAGATAGAAGGAACTCGGCCGTTCATCTGGCCCTCCATCTCTTCTTTCTTCCTCTTGTGAGAGAGCCACCCCCGACTACTCGGCTGATATGCCCCCTGGCACCCTTAGCAGGCCCAACCTGCACTCTGGACTGTAACTTGCTCCGGCTCCCTCATCCCCCTTCTCTTACCTCACCCCCTCAGCCTTACTCCGCCTCAACCACCATCACGATCTCGATCTCTCCTCTCTCTCTTCGTTCAACTCGACCTTGCGCTCCTTCGCGCGCTCTCTCTCTCTCTCTCTCTCTCTCTCTCTCTCTCTCTTCCTTGCAACTCCAGCACCTACTCAACTCTTTTTGCTGTGTTTTTCTTCGCCACTGCCGTCACTGCTTCTGCTGCCCTTTTGGAAAAAATGTTTCTGTCTCTCTTTTTTTTTCTCTCAGTACCACCTTCTCCTCTGCGGCGTTGCAGTGTGTTCCGCTTCACAATAGCTAAAGGGCACTGTGATTACACTTGTGTCCGAACGTACACGCATGCACATGCACCGACGGAACGAGATGCCCCGGCATCTCTGATCGCGTCCGCCTTCTAATGAGCACTACCAAGACCTAGTACTATTTTTTTTTTCTTTCTGATTTTTTGAAATCACGCCTACTTTTGTCGTACTTGCAACGAACGAGTTTGGTTTCGATGACAATGAGAAGCCAATTGCACAACTACAAGAGGAATCTTTCGTGGTTATTTGTTGTCATTGGCTGTAACGAGTGCGAGAGAAAATTTATATAGTCGATGGGTGCGAAAAAAGGTCCCCTCGAGGGAAAGGGCTTTTACGACTGGGAACTACCGTTTTGACGTATCCGGAACGACAGTGCGCCTCTTTGCCCATCCGAGAGGCACAAGGCTCTTTTTCCATTACTGCCTGCAGGAAGGAGGCGTGATTATCTTTTTTTCGTTGACTTTTTCTTTAATAGCAGCCCTGCGATGTTGCGACATTCGAAAAGAGGTAGCAACCATCCGAGGGATAATGGAATGTCTCAATCTTGTGTTTAGTCCTGATTGTAGAGCAATTTGGTCCTTAAACTAAATGTCAGGGCCGAAAGTCCCTGAGGACACGCTTTACGACAGTTGACATTCACTTTGCAGATAATTGTACTGGGAAAAAACGAAAGTTGTCCAAGACAAAGGGCTTTTTTTCAATTCGGGCTGTTCGAGTTTTTTTTATTGTCTTTTTTTTAATCTCATGTATATATTTTAACGTCTTCTTGTTTTTTGTTATCTAGTGGATAAACAAATTGTATTAAACTTTCCGATAAACGTTAACACCTTGGGATCAATTAGTGAATAACAAATGGAAGAAAATAGCTAATTAATACTTTCAAATACCGCAATTTGTGAACATTATTTCAATGAAACATTCATGGTCGCCAAATAAAGTACATCAGATTACAAAATCATATTTAATACACCTATTTATCTGAAAGAAATAAACGAGTTGTGGAAAAATATGACCAGCGATACGGATAACTCAACGCTCACCAAAGACTGTATCTCATCGATTAAAATTGTGAAGAAATCCGCAAAACCATGGGAAAAGAAAGTCAGCATACAAACGAGCCAACGAGACGGAGCAGCGCACAGTAGTCCCAGGCCTGCAGCTTGACCCCAGCCCGACGGTTGTAAAACGATTTCTGGAACGCGAGGACCACGCACCCGGATGCAATACTCCTGCGTCGCTACCGCACCAAGTATCAGGATGGACAGACACGCACCCCCGAAACCATAAAAAAAAAAAAAAACAATCCTCATCCATCAGACGAACCCGAAAAAAAAGAAAACGGGAGGCGAGAGCCAAGGGAAAAACGCAGACGCGCTACGCCCGCGGACAACCAGCGGCAGTAACAACCAAACAATTAATCCCGGGACGTATATCCCACGGGAACGAACAGGAGTGCCCTTCGACGCGGAGCCGATCAACGGCAAATCGCCCCTTTTTACCTCGTTTTTTTTTGTTTCAAACCCGACTCCACCACGGCGATTCACATGCCACATTCCTCTCATCAAAGTAGGCAGCCACCCTCGCATTACGAGCGCACGATACGCGATGGTCCTTTCGCGCACACGCGCGCAAGTCGTGTCCTGCAGGCGAAAAAGAAATTCCTCGCGGGGCCCACTTCTCTTCCCAACCGAGGGTTACACGTACGCACTTATGCATACCACGCATCGAGCGCGAATTAAGAAGAATAATAAGTAGTATAAACAGCGGCAAGCAGCGGAGAAAAGGACGAGGGAGGGGATCTCGCGAGTCACGCCATACAGGGCCTCTGGTAATAAGGAAAGCAGCAGTTGCGTATATGTATATATGTATCCGCGAGAACGGCAGCGTTTCAGGACGAGATGATCGTAGATCTTTTGCAGAAACGCAGTGGTTTCGCGCTGGCACTCGAGGCCCCAACCGACGGTGGCGTAATTAGGCTAGCGCGGCCCTCCTCGTCCCTTTTTCATGCATATTGTATGCGCAGCGAGCCGACCGCAGCTCATTTCGCAGCCCACGGCGATGTTATGAGCCGCGCGTGTGTACGAAGGCGCACATATGCGAAAAAGAATTACACTCACGGGGCCGGCTTGCACACTCGCGTTGCCTCCTATGTAGGCAGAGAGTAGTGCCGTCGTTTCCTCCATCCTCCTTTCTTTTTCTCGGAGCGGGGGGATACCTATACGTAATAAGCGCGGGCGGAGGCATTGCACGGCCGGGGCTGCAGCAGCTTCGGGGCTGGCCGTATATGCAAATGAGCGAGCGCGGGGGGAGAAAAATCGGGTATCCTCCCCCCTTCCTCCCTGGCTCACCACTCGGTTCAATAGACCTTCGACCCTTACCTCCGGATAATTTGTTTACGAGCAAAACGGACAACACACGCCGGCCATCCACCCATGTGCCTCCCTTTCTCTTCCGAGAGGCCCTTTGGGCAAACTTCTCCTCCCCCTCCTCCCTCGGCTTCTTCTCGCTGGACCTTGATATTCTTGTGATCGCCCCGAAGCGGGGCTACACACACGTATATGCATGTGTAAGTATGCACCGAGCGCATAGAGACCGGTGCAGCCGCTATGCGATTTACATACGATTATCTCGATGGAGGGGGGGGGTGGCAAGGGAGGCTGTATGCACACCCACACCACATCGAGCATAATGCAAGGTATGCTCGCTGTATCGCAGAGGCAGCAGAGCAAAAGGAGAAAAAGGTTGGGGAGAGGAGGATGAGGTGACTCGAGGGCCCCGGGATGTCGATGAGCAGCGGCTCGCGGTTGCTTGCGTGGGCCGCTCGGTAGGACATCGGCACCCTGAAGAAGCCCAGGCACACCCTTCGGGCTAATATCTACCTCTTCCTCTCTTCGGACAGCGACGATGCGAGCGCGTGCGTCCCTTTGGATCGGCTGCGTGGGCGTAGAGGGGTATCTATTGAACCTCTGACCTCGGGTCTTCGCGGGTTGGACTTCTTTCGAAGTTGAGATAAGAAGCGCTGGAAATTTCTATATCGAAAGCATACACGCTTGGAGGCTCCTAATCGGAGCGTATCTTAGATCGAGCGTCGGCTAAACGAGTCGATTGAAACACGAGCTTACCGTTTCTGTTTGTTTTGTTCGAAGGCTCGCTATCTCGCTCAATACAGTGTCGGATTGAATAACTCACTTACTCGTCCATGCACAGCGTGTCAATTTAGATCTTGTATTCGGATCGGTCGATCGTTACGTTTTTTTTTCTTTTGCTATAAAAGTAGGTATGTTGGCTAAAAAGCGTGTGGAGACAAGGACTTTTAAGGACAACAATACATCATTGTTGCACTTTTAATACTTACATGGATTGTCTTGTTTGGAAAAGTTATCTTCATATGATGGGGTTTTTTATTGTGACTTCTTCTTCTTGAACTCTCTACTAAGGCTATGTAATGGGTGTTACTCTCAACCCATTAGGTTTTCATATATTTTTGCATCCCTTTTATTTTTCTTATTGGCCCGAAATTCACCTAGTGACCAGAAGTAGAAACTGAACGAGGGATCTCACGATGCACGGAAATCTCTTCTAAGGGAAAACATCTGCAGCACAGAGATCAGGGACAAGTTCAAGGTGGGCTAAATAAATTTTCGAGTGCGAGTACCTGGCCAAGATGGAACCCTATGCCCAAAATTTAGCAGCAGAACTTAGGGATTCATCGAAATCTTTCGGGGCTTCCTTTCAAAGGAAATACAACACCGGACCAAATCACCGGTAAATTTACTGTTAGTATTATGAAAGGGTTGGTGTGGCGTGTTAGAAAGTTAATAGAAGATGTCTAAGAGGGACTTTTTGTGCTAGGGATTTGCATGGAACTTGAGGAAAAAAATAGAAATTCGGGAAAAAGGGGTGGTAGAGAGGGAGATTATATGACACCTCAGAACCCATCAATAGTTGTACGTGGAATCTAAAATAATACAATACATGCAAGCATGTTGGTGTCCCAACCTCCCTAAAGCTATTTCCTGTATCAAACTAATTATATACTTACTTTGACAAGTCTGTTGGTATTATTGATATATATTAGTTTATATACCAATAGTTGAATATATAATAACTTATTATTGATTTTATTAAATCACAACAGTGAAAGAAAAGCAGTATTTATCCACGCTCAGACACTACAATTTTGTACTCCAGATGTTTGTCAATGATCTAACGAGAGATCTTTGTTGGATCGAAGATAATTGTATAGCCTATACTTGAATATTATTTTGGGCGCCACCAATAATTATTCAGCTGACTTGTTATATGAGTTAAACTTTAACTTACAAAAGTAGTAAATATTGACTACTACATTGTGAAAAACCGCTATTTCTACCATTTATAAGTATACAACTAGACATTAGTGAAATTAACTGTGGCACTAGTAAAATAGTAAAGTATTACTACGAAAAAGTAAACAGTTACTAGTTGGACAGTCTAGATTACGCACTATGTTGAAGGTATACTTACAGGTATTTCTAATTTAGTACGATTTTTGTTAAAATACGTACGTGTACTTCAAGATGTTGAGAAATAGAAACGTACCTGAAAAAAAAAAACTTTTGCTATTTACAGTTTACATAAAACATTATATGATTAAGGAATTTCATATAAATATTCATATAAATAAATAAAAAATTTTAAAATTAATGAAGATTTAAATATGGCTGAATTTTAATTTTTCTATGAATTTGAACCAAAAATAGACTTGCTGACAAAATAAGTCGTCATAAAAATGATTGAAACATTATTAAGATTATAACTTGCTAAAAATAACAACTTTTTTATCTACAAATTTAAGAGAAACAACTATAATAGATCAATTATACTTTTGTTCGACTAAGCAGTTAGGAAGTGATGGGAATACTTCGATATTTGAAATGTAGACATTTAGTTAATCAGTCTTGGAGTACTTCATGTACTTCAAACTTCTAAATTGAACAAATCCAATAGAAATACTTGCATATGTGGACATTACAAAACGTTTCTCAGCGCTGTGATGATAATACATTTATCTATTTGCAACTTAGTCAACGCCAACTTCAACACAATAGCCTAGAGGTTCAAACGGTAACTAATGAGCCATGTGGGCATTTAAAAAAAATATCTTCATTGTCGTTTTCTCTACTCCCTTACTGGTTGCAATGTATTAGTAAAAGTAGCCATGCATGCATTGTGTATCGACCATATTATAATTAGGGGATCAAGAAGGTATTGCTTTAATCAGCTGCAGGGCGAGTCCATGACGGGCGATATGAGAAGCAGCAATAATAACGCAAGAGAAAATAGATAGAAGCAAAAGGAGTGCACGAAAAAAAATTGTTATGGTGTTCGTAAAAAAAGATAGAAAAAGTTCAATAATTAACGGTACGGTGAACTGTTCATAGAATATGATTATTTAATTTATTGTTTAGAATAGTTTAAAATGTTTTAATAAATATTTCATTATTAGTATGCAACTGTTAACAAAATAATGACTATGAAAAATATAATTTGTCATTTTTATCAACTTTATTAAAATAAATCTCACCTTGATAATATCTAGTATGTCTAAAAAATGAATTAAAGTTTCCTGTATCAGCATCATCTTTATGTAAATTTTAAATCACAGCGAAACATTTAAATAATTAAAAGATGAGTATCAAGACTCTAAATCAATAAAAACAATTAGTTTCCCGTGAAAAAACAGAGCTAAAAATATGTCACAGGATACGAATTATCAACACAGAGCTTTTTTCTGTACATAGTACGTGACACACGTTAATTTTTGCTACGTTGAAGAGATGAGAAGATATTTAAAAAAATATAAGGACAGTTGGATATTGAAACTTGATGATGTTTGCTAACCTTAATAAAATGCCATTTAACAATGATACTTGTAAACAGCTCTAAGTTAGTTTACTGCAAACTTAATAAATGTTTATGTACTACCTTAAATATCTATTTCAAATATAGTAAAACTAGAGAGCCGATGACACAAAGAACTGTAAGTTTAAAAAAACTAAAAGCGATACACAATGTGTCCTCTTTAATTTCGTACTATCTATGCGACGGGAAGAAAGCATACATAAGTTCCTGTTTTTCTCTCTTCTTTTTTGATTGTAATGTCATACAGATATGCCGGTCTCGTAACTTTATCGGAAAAATGAATTTCAACGATTATTTATCCAAAAATAGCGAAATTAAAAAAAAATTATATTTCGTTTTTTTATTGTAAGTATATATCTTGTCTTCGTATAAGTGCCTGTACTACAAGATATCAACATTTCAAATCATACAAATCTCTATTGCTAGCTTTCTAATCCTCTGTTTTTTGTCTGAACCTCATAAGCTCAGTTTTTGTATTTTCCTCTTTGTACGAGTACAAAGGCAATTAGAAATTTGGGGTCAGTTGAAATTTTCTGTAGTGTAACTTCCTCTCTAATCACTTCAAATTATATCACTAAGGTTTTTAGTGATTGATGTAAATAATACATAACTAGGTAAGAATACGTATACCAGTCCTTCAAGTATATATATATATATACTAGGATTGGTAATAAAAAAACTATCAAGTACTCAATACTTGGAAAATAATTGTATAGGAAATAATTTGATGAATTGTCATCTTGTGATGATAAGATCGCACAAGATAGAAAAAACTTTCCTCATTAGGATTGTAAATAACAAAATGTTTTGTCATCGTTAATAGGGTTATGGTCAGAGTAAAATAAATTTTCAAACTAAAACCTCAACCTAGTTCTTGAAGATCGGGTTAGTCTGCACTATTTTGGTTACATGCTGGCCGTAGGCCATATTTAGGTCCAGTGATCTATTGCAGGATTTTGCTATAACCTACATTGACGATTTTTAGTTTGCTCTTATTGAGGATAGGTTATGTTCATCCAGGGTACTGTAATTAACTTTTAGTTTGGCAGTACGGTAAGTAGATATTACCCCAACGAACTAAGCAACCTTTAACACGACCCATTTGCCATTTTTGGCCATTGCCTCTGTTGATCTTCGAAGGAATATGAGTCGGTGTTTAACTGAGTCTATGTTCAGGATCTCAAGAAAAAGTCCTTGCTCTAACTCCCAAGTTCATCCTAGGGTAATAAATAACTCATGTTGAATCTTATTTGATAAATTCCAAATCCCTTACTCTACCAATGCAACTACAGCTAACCATACTTTGTAGCGTAAATACTATTCTCTCGTTCAACCAAGGTATCTAAACAAATGACGTATATCTTCATTCTTAACCTGCCAAGTTATATCATCCACTTGCCTATAATTTTGCTCATCGATCTAATCCTTTACACGCAATAAAGAGTAATTTTGCAACTTGACCCGTAAGTTAACGATTTTTCAGATCAACGATAGCTCTTATGAGGAAGATCACAGAGGATCAAAAAAAAAAAAAACACGACGATGTCGAGGAAACGATGACCATACCGAGTAATAAGGCTGACTCGCATAAAGTCTCGAGGTAGTGAAAATTCCAGCCGTTCGCTTTACATAGCTCCTATATATTCTCGTCTCTGGCAATGTATAGCATTAAAGTCGCTTGCGAGAGAAAAATACCGTGGAAGAGGAACAAGAAGCAGAAGAAGAAGAAGAAAAGAGAAGTTGAGCGGCCGGAGGAACGCAGACCAAGCGACTTGGACAGTTCAAGAAGGAGGAGGTGGGTGTAGTGGGAGGCAAGCTGAGCCGCGATGGCGTGCAGCAGCAGCTTCCCTCTTCTTCTGTTGTTTCTCTGGTGGAGAGCAGAATAAGAAAGAGGGGGAAGTCGAGAGAGAGAGAGCAACGGAGTACTACCTCCGGGGGAGATTCAATTGTACAATAAAAGCAGTAAGCCGGTAATCTCGGGATACGGTGGACCCGCTGCCGGGGAAGAGAAGGAGGAGGCGGTGGACAAGGAGGAGGTAAGAGAGGCTGGGTAGGTCGAGCCACCGTACGAGTTACGTATCAAGAATCCGCCACGGGCGTGGCCAGATATCATACACTACACACGTACATTGTCCGTTTATACGGAGTGTGCACTGCGCGACCATTATACGGCAAGCGGCTCCCTGCCTATCTCGCGTTTTCCATCTCTCCTAGCTGTGGTCCGCTCACAGCTGATGCTCCTTTTTTTCCACTCGGTGGATCTCTTTTTTCCCTTCCATAGGCCGGGTCCAGCAGCACTTCTATCTCCGTGTCGACCCGTTTCGTTCGGCCTATCATGAACCAGCCCCGCGAGTGAGTTATTTGGACCCCTGATAAATAATGCGCTCTCTTTTAATGAAAGAGTTAGTCTACCGGCTCGAGTCCGTGTACCTATCGGTCGTTAGGTTTTATCGATTGTACCGAGAGCCGGCACAGAGTCGAAATAAACCGAGCAAAACACGTAGATTCCGATCTGGCGGGGCGAATCTAGCATTGGCTGGTACTTGGTCTTGCTCGGATGGGAGAGCAGGAGAAATGAGATCAAGTGTCTCGGAACTGCGAAACGGGCTCGATCAACTTTATTGTCCGCGGTAAAGCGAGTGTGGACTGAACGAGCAGGTTTTGAAGTGCACCGTGTACCGCTTTCGATGTTAATTCCAGAGGGGGAAAAAAAGCCACCAACACCCCGGAGCATTCCGCAAAATCAAAAATCGCCTTCGAGCATCGTGCCACGGCGAGATACCGCGTATTCCTCCACTCGCATGATGCATCGTCCTCCCAGCCCCCAGACACTTAAAAACCCGAAAATTCCTTCGTCCTGATACGACGCGGTGGAGCCTATAATGCGCACCGCGACTCCCTCGACAGGCCGAAAAATCCACCCCTCGTCCCTTACCCGGGGAATCAGATCTTGGTCCGCTTGCAGCACATCCGCAGCCAATATATCACATACGACGCACGGTGGAGGGAGAGAGAGTCTGCCCAGCGAGTATAAGAAAGAGCAAAGGTCCCGGGCCAACACGGCGCGGGTGTATAATCTCTGGCCTCCCTTAAACCCTTTCTCCCTCCCCCCCTTACTCCCTCACCCCAATTATAGGGCCAGTACCACCACGAGCAGAACGCCTCCGCAGTTGTTTCGTTTCATCCTCCTGCGAGCGAGTTTATTTCATCTCCGCGCTCTTTGCTCGCGGGTAAGTATCTCCCCTGCCCACGAGTGGGTACGTAGAGGCGGGGTGGTGGCGGTCGGCCGCGTTTTCCCGACAAGTGCTTGTTTTCAGATTGTTAAGCGAGCTGTTTTCAGCAAGATTGGGGTCTTGTGGCGCGTTTCGTGCTTAGGCTGGCCGATGCTCGTTGGCAAGGCCGTTGCGGTCGAGGAATCGGACACGGAGAGAGATCGTGTTCGCGTTTTTTGGGAGCTCGTGGAATTCCGGGATGCGGCACGTGGGTGTGCTCGTGTTTTTACGGAATTTAGAAGATATCGTGATTTTTCGGCTTTGCTTGATTTTTGTAGAGAGAACTTCCGAATTCGTTTTGACTTCAGTTAATTTATTTCAACAATGAGCTTTTTTTAACGTGTGTCATTATCACGGACAAATTTCTTGTACTGCACGGAAAAGACAAAATGACGGGTTTAAGAGCAGTGCAGAGATGAAAAGATTCGAAAAGTTAAAGTTAAAATTTTACGTATTTAGGTATCAAAAGTAACAGGTGCAACTCACCTGCTTCGCAAATCCGTTATGCTGTTATCTACACAACAAATTTTGATTTGATTTTAATTATTTAATGCTAGACTACAACTTCACTAAAGCATATCAATGTAAATGTTGTATTGCAATAAATAAAACGTATACAACTCAAAATGTTGTTATCAATGGTTCTACTAAATAAGTAAGCTTGATGGGTTGGATTAAACTGTTATAAAAAATTTCTGAAGCCGTCATAGAGTGATGATAAATGATTTTCTTTTGAATAAATCGTCAGCCTTAACAAGCTACGAAATCAGTATCTATAGAAAACGTAAAAAAAATGTTTGTCTGGTGCACACTCGTAATATAATACTATATATAGTCCTCGTACATTAAAAAAATCAATTTGCGTGATTTTTCATTGGTACTATATATGCCAATATAACATCAACTACACTAAATTTGATGTTGTGCCATCAGTATGTAAATACATTGATGTAAGACATTAATCAATTTAAAGTAAGATTTGTCTGTACTACTAGACTCAGTTGGATTTTTTTCACGTAGGAGTACAAGACAATATAGTACTACGAGTGTCACTCAAAAAGTATGCTTCACTTAAAAATATAACTTAATCCATTCTATGTTTGGATCTTACAACTTTGCTGAAAGGCTGACCATTCGCGTAACAGAATATAATTTATTTCAACTGCCCAAAGACTTCAGAAATTGTTAATAAACGCATCAAACTCACCTGATCTTTTACGTTTGTTAAAAGGTAATTTTTATAGCTTGTTGATTATTGTCTTGTTAGATTTTTCGTACGGCTAGTGTAAGGGCATATCAATTTACACTCTGTGAAGCAACAAATCAGTCGAAAGGACATTCACAAACATTGTTCAGAGGAAAGTGTAAACTCCTCGCGTACCTCATAACTATCATGTAACACCCATCCACCTCGCTTGCAAGCAATTAAAACCAAGCATCGTGTGGACCAATAAGGCTCGCTTTTTTGCATCACCTTAGGCCGAAAATTAACGCTCCACGCATGCTTACGTTTAACAATCCCACGGCGAGTTGTCGCAGCGCGTGTTGGCAGACAAGGTGTCTCGGATGATTTTATAACGATCAGTGGTCGTGTAAGCGAGTGGCCGCCGGGTGCTAGTCAAACTCGAAACAACGTGCCCGGCTTTGCTTCCTAAATATTCAAATTAGTACAAGCTCCATGACACGCTTTTTTTTATTTCCACGTATAGGATTAAATTGTTATTTGCAGTACCAATGGGTGTAATACGCGTATGCACGAGTGTTGGGCGAGATTGATATCTTTTTTTCCCTAGGGGGCATGCTCAGAGTGAGATGTAATTTATTACTCGGCTGTGCACGTGGTCTTGAAACAAATACTGTTTTTTATAGTTTGACGTTCCACTTATGTGTTCAACGAGGTTAAATACACGAATTTGACCGCTAATACAACTGTTCAAGCCCTCAATCAGAATAACTCTTTTTTGTTTCTTTCTAAACACAACTATTTATATGAAGAATATTTGCTTCTTTGTAGAATAATCTACTTTATGAATAAAATTTTTAGTAAGACTTTGAAGCAGGTGCTATGTAACAGACAAAAACAATCCATCACTAAGATAAGTTGTAAGTAATATTTGAAATATAATTTCTTGCATGAGTACTTTTAAAGTATGTATGTATTGTTAACAACTCAGCGATGCTTGAAAATAAAATAAAATTTGGTTCAAAGGCATTGGAACATCGATTATCTTGTTGTTTTTAGAAATGGAATACTAATGTACGAGTTTGCGAGAGTCACAACTTAACGCTTATCAAAATGAGAATAACATCATCCGTATGAATCTTAAATTCAGTCAGTTGATGTTGGCAAAAAGATCAGCCACGTTCGGACATGTGTACTCTGGGATAAAAAATCGCTTATTTTGATGAAAAAAAAAAAAAAAAAAAAAAAAAGAAGGAAAGTAACGTACCAGAGCGCTCCTATACTTTAATCAAAATCGTATCATGCGCTTTAATTGGATTGGTGGAGTGGCTCTAAAAAATAATAAAATTAAACTGAAATGCTCACAACAATCCACGCACAATTAGGGATGAAAACAAAGAAGCTCTTTGGCTGGTCGGTTCGTAATCGTGGGCGCATTCGTATAATGCGCCGGTCGCGAGCAAGCACGCGCGCACTCGGCTGACGTTTGTTCCGTCCTCTTCTTTTTTCCTGCGTAGGAGCGAGTGCCTCGCGACTCTTTTTCTCTTTCTCTGGTCGGCCACGTAATTAGCTGACATCTATCAGCCTGCAGCTATCGGCTCGACACACGTGTATACATATATATATATATAGGAGGCAGCCAGCCAAGCATCAGCTACCCTCAAACGCGCCCGCCTCGCTTTATATCTTCGTCGGAGCACTTGCTTCGAAGTATACTCTCTGATGTCCCCCTTGGCCCCTCTCGCCTCTGCCGTCTGTCTTTGGCTCAGCGTTTTCGTCTTTCTCGACTTTGCGTCACAGTGAGTAGGTATACGTGGGTGTGTGCTTATTACTTGAGAAGGTAACGCTCTCCCTCATTGCCCTCTGATCATCTGAACGCCATCGTTCCTCGATTTAATATTAACTGAGTTCATGTTTCCTGTACCCCGCCGTGTGCATATACGTACACACAAGGGTTTTCTACGACATTAAATGATATTTTCTTGATAAATCAACTTTTTAATTGCGCTGAACTAATAGTTTGCCCTTGATCCTCCCAAAGTTAAGCATTTTCCTCAATTCAGAGATTCAAATTTAATACATTTTTTACACATCTAGCTTTCAGTTTCTGTTTTGATTTTCAGCTTTTCTACCTTGTTTTTGTATTCCTAAATTACGCTATCTCGATTGCTACATCTCTAGTTTATTTTATACTTTTTTCCTTTTTTTCTTTTTGTCTCTATAAAAACCATACTTTTTTTCTTTCACCTAATTTAAAATTGTTTTTTTTTTTATGTTTCTCAAACGTTTTACTTTCATTCACATTTAAGTATGAGTTTCATGCATAGACATAGTGGTACGTAAAGAAAAATAAATACAAAAATTCCAATTTTATCATGTTCCGATTGAGCAAAAGTTTTACTCAAGAACATTAAAAAAATACAGAGATAGAAACTTGAACGTATGAAGAAATTGAGAAAAAATATCTCATTTTTGTCCCACATTTAATAAAAAAATTGTTTTTTGACACATTATCTTGCGTGCACCCCAAGCCACGTAAGATACCCTTTAAACCGGGCTCAATTTACTCGTAATTTCATGTACTATAAGAAAAACATTTTGAAAACGAGTTTTAGTGACGGTGACACCCTTTTTCAGCGATTTACATGTTAAAATTATATCTATACGCATCCTCATTACATAGCCCCACAGCCTAAAGAAGAGAAGCAAGATATAAAGACACAGACGCCATAATTCGAGCAACAATACAATTAAACATAAACCATATTGATTTTTATGTCCTACTTGTCTTACCAGCACATTTTTGATTCTGTTTACATACATATGTCTCTGACCCTTACTTTCAAACTTGTATTTCGGTTACTACCAGTACCTACTCTGTTGTAGCATATTTGTAGCATATGTGTAGCGTGTACTTTGATTATTTTCACTCACTGTTCGTAACATCATTTTTTTGTGAGATGTATACCATTGAGGTAGTAATAACACACTTGTACTTTTGAGCCTATAAAATAACTTTAGAAAAATTTTTAATATCACACGAAAGACTAGGTCGCCAATATTGCAAGCTTTGGCAAAACGATATTTATGCATATACGCACATTTATGGTGATATGCATACAGATCGTACGTATAAAATTCAAAAGGATTTTTTACCCTCGCATACCCGTAATAACTAGATTACACTGTAATCGAGGCATAGGTGCACGTAAATCCGAAAGCAGCGGGCAGAGATCCGAGAGAAATTTATTACTATCCGATAATTTTCGCTCAGACTCGGAGCTGCATCGAAAAACACACGCACGTACGTACGCTCGCGCACACGCAGCTAAAATTAATGATCGCGACGGTCACGCATTAATCTCAATTATCATGCCCTCTCGCGTCTCGTAAATCAAAAACATAGTCTCGCAACGCGAAAAATCATTTAGAATCTCCAACTATTCGACAAAAGCTTCTTTCTACAATTATGTTGTACATTATTATTATGAATAAACACTGCATATATGGAACAAAATTTTTTTTTACGTGAGAACTAGACTGTTTCTTTTGTACACAAGGCTGAAAGGATAAAGATCAAACATGTGCGTGTAGGGAAGTACACGGTGACGCAGTGCGGCGTACCTTGCGGCTGTGGTGGGGTCGTAATCAGCCGATGTAACGATGGCAAAGAGAGAAAAAAGGCAAAACAAAAAGTGACGGGCCATTTTAACCGTCAAGTGCTTATGAATTCAAAGTGCTCCTCTTGATGCGCTGTAGTCCGAAAAATATAGCTGATGATAAAACTTAGCAATGAAAGGGCACACTGGAATACAGCTAGCCAAACGTCACATAATTCTTTGCAAGCGACGTTGGTGGTTGATTCTACTTTTTTGTATTTAAAAATGACAACTTCGTTTTGTTACTTGACCGATGTACCAACAAACGTTTGGTTCAGAGTGAAAATACATTTTTACTTTTGATAGCTCGAGTTTATACGTCAACTATTAGACAAAGGAAATAATACCTGGTAAAATTATACAATCTTGCATATAGGAATACTTATTCTTACAGAGCTATTATAACGTTTGTAATTTGCAAACAAGATAAGCTTTACTGCAGAGCAGTTTTCTTATGAAGAGGGAATTTTTATAAATTTTAAAACATCTGCAGTATTGTCAAAAAAAGAAAAAATCAAACTCGAAGGTTTTCTTTTTTTTTTAAACCACCATCGCACCCTAAAATTAAAGTCAAATCACAGTTACAATTTTTGCCTCGAATTTCAGTGACACAATTACCGGCACGTGAAGCCGTCCTTCCCTCGCTGACCCTTTTTTACGTCCAATTTTTTCAATAGAGCGAGACTCGTGCTCGGAGATCAAAAAGTTTCACCTGCCGTTGTTTTGGTAGTTTGGTCGAAAACTTTGACCACAGGGACTCAAAAGACGCTCGAAACTTCGAAGCCGCGGGCAGCGCTCGTTACGCAATCATGAAGGGTCTCGAGCCAAAAAAAGACCAAGTTTTTTTTCTCCTTCGATTGTGTGTGAATATTATATACCAATAGTGTGATTTACTTACCATGTACAGAGAAATCGGTGATAATCGTTGGTGGCAGGTGCAAATGGCCTTAATTACATCCGTACCAAAATATGGTGAGATTTGTGATACCGTAAATAATCACTTGTTTTCCAGGATGACATAATATTAAATTATTTTGAAACTTTAAGTGTTATTTTTGGTCGTTCGCTTAGACTACTGTCTTATGTATTGCAATTCGTTTTCTTTATTTGATATAATATCATTTAGTTAATATCCTAATAAATATCACTAAAGCGTGAATATCACCTCTCAAATGTTAGATTTGATATCATTTATGAGTCCTGAAAACCAGTGTTTCATGGTTTTACGTAAGTACTTTACTTAATGAATCTAACTATAAGTTCTACCTGGAAAACTATCTGAGTTTAAAAGTCTTCTTACACATTCCTTAAAGTTAATATTTCTATAACGTAAAATGACTGTATCGTGTATTGTACACCGATAAATTGACTGTATAGTTATTATTAGGTCAAGGTATGTCAGCAAATATCAAACGTTTGTTAACAAATTCTTATTTTACGCATAAAAAAAAAACACGTTTTTCATTTCTTCGCAATATTCATTTATTTTAAATCTTTCACCTCATCTAGTCATTAAACCTTACATTATACACTTCAGCTTATGTTAAAGCTAACATAAGCCACTAATTTTTGGAGTAAACAAAGCCAGCAAATGTGGCACAAATATTATCGGATGCTCGTCCCAGGTGCTTCAGATTGCTTTAGCTTGCCGGATCGTCCAAGGATGGTTTCACCCTTTTCTAACAGCTCTTTTCATTTCTTCATCTTCTCACTCTCTCTACATCCAAGTACAAAACCGTTCTGTGTATGTATTGCCGTGAACACGAAGTCTCGCACTATGTTTTGTTTTTTCAAGAATTAAATTGAACCGCCAGCTAAGTTTGTGCACCTTTGAACGTAGATGTAAGTTTGAAGAAGTGAATAGTCAACCATACATGGGAGCGAAATCTGGTAGATGTGGTGCATTTGCGTGCCGTGTGAAAATTGGTGCTGCCGCAAGACGAGACGATACGAGATTTTAAAGATTTTTGTGAATTGTCCTTGTACCTACAAAATTTTGAAAATTCAAGTCTTGTTTCGTTCTTGGAATATTGTTCACACAATCTTGATGTAGATCTTGTTTTCATATGTTGAAAATATCGATCTCCAATAGTATGTAAAGTTAAATTATGAAAAAAAGCTTTATTAAGATTCAAACATAATTTTTCAAGAATTAATATTATTTCACAGGTTAATGAAATAATTTATACGGTTGACTTATATAACCTCAAATACACAATTTAGTATTAATTATATGACTTAGAGTTACACTGCAATACAGTTTTTTTCATTTTTCATTCATAACTTTGAATTTTTTTTAATCGACACGTATATTTTTGGACAAAACCTTATAGTTCGTATGTTAGACTAACTCTATTGTATGGAATTACACGTAACTCATAGTTTAATTTAACATTACTTTATTTATACATCGGTTTTTACCCAGTGGTTTTTTTTCAGAAAAACAACAAATAAACCAACAAAACAGTATCACTCCAGATCATTTTGCATAG
The DNA here is from genome assembly GCF_036245765.1 of Copidosoma floridanum. Taxonomy (NCBI): domain Eukaryota; kingdom Metazoa; phylum Arthropoda; class Insecta; order Hymenoptera; family Encyrtidae; genus Copidosoma; species Copidosoma floridanum. The sequence goes on along the minus strand of NW_028321897.1, from coordinate 1,166,902 downwards.
TAAACTTTTTTTGATTATTTTTGTTTTAACTGATTTTTTTTGAAACCAAATCAAATAACCAATAAAAAGGCTTCAGTTATGTGATGATTGATCTTTTAAAGCAAGATACAGATACTGGATTTTTCATCTTTTGTATAGTTAAACTGATTTGTAATATTAATTAATGAACTAGTTATTCGAAGCTGTTATTGATAGTACATTGTTATTATAATTAATGTAACAAGATAGATAAACATAACATTCTGTTAAAAATAATTATTGATTTCTCAGTAAGACCAAGCTTAACAGCTATAAACTACCGCAAAATAATAATAGTTACGTGTTCCTGTAATATTTTCAAAGAAACTTATGGTTTGTAAATTACCAAACAAATATGAAAGCTCAGGTTCCTTGTCAATTAGCATTTTTAGCAAGAACATTACAGCATATAAAGTTTTCTTGAATTTTTTTACCATTATTTTTTAAGCTGTTTAATCAAAAATTTCAATTTCTTCATCAGTTGATATTAAACTTTTTTTGAATCTTTAATGCAAATCTTAATTCTTGAAGATGATGAAGATCAACACTTTCTTCAGTCTCGGGTTACTATAGCAGCATGTGCAAAAATACGACTACTTCATATTTCTGTAGTATATATCTGTTATTTTTTTCTGTCTCTTAATCATTGTGTCTCTTTCTTCCATTATCATTTTTTTTACTTTATGTTCTTCCCCTTATAATCCAGTTTTCTCGTGATTCAAACCACGTATTTCTATCATTTAATATCTTTGTTTCTGGTTATCTATTTCTATTCCTACATATAGATAGATGTACGAATTCTTTGGTAATTTTAGTTATCTTATTGTTAACGAATTTGTTGTCTCATTGGTATAAGTCTTTAACATTTCGTTATCCTGCCTTACAATCAAAGTCACTAAGATCCTGTGAATAAATCACCATGACACATTTTTAGTTATCTTTTCTTATTTATTTAATTCTGCTATCCCTAAATCTCTTTTTGTCTTACCCTTCATCGTTTTACCTTAGTTTGGTTCAATGACAAACTTTATATGTTACCGCGTAAATACGAGGAAATTACACAAAATTCTGTAAAATATGTCATACATTTTTAATTAAAGAGTTTTTTTGAGAGACACCCTTAAAATTGGGCTTATATTATTCATTTTGAAATATTGAATCTTAGTTAAAGTAAATTTTCTCGTGTGAAAGTTAAGCCATAAAAGTAGTTTACTATTTTTTAATATTAACAAATAGTTTGAAGATGAAGAAGTCGTTGTACATAATAGACTTTGTAAATAAGAAAACTCGAAGAAAAATGTAAGGGACTTTTAAAAATTTTTCAGCTCTGTGGAACTGTGGGGGGCTGAAGGGGTCGTAAAAGACTCCTCTAAAATTTGGAACAGTGTTAGGGGACCGAAAATTTTGTAGTCACGGTGGAAAATCGTTCCTTTATTGTTGAAGTGGGATATTGTGTGTTGTAAAAAAAAGTATCAGTGACGTGGTGGCCCTTTAGGTCTGTCCGAAGAAAATTGAACTTTCCTACCTTATTCATGAGGTTAATTTGATTTTCAAGTTTTGTAACATTATTTATTAAACGTATAACTAACTAGTTGATCAGAAGAAGAGGTGTTTATGCACATTCTTCACATACCAAAGAATAATTTAATTTGAACCTCGGTGCAATCGATTTAAAATTAAAGGAGATAGTCAAAGAATTAGGTGACAAATAACGAATGACCTGATCTTTTTTTTTTTTTTTTTCAAATTACGATTAATCTTGTAACATCAGGTTTTCTATATTCTTGAAAATCGATAATGTGCGATGACTTTTCTTTTTTCAATAATTCGTATTAAAAAAAAGTTTATTATAAATCCTATCAATATTTACCTAATTTATTTCAGTTACAATAATTAATGCATTCTGCGCAATTTCACGTGAACACAAGGGTTGATGCACGTTCTTCTCACATCAAAGAATAATTCCACATTAATTTCAGTACAATCCATTTTGGTTTTAGGAAAGTCGGAAATTCAGAAATAATAAGTTATTTGATCAATAATGGTATAAAGCCATAAAATCAAATCGATCTCATCGATAAAGTACGAAAACTGAGTTTTTTTCCAAACTGCCGGTCGTAACTGATAAATTTATAAACTTACATACAAGCAATATTATTTTACATTTTGCCAAGGGTACATTATTGATGGTAGAAAGTATAATTATATACAAATACAAGAATGTGATACTAGTGCTTAAAGAGCTAAAATGTCATATTGTTCATCTTGTCACTCGTTTTAATAACTAGCGCAAAATCTCCACTTGAGTGGACTCTTGATTTGAGGATACTGTCTTGGCCACGAGGATACTCGCTTGGCCATACTTGATTTTTTTTAAACATGGATTTAGCAGCTCACTCTATTAAAAAAATTAATTATTAGAATAGTTTTACTAAATCAAAGAAATTAATTTTGATCACCTTATAGCTAACATGTTTTTTTTTTTCTTTCTATAAAAAAAATCTTTGCAATGTGATCGACTAGATTTAACGCGATAAAAGTATTTTTCAGCATTTAAGCTATCATGTAAGCCATTCCTTTATTTCGATAAAAAGTTCACTCGAAACATGACGACGGCTCACTTGAAAAAAAAAAAAAAAAAAAAAAACGAAACGAAACGAGATAAAAGGTCCGACAATGTCCACGTGTTAACACTTCATAGTCCCCGGCTCGTGAATGTGAGAAGCATAAGGATAACGAAACAAAAAAGTGAGCAAGGGAGCAAATAATGAAACACGAAACGGCGCATCGAGTCCACAATTACTCAATATTTCATCCGATAACGGCGTGCATGAGTTCTCGCGTGCGGCTCAATTTCGCCAACTCCTCACACGTATATACGCGCGCCTACTCTCACGTACGCGGGAGTCCGTCAAGATTCCGCGCGTGGCGTACGTGTGCGTCGGTGAAACCTTTTCATAAAAGCTTGTTCCGTGCTATCAGCGAATTAAGTATACGTGCATTGTATCCCTTTTTACTCGAGTGAGGGAAGACGAAGAGCAAGAGCGAGAAACAGAGAGGAGTATGGGGTGCCGACACGTGGCAGCGCGTGGCGCCAAAGCAAAAAGATTCTCCCTCCTTCTCGCTTCTCTCTTCGACTGGCTTTTTTGCGCTCCTCTTTTCTTTCTCTCCACTCATGGCTATGCGTGTTTTCTTTCTTCCTTTTTTTTTTTTTTTTTTTTTTTTTTTTTTTTTCTGAAGACGAGTTTCAGTTGCGGTTGGAAACGTAATTAACCATCAGTTTTAGATTTCGGTCTCTCATTTTACCTTTCGGGGATGTGCTTTCACGAGCGAACGGACATCACGAACAAGATTCGAGGATGCGTTTTCTGTAGTTTGATAACAATAACCTTAGGGAATCATGTACTAAACGACAGATCAGTAAAAGCCGGAGAAATTTTTCAATCAGGAGTGAGGTGTACGATTGACTGGTGTTTGCTATTTAGGGAAACCCATATTGCTAAAACAGATGTTCCTGCAGCCAAGTCTGTCTTCTATCAAGTTTATAGAAAATTCTTAAAAAGTGAGGAGTTGAGATGTACATTCTTCTTATTTGTTAAATAATATATTATGAGCTTTTATGCTCCTGGTAAAGTATAGTTGGGCCCAAACTGCTTAAATTTATGAGAACTATTTATTTTAAAACATCCCTCACAAATTGTATGAGATTGTAGAAAGTTGTTCCTGTTATATACTTATTGCGCTACGTCTGGTGAAACTTTCATTGAAAATAAATCGTGAATGAGCGAGATAAACGCAATGCAAGCACCCTAAAGCACAATATTCCATAAGTTTGTATGTAAAATCCAATCATTACTAATCCAAATTTTTCGGCTCTACAGCACTGAAGAAAAATTCTTAAAATCTAGATAACATTTACCAGAATAGTTCTAAGCAAATAATCTTACAAAATAAGATTATACTTTCTTTTATTAAGAGAACATATATTTAAATAAGAAAATATTATTGACGTAAAAAATATCATCCTGTTTCAAAACAGTTTTCAGGGGCCGTAAAAAATATGTTACCAATTTAAGAAGAGAGGGGATGAAAGTAAAAAAACAATTTTTAACGAAGAGGAAGTGTAGTGGTATAGTGAGCCTGTGTCTACGTTATCAACTCTAAAATGAGTAATATAAACGAAAACAAGAATTTATTTCAAAACATGTATTTTAGGCTATGGCTATAAAAGGGGGAGAAATTACGAACATAAATTATGTTAGTGATCTTTCAACATCTAAAACTTCTATGCCAATAATAACAATTATGAATTCTTGGATATAAAAGGATGTCTATTTGTCGATGAAACAAATTTTATTAAGTCTAGTTTGTACATTCATTGATGTTAAAATGTATAAATGGGGTCTAAATATGGTTTTTTTTTGTATTATAGTGCTATACGTCCGGCTCCTATAAAGGGCACTAAGTACTATAGGCACTTAGCACTTTGGAGAAGGAAGGGAAGAGGGATGGGAGGCCTGTCATTACTGGGAGGGGGGTAGGGGGAAATTAGGCAATTTTGATACGAGAAAGTCACCTATCCCCTGCTCGAGGAGCATTGCGTGGTGAAAATGTACATATGAAAATTCGTAGAGGTACTTGCCCAGAAAAGATGTACTGGCCGGGAATCAAATCGCGGTCTCCCGCGTGCTGACCCACGGCCGACTGAGCCACTGCGCGCTCAAGTCTAAATATGGTTATTATTTAATTAATAGTATCTAAAGTGTAATTTAACTTTTTGGAATGACAAATTTATTTTATGAGATAAAATTTCTTTAAATGTAGTAAATGATCATATTAATACAAAAAACCTGCATCACTTTTGTAGATGGTAAGGGAGAGGGATGATGTCTATTGTTGTCAACCAGAGGATGGGATTGGATTTAAAAACTCCTTGAAATTGGTAACGTAGTTTGTGTACGGCTTCTTACTTGGAAGTATACTCGAGAAAAAATTTCTTGGGTCTAAGACACTTTTTTCTGTGGGCCAACCTCATGTCTTAACATTTTTACAGTCGAATTGTGGATACTTGATTTTATTTTTAAATGCACTTTTATCCGATTGGTATTACTAATTTTGGTACAGGTAGAACTCTTTTGAATGGGAAAGAGTCTAAATGTTATAATGCATTTACGTATGATAATTGAGAGTTTCAAAGCAATTTACTGAATTTGTGCCACTGCTTCTTAAAATATTAGCTCAAGAAAAATTAAATACAGATAGAAATGATAGCAACGCTGGCTAGTTTATCCAGAACGGCAAAGCCGCAATCATACGTCGGATTAAAAATCCGTATTTAAGTAATTTAAATTCTTATTTTATTATTCAAACACTGTGATTGGTTGATCATTTTGGTGGAAAAGAAAAGGTACACCTGTAATCATCCCTTCTACCATGACGTTATTAAATCGATCTATGCTTGTAATTTCATTCGAATCTTGTAGGTTGATTTATACACTTACAATTAAAAAAAAAAAAAAAAATGGTTATGTCGTTATTTTTAAGGACAAACTTTCAATTTCAAGTAAATGTTGTTAATTGCAACAGTTATACCAACTATAATATCATCATATACTTCAGACAACGTGGTCGAGTTTAAAAATATTGAATTGCATGTGTTTTAAGAAATAAATATAGGAAAATGAGCTCATTTATCGGTTTTTTCAAAATAACAGCGGTTCATTCGAGAAATTTTATTTCAGTTTAATTTTGTAATGGCATTTCAGCGAAATTTAAAAAAAATTGCCTTATATTGGTTACTTTTTCTTCCCAAATCTAAACTAGATATTTTTTTATTATAAATGTAGTGTAGCTATTTATTTTGCCAAGCCGTTGATATTCAGAAACTATCGAGCTCACCAACATAATGACATTTCAATTACAAACGCCAGCATAAAACCATTTCATCAAACTCACTCTCGTTCCTCAGAAAATATAGAGTACTGACAAGCCCGCGAATCCCTTAGGGAATAAAAGGGTTAATCCTCTACTCTAATTACACCGACTCCTCGTCATATTTTAATGGTAAAAAATTGATCAGAATTGAATTGCTAAGGTCGCGAGTTACGGAGCCCCGATCGCATCATCGGAGCAATCACTGCTTGGAATCTTCCCACCGTAGCTCAGGGCCATTTCGGCCGATTGAAATGTCACCCCTGAAAAAATAATTGAATCTTCACCGAGTCAAAACCGTTTAATCACCATCAGCATCGATCGCGAAAATAGTTTCGGCTGAAAACGGTGACAAAATTTTTCGCAGACTACCCTTGTCCGCTTCAACTCGTCAGCGCATACTTTCCAGGAGAGGCGAAACAACTTTTTGATTCGCCGTAACGATAACGCGAGAGAGAAAATACGATCAGTTACCCGAGAAAGGGGGGATGCAATTACCGGACCCTAATCTTCGCGGGTTGATTGAAAAAAAAAAAAAAAAAAAAAACTGCCGGGAATAATAATGAGCCAAGCTAAAACAAAAAACCATTTGTTCCGAGGCTGCATATCATATGCGAAGGTACAAGGTGCACGTATATATATAGTCTTCCACGACGACGACGGGCACCAGCGTTCGATTTATATTTATGAGGATTGGTGGGCTCGCACACACACACACGCACCAAAACCAAACGAAGGCACACGCGGAGACGAGAGAGAGAGAGAGAGAGAGAGAGAGAGAGAGAGACCGGAAGCTCGTTGAAGGTATGTATATATACGCGCTAGAAGTGGATTAATGGTCGGTAGGCGGGCTGCTCCGAGTCTCGCTTTTTTCCTCTAAGCAAACGGTAGGCGGGCGCGTGCGCATAAACAGAGCACGGGGCATCGAGTGGCCCTTCACTTGGGCCGTGTGTGCGTGCGTATTATTCACGCAGGGCGTGCATTATGCATAGCGCCACGTGCGCGAGGCCTAAAATCATGATGCTCGAACCCATCGGGAGAGCCTTCACCTATGTGCCCCAATGGCTTTTTGTGAGGCTTGGCGATACGTCGCGTGTTTGCGTACACACATGCGCGCACTGAAACGGAGACCGGGGGTGTCGAGAGCCGTGCAATTTTTAGGTCGCAGGGGTAAACGAAGGGTGATACCTATACCGTGATATGCGTCGTACTCTGTTGTATAGGAAGCACACGGGCCTGGTTAATTCGATCGTGCAATAGGGGGTGGGGGGGGTGGAGGTGAACGAGGAGGGCGGGTTTCGTCAAGTGAGCGTGTCGTGTTTGCGAGCCTGTGTAGGTAAACACTGTGGGGAATTATTTTTCGCGCTAATAAGCGCTTTGCTACCTCTCATTGTCCATTTGTTTTGTCGAACGGTGTACAAGGGGTTGCTTTCTGACGGGCACATTGTTACATTGTACCGGTGGACTCGAGTTGTCACGCTCACAAGGATCGCTCTTCGCTTTTACTTTCCGTGCACTTTTTCAATTCTCGTGTTAAGCTATACTGGAAAATGGGTACAATGCTCGTGTTGATTTCAAGTTCTTAGTCATCTAAAATGCCCGTGAGAAGCTGCAGCAATCATTACGTGGTTTGTTGGTGGTTGAATATCCTGTTATCAAGAACAAAAAGTGTCGTTGCAATGACATGTCTGCAAAAAAGTGAGCGACAATGGGCGTAGCTGATAAAACCAGCTTTGCGTAGGAAAATAGAGCGTATTCAAAAATTTATTGAAGAAAATCCAACATTTGTTGTTACCGAAAAGTGCAAAGTATAAATTGGAGTCAGTTTTTCGGTAACTCACGTCTTTAGCAAACCAAAATGGGAACAAGATGAAATCGCTAGTCACTTGTATCTTCTTTTACTGTATACATTCGAGTAAGAAAACGAATTCACGGATTCCATAAAAATGCTCATTCAGTTGATCCGTAGCAAAGGATGTGACTGAATCTGTGTTTTCCACCCTATACGCCACCAGCTTACGTATTCTTAAGGAGCACCAACAGATCGAGGGACCATTGGAATCAATGATCGGAAGAAGCCGTGTTTCCAGAAAACAGTAATGAGCTTCCGGATGCTCGGGCCGAGGAGCAAAAGGCACGATCCGCAGGACGACTCTCGGTCCCGAGTGAGCCGGAGGGCAGGCCGAGAATAACCAATAAGCGGCCAATAAAAGCCGGGCCCCGTTAAGCGATGACGCGCCAGGGGCCCTTGCCCGCCGGCGATTTTTTTCGCCGCCTCCCTTTTTTCCCTCGCCGGAGCGGAGGAACGAGAGCACGGAGGGCTGTACTGCTGATACTCGCGAATTAAAGGAGCTACCGGTTAATTACAGGGTACCTATGCGCCACGCGCGCGCGCGCAAGTGGCCGAAAGAGAGGGGTTGGCTGAAATGCCTCCTCCTTAATAGATCTGTTACCCGAGCACCGGCGGAGTGGTGGCGAAAACGATGCGCGAGCCTGGACGTGCGAGATAATAAGTATTGTGGGCTTGAAGCCGAGTAATTGCTCTTGATGAATTTTAATGCCTATGCCGATCCTCGGCTTGTAGATTGATTTTCCCTTTTTTTTTTTTTTTTTTTTTTTTTTTCACTCAGTGGCTTTGGTATTGGGTTCACAGTGTCTCTGATCTTTTCTCATAAATATGGGGCTTAGTTATGGACGAAAAATCACTTTTTCTGATGAAATGTTATAAATCTAAACTGCAGAATCTAAGTATGCTTTGTGTAACTCCGTCGTATCTCAGGATTCCCTTGACCGATTTTGATCCAAACGGACTTGTTTTTTTTCTTTTTTTTTTCACCTTGTTACTACTGAAAAAAGTTTCGTTGTACGTCATGTTGCTTTTTGTTTTTTCTTCTCTTCATTTTTTTTTTGATGTTTGAAAATTGTTTTTTTCAAGTATTTTTATATTTATCGGTGATTTAGGTTATTTTTAGTTTTAAGTAAAAATTTAAAATTAAACATAGCGAAACAACAGGGACGACAAAGCTTTGTGCTAATATGCATTTGCAGTAGTTTTTTCTACCATAAGCCGTTTATCATAGCTTTTCCTCGAGTGGTTGCCTTATTCCTTAATATATTTTTCACCATTAAAAAGTTAAGCATTTTTTTATGAATCCTCTCAAAAATCCTTTTTCTGATTCTATCAGACTACTTAAGGACTCCGAAGAGTCTACACGAAAGATTTCATCAAGGTACACAGTGCATTGTTGTAACTGTAATTTACTTTACGTCAGACAAACCAATTACCAAAGTAAAACTCTAAAAATGTTCTTGAATAGCCTTCATACTTTTTTACTGTTAATATTAGTTTCTGTTAATAACGTTTGTCTCTTTTAACATTATATATATAGTATACTTATGTTGGTACACGTTATCAACACAATCACTTATCATTGGTCAAAGAACTTAGTTACACTTATAGTGACATTTAAACCAATTTGATGAAGCAAAATATTTTCGTTGCTTATATCTTAACAAATTTTTTTACATTTCGTCTAAAGGATCTGGTGTTTCTTTATGTGCCTGTATCCAACTCTCCATTAGTCAATACTTATTTGCACTACGTGTTTGTCTTGTTTTACTTACTTTTACTGTATGAAAGTTTTTTACATAATATGCAACAATTTTTTATCATCATACGTATGAGCTTGATATATTATTTTTGTACCTCATGGATGTATCTTGGTGTTTTTCCACGTAACATAGAACAGTTTACGTAAATCTTTGATATATGCAAAAAAAAATTTTTATGTGATTAAGATTTTGAAGCAATTTCAATTACATTATTTTAAATAGTAAAATGTATAAGAAAATCCATGTCAGTCTTAAAAATAACGAATATCACATATTGTACGAGCGTTTTGTCGATGGTCGTCTTCCTATTTGTCAAATGTGATTACATCCAAATACCTTTAGCTCTTTTTGAATTGAATTAGCAGTAGAAAAATAACTGAATTTTTTATAAACAAATAGAGGTTTGCTGTACTATCAAATACATACAAATAAGTGCTATTCCATTCGTTCAGACTCTTCAAAACAGGTATCTATCAAAGGAATGATAAGAAATGCTAGTCCAGTGAATCATCAGATCGTAAAAACAGGAATTTGGAGTACGAAATGAAAGATGTGCAGGAAACCTAATAAAATAGTCGTAAATACTAATTCACTATTATAAATCCAAGACATTATTCCACGTTAAAGCTGAAAACCCTAAATCATGAAATAGAACTAATTAGGTTTAGATTTTGGTTATAGGTGATGACGGTATTGTACCTAATTTTTAGTGCAGTAAATTATAATTATAAACTGAGTTTCCATGCTATCAGTTTTTAGAAACTATATGTTCATAACCGGATATTCAAGTTTTACCATCTCGATTGTTCCGACGAAAAAATTCAGTCTTCAACATTACTGAACGCAAATAGATAAAAGCCCACGTGTACATTAATTTCAAAAAATGGATGAAAAATTGTTGAATACCGACTAGAAGAAGTTGTAGTTTTATACTCCTCATCGTATTTGGAAGAACAGTAATTACAAGGACAGCAAACGAGTTTCAACTGTTTCTGCATAATTATAGACTGTAAATCAGCATGAAAAATCGCACCGACATCAAAGCCAAGTCAAACACCGCACCCACTCGTATTAAACCCACTTTGGCATAGTCGAGTACCGAAGCGACAGATGCCATTTGAAGGGATTTAGCGGCGCTATCGGGACCACGGCTACCCGCGCCTGTCCAAAAAGGAAGTAAAAACAACCCCACGATGAATCGTACGTACAAGTGTATACACGACGCGTCGAGGCGGCAGAGGTCGTCGGGAGGCCCCGCGGGATACGACCCCCGCGGTGAAGCTGCCGACTCCCGTATGTGTATTATGTGCCGAGCAATGCTTAACCTTCCCCCCCCCCCGTGCCTCTTTATCTCACGCGCGTTCTGATGCCTGAACCTAACGCAGCGCCTTTGAACTGTTCATGTTTGTGTGTACATGCACGTGTATCCGTTGGTGTAAAAAAGGGCTGACGAGTGGAGGCGTCTTCGGGGCTCTTCTCGCTCTCCCGCGAGGTGATAAATTGATTTGCAAATCAGCACCTGACGCCGGTTGTACCTCTCTTTTTCCTCTCGGAGCCCCGGCTTTTGTTCTTGCCTCACTCCGTAACGAGATGATGCTATTTTTACGAGGATTTTTTTTTTTTCTTCTCCGATGGGGTATGTCAAGATTTTCATGGGCATTTTTTATTCGTTGTTTGAGCCTTTCTTTGATTCGGTTAATATTTTTAGTGTAATTTTCAAACGAATCTGTACGGACCATATTCTGGAAAAAATTATGGAAAGCCAAAATTTAATTGAAGCTTGTTTCAAAGGTGGTACAGCCAAAATTTTCAAGGTACGAGGTTTTTGCATGATTCTATCCAGTAATCTATCCATAAGTATTTTTTATAATTGATTGAAGACTTGAAAATTACAAAATTTAATTAATCCAATTTGCCAAAAATCTTGAAAGATATAAATACGTATCACTAAAGTTCAGATTTTTGCGAATACTTTCATAGAAGATAGTTTTGTCAAAAAATATGGCTTTATTCTTCAACATAGTTCAAGAGACTTGCTAGCCAACCGTGAGTCAACATACTAGAGTCGATGGCCCAGTACTCGGTCTTGTCCCAATAGTTGGCCATTTGGCTAAATTTTTCAATATAAATTTTTAAAACATGCATCAATAGGATAGTTATTCAGACACTAATCAATTACTTTTTCTATGCAAATTAAAATGTACATCCAATTGAAAATTAGCGATGGCCTAGAAAAAAAAGTGACCGAGTACTGGGACATCGACCTTAGATCCTAAAACAGCGCAATCTATGAAATTCTAAAGCTTAATAAGTCACCGAAATATTTTAGAGCAACCATTAGATTACGATTTAAAAAAAATCTCTCGAGCTATTATGCTTTAGTTTGTCTCTCACTCCAAACCATCGCTAAGCCAAGCCTACCGATATCCCGTGTTACAGGACAATGAGTCCCTTGCACCAACGCGATAAACAAAAGCTCGGGGCAACAGAAATTAATTCCAAAATTGGACACATACTTCTTGTTTGGGGGGGGGGGGGGGGCAAGCGTGCGCGCGCACAATAAGGAGCGCAGAAATATTTTGATAGCTTTCTTCGAGAGGCCCCGAGTCCGAAAACACTTTTAATTTGCCGTGCATAATTGATTGCGTCAGTGTCAGGCTTAATTCGCGGCGAATCGCAGTCCGTAGCCGAGGCAGGCAATAATCGCCGAGCCGGCCTTTCTCCCCCCCCCCACCTCTACCCTCTGTTTCTCCATTCATTCTTTCTCCGCTCGCTCGCTCGCGACTTTTTAATCGACAATTTGCAGCAAAAGAAAAATTAAACGCCGCCGTCGCGAGACAAGGAGCATAGGGCCCGGTACGGACGGAGGAAGAGAACGGACTCGATTAAAACAGGGACCTTAGAACCGAGTGAGGACGTCGGGTGCGTTAATGATTTGATTTTGCGAAAAAAAAAAATAATAATAAGAACGGAGAGACGTTCGAAAGAAAAGGAGAAAGGCAGATGGATAGATAGATAGATAGGTTGGAGGGACTGCACTAAAAACTCATTAAACTAAAGATTCTGGGGATGATTTATCGTGGATTATGGGTTTGCGAGAGATTTCGGCACGCTTGTTCGGCTCTTCGATAGACGAGGGAGACGAGGACTCGAGATCAGAAATAAGCTTGCGTACTTTTACCACGGCCGAGGACATAAATTTTGTGACGAGCCTCTCAAGAGCATTGGTAATTGACAACGTTTCGGTACAGTCATCCAACTGCGAGCTTATGCATATCTGTGTCTTAGTTTTCTCTTCTTTGTTTAGCCATGAATGTGATTACATGTTAGTCAAGATTATTTTATGAAAGTAGTAAAATACTTGTAGACTGAAAATATTTGGCCAAAAATAAATTCGGTGATAATTTCCTCGAATTTAGATTATAGTTATGGTGTTTGGTGCCCTCCATGTTAGTATTATTTGATAATTTTTGGGCAAACTTTCAAATAAAAAACGCAATACAAAACCTATGCTCATTGAGTGTACTTGTAAAATTTTATAGTTGTAAAATTTTTTATAAAGTATAAGTGGCTGATCGTATCTATTACTTTTAATACATTGACCTCATGTATGACCTTATGGATTGACAACGTCGTGTAGTGTGAGTGCTTTTGCCTGTTTGACTTTTGTGCAAGCAAATTTCGCTACGTTAAATAATTTCCTTCGGCGTTTGTATTAAAGGTAATCTGTACGCTTGAATTTGTATGTATAATTTGTTGGTTTTGTATTAATTTGTTGTTAAATTTGTTAATAAAGCCTGAAGAGATCGACACTAACATCGACGCAACGTCGCTACACAAAAAACGTGTTGTATTTTTTATTCAGAAGTTTGCCCCAAAAGATCAACCGAAAATTATTAAAGAATTTAGGTTTTATTGGAATCATGTCTTTTAAGTACGGCTACACCGTAGAAAGGTGATGTAGGTTGATATATTGTTGTATTCATTGATTTTCTCCATTTGTTTAATAACAAAAATGTTGGCACGATAATGCCCTAAAACTATTTTTCCGTGTCTTCTGTTCACAATATGAAAGGATTCCAACAATTCTCGTCCTAGTCGCAGAAAATTTCCTATTATATATGCTTTATCTACCCGTCTCATAATGAAACTACAATAGTGCACACAAACAAAGCAGATAAGTATTGTGTAAGATTATAAAATAAAAAAAAAAAATAGTTTTTTGAATAAACCGATGCTCTGGGGTAGTGTGCCACATTATGAAATTAAAGTGGACATATTAATGAATTATTTGTCGACAATTTTTTTTGCTTTAAATGTCATTCAGTCGGTTATTTAACCGTTCAGAACACAGGATATATTAAATAAAAAAAAATAATAAATAAAAATTAAAAAAAAAACCAAGCAATAAAAAAAATATTGTAATGGATGTAATTTGTTTTATAGATTTAAAAAATAAATAGTACAGTATAAAATATGCAATCATTTTGCAAAAGTCTGTAAGGAGTTGAAAAAAAAACATTATGCTGATTGAGATGCAAGGTGCTACTTCAAAAAATGAGCTGAACATGGAATCATGTTTAAGGTTATGTTGAGAAAAACGACTTTGCTAACCTTTAAGTGAAAATCCACATATTTGGGAGTAATTTTTTTGTTGAATAATTCAATACTGTCACCGTGTTAATTTTATAATGTGGTAAGCTGTGACAGAGCATCGGCTTTTTTCTATTTTGTTTACGTGCACTATCGCAGTTCATAAGTCGCCATTTGTGGCGCTAGTGGTCCCCACGACAGTCCGCGTAAGTAAATACTAACTTTTAATGAATCCTTGGACATGAATCTCTACGTAATCAACGAAATATTTTCTATTCGCTGGGTGTCAACAATTATACGTATCAAGATCGTCTCAGACAATCGTTAGTATAAAAAACTGTATTTAGGGCAACAACTTACCTTACCTGTATCTCTGATTGGAATGTTTATTATAACTTACCCTAAAAAAGTCGCAGAATTTACACATATTGGTATGATTAAAATAAATGAAATAGACCATTTCCAGATAAGGTGAGGATCTTATTAAATACCGTCAGTTAACAAGTGTCATTCTTCTTAAATAACAGAGATTTGTCGTAAAATAAAAACGCTGCTTAGAGTCTTAGTGTGCCAGCATCTTACTATTCGATCCTCTTTCGTTGAACTCCTTTCATCTGTTGTGCAGAGGAAATGAAAGAAGAAACACGCATCATATGGGCAAAAGAAACAAGCGGACTACGGGCCAATCCATTGTGACTGCATGCGTATCCGTATGCAAAAGAAAGAAAGGCAGAGAGAGAGAGAGAGGACCCATTAAACGTCTGGCTAATTGTATTTTTAGGAGGCTCCTTATTTCTATACACGACCCGAGAAGAAGGGCTTCTAATTTACCGACTCACTCGCCTGGTTTATAGGCATTCTCGATGTATATGCCGTTTACGGCGTATATAACCGACACCACGCTCACCTCGTTAAATCATATAAGAGTTTGAAGCGAGATTCAAGCCTGGACTGTCGTTTTTTTTTTTCTTCTTTTTTTCTTTCTTTCTGCGTCTGGAGCACGTTTATTCCACGGGAATTATAATTGAGGGACAGGGGCGAGATGCTCCCTTGTGTATCTGTTGATTGTTTGTTTAAAAAAATGCTATTTTTAACTCGTACATTTCATCTCAATCGTCACAAGTGAAATATCAGTTGATTAATATTAGCGCTTACAGTAGTAGTATTGGCAAAAGTCAAAGAAAATAAAAGAGTATGTCAAGTGCTAAGCCAACAGCATCGAGGTTAGTGAGGTTACTGGTAGGCCAGCAGCTATACCTACATTAATGATTACAAGCAAGAGCTACAACATTGACTATTCTAGAGAAGTTTATCAGATTTATTAGTGTCATTGATGATGTGGATAATTTTACTAAAATTTAGCCCAACAATATCCTATATATATAATGGATATCAATATATCGATCGCACAGTTGAAATGGTAAACAAAACTTGTGTCAAGTTATAAGTAATAATTAATGAAATGACTTATTCATAGTCAGAAAAAGATGTCTCTAAACTGAGACACACTGCAGAGATCTTGTGTAAAAGAGACAACATGAAAAAAAAAAAAGCGAATCAAGAGACAGGACAATCACAAATGATGCGCAGAAAGTGGGAGTATAGGGAAAACAGACGAGTCCAGTAGGAGGGGTGATCTCGCGGTATTTCTAATAGAATGTTAAATATATGTTGTTTTAAAAAGAGAGTATGTTGCATCCCTTAGGTGAACATTGACTGTTGTTCCTACATAATAAAAATTCTCTTATGAATCTATGTTTGCGTCAAAAACCACCCAATTACCAACCACTTTTTGTGTAAGAGAACAAGAATATTGATGTACACGTATGTACTTTGCATAACCATACAATACATTCAAATATCCTACGGAAATGCTACTGAATCTGACTTAAGTTTATGAGAAAATCATCAATCACAATGTAAGCAAAAAATAATCCTTGAAGTCTTTCGTGCGATAGCAGAAAATAAATTCAAAATCAAGTGACCAACTCGAAGTTACGATCAAATCATTTCTTAGAATATTATTCGTTAATTTAAATTGCATTTAGGATAATTCAGGTAAAAGGTAAGGATATTACTAGAGCCATGATGGTTCTGTTTGTGTTGGTACTATCAGCTGTTTTACTCACGCTGACGTAAACTCGAATACTCCGTTTAATTTCTTACACCTGGTCGATTCAGTATTTTGTAATTTTCAGATAAATGTTTTAGTGTCACTTGTCTGTTGCTGACTAGGGTTTACTTCGAATAAACAATAAATTTAAAAGGATTACTAACGTCAATCTCACATTTTTCTGATATACTGTGAAGCAAGGAGCTTGCTGAACATTACATTCAAGTAATATATCGCTTTTCTAAGTCTGCCTTTTAAACATATAATCAATGCAGATGCATCATCATATTTATTGTTTGTTAAGTTAGACACGAAAACTTTTTGGTAATAATTTGAGTAAAACTTACGTAACTATTAGATGACATTCAGTTTTAAGATGAAAATATTGAGCCTCGATAACAGCAATAAATTACATTTTAGTGAAGTAATCAAAACATTTTTCAGTAACTCTTTCTTTTAACTGTATCCAATTCTCTTTTCATCGGTCTAAACTATCTTAAAAAGAATCAATCAATAGCAAAAAAAAAAGGGAAAGTTTTTAAGTCTGTGAGCAGAGAAATCTTAAAATCCCAAGGGATAGGTTGCGGAAGATGGTAAGTGAGTTGGGAAGATGAAAAGGGAGCCGCTGACAATGAAAACTCTCTGAAAAGAATAAAATCCGCGTTAGCGAGGAGAAAAAACTTGCGGGGAGAGATGGATAAAGCCGGCGGCTTCGTTAACAGGAGTCTTTGAAAAAAGGGGAGGGATAGCGTCGTGCCGAAGACAGTTATGTATCTACAAAGAGATAAAAAGAGAAAGAAAGAAAACGAGAGATGGAGAGAGAAAGAACAAGAGACAGGAGGCACCTCTTCGTATATAGACCAACGATTGCAATAATACGAATGAAGGGTTGAAGTGGAAGGAATAGAAGGAGAAGAAAAGAAAGAAAAAATGCAACTGAAGCATCGGCCTCGCGCGCGCGAAACTTGAAGTTCAAAAATAATAAATCTCAGGTGAGAACGTGTGCACCAAAGAGATTATTAAAAGAATTTTTTTAATTTTTTTGTTGGCAGAGAAAGGCTCCTTAAAGGAGAACGTAAGGTAGAAAGATAGAAAAAGAAAGAAATTTAGAAGGGAACTTACCGTTACAATGAAGAATAAACCCTTAATAATCCTGGAAAATAATGTTTTCTTAATTGAGTTGTAAGACAGTTTTAATAAAATTGTGAAGGCATTTTGTTTATAGAAAAATCAGAGAAATACATAAGTGCTATTAAATGAAGGATAAATCAATACCATTAATCATAATTAATAGTACTTGGAATCAACGTCAAAGGTAAGCAAGTTAGAAACCAATAAAATACGTTGCACGTGATGATAGAATAAAGTTTAATACAAATAAATTTAAAAAAGAAATTAGAGACATAGTAATAGTTGTGCAATTATGTGTCAACACTGTATCTGATTTCCACTATAAAAGTCATAACGCATTGACAAATTACGATTTTTGGACTCAAGCCCCTTGTAGAGCTTACGTAAGGGCTACTTTATTCGTTGTGGTCAACAAGACCTAAAATATCATCTGTGGATTCTTCATATTCAAATTATATAATAGAACATATGATTAAATTAATAAGTTTCAAACACAAAAAAAGATGTTCTCTTATTTTTTCCAAACTAAAGTTTTTCTTCAACAATTTACTGACTCAAAATTTGCCATCTTAGACTACATAAAATGGATAATTTTAGATGATCGGTCCGTTTGATTTTCAATCACTAATTTTAATCTCCAACTTATCAGAATTATCAGAACTGAGGGCATATTCTCCTTATAAATACTGTTTCGCGTATTAAAATAATTTCCTATACAAAACAGGTGTAGTTTGAGTTGATTTCATGTTATGTCTATATGTGTGTGTTTATGAACAAGAATACTAACTCAAGTAGTTTATGATCAAATCTGATGGTTTTGACTTATAAGAAGAAGATACGATCTTAATTTTGGATGAAAATACGTACCATTTTGGTAAACCAGTTAAGAATCATTCCTTTTTAATACGTCCATTGGAAGTTGAGTTGTCATAACTCTGGTAAGTTTCGTGTACGCGACGTGAATAATAATTTTTTTTTTAGTGAAAATGGAGTATTAGTTCAACAATGATGATGCATTACAACAGTATAGACAATAAAAATCGTGCCTTGCTTTCATTCATGTAGTTGTATATAATTGGACCTCGAATTGGACCTCTCATTAAGGATAGTAATAAAAAACAAGATGAACTGTCTCATTTATAGCCAAGTATCCTGAATCGATTGTTGAACAAAAGCAGATAATTTACTTCCAACGCATTTAAAGCTTAAATTTATGCTTTATTGACGCAGTTGGAGAGTAAAAAAATACTTACCTATTGAAACAAGGATATATTTATTCATAAATCATAACGAGAAAAGTTTAAAATTCTAGACAAACCACAGCATCATACATAGTATAGTTTGGGAAACCAGAATAGAACTTTTATGCGTGTGAAACATTCCAGTTTACCGTATGTCTGATAATTACTTTTTAATTAAAATGATGTTTGTACTGTTATCATGTTGAACTTGAATGTCCTATGAACAAATCAAAAGCAATCTCTTCATATAACGACACCTATGTAGGAACAATACTTGAAATTTTCCAACGTTTGATATATTTGTTACATTTCACCTTTCAAACTATAATACTCATGTTTTCTCATGAATTAAGCCATTCTATTTGGTTCATAGTTAACAACCTGACGGGCGTAAGAGAACTGTATAAAAATACGATGTATCAGAGCTTCATTATTACCGCTGGGCTGAAACAATTTCGTAAACTCACCCAGTCTAGTATTAAATTTCATGGTAAACTTTTTCGTGCCAAAAACCCTTTCGAAAAATTTAAAGATCTACATTTCGAAAGATCTTATCTAACCCGAGATAAAAAAGAGAGAACGGATTACCATCTGCAAGGATCGAGAGCGCGCGCCTATGGATAACAGTTTTTAGCATAAAGTCCTTCAGAAAATTATGGGTTGAGCTCTCGTTTGAGGAAAAAAAACTGCGTCTAAGGGTGAGCAGCGTAGAAAGAAGGAATTTTAGATCCTGAGTCAACGACGTGATGCAAGAAACTGAAAAAGAAGATGCAAAAACAAGGAAAGGTCCAAGCACAGACACAGGGCTGTGTCGTGCGATAAATGCAAAAAAGAGGGGATGTAGGTGGGGGTACAAAAAGTCGGAAAAAAAGAGATCCTCCATCCTAGTAGGTACACGTGGAAGATGGAGACGCGAAAAGGTCCCCACTGATATTTTAATATGCATTCTCCGGTGTATCCCCGAAGACAAAGGATAGGTACAAGAGAAAGATAGAGAGAGGAGCCATCACTCCTGTGATTATAGTGATCTGCGATGCTATGCAGGCGCACGCGTGCGGGGCTAACGGTGAATTAGCATCTTGCCCTTAATAAAACCTGTAGCCGCGTATCATTATCGAATTATGCTCTGGAAGGCGCACGAGAAAGCGTAATCCACCTGGCCTGCCCGAACCCTCGGACATCGTGCCTTTTTTTTCATTGGGCCCGTTGATAAAAAACTAACGAACGCGCGACCGATCGGGCCATCAAGCAATCCTTTTTTTCCTGCAGCTCGTCGAGATGGGCGGGAATTCATAAAGTAGAGAGGACAAGCGCGTGAGTGCTTGATTTTAAATGGGTGCCCGCGGAAATACAATGGGCGAAAATACATATTATTAGAGAGACGATTAGAGGTGATTTACCTGTTGATCGGATATGGCGAGGCGAGAAGCGTAGAAAACAGCTTATAAGCTCTTTTTCGTTTTTAATTTCGTATTACTGTCACACCAGACAATTACTTAAATTGCCCTAACATTATTAGAAAAAAAGTATCACTTAAAATTATTTTTAAATGCTGAGTAATAAGCTTTCATATATATAATATACATTTATATCCAAAGGATATTTACTTTGACTTTATTTTCAACGCATCTATGGCACTGGCACGATATAAATTTCTTCTAGACAATTGAGAGACGGTGCATTTGACACGTGGCTAGTTAGTTTATTGCGCCAAACAAGGTATTTTTCCATCACGTATCGTGTTAGCAAGTAAAGCCGGTTCTTAAAAAAAAAAAAAAAAAAAAAATAACAATAATAATAATAAAAAAAAAAAATGAGGTGAAAAACACAAACCAGCTTGTGCTCTTTGCATCTGGTTATAAAGGTAATTAAAAATGTCACCCAATTGTTCACATATGATTTTCACAGTTTATTATGAGGGTAGCTCATGGCAGTAAAAAAATTTTGTTTATGCTGAAAAAACTTTATCCACGTAATAAACGATTAAAAACTAATGAGGTTAACAAAGACAGTTATGCAACTACCTTAAATTACTTTAAAACTTGAGAAATCTCTAAATAAAATACAGTTGCCATCATGAAGGATTTTTCTCTTTTGGGCAGCATTACGGAATGTGACAGATTGCAACGATTGTAATACCTACAGCAAAAACAAAAAAACGTTGAAAAAGCACCAGTCATTATATAACACTTTTTAAGGTGGATCATGCGTTTGGTGCAGTATCAAGCTATACGGACCTTGGAGCCCTCAGTCGTCACACAAAGTGACACTATGTATCAAAAGTAAATGATTGTTTGGAATAATAATTAACTATCGTTTGTTATGTAAAAACTACAAGTACTGTAAGAAAGTAAAAAGATAAACTTTTTCTTTTAATGTGCCGGAACTGTTAATGGTCGTGACACGTTATTGATGCAGTGAATGTTAACAATTTAAATCAAGACTAACAAACTAACAAAAATAAATCAAATGTATTGTTGAACAGTAGTACAAGTAAATAGAGACTTCATTTTGGAATAAAAAATTTCGAATTTTCCATTATTGACTTTAATTTTGCGACCTCTATTGTCCTCGACAAATTATGTCTTTGGGAGTTAAAAAGAAGATTCTACTTTTATAATCAAGTTTTTTCAAAATTTTGATGGTTGACCCTCTATTTTTATGTTAAGAATGCGTTCTTGTTGCAAACTACTACAGAATAAAACTTTATTTGTCCAACTGTAACTATCAATTATAAAGTAATAAGGACTTATAGAGATTTACAAGTGCAAATAACAAGTGCAATGCTTTTTTTACTTTCCGGCGTGCAGATTACAGCTTCTGGTGTTCTACAAAGATTTTTAATGCGGTGTTCGGAAAATATTTTACCAGAAAATTTTTTTTTACAAGATTACAAAAATTTTAAAAGACTTGAAAAAATAGTATACGTTATTTGAAACAATTATGAACCTCAATAACCAAAAGCAATAACGGACTCAGATTTAGAGCGATTTGTTGCAAATTTGAGTCCGTTTTCGTTGTTGCTGCAAGTTTGCTGTTAGTTTACTAAAATTAGTTAAATTTCACCAGCTAAAATCCAAAATATGAAACGAAAAATGTGTAATTCAATAAAAATTGCTGGAGCAGACTCTCTTTTTACTTTTTAAATTGTAGAAAATTGTATTCTATTTAATTTTTAGTATGATATTATTAGACAGTTGAAGAAAAGATATACAGTATCAATTATTCAAAGCTTTATAATGATACACACCGGTATAATTTTTAACTATGTATATTGTATGGTAAATTTTTCAAATAAAATTATCAAATTTTGACAAAATTAAGTGTAAGTATTTAGAGTTCTTAAAAAGCGAAAATGGATTTTTTTCTAACAAATTCATTTTTCACAAAACTCCGCACAACCTTTCTTGCGAAACATGAATTTATAAACCTTGCATTTAATACTTTCTTTTTTTAGTAATGGAAGAAAATTTATTATACTTATTATTTATAATGTACAGCTCATACATAAGTAAATAATGCAAAATAAGTAAGCCTTAAACACTTTTTTGTAATTGATAACATATAGATATACGAGTATGTCAATTTTCCTCACACATATTACGAAAAATCTTGTATATAATTCATGCGGGAAATCTTTTTTTCCACACTTGTAACGTTAATAACTGTTAATATACATTTTTGTTATATATTAATTATAATATATGAATAATACGCATTAAGATTATGTATCAAATACTTGTAACGTATGATGTGTAAATCACGCTATCCCCGACTAATACTGTAACACCACTCGTAAGTTACTAGTGCAGGGCGTTTATTTATTTTAAAATTTTTATGCATATATATTTTATACATATATATTTGATGAGTTATACAATGAAACAAGATTAATGATACCTAACTAAATTATTTGAAAATTGTAATATCGTAGTTTTAAATAATGACAACCAACAGCTTAGCACACAAACTTATGAATTTATAAATTGAGATTGTACCTAAAATTTGGTTTGCCAAGACTCAAAACGTACAACAAATGTTTAAAATTGAGTTATAAATTAAAAAATTATAATACTTTGTTGTCAAGCCTAACATACATTTTTCACAACAACTTCGATCAAAAATATATTTATATACTCAATAAACTTGTGGTTTGCTGTTTAAAGTCTAGCTCGCATATTTACTTTTCTAAATCTCATATCTGTTTGTACATTTTTCTTTCAAGTACCTAAGGCCCTTAGGTAGGGTCGACTAGCAAAGCGTGAAAAAAAGGCAAGCATAGAGAAGGTGCACGCACAGAAACATAAAAGAGTACGAGGAAGATGAGAGAAAGAAGGAGGGAGAGCGATGCTTGCACGAGGCACTGTCCGATTATGTGCCTTTAAAACCGTATATTCCTTCAATTTTCTAGTCGAGTAAGCGTCGCTTGGAGGGCCCTTGTGCGCCAAGCAAAGCGTGCACTATCCTGTTACGCGATCTTTACTCCCTCACCCCTCCTCTTTCGGCCCGGCAATCAAAATTCAAATCACACTCTCTTCTTCCACTACAACCATCTTCCCCTTCTGCTTCCTCTTGCAACTTCAACATAAAATCAATATTCGGCCCTTTTAGACCTGTCCCTGAATTCCATCGAAATTCAATCAGTTGCTCCATGCACGCGCACAATCTTTACCCTATATACACACGTAACCTTTGTTGGATTTTGTTGACGTTCTTTTCTTTGACGTATAAGGCCCGAATTGATATTATCCATTTATTTAAGTTTGTTATTAAAAACATTACTTCGTGAAATGTACATACCAAATTGAAATATCTTTTGTTTTTTCCGAGAGAAAACATTAGAACGGATCACAAGATAACTATTCTTTCATCAAAGACTGCAATCTATCAGAGATAAAAAATTAGAAAGTCACTTAGAAAATAATAAATTTTTCATTTAACCAATGTTTACTATAGTATGCAATTTACATATCATGTAATAAACTTAATTACTCCAATAACTATTTTCAAAAAGTCTAGTACACATTTTCTCTTGGCAGTTGTTAATTACTTGGCAGCCGAAAAAAAGCTATCGCTGTACTTATTTACTGTCTAAAAAACAACTTTAATTGAACAAAAAAAACGAATTCAAATTTAAACTTAATTTTTAGCATGTTTTCACTCGAATAAGTAGTGTTTTAGTGATTCAAATCGAAAAAGAAGTGAGAGATCATCTCACGTCACAAATGTTTTATTTTAACTGGTAGTTTACGTGCCTGGTGCTCCGAAAGTGAACATACCCGTTGGCTGCACGGACGGCAATATTGACTTTCTGGACACCAGGACACGTAAAATGGTTATGCACCACGTTCGGAGGTTAAAAAATGTCCTATTTTTCCTACTGGGGGTGCAGTAAATGTCCAAAGGTTAAAAAAACGCCCAAAGTAGGAGAAATTACTTGACATTAAAAATAATTCAATCAATTAACGTAATTTCCTGTATATGGGTTGACTTATCAAGTGATTAAATTTCATAAAATATTTTTGAAAAATCTTAACTGTTACTATGTTATAATTAGCAAAGGATAGGATAGCAAATGACAAAAGTTTTCTTTCATAAAAAATTTTTCAGTTCACTGACCCAACTGACAAAAGTTGAGTAAGTGATCGACAGAAACCTTGTATAATGTTGCAAGGATAATTATCAATCTCATTACTAGGGGTAGGTGGGGCGAAATGGATAGCGTAAAAGTTTTTTGATTGGTACCAATCATTTTTTTCCAAATATCCAATAAAAAAGTGGTTTTACTTGATAGAGAGTTAACTTGAAAATATTGTGTATGACTTTTGATTTGGAAAATACTAGTAGTTTTGTCGTTAATAACTTTTGTGTACAATATCTCAAAAAACCCATTGCGCTTGGAGTGAGGGGCAGAGTGGATCCCATGCTAATTAAATGGAGTGTGAATTAATTTTAAATGTACTGCGAAAACTTTTAAAAAAAGCTTTTTTAATGATTACTAACACAATTAAGAGATTTCAGACTGTTTAGAAACGTTTGAAAATTAAAAAGAAAGTTTGTTTGCTCAAATGATTTCTTATGCTCAGCATGAAACCCTGGACTGTTGCCATAAGCTGCAACGAAATTAAATAAAATTATTTACTTATTTAACAAAGTTTAAGTTATTTTATTTATTGATAACGATTTCTAAGGGTTTCATTAATGAGTGCATAACCCTAGAAAATATAATATTTATGAAAATACAACTAAAACAATATACTTTTTAAAAAATGAAATTTTCTTTATCTGTACATTTAGTAAAACGCTGAGTAAGAAAAAAACGGCTACATTGGGAGATCAGAAGTGTATGTTTGCCAGGCTACAGGAACTCCACCCCACAGCGCTTCCCATATGAATTATCCGTGCAGCAGTCGGTGAATTTATAGCTGGAAACTCAAGAATTTTTTTAAGTTTGTTATTGTTGACAGATTGCATACTTCTTACTATAATTATTTTTGTTACTTTCCTTTGATGAACGATTGATAATTCTACTATGCTTAAATATCGCATGACTTGCGAGAAACAGCAAATACCCATTTAACCCCACCTACCCCTATGGGGAAAAAAAGACACTTTAAACGCCCTTTGTAACTCATCAT
This sequence comes from Copidosoma floridanum, assembly GCF_036245765.1. Classification (NCBI taxonomy): domain Eukaryota; kingdom Metazoa; phylum Arthropoda; class Insecta; order Hymenoptera; family Encyrtidae; genus Copidosoma; species Copidosoma floridanum. The sequence continues at coordinate 1,141,625 of NW_028321897.1, read as the reverse complement.
ACTGCAAGTTTGAATTTAAATTACACTATAACCAACAAACAATTAAGGAACACCTGGCCAACGTCAACGTGGCAAAAAGTCGTCAGCAATTATTCTTCTTACCTTGAAAAACAAATCATCTTCGGTTCTTTGCACACCATAACCGACGACGTGTGCGCATCTCCACAGACATCACTCTCTACTTGACGCAACTCGCACCCATCCTTCAATTTCTGCCCGAGCGAGAGACTCGCCCGTAATTGCCACTCGCTCGTCCGTTCGAGCAATGAAAAAAAAAATTTTCCTTAAGCTGCTCTTCCTCAAAAGCGTAAAAAAACAAAATCACCGTTTTGAGGGGTAATCCACAGGACCCACCGCAACGAGGCCAAAACTCCCGCGCAAAACGAACGGCAAGTAGCAAGCGAGGCCTCTCGAAATAGTCCTTTACACATACATTGATAAACGCGGGTATACATTTACATGCACGTATAAATGGTTTTTCTATATTACCTCGTGCTCACTCATACGCGCATTCGTGCGGACATGGGTTACCGGTTCATTTGAATAAGTTAAGGGTCTGTCTTTCTCTCTTGCTCGCGCTCGCGAGCGCAAGTGGGTCCATTACAGAGCTAAGGCAAAAGCCGGCTAATTACCTGCCTGACGTGAGTTATAAACCCCCACCCACCCTTTCATCTCTTTCCTCGTCTACCTTCGTTCGACTCGCTCTCGTTTCACCCTTTTGTCTCTCGTCCTTCTCTTTTCGGACTTCATTCCCTCTCTTTCTCTTCGCGCGCTCCATACACTGGGGGCTACTACTCGTGAGCGCATGCAGCGACGGCAGCAGACATGCGAGCGCGCGATGCCTTTGTTTTGTTCTTGTTTCATTGTAGCGCTTCTGATTATTTTCAGTAAATCAACGATTTCCTGCCTCATCCCCCCCCCACCCCTCCCGCCTGGCTGTCCGCTAGCGTGATATGAAGGGCCGAGCGCTACAATATGCGCGCGTCGATGTATGTTGGGCCTTTCTTTCACCACTGCTACCGCGCCGTAGTCTCGATGTAATTGGTCCCAGCTTTTCGCTTTCGCGAGCAGAAATAATGAGAGCTGGCCGAGTGTTAGCAGCCGAGATTAAAGTTGGTCGTTCGCGCGATGGGATATTATATGCGCGTGGGCTAAATTGTTTGTCCCTCGTGTGTGCGGGCGCATTTGTAAGAGTAATGATGAAATTGCAAGATGCTCATGATTTTCTTGGAAAATGGCATGGGATACGCTTTTTATTCATTTTCGTTATGGAATATAGGGTTGGAGAGTTAGCAAGCTCAGCTCAGAGGGCGTTAAAAAAAAAGAGTCTTCAGAAAGCATGTCTGCATTCAAGCGATTCCACCTTTTATCCTTAGTTAGAAAGCTCAATTGTTAAAAAAAAAAAAAAAAAACAGGTGCACACCTGTGGGACACGGTTTTTTTCTTCTATAGTATACATAAACCCAGGAATGTAACGAAATTCGTGAACATGTAGAAAGTGTCGGGTGACAAACTTTTTTTGGCTTTTTTTGAAAAATTAAGCGAAAATGTGAAAAGGCGAGACTAATGGAAACAGGAGGCAAACTTTTTTGTACATAGCCTTTCTTCAAAAATGACTTTAGCAATTTTGTGAAAAGTTTATTTAAAGTTCTCGAAATAAGCTTTCATTTGAGTTGTGAAACAGTTGAAATAGTAAATAGTAGTTTTCATACCTGGTGGTGCATGTCTCCAAAGCAAACACCAGGCCCAAGGGACTCCTTATGCTCGCCCTAATTAGATGCGCATCAGGTGCGAACTCTATTTTTCCTACTAAGGATTTTTAATACTCGTTTAATTACGTTTCAGTTTGTTAAAAAATATTTGTTTTATAAATAGCTGTAAGTACGAAAAAATCTCGATCTTGACGATTTTTAGTGCGATTGTAAAACAGCCGTAACTTTCGATATAACAATCATTTTTAACTTTATCAGAGCTGAACTTGAAGTGCTTTAAATATGTTTTAATTTTAGTCCTGATATTGTAAGAAATATTTATCTAGTCAAAAGTTACAGCTAATGTAAGCTTACGTATCGGAAAATTACATTTTTGTCGATTTTGGACTTTTAAAATTCTATCTAGCGCTGAGAAAAAAAATTGAGATTCGCTAATTACATTATCTTTAATTTCGGTTTTTATCGAGGTATGAACAGTGATTATTTTTTTAAATTGATTTTTTTGCTGCTTATTGTTGTTTCAGCATAATTTTAGTAAGAAAATATAAAAATTGGTGAATTTTTGACATAATAACAAAAAAAAAAAAAATAGAAAAACCAAAAATGTTGTGTGCGAGCGTATTTATGCATACAAATACTTTTACCTCATGATTCCTCTGATTTTTATCAAGCAAAGTTTATTTGTACTTATTTCTGATTTAGATATATAGTTTACAACTTTTGAGCCAATAATCTCAAAAATTCTGCAAGGAAAGAACTCCAAAAATGTTTTTCATTGCCTTTACTAATCTGTTTTAATAATCCATAATGTGAATTACCTTAATAATACGAAATGAATAAGATGAATTCTACAAACACTTTTTAAATTTTATCACTCTTAAAAAAAATTTCTGGAAATTTTTTTTTATTGAGTTTAATTTTTTAAACGTTTAGTCATGTAATTATAGTGTAGGAAGCAAGGTAGGGAACTTTGTGCCAATAAATTGGCAGTGCTTTTTAATTTGCAATGAAGCCATGAAGTCGTTACGCTGTTAAAACCAAGCTTGGCCTATAGGGGAAGTTGTTAAGAAAATGAAACTGAAGAGAGTGTATGAAAGTGAGAAAATGAAAGGGAAAGAAAAAAGTATTTTTTTCGACGGAATCTATGGATGAAACTTACAGTCAAATCCAAGTCTCATTCACGAAGAGAAAAAGAAAATATAATATGCATGTCTGTATACGTATTCCAAGGGGAACGTAGGGAGGAGTCTATTTCATGGTTAATTTGGCTAATTCGGTTTCGAGGAGAGCGATGGAGCGATGTGACGCCAGGCTCTCTCTTCTCGTGTGCACACGGTCACCAGAACCACTAAACGGCCTCCGTTCCACTAGTCTCCTTCAATCCCCATCGGACCTTTTTTCCTTTCAACCCCAACAATTACTTTTACTACGACCACCACCGCTACACTCATCCCGACCCCTGCCGAATAAGCGATGCCGCGCGCTGATAGATCTGTCTGCTTGGCTCCACGTCCCACCCTCGGCCAGAGACTTTATCAAAAGCAAATTTCTACTGCTTTGACGCAGTGTATGCTCACGATCTTCTTGATTATTTATCATCTTCGTCGCTTCTTTTTACCATTCAAAAGCTTAGTGCACGACGCTAACGCTGAATTATGCGATTTTAATGCAGGCGGTTTCAAGCGACTATCAAGATCTTTTTTTTTTTTTTTTTTTTTTTTTTTTTCGGTACTGCTAGTCTGAGAATTTCTTATCATACATACTATATATATATATATATATAATAGGTTGGGTATGTGTTTTTTGGAATGCCGAAATACAATAATTTCCAATCTCAAGTTTTTTTTCGTAAATGCATCCAAAGAGATAAATAAATAAATAAATGAAAACAAGCACTGGAAGTGTCTTCAATGGTGTCAATAAATTTCAAACATGTTTCATGACGTGATATCCTCAGAAAATATCTATCAGTATCATTTTAGATTGATAAAACTTCGAGACTTGATCCTTCATTTTGGCCAATTGTGATTGTATTCCTCGGTAGTCGTTTGTATACATTAATCCCAAAATGTAACCAACTAATTTTAAATTTATAAATTAAAAGTTTTTTCATAAAAAAAGTTTCTTCTGTTTTTAAATGATAAAGTACCGGTTGATTAAATCATGATAGTTTTTTGAATATTCGTAAGTCAAACCTTATTCATAAACTTATTTTAGTAGACGCATTTTGTTCTAACATTTTTTTTGTAAGCTTTGTAAGAAGTTGGAAATTAAAAAAGACTTATTTAATTAGTAAAAAAAGTGCTTATTTAACTTGAAGCACAAAGCAATATTCTGTTGATCTATTCTTTTGATGGAGACTAGATTTTGAGTTTCTTGAAAAGCGTGAATTCGGAAAAAAAAGTACGATGGAAACAACTGAAATTGAATATTTTAGGGATTAACTTTATTGTTCATGAAAAAAGGCACCTTAAAAAATATCCAGAAAGAACGGATTAGCTCTGTAAAGTCTCTTATTTTTGCATTTCCGTCTCTGCCGATGTTAGTCCGAGACAAGAAAACGTGTGTGTGGTACGATGTCGGGGTCATCTTGAGATTGCATACACAGAGACTTTTCTCTGTGTTTCCCTGTCCTCTTCTTTTTGCCTTTCTTCTTGATGATGCTGCAGCTGACTTTCTTTTTCGCTTATCAAACAAACCAGGCGAAGTACACGGCTTCAACAAAGAGAGCACGAGCTCGAGAACTCCTTTTTATGCAAAAGAAACGCTAGATTGTACTCCAGCGCTCAGAGAGATACTGCTCTTGCTCCAGCAAATATTAGTTAAACACTGGACTAGTCATTATTTTCCTTTCCACTCACCTCTCTTTTGTTTTCTTGTGTGCGCCCATGTCCTCGAATTCTTCTAAATCTGAGAGAACGCACGTTTCTTACGTCACTGTTCCGTCAAGACGTCCGGATAACTTTTTTACAGATGTCTTCCTTCTCTAGGCAATTGTAGAGTATATGAGATATTATCATGAGGGTCTCATTGAAGCTACAATATTCGATCCGTGCAGTAATCTGAAACAGCGCCGCCTGCATAGGTAAGAACGGCGGTACTTACTCATAAGAATAACATAGCCTCTTATGGGCCATAACTCCTCATACATTTTTTTTGAGGCATGAACGGATCTCTTGTAACAAAGGCAAGTTTTTTAGTGTTGTAAACAAGTTTCGAGGCAACAGTAATTTTTCACTGCTTCACGCTGAAAAAAAAAATTTTTTTCCATAAAAAATACGTGTGCTTTAATGACTAAGTATGAACAATTTTTCCCTTTGGTGGCGCTGTTTCAAAGTGTTGCATGGAGTGAATAAAGGTAAATTTTTCCTAACGTGGGGGGCATGTAAAAAAAAAAAAATTTACTTTACAGAAACTATCAATATAAATGTCTTCTAAATTAAATGTCTTCTAGATCACAAAAATGTTTAGCATTCATACTAAATATCGACTAATATACACTATTTTAATGAAAAACTATAAAATTGAATCAATCATGGTGGTTAGACGTTTTTGTACGTCTGTTGCCGTAGCTAATAAATCGCAAACTCGTAAGAGTGCATTAAACATTTGATTTGTGCCTTTTTTTCCATTCATATGTTTAATTTAATTCTGGAACTTAATAAAAAATTTTCTCACGTATCTTCTTAGTATTAAAGAGCCAATTATTTGAAGTTCATAAGTTCACCACTTCTGCGATTATACGTTGGGTCTGATTAAATTTAGCAGTGTTAATACATAATTTTTTGCTCATGTCCAATAAATAATTTATAACTTCATAGTAGCACAGTATTGTCCAGGGTAAGTTCTTGAAACGAAAAACAATAAAAAATGTATGTATATATTTTATTAGCTACAATATAGTTAAGTATGGTAGAGTGGTGACATATCATTAGCTCTATACGCCTTTTTTAGAGTGACCTGCTCTTTAATTGCCTTTACAGATACTTGCTCGGTAAATTTCTCTTGTCGAACTGATATCCTTACTTGCACTTTCTGTATTATCATAAATAAAAATGTAAAAATATGGAGAATATTAACGTACATGACTACCGTAAAGCTTAAGATCAAAAGGCCTTATTAAACATACCTTAGTAGTTACTCATTGAGTAAGATTATTTGCATATTTTTTACATCAAGATTCTGCTATTGTTGAAATTTATTAAAAACAAGCTTGCGATGGATGAGTCAGTTTAGCTTTTTACGCAAAACTTTATCCAAGTTTAGCGTCAATTTACTTGTGATTTGTACAGTCCCATTTTTTATATCTCGTAAATTATTTACTTGAAGTAATGATCGAACGATTAGAGTATTAATATTGTCAGCGTTACTCCAGAAGAGTATAGAAATGATGCACAAGTCATTCCTCGTACCATAAAGCAACTGTATGGATTTTTTTATGCACGAACAATTTTTTTACTCATCTAGAAATGGTCTACATCTTCGAAGCAACTTTTAACAAGACCGAAATAAAACTTGCCTAAGAATCTGACGCACTTATCTCTTGCAAGGTGGCTGGCAATAAGTCCATCCAAACTTTGCAAGCATATCTGCAAGGCGCAAGGTTTGCGTATTATGATTGCACAAGTCTGTGCATCTACTAGCTTTGATAAGAAGGCGAAGCAATTGTCTTCCCAATCTTTTGTCTTTAGAAGTAATTAAATGCGTTTTTGTAAGAGCGTACAAGTCCACAGGAGAAGAAGAAGCGCAAAATTGCAGAGCTTACATTATAAAGGGAGGTCCAGCATTTCAGCAAAGTGGCTATTGTGCGCGTGTCCGGAACTTAAGTACAAAGTACACACGGTCGACTCAATAGAGGTGGAAGGGGAAGGGGGGGGGGAATAAGGAAGTGGCAGCATTGTCATTAAATTAAACAAGGGTGCAAACTAACAGCAAAGCCGAGACCCTTTTCCTACGTATACGTAATACACTTGGAGTGCCGACTCTCCGTGTATGCATAATAGCGAAAGCGGGCTCGCTTCCCTTTGCCCCTTCCTCGTCTCTCTCTTACGGATGCATATATACGTGCTCCGAAGATTAGTTTATCCATATCAGTCCTTTGCTGTTGTTTAGAAATGTATGTTTGAATATGCATGTAGTAAACCGATAATTGCTGTTAAATTGCTGATGAAACTTTAGGGTAGAGTAAACATAATTTAAGTATCGGTGTACCTTTCCATATATTTCCAAAGAAATTGAGGTGGTTTCTATGGTTGAGCAAATGATTAGAAAATTACACAAAAATTGACAGAGCTATTCTGTTGACTGTGAGTAATTATCTGAAATAACGCCACCTGCGTAGGAAGTAACTGTAGGGGTCTAAATTCGATTGTTCGATATCTAGTAATTTTTGCTGCAATTTGAGCGATTACCCAATTGAGTCAATGTACTTGTGTTGATGTCAAACAATTGAAATCAGACTTGGGTTAAAAGTAACAGAAAATATGATATGGAGAAACAATTTTGACTTTAATGGCGTAAATTAATTAATTCAAGTTAGAGATGAATTCTCGAAAAAATCTTATTTTGAGTGACAATTTAACAAATTTTGCAATCCACAACAGGTTATATATCTGGTTATCCATCATCACAAACAAATGCTGACGTGCTTTGTAAGAGAAATTTCAAAAATTCGGCATTGACGTGGTAAGTTATCAATTAAATTAACTGAGATGTTCTGTAAATCAAATGACGATTTTCACAATAACTCAAATGGAACTCATTAGAATACCATTTTGCGTGAATTTCCATCAATTTCTTCTCTGTTTCTCTAGATGATAACAAACAGGACAAAAGTCAAAATCAAAAGGTATAAGTGGTTTTCCTCAGAGTTTTTCGTGTAAGAAGAGCCGTGACGTAAAATTACCTTGCTGTCCCCCTCGTTTGCATCTACTATCAGGACGGTGGCGATGGTGTACGCGATAAAAAAGCTCACGTACTTACTTATGCGTATAAAGTAAACACAGCAAGTCGCATGTACCCTCGAAAAAGGGATTGAACGCCGCGCGATTAGGCTAATTCGGCCTATCATTTATTTTCTGTCCCCATCCGCTGAGCAAACACATACACGTATATATATATATCTACAATCCGTTCGATGTCTCTCATCTCCCGCTCCCCATTTGCGTCGGGACAAACGATAAGCGAGGCCGCCCCGCAAACTTTTAAGTGGCGCTGGTTTTTGATCTATCCACCAACTGTTCTCCCCGTCATTGTCGTCGTTGCCTCTCTTTCTCTGTACGCGCGACATGCAAAACATGCGTGAATCATGCATTACGCCTACATGAGAGACCGAAGGCAAATCGAGATCCTTGGCTCCCCGTGTGAAGCCTACGAGATTATCTCAGATGATTATTTTTTGGAGGCTTGCGCGCAAGAGTTACACAAATGGGTTCAGCCTTTTTTTATTTTCCACTGTTTTTTCCGCTCACGATGCTTGATGTCGTTTTGGTGACGTTTTTGTTTGGTCATGATCTGCGTACTTTTAAACCACGACAGCATTGCACTGCCGTGATGCTAAAATTTATCCTTGAAGTTGAAAGTTGTTTTCTTTCAATTTCAACCTAACTTCTTTAACGATGTTAAAATTTATCCAAAACAGATTACGTCAATGATTTTATAAAGTGATCTATTGATTGCAAAGTTTTTTTTTCAAAATCAGAAAAGGTAATTATAGTAAGGTGGTGATTGTCTACCATGAAAATAACTTGACTAGCACGGCTACTTTATGGAAAAATTATTACTTCCTAACTTATCAGTTCATAATTAACTTTTGTAAATTAAAGAGTAGAGGTATACCGAAAGCCGTTTTGATTGTTGCACGTCTGGTTATATCTGCGTGAAACAAGAAGAGTAGTATGGATTATGTAAGCATTGCTTCTCAATCCGTTTATCTTACTTCTGGTGTTCCTTGAGGTTCACATTTATCCTTAGTCTTATTTTATTCGTTTACAACATACGCTTATTTCAAATAAGCTATGAACTGCTCTCTTATGCAGGTAATTTGAAATATTCAAATAGAGAAAGTCTAAAGTATTTTCACGTTGCCATTCACTGTACTTTGGAACATTCTTTTAATTTTATAGAAATTACCTTCTCTTTAATGGAAGACAATTTAAAAAGATACTTCAGTAGGGGGATAATTTCCCTAGACTTGAGTTATATTGCGAACAATATAGTTCTTTCATAAGTTTTGGGAACCAAAAAATTGTATGTACCACGCAAAAAGTTCTTTTTTTTTTTGGAACACGAAAGACGCACAAAAAATTACAGTAACAATTAAATTTTTAACTTCACAACATCTTATCCGAAATTACATTTCATATAAAAACCCGATGATTTATATGTATGTATTGTTACTGTTTTCGGCCTAATAAAAATATACAGCACTCTTGTGCTTCAGTCAGGCCTAAACAATAATAAAAGACGAGAAGTGTAACACGGTTAATCCATCCAGTCGTCACCAAACATAAACAAGATCCCGGTATCACAAAGGAATCCACTCTCCCGTACACAAATTGCCAAAAGTCCTCCACGGCACCGACACCACCACCACGTGTCAATGGCTCTTTTTCCAGGGTGTCGAGTCCTCGCTTACCTCTCGATATTGAACAGTAGGTATACATAATGCGGCACCGCTCGAGTTCACACAGTCAAATGGTAGCTGTTGACACCGAACTTTATTTTACACGGGTAGGCTTTTGTGGGGTGGCTGTGCGAGTATCTTACACGAAGGAGACAGTATGGCTTGTAGTCCTGTGGGAGCGACGACAGTGGGTCGCGTGGCCTTGTTGTTTTTGGCCAGGGACACGCGGCTTGTCTATTTGCGCGTAGAGTGTGCTTGAGCTCAACTCGGTTTGGAGGCTTTATTGAAAAATGTGCAAATACGAGGCTCTGCTCTCTTATGCGGCTTGATTGTACGTACACGAGAATGTGTACGTATAAAGTCGAGAGCTCTTCGAGGGAATCAGTTTTATTGAAAGGTTTCAGGGATTATGCGGGTTCTTGTTACATGAAACTTGCCGCTTGCCTTTTTTTGTTGGATGTGCTTATGCTGATGTACTTACTTTAACACAACGTTTTATAATAAGCAAAGACAAAACGATGTGGAAGCGACTAATTTAAACATGTATGTTGTACGGAATTCAGGGTTGAACCATATAGTTTCGAATGTTGATTACGTAAAGGTATCCAGAGGAAAGCTTATGTGGGAGCTTATGTGCATAACTTTATTTCTGATTGCAATGGCTCTTTGTTGGAATTGTAACTAAATTTTATCACCTCACTTATTTTGACAACATTACACTCCCATTATTTAATTTTACGTCTTGAAATTCATCACAATCTTTGATTCAAAAGAGTGCCATGTAGTACTACACTTACATGAATGAGTTGCTCTGTGTAAAAGAGTTTAAGTCTGGAAAAACTTGCCAACAGTTGTTTTTTGTAGTTTTTCTAAGTTTGGATCATAAGAATTTCCAAAACTTACACACTATGAAACTATAAATAAATTTACGAACATTAAAGTAAGAGTAAAGTACAGTTTATTAGAACTATATATTTTCTTAAGTGAAAGGTTAACCTGTTGATCTGCAACCTTAGTTAATAGTTTCTTGTAAACAGTCACAAAAACCTAAAATGTAGATGATGAACTACTGTCAAACATAACTAACTATACATAAATGTTTTCAGTATAAGATTATTTAGATAATTAAAAAAATATGTTTATATATACTAAAACCTCATTTATAGACGGGAACTATTGCAGATCTTTTTTTATTCGCTGGTAAAGTTATAAAACTTAGTTTTTCGCAATTATAATTTTTTCTTGACCATTTAGAAAAAAATGTTTTAAAAAGAAACTAAATTAACTCTTTGATTTTTTAATTTATGTAGAAACGCTTCCTTTCAAAAGAATTATAAATAAATAGATTTTGGTAGGCACTGTTAACAGTATAGCTTAAATATTTGTGTATGGATCGTAAAACACAAATAATTGATGTGTATTTATGAATTATTTCATTTAATTTTTATATTTATTGACAACAATGTACAAAGTGTACGAAAAAGTTTAAATAACAATAACAATCCAATAAAAACTATAATAATTGATTAAAAACAGTAGCGAAAGTATAACAGAAAGGTAAAGATTAGGTGTGTAAATTGAAAAAATTTTTACAAATCTAATGCTATATTTCGCATTATCAAGTCGAGCTAAGTACTTATACCTAATATGGTAGGTCATAACTTTTTGCGTGACCACGGGAACCCAAGATGTCAATATGTTTCCAAGTATACCTGATTTCAAACGCCCATGCTCAATTCTCGTTGCACCTAACGCCAGCTATTCCTACTTTGCCGACAAAATCAATGTTGATTTTAACATTTGTTCAGCAACAATATGTGTCACTGAAATGACATGAAGTACTTGAGTACCAAAAAATAACTATTAAACTACAATATTTGAAAATTTCAGTCTTTTTCGTTGTAAAATAAAGCGTCAGGAACTCTTATAAAAAAAATCATCTCTGCTTCCATTGGTCATAGGGCATTCATTTTTTTTGTTAATTTAGAGAAAAATTATACCAATCAAATGTCAAAAGTTTCGAAACGATTCCGTTTACATTTATTGAGTTATTTCATTTTGCAACTTAGCACTTTTTTGGTCTTCGATTTGCAAGACTCCAGTTGCAAAAATTGATTAGCTATAAAAATAGACTGGAAGTACATCTCTTAAGGAAAATAATGAGCCGAAATACATCACTCTACAACCTACCAGAGAGGTAATAATTAAGTTGCAAAAAAGTAATTTTTTAAAGAACAAATGGATTGCTGCAAAAAAATTGCAAGGAGAAAATTCCAAAAAAATATCACAATAATACTTAACGTTGAAGCCTATGGTCTATTAATATTCGTTTGATTTTTAGCGATTTTTTGCATTTTGTTAAAAAAATAAAAAACCAGTTTGAACTTCATTTGTCTCATATTGTAGATCTTTTTAATATTCATAAGTTTTTATCGAAACATTTTTTTCTAAATTGTTACGAAAAAATTATAATTGCAAAAAACTACGTTTTTGCAACTTTACTAGCAAGTAAACAAAAACCTGCAATAGTTTGACTGTTGAATTTTTAGGTTCATTATTAATGGGAACGGATATGAATCTAAATCCGTCAAAATATCTTGGTTGGCATTTTTTTCAAACACCCCTTCAATTGACTCCTTTTTCTGGTCTATTAATGCATTCCTTTGACCAATCACGGATTTCTTGTGAAAAAAAGATTACTATTTACTCTAGCTTATAAGGTTAAATAAATAAGTTCTCATCTTTACGAATTGAAGTTATTTCTCCAAAATTGATACAAAGTTTTGCTAAATTACAAAATATTGTATCGTGCAAGTTTGTAGAAACACTTGTTTGGGGAAACTTTGGCAAGGAAACTTTTCACAATTCTTCGAGCAAAATTTAAAAAATTTGTCTCAGGTCGTTCAAGTAATCAACAACAAATAGAAAGATCTTAGTTATGTGAAAGATGAAAAAAAGTCATACTTATCAATATATTATACACTTATAATTCATCCATAATTATTTTATTCGTAAACTCCGCATTCAAACAGTACAAATACACGCTTAGTTAATTAACAATCTGCAAAGATACATCTCACCAAAGTGATAATCACAAAAGTCTGACGTGCAAGACGCATACAACTGGTAAATTACAATCCATGGACCATATTATATGTGTGGAGTAAAGCGGCGTGCATTTTGGAAAACAAAGTTCCCACAACCCGGGCTCCTCCCCTCTTTCCACCTCTAAACACACTGTCTAGCGTAATATGAGCCCCGGAAATTTTGTTAGACCAGCACAGCAGCAGATACACAATAGCAGAGTTGCTTAACCTCGTTTCCCAGCGTCCGACAAAGCTGAGGCGTTAACGTTTCCGGTCCATGCTCTTGATGTCGGCAGGCTGCGGTTTACTGCTGCATCCCTTGGGGCGTGACAGCTAGCACCGTGCCGGGTGCTCGATTGACTGGAGCGATAAATGAGCTTTTTTTTTGTTTTACTTACGCAGCAGCGTGTAAGCTTAGTGGGCATATGATCGCTTTTATCTCAGAGTTTTTCTTTTTATTACCGTATTGGGACTACTTTTTTCCTTCTTTTTAGGGTGAGTTTTTTTTAACGTTAGAATTAAAACAGTGCATGAAAAACCGATTTATTTTTTTTATCTCACATTTGGTCTGGGAAACAACTTTGTTACATTTCATGCACAGGGAATCATTATCATTTTCGTTAGCTGTGAAAATAAAGACAATAATGTCAACGATTTACGTAATAACACAGGTGGTGTTGTTTTCATAGTCCAGCTGTACTTTTAGAAATTTTTCTAGCACAATAATGTTCAAGATATGTCTTACCATTTTCAGTCATATTGTACTTAATAGTGTTGATGAGAACTTACGATATCCAGTTAAAAACAATTGTCGTGATGATAATGATTACAATGATGGTTGTAGTGATACCTAATAGGTAGCAAAGAAGGCTACGGCCCTGTTCGAAAATTAGCAATCACAAGCATTGCCATTTGATGAGAAACACATTTTGAGGTGCGTGACGAGCTCTATCACGGAACTGAGCTTGTCGCAGTCTAAATTGACTGGTAAAACTCGACAGTAACATCGTGGGTACATAAATATTACGCCGAGTGCATAGCTCCCATTACCTGCCGTATCAAGACAGAGTCGGATGAATGACTTATCGTTTGCAGGGTGCAGCAGCCAAACTACGTCCAGATCTCGAGTTAGACGTCTATCTCCATCTCTACACCTCTCCCAGTCCTATGGCTACGATAATGCGCCAAAGATAACAGCTGCTGCTGCCACCACCCTACATGTGCACCATACGCACATATGTACGTCCACGGTTACGTATACCTGAAGCCTATCTACGTCATACGTCGAGTGCATTCGTGAACATCACCTATACATTTTGTCAAAAAGATAAGATAAATAGTCTATCTGTAGCTCTCACTCTAGTTTCGACATTCCATCAGTGCAATATTCCACAGTTTTTGTAAATCGCCGAATAGGTTGGTATATGAAGTGTCAAACCAAGCATGAAGATGGACTAACTGCTTAGTTAGGATCGACAAAAAGAAAAGTCTATTAATTTGGTGGATGACTCTTACAATCAAACATGTTAAATATTTGTTAGAGAATGTCATTTACAAGATTTTTTTGTAACCTTCTGCCCTGACTTTACGAAATGTACTTTTCTTGATAAGAAAAGTATTTAAGATAAAACTTTACCTGATTGTTGAAAATTTTTACTTGTTTTTTATAGTTTTTCAGAAAAGTTACGAAGGTCTTTTTTATTAGGTTAAAACTTTTGAAGTTGTGAGATTTCAAGCAGTTATTGAAATGAAAAATCTGGTTCGCGTTTGGGACCAGATTAAAGTTTTAAATTTCGGTACTAACATTCCGAATATAGGTATAATATAGATGTTCCATTAATAAAAATCTTTGCAAAATTATTTGTAGACGTTACAATCAAGTAACTTACTTACTAAGTATTCAAATCAAGTAACGTACTTACTCTTGATAAATATATTTGAATTTTACTTACTTTCTCGTGCCCGTTTGAAATACTCTGATGAAACATACACTTAGTTTGAATAAAGTTAATCTCACATATTACAATTTCTCAGTCTCTTTTTGGCCTATTTTTAACGCACATTTTTTAATAGTTCTGATTATGTAATTATCAAAGTTCTCTATATTCTTGCGTTACTTCAAGAGATTGGAGTATATCCTGAAAGCTCTCTCCCACCCTTGGTCACGTACATTCTGTGCACGGCTCTACAGCTTTCCCTCACATTTTTCAGCTTTCTCCCCACATTTACTATTTGTTTTCACCCTCTTACATGAAACTTTATGGTTTCCCTACGTTTTCAGTCATACAACAGTTGTTTGAAACTCTAAGGAGTAAATGAAAAAAATATAAGTAATTATAGTTTTATAGAAAGACAAGAATTGGGGTGACAGACTTTTAATGGCTGTATGAAATTAAAAAGTATAACGAGAGAAGAATAGGAGTAAGGATATAGAAATCTAAAGTTTTAAAATTTGCAATTTTAGTTAATTAAGTTAATCAAATATGTTCTAGACTTATAAAACTATAAACAGAGAATTTAAAAAAGGACAGTATAATTATACTATTATTTCGTATGCAAAGATATAAAAGGCTAAATATTATAATACAGTGGACCATGACAACAATGTTAAAGTTAACTTCAAAAATATCAATAATACAGATTGTGATACGTAAATAAGAAGACAAAAAGTCTTGAGCAAAATCAATGATATAGGATACAAGAGATCTACGGAACGAAAGCGATAAAAGAAGAAATTAAAAATATACCTACACCCTACATAGCTTAATAGACGGAGGTAGAGAAAGAAAAGTCATGGACAAGAAAAATATAAAATTGTTAAGGTGAAAATTTAAAAATTACGATGAAGACCCACGTCTAAAATGTAAATTGCATAGGATCAGTCATAAAACGCTGACAATAAAAACTATTTACTTCTTCACTAAAACTTTGACGTTTATATATTCCCTTACCAAAATTTTGGGTTGATTATTTATTTCACCAAGCCGTCCATTATCTCGTTGTCCTGTTTCATTCGCTGTAATTACTTTTACAACCTAATTTTTCTGGCTTCAGTTGTATTTTTTTGTATTAAAGTTGATATTAAAGGTATATATATAGAAGTATACTTTCGATACTTTTGTAACTCATTAATTTAGAGTTAATCTGAGGTACAGCTGATCTAGTCAGGTTCAATTTTTGGTTGGATCAACTTTTTCAAAAGAGCTATTGGTCTTTCAATTTCGCTGCTGGCTCTGCATTTAAGGATACAAGAGAGTAGGTCCATGGTTACTCTAAACGGGGGAAACAGGGCCAGTTTGAAAGATCAGGGTGAAGTCTAGGGGTTGAAGAGAGGATTGGGTTAATGGGTCCTAAATAGGGTCAATGGGACTAAGGGACAGGATATGGTGTTCTATGTATACAAGGTCAGGATTGAACACCGTCCACATATGAATGGTAGACTTATGGTGAATAGACAGCAAAAATGCCTTTAAAAAAGTATAGTTTTGGAGTCACCATGACACAATCATATGTATGAGTTAAAATAAGGTAGCAACTACGAAAATTGAAAAATGAAAACAGAGAAACAGGGATGTAATTTATTGTGGTTGAAAAATCTTTGATACACAACTAATGGAGTTAACCACCTGGGCGCCGTAACAAGTGATGGAGCCCAGCACGTAACTGTTATTACTGAAGAGAACTTTTGTTTATCAGTATGTTAAAATACTTGCAACTGAGGTGGCTTGGGCAGTTGGTGTCGTACATAATTTAGAGTGCCTTAGACGCCCCTCATCAAATAAATGGTTTTGACGGTTAGTTTTTAATAATTACATCGTTTGTAACAAAAACTGTATACAAGATTAGAAAGTTGGTAGAAAAGTGTCGGAAAATAATATTTGTGGAAATTCGTAGATTTTTTTTAGTTAACTAGTATAAAAGGTATGTTACTGGCTCATGTGTGACTGAATATATAAATAGTTTTAGCAGAAAAGAAAAAATTGAGATTTCAGGATTTTTTCCCGATTTTCTCTTAATTAAATTGGTTAATCCTATGTTTTCAAGAATTCAATAAGTATTTTATAAAACATAAATAATTACTATTTATAATTTCTGAGGCTTATCATTTACTTTTAAAGTTACTTAAAACTGCGTCGTAAAATGACAAGTTTTTAGTTGCGATTTTCTCGACACAATAAAGTGGTTAACCATAGAATTTTGTATTGCAAATGAGTTTGGCCTTGAATTTTATTAAAACGATATCTGAATTTTAGAGGTTATTATCAATCTAATAAAAATCATCCAAGTTACCTTAAATAAACAAAGTAAATGTAATTTAGTGGCATCTTTCAAAGGAAGGTTTCTAACCCACGAAAGGAACAGGCAGTAGAAACTTGACTCATTTAAAGGTCTAAAAAAATGAAGCTAAAACTAATACCTATATGTAGACGCCACAATAACGTCACATTTCACTTTATACTTTAAGTACTCTTAAAATAAAGCCAGGTATCTTTATCCAGGTATAGCCAGCATAGCCAGGTATCATTCGTTTTAAGAGCACCTAAAATAAGATTTGGTATTGGATGGCATCACTACTACAAATTGGTGAGTACTAAGCTTTAGCTAAAAAATTGTAATGCATAATTGCCTTAGAATTCTTAAAGTAAAGGTTTGTATTTAAATTTTACTTTATAATTTACTTCAAAGATTTTTAGTACTGAACAACTAGAAAAGTATATAATTGAAGTGACTTTAGGTAAGACTGAAGTTATGTTAATATATACGTGAGTAAGTCTACAAAAAAAAACAGCTAAGGTGAAAAAAAGAGTTTTTGTTTAAAGGCACAGTCTCGGAAAAAAGTTTGTCCTGTTCTCCATACCCTCTGAAATATCAGAAAAAATGTTTAGTTAAAAAAAAGTTAAGGTAGTTTTTTTGTTAAAGCTTTTTTTTAAACTTTACATGCTGAAATTTAGATAATAATAGATGTAGACACGCGTTACTGTTTTGCTGATATCTTAGCTACTAACTGACCGATTGAATCGAACAAAAAAATGAAGTTAAAGAGTTTAGAATGATTTTTAATTTAAGCTCAGCTCACACAATAAATGGTCTGAGTCAAAAGTTGTTAAGTCCGAAACTTGACGTGGTTATTGTTGTGAACATTGTAAATTAAATAATGTGGTATGTAACTTGAATTGTATAGTGACACAAGAGAAAATAGTAAAACTAATTTTTTTTTAAATATACTCTTGAAATAATTAAGTGATATAAGTGTTGGTAAGTGGGCCATAATTATTCACGACTATTGGTATCCTGAAAAAATAGAAAATATCGAAAATAACTTGCTTGTCTATTATTTTTTAAAAAGGGATGGAAAATCATTTTTACGGCCCAAAAAAGCCTGACATTCCAACTATTTTTCTGTCTTAAGTATTGTGTAACATTAACCCTCCTCAACTAACTAACAAGGAAAGAAAAACTTGTACGATAAATGAAGAGTATTTACAAAATATTATTATTCTTTATAAAAATTTCACATGGACAAAAAGTTACATACATTTTTTCTCGTAAAAGCAACGGTAAAGTTGTAATTGATAAGTCTACGGATGTTTATTTTTCTTAATACCAGCACAAAAAATTTTAAAAAGAAAAATCAACAAAAATGACCTTTTTTTCAAGTTAACTTTTTTTTGTGACCGTGCCTTTAAAAAAAAAATTTGTTATTCCAGGTCACCTTAGCTTCTTTTTGTAGACTTGAAAGTATTGTGAATAAGCAAAACATACATAAATATTATTAACATCAAAGGAAATTTTAGTAAAAAAAACTAAAGTAAATGACAACAAGTTAGTAAACTCGCGAAAGCGTGTTGCTGGCTTGATTGTATCAACGATGATCGTAAACAAGAATAAGGTTGAAGTCACAGGGCATCACTTTGACTTTCGACTGTTATTCATCGATAAATATTCATGAGCTCTTTTGCTCTTACTCTTACTATTTCTACGGAAGAGCAATCTTACGTGTCCCGCTACCTGTCTGCCATCCTGTTCATAACAAGCTCATTGCTCAGGGCCTATAGTTTCGATGGCACCTTCGAGCTTCTGAAATCGAGTGAAACTCATCTCCGTTGTTAATCTTGCCTAGTAATAGTGCCACTGGCTCTTACCTTGAGGGTATGTAAGGTATGATTGCTTAAAACAGGGAGATGGGCTTTCGTTACAAGATGATGAAGAAGAAAAGGAAGAAGAAGCAGTGGCCCGGTAACCGAATAACCTATAGCTTAAATGGCCCTTTTCTGCATACGTATACTTGCACAAAGCTGCGCGTACCCGTGTTTTCACTATATTATTTCATAGTCACGAGCTGCAGGTTTCATAAATACAAATATCCTTTATACTCTTAGTTATGAGCTTTTGGGGAGGAGCTTTCTCTGTAGCGTGTAACGTTGACGTACATCCTGTGGCTATATTTTTTTGCTTCCTCGCTTGCTGCTCGAAGCTGCTACAGCTGGTATTGTCTGAAAATATCCACTAATTTTTATTTACGGGCTTATTTGATTACTATTCTACAAAACAATTAACACTTTTATGAGTTTCCAAATCGGTAAATACCGTAAAAGTCATTATGTTTGCTTTGTTGGGAGATTGGAGCTTGCATGGAGTTCTACTTTTTCACATACGTATTCAATCAGTACTTTTTCACACTATTCGCTGTATCTTAGACGAATACTTTGAAGCATGTGCCCAGGATACTTGAAGCAATGTACAAGTGAAAACATTTACAATGGATACAAAGAGTTGAATTGTATTAAACTAGACACGCTGGTTTAAAGTCTCGCTCTCGCGTTGTATTCACCTAGTTTCTGTAAATCTGTATTCACTCTATGCCAATGCGAAGGCTGCCCCCATGGTAACAGATATTTGATAAAATTTCTTGCATGTTAACAACACTTTGATTACATGCCAGAATTGTTGTGATTTTTGTCTAATATATGTTACAGAGGGCGCAGCCTCTGCATTGGCTCGGAGCGAATACTTACACGTTACTTCGTTAGCGTATTATACTTGCTTTACTACTTTGAAGGTATGACTTGTGATTTTCTTATAAACTAGCATGAGTAATTTTGCCCCAAAAAAAAAAAAACACAAAGCTTAAATAATGATATGTATGTGAGTAATGGTTTGTCGCTATACACGTTGTATTATCGAACTGATAAGTACAAGTACAACTTGATTGCGTCAGTTTTTCTTAAGCGTTTGTGAAATATCTCACTAGAGCATAATAAATGTAATCAGTTACATTTTAGGATTTTGTCGAATAGTAGTATCATGAAACATTGACGTATATTCCCGTTTATTCTTAAAGCGTTAAAGTCTTGTTACCACTTTTAGCTGTAAATAAATGATTCTTTAATTTTTTCTTCTAATTCATACGTAGAAAGCTGTGAAATATATATAAATTAAACTTTAAGCCAAGGATTTTTATTGAAGAACTCTTGTTTTGATAAAATTAAATCTTGTTTCAATCGTTACTTTACGACAGATATTGTGAATAAAAGTCTGTTTTTTAAGACTAAGTTTTCACAAAACAACTTGAGCTTAAAAATTTAAGAAAATTTTTCGCCCATGTAGTACAATGGTTAAAATTACGTAGAAATATTTCAGAAAAATTAAGGATATAATTTTTTTTTTAAATACCAACTTACATGTATCTTGTCGATATTCACTTTCTTATCAAGAGCGCAAAGTGCAACTGCCGCTTTTCGTCCATGGATACAATGGTGTATTATGCCACAAGGGCACAAACATGGGCACCCGAAGGGCGAAGTGATTGTAAGTTTGTGCCCGAGTCACGTGTATTGTTCCTCTTACCAAGGGCGCAAAGTGCAATTTTATGCCCGAAGGCATACGTCGTGTCAAGTGAATTACTTTGGGCCCAGATGAAACAAAAAACTTTTCGCTTGTGGACCTAAAGTGATGACAAGGGCGCAAAGTGTGGATTTAGGGCTCAAAACGGCAGTTGCACTATGTGTTCATAGTATAGTATGCCCCTAGTGAGCGAGATTACGAATGTCTTACATTTCACGCGAATAAACGTGAAATCGAATGTACTTCTAAACCTCTGAACGTGGTGCGAATACCATTTTCCTCCAATCCTGCGCCAGAAGAAGGAATTTTTGTCCCGAAATTCCCTTCTTTCGGTGCAGTATGGTAAAATAGTAGTTTTCGTACCTGGTGCCGCATGTCTCCAGGTTAAGCACCAGGCATAAAGGAGTCCTTGTGCTTGCCCTGATTAGATGCGTGCCCGGTGCAAACTCTAGTTTTCCTACTAAGGGGGCAGTAAACGTCCAAATGTTTAAAAAAATGTTCAAAGTAGGAAATGGCAGTTTTCGCCTGATAAGCGCCATCGCCTCCAGGGATATTTTGCGGCCCGAGGGATTCGCGAAGTAGGGCCCGAGGGATGTAAGTTAGCCCTCGATCGATGACGCTTATGTGGCGAATCCTGTTTTTCTTACCAAGGTCATACTAGCCTTTCAAAAACGCCTGAGCTAAAAAAATAGTAGTTTTCCTACGAGTTTGAAAAGTCTTTGTTTGCGAACCGAGAGGTTTGCGGCCCGAGCCGAAGGCGAGATCCATAACGAGGTTCGTAAAGGAGACTTTTCGAACGAGTATCGGAAAACTGCTTTTTTGCCCGAGGAAGTACCAGCCTCCCAAAACTACCCGAGGGCAGAAAAGTACTTTTCTTACCATACACTGAGAGAAGGTTTTAATTACTGTCAACGTACAAGTAGGTTAACAAAAAAAAATAGTGTACATGTTCTTCATGACTTTTTAAATATTAACTGACACAGGCCAGATGTTAATAGTTAACATACCATATTTACGTTGGACTTGCGCCGCGTTCGATGACACCACGCTGGATACATAATATACGCAAGTTTGCCCCCCTGTAATCACTTTGGACCCACAGGCAGGAGAGTACTTTGAGCCCGGAAGGGTTGTGTGATAAAAATGTGATAAAAAAGTGATTTACTGGGCGAAAAGTGTACCTACGGGCGCAAAGTTGCACTTTCGCCCTTGGTAAGAAAAACACTATACGCGACTCGGGCACTACCATTCAACAACTGCGCCTTTCGTGCGCTCATGTTTGTACTTCGTGCCCTAGCAACGTAATGTGCCATTCCCAACCTCGGGCGTTTTTGAGGGTTGGATACCGCCATTGGTGGGAAAAATAGGATTCGCCACATAAGTGCCATCGCTCCGCGGCTACCTTATGTCCTTCAGGGACGATGGCACTTATCCGACGAAAACTAGTAAGACAAGGTATATTCAGCACCAAAGGAAGAAAGTACGGCATTCCTTCCCGGGTATAAGTTGTCATCTGCAAGTTGCAAGCCGAAGGCAAGAGTGGCTTGTACACGATGTTTTTTCTTCCTCTACTGAAAATACGACGATTTTCCGTGATTTTAGGGAGGAAAGTGCAACATAACGTCCCAGGTAAAAATCGCAATTATCTGCTTATTAGTTTAAACTCAAAGGTTGATCTATGCAAAGAACTAAGTATCCGATGGCTTATAACTTACGATTTCTCAGCTCCTACAGTAGAAAAGTGCATGGAATGTACACTAATGCTTGTAGAAATAATAAATTGAAATTAAATGTAAATCAAAAAAAGGTTTAAGACAGTTGAAAAATTTTTAGTCATATGAGTTAGCACAAGATGTAAAGTAGTTAGCAGTGGTATTATTTTCCTATCATATTATCACGTTTTCAATAAAATATACGTTCTACAGAAACATCTCATTCAACCATTATTATCCATATAATTTGCGTTTTCAAAAATTACTGTTAATGTATCATTCGTCATTCGTAAAATCATCTCGTGACAAACATTTTTTTTTGCAAATTCTAATGAAAATTTTTAATTTTAGTTACCATTTATTAAAATTTCTCATTCAAAATAAAAAAGCAGAATTCTTAATTTTTGTTAATTGGTTCACACATGAGTAAAAAGTATGTTAACAATTGAGATTTTAAAAAAGTAACTAATAATCATTTTCTAAAAAATGTAAGGTGTTCGTTACTGATCTAGGTACGGTTAGGTTACGTTAAAACGATCAAACCAAGTTTATAAATCTATTCATACAAATATTTTTTATAAATAATTATATATCTTACGGCATCATTTGATAAAAAAATTGTACAAGAAAGCAACACTGAGAGACAGCATAGGTATAATTATAATTTATTTCCCCCTATGAGGATATAATGTTTGCGTATTGATAGGTAAGCTTACCTGCCAAGCATTTGAGTCCAGTGCTAGATAGGACATACTGCCGATTTCTACTTTGTAGTCCGTGAAATTACGATTTTACGTTAGAATCTCCTTTCTCTTTGATAATGAAAAATATCTGCACACAAATTACTTATCGAGTCCTAGAAATGTCATTGCACTTTTGTTACGCTGCACTTTTACCCAATTGACTTTATCGAGTATCTAAAAGCATACATGATAAAAAATGTACTTAGATACTTTTTTATAATGATATTGTTAGTATTAAAATAGAAAGCATGTATAATTTTTATGTATTTGTACGAATTAATAATAAAATCTACGCTTAGGTACTAGAATTTTGTTATAAATATAAAAAATAAGACAGGACCACAAAAAAATTAGAACGTATAAGACTGACACCCTAAGTAGAGGGTGCCTCTGGGGTCGCTAAAAATGAATCCGAGGTCCAAATTTCTCCATCACGTCACATTTCTTGCTGCCTTAAAAAATAATTGTAAATCGATAAATTTAAATAATAGTTTTGTAAATACAAAAGTTGTCAATCTTAAAGATAAACATTGGCACATCAGATTTTTAAAATAATTTTTTTAAGTTTTCATAACGCACAGTTTTCTTCAATTTTTTATAATCGTAACTTCAAAAACCACAGAAATACCTATTTTTTAATCGAATTGAAAATTTAACAAGTTTAGTATACACTTACCATTGTAATATCTCAGCAAAGTAATATCAAGATCATTAGTTTTTCCCGGTAGCCTTAGATTAATACCTTATCCCCCCAAAAATGTATAATATCACAGTTTTTCAATAAAATTTTAGTTTTAATAAATCCGATACAATCATAGTATGCCATGTTTTTCTGTATGCTGATTTAGATTTTGTAGACAGAAATGCAATAAATATAACACCACATGCATTATCCAGATGAAAATTTAGAAAACAAAATAAAATCTGATGTATTCAACATTTTTGTTGAAGACTGAGAACTTTCACGTTTGCAAAGCTGTCAACTACATTTTTTGATTTAGATTTTTTTAAGACCTTGAGATATTTAGATTAGAAAAAAAATTATGTAAAGAAGCAACTTGAGTAGTTTTTTTGCGGTATAATTTTTTCTTTGTGGTCTTTTGGTCTTTTGTTACCCATGGAACATGGTATCCACTTTTTTTTTCTTTTTTTTTACTTAGGATTTATTCACAACTTATCATTTATAGTACATTCAGCTTTGCTTTTTAATATAATTCGTTTATTTTTTTTTTTCTTTACATTTCTGCTTACGAGTTTACACACAACAAAATAAATTTATTTCTTGTAATACGGTTATATTTTATTTTGTACGTGAATCCGGACAAAATAAAATTATATCTCACGTGCATTTCATGGAGGTTTATCTCTTGGTACAAATTTTTGTTGACCAAAACTTCTGAGCTTTTACAACTATACATATTAATGAGACTTTATAGGCTGGTGAAGATTTATATGTATTAGGGGCAGCCTGAATTTCAAACAATATAAAAGTAATAGCTACAAACTATGAACTATGAACTACGAACTAGCTCGAAATTCTCGATGCCCGCATAAAAACTTTATATGATATATAAGTAGTAACGTTCAGTAAGTAAATTAAAAAAAATTAATTTATAATAGTCGCAATTGTGCTAACAGTTCACTAAGATTTCTGTACATTGAAAATATATACCTGGCAAGGTTTAGAAAAACGAAATTTGGCTCCGTGGTGAAATTAGGTGGCGTAAGAAAAAAGTATAAGTAAATTTGGGCAAGGACAAGCCAGCAAATGATGCACCACTAACAAAGACTTATCCTGCTCTCTCTGGGGCTTTCCGTCAACAAGAGCGCTGCCACAAACTTAGTTGAGCAAAGTTAAATACGGCTCCCCGAAGTGTTATCATTGGTCGCGTAGCAATGCCAAAAGTTTTCTTTTTCTAATTTTTTCAATTGCAAACGATCCACTGGGAAATGAGAGGAAAACACGGGGAGGCACAGCACGGGTGGTAGCTGGGGTGTTCGCGCCCGTTCAAACTTTTTAATAAAGTTCCGCGCCTCTTTTCTTTTCCTCGACGGTTTGTGATTAAGTACAGCCTCTGCCTCTTCAGCGCTTATTAGATGTTTTTTTTATTTTTTTAGCGTGTATTTAGGATTCCATGGGTACTTCAAATGTAAAAGATGTTTGGATTCATAAATCAATTTAAATCAGATTCTGATTCATCGAATCACTTGAATGGGTAAAGTAACAAGGTAAATATAAATATGAATAGACACATGAATTTTTACGTGTAAAATAAATATTTGTTCAAGTTTCAGAGCCATTTATTTGTCTGGGTTTAAGCTAAAGTTTTGTACGCACATTTGAAAAAATATAAATTAATTTTAGATCCAAGTACATCGATGTTTATTTGAAATAAATTTTTAAGTGGGACTTCAAAAATATTTTTCTTTATTTACCTAACAGTTTGTAAAAAATGATCGGCTCCTCTGGTATGAATAGCATAAATAATATTTCTAATCAAATAATGTTATCATTTTTCTGGAATACATTTTGTGCATAAATTAAGTTTTCAAGCAAGTACACATTAAAAAGCGTTACATTTTACTAAAATAAGGATGGAATAAATGATAATGGTAAAGAAGATGTCTGATGGTTCTCTTAAAATTGTCTTGCGCCGATAAACTGAACGTAAAATATCTTGAGCCCGTGTGGAATGAAACGAACACAAAAATAAAGAAACGCTATCATCAGAGTTTTTGTTATTCATTTTTAAACTGTTTTAAATGGTTGAATGTCAGCTCTTAGTTTTACCATTTAAATTTCCGGACAAAAACACTAGTCACGCAAACACAGAAAATATGGCAATTATTATCTCCAATTATCTAGATTATAACACTGTTTTCACAATCTAAAACGTAAAGTCGAAGTCTCGAGTCATGAGATCTAAATCTAACCTCCTTTAATGTTTCTCATGACGAAGTAAGTGAAGCGTTTTATAAGCCACTTGGTAAAGATATATGTTAGTTCTTGTCGTAACTATGCTAAAAACGAAACTCACCTCTTCAGTCACAGGACAAGCAGCAGCAACAGCCTTCGAATCACTTCGATCGATTTGACAAAATCTTATTACACAGGCCATGGAAGAATCTCATCACAGTAAGCACCACTTGTATCCAACACAACAAAAACAATAACAATATCGACAACAACCGCAAGTGCGGAAATCCAGCGTCAACGCAACACTTTTCGTTGAAACTCTAAAGAAATGAACGGTTACGAGCTGCAACAAAAAAAATGGAAGACGTTGGTTGACGGACACACTGGGAAACACACACGTGGGTATGGAGACAAGATGAGGAGGGAAGAGTAAAACAGAGAGGAAGAAGAAGAAGCAGCTACAGCCGAGGGACGCGAAGACACGCGAAAAGTCCGGTCGCGATTTTATGCCCGTGTAACGTGGTCGTGCAGAGCACAACGAGAGAGGAAAGAGATGCGGACGTGCTGGTGGACGAGTACGTACAAGCGAGAGCAAGAGAGAGAGAGAGGGAGATAGGCGAGAGATGAGCGAAAAAGGGGGTACGTTTCGCGCGGGTGGGTGGATGAGAATGTACTCTCTGATATGCGCGCGTGTGCGAGCGTGTACGCGTGGAAGCGCGCGCACATACCACGTCCAAGAGCAACACTCGATGTATACGATACCTGAAAGGTTATTAAGATCGGTTACGTGCACAAAAAATGTGCATACACGTATACTTATATGTTTGATACTATTGAAAGGGAAAATATGCCCCGTAAGGAAGCTGGATGGACGCGACACCGACAGCGAAGTAGACTGAAGTCTTGTGTTGTGGGGAAATATAAAAGTGAATTGGTTAGAGCTTTGTTACCACGAGTTGCGCAAATGGATTCATCACCGACAAACTGCCTTAGCAGTGACAGTGTGTTCAGTAGTACTTATCCCTCAGGAGTTGATTTTCATATTGACATACACTCCTTCATCTTGTAATTTATTTTCAAATCAACCGGTTGATGATCGATCGGTTGATCATTAATAAGAGATCATTTTAAGTTTATATTAGCAGAGGGTATCTATATTATAGATATAGTGTAACAAAAGAAAAGCTACACGAGGCAGCACCTAATGAATAAAACAAATTCAATAAAAACCGCAACGCATCCGTGACTTTACGATGCGTAGGTAAACCTAGAAAAGTCCCATTCACGTAGAAAAAGGGTTTTGCAAAAAAGTGGGCGATTTAACAGCTGATTGAAAAGCACTTGCAGCTCCTCGCGTATGGGACTCATGCAAATGAGGAAAGAAAATTCCAAAAATCTTCAGGACGCGAGGCAAAACGGAGCGAAAAAGTAGAACCGTGGTAAAAGGACCCAAAGCTATACAAACTGCTTCCAAAGCTCGGTTTTAACGGGTTACCGTGCGAAATAAGGGTATGTAAAAGAAATGAAAAAAAAAAAAAAAAAAGAAACAGAATCAAGAGAGCGAGGCTTTGTGCTTGAGAACCAGCGACAAAAACAGGAAGGAAGCTGGAAGGAAGCGACAACCCAAGGCGTCCACCTTGGATTTACCCTACGCGATAGGGCCTCTTACCGACTGGCTACGGCAAGGCTCGTTTACACAGGCCGTATGTTAAGTAGTGTATATTATTATACGAAGCACTACCGCACGTGGCGCGTTGCGACATCGCACTGCGCTCGGGGCTACATGGGCGCTAGGGCAGCCTCGCCAACCCCCCTCGGAGCGCATACACACACACACACATATATGTATGTATATGTACGTATCGAGACAACCACCCTACCGCCATCGTCATAACTGCTGCTGCTGCCGCCGCCCCCCGAGGGCACGACAGCGGTGTCCTCTCACTGCACTAGCGGGTTGCTAGCGGCACCGCCTCCAGTAACGCGCGCCGATGCTGATACGCCCGCTCCCCCTCCAGCCCTACTCGGCTCGTTCGCGTGCGAGAGGGCGCTTGCGCAGCTCTCGCTTTATCGATGCTCCCTTACCAGCCCTCCCCTCTTCTCGCCACCCTTAACGTTTGCTTGAATCCTCCTCGTCCTCTGCATGCTCTTCTCATCGAGATTCTGTGCGCGTGTACAATATATGCGTTTGCCATAATATATATATACATATTTCGGGGGGTTGGGTGCACGTGACAACTCGCTACCCTTCTCTGATACGTGCGTATGGAGCTTTGCTTCGCGCGAGAGTGTTTTGGTGGTCCAGAGAGGGGACATGGGGGGCTGAGGCAGATTTTGAAATACAGATTCTTCCTACTTTCCCTCATTTTATTTTATTTACATTTTCTCCGGCTGCTTCGCTGCTCTTTTATCGACTTTTCACTGGCGCACTTTCTAGCTCTCCGATGTGCTCGTAGATGCTGCACGCGTGAGGTTCTACTTGTGCTTGGATGAAGGTGAATGTATACACTAGTTGCCCGTCTACGAGGTTACAGCTTCATTTTCATTCGGAGCTGTAACGTAGAAATTGGCGATACTGTGATGCAAAAAACGTATGGATAAAGATGAGTCTGTATTTTGGTACTTTACGGTGTGTTGTACGATTTTAGTAATATATGATTGTCTGCACTTTTTTTTATTTGTATTTACATTTTTTTTATTTTATAGACAAGTATGCAATGATTTCTAAACTCTTGAATTACGTGGGTACATGTAGAAATTTCGCAAATAATGAGTAGTAGTAATGTAAGTGTAGCACAATTTGTAGTTTCAGGAAACTAATAAATTTCTTTACGTATACTGTATTTACCTTTCAAATTTATCAACATTAGGGTTATGCACATATATAAGGGAAACATATGAATTATACATATAAGTTGAGAGAAAAACCATGCGATCCGATTGTATTTCTTGGAAAGAACTTTTTTTAATTTTATTTTTTTTCAGTGCCTTATAACATGATAACGTTTTTTCATCTCCGTCACTATATATATGTATGTCGAACCAAAGTAATATAATGACTGTACTTATAACAATTTTGGTCTCAAACGGCTACAAATAATGGTTTTGGTACCCGGTGGTGCATGTCACTAGAAAAAGCAGTAGGCCTGAGGGACTTTTTCTGCTTGCCCTGGTTGAATGCGCACCAGGTGCGAACTCTAATTTTTTTATTTGAGGTTCCGTAAACAGCCAAAGATAATAACAACGCCCAAAGTAAGAAAATTGTGTTTTCACCGGTTCTACCTATGATTCTACTTCATTTTTATCACTGATATCTCAGGTGAGACTATAAATTTTCATAAAAATCTGTGGACAGTGAAATCCGTCTTTTTAATTGTATGAGTGAGTACTACTGGGATCGCATTACGTAATCCAGGCATTGTTTCCGCATTGAAAGCTAAGCGTTTTCCTTTGTTTTTACAAATCTTACCCTTCATATATTTTTCCATACCAATGGCTACCCCAGTCTTTGTTTTTAACTAAGGTTTATCACTATATTTTCTTTATTGTTTCAGCAGCAAACTCGTCAGCCACCTCTGCCCTTCGATTTAATTCATCTCACCGTCGTCCTCCATCCACACAGCCATCCTCTCTCTTCCTTCTGTTCCTGCGTCAGTTGCCCCTGACGACGACCAAGCCAGCATCCCTTATTTTCTCTCTTCTCTCGTATTACTACCACAGCACCGTACAGTACTCCCTATTTTGTCTCCTACTCTTCACTTACTCTTTATATACAGATTTTACGTCGTACAAATCTCCGTTTTTTTTATTTATTTCTCTATACTTGCCTTAAAATTTCGAGTTTCAAAACATTAAAATGTCTGTTACTAAATACGCCAAAGTAATACGCAATACTCGTAAGTGTGCTAAAAGTTCTGCATCAGTCCAAGAGGGCCCACTAACTGCTTGTGTTACAAAAAGGGATAAAACCTTATCGCCCCCCCCCCCTAAAAAATCGTGACCTTGTGGTTCGCGCTTTTCAACTATCGCTCTCAAGATATCTTTGTTTTTTTCCTGGTTACCGCGACAGCTTACTGGCTAAGTTCCTATTTACTCATAATTTGATATCTCATGCGTTGTTATTAATTTTCCTTACAATGAAAATTTAGTTAATTTAGTTGATAATTGAAGATAATTGAAATATGTCTTCTTCAGGTAAATTTTAAAATTTTCGTTACATGCTGTCAACGATTGCACAAAAATGTGATTCACAAAAGAGAAAACTATCTATGTAATATTATTAGTCTGTAGCTATTAGAATTTATTATAGTATCAAGAATTAAAAAAGTCCTAATACATTTTATTTACACAAATGTAAATTAAGTTTATAATTAAAATATTACCACTTGAAAGTTGTAACAGGATTAATAATAACAACACTACATTAGTTTATTTTTTAAGTCAGTAAGGCCTGAAACAACGGTACGAATCTTACCAATGTAAGGTACTAGTGTCCATGGCAACTTATTTCTTCATATACAAGAGACTTTTAAATATCAAATAGTTTTTGCCTTGGAATTCAAATTTCTCTCTTTTTACCATAATTTTTGAATAAATATTTTGTAACTGTAGTCGTGTACCAGATTTGATGTAAATACCTGTTAAATGTTAAACATTTAATAAATCATTAAATTTCATGACTGCGTCTCTTATTCACGACAAATAATAAGAAACATGGTAAATCATATTATGTTTTAATCGTGTGCTATTTCAATTTTTGTTTTTCTATTCCAGCTCTAAATAATGTTGCTAAATTTAAGCTTAATTTATAGTTTAAAATGATTTATGTTTTAAGCGTAATGTCATGTATTATGAGGAAAAAGTTTTGAACGCGGGTTTCAATGAGAATGATACCCTTACTCCACGATTTGCATGCTATTATGATATCTGTACATATCATTTGTATGGATATAATTTTAACATGCGAACCGCAAAAAAAGTCATTCTTGCTGAAACCCTTGTTCAAAATTTTTTCCTCACAGTATGAGTAAAAATAGCCCAGTTTCAAAGGTGTGCCTCAAACAAATTTTTTTTATTAAAATCAGGGACATAAACGGAAAAATTTTTTGAAGATTTTCTCATGTATATGGGTCATTTCACCAAAAACAGTATACTTCATGTCCTAGTTGATTATAGAGTCTATTAAATAGGAGCTGAATTAGTGTTACGAGCTCGTATCTCACTCGTAAAATTGCAGTTTTGATGACACCTGGAATCAAAATACAGATTTTTAAATTTTTGTGAGACATAGAATCTCAAAGTTATGACCATAAACAACATTTTTATGCATTTAAGAGATCCAAAAACAATTGTATCAAAGATTTAAATGGTAATTAAGTTTCAGAGCCGAAATCTGACGAATTTAACATTTGAACAGAAAATTCTCTTAAGAATGCAGGCAAATAAATTTGGGGATTCCAATTTGGACGTTTTGTATTTTACAGAGGTCCAGGGTGTTTAAGGAATTTTTCCAACTTTTTCATCACAACAAACTAGTGCTACAACTTTTAGTAAAAAATGCTTAGTAAGATTTCATACTATTCTGTTATGAAAGAACCACCTTAAGGTGTCAAACCTTTCGCAGTTTACTGTGCTTGAACTAGTGAATTGAAAGTGCCTTAGCGAAAGATATTTGTGGAATTAATTAAAATATTTTACCATGAATATTATTTTATTTGTATGTATTGAATCACACCAGTTTTATTCTAATTTATTATTTTTTATTCATGTACATTAAACTTCACTAATTTTATGTCGTTTTTTTTTTTTTTAATTGGCTTGCATTAAAATACATTAAATTATCAGAAATGGATATACTATTTTATAGTTATAAGATTCAGTAAAATTACCAAAAATCTTGTCAAGACAAGATTCTTGGTCTCCTGACTCTTGGTCTTGTCTCGAAATTATTTTTCGACTCTTGTCTTGACTCTTGTCTCGAAAACCAAGACAAGACCAAGATGACTCTTGGTCTTCTTCGCTTTTCACTTCAAATTTATAAGCGGCATTCGTAATAAGAGTGCAATGTTTTTTTATTTGTAACACTTCTTTCTTAAGCTTCGTAAAATTATGATAAAATTTTCATAAGACATAAAAAACCGTAAAGATACGAGTAAATACACAAACTAAGAAGTTTTTCCTGTTTTCTACAAGGTAGCGTAAAATATCAAGATAAAACTCAGAACCAATTGTTAACGACTCACTAATGGGTTCACGAGGGACTAAAACTAGTGCTTGTGTTAATTAGCAACTCCCACATTTTTAATCAATTTGCTGCTATACGAGAATTGTTATAGTTTTAAGCTACTATTAAAACTGTCACTTAAAGTACTTGAAAATGCGAACCGGTGATTACGAAGTGATAGAGTTACTAATAGTTATTACTTTGATGGTCAGATGGATTTTGAATATACTATACAGCCATCAAATCTCCTTATCGAAGGAATCTAGTTTCCGTTAAACTATTCAATCAATTTAATAAAATATTAACTAATCAAAAGTGCTGTTATTTTTCAACTTGTTCTTTCTAGCAAATTTACTTAATATTAAAGAAATTACATTTTGGCAAAGAAATAAAGTGACAGAGGTTCCTATTTTTAACAAATAGATGAAATAAATTTTCTTGTTATTATAAAATAAAAATATTTTCACCAATAAAACTCCATTGTTTTATGGTATCATATTTAAATAGATAAAATTAGTGTATTAAAATATTTTTTAAATTCTAAGGGAAGAGATTTTGATTTCATTTGAGTTAAAATGTACTCACTATTAACACGTTTTTTACCACGACAGTAATTTTCCATACTATATTTTGTATATTATATATTTTTTCACTGCACGACTTTGTGAGTCTACTTTTTTTCTTTGAATCTGACAAAAAATACAAGAACCCAAAAGAGAGCTAAAAAAAAAAATAACTTGTATTTCCCAGAAATGTGGTTCAATACTATAACGCAGAATAAAAATGCGAATCAAACAAAAGTTTTTGATACTTGCTTTCATCAACAGCTTAATATTTTATCATTAAAGTGAAGAGCTAAAAGGTTTCCAGAATACAATAAAATGTAAGGTTACAAAATTCACGATAAACGTATTTGTCAATGGAAGGATCGTGTAACAATAGATTTTTTCTTCACCAGCATTTATAAGGATATCCCCAAAATCGGGATACGAGTAAAGTGTGGGTGTAATCTCAAGAGGAAGAGAGAGAAAAAAGGTGTTTTGAAAGTTGAGTTCACCATGCGGTTAAGTCAACATGAGACTTATTCTCCTTAAAGCCGGATTCCCTTCTACCTATGCGATGGAGGGAAAGTT
The DNA here is from genome assembly GCF_036245765.1 of Copidosoma floridanum. Lineage (NCBI taxonomy): Eukaryota > Metazoa > Arthropoda > Insecta > Hymenoptera > Encyrtidae > Copidosoma > Copidosoma floridanum. The sequence goes on along the minus strand of NW_028321897.1, from coordinate 1,108,630 downwards.
TCAATGGAGAAGAATGAACAAGAGAAAAAAGCTACGGAACGCGTTTTTTACGTATAAACTGTATGTGGCCTACTGAGTAATCGATACTGTCTATCGATTGGAAAATCACCTGACTGAAGATAAAAGGACATTGTAGTTACAGCTAAGGATTGATGAAATGAAAGGATATTTCTTACCCCTGAAAGCGTAAAAATGTGGTAAGAGTAGCGTTGTGTTGACACAGAGTTTTTCGGCTTTCAAGGTGGATCCAACAATTTTCGATGGTGATTGTAGCATAGTGAGCTAACAGAACCAGTGTACAGATCTACTCGATGGATGAATAGAGGTTCAAAAATAATACATGTTTTACCAATACTCTACGAAAGACATAAGAAGAGAAGAAAAAAAGCATGTGCACCATTGGTTATTTTTAAACATTACATGAGATCAAATTTGGCAGACATGCCTAGCCCGCGTGAAAAAAATTGTGCTCATTTTTATTTTGCATTAATAACTCTGCACAAAATGTCGCTCACGAATTATTTACAAGGCCAAACGTGTTATTATAAATATTTGAATAAAATAAACAGTTCAATACTCTTTTCTTTTGCATTTTTTTTATTCAATTATTTTAACTAAATTAAAGAATCGTTACAAAAGTATGAGCTATATTCACAAAGTGATATGTTATCTTTTATTACTATGAGGGGGCATCAAGGGCTCGGTCCCATGGAGAGTGTACCACGTACCGCATGACCATTTGAGCTCACAAGAGTGACAGAGAACTTGGGGTACTTGACCTCTCTCTTACTTTCATGAGCCTAATGGTAACGTGGTACCATTGAGTGTACATAAATATTAGCGACAACTTTAGTAGAAGAATTTGTATGCTACTTACAAAAACTTACTGATGTAAAACAGTTTTACAAGGGCGTTTTGCTTTTGAACCACTAGAGAATACGCGTCGAAGTAGTTATGTTTTTTATTGTTATTTTACGTTAAGTGAGCTGTACCCAGAATTAATTTTATGATGTAACGTACATTCGTAAAAGTTTATAGAGCGCCCAATGCCATGTATAACAAGTGCATAAGCGTATCGGTGGGACGTATATGGTCGATCATCTAAATATGTCGTGGGTGTTAGTTTATATAGATATTTACCAAGAATAAGTATTTTTATGTACATACCCGTAATTAAATATTGTTTATTCAGTAATTGAAAATCAAAACTTACTAGCCATACTCACAGTATTACCATTTCACTGTTGGTAAGGTCAGTTACTATCATAACTACCATCAAAGATTCATCGTATGTTTTCAACAGTCATTGAGCTTCCAAATTTATTCACTGATTTTTACTTAAAAATTAAATTGTAAGTACTGTTTTGTTTGGCTGTATTTTTTGTATGTGGTGTAGCGTTCATAAAACGTTATACTCGGAATACTCAGACTTGAGCAAAGTTGTATTTACTTTTTTTTTTTTAAAGTTACTGTTTTATTTGGAAAAAAATAACTGTTTTATTAACTAAATAAAATTTTTTTCAAAATAAACTAACAATTACTTGAAATTTTAGTTGCAGTATTTAAAACTATTTTAACAAATACTGATGGTGGTTTGATTAAAATATTTTAAACACGTTAAACAAAATTTAAAAAATCTAAATACCTATTTTATTTCAACTACTATATTTCAAATAAAATGTTTGAAATACAAACAACTAGAAATACAATTACTTGGTCAATGGATTTCAAATAAATACGAAAGTACTCGACGAAAGTATTTGAAAAAACTGCGTCAAATACAAGTATAATCTTTCAACGTATTTGAATTAAAAACATAATTATCCACAACAAAGTGCGTTACCATGAAATTAAAAATTTACATTTTTTGTCTTATTCTATGGCAATATCTAAACCTGATTTATACTATTATAAAGCGAAATCAGCACTATCATGATGTCATGTCTACTAGTATTACCCAAACCCTATTGTATGAAATTTTTGTAAAAGAACCTAAGATAAATTCCTCGATTAGAAATCAGCTATTACAAGACATAACGTTGTATGTGGGTGCCGTGTGTATTTTTTCTGTACTTTTCATACTCACAATCCTTGCATCTAAGTTTAGCTTTCATATAATATTAAAACACATGCATGTTTATCTTTACACATTAATTATGCGCTTAAATTCATGAGTATGAATATTCAGAATTTTTTATTTTTATACTCAATATTTGTCTCGAAACCATTAAAGGGCGTTTTTAAGTTGAAATTACTCGAGAACAACCCATACTGAAATACATATTTGAAATACAACATTACAATACATTTTGAAATACAATTGTATTTACCAAGGTATTCGAAATAGTGAAGTAAACTACAAATGTATTTCAGCAAATTATTTTAGATACTTCATCAAATACAAGTGTATCTGAAAAAATGTATTTCAAATAAAAATATATTTCGCACAATTTATTTGAAATAATATTTTTGAACTACTTTCTATTCAAATATTATATTTAATATTCATCGTATTTAAATACAAATGCACTTAAAATACAAACGTATTTGATGTATTTATTTAAAATAAAATAGTTTAAATACTGTATTTTAGGTAAAAATGATAAATATTCTTTTAAACAATTTTTAATGATTAAAATATTTGATTTTAAATACAATAATTCTTTAAGTATTTTATTTGAGCTACTACTTTAAATATAATGACAAATACAGTGTTTAGTTCAGATATTTAATTTAAGTAATGTAATTAAGTATTTGGATAACTTAAATTAAAGCTGAAATAAAGTATTTCAGAGTATTTTAACTCTGTCAAATACTGCCCATCTCAGGGGATACTAGGTTTGCAAGATCTCGCTACGATGCACTGCACTACATGTCGTGCACTTAATAAATTGTATTGATACTGTCTCTTTCAAGGAAACTCTAAATTCTTTCTGATGCGTTGGGATTGATACTTATGTTAACATATTATAATCTTATCATGCTTTTTTCGTACTTTTATAGTAATTTTAATTCTTCGTTGAACCCTAGTAATAGTGTATAATAGAAAAATATCTAACTTTCAAATAATCAGAATGAAATACCTCCAACAGTAATTAATAGAATAAGGGTGAAGCCACGCGAGATACTTTGTTGTTCACTTTAAAATCATTTAAAATGATTAATATGTTACAAAAGTTATAGGATTCCCTATAATATAGCTATAGGATTTCCCAGACTTTCGTACACAGCAACAAAGGTTAAATACGCCCCAATAAAGGTTTTTATTATTGCATACTTATCAAAGTTAATAAATTAAATTTTTTCCAATTATCTCATCACTTTTTGATTTACTTATTGTTACGCTGATAATGCCATGAAATGGAGATATTAGATGTGAAAGTTATTAACAAAAAATTAAAGATTGGACTGATCTTATGACTCGAAATTGATTAGATACAAGCGTACTATCAATTTGGCTCAAGTTTTGCAATTCAAAGCGATAAACAAAAAATAAAAAGCTGTTGTAAAAAGTGGACATGAGACATTCTGAATAAAAGCACTCGAACGAAGATGTAGGATGAGAAAGCAGCAGAGAGACAAAATTAAAATTTTGGTCATCCCTAAGGATAACGAAGTAATTAGAATTGAATAACGGGTAGGGGGTTTTTGATTGCCCTGAGAAACTTTGTCGAAATTTAGCCAACCATCTTCTCTGCACCTCCATGCGCACTAATAAACACTACATGTGCTCAGAAATTGTGGTGGAAGGCCAGGAGGCTTTTGGGCAAGACAAGATCCTGTGCTCGTGGTTGCGTATATAATTCAACTAGTAATTCCGAACTCATATGCATCTTGAACCCGAGGGACAGAGTGAGAGAGAGAGAGAGAGAGAGAGAGAGCTTGTGGCCAAGAGGCAAAGTAAGCGAACTTGCGTGGATGCAACGCGGAAGTTTCATTGAATTAGCACGGCCGAGTTAGCAAGTTATCGCGTGACGCTATTCCTTCACGATAGAATGCATTATCTCTTGTTCAGTTTCTCCTTCGCTTATATGACAACGATGAAGATGGTAATGTAGATGAGGGGAATGTAAGAGAATGACTTGATCATGTTTCTTAAGACAAAGTTCAAAAATCAGTGCTGTAATTACGTATGGTGCACTAATAAATTATTATTTAAAACACTGGGCTTACTATAATATCACTTTCCCACGCCATCAAGTACATCATTAAATAAATTCCACAGACATTCTCTTTGAGTTTTTTTTTATTGATTTAAATTAGGTTTTTGCATGAAAAATTATATTTGGCCCGTTTTGTATAATTTTGAAAAATAATTGACACGAATTTTTTCCTTTTTCTTCAAAATAAAAATTGAAAAAGATATAGTACCTAAAAATTATAGTATTTTTAGTTACAGAAAAGATCATATTCTTATGACGTGAAGTATACATAACACGTAAATATTCTACAATTAAGTATGAAAAAATGAGCCCAAAAACATAAAAAACGATTTAAAACTTTTAAAGATATAGCGTTTTGAAAAAAGTGTTGAACATACATATCACCTCAAATAACGTATAAATGGTACCATCAAATTTGCTCAAAATTTAACCTTGTTTTTAAAATACCAAAACCAAGTATTCCTGAAAGTTTCAAGAAAAAATATTTATTTTTACTTGAGTCATAGTAAGAAATCAAAATGACTGTTTTTCGTATGTATTATCATGACGTCATACACACAATGAGTATATCTGAGAAATAGAGAATCTTCGGGGCTTTACCTTGCAAAGTTTTTAATTTAAAGAAAAAACGAAAACACACGAGTCAATTATTTTTCAAAATTGTGCAAGACAGACCAAATGGAATTTTTCATGCAAAAAACTAATTAGGTGTGATACATAGTCTCACTGTAAAACATATTAGCATTTTCAGTAACACAGGCAAAATTTTTTTAAAGTTGGAGGTATGTTTTTTTCTGGTCTTTTTTGATCATATTTTTACTAAAATATTCAAATTTTTTTTAGCTAAAGCCTTTTAGCCAGCATAACTATGTTATTTAAGGACGTTCATCCTACATAGAGTTCTTTGAAGGATCGCCCTAGAAATTTTAACAAGATGTTCGTAATACTGCTACAAAGTCACATGTGAGATTTAAGACTGTTTCACATTACCATTTTTTAGATATTAAATTTTGAAAAAACTTTAATATAACACGTAACCTTATGGAATGTCACACAAAAATTTAATGAAGGTAATGGTTTGTAAAATTCGTCCAATTTTTTTGCATGACGCAATACCGTAAAACTAATATTACATTAAATTTTCAGAGAGGTTGACAAGTTATTTTTGCAATGAAATAAAAGAAAGATTGAGGTAAATGTATACAGGTATACTCGTCCATGCAAAACTGTATAGTTTGTGGTTGGTGCTGCCATGAGTTCGCTCCTCCCTCACCACTTTTTAGTTTTCCCCCATTAGCAGTGATGAACAATTTTAAACGGGTATTTTATCAAGGTGATACTTCAGTAGCTTTCTTAGAGAGTTTTAGTTTTGCGTACTCTAGAACAGAGATTTAGTTTGCTTATAATATAGAAGAAGGCAGACAGAACGTACCACTCGAAATAAAGCTACAGATTTGGAAGAAAAAAGAGGTTGCGAGGGAAAAAAAATAATAGAGATAGAGAGAACAACGGCAGAAGAGAAAGACGAGCGCACAAGGTATGAATATGACAAAAAGGAAGAGGAAAGGGGAGAGTAATGGAAAAAAAAAAAAAAGAAATGGAGACGACAGGGAGGCTTTTGGAGAAAGAGAGAAAAAATAGCCCGAGGTGCGGCTTACAGCCCTTCTTGTGCGAATCTGTCCCAACCAGAACTGTGTACCCCGTATGTAATTCTGTATGTGTGTACATCAGCGATGACGTGTCCTCTGTTTTTTATATCTTCCTGTGGGTTTCTTGTTTTTCTTTTTTCACGGCACACGAGTATAAAATTTTATTAATTTGCGTATTGATTGTTACAGTAGTAGAAACTTTTTTTTTTTTAATTGACCTAATGTAAAAGTAACACTATAAGTAATAAAAGGTATTTTCTTTATAATCAAAGATCATTCTCACTCCATCACTATATAATTAAATATTACCAGATCAAAAAACAAAAATGTAAAATTTAGTAAGCTTTTTAAACCAAAGAGCAGAGACGCTATACACAACCATCGTGTTTCAATTTTTCCATGGCAGCTGACAGGATACACTCTCATGACGCAGTGTTACAATAGCTTAAGGGTGCCTGTACATGGGCGTCTTAATGTCTTAAGACTGTAAGCCAAACCTATGGCGGGTGATTCAATTCAAACTGACGTCAACTGAATATTGATATAATTTGTTTTAAACAAGATAATAGGCATCCTGTTCATAACAAAACTATGTTACGTGATTGCATTATGATATTGGAAAGATATATAGCCACCAAAACTAAAAAAAATTTTGTTAACGCTGAGTCGTTCAAAAGAGAGGTTATGTTGACAAAATTATTGTATTAACATGAATTGTAGAAACTTTTCAATTGATGCCTTAAAAAACGTTCTAACGTTATAATGTAATCAGGTTACATAGTTTTTTGATGAAGAAAGTGTCTATTTCCTTGTTTAAAACAAATTATATCGGTATTCAGTTAACATCAGTTTGAATGAATCACCCACCATAGGTGTAGCTTACAGTCTTAAGACATTAAGACGCCCATGTACAGGCATCCTAATATGAAGACAAGACATGAGATTTCAAAATTGTATTTTACAGAGCTCTAAGTTCGAGGTGGACTAACCTGGTACAAAAAGGTCAGCTCTGTCAGTATTGCAGTCATCTAAGAGCTAGAACCAGTTGGCATGTTTATTTGACTCTGCAAGACTGTAAAAGTATCAGCGTAGTAGCTGCGGTGGGTTGATGATCTGCAGCCAAACTCAGGGCTGGGTGGACATAGATTTTTGAGCCAAGAAGATGTTCCGAGGAAGCAGTTGGGGTTTAATAAGCTACCACAGACTTCGTCTTGTCAGCGTCCCAAGGAGCGCGCCTCACTTTCTCTGATCATTTTGGAGTGTCTTATCAGCCTTGTCACTCATTATTTTCATGAATTTCATCACTCCAGGTACACTGAGCAACCCAATTCTTTAAATCAAAGAAAATTTCTTTACCCTCATTCCGTTAAAAATTTTCTTTTAATTGAAACAAATTTAGTCGATCCAAAAAAACATTTCGTACAACTAAATGAGAAATTCGTAATTAAAAATAGAAAATTTTAATTTAACAAAATATTATTTTTAATTAACTTATATTTTGTACTCATAAGAAAATATTTAACAGAATGAGGGTAAAGAAATTTTCTTTGATTCAAAGAATTGGGTTACTCAGTGTAATTAACAAAGATTGCATGCATCTCTGAGGGCAGAGTATAAGTGTTCAATAGTTCTTTGTTTAGCCTTTACTTGCTGTGAAGATAAGGTCTGACTAGGTAGGGTCTTAAGCGAAAAAGAAAGTACAGAAGTGTTTATTTAACCTAAGGACTCGTGGTCTGTATAAGCGTAGACTTAATTTTACAAGACTGATTAGAGCGATTTATACTGGGTTAGTGACACGCAGGTCACCGTATTAAAATATCATGTCACAGATACATTAATTAAGGTAAAGTATAAAATATTAGTTCATGTAATTTGAAATAAATAAAATAGATACAATACATTATGATAAAATCTGCTAATGATTACGATTTTCTTAAAGTTTAAAAATGTTTGCTAGCTTGATTGCACATATTATAAAGTATAAAACACATAGTTTCAGGACATGAGTCTAAAATCTTCTCAAAAGATACATGAAATATATTGTTTTTAAACAAAACTGGAGTTAAGATGGATCCTAGAGAGAGAGCAACGTTTACAAAATTTATTATTAGTTAAAATAATAATACTAATTATAATAACAATAAGTATATTTTTGTATTTTTTTATACAAATGCATTATTTGTATAAATTAGTGTGTGTGTGTGTGTGTGTGTATATTTCTTATACATTCTAGGAAATGTGTACCTTCAATATGACGGGTACATTTCTAATATGAGTGTATCTTCATAAAAAAATATTATATTTAGCAACAGGGTTTAACGACAAAGAGCCAAAAAACGTAAGAGGAAAGTAAGAATCTGTCTTGTTCTCTGGCTGATTGTTTTAGTTGATGTTGAGGGCCCTTGTGGCCGAGGAGGAGAAGTCATACGCATCATCAGAAGTTGTAAAAAAATCTTCTATAATTCGACACTTAGTTAGCAGGAGTAAATGTATTAGTGGTGTCTATACCGAAAATTAGCTAAGGAAAGAATTTCCGTAAGAATCGAAAGTGACAAATATTTGTTATGATTTGAGCCACAGTATCGTGTGAACGATAATAATAACTATACAAATAAATATTTCTCCACTCCTTTAAAAAAAAATTATTTGGCAGTAGTTGCAAGCGGCTCGTATCTCGTTCTATTTTAATGACGAGTCACAAATAAACTAATACTAAAAACGAAATCTGTACATAAAAGAGCACATTAACTCGGAGGATAAAATAGTGAATTTTTTTCGTTATTAGAGTCTTACAAAGAAATATTTTTTTGCACTGCATGCCTTTTTTGAGAGTAACTGCTAACTCACATACTTAATAATATAGCGTGATGACAGTTATTCAAAATAATACAGCATATGTAAGTATCTTTATTGTATTTCATAATGACGTATTTTGTAAATATAAATATTCTATGTTCATTTCGAATTTTTGAATGAAATTAAATATTTTGTAGATACCCAAAACTGGCAGAAATAAGTATTTTTACCTTTTTCTTCATCATAGTGTGTTTCATACATCCGGAAGCCAGGATTTAGAGAAAAACATTTACAAATTATCAATATGATTATAATACAAAAATTAATTAGATATTTGTCTGTATCAATAGTTGGTAGTACAAATTATTTCTTTAAAAACGAATTCGAAACATTAAAAATAATTATTTCCAGTTATAGATAACGCAATGAATCCCAAAACAGTCCAGCTATTTTTTCAGATGTGTAATTATATTATTCTGTAATTGATATAAATTTCTGTAAAATAAAAAGCTTTTTCAAAATTTAATGTAAAATGATGTTTTTTTTTCTTATTTAAATGATTAATTGGACAAGAAATCAACGTCTTTAGCTACATGCGACGCTGTCACCAACGTATATCCACTAGCTCGTTTTTCACGCCTTTTCAATTAAAAAGAAATAATTAATGAAGTGAGCATAAATCTCTCAGCTTATATTCGCGCAAAAGTATCGCAGGTCGTAGCGATGCCCAAAAATAAATAATGTGCGGACCACTGCTTCGGAAAGTAAAAAAAAAAAAAAATAATAAAATATACATACACCTGCTTTTACTTTCATGTGCACTGGTATTCTATACCTTACCAGGGGGTTTTGACAATGCAGGCAAAAAGAAGTGGCGATCGTAAATCGCCTGCGTTGGCCACGACGCGACGACGCGAAATTGTATCCCCGCGAACGGGAATTCAGACCAAATGTCGACTCGTCACGACATGGAAAAATTTATGCCTCGTTACTACTACGTATCCTTTATATTTATCATATAACTTGAAATATACTGCTTTGCTACGTAAAAATTAAAAAAAAAACTATCGTAACTCCATGATGATAGTAACATTAAAGGCTTAGTTATTCGGGCCTTAATTCTGTCGTACCTAAATGTAATTCTGCGTTTATAATTTTCGCGGTATTAGATTACCCGTCTATATTTTTGTATTAAAATCAAGCCAAGTTTCAAAATCACTGGCAAAATGCCTTGTCGATAATAAGCTGTAAATTAAAAAAAAATTTAAAAACACTTTTCTATGCCTAAACGGGAAAAGACTATGAGAATTTATTATACCGTTAAGAAAAAATACTAATCATAACTCCAGTGCTACATAGTATCCTTACCATGTGCTATGTCTTCATTTCCTATTAATAGGTCCAAATACTGAATCAACTGAAATACTATGGATAGTATTATAACGTGCTATTTGATTCCAAGCTTAAGCTAAAAAATTCTGAGAAACTAAATTTGAATCTTAAAATTGATGTGAAATGAACGTTATGATAAATATATTTTTATCTTCGTTACCCAGTCGCATACTACAGCAAAAAATATCACTTTTTGCCTGAAAATAATAACAAAATTTTTTTTTCAACATTCTATATGTTTTTATACAAAGTCATATTCCTAACTTATTCTTACTGTTACGAAAATAAGTCTTATAAAATATTTACATGACAAACTGTGCATACCTAATTAATTATAGCTAAGGAGGTAGTCTGGCTTTTATTTCTTTGTAAACAGTAGCAACAAAATTTTTAGACCGTAGAAGATGCCACATAAGAAGTAATTAAAATTTAAAAAACTACTGTATCAACCACTATCTGATTACATCGAAAAAAAATGAGGACGAGAGGTAGGATAAATAAAAAAAGTTGGGCACGCGCGTGCACGCCGGCAGTGGAGATGTTTGCAAACCACGGGTGGTGATCAACCACCTACTGCGCTCCTATATATATAAATAGTCTATATTATGCTCGGACATGCAAACTTGGAACCGTCATCGTCTCTCCACAAGTATTGCACCGTTAGTAGCTTACGTTTTGAGTTACAAATTCATTAGAAACTCATTTTATGCTACAGCTAATTGAGAGTAAGCACACTGGTTGAAGAACCTACATAATAGATGTATACATAGCAAAGAAATAAATTTTATAAAGTCTAATAAAAATAAACGTATGAAGTATCATTTGAAAGGCTATAAAAGAATTTTCATCTTCAAATTTAACGTTAACACAACTTTATAATGTACGGTCAAATACATACTTGTGTTGACTGCGAGGACTATAGCTGTATTAAGACTATACATCATATTTTTTAGATCGAGCCACAGTTAGAAACTACTTTTTTTAAACTTTATTCTTGCAATGCATTACTGATCAAAAAAATATTTTTGATCATTTTTCAGTTACAATAAATTATTATTACAAATGGTTTGTACTAAACATAATTTGACTATATGGTTATTAAAAAGTTGCGTGAGCCTGTTTTCTACAATAACATATTCTAAAAGTATTTATTAATTTAATTTTTTGAGTTTAGTTTTTTTTTCTGTAACTACAATTTAAATTGTTCTGATAGAATGAAAAAATAGAAGAAAAAAAACGTGCTGATTATAACTCTTCAAGATATTACAGTACAGACAAACATCTTATAAATATGAAGGGAAAGAGCCTCGAAGAACGACAAAAAAAAAATACATTGTCGAGGATCAAGGTAGGGGGTCCATGCGTTTTTGCACGCGTTATTTTCTTATTTCATAGTCTATACATTGGTTCATTATTGTAAGAATCGTGACTTTCTTCGTGTATATTAACACGTAGATATTTACGCCTGTAAGACACAAGACACAATACCTATACTAGAGATATATTTTACTGTTTGATCGGCTTGTCAAATCAGGTGCCCCTTAGCACGTATACAGATCCATCGTCCAATTACAGAACACTACTGAGTCTGTAGGGGGTCTAAGCTACCGCTGTCAATTGTTCAAGCGCTATTGTTTCACGAGCATGCATGGTTGCACTAATTGTTTTGTATTCGAATGCGTGTGTGTCTATACCACAATGTTGATAAGATGCTAGTTAGAGTCGTCCATTGTTATGCTGGTAGGAGATGCGTGATTCGATTTTTGTGATCTTACCAGTTGCTGTAGTAAATACTTTTATTTTTTTTACATGTTGAAATATTAGAAATCACCGAGCTTCCACGAACACATAGGCTTGCTAGTCAGTAAAATAATATTTTCTTTCGTGTTCTGCATCATGTTTTCAATAAAATAATTTGGTTTTATTAAGATTTTAAATGAGGTTTATTTGTCTACTTACATGGTTACTTTTCATCCGTCCCTTAGAGATGTTCGTCACACATCGCGTTTTCTGTACGATCTTTCGGAAGTTTCAACAGGATGCTCGCAATGATGTTAGAAAGTCACATGTAACATTTGAAACCGTTTCACAGCACCGTTTTATAGATATTAAAGAGGTACGGAAGCAATAATAAAATTCGGAGATCACAATGATATTCAGTTTTCAAGATAATCTTACTAATATATAAAGCAAAGTCGCTAAAACCGTTGTAATCGCTAACCGCGAAAACTACTGAACCGATTTTGCTGAAATTTTGTACACTGATTCATGATACTTCCTAGATGGTTTTAGTATAGTTTTTATCTCAAAAAATTTAATAACAATAGCAATAAATGAGCTCAAAGTTTTGCAAAAATACGCCAGCTTTTCACTTTAGTTCAGTAAAATCCGCTAGGTGGCGTCGACATAAAATCGAAGCTACCTGCAACATAATTAAATAAGTGTGGTTATAATAAGCCGGAGCGTATCAATAGTGGTACAGTCGAGCTTCGGCAGCTCAACAAGCTGTGTAACGATTGCAAGTGATAGTCCTGCAGCTGGGTATCCCGGTTACGGACGACACTCTTTTCTAAAAGGTAAGGGACTTAGGTGTCCCTTCACCCTGAATCTCGACGAGTGCGATCAAAAAAAAAAAATTAATTCCAGCCGATGCCGTCAATGCCACAATACCAGAAGACATGTCTAGCCAGAGCATAATCTGCACCAACTCTTCAGAGTTGTGTGGCAGTCCCACCATCCCACCTGGTGTAGTTAGAAAATTTGTGGCTACAAATTTAAGCAAGGGAAGAAAACAGCTCTGAGCTCTGAGGGGCATAGATAGCCACAACGGCTACCTTCTAGGTCGTCGCGTCCCCAACGCGCTTACCCACATGTTCCCGTCTAAAGATGAGCAGTTGGTTATCCGGGGAACGACCCGAGACGAGATATTCTTTGGTCAGCGGCGTACCTCCCTCCATCACAGTCTCCGTACATCGAGACTCCCAGGGTAAAAATCAAGCAACCCGTAGCCAGCTCTTTATCATCAGGAACAATAATAAAGAATAGCCTGGAAGTTTCACCACTGGCGATTTTTAGGGCCATTATAAGTATTTACGTTCCCTACTTAACCATCAATTTCATCGGTTCTTTTTAGGGGCCACTTAAGTGTAAGCTACCTTGCCAACAAATACATTTTTATTACTATTTCCGGGAGCGATTCGTCGACTAAAAGACTATATTAACTAAAAACGGGCACTATTAAACCAAGTCAGCCATTCACTAGCAGACGCACAACGTCACCTGCGAAGTTGTTCTTCGCAAGGCTGGAAAACCCGGTGAGCGACGACTCTATATTACCCTCTCGACTCTAAGCATTCAACCAGGAATCACTGATCCTCTCCAAGGTCTTCGCTGGGCAAACCTATAACAGCTATAAAGGAAAAAAAACTTGAGCCAACGGGACAGCCTCCACTGGGCAAGTATCACTAACCAATATCCCCATCTAAGATCACCAAAACAACTGAATCTGCAAATAAAAAAGGTGCTTTAGACACCAACGTCTTCGACGTTATACCGGAAGAAGTTGGGAAAGATCCCAACAACTAGCTCCAAAGCTTCGGACTTTGTAATTTTTCTCCCGATCAGTCTGGATCTTCAACAGCAGGCCACAGAAGATCACCCTGAGGTATCCAGGCAGTCACAATTGCTGTTAACTGCAGTCAAGAAAGAGTTAAATTAAGAAGCTCACCGGTCTTTTTTAGGGCCATCAGACGTCAAACTTCCTTGCCAACAAATGTATTAAAATTAACAAAGTTGACTGAAAATTGCCTTTAGGGATCATAAAAGTCGTAAGCATGCCAATAGTTGCAAAAGGGTATATTGGAAAGAAAACTTCAAATGTATCGAATGAATACAATTTGAGGCGTCAAGAAACTGACGCAGAAAATTTATCGAGATTAAAACAGCAGCGTCAAAATCGACAACTTAAGAGTCCATTACGTGAGAGATCAGCTTTTAATTGTACCTTCACAGCAATTTCTGAAATCTTTAAACATCCTACTTGAGATTTTTAAATTAGTAGAAAATGTATTTCTGTTTTTGTGGCAATAAAAATGTAGGGTTTAAGGTCCAGGACTTTGTTGCTCTGGTAATAAAATTGTGAGATATGAGAAAAAAATTTTTTTTTTAATATACATTTTTTGGGGGTTTAAAATCTTAACAGCTTTAAAAAATAGCCGTTTTCGTGAATTACACGGGAGAAACTGTAGATCAACGGCTTCTTATGGACACCGATTATTTTATGGCTTAAAGAACGCACGGTACTTTTCAGCATAATTATTTTTTTGAATTTTTACACCTTATTATTTGACCAAATAAAACTATATGGATTCCGAAAAAAATCTTTTTAATAAGAAGATTTTTGTTCTGAGATGTATCGGGAATATGTGTAAAATTTTCTAACTAAAAATGTTTCACATTACATGTCAACACACTACGGTGTTTTATTTAGTAAGTCTCGGGCGAAGCCGAGACGGGGGGCTGCTAGTATAGAATATGTGGAACTTGTATGAATTTTTTTAATATTTGTCATACATCATTTTAAAAAAAATTATACAAAAGAAAATCATGTGATTAACATAGGTTCTGATATGGATAACCGTTTTTGGAAAATGCAAAGATATAGAAAAAAATCTACCTATTGATTAATTATTGTTGAATAATTCAGTGAGGAGAATTTATAGGTACAGTCAAGTGCATTTTAAACAATGCCAACGTCAAACGTAAGTCAAATATTGAGTTTGTTGGGTGAAAGAGGGGGTGCGCGCCGTAAAGGGGGGCCAAGCTGAGCGGGCAAGGGTAGTCTCCTTCCTCACCCCTTTCAATGATACTCCTCAACCTCCTTAAATGTTGAAAAAACTTCAATATAACACGTAACCTTGTGGAGGAGTCACACAAAAAATAAATGTATAAGAAAATGGTTTCTAGAATTCGTCAAATTATTTTGCATGACGCAATACCATAAAACTAATGTTATAATAAATTTTCACAGGTAATTTTTGCCATAAAGTAAAAAAAAAGGTTCAGGTGCATGTATGCAGGGGTAATCGTCTATGCAAAATAGCTGCCGGTGCTGCTGCATGTTTGCTCCCTCCTCACCGCGCTCGAGTTTCTTCCACTAACAGTAATGAACGTTCTTAAGCTATAGTCCTTTAAAGAAGATTGTGCAATACATATTTTCCGTAAATATAAAATTAATAGTACACTTAGTTTTTCATAAAGAAAAGTTTCGGAATCTGTTAAAATGAGGTCAGTCTTTTTTAACCAAAGGAGACAACTTTTTTGCAGGTTGGTGAAATATCCGAAATCAATGAAATCCAGCTCCCAAAAGAATCTGGGACTGTTACAAAGACACAAATCCAAGCTAATAGACGTCTAGTATTTCGTAATACATGATCTCTATTAATTTCAATAACTTGATGGTAATACCTAAGTCAAAATCTGCTATTCTTGCGTATATATATGTAAAGAAATTTTGGTTAAATTATTATTATTTTTACTTTACATGCTATTTGTGCTTCATGTGATATTACAAAGATTAATAGGCGACACTTAAACAATTATGATAATGAATTTCTTATGAATAATAAAGTTACATAACTTTTTCTCCAGACACATAACATTTTGTTCTCTTGACATTTCTTATGGTGGCTATTATTAGTTTTTTGATCTTGTTTTTGTTGAAAACTGTTATGAATTGTTTCAATAATTTATATTTGACAATTTATGAATATTTTTCCTCATAATATTGTATGCCATCGTGATGATCATCAAGATATTTACGTCTATTGTCATCTTCCATTTCAGAAATAGGTGTTTTCTTTTTATTTTGTTAGTTTTCAGACTGATTTATTTAAGAAATTTTGCTATTACCTGAAACATTACAAATCTAATCCACCGCTATACATCGTCTTTTTTCACTTGATTTACATTGTTTAATGTAGACTATTTACTTTCATAAACAGATCTAAAGGTTGTTCTACGCGTTTGTTGAATGTATTGATAATACGAGTTTCTATGCTCAATAATTCATTATCAAGCAATAATCCAAATTGTTCAACTAACTGTTTCGTTAAATTGGCATTGTTAGATTGAAGTGTATACTACCTACAGTGGTGTTACATACAACTGTTTTTATTTCAGAAGCATAATATTAGTCATAAATAAATAGTCTTTGATTACTTAAATATATCACAATCTCCGGATTTTGTCAACTTTGAAAGTGTAGGTAAAGAAAATCCCGAGGTCATTAGTGATTTTGATGTTAAACTTGACATCAGCGACGGTGAAGGTTTTACTATGTTGGTCCAAGTTTCCTCTCATATCTGCGACTGCTCGACTAATTGTCATGGCTGCTAAAATGAAATTTTAAATTATAAAAGCAGAGCTATTATCATAGAAATATCTTAAATAATTACTAAAAATTATTTATACCTAATATCTGTATGGCTATTGTGTGTTATATTTTATCGTAATGACTTAATAGTTAGCTGTGAGGTGACTCTGATATCAACTTGCACCTGACCTACAGAGCAGAACTGGGACTACGCATAAAACGGTAGGACTTGAACAACTTTGAGTCCAAACAAACTTTTTATCTATTCCATTACCATTGAAAAACAACAAAAATTCGGGATTTTTCGAATAAACTGAGAGTACGATTGTAATCCTCGTGATTAAAAAAAAATGATGATAATGATGATAGTAAACTACAACATCTTATAAAATTAATAAAACAATAATGTAAAATTTGTCAACAAAATAAGTTTTATTTTATCATTGATTTATATAAATATAAGCTTGTGCCGTTCAATTTCTGTATCTTATAATTATGAGAGTAATTCTATTTCTGTTTGGAAAAAAAGTGATTTCTTTGTTTACTCTTTTGGTAAAAAAATTTTTTCAGAAATTAAACTTTTTGAAATTAAAAAATTTTGAATTTAAAAAATGACCGATTTTAAATTATAACTTTTTTGAAAAAGTCAGCCACTAATTTTTTTATCAGAATCCAAAAAGTTTTTAACCATGGGAAAACCCTTATTTGAAAACACCATGTTGCCAGCTTATAACAAAGCCAATAACTCCAAACAAGTTATTATAGTTGATATTTGTGCTTCACTTCTTTGTTCACTGTAGCTTTAACTCAAAAAGAAATTATATCACAAAGATTACGTTCAGCCACAACTTTTATTTGAATTCTTTTTTGCACGAAAAATAGAAATGAAATTTTTGTTCTACTATTGAGGTTATTCGACGACAAATTTATTATAATTAATTATCACCTTGTATTCATTACACTCTTGTTTAAAGACTTCTGATATAATTTCTTGATAACTTAATTTTCCGGCCAAAATATATAGTTTTCACAAATTTGTGATGAATACCCTGCAATTGAGAATAAAACATCCTAAACATTACTCTGAGATCATTAAACATAACATAAATAGCTAAAAAAATTAGTCCAGTTTTAATTTTCATTATAAAAAGACCAAAAGTTCATTTTCTTTACTAATTGTACACTACATTGGTGTACTTTACTCATTGTCATTTATAGTCTTCTTTTTTTATGATCTTATAAAACTGTAATTACAACTTCAAAAGCTTTTTTGCTAACACCAGGTCAATCAATTTATTCTTGCTCATTTTTAAAGCTACTATATCCTGACAATCTGGTAAAGCAGAGATTTGTATTGTTTTGGTATGTACAGGTACACTTTAGTGATTACTGCAGACTCACCGTTAGTTTTGGGATTCTTATTTTCACTTCTGATAAAAGAACAACCGTTTCGGTTTGTGCATTGCAAGTGTTAGTAGAAACGTACTAATTTTATATTTGAGTTAACTTATTTCCTCTTTTACACTTATTTCAACATACTCCTCACTTTTACGAAACTAGTCAACGTGAAGTTCCTTACGTATAATACTTTTGTCAGAATCTCAACTTCTCGTGGCATCATGTTTCTTTTTAATTTTAGTTTTCATTTATTCAAATCGTTTTTACTTCTTACTTTACGTTTTTTATCTATATCTGGGAATATTAATAGCACGTAGCTTGGACTTCGTGAATCATCAGACTTTTTATTTTTGACCAAGTATTCACTGCAAAACATACTGTGATTGTTTGGAACCCAAATAGAGCCATTAATATTATTTAATTGCACAGCATTTAACCATTGTTGCCTTTTTTTGACTTAATGAGCATATAGTTTATTATCTGTTAGAAAACTATAAAATTTTATGTTTGGAGAGTGTGCTCTGGAATTTCCGAAATTGAACACTACAGTAAGGTCTAAAGAAGTAATTCGTTCTTGCCAAAAACAAAAGAAAAAAAAAAGAAAAATAAAGGAAAATAAGACCTCTTTATAAGTTTTTGTCCAATTCAGCTTCGATATACTACAAAGGTTTTTGTAAAATTTTTGTAAAATAGTCGTTTGCTCAATTTACAATAAAAAAATTTTACTATGATCTAAGAAAAATTTTAACAGATATTCTCCTAAAGTTTGTGTAAAATGGATATATGCACATAAAAATACGTAGTTATCAAAATCTTGAAAATATATCATTAGGAAATAAAGTTACAGTTGGAAATTGTTAGCGATTTCTAATTCGTAAAAGAAGATCCTATTAGTAAAACAAAAAAGAGCATTGTATTTAGTACATGAAAATATTGTAAGGCCATGGGTTGTAAGAGAATAAACTAGCGTTCTTTAGTTTCTGTTATATCTACGATTTCTACATATAAAAAAGTATTTAACATAAATACATTTTAAATTCTGCATTTGGCTGAGGGAAATGGTTTCTCAAAATTTCTATTAATCAGCAATCTGTCATTTTGAAGCTTCTACTTGATTGATATTTCTACAACGTTTCACTCACATACACATGTATACTGGTCAGCCTTATCAAGAAGCACAACAATTATTTACATTAAATTATTATACAACTCAATGAGTTAATGAGTGCTCGTATAAAAACATAACGTTACATATCTGATTATCTAATTTGTTCTAATTCACTTATGACCATGAGACACCTGTTCATATTTAATATCTTCATTGCAATCGTTTGATTCTACGTTTAATTTATAAAAATGTTGAATACTTATGACAATGCAAAACACCAAAATCTAAATGTGTGTTTTCTTTTTTCTACTTTTACTTTTCCACATATTTTTTCATTTTTTGTTCATAACTTCATTGTAACATTTACAAATGTAGTGTGGGTAAGTTATTTGCCTATGCCATAGTTAACGAAAGGAGTGCATAATATAATGCGTAATTGTAACATAAGTGTAAATAACTTCATAACTTCATAATCTTATGCCCATTGGATATTTTTGCGTTCATAAATTCAAATATTATTTTGTCAAAATCTTACTATTATTTCATATTAGACTCACATTAGTGAAAGAAAAAAAACATAAGGTGGTTTGTAAGACAATAACGCAAGCGTATTGAGACTCTTCCTTCATAGAAAATATATTAAATAGCTCACAAGAAGATTATGTAATCTCAATTTTATTTTTAAGCCACATACGCTACTTTTTGCAAAAAAAAGTTGCGGTATTCAGATTAGAATCGCAAGTTTGATGAGGGAGATATACCACAAGATGGGAGCCAGAAAAAGAAGAGGGTCAGAATATAGATGTAAGCAAGCGAATCAGTGGCAAAGAAGAAAACTGAAGAACAGAAAAACCGACGGCTGGCGAAGCGAATCTATAGCTCTTTATTTTGCGTAATACAAAGAGAGGCACATAAGAAAAACAGGTACGATCCTCTACCTCGGTCTTCACTTAACGAAGGCAAACTTTGTCTCGCAGACTAATTGTTACTTGGCTTACGGGCTAGTAGGTACCACCCTTAACCTTTCTTCTCGACTTGGTCTAAGAAAACGGAAAAACAGTTTTCTTTAGCGTCTAAAGTGGTGGAACTGCGTACTCTTTAAAGTCAGTTAATCAGCCTTGTGCACAACCCCACGCAAGCCCCTTTTTCTTTTGCCTTACGTCTTTATCATTCCTTCTGCTCTTGTTGCTTCGTTATTTTAGTTCCTTTCATTTTATCTCAGACACAAGAAAAAGACAGCCTTTGAAAGTAGAATAAGCTTTTCTTGGAAGGAATTTACTTTAATTAGCACTAAGTCATGTACTTATTGTTGCAATACTAATGTTACAACTGTTTTTTCTCCACATTCTTCATCTTCTACTTATTTTACGTTTCTGTGCTCATCTAAATATCATAAAATGAACAAAAGTAATTCAATAACAAATATCATAAATCAAATGTTAGAATGTAATAAAGAAACCAATGCAAATCTAATGATTAACACAAGTTCAAGTTTCAAGTTTTTTTAAACTGCGCTCATGGAAAACAGAATCTCATTTTTTCACTAATGATATAATGATAATAACTATTGATATTGTTTTATTGAATCTAATTTTAAGAACGTTCTTAACATCTGCTAACTATTATCATTTTTTTGTGATAGCCAACCATACAACAGTTTGGAAAGCTGCTAGAGCACAAATCAGGATATTTTTTTATTTCTCCAGAAAACATGTGAGAAACTAAAAAACAAGGTAAAGCACTCAGGATACAACTTTTCCGTCGGATCGATTCGCAGCCAGAGGCAGAAAAACGTCGAATCTAGCTCTATTAACACTCGAGATAACGCAGAGTAGAAAGGACCCCTCCAGCTCTCGGAACTTGAGCCATCCGTCGAAAATGCTGATTTCACTTTCCCTAAAATAGAGTGCTGACTTGTTTTAACTGTTTTAGGTAACAATTAAACTTTCTCCTATTTTAAATATAGAAGCTAATGTTTGTAATTATTAATTTTTAATAACAATAAAAGTATTTTGATGTATTTAAGGTACATTTATTTGACTTGTAATTACTATATGATAATTGCGGATCATTACTTCAAAAATATCAATTTAATGTTTATAACACTGTATATTAAGTAGCATTCAGTTTTCTTAAACTATGATTAGCTAGTATTTTTTCGAATTTTAATTCATATTCCTTTTATTTTCTCCTGATTTCTTTAGTTTTATCTGTAGGGATCTATTCATAAATTAGAAGCGATTTTTGACATTCATACATCAAATAATCATGGACAGTACTTACTAACATTATTAATAAAAAATAACATAAGGTTAAGTAAGAGAAATATTAATATTTAAAATTCTTTATGATGAAAAACACTAAAAGAAGTGACATTATTGATGTGCATTGAAGTCTTTTAAATCTTTATAAGATTGTTTATCCACCATGACATATAACGATTTTAGTTTATCCATTTTTTTAGTTCATGTGAGGAAAAAAAAATTACCAATTATATTAGTTTTTATGATCAAGTAAACCAAATCTTCGTTCAAACTCATATTCGACAAAATTTAAACTTTCATTCGTTACTCCAAATTTGTTTCTACATTTCACTGTGAGAAACTTATGTTCTATTTTCGAAAAAAAAATACAAATTAAAAAAAGATTTACTTCCTGACTCTTTCGATCAACGGTCCTTGAATAGTTACATTCCTTTTCAGTTACAAAGTAATATACTATCATATAAATATTAGCAAGACAAGGTAAATGTGGCAAACTACCAAAATCTATTTCAGACTTTCATGAAGCTTTAGAAAAACTATAAATGTAAACGACTGACACAGAAAATTCTTACTGCTTAGTGAAGAATAATAAGATATTTTTTTATTTTTAACAGCCAGCAGTTAAGAAATGTCATTTAAAAGTTATTCAGATGAAATTTTGGGATGCCATCTCGTTTGCAATGTGCCACTATACCTACAAGTAAATGTTGCCAAACCAAAATTTGGCCAGGTATTATTTAAACCAATTTTTTATCAACCATTTCGTTAAAGTTGTTTTTTCGATCTGAAAAAAATTATTTTCAGATTCTTTGGCATATTAGGAATAAAAAATTAATGGAAATTATACACCTAAACCTAACATTTTTGAAATAATAAGTTTTCCAAGTTTTGAAAATTGTATTTTTCTACAATTTTCAGAGCTTTGGTAAAGTATAAAAATAAAACAATTTTAAAAGGTACATCTAGTAAATATTAACCATCAACTTTTCTCTCACCCCCCTCCAAAAAAAAAAAAAATATCGATGAAATAACTGGCAACACTCTCTTTTGCACTAAATATTCAGAGCGTTTAACTGTGCGTGCCCGTGCGAGTGTATACCTGTACGTACGTGGTTACAATTCATGGCTCAGCATGTCACAAACATATATAGGGAAACACCCACATGAGCGTGTACATTGAAACGACTTAAAAGTTCATTGCAATAAGCAATGGTGCCACTTAATTTTTCACATTTTCTTTCTTAGAAGCTGTAAATCGTAGAGTTTATTTTTGTGTGCTGTAACATATGAAAATCTTTTTATTCAGTACTCTCGTAGAGCTCTGAAAATCGGAAAAAACGTATTCTTCAAAATTTTGGATATTTTTTACTCGAAAACTGTGGAGTTTTGGTTTACACAAACCCATTAGTTTTGGTTTCAAATGTGCCAATGAATCAAAAAAATATTTTTTCAGCTAAAGCAGCAATTTTAACGAAATTGTTTGAAAGTTTGTTCAAACAATACCTGGACACATTTTGATCTGTCAATATGTACTTTTAATTACATCTA
Source organism: Copidosoma floridanum (assembly GCF_036245765.1). Taxonomy (NCBI): domain Eukaryota; kingdom Metazoa; phylum Arthropoda; class Insecta; order Hymenoptera; family Encyrtidae; genus Copidosoma; species Copidosoma floridanum. The sequence goes on along the minus strand of NW_028321897.1, from coordinate 1,085,939 downwards.
GTGATAGTTAGTTCTGTCCTGATGGTGGCATAAGAAATCATCAATTAGGTCACATTACTAGCAGTTAATCGCACAAATTGCATATTTGACTGTCAAAATCTTGGCTAAATCATTTTTAAACAGAATAAGAATAATACGACTTTGTTTGTTTAGGTAGTATAACCACGTATGACCACAAAAATCAATACAAAGTCAGTTGCAGAAATGGAAAAATACAAAAAGAAAAGTATAACATAACATAATTTAATTGATAAATCAAGATATAAATGCAAGTATAACTTAGATAAAATCATAACAAACCTCAAGTGTCAATAGTAAAGCTACTTATAAAGTAGAATAATAATAAAGAATAATTATAAATCTAATAAGATTCTAGTAAAAAAAATACTTATAAGCAGATTTATAAACATAAAAGTAGCTTACAAACGAGGCAATGAACCAGACTCAGTATCCTACTCATTCTTATTCGAATCCATAAGAAAAACAAACAGAAAAGCTTTAAAGCAGTTAAAATTTGAGAGATCGAACGTTGATTGACCAAGCTTCTTTAAAAGAAGCAGAGACTGCATTATAAATAAGCATCTCGTTAATTTAGTTCTAAAAGGGGGAACCAGGAGATCATGGGAGGGGAACCAGGGGATCGAAGCAAGTGTAAGAAATGTGAAGTGTATATAAAAGATGGCACAATATTCGCTTTGAGCGCAATTCCGAAACAGCGCCCTCACCGAGCAATTTGGGAACGATTGGTTGGATTAGAAAAGGATAGCACTATGTGTATATAGCAAACGTCAACACACCAAATCAAACCAAAAATAAGATTAATTTTTTTTCAATACTTAAGTAGTGATCATTAATAACTGTTAAGTAATAAAAATAATAATTTATCCCTTGTCAAATGGATGTTGTTTTAAAAACTGGTTTTACTCCTATTACTAATACAATTAAGTTTGATCCGCAAAAAATTGAAAAAGGCAGAGCTTTGGTAGAATCCCATCACGTAAAACGTGTAGAAGAAATCAGAGGAGGAGATAATTATAATTTGATCAGATGCAGTGTTATAAGAACAACGTCAGTCACCGAGTATCCGTATTCTATTAAGTTAGAGGTTAGTGTTTTGATACAACAATGGAAAATTCATTCTAGTTATTACATGCAAATGTTTTTTTCAGTTGAACTTTAAAAGGGAGGTGACACATGCACATTGCAATTGCATTGCTGGTCCTGGAAAAAAGTGCAAGCATATATTTGCTCTCATACACTTTATAAATACTCAAAGAAGCATTTCCAAAAAATCACTGGAGCAGGAATGGGGAAAACTTACCCATGCCCAGCTGGGCAAAGATACGTACTCTAAGCTACTAGTCATTTCTAAAGTGTTACAGAAACAAACAACAGTACAAGTTTTGCCTTACAAATTAAAAATGAGTGATATTAGTCATATTTACTGTCCACTAAGAAATATTTTGAAGATAGAAATTTCTAATATATCACTATTTTTAATGCGTAGTTTTATAAGAGATATAATAACAGATGTAATTACTAAAAGTGAGACTGCAGATGTACAAGCATGTGCCCTTTTTTTATCAACTCATCAAACTGTGATAATTTGTATTTTGATGTGTTCAAGATTGCTTTTCAAGAATTGCAATTGTTTTATCAAAACCATATTTGTTTGTCAGAGAATCATATTGTGCAACTATGTGTTGACACGATTTAACAGCATTAAAGTGACAAGTGACACGAGGCTAGAAAAAAACGTATAAGTGCTAGCCCAAAAGCTCATCGCATCAAAACGAGAACCAAAAAGCATTGTTTGGATCTAGTCGATAGCTTTTTTAATAGTAATAGTGAAAAAAAGAGCAAATCTATACAATATGGCTTCATCAATGAAGACAAAGCAATAATAAGTTACTGTGATGAATAAATGTACTGTAAAAAAAGTGGGTGTTTTTGTGATACCAAGGCAACCTTGGCTATGTGTCAGTGCAGACGGTGTAGTTGTTGATGATGGTCTTGTTGTTAAAGTGTTGGAGGTAAAGTGCCCTTCTAGTTGCGCAACAAAACCAGTATTTGATAAAATTGCAAATAAATTCAATGTCCCTTACTTGTAGGAGCTAAACAATTCTAATCATTGATTAGCGTCTCATATGTATTATACACAAACCTAATTACTCATGTATGCCACTGGTCTCATTGAGTACGATTTGTATATTTGATCTCCTTTTGGCAGTTCATTGGTGTGTCTGCATAAAAATGATATTTTTTTATTTGAATTGTTGATGAAATTGAATGAATTCTACTTTAACTATTTCTTACCGACTTTATGTAATACCCACAAACAGACTTTCAACTATAATTATAAAAAGAAAAGAAGTCTTTAAAAATTAATTTCACCTTTTTTTCCACAAAATTTTAGTAACTAGTGTTAGAGAAATACAGACTATTATTGGTATAGTCGTTAAATAACAAAGAAACATACAAAAAACGTTTTGTATTGAAAAATTTTTCGTTAATGTAATATTGTACATTGTATTCACACAATGTAATAAAAAAAACTGTATTAAAAAATAAAGGTATAAATAAAGAAACCACTTCATAAAAAAATTTTTTTTTTTCATTTTCCAGTTTAAGAATTGGTGACTACAAATTTATCAATACACAACACATAAATAATATCTCATCAGCATATGGTAACATTTTCAGTGTAAATTTATCAACTATTTTATATATTCTAATTCTTTGCATTATGCGCTCGATATGAATTCTTACTTTGGCCACCTTGTATATCTCCTCCACCTTTTCTGCAGTGAAATGTTGATTTTCCAAGAAAGGAGGCATCACCTTTTTTCCACTATCATCGAAAATAGTTTTTATTTGAAAAAATCCCTTGTCAGCAAGAACTAAATCACCAGGTTCTAACAAATCCAATAGACTAAATGATATAGTTATCTGGGCATCTGTAGCCCTACCTTCATGACATTTACTCAACATAGAAACAAATCCACATGATGTGCAACCTACAACAACTTTTACTCTAAGCCCTTTTTTATAATGAGAATAAAATAAGACTCTGCTCAATTGTGCTAGGCTGTTCAACTGAAAACTCCGTTGCATCTATCATCACTCTGCAATCGCTACACTCTGTCTTGAAAACTTCTGGCATCAGCTCTTGCATGACTTCTTTTCTAGGCCAAAAAATGAAATCTTTACATGCTCCTGCTAAATATTCTAAGATTGAGTGAAATATTTTTGATACAGAAGTCCTGTGTATTCCAAATGATGAAGCAAGTGCTAAAAAACTTAATCCACTTCTCATTTTGCACAAAAAAATTAAGAGTTTATTTTCAACACTAACATTTGATCTATTATCTCTCCTTATATCAGAATTCAAGATTTTCAATAATAACTCAAATACTGGAAATTTTATACCAGTTAAACCACTTCATTCTTGTTTAGATTTGATACTGTCACAACCAAGGAATCCCATTTTGTTACTGGTTTGAATACTTTCATCCTTCGATTCATGAATATCTGTTTAAACACCTTTGTTTTTGCCAGGTAGTTTGACTCTGAAAAGGCCACTCTTATTTGCAGTTTGACAGAATATTTGTAATGGGTTCAATATTTTTAGATTCATTTTTATTATGTTTCATGTCATTTTCTTGCTTTGTGTCACTGACCAGTTTTCTTTTCAAATCGTTTTTTCTTGCACGTTCACCAAGATGTAAAATTGGATCATAACTGAGACTTGTAGGATCCTCAGATTTTCTGTTACCGAACAAGTGTTTACTGCAAATACGATGATGTTTTCTAGGATTCCAGTCAGACAAAGCAAGATCTTTCAACCACATTTCTCGTTTAGCAGCTCGATGAGGATACAATGGGTTGTTAGCGGGAAATCGATAGAATTCAATATGTGATACATTGTTTTTTGTTAAACTCAGACACCCAGAAACACAACGTTTAACTATTTTTTCTTTTCTTCTAAAGTTATAGTGTCTGCTGGTAAACGATTACTATCGCTGCAGTTCGCTAAAAAAAACTAATTTAATTCATGATTTGCTTCCAGAAAATAAAGTTAAAATCGTTGTGTATGACTCTACTGCTTCTATACATAAATTGGAGTCTACTAATGTAAGTTACAATTATCACTTACCAGACATTTCGTAAAAGTTAAGAACAATAAGTACTGTTATTCGATTGAAAATGCAAACGCGAAATAAAAGACGTTGTATGAAAAGGTTTGTTTTGGTGTGTTGACATTTGCTAAATATACGTAGTACTAACCTTTTCTAACCCGACCAATCGTTCCCAAATTTCTCGGTGATGGCGCTGTTTCGGAATTGCGCTCAAAGTGAATACGATGGGAATAGGATTCACTGGCATGTAATACCACCCTATTGAAGAAAGCGGTACTATGGGATGGTTTGTCCTAATTTCTTAGATACACTTATATTTTGGGTATTAAAAATGGAGTAGGAATAAGTGTGTGAACGTGACGTCAGAAATATAATCAACTTATCTATCTAAAAAATATTATCAAACAAAGAAATTTTGAGAGGTATACTGCAAAATATTGATAATTCCTCTTACAAGGTATGTAATCAATGTATCCGTATAAAATATTCTGAGGTAGGTACCGTTGGGGCAGGATTCTATCTAAAAAATATTATTAAACGAAGAAATTTTGAAGAGTATACTGCAAAATATTGATAATTCCTCTTACAAGGTATGTAATCAATGTATCCGTATAAAATATTCTGAGGTAGGTACCGTTGGGGCAAGATTCTATCTAAAAAATATTATTTCATTGAATTTTTAATTAGCTAAATAATAAAATTTTAGGAAATAGACTAAGTTTAAGTCCTTAAATTCATAATTTAAAACTAAATATATTTTTTTCTTAAAATGAAAATTTTAGTTTATTGAAAATTTTTTTTTTACATAAAAAAGAAAATTATTAAAATTAAATTTTATTAATTTTAATTTAGTTAAAAATTTATTGTTTTTAATTTGTATATATAAAAGTTAATGATTTAAGTAAATTTAAATAATTTATATAAACTTTATATATAGAATAATTAATTATTAATAAGTTAATAAATAGATGTAAAATTAATATGAAATTACGTTGTGCCAGCATTTGCGGTTATACAAAGCATATAAATAAATAAATTTATATGAATAAATTTATGAGTATTAATTAATATAAATAATTTAAATTAAAATTTTAAGATAAAATTTTAAATTTTTATTAAAAATTATTTTTGTTAAATTAAATAAAGATAATTATAAAATATATTATTTATATAGTTTGAATTTTTAAAACATATTTTCAATATAAAAATAAACTTAATTTTTATAGATATTTAAAAATATAAATATTTTCTTAATATTTTCATGATTGAATTTTAAAATCAACTATTTAAATTTAAATTATTATTATTAGTAAAATAGATAATCTAATTATTATTATTATATTTATTATTAAACTGTTAAAATAAATTTTAAAATTTATGAATTTTAAAATTTTAATAATTAAGTTTTCAAAGATGAAATTAATTATTCCTTTATCAATTAAAAAACAATATTTTTTTATTATTTTTAATCAAAAAAAATTTAAATATAAATTTAAATAATATAAAAAATATATTTTTCAAAAAAAAAAATATGATAAAATTATTTTTTAGATGTTTAAATTTAAATAAATTAAATCTTAAAATAATTAAAATTAGACATAAAAATAAAATTTTAATTTTTTCAAATTTTAATTAATAAATTTCTTTAATATTTATAAAAATTATTATAAAAAAATATTTTCCAAATATAATTAAATTAATTATAAAAATTATCATAGAGAAATTTAAAATTTTATTATCATTACAATTAAAGTAATTTATAAAATTTATTTTTTTATTTATTAAATAATAAATTAATCAAATAGAATATATAACTGTTAATATTGTCCTAATAATTAATATAAAATATAAGATTAAAAAATAATTTATAAAAATTTTTTCTAAAATTAAATCTTTAGAATAAAATCCAGAAAAAAATGGTATACCACATACAGAAAAATTGGAAATTATTATTATTATTATAGTTATTGGCATTAAATTTATTAAATTTTCTATGAAACGAATATCTTGATAATTATCTATTAAATGAATAATAATTCCTAAACATATAAATATTATTGATTTAAATATAGCATGAATAATTAAATGAAAATAAGCTGAAAGATGAAATTTTATTCCATAAATTACTAATATTAATCCTAATTGGGACAGAGTAAAATATGCAACAATTTTTTTTAAATTATACTCGAAATTTGCTGATAAACCAGCTATTAGTATAGTAATTATTCCAGTAATAGTAATGTAAAATAATAATATTCTATTTTTATATATTAAATTATAAAATAGAATTAAAATATAAATTCCCGCCGTTACTAAAGTAGATAAATAAACTAATGATGATACTGGAGTTGGAGCAGCTATAGCTGCTGGAAGTCGAGAAGAAAAAGGAAATTAAGCTCTTTTAGTAAAAGCTCTAATAATAACTAAAATTAATAATATTTTATTATTGAAATTGAAATTTATGAAATTTCAAGACCCATGAATTATTAATAATCTAATAGATAATATAATCATAATATCTCCAATTCGATTTATTAAAATTGTTAATATTCCAGAATTATAAGAATAAAAATTTTGATAATAAATTACTAAACAATAAGAAACTAACCCTGAACCGTTTCATCCTAAAATTAAAGAAATTATATTTGGTCTAATAATTATTAATAATATAGAAATAATAAAAAAAAATACTAAATAAAAAAATCGAATATTGTATAAATCATGATTTATATATTCACAACAATAAAATATAATTATTGAAGAAATTAAAAATACAGTAAATAAAAAAAAATATAGTAATTTAATCTATGTAAATTAATACATTTATTGATAAAGAATTTAAAATTATTAAATTTTATTCAATAAATAAATTGAATTCTATAAATATAAATATGTGACCAAAAATAAATATTAATAATCCTATTATTAAAAAATGAATTCCTCTCAAATAATATAAAATCATGTATTTAAAACAAATTTCGTAAGTTTAATTCTACAAATCAATATTTTTAATTAAATTATTTAAATTGATGAAAAAAATTAGTTTTCAAAATTAATAAACTTAAAGGTAAAAAATGAAAAATTAATATCAAATATTCAACTATATTATTAGAATTAAATTTAGTTAATTTATTATTTCATATTCTATGAAAACAATATGGAAATAAATAAATATTATAACATGCTCTAAAGAATATTCTTAAAATTAAAATTAGTATGATTATTTTTCTTTATCTTAAAATTATTATAACGATTATGATTTCCCTTAATAAATTTAAAGAAATTGGTGAAGCTATATTATTCATACATAATAAAAATCAAAATATTATAAATAATAGTATAAAATACACTATTCCTTTATTTATCATTATATTTTGACTTTTAGATCGTAAATAAAAATAATTAACTAAAACAAATATTCTTGATGAACATAAACCATGAGCAATCATTATTATTCATCCACCATAATATCCTCGAATTTTTATTGAAAATGATCCAATTAATATTATTCTTATATGGACGACAGATGAATAAGCAACAATAATTTTTACATTATAATGTCGAAGACATAAGAATTATGACAATGTTATTCCAAAAAATCTTAAAATTATAATTAAATCATTCAAAATTAAAAAATTTATATTTATTATTATAATTATTTGATACAATCCGTATCCTCCTAATTTTAATATGATTCCTGCTAAAATTATTGAACCAATAACAGGAGCTTCTACATGAGCTTTAGGTAATCAATTATGAAATAAAAATATAGGGAATATTACTAAAAATGCTCTAAACATTAGAAACTAAAAAATAACTATTCAAAATTTATTTAATAAAATAATTTTTGAAAATATAAAAAATCTTATTAAACCAAATATTTTTAAAAAATAATTAATAAAATTAATAAAGAAAGGGAAAGAAATAATGTATAAAATAATATGTATAAAGATGCTTTAAGTCGTTCAGGTTGATATCCCCAACCTATAATTAATAAAAAAGTAGGAATAAGACTAAATTCAAATATAAAATAAAATATAAATAAATTAATAAACATAAATCTTATAAATAAAACTAATATTAAAATAATTGATAAAAATAAGTAAATTAATATATTCAAATTTTTTTTTCTTACTATAATTACTTATCTAAATAATAATAATGTTAATATAATTGTTATAAATCTAATTTAATTAATTATAGAATTAGAATAAATTATTATAAAATAATTAATATAATTAAATAGTGAAATATTAATAAATAAAAATATAAAGATTGAAATTCTTAAAAATAAATATACATCAATATAAAAAAAATTTTAAGTTAAAATTAATATGATTAAATAAATTAAAAATTTTATTATAAATTTATTAATAAAAATTTAAATCTATCTTTTCCTTCATTTTGAATTAATAATAATAATAAAGTCAAACCTAAAACTCTTTCACAAACAACAAAAATTAAATAAAATAATATTAAATTTCAAAGATTTATTGTATTTACTATTAATATTAAGAATATTAATAATCCTAATATTAAAAATTCTAATCTTATTAAATTTATTATTTAGTTTTTATGTAGGAAAGAATATAAAAACAATGGAATAATAAATATAAAAATATATAAATAATAATTTTAAAAAATAATTCAAAAAAAAAATAAATTGATCATTTATCTCCAAAATTAATATTTTAAAATTAAACTATTTTTTAATAATTATTAATTTAAATCAATATTAATTTTGTAAATTAAATTTATAGATTAAAATTTCATATAATTAAATAACAATAAAATTTTTAATCAATACATTTATAATAAATTAATTTTTATTACCTTTAATTTTATTAATTATTAACTCTTTACCTTTTTATTATAAAATTTTTCATCCTATAATCTTAGGGTCAATTCTTTTATTATACAATATAATATGTTTATTAAATTAATCAATTTTTAATAGAAATAATTAATGATCATACATTAGATTTTTAATATTTGTAGAAGAAATAATAATTTTATTTTTATATTTTACTAGATTTATTGATAATATAATTACTTTAATAATAAAAATGTTTTTTAAAAATTTTATTATTAAATCAATAATTATATTTTTATTTTTTATTATTATAATTTTAAATGTTAATAAATTTTTAATTTGGTACAATAATTTTAATGAATTTTTTTTAAATATTTATATTAAATAAATTAAATTTAATTGATATAAATTTAATATTTTTATATATACATATATATTATATGAATTTAAATTTATTAATTTCTATTATTTACATTTTAATTGTTTTAAGATTAATTGTAAAATTAATTATTTTAAATAAATTTACTTTACGTAGAATAAATTAAATGAAAAAATCAATTTTAAAGTCAAATGAATAATTAAGAATTATTAATTCAATAATTGAAATTTTACCTACTCCTTTGAATATTTTTATGATATAAAATTTTGGTTCATTAGTAGGGATTTGCCTAATCATTCAATTAATCACAGGATTATTGCTATTTTTACATTATTGTCGTAATATTAATTTAGCATTAAATAGAATTATTCATATTATACAAGATGTAAATTATGGGTGATTTTTCCGATTATGTCATATAAATGGAGCTTCTATATTTTTTATTTGTTTATTTATCCATATTGGACATGGAATTTATTATAATTCATTTTCTTTATATAAAACTTGAAATTCAGGAATCTTCATTTTTTTAATTACTATAATAACAGCTTTTTTAGGTTATGTATTACCATAAGAACAAAATCTTTTTGAGGTGCAACAGTAATTACAAATTCACTTTAAGCTATTCCTTACATTGGAAATTCTTTAGTTTAATGATTATGAGAAGGGTTTTCTATTAATAATGCTACATTAAATCGATTTTATTCATTTTATTTTATTATACCATTTGTAATATTAGCCTTAGTTATTCGCCATTTAGTATTTTTTCATGAAACTGGTTCTTCAAATCCTTTAGGATTAAATAGAAATTTTTATAAAATTCCTTTTAATCCTTATTTTTCAGTTAAAGATATTTAAGGATTTATTTTTTTTTTTTTTATTTTTTTATTTATTTGTTTATCGATACCTTATAGATTGTAAGATTTCGAAAATTACAATAAAGCTTACCCTATAATTACCCCCATTCATATTCAACCTGAATGATATTTTTTATTTGCTTATGCAATTCTTCGCTCTATTCTTAATAAATTAGGAGGAGTTATTGCTTCATTATCATTAATTTTAATTCTGTTAATCATACCATTTAATTTTAAATATAAAATAAAATTATTTAAATTCTATTTTTTAAATTAAAATCTATTTTGAAATTTTGTTAGATTATTTATTATTTCAACTTGAATTGGAGCCCGTCTAGTTGAAAATCCCTACATTTTCATTAGACAAATTTCATCAATTTTTTATTTTTTATATTTTTTTACATATTTTTATATTTCTGAAAAATCTGATTTATATTTAAATAAATAATTACTTAGTTTTTTAAACTATATGTTTTGAATACATATGTAAGAAATTGATTTTTATAATAATTTAAAATTTTAATTAATGAAATAAATATTAAATAATTTAATCTTACAGGTAAATAACTTATTCAAGTTAGATATATTAAATTATCATATCGAAATCAAGGAAATGTTCCTTGAATTCAAATTACTGAAAATAAAATTATTGAATAAATTAAATAAAATTTCATTTTAAATAAATTTCCTCTTATAAATATAAACATAAATAATATTATTAAAAATATAATTTTTCTGTATTCTGCAATAAAAATTAATGCAAATCTTCCTCTTATATATTCAATGTTAAATCCTGATACTAATTCTAATTCTCCCTCAGAAAAATCAAAAGGTGTACGATTTATTTCTGCTAATAATCTAAGAAAAAGAATTAATATTAATGGACAATTGAAAAAAAAAAATCAAGAATATTTTTGTAAATTTATAAAATTAATAAATTAAATTATTTCCCTTAATAATAAAATTAATAAAATTATTAAAATTATTCTTACTTTATAAGAAATAGTTTGAGCAATTCTTTGCAACCCTCCTAACAATGAATAAATTCTATTAGATGATCAACCTCCAATTATTAAAGGATAAACTCTTAAACATATAAAACATAATATTAATATTGAATTTTTTTCACTTAAAATTATTATATTTAAACAAGGAATTAAATTTTATAAGATTAATATTAAAAACATACTTAATAAAGGACTAATAAAATAAAAAAAGTAATTAGATTTAAAAATTAATGAGATTTCTTTATTAAATAATTTAATTGCATCACTAAAAGGTTAAAGTAATCCTATTTTTCCAACTTTATTTAGACCCTTTTGAATTTATACATACCCTTAAACTTTACGTTCTAATGATGTAATAAAAGCTACTCTAATTAAAAATATTAGAATTATATTTAATCTTTTAAAAAAAAAATTTTCATATATATATATATAATCATTATTTGAAAAAAAATTTTATTAATCAATTCTAAATTTATCACACTTATCTGTCAAAATAATTATTTTTATTTTTAAATAAATTAATTATTAAAAAAATAAAGTTCTTTCGTACAAATATTTTTTGGAATTATAAAGATAGAATTCAAACTGGCTAACACCGATTTAAACTCAAATGATGTAAGATTTTAAAAGTCGAACAGACTTAATTTATTAATTTCTTCTTTAATAATTTATTTTGATTCAACATCGAGGTCGCAATCTTTTTTACCAATATAAACCTATATAAAAATTAACGCTGTTATCCCCAACGTGATTAATTTTAATTATTATAATTAAATTTTTAAATTTAATTTATTTATAATAAAGCAATAAAAAATTTATTTAAATTTTTTTATATCCCAAATATAATATTTTTAATTTATAAAAATATTTATTTATTGATTATGAATTAATAATATAAAATTCTAAAGGGTCTTCTCGTCTTTCATAAATATTTAAGATTTTTTACTTAAATATATAATTTAATTATTTAACTTTATGAAGTTTCAATTTTATTAATTCTTCTATTCTAGACTTTATTAAAAAGCCAAATGATTATGCTACCTTGGTACAAAAATGCAGCTATTTAAAAAAAATTGATATAGCAAAAATAATTTATTATTATTAATACAATAAACTATGTTTTTATTAAACAGATAAATAATAATTATTGCCGAATTCATTAAATTAATTTTTAAATTTTAAAATTTTATAATTTAATTTTTACTAATTTAATCATTATTAATTAAATTTTTTTATTAAATTGCATAATTTTATAGATGTTATAATATGATTAAAATAATTTTAATGTAATAAATTTATTATTATCAATTATAAAAAAATAAAAATTTTTAATTCTATTTTTAAAATTAATTTATTTTTATAATTTTAAAAATAATTTTTAAGCTTATCTCTAAAAATTTTTTTAAAAAAATATATTTAAATTTTTTAATTAATTTAAATATTAATTCTAAACTAAATTAAATTTAATTATAAAATAATTCAATATCAATAATTATAACTTACATATAATTTCAATAAAAATATTTTAAATATTAATTTTTAATAATTTTTATATTTATTTAATTTATTTATTTTCGAAAAAATAAAATTAATTATTTAATTTTGATTAACCCTGATACAAAAGGTGAAAAATAATAACTTTATAATTTATTTAATTGAATTCATTTTCTTTCCCAATACTTAAAATATTGAATTGCTTAATTTTTTTAAAATAAATTATTTACATATTTAAAAAAAAATAAAATTAAAAATCTTAAAAATTTATTTAATTTATTATTCTAAAATAATATATTAAAATAATTTTTATTAGCAAAATAAATGTTATAAATTTAACTATATTTTTATTACTAAATACACTTTTCAGTATATTTACTTTGTTTCGACTTATTTTAAGTGATTTTTAAAAGTGATAGGCAATTTGTATATATTTCAAATGAAATTCAAAAAAAATATTTTGTTTTTTACTTTTAAATCCAATTTCAAAATAATAATTTTAATAATTTGAATTAATTTAATTAATTGTATTTCATTGATATTTTTCTACATAATAACATATTAATTTATAATTTTATTTTTTAAATATTTTAATCATTATATTTTGAAAAAATATTTTTATTACAAACATACATAAATTTTATAATATAAGTTCATTTTATCGTGGAATATCGAATTAAATAACAAAATGCCCTAAAAAATTAAAATACCGTCATAATTTTCAATTTTTATTTTTTAAAAATTAATAATTTATATAATTGTTTTTAAATAGAATAGTAGGGTATCTTATCCTAGTTTTTATTATATTTTTATAATTATCTTTATTTAATTTAACAAAAATGATTTTTAATAAAAATTTAAAATTTTATCTTAAAATTTTTATTTAAATTATTTATATTAACTGATACTCATAAATTTATTTATATAAATTGATTCATTTATATGCTTTGTATAACCGCAAATGCTGGCACAAAGTAATTTCATATTAATTTTATATCTATTTATTAACTTATTAATAATTATTAATTCTATATATTACGTTTATATAAATTATTTAAATTTACTTATATCATTAAATTTCATATATACAAATGAAAAACAATAAATTTTTAACCAATTTAAATTTATAAAATTTAATTTTAATAATTTTCTTTTTTATGTGAAAAAAAAATTTTCAATGAACTAAAATTTTCATTTTGAAGAAAAAATATATTTATTTTTAAATAATAAATTTAAGGACTTAAACTTAATCTATTTTTTAAAATTTTATTATTTAGCTAATTAAAAATTCAATGAAATAATATTTTTTAAGATAGAATCCTGCCCCAACGGTACCTACCTCAGAATATTTTATACGAATACATTGATTACATACCTTGTAAGAGGAATTTTCAATACTTTGCAGTAAATTCATCAAAATTACTTCGTTTAATAATATTTTTTAGATAGAATCTTGCCCCAACGGTACCTACCTTGAAATATTCTATACGGATACATTGATTACATACCTTGTAAGAGGAATTATCAATATTTTGCAGTATACTGTTCAAAATTTCTTCGTTTAATAACATTTTTTAGATGAAATTCTGCTCCAACGGTACCTACCTTAGAATATTTTATACGGATACATTGATTACATACCTTGTAAGAGGAATTTTCAATATTTTGCAGTATATTCATCAAAATTTCTTCGTTTAATAATATTTTTTAGATAGAATCTTGCCCCAACGGTACCTACCTTGAAATATTCTATACAGATACATTGATTACATACCTTGTAAGAGGAATTATCAATATTTTGCAGTATACTTTTCAAAATTTCTTCGTTTAATAATATTTTTTAGATAAAATCCTGCTCCAACGGTACCTACCTTAGAATATTTTATACGGATGCATTGATTACATACCTTGTAAGAGGAATTATCAATATTTTGCAGTATACTTTTCAAAATTTCTTCGTTTAATAATATTTTTTAGATAGAATCCTGCCCCAACGGTACCTACCTCAGAATATTTTATACGAATACATTGATTACATACCTTGTAAGAGGAATTATCAATATTTTGCAGTATACTCTTCAAAATTTCTCCGTTTAATAATATTTTTTAGATAGAATCCTGCCCCAACGGTACCTACCTGAGAATATTTTATACGGATACATTGATTACATACCTTGTAAGAGCAATTATTAATATTTTGCAGTATACTTCTCAAAATTTCTTCGTTTAATAATATTTTTTAGATAGAATTCTGCCCCAACGGTGTCTACCTCAGAATATTTTATACGGATACATTGATTACATACCTTGTAAGAGCAATTATTAATATTTTGCAGTATACTTCTTAAAATTTTTTTGTTTAGTAATATTTTTTAGATAGAATCCTGCCCCAACGGTACCTACCTGAGAATATTTCATACGGATACATTGATTACATACCTTGTAAGAGCAATTATTAATATTTTGCAGTATACTTCTTAAAATTTTTTTGTTTAATAATATTTTTTTAGATAGAATCCTGCCTCAACGGTACTTACCTCAGAATATTTTATACGGATACATTGATTACATACCTTGTAAGAGGAATTATCAATATTTTGCAGTATACTCTTCAAAATTTCTTCGTTTAATAATATTTTTTAGATAGAATCCTGCCCCAACGGTACCTACCTCAGAATATTTCATACGGATACATTGATTACATACCTTTTAAGAGCAATTATCAATATTTTGCAGTATACTTCTCAAAATTTTTTCGTTTAATAATATTGTTTACATAGAATCCTGCCCTAACAATACCTACCTCAGAATATTTTATAAAAGTACATTGATAATAATATCATTAAAAAAATATTTATAATTTATCATTTATCTATTTAATAAATTTATTTATAAATTTAAAAATATTTATATTATAAAACAATAAGTATTGTTTTTAAAAAAAAGAAATATAAATAATAATTTAAATTTAAATAACATTATTATTTTCATAAATTTATTAAATATTATTAATTCAATTTTAAAAATAAAATTTTATGAATTTTAACTGTTTCAGTTAAATAACTATTATTTTTTTTTTTTTAAATCTGAATCCATGTTTTTACGTTAAATAGTATATTTATATATTAATTTTTTATTTATATAATATTTATTGATTATGAACACATATATAATTAAGAATAAATTATTCAGAAATTCAACATTATAAAAATTAAACATCCATTTGTTTAAAAAAAGAAAAATATACTAATATAAAAAATTTATAATGTATAAGAATCTTAAATTTTATATATAATTATTTCTTATATTTTAATAATTTGATTAATATTAATAAATTTACTAAACATATCAACAACAAATATACTTATAATTATTATAATAATAATATATTATAATATAATAATATAAAATTTATAAATAAATTTATTGGAAAAATGAATAATAAATTATAAATATTTTTGACATGATATTATTATTAATGCACTTTTATAAAATATTCTGAGGTAAGTACCGTTAGGGCAGGATTCTATCTAAAAAATATTATTAAACGAAGAAATTTTGAGAAGGATACTGCAAAATATTGATAATTCCTTTTACAAGGTATGTAATCAATGTATCCGTATAAAATATTCTGAGGTAGGTACCGTTGGGGCAGGATTCTATCTAAAAAATATTATTAAACGAAGAAATTCTGAAGAGTGAACTGCAAAATATTGATAATTCCTCTTACAAGGTATGTAATCAATGTATCTGTATAAAATATTCTGAGAAAGGTACCGTTGGGGCACGATTCTATCTAAAAAATATTATTAAACAAAGAAATTTAAAGAAGTATACTGCAAAATATTGATAAATCCTCTTAAAAGGTATGTAATCAATGTATCCGTATAAATATTACTAAAGTAGGTACCGTTGGGCCAGGAGTCTATCCAAAATGTGTTATTAAACGAAGAAATATTAAAAAGTATACTAAAAATATTGATAATTTTCTTACAAGGTATGTAATCAATGTATCCATATAAAATATTTTGAGGTAGGTACCGTTGGGGCAGAATTCTATCCAAAAAATATTATTAAACGAAGAAATTTTGAAGAGTATACTGCAAAATATTAATAATTCCTCTTACAAGGTATGTAATTAATGTATCCGTTTAAAATATCCTGAGGTAGGTACCGTTGGGGCAGGATTCTATCTAAAAAATATTATTAAACAAAAAAATTTTGAAGAGTATACTGCAAAATATTGATAATTCCTCTTACAAGATATGTAATCAATGTACCCGTATAAAATATTCTGAGATAAGTACCGTTGTGGCAGGATTTTATCCAAAAAAATATTATTAAACGAAGAAATTTTGAGTAGTATACTGCAAAATATTGATAATTTTTCTTACAAGGTATGTAAGCAATGTATTTGTATAATATATAATGAGGTAGGTACCGTTGAGGCAGGATTCTATCTAAAAAATATTATTAAACGAACAAATTTTGAAGAGTATACTGCAAAATATTGATAATCTTTTTAACAAGGTATGTAATTAATGTATCCGTATAAAATATTTTGAGGTAAGTATCAGTAGGGCAGGATTCTATCTAAAAAATATTATTAAACGAAGTAATTTTGAGAAGGATACTGCAAAATATTGATAATTCCTTTTACAAGGTATGTAATCAATGTATCCGTATAAAATATTCGGAGGTAGGTACCGTTGGGGCAGGATTCTATCTAAAAAATATTATTAAACGGAGAAATTTCGAAGAGTATACTGCAAAATATTGATAATTTCTCTTACAAGGTATGTAATCAATGTATCTGTATGAAATATTCTGAGAAAGGTACCGTTTGGGCAAGATTCTATCTGAAAAATATTATTAAACGAAGTAATTTCAAGAAGTATACTGCAAAATATTTATGCATCCTCTTACAAGGTATGTAATAAATGTATCCGTATAAAATATTCTGAGGTAGGTACCGTTGGGGCAGGATTCTATCTAAAAAATATTATTGAACAAAGAAATTTTGAAAAGTATACTGCAAAATATTGTTAATTCCTCTTACGAGGTATGTAATCAATGTATCCGTATAAATATTCCTGAGGTAGGTACCGTTGGGGCAGGATTCTATCTAAAAAATGTTATTAAACGAGGAAATTTTTAAAAGTATACTGAAAATATTGATAATTCTTTTTACAAGGTATGTAATCAATGTATCCGTATAAAATATTCTGAGGTAGGTACCGTTGGGGCAGATTTCTTTTTAAAAAATATTATTAAACGAAGAAAATTTGAAGAGTATACTGCAAAATATTAATAATTCCTCTTACAAGGTATGTAATCAATGTTTTTGTATAAAATATTTTAAGGTAGGTACCGTTGAGGCAGGATTCTATCTGAAAAATATTATTAAACAAAGAAATTTTAAGAAGGATACTGCAAAATATTGATAATTCCCCTTTCAAGGTATGTAATCAATGTATCTGTATAAAATATCCCGAGGTAGGTACCGTTGGGGCAGAATTCTATCTGAAAAATATTATTAAACAAAGAAATTTTAAAGAGTATACTGCAAAATATTGTTGATTCCTCTTACAAGGTATGTAATCAACGTATAAGTATAAAATATTCTGAGGTAGGTACCGTTAGGGCAGGATTTTATTTAAAAAATATCATTAAACGAAGAAATTTTGAAGAGTATACTGCAAAATATTGATAATTCATCTAACAAGGTTTGTTATCAATGTATCCGTTTAAAATATTCTAAGGTAGGTACCGTTGGGGCAGAATTAAATCTGAATAATATTATTAAACGAAGAAATTTTGAAGAGTATACTGCAAAATATTGTTAATTCTTCTAACAAGGTATGTTATCAATGTATCCGTATAAATATTCCTGAGGTAGGTACCGTTGGGGCAGGATTCTATCTAAAAAATTTTATTAAACGAGAAAATTTTAAAAAGTATACTGAAAATATTGATAATTCTTTTTACAAGGTATGTAAGCAATGTATTTGTATAATATATAATGAGGTAGGTACCGTTGAGGCAGGATTCTATCTAAAAAATATTATTAAACGAAGAAATTTTGAAGAGTATACTGCAAAATATTGATAATCTTTTTAACAAGGTATGTAATTAATGTATCCGTATAAAATATTTTGAGGTAAGTATCGTTAGGGCAGGATTCTATCTAAAAAATATTATTAAACGAAGTAATTTTGAGAAGGATACTGCAAAATATTGATAATTTCTCTTACAAGGTATGTAATCAATGTATCTGTATAAAATATTCTGAGAAAGGTACCGTTTGGTCAAGATTCTATCTGAAAAATATTATTAAACGAAGTAATTTCAAGAAGTATACTGCAAAATATTTATACATCCTCTTACAAGGTATGTAATTAATGTATCCGTATAAAATATTCTGAGGTAGGTACCGTTGGGGCAGGATTCTATCTAAAAAATGTTATTAAACGAGGAAATTTTTAAAAGTATACTGAAAATATTGATAATTCTTTTTACAAGGTATGTAATCAATGTATCCGTATAAAATATTCTGAGATAGGTACCGTTGGGGCAGATTTCTTTTTAAAAAATATTATTAAACGAAGAAAATTTGAAGAGTATACTGCAAAATATTAATAATTCCTCTTACAAGGTATGTAATCAATGTTTTTGTATAAAATATTCCAAGGTAGGTACCGTTGGGGCAGGATTCTATCTGAAAAATATTATTAAACGAAGAAATTTTGAAGAGTATACTGCAAAATATTAATAATTCATCTAACAAGGTTTGTAATCAATGTATCCGTTTAAAATATTCTAAGGTAGGTACCGTTGGGGCAGAATTCTATCTGAATAATATTCTTAAACGAAGAAATTTTAAAGAGTATACTGCAAAATATTGTTAATTCTTCTAACAAGGTAGGTTATAAATGTATCCGTATAAATATACCTGAGGTAGGTACCGTTGGGGCAGGATTCTATCTAAAAAATGTTATTAAACGAGAAAATTTTAAAAAGTATACTGAAAATATTGATAATTCTTTTTACAAGGTATGTAATCAATGTATCTGTATCAAATATTCTGAGGTAGGTACCGTTGGGGCAGGATTCTATCTGAAAAATATTATTAAACGAAGAAAATTTAAAGAGTATACTCCAAAATATTGATAATTTCTCTTACAAGGTATGTAATCAATGTATCCGTATAAAATATTCTGAGGTAAGTACCGTTAAGGCAGGATATTATCCAAAAAAATATTATTAAACGAAGAAATTTTGAGAAGTATATTGCAAAATATTGATAATTTCTCTTAAAAGGTATGTAATCAATGTATTCGTATAATATATCCTGAGGTTAATACCGTTAAGGCAGTATTCTATCTAAAAAATATTATTAAACGAAGAAATTTTGAAAAGTATACTGCAAAATATTAATAATTCCACTTACAAGGTATGTAATCAATGTATCCGTATAAAATATCCTGAGGTAGGTACCGTTGGGGCAGGATTCTATCTAAAAAATATTATTAAACGAAGAAATTTTGAAGAGTTTACTGCAAAATATTGATAATTCCTCTCACAAGGAATGTAATCAATGTATCTGTATAAAATTTTCTGAGGTAGGTACCGTTTAGGCAGGATTTTATCTAAAAAATATTATTAAACAAAGAAATTTTAAAGAGTATACTGCAAAATATTGATAATTCCTCTTACAAAGTATGTAATCAATGTATCCGTACATAATATTCTGAGGTAGGTACCGTTGGGGCAGGATTCTATCCAAAAAAATATTATTAAACGAAGAAATTTTGAAAAGTATACTGTAAAATATTGATAATCCTTCTTACAAGGTATGTAATCAATGTATTCGTATAAAATATTCTGAGGTAGGTACCGTTGAGGCAGGATTTTATCTAAAAAATATTATCAAACGAAGAAATTTTGAAGAGGTTACTGCAAAATATTGATAATTTCTTTTACAACGTATGTAATCGATGTATCCGTATGAGATATTCTGAGGTAGGTACCGTTGAAGCAGAATTTTATCCAAAAAAATATTATCAAACGAAGAAATTTTGATTAGTATACTGCAAAATATCAATAATTCCTCTTACAAGGTATGTAATCAATGTATTTGTAAAATATATCATGAGGGAGGTACCGTTGAGGCAGGATTCTATCTAAAAAATATTGTTAAACGAAGAAATTTTAGAGAGTATACTGTGAAATATTGATATTTTTTTTTACAAGGTATGTAATCAATGTATCCGTTTAAATTATTCTGAGGTAAGTACCGTTAGGGCAGGATTCTATCTAAAAAATATTATTAAACAAAGAAATGTTGAGAAAGATACTGCAAAATATTGATAATTCCTTTTACAAGGTATGTAATCAATGTATCCGTATTAAATATTCTGAGGTAGGTACCATTGGGTTAGGATCCTATCTAAAAAATATTATTAAACGAAAAAATTTTGAAGAGTATACTGCAAAATATTGATAATTCCTTTTACAAGGTATGTAATCATTGTATCTGTATAAAATATTCTGAGGTAGGTACCGTTGGGGCAGGATTCTATCTAAAAAATATTATTAAACGAAGAAATTTTGAAGAGTTCACTGCAAAATATTGATAATTCCTCTCACAAGGAATGTAATCAATGTATCTGTATAAAATATTCTGAGGTAGGTACCGTTGGGGCAGGATTTTATCTAAAAAATATTATTAAACGAAGAAATTTTAAAGAGTATACTGCAAAATATTAATAATTCCTCTTACAAAGTATGTCATCAATGTATCCGTATATAATATTCTGAGGTAGGTACCGTTGGGGCAGGATTCTATCCAAAAAAATATTATTAAACGAAGAAATTTTGAAAAGTATACTGCAAAATATCGATAATCCTTCTTACAAGGTATGTAATCAATGTATTCGTATAAAATATTCTGAGGTAGGTACCGTTGAGGCAGGATTTTATTTAAAAAATATTATCAAACGAAGAAATTTTGAAGAGTTTACTGCAAAATATTAATAATTTCTTTCTCAAGGTATGTAATCGATGTATCCGTATGAGATATTCTGAGGTAGGTACCGTTGAAGCAGAATTTTATCCAAAAAAATATTATCAAACGAAGGAATTTTAATTAGTATACTGCAAAATATCAATAATTCCTCTTACAAGGTATGTAATCAATGTATTTGTAAAATACATCATGAGGGAGGTACCGTTGAGGCAGGATTCTATCTAAAAAATATTATTAAACGAAGAAATTTTAGAGAGTATACTGTGAAATATTGATATTTTTTCTTACAAGGTATGTAATCAATGGATCCGTATAAAATATTCTGAGGTAAGTACCGTTAGGGCAGGATTCTATCTGAAAAATATTATTAAACAAAGAAATGTTGAGAAAGATACTGCAAAATATTGATAATTCCTTTTACAAGGTATGTAATCAATATATTCGTATTAAATATTCTGAGGTAGGTACCGTTGGGGCAGGATTCTATCTAAAAAATATTATTAAACGAAAAAATTTTGAAGAGTATACTGCAAAATATTGATAATTCCTCTTACAAGGTATGTAATCAATGTATCTGTATAAAATATTCTGAGGTAGGTACCGTTGGGGCAGGATTCTATCTAAAAAATATTATTAAACGAAGAAAATTTGAAGAGTATACTCCAAAATATTGATAATTCCTCTTACAAGGTATGTTATCAATGTATTTGGATAATATATCATGAGGTAGGTACCGTTGAGGCAGGATTTTATCTAAAAAATATTATGAAACGAAGAAATTTAAGAGATTATACTGCAAAATATTGATAATCTTTTTTACAAGGTATGTGATCAATGTATCCGTATAAAATATTTTGAGGTAAGTACCGTTAGGGCAGGATTCTATCTAAAAAATATTATTAAACGAAGAAATTTTAAGAAGGATACTGCAAAATATTAATAATTCCTCTTACAAGGTATGTAATCAATGTATCCGTATAAAATATTCTGAGGTAGGTACCGTTGGGGCAGGATTCTATCTAAAAAATATTATAAAACGAAGAAATTTTGAAGAGTATACTGCAAAATAATAATAATTCCTCTTACAAGGTATGTAATCAATGTATCTGTATAAAATATTTTGAGGTAGGTACCGTTGGGGCAGGATTCTATCTAAAAAATATTATTAAACGAAAAAATTTTGAAGAGTATACTGCAAAATATTGATAATTCCTCTTACAAGGTATGTAATCAATGTATCTGTATAAAATATTCTGAGGTAGGTACCGTTGGGGCAGGATTCTATCTGAAAAATATTATTAAACGAAGAAAATTTAAAGAGTATACTCCAAAATATTGATAATTCCTCTTACAAGGTATGTTATCAATGTATTTGTATAATATATCATGAGGGAGGTACCGTTGAGGCAAGATTTTATCTAAAAAATATTATAAAACGAAGAAATTAAGGAGATTATACTGCAAAATATTGATAATCTTTTTTACAAGGTATGTGATCAATGTATCCGTATAAAACATTTTGAGGTAAGTACCGTTAGGGCAGGATTCTATCTAAAAAATATTATTAAACGAAGAAATTTTGAGAAGGATACTGCAAAATATTAATAATTCCTCTTACAAGGTATGTAATCAATGTATCCGTATAAAATATTCTGAGGTAGGTACCGTTGGGGCAGGATTATATTTAAAAAATATTATAAAACGAAGAAATTTCAAGAAGTATACTGTAAAATATTGATAAATCCTCTTACAAGGTATGTAATTAATGTATCCGTATAAAATATTCTAAGGTAGGTACCGTTGGGGCAGGATTCTATCTAAAAAACATTATTGAACGAAAAAATTTTGAAGAGTATACTGCAATATATTGTTAATTCCTTTTACAAGGTATGTAATGAATGTATCCGTATAAATATTCCTGAGGTAGGTACCGTTGGGGCAGGATTCTATCCAAAAAATGTTATTTGACGAGGAAATTTTAAAAAGTATACTGAAAATATTGATAATTCTTTTTACAAGGTATGTAATCAATATATCCGTCTAAAATATTCTGAGGTAGGTACCGTTGGGGCAGGATTCTATCTAAAAAATATTATTAAACGAAAAAAATTTGAAGAGTATACTCCAAAATATTGATAATTTCTCTTACAAGGTATGGAATCATTGTATTCGTACAAATTAATCTGAGGTAGGTACCGTTGGGGCAGAATTCCATCTAAAAAATATCATTAAACGAAGAAATTTCGAAGAGTATACTGCAAAATATTGATAATTCCTCTTACAAGGTATGTAATCAATGTATTCGTATAAAATATTCTAAAGTAGGTACTGTTGGGGCAGGATTCTATCTAAAAAATATTATTAAACGAAGAAATTTTGAAAAGTATACTGCAAAATATTGATAATTCCCCTTACAAGGTTTGTAATCAATGTATCCGTATAAAACATTCTGAGGTAAGTACCGTTGGGGCAGGATTCTATCTAAAAAATATTATTAAACGAAGAAATTTTGAAAAGTAAACTGCAAAATAATGATAATTCCTCTAACAAGGTAGGTTATTAATGTATCCGTATAAATTATTCTGAGGTAGGTACCGTTGGGGCAGGAATCTATCTAAAAAATATTATTCAACGAAGAAACTTTGAGTAGTATACCGCAAAATATTGATTATTCCTCTTATAAGGTATGTAATCAATGTATTCGTATAAAATGTTCTAAGGTAGGTACCGTTGGGGCAGCATTCTATCTAAAAAATATTATTAAACGAAGAAATTTTGAAGATTATACTGCAAAATATTGATAATTGCTCTGAAAAGGTATGTAATTAATGTATCCGTATAAAATATTCTAAGGTAGGTACGGTTGGGGCAGGATTCTATCTAAAAAATATTATTAAACACAGAAATTATAAAAAGTGTACTGCAAAATATTGATTTACAAGGTATGTAATCAATGTATCTGTATAAAATATTCTGAGGTAAGTACCGTTGGGGCAGGATCTTATTCAAAAAAATATTATTAAACAGAGAAATTTTGAGTAGTATACTGCAAAATATTGATAATTCACCTTACAAGGTATGTAATTGATGTATTTGTATAAAATATTCTGAGGTAGGTACCGTTGGGGCAGGAATCTATCTAAAAAATATTATTAAACGAAGAAATTTTGAAGAGCATACTGCAAAATATTAATAATTCCTCTTACAAGGTATATAATCGATGGATCTGTATAAAATATTCTGAGGTAGGTACCGTTGGGGCAGGATTCTATCTAAAAAATATTATTAAACGAAGAAATTTTTAAGAGTATACTGCAAAATATTGATGATTCCTCTTACAAGGTATGTAATCAATGTATCCGTATGAAATATTCTGGGGTAGGTATCGTTTGGGCAGGATTATATCTAAAAAATATTATTAAACGAAAAAATTTTGAAAAGTATACTGCAAAATATTGATAATCCTTCTTACAAGGTATGTAATCAATGTATTTGTATAAAATATTCTGAGGTAGGTACCGTTGAGGCAGGATTTTATCTAAAAAATATTATCAAACAAAAAAATTTTAAAGAGTTTACTGCAAAATATTGATAATTTTTCTTACAAGGTATGTAATTAATGTATCCGTATAAAATATTCTGAGGTAGGTTTCGTTGGGGCAGGATTTTACTAAAAAAAATATTATCAAACAAAGAAATTTTGAGTAGTATACTGCAAAATATGGATTATTCCTCATACAAGGTATGTAATCAATGTATTTGTATAATATATCATGAAAAAGGTACCGTTAAGGCAGGATTCTATCTAAAAAATGATAATAAATGAAGAAACTTTAAAGAGTATACTGCAAAATATTAATAATCTTCTTTACAAGGTATGTAATCGGTGTAATCGCATAAAATATTCTGAGGTAAGTACCGCTAGGGCAGGATTCTATCTAAAAAATATTATTAAACGAAGAAATTTTGAAAAAGATACTGCAAAATAAGGATAATTCCTTTTACAAGGTATGTAATTAATGTATCCGTATAAAATTATTTGAGGTAGGTACCGTTGGGGCAGGATTCTATCTAAAAAATATTATTAAACGAAGAAATTTTAAAAAGTATACTGCAAAATATTGATAATTCCTCTTACAAGGTATGTAATCAATGTATCCGTATAAAATATTATGGGGTAGGTACCGTTAAAGCAGGATTCTATCTAAGAAATATTAACGAACGAAGAAATTTTAAAGAGTATACTGCAAAATATTGATAATCATATTTACAACGTATGTAATCAATGTATTCGTATAAAATATTCTGAGGTAAGTACCGTTGGGGCAGGATTTTATTTTAAAAAATATTATTAAACGAAGAAATTTTGAAAAGTATACTGCAAAATAGTGATAATTCCTCTTAATTGGTATGTAATCAATGTATCCGTATAATAGATCCTAAGGTAGGTACCGTTGAGGCAGTATTCTATCTCAAAAATATTATTAAATGAAAAAATTTTAAAGAGTATCCTGCAAAATATTGATAATCTTTTTTCAACGTATGTAATTAATGTATCCGTATGAAATATTTTGAGGTTAGTACCGTTGGGGCAGGATTTTATCCAAAAAAATATTATCAAACGGAGAAATTTTGAGTAGTATACTGCAAAATATCGATAATTCCTCTTACAACGTATGTAATTAATGTATTTGTATAATATATCATGAGGGAGGTACCGTTGAGGCAGGATTCTATCTAAAAAATATGATTAAACGAAGAAATTTTAGAGAGTATACTGTAAAATATTAATAATTTTTTTTACAAGGTATGTAATCAATGTATCCGTATAAAATATTCTGAGGTAAGTACCGTTAGGGCAGGATTCTATCTAAAAAATATTATTAAACGAAGAAATGTTGTGAAAGATACTGCAAAATATTGTTAATTCCTTTTTACAAGGTATGTAATCAATATATCCGTATTAAATATTCTGAGGTAGGTACCGTTGGGGCAGCATTCTATCTAAAAAATATTATTAAACGAAAAAATTTTGAAAAGTATACTGCAAAATATGGATAATTCCTCTTACAAGGTATGTAATCAATGTATCTGTATAAAATATTCTGAGGTAGGTACCGTTGGGGCAGGATTCTATCTAAAAAATATTAATAAACGAAGAAATTTCAAGAAGTATACTGCAAAATATTGATAAATCCTCTTACAAGGTATGTAATTAATGTATCTGTATAAAATATTCTGAGGTAGGTACCGTTGGGGCAGGATTCTATCTAAAAAATATTATTGAACGAAGAAATTTTGAAGAGTATACTGCAAAATATTGTTAATTCCTCTTACAAGGTATGTAATCAATGTATCCGTATGAAATATTCTGAGGTAGGTACCGTTGGGGCAGGACTTTATCCAAAAAAATATTATCAAACGGAGAAATTTTGAGTAGTATACTGCAAAATATCGATAATTCCTCTTACAACGTATGTAATCAATGTATCCGTATAAATATTCCTGAGGTAGGTACCGTTGGGGCAGGATTCTATCTAAAAAATGTTATTAAACGAAGAAATTTTGAAAAGTATACTGCAAAATATTGAAAATCTTTTTTACAAGGTATGTAATCAATGTATCCGTATAAAATATTCTGAGGTAAGTACCGTTGGGGCAGGATCTTATCCAAAAAAATATTATTAAACGAAGAAATTTTAAGAAGTATATTGCAAAATATTGATAATTCCTCTTACAAGGTATTGAATCAATGTATCCGTATAATATATCCTGAGGTAGGTACCGTTGGGGCAGGATTCTATCTAAAAAATATTATTGAACGAAGAAATTTTGAAGAGTATACTGCAAAATATTGTTAATTCCTCTTACAAGGTATGTAATCAATGTATCCGTATAAATATTCCTGAGGTAGGTACCGTTGGGGCAGGATTCTATCTAAAAAATGTTATTAAACGAAGAAATTTTGAAAAGTATACTGCAAAATATTGAAAATCTTTTTTACAAGGTATGTAATCAATGTATCCGTATAAAATATTCTGAGGTAAGTACCGTTGGGGCAGGATCTTATCCAAAAAAATATTATTAAACGAAGAAATTTTAAGAAGTATATTGCAAAATATTGATAATTCCTCTTACAAGGTATTGAATCAATGTATCCGTATAATATATCCTGAGGTAGGTACCGTAAGGTCAGGATTCTATCTAAAAAATATTATTAAACGAAGAAATTTTGAAGAGTATACTGCAAAATATTGATAATTTCTCTTACAAGGTATGTAATTAATGTATCCGTATAAAATATTCTGAGGTAGGTACCGTTTGGGCAGGATTCTATTTGAAAAATATTATTAAACGATAAAATTTTGAAAAGTATACTGCAAAATATTGATAATTCCCCTTACAAGGTATGTAATCAATGTATCCGTATAAAATATTCTGAGGTAGGTACCATTGGGGCAGGATTCTATCTAAAAAATATTATTAAACCAAGAAATTTTGAAAAGTATACTGCAAAATATTGATAATCCTTCTTACAAGGTATGTAATCAATGTATTTGTATAAAATATTCTGAGGTAGGTACCGTTAAGGCAGGATTTTATCTAAAAAATATTATCAAACGAAGAAATTTTGGAGAGTTTACTGCAAAATATTGATGATTTTTTTTACAAGGTATGTAATCAATGTATTTGTATAAAATATTCTGAGGTAGGTACCGTTGGGGCAGGATTATATCTAGAAAATGTTATTAAACGAAGAAATTTAAAAAAGTATACTGCAAATTATTGATAATCCTTCTTACAAGGTATGTTATCGATGTATTTGTATAAAATATTCTGAGGTAGGTACCGTTGGGGCAGAATTCTATCTAAAAAATATTATTAAAGGAAGAAATTTTGAGAAGTATACTGCAAAATATTGATAATTCCTTTCACAAGGTAAGTTATCGATGTATCCGTATAAAATTTTTTGAGGTACGTACCGTTGGGGCAGGATTCTATTTAAAAAATATTATTAAACGAAGAAATTTTGAGAAGTTTACCGCAAAATATTGATAATTCCTATTACAAGGTATGTAATCAATGTATCCGTATAAAATATTTTGAGGTAGGTACCGTTGGGGCAGGATTCTATGTAAAAAATTTTATTTCATTTTATTTTTAATTAGCTAAATAATAAAATTTTAAGAAATAGACTAAGTTCAAGTCCTTAAATTTATAATTTAAAAATAAATATATTTTTTCTTTAAAATGAAAATTTTAGTTAATTGAAAATTTTTTTTTACATAAAAAAGAGAATTATTGAAATTAAATTTTATAAATTTTAATTTAGTTAAAAATTTATTGTTTTCAATTTGCATATATAAAATTTTATGATATAAGTAAATTTAAATAATTTATATAAACATAATATATAGAATTATTAATTATTGATAAGTTAATAAATAGATATAAAATCAATATGAAATTACTTTGTGCCAGCATTTGCGGTTATACAAAGCATATAAATAAATTTATATAAATAAATTTATGAGTATTAATTAAAATAAATAATTTAAATAAAAATTTCAAGATAAAATTTTAAATTTTTATTAAAAATTTTTTTTGTCAAATTAAATAAAAATAATTATAAAAATATAATAAAAACAAGGATTAAATGCCCCACTAATTTATTAAAAAACAATTATATAAATTATTGATTTTTAAAAAATAAAAATTAAAAATTATGACAGTATCTTAATTTTTTGGGGGATTTTAATATTTTTTTTAATATTCCACGATAAAATTAACTTATATTATAAAATTTATGTATGTTTGTAATAAAATTATTCTTAAAAAATTTAATAATTAAAATACTTATAAAATTAAATAATAAATCAATATGTAATTATATATAAGAATATAAATTAAATACAAAAAATTCAAATTTATTTAAATTATTAAAATTATTATTTCGAAATTTCACTTAAATGTAAAAAAAAAAATTAATTTTTTTGAATTTAATTTAAAATATGTACAAATTGCCCGTCACTTTTAAAAATTTTTTAGAATAATTTTAAACAAAGTAAATATACCGGAAAGTGTATTTAGTAATAGAAATATAGTTAAATTTATAACATTTATTTTGCTAATAAAAATTATTCTAATATGATATTTAAAAATAATAAATTACATAAATTTTAAGGATTTTTAACTTAAATTGTTTTTAAATTAATAATAAATATGAAAAAAATTTATTTTTTAAAAATTAAATAATTTAATATTTCAAGTATTAAGAAAGAAAATGAACTAAATGAAATAAATTATGAATTTTATCATATTTTACCTTTTGTATTAGGGTTAATTAAAATTAAATAATTAATTTTATTTTTTCGAAAATTATTAAATTAAATAAATATAAAAATTATTGAAAATAAATATTTTAAATATTTTCATTGAAATCATATGTTATTCAGAATTATTGATATCTACTTATTTTATAATTAAATTCAATTTAGTTTAAAATTAATATATAAATTTATTAAAAAATTTAAATATTAAAAAAAAAAAAATTTTTAGGGATAAGCTTAAAAATTATTTTAATAATTATAAAAATAAATTAATTTAAAAAATAAAATTAAAAATTATTATTTTTTTATAATTCATAATAATAAATTTATTACATTCAAAATATTCAAATTATATTTCAATATCTATTAAATTATTTAATTTATATTTATTAATTTATTTATTTATAAATTTACGGGACCAAGTCCCATTACATATAATTGTCTAACTTAAACAATAAAGTAATGTAAGGCGAGAGATCAATATTAAAATAAGTGCTATGATGGACAGTGCTCGGGTATCGCAGTATGAATAGTACAAAACAGTCAACATAATATACCACTTTTATCAGGCAACATAAAAACGCCATTTCAATAGAGAAAATGAAAAATGACAACTTAAAATTATAAATTAAAAAACAAAAAAAAAAAAAAAATTATAAATTATAAATTATAAATTAATACGTAGTAATCACAGCTATGGGCCGCTACATGAATTTTAGCATAAGTGGGGCGATAAATGACTTGAACCGGTAAACATTATCGAACACACCGAGGTCACAGCCTAATGACGCGATATAGTTCCATACTCTTCTCAGTCTTGCAGTAGGTGTGAAAAATGAAAAATTGTTAGCGTAGGTACGCTCAACGACCGGCGCATAGTGTCTCAAATTATATGGGATTGATCTTGCGGCGAAGAGACATGTCAGATTGGGGCAATTAACGAGGTTGCGTGCAATTTTATAAATAAAACAACAGTCAATGAGATCATGACCAGACTTTACAGAACACACATTCAACATTGACGCAATAGCAGTGTAGTCATGACTCAGATACGACATCGGACACCGTAACTTATAAGACATGAATCTTAAAAAACGATGATTGACTCTTTCCAAGACTTCTACACGATTTTGGTAATGGGGGGTCCATACGACCGAACAGTAATTTACAATAGGCAGAACCAACGTTTTGTATAAGTAAATCAGCGTCCTGGGGTCCCTGAAGTCGGACGTATTTCTAATCAAGAAACCCAAACTATTGTGAGCCCTAGACGTGACCTTAACCAAGTGCTCGTCAAAAGAGAGCTTGTCATTCAGGGTTACACCCAGATCGCTGATAGACTTAACTGTATTTATAACACTACCATTGAAGTTGTAATCGTAAACAAATGGGTCTCTATGTTTACAGAATCTAACAATATTGCACTTGCGTATATTCAACGGCAAATTATTAATTAAAGCCCATTTATTGAAAGAGTTTAGATCATATTGAAGTCTGAAAGAGTCAAATGGTGACTTAATTGTGGTAAATAGCTTAACGTCGTCTGCGTAAATCAAAAACTGTGCAAAGCTCAAGTAGCGGGGTAAGTCATTTATGAATATAACAAACAGTATTGGGCCAATATGTGAGCCCTGCGGGACGCCAGACAGCGCCTCAATAGGTCCGGACAAAGCATCACGGTAACGAACAAACTGAACCCTACCCGTAAGGTACGACGAGAGCCACGCATGCAACCTGCCCCTGATGCCGAGGTTCCACAGCTTGCAGAGCAAAAGCTCATGGTTAATCTTATCGAAGGCCTTAGAAAAATCCGTAAATACAGCGTCAACTTGATAAGAATCATTAAGTGATCCGGAGACATAATTGACAAAAGACAAAAGATTCGTAGTGGTCGATCTAGCCCTCACGAAGCCGTGCTGCTGCTCTATGATTACAGTACTAAAGCAGTCAGAGATCCTACTTGCAACTATGGCATCAAGGACCTTAGGGATCGCACTTATAACAGATATGGGTCGATAATTCAAAATATCACTCTTAATGCCTCCCTTGTGAATAGGCTGAACATACGAATCCTTCCAACAGTCAGGGAAGACACCCGTGCTAACAGATTGATTATATATAACAGAACAAGTGGATCGCATAAAAACATGTGGCAATTTTTTAGAAAGGCTGAGGGGATCCCGTCGGGGCCCGGACGCACAGCGCTCTTCAAACGAGAGATAACTCTCTCAACATCCCCGACCTCAATATGAATGACATTAATGCGGTCGATATTATCAAAACTATAATTACAAACACAACTAGAATCACTGTACACCGAACCAAAATACTGTGCAAAAGCATTAGCAATTAAGTGGGGATCACTGAGAGAGCTACCATTAAATATCATAGTGCCCGAATCAGTTCTGTCTTTACGCAGTCCATTAACATAAGACCAAAAAGCTTTAACATTACGCAACGCAGATTTTTCGACACTAATAATATAATTTTTATAACACGACCTCGAGTGGCGCAAACACACTGCACGTAGTCTTTTAAATTCAATATAGTCATTTAACTGACTCGAGGCCTTATACCTAGCATGTGCTAGCATTTAATGAAAAAATTAAATTAATAATGATTAAATTAGTAAAAATTAAATTATAAAATTTTAAAATTTAAAAATTAATTTAATGAATTCGGCAATAATTATTATTCATCTGTTTAAAAAAACATAGATTATCGTATTAATAATAATAAATAATTTCTGCTTCATGAATTTTTTTTAAATAGCTGCATTTTTGTACCAAGGTAGCATAATCATTTGGCTTTTTGATAAAGTCTAGAATGAAAGAATGAATGAAATGAAAACTTTATAAAGTTGAATAATTAAATTATATATTTAAGTAAAAAATTTTGAATATTTATGAAAAACGAGAAGACCCCATAGAATTTCCTATTATTAATTTATAATTAATAAATAAATATTTCTATAAATTAAAAATATCATATTAGGGATATAAAAAAATTTAAATAAATTTTTTATTAATTTATTATAAATAAATTATATTAAAAATTTCATTATAATAATTGAAATTAATTACCTTGGGGATAACAGCGTTATTTTTTATATAAGTTCATATTGGTAGAAAAAATTGCGTCCTCGATGTTGAATTAAGATAAATTATTAATGAAGAAATAAATAAATTAAGTCTGTTCGACTTTTAAAATCTTACATGATTTAAGTTTAAATCGGTGTGAGCCAGATTAGATTCTATCTTTATAATTTTTAAAAATATTTGTACGAAAAGACTTTATTTTTCTTAATAGTTACATTATTTAAAAATAAAAATAATTATTTTGACATATAAGTGTGTTAAATTTAGAATTTATTAATAAATTTTTTTTTTTAATAATAATTATATATATATATATATATATTTACATTTTTCTATTAGAAAATTAAATATAATTTTAATAGTTTTAATCAGAGTAGCTTCTATTACATTAGTAGAACGTAAAGTTTTAGGGTATATTCGAATTTGAAAGGGTCCAAATAAAGTTAAAAAAATAAGATTCCCTCATCCTTTTAGTGATGCAATTAAATTATTTAATAAAGAAATCTCATTAATTTTTCAATCTGATTACTAATTTTTTTTAATTAGTCCTTAATTAAGTATGTTTTTAATATTAATTTTATGAAATTTAATTCCTTATTTTAATATAATAATTTTAAGTGAAATAAATTTAATTTTAATTTTATGTTTTATATGTTTAAGAGTTTATCCTTTAATAATTGGAGGTTGATTATCTAATAGAATTTATTTATTGTAAGGAGAATTGCGAAGAATTGCTCAAACTATTTCATATGAAGTAAGAATAATTTCAATAGTTATATCAATTTTATTATTAAGGGAAATAATTCAATTAATTAATTTAATAAATCTACGAAAATATTCTTGATTTTTTTCTTACGATTTTCCATTAAAATTAATTTTTTTTGTTAGATTATTAGCAGAAATAAATCGTACGCCTTTTAATTTTTCTGAGGGAGAATCGAAATTATTATCAGGATTTATTATTGAATATATAAGAGGAAGATTTGCATTAATTGTTATTGCAAAATACAAAATAATTATATTTATAATAATATTATTTATGTTTATATTTATAGGAGGAAATTTATTTGAAATAAAATTTTATTTAATTTATTTAATAATTTTATTTTTAGTAATTTGAATTCGAGGAACATTTCCTCAATTTCGATATGATAATTTAATATATTTATTTTGAATAAGTTATTTACCTGTAAGATTAAATTATTTAATATTTATTTCATTAATTGAAATTATAAATTATTAGAAAAATTAATTTCTTACATATGTATTCAAAACATATAGTTCAAAAAACCAAATAATTATTTATCTAAATATAAATCAGATTTCTTAGAAATATAAAAATATATGAAAAGATATAAAAAATAAAAAATTGATGAAATTTGTCCA
This sequence comes from Copidosoma floridanum, assembly GCF_036245765.1. Classification (NCBI taxonomy): domain Eukaryota; kingdom Metazoa; phylum Arthropoda; class Insecta; order Hymenoptera; family Encyrtidae; genus Copidosoma; species Copidosoma floridanum. The sequence goes on along the minus strand of NW_028321897.1, from coordinate 1,051,408 downwards.
ATAAAAATGTAGGGATTTTTAACCGGACGGGCTCTAATTCAAATTAAAATAATAAATAATCTTACAAAATTTTAAAATAGAATTTGGTTTATAAAATAAAATTTAAATGATTTTATTTTATATTTAAAATTAAATGGTATAATTAACAAAATTAAAATTGATAATAATGAAGCAATAACTTCTCCTAATTTATTAGGAATAGAACGAAGAATTGCATAAGCAAATAAAAAATATCATTCAGGTTAGATATGAATGGGGGTAATTATAGGGTTAGCTTTATTGTTATTTTTGGGATCTGACAATCCATAAGGTATTGATAAACAAATAAATAAAAAAATATTAAAAAATAAAATAAATTCTTAAATATCTTTAACTAAAAAATTAAGATTAAAAGGAATTTTATAAAAATTTCTATTTAATCCTAAAGGATTTGAAGAACCAGTTTTATGAAGAAACATTAAATGGAGAATAACTAAGGCTAATACTACAAATGGTATGATAAAATAAAATGAATTAAATCGGTTTAATGTAGCATTATAAATAGAAAACCCTCCTCATAATCATAAAACTAAAGAATTTCCAATGTAAGGAATAGCTGAAAACAAATTTGTAATTACTGTTGCACCTCAAAAAGATATTCGTCCTCATGATAATACATAACCAAAAAAAGCTGTTATTATAGTAATTAAAAAAATGAAGATACCTGAATAGAAAGTTTTATAGAAAGAAAATGAATCATAATAAATTCCACGTCCAATATGAATAAATAAACAAATAAAAAATATAGAAGCTCCATTTATATGACATAATCGGAAAAATCACCCATAATTTACATCTTGTATAATATGAATAATTCTATTAAATGCTAAATTAATATTAGGACAATAATGTAAAGATAGCAATAATCCTGTGATTAATTGAATGACAAGGCATATCCCTAATATTAAACCAAAATTTCATATCATAGAAATATTTAAAGGAGTAGGTAAAATTACAATTATTAAATTTATGATCCTTAATAATTCATTTGACTTTAAAATTGATTTTTTTATTCAATTTATTTTACGTAAAGTAAATTTATTAAAAATAATTAATTTTTCAATTAATCTTTAAACAATTCAAATGTAAATAATAGAAATTAATAAATTTAAATTTATATTATATATATATATATATATATATATATATATATATATATATATATATATATATATATATAATATTCAATTTGTATCAATTGAATTTAATTTATTTAATATAAATATTTTTAAAATTTCATTAAAATAATTGTACGACATTAAAAATTTATTAACATTTAAAATTATAATAGGAAAAAAAAATATATAGTTAATGATTTAATAATAAAATTTTTAAAAAACTTTTTTTTTATTAAAGCAATTATATTATTAATAAATCTAGTAAAATATAAAAATAAAATTAATATTCCTCTCACAATATTAAAAAATCTAATGTGTGATCATCATTTATTTCTATTAAAAATTAATAAATTTAATGAACATATTATATTGTATAATAAAAGAATTAACCCTAAGATTATAGGATGAAATATTTTATAATAAAAAGGTAAGGAGTTAATAATTAATAAAATTACAGGTAATAAAAATAAATTTATCATAAATGTATTGATTAAAAATTTTATTGTTATTTAATTATATAAAATTAAAATCTATAAATTTAATTTACAAAATTAATATTAATTTAAATTATCAATTATTTAAAAACAGTTTAATCTTAAAATATTGATTTTGGAGATTTTTGATCAATTTATTTTTTTTTTAAATTATTTTTTTAAATTATTATTTATATATTTTTATATTAATTATTTTATTGTTTCTATATTCTTGCCTATATAAAAACTGAATATTTAATTTAATAAGAAAAGAATTTTTAATATTAAGATTATTAATATTTTAAATATTAATAGTAAAGACAATAAATCTTTTAAATTTTATGTTATTTCATTTAATTTTTGTTGTTTGTAAAAGAGTTTTAGGTTTGACTTTATTATTATCATTAATTCAAAATGAAGGAAGAGATAGATTTAAATTTTTATCAATAAATTTATGATAAAATTTTTAATTTATTCAATTATATTAATTTTAACTTATAATTTTTTTTATATTAATATATATTTATTTTTAAAAATTTCAATTTTCATATTTTTATCTATTAATATTTTATTATTTATTTATAATAAATATTTTATAATAATTTATTCTAATTTTATAATTTATAAAATTTAATTATTAATAATAATATTATTGTTATTATTATTAAGATTAGTAATTATAGTAAGAAAAAAAAATTTTAATATATCAATTTATTTATTTTTATTAATTATTTTAATATTAGTTTTATTATTAAGATTTATGTTTATTAATTTATTTTCATTTTATTTTATATTTAAATTCAGTCTTATTCCTACTTCTTTATTAATTATAATTTGGGGATATCAACCTGAACGACTTAAAGCATCTTCATACATATTTTTTTATACATTATTTTTTTCTCTTGCTTTATTCATTTTATTATTTATTTTTTTTTAAATATTTAATTTAATAAGATTTTTTATATTTTTAGAAATTATTTTATTAAATAAATTCTAAATAGTTATTTTTTATTTTTTAATGTTTGGAGCATTTTAAGTAAAATTACCTTTATTTTTATTTCATAATTGATTACCTAAAGCTCATGTAAAAGCTCCTGTTACTGGTTCAATAATTTGACCAGGAATTATACTAAAATTAGGAGGATACGGATTGTATCGAATAATTATAATAATAAATATTAATTTTTTAATTTTTAATGATTTAGTTTATAATTTTAAAATTTTTCGGAATAACATTTTTAATATTTTTATGTCTTCGACATTATGATATAAAAATTATTGTTGCTTATTCATCTGTCGTCCACATAAGAATAATATTAATTGGATTATTTTCACTGAAAATTAAAGGATATTATGGTGGATAAATAATAATTATTGCTCATGGTTTATGTTCATCAAGAATATTTGTTTCAGTAAATTATTTTTATTTACGATCTAAAAGTCGAAATATAATAATAATTAAAGGAATAGTGTATTTTATACCATCATTAATGATATTTTGATTTTTATTATGTATTAATAATATAGCTTTACCAATTTCTTTAAATTTATCAAGGGAAATCATAATCGTTATAGTTATTTTAAGATGAAGAAAAATAATTATATTAATTTTAATTTTAAGAATATTTTTTAGAGCATGTTATAATATTTATTTATTTTCATATTGTTTTCATGGAATATGAAATAATAAATTATTAAAATTTAGTTCTAATAATATAGTTAAATATTTGATAATAATTTTTTATTTTTTACCTTTAAATTTATTAATTTTAAGAACTAATTTTTTTTTTTAATTAAAATAGTTTAAATAAAAATATTGATTTGTGAAATCAAACTTACAAAATTTGTTTTAAATGCATTATTTTATATTATTTAAGATGAATTTATTTTTCAATGAAAAGATTATTAATATTTACTTTTTGTCACATATTTATATTTATAAAATTAAATTTATTTATTGAATGAAATTTACTAATTATAAATTCTTTATCAATTAATATAATAATTTACATAGATTGAATTACTATTTTTTTTTCATTAATGTATTTTTAATTTCTTCAATAATTATATTTTATTGTTGTGGATATCTAAATCATGATTTAAACAATAATTAATTTTTTTATTTTGTATTTTTTTCTATTATTTCTATATTATTAATAATTATTAGACCAAATATAATTTCTTTAATTTTAAGATGAGACAGTTTAAGGTTAGTTTCTTATTGTTTAGTAATTTATTATCAAAATTTTTATTCTTATAATTCTGGAATATTAACAATTTTAATTAATCGAATTAGAGATATTATGATTATATTATCTATAAGATTAATAATAATTTATAGGTCTTGAAATTTCGTAAATTTAAATTTCAATAATAAAATATTATTTATTTTAGTTATTATTAAAGCTTTTACTAAAAGAGCTTAATTTTCTTTTTCTTCTTGACTTCCAGCAGCTATAGCTGCTTCAACTCCAGTATTATCATTAGTTTATTTATCTCCTTTAGTAACGGCGGGAATTTATATTTTAATTCGATTTTATAATTTAATATATAAAAATAGAATATTATTATCTTACATTACTATTCCTGGAATAATTACTATACTAATAGCTGGTTTATCAGAAAATTTTGAGTATGATTAAAAAAAAATTATTGCATATTCTACTCTGTCCTAATTGGGATTAATATAAGTAATTTATGGAATAAAATTTTATCTTTTAGCTTATTTTTATTTAATTATTCATGCTATATTTAAATAAATAATATTTATATGTTCAGAAATTATTATTTATTCAATAAATAATCATCAAGATATTCGTTTTATAGGAAATTTAATAAATTTAATGCCAATAACTATAATAATAATAATTTCCAATTTTTCTTCATGTGGTTTGCCATTTTTTTCTGGATTTTATTCTAAGGATTTAATTTAAGAAAAAAATTTTTATAAATTATTTTTTTTAAATTTTATAATTTACATTAATTATAAGGGCAATATTAACAGTTATATATTCTATTCGATTCATTTAATATTTTATAAAAAAAAAAATTAATTTTATACATTACTTTAGTTGTAATGATAATAAAATTATAAATTTCTCTATAATAATTTTAATAGTTAATCTAATTATATTTGGAAAATATTTTTTCATAATAATTTTTATAAATATTGAAGAAATTTATTTATCAAAATTTAAAAAAATTGAAGTTTTATTTTTATGTCTAATTTCAATTATTTTAGGATTCAATTTGTTTAAATTCAAACATTTAAAAAATAATTTTATAATATTTTTTTTTGGAAAAATATATTTTTTATTCTGATTGAATTTTTATTTGAATTTTTTTTTTATTAGAAATAATGAAAAAATAATATTTTTTAATTGATAAAGGAATAATTAATTTTATCTTTGAAAATTTAATTATAAAAATTTTAAAATTTATAAATATTGAAATATATACTAATAGTTTAAAAATAAATTTTAAAATAATAATTCGATTATTTATTTCACTATTAATAATAATTTAAATTTAAATAGTTTATTTTAAAATTTAATAATGAAAATATTAAGAAAATATTAATATTTTCGAATATTTAAAAAAATTCTTTTTTATTTTTATATTGAAAATAAAATGTTTTAAAAATTCAAACTATATATATGAATGAAAACACTAATATTTTCTACTAATCATAAAAATATTGGAATACTATATTTTATTTTTGGAATATGATCTGAAATTGTAGGTTTAAAACTAAGAATTTCAGTTCGATTAAAATTGGGGAACCCTGGATCTTCCATTGGAAATGATCAAATTTATAATTCTTTAGTTACAGCTTATGCATTTATTATAATTTTTTTTTTGTTATACTGGTTATAATAGGAGGATTTGGAAATTATTTAATTCCTAAAATTATAGGAATTCCTGATATAGCTTCCCCTCGAATAAATAACATAAGATTTTGATTACTTTCTCCAAGAATCATATTATTAATTGCTAGAATATTTGTTAGATCTGGAACAGGAACAGGTTGAACTGTTTACCCTCCTTTATCTTCTAATCTATCACATATAGGCCCATCCGTAGATTTATCAATTTTTTCTTTACATATTGCAGGAGCTTCATCTATAATAGGATCTATTAATTTTAATTCAACAATTTTAAATATAAAAATTTTTAAATTAGAAATACTGCCTTTATTTGCTTGAGCAATATTATTAACAGCAATTTTATTATTATTATCTCATCCTGTTTTAGCAGGAGCAATTACTATATTGTTATTTGATCGAAATCTTAATTCTTTTTTTTTTGATCCAGTTGAAGGGGGAGACCCAGTATAATATCAACATTTATTTTGATTTTTTGGTCATCCAGAAGTTTATATTTTAATTTTACCAGGATTTGGTTTAATTTCTCATATAATTTGTAATAAAAGAATAAAAGAAGAAGTATTTGGCATTATAGGAATAATTAATGCTATAATTTCTATTGGACTATTAGGTTTTATTGTTTGAGCTCATCATATATTTACTATTGGAATAGATGTAGATACACAAGCATATTTCACTTCTGCAACAATAATTATTGCTATTCCTACTGGAATTAAAATTTTTAGATGATTGGCATCATTAAATAAAATAAAGCTTAAATTAAATATTACAAATTTATGATCATTAGTGTTTATTTTTTAATTCACTTTAGAAGGATTAACAGGAATTATACTTTCTAATTCTTCTATTGATATCGTTCTTTATGATACTTATTATGTAGTAGCTCATTTTCATTATGTTTTATCTATAGGAGCAGTATTTGAAATTTTTGGGAGGTTTATTTATTGATATCCAATGATTTTTGGAGTTTTTTCAAATAAAATAATATTAAAACATTAATTTTTTTTAATATTCTTAGGAGTAAATATAACTATTTTTCCCCAACATTTTTTAGGCTTAAGTGAAATACCACGACGATATAGAGATTATCCTGATTCATATGTATGTTAAAATATAATTTCTTCAATTGGATCTTTAATTTCATTAATAAGAACATTGATATTTTTTCACATTATCTTAGAAAGTTTAATAAGAATACGTTTAATTTTATTTATAAAAATTTTTAATAATTCAATTGATTGAATATTTTCTTATCCTCCAAGATCTCATTCTTTTGATGAAATCCCAAAAATTTCCATTTAATTAAAATAAATTTTTAATATGGCAGATCAGTGCAATGAATTTAAGATTTTTTCATATTAATTATTTTATTTTCAGAAGTTATAAAATTTTTAATAAATTTTTAATTGATTTCTTCATGAGCAAACATTATATTTCAAGATTCTAATTCTTCTATTATAGAAAATTTAATTATATTTTATGATCATGCAATAATTATTATTGTTATAATTAAAATTTTAATTTTGTACATATTAATTTTTATATTATTAAATAAATTTTTACATAAATTTATATTTGAAGGTCATTTCATTGAAATTATTTGAACTATCGTTCCAATTTTTTTTTTAATTTTCTTAGCTATTCCATCTTTAAAAATTTTATATTTAAGAGATGAGATTTTTAATCCGTACTTATCAATTAAAATTTTAGGTCATTAATGATATTGATCATATGAATACTCAGACTTTAAAGATTTATTATTTGATTCTTTTATAATTTCTGATATTGAAAACTTTAATTTTCGATTATTAGATGTTGATCATTTATTAATTGTTCCAATAAATTTAAATTTACGATTTTTAATTAGATCAATAGATGTAATTCATTTATTTACTGTTCCGAGATTAGGGATAAAAGTAGATGCAATCCCAGGACGATTAAATCAAATTAGAATAAATTTAAATCGTCTAGAATTATTTTACGGTCGATGTTCAGAAATTTGTGGAGTTAATCATAGATTTATACCAATTGTATTAGAATCAAATACATTTAAAAATTTTATAAATTGAATTTATAATAATTAATATTTCATTTGAAATAAAACTCACTATTTGTAATTTAAAAAATCAATTCTTTAAATTCAAGATACCAAATAAAATAAAAATTTAGTTAATTTTATAACATTAATTTGTCAAATTTAAATAATTAATTAATTTAATAATTTTCAATTCCTGAAATAAGACTAATAATATGATTAACACTAAATTTATACTTTTCAATTTTATTTACTTTAATAATAATAATTATTTTCTATATTATTAATTTTAACGCTATTAATAATAATAATAATAAAAAAAAATGTGTTAAAGTTATAATTTTTTTTAATAAATGATAAATAATTCATTTTCAATTTTTGATCCTTCTTTATCTATAAATTACTCATTAAATTGAATAAGAAGAATTTATATTTTTATATTTATTCCTATGATTTATTGATTTATCCCCTCTTGAATAAATTAAGTATTAAATAATATAATTAATATTTTAAATTTTAAATTTAAAATATTATTATATAAAAAATTCATTTTCATAAATTTATTGATATTAATTAGATTATTCATAATAATTTTATTAAATAATTTTATAGGAATATTTCCTTATATTTTTACTAGATCAAGACACTTAGTAATAAGAATATCATTATCATTAAGATTATAATTATCTTTTATATCATTTGGATGAATTAAAAATACTAACTCTATATTTATTCATTTAGTTACTCAAGGAACTTCAAATATTTTAATACCTTTTATAGTAATTGTATTATATTTAAAAAATATTATTCGATTTGGAACATTAAGAGTACGACTATCAGCTAATATAATTGCTGGACATTTATTAATAACTTTTATTTCTTCAACTAGATCTTCATTAGGAATAATATTATTAATTCTTATATTAATGAGACAAAGATTTTTAATTATTTTAGAATTAAGTGTTTCAATAATCCAAGCTTATGTATTTTCAGTATTAAGAGTTTTATATAGAAGAGAATCAAATTATAAAAAAAATATTATTCCAACCTTTTCACTTAGTCACTTTAAGGCCTTGACCTATTTTGATATCATTTTCAATTTTTATTTTATTAATAAGATATGTACATTGATTTAATTTTATAGATTATAAATTAATTTTTTTAAGTTTAATTTTATCTATTATTATTTCATACCAATGATGACGTGATGTAGTTCGAGAAAGAATATATCAAGGTTATGATACATTTGAAGTATTAATAGGATTAAACTTAGGAATAATTTTATTTATTGTTTCTGAAATTTTTTTCTTTATTAGAATTTTTTGATGTTATTTTCATATATTTTCATCCCCAAGAATTAAAATTGGAGAAAATTGACCTCCTTAAAATATCATAATATTTAATCCTTATAGAATCCCTTTATTAAATACAGTTATTCTTTTATCTTAAGGGATTTCTATTACATGATGCCATCATTATTTAATTAATATAAATTTCAAACAAAGAAAATTAAAATTAATTATTCCTATATTTCAAGGATTACTTTTTTCCTTATTTCAATTAAAAAGTACTTATCTGCTTATTTTACTTTTAGAGATTCAGTATACGGATCAATTTTTTTTATATCTACAGGATTTCATGGATTTCATGTATTAATTGGAACAATTTTTTTATTAATTAATTTTTTCGATTGAATATTAAAAATTCTTTAAGAATTCATTATTTTGGGTTTGAAGCTGCTGCTTGATACTGACAATTTGTTGATGTAGTTTGATTATTTTTCTATATTTTGGTTTATTTTTGATCTTTTTAATTTAATTTACATAATATAAATAAGTATATTTAATTTCTAATGAAAAAGTTTAAAATCTAATGTAAATGATAATAAAAATAATTTTATTTTCATTTGTAATTATTCTAATTATTATAATAACATTGAGATTAAATTTTATTTTATCAAAAGAAATATTTAAAGAACGTGAAAAAATATCAAGATTTGAATGTGGATTTGATATAATTTCATATAATCGTCTACCTTTTTCTTCACAATTTTATTTAATTCCAATTATTTTTTTAATTTTTGATATTGTAATTGCAATTGTACTTTCATTTTTATTTATAAATTTTCTTAATTATTATTATTTAATTTTATTAGTTAATTTTGTTTTTTTTCATTTTAATTTTAGGATTATATATAGAATGATTTGAAGGAGCTTTACTTTGATTTAAATAGATAAATGAATCTAAAAAATTAGATTTTAATTTCGACTTGAAATTTTAATAAATATTATTCATTTATTTAAAAAAATCTAATAATTAATTTAAAAATATTAAATTGCAAATTTAAATAAATTATTTTTATAATAATTTAGATTCAAAGATATAAATAATTTAAAATTAATATAATGAATTAGAAATTCAAATATCTTAATATCTTAATAAATATATAAAATAGAATAAATTATTTTCTTAAATTTTAAAAATTTCAATGTATTAAGCAATCCTATATAAAATAATAATAAAATAAAATTTATCAATAAATTTACAATTTATTTGCTTTAATTAGATACATTATTAATTGGAAATTAAATTTCAATAAAATTATTAACAATAATTTACCTCTATTTTGGTTTCAACTAATAACTAAATTAATAAATTAATAATTAAATATTTTATTTTATCAAAATAGTTCTTTAATCAGGCTTTTCATTGAATTTTGAGATATTATTATTATTTTTCTATTCCTTTAATTTATTTTTCTAATTTTCTAATTTTTTTTTCTAAGTCATCTTTTTTTATATAAATAGTAATAAAATTATTACGGTGTTAGTTGAACGTGCCGTTCTACTCCCAATTGTTTCCATGATTTCTTGAGGTTTTGTGCATAAGCACACAATCAGTAAGAGCTAATTTAGGAGTGAGAATAAAAACTCCAAAGTCAGGTGTTAGTTTGAGCAACGTTTCGTTGGTCTTAACGCCAACCTCATCAGGCTCAGTCTATATCGTTCAGACGATCGTTACAGACTGTAACGATCGTCTGAACGATATAGACTGAGCCTGATGAGGTTGGCGTTAAGACCAACGAAACGTTGCTCAAACTAACACCTGACTTTGGAGTTTTTATTCTCACTCCTAAATTAGCTCTTACTGATCGTGTGCTTATGCACAAAACCTCAAGAAGTAATAAAATTAAATTTATTATGTTTTATTCTTTCTAATTTTATATTTAATCAAATAAATATTAAAATTATAGTAAATTATTTTTTAATTCAATTATTTAATTCTAACTTATTTTATTTTCGTCAATATTTATAATCAATTTAAATTTTTTTAATAAATAAATATTATTATTTTTAATAATGAGAATAAAAATCGAAAGAGGTCTTCCTCCTTTTCATATGTAATATATCAAAATAAATAAATATTTAAATGGAATTTTTTTTTACTTAAATTCTTTATTACAAAAATTTATTCCTTTAATAATTTTATTTATTTATATTAAAAAAATTTACTCTTTAATAATTATAATCAATTTAATTTAAACTTCTTTAATAAGAATTAATAGATATCCTTTAAAAATTATTTTATCTTTTCTTCAATATTTCAAGTATTTTAAATTTTTATATTAAAATTTTTAAATGAAAAAATTTGAATAATTTTCTTTCTATTTTATAATTTTATTACTTCGAATACATATGTATATTTTTATATTTTAAATTTAAATTTTACTTTTGGAATGAGAAATGTAAAATTCCCTAATTCTATATTATATTTTTTATTATCAATAATTTTATCATTAGCAATAATCCCTCCTTTTACTGGATTTATTGATAAACAAATATTTATAAATAATTATTTTAATATAAAATCAATTTATTTATTAATATTTATAATAATAATTCCTTAACCTAATTTATTTTTTTACAGTCGAATCATTTATTATTTTTCTATGATATATTCGTATTTAATAAATTTAAATTTTAAATTAATTAATTTTGAAATATTAAATATCAATAATTTAGATTTAATATTTTTATTAATATCAATTTTTATTCTTATTTATAAAATTGTATAAAAATTTCAAGTTAAATTAAACTTAAAACCTTTTAAGTTTTAAATAAATTTATTATATATAAAGTTTATAACTTAATTGATACATTTAAATAAATAAATAAATAAACAAATAATAAAATTTATTTTTTCTTTATTGATCAAAATAAATTAAACTTAAATACATTGATTACATACCTTGTAAGAGGAATTATCAATATTTTGCAGTATACTCTTCAAAATTTCTTCGTTTAGTGATATTTTTTAGATAAAATCCTGCCCCAACAGTACCTACCTCAGAATGTTTCATACAAATACATTGATTACATACCTTGTAAGAGGAATCATCAATATTTTGCAGTATACTCTTCAAAATTTCTTCGTTTAATAATATTTTTTAGATAAAATCCTGCCCCAACGGTACCTACCTCAGAATATTTTATACGGTTACATAGATTACATACCTTGTAAGAGGAATCATGAATATTTTGCAGTATACTCTTTAAAATTTCTTCGTTTAATAATATTATTTAGATAAAATCCTGCCCCAACGGTACCTACCTCAGAATATTTCATACGGATACATTAAATACATACCTTGTAAGAGGAATGATCAATAGTTTGCAGTATACTCTTCAAAATATCTTCGTTTAATAATATTTTTAAGATAGAATCCTGCCCTAACGGTACCTACCTCAGAATTTTTTATACGGATACATTGATTACATACCTTGTAAAAGAAATTTTCTATATTTTGCAGTATACTCTTTAAAATTTCTTCGTTTAATGATATTTTTTAGATAGAATCCTGCTCCAACGGTACCTTTCTCAGAATTTTTTATACGGATACAATAATTACATACCTTGTAAAAGGGATTATCAATATTTTGCAGTATACTCTTCAAAATTTCTTCGTTTAATAATATTTTTTAGATAGAATCCTACCCCAACGGTACCTACCTCAGAATATTTAATACGAATACATTGATTACATACCTTGTAAAAGAAATTATCTATATTTTGCAGTATACTCTTTAAAATTTCTTCGTTTAATAATATTTATTAGATAGAATCCTGCTCCAACGGTACCTTTCTCAGAATTTTTTATACGGATACAATAATTACATACCTTGTAAAAGGGATTATCAATATTTTGCAGTATACTCTTCACAATTTCTTCGTTTAATAATATTTTTTAGATAGAATCCTACCCCAACGGTACCTACCTCAGAATTTTTTATAAGGATACATTGATTACATACCTTGTAAGAGGAATTATTAATATTTTGCAGTATACTCTTTTCAAAATTTCTTCGTTTAATAATATTCTTTAGATAGAATCCTGCCCCAACGGTACCAACTTCAGAATATTTTATGTGGATACATTTATCACATACCTTGTAAGAGGAATTATTAATATTTAACAGTATACTCTTTAAAATTTATTCGTTTAATAATATTTTTTAGATAGAATCCTGCCCCAACGGTACCTACCTCAGAATATTTCATACGGATACATTGATTTCATAACTTGTAAGAGGGATTATTAATATTTTGCAGTACACTCTTTAAAATTTTTTGATTTAATAATATTCTTCAGCTAGAATCCTGCCCTAACGGTACTTACCTCAGAATATTTTATACGGATACATTTATTACATACCTTGTAAGAGAAATTAACAATATTATGCAGTATACTTCTCAAAATTTCTTTAATTATTATATAGAAATATATATATATAATTAATTCTTTAATACCAATTATATTATCGAAATGTGAAAAATAATAATATATAAAATTAATGATTTTTATATATTAAAAACTTTTATATTAATATATTTTTTTTCATGAACAAATGGATATATAATTATTATTATTTAAAATTTTTAAATAATTATTTTTTAATTATATATGTGTTCTAAATAAATAAATATTTTATAATTAATAAATTTATATATATATTCTATTTATTGTAAAAACATTAAATCAGATTTCGAAAAAAAAAAATTAATAGTAATTTAACTAAAACAGTTATAAATTATGAAATTTTATTTTTAAAATTAAATTAATAATATTTAATAAATTTCTAAAAACATATATTATATTTCAATTAAATTTATTATTCATATTTTTGTTTTAAAAAAAAACAATATTTATTATTATATTATATAAATATTTTTTAATTTATAAATAAATTTATTAAATAAATAAATAATAGATTTTTAATATTATTAACACGATATTATTATCAATGCACTTTTATGAGATTTTCTGAGAAAAATACCGTTAGGGCAGGATTCTATACAAAAAATATTATTAAACAAAGAAATTTTGACAAGTATACTACAAAATATTACTAATTCCTCTTACAAGGTATGTGATCAATGTATCCGTATGAAATATTCTGAGGTAGGTACCGTTGGGGCAGGATTCTATTTAAATAATATTATTAAACGAAGAAATTTTGAAGAGTATACTGCAAAATATCAATAATTCCTCTTTTAAGGTATGTAATCAATGTATCCGTATAAAATATTATGAGGTAGGTACCGTTAGGGCAGGATTCTTTCTAAATAATATTATTAAACGGAGAAATTTTGAGAAGTATACTGCAAAATATTGATAATTCCTCTTACAAGGTATGTTATCAATGTATCCGCATAAAATATTCTGAGGTAGGTACCGTTGGGACAGAATTCTATCTGAAAAATATTATTTAACAAAGTAATTTTAAAAAGTATACTGCAAAATATTAATTATTACTCTTACAAGGTATGTTATCAATGTATCCGTATAAAATATTCTGAGGTAGGTACCGTTGGAGCAGGATTCTATTTAAAAAACATTATTAAACAAAGAAATTTTGAAAAGTATACTGCAAAATATTGATAATTTTTCTTACAAAGTATGTAATCAATGTATCTGTATCAAATATTCTGAGGGAGGTACCGTTAGGGCATGATTCTATCTGAAAAATATCATTAATCGAAGAAATTTTAAGAAGTATACTGCAAAATATTAATAATTCTTTTGACAAGATATGTAATCAATGTTTCCGTATAAAATATTTTGAGGTGGGTACCGTTGAGGCAGGATTCTATCTAAAAAATATTATTAAACGAAAAAATTTTGAAAAGTATACTGCAAAATATTGATTATTCCTCTTACAAGGTATGTAATCAATGTATCCGTATAAAATATTGTGAGGTAGGTACCGTTGGGGCAAGATTCTATCAAAAAAATATTATTTAACAAAGAAATTTCGAGAAGTTTACTGCAAAATATTAATAATTTCTTTTACAAGGTATGTAATCAATGTATCCGTATGAAATATTCTGAAGTAGGTACCGTTGGGGCAGCATTTTATCTAAAAAATAGTATTAAACAAATAAATTTTGAGAAGTATACTGCAAAATAGTGATATATCCTCTTACAAGGTATGTTATCAATGTATCCGTATAAAATATTTTGAGGTAGGTACCGTTTAGGCAGGTATCTATCTAAAAAATATTATTAAACGAACAAATTTGAAGAGTATACTGCAAAATATTTATAATCCCTCTTACAAGGTATGTAATCAATATATCCGTATAAAATATTCTGATGTAGGTACCCTTGGGGCAGGTTTCTATATAAAAAATATTATCAATCGAAGAAATTTCAAGAAGTTTACTGCAAAATATTGATAATTTTTCTTACAAGGTATGTAAATAATGTATCCGTATAAAATATTCTGAGGTAGGTACCGTTGGGGCCGGAACTTATCTAAAAAATTTTATTAAACGAAAAAATTTTAAAGAGTATACTGCAAAATATTGATAATTTCTCTTACAAGGTCTGTAATCAATGTATCTGTATAAAATATTCTAAGGTAGGTACCGTTGGGGCAGGAGTCTATCTAAAAAATATGATTGAACAAAGAAATTTTGAAGAGTATACTGCAAAATATTAATAATCCTTCTTACAAGGTATGTAATTAATGTATTTGTATAAAATATTCTGAGGTAGGTCCCGTTGGGGAAGGATTTTATTAAAAAAATTTTATTAAACGTTGAAATTTTAAGAAGTATACTGCAAAATATTGATAATTCCTCTTACAAGCTATGTAATCAAAGTATTCGTATGAAATATTCTGAGGTAGCTACCGTTGGGGCAGGATTCTATCTAAAAAATATTATCAAACGAAGAAATTTTGATGAGTATACTGCAAAATATTAATAATTCCTCTTACAAGGTATAAAATCAATGTATTCGTATAAAATATTCTGAGGTCAGTACCGTTGGGGCAGGATTCTATCTAATAAATATTATTAAACGAAGAAATTCTGAAGAGTGAACTGCAAAATATTGATAATTCCTTTTACAAAGTATGTAATCAATGTATTTGTATAAAATATTCTGAGGTAGGTACCGTTGGGGCAGGATTCTATCTAAAAAATATTATTTCATTGAATTTTTAAATAGCTAAATAATAAAATTTTAAGAAATAGACTAAGTTTAATTCCTCAAATTCATAATTTAAAAATAAATATATTTTTTCCTTTAAGTGAAAATTTTAGTTTATTGAAAATTTTTTTTTTACATAAAAAAGAAAATTATTTAAATTAAATTTTATAAATTTTAATTTGGTTAAAAATTTATTGTTTTAAATTTGTATATATAAAATTTTATGATATAAGTAAATTTTAATAATTTATATAAACATAATATATAGAATTATTAATTATTATTAAGTTAATAAATAAATATAAAATGAATATTATATTACTTTGTGCCAGCATTTGTGGTTATACAAAGCATATAAATGAATTAATTTATATAAATAAATTAATGAGTATTAATTAATATAAATAATTGAAATAAAAATTTCAAGATAAAATTTTAAGTTTTTATTAAAAATTAATTTTTGTTAAATCAAATAAAGATAATAATAAAAATATAATAAAAACTAGGATTAGATATACTACTATTTTATTCAAAAACAATAATATAAATTATTAATTTTCAAGAAATAAAAATTGAAAATTATGACGGTATTTTAATTTATTAGGAGATTTTGTTATTTAATTTGATATTCCACGATGAAATGAACTTATATTATGAAATTTATGTATGTTTGTAATAAAATTGATTTTGAAAAATTTAATAATTAAAATATTTATGAAATAAAATTATAGATTAATATGTAATAATATATAAGAATATAAATGAAATACAAAGAATTAAAATCTATTTAAATTATTAAAATTATTATTTTGAAATTGGATTCAAAGGTAAAAAGAAAAATTATTTTTTTTTAATTCAATTTAAAATATGTACAAATTGCCCGTCACTTTTAAAATTTATTTGGAATAAGTCGAAACAAAGTAAATAAACTGAAAAGTGTATTTAGTAATAAAAATATAGTTAAATTTATAACATTTATTTTGCTAATAAAAATTATTTTAATATGTTATTTAAAAATAATAAATGAAATAATTTTTTAGGATTTTTAATTTTAATTGTTTTTAAATTAATAAAAATATGTAAAAAATTCATTTTTATAAAATTAAATAATTCAATATTTCAAGTACTAAAAAAGAAAATGAATTTAAATAAATAAATTATAAATTTATTATTTTTCACCTCTTGTATTAGGGTTAATCAAAATTAAATAATTAATATAATTTTTTAAAAAATAATTAAATTAAATAAATATAAAAATTATTAAAAATAAATATCTTCAATATTTTTATTGTAATCATATGTTATTCAGAATTATTAATATCTCATTATTTTATACTTAAATCCAATTTAGTTTAAAATTAATTTTTAAATTTATTAAAAAATTTAAATATATTTAAAAAAAAAAATTTTTAGGGATAAGCTTAAAAATTATTTCAATAATTATAAAAATAAATTAATTTTAAAAATAAAATAAAAAATTATTATTTTTTTATAATTTATAAAAATAAATCTATGACATTAAAAATATTTAAATTATGTTTAAATATCTATAAAATTATTTAATTTATTAAAAAAATTAAATTAATAATGATGTTGCGTAGGATTCTATGGTCTTGGGGTGCACACGAAGTAAATAGTCGAGGAACTAGTATTAACGTCTTTATTAATGCAAAAACGAGAGAAGAGCGCGTCGCGTGTGTACGACCTTCGTCCTTGACGGTTCCAGCCAGAGAGAGCGCTCCTTTCAGCATCCTATCGGCTTATCGCTTTGCTCTCTCCCACTACAATCATCTGTAGTAGGCCCCAAAAAGAGGGGGCGCACGTACGTGTAGCTATGATATCGTACGTGACACGTCCGAGGCCGCGCCGCTATCGTCCTCGATGGCGATTTCCCTTTTTAATTTACATGTTTGTGCTAGAGTAATGTTCGTGTAATGTTGTTTATATTGTATGTGAGATTTCTAACGTAGGAGTAAAAAGGTTGAGAGAAAAAAAAAACATGTCCTTGTTCCTCCTTTACACAAATTCGCTAAATTGTTTTTTTGTGTAAGCATTTATTGTTTTTGTTCACGCTCTTCTCCCTTTATAATATAGTGCAATATTGCAAAATTCTCATTTATAAATTCATAGAGTGTAATAATCTTCAAGTTATTTCTACTAATTATTAACTAAATATTTAATCCCACTGTAGGTTATCCATGTTAAACTTGTAAAATATGGCATAACAGTATGTTATAATGTATCGTATAATATTACTTATTTTCCTACTGTTGATTCGATCTTTCTTTTAATGTTTTTGATTCGTGTTATTGTTACAGTTGGCTGTGCTACGAGCCTGTTAGATATTTTCACATAATGCATTTTTGTTCGTAAATATGGTAACTAAATTATAATAAACAAACGTAACCGAGATTTATGTATGTATACAAAATTTAATTAAAAATTATTTCCTTTTTTTTTTTATATATATATATATATCCTCTTATGCACGAGGACGTTTTGTTTTTTCAGCTGCCGGAGGTGCACTTCTGACCGCTAGGCGTACTTGGTTTTGCGATGCGACTGGTCTTTGTATGGTCTGTAGCATTATTGGTTGCGCTGTCACTGCACCCGCCGCTGCGCCTCCGCTTCCGGAACGGTTCCTTCTACCTGTAAGCATTCTAGCCAAATTTAGTATTAAGGGGCCCCCCCATTTTAGGAACCCGAACGAATTTACCGCCGTGCCTAATAATATTTCCGCCACCGTCCACGGTTAACCCTTGTAGCCTGACAGTTCTCCTTTTATTTGCACTTCCTCGTATTCGTATGCTGGGTGATACACTCCACCGTAATGGTTTCTTATTTCGTATATCCTTCTCTATTCCCGCGGGTATATTCTTGTTTTTGACATCTTTTAAGAACCGCAGTAGAGAGAGTGAGGGGCGAGAAAAGAGAGCGGTTGGCTGTGTCGTCTTTGTTAACGTTCTATTTTCCTACATCTACGCTCACGCACATATATGTACCTGGAAGGTGCTTTACTCGACTATGACGCTACCCAATGCATTTACCATTCAAGAACCGTGTGCTAATTTTCAGTTGCGAGTGTGGCACTCTCTTTACAGATTTCTGTTTTCTCACACGCTATACAGTATACATAAATCTATTTCTCGCTATTTTACTACGACTACGCTTACTTGTTGCCACATGCCTAATATTTTCTTACTCTGTCTTTATTATTTTTATAATTTTTTTTTTTATATTTCTCATTCTTGTTGGTAATTCAATAAGTACACTTTATTAACACATTTAATTATTATTATACTCCAACAGAGGCGAGTCCGCGAAGATTGTCAATCTTGTGCCCGAGGCTCAATTGGCTTATATTAGTCTGTCCGATTTTCTGTTCGTAAAATTTTCCGCTCCCTTCCTTCCGTTCTTGTGTGTCATGTATGGAAAAGGAATTATGATGGAGCCTTATAGATTTCGATAATCCGACAGTGCTTGTGCCCATTCACTGCAACTATTATTTTCCACTTTCTTCTCTCCCTTTCCGCTAGCTTGTATTGTGGCTTTTTATAGATTCATATACTTCATTTTGCGTGCCGTAGCCATTATGTTTGCCCAGGTTGGTGACTACTAAATCACCATTCCCATCTTTTTTGATTTTTTTGTTTTTGTTTATTTTTTTCTGCTTTTTTTTTTCTTTTCTTTTTTCTGCTGTTCCTAGTAGTTTTCCGTCACCGTAATCTCTGCGAGTCTTTGGTATGCCCCACGCCATGAGGTACTGGACGGGTTCATTTCAGCAGAAATCGTTGGGGTTGTTTTCAGCAGCATTGCTAGTTATTTCTCTAACGTCATTCTCGTATCTAAGTAATCCGTTTTGTTGATTTTTTTTGTTAATTTTAATGCATTACTTGCTTGTGCTCTCCCGGATACTAGCGTCAGCTAAGGGAGTTCACTGTGCAGTCCATGGGCGTCCGTCGTTCACGAGAATTGCTTTCAATTGCTCCAGGTACGTGCTGGAAGGATCTTTGTGGAATTGCTGAGAGTAGTGGGGTATTTTAGGATATCTTCGAGGAAGGAAGGGGTGGTTTTAAACGCCGCGAATGTGATTGCTTTACACTGTTCAGCAACAACAACAATAAGTCGTGTTACCTAAAATCTGATTGATATTCTTTTCGGACTCTTCTCTGCCTTTTAATTTATTTTTTTTGTCTATTTCAACCTGTATCTTCCATGCTTGCAGCCTAATGTTAATATTTTTATACGTGTTATATAATTTTTTGTTGATCGTAGCTCCTCGCTTTTGTTTTGGTAATGCTACCTGTTAATTACCTTATTGTTATTTTCATCGTTATTATTACATAACTCTGACTATTATTGTTATTATTCTCATTATAAATTCTTTTTGTTACATTTTTTGTTAGAGAATGCCACGCGCGCATCTTGTCTGCTTTATTTTTTGTTCTCATATCAGTCGTATGTTATTTTTATAACTCCCTGCCTTTACCAGTGTGCATATATGTGTTTCCGTTTTCCTTCGGTCCTAACGTTATTGTTTATTTACCTGCCTCCGTCAGCTCATTTTTTTTTTCGTGGCACGTCCGAGGGCCGCGAAAATTTAAGAAAACTAAATTTTTGTAAGTATTTTATCAATATTCTTTCTTTACAAGGGCGTGGGTTAATTGTACAAAGTATCTTATGGTTACGCAGATATCAGTTATTTTATATTTTCTCAATTATATTTCAATTATAATTTTTTATTCACTCGCGGCTCGTCCGAGGGCCGCGAATTACTAAAAACTAACGCTTTTCCCTATATATATTTATACCCGTATGTTTCTGTTCATCCTGTCTTCTATACAATATACTATATCAGTGTACTAGCTTTATTATTCTTACATTGTGTATTGCTTCTGTCATCATTATTATTATTAATATTACAATCATTATTATTAACATTATCAATATTGTTATTACTATCGTCGTTGTACTCTTTTCAATCAATGGCTTACAGTGGCTTTAAGGGTCTGGTGGGGGTGGTGGTTCAGGTGGGGGCCTTATGCGCTTTTCGTTGGGCTCCCACACGTCAATCCTCATTCCCGGTCTTCCCTCTACATCTCGCCTTCTTACGTCGATCATAACTTGCGCTCGCAGTTCGTCTGATCTTCCCTCTAACAAATCGTGTATATCCGGTTCCTTGTCTGCCTCTGTTATTGGAGCGAAATTTGTTTCCGCGCTCACTGAGAGCTCTGCTGACCTATGTTCTTCTTCTTCCGTGTTTTGTGCCGTTGTACTATTTGACGTTTGTGGCGTATCACAATTAGCTATTATTATTTCCTTCGAAGGGCTCATTATTGTCGGCGTAATTGAACAATTCGGCTTTTGTCTGTTTAATGTGTCCATTTGTCTCTTGCGCAATTTTCGTTTTCTCTCCTCGGTTAGTACTGCTGCTGGTGTACTCGTCGTTTTTACTCCCCTTCGAAACCCCGGTTCTTTCATAATATAACCTAATTTCCCGTCCGTCATTCCTTGGGAAATAGGATCATCCCCTGCCGTAGCGATTGGTCTTGTCATTTTTTCAACCTGATCATCTGATGCATCCGAACCTGTGCTTTCTATTTCCATATTGAGCTTATTTTCACTCTGTCCCTCATATAATTGTTTTTTTTTCTCCCTTTTATTACATTCATAAGTACCGTCAGTGAGCGGCTCATTTGCTGTATGCTCGTACTGTGGTGTCTCTCCTTCACTCTCTTCTTCCCTCGATCTTTCTCGTGCTTGATCGGCTCTCTCCGACGCTTCAACACCTCTGCCTTCAAAACCACCTTTGCCAAATGTTACGATGCTTTCATCTACCTCGTTTGCTTCCGTTAACTTTCGGGTGCCTTTCACTCTCCTCGCCTCTTCGGCCACCAAGCTTGCTTGTATCAGCTGCCAGCCCCAATCATCGAGTCCCGTACTGTGATTTTCCGATTCGCTATTCATTATTACTGGTGTTCCGCAATTTGCAACAATAACGTCTTTTGACGAAATCTCGTTGCGTTTCGTATCTGTTTCTGTTTTTAAATTGCTAACTATAATATTCTTTCTTGGGCGACCTCTTTTTCTCACTGTTTTCTTTATTTTCCTGCTTAATTTTTCGTTTGTTCCTACTTTTTCCTCGGATTCGGAATCTCCCTCACCATCAGCTTGACCATCTATTTTCGTTTCATACTTATCTTCTTTCCATTCATCCAAATTTTGTTTTTTTCTCTGTACTTTTTTATCCGAATCCTCTGAATCAGAGTAAATGATTTTCCCCTTTTTAGTATTTCCCTGAGTACGCTGTTTACGGGTCGCTCGTATTTTAAAAATGCGCGCTGGAGGCCCATCGCTATCGGCTAGTCCTTCTTTCTCCTGTTCGTCCGCCAGCTGATACAGTTCTTGGCGTGGCCGCTCAGTGTTTATTTCTCCCTCTCCTATTACTGGATTTCGAGAGAGTGCGTCGGGTGCTTTGTTCGAAATGCCTGGCCGATATACTACGTCAAATTCGTAGCCTCGTAGCTCCGCTTTTAGCCTATTAAACCTTATGTCGGGCTTCTTTGACGTGTGGTAATGTTTTAATGGCTCATGATCCGTGACCACTGTAAATTTGCGCCCAAATAAGTACGGCCGAAACTGTTCTTTTGCAAACACTATAGCCAACAGCTCCTTATCATACGTTGGGTAGCGTAATTCGCTCCCTCGAAGGCATCGTGAAGCATATTCACACGGTCTATCTTTACCCAACTCGCCTTGGCTTAATATTGCTCCTATTGCGTAGTCTGATGCATCTGTTGTGACTATAAAAGGCTTGTCTAGATTTGTTGCAATAAGTACCGGCTCACTACATAATGCGTCAACTAATGTTTTGAAAGCTTGCTCCTGCTGCTCTTCCCATTTGAACTCTGTTTCTTTTCTCAAGAGTTTGGAGAGCGGCTGAGCAATTTTTGCATAATTCTGGATAAATCGTCTATAATATCCGACAAATCCAAGAAATTGTTTGATTTTCTTTGCATTCGTAGGTCTCGGATATTTCCTCGCTGCTTCGATTTTTTTTGGATCTGTTTTTATTTGTCCGTTTCCTACTACGTGTCCCAGTACTTTCGCTTCGCGTTTCAAAAATTGGCATTTTTTCGGCTCAATTGTCAAGTTTGCTTCCGAAAGCCGCTTTAAAAGTCTAATAAAACGCCTCTCGTGCTCTTCGAGGTTCGGAGCAAACACCATGATATCATCCAAATACACTTCGATTTCATGACCCTGTAGACCCGCCAACGCGAGTGACATCGCTCTCAAAAATGTATTCGGCGAGTCCGTACACCCCATTGGCATTCTCCTATACTGATAATGACCGTCTGGCCCAGAAAACGCTGTTTTGTGTGCGTCATCCTCATGAATTTCTATTTGGAAAAATCCCTGTTTTAGATCGACTACTGTAATGTATCGAGCTGACGCTAAATGCTCGAGTATATCACTTTGGAATGGTAAGGGATGGCAACTTCCTACAGTTATTTCATTGAGCTGCCTAAAATCAGTTACCACGCGCCAACGTTTCTCCCCGTCCGGCCCCGCATGCTTGGGTACAATCCACATGTTAGAATTGTATGGTGATTTCGAAGGCTCGACGATTCCTTGCTCGAGCAATTTCTCTATCTCTTTTTTCATCTGTTCTCTTAGCGCTGGTGGGTACCTATAGCGCTTCGCCGTCACGGGCTTGTCCGTCGTAGTTATGATGCGGTGTTTCAATATATGAGTTGCTTTCAGTGGTTCTCCATCTAGGCCAAATACAAACGGATTATACTCTATGAGTTTCCGGACGTGTGATTTTTCTTCCTCGTTGCAACTTGAAACATCAATAAGCTGCATTATTTTATCGATTCTCGCTATTTTTCCTTTATCCGACAACCTACTAAAATTGTCAGTGTCCTTGAAATCACTATTGGACCCGCCACTTGTATAATTATTTGTAACGCCATATTGAACTTTGTTCATTTTTCTCCTTTCTTGGCCATCTGCCTCAAAAAGTCTTATAATTGCCTCATTAACGCCCCGAGCGTCGTCCCCTTCGACGCTAAATGGGTCGGCCTCTCGCATCACTTCGCATTCTAATAACTCTATTTCCGGTACAGGTATGCTTATTGTTTCATTTAGTGTGTTTACACACTCAGCATAAACTTTTCCACTATTATTTGTGGCTATAAAATTTCCGAATAAAACTCCTTCTCTCATTCTTTGCAAAGGAACCCACCCTACTTTTATTTTTTCGCTATTTATCCCGACACGGGCATATATAACTTGCCTTGACCTAGCAAGAATCTCGAGCATCTCTGGCTCGATTAAATTAATTTTCATTCCTCCTAATTCGAAAATATTTTCTGCCGCACTTATGCGACCTTGATATAACTTAAAAATGTCCCATCCAATAATACCTTCCCCATCTATTGGGAAGTCGCGTGGGACCACATGCAACCTACACATAAGGCCATTCAGTGGTATTTCAACTACACCTAAAGTGCTACGCTCTCCGTGCGTAACACCTACAATTCTTACTCGGTTCCTTACGTCAAAGAATGCAATTGGAAGAATACTGTCTTCCTTTATAATAGAAATTTCAGCTCCTGTGTCCGCATAGAATTTTGCTTCCCCCCCTCTTAGTTGAGTGCTTGTCATAAATACCGAAGGGGGTGTCCTACCTGCTAGAAATATATTTATTCTTGCTTCACGCTGAGGCTCGCTTCCGTTATTGCTTCGTCCTACTTCTATTTGAGGGCTGTTTTGAGGCAAATTATCTCTCCTTGTCGTCATATCAACTCTTACACTCGCAGCTAGCGACTCTCTTACCTTTACGTTTGCCGTTTTTCTGCTGTCAAGTGTTTTTCTTATCTTCCTATCTACTGGGGGATGCCCGACGCTTGGGGAGCGCATCGAGCATCCTGGGAGTTTAAATTTTCCGCGCGTGACCCGTCTGTTCTCGTATTTTTCTCATGATTGTATTGATTATTTTGGTTTCCTCTTTGATTGTTAAGGTTGTAATTGTTGTCCCTGGGTCCATAGTTATTATAATTATTTTCCCGTCGCTGATTATAATTGTTATAATTGTCATTGCCGGGCGCGTAATTGTTATAATTGTTTTCTCGTTGCTGATTATGACTGTTATAATTGTTATTACCGGGTGTGTAATTGTTATAATTGTTTTCTCGTTGCTGATTATAACTGTTATAATTGTTATTACCGGGTGTGTAATTGTTATAATTGTTTTCTCGTTGCTGATTATAACTGTTATAATTGTTATTACCGGGTGCGTAATTATTGTAATTATTTTCTCGTCGTTGATTATGATTATTATAATTATTATTGGGTGCATAATTATTTCCCCTATTTCGACCATTAAAATTCCTGTTCTCTTCGAATTGCCTATTATTGTTCCTGTTATTATTCGCCGGAGGGCGACTATTGTTGCCATTGAAGTTTCTATTATTATTGTTATAATTATTATAATTGGATGTGTATCTATTATGTTTGTTATGGTAATTTCTAGGGTCAGGGTCACTATACTGCACATTAGGTGCCTGATCATTGTACGCAGGTCTTCCTTCATTTTTGTCCCTTATCTCTGTTAGTCTCTTGGGTGGTTCTGTTTCGGGCCTATCGGGGTCTTTTATTCTTCCGTTTTTCGCGTCCCTCCATAGCTTTTCGCACCCGCTCGTAGAGTGCAGACAGTGCTCCTGACAATATGAGCACCACTTAACATCTTTGATGCCGTCCCATTCGTCCGTATCGCTCTTTCCCTCCGGCGCATCGCTGATTACCATGCCTATCCTTGGATTCCTCTTACCAAAACAACTCTCCCGTGTTGCATATGTGCTAAAATCATTAGGTGCCATTTGACGTAAACTTAACTCGTTATCTACATCTATAGCCGCTTCAATGGCCTCCTCCAGTGTTGCAGGTTTTACCCCGGCCACGTTCCAATTGTATGGCGCTTTCAACCCATATATAAACTGTTTCGCTGACTCTCTATCCGCAGATTGTTTTAGGGCATTTTTTTGAATCTGGGACAGCTGTGGGTTGGCGTCATGGGTCATCATTATTCTATTATGCAACCGTTGCACCCGGCTGCAGTACTGAATAACTGACTCGCTATTTAGTTGAGTCAGTGACTTGAGTTGGGCTAGCTGTGTATCTATGCCTCCCATGCTCCCGAATCGCCGTGACAGCGCAAGTAAAAATGCGTCTACAGTATTAAACAGTGATAACCGGGTGCAAAATTGATCTGCCGCCATCCCCCTAAGTTTACCGCCTAACGTACCAATAAAGTATTTTTCATATTGCGGCGGAACTGCTAGATTTGCTGTCCTCACCATCTGTTCAAAAAGCGGAAAGTTTATTGGATCCCCGTTAAATATAGGGATGCCACTCGCCGCGCTGTTGACATGGGACAGTGCACTATAGTGTATGCTGACAGGGTGCGTGTTTTCCACTCGCTGTTGACTCATGATAGGGTTTATATAAGTCGGATTTGGCTGCGCTTGATGTTGCTGCTCTCGCAAAATGTATTCCCCGTGCATGTTATTATCCCGAAACGGCCAGTCAGATGACGGTGCTATCGGTTGGCCTCTCACCGTTTCATTTATTGGACCCGTGGGTTCGTAGCTGGGTCCAGCGTCCTGCATCCTTGCGCCCGAAAAATTTGGGATTCCCGTTTGCTGCCCCCCATACATTCTTATTTCTTCCAACGTCCTTGACGGTAAGTTCCAATTGTTTTTATGGCCAAATACTAATTCCCTACAATTTTGTGTAAGTGCTTCCTCCGAAAACTGAGTCACGCATTGCTGTGCTGTTTGCTGCGCCGCTTGTTTTTCTCCTTGTCTGAACGCATGTTGAAGCGTATCATGTGTATCTTTGCAATCGAACCTATCTTTCGAGTACGAGTTTACGTCCCTCGAAATTTCGCTCATCCCATTTCCGGCTGTATAATCTGCATTCTTTAAGGGTGACGTATTCGCAGCGTCGTTTCTTACGGTGTTTGAATATTCTGCACCCACCCCCGTTATGCATGACGTTGTTTGTGAAACTTTCTCCTTAATCACCCCAGGTTTCATTTTTTTCAAAAACTTCAACATTAGCATACGCTGTTTCTTACCCATTTTTTCCCATTCCATTTGAGTTTCGGGGCTGTGCTCTAAAAATACGGTCAGTATTTCTGACTCCGACTCACTTTCCGGATACGAGGGAATTTCGTCCTCCCTAACACTTACTACATCACTGTGTGCTTCATCGAAGTTTTCCATCGTAGGTTCTTTATTATTCTTTTTTTTTGAAATTCTTTCTTTCCTGTCTGTATGAGAGCGCTTAAACACTTATAAGTAAATTTCTGTACGATTCTTTGCGTTCCTATCTCACGATGACAAAACCGCTTTACTTTAACATTTACCGTGTGTCTAATTTATTATTTATTTATTTATTATTTTCTTACTTTCAATCTGACCAATTTATTTTTACGGTCCGAAATTTTCCTGACTCACGAAAAATTACCTTAATGACGCACCGCCAATACTATGAAGAGGATACCGAACGCAAAACCGATATAGCAAAAAAAATAAATTTATAACGCACTAAAAAATTTTAACAGGACCCCTTGGACAGTTAAATATATTTATTTATTTATGAATCTCAAGTACTTACCATATGCTCCCGGCTAGAATAATGGCGACCAAGATCTTTATCATCCTTGTTGCTTGATTTCTATCGTAGTCCCGGGTATCCTCCGCCTTGGTCCTTGATTCAAGCTGCTTTTTTTTTTCGTACTTCAGCAACTCCTCGCTCCGCTAATTTCTCTCGTAGCAGTTCCTAGTTCACTTCGTGGCACGACACTATGTGTGTTTCCCAAAAATCGCGAGAGTCGATATTTTATCGTCGACAAAAACCGAAAAAAAAAATTTTATTTTTATTTAATCGCGATGACCATCCCACTTCTGACACCAAAACTGTTGCGTAGGATTCTATGGTCTTGGGGTGCACACGAAGTAAATAGTCGAGGAACTAGTATTAACGTCTTTATTAATGCAAAAACGAGAGAAGAGCGCGTCGCGTGTGTACGACCTTCGTCCTTGACGGTTCCAGCCAGAGAGAGCGCTCCTTTCAGCATCCTATCGGCTTATCGCTTTGCTCTCTCCCACTACAATCATCTGTAGTAGGCCCCAAAAAGAGGGGGCGCACGTACGTGTAGCTATGATATCGTACGTGACAATGATTAAATTAGTAAAAATTGAATTATAAAATTTTTAAATTTAAAAATTAATTTAATGAATTCGGCAATAATTATTATTCATCTGTTTAATAAAAACATAGATTATCGTATTAATAATGATAAACAATTTCTGCTTCATGAATTTTTTATAAATAGCTGCATTTATGTACTGAGGGAGCATAATCATTTGGCTTTTCAATAAAGTCTAGAATAAAAGAATAAATAAAATGAAAACTTTATAAAGTTAAATAATTAAATTTTATATTCAAGTAAAAAATCCTAAATATTTATAAAAGTCAAGAAGACACTATAGAATTTTATATTATCAATTTATAACAATAAATAAAAATTTTTATAAATTAAAAATATTATATTATGGATATAAAAAAATTCGAATAAATTTTTTATTAATTTATTATGAATAAATTATATTTTAAAATTTAATCAAATTTTTTTATATCCCTCATATGATATTTTTAATTTATAGAAATATTTATTTATTGATTGTAAATTGATAGTATAAAATTCTATAGGGTCTTCCCGACTTTTAAAAATATTTAGGATTTTTTACTTGAATATAAAATTTAATTATTTAACTTTATGAAGTTTTTATTTCATTTATTCTTTTATTCTAGACTTAATTAAAAAGCCAAATGATTATGCTACCTTAGTACATAAATGCAGCTATTTATAAAAAATTCATGAAGCAGAAATTATTTATTATTATTAATACAACAAACTATGTTCTTATTAAACAGATGAATAATAATTATTGCCGAATTCATTAAATTAATTTTTAAATTTTAAAATTTTGTAATTTAATTTTTACTAATTTAATCATTAATAATTTAATTTTTTTATTAAATTAAATTATTTTATAGATATTAAAATATAATTTAAATATTTTTAATGTAATAAATTTATTATAAATTATGAGAAAACAAAAATTTTTAATTTTATGTTTAAAATCAATTCATTTTTATAATTATTGAAATAATTTTTTAGCTTATCCCTAAAAATTTTTTTTAAAAAATATATTTTAATTTTTTAATTAATTTAAATATTAATTTTAAACTAAATTAAATAAATTATAAATAATTAAATATTGATAATTATAAAAAACATATGATTTCAATAAAAAGATTTAAAATATTTATTTTTAATAATTTTAATATTTATTTAATTCAATTATTTTCGAAAAAATAAAATTAACTATTCGATTCTGATTAACCCTGATACAAAAGGTAAAAAATAAAAAATTCATAATTTATTTAATTGAATTCATTTTTTTTCTTAATACTTAAAATATTAAATTGCTTAATTTTTTAAAAAGGAATTATTTACATATTTATTATTAATTTGTAAAAAATTTAAATTATAAATCTTTAAAATTTATTTAATTTATTATTTTAAAATAATATATTAAAATAATTTTTTATTAGCAAAATAAATGTTATAAATTTAACTATATTTCTATTACTAAATACACTTTCCAGTATATTTTCTTTGTTTTGACTTATTCTAAGTAATTTTTAAAAGTGACGGGCAATTTGTACATATTTCAAATGAAATTAAAGTAAAATAATTTTTTTCCTTACTTTTAAATCCAATTTCAAAATAATAATTTTAATAATTTAAATAAATTTAATTTATCGTATTTCAATAATATTTTTTTATAGAATAACATATTGATTTATAATTTTATTTTATAAATATTTTAATTATTTAATTTTTAAAAAATAATTTTATTACAAACATACATGATTTTACAATATAAGTTCATTTTATCGTATAATATCAAATTAAATAACAAAATCCCCTAATAATTTTTAATACCGTCATAATTTTCAATTTTTATTTTTTAAAAATTAATAATTCATATAATTGTTTTTAAATAAAATAGTTGGTTATTTAATACTAGTTTTCATTATATTTTTATAATTATTTTTATTGAATTTAACAAAAATAATTTTTAATAAAAATATGAAGTTTTATCTTGAAATTTTTATTTAAATTATTTATATTAACTAATACTCATAAATTTATTCATATAAATTAATAAATTAATTCATTTTTATGCTTTGTATAACCGCAAATGCTGGCACAAAGTAATTTCATATTAATTTTGTATCTATTCATTAACTTTATAATAATTAATAATTTCATATATTATGCTTATATAAATTATTTAAATTAACTTATATCATTAAATTTTATATATACAAATTAAAAACATTTAATTTTTAACAAAATTAAAATTTATAAAATTTAATTTTAATAAATTTCTTTATTATGTAAAAAAAAATTTCCAATTAACTAAAATTTTCATTTAAAAAAAAAAATATATTTATTAATGAATAATGCATTTAAGGACTTAAACTTAGTCTATTTCTTAAAATTTTATCATTTAGCTAATTAAAAATGCAATAAAATAATATTTTTTTAATAGAATCATGCCTTAACGGTACCTACCTCAAAATATTTTATACGGATACATTGATTACATACCTTGTAATAGGAATTATTAATATTTTGCGGTACACTTCTCAAAACTTCTTCGTTTAATAATATTTTTTAGATAGAATCCTGCCCCAACGGTACCTACCTCAGAATATTTAATACGGATACATTGATTACATACCTTGTAAGAGGAATTATCAATATTTTGCAGTATACTCTTCAAATTTTCTTCGTTTAATAATATTTTTTAGATAGAATCCTGCCCCAACGGTACCTACCTTATAATATTTTATACGGATACATTGATTACATACCTTGTAAGAGGAATTATCAAAAATTTGCAGTATACTCTTCAAATTTTCTTCGTTTAATAATATTTTTCAGATAGAATTATGCCCTAACGGTACCTACCTCATAATATTTTATAAAAGTATATCAATAATAATATCATGTCAAAAATATTTATAATTTATAATTTATTTATTCATTAAATTCATTTATAAATTTAAAAATATTCATATAACATAACAATGAATATTGTTTTTTTTTTAAAAAGAAATATAAATAATAATTTTAATTTAAATAATAATATTATTTTTATAAATTTATTAAATATTATTAATTCAATTTTGAAAATTAAATTTTATGAATTTAAACTGTTTTAGTTAAATTATTATTAATTTTTTTTTTTTCAAAATCTAAATCCATGTTTTTACGTTAAATAGTATAGTTATATATTAATTTATTAATTATAAAATATTTATTTATTTAGAACACAAACATAATTAAAAATAAGTTATCTAAAAATTTAAAATAATAAAAATTATATATCCATTTGTTCACAAAAAAGCAATATATTAATATAAAAAATTTATAATGTATAATAATCTTTAATTTTATATATTATTATTTCTTTCATTTCAATTATTTAATTAATATTAATAAATTTATTCAACATATTATTAAAAATAATAATAATAATAATAATAATAATAATTATAATAATAATATATTATAATATAATAATATAAAATTTATAAATAAATTTATTGATCAAATAAATAATAAATAATAAATATATTTGACATTATATTATTATAAATGCACTTTTATAAAATATTCTGAGGTAGGTACCGTTGAGGCAGGATTCTATTTACAAAATATTATTAAACAAAGAAATTTTAAAGAGTATACTGCAAAATATTGATAATTCCTCTTACAAGGTATGTAATCAATGTATCCGTATGAAATGTTCTGAGGTAGGTACCGTTGAAGCAGGATTTTATCTAAAAAATATTATTAAACGAAAAAATTTTCAAGAGTATACTGCAAAATATTGATAATTCCTCTTACAAGGTATTTAATCAATGTATCCGTATAAAATATTCTGAGGTAGGTACCGTTGCGGCAGGATTCTATCTACAAAATATTATTAAACGAAGAAATTTTGAAGAGTATACTGCAAAATATTGATAATTTCTTTTACAAGGTATGTAATTAATGTGTCCGTATAAAATATTTTCAAGTAGGTACCGTTGGGGCAGGATTCTATCTAAAAAATATTATCAAACGAAGGAATTTTGAAGAGTATACTGCAAAATATTGATAATTCCTCTTACAAGGTACGTAATCAATGTATTTGTATAAAATACTCTAAGGTAGGTACCGTTTGGGCAGGATTCTATCTAAAAAATATTATTTCATTGAATTTTTAATTAGCTAAATAATAAAATTCTAAGAAATAGACTAAGTTTAAGTCCTTAAATTCATAATTTAAAAATAAATATATTTTTTCCTTTAAATGAAAATTTTAGTTTTTTGAAAATTTTTTTTACATAAAAAAGAAAATTATTTAAATTAAATTTTATAAATATTAATTTGGTTAAAAATTTATTGTTACTAATTGGTATATATAAAATTTCATGATATAAGTCAATTTTAATAATTTATATAAACATAATATATAGAATTATTAATTTATATTGAGTTAATAAATAGATATAAAATTAATATGAAATTACTTTGTGTCAGCATTTGCGGTTATACAAAGCATATAGATGAATTAATTGATATAAATAAATTCATGAGTATTAGTAAATATAAATAATTTAAATAAAAATTTTAAAATAAAATTTCAAATTTTTTTAAAAAATTATTTTTGTTAAATTAAATAAAGATAATTATAAAAATATGATAAAAACTAGGATCAGATAACCTACTATTTTATTTAAAAACAATTATATAAATTATTAATTTTTAAAAAATAAAAATTGAAAATCATGACGGTATTTTAATTTATTAGGGGATTTTGTTATTTAATTTGATGTTCCACGATAAAATGAACTTATATTATAAAATTTATGTATGTTTGCAATAAAATTATTTCTTAAAAATTTAATAATCAAAATATTTATAAAATAAAATTATAAATCAATATGTTATATAAAAAAATAGTAATGAAATACAATAAATTAAATTTATTTAAATTATAAGAATTATTATTTTGAAATTGGATTCAAAAGTAAAAAAAAAATTATTTTTCTTGAATTCCATTTGAAATATATACAAATTGCCCGTCACTTTTACAAATTACTTAGAATAAGTCGAAACAAAGTAAATATACTGAAAAGTGTATTTAGTAATAGAAAAATAGTTAAATTTATAACATTTATTCTGCTAATAAAAATTATTTTAATATATTATTTTAAAATAATAAATTAAATAAATTTTTAAGATTCATAATTTTAATTTTTTTCAAATTAATAATAAATATGTAAATAATTTATTCTTAAAAAATTGAGCAATTCAATATTTTAAGTATTGAGAAAGAAAATGAATTTAATTAAATAAATTGTGAATTTATTATTTTTCACCTTTTGTATCAGGTTTAATCAAAATTGAATAATTGATTTTATTTTTCCGAAAGAATTAAATTAAATAAATACAAAAATTATTAAAAATTAATATTTCAAATATTTTTATTAAAATTATATGTTATTTATAATTATCTATATTTAATTATTTTATAATTAAATTTAATTTAGGTTAAAATTAATATTTGAATTAATTAAAAAATTTTGATATATTTTTAAAAAAAAATTTTTAGGTATAAGCTTAAAAATTATTTTAATAATTATAAATATAAACTAATTTTAAAAATAGAATCAAAAATTTTTATTTTTCTAGAATTCATAATAATAAATTTATTACATTATAATTATTTTAATTATATTGTTATATCTATTAAATGATGTAATTTAATAAAAAAATTAAATCGTTAATGATTAAATTAGTAAGAATTGAATTATAAAATTTTAAAATTTAAAAATTAATTTAATACATTTGGCAATAATTATTATTCATCTGTTAAAAAAAACAAAGATTATCGTATTAATAATAATAAATAATTTCTGCTTCATGAATTTTTTTTAAATAGCTGCATTTTTGTACCAAGGTAGCATAATCATTTGGCTTTTTGATAAAGTCTAGAATGAAAGAATGAATAAAATAAAAACTTTATAAAGTTGAATAATTAAATTATATATTTAAGTAAAAATCTTGAATATTTATGAAAGACAAGAAGACCCCATAGAATTTCATATTATTAATTTATAATCAATAAATAAATATTTTTATAAATTAAAAATATCATATTAGGGATATAAAAAAATTAAAATAAATTTTTTATTAATTTATTATAAATAAATTATATTAAAAATTTCATTATAATAATTGAAATTAATTACCTTGGGGATAACAGCGTTATTTTTTATATAAGTTCATATTGGTTGAAAAGATTGCGTCCTTGATGTTGAATTAAGATAAATTAATAATGAAGAAATAAATAAATTAAGTCTGTTCGACTTTTAAAATCTTACATGATTTAAGTTTAAATCGGTGTGAGCCAGATTAGATTCTATCTTTATAATTTTTAAAAATATTTGTACGAAAAGACTTTATTTTTTTAATAATTACATTATTTAAAAATAAAAATAATTATTTTGACATATAAGTGTGTTAAATTTAGAATTTATTAGTAAAATTTTTTTTTAAATAATAATTATATATATATATATATATTTACATTTTTCTATTAGAAAATTAAATATAATTTTAATAGTTTTAATCAGATTAGCTTCTATTACATTAGTAGAACGCAAATTTTTAGGGTATATTCAAATTTGAAAGGGTCCAAATAAAGTTGAAAAAATAAGATTACCTCAACCTTTTAGTGATGCAATTAAATTATTTAATAAAGAAATCTCATTAATTTTTCAATCTAATTACTAATTTTTTTTAATTAGTCCTTTATTAAGTTTGTTTTTAATATTAATTTTATAAAATTTGATTCCTTATTTAAATATAATAATTTTAAGTGAAATAAATTTAATATTAATTTTATGTTTTATATGTTTGAGAGTTTATCCTTTGATAATTGGAGGTTAATTATCTAATAGAATTTATTTATTGTAAGGAGAATTGCGAAGAATTGCTTATACTATTTCATATGACGTAAGAATAATTTCAATAGTTTTATCAATTTTATTATTAAGGGAAATAATTCAATTAATTAATTTAATAAATTTACAAAAACATTCTTGATTTTTTTCTTACAATTTTCCATTAAAATTAATTTCTTTTGTTAGATTATTAGCAGTAATAAATCGTACACCTTTTAATTTTTCTGAGGGAGAATCGAAATTAGTATCAGAATTTATTATTAAATATATAAGAGGAAGATTTGCATTAATTGTTATTGCAAAATACAAAATAATTATATTAATAATAACATTATTTATGTTTATATTTATAAGAGGAAATTTATTTAAAATAAAATTTTATTCAATTTATTCAATAATTTTATTTTAAGTAATTTGAATTCGAGGAACATTTCCTCAATTTCGATATGATAATTTAATATATTTAACTTGAATAAGTTATTTACCTGTAAGATTAAATTATTTTATATTCATTTTATTAATTGGAATTATAAATTATTAGAAAAATTAATTTCTTACATATGTATGTAAAACATATAGTTTAAAAAACCAAATAATTATTTATTTAAATATAAATCAGATTTCTTAGAAATATAAAAATATATAAAAAAATATGAAAAATAAAAAATTGATGAAATTTGTTCAATAAAAATGTAGGGATTTTTAACCGGACGGGCTTTAATTCAAGTTAAAATAATAAATAATCTTACAAAATTCCAAAATAGAATTTGATTTATAAAATGAAATTTAAATGATTTTGTTTTATATTTAATATTAAATGGTATAATTAACAAAATTAAAATTGATAATAATGAAGCAATAACTCCTCCTAATTTATTAGGAATAGAACGAAGAATTGCATAAGCAAATAAAAAATATCATTCAGGTTAAATATGAATGGGGGTAATTATAGGGTTAGCTTTATTGTAATTTTCGGGATCTGACAATCCATAAGGTATTGATAAACAAATAAATAAAAAAATATTAAAAAATATAATAAATCCTAAAATATCTTTAACTAAAAAATTAAGATTAAAAGGAATTTTATAAAAATTTCTATTTAATCCTAAAGGATTTAAAGAACCAGTTTTATGAAGAAACATTAAATGGAGAATAACTAAGGCTAATACTACAAATGGTATAATAAAATAAAATGAATAAAAGCGATTTAATGTAGCATTATAAATAGAAATCCCTCCTCATAATCATAAAACTAAAGAATTTTCAATGTAAGGAATAGCTGAAAGTAAATTTGTAATTACTGTTGCACCTCAAAAAGATATTCGTCCTCATGATAATACATAACCAAAAAAAGCTGTTATTATAGTAATTAAAAAAATGAAGATACCTGAATTTTAAGTTTTATAGAAAGAAAATGAATTATAATAAATTCCACGTCCAATATTAATAAATAAACAAATGAAAAATATAGAAGCTCCATTTGTATGACATAATCGGAAAAATCACCCATAATTTACATCTTGTATAATATGAATAATTCTATTAAATGCTAAATTAATATTAGGACAATAATGTAAAGATAGCAATAATCCTGTGATTAATTGAATAATAAGGCATATCCCTAATATTAAACCAAAATTTCATATCATAGACATATTTAAAGGAGTAGGTAAAATTACAATTATTAAATTAATGATCCTTAATAATTCATTTGACTTTAAAATTGATTTTTTTATTTAATTTATTTTACGTAAAGTAAATTTATTTAAAATAATCAATTTTACAATTAATCTTGGAACAATTTAAATGTAAATAATAGAAATTAATAAATGGATAATGGCAAATAATTGCAAATAATGGATAATGGAAATTAACAAATGGCAAATAATAATTTTCGGAATAATATTTTTAAGATTTTTATGTCTTCGACATCATGATATAAAAATTTTTGTTGCTTATTCATCTGTCGTCCATATAAGAATAATATTAAATGGATTATTTTCTATAAAAATTAAAGGATATTATGGTGGATGAATAATAATAATTGCTCATGGTTTATATTCATCAAGAATATTTGTTTCAGTAAATTATTTTTATTTACGATCTAAAATTCGAAATATAATAATTAAAGGAATAGTGTATTTCGTACCATCATTATTAATATTTTGATTTTTATTATGTATTAATAATATAGCTTTACCAATTTCTTTAAATTTATTAAGGGAAATCATAATTGTTATAGTTATTTTAAGATAAAGAAAAATAATTATATTAATTTGAATTTTAAGAATATTTTTTAGAGCATGTTATAATATTTATTTATTTTCATATTGTTTTCATGGAATATGAAATAATAAATTAATAAAATTTAGTTCTAATAATATAGTCAAATATTTAATATTAATTTCTCATTTTTTACCTTTAAATTTATTAATTTTAAAAACTTATTTTTTTTATTAATTTAAATAATTTAATTAGAAATATTGATTTGTGGAATCAAACTTACAAAATTTGTCTTAAATACATTATTTTATATTATTTAAAATAAACTTATTTTTTAATAATTAGATTATTAATATTTATTTTTGGTCACATATTTATATTTATAAAATTAAATTTATTTATTGAATGAAATTTACTAATTATAAATTCTTTATCAATAAATATAATAATTTACATAGATTGAATTACTATATTTTTTTTATTTACTGTATTTCTAATTTCTTCAATAATTATATTTCATTGTTGTAAATATTTAAATCATGATTTAAACAATATTCAATGTTTTTATTTAGTATTTTTTTTATTATTTCTATATTATTAATAATTATTAGACCAAATATAATTTCTTTAATTTCAAGATGAGACAGTTTAAGATTATTTTTTTATTGTTTAGTAATTTATTATCAAAATTTTTATTCCTATAATTCTGGAATATTAACAATTTTAATAAATCGAATTAAAGATATTATGATTAAAATATCTATTAGATTAATAATAATTTATAGGTCTTGAAATTTTATAAATTTAAATTTCAATAATAAGATGTTATTAATTTTAGTTATTTTTAAAGCTTTTACTAAAAGAGCTCAATTTCCTTTTTCTTCTTGACTTCCAGCAGCTATAGCTGCTTCAACTCCAGTATCATCATTAGTTTATTCATCTACTTTAGTAACGGCGGAAATTCATATTTTGATTCGATTTTATAATTTAATATATAAAAATAGAATATCATTATTTTACATTACTATAACTTGAATAATTACTATACTAATAGCTAGTTAATCAGAAAATTTCGAGTACGGTTTAAAAAAAATTATTGCATATTCTACTTTGTCCCAATTAGGATTATTATCAGTAATTTATGAAATAAAATTTTTTCTTTTAGCTTATTTTCATACAATTATTCATGCAATATTTAAATTGATAATATCTATATGTTCAGGAATTATTATTCATTCAATAAATAATCATCAAGATATTCGTTTTATAGGAAATTTAATAAATTCAATGCCAATAACTATAATAATAATAATAATTTTCATTTTTTCTTTATGTAGTATGTCATTTTTTTCTAGATTTTATTCTAAGGTTTTAATTTTAGAAAAAATTTTTATAAATTATTTTTTATTAATTTTATAATTTATATTAATTATAAGGACAATATTAACAGTTATATATTCTTTTTGATTAATTTATTCTTAAATAATTAAAAAAATAAATTTTATAAATTACTTTAATTGTAATAATAATAGAATTATAAATTTTTCTATGATAATTTTAATAATTAATTTAATTATATTTGGAAAATATTTTTTTATAATAATTTTTATAAATATTGAAGACATTTATTTATCAAAATTTGAAAACATTGAAGTTTTATTTTTATGTCTAATTCAAATTATTTTAAGATTTAATTTATTTAAATTTGAACATCATAAAAATAATTTAATAATATTTTTTTTTGGAAAGATATATTTTTTATACTAATTGAATTTTTATTTGAATTTTTTTTTATTAAAAATAATGGAAAAATAATATTTCTTAATTGATAAAGGAATAATTAATTTTATCTTTGAAAATTTAATTATCAAAATTTTAAAATTTATAAATTTTAAAATTTATACTAATAGTTTAAAAATAAATTTTAAAATAATAATTAGATTATTTATTTTACTAATAATAATAATTTAAATTTAAATAGTTTATTTAAAAATTTAATAATGAAAATATTAAGAAAATATTAATATTTTCAAGTATTTATAAAAATTAATTTTATGTTTATATTGAAAATATAATGTTTTAAAAATTCAAACTATATAAATGAATGAAAACATTAATATTTTCTACTAATCATAAAAATATTGGAATACTATATTTTATTTTTGCAATATGATCTGAAATTGTAGGTTTAAGACTAAGAATTTTAGTTCGATTAGAATTGGGGAACCCTGGATCTTCCATTGGAAATGATCGAATTTATAATTTTTTAGTTACAGCTCATGCATTTATTATAATTTTTTTTTTTGTTATACCTGTTATAATAGGAGGATTTGGAAAATATTTAATTCCTATAATTAAAGGAATTCCTGATATAGCTTTCCCTCGAATAAATAACTTAAGATTTTGATTACTTTCTCCAAGAATCATATTATTATTGCTTGAATATTTGTTGGATCTGGAACAGGAACAGGTTAAACTGTGTACCCTCCTTTATCTTTTAATTTATCACATATAGGCCCTTCCGTAGATTTATCAATTTTTTCTTTACATATTTCAGGAGCTTCATCTATTATAAGATCTATTAATTTTATTTCAACAATTTTAAAAATAAAAATTTTTACATTAGAAATACTGCCTTTATTTGCTTGAGCAATATTATTAACAGCAATTTTATTATTATTATCTTTTCCTGTTTTAGCAGGAGCAATTACTATATTGTTATTTGATCGAAATCTTAATACTTTTTTTTTTGATCCAGTTGAAGGGGAAGACCCAGTATTATATCAACATTTATTTTGATTTTTTGGTCATCCAGAAGTTTATATTTTTATTTTACAAGGATTTGGTTTAATTTCTTATATAATTTGTAATAAAAGAATAAAAAAAGAAGTATTTGGCATTATAGGAATAATTAATGCTATAATTTCTATTGGACTATTAGATTTTATTGTTTGAGCTCATCATATATTTACTATTGGAATAGATGTAGATACACGAGCATATTTCACTTCTGCAACAATAATTAATGCTATTCCTACTGGAATTAAAATTTTTAGATGATTGGCAACATTAAATGAAATAAAGCTTAAATTAAATATTACAAATTTATGATTATTAGGGTTTATTTTTTTATTCACTTTAGAAGGATTAACAGTAATTATACTTTCTAATTCTTCTATTGATATTGTTCTTTATGATACTTATTATGTAGTAGCTCATTTTCATTATGTTTTATTTATAGAAGCAGTATTTGCAATTTTTGGGAGGTTTATTTATTGATATCCAATGATTTTTGGAGTTTTTTCAAATAAAATAATATGAAAAATTTAATTTTTTTTAATATTCTTAGGAGTAAATATAACTTTTTTTCCCCAACATTTTTTAGGCTTAAGTGGAATACCACGACGATATAGAGATTATCCTGATTCATATGTATGTTAAAATATAATTTCTTTAATTGGATCTTCAATTTCATTAATAAGAACATTGATATTTTTTCACATTATCTTAGAAAGAATAATAAGAATACGTTTAATTATATTTATAAAAACTTTTAATAATTTAATTGATTGAATATTTTCTTATCCTCCAAGATCTTATTCTTTTGATGAAATCCCAAAAATTTCTATTTAATTAAATTAAATTTTTAAATATAGCAGATCAGTGCAATAAATTTAAGATTTTTTCATATTAATTATTTTATTTTTAGAAGTTATAAAATTTTTAATAAATTTTCAATTGATTTCTTTATGAGCAAACATTATATTTCAAGATTCTAATTCTTTTATTATAGAAAATTTAATTATATTTTATGATCATGCAATAATTATTATTGTAATAATTAAAATTTTACTTATGTACATATTAATTTTTATATTATTAAATAAATTTTTAAGTAAGTTTATATTTGAAGGTCATTTAATTAAAATTATTTGAACTATCGTTCCAATTTTTTTTTTAATTTTTTTAGCTATTCCATCTTCAAAAATTTTATATTTAAGAGATGAGATTTTTAATTCGTACTTATCAATTAAAATTTTAGGTCATCAATGATATTGATCATTTGAATACTCAGACTTCAAAGATTTGTTATTTGATTCTTCTATTATTTCTGATATTGAAAACTTTAATTTTCGATTATTAGATGTTGATAATTTATTAATCGTTCCAATAAGTTTAAATTTACGATTTATAATTAGATCGATAGATGTAATTCATTTATTTAATGTTCCGAGATTAGGGATAAAAGTAGATGCAATCCCAGGACAATTAAATCAAATTAGAATTAATTTAAATCGTCTAGAATTATTTTACGGTCGATGTTCAGAAATTTGTGGAGTTAATCATAGATTTATACCAATTGTATCAGAATTAAATACATTTAAAAATTTTATAAATTGAATTTATAATAATTAATATTTCATTTGAAGTAAAACTTACTATTTGTAATTTAAAAAATCAATTCTTTAAATTCAAGATACCAAATAAAATAAAAATTTAGTTAATTTTATAACATAAATTTGTCAAATCTAAATAATTAATTAATTTAATAATTTTCAATTCCTGAAATGAGACTAATAATATGATTAACACTAAATTTATACTTTTCAATTTTATTTACTTTAATAATAATTATTATTTCCTATATTATTAATTTTAACGCTATTAATAATAACAATAATGAAAAAAATGTGTTAAAGTTATAATTTTTTTTAATAAATGATAAATAATTCATTTTCAGTTTTTGATCCTTCTTTATTTATGAATTTCTCATCAAATTGAATAAGAAAAATTTATATTTTTTTATTTATTCCTATGATTTATTGATTTATCCCCTCTTGAATAAATTGAGTTTTTAATAATATAATTAATATTTTAAATTTTAAATTTAAAATATTATTATATAAAAAACTCATTTTTATAAATTTATTAATTTTAATTAGATTATTCATAATAATTTTATTAAATAATTTTATAGAAATATTTCCTTATATTTTTACTAGATCAAGACACTTAGTAATAAGAATATCATTATCATTAAGAATATAATTATCTTTTATATTATTTGGATGAATTAAAAATACTAACCATATATTTATTCATTTTGTTCCTCAAGGAACTCCAAATATTTTAATACCTTTTATAGTAATTGTAGAATATTTAAAAAATATTATTCGATTTGGAACATTAAGAGTACGACTATCAGCTAATATAATTGCTGGACATGTATTAATAACTTCAATTTCTTCAAGTAGATCTTCATTAGGAATAATATTATTAATTCTTATATTAATGAGACAAAGATTATTAATTATTTTAGAATTAAGTGTTTCAATAATCCAAGCTTATGTATTTTCAGTATTAAGAGTTTTATATAGAAGAGAATCAAATTATGAAAAAAATATTATTCCAACCTTTTCACTTAGTCACTTTAAGGCCTTGACCTATTTTGATATCATTTTCAATTTTTATTTTATTAATAAGATATGTATATTGATTTAATTTTATAGATTATAAATTAATTTTTTTAAGTTTAATTTTATCTATTATTATTCCATACCAATAATGACGTGATGTAGTTCGAGAAAGAATATATCAAGGTTATGATACATTTGAAGTATTAATAGGATTAAAATTAGGAATAATTTTATTTATTGTTTCTGAAATTTTTTTCTTTATTAGAATTTTTTGATGTTATTTTCATATATTTTCATCCCCAAGAATTGAAATTGGAGAAAATTGACCTCCTTAAAATATCATAATATTTAATCCTTATAGAATCCCTTTATCAAATACAGTTATTCTTTTATCTTAAGGGATTTCTATTACATGATGCCATCATTATTTAATTAATATAAATTTCAAACAAAGAAAATTAAAATTAATTATTTCTATATTTCTAGGATTACTTTTTTCCTTATTTCAATCAAAAGAGTACTTATCTGCTTATTTCCCTTTTAGAGATTCAGTATACGGATCAATTTTTTTTATATCTACAGGATTTCATGGATTTCATGTATTAATTGGAACAATTTTTTTATTAATTAATTTTTTCCGATTGAATTTTAAAAATTCTTTAAGAATCCATTATTTTGGGTTTGAAGCTGCTGCTTGATACTGACGTTTTGTTGATGTAGTTTGATTATTTTTCTATATTTTAGTTTATTTTTGATCTTATTAATTTAATTTACATAATATAAATAAGTATATTTAATTTCCAATGAAAAAGTTTAAAATCTAATGTAAATGATAATAAAAATAATTTTATTTTCATTTGTAATTATTCTAATTATTATAAAAATATTGAGATTAAATTTTATTTTATCAAAAGAAATATTTAAAGAACGTGAAAAAATATCAAGATTTAAATGTGGATTTGATTAAATTTTATATAATCGTCTACCTTTTTCTTCACAATTTTATTTAATTCCAATTATTTTTTTAATTTTTGATATTAAAATTGCAATTGTACTTTCATTTTTATTTATAAATTTTCTAAATTATTATTCTTTAATTTTATTAGTTAATTTTGTTTTTTTTTATTTTAATTT
Source organism: Copidosoma floridanum (assembly GCF_036245765.1). NCBI lineage: Eukaryota > Metazoa > Arthropoda > Insecta > Hymenoptera > Encyrtidae > Copidosoma > Copidosoma floridanum. The sequence continues at coordinate 1,007,415 of NW_028321897.1, read as the reverse complement.
TAGGATTATATATAGAATGATTTGAAGGAGCTTTACTTTGATCTAAATAGATAAATGAATCTAAAAAATTAGATTTTAATTTTGACTTGAAATTTTAATAAATATTATTCATTTATTTAGAAAAAATCTAATAATTAATTTAAAAATATCAAATTGCAAATTTAAATAAATTATTTTTATAATAATTTAGATTCAAAGATATAAATAATTTAATATTAATGTAATGAATTAGGAATTTAGATATCTTAATATCTTAATTAATATATAAAACAGAATAAATTATTTTTTTAAATTTCAAAAATTATAATGTATTAAAAAATTCCATATAAACTAATAATAAAATAAAATTTATCAATAAATTTACAATATATTTGCTTTAATTAGCTACATTTTTAATTGGAAATTAAATTTCAATAAAATAATTAACAATAATTTACCTCTATGTTGGTTTTAACTAATAACTGAATGAATAAATTAATAATTAAATATTTTATTCTATCAAAATAGTTCTTTAATCAGGCTTGTCATTGAATTTTGAGATATTATTATTATTTTTCTATTCCTATAATTTATTTTTCTGATTTTCTAATTTTTTTTTCTAAGTCATCTTTTTTTATATAAATAGTAATAAAATTAAATTTATTATGTTTTATTCTTTCTAATTATATATTGAATCAAATAAATATAAAATTTATAGTAAGTTATTTTTCAATTCAATCATTTAATTCTTACTTATTTTATTTTCGTCAATATTTATAATTAATTTAAATTTTTTTAATTAATAAATATTATTATTTTTAATAATGAGAATAATAATTAAAAAAGGTCTTCCTCCTTTTCATATGTAATATATCAAAATGAATAAATATTTAAATAGAATTTTTTTTTACTTAAATTCTTTAGTACAAAAATTTATTTCTTTAATATCTTTATTGATTTATATTAAAAAAATTTACTTTTTAATGATTATAATTATTTTGATTTAAATTTATTTAATATGAATTAATAGATATTCTTTAAAAATTATTTTATCTTATTCTTTAATATTTTAAGTATTCTAAATTTTTAAATTAATATTTTCAAATGAAAAAATTTTAATAATATTCTTTCTATTTTATAATCTTATTGCTCCAAATATATATGTATATTTTTATATTTTAAATTTAAATTTTACTTTTGGAATAAGAAATATAAAATTCCCTAATTCTATATTTTATTTTTTATTATTAATAATTTTATCATTAGCAATAATCCCTCCTTTTACTGGATTTATTAATAAACAAATATTTATAAAAAATTATTTTAATATAAAATCAATTTATTTATTAATATTTATAATAATAATTCCTTTACCTAATTTATTTTCTCACAGTCGAATCATTTATTATCTTTCTATGATATATTCTTATTCAATAAATTTAAATTTTAAATTAAATAATTTTGAAATATTTAATATCAATAATTTAAATTTTAAATTTTTATTAATATCAATTTTTATTCTTATTTATAAAAATGTATGAAAATTTCAAGTTAAATTAAACTCAAAACCTTTAAAGTTTTAAATATATTTATTAAATATAAATTTTATAAATTAATTAAGACATTTCAATAAATAAATAAATAAATAAATAATAAAATTAATTTTTTCTATATTTATCAAAATAAATTAAACTTCAATACATTGATTACATACCTTGTAAGAGAATATATCAACATTTTGCAGTATACTCTTCAAAATTTCTTCGTTTAGTAATATTTTTTAGATAGAATCCTGCCCCAACGGTACATACCTCAGAATATTTCATACGGATACATTGATTACATACCTTGTAAGAGGAATCATCAAGATTTTGCAGTATACTCTTCAAAATTTTTTCGTTTAATAATATTTTCTAGATAAAATCCTGCCCCAACGGTACCTACCTCAGAATATTTTATACATATACATTGATTACATACCTTGTAAGAGGAATTATAGATATTTTGCAGTATACTTTTTAAAATTTCTTCGCTTAATAATATTATTTAGATAAAATCCTGCCCCAACGGTACCTACCTCAGAATATTTTATACGGATACATTAAATACATACCTTGTAAGAGGAATTATAGATATTTTGCAGTATACTTCTCAAAATTTCTTCGTTCAATAATATTTTTTAGATAGAATCCTGCCCCAACAATACCTATCTCAGAATATTTTATAAAAGTACATTGATAATAATATTATGTCAAGAATATTTATAATTTATTATTTATTTATTTAATAAATTTATTTATTAATTTTAAAATATTTATATAACATAACAATAAATATTGTTTTTTTAGAAAAGAAATATAAATAATAATTTTAATTTTAATAGTATTATTATTTTCATAATTTTATTAAATATTATTAATTTAATTTAAAAAATAAAATTTCATAATTTTTACCTGTTTTAGTTAAATTACTATTAATTTTTTTTTTAATCTGATTCAATGTTTTTACAATAAATAGTATATATATATAAATTCATTAATTATAAAATATTTATTTATTGAGAAAACATATATAATTAAAAAATAATTATTTAAAAATTTTAAATGATAATAATTATATATCCATTTGTTCATAAAAAAAAATATATTAATATAAAAATTTATAATAAATAAAAATCCTAAATTTTATATATTATTATTTTTTACATTTTGATTATATAAGTAATATAAATAAATTAATTATATATATATATATATATATATATATATATAATTAAAGAAATTTTGAAAAGTATACTGCATAATAATAATTTCTCTTACAAGGTATGTAATGAATGTATCCGTATAAAATATTCTGAGGTAGGTACCGTTAGGGCAGGATTTTAGCTAAAAAATATTATTGAACGAAGAAATTTTAAAGAGTGTACTGCAAAATATTAATAATCCCTCTTACAAGGTATGTAATCAATGTATCCGTATAAAATATTCTGAGGTAGGTACCGTTGGAGCAGGATTCTATCTAAAAAATATCATTAAACGAAGAAATTTTAAAGAGTATACTGCAAAATATTGATAATTCCTCTTACAAGGTATGTAATCAATGTATTTGTATAAAATATTCTGAGGTAGGTACTGTTGGGGCAGGATTCTATCTAAAAAATATTATTCAATTGCATTTTTAATTAGCTAAATAATTAAATTTTAAGAAATAGACTAAGTTTAAGTCCTTGAATGCATAATTCATAAATAAATATATTTTTTTCTTAAAATGAAAATTTTAGTTAATTGAAAATTTTTTTTACATAAAAAAGAGAATTATTAAAATTAAATTTTATAAATTTCAATTTAGTTGAAAATTTATTGTTTTTAATTTGCATATATAAAATTTCATGATAAAAGTAAATTCAAATAATTTATATAACTATAATATATAGAACAATTAATTATTAATAAGTTAATAAAAAGATATAAAATCAATATGAAATTACTTTGTGCCAGCATTTGCGGTTATACGAAGCATATAAATAAACAAATTTATATAATTAAATTTATAAGTATTAATTAAGATGAATAATTTAAATAAAAATTTTAAGATAAATATTTAAATTTTTATCAAAAATTATTTTTGTTAAATTAAATAAAAATAATTATAAAAATATAATAAAAACTAGTATTAGATAACCTACTATTTTATTTAAAAACAATTATATAAATTATTAATTTTTAAAAAATAAAAATTAAAAATTATGACGGTATTTTAATTTATTAAGAGATTCTGTTATTTAGTTTGATATTCCACAATAAAATTAACTTATATTATAAAATTTATGTATGTTTGTAATGAAATTATTCTTAAAAAATTTAATAATTAAAATATTTATAAAATAAAATTATAAATGAATATGTAATTATATATAAGAATATAAATAAAATACAAAAAATTTAAATTTATTTAAATTTTTAAAATTATTATTTTAAAATTTAATTTAAAAGTAAAAAAAAAATTACTTTTTTTGAATTTAATTTAAAATATGTACAAATTGCCCGTCACTTTTCAAAATTATTTAGAATAAGTCGAAACAAAGTAAATATACTGGAAAGTGTATTTAGTAATAGAAATATAGTTAAATTCATAACATTTATTTTGCTAATAAAAATTATTCTAGTATGTTATTTAAAAATAATAAATTAAATTTTAAGGATTTTTGATTTAAATTGTTTTCAAATTAATAATAAATATGTAGAAAATTTATTTTTAAAAAATTAAATAATTTTATCTTTCAAGTATTGAGAAAGAAAATAAATTTAATTAAACAAATTATAAATTTATTATTTTTTACCTTTTGTATTAGGGTTAATCAAAATTAAATAATTAATTTTATCTTCTTTTAAATAATTAAATTAAATAAATATAAAAATTATTGAAAATATATATTTTTAATATTTTTATTGAAATTATATGTTATTTAGAATTATTAATATTTAATTATTCTATAATAAAATTTAATTTAGTTTAAAATTAATTTTTAAATTTATTAAAAAATTTAAATATGTTTAAAAAAGAAAATTTTTAGGGATAAGCTTAAAAATTATTTTAATAATTATTAAAATAAATTAATTTAAAAAATAAAATAAAAAATTATTATTTTTTTATAATTTATAATCATAAATTTATTACATTGAAAATATTTAAATTATATTTTAATATCTATAAAATTATTAAATTTACTAAAAAAATTAAATTAATAATGATGAAATTAGTAAAATTTAAAGTATAAAATTTTAAAATTTATAAATTAATTTAATAAATTCGGCAATAATTATTATTCATCTGTTTAATAAAAACATAGTTTATTGTAATAATAATAATAAATAATTTCTGCTCCATGAATTTTTTATAAATAGCTGCATTTATGTAGTGAGGTAGCATAATCATTTGGCCTTTTAATAAAGTCTAGAATAAAAGAATAAATAAAATAAAAACCTTATAAAGTTAAATAATTAAATTTTATATTTAAGTAAAAAATCTTAAATATTAATAAAAGTCGAGAAGATGCCATAGAATTTTATATTATCAATTTATAATCAATAAATAAAAATTTTCATAAATTAAAAATATTATATTATGGATATAAAAAAATTCGAATAAATTTTTTATTAATTTATTATAAATAAATTATATTTAAAAATTTAATTATAATAATTAAAATAAATTACTTTGGGGATAACAGCGGTATTTTTTTTATAAGTTCATATATGTAAAAAAGATTGCGACCTTGATGTTGAATTAAAATGAATTATTAATGAAGAAATTAATAAATTAAGTCTTTTCGACTTTTAAAATCTTACATGATTTGAGTTTAAATCGTTGTGAGCCAGATTAGATTCTATCTTTCTAATTTTTAAAAATATTTGTACGAAAAGACTTTATTTTTTTAATAATTACATTATTTAAAAATAAAAATAATTATTTTGTTAGATAAGTGTGTTAAATTTAAAATTTATTAATAAAATTTTTTTTCAAATAATAATTATATATGTATATATATTTACATTTTTCTATTAGAAGATTAAATATAATTTTAATAGTTTTAATCAGAGTAGCTTCTATTACATTATTAGAACGTAAAGTTTTAGGGTATATTTAAAAATGAAAGGGTCCAAATAAAGTTAAAAAAATAAGATTACCTTAACCTTTTAGTGATGCAATTAAATTATTTAATAAAGAAATCTCATCAATTTTTAAATCTAATTACTAATTTTTTTTAATTAGTCCTTTATTAAGTATGTTTTTAATATTAATTTTATGAAATTTAATTCCTTATTTAAATATAATAATCTTAAGTGAAATAAATTTAATATTAATTTTATTTTTTATATGTTTAAGAGTTTATCCTTCAATAATTGAAGGTTGATTATCTAATAGAATTTATTCATTGTTAGAAGGGTTGCGAAGAATTGCTCAAACTATTTCATATGAAGTAAGAATAATTTCAAAGTCTTATCAATTTTATTATGAAGGGAAATAATTCAATTAATTCATTTAATAAATTTACAAAAATATTCTTGATTTTTTTCTTACAATTTTCCATTAAAATTAATTTTTTTTGTTAGATTATTAGCAGAAATAAATCGTACACCTTTTGATTTTTCTGAGGGAGAATCAAAATTAGTATCAGAATTTATTATTGAATATATAAGAGGAAGATTTGCATTAGTTGTTATTGCAAAATACGAAATAATTATATTGATAATAATATTATTTATGTTTATAATTATAGGAGGAAATTTATTTAAAATAAAATTTTATTTAATTTATTCAATAATTTTATTTTTATTAATTTGAATTCGAGGAACATTTCCTCAATTTCGATATTATAATTTAATATATTTAACTTGAATAAGTTTTTTACCCGTAAGATTAAATTATTCAATATTTATTTTATTAATTAAAATTTTAAATTATTAGAAAAATTAATTTCTTACATATGTATTCAAAACATATAGTTTAAAAAACCAAATAATTTTTCATTTAAATATGAATCAGATTTCTTAGAAATATGAAAATATATGAAAAAATATAAAAAATAAAAAATTGATGAAATTTGTCCAATAAAAATGTAGGGATTTTCAAACGGACGGGCTTCAATTCAAGTTAAAATAATAAATAATCTAACAAAATTTTAAAATACAATTTGATTTATAAAATAAAATTTAAATAATTTTATTTCATATTTAAAATTAAATGGTATAATTAACAAAATTAAAATTGATAATGATAAAGCAATAACTCCTCCTAATTTATTAGGAATAGAACGAAGAATTGCATAAGCAAAAAAAAAATATCATTTAGGTTAAATATGAATGGGGGTAATTATAGGGTTAGCTTTATTGTAATTTTTGGGATCTGACAATCCATAAGGTATTGATAAACAAGTAGAATAAAAAATTATTATACAATAAAATAAATCCTAAAATATCTTTAACTAAAAAATTAAGATTAAAAGGAATTTTATAAAAATTTCTATTTAATCCTAAAGGATTTGAAGAACCAGTTTTATGAAGAAACATTAAATGGAGAATAACTAAGGCTAATACTACAAATGGTATGATAAAATAAAATGAATAAAATCGATTTAATGTAGCATTATAAATAGAAAACCCTCCTTATAATTATAAAACTAAAGAATTTCCAATGTAAGGAATAGCTTAAAGTAAATTTGTAATTACTGTTGCACCTCAAAAAGATATTCGTCCTCATGATAATACATTACCAAAAAAAGCTGTTATTATAGTAATTAAAAAAATGAAGATACCTGAATTTTAAGTTTTATAGAAAGAAAATAAATTATAATAAATTCCACGTTCAATATGAATAAATAAACAAATAAAAAATATAGAAGCTCCATTTATATGACATAATCGGAAAAATCACCCATAATTTACATCTTGTATAATATGAATAATTCTATTAAATGCTAAATTAATATTAGGACAATAATGTAAAGATAGCAATAATCCTGTGATTAATTGAATGACAAGGCATATCCCTAATATTAAACCAAAATTTCATATCATAGAAATATTTAAAGGAGTAGGTAAAATTACAATTATTAAATTAATGATCCTTAATAATTCATTTGACTTTAAAATTGATTTTTTTATTCAATTTATTTTACGTAAAGTAAATTTATTAAAAATAATTAATTTAACAATTAATCTTTAAACAATTCAAATGTAAATAATAGAAATTATTAAATTTAAATTTATATTATGTATATATATATATATATATATATATAATATTGAATTTGTATCAATTAAATTTAATTTATTTAATTTAAATATTCTTAAAATTTTATTCAAATAATAGTACCACATTAAAAATTTATTAACATTTAAAATTATAATAATAAAAAATAAATATATAATTATTGATTTAATAATAAAATTTTTTAAAAACTTTCTTTCTATTGAAGCAATTATATTATTAATAAATCTAGTAAAATATAAAAATAGAATTATTATTTCTCTAACAATATTAAAAAATCTAATGTATGATCATCAATTATTTCTATTAAAAATTGATAAATTTAATGAACATATTATATTGTATAATAAAAGAATTGACCCTAAGATTATGGAATGAAATATTTTATAATAAAAAGGTAAAGAGTTAATAATTAAATAAATTACAGGTAATAAAAATAAATTTATTATAAATGTATTGATCACATATTTTATTGTTATATAATTATATAAAATTAAAATCTATAAATTTAATTTACAAAATTAATATTAATTTAAATTATTAATTATTCAAAAACAGTTTAATTTTAAAATATTAATTTTGGAGATTTTTGATCAATTTATTTTTTTTTTAAATTATTTTTTTAAATTATTATTTATATATTTTTATATTAATTATTTCATTGTTTCTATATTTTTGCCTATATAAAAACTTAATATTTAATTTAATAAGATTAGAATTTTTAATATTAAGATTATTAATATTTTTAATATTAATAGTTAATACAATAAATCTTTTATATTTAATGTTATTTTATTTAATTTTTGTTGTTTGTGAAAGAGTTTTAGGTTTGACTTTATTATTATCATTAATTCGAAATAAAGAAAGAGATAGATTAAAATTTGTATCAATAAATCTATGATAAAATTTTTAATCCATTTAATCATATTAATTTTAACTTATAATTTTTTTTATATTGATAGATATTTATTTTTAAGAATTTCAATTTTTATATTTTTATATAATAATATTTTATTATTTAATCATAATAAATATTTTGTAATAATTTATTTTAATTTAATAATTTATCAAATAATCTATTATCTTGCCTATATAAAAACTTAATATTAAATTTAATAAGATTAGAATTTTTAATATTAAGATTATTAATATTTTTAATTTTAATAGTAAATACAGTTAATCTTTCGAATTTAATATTATTTTATTTAATTTTTGTTGTTTGTGAAAGAGTTTTGGGTTTGACTTTATTATTATCATTAATTTGAAATGAAGAAAGAGATGAATTTAAATTTTTATTTATAAATTCATGATAAAATTTTTAATTTATTTAATTATATTAATTTCAACTTATGATCTTTTTTATATTGATATATATTTATTTTTAAGAATTTTAATTTTTATTTATTAATATTTTATTGTTTAATTATAATTATTATTTTATAATAATTTATTCTAATTTCATGATTGATAAAATTAAATTTATAATAATTATATTAACATTATTATTATTTAGATTAGTAATTATAGTAAAAAAAAAAATTTTAATACATCAATTTATTTATTTTTATTAATTATTTTAATATTAGTTTCAATAATAAGATTTATGTTCATTAATTTATTTATATTTCATATTATATTTAAATTTAGTATTATTTCTACTTTTTTATTAATTATAGGTTGGGGATATCAACCTGAACGACTTAAAGCATCTTTATACATATTATTTTATACATTATTTTTTTCTCTTCCTTTATCAATTTTATTATTTATTTTTTTTTAAAATATTCAATCAATAAGATTTCTTATATTTTTAGAAATTATTTTATTAAATAAATTCTGAATAGTTATTTTTTATTTTTTTATGTTTAGAGCATTTTAAGTAAAATTACCTATATTCTTTTTTCATAATTAATTACCTAAAGCTCATGTAGAAGCTCCTGTTATTGGTTCAATAATTTTAGCAGGAATTATATTAAAATTAAGAGGATACGGATTGTATCGAATAATTATAATGATAAATATTAATTTTTTAATTTTTAATGATTTAATTATAATTTTAAGATTCTTTGAAATAATATTTTTAAAATTTTTATGTCTTCGACATTATGATATAAAAATTATTGTTGCTTATTAATATGTCGTCCATATAAGAATGATATGAATTGGATTATTTTCAATAAAAATTTAAGGATATTATAGTAGATTAATAATAATAATAGCTCATGGTTTATGTTCATCAAGAATATTTGTTTCAGTTAATTATTTTAATTTACGATCTAAAAGTCGAAATATAATAATAAATAAAGGAATAGTGTATTTTATACCATCATTAATAATATTTTGATTTTTATTATGTATAAATAATATAGCTTAACCAATTTCTTTAAATTTATTAAGGGAAATCATAATTGTTATAATTATTTCAAGATGAAGAAAAATAATTATATTAATTGTTATTTTAAGAATATTTTTTAGAGCATGTTATAATATTTATTTATTTTCATATTGTTTTCATGGAATATAAAATAATAAATTAATAAAATTCAATTCTATTAATATAGTTGAATATTTAATAATAATTTTTTATTTTTTACCTTTAAATTTATTAATTTTAAAATTAATTTTTTTTAATAATTTAAATAATTTAATTAAAAATATTGATTTGTGGAATTAAACTTACAATATTTGTTTTAAATACATTATTTTATATTATTTAGGAGGAATTTATTTTTTAATGATAAGATTATAAATATTTATTTTTAGTCACATATTTATATTCATGAAATTAAATTTATTCATTGAATGAAATTTAATAATTATAAATTCTTTATTAATAAATATAATAATTTACATAGATTAAATCAATATTTTTTTTTTATTTACTGTATTTTTAATTTCTTCAATAATTATATTTTATTGTTGTGAATACATAAATCATGATTTATACAATATTCGATTAATTTATTTAGTATTTTTTTCATTATTTCTATATTATTAATAATTATTAGACCAAATATAATTTCTTTAATCTTAGGATGAGACAGTTTAGGGTTAGTTTCTTATTGTTTAGTAATTTATTATTAAAATTTTTATTCTTATAATTCTGGAATAATAACAATTTTAATAAATCAAATTGGAGATATTATGATTATATTATCTATTAGATTAATAATAATTTATGGGTCTCGAAATTTTATAAATTTAAATTTAAATAATGTAATATTATTTATTTTAGTTATTATTAGAGCTTTTACTAAAAGAGCTCAATTTCCTTTTTCTTTTTGACTTCCAGCAGCTATAGCTGCTTCAACTCCGGTATCATCATTAGTTCATTAATCTACTTTAGTAACGGCGGGAATTTATATTTTAATTCGATTTTATAATTTAATATATAAAAATAGAATATTATTATTTTACATTACTATTACTGGAATGATTACTATACTAATAGCTGGTTTATTAGCAAATTTCGAGTATAATTAAAAAAAAATTATTGCATATTCTACTCTGTCCCAATTAGAATTAATATTAGTAATTTATGAAATAAAATTTCATTTTTTAGCTTATTTTCATTTTATTATTTATGCTTTATTTAAATCAATAATATTAATATGTTCAGGAATTATTATTCATTCAATAAATAATTATCAAGATATTCGTTTTATAGGAAATTTAATAAATTTAATGCCAATAACTATAAAAATGATAATAATTTATAATTTTCCTCTATGTGGTATGCCATTTTTTTCTGGATTTTATTTTAAAGATTTAATTTTAGAAAAAATTTTTATAAATTATTTTTTTTTAATCTTATATTTTATATTAATTATTAGGACAATATTACCAGTTATATATTCTATTCGATTTATTTTTTATTTAATAAACAAAAAATAAATTTTATTAATTACTTTAATTGTAATGATAATAAATTTATAAATTTCTACATGATAATTTTAATAATTAATTCTGTTATATTTGGAAAATATTTTTTTATAATAATTTCAATAAATATTAAAGAAATTTATTTATTAAAATTAAAAAAAATTAAAATTTTATTTTTATGTCAAATTTCAATAATTTGAAGATTTAATTTATCTAAATTTAAACATCTTAAAAATAATTTTATAATATTTTTTTTTGGAAAAATAAATTTTTATATATTATTTAAATTTTCATTTGAAATTTTTTTTCATTATAAATAATGAAAAAATATTTTTTTTTCATTGATAAAGGAATAATTAATTTTATTTTTGAAAATTTAATTATTAAAATTTAAAAATTTATAAACTTCTAAATTTATTCCAATAGTTTAATAATAAATTAAATAATAATAATAAGATTATTTATTTTACTAATAATAATAATTTAAATTCAAATAGTTTCTTTTAAAATTTAATAATAAAAATATTAAGAAAATATTTTTATTTTTAAATATTTATAAAAATTAATTTTATTTTTATATTGAAAATATTATGTTTTAAAAATTTAAACTATATAAATGAATGAAAACATGAATTTTTTCTACTAATCATAAAAATATTGGAATACTATATTTTAATTTTGAAATATGATCTGGAATTGTAGGTTTAAGACTAAGAATTTTAGTTCGATTAGAATTGGGAAACCCTGGATCTTTAATTGGAAATAATTAAATTTATAATTCTTTAGTTACAGCTCATGCATTTATTATAATTTTTTTTTTGTTATACCTGTTATAATAGGAGGATTTGGAAATTATTTAATTCCTATAATTATAGGAATTCCTGATATAGCTTTCCCTCGAATAAATAACATAAGATTTTGATTACTTCCTCCAAGAATCATATTATTAATTGCTAGAATATTTGTTGGATCTGGAACAGGAACAGGTTAAACTGTTTACCCTCCTTTATCTTCTAATTTATCACATATAGGCCCATCCGTAGATTTATCAATTTTTTCTTTACATATTGCAGGAGCTTCATCTATTATAGGATCTATTAATTTTATTTCAACAATTTTAAATATAAAAATTTTTAAATTAGAAATACTGCCTTTATTTGCTTGAGCAATATTATTAACAGCAATTTTATTATTATTATCTCTTTCTGATTTAGAAGGAGCAATTACTATATTGTTATTTGATCGAAATCTTAATACTTCTTTTTTTGATCCAGTTGGAGGGGGAGACCCAGTATTATATCAACATTTATTTTGATTTTTTGGTCATCCATAAGTTTATATTTTAATTTTACCAGGATTTGGTTTAATTTCTTATATAATTTGTAATGAAAGAATAAAAAAAGAAGTATTTGGCATTATAGGAATAATTTATGCTATAATTTCTATTGGACTATTAGGTTTTATTGTTTGAGCTCATCATATATTTACTATTGGAATAGATGTAGATACACGAGCATATTTCACTTCTGCAACAATAATTATTGCTATTCCTACTGGAATTAAAATTTTTAGATGATTGGCATCATTAAATGGAATAAAGCTTAAATTAAATATTACAAATTTATGATTATTAGGGTTTATTTTTTTATTCACTTTAGGAGGATTAACAGAAATTATATTTTCTAATTCTTCTATTGATATTGTTCTTCATGATACTTTTTATGTAGTAGCTCATTTTCATTATGTTTTATCTATAGGAGCAGTATTTGCAATTTTTGGGAGGCTTATTAATTGATATCCAATGATTTTCGGAGTTTTTTCAAACAAAATAATATTAAAAATTCAATTTTTTTTAATATTCTTAGGAGTAAGTATAACTTTTTTTCCCCAACATTTTTTAAGCTTAAGTGGAATACCACGACGATATAGAGATTATCCTGATTCATATGTATGTTGAAATATAATTTCTTTAATTGGATCTTTAATTTCATTAATAAGAACATTGATATTTTTTTACATTATCTTAGAAAGATTTATAAGAATACGTTTAATTATATTTATAAAAATTTCTAATAATTCAATTGATTGAATATTTTTTTATCCTCCAAGATCTCATTCTTTTTATGAAATCCCAAAAATTTCTATTTAATTAAATTAAATTTCTAATATGGCAGATTAGTGCAATAAATATAAGATTTATTTATATAAATTATTTTATTTTTAGAAGTTATAAAACTTTTAATAAATTTTCAATTGATTTCTTCATGAGCAAACATTATATTTCAAGATTCTAATTCTTTTATCATAGAAAATTTAATTATATTTCATGATTATGCAATAATCATTATTGTAATAATTATAATTTTAATTGTGTATATATTAATTTTTATATTATTAAATAAATTTTGAAATAAATTTATATTTGAATATCATTTAATTGAAATTATTTGAACTATCGTTCCAATTTTTTTTTTAATTTTCTTAGCTATTACATCATTAAAAATTTTATATTTAAGAGATGAGATTTTTCCGTATCGGTCCTTTATTATTCATTTAACAATATACATCTCCCTCCCGTCACATCTCCAGATGAGATTATAAAAGTCTCATTGAAGTGCCACATCCTGCGGAAACTTTCTCCCGCTTGCTGGTCCTCTCGGTAGTGGTGGTACATCCACTTGATGGGCATCGCTTTTCCACTCGAATTACCCATACTCCGAAAATACCCCAGCTCATTTCTTTGGACTGGATATAACTCGTGCACGCACTCTGCTCTGATAATGCGAACAATTATTCCCTCGGCTAGAGCCCCTCAGATCTCGTAAAGAGGCAGGGATTTAACTTTTGTTCCACTCTGGATTGCACGCAAAAAGGGTATATTTTTTAATAAACGGGAGGCATAAATCATTACAGCGTCATTCTTTGGCCGTGAGTAATTAGTTGGGATGTAACTGGTATTACCACGAGAGTAACGAGCCGTACATTTTTATAACGTATTACCTTCTCCAGCTGCGCGTTGTTTGAGAGGCGTAACCGGCAATTTTTTGAATGCCTCTACTGGTGCGCTTTTTATTTCCGGCTCGCTTATTTATTCGTCGCATTAAGATTTTTTTTTAATAATTCTAAATAATTGTTCTGGTATAATTTTTACGGACAATTAATAAAAGCTTAGCAATATTCGACTGAATTAGTTTGGTTGTTTCAACGCGTCTGCTCAGAGCAGAGTAGGTAACGGCCGTTGCCGGAACGTAAACGATCGGGGTTTGAATCTCTTTGGAAACTTTTTTTTTTTTCTTCTTTAGAATTGGTTAAAAGAAAAAGAAGCAAAATTCATGAAATTAAAAATGTGTGGCTTGGTGATGTGGTGTGGCATCATGTAGTGTAGAAGAAACCGGAAGTACGTCACGAAGGGCGGGGTGAAGGCAGATAATTAAGCAAAAATTCAATTCTGTCTCACTATTTTTCAAGGTCGAAATCTGAAATCGTTTATTTACCCCCGTGCATAACGCGCCTATAAAAGTATAACTTCAAAAACGCCTCTCACAATTCTGTAAGGTAAAAGGAACCAGAACTAAAATAGTGTTTTCGAAGAATCTTGTTTTGTTAATTTTCATTGAATTTCCATATTTTACAATAATGAAACAGTTATTTAAGCATGAAGTTTGTATTTTTTCCTATCAGTGAGAAAAAAAATAATCAGAAATAATAAATGGATCTTAAAGTTTTTTGAAGTTATACTTCTATAGGCTCGTTCTGCTTTACAGAGAAAATCAACGATTTATTGGTGACCTTAAGAAAAAGTGTAACGGAAATGGATTTTGCTTGCTTCTCTCTATTGGCTTCACCTCCTTGACGTACTTCCGGTTCCGGTAGTGAAAATGTATTTGTTGGCTAGGTAGTTTACACTTAGGTGGATCCTAAAAAGAACCGATGAAATTGATGGTTAAGTAGGGAACGTTAATACTTATAATGGCACTATAAAGCGCTAGTGGTGAAACTTCCAGGCTATTCTTTATTCCTGGCTGAAGAGCTGGCTACGGGTAATTTGATTCTTACTCTGGGAGTCTCTATGTACGGAGACTGTGATGGAAGGAGGTACGATGCTGACCAAAGAATATCTCGTCTTCGGGTCGTTTCCCGGATAACCAACCGCTCATCGTTAGACGGGAACGTGTGGGTAAGCGCGTTGGGGACGCAACGACTAAGAAGGTAGCCGTTGTGGCTGCCCGTGACCCTCAGAGCTGTTTCACCTGTCTTACATTTGTAGCCAAAAATTCTCTAACTGCACCAGGCGGGATGGTGGGACTACCACACAACTCTGATGAGTTGGAGCAGATTGTGCTCTGGCTGGCTAGATATGTCTCCTGGTATTGTGGCAGAGACGGAATCGGTTGGAATTAATTTTTTTTTTTTATCGTACTCGTCGAGATTTAGGGTGAATGGAAACCTAGGTCTCTTCCCTCTTAGAGAAGAGTGTCGTCCGTAACCAGGATACCCAGCTGCAAAACTGTCATCAGCATTTTCTATACAGCTTGTTGAACTGCCGCAGCTTGACTACGTCACTATTGAGACGCTTCGGCCTATTATAACCACACTTATTTAATTATGTTTCAGGTAGCTTCGATTTTATTTCGACGCCACCTAGCGGATTTTACTATACTATAGTAAAAAGCTGGCGTATTTTTGCAAAACTTTGAGCTCATTTATTGCTATTGTTATTAAATTTTTTAAGATGAAAACTATACTAAAACCATTTAGGAAGTAACATGAATCAGTGTGCAAAATTTCCACAAAATCGTTTCAGTAGTTTTCGCGGTAAGCGATTACAACGGTTTTAGTATTTTTGCTTTATATAATAGTAAGATTGTAAAAACTATAATTGCTAATAATCGGTCCATTTATGCTTTAATAACCCTGAGAACATTGTATTGTTGGTTAAAAACTTTCTGTACTACATTTGAAAAATAAATATTTTTCCACCCTCGGGTGGTTTTGGGAGGCTGGTACAGCCCCGGGCGAAAAAGCAGTTTTTCGGAACTCGTTCGAAAAGTCTCCTTTACGAACCTCGTTACGTCCCTTGCCTTCAGCTCGAGCCGCAAACCTCTCGGTTCGCAAACAGAGACTTTTCAAACTCGTAGGAAAACTACTATTGCGTCAGTTTTCTTTAACGTGCGCTTACTGCAACACTTTTTTTCTTTAAAAAAATGAGTACTATCATTATAGCAATTAGGTATGACTAAAGGAGATAAAAATCTTTACTTCAAAACTATAACGGAAGGATCGTTTATTATAACCCTAACGTCTCTTCTGATTTACTTTAATTATAAAGCATAATGCATGAAGGTACTCAAATTGTTGTAATTTTTATCAAAACGCTTATACTTTGAGAATCATTTTATACTTAAACTTATATCATAAAATAAATAATTTTTTATTAATTAATTGAGTTCTTCTTTGAACATATATTGACGGTCCCTAAGAAGAGTAGCACTATTCAAAATTGCTTATTTGAATTAACATAGGGAAACAGGAATAGTGCTACTCTTCTTAGAGGCCATCTATATGTAATGCTGGTTTTATATATTTCAGAGAAAGAGCACTGATGTACTCAGAACTAACAGTAGATGTTTAAGTAAAATTTCTTTCATTCTACAGAAAATATAAGTTTTCCAGAGGGAAGGTAAAATCAAAATATGGTAAGGGAAGAGATTAGTATCGATTTGATCTATGATTATATAAAACGACTAAGTTATCTAACTGAATACCACTAATGAATAGGGGCAAGTTTTGGAATTGTATTTGAGGTAGAAGCTCATGGGATTATTGTTATAAAGATCGATAAAAAAGTGGTTGTAAAAATAATCCGCAAAAATGCTGATCCCATGTTCGTAAATAACTATACAATGACACACTCGCACACACTTTTTTACAGATAAAGGTATCAATCGATTTAATAATTTTAATTAAAATTCAAATAAAGTAGTTAAAAGTATTTGAACTTTTTTATATACTGCTAATCTGTGGTTGTTAAATCTTCACCCTGAATATTGTCAATTTTTAATAGTAGGAAAAGATTTATCATCTGCAGAAATCTTTAATTTTTTTAATATATTGGTTAGGTAATTCAAAATTTAAACAAAAGTACTAAAAAATTATTACTGATGCCATCACGTATAGATAGACAATTATTCAAATTCTAAGTTACGAAAAGGTGCAGCTTAGAGACAGACAGCGGCGGGGGGGAGGATTGCTGCAAAAGAAGTTTTAAATGAGGACAAAGACAGGTGATTAAAAGCGGGGATTAGCTTGATTGCTGTTTAACAAATCATAAGCATACACCTGTGCGTAGCAGGTGACAAGACGAAGTCACCTCCTATCTCTGTCAAATAAGTGTAAGGCTTCCCCATTTTACGTTTGACCACTGCAGTGAGGTACAAAGGCTTTACTTCATTAAGCGGTATATCTACTAGTCGTGTATTTCTCAGACATTCCTTGCATCGATTTACTTTCAAAAATAATTGAGCTAAAGTCTAAATTTTTTTAGCCTCAATTATTTACTTTAATTGCAACTACTCGAACATACCTACAGTTAATGATGTCGAACACTCGAGGTTGGAAGGATCCACCGACTTTTTTCCAGTGGTCAAAGCTACTGTGTTTTCTTATTGCACTTTCAGGTATGTATATATAGAAACGTACACTTTTAATTTATAACTAACGCTCTAGTTGTATGAACAGCACAATTTGAAAACATGAATGAAAATTATTGATAGTAACTGCAAAAACTAGGGTATCTACCAGTGCCCCATCTAAGATTTTTGGTCTCATTCTATGATTTATTCTTCTCGCACCATAGTTTTAGATATAGATTAATTTAACTAATTGACGAGGTAGTGCTCAAATACAAAAAAAGAGAGCTAGGACTTCACGGGTACCACGGTTCTCTCTTTTATTTGGCCTATTCCTAAATTCACCAACTTTTACTAAAAACAATAATACGTATGCTTAACGGTCAAAGTTCCAAAGGTTTTTTTCACTCACACATTAATGATGAAATCAAAAACCAAAAAATAAGCATTAATGTACACGTAAAGAAGCTGTAGCGAGTATTGCCAAATCAAGTTGTAGATAAAGCTATGCGCAGTGAATTTTTTATTATTATAGTTTTTGTAGAAACTAAACGGTACATTACGTCACTAGGGCATAAATTACAAACACATGAGCACTCGAAGGGTGCGGTTGTTGTATGTTTTGGCTTGAGTCATATATTTTGTTTTCCTTATCGAGGGTGCAAAGTGAAATTTTGCGCCCTTGGGCACATTTTGGGCCCTAGTCAGAGAAGTGCTTGGGCCCGGACGGTGTAAAAAACTTTTTGCCGTTACGTCCAAAGTGGTGAGGAGGGCGTAAAGTGTGGCCCGAGGGCACAAAGCGGCAGTTGCACTTTGGGCCCATGGTAACAAATAAGGGCCCTTTTTTAACAAAAGTTTATAGTACATTTACAAAAACCTTACAGATCTTGCATGTTTTTCTTACATTACTTTTTAAGAACATACGTACAAAAATTATATAAATATGAGTATATCGTATCTAAGAGCGCGCGGTGGCTCGGTCGGCTAGGTCGTGGATTGGCACGCGGGAGACCACGGTTCAATTATCGGACAGTGCGACTTTTCGGGCAAGTACCTCTGTGATTTTTCACATGTGCTTTTTCACCATGCAATGCTCCTCATTGACAGTTTAGGTAACCTTCTCGCAGCAAAAATTGCCTAATTTCACCTACCCCTCCTCCCAGTAATGGGAGGCCTTCCATCCCTCTTTCCTTCCTTCTCCCAAGGGCTAAGTGCCCATAGTAGTGCCCTTATCAAAGAAGCCGGACGTAGAGCACTCTTATATAAGACAAAAAAAAAAAAAAAGTATATCGTATAAAAAATTTACGCTACCCTCTGAAGATACTTCAAATGTTTGAGCAATCAGATAACTTTGATTAGACACCCATATTTAAACAGAGCTAAAATTATAACTAAAGGGATCTGTGGTTAATGGAAAACCTATCTTCTTCATTTACTTTTAAATCTAAATAAAGTGCAATTCAATACAATCTTATAAGTAGCTATGTAGACTTTTTTCAAACTTGTGATGGTTAGAAAAATCATTTGTAACGCTGTAAAAAAAAAACCTTTTCAAATGTTAGTAATTTAGAAGATATACTGTTTAATAAAGTATTGTAATCAAGTACATTCTTAAGTTCAAAAATAATTATGAAATCATGCTGTAGTTGCTCATACTCAAGCGGTTATTGACAAAGAATTATCATTTGATTTACAGCTTATCTTGATTAGATTGGCTAACCAACGGTGCGTACAAAGAGTTGTTTTTTAATTCATTCTTAATAAATTCAAGCACATCAATAATAAGTGTACTTAAAAAATTATGTAAAAAAATTAAAGAGATCATGAATTTTATAAATAAGTCTCAGTAATGTTTATCTTGAATGTTATTTATTTTGGATTATACGTTCTTACATTTAACAAAAAGTGACAATTTTACTACTGTATCACTAGGGTCTTAGAAGAGTCAAGTGTTATATTGATATCGTCTTGTTCATTAATACTTATTACCATTATTTTCTAACACCAATACTATGTAAGTGTAACTTGAATTTTTTTTCTTCAAATTATGAGACAAAATAAAGACAATATAAAACAGAACAAGATAATTTTGACTTAAGACTATGACAAAATTTATTTAAAAAATTTTGTTGAAACACATTAAACTATCATCTTTATTATTGGTTTGTTGTGCTGTTGTGAAGCCTGATCTACTAATTGTGCAGAATGTTTTAAAACTTACGTATAAAAAAAATCATTATAGTATCATGTAATAAAACTTATTTGAAAACTAGTTACCAGCCTGATGTACTCCTGAATTAAATATTTCAGTTGAGGATTTTACTTCGTTTAAAAATTATTATAAGATTGTGATGTAGTTGATCACTACTAAGTATTTATCAACATACAAAAATCATAAAGTTTACTGATTATCTTGATTACGTTAACTGACTAATAGAGTCTGCCCATTAATAGTTTTTTTTCATTAGAATGTATTTAGAAAATCACATGACGAAATTTGGATTATCAAAAATTTTGTTACGTTGTGCCAATAGTATATATCTTGTTAATAACTGTTATAAATAAAAAAGTTTTTATACCAATGAGAGAGTGCGAACATTAATTTCAGATGTTTATGGTATATATGTATTTTTGTATAGTTTTTCTACTTCTTTTTTAACAAGCACTCTTATCAGTAAAATTAAAAATCCTAAATTGAAGATTTAATCTCAGATACCTTAACTATTGTATATTTTTTGTTCTTAAAATTAGTTAAATGATGCCCTTTGTTCTATTAATAAATCTATTTCACAATAAAAATACTTATTCTATTTAAAGTTAAAAATGTATATCATTTATGAGCAATATTATTTTAAATAATCGAGGAAAGCATGTACACATTATTTGTACTCAAACGAAACATTTCTTATCATAAGATTAGAAAAAGACTGTTATAGAAGATATCTTATTTTATATTCCATCATTAATTCTCTAATATATTTTAACAGTTATTATACTAATTAATAAGATTTTGTTAGAATAGTACTTAGTTTACTAACACGCTTAAAAGTGTAGATTACATTGAACTTCTTACATTAAAGTAATTAAAAGGTTGAGAATCTCTTTCCATACTTTGAATAGCCGATGAATAAGAAGTTACTCTTACTGTTCTATAAAAAACTGAAACCCTCTGGTAAGGCAGTACCGCTAAAAGCTTAGTTTGTATGAGAATACTTAATTTTACTACTTTAGGAGGCTCAGTGCTACAAACATACCTATTAGCCTCCTTCTCCCTTAATTTAGGACTGTTTGTTTTTTTTCGCAATAAGTGTGCGAAAAACACCTATTTTCCGCACACTTATTGTGAAAAAACTTGTACGCAACTCGTGCGGGACGATTTCCCGCTATCGTGTGATGGACTTGCACTCGTGGCCGGTGACGGTAACTAGTGCCGTGTGATCACACTTGTGCTTCGCACTCGTGTGATAAACTGGCACTTGTTCCCGTCAACTCCGGCCACTCGTGCGAGTCAATCACGACTCATGCGGGAAATCGTCTTTTTCGCACTTGTTACGAAAATAACTATTAGACTTTTCGTGTCTTACTAAATAGTATGTAAGTTTTCTCATAGAGGCAAATCGAGACAAGATTCCTTACTTTTTAATCATGGATATAAATTCAAAATTTTTAGGCTGCCATGGACTTAAGCCTCAACTGTATCCAAATGTGACTGAGTTAGAAATAAATGAAGGAGAACCCCTAAACATTACGTGCACAAGCAATAGCTATGTTCATTTTTATTTCCCTACTAGTGACAAAAGGGGTAGGGTAAGTTAAATGACACTACCATTTTATGTTTGATGGGTTGTAGACAAAAAAAACTTCAAAGAAATAATAACCACTAATTTTTGCATTTAAAAAAAAAGACCACCTCCCAGACTCTTATAACACCAGAAGTCAGGAGTACCCACAAGATATTCATAAGATTATCCACCGTTTTTGGAGATACTGGCTGGTATGGTTGTGCTAATGAAAGCAAACAAATAACAAGTATGACGTATAAAAACTACAGTGACTCAAGTATCAGCTGGGTGTACGTTTATGTAAAATGTAAGAGTATTGCGCATTTTGGATTTTTTTTTTTGTAAACTAAATTTTATTTAAAAACTTTAATAATACTAAATATAACGCTTATTGAAAAATGGTTTATTTTTATGCGCAGCCACTAAAAGTTCATTCGTACATATAAATAATGATGATAAATATTATTTACTGGCTTCGGGATGTTCTCAACACCTTATTTTACCATGTCAAACGACATCCCCTGAATTTAAAGTGACTCTTCAAAGAAATGGACATGTAAAACATACTTTATGCATGATACAAACTTATACAGAAAACGACGCAAACTCTTTAATATTTTTAATTTTCTTAGGTTTTTGGACTGAGCGAAAAGATCACTTTCGACTCCAAAACTGGTTTTGTCATTAAAGAACCAAATTGGGGTACGGACAGTGTATATACTTGCACTGTTGAAAATAAAAACTTGTCACATGCAATAAAAATAAAAGCTCAGAGTACTACCTTCTCTCCATGTATGAGTGTCTTAAGAATAGACAGTGAAAGAGCTGTAGCAACAGGTTCGAGATTGAATCTTACATGCACAGTTCAGAAGAGAATCCTTTTATACTATCTCCTGGGAGATTCCACACAACGTGGTAAATGTAACACAACTACAACTTGATATGCAGTTTTGTTTTATGTCCTAAAATATAAATAATTAGATATTTTAAATATTGTGCTGAACTAATAAAAAACATGTACTTATAAGACTTCCAGAAAAATTATAAATACCGTTCGAGAAGAAAAAAAAGGATTCTATAATTTAGTCAATCTTATAACGTCTGAGCTTATTATTAGCAATGTTACTCACGATGATAGAGGTAACTACACTTGTAAAATAAGATCTTCGTTTGATGAAAAAGAGAGTCTTGATACTCAGGTTTGCGTGTTTGGTGAGTGATTGATGAATTTTTTTCGTTTATTATTATTGTTATCATTACGATTATTAACTTTCCTCCACTGTACTACGTAAAAAATGAAACTCTGTAAATTTAATTTTGTAGATAATAATAAACCATACATCAATTTAACATCCGATAATCTGAATATACACTCGGATAATGGTAAATCAGTGACTTTTTTGGCTTTTGTTGATGCATGCCCAATACCAACTTTGAAGTGGTAATATTTTCATTTATATTGCTTTGGTATACGTAAGTTTATTCATTTTTTTAGTATTAAAAAATCTTTTCCATTTCAGGACTCACCCTCTAGGTTATATAATTCGTCCGCACTTGTGGAATACAATAATGTCCGATAACGAAACGATGAGCCGATTGACTATATTAAGCGGTGCTGAATATGACACGGGATTTTTTACGCTTACAGCTAAATATGATAAAATAGTAAAGGAGTTGAAATTTTATCTTGACGTTCATGGTACATAAATATGTTAGATTCTCGCGTGACATAAATATTTTGAACGGACAAGATTAGAAACTAAAAAAGATTAGAGAGACCATTTTTTAAAACAGTTTTATCTTACAGTTTTAAGTATTTTTAGTTCAATATTATCAAAAATATAAGTAGTCTGTAGGCAGTGGTGAATTTGTTATTTAAACTCTAGATTTGCTGCACCTGAATAATAATGATTTCGTAGTATTAGTTTTGAGTTTTAGGGAGTCAATAATTTTTTAATTTACAATATATGCTCTGATTAAAAGGAAAAAAACGTCGTCTCTCAGAAAGATTTGAGACTTTATCATTTTCTTTACCTACATAATGGTATTTAAATACTGACCTCAGTGATAAGAAACCATTCCTAATATACTTTGACAATTTTTTAAAAATTGGCACTTCATAATTGTAGATTAGTGGGCTTGATAGAAACTATGTTTAAAATTGTGTATTAAACTTATGTGTGTACTTTTATGTCAATGAAAGTTGCAACCAATTACACTTATAATTAGAATTCCACATTAAAAATATAATTTAAATTCAGACTAGCTTTTTTTGCATCATTTACAGAAAGAGACAAAAAAGATTTATCAAGCCCATACGTCTAAAACTAAGTAGTCCATTCATCAAGAAATAATCCATAAGACATTCAAAAAAATAATGGACTGCAATTATACAATTTTTAAATAAACAATGTGCCAAATAGAATTAATTTTGTTTTTAGGCTTTAATATTGTAAATTGAATCAATATTAGTTGATATATACTTGCTTGGGCTCAAAATTTGTACTCTCAATCTACCAATTTAGATAAAATGGTTTTGTTTTTGTAACCATTATGACTATAAAACTCTCTGAAATTGAAAAATGACAATTACAGTTTCTAACTCCTTCCTGTGAAATGGCCAACTCTACTTTTAAATTGTAAAGCTTATACATAAAGCAAGTTTGTATTCAGTAAAGAAAAAAAGTTTCAATTCGTCGGTAGACATGTGGCTGAATCTTTGTGAATTTTTTTTTGGTTTTTTTTTATTATCTTGCATTTCTAAATACTTATGCTGCTTTTTTTTATGAAACTCCATGTTAAGCATTCGATTTTTTTTTCTTGCAGGTAAGCCAACGGTCGAGTTTGACAAAACTCACCTTAAATCTTACTACAGTTTTAATAAAACTGCTAAGTTTGTTTGCCTTGTCGATCGTCATCCTAAGTCGAATATATCCTGGACCAAAATTAACTATTGGACGAAAACGTTGACACTTGACCTTACAGAACATAACTTACAGGTTTGTTAGTTATGATAAAAAATAATTTGTTTATCTGCATTCGTACGTTTAGATTATTATATGAATGTAACTATAAAAATAACATTTTCTGAATATTGACTTATTTTTCCAGGGAATAGAAACAGATGCGCAAAATGGCAAATTCAAACAAAAGTCAACCGTAGAACTGGAACAGCTAGTAACATCTGGTGTAATAACATGCAAGGCTTGCAATAGCTATGGATGTACCTCTGTGTCAAAGGAAATTCGCATAGCAGGTACATAAATCTTAATAATAGTGTTTAACTTTGATTTCTATAAAATTTGTATTTTTGGTCGTAAGTTACTGTTGCGTGGATAATTTTTTTTTCAGATGGAGTAAATAAACCATATTTTGGAATCATACAACCAAATAGAAGTTTTCATAAAGGTGACAATATTTCTTTAATGTGTGCTGTTGTGACTGATTTTTTCTCCAAAGTCGTATGGTATGATGAAAACGGCCAGGTGGTGCATACTTCCGGTCAGTTTTAGATTTATTATTTAAGTGTCATGGATGAGAATTTTCAGTATAGTTTGAACAATCATGCATATTTTTCTAAATGTTTAGAAAGAATACACGTTACATCGAAAATAACTGATTTTTTTTATCAAGCCATTCTCACAATCAATAACGCCAGTGAATCAGATAGAAGGAATTACTATTGCAAAGGAACGGAAAGATACTACGGATTTGTTGCATATCCTTCGCGCAAAATACTTACAGAGTCATACTTCCTTAACATCAATGGTAAGAATGAGAAACAGTTTTGATGTACATTATCATTTATAAATCTCAACTATTTTAACTCCGTTCATGGTAATTGTGTTGTATAGATCCACCTTCTTTTACCCTTGTAAATTTGAACGCTACAGAGAGAACAGTGATGGCAAGGGATTTCGAGAATCCCCTGACATTATTATGCTATGTTGGAGGGATTCCAACCCCTAACATTACGTGGTCGAAAAACAATGTACCTCTAAAGAGTTCATCACAGTATACTTTCGAAGAC
This sequence comes from Copidosoma floridanum, assembly GCF_036245765.1. Lineage (NCBI taxonomy): Eukaryota > Metazoa > Arthropoda > Insecta > Hymenoptera > Encyrtidae > Copidosoma > Copidosoma floridanum. The sequence goes on along the minus strand of NW_028321897.1, from coordinate 981,343 downwards.
AGCAATCAAAAATTAGTTATAAGATATTTTTTTAAAAAAGATGCTGGTAATTATTCATGCCATGCTAAGAACGATTCCGGAACAGTGGAACAATCACAAATTATTACTGTGAAAGGTAGCAAATTTTATTGCCAATAATAATTATATTTCCCTATAATTAGTCTATACTTTACTAAAGTACAGTACATTTTACATTTGATTATACTATCTTAAACTATGTAAGGCATTATTGAGTTCTTAAGAATAAAGTACTGAATATTCAAAAAAGTATGAATCGTTTTAATTAGTAACAGAAAAAAGTTTGATTAACAAAAATTCATGTAATGCCGAGCAGTCAACTATAAATACACTCGACAAATTTTTTAAATAGTAAAGCTCATGAGGTCATGCTTTCTCTATAATAGAAAACAAGATGGGTGTAATAAGCCTGCACCTATAGAAACATATATGATGCATTTTGTGTTCTTATTCGTTGCACACATGTAAAGAGATGAGTAGTCTTTGGTTTAAAAAAAAATTTGTTTATAATTCCTGCAGAAGCATTGATTATTTAATTCAAAAAATTAGTTAACTCGTGCCTCACTTACTCTAGGGGCTTCACATTGTGTATCTGAATATTCTATTGCTTTTCGTACCAGAAACTTTACAAAAAAGAAAAAACTGTCCCCTCAAAAAACATGATTTGAACTTGTTTTCCGAATTTATGTAATCAAAGTTGGGTACTCCAGTAACAGTATCTGTTTGTATGTGCGTGCATGTATTTGTTTGCATGTGTGTATGCGTTTTATTAGTTACATCCTAGGATTTCCGTATCCAACTTCAATAATGCATTTTTGTTTGTTTTTGCTGAAAAAAATTCAATTTTACTATTTTTTACTATATATACATATATATTTTATTAATTGCAGAATGATAATTTTTAGAAAATTTACGACCCTTAGTTTTCATCGTTGTTGCAGGATATTTTAATAATAGAAACTTAGAATTTAATCGAATTTTATAGCTTTCTGTTGAGAAATGTTTTTAAACTGAAAAAACAAATTATGTAGATTGTTTTAGATGTAGGTTGTATTTATACCGTCAGAAATTTCAAGTTTGAATTGATAAGTTTTGACTAACTTAAATTATTTTTGTTCGTTTGTAGATCACTCTTATTAATTACTCTTATTTAAATACCAACTACTCAGAATCAAAATTTTGTGTTATTTTTTTCGGTTTTATTTTGATCTAGCCATTTTCAAAAAACCAATTATTTTGTTTGATGGTTTTTTGCAATGGAAACTCTAATCACTGGAGATCAGAGAGCTTGCCATAAAGTCTTACACAAAAAAGAATTCGTTTACTTACATTTAAAAAAAATTCGGTTTTCCGGTGTGTGATGTATGTGTTGATGTATGTAAGGGAATAATTCTACGTGAATAAGATCAGAATTTTCTTGTGTAAAATGTTATGAAATAGAAAATGAGAAAAACGGATGTTCATTTAAGTGCATGTAAATAGTATCTATAGGATTTTATCAACAGGAGTTGTATATTAATAGCAACTCAATTATCGAAATTGGGCTTTTTTACCCTATGACCTTAAGTATTTTTAACTTCATGCATAAGTAAAATTTACCGTTCGCTACACTTATTTAATTAACTCTTTTCAAGATCATGGGAATTATATAAATGTATGAGTTCTTATTTCATCATATTAGTAATTAACTATGACGTATGCTATATGTATATACTATTGACTGTCTTGTGAGCCGAAGACGCGCTAGCCCAAACGAATTTTTTTATTTTAAAGACGATTTCATTGTCTTGTTTATTGCAGGATGTAATATGAATAAAGTTATTGTAAAAAAGGTCAAGCCATCGACAGAAAATTTCTTAAACAATCAATACGAACGAGAACTGCTTGATGCACTTTATTTGAGATATGTCAGGATAGCTTCATGGCAGTTTATTTTTTTTAGTAGCTAAAGGCTATTTTATAATAGTACTTGTATAACTTGTTAATGTAAAAATTTTTTCTAGAAGATACAAGTTATTATTTTAAATATTGTGGTAAAAGATTAAACATCTAATTTTTTGTTTTTCAAACTATATAACTTCAGAATTTTAGATCAGACTAAAAAAAAAATACTTCTTTTAACGTATAAAGCTGGATTCTGATTGTGTTATGATGATTTATCTTTGAAAATTTGAGTATGAACGATTTGATTGCATGGACTGAATTTAATGTTGGAAGCAGGAAAAAGTTCTTTGATAAAAGCAATCAATTTTTGTTGTAGGAAATCCAAATACAAATTTTTATACTGGAATAGTAGTGTGGTTCATCGCAATCCTTACTTTTCTATCAATTTACTTTTACTTACAAGTACAACATGGAAAGGTAAATAAAAAAATATGATTATTATCAACACACGTACATATCAAATCAAAAAACTCAATAATATAGATGAATTACATTGTAAGTAAATATTTTTTTTCAGTTTAAAGAAAAACTTTTATTAGAATCTTGTCTTACCCAGTTTACGGAAGGGGAACTTAATTTAATGAATCCAGAACTTACAGTAGATGAGCAGGCAGAACTCCTTCCGTACGATATAAGGTGGGAGTTTCCCAGAGAAAAAATAAAATTAGGTAAGAGATTATAAATATATTTTCAAAAAGTATAAGATTAATTTGATTCATATTAACGTTAGATATATTTCTCTTCCATCACATGAAGATAAGAAATTAGGAAGTGGAGCTTTTGGAGTTGTGTATAAAGCCATGGCTTATGAGTTACTTGCTAAAAAATCTAAGACAACTGTAGCTGTAAAAACAGTTCGCAAAAATGCAGATCCAATGTATATTACTGCATTGGCAAAGGAACTTAAAATTATGATTTATCTGGGACAACACTTGAATATTACAAGTCTTTTGGGAGCTTGTACAAAAAATGTAGCCAAACGTAAGCATTTGCGTAATACTACGAGCAATCACATATAAAAGAAAGTGTATTTGTTGGACTAAATTATTTTACATTTCAGGTGAACTTTTGGTAATTGTTGAGCTTTGCAAATTTGGAAATCTGCAAAATTATCTCTTGTATCATCGACAAACTTTTATTAATCAAATTAAATCAGATAAAGGTGAAATCGGCCCTTGTTATAGAAAAACATCAAATAGGTAATAATTTAACTGATTGTACTTTTTTCAATGCCCAAGTAATTATACGTCAAGTAGACCAAGTACAAAGGAAATGCTTGTATTTTTCCATCGATACGTTAATTCAAACTTATTTTTTTAATATAAAATACAAGAAGCATCGATTTTTATCTTAGTTTCGAAGAAAAATTAATGATATAATTGATAAAGATCGAAAAATTCTGTGAAAATATGCAAGAGTTTTTGTGTTATTACTCAGCATGTCTTCCAAAATCTCATAGTAAAAGAACTAAATAAAGATGATCACGTGTCAGAGCGTGTTATGGAGGGCATGCCTGAGTTTAATCAGTATCGTTTGCATGTAGAGAAGAATAGAGCAAAGAACTTGAAAAAGTTCTCATCCATAGTGATATCATTATACTTTCTGTCTTTAAATTATTAGTCATAAGGCATCGCTAATATTATTAAATTTTGTATACAACGATTTAAATAAGTTATATTATTAAATTAAAAAAAAATGTCATTAAGAAGTATACTAGTATCAAGTAGCAATAGCGTTGAAATTCAAAAACGTTGTCTTCAGTACGATGAACATTTTGATTTCAAGAAAACTGTTTTTCATCTTAAGATTGTTATTTCTTTAACTGTACGACTTGACTCGTAATCACAATTCCAGTTGTACTACTTGAAAGAGTTAAAACTGTTGATGATAGCATAGTTTGTAAAACAGATTATTAGTAGGATTATTGGTTTTGAGGACATACATGCTTCAATTAATACTTATCTTGAATACTCATTTGAGTATTTGAAGTCCATATACTGATTTTGGTCTAAGTTTAAATAATGTTACCGTTCGTAAATTCAGATTTTTATCGATAAAGCACTTAGTAATTTGGCTACAGAGTTTGTACAGAAAGAATTAAGTTTTTACATCTACAAAAAAAAACACTTCTACTAAATCAAAAATAATCAAAATTTTCTTGTATCCTTACAAATTGTAAATCTCATAGACACAACACATAAGTTTAATTTTTTTTAACAATAGGACCAAATACAAGATATTTAATGATTTCAGTGTGGTTTTGAGCGGCAGTAATCCAAGCAATGAGACCAGCATTTACTGCTCAGAGGATCGGACATTTGTTGGCCCAATGGAATTTAGTGATGATTTTGACGACGATGATTCCCAGCCAGGTTGGCGTTCTAATTACAAAGGGGACTACGCGAATGAAGATGTTGCATTTCTCTGCACTGCGGATCTTTTTTTATGGGCTTATCAAGTAGCAAATGGTATGGAGTACCTTTTCCAAAGAAAGGCAAGCACCTATCTGTATACAATTTTTCATGTTACTTGATTTTAACTTTATTTTAACTAACTTTGGGTGTTTGCTACTCGTTTTATTTTTAGGTGTTACATTGTGACTTAGCCGCGAGAAATATATTATTGGCAGAAAACAACATTATTAAGATATGCGATTTTGGTCTGGCAAAGACATTGTACAAAGACGAAAACTATAAGAAGCAAAGCGTTGGCAAGTTGCCTGTTAAGTGGATGGCCATTGAGTCCATTAGGGATGGAGTCTTTTCAACTATGTCAGATGTGTGGTCATTTGGTGTAGTTCTATGGGAACTTTTTACCCTTGCAGAAATACCTTACGCAGGTGTAGGGTTCGAAGTAATGTATCAGAAATTAGTCAGGGGTTACAGAATGGCTCAGCCTCCTTATGCCACTGATGACATGTAAATAAATGTTTTTGTGAAAAGTCCATTTCCATAAAACTGTCACTCTACATTGCTTATCTTTTTTTAGTTATAATATTATGCTCGATTGCTGGGAGGAAGAGCCGACATTAAGGCCGTCTTTTACAATGCTGGTTGAAAGTATTAAAAATCTTTTACAAGATGATATCAAAATACGTTTTCTAAAACTCTATCGTACGTATGAAAATTGTAATAGGGAACGACAGTTAGAATACAAAAAAGAAAACCTTACTTCAACATCAGACGATATAATATTTCGACCCACCCAGCATAACTACGTTAACACTTTACCCGAAATCGCAAGTCCATCTTATATAAACGTGTTTGATGGTATTACTGTAACTAATATTAAAAATATTTGATCACTTAATGACTTGAACTTCAAAAGCAAATAGCAAGTATGTTTATCCAGAAAAAATATATGATTACCTTATGAAAATTTTATGTTTTTTAAAGAGTTCCATAATTATTCAACATTCTTAAACCAGATGAGACAGTTTCAATACATGTATTATTTATACATTTTATTATAGTTTTTTATTATTATTATTATTTTCTTTTTATCAGCACTGCGCTATGAATTAAACTCTGTATATTCTGATGAATTTTTATTTATCGCAGTCAACAGACTATTTCCAAATTTAATCTCTTACAATCCAAATGTATTTTCAGATGATGACAAATCAGTAACTTTCGTGGTTCTTGTTGATGGATGTCTAATACTAACTTTGGAGAAGTAATATGTTTAGTTTTTTTTTTGCTTTGATACACAGAAAGTATTTTTTTTTCTAGGTTTTTCTGTAAAATTTTTTATATTTCTGGATTTTTTCTTGAATTATAATATTTGTCCTCATTGAACAGGCATGATATTTTTTAAAAGAGAACGATAAGCCGATTGACTATATCAAATACGGATACAAATGGTTTGTGATTTTGACTGTTAAAGTTGAAAATGATAGAATAGTAAAAGAGCTAAAAATATATGTGAAGCTCACACAGTACATGAAAACTGTTGTGTATTCGCATGACATAAATATTTTAAATCAAACGAGATGCAAAAATTCAAGAGTAAGGAAAGTTGATTATTTTTAGTAGAAATAGTAGAAATAGCATTATTTTGTAATTTGCAAGTCACGGTGAAAGTTTCATTTCAACTCCAGACTCTCGACAGTTGAATAATAATTATCTCTGATTCTAGTTTTGAGTGTAAAAAGGCGAGCAATTGATCGTGTTCTTTTTTATTACATCATGAAATCTGGTTACTGAGAAATTAGAAGCATTAAAATTTATTTTTAGTTATTCTTTTAAATATAAGATAGAAGTTATGAAAAATGGAATTGTTACAAAATTATGTTTCTAATGTTACTTTTTATGCAGAATTGTCATTTTTTTAACCTATGGAAGGTATTTCAATGTTGGTGGGATTTTTGCACGACTACACAGCAACTCTTCAGAAAGCAAGTGATAAAAAAAAAACGGTGAATTTGCTTATTTAATTGTCCTATATTGTTGTGGAGGGCTATCCTAAGACTAACTCATTTTTATTAACAGCAGTACTTTCTTAAAATTATTACAAACGTCATTTAATACTTAAACAAACAGTAATTAAGGTTTCAAAATGTTAAAAGCTGTAGCTTAGTAACAGAAGGAAAGGGCGGCTGTAAAAGAAGTTTTCAATTAAGACAAAGATAGGTGATTAAAAGCGAGAATTATCCTAATTGCTGTACAACTAATCACAACGACACAGCTATGAACATTGTGTTCGAATGTATGAGAAAGATAGAGAGAGAGAGCTGTAAGAGTAGAGAGTAAGTTTGTAATTTGAGTAGTGGGTATGCTCTCTCTGTGTGAGTCTGTGTGTTGTTAGGTATTAACTAGACAAGGATAGCTCGCTTTTCCTTATGCGTGGTGGAAAATTTCTTGAGGTAGTCGATGGTGCGAGGCTTATTCGAGTTCAGTTTTTTGTTCTGTTCGGCTGGAGCAAGCGACTGGGCAGCCACGGAGTCGACTCTTTTCCAAACTTGGAGATTCAAGAGAGCTACAAATTTACAACTTATCAATTGCCGTGGACTTCATCAGCAACGAGCAGCTTTTTGGAGGTACCGACAAATACATCGTTTTTTTCTTCGTCAATACAAGGCCTTCGTCTCACCTCAACATTTGCGAGCGAGATTAGTGACACAGCGCAGGTATTTTGTAATCTCACTAAGAAAAGAGAGAAGGGGTGTGTTTTGCGAGCGCCCAGGCAACTATATTATTCGCGACCTTTCAAAAGGTAAAACAAATAAAGTCAATTTCTTTTCATCAGTTAAGAAAATTGTTCTTGCTGTTTATTTTGTTTTCCTTTCCTTTACTATCAACCATGGCAAAATTTGTGGCAGTTGCTCCACGTATGATAGTCAATAATTCGATTGACTTAAAGCGTCAACATTTTTGATAAAACGTAGTCACCTCCCTTCTCTGTCGAATAAGTGTATTGCTTTCCCATTTTACGTTTGACCACTGCAGTGAGGTACAAAGGCTCTACTTCAATAAGCCGTACATTTTCTAGTCGTGTATTTTTCAGACATTACTTGCATCAATATACTTTCAGAAATAATTGGACCAAAGTCTACATTTTTCTAGCCTCAATTATTTAATTTACAAGGAATTATTGCAACTACTCAGACATACCTGCAGTGAATGATGTCGAGCACTCAAGGTTGGAAGGATCCGCCACCTTATTTTCAGTATTCAAAGCTACTGTTTTTTTTAGTTACACTTACAGGCATGTATATTTTTACATTTTCTACCCAATATTTTAATCGAACATTTTGAATAGACATGGTCAAGAGGTACAATAACTTATGAATAAATTTGATTTTTTAAATAATTTGCAATACACTTCTGATTATTAAATCGATACAGTTTTTGCTAATAAAAGTTATAACGGTTTATGATTTTTCGGTCATGATGCATCAAGAATAATGCAAGTCTAAATAAGTTAAATTTAATACTATGCAGTGCAATGTTCTTAACCTAATATGGCTCCAAACCTGGAAGCTACCTCAAATCTTTCAGCAATCGAATAATATTGATTAGCTATACACTGGTTTTTTTTCATAAATTATTGAAGTTCCATGTAAGTTTTTCACTGCTCCTATTGATTGGATTCGCTGACTAATGTTTTATACAAATGAATGCATTTTTTTATTCATTACAAAAAAAAAAATCGAAGTACATCAGTGATTACATTCTGATTAGAGTTACTCCATGTACTGGTAGAAAAATAAAACCGTCCGGTAACGCAATATTTCAAAAAACTCAGTTTGTAGTAGAATAATTGATGGTACTGCATCAGGAGGATTAGTGCTGATAAAAATCTCAGCCAACACCTCTTAATCTACTTCTTACTTGAGTTATTTAACTTCTTGTAATGGGTTCAATTAAAAAATTTATAGGTTGCCATGGATTTAAGCCTCAACTGTATCCAAATGTGACTGAGTTAGAAATAAATGAAGGAGGGACTCTAAGCATTACGTGCACAAGCAACAGCTATGTTAATTTTTATTTCCCTACAAGTGATAAAAGGGGTAGGGTAAGTTGAATGACTTTACCATTGCATGTTTGATGGGTTGTAGAAAAATCATACTTAACGAAAAAATAACAACTAACTTTTGCATTTAAAAAAAAAGACCACCTCTCAGCCCCTTATAACACCAGATGTGAGGTACCCACAAGACATTTATAAGATCCTCAACTGTTTTTGGAGACACTGGCTGGTATGGTTGTGCTGATAAAAAAAAAAAATAACCAACATGACTTACAAAAACTTTAATGATCCGAGGATCAGTTGGACGTACGTTTATGTAAAATGTAAGAACATTACACGTTTTGGCTCTTTCTTTTTTATAAACTGGAGTTTATTTCAAAACTATAATATTTTTATTTAAAAATCTTATCTGTATGAAATAAAAAAAAAAAAAAATATTTTTATGTGCAGCTAATAAAAGATCATTTGTACATACAACTGAAAATGGCAATCATTTACTGGCTTCCGTATGTTATGAGCATACTTTACTACCATGCCAGACGACATCTCCTGAATTCAAAGTAACTCTTACGAGAAACGGAAATGTAATACATTTTTATTTAATTACATGCATATTCGAAAAATATTAAAAATTTTCCATTTATTTTCATGTATTTTAGGTATTAAAAATCAGTGAAAAGATAACTTTTGATCCAAAAATTGGTTTTATTATAAAAAAAGCTAATTGGTATTGGAAAAGTGTATTTACTTGCATAGTTAATGAAAAAAACTTTTCACATACCATACAAATAACGGCTAAGAGCCCTAAGCTGCTTCCATGTATGAGTATTTTGAAAATAGACGGTGAAAAAACCGTCTCCGTAGGTTCGAAACTAAATCTTCAATGCACAGCTGAAGTTAGAAAAGAAGCTCTTTACACTATCTCCTGGGAGACTCCAAGTACCGTGGTAATATTTAACATTAATGCTATCTTGTTATTGGTTTCTTTTTTTAAATTTCTTTCTACATGTGTCATTCGTTGTATTAATGCGATATTCACTACTAAAGTGCGTATGTTAATTAGACTTTTAGAACAGTTTTAAATACAATACAAGAAAAAGATAAAGGAGAACGTGGCTTAGTTAATATTATGACTTCTGAGCTCATTATCAATAATGTTACAAACGAAAACAAAGGCAATTACACTTGTAAACTGAGATCTTCGCTCCATGAAGAGGAGAGTCTTCGTACTTCCGTTTGCTTATTTAGTAAGTCATCAATACACGTTCCCTATTTTTTTTCCATTGGCAATACGTCAAAAAACGAGCACTGAATATTCTGACAAATTTTTATTTATAGAATCCAACAAATCATACATCAATTTAACATTAAACAGTTTGAAAATACACTCACAGGATGGTAAATCAGTGACTTTCTTGGCTTTTGTTGATGCATGTCCAATACCATCTTTAGAGTGGTAATTAATATATTTTCAGTCCTTTTTATTGCATTGCTGTGCATGATAAATTTATTTATTCTCTTGCAGTTTTATTAAAAAATATTAAAATTTCAGGACTTACCCTCGAGGTTAAATAATTCATCCCCACTATTCGGACGTAATAATGTCCGATAACGAAACGATGAGCCGATTGACTCTATTAAACATCGATAAATATGCCACGGGAACTTTTACGCTTAAAGCTAAACATGATAAAATAGTAAAGGAGTTGAAATTTTATCTTGAAGTTTATGGTACATAAAAAATGTTGGATACTCGAATAACATACATATTTTGAACGGAACGAGACAGAATATTAAAAAATATTAGAGAGTCAATTGTTTTTTACAGTTTAATCATACAGCTTTGTTTTAAGTATTTTTAGTTCAATATTATCAAAACTAGAAGTAGTCTGTAGGCAGTGGTAAAATTGTTATTTGAACTTTACACTTGCTGCTCCTAAGCATTATTGATCTCGTACTAGTTTTGAGTTGCAATGGGTAAATTTTTATTTTATATGTGCTCCAATTATAAGGAAAAAAACATCACTTTTCATTAAGACCTGTCACTAGGTTATTTTCTTCACCTATACATGATGATGTTTAATTACTGACATTGGTAATAAGAAACCATTTCTTACGTACTTTTACAATTTTTAAAAAATAGGCACTTTCCAATTATAGTTTATTGGGCTTGGAAAAAAGTTATTATGACGCAGATAAATGTGCATCGTAGACTGTATCAGTCACAAATGTTGCTTCTACTTTTACACTTAATATAAAGATGCATTAATTTACAAATATATTTTTAATACATGCAACTACAACACTATGTTAAAAATTGTGTATCAAACTCATGGGTATACTTTTATGTTAATGAAAGTTGCAACTGTCTACACTTATAATTCATTAATCTTCCAAATTAGAAGTTGATTAGCTTTTAAAGTTTAGATTAGCTTTTTTCGCATCTGTTACAAAAATAGACAAGTAAGACCTAGCAAACTCATTCGTCCAAAACTGAGTAGCCCATTCGTCAAAAAATAATCCATAAGACATTCAGAAGAATAATGGACTGCAATTGCATAATTTTTGAATAAATAAAGTATGAAATAATAATAATTTTTAGTATGGCTTCAATATTTTACATTAAATGAATGTTAGTCAATGTATACTTGCTTGGGCTCAAAATTAGTACTTTCGATCTACCAATTTAGATAAAATAGTTCTATTTTTGTAAACATTATGACTGCGAAACTCTCTAAAAATGGAAAAATGACATTTAAGGTTTCCAACTCTTTCCTGTTAATTACTGATTCTATTTGAAAATCGCAAAGCTTATACATAAATTAAGTTTTTATTCAGTAAAGTAAGAAACTTAAAATTTGTTGGTAGACTTGTGAATGAAACTTTACGAATTTACAATTTTTTTTTGTTTTTTTTTTTCATTATCATGAAATTCTAAATTGTGTACGTCGATTTTTTGTTCTGGAACTTCATGTCAAGCATTTGATTTTTTTTTCTTGCAGGTAAGCCAATGGTTAGGTTTGACAAAACTTACCTTCAATCTTACTACAGTTTTAATAAAACTGCCAAGTTTGTTTGCCTTGTCGATCGTTATCCTAAGTCGAATATATCTTGGATCGTAACGAAAACGTTAATTTACAATGAACTACATAACTTACAGGTTGGTTGGTTACTATAAAAAATAGTTTGTTCATCTGCATTCGAAGGTTCGGACTATTGTTTAAATGTAATGGTAGAAATAACATTCTCTGAACGTTTATTAATTTTTCCAGGGAATAGAAACAGATGTCCAAAATAGCAATTTCAAACAAAAGTTAACGGTAGAACTGAAACAGCTAGTAACATCTGGTGTAATAACATGCAAGGCTTGCAATAGCTATGGATGTACCTCTACGTCAAAGGAAATTCGCATGACAGGTAAATAGATCTAAATAATACCCAGTGTTCAACTTGGATTTTTATCCATCTTTTACTTTCTTTCGTGAGGTACTATTGCATGGATAATTTTTTTTTTTTTTCTTGAGATGGGGTAGCTAATGCATCTTTTGGAATCATACAACCAAATAGAAGTTTTTAGAAAGGTGACAATATTTCTTTAATATGTGCTGCTATAATTAATGATTTCTCCATCGTCAAGTGGTATGATGATAATCGTCAAGTGGTAGTGAGCTCCGGTTTGATCTAAATTTATTTTTTAAGTGTTATGAGTCGAGTTTTTTAGTACAGTTTGACAATTTATACATGTTTTTCAGTATGGATAGAAAGAACGCACGTTACATCGAAGGTAACTGAATTTACTTACCAAGCCATTCTCACAATCAATAACGCCAGTGAATCAGATAGAAGGAATTACTATTGCAAAGGGACGGAAAGTTACTAAGGATTTGTTGGACATCCTTCACGCAAAATACTTACAGAGTCAAGCTTCCTTAACATCAATGGTAAGAATGAGAAACAGTTATTATGTAGATTATCTTTTATAAATCTTAACTATTTTTATCTGTTGATGGTAATTTTGTTGTGTAGATCCACCTTTTTTTACTTTTGTAAATTTGAACGCTACAGAGAGAACAGTGATGGCAAGAGATTTTGGGAATCTCCTGACATTATTATGCCATGTCGGGGAAAATCCAACCCTTAATATTACGTGCTCAAAAAACAATGTACCTTTGGAGAGTTTAGCACAGTATACTTTTGAGGATAGCAATCAAAAATTAACTATAAGATACTTTTTTGAAAAAGATGCTGGTAATTATTCGTGCCCTGCTAAGAACGATTACGGAACTGTGGAAAAATCACAAATTATTGCTGTGAAAGGTAGCAAATGCCATTGCCAAAATAATTTCACATTTTTAATTTGATGTCTTTATCTTGAAAAATAAATTTTTCTGAGTAAAACTACTACAGTTCAGTATAATTTACATTTGATTATACAATCTAAGACTACGATAGTTATTGTTAAGTTCTTAACAATAAATTATTTAATATAAATAAAAGAGAATAATGTTGCATTGAGTTACAAAATAAGTAATTAATTAATATAGTTTATTTCATACTAAGCAGTCAACCAAAGAAGTACTTGACAAACTTTTTACTGAACAAGGCTGTTTGAGTCACGCTTGAGTCCAAAACAGAAAAAAAGATGTGTTAAAAGTTGTAAAAAAAATTTTTTATGTTTATTGTTGCAGAATCATGTGTTTGATGCATACAATTAGTAAAATTATGCCTTAAATATCCGAAAAACATCACTTTTCGTGCAGAAGAACCTTAATACTTTATCATACAAGAAATGTTACATAAAAAAAAATACTCATGTATAGAAATGACATGATACACACTTTTTTAATGAATTAGAATCAAAGAAGTGTACACTGGAAATTATATAGGTATAAGTGTGTTTGTTTATGTGTTTGTTCGAATGCGCGTATGTGTAAATACATTACGTCTGGACGTTACAGAAGTTTCAGGTTATTATTTTGAATACTGTGAAAAAAAATAGTACAGCTAATTTCTTTTTTCTAACCACATGTCTTCAGAATTCTAACTGACATTATAAAAAAATACTTGGTTTCAAAACCTGTAGCTGGATTTTCTAATAAAAATTTCTCTTTGTATCTTTAAGGACGAGCGATTTGTACAAAATTAAATGTTGGTATAGCAGAAAAAAGAACTTTTATTATATCAATTAACTATGATTTTTCTTTAAAAGTACAACATAGAAAGGTTAATATTGAGATGTAATAATAATAAAAAAGTATATTTAAAAAAAAATTCGATAATAAAGAGTAAATAACAGTTACAAATAAATAATCTTTTAAAGTTCAAAGAAGAACTAATATTAGATACTGGACCTACTTCGTTTAAGGATGGGATTCTCAGATTATTTGACAGCAGACCATCAAGCAGAATTGCTTCTAGATGATAAGAGGTTAGAATTTTCGAGGAAAAAAATATGGGCAGAAATTATAAACAGGTGCATTAAAGAATTTATGTTAACTTGATTTATACATCAACGTCCAATATGATTTTTTTTTGCGTAAAGAGATGGCTGCAAAAGAAGTTTTAAATTAGGACAAAGACAGGTGATTAAAAGCGGGAATTAGCTTGATTGCTGTTTAACAAATCATAACCACACACCTGCACGTAGTGGGTGACAAGACGAAGTCATCTTCTATCTTTGCCGAACAAGTGTAAGGCTTCCCCATTTTACGTTTGACCACTGCAGTGAGGTACAAAGGCTCTACTTCAATAAGTGGTATATTTACTAGTCGTGTATTTTTCAGATATTACTTGCATCGATTTACCTTCAAAATAAATTGAGCTAAAGTCTACATTTTTTTAGCCTCAATTATTAACTTTAATTGCAAGTACTCGAACACATCTACAGTTAATGATGTCGATCACTCAAGGTTGGAAGGATCCGCCGACTTTTTTTCAGTGGTCAAAGCTACTGTGTTTTCTTATTGCACTTTCAGATATGTATACATAAAAAGGTAAACTTTTAATTCATAACTAACGCTCTAGTTGTATGAACAGCACAATTTAAAAACATAAATTAAAATTATTGATAGTAACTGCAAAAAGTAGCGTGTAAACCAGTGCCCCATCTAAGATTTTTGGTCTCATTCTATGATTTATTCTTCTCGTACCATAGTTTTAGAGATAGATCAATTTAACCAATTGACGAGGTAGTGCTGAAATACAAAATAGAGAGCTTCGACTCCACGGGTGCCACGTTTCTCTGTTTTATTTGGCCTATTCATAAATTCAAAAAATTTATACTAAAAACAATAATACGTATGCTCAACGGTCAAAGTTCCAAAGGTTGTTTCCACTTACAAATTAATGATGAGATCGAAAACCAAAAAATAAGTATTAATGTACCCGTAAAGAAGCTCTAGCAAGTATTGCTAAATCAAGTTGTAGGTAAAGCTATGCACAGTGAATTTTTTTCGATATATTTTGTTTAGAAACTAAATGATACATTACGTCAGTAGGGCATAAATTACAAACTCATGAGCACTCGAAGGGTGCGGTTATTGTATGTTTCGGCCCAAGTCATGTATTTTGTTTTTCTTATCGAGGGTGCTAAGTGCAATTTTGCACCCTTGGGCACATTTGGGGCCTAGTCAGAGAAGTGCTTGGGCCCGGAGGGTGCAAAAAACTTTTTGCCGTTAGGTCCAAAGTGGTTACAAAGGCGTAAAGTGTGGCCCGAGGGCACAAAGCGGCAGTTGTTCTTTGGACCGTGTAACGAGGTAAAACTGCGATCTGCCGTTTTACTTGAACGTCGCGCCTTTTCTGACGGGCCGCCACGTATCGGGTCTTTCGCAGACTAACGGCCGTGGGCGATATGGAGAATCGCCCTGTTATTTCTTTTCTTTTTTATGTGATGCCCCCCCCCCCCCCCCCGACTAATGGATGACGAAGTAGCAGCAGCACGGACAGCACGACAACAAGGAGCGACTCTTAACAAGTGAGCGCTCGAGCCCTGCCAGCATGCTTTTAGGCCGTTCGACCGATACGACTGCGAGAGAAGATGCGTGGACTTTGCGGCGCAGTGGCGCACCCGATGTACGCGAGATGCGCGGGAGTCAGTCGGGATTTGCCTGTTGAGCCAGCGTGCGCTTGTGGTTGACGGTTTTTCTCGCGCGTTTTTTTCTGTGTGTTCTTGGAGAGTTTTGCGGAGAGTTTTCTGGGTGTAGAGGAGGTGAAAAAAGTGAGTCCGTGGAGAAAAGGTAGTGCACGAGAGAGTACAGGGAGGAGTTTGGAGAGACGTGGATAGGAAGCGTGGTGGGTGAAGAGAGAGAGAGAGATTCGACGACGACGATGAGGTGAGCCGTGGGTCCACCAGCCGGTGGCCTCCAGGGAGTCAGGGAAGCAGAGGACGAGAGCGCGCCGAGAGCAGAGTCTACCCGCCGCCTGTTTGAGGCCACCGATAAGCCCGCGTGAGCGAGCCCGTGGGAGGGAGCAAGCGCACAGTTGCGTTGAGTACCACTGGCCGAAATCCCCCACTGACGGAACCTACACTTCGCGAAAATTCAAAAAGGCAAAAAAAATTAATTTTTATCCCAAGCTATACAAAAGGACAGCCATATAATCAATTGGTTATTATTGTTGAATCAGTAATCAAGTTTATAAATAATTATTGTGACTAACAACTTATATTATAGTCCTTTTTTGTGGTTCTCATAGTTGAAAATTGTAATTAACAGTGTAAGCCACGGTTAAAAATTATTTGACAACGCCTACTCAACAATATAATGCAAAAATAATTTTGCGAGCATACCTGCACAATGATCTATTTTAAAAATTATTAATCATCCTAACCCAATATACTAGATTCTAATGACCCAGGGTACAGAAAGTTTATAACTTGTTAATTATTTATTTGCAAATAATTTGTTGGAAAAACTTATTCACATAACGACTGATTCTATAGTATTTTTAATTTGTATTGCGTAGCAATTATCACTGACAACTTGGAGTTGAAAATTTTTGTTAAAAGTATTGTTGAATTTATTTTTATTTTTTTGTTTGCTCCAACTATTTAATAAAGAGTTATTTAGGAAACAGTAGAAAAAAAACGGAAAAAATCATGACACTGATAATAAAAATTAAACTTCTAATAAAGAATTCAGATTTTTTTTCGTTTGCCACAAATAATTTATAATATAATTAATAATAAAAAATTACGTAATATTTTAATCATATTATGTTACTAAAAATATAATTGAGCAAAATCCTGACGAATCCTTATACCTTCGATATAATTATCATTTATCACTGCATCTTCATTTTAGACTTGATTTGAATATCTATAATAATTGATCTACTACGGAATTGTTTTGATATACTACTAGTATACTTTTAGCAAAAATTCGTCAGGATATCGCAGATAATATAAATACCGTTGTTCGTGGAACGTTCATATACTAGTAACTACTAGTATGTACTAAGACAGTTCAAAATTTTTCTTTCTTTGTTAACTAAAATTAAGCAATGTATTACATGTGTTGAAAAATTCTCAAAGAAAGTACTATTACAGCAGTGGATTTAAATGACTGTTAGAAAGTATTTGTAATACGTACTTATTTTATGTATTAATTGGTTTTAATGGACAGCTTGTTATAAAAATAATAACTTAAATTTTTAAGAGTTGTAATTGATTGTGAATTATAATAAGTTTCTCTATGTGTCAGCGCACGGCCAGAAAGCAGTTACTTTCTGTCTACTGACGTAGCGGACAAGCAATGACTTACTGTCTGTAGCAACACAAGCTGTCTGCAAAATACTTGTTTATAGTTGACAAGTTTTTGAGTTTTTGAGTCATCAACAATAAAGCACTTGCGTTATCACAACTATCCAATAATTTGTAACAATTATCTTCACTCTGTTTTCTCCTTTTATTCATAAAACAAGTTTTTATTACTTTTCCACACTTTTTTTTATTGCTGTCAAGAAAAGAGAAGTTTAATTTTCATTATCAGTGTCATGATTTTTTCCTTTTTTTCTACCGGTTCTATACTAATTCAACAATACTTTTAACAAAAATTTTCAACTCCAAGTTGTCAGTGATGCTACGCAATACAAACTAAAAATACTATAGAATCAGTCGTTATGTGAATAAGTTTTTCCAACAAATTATTTGCAAATAAAAAATTAACAAGTTATAAACTTTCTGTACCATGGGTCATTAGAATCTAGTATATTGGGTTAGGATGATTAATAATTTTTAAAATAATTCATTGTGCAGGTATGCTCGCAAAATTATTTTTGCATTATATTATTGAGTAGGCGTTGTCAAATAATTTTTAACCGTGGCTTACACTGTTAATTACAATTTTCAACTATGAGAACCACAAAAAAGGACTATAATATAAGTTATTAGTCACAATAATTATTTATAAACTTGATTACTGATTTAACAATAATAACCAATTGATTATATGGCTGTCCTTTTGTATAGCTTGGTATAAAAATTAATTTTTTTTGCCTTTTTGAATTTTCGCAAAGTGTAGGTTCCGTCAGTGGGGGATTTCGGCCAGTGGTACTCAACGTCACTGTGCGCTTGCTCCCTCCCACGGGCTCGCTCACGCGCGCTCACTCGCTCACTCACGCGCGCGTTCGTTGCTTCGATAGGCCCTCAGCGTTATACGAACATGAGCGAGCGTACGCCAGTGCACGCGAGCTGTGCTAGCTCCCGCGAGCGGACGCCAGCGCACGCGAGCGGACGCCAGCGCACGTGAGCGGACGCTAGCGTTATACGAGCATTGGCGAGCGTAAGCTAGCGTATGCGAGCTATGCGAGCATCTGCGAGCTCCTGCTAGCTATGCGAGCATCTGCGAGCTCCCCCGAGCTATATGCAAGCATCTGCGAGGTCCCGCAAGCTGGGCAGCCTGGGTAAGCTGAACGAGCTACACAAACGGGCACAAACGGGGCAATGTAGGCTGTTGCGATCTGTGAGAGCCATGCGCGCAAGGCACAGCTAGACAAGCGGGATACAGCCCGGACAAGGTGCGCTAGACACGGGACACAAAAGGGCTTTACGGGACTAGCTGTATATAACTCGGTATAGCTTGCGTATACTGAAGGTACCAGTGATACAAACAAATTATTGATGCATAATTTTTTATACAAACCTCTGCTCCGGCTTACATTCGTGCCCAAGTATACGAACAGTTCTCCAAAAATAATCATTTTCATGGCCAACCTAACACGGACAGTCCAGGAGATGTTACGTTTTCCAACTTCGTCTGTTACCTACGGAAGCCCGTATGGGTCCGCTCGCACCAGGTTGCACGTGCGCACAAAGTTTGCTTGCTCTCGGCTGCGGGTGCACCTTTATAATGCTCTTTCTAAGTTGCTAGTGCGGTACTGCAGTGGTGCTAGCTTACTTCGGGAGGTCTGTGTGAAACTTCTCTTTTCCGTGGCTCTGGCGCTGAGTTTGCGCGTTTTCTCTAACCTAAAACCTCTCGTTGTATGCTCGCTTTGAAAACAATGGCATTTATAAACGTTTCTGGACCAGGTTTAACGGTTAAAATACCGTGCCAAAATAATTTGGTTAGTATAAGAAACGTCCAAGCTTATTCTAAAGACGTCACTGCTCTTTTGTATTCCTTGAATAACGAAAAAGTCGGCGTAGAAATTATAAACGAATGCTTGAAGGTCGATCCTAACGTCGAGTACGAAGTTTATGCTCCTCAAAAGAAAAGTAAGATTTTAATACTTTTTAAGTCACTTTCATCTTGAGGTTTTAATTGTAAATCACGATTATTGTAGATGTCATGGTTGGAGAAAAAGAAAATCAGCGTATTTCAGAAATTATGAAAATAATTAATGATGAAGAGGAGGAGATCGTTAACGATGAAGAAATGAAGCATTTGCCTAAAAAACCAAAACCATCAACGAGGTCCATTACCATAGGATGGAAGCATAAGCACACCGATAATGGTAAATACGTTTTAATGAACGAAGATTTAGCTGGCTCCCGAAGCAAGCTAGCGCCACGGCAGTATCGCACTAGCGACTTAGAAAGAGCATTATAAAGGTGCACCCGCAGCCAAGAGCAAGCAGAATTTGTGCGCACGCGCAACCTGGTGCGAGCGGACCCATACGGGCTTCCGTAGTTGCCGCATCTCGACGCACTTGCGACAGACAATATGCCGCGTTCCATCTTGCTTTAGTTAACCGTCGTGGAGCGCATGTTGGGTACATTTACAGACTTTTCTACTCCATTACTGCTGTGAAACCACTTTAACATACACACACTGGCACTCCGTCTGCAGTCCCACTCACTACTGTATTCTCTCTCTCTCTGCCCTGCTCACTCTTGCTCTCTACCCTCACATTCTCTCTCTGCCCTACTCGCTCTTGCTCTCAACCCTCACATTCTCTTTCTCTCTCTGGTTCACTCAAAAAAGCTACATCTCTCTCTTTCTCTCTCTCTCTCTCTAGTCTCACCTAGTCAAAAGTCCGCGAGTTCAGCCCAGCGCAATGTTGTCCAGGGTCCTCGAGTGGGTCATTCGTCCTACGGCTTCACTTTTTCTCTTCACTTTCTCTCTCTTACCCTCTTATTCTTGTCTCAGTGGCTTCCGCAGTCCTCGACCTGGACACCTCGTCGTCCTGGAAAAACACAGCAGCTGCCAGACTTGTGCTGAACTCTCTCTCTTCTTTCAACACTCTTCGCACCTTCTTGACAACTCTCTCTCGCTCTCTCTTTCAACTCTCGCCTCAAAACCCGCGAACCGCCGAAACTATCGCTGCTCGCACCCAGGCGCACAGCTCGAGACTCTCCTCCAGACTGACTCACGATCTCTCGCTCGAGCAATGGCCGCCGCTACTGCTGCTGCCACGTATCTCCCCTCGCAGTCACTCTTGACATAGCAGCTACTGTGTGTCCCGGTAGTTGCGTTTGCGTTTTCTTGTCCTTTCCTGCTGGCGCTGCTGTGTCTCTGCAGCTCAGCTCGTTGTTCGTTGGCGTCCTCTTCTCCTTCTCTCAGCGTATGTACAGCTCCCCAAAAACAAACAAATTCGGAGAAGCTTCGACTTTCTGCTTCTTTTATATACGTTGCATCAGCGAGAGCATTTTAGGACGTGAAGGCCATTTTTGCATCGTTACAAATATACTAATTTCCAAGTTTTCTGAAAGAACAATTTAAAAAAAATTATTTTAATAAGTAAATAATTTATTAATGTAATTTATAACCAAACCAAATAAACTAATGTACATTAAATAGAAATTTTCATAAAAAATAAGTAACGAACTAAACCACAACATCCAGGAATCGAATTTTCTATACTGGGAGTATTCGTAGCGGAATGGGTAAGGTCCGCGACAAGTGTACAGAAGGTCCAGGGTTTAAATGTCTTTGGAAACTGTTTTTTTTGTTTTTGTTTTTTTAGAATTGATTTTAAGAAAAAGAGATTCAATTCATAAAATTTAAAATGTGTAGTGTGGTGGCGTGGCGTTATGTGATGTAGAGGGGACTGGAATCACGAGGAACGAGGCGAAGGGGGAGAATCAAGAAAAATCCACTTACATCACACTTTTTCTGAAGGTCAAAATCTGAAATCATTGATTTACTCTCGCGCGTAACGCGCCTATAGAAATGTAACTTTAAAAATCAAGAAAATAATGTTCACATTAGATTCCTCTATTAAGGTCTTTGAGTAAGAAACCGTTACTTGGCTTCTGCTTGTTTTTTTACCATTGTAATCATGTTTCAAATTTATACATCTAAGACATACTACACTTGTACTAGAAGATAGAGTCATAACGTTGACATATCCTTTATCCATTATATACTTGAAAATCCAGTTTCATCGCACATTTATGAATTATCCACTATTCCTAGAAAATCCTTACGCCAATGTTGTGCAATTTTTTAAAGTAGCATTGATACTTGCGCTAAGAATAAAAATCTCGACTGGGAGCAGAAGTCTTGAAAATATTTTTATCCGAAAGAAATTGTATAAATATATTAACCATAAAAATTACCCATAGATTGGATACTCTCCTGATGGTGTTATTTTGCATGATGGTTCTTCTTTCAGACTGATAGCAGTAAAGTGCCCGTAAAATGGCAAGTTTTTTTCAGTTAATAAAATTTTACATGAACAAAAATTTTGAAAAAAAAAAAAAAAAATATTTATGGCATTTACTGTTTGCGTAAAAAATATCAGTACTTTGCACGAATTCAGTTGAGCATGGCAGTTTTGAATGCAGAAACAACGTATTTCGTTATATATTCTTCTTTTGACGATAGTTTGTTTGTTATCTGTATGAGGATTGATCAGGATTTTGTCGAAGTTATAAAAATTTGAAAGAATAAGAAAATTGAAGTATAAAGCACTTTAAATATTATTATTTATCTTCCAAGTCTCCAATTTCCTTTACATTTCGGGATTTGGCTGTGTACAGAAAAATTTATCTTTTTCAAAGATTGGTTTACCTAAATTTACTAGAGCACAAGTAATCGTGACAATCTGCTCATAGTTGGAAACGAGACTTCGAGGCATCTTCTCTCCTACTACCTTAAACTCTTTTATTTGCTGGTTTACTCTTTCGACATGGACACGAGCTGCTACAATAGAACTGTTATGAAGAGCTTTTTCGCGATTAAATTGCTTCTTATCCTTAAGAAACGGTGGTCTTATAAGCTCTATATTATACTCTTGTTTTTGAATAGGAATTTCATGAATAGGAATTTCAGTAAAATCAGCGATAATCCTTGTTTATTTGAAGTCTGAAAAACAGAGACACATATTTTGCAATATTCTTTCTTTTGTTGGCCACATAATAGCAAACTTCAGACAAACTCCAAGTATGAATATGATTTGGTGCACTATATTAATACAGATTCTTTTTAAACATCACCGAAACACGATATTTCAAACACGATAGCTTATACTATGTTTTAACATTGTCACTGTCATGATAATTTGCTCTTTTAAGGTCATCTCACAATGAAAAGTGAATTTTGTAAGGTAAAAACAATATCTATCAGAGCAGTAAGGGTTTAAAAATCAGGTATTCCCGTTAACGTGCTCCAATCACGATTACTCGTTATATAATCTACGAAACAATAGGTATGTTTACCAACAGATCCAGCGTTAGTTTTTATAATCTCTGCTTCCAAGTTTCTACGTTTTCTCGCTTTATCTCTTCGTTCAACATGTTGTTTTCTTTCGGTTTTTTTTCTTACACTTGTTATGTTTATCAAGTGCTAGTAATCCTACTAAAGGAATGGTCGTTTTAATATCCTTTTTCCAACTTTGTCTGAAACATATGCATATTAATTTTATCATACTCATATAAAAAGCAAAGTCTCAAGAACTGTTGTAATCGCTAACTATGAAATCTACTAAACTAATCTTGATAAAATTTTTCATACTGATTCTTGACATTTTCTAGATGATTTTAGTACAGTTATTATCTTAAAAAAAATTAAGACCAATAGTAATATTAAAGCTCAAAGTTTTGCAAAAATGCGCTAGCTTTTCACTTTAGTTCAGTAGTATCTGCTAGGTGGCGTAGAAGTAAAATTGAAGCTACCAGCAATAGAATTAAATAATTCTGGTTATAATATTCCCGAGAAAATTGCCTAATACCACAGTTGTTCACTAGATTGCACTAACTATAGGGTTGTAAATCATGCAGCTGGGTATCCTGGCTACCAACAACACTCTTCTCCAATGGACAAGCTACTTCCATTAAATACCATATTGATTCATCACGACTAACAAGTGCAACGAATGAAAGGCGTCCTAAACGCTAATATCTCCAGCGTAATGCCAGAAGACGTCTATAGCCAGAGAACAATCTACTCTAATTATTTAGGATTTCGTGCCTGTTCTTCCGACCGACCTGGGGCTACTAGAGCAGATTTTGATACGACATCAAGCCAGGGAAAACAACCCTGAAAAGTTTGGTCAGCCACAATGGCCTTTTCCCTAGCGGTTTGTCCTAACGGCACACAGATGGCAAAAACGTGTTTTTTTTTGAATCAATAAAATAGCGGCTGCTGTATTGAACCGATCAAGATAATTTTTTTTTGGAACATTAAGGTAAGATTGCGTAGAATAACAGAAAATTGGTCCGAATAAAAAAAAAAAACTTATGGGGGTGGAAACCACCCCTAAAGTCACCCTCCAGCACTGGTAATCGACTAAATTATTGTCTAGCATGCCAGCAGATTATTATTTTTTTCTGAAAATTGGTATACTTATGTTTTTCTAGTCGCTGAATTGAAATTTGACATAAAAATTTTAAAATTCAAAATAGCAGATCCAATATGGCGGCCGAAAAAATGAAAAATTTTTAAAAGTCCATGAAAATACGTACATGGGGGTTTGTTAGGGTGCTGATTACGAATCTTTTAACAAAAATGTAGAATTCAAAATGGCGGATCCAATACGGCGGCCGAAAAAATGAAAAATTGCTGAAAGTCCATGAGTATACGTACATGGGGGTTTTTTGGGGTGCTGAATACGAATTATTTAAAATGATGGATCCAAGATCTTTTAGATTGCAACAATAAGAATTTGTTCACTGTAGGAAAGGATACTGTTTAAGCTAGTTGTAATTAAATAAATTTTCTAATTAATACTAGCATACTAGTGAACTACAATGTCAAGGAAGAGTACACGTTATTAATTTACAATTCTCAAATGAAGCTTTTTGTTTCGAGTACGAGTGTGTCAACCTTAAATTGTAGAAGTCGGTCTACACATCACAACATGAATTCGCATTATAAATGAGTCTATAAATTTTTTTTATTTATTACGTATGATGATTTCATCTGGTCTCATCTGCTTTCGTACGTACTTATTCCTCTCCACTTTTATCTTCAATATTCTCTAACTCGTCGCCCATCTCATAGTAGTTGTCATTTTCTCTATAACATTATATTAATATTATGTTTTAATATTATGTATAAAATAAAGTTGATTAAAAAAATTTAAATGTTAATCTACTGCTATTTAAAATAAATCTTGGCAGAATAAGACTTCAAGATATTTCTTATTGTAATATTTAATAACATTATAGAGTTATAAATAAATAAGAAATTTTCTACACATGTAAAATTGAGTACGGTTAAAAAAAACATACTAAAAGAAAAGTAGCTCGAATTATTGCATGCAGATTTACCAACAGTATTCTACATAATAGTTTTTCGTACTTTTTTGTGTCCATTCATAGGTTTCTTGAAATTATTAACTATCGTATGATCTAAATATATATTAAAATACTACATAGTACATTTGTTGGAAATGAGATTGACTGACAGTAGGCCCGGCTTTTGTGTACACTTGTAGTCTCTGTCGGCTCAACGCTCTGTGCGCGTGCGCTTGGTCGACTTGGCGCGCTGCAGGTGTGTGTGTGCGTATTTACGCGGCAAGCTTTGTATATTGTAAGCGCCAGATTATACTCAGCTCTCGTCGAAGAAAGACTCTCTTAAGTTACGTTGCCAAACTCTAGCATTCAAAGGTGCATACATCACCTTAAATGCTAGTGTAAATCTTCTGAATAACTCTCGCTATACAGTGGACAAAACTCAGTTGTGCAGTGCAGTGCATTAAGTGCTTTGTTTAAGTTGCTCATTGCATAATTTGCAGACCAGCTCAAATAGTTAATCTCATCGAACTACCAGTGATTATTAACAGCAAGACTCAGTGAAACTCTTGTGTATTTTCACAGACAGTAATTGTGCATTTTTTACAGACAGTGGTTTATAGTTATTCAATATTTCAATCAGTTATACTCTATCAGTGCTTTCAGTTTCACATTTGTTTCGAGTAACTTTCAAAATCTCTTGCGAGCTCAAGGCCAGTGCGTGTTTACATATCGTGTTATTCAACTTGACTCTTTTCTTTCTACATTCTTCACCTTTATATATTTCAATAGTTCGTTGCTTTAAGAATATAGACAGTATTTATTTTCTCTGGTATAAATTTGACCTTTACAATTTTTGCGTATATTAACTGTGTTTTCTTGGCCTGTGAGTGACATTAATAGTTGTTATTTTTATGCTGTTTAATTTTATTGTGTTTTATTGTGTTTTCCCAATCACCCTATCCGAGCCTAGTGTGTGCTAACGCATACGCCTCGTACAACATTAGTTCAAAAATTACACATATGGCTTACTTATATAAAACTATAAAATTATCGAGACTAACATTGAAAACGAATAAGATTGCCACATTAATATTTCTTAATAAATTATTGGCTAATGTTAATCATAACTGACTAAACAAACATTTGTAATTCGTAAGATCAGGGCTTAAGCGAGAATTTAGGGGATTTCCGAAATTATTTCAGTTCACTTTTATTGCAATTAATTAAAAATAACTTTCAACAATATTTCAAAAAGTATACATGTTCTGTCACAGAATTCATACACTTAGAATGCTCAATTGTTCACACGTATATGCTCATTGTAGTATTGGACTATATAAAATTTTTCATAAGTTCTACATTCTTTAAATCACTAAAACTACAATATTTTGGAATCCAAGCTAAAAAAATATATGTTCATATAATAAACTTACGTTTGCACTATATATTTTTTTGCCTCCGTTGTCAACTCAAGTCTTTCCTTTGCTTCCATGCGCTTCTGAAGATTTATCAACGATATCATCGGATCACTTATGCAGATTGCTCTATCGAATGTATCCTGCAGTCGAGCTTTTCTGCTAACTTGTCGAGAATGCATAATCAGATTTCTTCGATAATATCGATGCCATGATTCTTAAGCATCTTCTGCGTAGAAGGACATAGGTAGAGAAAATTTTGCAGCGATCTGGCAACCGTGTTCCAGCAATTTGTGCACGGTTGGACTCATCCTGGCCCATGGAAATTCTCGGTTATATATTTTGTATATGTGTCTGCAGTACTTCTCCAGATCTTCCAAATTGAGTATTTTTTCGACTTGAATAATGTCAGAACAGTTGATATTCCAACTACGAGTTCAAGGTTTATATCTAAAGTATTTGCAAACTTCTCGGGATCACTGAAGCATTTACGAGCAAGATTGCCCGTGTTTGTGGTCCCGTGACCCTGAAGTACCTGATCCACCCGTACAGAAAATGCTTTAAAAATCTTCTGTTGAACAATTTTCTTATGTTGTTCATAAACACCTGAAATTACAAAATCCAACGTTATCACGAAGTTACTGCAAATTCTCCAATTTTTTAATTAATTTAATTAAATTAATGTCCACTATTTACTGTATTCATTATTATATATAAAGTATTAAGTATGCATTGCAAGGCCAGTCAGTTTTAAGTTTTTTTTCAGAAAATATAATTGTATTTTACAACGCAGAAAATGGAATCGTATTATTATTCGGCTGAGAAAACTATTGACTCATAAACACTCTCTCAACAAATTTTAATAAAATAATACAAGTAATTGTATTACCTTTGTTATTTTTTCTTATCTCCCGTTCTGGTGGTTTCATCTTTTTTTTGTAAGACGTATGAAGTAGCAGCTCGAAAGCCTTGATTTCACAATGTAGTAAGCTGAGTCCACAAAATAAGGACGAGTCTATTGGTGTGAAATCGCTTTCTATTTTACTAAATTCGTGAGTAGTGCATAGGCACATCGGACATCGGCAGGTAGCTTTGTTTCCAACTATTGCATTGACGCACTTGCCGTCTAGCATTGTTACTGTCACACAAAAGTCAACGGTGACTACTTTATTGTTCGACATTGTAAATGTGTGCGCTTTCACACAGCGAATTTCGTTATTCAATTTTTCATATTCTTGCAGTATTGTTTCTTTCGTTTCTTTTTCCACGAGTATTCGAAGTGGTCGACAAAATCTAACACTTTGACCAGTGGGATTTAGCCAGATCAAATTTTCTAGAAAGGTATTTTAATAATTCAAATAACTTTAAACACTTTTTTTAACACTCAAACAAATAGTACAATAACATACACAAAAGCACTTGAACTCAATAATTCCAAAAACAAAATTTATTTCAAAAGTTAAATTAAATAACTTAGCACTTCACTGAAATTTCTAGTATAATAACGTTTATTGACGGAAAAATAATGTAATTATTTACCAACACAAACCCTTCATAGATTTGCAACTGTCCTTCGTGGCTCCCGGGAATGCTTGGCTTCTACGGTGGCCATCAAAAGACTTTGCAAAATTGTCAGATGTAACCGACAGCTTGGATCACATTCAACTAATTTCTTAAATGAATTTATCATCGTTTTTGTAAATAAAGATGTAATCACAATATAATAATCTTACCTCCAACATCTAGGTGAGCGAAACAATTTACATAAATTTAAACTTGCGGGTGAATTATGTTGAGGGAATAAATCTTACTAATATATAAAGCAAAGTCGCTAAAACCGTTGTAATCGCTAACCGCGAAAACTACTGAACCGATTTTGCTGAAATTTTGCACACTGATTCATGATACTTCCTAGATGGTTTTAGTATAGTTTTTATCTTAAAAAATTTAATAACAATAGCAATAAATGAGCTCAAAGTTTTGCAAAAATACGCCAGCTTTTCACTTTAGTTCAGTAAAATCCGCTAGGTGGCGTCGACTAAAATCGAAGCTACCTGCAACATAATTAAATACGTGTGGTTATAATAAGCCGGAGCGTATCGATAGCTTTATAGTCGAGCTTCGGCAGCTCATCAAGCTGTTCAGAGAATGCTGGTGATAGTCCTGCAGCTGGGTATCCCGGTTACGGACGACACTCTTCTCTAAGGGGGAAGGAACCTAAGTGTCCCTTCACCCTGAATCTCGACGAGTGCGATCAAAGAAAAATAAATTAATTCCAACCGATGCCGTCTCTGCCAGAATACCAGGAGACATATCTAGCCAGAGCACAATCTGCACCAACCCTTCAGAGTTGTGTGGCAGTCCCACCATCCCACCTGGTGTAGTTAGAGAATTTGTGGCTACAAATGTAAGCAAGGAAAAACAGCTCTGAGGGGCACGGGCAGCCACAACGGCTACCTTCTTGGTCGTCGCGTCCCCAACGCGCTTACCCACATGTTCCCATCTAAAGATGAGCAATTGAGCAGTTGTTTATCCGGGGAACGACCCGAGACGAGATATTCTTTGGTCAGCGGCGTACCTCCCTCCATCACAGTCTCCGTACATCGAGACTCCCAGGGTAAGAATCAAGCAACCCGTAGCCAGCTCTTTATCATCAGGAATAATAATAAAGAATAGCCTGGAAGTTTCACCACTGGCGCTTTTTAGGGCCATTATAAGTATTTACGTTCCCTACTTCACCATGAATTTCATCGGTTCTTTTTAGGGGCAACTTTAGTGTAAACTACCTTGCCAACAAATACATTCTTATTACCATTTCCGGAAGCGATTCGTCGACTAAAAGACTATATTAACTAAAGACGGGCACTATTAAACCAAGTCAGCTATTCACTGGCAGACGTCACCTGCGGAGTTGTTCTTCGCAAGGCTGGGAAACCCGGTGACCGACGACTCTATATTACTCTCTCGACTCTAAGCATTCAACCAGGAATCACTGATCCTTTCCAAGGTCTGCGCTGGGCAAACCTATAACAGCTATGTAGGAAAAAAAACTTGAGCCAACGGGACAGCCTCCACTGGACAAGTATCACTAACCAATCTCCCCATCTAAGATCACCAAAACAACTGAATCTGCAAATAAAAAAGGTGCTTTAGACACCAACGTCTTCGACGTTATACCGGGAGACGTTGGGAAAGAGCACTACAACTAGCTCCAAAGCTTCGGACTTTGTAATTTTTCTCCCAATCAGTCTGGGTCTTCAACAGTAAGCCAGAGAAGATCACCCTGAGGTATCCAGGCA
This sequence comes from Copidosoma floridanum, assembly GCF_036245765.1. Lineage (NCBI taxonomy): Eukaryota > Metazoa > Arthropoda > Insecta > Hymenoptera > Encyrtidae > Copidosoma > Copidosoma floridanum. The sequence goes on along the minus strand of NW_028321897.1, from coordinate 952,079 downwards.
GTCACAATTGCTGTTAACTGCAGTCAAAAAAGAGTTAACTTAAGAAGCTCACCGGTCTTTTTTAGGGCCATCGGACGTCGAACTACCTAGCCAACAAATGTATTAAAATTAACAAAGTTGACTGAAAATAGCCTTTAGGGGTCATTCAAGTCGTAAGCATGCCAATAGTCGCAAAAGGGTATATTGGAAAGAAAACCTTAAATGTATCTAATGAATACAATTTGAGGCGTCAAGAAACTGACGCAGAAAATTTATCGAGATTGAAACAGCAGCGTCAAAATCGTCAACTTAAGAGTCCATTACGTGAGAGATCAGCTTTTCATTGTACCCTCACAGCAATCTCTGAAATCTTTAAAGATCCTTCTTCAGATTTTTTAATGAGTAGAAAATGTATTTGTGTTTTTGTGGCAATAAAAATGTTGGGTTTAAGGTCCAGGACTTTGTTGCTCTGGTAATAAAATTGTGAGATATGAGAAAAAACAATTTTTTTTTTATATAAATTTTTTGGGGGTTTAAAATCTTAATAGCTTTAAAAAATAGCCCTTTTCGTAAATTACACAGAAGAAACCAAATCAACAACTTCTTATAGCCATCAATTATTTTATGGCATAAAGAACGCACGGTACTTTTCAGCATAATTATTTTTTTGAATTTGTACACCTTATTATTTGACCAAATAAACTATATGGATTCCGAAAAAATATGTTTTTAATAAGAAGATTTTTGTTCTGAGATGTATCGGGAATATGTGTAAAATTTTCTAACTAAAAATGTTTCACATTACATGTCAACACACTACGGTGTTTTATTTAGTAAGTCTCGGGCGAAGCCGAGACGGGGGGCTGCTAGTCTAATTATAGACCGATCGCTTATTAATAACAACATTGTAGGCTAATTTCGCCCCCTGGTCTGCATTTATTATTAAATGTAACAAAACAAAAATAATTTCGTGATACAATGAAATCTTACTAATTTATAAAGCAAATTCGCTAAAACCGTTGTAATCGCTAACCGCGAAAACTACTGAGCCGATTTTGCTAAAATTTTGCACACTGATTCATGATACTTCCTAGATGGTTTTAGTATAGTTTTTATCTTAAAAAATTTAATAACAATAGCACTAAATGAGTTAAAAGTTTTGCAAAAATACGCCAGCTTTTCACTTTAGTTCAGTAAAATCCGCTAGGTGGCGTTGACAAAAAATCGAAGCTACCTGCAACATAATTAAATAAGTGTGGTTATAATAGGTCGGAGCATCTCCATAGTTATGTAGTCAAGTTTCAGCAGCTCCACGAGCTGTATAGAGCATGCTGATGACAGTCTTGCAGCTGGGTATCCCGGTTACGGACGACACTCTTCTCTAAGGGGGAAGGGACCTAGGTGTCCATTCATCCTAAATCTCGACAAATGCGATCAAATAAAAAAAATTACTATCAACGGATGCCGTCTCTGCCACAATACCAGGAGACATATCTAGCCAGAGCACAATCTGCACCAACTCTTCAGAGTTGTGTGGCAGTCCCACCATCCCACCTGGTGCAGTTAGAGAATTTGTGGCTACAAATATAAGTAAGGGAAAACAGCTCTGAGGGGCACGGGCATCCACAACGGCTACCTTCTTGGTCGTCGCGTCCCCAACGCGCTTACCCACATGTTCCCGTCTAACGATGAGCAGTTGGATATCCGGGGAACAACCCGAGACAAGATATTCTTTGGTCAGCGGCGTACCTCCCTCCATCACAGTCTCAGTGTATCGAGACTCCCAGGGTAAGAATCAAGCAACCCGTGGCCAGCTCTTCATCATCAGGAATAATAATAAAAAATAGCCTGGACGTTTCACCACTGGCGCTTTTTAGGGCCATTATAAGTATTTACGTTGCCTACTTAACCATGAATTTCATCGGTTCTTTTTAAGATCCACCTAAGTGTAAACTACCTTGCCAACAAATACATTTTTACTACCATTTCCGGAAGCGATTCGTCGACTAAAAGACTATATTAACTAAAGACGGGCACTACTAAACCAAATTAGCCATTCACTAGCAGACGCACAACGTCACCTGCGGAGTTGTTCTTCGCAAGGCTGGAAAACCCGGTGACCGATGACCCTATACTACCCTCTCGACTCTAAGCATTCAACCAGGAATTACTGATCCTCTCCAAGGTCTGCTTTGGGCAAACCTATAACAGCTATGAAGGAAAAAAAACTTGAGCCAACGGGACAGCCTCCACTGGACAAGTATCACTAACCAATCTTCCCATCTAAGATTACCAAAACACCTGAATCTGCAGATAAAAAAGGTGCTTTAGACACCAACGTCTTTGACGTTATACCGGGAGACGTTGGGAAAGAGCACTACAACTAGCCCCAAGCTTCGGACTTAGTAATTTTTCTCCCAATCAGTCTGTGTCTTCAACAGCAAGCCAGAGAAGATCACCCTGAGGTATCCAGGCAGTCACAATTGCTGTTAACTGCAGTCAAGAAAGAGTTAACTTAAAAAGCTCACCGGTCTTTTTAAGGGCCATCGGACGTCGAACAACCTTGCCAACAAATATATTAGAACTTGACAAAGTTGACAGAAAACAGCTTTTAGGGGTCACAAAAATTTTAAGCATGCCAAAAGTCGCAAGAGGGTGAATTGGAAGAAAAAATTCAAGTGTATATAATAAATACAATTTTACTTAGGTGACAAGAAACTGACGCAGATAATTTATCGAGATTGAAACAGCAGCGTCAAAATCGACAGCTAAAGAGTCCATTACGTGAGAGATCAGCTTTTTATTGTACCCTCACAGCAATCTTTGAAATCTTTAAAGATCCTACTTCAGATTTTTCAATGAGTAGAAAATGTATTTGTTTTTTTGTGGCAATAAAAATGTAGGGTTTAAGGTCCAGGACTTTGTTGCTCTGGTAATAAAGTTGTGAGATATGAGAAAAAAAAATTTTTTTCTAATGTAAATTTTTTGGGAGTCTAAAATCTTAACATCTTTTAACAATAGCCATTTTCGTGAATTACACGGGAGAAACTGTTAATTAACGGCTTCTTATGGCCACCGATTATTTTATGGCATAAGGAACGCACGGTACTTTTCAGCATAATTATTTTTTTGAATTTTGACACCTTATTATTTGACTAAATAAACTATATGGATTCGAAAAATTATGTTTTTAATAAGAAGATTTTTGTTCTGAGATGTATCAGGAATATGTGTAAAATTTCTAACTGAAAATGTTTCACATTACATGTCAACACACTACGGGGTTTTATTTAGTAAGTCTTGGGCGAAGCCGAGACGGGGGGCTGCTAGTTAGCTTATAATCGCGTGCATTTTATTTATCGATGCTTGAGAGAGAGAACTTTGCTAGCGCTAATCTGCATACCTCGAATTTATTATTGTTTGATGTTGAGGCTTTTTCTCTTCCGACGATGATCTCAATCACCGCTAACTGCACTGTCGTTTTAGTTTTAAGTTTTGCAAATTCATGGGGCCGGTGAATATATATCATCCTTGGGATAATTTGCCTTGGAGCTTCGTGATAGCCGACAGCATCCAAAGGTCCGTAGTCGTCACTACGTCAAGGTGGGGACGAGCTATACTAACGTCGCTCTGGTTTGCTGCACTATCTCGCGGCCTTGGCTAAGCCGGAATTATTGTGAGCTGCCTCGCTGATCTCCCAGAGTTCTTGGCCTTAAAATTGTTGATGAATCCCTGACTCCTGCTTGTCCTGCGGAGCCTATCTCCAAGAAAAATGACTCATCTCCCCTCTACCTTTCTCGTAATCGAGTCTCCTTTTTTATTTATTGTTCTCCTTTTCTTTTGTTACCCGCGGCGACCATATATTGTATCTCCTGATACTCTCATTCTTCACCTAATATTATCATAGTTCTCTCTCTCTCTTGTTCTCTCTCTTGCTCTTATTCTTATTCGCTTGCTCCTCTATCTTTCGGATTTGTATTGAAGTTTGGGCGCGTGTAACCGATCTACACGGTTACAGGTTTCATTTAAATATTTACTTTTAAGTTGCATCACTACTTTTCTACTGAATCCTTTTTTTAATAAATCAATAATATAACTTTCCAGGAATTTTTCACAGTGAATCTCAAGATATGGCAGATTAAACGTTTGGGCACTTATACAACCCCAATAGTTTTTACTTATGCTTATCGAAGTAACATTTTTTGGAAAAAATTACGTTAACCTCTACAATTTTCATGAAAACTATCACAAAACCAAAGAATGATTATTTATTTTTAAAAAATCACTTGTTACAAAAATTATCATACAAATCAATACTTCACAATCAAAAAAAGGTACGATTGTAGATAGTTGATTTCTCAACAGAATAAGAGGTTTTGGATCAAAATCGGATAACATTCAAAAAGTTAGCAAGGGCAAAGTAGATTTTCTTTAAATGGCTATATTGTTATAAATATTTGAGTTTTTTGTTTAAGTAAAATTTAGTGTGGGTTTAACAAAACTATACCTTTATGATTTATTAACACTGTTATAGTCAAGTAGTTAGAAGACTTGATAAAAAATTTTGTTTCAAACATGCACATTAGCGTAAAAAGGATGAGCTATACAACCTTTAAGCAAGATAACGACCGAAAAAACAAAATAATGATGGTAAAACAAAGTTAAATTTTATAACAAAATATACTTTGAATGTTTTACCATTTGATCTGCAGCGTAATTCGATAATCATAATATTTGTCACCATCAATGACAGCTCACTATTTTGCATTTCGTTTTCAGACTGCTCACATTTTTGATGCGCATTAACATGACCAGCAGAACTGTCGAACCCACCAGTAACAGTAAGTTTCAGATTGCGTAGATGATCTCGGTTCCATTGTATACATACGGTCTCACAAAGTCGCTCTGCAGATTTGTTCAGTAAACATTGCAGAGATACTACAGCTTCCATTTCAGACACAGAATAATTACTAGGTTTGCAATCAGCCATAGCTTTTTGATGGGAAGTGTAGGATGGGTAAATATTAACATTTCTCGATAGCGCGTCTTTCACATGAGCTACGTATGTTCTTTTACTAAAATCAGATTCCAAGTAATATGCTAAGCCAGACTCGTTGGTGTGTTTGATTTGGAATTGCGCTTCATTAATAACGTCATCTGGATTTTGTTGATTAATTTTTTTTTTACATAATGTCAGAGCTAGCTCCAATAGTGCAACATTGTTATCAGCACTTTCAAGTATGTCGTGTGCTCTATTATATAAAACACGCTGACACGCTTTTTCAGTTTCCACTCTCTTTCTGCCACCTTTCCTGCTATGTGGTCTTTTCAATTTTTTAGGACGGCCAGCACCTGGTGACACCTCAGTGCTCTTTCTTTTACATCGTGGATTCCTAGGCATGTTTTTAAATAAACCTCCTTTACAACATATTTTATTTCTTAAGGAGTGATCAAAAAGTATTCATGTGTGATAATTGTAACAAGCACACAGGCAGTATTATTTTTGGCTGATATCAAACTATTATTTTATTGTTATTACTGCCATTGATTTTTTAAATGTAGCAGAAAGCAATAATGATGAATATTATTTCACGAAAACCCCTTAACAACAGGCACGCACTACAAACTTCACCCGACCAATACTGTAGACTAAGTGAACTATACGGTCTCAGGTATAAGATCGTTTAGCTGGATTAATTACTCCTAGCGTGGTGTCAGTTTAGGTGTATGGTTACTAAATACGAAATTTTTTTTTCTAATTTGGGAAGTATTATAAAGTCTACAGTAAAAAATGATTATTATAAATGGATTTTAGATCAAGCCCTACTGATTTTTAATAAATATTCGTTTTGATTATTTATTAATTAAAAACGTATTGAGTAAATATTGTAGAATCTAACAAGAGGAAACTAGCACTTCCAATTAAATTAATAAATAGTACTTTGATTTTTAAGGCAGTATAATCTTATTGCAAAACTAAATTTTCACATAAATTGAGCATTATTTATTACAAGTTAAAATAAACATTGTAAACATTTATTATTCGAACGAACTTTACACTACAGTACTTGTACAAAAAGATCTTGCAGGAAAACTCACAGGATCTTTTGAGTACGAAAGTGTGACATTTATTAAGAATAATATGTTTATGTTTTTTATTAAAATTATATCCAAACAGTAAATTCAAAACAACAAATTGGTAATTAGGGTATTTATTCACAATGTTTTTTCTGATTTTACATATTGCGTATTAAGATACTGTCAAATACAAAATGCATAAAATATACTGAAGAAATCTTGACAAGCATGTAAAACGGGGCTTCAGCGAGAACAGCATAATGGCTACCTGTGATATTTTGAAAATTGTTGAGGACTTACTGATTTCAAAGATATTATTGTTTACCTCTCCAACCGTCGAAAATTGTAAGATATTTCATCTCAAAGTTATTATAACATAAAAACCTTTATTCGCTTGTGTTTGTTCTTAAAAATGAGCGATTTATCGAGGAGTTACCTCATAAACTAATACGTAGTACTACACCGTGTGCATTTTTGGAAAGAGTCACACTTTGTATACCAAGGTAGCGGTAGATTTTTTTAAATTATAAACGACCCTAAAAAACCCCCATGTACGTATACTCATGGACTTTCAGCAATTTTTCATTTTTTCGGCCACCATATTGGATCCGCCAGTTTGAATTCTACATTTTTGGTAAAAGATTCATAATCAGCACTCCAACAAACCCCCATGTACGTATTTTCATGGACTTTTACTAATTTTTCATTTTTTCGGCCACCATATTGGATCCGCCATTTTGAATTTTAAAATTTTTATGTCAAATTCCAATTCAACGACTAGAAAAACATAAGTATACTAATTTTCAGAAAAAAATAATAATCTGCTGGCATGCTAGACAATAATTTAGTCGATTACCAGTGCTGGAGGGTGACTTTAGGGGTGGTTTCCACCCCCGTAAGTATTTTTTTTCATTCGGACCAATTTTCTATTATTCTACGCCATCTTACCTTGATGCTCCAAAAAAAATCATCTTGATCGGTTCAATACAGCAGCCGCTATTTTATTGATTGAAAAAAAAAACACGTTTTTGCCCACTGTGCGGCACACCCACAGAGGAGGTATTCTCCAGGCTCAATTTCCTGACCAACGGCAAACATTTGGTTATCTAGAGAACGATCCAAAAATGAGATATTCTTTGGCTAGCGGCGTAACTTCTTCCAGCATGATCTCCGTACTTAGAAACTCCAGGAGTAAGAGTCAAGCTACCTGCAGCTGGCTCTCCATGATCGAGAATAATAATAAGGAATAACTGATAGTATCACCACTGGCTCTTTTCAGGGCCATCATTAATATTTACATTTTCTAATTGATCATCAATCTCATCGATTTTTTTTTTGGGCTATCTAACGTCAAACTTACTTGCCAACGAATACATTTTTACAACCATTTCCGGCCACTATTAAACCAAGTCAGCCATTCACTGGCAGATGTCACGAGCGCAGTGTTTCGCTGTGAGGCTAGATACTCCAACTTCAAACAACCCTTAATTACCCTCTCCAATATAAGCAGTTAGTTAGGAATCACCGATGCTGTTGAGGTCTGCGTTGGACGAAACGAACTGCTATGAAAGAAAAATAAACTTGATTCAAGGGGCAGTCTCCAACGGGCAAGCATTACAAACCAATCTTCCCATCTTGGATCACCTTTTGGTGACTGAACTCTGCAAAAAAGAAAGTGCTTAAAAAATACATTAGAAATCAACAAAGTTAACAAAAAACAACCTTTAGGGCTTACATTAGTTTTAACTATGCCTATAGTCGCAAGAGGGAAAATTGAAAGTGTAACACTGCTTCTTGACCTGCAACGAAAAGAGGCACCGACGCAGCATTGCCGAATTTCGATCACGTTCGTCACCTTTGTCTCTCTTACCTCTTGGGTTTCTGCTCCTGAAAAAAATGAATTGGCGCGGGAGTTCTCCCGTTCTACGGGGATAACTAATAATTAATGCACAAACAAATACTTTTCACTATTTCTTCTATTTAAAACACTTAACACTACACAGTATCTCTATTCACAATACACGACACAATGCTTCACATCGTCCTCTGCACTGCGCTGCAGCGGCTCCGCCTTGCACTACGCAAGCCGCGAGCGCATGTCCACCACGCCCGGCTCGTCCTGGACCAGGAGGGGCTCCTGCTCGCCCTAGACCCACACTACTATGCACACACTCACACTCTGTCCTTAATCTCACACACTACTATACTCTCTCTCTCTCTCTCAACTCTGCTATCTACCCTTACACACGACAAAATGCGCGAACAATGGCGGGACTCCCAAGCATACACCTCGCGGTCTCTCGTACACCTCGTCTCATCAACCCAAACGCTACTTCTCTCTCTCTCTCTCTCTCTCTCTCTCTCTCTCTCTGTCCACACTACACTCTCTCTCTCTCTAGCCTCACCTCCTGGTCAAACGTCCGCGAGTTCAACCCGGCGCGATGTCGTCTGGTGTTCTCAAGCGGGTCGTTCGTCCTACGGCTTCACTCTTTCTCTTCTCTCTGTCTCTCTCTTACCCTCCTCTTCTTCTCTCAGCGGCCGTAGTCCTCGACATGGAGACCTCGTCGTCCTGGGAGAACACATCATTGTTATTGGGTTCTCCATTGGCGTCCTCTTCTCCTCTTCTCAGCGTACACGGAGGAATGTACATACCATATAAAGTTGTAACTGAAACGATGAGGATGAAAAAAGACTTTTGTTGACAATTCGGACCTTCATAGTGGAAGTAAGAATCCACGAAGCTTTAAGGACTTTATTAATTCTCTGCAAGTAGCACGAAAAAATCTGTGGCTAAGAAAAGCAATGATATTGTATTTAAAAATAATCATGGTTTAGTAATGCTGTCAACATACTCCATACGAAAATTTATTAGAACGAAGTTCTTTATGTCGCGTTACTCGGGGGGCTGGAATTTTAAAACCGACAGATTTTTTTTTTTGGAAACGAAAGTGTTTTCACCCGAAGTCTCTTCCTTTCAAGTTTCCCCCCTTACCCCATTTCCCTCACCTACTGTTCTCCATACACTTCCCCTCTCCCCACTATATATGTATATCTGCCAACCGTGCTGTGTTACTCTTCTGCACACCTTTACTCACCCTTCCCTTTTCACACTCCCAAGCGATTAATTTTCTAATACAATTTTATTTTCCCACAATAACTTTGATTTCACTTAGAATTTTTTTCTTTTACAATTCTTATAAAAAAAAAAAAAAAAAACATTTTCCAATAAAGAGATGCGAACCCTCGACCTCCTGCATATGAGTCCAGTACCTTACCCACTCTGCTACGAGCGCTGCCGACTTTAAAAATTCGGTTTCTTGTACTTGTCGTGCGGTTCGTAACTATTATATTCCATTTTTATATGCATTCACTGATACTACATTTAATTCATGATAAATTGTGCATTTGTGTTCAAAAAAAAAAAAAAAAAAAAAAAAAAATTTAATTAGCATAAATTAATATGCTTATATAGATTAAACATAATAAGGCGCGTTATTACGCATTCAATATTTGTATTTTATGCATTTGATGCATAAAATACCGACCGATTTTTATTAAACCTGAGGTTTTTGTTGGCATTACAGTAATGCTAATAACTACTGTTATAAATAAATTATTTTATAAATAAATTATTAAAATAAACATATACGATAGAGTTGCACAACGTATCAATGGTTTTTAAGATTTTGAATTCGACTAACTAATTTTGTTACAATGTCACATATTTATATAAATTAAAAAAAAAAAAAAAAGGAAATGGAAAAAAAAGATTAAATGTGAAAATAAGAAAGAAATTAAATAAAGGAAATACAAAAAAATAAAAAAAAATATAATAAAATGAAATATGAAAAAAAATAAAACAAGAAATGGAAAAACAAAAATAAAACAAGAAATAAAGAAAAAAATTTTAAAAAATGTAATAAAATAAAATATGAAAAAAAAAAACAAGAAATACAAAAAAATAGTTTACTACTCACGATGGTTGAACTTCGTGAGAACGTCGAGCATAAATACAGTACTCACGAAGTTCAACCATCGTGAGTAGTAAACTATTTTATTTTTTTATTTTTTTTTATTCGTTTTTCAAGTGTTTGTTTTAGTAAACAACATGAATGCAGTACTAACGTTTACAGAGCTTCGTTCTTCCTGTGGATCTGGCGACCCCCTTGTTACCTGAGAAATTGTGTCTATACTCATCTCATGTTTAAAGAACTTCGTTCTTACCGTGGGTCCCATGACCCATTTATCCCCCCTGGTTTGTTGTTTTTTTTTTTCTTTTTTTTTTTTTTCTTTATTTCTTGTTTTATTTTTTTTTTTTTCTAAGAGATATGGTATTCCTTTGTTCAGGTAAAAGCATTGAGTCACCTCTAAGAAAGGGCAACACGACACAAGAAGCACAGATGTCCTCAGAGGACAAGGAGAAGTCAGATTTACTTAATTAATTGGCCACATAATAGGTGGTAACCGCCTTACATACCAGGTACTGGAGGATATTTTAACCTTTAGTACCTGATATTCAACAAGGTAATTGAGTGTTATTATGTACTATAATTGAAACTACATCTACTGTCATCCATACCTCGTTCAGTACCTGGTATGCAAGAAGGCCCTGACAATACTTTCCATAGTGCATGGCACTTTGAGAGCTTTCTTACCTTTTTCAGAGTGTAGTAGACAGGAAGACATTACGATAGTCTTGTCAGCAAGCGTACTGTAGTTCCCATTGAGCCTGGCACTTTGAGAGCTCCTATAAGTATTATAGTCAAAACTAAGTATACGTCATCCATACCTCCTTTAGTACCTGGTATGCATGGAGGTGATCGAGTGTTAATAGAACATAATGACTTAAATATCTGATTTTTGAATACATCAGATTTGGTGTATAATAATTTTAAACTTTTTTTACTTGTAAATCTATTAAAAATCTATTTTAATTTTTCGATGAAAAGCTATTGACAAAACTACCATTTCTAAAATTAAAGTATCAAACACTGAATAACAAATCATCCATCACAGAAGCGCTGAAAAAAACTTTTAAGAATAGAAGATTTTGGATGGACAATGATACTCCATTGGTCAATGAAGTCGTAAAAAGTATACTAGACTTTTTGATTACGATGGAGGCGTGGTAAAATAGTTTGTGATATTAAGAATGAGCACTGATAAGCATATTTGGAAATGATCAGTTTTTATCTTTAGTTTGATCTAGAGTTTGAAATGTTGTTTTGTCAGTGTGGAGATAATTTTATTACAAACTTTGCAACTTACGTCAGTAAAATTGTGAAGTACACTGAATCTGAAAAGACTACTTGAATAAATGAAGATTCTTCTTTGAATGATGGTAAAATTTAAGAAATTAATGTGCCTATGATTTTTAGGAAAACATTAGACTGTAGTTTTACTTATAGTATTGTTTTTTTTAATTATTGCAAATGCTCTTAAAGCTCTTTTTACTCTTATTGATCTCTTACCAACACCAAAAAAAAGCGAAAGAGTTAAACAAGAAACGGAGTAACCAAAATAAAAAAGAAATCGTGAAAACAAATATTCCATTTTAATAGAGATTTCCCAGTAAGTAAAGATTTGTAATTTAATTACAATTCTATTCAAATTTGTATGTCATAATTGCAAACTACTCTTTTCAGGCTAACACTGACATCGAGCTTTTTATCAAGTCACGAAGAAGTAAATTTTGCGTACCAGTAGAACCATACATCATTTGTATTGATAAAATAAAAAAATTAAATATATCATCTAAATAGATGGGTGGATGATTCACAGGTCCACGATCGATAGCGTCATAGCTAGTATTGACTTGCTTTTTGAAATTTTTCTTTGCATTCAATTTAGAATTCCGTATGGATCTAAAAAATCTATATAATTTTCTAGACTACTACTTATATTTTTAAAAATACATAAAAAGTATAAGGGTTTGTTCCATTGGTTCATACTAGTATTTCGTCAGTCATCTAATTATATACGTTACATATTGTTTTCACAATTTTCTTTGAATTAAATCTACAATAAATAATTGTAAGTGAATTAGATAAAATTTTGTTCTATATCCATTACTTATCTACTCATTCACTGCTACACTTTTTAAGTTGTGAAAACAACTTAAAATTTTTTTTATGATTTATCAGTATTTATGTGCAGTTTGATTTGTGACACAACTAAAAAACATTCTAGAATAATAAAAGCTGTATAAATTTCTATAAATGTTTGTCATTTGATAGAAACAAAAAAGGAAAAAAATGCTCATAGGTGATTGTGATAACTAGTTGTGAACATTTACAATACAAGTGTTAACTTTTTTAGAACAATAAAATATTATTGAATTCACCAGAATGTTTCTTATTCATGAAAATCACTGACTGCATTGTAGTCGAAGAACATTATTGATTTTCTACAAAAAGTTTCCAGTATGATGTAATACATGTACAGAGAAAAAACAATTTTAAGATTAAGGATTAAGATAAGATCACCTTTTTAATAAATTAATGAGAGAAGTGCTGCAAGAATAAAAACAAAAATAGCTCAAATTATTAAACTAAAGATATTAATGATAAAGCTTATAATAATATTACGTACAAAGTGTAATTTTGTATGTATAAATTAACTAGACGTTTCTTGTTTCATGATTTTGACTTTTAACTTGTCTAGGATTCATAATATAATCAATTTCACTGTTGTATTAACTGTATCGTTTAATTTATATTCACTAGTCGCAACAGTGAATATGGTTTCACTATTAGTGACTATATTTACTATTTCAAAGTTCTATACTTATAACTTTTTGAAATAGTGAATATTAAATTTACGATAGTGGTTATTCACTATTTCAAATTTAGAGAGTAGGTAATATGTATTCGCTGTAAATCTTAAAAAGTTTATAATTACGCTATCTACCCTGTCCAACTCAAAAAAAGCGCCAGGGTTATTTAAATCCTTAGATATCCCAATCCTTATCAGTCCTTTTTTCTCATGAAACTATACACAAGCTCATAATTTATGACAGCATCTATATAGGTTCGTGCACGCGTGGGCAATTTTTGTCGATTTGTCGTAGTCTATCATAATATTTACATATGCATATGCAATGTGCACATAAACGTGTTTATGTATATATATGTATGCACGCATGTGCCGAGTCGTTGCAGGATTTAAATGAGGGAGTAGGGATACCGCCACCATATTAGCGATGACGATGATGCTAAATGCACAGGCGATATAGACTGTACAAGCCCAAGAGGCGAGAAGAGAGCATATATTCGGCTGTCCCATAGGACTCTCCACCTATCCAAATCGCATTACCAATGGGCTGCCTGTCTCTTCTCTCTTGCATACATATATATGTAATAATACGTGTATACCTACGAGCTCCCACCGCAGTCGCTCGATTTGATATGCGTGAGTTAACCGAGTTAACAATCGCTCGAAATGACAGATGGTGGCTGCAGCATAGGTACCTATATATACATATAATAACAGTCAAGGCGTAGCGAGATCATTTCTCTGTGCATATCTGAATGTGTTCGGTATTGCACGTGTAGTACATATCCACGATATGCAGATAGTATTATCTGAATTCACATGCCAACGTTCACGAGATAGAGCAACAGAGAGATTCTTGCATGTACTTTGTAGGGACGTGCTGGGAATCACGCATACATCACGCATTTATAATATTATGTAATAGTTGGCTACATTAGATCTTGACTACTTAAGTTTTTGCGAAAAATATAGTTATTCTCAAATACATCGAGCTTATTATCATCAAATATATATTATTATGTTAAAGACTAGAAAAATTGAATAACATAAAAATGAAGGGGTCAAAAACGGATGAATATAAAATTACTCAAAAGTATATCTTATAATTTGTAGGTAAGATCCGACTCAACATTTCCACATTTTGTTAATCAATTTAGTCGTTATCCTTAAGAGGAAAAAAATTAGGTCTGTTAGACTTTTCACGAAAACTACGTGTTATCTGCAAAGGGAAAATCATTTTACAATTAATGACAAAGGAAACAAGAAATTATAGTTAAAAATTCTCTTGTTCAAGTATCCAAGGAGAGAAAACCATTAAACTGCTTTTCGATCTCAATGACGACAATAATGATGGCGATAGTTTCCATCTTGTTAGATGTTTACGCCACTAATACGTAAGAAAAACGAAACGAAGGAAAAAGAGCTGCTACGAGTTTTTTTTATGGAAGCCGTTGTCCCAAGAAAGACGCAAAAAACCAATAGAAAGAGAGAGAGAGAGAGAGAGACAGAGAGAGAGAGAGAAAGAGTGCCCGCTCCACCCATTTGCTCGTTTATTGACGCGTTTTATTGCTGAGAAAGCTCCAAAGAATATAAGTAAGTACCTGAGACAGCACGTTCGGCGTAAAAATTGGCAATTCGGCGCAAAAGACGAGAACAAAGTATTATAAGAAAAATAAATTTCAAATGGAAAACGTGTAACATATAGTAAATATGCACAAGAAAAGTAAAGTGATCGAAGAAAGAACAAAGGAAAAGAAGATTAAAGTAGTGTTGTTCTCCTTCTTGGTGACCACCAAATTTATTTTTTGATAGGAAAAATAGGCACAAATGCATGTACCTATTGTGAGGTACATGGTTTTCCTGGGTCCAACGCATAAACGGTGAAAGACTTGCGTGTATTTTATGCCTAGTAATTACACATTTTTGAAAGCTAGAGGTCTTCAGGGTTGCATTTAGTAAAATTTAAGAGGATTACAGAGTGCTAGCTTTTTTTTAACGATCTTGTTATTTACTATCTTCTTATACCTTTTTTTTTGTACAAATTACAATTTTTTGATGATGCTCTATAACTAGAGAGTTAATTTTACCAATAACTTTATTATCATTTCTCTTCACTAGTTTTGATATCTGAGAATGTAAAAAATTCAGCATTGTCATAAGCAGTTTACTACAAAAATGCATAAATATTGGTGAATACTGTTATTTGAAATATTGTCCGTTGCTATATAGTTTGTTCATTTTTTTTACACTTTTTGCGACAGATTTTTGTTAGAATTGAGGACTCAAGTTGTCAATTAGGCTTAATAAAAAAAATTTTTTGACGCTGATTATTTTGTGCTGTTAATTTAAATTCAAAATAAGAAACATTTTATTTGAGGCACTTCTTATAACACTTTTAACTTTTATTTTCTGTTTTCATTTTTAATAATAGTGTAAGCTTAACGACGTGTGTACATTTTTATTTACCTCTGCTATATGTCTGACACGATGTTGCGGTTTTTTAAAATATGATAAAAATGGAATATTTTAACCGCAGAAACAATGATTTTGGGGTAAACATGACACGATCTTTCCATTAATCACCAAAAAAAGTCGATTTTCCAACGGAAAATTTAAAAAACTGTACTTACGCCTTTTGCTCAGCTTAATTTCCTTCGAAAGAAAGGTGTTAAGTGCACTTAATGACTTTTTTAGCTGCTAAGACCCCCCGGAAACCAATGCGCTTACAATACAAGAAAGTCATTAAATACAATCACACTCGTAGTCGTCATCTGCTCTGCACTTACGGCCTTTTTCTTTGTAAGTAAAGCCCCAGCTCATACCACTTCCAGAGCAAAAATCTACTTAAGCAGATAACGACTTTTTATTAGGAAATCCATGCGCTTAAATTTTTTATCAGTACATTTTTATGTTGGTTATCCTTTGTTTAACGTTTATTTATCATACAGATGTATAAAAGAGATTTTTTAAGTGATCGTCTGCCTTTCTTAATTTAAGAAGAACAAACTGTGCTCCTGATTTCATCAACATGATTAGTTTCATACATAAAATGTAAGCGGATTATTTACACTGTTTATAGAAAGAAGAAAAATTTCAAACCATCTCAGCTTTAAAAAAAATGTATGTATAACTTGTACTGCACTAGATTAAGCAGATGGTTCCGAAAAAAAAGTGTTATGCAAAATAAATCCTCATTACGAGACATGAAAAAATCTTAAGGTTGATGGTAGCTATTGTAACAGTATAGTTAATAATATATGTTGTGGAATAGTAATACTTACACGTGATGTTTCTGAGGTTCCTGAATCCATTCAATATATTGTATTTTTAACAATTCAGGCGTTCTTCATCGACTGGATGATATTAGAGATGTAATATACTATAAATAGTATGGGCTTCGGCATAAGATTAAAACCTTTAACAAAACAACGTTGATCTCATAATGCTTTCTTACTTTTGAAAAACATCACCAACGGATGTTAAAAAAATATCGTGATTGCCAAGACTTCAGTACACATTGGGAGAACAATTTAAGTATTTAAGCATGCACCAGAGGCATAAAAAGTGTTTGGGATTTTATAACATTCAACTTTAAGAAACTTATTTCTATATTATTAATAGTTGCATGACTGTAGCTGTAAAATTCAGAAATAAAATGTCCATAAACAGTGAATAAAATACAAGAAAGTACTAATGCCTCAAACGGCTTATTTGCGTATCGAATTCCTATTATTATTATTATTATTATTATTATTATTATTATTATTATTGTTATTATTACTGTTGTTATCAAAAAACTAAGCATACGTACTTAGCAAAAAAGTGACTAGGTACATCGGTATCTTAAGTATTATTCGAAAATTTTCCAATTTTGATAGTAGATAAGGATAAAACCTTTTGATGCTGTCTATTAGAAGAGAAAATAAGTAGGATAAAAAAGCAAAGAGAAGCAAAAAATTAACAATTACAATAACGGATATTCCCTTAAATCTTCTGTCAAATAGTGATTATTAGATATTCACAACGCATGTGCATATAGTGGAAAAACTTGCTTGTATTTACGTGTGTGAACTCTACTTTGTTAGGACCTACGCATGCGTGATAATAAGGTGGTACGAGCTGCTTTTCTGTTTGTAACGTATAATAACCTACACGCCAGATATATAACACACAAGTTTGGGAGAAGAAGAAATATCTTGAAGAGCGTGGTAGTGGCAGCTTTTGTTTCTCTTTCTAATGATTTTGTGTAGACAGACTTACTTGACTGTACGCATGTGAGAAATACACATCGCGTGATGGCCAAAGGTTATGAGGACGCATCGGTTGTTGTGTAAGTCGAGTCCGATCTCCCTTAAGTGCATGTGAAAAAAACTGTTTAGGTATTTATCTACACACGGTAAAAAGGGTAGAATAATAATGGGGAATTAATTTTCGAGGTAATCGTGTGAATATTTTGGGCCTTTTCAATTTAAAATAATTCAAAGCTAGATTTGCCAGGCTAATTTCTTAACACCCACGCCTCACTCCCACGGTAAAGATTTTTAGTTCGTTTGACTCCTAATTGCTCTGAAATGCCTAACTTGAGCAATTTATGCAAAGGTCAACAGGTTGTTCACATGCTTTTAGTCTGATAATGTATGTATACAAGACTGCATGTTTCTTTTTTGGACCAACTTTTAGCGCCACTTTAACGAGGATAATGACAGAAAGTGTTCGTTTGGAGCAGGAAATTTTTTTGCATAAAAATGTCCGAAAAATACTTTTTGATTTTTTTTTTTTGATAATTCAGAAATACTATTTATGCTCAAAAATCTTTTTGTTCCAAGTAATTAAGTACGTTGGAAAGTGTATTTAACAACAATAAGATGAAAAGAATTGTAAATTCACTCAATATAGTTATTTTTATATTAAAATACCAAGAATAGGTGTGTTCGAAAGATTTTTTGGATAATCAGAAATTATGATCATCTACATTTAAATTATAAATTAAAAACGTAGTTCTTTTGTTAGAATATTTTTCTGATCAATGGATGTAAAAAACGTCATTTTTTTTAACTTTGTAACTTGCAACGTTGGACGGTATATCAACCATACAGTTATCACTAAAATCACTGATATCTTTCAATGCGTTTTAAGAATGTAAGGGTAATTTCTCCAAGTCTCAGAGAAAGTCTCAAACATACTCTTACTAGGACTTTTAGTTTGGAACTAAAACATCAATTATTATGATTTTAAATTTGGTCACTTTTTGCAACTCTTCTATATTAAATACGTTAGTGTGCAAGACTTGTGAGAGTAGAAATGATTACTACTTGAAAGACATACTTGAAAAACAATTTTTTAGTATTGATGTACTAAAAATGGTACAACAATCACTACTCGATAATGTAACGAAAAATCTCTAGATTGTAGAACACAATTGAAATGCAAAGTTACTTTGCATCATCATCATAATAATCAATGCACGAATTAGCTCTTCTTCTCGCGTTTGCGCTAAACATGATTAAGCCTTTACAGAACTGTTGTAAAGAAGAAAGAGAAAGCAGTGGAGAAGGCAAGAGAAAGAGATACACGGCCATGAAGAACCCAAAATTAGGGCTATAATCCTTGACGGGCTCGGTGTATTACTGCTCCCTTGGACTAAACATCATCGGCGTTGATACTGCGCTTGCTTGTGTTTACCATTAGTATTTTAACCCTCGATTTGTCCTCAACAGCTCTCCAATAAGGGAGCCCACTAGCTCTCTACTTTTCATATGTCTCTTTTTTTCTCTGTATCCATGGTACTGAGTTCCACTGGGAATGGCATCAGTAATTTCTAGTGGTACCGTCGAGGCTCTTTTTGACACACACGTGTGATGTCGAGGGAGAGAAAGGGGAAGGCTCGTGTGTATAAGTACTTTGCAGCAAACTCGGACAATCGAAAGTTCTCGTGGATTGAGATCAAAAGTGAGCGGTAATGGATCGCTCGTGTAATTGAGTACTTATTTTTTAGTTCTATCTTTGATTTTTGTCTGATGAATGTGCGTTTTTGTTATGAGTTTGAATTAAATACATTTAATTAAATTCTAATTGATTAGTTTTATGTTGTTACCTGTGATAAATATGATTCAAAATGATTAATTATGATTATCTATAGCAGATACCTAGGAATCAGAGTAATATATTGAAATAGAAGCATATTTAAGGGGGCTCCAGCGGGAGGAGTTAGGAGGTCACAGGTAGCTTAATTGATAGATAAAAACACGCTGATTCCAACGTTGTCCTTATTTACCCCTCTAACCCTGGAAAATTTTGAGATATTTGCTCTCAAAGTTCGTACATTATACATAGCCTCTCATAGAGCAACGTGAAAACATCGGTATTTTCTAACAATAATTGAGGAGTTACATGTCAGGAATGTAACTGTTTTATAGAAAAACATCTCAGCTTTCAGATGGTACCTTCAAAAATATAGGTAAGCCTGGAAATATTTGAGATATTTTGTAAAGTATCAAGTCATTGAATTAGCAGGGTCATGACGGGATGCCATCTTGTTGTTTGTAAGGCGCGCGCTTTTGAATGTTTCAGAATTACACTGCAAGTACTTACATAAGTTTCATGTCATTTGTAACTCTTTTTTAATCGTGCTCTCCTATGGATTACTTACACTTGTTTTTTTTAAATAAAATAGAACATTGAAAAATTTTAACTGCAATTACTTTTTATTTTATCAAAAATTGCGTCAGTAATTTTTTTATTTAAAGTAACTCTTACTTTATTATTCACACTCATAGATAAGAATGAGGTGATGCCATTTGTAGGATCTTTTTTATGTGCATCTACTAATACTTCTATTGATATCGATTCTTTGGCCATTTTATAAATTATCTTATCATTAATAATACCTTTTAATACAATTAATTTTTGTTTGTTATCATTAATTACTTTTTTATTTCTTTTTTGCTGTTGCAAAATCATTTTAGCATCCTGCAAGTCTTGATGACTCTTACAGTGATGTGTGATTTCTTTCATTTTTTATAACACAAAAAAACTAATTCTAAATAAAACGCTCTGTACGTGACAGAAGCTGCTGTTTGTTTACCATAGGTACGGACACATCATATGTATAGATGATGTTGCTCGCTTATATATACACGTATATACAGATATATACTCACAGAAGTGATACCAACTAACTGAATAGTTTTCGGGTTGGTACCAGTGCTCGCTGGAGCCCCCTTTTAGTCATATAACTGTTTCTCAAAATGAATAATATGGCTCACTTTTACAAAAAAATACCCGAATAATATAAACAAATTTTTAATAAAAAGAAACAAAAATCCTATGACTTATTTGTACTATACTCTGCTACATTAAATGATTTTTTGTAGTGTAACTCTTGTTACCTAGTTTGTTAAACGCGTGATTTTGTGCCGATATCTGGCTATGATATGAATACAATACAAATATTAAATAATTTTCCAGATCATTAAATTTGTATCAGTACTTTAGAAAATGCAAAATATCTCTTGAATTTTATGGTTACAGTCTTTCATTTTGTTAATTTTGGACAATGAATCTCACGATAAATTTATTTTAAAGCCTTGAGAGTAGAAATTCTTTATAACATAACGCAGTAAGTACTTAAATAGAAAGTAATAAAATGGAAAATTAATAATTTCTCAAATATGATTAATGTATGAAAAGTTTCCTTTATAAAACACCTAACTGTTTGTGGTGTGAAAATAGTTTTTAACATTAAATAAGTGAAACTACAGATTATCCCACGGTAAATTTGTCTACGGATATACGAGAGAACGTAACCAAGTTTGAATGGCAGCATTTAATTTATGATCGAACCTCATTGTACATAATTGGGCAGATCATATCCTCAAAAAATAATTACTGCTTTTACTACAAAATTATAAAAAACAAAATTTGTAATAAATAGCATTAAATACAGTAGTTACAATCCATAATCATTTATTAATTGCGGTGTATTTTTCATGTACGTTATTGTCATCAATGGTCTTCTAAAAAGTTGCAAAGGACAATAGTCAAGCTCTCACCTTGTGTATACTTGTCAGTACCTAAATAAAAAAAGAACCTTTACATATCAGCTACAGATTTGTGTACCTGTGCGCTATCCTTCCTATACAGGAAATCGCAGACAACCAGACAGAAAGGGAGAGAGGGAGAGAAAGAGAGAGATAGAGATCAAACAGGAGAGGAGAAAGGACAACGTGTAACTAGCAAAAGAGATCAAAGGCGTCAGTAGCACCTGTCCTACAAAGCTTCTGCTCGCTTC
Organism: Copidosoma floridanum; assembly: GCF_036245765.1. Classification (NCBI taxonomy): domain Eukaryota; kingdom Metazoa; phylum Arthropoda; class Insecta; order Hymenoptera; family Encyrtidae; genus Copidosoma; species Copidosoma floridanum. The sequence continues at coordinate 930,958 of NW_028321897.1, read as the reverse complement.
TGCTTTTGCAAAGCTACAAACTTGTCATGGATTGTGCCAGGGGCTGCCCTCAGAGAACGGCGAGTTTTGGCATTTACCAGTTACAGCAGCAGTCCAAGAGTAGCAAATGTCTATGAGATAGATTTGAGCTTAACTAAAGAGAAAGGTTGCAAGGGTGAGTGAGATGATGGGTTAGCGTAATACTTGGCTAGTTTTACTAAATATGTTGACAGGGGTAGCAAATGTCTTATTTTTCAAGTATAAAACTTTTCTGTGTCTTAAAAAATTACCATTCAACCAGGAAAAATAGTTTTAACATTCAATCACGACTTAATACAAAAAAAAAATTTAATCAGTGAGCCGATCGAACATTGTTTTATTTTTCATCAGCTTTTCATAAAAGAATTTAAATTTTTACTCTATTAAAATAACTTTGTTCATTTTCTCGAGGACAGAAAAAAACTGTGCATATTTTCTATTACAATTAAAAATTATAAATTCTCTATTCCAAACAATAGTTGATAATATTTACTTTCAAATAAATTTATGGTGCATGCTTAGTTGATTTTTACTAAAACATAGTATTGATTTTTAGAAGGTGTATTATACAGCATTACAATAAAAAACCCTATTGATTCATTATGATCCTCGTAGCGTAATTCTTAAAGAAAACAGAGGAATGTAAAAAGCAGTATTAATTATAACCACAGTAAAGTCTAAGGTACATATTTATGTTCATACAAAATAATTACTCTTGCCTCTAAATAAATACCTTGTATAAGAGTAGGGATGAGAAATTTCTGGGCATGTCATGATTGCTGCGGCTACAATCACTCAGAATGTCTTTTTCGCTTATACTCTTATATGTTCTATACAGCATGCAAGGGAAAACCCTTTCTAGTTTGCCACGTGCTCTCGGTCTCTTTTCTCCCTTCTCTCGCGCGTTGTCTCTCTCGCTTCCCCCTCTTTCTCTATGTTTCTGTCTCTTTTTTGTATCTAAAATTTGGTCCGAGGATTTCCAGAATTCTGAAAATGATAACTATTGTATTGTGAAGTCTTTTTATCTTTACCTCCTTCATTTTCGAATTTTTTTGTTTAACTTATAGCATAATCTTTATCTTTAAAAAAGGTTCATAATATATGTATGTTCTTGTGTATTTGTCTAACAAATTTTTGTATCATAAAGTTTTCTGAAAGTGTATTTTCAGTGCATTAAATATTTTCATGCTTTCTGACATTTAGGTCCGTTGAAAGTTTTTAAAGAATTATTCTTCTATTATTTTTTGTGAGAATTACATAAATTATCCTACCTTAAAAGATTCAACGTCACGTGAATGAAGCCTTTTTATTTGTTCTGTGATTAGGCAAGACTCATAAAGGTCGGGTGAATTCGAAAATAAATTGTAAAAATTATAATTCCGAAAGCTAATATTTCAAATGATTATAACTTTATAATCTGAGATATCTAAATGGTTGATGTTTTTGTATTTAAAAATAGTTCAAATAGTTCATTGAAAAAAATTATTTGAAGTATCTATTTTGGTAAATCGAAGTAATAATCATAATAAAAAATAAGTCTGTGCTGTAACGGTTATGTGGAGTTAGATACTACTAATTTTGGTTGTACACTTAAATTTAATTGTCATTTTAAGAGTAAGTATATTACTTTACGAAGTTAAGATCATGAAGAATTTGTTGTAGAGTCTAAAAATAACTAATAATTATTGGTAAAATTATTAGTATGAAGAAAGGATCCGAGTAATCAATAGCAAGAAAATTAATTGATCTTACTTTTAACATGATAGAAATTGCAGGAAAATTATTTTGTTCCATTGCATTTTACAATTGAATAATAAAATTGAAAAATATTCGTAAATGTACATCAGATCCAATAACGAAATAATTTGTCATAATGGCTTTACTAGTGTTTAATTCATTAAAAAATCATCATGCTGAGTTGAGCATTTTTTACTAGAATGATTCGCAAATGATAAAAATCTTTAAAATTCAGATACTATGTAAACAAAGTATTTTGAATCATTTGAAATGAAGAAATACTTTGGTTAGCCACTTTTTTTTCTAGAAAATTGCCAATCAAAACTAGTCAATTCAACACGTAGTCGTGTGGGAATTGTCACAAAATCGACTATAATTGTAAAAGTAAATGATAAAGCTCAGAAATTGAGAATACTAGTTTTGGAATTTATTTACTTTTTTTTTTTTTTTTTAAGAGAATCGATTGAAGTCTTTAAGACGTGTAGTAAACCACTTTAACTAAGAGAAAATCAGTGATTTATTTATTTTTTTTTTTTTTTACGTAAAGGATGGTAGTTGTATTGATAAAAATTTTAAGGACACCCAAAGGTGTGGTGCATTAAATTTGAAAACAGATTTACTAAACCAAATACTTTTGAACAGGAAAAATAAAAATAATAAGGCAGTCACAGTTCTAATATGCTTGGAGGTGTGTAAAATCTGTGGCAGAAACATTTTACTCTCTGAATACTTCTAATGCCAATCATTGGAAAAAAAAAAGAATAAAGTACTTTCGTTCAACAAAACAGATGGAATATATAGTTTATACCCCATCAACTTAGTTGTTCTTGAAACGTTTATCAACGCTACTGTGATACAAAGGGTAATGCACTTTAAAATCTCAGAAAGTTCTTATTTATATTATCGAGAAGTCTTTTTTAAAAGGGTGAGGATCTTACATTAGAGTTTGATTCAACATGCAACGCTGTATATCGAGATCTTAAAATACATAATGCTGTTTGCAACATATGACTTGGAATAATGAGAATGCAGGTTTTTTGACAACGTATTGACACAAAAAAAGTGATAATATTTTTTTTATGCTGGTGTTAAGGTGTGGCACTGCAAGATGTTTAAAATGGCTGCATTGACATTGCAACAGTTAGGTACGATTGTTTTATAATTTCTTACGAAAAGTACACATTGTGACGTTCTCTTTTGTTGTATGTGGATATTTGCTGAGAAAAACGTCAATTATATTGAATACTTAAAAAGTCGTGGGATCACGGTTCACTCTCATAAACAATGGAACAGCATTATGTTTTTATTAGAAGAAAACTTTATGACAATAATTATGAAAAAACCATAGAGATATATGCGAAGAAGTAACAGGGTGGGGTCTGAAACCCGAGCCTTCCAGATGGAAGTCAAGCTCTCTACCACTTAAGCTGGTCTTTTTCCTGCTTAATGGATGTACACTCGCAGATTGCTCATTTGAAAAGTTGGGTGTTCCAAGTATTTTATAATAAATAAACACATGAACACACAAAAATAGCAATATCTGCGTGTTCAGCAATTATTTTTGTCATAATTATTACTGTTATGTTTTGTTACTTTTAAGTTATAGCTACTATTATTCATATGATGGCCCTGTTTAGTTAATTGTTTATCGTTTCATTTTTATTTTGTGGTTATGGTTGTTTCTCATGTTTTAACGCAATAAATAATTTCCAAAATTTTACTTTTGCAGTTTGCGATTAAGTCACGGCCAGCGTACCTATTAAATAATTTACACACACGATATTTTGATTTGTTCCCCACGAAATTTGAAAACTGCCATGTTTACCATCTTTATTACATTAATTCTCAATTTTAATTTGAATTTCGTGGGAAACAAATCAAGAAACGGTGTATATGTATATCCCTATAGAAATATGTACTATATGTTGGTAATATAAGTTACGTAGTTTATTAACACTATATTGACGATTAACACTATATTGAAGTATCGATTTACTAACTTACTACTTTACTCTTATAGACTTACAAGTACACCACTTCATACATATGGTTAATTAGGATTGAGGACTAAATGACCTTGGCAGTGCCAGGCTCGCACTCTCTAAGCTTCACCCACACAAATATCTCTTCGTTATTGTCTTACCACAAAATAAGATACTTATCGACCTTCAGTAAATAATTCCGTGTATACCTTTTTATGATCACTCCATGTTATTTACATCATGTGATTTACTGATGATAATTGATCAACTAAGTTATTAAAATAGAAATCTGCATTACCTACTTATAATACAGGTTCACAAGCAATAGATATCCCTTAACAATTACTTGAATGAAAGAAGATCCAAAACATACAACTATACTTTTGGAAGGGAATAAATTAAAATGATTACTTATTTGATACACTGAAAAAAAAAATCAAAAACAGTGCAGTTCCGTAAATGGTACGTAAGGGGCACCACTCGTTTCGAGACAAGCAAAAAGCCCTGACTGAGCCGGTTTTGAGGCTCGCGCTAGAGACTTTAGTATGGTACTTACAATCGCGTCAGTCACTGGATCGAAAGTAGTCGCAAAGCGGCATGTACGAGAATACGAGCCTATCTGTGCTCCTGTACGGAAGGCAAGAGAGTAATGAAGATTCGTAAGTAAATACGATATGAGTACATAGCAATGTCATGTATATATATATATATATATATATATTATATGGATGATTCTGCCGTGAGTATCCAATTTGGTGTCCAGAGCTTATGCTACTACTTACGAGAAACTAAAATTCAATATTCAAGTTACGTGAAGTTATGTTAAGAGTGTTAAACTTTTTTGGGAAAAACTTTCAAGCTGATACATAGATTCTTCGAAGACATAATCAAGAAAATATCGTCAAAATGTCACTTCCGTACCCTGTCCCAATCTCGATTTCGCACCTTAAAGCTCCTACTAGGAAAAATAAGCTTTTCTGCCATGTCCTCGTACACATATCGTCAAGTATAGAAGTTGTACGTTACATTTATGCCATGATAACACTTATTCTTAATCTTTAGGCAAGAGTTATAACCAAATTTCAAATGTCCCACGATTTAAACAAAAATGTCGGATAAAGCGGAAACCGCTCGGAAAATCACACTACTGTACTTCGTAACACCTTTTAGTGGTCACTTTTTTAATCTCATATTATAAGAAGATAAATGCACAAGTTAAAGCTGTCCAAAATTCCCATCTCTTTAATTGACTCATTTTAGTTTTCAATTTACGTGTGCAAAAATTTTGGTCACTTCCGTCCCCCTGGCTCCAGCACTTTCTAACTCATACAGGTAAGAAACAAATTTTTTCTTTTACTGTTTATTGGGTACATATGTTTCGTAAGCGAAAAATCGGTTATGTTAATTCTACGAGCCGCAATAGTACTCCAAAGCTCGAAATGTCACTTCCGTACCCGTTACTTCCGTACCCTTCAATGGTAAAAGTGTCTTTTTTTCTGGCTTTCGTGTATCCAAACTTTAAGAAACTTATTCTCCACAGTAATATTGAGATAAAACCTGAGATAAGTGTCTCGGTGTTTGGTCTGATTAGCCTTGTTTTGATGAGATACATCGATGAAATATAGATTTCTTCTCGAACACTAGTAGCGAAGGAGTACACTATTTTAGGTAGTCTAAAATAGGCACAAACGGCTATAACTTTTGAGCAGATGCACTAAATGTAACAAAATTTTTCTAATCTATACGGTTTGATTTTATTTTTGATTTAATTTGAGCTAGATTACGTTAACCGTACAAACAGCTTAGCTACATGTATTAGAAGCAGACATATTTTTTCGAAAATGGTGTAAAATTGACTTATACAAAATATGTAGAATTTAATAAATAAAAATGTTTTTTTTTTAATGCGTTTTTTGATACATGTAATTGGGGTGCCAGGCAACCGTCGCAGATGCAAAAATGCAATTACACGGCACATCTCTACAGAGATTTTGATTTTATTATTAACAGTTAAATGAAATTTTTGTCGCAATTGAGGGTCATGGATTATGTTGTGTAAATTTTCAGACTTGAATAATTCCATGACTATATGAACGTCAGTTAGAGAGTCACAGGCCACACCGACTATCGATATAATGTTTGGGTGACGTATTTGATCTAATAGTTTTATTTTCGTAAAATAAACGGCTCGTTACTTGACACTTTCAGTGTTTTTGTAGCCACGTACGATTCCAAAAATTTAGCTTGTCTTAGAACGCCTCAAGCACCTTTGCTTATCTTCCCTTTGTAAAATTGTAACATGTTAAACTGACAATCTTAAACTTAAAATTTGTTCTTTTAGTGTAGAAACTTTGTTAGGAACTTTAAATGTGGGAGTAGTCGCATTTGAAATCACAGAATAATCATTGGACTCAGCTATTAATTTTTTATCTTATTAAATTTTTATTGTCTTGCATTTAGGAAGATCACTGATTGACTCTAACTCTATTAGGCTTCGTTGTAGTCGAGGTTTGACAGCTACCGATGATTTTGTGCAATCCATTGAACCTGTACTGATTCCACTTTTAGAGGTCGTACCTGACTCTTCACACCTCGACTTTTGCGGTTGATTGATAGTACTCGGCTTTTCGCACACCATCACTTTCTTTTTAAGTAAGCCTGAAATGTTCGTTACATTTGACGAATACAAATACAGCTTGTGAGGTTCGTAATTATATAAAGATATTTTAAGTATAAATTTAAGTGTTATTTGATGGTTTTTTCTTTTATGTGACGTGATATATTCATGTGAGTTAATATTAGTGGATATGCTTTTAATAAGGATAGAGGACCATGGGTACTCGTGGGTACAATGTTGGATTCGTATTGCCCCCAACTTGTATCACGAGATACTTCAGTGGATGCGTGCAGGGACGTAGTCAGATTCGCAATGCCCCTGACCCGTGGTGCACACGTCCGAGGATCTTATATATTAGTTAATAAGAATTTATAGGACTCTATTGAGTTCCTGTTGGGTGCGGTAAGTCGCCTAGGAACCGGGATTGCTTCAGTTCGTATTGCCCTGAAGGTCCGCCAGTTCATTAGCTTCTTTACCTAGAGGATAGCTCCGGTTCGTATTGCCCCGGAGATCCGCTCCTTACCCGAGGAACACAAAAGAGGAGTTAAAGGTGATTAACATGGGCTTGCATGGGCCTTTTATACCCTCCAGATTCGCAGCGGCGTCGGCGGCTTTGATTAGGCGGCTCGAATGACTTGCACATTTCGACGCGATTCACAATCATTGTTTGTTTCGGCATACATATAAGTGTTTTGTATAGTCGCGTTATAGGCGCTTGTCTCATCTATCTTACGTATTTACATTCTAGCCAACCGGGTAGCGAGTGTTTTAGGAATAGCATCTTGAACTCAAATTGGTGATAAGCAAATAATTACTTACTATATGAATTAGACCCTCACAAGCTTTCATCATTTTCAAAATAACTTCTGTTTAAGAACTATACAATTATCACTGAAATTTTCAAACAGTATAGTACAATTTTTCGGTATGTACGTATAATTTTGAATGATTTTTATCAAGTGATAGCAGTCATCTAGAATCAAACTCAAAAAACGTTAAAAAACTAGATATTATTTTTCTATTGTAATAAGTATATATAAAAAAAAGTAGAGACGTGGAAGAAGATGTGTAAATTATTGGTTATGTAATTACAAAAGTAAGTATTATTTACAGTTACTATTGTACAAGAAATCAGCTATCAATTACGATGATAAGATAAAAGTACCAGTACGTGAACACTTTCTAAAATTGCACCAGTAGATTGAACAGCTTGAATAAACTATTTTCAATTTAAGTGGATAAAAAAAAAAATGTTTCTGATATCCTTTGATCGTTCTTTAGATAAAACAAAATTTATATTTCAGTAAGTCTTTATACTCAACGAGAAAAAAGTTATTTATTCGTGCAACTTGTATGAGGTGGGTTGTGAGACTGTTCAGGTACTGGTACTATTAGGTTTTACCTATGCTCAGTACTCGAACACATTAAAACGATTGAAATCACTGTTAATCAATAATAATAGTATGTCAAGCCAGTCGTTATAGTTTTCATAATATGTTACCAATGAAATTGGAAAGAAATTTTTCCATTTGGTTATTTGCAATACATAATGAAAATAGAAATCAGTAGAAGGCAGCTAACATAACCTCTCTCCCATTTATTTAACATGGGATGTTCAAGTACTCGGTCAAAAATACGTATTGGTACCAATACCTGAACACGCTGTTCATCTACTAGGTCATTGATAAAGAAACTTTAAAATTAAGTTATTAATTGTATACGCAACCTAGAAAAACTTTTTTGTTTTCTTTTGATAGAAAAAAATATAAACTTACTGGCGCAATGACTGTTTTGTTGTTATGCAATTCAGAAATTCGATAAAAATGAGAAAACAAAGACTTTATGGAAAAAGTGTTCATGTACTGGTACTTTTACCTTAACTAGTTTCTTGTTTTTTTGTCATATTGTCGTATCTGACATGTAACATAATTAGGTATATAACCTTAAACAATATACATGAGCTTATCAAGTCAGCAATTTATTCGTAAGTAGTTGATTTTGAATATATGCAGCAAGTATAGACCACTTTATGTATTAAAATTTTTTGATTATGGATAGCAAAACGTTGGCTTTTATGACTGTAAGGTTTATTCATATCTATATCGTAGTAAACATAAATCCGAGCATAAATCGTATCTTTTTTGTGTTTATTTTGGAGTTATATTATATGTTGATAAAAACTATAAATAAAAATTTCTTTCGTTAATGACAGAACAAATTTTTCGACATTCCGTGCGCAGGGACCTCGATTATGAGCCATTTGTTGTGGCTCTAAGGATCTCGATTTACACACGCGACTCTGAACTCATGCTGCGCACTCGTGCGAGTGCGTGTGTACGTCGAGATCTATGCAGAGCCACATTAGATGGCTCATAATCTCGTTCCCCGTGTACAATATGTCGGAAAGTTGTATATACTGTTAAGAATCAATTCCATTTCCACAAAACAGAAATAGCGCCATCTGGTGAGTAAATATGAAACTAATAAAACAAAATCGATAATAACGATTTCTGACACTTCTGGAAGTGTGGGAAGCGAATTTCATATGTTTCAGGAACAAACTGGACCGGACCTACCGCAAACCTCAAGACTCAGTTAATTGACCTGTTCCATCCTGTTCGAGCTCGCCTCCAGGATAATTGGCTTTTGACGAGTCAGAACCAGTCCAAACCCATACCGGATTCTTGGAAGAAGATGCCAAGGTCAAAGCCTACGTGACTTTCTGCACGTCTTTTGGCCTATAAAAGGAGCTGGAAAGGTCCCCTTCAGTCAGTCTACTTCCGACAGTTGCCTACGGCGAAGTGCTCCACGTCAATAAAAGTGTTCAAGGTGCCCCCCTATAAAACCCTAAGGCGAGTACCTCAGTGTTATAGTGAATTATTAGCGTCAGTCAAGTGAATAACCGTAGTCCTGTGGAGAGTTTCACCAGGTACCCAGACATCATCTTCAAGGAGAAAATACCTAGGCATCATCTCCGAAAATAAGCTGCCCAGGACTTAAATCTACTGCAAGAAAGTACAGAAGGAGACCTCGTATACCAGCACCTAACCAGGTTACGGACCGACTGGCCAAGGCCAGCAAAAGGTTGGAGAGCGCCATCTACACCTTCTTGCTCCGTGCCCGAGGTTCAGGTCATAACAATACCACATGTGCGAGCAGTGCGAGAGGTTGGGTGATTGACACGCATGTGTCTTTCAAAAAATGTTTCTTATGCGGCACTATCGTCACTTGGGATAGGGCACTATTGGCACAGGCAACGCTACAGCGCATTGAATCATAGCAGACATAACCTTACTTATAATGTAAACAAACTTTAATTCGTAAATTGTTTTTCTCGCAGCTAGTTCATAGAAATCAACAATAATAAGTAGTGCAACGGTGAGAGTGTACAAAAAAAAGGAGGGCATAAGGAGTATCCTGAACAACAAATCGACCTGGCAATAAAAGATGTTCAGGATGGAAAATCCATAAAAAAAGCAGCAGCATCATTTGGTGTCCGAAGGACAACTTTTCAATTCAGGTTAGCTAATTTGAATGGAAAGAAAGAACTTAAACGTAAAACTCTTAAAACAGTAAAAAATCTAAATGGATTGATAGCTGTGACTCTCTTACTGGAAAAAATAATTTGATGGATTTTTCATGGCCTATCTCTCATATGAAAAGTGTTTTTTTCCAAAAGCAGTGAGAACTTAAATATGGACAAAGAAAGAAATATATTTGATATTCAATCCATTCCTATCTTTTTTAGTTAGTTAAATGCTTCAAGATTCTACTCTTTCATAAATTCGAATAACTTGGAAGTATTATTAATAATATTCTTTGCATAGCATAAATATTATAAATACTGAATAATCATAAATAAAGATGAAAAACAATATTTTATAAGAAAAAAAAAACAGTTTTCAATAATCTAAGTTCATAAAATTTTATTGATTGTTATGTTCAATGAACAGCAAAATTACTGTGATTTAATGTGTACGTTGCAAAACAAATTGTAAGAACTGATTGTTCTAAGTCATTAAAATGTTAAATAAATGTTATGTACATTAAAATGAATGACTATTTGTCCATAACTTTTTTACATGATTACTACAATGTCATATCTACAGTTGATTTCACCAGGCCAATCCCGCCCGATGCCCCTAACGATAGCTTCCCTCGGTGAGGCATGATCGTCTTTTTTTTATAGGGTTTTGTTTACGCAAGCTCACTCCAAATGAGCGATTCTTATATTCTCACGTATAACAAAATTGGGTTCTTAAAGAATTTTTCTTTGGAATATCTTTTTTCAAATAAAAAAAAAATGAAATACAATGTTGTAATAAATGATGAAAGTTATGAAAACGATAGCGCCCTGCCCTTCCTTATACATATTCTTTTTTTATTTTATAATAAAAACCTACTTGCGCAGTGTACTTATTCAAAATTTTGTAGTAAACTTTATTCATATAGCTTTACGTATATTAGGTAACTTTTTTACACTACGCTCGCAGAGTGAAGTATTTATTTATTTAGTGTCAAGGATGCTTTTCCCGGTAATATCATTTTTTTTTTTTTTGTTTTTTAATTTTAACTGAGTTATGCGTATCTAGTAATAATTATAAATTGAGATTTTTATAGAAACAAATTTTATAGCGTGTATTTATAAAAACGTATTAAAAAAAAAAAAAAACGACGCCCTCTGTTGCAACGTGTTTAGATATTCTTTAGCCCATCGGCGCCAGAGTGCATCGCGTACACCTCGAACTAGATTCCAGTGGGACAGGCGATCCAAGTTGTCGTCTTGCTCAGCACCGGGCAGACTAGTAAGCGGGCCTCCTATGAGGAAGTGGGCCGGAGTTAAGACGTCCAGATCGTCAGTGTCTCCAGCGAGTGGACCAAGGGGCCGGCAATTTAGAATCATCTCAATCTCGTCTAACAGGGTCGAGAATTCCTCGTAAGTCATGCGCCTCATTTGGGTGATTCGGAGCAGGTGATACTTCATGGACTTGACGCCCGCGTCCCACAGCCCTCCAAAGTGAGGAGCCGCAGGAGGGATGAAGTGCCAATCGATGCCCTCCACTGCGAGATTCTCAGCCACTGAATCCCAACTATGCTCGGCCTCCTCCATCAATTTTCAAAGCTCACGATCTGCTCCATGGAAGTTCGTCCCATTATCACTCCAGATCTCCTTTGGTTTTCCTCGCCGGTCGACAAAATGAGATAGAGCGCCGAGGAAGCTCGCTGTGGTGAGATCACCGACTAGCTCCAAGTGAATGGCTTTCGTGCAGAGGCAGACGAAAATGGCGACATAGCCCTTTGAAGAGGAAATGCCTCACCTCTTCGATCGTAGAATCTGATACGGCCCAGCGTAGTCAACACCAGTTTTACTGAATGGCCGAGGCGGTGGCGTCACGTGAGCAGCCGGCAAAGAGCCCATAAATTGACTTACGGGTCGAGCCATGGATCTGGCACACAGGACGCATTTGCGGACGCACTTCTTTATCATAGCGTCGCCACGAATGATCCACGCTCGGCGCATGACGTGATCATAGGTAGAACGAAAGCCGCCATGTAGTGCTCGGAGATGAGCCCATTTCACGACAAGGCACGAGAGATGACATGCGCGGTCGAGTATCGGAGGGTGCTTCTCGTCAAAGGGCAAGGGAGAGTGTCGGAGACGGCCACCGACACGTAACACATCGTTGTCGTCAAGAAATGCGTCCAGACGATTAAGAGGGCTTGACTATGGAATCGGTTTTCTCTTCTTCAGGGTGTCGATCTCGGCAGCAAAGTAGTGAGCTTGGCTCGCTCTCGCATAGTCTAAGAATGCATTCTGAAACTCGTGAGCTCTAATCGGAGCCCGATAGGCCAGCAGAAACTTGTCCCGTTCCTTTAAGCAAAGGGGTTTTGGAGATCTTACTCAGCTCTTGACTAAGAGCGCCAAGCGACGGCGTCTAACGAGAACCCGCAGAAGGTGGCACAAGCTCGAAAACTTCTCAAAAGGCGCGCGGTGCGGTTCCAATGCAGTTGAACAAACGGTAACTTGATGAGCGTCTTCGTAGTCAGTTGAGACAGCAGAAGGTCTTCGCTGATCGAGTGGAGCCGGCCACAAATCAGGGGGGAACGCCAGCCAGGGTGGGCCATGCCACCAGAGCAAGCTTCACTGAAGCTCAATAGGTGAAGCGCCTCTGGTTGCGATGTCGGCTGGATTCTCGCCAGTGGGCACGTAACGTCATGCCTTACGGGAAGTGAGCTCTTGAATGTGTTCGATGTAGTTGTCGACTAGACTGTTGTCGACCAGTTCGTCTGAGCCCAGCCAGTTCATCATGGTGCTAGAGTCACTCCATAGAAAATGCCGATCGCTTGGCACGTCTAAGCCAGTAGCTACCGTCGCGAGCAATTTCGCGGCCAGTAAAGCGGCTCTCAGCTCCAAGCGTGGGATGGTTACCTTGGCCCTCGAATGTTCGGCTGGAACCAAGCTCTTGATGGAATTAAGCTTGGTTTTGGCGCTGATAAGGCTCACGATGAAACTCTCATTAGCCCGCTCAACTCTGAGGTAAACTGCGGCAGCTATGGCCCGTCGACTTGCATCCGCAAATGCGTGCAACTGCAAGCCACTGTTCGGGGCCGACTGGAACCATCTCGGCAAAGTGAGTGAGCCAATTTCGGCCAGATTTGATTGAAATTTTGCCCAGTGGGTTGCGTATGAGGTCGGTAAAGGTTCATCCCAAGATAGCTTTGCTCTCCACAAGTCTTGAATTATCATCTTTCCCGAGACGGCGACAGGGGCTAGCCATCCCACCGGATTCCACAAGCCAGCCATCTCCGCAAGAGCGCGTAGTTTGGTTAGAGTCTTAGACTCGCCTAATTTGGGAGCAGCAAATCGAAATGAATCCGCCTCAGGATCCCAAGCGATGCCTAACTCACTGACGGGCCCGTCAGTAGTAAAGTGCATCCAGTCAGGGCGGAGAACCGCTGGTAAGAAAGTCGTCTACGTACAGGTCTCAACGTATAGCGTCGACGGCCTCGGGGAAGCCTGCGCCCTTGTCCTTACACAGTTGCATGAGAGTTCTCAAAGCTTAATATGGGGCGCTAGCCTCACCGTACGTCGTGGTGAGGAGGACATAGTGAGACTCCGGTTCGTCCTCTGTGGCGCTCCACAATACCCGCTGCAAGTGCACATCTTCGTCCCGTACGCAGATCTGACGAAACATCATTTTAATGTCCGCACAAAATGCAATCCTGTGCCGTCTCCATCGGGTGATGACGCTTAAGATGTCATTTTGCAGTTTTGGGCCGGAATGGAGAGCATCATTAAGGCTAAATCCCGTTGATGTAGGGCTGGAGGCGTTGAACACCACGCGCAGTCGTTTTCCGTTGTCACCTCGCTGCCAGATGGCATGATGAGGTACATAATTGACCTTGCGAGAGCACGAACTGATTTCCTGGGCTGATGCAAGACGCATGTGCCCTAGTTCGAAATATTCTGACATGAAATCGATGTAGTGACTGCGAAGCGTTGCGTCGTTTCTCATTCGTCTGTGAGCAGAGGCCAAGGCTCTTCGGGCCTGAATCAAGCTGCCACCGATAAGATTGAGTCCACCACTCTTAATGGGCAGTGGGACGACGTACCGGCCACTCTCAGACCTGATGTGATGCTGGGCATAACAGTCCTCGCACTCAGCATCCGCAGGAGAGACTCGCACTGTTTGAGGGACTTCCTTCATAGCCCAGTAGCGCTGCATGAGCCGAACGAGTTGCTCGCAACACGTATCTCGGTCCCCGAGTACCGTGGTCAAACTCGTGGTCGCTGAGATGGAAGACTGACCATGTGCTCCGATAATAGTATAACCAAAAACGGTTCTCTGTGCCATGAGACTACCTTGGAGAACGAGGCCGGGAAGGAGCATTTTGGCGTAAATGTCTGCTCCAAGCATGAGCTCCACCCTTTGTGGTGTCGAGAAAGTTGGATCAGCCAGTTTGAATCCAATAAAGCGTGAATGGAGATCGATGCCTGGCTCCTGAGATGGTGTGGTCAGATCGATCTGCTGTAATGCATAGGCGGACACATTGATGCAGCAACTATCGTCGTCAGCAATTATTTTAAGGCGAGTGCGGGCGACAGAGCAACTTATTGCACCTCCAGACACTCCCACGACGCCGATGGAAGATCTCTCCAGAGTGTGCCCGTACTTGCGAGCCGTGGACAAGCTGGTGAATGTCGACTACGAGCATGGATCAAGCAGAGCTCAAGCCCTTTCTCGTCGTCCACTCGGGTTGTAGAGCGTGACCACAGCTGTGGGCAAGAGGCCTAGTCATGTTGACTCCGCCTCAGTCAGGCCAGGGGAGGCCGAGGTCTGCGGATCCTGCTTCGGTCGCTTGGTCCGCACGTCGGAGTCGAGTGAGGAGCCGGGACGCTTGACCGAAGCGTCGTGGATTGAAGTGTGGTGTTGTGCCCCACATGCTTGGCACGTCGTCGGAGAGGGGCAGCGGCTAACTGGATGTCCCTCTCGAAGGCAGTTGAAGCACAGCTGTCTTTGTGAAACGAGGCGTTGTCGATCCTTTGGCGTCATCTGCTTGTACGCAAGGCAGCGACCAATGTAGTGATAGGCCTCACATGCTGCTCATCGAGCCGCTTCGATAGTGGTGGCGGCCACCGTACGAAATGAGCGAGGATTCACATTTGGACCGCTATTGCTTCTTTGAGGAGCCACTGGCAGCTTGGGTGCTTTGTTTGGAGCCAAGGAGGAGAGCATGCGACATCGCCGTCGTAGAAAGTCGGTCAATGTCTTAAAAGTGGGGTGTGCATGCCCGGTCGTTTGCGACTCCTTATCAAGAGCCTCCAGCTCTGCTTCCCAATCCCGTCTGGTGATTCCATCCATCACATCAGCTAAGAGAGAGACGAACCAATCGTCCCATTGATCGATGGGACGTTCAAGGGCTCTCAACTGGTCATGATATCGCTCTAGGTCGTCGAGTAAAGTTTGGAGTCCTGTGGCCGACTCCTCTCTGAGTGGCCGCATTGACCTTAATGCTTTAAGATGCTCTTGGGTCAACTGACGTCGGTGGTCATAGCGTGACTCCAAAGTTGACCAAGCAATTCCATAATTCGGGCCAGTTATTTGTAGGCTGTCGAGAGCTGACTTGGCCTCTCCAAGAACGCTTGTTTTGAGATAGTATAGCTTGTCGACGGATGATAGTGACTCATTACCATGAATGAGGCATTTGAATAAATCTCTGAATGCCTCCCAATTCTCTCGTCGTCCGTTGAAGGTAGGTAGCGTGATTTTTGGTAGCCAAGAGATATCCCGCGTTGGATTTGCCTCAGGTGCTGGTTGGTGTTCGTGCATACGGATGAATCTCGTGCGTTCATTATACAATCATCCCCTTGATTCGACATAAATCATTTCCACAGCGAAATACTTGTTGTCGGCGAAGTAAGGTTCGTTTTGAACTGTTTCATCTGACAACAGTTTGAGATAATTCTCCGTAAAGCTAGCCCAGTAACCTTCGAGAAGCTCGAGTCGGCTAGAGACGAGACCCTCACTCCATTGATCAGGTAGAGTGTTCTAGATCACTCTTGACGAGTTTTCGATTACTTGGCTCAGGGCAAGTTGAGTACTCAGCGACTCCATGTCTCTGCAAGGCAAAAGTTCGGTCGTGAAAGCAACGAGGAGGAGAATATATCATTTGATTGCTACAGAGAAGTAGCAAGATATGGTGAGCTGCGCCGCCCCAAGAAAGGCGAGCCAGACGTGCATGAGATTTGAGTATTTGATGGGTAAATGCGGTACAACAAAACCGTTGTTGGTTAGCTGTTGCGTAGCATTCTATCTTGAGCGTTGTTGCTCGTCAATTCGTGTTGGAGGTATCGTTACTTCGAGCATATAGAACAGGCGAGATATTGTGATTGTTGTTAAACACTATCACCTGCAAGGAAAATTCATTCGAGCAGCCGAAGGGGGCTCTCTCTCGGTCGATGCGAACAGCCGTCGTTGACTGTCACTTAATCGACGCGAGCATGTACATTTGCTTCTGCTATGCCCTTCTCCCGGGGCAGGGGAGGTTAAACACGTACAGAGTAACAAAGAAGAGGTTACAAGACAATGAAGCGTGAGAGATAATTGCTCGTGCGGGTTGGAAATATGGCTAGCTACCGACATACGTATATGCATATATGTCAGCGTGAATGCACGTCATGAACACTCAAAGAGCCTCTGCAAGCCTGGCAAGCAACGATTCGAGAGTCATCTCAACGGTCCAACATCCGCACGGGTGACACAACAAGCCATCCTCACACATCGAGCATTCAGCCGCGCGCCTCAAATCCAGCTCGAAGGACTATGTGCAAAAATGCATCGGCTTGATAGAGCCTGCCGGATCGGGGAGCAGGCTGGACTCGAGAGAATAACTTGCAACAACATCACTTTATTTCGACACACAAGAATAGGTTTATTTCATTACAAGAGGATCTTTTTTAAACTAAATTACTTACACAGTACAAAGGACAGACGAGGAGATTCTCACAAGAAAAAAAAACAGTTTAGGCCAGAACAACGGAAAAACTTCTACTTGTCGACGACACTCTGCTCACTGCTCGACTCTTCTTCTTCCCTCTCTATTATCTTCTTTTGTTCGTCCGCCAGCTCTTCTTCCGGCGCTGCTATCGCCGCTTCTCTGCGCCTAATTTGACGACATTTTCGGCTGCTGACGGAACACCAACTATGTGCTAGTATATTGTACGGGGTAGTTCAAATAGCCTATTTAGAGGAGACAAGATTGTAGCATAAGCTCAGTTTTTATGTCGAAGAATAATTTTTAAGGAACTTATGTTGATCTGACTTTGTGGGCAACTACTCGCCTAAAAATGGCAGTCCCTTCAACTGTTATTTCGAATTAAAAAGAGGAAGTTTTAGTGTGTATGCACTGCACCTATACTTATAAAATAAAATTTACCGGTAAAGTATCATGCATGCTCAATTGACAATACAATTCGTTTTTTTTTTTAGGAGAGTCGGAATTTCAAACTAATAAACAATAAGCCTAAATGTATGTAGGATCTATGATACATTTACATGCTTCTTTATTTTATGATAAGAGTGGCAGTGCATAGGCCCTAAAAGAGTAACAGCAAAGATTCACTCTCATAGTACGTAGAAACGTTTGGAAGTATCTACAACTTGTCTGGCGATAGGTGCGTGGACTACGACAAACATGTCTGTGAAAAGATATCTTGACATGCAAAATAGATGCTTAGTGTATTCTCATACACGGAGGATTATCGTCCAAATGAAAGTCGATTCTTAAAATAGCATCCTCGTTCATTAATGTGTTGCAACCAAAAAGTACGATGTATGACACAAACATTTTAAGTGTATGCGACATCATAAAATTAAGGTGTATGTAAACGGTTATATTGCGGGCATACACTGCTAATCTCGATGTCACAATACATACACCAAAGTTTTCAGTGAACTCTTGAATTCACTGAAATTTTCAGTGTATGTTTAAGCGTTCACCGAAGTTTTCAGTGTACGTTTCAGTGTATATCTAGAATTTTGAGGTACTGTAAGATGAGCACTGCATTCACGTTGGTAATGACTTGCAGCATCCATTACGCTTAACATACACGTGCTATATGTTATTTTTCATAAAAAAGCCGACGAAATAAGGTCATATGCATATGATGCGTTTTTACGTAGGTTTTTATGATACATTTAACCTTATTAGAAGGAAAAAAAGGAAGTAATTTTTTTAGTCGAACGAGGGTAGAAGATATCAATAATTTTATTTTTAACAGTAGTTTGCCCAATAATAGGAGTTAAAAAATGCAGTAATATGTCTATCGACATTTTATTGTGTCTCTTAATTTAATTACTTTAAAAATTGACTTTTTACTTAACTAAATTATAATTAGTTCGGTAATATGTGTCAAATCAGAGTTTACATAAATTATTATCGCATTTTCAAGCTTAACGTTTACGGAGTATGGAGATATATAAAAAAAAGAAGACAATTTTTTACTTTACATACTTATGCATTATACTTATACAATATATATTTTTAGGCTTACAAAAGTTAGAAGCAACATTGTACATTACTTAGTTTCAAAGGCGATATTGGGTGGCAATATAAATAGTGTTATCCTCGTTTATGGACAAACAAGGACATAATGATGTTAAGTTGGAATATCCACATTTTCTGATATTATTATCTAAAAATACAGTATAAGCAAATATGTGGGCATCGAAACTGATCATTTTGTAAGACTTAAAAGTGAATTGAATATCTTTATCGATTACAAAAATATCTTCAATTCTACCAAATCGTGGACTATTTTCTTTAACTCCAATAGCAATAACTGTTACTTTTTTATGAACAAAGTTATTGATGGTAACACTATTGAAGCATGTTTTGCTCTTTGCATTAGGGAAATAAAAATGAATTAGATCGTTCGGTACTTCCTTTCTGCATTCAATATATCTATTACTATATTTGGTGTACCTTAAGTGAATTTGTCCTAATGAATATCTAGTTGCAATAGTTTTTAAAATAATTACTTTTGGAGATGAGTTATTGGCAATTTTTTTTATTTCTCGATGTTTTGACTCCATTCGGTCACTAGATGTTTTTATTATAGGCCCATTTTCTACAACCAATCTAACATAATGCAACAGCAAATGAAATTTAGGCTTAAGATATCCGAAGTATTTTAAGTTTAATTTTAGAAGATCCGTACTATACACTTTTAACTGTTCTAAATCGTCATTCGTTATAACAGGAGATGCCACGATACTGATAATTTGTCGAAGACATATATAAATTTCCCATAGATGATGATTTTGTGGGATTTTTTTACCTACAACAAATCCGAAATACCGAGCAAAAAATAGTGATTCCGCTGCCGACATCTTTAATTTTCCATTTCTTTTGACGTACTCTATATCAATTACAGGGGGTCGGTTAGCAAAATCAAAATCTAATAAAGTCAACCTTCAGTTAACGTAATTTATATCGATGAGGCTTTCTTTAATTAAATGTAGTAATAAGTCTGCCATTATATAGTTAGCGATACCTTCTGATAGATCATGCATGACATCAAACGTCATGCAACTTATTACGTGATAGTCTTGCAAGACGTTGAAGATGCACTCCTCTTTTATCCCTGTCGCTGGAGTATCGATATTTAAAACATCGCTGTTGCTGACGATAAGGCTTACGCCGAAGAAAAAATAACAGCGAGTAAATCGTAAACAGCAAACGTTTATTTTCAATTGCGTACAAGCTCGAAGTTACAAAGTGAACTGGAAGCCAGGCTCTCTTTTCTTTTTTATTTAAAGAACGGAAAACAAAGAAAAGACTGTTTTAAACAGAATATCGCGGTTGCCTGGCAACCTTGTTTTTTAAGCATACAAGCGCTCTGCCGGCTATTGGGATTATGCCTCTACCACGTGACCTCAGTATATATATGACTAATATAGAGGAGAAATAACACAGGTCTTATGGGAGGAATCTTGTTTTTATTTTTTTTTCGCACTTAAAAAGATATTGAGCCTAAAAAGGTTGTAAATTCCATGTTACTGATATAATGAGAGTTACGTAGTTATTTTTTTCCTTTGGTGAATTCGTTCATGAAGGTTAAAACAGCGTTTTGAACGTATACGGAGTGCCGTTTAACCCTACTTTGAGCTGTTGGTTTATCTCTGAGCATTAGCTCTACCGCCCACTCCAGCAGCTGCGTCGAAATACTCACAAAGGCTTGCATAAAAATCATAAAGAAAAAGAGAGTCTGCCTTTCTACAATTTATTATTTGCAACAATCGCTATTATACTTTTCTATCGTTCTAAGTAGATCTTCATTTTCTTCTACTTGAGTCATGCTACTTTTTCCATCTATATAGCAAACACGGCAGAATCTAGTGTTTGAAAATGATTCCACAAAACCTAAGATGCCGTTAAGGCCAAGGTTATCCCCAGTAACTAAATTTGTGAGTAAATAAATTCGTTGACTCTTACCATTAACTTTAATTAACATTTCATCAGATCTTAATTTGTGCAACTCCATTACAAGGCTCTTAAAAATTTTTTTATTTCCATACTTTTTTTTATCTTTTGTGTAAAAAAGATCTGTGACAATGATGCTCTCCAATTTCGAGGAATAATTTGGCGGAAAAAAGGCATCGTGCCATATCCACATCCAATTTGATTGTTTCCTGCATGGGAGCTGAGTGCATTACCCAACTCTACAGCATCATAATAAAATATAAAAGGTAAAGCAATGCCATTACCCTGAAAGTTTTTAACGATTTTTTTCCAGGATTTTCCATGAGCAAAGTTAGTTAAAACGTTTTTTTCGTTTTCCACTGAAGTTTTATACGACAGAACAGCTTCAAACATGCCATCTTTTTCCAGTATTTTTCGTAAGGACAATTCTATTGATATGTGGTAGCTAATTACTGATTTTTCATGCAGAATAGTATCGGTTTTCAATCTTTTCAATTGCAAAGTTTCAGCAACAATATTTTCTTCAGGATCTGTATATAAGCCTAGGGATTTGTACAAACCACATCTTTTAATTTCGCTACTGTGATTAATAAAAGGATCCCTGAATTTATAAAAGGTTCTATTTATTTCTGTCACTACTTCTTGAGAGGCAGCATTATTCAAATTTTTCTGTAGAATTCGTAGTAATGCAGGATTATAAACATCTTTAACGAAATCTCGTAGTAAATTTAAAATACATTGAATATTTGCCCGAGAAAAAGATAAATTACTGTACAACTCGCACGTTAGCTTAACAATATCAGGATCCAAGTCCATTACATTTTTTTTCATAAATCTACAGTGATTAATTTTTTTTAAGTGAGTTTTAAAAATGAAGTAGATGTGATAGAGCAAGTTTTAATAAAAAAATTTTTTATTTATGATACTTACATACAATTTTGGCTAACATCAAACTTGTGAACTGTACTCTCTGTTTTAAACAGTTCTTATATATTAATAAAAATAAAAAAGATTCAAAGTATTTGAGTAATTTCTTAGTAAATATTAATTAAAGTACCTAATCACGTATACAATTTTTAGAAAATATGTAATACATCGCTTTAATCTTGCAAAAACAGTTTTAAATTTAATTTTTTTTTTTCTAAGTTGCATCGTTTTACCATAACAATTCTCATAAATCTAGTTATTATCTTTTTCTTAACTTTTAAATAATAAAGTACTTAGTAATGTAATTTTTAACCAAACGTTTCTGAAAAAGAAACAACTCAAGTTTTTAATTTTACTTTAATATAGTTAACAGGTACGAAAACATTAAATTCTCCAGAGTAAGCTTGCGGAGAATTAAAAAAACTTTCACTTTTTATTGAGGTCTTCAACTCTTTGGTACCATTTTCTCTAACTCTACGGATAAGCTAGAAATTGAATTAAACCCTAACATTTTTTTCTCTTTGCTTAAATTATACGTGTGGTACTGATAAAAAGACCACAAATGACCACAGGCATACGGATAATCCAACTTAAGCGAAAAAAATAGCAAAAAACAAAAGTTTACGCCTTTGAAAGCATCGTTAAAATCATACAAATACTTATCTAAAATAACGTGGTAACATGTTACCGAACCTAGTTCTCCACAATACACAATGTACGGTTGGTACGTAAGACCAACGCTGTCATATTTTTCTTTAGTAGCAACCCTCAGTTTATCCAAATCTTGATGTGACCACAAAATTTAATCAGAGTGAGTGCTAGCTATCGACATATATATTATACTTAAAAATAATAATAGTAAAAATGATAATCGCGTAAAAATTAAACGTCGCTCCCATTAAAACAACTTTTTCATAAAAAAATTAATTTTTTAAATAATTTCACATCAGTTGAGTAAATAGTTACTACTGTATTTTAAATTTAACATTAGTGTCCTTTACAGCTTATGAAATTTTATGTAAAAATCAGTGGAACGACATATTTAACTATTATAAAATTATTCCAATACTTTATGATATAGATTACATGATTGTACCTTAATGTGAGATACATAAGATCGAACTATCTTGGTTGGTGTTGGTTTCCAATTGACTCTGTTACTTCTTCCTTTCAAAGAATACTTTAATAAACTTGGTAAAAGTAGAGGAATAAACTCTGGTATTGAAACGGTTGATATACAAGTCTTTTCGTTTTCAGTAATTGTCACTTTATTCGCTGTAATCATCGACATACGTTTAATTTAATCATGTTTGTACAATATACATGTATGCATATATAACCATTGTATACACATACGAGAATCACTACAAAAGTACTTGTGACTTATTGCATCGAAATTGGAATAATTAATTGGAACGAATATAGTATCTCCAGTTTTAAGGGTCGAGTTACTGTCCACGTTTTTTTTTCTTTTTTTGGTGGGAGGTTCGCTAAGAGCTTTAAATTGTTTTTTAGCATACAGTATGACTTGATGCACAAGAATCTCGAAAGTTGGCTGTACCCCTCCAAATTTTAGATTACAGTCTATTTGAACCTGAAAAAAATAGAAAGTTTTGTTGTATATGATTCAAAATGTAAAATATGTAAAAAAATATTTATAAATAGTAAAATTGCAAGCGTTCCAGTGCAATATGCATAGTATCATTACATAGTTGGTAACAACGTATAGGAGCAATAAATATGATTTGTAGTTTATATTTTAAGTGCAGGCAAGTATCAATTAAAGAATTGTAATTACCAATTCAGGTGCTAAGGTGGATTGGAGGATACAAAATTCTTCAAAAATATCCCTGCCAGTCTTGTATATGCAATCTTTACCATGACGTAAATTAAACGTTTCTACATATTTCTGAAAAATTTCCTTTCTTCTTTCCTTGCTTAGATCATCAGCAGCTGATAATTGCAAAATAGTAATATTTATCTTGTTAGTGTTATTGCTATCTAAAAGTTTTCATAAGGTATAATGGCAAAAATCTAGGTATTACATATTGATATTTTTTTTATTTTTCGTATCTATTAATTTTATGTGCGTGACTAAATATTTGATTTAGTATGTTCAATTGTATTTCAGATTGTAGTATTTAATAATAAAAAAATGAATTTTAGATTTTCAAAAATATATATTAAGGAATTTACAACTATTGGTAGACAAAGATGTTTATAGATACACTACCTTATCTCATAATGTTTATAAGTATTACCTTTAATAGTTTCACTTGACTTTTTATTTGTTAAATCAAGTATATTGACTGTATGACCTAAGAGTATTCGAAATCGGTAATACTCATTTAAAAGTTCACCACTGGCGTTTTATAGCTCTCGGTGATCTCCGTTACGAAACACTGAAGAGGATTGATAATAGAGAGAACTCTTCTCAGTGGGGAATAGTTCTACGATACATTCACTTAACTCAGTTAATAGCTTACTGCTTAACCTAAAATAAAATACAGAAAATTTATCATTACACAAGTAGTTACACGAGTGTGCACATCCACACACGCATTCTTTTATAAAGTAGAATCTGTACTTGAAGACAGGTGAAACTACAGTCCACCATGCAATAACTGTACAATCAAGATGGAAATTTCAATCTACATGGTACACGTTAAAGAGCAAGTCAACTGAATCGTGTTTATCAACAATTAAAAAACTAATGTTTAATTCGAAAATGAACTGATCTTGTACAAACTGCATAATTATCCAGAGAGTATTGAGTCACTAGGTGCCACACATACATTTGTAATAAATTTATAAAACGGCAAAACGTAGTAATTAGTTATTTATTTTGTGGTTTTAAATATATGAAACTTTCTTTTTTTACACTCATGAGATTTTTTAAAAATATTGACAAATTTCGAGAGCCGGGTCTACAATCTGAAGAAATTACTGTGAACTACTCTGAATTACTCAATATCTATCAATATTTTAAGAACTAATTTCACAAAGGGCACTTTATACGTTTCTCTGATTTTATACTCATTTTTGAAATTTGAATACAGCTAAATGTGCATGACGCAACTTGTCGAAATCAAGATAACTTTAGAAAATTTATCATATTTTAGTTAAATATATCTTACTTGTATGGCTCGGATGTATTAATACTTTTTTTCATCTCAAATGATATCATTATTTCACATAATGGCGTTCTTAAGACTTTTTCAGTCTCTATGTAGTGGTAAAGGATTATTTGGCCTTTGTGGTTATCATTGCTTGCAAGAAATTTAAAGAGATCTTTACTCCTTACGACTACAAAAAAATTTATGTATTGCTGATGTGCAGATATGTATTCATTTTAATTGCAATCGTCATCTACGTAGTCTACAAATTTGTTTTTCATTCCATTCAAAAAAACTGTTGCTAGCCTTTTTTTAACTAGAAATTATTTTAAATTATAATTTTTCAGTTAGATTTTCTAATTAACTTTGCATAAATGTAGAGAGCATTTATTGTTGGAATTTTTAATTCATTTTTTTTTTTAAATTTTGATACGAATGGTAATACGATGATAGTGTCCGAATTCAAATTATTTGAAACCCTGTCGAAAAATCTATGATAAATAAGGTTTTATGGGTTACACATAAAATAAAATATCAAAGCTAAAAAAAGCACTATTATGAAATTGAAAAGAAAGACAAATAGTTTTTCGATGATGCACATTCGGGTAAAAAAATTTTTATAAGAAATTTAAAAATTACTTGTTGGATATTTTTCGGCAATGTTCTTCAATTTATCTATTTTGTTAACACACACGTCTGTTTTAACATCATCGCGGCCACTGTCAGCTCCACACTTAATGTTTTTTTCTTGAGAATCATCATTGGTATTTTTATTAAACTCGTCTCTATCATTAGTGTCGCAATTTTGATTGGATCGTTTTGCTAGATCTACTGTAAGAGATTCTATTGAAAATTGTTGCTCATTAATATGTAAATATATCTCTTGTGCTTCTTGCGGAGCAATCTGTTCGATAACAATATTTAAATCATCAACGCCATTATTTCCTGCTTTCTCTTGAACTATACATGTGCCAAATACTTTTTTAAAACTTCTTAACTTTTCGATAAAGTACTCTTTTTTTTTCATAGTTTTGGGGGAGAAAAGATATTGTTTCGTGTTCAACGAAACAACACGGCTAGGCTGATGTTCGAAATAAAAGCAAGCGGTGGAGGCCGCTCAGATGTCATTGGAACATGCAGTCGTCACCTTGGCAACGGAAAAAAATCGGCAGCTAGCGTTGTAGTTCAGGACAGTAAAAAAAGGGGTTTTTTTTTAAAGCAACCGTGTTGCGAGTGGCTGCTTGGAAAGGTCGTGGAGGTCAGCCCTGGGAGCGATGGCGTCGTGCGCGTAGCCAAGGTCAAAACTTCACAAGGAGACTACCTCCGAAGCGTTACCAAGCTGTGCCCCTTGCCTAATATTTAGGATCACGATAATTTGTAAAACATGAGTTCACCCAATTACACAACCCATCACTCATGCTACTCTCGTACTTTGCATCTTTGCTCTCACTTTCGCAACGGGGGGAGCATGTTTCGTGTTCAACGAAACAACACGGCTAGGCTGATGTTCGAAATAAAAGCAAGCGGTGGTGTCCGCTCAGTTACTTTTGCTTGTCCTAGAAGACAATAATTTTGATAGCAATTATCCACTTATAAGAGTATAAAATTCGTTACATATTTAACTAACCAAAATCTGATAGAAAAAAAGTGATGTTGTTTACGAAAAAAACTTGAAAAGTCAAGTCAATAGTGAAAATCTTTTATGCTGTTTGCTTCAAAATTTGAAAAGTTCAAAGAATAAAAATAATGATTGTTAAACCACAAAATCAGACAACGAGGAAGTATTTAGTTCAAGTTCAGTCAATTTTTTTATGTGTATAAATAGAAATAGGTGTATCTTTAACAATAATAGTACCACTTAATAATCATTCAGTCAAGAATAAAGGTTACCCAAGTTGTAATTTTGTATCCTTGTACCATGATACTATGATACGTTAATAAAGTTATTAATACACGGGAAGCTTTTTAAGTAAACCCGGTAACGACATCATGCGTGCAGGCTTGAAAGCTAGCAAGTTGCAAGAATGCATGCGTGTAAGGTGTCGAGTTGCAAGTTTGCATGCATGAAAGGTAAGTAGCGAGTTTCGTTTTACACGGAAATCTCCGTGTGTTGGTACACCTCCGGCGATATATATATATATATATATATATATATATATATATATATATATATATATATATGTCTAGTTTTTGTTTTGCTTCGATGTCAAACGTCAATGAGAAGGCTCTAGTCTTAAGAAAAATGTATTTTTAATAATTTTTATTTGTCAAAAATGCCCAGAATGATGTCACGTGTGCAGGCTTCAAAGTTATTTTGAGATTCATAGTAACCTACATCCATTGATGAAGCTACATTTTTTTTTCTTTTTATATCCAAATTATTAATAAATTAAACAAATATTTAGAAAATTAAAATTGATTCTCTATAGAAACATTTTTTTTTGTTCGTTCGACAAATAAAAAGTACAATAGGATACACATGCACTATTTCTTAAACTAATCTTGGTATATATTTCTAATAAATATATTCCAACTTGAATAGATTGAATAAAATATAAATTTTCTGTGACAGTGTTATTGTAACAGTATTGAATTATTATACTTGAACTATAATTTCATAGTGTTGACTGTAGACTTCATTGTCAACTCTACTTGGGACTGCACTTTTAACGTCTCTTGATTAGATTCATCTTGAAGCAAAAAGGTAAGTTTGGAATAAGTTTATGCTTTAATTATTAAGGAGAAAAAAAAGGGATGTAATATTTCAAACAGGAAAAATTAAATTATTAACCTTTTAAGTACTCATACAGTACATAACCTTCAAACTTTTTTCCTGAAACCTGATTTGGTAAAGCTTTCAAGCCTGCACGCACGATGTCGTTACCAGGTTTCCGTAGCTTTAAGAAAGGGTTTGACTTTTCAATAAGTTGTAAGGTACAAAGTTTTAATGATGCGTGTGTGTAACCAGGAACGTTTTTTTAAAATAGTACGTATATGTATACTATACCTGAGAAACACGCTATAAGATCGTCGCACTTCCAGTAACGTAGTAGAATTTGAACGAAAGAGTCAGCCATTATCTCATTTTTATGTTCTTACTGCTGTATACACCGAAGGCAAAAAAAATTCACTGGTACATAAACTCACGACCATATGATATACGGGCCACATAACCTGTAATGTGTCAAAAATACCCTACACGGCACCTTAAGTTTCACCGAGATTTTGGATGCATCCTGCGTCGTACATCGAGAATTTCGATGTACGATATATTTACACGCAAAGTAACCGTGCACACACACCTTAATTTTTTATTATCAGTGTACGTTAAAAATAACGTGTCATACATCATACTTTAATGTTCATACATGCTTATTAACGATGCTCTTTTATTTTTATCGAAGTTTTCAGTGCTTGCACGTGAGAACAGTGATTATTTAGGACAATAATCCTCCGTGTAGTTAAGAGGTGAATGCATTTTAAGTTTGACAATAATACTTGCAATCAGCTCTACGTACACTTGTTTATGACAAACTAGCGGCCCCCTTATCTCGGCTTTGCCCGAGACTCACTAAATGAAACACAGTAGTGTGTTGACATGTAATGAGAAACGTTTTCAGTTAAAAATTTCACACCTATTTCTGACACTTCTCAGAACAAAAATCTTTTTATTAAAAACATATTTGTTTAAAATTCATACAGTTTATTTGGTGAAGTAAAAAGCTGTAAAAAGTGAAAACAATGTACTTATGCTGAAAAGTACCGTGCATTCCTTATGCCATAAAATAATCGTTGGCCTTAAAAGGCAGTTGATTTGCAGTTTCTCCCGTATAATCTATGAACAGGGCTATTTTTCAAAGCTGTATCGGTTTAAAACTCACAAAAAATGTATAATTACAAAAAAAGTTTTTCTCTTATCTCACAACTTTATTACCAGAGCAACAAAGTCCTGGAGCTTAATCTCAACGCCTTTTATCGCAACCAAAATACAAATACATATTCTACCCATTTAAAAATCTGGGAGATGCAAGAGATTACTACAAGGGTTATAGTAAAAAGCTGATCTCTTACTTAATAAATTCTTCATTTATTGATTTTCATACTACTTTAATCTCGATAAATGTTCAGTGTCATTTTCTTGACGCCAAAAATTTTATTCATTCAATGCATTAGAAGCTTTCCTTCCGATTCGACTTCTTGCTACTTTTGGCATAGTTAAGACTTTCTTAAGCCCTAAAGACCATTTTTTTTCAACTTTAGAAGGTTGTAATATATTTTTTGGCAAGGTAGTTTGACGTTCGATGACCTTTAAAAGGACCAGTGAGCATCTTAAGGAAGCTCTTTCTTGACTGAAGTTTCCAGAAAACGTGATTGCCTCTATACCTCAGGATGATTTTCTTTGGCTTGTTATTGTAGCACCACACTGATCGGGAGGAAAACTACAACATTTAAAGCTTTGAAGCTGATTGTGAAGCTCTTTCCCAACAGCTGGTATAACGTTAACGAAGTTGGTATCTAAAGCATCTTCTTTTTGTAGACTCAGTTGGTTTGGTGATCTAAGGTGGAGAGATTGGTTCGTGATGCTTGCCCGTTGGAGACTGTACCGTTGGCTCAAGTTTATTTTTCCTTCATAGCTGTTAGAGTCTCCTAGCACGGACCTTGGAGAGGATCGGTGATTCCTGGTCAAATGCTTAGAGTCAAGAGGATAATATAGGGTCGTCGGTCACTGGGGTTCCCAGCATTGCGACGAACGACTCCGCTCATGACGTCTGCCAGTGAATGACTTGGTTTAATAGTGTCCAACTTTACATAGTCTTTTAGCCGATGAATAACAGTTCCGGAAATAGTAGTAAAAATGTATTTGTTGGCAAGGTACTCAAAACTTAGGTGGCCCTTAAAAGAACCACTGAGATTGATGATTAAGTAGGAAATGTAAATACTTATAATGGCCCTGAAAAGGGCTAGTGTTGACATTTCCAGCAATTCCTTATAATGGAGAGCCAGCTGCGGCTAGCTTGACTCTTATCCTTGGAATATTTGTGTACGGAGACCGTACAGGAGGGAGATAGGGGTAAACGCACCATCTACCGTACACCCGTAAATTCACTTTATTTTGCTACCATGATTTTAAGAAAGTTTGATACTAAATATTGACTCAGTAAATTTTAAATTGTTATTTAGGATCTCAAGAGAGCACCGAAATTTTTTTGAGGTGTTACAGCTTGTTAAAATGATTTTATAATAAAAATATGAAATAGAAGTCGTGTTCCTATTTCCGTACTGCCGTTCTCATTACCGGACCCCATCTACCGTACGCGTTCCTATTACCAGACCCCATTCACCGTTTGACGACAGATTTGACTATAACCTCACATTTTTGTTTACAACTGCATATCGATCTCAGTGCCTGCTACATAAATCACGATGAAAATGTCAAAAGCAGAGAAAGATGGAAAATTGAAAATCAAGGAAAAAACGCCAAGTCAATTATGCAATTCTAAAAATTAGCAGACAGAAAAATCAAAAAAGAAAAACAATTACAGAGAGAGAAACAAAGATAATAAA
Organism: Copidosoma floridanum; assembly: GCF_036245765.1. Lineage (NCBI taxonomy): Eukaryota > Metazoa > Arthropoda > Insecta > Hymenoptera > Encyrtidae > Copidosoma > Copidosoma floridanum. The sequence continues at coordinate 901,010 of NW_028321897.1, read as the reverse complement.
AAGAAAATAAAAAATTACGAAAGCAAGAAGAGAAGTTACAAGCCATTGTAAACAGAAAAAAGTCTGTTGAGGAAGATTTAATGGACGAGACAGAAGCTATTGATTTGCAAAAGCAGATTGGAGAACTTCAAGAGAAACAATCAAAACTAAACCAAAAAAAAAACAAAGATCTATCATGAGTAATTTTTGTAATGCAAGTTATTCTTGAATATTAATAACATCGTAAGTTGATTACTCTTATAGTCTCAAGCTTTTTTACTGATTTTTGTCAGTCTAATTAAAATATTTAAAAGCAATAATATCTCATGATATGAAACAGAAATCGTTTTAATGAATAAATTTTTTTTTAATAAATGCAAATAAGTTATTTCATATAAACAAGCAGTAATTAAACTTAAATTAGTTTCAGCTTAACGACAATTAAATCTATTAATACTAAATAAAACGTCACTTGGCAAAAATTATTCAATAATAACTTGCATTACAAAAATTACTCATGATGGATCTTTGTTTCTTTTTTGGTTTAGTTTTAATTGCTTCTCTTGAAGTTCTCCAATCTGCTTTTGCAAATCAATAGCTTCTGTCTCGTCCATTAAATCTTCCTCAACAGACTTTTTTCTGTTTACAATGGCTTGTAACTTCTCTTCTTGCTTTCGTAATTTTTTATTTTCTTTTTCTTATCTTTGTTTCTCTCTCTGTAATTGTTTTTCTTTTTTGATTTTTCTGTCTGCTATCTTTTAGAATTGCATAATTGACTTGGCGTTTTTTCCTTGATTTTCAATTTTCCATCTTTCTCTGCTTTTGACATTTTCATCGTGATTTATGTAGCAGGCACTGAGATCGATATGCAGTTGTAAACAAAAATGTGAGGTTATAGTCAAATCTGTCGTCAAACGGTGAATGGGGTCTGGTAATAGGAACGCGTACGGTAGATGGGGTCCGGTAATGAGAACGGCAGTACGGAAATAGGAACACGACTTCTATTTCATATTTTTATTATAAAATCATTTTAACAAGCTGTAACACCTCAAAAAAATTTCGGTGCTCTCTTGAGATCCTAAATAACAATTTAAAATTTACTGAGTCAATATTTAGTATCAAACTGTCTTAAAATCATGGTAACAAAATAAAGTGAATTTACGGGTGTACGGTAGATGGTGCGTTTACCCCTACGCCGCTGACTAAAGAATATCGCGTCTTCAGGTCGTTTTCCGAATAACCAATCGCTCATCGTTAGGCAGGAAAGTGGGTCTGGAGAATACCCTCTCTGTAGGTATGCCGTTGGAACGACCACTAAAAAGGAGTCCGTTGTGGCTGCCCGTACTCTTTAGGGCTGTCTTCCCTGACTTGCATTTGAAGTAGAAAATTCTCTGACGGCACCAGGCCAGATGGTTGAACGGCCACAAAACTCTGAAGTGTTTGAGCAGGTTGTTCTTTGGCTGGATACGTCTTCTAGTATTTCACCAAAGACATTGACATTTTGGACGCATGCTTTTCCATGGTCTCGGTTATCTTGGCGATCCGGGGTGAAAACCGATATACTTTGCTTGCCCATGAAGTAAGAGTGTCAACAGTAGTCGGGATGCCTAGCTGCACAATTAACAACTCTGTTCTTGGTATCCTGCCAATGAACGATTACAATAATCGTGAGCTCGATGGGGCATCTTATAACCACTCTTCACTATCTTCGACTGTAGGTGGCTTCAATTTTGCCTCGACGCCACCTAGCGGATCCTACTGAGCTAAAGCTAGCTTATTTTAGTAAAACTTTGAGCTTATTTATCACTGTTTTTACTAACTTTTTCAAAAAAAAAACCATGCGAAAACCATCTCATAATTATCTAGAATCTGTAAAATTTTACTCAAATCGGTTCAGTAGTTTTCGTGATTAGCGATTACAAGAGTTTTAGCGAGTTTGCTTTATATATTAGTAAAATAAGATATGCAAAACTAAGGGAGGAAAACAATTATCTAATTGATGTGATTCTATTTTATTATGTTTGTTGTTTATTATATTGTGTTTATAAGGAATCGAATACATGTGAATGATATATATGTATCTATATATATACATATATATACTACCTAACACGTTTAACCATTCTACTTTTCCTCACAGGTTCTCTGCTTTTTTCATCATCTTAATATACACTAATTCTACACTTTACTGGGTAAAAGCTTGTTCTTGTGTACAAATTTGCTTTACATAAAAATTTCGTAGGATTAGGAAATGAATAATTTTGTCGTGTAGAATTTATTAGGCACCAAAATGTAGGATATCTTAAAACAGTACCTGTCTGTTATTTGGTTCATATAATCATTCTCTCTTTCTCCGTTCACACATACATAATTCTATCTAATGTCTTCAAAAAATACTCCATACCATCATTACTTTATCAAAGAAAAAATAGTTAACAATACCTGATAGTTACCGTAGTCGTTGAAGATGACTTTGATGCTGGCTTCTTATGTTACTTCTTCACTAACCGTTTGATTGTAGATAGATCACTTGTTTTGGCGGGTAACTTCTTTGACTAGACCACGTTATACACAAAGCCAAAGCAGAGCACGATCAGTAGCTGACTCTTGGTATACGTGTGCAGGCTCACAGGTCAGCTAAGCAAATAAATGCGCGCGCTCGCACAGCCTACTCTCAACTCTCAACCTCTCGTTTACCAAGCTTATAGTTACTCTCTCCTGCCAATCTACTGCGCATTAATATGGCGCCATAGACTGCAGTGACTTGGCTGCCATGCGCGGTCTATTATATATGTCTATGATATGGCGCACCATTTTATATTAAATACACTCGACTTCAATGTACCGTTTGTTAACGTATCGTTTTAGTACATCGAACGCATCCATTTCCTGCATGTCATATCTCTCATAAGTAATTATGCTGTTTTATGACAATTTATTCTTGTTTATAAATTAAGACATACTTTTCTTACGGAGGAGTTTTTTCAGAAATTATCTATTTAAATAGACCAATTGTATAGATGAGCTTAGAGACCAAATAAAAAACAAACTATAGATAAATTGAATACTCGCTCCATGCAGAAAAAAAGAAAATAGATTAAACAACTTCAGCGGTACCAATGGATGAAAGAGTAGGCACAACTAACACAACCGAGTATAGAAGATGTTCATATTCCCGACAGTATCCAAATTATAACTAGAACGTATCAATTTTTTTGCATTTTAATATAAAGTCTTTGAAATTGTATGATTCAAAATACATGCATGTGTACTCTGGTAAATGGTTGCATATTGAATACTTTCTAGCTTAATGGCCTAAGAAATCTCATATTGACCGTGGTGAGATAATATAATAGGTATATAAATTTGTATTAGGAAAATTTATTTACGAATATTGGATAATCTACCATTATTGTTATTATTTTATTTAAAGTAAGACAGTTTTGATATTAAATATTAATTCATTCCATGAGTCTTACGAAACTTTAATACTTTCTTAAGCAATAATAATTTAATTTTAATAAATTGTTTTAGTAAAAATGTGACAATTTTTGTTAAATACTTTTTAAAAATATTTGTTTTTTTTTAAGCTCTGTAAATTAAATTTCACACTCTTGCTAATAGTTTTTTAAAAATTTCCACTTAATAATAAATGTAGAAGACAAAAATATTTGTAATCATTCTTTTAATTTTCACATTATTATCATTTATTAAACTGTATAGAAATGATAAAAAAATTTTCACGTACAGTCTTATAAATATTGATTTGTAGTAAGGAAATTAAAAATTTAATATGAATTTATTCTATAAGTCTTACGAAATTTATATACTTTTTTGAGAAATAATGCTTTAATTTTAATAAACTATTTTAGTAAAATTGTAACAATGCTTGTTAAATGCTTTTCAAACACATTCGTTTTTCTTTCAGCTTTGTTAATAAAATTTGATATATTTACCATTAAATTTTTCAAAATTTTCACTCAATAATAAATGTAGAAGGTAAAAGTATTTGTAATTATTCTTTGATTTTTATATCATAATTTATTGTACTGTCTGAAAGTAATGAAAAATTTTGCATGTACTGGCTAATGAAAATTGATTTGTATTAAGGAAATTGAAAATTTAAGATCAGATAATCTGAATTTACTGTTATTTTACTTAAAGGTTGAGTGTTTATGTATTTAATATTAATCCATTCTATAAGTCTTACGAAACTTGAATACTGTTTTAAGCAATGATACCTTAATTTTAATAAATTGTTTTAGTGAAATTGTGACAATGCTTTCCAAATAGTTTTCAAAGCCATCTGTCTTTCTTTTAGCTACATAAAGAAATTTTATATAACTGCAGACAAATTGTTATAAATTCCTACTTAATAATAAAAATAGGGGGTATGAATGTTTATAATGAGTATCAGAATTGTCATTCTATTTTTTTTCAATATACCATCTCAAAGTCATGAAAAAAATCTAATTTAATGGTTTATGAATATTGATATTGTATGAAGGTAATTTATCAATTATGATTATAAATAATCTAAATTTACCGTTGATATTAAATTTCAATTTAGAAAATTAATATATCCATCATTAATTGATTTTGTAGGTTTTCCTTAATTCTTATGTTGTTGTTAAAATTTTATTTTTCTCCCCATTTTTTACCATACATACCATTCCGTATGCATTTTTGAACTCATGGATAGCCACTGAAACTCTTCCGGATGGGCTGTAATGAACTCGATTTTATAAAATCTGCAGTAACTTCTGAAAATCGTTAAGCTTCTTAAGATCAAAGAGCAGTATTTCTTTTTTAAGCTTTTGAGTAGTCCGGTCACTTGGAACATTCGCTAGTGGTTTGTTGCAAAATATTTCATTCGAAGCTGTTAACAAATACAAATGAGCAAAAGACCGGTTCCGTCGTAACGTATCTCCCAGATCGTGTACCCACCTTGTATTGAAATATAAATACGGAGTTTGAAGTTGATTGAGCAGTAATTCAAACTCCAACATATTTGAAGATTCTAAGTACTCACACTTTCAAATCTTACTACAAAAGTATTTTGAAAAATTTAAAAATCATTAATAAGTTGTTTTACTTTTGCTTTGAACACAAAGATTTTCGTAATATGTCTATCTGTAAACATAATCGTTATTTATCAGACACACTGTTAATATAATCAGTGTACTATGTATAAATCAGTAGTTATTATTAAAAAAAACTCAAGCAATTTTGTACGTAGCATTTAATTATGAAAGTCACTTTCAGAATAATTGTTATCATAGTTAACCTTTTAAATATGTATATTTGTCATACAATTGCAAAGTCTGTCTCATTGCAAAGCAAGTCATTCTTTTTTAATTTTTTAAAATATCAAGGACTACTCAAGCACCAAAACGAGTACAGCTATATTAAACGTATTATATCATTTCTAGAAATTAAAGATAAAATTATTGATTGTATTTACTGTAACGGTTTGGATAATTTTTTAAACTTTAATGAAAACGTTAGAATTTTGTTCCATAAAATTATTACTTAGTTAATTTATTTTTGTTGAAATACATCATGCACTTTACAGGCTATCATTTTATCTTCAGATTATTAGTGAGTGTAGCTAAAAAAACTTAAAATTTGCCTGAGTTTATAGTAATCGATTAAAATCATGTACTAAAATTATTTATGACTTTTCAACCATGTTTTAGTCACAAATCTGGAAATGAAAAAAAAAAGAAAAAAATAATAATACAACTAAGACTTGAAACAAGCGCTATGTTGATGTTAAAAAATATTTAAACTATGATAGCCTAGTTGCGTAGGATTCTATGGTCTTGGGGTGCGCACGAAGTTAATCGTTGAGGAACTAGTATCAACGTCTTTAATAATGCAAAAACGAGAGAAGAACGCGTTGCGTGTGTACGACCTTCGTCCTTGACGGTTCCAGCCAGAGAGAGCCCCCTTAAGCATCTTATCTGCTTTACCCTTTTGCTCTCTCCAACTACAATCATCTGTAGTAGGCTTCGGAAGAAGGGGTCGCACCTACGTGTAGCTATGATATCGTTCGTGACACGTCCGAGGCCGCACCGCTATCGTCCTCGATGGCGATTTCCTTTTTAGTTTGTATGTTTGTGTTAGAGTAACTTTCGTGTAATGTTGTTTGTGTTGTATGTGAGATTCTTATTATATAGGAGTAAAAAGGGTGAAGAGAAACAAAAGCCCTGTCCTTGTTCCTCCTTTACACAAGTTTGCTAAATTGTTTTTTTTTGCGTAAACATTTATTGTTTTTGTTCACGCTCTTCTTCCTCTATAATATTGTGCAATATTGCAAAATTCTTATTTATAAATTCATAAAGTGTAATAATCTTCAAGTTATTTCTACTAATTATTAACTAATTATTTAATCCTACTATAAGTTATTTATGTTAAACTTAAAAAATATGGCATTACAGTATGGTATCATGTATCGTATAATATTACTTATTCTCCTACTGTTGATTCGATCATTCTTTTTAGTTTAAGGTGTGCGCTAACTATTAGTAAATAATCATTTTACGATACTTCTAGCGTAAGATTTAAAAAAAATAATTATAAAGATAAAAATACCCAATTTCTGAACCATTTTCTATTCGTAGCTTGATTAAAATATGACATTTTCACTACAGGTCATTACAATCAAATTTTTTGGTAAAATTCGCTTAAATCTCCAAGTATAACAGATATGACGATAGTTTACTTTTTACTCTTAATTATAAAACGTATCTAACACAAACTAAACTCTTTAGATTGACTTAAAACGAACACTACTTTTATATAACAGTAATGAATTAGTGCATTCTATTTGATGTCTTCGGAATTTCCAAAATTATTTATCTAAATGCATACTTCATGTATATCAGGATATAATTATCATTTACTTTCATAGATACACAAGTGAGTTTCAAATAAAGTAAATATGACAGTAAGATTATTATGTATTAATATATAAGTTTAATTTTCGTATAGTGCGTTACATTCCCAATTTTTAGACTGATTAATAAAATCCAGTAAAGCTAGATTTTTAAAAACTCGTAACGCTAAAGAATCTAGTATTCTTTCGTGAGGCGTTTGATTGTCGCTTTAAAAGGTAATAAATCAACAAACAGCTGTTACTTGTATGATACAAGTGCAACGCTAAAGTTTAATTCTCATCTGTAACTTATAATTTCTTAAAATATGACATGAATCCATCAACTGTTTAATCTGTCTCGTAGCGTTTAGGACAAAAAAATAACTGTAAACAACGATTTCCCTGTTATGCAGGTTTAATCAAGTTAATGCAACTATAATTTTTTCTTATATATATATATTATTACATGATACACAACATCATGATAAAAGCAAAAATGTTAGTAAGCGAAAGTATACCGCATGTTTAACCCTGACAGTGACTATACATGGAATTTAGAACTTACTCATCGAAAAAAATGCTTTAAGTTTTGTTACATGTTCTCTACGCGCATTGATATCGGAAACTGCATCATTTGACATAAATGCTCTTAAAACAAGGCGTTTTTTCTAAATACAAAGAGACAATCAATAAAAGAGAATACTCTATAACACAAGCCCCCCTTTCTTCCTGTGATATCAACTCGAGTGAATGACACGCATAGGCACTTGCATTTTTGTAAAGCTCCACTACTACGCCCTCGTTTTCTGATGTCTAATTTCTAATCTCGATGCCCATCTTTTTGGGAGACCTGTAATCAGCACTAGGCAGTTGAGCTTAGGAAGACAACGGGACTTCCCCTAACTGTTCCGTGTGAATACTGCGGGTATTGAGGATGACGTTACAAATTTTACCCTTTTTTGTACTATATACAAATAATATATTCAGTTTCATTAGTTAGGAATCTACGTGTGTTTGGTTTTTTTTTTTTTTTTTTTTCGTCAAGTGGTGTCCTGGTGTCTCTTTTGAATTTCGGGCCATCAATCGCACGGAGTGCTGTGTTGGTAGAAAAAGACAAGACCTTTCAGCACAAAATATGGAATAAACGTTAATATTGGAGCGAGGGAAAAACTGAATTGATATTTCCTTTTTGTTGCACGTACATGCTGCATACATTCAGTATGACCATCCCATTTTTTCTACCCTATACTGCGGAGTTGTGTCTCTAATGTATTTATATTAGATTTTTTTAAGACCTGAATGTTTTGTTGTAGTTTGACGTTTATTTATTAACGTTGAATCAAGCAGTATATTTTTTTATGTTTGAGGGCATCCATCGAATGTATGCTTTTTCGTTCGTATAGAAAATCGTGAATTAGTTTTTCGTTAGTCCATGAATATTTTTCTGTTTAACGTTTATCTGGTGACAATTTTGTCGGAACGTGAGACGTTATTATTACTTTCCTAAATAAACATAAAAATCGAAATTCGAATGCATAGCGTTTTTGGCAGAAAGCTAAAGGCAAACAATTCTAAAAGTACAATTGTTTTTTAGGTGTATTTTCGTTAGTCAGTACGATCCACAACTGATTGCACCTACTTTGTGTGGTTAGGAGTTTGACTATGGACAGTACTTGAAAATATAACCTTCTACCATAAATGACCTATTAAAATAACAAACAAAATTAAAACCAAAAACTCCATGAAATCGTACGTTTGTAGGTCAAAACAAAGTTCTTAATGTTAAAGTAGCTGAATGAATGGGCGTAACACTTCCTATGATTCTTTAAAAAAATAATTGTTATTCAACCTATTTTTAATTCATAAAATCATGAGCTGAAATGAAAACTCTCTCTGTGAAAGCAAAATAATTTTTTTGGTTTATTTTAATAAAATTTTTCATTGTACTTTTAAAATTGCGAATATAATATCTTGAGTAACAACTTAAGTAGAATTAAGTTACTATATGTTTAAGTTTCAGGAAGTTAATAAATATTTGGAGTAAATAGTTAACTTAAAGGTAAGAAATAAGATTCATTTTATTGGCTTTCAAAAATAATATGTACAATAAGTTATTCATCCGATAAGTTTTCATTTTAAGAAGTACACCAACATTGTAGAGACGTCTTAAATTTTCGAAGACACTTTTAAAAAGTTTTAGCTTATTACAAAAAATGTTATTTTTGATAATCATCAGTGTTGAATGAAAAAATATTCATGACATCATTCCCACATCAATGATATATTAAACACACGTATTGTCAATATGTAACAACGTTAAGCACTTTTTATCACGGCCACCAATCTTTGCTAGCCTAAAAATGTTTGCTTTTATCGCATCCGTAATATTTTTTTGTGATTCTAATTGTTTTCCTTTCTGTTTTCTTAAATAGTTACCCACGCCAGGATCATCAAAGACGACTTCGTCATCGATCAACCAGTTATGATAGGCCATTTCTGCTAGCCGCAAAAATCCGATGTTTTCAGCGAGAAATTGATCTTCGTTAGAGGTGAATATTCCAGCAATCACGGGTATCTTGAAAAAAATTGTGTTACCGGCTACTGCCTTCGTATTACAATATTATTTGTTTTTCCAAATTTTTTCAATACAAATCGGTGTTAACATATTTCTTTCTTTGATAATTTTCATGTAAAAATTTTGTGGATAATGGTTATTTAAAATAGGATTCCTATAAAGCTTACAGATCAAGAAGTTCATCGTTCATAAATAAACAAAAACAGTCTAAGCGAGAACCAAAAAAAATGTTTAAAAAATATATCTACCTGCATACTTAAAGCAAGATAGCAACAAGCTTCCATTAAGGCTTGACCAACGCTTTTTTCCTTTTACGAGGGGTATGCGTACAAGACGTGAATCTGCAGGTAGGTGGCATGACCCGATGTTTCGTAAAGTTTGACTTCGGTTGCCAATGCGTTCCTCAGATGCATTATTGATTCCACCGCTTTTCCTTCGTACACCTACAAAAAATACGAATTTTTTATCAACAATTATAGTTGTATTCTGATGTATAAGTTACCTCTTATTTTAGAAAGAAGTTGATTTTTTCCAACACTAAAGCAGCAAAGTAAAAATAATTATTTATAGTCATGCTGTTAAGATGATACTAGTGTTTACTCAACTCTTTTTATAGATAGGCAGTGCTTACAAAATTTCACTCACTCTTAAATATTTTTTTTCATTTTATTTTGATATACTTCGAAATAGTAAAATGTATTTACTATTGAAACTGTAGCAAAAAATCTCGTGAGACATTTCTATTTATTTTTACTGTTATTTTAAATTAATATAAAATTATACATCATTACTTATAAAATTCTGAGTATTTTCTAATTATGTGTTTTAATTAAATTATTCTGAATAGTGAAGATTAACAACAACATTTTAACTACCACCAAAGTGTATGTCAACATGTAATTTTTCAAATTAATCGAAACAACTATTTGATAAAATTTTTATTCAATAAATTAAAACATTTTTTTTTACCTAAAACAAAATTAATCGAATACGTATCCAATTTAGTAAAACATGTTACGAATTAAAAATATAATTCATATTTTATTTACATTATTGTGATCAAACACAAAAATAATTAACTATTTTCGTTCATCTCAGCAATTCAGTAAAAATGTATAAAGTTTTTCTCAAAATATTTCGATAAAATTTTAGTCTCTCAGCGGATTTTTTAAAATTGAATCAACCCATTTAAAATACAATAATAAAACTTTTCATTGCTTACGTATAGCATGTTTAAAACGTTTTAATTAAATATAGCTTGTACTTTTTCATTTTGTTCTAAATGTAGTTATGGACGAAATGGAGTTTGAAGCAATTTCTTAAATACCTCTTGCATTTTTCATTGTTCAACTACTAATGACAATTTTTCTTTTTCCATCCCTCTTAAATTACACAACACCCAATCGTGACAATAACTATACCTCCCTAAAACACCTAAGCGCAAACTATGAACAAAACCTCACGTATGCACGATTATTTACCACCAATTGCATCGACTACAGAAAAAAAAAAAAAAAAAAAAAAAAAAAGGGAACAAGGAAAAACAGCCAAACCTGTACCTGTACGCAGTTGTAAGTGTCGGTGAGCTCGGCGAGGCTGCTCGTCCTGCAAATGACGGCTCCAACGACGCGTCAGATCTTGCACTGACAGCCACCAAACTGCACGTGTCCTTCATCCAGCCTCTTACGAGATCGATGTACTCTTCCGTCGACTGGAAATCCTCAAGAATCTGGATGAACTGGCACATTGGCTCCTCGCCGAGCCAGTGGTGCTTTTTTGCCCATTTTTATGGAATTTATAACAAATCTTTAGCTAATAACAGATAGTTTTTTTCATTGGCTGACAGGTGAGACAATATATATATATTTTTTTTTTCGATGAAAATAATCTTACACGATCGCGTGCATTGGTACTATACTATATTATAGGCTCTGGTTTGTTATAGTTAACGCGCGTATGCCTTAATGAGAGTGATGGCATTTTCATAATGAATTTCGCAAAGATCTTGAATGCAGAATTTCGGTTACACGTCCCATGTGATTGGAGCTGTGATTTTGGCTATGGAGGCAACGGCCATGGTAATTACGGGTGATTTTTTAAATTTATTTAAATTTTTTTTTTAATAAGGTTGGTTTTACTTGTAAAATTTTTTTGTTTTCCCTAGTGCCAAAATTGAAATTCTAACCAAAAGGAAGTGGTGGATTTTTGTACTGACCAAAATAACGATCGTGTGGTCTACATATACAATGATCGATCACATGATCAACTGACTTTCTTTCTGATGTAATCGCTTTGTCGAGAAACATAACCTTTTCAATCAAAGCAGTATTTTACGATAAATTTTTAAAAAAAGTCCCCTGAAATTTATTTAAAATAAAAAGGAGCCTACACGTCCCATATATACGTTACCATAGAATCAATTCATGCAAAAAATTTTTATTGTGCGTGCACTATTTCTACTAATGATAAGCAATTTACTTTTCGTACGACAGTAATTTTGATTGGAAATGGTAAATTCAATGGTTTAACGCTGTCTATATCGTGGACGACGTGATTGACACAACTTAATAAAGAATGAAGAAGTCGAGGTTAATAATATACGTAACATTAAAATGTTTACCACGTGGAGAGTTCAAGGTCGCTCATCTCTGGCTATGGGCTTTTTCATCAAAATATAACCACTTATTTCATAAGTGACACAAGTCTACTTTTTTTGCCAAAAAAATATTGTCAACTACAAAAATTAACTCAATAAAAGTGTTTCAACTTTTTCTTTCTCGATTCGATATAAAATTTTTTTTTTGTTCGATTGTTTTCCAACAACTTGGTTGTAATCCACAGATTGTCTTGGAGTTGAGAGCCCAATTTTATACTTAAGTACATTGCGATATTTACAATCAACTGCATGTAAGAACCATTTTCGTTTTGACGTGTATTATATAGTGAAAGACGTGTATTATGCAAGTGAGTATATTTGAGATATTTTCCCGCAATGCAGCTGTTGATTGGTAGGGTACAAAACTAGAGAATATTTGCCTATTATGACTACAGTTAGTACGACACAAAACTAATATAGCTTTAAAACTAAATGTACCAACTGACCAACAGAAGGTATTTTTCGTGTTTACGCGTATTTTAAAACAAATCGAATAATAGAATGATTTACTTCTTTAATTGTAGAAACAGTCATCAATAATTACGTTAAACATGCAAAATATCAAAAAAATACCTTAAAAACTATGAAGCTATGATTAATGAACAATACTAAATGTAGTAAATAACTTTACATACGATATAGTGTTACAGCGTAGGTTATATAGTATTTTTTGGTTAGACACTACAAACATTCAAAATATTTTTATCAAGTTGTAATTGTTTTTAATCCTTGATCACCAAAAATTTTGTTGCATTAAAAGTATTAGCTGCTAATAAAATTTGAGATGAATAAAATTCTTGGATTTAAATACTGATGTGTTAGCTGTAAAATGTGTTAAAAAATACATTGTTATAGGTTTGTCGAAGTTGTAAATGATTTTTAACAGTATTATTATTTTTGTTAATTTATTATTAATTGTAATAATATTTTCACTTACCAGGGATTGGCTGTTGTTTTTGTTCGTTCGACAACATAAGCAACAAAATAAAAATAAACATAAACAATCTGCATTTAGACAATATTCATTATATTGTTTCCAAATCAAATGATAAACTTATTGTTTATAAAGGAAAAAGTTCATGCGAATTCAGTATAAAATAAACTATAATTCCATAAGGGACATTTTTAAATTATACTTCTACTAGCAGCCCCCCGTCTCGGCTTCGCCCGAGACTTACTAAATAAAACACCGTAGAGAGTTGACATGTAATGTGAAACATTTTCAGTTAGAAATTTTACACATATTCCTGATACATCTCAGAACAAAAATCTTCTTATTACAAACATATTTTTTCGGAATCCATATAGTTTATTTGGTCAAATAATAAGGTGTAAAAATTCAAAAAAATAATTATGCTGAAAAGTACCGTGCGTTCTTTATGCCATAAAATAATTGGTGGCCTTAAGAAGCCGTTGATTTACAGTTTCCCCCGTGTAATTCACGAAAACGGCTATTTTTCAAAGCTGTTAAGATTTTAAACCCCCAAAAAATTTATATTAAAAAAAATTTTTTTTCTCATATCTCACAACTTTATTACCAGAGCAACAAAGTCCTGGACCTTTAACCCTACATTTTTATTGCCACAAAAACACAAATACATTTTCTACTCATTAAAAAATCTGAAGTAGGATCTTTAAAGATTTCAGAGATTGCTGTGAGGGTACAATAAAAAGCTGATCCCTCACGTAATGGACTCTTTAGATGTCAATTTTGACGCTGCTGTTTCAATCTCGATAAACTTTCTACGTCAGTTTCTTGACGCCTTAGTAAAATTGTATTTATTAGATACACTTGAAGTTTTTCTTCCAATTCACCCTCTTGCGACTTTTGGCATGCTTCAAATTTTTGTGACCCCTAAAAGCTGTTTTCTGTCAACTTTGTTAAGTTCTAATATATTTGTTGGCAAGGTAGTTAAACGTCCGATGGCCCTAAAAAAGATCAGTGAGCTTCTTAAGTTAACTCTTTCTTGACTGCAGTTAACAGCAATTGTGACTGCCTGGATACCTCAGGGTGATCTCCTCTGGCCTGCTGTTGAAGACCCAGACTGATCGGGAGAAAAATTACGAAGTTCTAAGCTTTGGAGCTAGTTGTAGTGCTCGTTCCCAACGTCTCCCGGTATGACGTCGAAGACGTTGGTGTCTAAGGCTCCTTTTTTGTTTGCAGATTTAGTTGTTTTGGTGATCTTAGATGGGGAGATTGGTTAGTGATAACCTTGTCCAGTGGAGGCTGTTCCGTTGGCTCAAGTTTTTTTTCCTTCATAGCTGTTATAGGTTTTCCCAGTGCAGACCTTGGAGAGGATCAGTGATTCCTGGTTGAATGCTTAGAGTCGAGAGGGTAGTATAGGGTCGTCGGTCACCGGGTTTACCAGCCTTGCGAAGAACAACTCCGCAGGTGACGTCTGCTAGTGAATGGCTGACTTGGTTTAATAGTGCCCGTCTTTAGTTAATACGGTCTTTTAGTCGACAAATCGCTTCCAGAAATGGTAAAAAAAATGTATTTGTTGGCAAGGTAGTTTACACTTAGGTGGCCCCTAAACAGAACCGATGAAATTGATGGTTAAGTAGGGAACGTAAATACTTATAAAGGCCCTAAAAAGCGCCAGTGGTGAAACTTCTAGGCTATTCTGTAATATTATTCCTGATGATGAAGAGCTGGCTACGGGTTGCTTGATTCTTACCCTGTGAGTCTCGATGTACGGAGACTGTGATGGACGGAGGTATGCCGCTGACCAAAGAATATCTCGTCTCCGGTTGTTCCCCGGATAACCAACCACTCATCGTTAGACGAGAATATGTGGGTAAGCGCGTTGGGGACTCGACAACCAAGAAGGTAGCCGTTGTGGCTGCCCGTGCCCGTGCCCCACAGAGCTATTTTCCTTGCTTACATTTGTAGCCACAATTTCTTTAACTGCAGCAGGTGGGATGGTGGGACTGCCACACAACTCTGAAGAGTTGGTGCAGATTGTGCTCTGGCTTAATATGTCTCCTGGTATTGTGGCAGAGACGGCATCGGTTGGAATGAATTTTTTTTTTGATCACACTCGTCGTGATTCAGGGTTAATGGACACCTAGGTCCCTTCCCCCTTAGAGAAGAGTGTCGTCCGTAACCGGGATACTCAGCTGCAAGACTATCATCAGCATTCTCTATACAGCTCGTTGAGCTGCCGAAGCTCGACTGTACAACTATCGATACGTTCCGGCCTATTATAACCACACTTATTAAATTATGTTGCAGGTAGCTTCGATTTTATGTCGACGCCACCTAGCGGATTTTACTGAACTAAAGTGAAAAGCTGGCGTATTTTTGCAAAACTTTGAGCTTATTTATTGCTATTGTTATTAAATTTTTTAAGATAAAAACTATACTAAAACCATCTAGGAAGTATCATGAATTAGTGTGCAAAATTTTAGCAGAATCGGTACAGTAGTTTTCGCGGTTAGCGATTACAACGGTTTTAGCGACTTTGCTTTATATATTAGTAAGATAGGCGCGTTATGCGTGGAGGTAAATCAACGATTTCAGACTTAGACCTTTAGAAAAAGTGTGACAGAGTGGATTTGCCTTGATTTTTTTCTTCGCCCCCCCCCCTCCCACATGACGTACTTCCAGTTTCCTCTATACCATAATATATGATGCCACATCACATGGCCATGCCACACATTTTCAATTTTATGAGTTTTATTTCTTTTATTTTTAACCAATTCTAAAAAACAAAAACAAAAAAACAGTTACCATTGAGAATTAAACCCCTTCTTTTTTATTCCGTGGCTTCGGCCCTAACTTACTTTGCTATGAGCAAGCCCTCAAAAGAGTTGAAATTTGCTTTAGGTTATAAGTTAACGATTGAATTTATGTACTGCAATTATTTATGACTTTTCAACCATTTTTCTTTAGTCACAAATCTGAAAGTGAAGAAAAAAGAAAAAAATTATAATAATAATACAACTAAGATTTAAAACGTACGCTATGTTGATATTAAAAAACATTTAAACTAAGATAACCTTTTAGATCGTAAAAAGAACTTCTTGCTTAACAAAGAGATACATTAAAGAGTTTTGTTTTGAGGTAAAGGACTGCTGCTAATTCTTGGTACCTTAACCGAAATTTTTCATAACATCTTTTTTCCTAGAGTAATTCACCATCGCCAACATTTAATTTGTTCGGCAAATGCGTATTACAAACCTCAGCTCATTTACTGTAATTACGTGTGTAGACTATAGAGAGCTTATCGCGATCACAAATGCATTGGTTTTTTGAATGTTTAAATTTACGTATTGAAATTTTTTTTTATTCGCCAAAATTTGAACAGTTTTTTTTCAAGGTTTGTTTCTGAGATGCCAAGTACATCACATATTTATAAATTCCGAAATTCATCAAGCCATACAAAACGTTAGTAATTTTATTCAAACCAACTGTATAGAACGTATTCGTTGCAAAAAAACTCTTTAATATTTTTTGCAAGTTCTCTATGCGCGTTAATATTTACAGTTGCCGTCAAAATCTCTCAAAACACAAAAAACTTTGTCCCAAAACGCTAAGTAACAGTAAATAAGATACTTTGATATAAACCCCCTTTTTCCCTATGACCAACTCGGGTCAGTGACACACACGAGCACTTGTATTTTTGTGAAGCTTTACAACTAAGCCCTCGATTTCTGATTGCTAATTTCTAATATATATGCCCATCTCTTTAAGTGATCTGCAATCAACACGGGGATCTTTGGGAAAAACTGAAAACTTCTTATTTAATCAAATAGTGTCTCTTTGAAATTTTAGGTCATTGATCACATACAACAATGCACGTGTTTATAGAAAATGATCAGCAGAAATTTTTAAATTTAAACTCTTTAAAATGGATGGAACACATAATACCAATTTGAAACTACCGTCGATGAGTTTGTTTTTAAAACAGGTTACCAATTCATTGAATTTACAATTCAAATAATCACATAGTTTGAAAGCCCTTTCAAAAATTATTTTAAAGACAGTAGAATAAAGAATTAACATTTCATATCTCACTTATGAATAACCTATAGATTCTAACGTTATAATAACGTCCAATCGTAATCAATCTGAAATAAACAGCCAGTTGATAGGAAGACAAAAACAGTCAATGTACCATGATTTATTTGTACTTGTAAATATTATTGTTAACATAATTATTATTTTATTATTATTATTATTATTATTGACTTTAATCTTATCATTGTTATGTATAGCTCATAATTTTATTATTATACATTTTGTAACAGTTATACACCAACGGTCTTTCATCATTTTTGCTTAGAATAACTTGGTTTATAAGAACAGTTCGATACACTTGATGCTAAATCTCTGTACCTTGATTATTATTTTTTTTTTATTTTGTTTACAAAGAGGCTTCAATTCATACATACCTAATTTTATTGAAGTATCAATGGCTGCTCATACAAATATTGACATAGACTAGTTAGTTCAGTTTAACTAAGTATTAAATATTCTTAAAAATAAAATACTTGAAAAAATTATGATATTGAATCTAAGTTATAAACAGTTAATGACACATCTGAGTATATAGATTAATTTTTTAAAATAACTAATTGTCCTAATTAAGTAAATTTTTAGAATCCATTAAAAAATTAAGTATAATAGTTTAACATAAAAGTGTTTTTGTAATAATAACATTTAATAACTCTTAAAAATAATTAGAAAGATAGCAGTTGATTGAGATAGACCATTCTTAGCTATAAACCATAAAAAAATGGAATATAATAATTTCATATAAAAATGTTTTTATAATGAAGGCACTGAATAATTTTTTAAAATAATTAGAAAGATATCAGTTGATTAAGATAGTTGATTCTTAGCTATCATATATCCTTATAACATTATAATAATCATCCATCACAGAGGAGTAAGTAGTCAAACTACGTTGTGTCATAGCTTAAAAGCCTAAAATGAGTAAAATTCTTATACTTATTTATAACGATAATAAAATGAAGGAGGTATAATTAAATCAGTGACCCATTATTTTTTTCACTCAGTTTATATACATTAATAATTTAATGGGTGAAGCGCTGCCAATACATGACTTTTGGTAAAATCACATTCACTTAATTTTTTTTATTAATGGTTTGGTTGTTATGAATTTTTATTAAAGCTAATAACAAAACGTACAGTTATTAAATAAAAAAAATATTAAAAAAGTTAATTATTCTTTGAGACAAATAATAAAGAGAATCACACCATTATTCCGGTAACGTTTCGTCGACTAATGTGCCGACCTCTTTAAATTTTATCAAAAAACCTAAGTGTGCCGTGGTCCACGAGAAAAAAAAAAAGTTATAATAAGTAGTCAGAAATGTGGTTTCCACAAGATACCAAATTGTAGATCACAAGCACAGACTGAAAAAGGTGTCCAACCAACAGGGTTAGTCAAATTTCAGCAAAGACTAATAAATTTATACAAATAGACACATAGCACAATAACAGACGAACGGTTGCGCGTTGGCACTCACACTTAAGTAAACGCGTACATATGTAAAAAATTAACAAGTAAGTATTACTTAAGTCGCATACATCTTTTTTCTGATTTATATTGTGACCTTTGAATATAATGTAGAGCATTTCTTAGATGAAACCTTGGTTACAAATTAAAGTCACATTAGTCTTATTGAATATATCTGTCTTTTTTCTCAGTTATACGATGATGTTTTTTATTCAATTTAGAGATTTCTTCGTAATCAGTCTTTTTTAAACATCTTGATCGTTTCATGATGATATATACAAAAATGTGGTGATCTTATATTAACAGTATTGATTAGTGTTTTTTGAGTATCTTAACGCATTATAATTCTCAATTACATCATTTCAATATGTATTCGTTAATAAATCTAACTGGATCATCTTTTAAGCTTATCGGTTTAAATTTTTTTGATTTTTTATATGATAAGACTTATTAGACTAATGTATAGCCCTATTTATAAAGTTGTAGAGTAGTTTTCTATACAATTAAATTATTATTTCGTGAGTTTTTCCGCATTCATATCACATGTCGGCAAATAATAAAAAAGAAATTTGTAAATCCTCTTTATAGCAAAAACTTAGTTTAAACAATAAAATTATCTACCCAAATTTTTGATACTTAACTCATATGCCTTATACATCCAAATAAAGTTATATCTAAGTCACACTCATACATAACTCTCTAATATTTTATTTTTTCCATTCTTCATTTTGAAACATTTTCTTCGTGAATTTTCAGAAAGCCATATACTTACTTTTACTAAGAATCTATTTGTGTTCACTTAATTAGTTAAGATATTTTAAATGTACATGAACATTTTTTGTAATTCTGTTTCTTAAATTTTTGGTATATACTTAATTCCTTATTAGTTGTAATTAAATATCTGGATAGATTTTTGTTTTTAAGCAGTTCTTGTTAACACTTAATCAATATCTTTTAGAAACGTTCAGTTATACTCTGACATCAAAACCAATCTCTAAAAGTCTAACGGAAAAAAATGTTATGGAACCTTTACGCCAATACATTCCTGAATCCTAAATTTAGCAACACAGTTAAAATATATATATTCAAAAAGTCTATATACCTTCTGAAAATACGTAATAGTAGTAGTTTTTGTACCTAGTGGCGCATGTCTCTAGGGCAAGCACTAGGCCCAATAGACCTCTGAAGCAAGGCAATTTTTCAAAAAAAGTACACTATTTAAAATTCAGAGAATGAAGGGCAAAAAAGGAGGTTGCCGTGCCTCCCGAGGCTCCCTTGTTATCTCGTTTTCGTCTTCTTCACCAAGAGAAGGTGCACTTTCAATTTCATCCTCGATGACAGATACATTCTGTTTTCTTAGCTCCATTCCTTGAAAAGGCTCCCCTTGACGATCAGGGAGGGGTCGAATTCTTCTTTTATTCTTGATTACAATTTTTTTCGATAGTTTTGGTTTTAATATTTGGTATAACTTTTCGAAAAAAAGTATAATTGAACCCAAGAGACATCCGACAAATATGATGACAAAAAGTGGTATAACCTCTCTTATACCAAAAGATGTAAATGTATTTTTTTTTTTCAATATTTTCCTTAAAATGACGTATATCTTTCAACCTAGCTAGCACGCCATGTTCAATACTTTTTCTTATGCTGAAAGAAAACTTTATTGAAATTTCTGGTCACAAATAATTTTTATTCAAAGACACTTACAAATAATTGAAAAATCCATAGACAAGATGGCCCTTCCTGACAGCGATACCGATTTGTTGCAGTCTATCTTGCGGAAATGCTATTTGTTTGCGTGGTAATTCAATTATTGTGGGATGCTTATACGTAGCCTCTCCGTAGTAAGCAACTCTCTCATTGCATACCTAAGTTGAAAAATCTTTAAATGATTCACCATCAGAAACTTTAATCAGTAAAATTTTTGAAAAAAAAAAACACTGATCATGGTACAGACCTTAGTGATCAAAGCATTATATGTAACAACTTATACATGATTATAATAATAGTGACCAATACAATTGAATATTAGTATTCTAATAGTTTCTTTAGAATATATTTGTTTTGTAGTATTATTTGAATTCTAGAGAAATAGAAAAAAATTTTAGATAATTTATTGTTAGGAAATGTAATGACATTTAATAATGTTAATTTGTAAGTTTACCGTAAGAAATTTTTGATTTATTGCAGGAAAAGTCTCAAGAGCCGTTACCGTCGTTACTACGTTAAGCGCTACAAATTTAGCATGCTTCTTTTGAAGTGGTTCAAAAGGTTAAAGAAGATGTAGTTCTTGATGAATTTTCAGTAAAAAATTTAGTCAAATACATTAAACAAATCAGTCTTCCATACTATAAACGATAAATGAAATAGTTCCAAAAATTACCTGAATAGCCTGAACTTGTCTCAAAATAATAACTATTGCACAATAATGCCTAAAGTTTTTGTTGACTTATCTTACGGTAATGTTTTTATACGAGCCATGACAGCGATCAAGTGTATTTTCCTTAAATTTTGCAAAGTTTTATTCTAGATGCTTATAAAATTTCTCTCTAAAGCAAAACGCATGTCCTGCATTGCGTAGAATGATAAAAAATTTTGAAAACACACTCTTTTTAAGGTGTCGTGGTTAAAAACACAGATTTATTGCATTAACCGCAATAAAACTTTGATTTTTTCGAAACTATTGTAAAAAATCACATATAATTAGGTATATTTTACCGAATAGATGTGAACTTGCTATAACATTCACTGATTGTTACCTGTTCATTAACTTCCTCCTGAGTTGTTGGTAACTCGTGATCAGTTTTTAAATGTAAGCTTATGTTTTCAAGCATGTCGTTGCTCAAGCCCTAAAAAAAAATAATAATTATAATTTATTTTTTATTTTTCGATTTTTTAAGAGGCCATTAAAAAAAGTTTGAAATTACCGGGAACAGGTTTGTCAGTTTTATATCTTTATCAACAATCAGTTTGTACGTTCCATCCTTGATAAAGCCATGAATATCTTTGAAAGGTACTGTTGGTAAAGAAACTGTAGAAAAGCTGGTAAAACATTCCGAGTATGCCGAGACAAAAATAAAAGATGATAACAACAGTGATAGTTGTGCTAATTTGAACGATGTGCAGCTTAAATGTAACTCTGTGAATTTTGTTAAAATAAAAGATATAATTAACACGTCATTGAGTGCATTATTTCCAAGGAAATTTATCATAAGATAGTATTTTATCATGATTTAAGGGTAAAACCTATAGAGCATGGTACTTAAATAAAATACTTCAAAAAAAATTTGGAAAGCACTTGTTACAGAGCAGTGTTTTACAGTTTTTATACTTAATCTTTATTACAAATGTGTAAAAATCAAAAGTTATGAATGGGTTATGGGACCCACGGTAAGAACAAAGTTCTTTAAACGTAAAATTAGTGACAAAGAACAATTTAACATGAGGTGTGTGTTGAAAAACATCATAAATCAAGAAACACAATTTCTTAGGTAACAAGGAGGTCTTGAGACCCATAGGAAGAAGGAAGCTCTATCAAAATAAGTACTGTATTCATGTAGTTCAGTAAAATAAAAACTTGCAGAACAAATTTGAAAAAATAAAATAAAAGAAATTAGTTAAGCCATCGTGAATACTGAACTTATTTTTTTTTTTATCTTTGTTTTTCAAGTTTTTATTTTACTAAACTACATCATTGCAGTACTTATTTTTATCATGCTTTGTTTTTCCTACGGTTCGGCAACCCCCGTATTACCTGAGAAATTGTGTGTCTTTATCCTCATCTCATGTTTAAAGAACTTCGTTTTTTCCGTGAGTCCCATTACCCAGTTAAATCCCCTGGTTTGTTTCTTTTAAATTTTTCTCATTTTTTAAACTTTCTTTTATGTTACTTTTTTTTTTATTTTTTTTTTAACTTTCATTTTTTCTTTGTTTACTTCATTCTTTTTTTTCATCTTATCGTATGTTTTTTGTTTAGTTTGGTTTCTGAGTACTTATAAATTTTAGTTATTACATGTATATCGTTTTTTGATTCTTACTACATATTGTGTAGTCTTTATACCTTATCATTATATGGTATATTTATAAAACAAAAGATAATCATATAAACTAATTACCTGGATGGTTCTGATAAACCAAAATTCGCCAGACGTGCATGTAACTGTAAACCAGCGATACTCTACAGTTATTTGCACGATTATGTAAAATTGCAATGACAGTAAAAATGTGGGTGTGACAGTGACCAGAAAAATCAAGTAGGTCCAAATTGAACTGTTGAAAACCTGTTATAAATAAAAATATCATTTAGTTATTGATAAAACAAAATAACAGATGATTACGATAATTAAATAATTTTTTCACATCAAAATAGGCGTGCCATGGAATATCTGCATCGGGATATTTAAATAAGAATACATGTCGGTAGTCGACAGTTGTAACTGTCATATCAAAATTTTTAAGAGCTTTCTTAGACAATTGTAAGCTATGAACAACATCGGAGGTCTTCCATGAACCATAATGTTCTTTTAAAGTTATATTCATGTATGATGCTGCCATAACGAGTTCAGCATGTCCCGACCCACTCTTTTTTATTCGTCCAGGCTATAAACAATATTGTACAATAAGCTTTTTGTTTGGATGCAAAAATATTAAGGATGAATAATAATCATATTGATAAGATACACTTCTTACCTCAAAATTGACTGTTACTATCACACCTGTTAAATTTTTTCGTCTCTGATACAACTTTTGATCGGTATTGACTACCAAACCAGTTTCTTTTTTCCACTCGAGGAGTTCCAGTGTATGCAATTTAGTTGTTGGTTCTATAGCATACCATTCTCTAATCATTTGATCCCCACCGTACTTGACCAGCACCTGACTGGCATAGTTGAGTTTCAAAATATTCTCTTTTGGGCTGTGACAGACGTTCTGCATTTTCTGAGAGGAAAGCAGCAGCCACACATGAAAAGACATGTCATGCTCTTTCGCAAGGCCAACAAATTTTTCAAAGTCATCGTTAGAATACAAAAGGACAGCAAATAATGTTTGCATATCAGCTTTTATTATTGGAATTTTTACTGGCTTCTCTAAAACTTCTACGGCAACCGATGAGTGTAACGTTCGAAAGAGTTTCCTCACCATCCCCATGACAAAGTGCTCATCTGATAAAGTGCAAATGAAACTTTTACTTAAAAAAAAAAAAAAAAATTTACACGTTTATGCTATTTATTACTTAAGTTCGAAGCCATTGTAAATTATCTCTGTACTTCTTATGTTATAGAATTTTCCCAATTAAGTTATTAGTTTAACGTGATTCCTTTCGATGCTTGTGGAATATTTTCCCAAAACAAATGGAAAAATAAATAAAACTGCAATTAAACAAATTGTCTTTATTTTTCCTGACTAAGAAAACAATTAGAACCTATGAAGATTTTGTGGCACAATTACAAAAAAGATTATAATAAATTCTTCACTAAAGTCAGTGAAAACCGAAAAAGATCTTACGGATAAATCTATTGAAATTGTTTTTCAGTAAAATCTGCCTTTTTTATTATTATAAATTTATTCACAAAAAATGAGGATGTTGTCGACGGTCTGAAACAAAAAAAAAATGAAAAGACATAATTAAAACAAAATAACAGTTTTCGTACATCATAGTGCATGCCAGAAAAATATTTATACATTTGAAAAGAAATCAACTGAATGTTATAATGTAAGGTTCATGAAACGTATTTTTCATTTAACTACTTTTCTTTCCTGCTGCCAAAAGTTTGTATTTTCTATGCCCATGCAATATAACTTAATTATTGAGCCTGTAGAATTAAATGACTTTAACGTGAATTTGTAACTAATTTGTTTTAGTTAGCTACAAGTATAAAAAAAAGTATGAACTTATGAACAAAAATGTACTTGTGTTATCCTTTCTCTATTAAATAAACAGAACGTTGTTTACTACACATAATTGAATCTTCATAAATCTTTTCTATTTAAGTTGCTGGTACTTTTCTGTAAATAAAAAAAATGTTGCTCTGACACGTCTAGAAGCCGAGGTAATCACTTTTATTTTTTGAGTGTCTTTTATTTCTTTGGATCAAGAGATACTTAACTTTTTGATCAAGCAAGTTTCAAATTAAGTTCGTAAGAAAAATCGTAATACTCCCGTTATTTTCCGGCTTATTCCGATGCTTTTTATTTTGTTTGCGGTACTTGGCAAAATTTATAACAATGGACACTCTTGCAACATCCGAATAATAAACAAATAAGTATTTTACAAACACTTTTTTTTTAATTTTTTGTTTCTTTGTACATTTCCAACCTGTAATGTGCTGGTTTATACCGTATGTGACAGTATATATTCGTACCAATTAAATAATAATAACAATGCTGTAATGTCGTCAAAAAAATTATAAAAAAAGATGTTCTTATAGTTCGTTAGGTAATATATTTCGTTTGAAAAAAGAAATTCCTGTAAATATTTTAGAATAAAACCACGATTTTATTATTACAATTCAAAATGGACATCCGTTAATTTTGAATTCACGTTTTCAAGTGAGGTCAAATTATTTAATAAAATGAACATCTTTTGTCAAAATTAAAAATTAAATATACTCGCGTCTGATAATACTATTGTATTTTATATTTGAACGTTGACTCGATAACTTCAGTCTTTATATTACAGAAACATTTTCTGATTCTGATATCAAAATTCGTGACTTAAGACAGCGTAAAAATAATAGCTACCACCATGAATTTAGCTTTAACATATTAGCTTTGCTTTAATTAACCACCATTACAACATTAAAAATTTTTTTTTAAATCACTACTGATTCATGTTATCCCATGTATTAAAACTATACATGTAAAAGCTCTTCATGATTACATTCTTTGATTTCGGTGTCAATATATTATATATTTAATAATATTGGCGAGTAAATAAAAATGATATCTGATTAAAAGGTTAGAGAAGTGCTTTTCAACTTTTGGTTTCATGAAATAAGCAATGTTAGTTGTAATTTGAAACTAGTAATATTTTTTACGTCCACTAAAAGAAAGTTACAATAAAGATATAAAAAATCTTTGTATTCAATTCTTTTTTTCACTGCAATCGAATTTCGACAGTCAACTATCTTAATGAAACGCATTATCAGTTTAACAATATAACACCTCTTTCAAAAATAATAATTTAGATAGAAACTTGTTTCAACTTTTTGTCCATCTAATTTTATAGTAATGAGCAGAAGCAAAATAAATTAGAATTTTTAATTCACTTTCTATACGAGAAATCCTAAATCTACTAGGTATAGTAATAAAGCAAAGATACAAGCACGGCGCTACTAAAATTTTGTATTCACTTAATAATAAGCAAGATCTTAGTAGTGAACTTCAAGGGAGTGAGCAGCAGAAACGCCGCAATTTGTAGTAAAATCTACAAGGCGTGCATCTATACATGTTCTTTGCAACAAACAACGAGTGGAAACCTGTGTTAATCATGTGAATATAGTGACAGCCAATAATCTACTGCCCCACGTTTTGCAGCTTACTCCCTTGAAACTCACTAGATCTTAGGATTTAGTTCACTACCACCACCGATCGTTAGGAAATAATATTTTTTCGATAAAAAGAGATTAAAACAAATAATACAAAACTTTTTGATCCTGAAAATTGTTTCATTGAAACCTAATGTCAGCCACTTTAGCCCCAGTGTAATGGCTAATTCTACTTATTACTTATTTCTTACGTTTTCGAGGCCACTCAATACAAATCTTGTATTATTTTTCCTAAAAAAATAGGGTGTCCACGTTTAAAATCGATTTTTAGTGAATAATCGAGATAGCTGATTTTCGTGCTTATAATGGATAGTGTTTCTTCACATCTCGCTGTTACCTCAGCAATTTTTAATACTTTTTTCTGAAACTTTTTTAATTCATTCCTCGAAGAATTGACTTAATGAGAAATCATTTTGAGAGTCTCCACAAAATTTATTAATCAGGCACTAAATTTTCAAAGTAAAATCGCTTAATTTCTCAAGTCTTGACATATATTCGCAGAAGTTGAGCGACAAAGTTATGAAGCTCATGCAAATGATAGTTTTATATCAAAGAACAATACAAAAGTAATTTAAATAGCAATTACAAAAAAGCGCCAATTCTTTACTGTTTTAAAAGTTACTGTTTTTCATGTAACTGTAGCAAGTAAAAATGACATAACTTTTAAAACAGTAAAAAATTCGCGCTTTTTCGTGTCTCACTACTTTTACGTACAACAAGGTCAAGTAGAACAACAAAGTTTTCAAAAACAGTATTTTTTTTTTTTAGTTCTTCAACACACAAGATGGATATAAATTAAAGTAGACTTAACAGAACTCACTTAAATACGCAGACAAATGAAATTTCTCAATATTACTGATTCATTGTACTTTCATACTGGAAACTTGTACAAAGCTGCTTCTTTCTAATACATTGTATAAAACGACAGACAAGAAAATATAACTGACAGTCGGCCAAATCAGTGCAAGTGGTGGAATGCGAAAAATCGCGAACTCTGAGATATTTTGAAATAATTGTCATTTTTATTAGCTGTAAGGTAAAGTACCCAATAGTTAGACAGAAATAAATATAGCACCAGTAGTTCGACAGCCTAATATTATTTAAATTTTCAAATAGAAGACGTTTTTAAATAGGAAAGACAAATTTATTTATAATCTATGAATCCATAATAATGCCTGATGAAAAAAATTATCTTGAAAACTCTTTTTCGTATTCAAAGGCAAAAATATGTTCTTAATGCGAAGCATGTAAACTTGCTGTCCAGTAATAGATCTCTTAAATAGAATAGGAGTGTTCCTATACTCAGTACTTGGACACGGAACAAATCGCTAAAAATTATAATTTATAGTTGGGCATAGAACGTTTAAGTTATTTTCTAACTACAGTTACGTTGCAAAATAGATATTATAATTTTTCAATGGTGTTTATCAGAAATAAACTCATCGAGAAATATAAATAACTCTGTCCAAGAATAGCTTCCATTCGATAACATAAGATTTTTCCTATACCTGGTACTTGGATAGTAAGAAACACTCAAAACTATTGGTTATTACTAAATATAATATATTTATGTTACTGTTAAAAACTAAAATGAAGTTGAATGACGATCACAAACTATACCATGTAGTGAAAAAGATTATAATCATTGAGAAGTTGAGAGATGTGAGAGAGCATTTTAAAATTAGGTCCACCCTAATCTCCTGTCCATCTTATTAACATGGGGTATCTAACTACTGATCCCAAGTCTCATGTTGGTCCCAGTACCTGGACACTGGTGACCAGTTATTAGGTCTTAATAATTTTTCTTTGATATTCATTTTTCTTTGATTATTAAGCTGATATTTTTTGATTTTTTTTTCAATAAATAAAAAAAAAATTTGAATGATTTATACAATGTTTTATTGAACATCATTTTTTGTCAATTTTTATAAATCAGGAAAGAAAATTTCAATTGTCAAAAGTGTCCAACTACTGGATACTTTACATTAGTCACACAAATATTGTAATGTCAAAAGATTAAATTACATTTACGTAACAATTAAAAAATTCTATCGAAATTTCCTTAAAATGACGTTATATCTTGAGCTTGTTCTTGCATTTTCCACATTAAACGCACATCGAGCAAGCGTGCCCATACATACTAGTGAATTTTAAACATGCATATTTTTGTTTATACTTAAAAAATAAGTAAGGCTTAATCTTGTTAGAAAACTTTTTTATGTATTGTATTTTAATATAAGATTACCAGTTGTACAAACTTCATAATTTGTCGCTCAATTTCTGCGGAAATACGTTAAAACTCGAGAAATCTAGCGACTTTACTTTAAAAATTCGGTACCTAATCAATAAATCTTGTTGAGACTGCCCACATGATCTTTTATCAAGCTGATACCCTCAAGATCAAATAAAATAAGTCCAAAAAAGTAATATTTAAAATTGTTGGAGTAACGTCGAATTAAATGAGAAAAAGCACGAAAATTCGTTATCAAGATTTTTTACTTAAAATCGATTTTAACATGGACGCCCCATCGTTTCGAAAAAAAAAATATAATAAAACTTGATACCTATACAGCTATCTAAATAATAAAAGACATAACTAAATTAAGCCATTACTATTGCATGGTCACATCCATCTATTTCTAAGTGACTTTTTGGGAATGTCCCGTCCGCTAAAATCCAAAACTATTCTTTTTGTTTTGAGTTATTTTTAACTAAAAATATTAGCTTTTACATACAGCGAAGATACTGCACTAAACTACAAAATATAATTAGTAATAGCGATTATGTACACATTTTAGAACTTTAATTATTTAGAAAACAACTTCCCGATTGGTATTTTTGACTGAATTTTGAAAAAAAAAGAAATGCTTTTTAGCACTTACTTGATAGCCTGTAACTCTTGGTAAGATGAAAACAAATGAAAATTCTCTTAACTTAGCCGTTCTTCACTGGATGAAACGGTTGTAGTTAAAAGATGTCATTTAAACTGTCTCAAATCGAAAAATATGCACTTCACCGACTATCACTGGAAAAACAAACACTGAGGCCCTTTGTAAGTCAGGCGATGTATTGTCGTACTCGACTAAACTGATTAATTGGGGCTGACAAGTTGTTTAGCTGAAGTACTGTAGTCAACTGAACCCACGTCATGTTGTACTACCCTTTCAAGCCCCACGATTCTATTTCCTACTACCGTGGTCATCAAGGGGGAGAAAATCAAATTCTATGACGACGCACCCATATACAACTTAATTCTGTCTATTCTTTTTATGAATCTAAATATAAAAACAATATTAAGTCTAATATGAAATACTTTTTTAAAGAAACTAAGGGTAATAAATGATTCCAAAATAATATATGATGCAAACTTTGTCTCATCAATGTAGCGCACAGTAAAATTATTGTGCACAAATTGCATTTTGTCTACTTATTTTATAGACTTATTTAAGATTTAATAATTACCTTGTTATTTCTTAAAACGATAAGTGTCTAAAAAATAATGTCATATTTTCAATAAATAAGTACAACATAGACGATATTTATGCACACAATTAAAACACTGTACCATTGACAGATAACACTCACTTTCAGAATTCTTTTTTTTCAGAAAATTTATGAAAAAAAGGTTATAATATTCTTTCAGTAAATAATTTTTTTCATAATAAATTTCCTGACTAAGTACCGTTAGTAAAGAACACAAATATGTATTAAATAGATACAATTTTTGACGAAGGATTTTTACTCTATGTTTAAGCCTAACCCAGCAAGACATCATAAAAATAAGTATTTTGTACATATATAAATTGATTTCTACGTATAGATTTTTAAGAGAAACGCTGGCATTGACACAACTGCTTTGATTTAAATTTCTTTGAGAAATAAAGGAATGTGCATGAGCCTAAGTTAAACTCAATTGTTAATAATTTTTGAGAAACTTATCCATGTCAGGAATGATGAACATGTACTATTATCTTATACAAGTGGTTTAAGGTCAAACACTGATTTCAAAGGTACCACAAGCCACTTAAATTTCTTATTTAATAATTAATACTTACGTTTTACTTTAACAAAATATTTTTTATCCAGCTTACCAAAAAAATGTGAAATTGTGTATAAAATCCAAAAAAAAATCTAAAATTTTACGTTCTATCATAAAACATGCATTTTTTTTACCAATTTAGTTAATAAAGAGAACAATCTTGGCAAACAACCGTTTTTTCTTTACACGCATATAAAGATAGAGAAAAAAAATACAAAATTGAGATCCCCATAATTATACTCCCTCTCTGATATCTTCTGCAGACAAAAAACATATGTTGGTACCCACATTTGTATGAAACTTTTTTTCACATGTTCTTGCTCTCTGATATATAATCTGTACCAATCCTGTTATACGAAATATGTAAAAATGTTACTATTGGGTTAGGGAAAAAACGGAATTTGCTTTTCTCATGCTCAATAAATTTTACGTACAATCTGCATGATGTGTATCAGGTGATGCTTCAATAAGCATGTTACATACGAAAAACATTAAAGTACACTCTTATTTATTTTTTGAGAATTTTTGTCTAAAGCTCAAAAAAGGAAATACTAATATTCATGTACAAAGAGAACAACGCTTGGGATGGCATGAAAAGTATTTATGTTATTAGGTGGCATTGATGGAATGAACATTGTCTTGATATTTATGTATTTATTGTATAATATTGATGGTTTGTTCTGAAAGAAATATCATCCAGAATTTAAGATCATGAACTACTGTCAGTTCTTAAAGATGTTATTTTTTTTAACTATAGTTATATAGAATTCCGCTTCTCCAAGTTTAATCAACTGTTTTGATGTGCCGATGAATTTATGTAGCCTGTTATAGTATATCCACGGCCACAAATCAACTTAATTCAAATATTTGGACCAGAACCAGCTTACTTTTTCACTAAACATAAGTTTGCACAGACAATATTTCGAACAAAATAAAAAAATAAATAAATTATGAAATCGACTTTTTAGTGGCTTATAATAAATTTTATAAGAAAAAAATGGATTGAAAATGTCCTGAAAGAGACTGAATGTAAAAAAAGATCGCCAACCATTTCAACTTTATCAGCATAATTTTTTTAATGGGAATTTAAAAATGTCAAAATTTAACTGCTGTAAGCAACTTTATATTAAAAATGAGCTATTAAAACAAAAAACAAAATAATTAAACCTTTTGTCAAAAACAAATTAAATAAGTTAGGCAAAAAATGCAAGGTTTTGTTAGTACACAGCAAAGCAGAAAAGTAGTCAAAAAAATTTGTAAATTCTTGCAAGACAATCATTATTCTCCACCAAACTTCGAATATTGTTTTCTATACGGCTTAAATTCTCAGCTTACGTATATTGACATCCTTAATATTATTTCATAAGGTAAGATACCCAAACAGTAGGGACTGAAGCTTATAACAAAAACAATCATTAAGTTCTTTCAGATTTTCTCTTCAGATTATATTTCTTGATTGTAAGTATTTGACAAATAATTATTTTTCTATAGTACACATTATTCAATCTAACAGTATAAGCTAAGCTCCATAAGTAAAAAATGCAAGAGAGTTTTATTAAACATCTCGATGAAGATTTTCCTGGCCCTTTTCTAAACGAACATACCAAAAAATTGGTAACTAAAAATTAGGGTACATAGAGTAAGATTAACAAACTTATAAACACAAAACATAAGCAAAGACGCAAATCAGATGACGATAACATGACAAAACATCGTTATTTTAACGATAGTTTAAATCTTTTTTTATTTTTATTGCGAAACCAAGGCGATTGATAAAAAAATAAAATAATCATCTTTCTGCCTGGCACTGTTACTTTCCATGTTATTCACTAGAGCGAAAACATTCTTGGACTCTTAACTAATATTTCATTTATTAATATATAAATTTACTTTCCAAAGTAACAAATATTTGCTGCCCGTTGTTACATTAAAAATTTAGCCGTTTATCTGTTTAGATTATGTCATAACCTGTTCATTTAAAATTGAATCCTGACAGTTTCAAATTTTTTTGTTAATAAAACCTTTTTTTTACGTGTATATTCATACAAAATTTTTTAATACCAAATTTCAGCTAAAGTAAGGAATACCAAATTTACTTAAATATTTTGCACGAGTTAACATGAAGTCAATTCATTTTTATACAAAAAGTTAATCTATAGTCATTGAAAAAAACACCAACTATCTCTTTGGATTTTAACCCAGAAGCATACGATAACTTATAAATTAATTAACTGAATTTTATCAGCTAAAAGTAATTCATATTTTAATGGGTATTTCGGTTTTCAAAGACACTTCATTGTTTGAAAAATTTGTTATAAATTATAAGTACATAAAATGATGTATCAACATTCTTTCATTAATTCTCTTCTTGGATTTTCTTTTCTACTTTGTTAAGTGATTTCCCAGTTTCTTAGATGTTGCTAGAACTTTCATCGTCAACAGCCATTTTATTCTTGTAAGGAACATATACAGTTAAAGCTTTATTTGAACGAAACAGTGCCTCGGCCTTTTCCAAATCGAATGAGTCACGGACACTCAACTTCTCATACAAGCCATTCTCGTGCTGTTGTTCTGGTGGTGCCTGAACAATAATGTCTCTACCTACAACCTACAAACAAATGAAGTAAAGATTTATTAAGAGATTTAATATATGCTTTTGTGTTGAAAAAACCTTAAGAATTATTTTAGCTAATTTTTTGGATACACTTTACATGATTAATTATTACACTTGGTTGATATTCATTCAACTATTTATATATACTGAGTGCTTATTGCATGAAAAAAATTACGATTGAATAATTACTTACCTTAGCAATAACTTAGTTTTGGTTGTACATCGTGCAGTCCAGGCGGCACACAAACTTTTCCTATAAAAATTCCATTTTACAAGTTTTTATTTTACTGTATATAAAGAAAAAAATGAATTGCACTTTTTATCAAAGATTATCCTGTAATTACCTGGTTAGTTGAAGTACGAGAGTCATAACTAAGTTTAATATCTAGAAATACAGGCTGACTCAATGTGCTGCAGGGAACAATAGAGGGACTGCTTTTACAATCATCGAAGGCTTCAAAATCCGCACCTTGTGTTCCACCAAACCTACGTTTTATTTCTACTTAAGGTTTTTGTTCTTTTTTTTCTAATATCCTAGTATCACTTTCATCGTCCATTTTTCAAATACACTTACTTAAATTCGGCAATTTTAATAAAATTTCAATCAGTGCCTCAATGCTCCGACAAAGCCCAAGGTGCATCTGACGTGGTTTACAGTGTTCTACTTGCCTCTGCGTACATTGGGTGTAGCGTCATCATTATTTAAATTTTAGCAATCTTGCTTGATGCACATAAAAGTTTACACTTTAGGACGTATTATTAACTTCTGCGCATGTGCTTATGACAAACATTGACTTCTGCGCATGCGTGGATGCCTATAATAGATAATACATCTTAAACTGCAAACTTTTATGCACATTAATAGACCCCTTTGTAGCTAATCAAGAGTACTGAAGGAATTTGAAAATTCCATTACTTGTGTTAGGGGTAGCAGTACAGTATCTCTCTCTTTTTCTCTTTTTCTCTCACTTGACGTTTCTGAGTCAGGAAGAGAGGAAAGGGCCATAGCTTACTTTTAATTTTCGGGCCCCTTTACATTTTAAAAAAGTGGCAATTTGAGCTATTATGGAAATATTGTAAAATCAATAGTGTGTTGATAAGGGATAACTTAATAAATCTTTGTTTCTTCAAAAGTTAATAATATTACTTTACTAAATTCATTGTGGTGAACACTTTTATGTATTGGATCCATCACTCTTTTAATTTCATTTGAAGATATGATTTTACTCTAAGTTTGCTTGTAGTATCAATTTATTTATCAGCATAGTCAGTACCAGCTTTACTTTTGCAATAGTAGTCTTTCTAAAGTGATTTCATTTTTATGTATCAGAAAGAATCAGTCCCTATCAGAAAAGGCCAGCGCTTATGTTTGTGAGTCATGTTTCCGTTGCAGTGTAGCTACGAGCAACTTGCAGGTGAGAAATCTCTTTTAAGATACACGTTGCTCCATGCTTTGACGTTTTTCAAATCAGTTTGGAAAAATTCCTAAGGAAAGAAAAAATTAATAAAGACATCAAAAATAAATATTTAACATCAGAAGTATGAAATGTATGTAGCTTAGACTAAGCTCTTTGTGTTTATTTCAAACGAATCCTACTGTTGTTTAACATTAGTGAACATAGAAAAACTACTTAAGGTCTTGTAGATTTCCGAAAATATTAATTTAGATAGGCAGGAGGTATTAAAAAATGACTTTTCTGTATTGATGTAGTAAAACTGTCCTGTTTTACTACAGCTTTCTTGTTCAAGATATGGAAAGATGACCTAACGAGGGTTAGTTAAGGTTTAAAACCCAGAAAATATAGTATTTATAAGCTGATAATGATCAATTTTGTTTTTTGTATAGAGAATTCTACAAGCTTGCGACTTTGAAGATGCTGTCTCCCCAAAACAAGAACTATAAAAGCTCATAACGCTGAGAAATGTCATGTAACTTTACGAAGCATTTAGTTGTCGACTAAAAAGGTGATGAGCTTAAATATATCTGTGTTATGTACTTATATACGAATTTAATTTTCGTTTGGTGCGTTTCAATGTAGATTATTTGACTGATTAATGAGATCCTGTAACGTTAGTTTATCAAAAACTTGAAACGTTACAGGACCTAGTATTTTTAAGTAAGGCGTTTGATTGTCGTTCTTAAAGGTGATAAATTAATCAACAGCTGTTACTCATACAGTACAAGTTTGATTCTAAAATTTAATTTTATTTGTAACTCATAATTTCTTAAAATATGACATGAATTCATAGGCTGTCGAATGTATCTCCTAGAGTTTAGGACAGAAAAATAACTATGTACACCTATTTATCTAATGTATAGGTTGAATTAAGCCAACGCCACAATGATTTTTTTCTCATGTATTTTATTACATGGTACGTCACATCAGGATAAAAGAAAAAATGTTAGTTGACTGAAAGTGTACTATATGTCTTATTTCAATTCATTGTATAATACACTTTTCTATAGCTAAGATACATATTACAATATATATTATAAAAAAAAAAAATCTTGTACGTTAATATCCTAGATATCTTGCAAATTTTGTTGTTATTGCTTAGTTGTGTTTCATCGCTTTGTATACTCAGATAGTAAATTTTTTTTATTTAATGACGTCATATCTAGAGACCGAGGACATATTTACTCCAAGAATAACACAGCTTTTTTTATCCTTGTCTAAGCTGAATAAATACGTGAAGAGAAGGTATATTTATAAATTATATGAACTTTATCTAAACACGTCCCTATACGAAGCCAAGATTATCTATTGTCTAGACATTCCATATAAAATATATTGCAATGGACCTTAGAAAACTTGTAAAACTCCAACCGATACCTACAGTTTTTTACTTACTCACCAGATGACCAAGCAGTCCGAGGAGAACTTTGCAAGGGGTAATCACGAAAGACTCTCACATACTTGAGAGAAAAAAAAAAGAAAATATGATTACAGGAGAAAAAAAAGTGACGATAAGGGATATTGGGATACGTGAAAACCGTGGCAATAAGTATATACGTTTAATTTAGTACTTACTCATCGAAAAAAACGCTTTAAATTTTGTTACATGTTCTTTATGCGCATTGATATCTGAAACTGCATCATTTGCCATAAAAGCTCTTAAAACAAGGCCTTTTTTTTAAATACAAAGAAACAATCGATAAAAGAGAATACTCCATATAGTACAAGCTCTTTTTTTTCCGTGTAATATCAACTCGAGGTAGTGACGCACATAGCCACTTATATTTTTGTAATGCTCCACTACTACGCCCTCGATTCCTGATGACTAATTTCTAATCTCGATGCCCATCTTTTTGGGAGACCTGTAATCAGCACTAGGCAGTTGAGCTTAGGAAGACAACGGGACTTTCCCTAATTGTTCCGTGTGAATACTGCGGAAATTGAGGATGACGTTTCATTTCTTACCCTTTTTTGTACTATATCCAAATAACATATTCAGTTCTATTAGTTTAAAAACTACATGTGTTTAGTTCAATTTTTTTTTTTTTTTTTTTTCTTCTATCGGTCAAGTAGTATTAGCCGCGTAGTGTCGTAGTGACTCTTATGAATTTCGAATCATCAAGACGAGCCAATCATTAATTAGTGTAATCTTATCTACGACCTAGAAAATATTTGAAGTGTATTAAATATTTAAATTATTAGGGTGGCTGCAAGACGAATGGATACGAAAATTTTTAAAATATTGTCTCGTTCTCAAAAAACATAAAAATTCCATTATCGCAACGTTCTTGAATTCATCTTGAAATAGATGAACTTGTAAGTGTCTTAATTAATGTTCAATTTGACCTCAAGATCTTGGTACTGACAAGAGATTTACGAGTATTAAATTTTACAAATCATTAGTATTACAGTGTATGAAGATGTATACGTGGATAAAAAAATAATTTTTTTATTTTACACATGGAATAAAAGAATTAAATTAACACATAAACTGATCAAGAAGCATGTGATTTGTTCAATGAGATCATAAGTTAGCTATCCACACTTGACTATTTTCCTGCATAGTTTAACAATAAATAATCATGCTATTACATGCGCGTACATAAGATATTTAAATGAGAGAAAAAAATAGAACTTTCGTTGATTTTTATAAAAGTAATATAATAAAAGTACGGCTACTTTCTCTGTAACAGTACCTAACTATTGATTAGTTTTAGTGCACCCTTTATCGATGCATTATTATTTCCATCAATATACTCTCTCTATTCTTCTGCAGAAAAGAAAAAATGGGGATACCTACACTTGTTTGAAGCTTTTCGTCACCATGCCCTTGATCTCTGACCTATTGTTCTAACTATCTTCCAGTATAAATAATCGTATGAACGTTAATATTGGGGCGAGGGAAAAACTGGATTGATTTTTTCTCCTTGTCGCACATAAATGCTGCGTACAATTAGAATGACCAACTCAGTTATTCTACCCTCCACTACAGAGTTGTGCCTCTAGTATATTTATATTAGATTTTTTTATGGCCTGAATGTTTTGTTGTTGTTTGACGTTAATTTATTAACGTTGAATCAAGCAGTATATTTTCTTATGTTTTAGGGCATCGATCGAATGTATGCTTTTTCGTTCGTATAGAAAATCGTGAATAAGCTTCTCGTTAGTCCATGTATATTTTTCTATTTAATGTTTATCTGGTGACAATTTTGTCGGAACGTGACACGTAGTTATTTCCCTAAACAGTCAAAAAAAATCGAAATTCAAATGAAGAGCGTTTTTGGCAGGAAGCTCAAAATAAACAATACTAAAAGAACTTTTTTTTCCACGTGTATTTTCGTTAGTCAGTACAATCTACAACTGTTTGCACCTACTTTGTGGGATTAAGAGTTTGACTGTAGATAGTACTCGAAAATGTAACCCTTTGCTATAAAAGAACCATCCAAATAACAAACAAAATTAAACCCTTTACCTCCATGACATTGTACGTCTGTAGGTCAAAGCAACCTTATTAACTGTAAGCAGAGAATTCAGCTTTATTTATTACAAGAGAATTTTGTCAGGAATATGGCTATTAATTAAAATTTGGTTTTGGCTGGTTTGTTATTTTTGGGATGACCCAAAATATATAAATCGACTATTCAGTAGAAAAATTGAACCTTATACATAAATGAAAGTTGGTTGAAGCTGTAAAAATGTAGTTTATCGTTAAAAAATATATGAGTAAAAATCAATCGAATAGAGTCATCTCCTTGACTACCACTACGCCACGCCCATTTGGTACCGTAGTGGCTCGCTACACCAAACAATTGCAATAGTGAACGATATAACGTATCTACACTAATGAAAATATATCTTTTTTTTAACTTCTAGTTGCACTTGATTATTCTTAATGATTGGATGAAAGTAGGAGCAACCACTGAATCAGTACGTAATATGAAGTGAGTGAAGTATTTATTCTAAGTGCTAGAGGTCAGAAAATGGATAGTTGCAACAAATCACCTGCTAAATAACTAGTATCAATTGAACTTAACTGTCAACGAATATTAGTTCATAGTCAGTCCTAATTTCCAAATTTTTATTAATAAATGATTTGCTAATCTTAAGTAGTCCTTTTTTAAGCGTATTAGTAAAAAGCTTATGCTGCACATAGCAGCTTTATTTTAATACATTGTATGAAACGACAGACAAGAAAATATAACTGACAGCCGGCCAGAACAGTGCAAGTGGTGAGATGCAAAAAATTGCGAACTCTTAGATATTTTAAAATAAATGTCATTATTATTTGCTGTAAGGTAAAGTACCCAACAGTTGGACAGAAATAAAAAAAAAACACGAGTAGTTTGACAGCCTAATATTATTGAAATTTTCGAATAGAAGACGTTTTTAAATAGGAAAGACAAATTTATTTATAATTTATGAATCCATAATATTGCCTGATGAAAAAAAATTTCTTTAAAACTCTTTTTTGTTTTTAAGTAAAAAAATATGTTTTAAATGCGAAGCATGTAAGCTTGTTGTCCCGAAATAGATCCCTTAAATAAAATAGGAGTGTTTCTAAACTCAGTACTTGGACACGGAACAAATCGCAAAAAATTATAATTCATAGTTGGGCATTGAACGTTCAAGTTATTTTCCAACTACAGTTCCGTTGTAAAATGGGTATTATAATTTTTCATTGATGTTTATCAGAGTTAAACACATCGAAAAATATAAATAACTCTGTCCAAGAATAAGTTCCATTCGATAACATAAGATTTTTTTATACCTGGTACTTAAACAGTAAAAAACACTCAAAATTATTAATTATTGCTAAATATAATATGTAAATGTTAGTGTTAAAAACTAAAATAAAGTTAAATAATGACTACAAACTATACCATGTAGTGAAAAAGATTACAATCATTGAGTAGTTAAGAGATGTAAGAAAGCATTTTAAAATTAGGTCTACCCTAATCTTTTGTCCTTTTAATTAACTTGGGGTATCCAACTACTGATCCCAAGTCTCATGTTGGTCACAGTACCTGGACACTGGTGACCAGTTACTAGGTTTTAATGATTTTTCTTTGATATTCATTTTTCTTTGTTTATTAAGCTGATATTTTTTAATTTTCTTTCTATTTAATAAAAAAAAAAAATTCAATAAAGTGTTTTTTTGAACATTTTTTTTTGTTAGTTTTTTATAATCAGCAAAGAAAATTTCAATTGTCAAAAGTGTCCAACTACTGGATACTTTACCTTAGTTACACAAATATTGTAATGTAAAAAGGTTATATTAAATTTACGTAACAATTGAATGATTTTATCAAAATTTCCTTAAAATGACAATATATCTTAAGCCGGGTCATGCATTATCCAGATTAAACGCACATCAAGCAAGCGTGCCCATACATGCTAGTGGATTTTAAACATGCGTTTTTTTGTTTATACTTAATACGTAAGGCTTAAACTTGTTAGAGAACTCACATATGTATTGTATTTTAAAATAAAATTATCACTTGTACAAACTTCATAACTTTGTCGCTCAACTTCTGCGAAAATACGTTACAACTCGAGAAAACTAGCGACTTTACTTTAAAAATTCTGTACCTAATCAATAAATCTTGTGGAGACTGCCCACATGATCTTTTATCAAGTTGATACCCTCAAGAATGAGTAAAATATGTTTAAAAAAGTAATATTATAAATTGTTGGAATAACGTCGAATTAAGTGTAAAAAAAAGCGAAAATTCGTTATCAAGATTTTTTTACTTCAAATCGATTTTAAACATGGAGGCCTCATTGTTTCGGAAAAAATATAATAAAACTGGATTGCTATAAAGCTATCTCAATAATAAAAGAGACTACTGAAATAAGCCATTACTATTGCATGGTCACATCCATCTATTTCTAAGTGACTTTTTGGGAATGTCCCGTCCGTTAAAATCCAAAACTATTCTTTTTGTTTTGAGTAATTTTTAACTAAAAATATTAGCTTTGACATACAGCGAAGATACTGCACTAAACTACAAAATATAATTAGTAATAGCGATTATGTACACATTTTAGAACTTTAATTATTTAGAAAACAACTTCCCGATTGGTATTTTTGACTGAATTTTGAAAAAAAAAGAAATGCTTTTTAGCACTTACTTGATAGCCTGTAACTCTTGGTAAGATAAAAACAGATAAAAGTTTTTTTAACTTAACCGTACTCCACTGGATAAATTGGTTGTAGTTAAAAGATGTAATTTAAACTGTCTTAAATCAAAAAATTTGCACTTCATTAACAATCACTGGTTAAACAAACACTGAGTCCCTTTGTAAGTCAAGCGATGTATGGTCGTACTCAATTAAACTGATCAATTGGGGCTGACAAGTTGTTTAGCTGAAGTACCGTAGTCGACTGACCCCACGTCATGTTGTGCTACCCTTTCAAGCCCCACGATTCTATTTCCATTACCAAAATTTCGTGGTCATCGAGGGGGAGAAAATCGAATTCTATGACGACGCACCCATGAACAACCGAATCCTGTTTTTTTTTTTTTGTTTATTTTTCTTATTAATCTAAAATCAAAAACAATAATATATTATGCCAACTTCGTCTCATCAATACAGCGTACAGTAAAACCCTATGTACAGTAAGTTACCTAAGTATACAAAGCGATGAAACACAACTAAGCAATAACTACAAATCATGCAAGATATCTAGGATATTTACGAACAAGTTTTTTTTTTTTTTATATTCTATACTGTAATATGTATCTTAGCTATAGAAAAATATAATTTATAATGGATTGAAATGAGACATATAGTATTCTTTCGTTTACCTACATTTTTCTTTTTATTCTGATGTTACGTACCATGGGATAAAATGCATGAGAAAGAAATCATAGTGGCTTTGGCTTAATTCAACCTCTACATTAAAAAAATAGTTGTACATAGTTATTTTTCTGTTCTTAACTGTACGAGATACATCAAACAGCCAATGGATTCATGTCATATTTTCAGAAATTATGAGTTACAAAAGAGAATTAAATTATAGAATTAAACTGGTACTTTATAAGTAACAGCTGTTGGTTAATTTATCACTTTTTGGAACGACAATCAAATGCCACATCTAGAAATACTAGGTTCTGTAACGTTACAAGTTTTGAATAAACTAATGTTACAGGATCTTATTAATCAGCCCAATAATCTACATTGAAATGTGCCAAACGAAAATTGAATTTGTATATTAGTACATAATACAGTTATATTTAAGCTCATCACTTTTTTAGCCGACAACCAAATGCTTCGTAAAGTTACATGACTTTCCTTAGCCTTATGGGCTTTTATAGTTCTTGTTTTGGAGAGACAGCATCTTTAAATTCGCGATTTTGTAGAATTCTCGAGAAAAAATAAAAATTGATCAGTATCAGCTTACAAATACTATATTTTCTGGGTTTTAAACCTTAACTAACCCTCGTAAGGTCTTTTCCTATCTTGTACTAAAAAGCTTTAATACCAGGACAGTTTTACTACATCAATACAGAAAAGTCATTTTGTAATACCTCGGACTATCTTAATTAATATTTTTAGAAATCTCGGAGACATTAAAAAGTTTTTCTATCTTCACTAATGTAACACAACAGTAGAATTTGTTTGAAATGAACACAAAGAGCCTAGTCTAAGCTACATACATTTCATACTTCTAATAATTAAGATTTATTTTTCATGTCTTCATTAATTTTTTTTTTCCTTAGGAATTTTTTTCAACTGATTTAGAAAACGTCAAAGCATGGAGCAACGTGCATCTTAAGAGAGATTTTTCACCTGCAAGTCGCTCGTAGCTACACTGCAACGGAAACATGACTCACAAACATAAACGCTGGCCTATTCTGATAGGAAATGAATCTTTCTAACCAAATTGACATTTAACAGTGCACAAATTGCATTTTGTCTACTTATTGTATATACTCATTTAAATTTTAACTATTACATTGTTATCTTTTAAAACGCTAAGTGTCTAAAAAATAATGTTATATTTTTAATAAATAAGTACAACATAGACCATATTTATGCACAAAAATTAGA
Source organism: Copidosoma floridanum (assembly GCF_036245765.1). Taxonomy (NCBI): domain Eukaryota; kingdom Metazoa; phylum Arthropoda; class Insecta; order Hymenoptera; family Encyrtidae; genus Copidosoma; species Copidosoma floridanum. The sequence continues at coordinate 858,720 of NW_028321897.1, read as the reverse complement.
ACACTGTAACAGTGACGGATAAAACTCACTTTCAGAATTTCTTTTTTTTTAGAGAATTTCTGAAAAAAAGGTTATAATATTCTTTCAGAAAATAATTTCTTTTAGAATAAGATTTCTGACTAAGTACCGTTAGTAAAGAACACAAATATGTATTGAATAAATAAAATTTTTGATGAGGGATTTTAACTCTTTATTCAAGCCTATACCAGCAAGCCATCATAAAAATAAGTATTTTGTACATATTTAACTTGATTTCTACGTATTGATTTTTAGAAGAAATGCTGGCATAGACACAACTGCTTTGATTTAAATTTCTTTAAGAAATAAAGGAATGTGCATGAGCCTAAGTTAAACTCAATTGTAAATAATTTTTGAGAAACTTATCCATGTCTGGAATGATGAACATGTACTATTATCTTACACAAATGGTTTAAGGTCAAACACTGATTTCAAAAGTACCACAAGGCACTTAAATTTTTCATTTGATAGTTAATACTTACGTTTCACTTTGACAAAATATTTTTTATTTAGCTTACCAAAAAAATGTCAAATATTACATAAAATCGAATAAAAACTCTAAAATTTTACGTTGTACAGCAAAAAATGAAAAGAGAAAAATCTTGGCAAACAACCCATTTTTCTCTACACGCATATAAAGGTAGAAAAAAAAATACGAAATTGAAATCTCCATAATTATATTCTCTCTGACATCTTCTGCATACAAGGAACTAAATATTGGTACCCACATTTGTATGAACCTTTTTTTAACATGTTATTGCTCTCTGATATATAATCTGTATCAACCTTGTTATATAAAATATATAAAAATGTTAATATTGAGTTGGGGAAAAAACTGAATTCCCTTTTCTCATGCTCAATAAATTCTACGTACAATCTGCATGATGTGTATCAGGTGATGCTTTGATAAGCACGCAATATACGGAAAACAACATTATACAATCTAATTTATTTTTTGATAATTTTTCGCTTAAAACTTTAAAAAAGGAGTACTAATATTTATGTACAAAGAGAACAAAGCTCGGGATGGCATAAAAAATATTGGATTGGAGATTGGATGTAAAAAAGTATCACTAACCATTTTGACTTCATCAAAATAATTTTTTTAATGGTAATTCAAAAATGTCAAAAGTTAACTGCTGTGTGCAACTTTATATTTAAAATTAGCAGTTAAAAAAAAAAACATAATAATTAAATATTTTGTCAAAAACAAATGATATAAGTTAGGCAAAAAAATGCGAAGTTCTGTTAGTACACAGCAAAGCAGAAAAGGAGTCAAAAAATTTTGTAAACTCTCCCAAGACAATCGATATTCTCCACCTAACTTTAAATATTGTTTTTCATAAGTCTTAAATTTCTAGCTTACGTATATTGACATTCTTAATATTATTTCATAAGGTAAGAAACCCAAACAGTGCCCGAAAAAGTTAAATCATAGCATAGATTGTTTTTGAAAATACTACTACAAATTCTGTAGGTATTAATGTACGGCACCCATATTTTAGGGAAAACACAGATCATATGTAATAAGAGTAGGGAAACGAGCTTATAACAAAAACAATCATGAAGTTCTTTCAGATTTTCTTTTCAGATTATATTTTTAGATTGTAAGTATTTTACAAAAAATTCTTTTCATATAGTACACAATAATCAATCCAACAGTACAAGCTAAGCTTAATGAGTGAAAGTTGCAAGGGAGTTTTATTATACATCTTGATAAAGTTTTTCCTGGCCCTTTTTTAAACTAACACACCAAAAAATTGGCTTCTGAAAATTAAGGTAAATAAAGTAAGATTAACAAACTTATAAATACAAAACATAAGCAAAAACGCAAATCAGATGACGATCACCTGACAAAACATCGTTGTTTTACAATAGTTTAAATCTTTTTTTATTTTTATTGCGAAACCAAGGCAATTGATAAAAAAATAAAATAATCGTCTTTCTGCCTGGCACTGTTACTTTCCATAATATTCACTAGAGCAAAAAAATTCTTGTATTTTCAACTAATGTTTCATTTATTAATATATAAATTTACTTTCCAAAGTAACAAATATTTGCTGCCCGTTGTTACTTTAAAAATTTAGCCGTTTTTCTGTTTTGATTATGTCATAACCTGTTTATTTAAAATTGAATCTTGACAGTTTTAAACTTTTTTTGTTAATAAAAACCTTTTTTTTCGTGTATATTTATACAAAATTTTTTAGTACCAATTTTTAACTAAAGTAAGAAATACTAAATTTACTAGAATATTTTGCACGAGTTAATACGAAGTCAATTTATTTCTATACAAAAAGTTAATCTATGGTCATTAGAAAAAACACCAACTATCTATTTGGATTTGAAACCAGAAGCATACGATAACTTATAAATTAATAACCTGATTCTTATAAGCTAAAAGTGATTTATATTTTAATTGGTATTTAAGTTTTTAAAGAAACTTTTCATTGCTTGAAAATTTTTTTGATAATTATCCGTACATCAAATGATATATTAACATTCGTTCATCAATTGTCTTCTTGGATTTCCTTTTTTTCTTTGTTGAGTGATTTACCAGTTTCTTCGATGTTGCTAGATCTTTTATCGTCAACTGCCATTTTATTATAGCAAGGAACATATATAGTTAAAGCTTTATCTGAACTAAACAATGCCTCGGCTTTTTCCGAATCGAATGAGTCACAAACACTCAACTTCTTATACAAGCTCTTCTCGTGCTGTTCTTCTGGTGGTGCCTCAACAATAATGTCCCTGCCTAAAACCTACAAACAAATAAAGTAAAGATTTATTAAGAGATTTAATGCTTTTGTGTTGAAAAAATCTAATAAATATTATAGATATTAATGTTATTACTCGATGGGTAAGTATTATGTCAAATTATTATACATTGACCTCTTTTTATGTAAATTGCGCTATGTATATTTTTTATAGAAACGTCGCGCTTATTTCTAGAGTGAAAATCGCTGGAATGCGAAAAATTTTGTCAATTAAAAATTACAAAACAGTGAAAAAAGTTATCCGCTTCTCCCCGGCAAAAAGAAGGCCCAGGTTCGACTCCTGGCCGAATCGGATAACTTTTTTCACTGCTTTGTAATTTAAAATTGACAAAGTTTTTTGCACTCCAGCGATTTTTGCTCTAAAAAAAAGCGCGACGTTTCTATAAAAAAAAAACATAGCGCAATTTAGATAAAAAGAGGTCAATGTATAATAATTTGACTAATAAATATTAGTTTAGCTAATTTCTTAGATACAATTTACATGATTAATTATTTTACTTGAATGATATTTATTTAACCACTTATATATATACTAAGTGCTTATTGCATAAAAAAAAAAATTTTGAATAATTACTCACCTTAACAATAATCTTATCTTTGTTGTACATCGTGCAGTCCAGGCGGCATACAAATTTCTCCTATAAAAAGTCCATTTGACAAATTTAAATTTTACTGTAAATGAAGTACAAAATGAATTAAACTTATTATCAAAGATAATACTGTATGCACCTGGTTAGTTAAAGTACGAGAGTCATAACTAAGTTTAATATATAAAAATGCAGGCTGACTCAATGTGCTGCAGGGAACAATAGAGGGATGGCTTTCTTAATCATCGTAGCCTTCATAATCCACACCTTTTTTACCACCAAACTTCCATACCATGTCTAGTCTACGTTTTTCTTCTATTTCTTCAAATATCCTAGCATCATAGTCGTCCATTTTTCAAATACACTTACTTAGATTCGGCAATATTAATAAAATTTCAATCAGTGCCTCAATGCTCCGACAAAGCCCAAGGTGCATCTGACGTGGTTTACAGTGTTCTACTTGCCTGTGCGTACATTGGGTGTAGCGTCATCATTATTTCAGGTAGTTGACAAGATGCAGTCGTGCTCAGTGAGAACGAAGATTACTGCGTATAATATTACTGTATAGTTAAAGTAGAAATGGTTGAGTACCACTCGTCTGTTTTCATGCGCAGAAGAGCAAAAATTGGCTGTCTGCGCTGCTTGACGAAATCGGGCAACGTTGTATTTTCATATATATGTATATGTATACATACATGTATATTATTTTTGTTTACCTTTTTTTTTAAATTTAGGTTATCGTATTACTTAATTTGTGCTCAGCCGGTTTATTTTGCAAATAAATATGAATAATCTAAGATTGAAGAACGGAAAATTTGTAACAAAAAAGTTAGGTAAGAAATACAGTACTTGTGTACATCGTATGAATGAAGCAAAGAAAACAGTGATTCGTAAATAATTATGTGCACAGAAAGGAAGATCAAAAGTTGCTAAACCAACAGAAGTAGGAGAAAGTTGTTTAAAGGAAGGATTCATAAGTTTAGAAAATAATCAAAACGTATTTGAGGCAAAAAAACCGTTTGTACACATAAAAGAGAGTCAAGAAAAAAGAAGAATCGTTGATTTGGTTGAATTAGGAAAAAATCTAGATTGTTGAGACTGTCAAGGAATTTTGAGTTTACAGAATATTGTTAATGAAAACCGTATGGGATTTTACTCTACACTAATGGTTCTCTGTACAACATGTGAGAAAGAAATTCGTGTTGAGACTGGTAAAATTGATAAAAAGTGTTCTGAAACCAACAAGGCTTTTATACTAGGTAATTTGTTTAAATTGCATGTCTTTTAAATCTTATGTTTTTAACAGTATATTTGTGGGAAAAAGGTCATTCTTACTAAATAATATTAAATTGCAGGAGTTGTTTATTCCGGTATAGGAAAAACTAGTTTGAATAAAATTCTTGCCTGTGCCAATATACCAGTTATTTCTGAGAGTGTTTATCGACGGTATGAAAACCTGGCTGGGACATCGATTGAAATTAAAGCAAAAAATAGTTGTAGAAGAGCAGCGATGGACGAAAAGATTTTAGTACTTAATAATGGCGATGATTTGTATTTTACTTTGTAAGACTTTTTTAATTTAGTCACTTTTACTCTATTACTATAGTGTAAGCTCTGCAGAAGAGTCAAGTAGACTATTACAAAGTTGATTTTTTTTTTTTTTTTTGTTAAATACTTTTTAGTTGCTTGTTATTTCTATTTGTTTGTTGCATACATTTAAAATTAACTCCTATGGAGTATTTAAGCATAATTTATTGTCAAATCTTTATTCATGCAGAAAACTATTTTTATATTTGATGAACTATTTTTACATTTAATAATTTCTTATAATAAATATACATTAATGAAATGTATTTACTTGAAATTAAATACTGCCATCTCGTACTACAGACCACAAAACATCGTCGATGACGTACTATATCCTCATTTGTGCCTCCAGAATTTTAATCCTGACAAAGAAGATACTCCAAGACATAATTCTTTTTCTTTGTACATCCAGAAATCCAATCCCAACAGAAAAAAAGACACTCCACGTAATCCTCAACTATGTGTACAGAGTTTAAGTATAGAAAACAAGGAAAATTTCCTGGGGCAAAATATTCTATTGAACATCACTGTAGACGCTTCTGTTAATATTATAGTATCTTTTGACACAGGCTGGAGTACACGAGAAAATGGACGCAGCTATGATAGCTTAAAAGGCTATAGTTGCATCATCGGTTATCTATCAAAAACAATTTTTGATTTAACAACGAGAAACCGTAAATGTGCCAAATGTGATCTTGGGCGTAAGAAAGATGATCACGATTGCCGGCTTAACTTCCGCGGAAGTGCAAAAGCGATGGAAGCTGATGCAGGAGTTCAGTTAATCAATCATAGTAAAATCTTAGAAGATACTAATCTGCAAGTTCGAGTAATTGTTGGAGACGAAGATAGTAGTATGATTTCTGCTGTAAGAAACGACAAACTAGATGTATATATTCATAGGTTAGCTGATAGAAACCACCTAGTAAAAAATTTTACGGGTGAACTATACAAAATGCGAGCTCATCATAAGCAACTGAATAGACCTGGAGCTATTGCACACGTTAAGAAGTGTTTTACTTATGCAATTGCTTAAAATCGAGGAAACAGCGAAAATTTAGCTCAAGTATTGAGAAAGCTTGCTGATCACCTATTTGGAAGGCACGAGAACTGTGGTGATTGGTGCATTAACGAAAACAAACACAGCTTGACTTTTTCTGAGCAATCTTTGTACGAGTCGCTTGTAAAATTTTTCGAAAAGTATGCAATTAATGCTCATAAGTTCTCTGTATCAGCATCTAGTCAGCCAAACGAAAGTTTCAACAATATCGTTGCTCATGAAGCTCCAAAAAACAAGTGTTTAAGCAAAAGCTTATCGTGCGATATTTTAGTTGCTGACAGCGTTTGTGTTAAAAATGATGGAGAAAAATGTATATTAGAATACAAAAAAAATTTGGGTTTATTACCTGGGATTCATACTGAAAACTTTGCTCTGCAAAGTGATCGTACTAGATTGATAAGGTCGCTTAAATATAAGTTAAGAACAACCAAAGTTAAAAGATTACAATTAAAAGAAAAAAAGCGATTGCTCCGGAAAGAAACAGAAAAAAAAAAGAATACTACTTACAAGTCGAACATCAATTTTGACAAAATCGAAGTAAAACTGAAAAACACAGTCGATAATAGTATTTTCAAATCAGCCAACGAATTAAAATTTGTATATTTTGATATTGAAACCACGGGTCTTGCTATGCAAGATGATATATTACAAATTGTTGCTGCGTGTGATGATAAAAAATTTAATATTTATATTACGTCAACCAGAACTATAACTGAAAATACTACTATCATTAATGGTTTACATCACATGAATGGGGTATTATATCATCATTATAAAAATTTGAACGCTGTACATATTGTTGATACTTTGAAACAATTTTTGACATTTTTAAATTCATTCCTGAAAAACGAAAGACATATTTTAGTTGCTCACAATGCCCGTTTTGATGTCCCACGTTTATTAAAGGCTATTATTAATAATAATTTACTGGATCAATTTGAAAAAATAATTTTTGGTTTCTCTGATTTCCTGTCAGTGTTTCGTTACATGTTACCAGATCGAAACGGACAAGAAATGTTCAAGTTACAAACAAAAGCTACTGATTTCCTAGAACCACAAGAACAAGGAAGTTTTCATGAGGCACTGTTTGACGTTACAATTTGACAACAGCTTATTTCTGCATTCAATGCAGAAGATTATTTAATTAAAACATGCAAAAGTTTTTATAATTACGACACTGATTTTTTAATGTCTGAAAAAAGTAGTCATGGTTTAAAATTTCTGAAAGAGCTTCGAAAAGTCTTGTCACTACTAATGTTGGAACGACTGACGGCAAATAATATAACATACTTTTCACTTGTAGATATTTACACAGTAAGTGGTGAAGAAGGTATACAAAACTTATATTCAGAAATAATCCACGGTAAAGCTAGAATCACAAGAAACAAAAAAATTATTTGCTCAGTTACTGACTTTTTAAAAAAAAATGTAAATATGGAAAATAAAAGTTAAAACATAGTTGAAAAAACTAATACCATCTGATCTGGTTATTTCTACGAAATTTATTAGTGAAATAGGTGTTTTACTTGTTACAATATTTGATAATAAAAAATCATTGTTCAAGAGTTTATTTGACAGATTGTTGTAATACAAATATATTTTGGTTAATTTCTGTAATCATATACTAGATTATTCATTTGATAATTTTATTGCACATTTTTCTGTTTATCAATAAGTTTATTATTTACACGAATTACATTCCACAGTTTCAAATTATATTTTAAGTTTATGAATGACGTGTATGTATAGCGGTAGTAGATGTATATATACAACGAGGGCGAACGACGTTGTCATGTCTCAAATTGTATATATAAGCTGTCTGCTAAATTGGTTACGTTCGCTCGAAATACACAATGTTTGTACTAAAATTCCTCAAAAACAAGTAGCGGAAGGAACATCATGAGATAATGCAAAATATTCCTTGGATTCCACGGATTCAAGAGTTAGTTTTCTTTAAAAATGTATAGAAAACTATTCTTGTTATCTTTAAAACTGCATGGCTCACATCAGCGTAACAGATAAAAGGCATCCCATGATAAAAGCCATAAATTTATAAGTTAATATCTTAGTTTTTAGTTGCGGTACCTATGTTGAAATTTTACTGATGTCTGAAGGACACTAAAATGTACTTATTTGCTAAGTTTCGAGAAAATCTATAGAAAATTGATTTCCTTGTCAACTACCTTAAATTTTAGCAATCTTGCTTGATGCACATAAAAGTTTACACTTTGGGACGTATTATTAACTTCTGCGCATGTGCTTATGACAAACTTTGACTTCTGCGCGTGCGTGGATGCCTATAATAGATAATACGTCTTAAACTGCAAACTTTTATGCACATTTATAGACCCCTTGGTAGCTAATCAAGAGTACTGAAGGAATTTGAATTTTTCATTACTTGTGTTAGGGGTAGCAGTGCAGTATCTCTCTCTTTTTCTCTTTCTCTCTCACTTGACGTTTCTGAGTTAGGAAGAGAGGAAAGGGCCATAGCTTACTTTTAATTTTCGGGCCCCTTTTCCATTTTAAAAAAGTGGCGATTTGAGCTATTATGGGCAAATTGTAAAATCAATAGTGTGTTGATATTTTGTAGTGTGTTGAGTGTGAGTCTGGTGATTATTTGGTCGGAACGTGACACGTAGTTGTTATTTTTCTGAACAGTCAAAAAATATCGAAATTTAAATGAAGAGCGTTTTTGGCAGGAAGCTCAAAATAAACAATACTAATAGAACTTTTTTTTTCAGGGGTATTTTTGTTAGTCAGTACGATCTATAACTGATTGCACCTACTTTGTGGATATGAGAGTTTAACTGTGGATAGTACTCGAATATGTAACCCTCTGCCATGAAAGAACCTTCGAAATAACAAACAAAATTAAACCTTTTGCCTCCATGAAATTGTACGTCTGTAGGTCAGGGTAACCTTAATTATTGTAAGCAGAGGGTTCAGCTTTATTTATTACAAGAGAATTTTATCAGGAATATGGCTAGTAAACGAAATTTAGTTTTCGCTGGTTCATGATTTTTTGGATGACCAAAAATATATAAGTCGACTATTGAATAGTTTTAATTGATTTCATGACATAAAAATAACAACAGATTCGTATTTATCTACGTTGGTTTCGTAAAGTCAATGGAACTACAATTCTTTTTCTTATTCGTAACATCATTACACAATAAGTAACAAAATTATGGCAGCAAAAGTATATAAAGACGCGTGAGTGTACTGGCTGTAAATTATTCATCCTTTGCACTCTGTACTTGTCTAAACTTGAATCTTTACATAAGTATTTATTCTAAGTGCTAGAGGTCAGAAATTAGATAGTTGTAACAAATCACCTGCTAAATAACTATTATCAATTTAACTTAACACCCAACGAATATTAGTTCATAGTCAATTAAAATTTTCGAATTTTTATTAATAAATGATTTGTGAATCTTAAGTAGTCTTTTTTTAAGCGTATAAATAAAAAGTTTATGCGGCACATATGCATTACGTAACGTGCACAAGCTAAGTATGTGTACTGCACGTATCCTGTGACGGCCTGAGTGGTTATAAGAACTTTTTGTAGATAAAAACTAATTTTATTCTTTTTTAACCTTTTTTTTAACTTAATATGTTTATACATAGTGACAATTAAATTTGCGTATAAACTCATTTGCACTAGTTTTATATAGAGTTTAGGGTATTATTAGTAATTTCTAAGGAAAATTAGAATTAAAGTGGACATGTAGACACAGTGGCATACATTTCAAGAAGCTTTCTGTAAAAAAGGACGGAAATTTTATAATGTATGTAATTTTGGATCAAGATGTTTAAAGTTTTTGAAAAATTGTTCTCGACTTCAAGAATTAAATTGATTACTTTTAATGATAAATGCATTCTAAGGGAGAACTTTGTTTATCAAAACATCTAGCTTGTTGTTATAACTTAAAATTTAACCTAAGAAATCCGTGTCTTTTTCAAACAGTTAATAATTTTTTTTATCATGTCAAAAATCAATTACATAGATAGTTAATTTTAACTACATTTTTTTGCTATCATTTATTATTTATTTTGCGACTTATTTCTTTAAATTTCAAAGTCGGGCTTCGTTCAGGGCTTTTAAAAAATGTGAACACATTTATCGTGCACAAATTATTACACAGAAAGTACCAAGTACAAAATTCACATTAGAATAACATACGTTTCGAATGAAAATTAGAACCTGTAAAAAAAATACTAATCAGAGAAAATCAAGAGTGAATTAAGCTGTGTGTGGCATGATTTGACAAAAAAAGTATCTTAGCGCTACTCCTAGAAGTAAAATCTGAACAGATTTAATATCAAGAAATGTGAAATTGTAATTTTAAATTAGAAATTTTTAACTAGAAATCATACAGTAGATTTTATAAATTAGACTTCATGTTTGCGTATGATATCGCCATTAATACTTTGCAGGAAATAGTGAAGAATTTCACGTGTCACTGTTTACTGCAAAGTTCTTAATATCAATATAGCTAAAGAAAAGGCATAACCATAGAGGTATAAGAATAGAGGGAATAATCAGGCTACCAGTGTGTTACGAGGAGCGAGAGAAAAAGGTGCAAGAAGGCCCCCTCTTGCTATCTCTCTCTAACCAAACGGTTGGGAGAGGGAGAAGGATTTCTTAGTTTCGTCTGCAGACCGCTTTGACAGCAGTATACCTTATGTGTAGTTTAAATGTAAACATGTTAATTTGTAAATATGTAAACAGTAGGTAAATTTTTATTCGTTAAAGTTAATCGTAGGAAGGTCAAAATAACAAAAAAATGCCTTGTGTGTAGAAAAAAACCGATGGTGTCGTGCACAAGATCTTTTCATAAGTTAGTAATAATAACCTAAAAATTAATTTTCATACAATTAATTTCATACTTAATATATACTCATTGATTAGATTTCTATCAGAGGAAATTGCGCAGTAGAAATGGGTCACGTCTTTAAATTTAGCTACTTTGCCAAACTTAAATACTTGATTTATTTGTAGTGATCATTTTAAGAAACGGCCAGCAAAACTTTAGTATTTATGTTAGTATGTTTAAACAGCAATTTTAAAGTACCTGTAGCACATTACCTTATTGATTCCTTAAATGGAGAAGAGAAAGCTGTATTGCTGGAAGATTTGTTGGTAAAGCTTGATGAAAATGGAGTTGATGTAGTAAGTGTGACATTTAATGGTGACAAGGCTCATCGAACAGCCTGTGAATATTTAGGTGCCAACTTCAATTACAAAGATGGAAAATTTAACCACATTTTTGTCACCCATCAAGTACTCGTCCAATTTTCATTTTTCATGATCCATGTCACTGTCTGAAGCTAGTCAGAAACTATAAGGCTCTGAAAGGCCCTCTTATCCATAATAATAATTTCATTAAATGGGACTACATACAGCTACTAAATAAAAAACAGCAAACAGAAAAACTGCCCAGTGCCTGTAAAATTAAAAATCGCCAAGTGGATTTCCATAATGAGAAAATGAAGGTGTTCCTTGCAGCACAGGTGTTGAGTAATAGTACAAGTGCAGCACTAACATTTCTTGATTTCGACATAAAAGATCATGATTTTTATAAAGCTTCAGCAACATCCAAGTTTTGTAAAAATTTCAATGATATTTTTGATTTTCTCAATTTGAAAAGTAAATGTACCTACAGTTGTGATGTTAGTAGTATAGATGAAAAATCATTAGCTTTATTAAAAGAGAAAATCAGCCAGTACATCAAGTATATCGAAAATTTAGAAATTACTGTCGAAACTAGTTGTAAAAAAGAAGACAAAAACCCCATTTCACTGAAAAATTATGAAGTCAGAAAAAATGTACTTTTTTGTAGTTCTGTTAGCACCGGATTTTTAGGCTTTATTATATGCTTGACAAATTTATATGAGTTGTCAAAATATTTGATAGATAATAATTTTATCGATTACTTTTTAAGCTACAAAAATTTCCTAGGATCACATCGAAATTTTGTTTTCTCGTATTAGAGCACAAAATGGTCACAATAATAATCCCACCACGACGCAATACTTATCCGCATATAAAAGTATTATTCTAAACAAAATTTAAATCCCGTTATTTGGATCAGCTAACATTCAATCGATGGATGATACGACATACTTATCAGAAGAAATGTTACCTAAAAATAAAACTGAAGAATGTACCATGCAAAATCTTGACGTCAAAGTAAAAAAACAAAAAACTGATAAAAAATTGTTGACTGAGCAGGTACGAAATTTACTTGGAAATTCTAATTAATTTGTTGATTACGATTACTGTATTCCAAATAATTGGACTTCATCGGAATATACAGATGAAATAGTGAAGCATACGGCAGACTGTGTGGTTCGCATCTTGAAACAAAAAATTAGTTGCCAAGATTGCTGTAATATGTTAGATGGGACTACAAGTGAGCACAAATCCAAATTGACAGTATTAAAAAATCGTGGAGGCCTACAATTTGCTTCTGACGAAGTCAATTACATTTGCAAATGTACAGAAAAATCGATACGCGAATGCAAAAATTTATTTATAAAAGGTATATGTAACATATTAATAAGCGAAACCATTAGAAAATTGCCAAAAACTATATTTTACGATAGTGTCCACAGCGGTGGGCCAAAAGTTTCGATTGAACACTGTTATCAATTATTAGTACAAATTATCACAAGATATTTAGATATACGTTTGAAACATGAAGCTGCTATGGAAAATGATCAAAACAAAAGGATTCGTATGAAAAATAATAAGATTACAATATTCCAAGGCCAATAAAATAGCTATCACATGTTAATAATGTCATAATGAATAACAATCACTATGTCTGCTACGTAAGCATGGATTTTAAAAATTCATGAATAAAAAGAGTTCCAATTGACTAAAAGGTTTATGATTTTTTAACTTCTTTTTTCATTCTAATATTGTTCAAACTCATATGTTCACCCACATGAAAAAGCCCACACAGAGAGTTGGTTTCCTGTAAGTATACAGTGAACGAAATTCGTACACCTACAGATGGCGTGCCGTCCTCACGAAATAGAGTGAATGTCCAGCGTACACTGAGATTTCTCGTGCATGCACCCTACTACTGCGCGCTCGTCTGTGTTCACTGAGATTCCTTATGCATGCACCCTACTACTGCGCGCTCGTCTATGTTCACTTGGATTTTTCGTGCCAACGACTGTGTTCACTGAGATTTCTCGTACACGCAATGACGTAGTTAGTGAAGTAGTGAGCCCGAATAGTTATTCATGAGTTTAGTCGATCATAAAACAGAAAGATTATATATGAATTTTTTTGTTCAAGTATGTGTTCAAGTTAACGTATAATTTTGTATTTTTAAATAAATTTTTGTGATTGAATTTTTATGAATTTTATTCGTAACAATAGCATAATTTTTTATATTTTATAGTGCAAACGAATGAAAATACGAGATACGTAAGATTCACAAAAAACGATGATACGTGCCAACAGTATTTCACAGCGTTTACGAGAAATCTCAGTGAACACAGTCGTTGGCACGAAAAATCCAAGTGAACATAGACGAGCGCGCAGTAGTAGGGTGCATGCATGAGGAATCTCAGTGAACACAGACGAGCGCGCAGTAGTAGGGTGCATGCACGAGAAATCTCAGTGTACGCTGGACATTCACTCTATTTCGTGAGGACGGCACGCCATCTGTAGGTGTACGAATTTCGTTCACTGTATACTTACAGGAAACCAACTCTCTGTGCAGACTCGGGAGTCGAGAGTCGAGACGAGAGACGAGAGCCTTACTGCGCATGCTCACCCAATTAGAGAAGGATAATAGAAGGGGCCTTCTTGCAGCTTTCTCTCTCGCGCGTGTGGAAACATCTTACAGTACTGAGTTACATGGGGATAGCTCCCTCTATTCTTATACCTCTATGGGCATAACGCTTCCTATGATCCTGTAAAAAAATAATTGGTATTCAACATATTTTCAATTCATGAAACCACAAGCCACAGTTGAAACTTCTTTTGCAGAAAAATAAATTTTTCTCGGTTTATTTTCATAAAATTTTTTATTGTATTTGCAAAATGGCGAATATAATATCAAAAATAGTCGAAAAAGTGTATGTACCGACTTGAGTAGAATAAGGTTTCTATATGCTCAAGTTTCAGGAAGTTAATAAATATTTGGAGTAAAAAGTTAACTTGAACGTTAGAGATAAGATTTATTTTATTGGCTAAAAAAAATGATATGAACAATAAGTTATTCATCTAATAAGTTTTTATTTTAAAAAGTACACCTACATTGTAAAGACGTCTCAAATTTTCGAAGACACTCTTAAACAGTTTTAGTTAATTTTAAACAGTGTTATTTCTAATAATTATCAGTCAGTGTTGAATGAAGAACCGTTTATAACATCGTTACCTCATCAATGATTTGTCAAAAGCACTTATTGTCAGAGCGTAACATTTTTTAACACTTTTTACCACGGCCACCAATCTTTGCTAGCCTGAAAATGTTCACTTTTATCGCATCCGTAATCTTTTTTGTGATTGTAATTGTTTTTTTCTTTCTCTTTTTTTTTGTCGAGCTTCAATGCCTCCTCGTCTGGAATGAGTGTGAACATAAGTGCGGCTAAATAGTTAACCACGCAGGATCAAAAATGATGACTTTGTCACCGATCAACCAATTATTATAGACTATGTGCACTGGTAACAACCTCGACTAGGAAAGAGCAGACGAATTTTTTGGCCCCTCGGGTCAGGTGAGTGGTTTACTTGAAGTATCTTACATGGTAGGATTTATATATTTTTTTACTAAGTAGATTACCTTATGATGTTTTTTTTAAACAAATTTACATTTCACAGCTAATCCTCATAAGAGAGTTGACAAGATTAGTTATTTTTTTAACCTCTTTAACTCTATGAATTATTTACTTTTAAGACATCCATCGCTCTTTTACTTTCCTACAAGTCTTTTGAACTCTACGTGTTCAGGAATAGTAGATGATTTAGACACACTGTTAGAAAAATATGTATGAAATTCAATGAAAATGTATTGGAAGCAAATTTCATAGACATAATTGAAAATAAAATAATAATTTATGTGTAAATTTTTTTACTTTTTTTTCAAAATTAATAAATAAGTTAGCAATTCAGTGCTAGATAAGTCCCATGAATTACTTATGTTAGCTGTAAAATTAAAAAAACTTATTTCAATTTCTTTGAAAACAACTTTAGAAATTAATTTATGTATGTATAAGATTTAAAATAAGATTGTTGCAAAGTCAAAAACGAGTTTTGAAAATTAAATAATAGTTTCTGTAAATAACAGAAATAGTTGCTCTTACTTTTCAAAAGATTTTTATAATATTTCAATTAATCTTTAATAAAATTTAATCTAGTTATTACTAACGTGATTGAAAAATTACTAATAACGTTCATTTAATTTTAATGAAAAAATTTCTAAATTTAATGAGAAACATATCAATGTGATGTAATAATAGAAATGACCAGGATTGCGGATTTAAAATAAAACATTTAATAAACAGAATATCAACTTTAATAAAGCAGTGTAGAATATGTCAATAAAAAAGCTGCAAAAAATCTAAATGTGTTTTTTAAAATTCATAAATATGTTACCAAATTTTCAAAAATTTTAACGAAATTATTAACGTATGTATACAGATTTGTAAAAATTTAAATTACAAATAAAATTTATTTTATTATAATTAATAAGCAATTGTGGAAATAAGTACAAGCTTTTTTCTGAATTTAAAAAAGACTTGTAGTAATTTCCCAAGTATTGAAATAAAATTAAATTGAGTTTAAATTTTGAAAACAAAATACTCTTTTTTCATTTTTAATAGAACATAATCGACATTTAATGTAATAGTTCATTAGTATGATTTTATAAAAATAATCTTTTCAAAAAATAAATTTTTGAAAACTTAATGTCAATATCTTAAGCATGCTTTGTAACATTGAGTGACTGTTGATGCAATTTTCAGGTAAGTGTTTATGAAATAGTATGAAACAATATGCAACTGAATATGTTACTTTCATTTTACTGGAGTAAATTTTGAGGTTTATATCTTACTATATTCATATTATTGTATCAACACTTTTACCTTAAAATTGCATTTATAGTTACTAAATCTTACATTGCATGCTTCAAGTATTAATATTAAATCATAAAATTTCGAATATTGTTGATAAAAATTCATTTTTATAACATTATACCAATAAACTATTACATGAAATTTCAATTATTTTTTATTAAAATTAGATGCAGACTATTATTCTGTTTTCAAAAAGTGAGAATTCAATTTGATTTCATTGATATACTTGGGAAATTACTAAATTCTTTTTACATTCTAAATGTCAGAAATAAATCATACTTTATGAATAAAGAAACAAAGGGACCTACTATCTATGTAAGTATTCGAGCATATGTTGGATTTGAAATTAAAAAGCTTCTGGGAATATTTAACAAAAAACAACGTAGCTTATACAAAAAAAAACCATTTCGTTTTATTACAAAAATATTCAAACTTTTATGAAAGTACTGTATGTATTTGTGTTTTACGACATCTAATATGTATAATATTGTCTCTATATCTAATACATAATACAATACACATCTTATTTGTTCAGTCATGCTATAATAATACGTTATCGATTTTAAAAACTAATATTTTATAGCTTATGAAAAAACATATTCGTCAAACTCTGCATAAAATACAGATAAAATATACTTCAATAATACTTGATTCACAATCATTATTCAAACTCTCGTTACACTTTTGACAATTAAAATTGAAGTTTAAAATGCTGTTTTACTATAAATGTTCAAAATAGTTTTATGCGCTAATTTTAAACTCATCAGAAAACTTAGACAGCTCCTCTGCTAACTTGAGGACATCATTTTAGCCGTTTTTTGCCCTTAGTTTTTGACTCATCTTTCTGACTTTTTCCTTTTTTGTTTTTTTTTTTCTTTTTTTTAGAATTTGGTTGGCTTCCCGGATTAATTTTGAGGAACAATGTGAAATAATCGCAATAAAATTATTATTTTTCCAATTCTTATGTTACAGAGTTATTTTTACAACTTCATTGAAAATACCTTTGTATAAATTCAAGAGTTTTTTCTATAGAAGGGTTATACACAAGTCCGAATACATAATATGCAAGAAAAGTGATTAGTATTCGTCGTAAAATATTTGTGCATTGAATTCTTATATTTTGGTTGATGAATACAATGCACTTAGCATTCTCATCGTAAATTGATTTTCCTAAAATCATAATATTCGTAAAAATAGTTTCAGTCAAAATGTTTTGTAAATAAATAGATTAATTACCTATGATTATTAACAAACGATATTCTGAGCCGACATTATCTGAAAAGTTAATTTGGTCATCTTCCTGTAACAAAACAAAATAAGTTATTCATATTTACTCATAATAGTAAATATTTTTTTTTAGTCACAGACTGAAAAAATATTTTTCATGTGCATAAATGATAATGAATATAGCTTACCAATAAAATTTTGTAGAAACAGTCAGAGTCTTTATCAAAGTATGCGAACAATAA
This sequence comes from Copidosoma floridanum, assembly GCF_036245765.1. Lineage (NCBI taxonomy): Eukaryota > Metazoa > Arthropoda > Insecta > Hymenoptera > Encyrtidae > Copidosoma > Copidosoma floridanum. The sequence continues at coordinate 841,130 of NW_028321897.1, read as the reverse complement.
GGGGAAAACAACCAGTAGCTTATGTATTTTGCCTGTATTGACTACCCCAGCAGATTTGCTCTCATTGATTATTTTTTCCATTTTCTCTTCTTTTCTCTTTATTTTTTCTGGAACTCGAAAATACAGTCTTATTGTTTTGGCTCTTATTTTAAGAGTGTCAGTCCATACTTGGTCTACGTTTTTCCCTAATAATTTTGAACTGTGTTCAACAAAACACGTGCAATTAATTAAAAAAGGCCAATCAATTATGATATCATTTAAATCTCGATCAGGTTGATTTAACAAAAAGCGTTGAGTATAATTTGTATCATTCATTAACTTTGACACAAGTAAGTGATCTTTTGGATTATCTATGAACAATATCTTCAGTTGCTGTCGTTTCTCTTCTTGAGAAATAGAAGTTTCCGAAGCTGGCATTTCGGGTGAATATTCAATGCACTCATACTCGTCCCAACGCTGAGCTACGTTTGCTTCCATTTCTCGCGCATCAATAGCTTCATCGTCACTATCCACTATAAGTTTTCTCTTTTTTTTAGAATTATTTTTAGTATTTAAGCTCTTTTTGTAAATAGCATTATTATAAATTTTTTGTCGAAGAACGTCGGAACCATCACACCAAACTTCATCTTTCCCTCCCAATCTGAACACAAAAGGTTTCTGGATGCTTTTTGCATAGCGCATGAGCAAACGTACCAGCCGTTGCTCTTGAAGTATCATTTTTGGCAATCACATGTGTACTCAAATAGTTTTTGTTATTCGTAAAATATTTACATCCATCATAGCCACAGTGAACATATTGATGTACGTTCTGGTAGAACTTTTGGTGATCAATGTGGTTTTTTAGATTATTCGTTTGAGAGTCACAAAAATTGCAATAAAACATTTTCTCCTGTAAAAAGATTAGTTTCTGTAATAAATGAGTAAATGGAAACTGGAAGAACAAACTATTTATTCTAAAGATAATTAGCTATTAAATTTTAAAAGATAACAGTCGTCATAATTCAATTTTGAAAAACTAAAAATAAAATTGAAAAATACGCTTAATATACTAAAGTTCAATTATACTTACAAAAAATACATTAAGTTTCAACAAATTTCCAGTCTGAAATTGATATTATAATTTACAAAAAATTTCATAATAATTATAAGATTCATGAAATTGAATGGATAAGTGAAATCTCAAAAAATAAATTATTAAAGTAAATTTATTTTTAATAAATGTACTTCTCAAAGTTTTTTGATTTAATTTTTAAAGTTAAAAATATGTTCCAATATTACTATCAGTATTTTAAATAAAAAAGTTTATGTTGAAATTTAAATAATTGACAGAGTGCCTATTATTATAGGTACGTCAACATACATTATAATACTTTAGTTTCATTGTACTCGGATGAAATGTATTAAATGAAAAAAACTTAATTACTTTTAATTTTTTGTCTATTTCAAAACAATATTACAATTCTTCAGATTTCGCTAATATAATAACTTTGAATCAATTACAATTTTTATAGATTAATGAAATCTCAAAGAGTAACTTAAGGTAAAAGATTTTTAATTTACCTTGTTCATAAAAATTTGCAATTTATTTTGAAACATTTTACAGATTAATTTTGTTAGTTTTAAAATTTGATTTTGTCAATTTCTAAATTTTATTGTAAAATTTAAAAGATTTTAATAAAGTGTTTAAATATATTAAATTTTAAAAACTTGTTTATTAATTTAAAAAAATTTATTTTCCCAATTTCCAAATTTTGTGTTTTTAAAATTGGTAAATGTGAATCATATTAATGTTGTAAGCTTGTTGATCAATGGTGTTTTTTTATTTTAAACAAGAAAAAACAGTCACTTTTATTCTTAGGTACTATAGTGCATGAAAACTAATAACGGGTCAACTTACGAAGCGCTTAAAAATAGGTTATGTGAGTGTGAAAACGTGTGCGCGCAGTCTTCCTCAGATTTATGCACTAATAGTTTCAGTACCAGGTATTGCATGCACTATACATTTAAATAACAAAATTGAGCAATACCGCAAAACTCTGTCTATAGTAGTATATAACAGATAATCTTATCATGAATATATATATATATATATATATATTAATGCTTTGCATGGTTCCGGGACGAATATTTCCGGGATCCCATATATATGTAATGCATCATTCAAGGATACTAGAAGCATTCTAGAAGCAGCTTTCTGGGATGCTAGAAACACATTTTTAGTATCCCAGCAACACATTTATAGTATCCCAGAAAGATGCTTCGAGGTTCCCAGAAACATGATTGTAGGATCCCAGAAATAAGACTATACGTTTCCGGGACTAAATCAGAGCTATGTTCCATTAAAAAACTGTTGTCCCATTAAGATACCAGGGTACAAACTGGAACTAAAATGTAGTTTGAAACATACTTAAGTGGTCCACTATTTATACTGCAACTTATAGAAAAAGCTTATATGTTGCCCTGATATTGGTGAGTCCACATTACCAAAGATACGGATTACCTTGTGTAATTTAACGTTAGTAATAATCACTTTAATGCTATCATTTTCTTTATTATTTTAACTTATGATTATCTCGTCCTCAAGACAGTAAAAAGTTAAGTATAAAGCAAATAATAAACACCCTCAATGTAGTTAATATAGCTTGAAGTGCACGTTGCTACAGAATGTGGAGAGTTTCCTTTTGATAATGGTAGATGAAACGGTTTTCCTTTCTATAACTTCATTTTGGTTTTCAGTTTTAGAACTGTTAGATTTTACAAGATTAAAACCGTTTGTAAGATAATAAATATGAAAATTCATTAAATATTAATGACTTACTCAATTTATCAATCGAAGAGTCGCATCTTAAACAGAATTTAAAAATATTAAAATTTTTCACTAATATTTAAACATAAGCATCTTAGCGTCTTTTAGATTCTAATCAATACGATTAATTAATTTATAAAATTAAAGCGTTAAACTACAATTAATCAAAATGTAACAGTACTAGGCCATGCAATGAACAACAGTTTGTTTTTTTAAATTATTTATTACGTGAGCGAACACCACTAAACGATAAAAAGTGCTCAAAAGCCCTTTTTTGTATTCGTTATAAAGATTTTTATAATATAAGTGAGCATCAATAGGCGACCCCACGAGCTTAAACAAATCTTTTTACATTAATAATTTATTATATTAATTAATAATATATTACATAGAACTGTATATTTCATAAAAAAACTTAGAAAAGTATATTTTGTAACTTAGAATCCTTTCCCAAAAAGCGTCAAAACATCTCTAAAACGTTTCTCCAATCTTTAACTGTCCGTGGCCAAAGTGTAAGAAACGTTTCTTGTTGTAGAAACAGCAACATTTTGGAAACGTTACTAACACGTACCTAATGTACAAAAATAAATGGAAATTTTGATATTAAAAAAATTATTTTTATTTTTTTTGGTCATATAATACCTTAGTTACTTAAAAATTTTAACAATAATAGTGGAAAAAAATTAACATGCGTGCACGATCTTGGGCTGCCATATCTTATCCAGTTGGCCAGAGCCGATACGGCACCTGCTGACCTGCTGCATAATTTATGTCATTATACGATAGAAGTGCCATGTATTTTTGTTTTTCTTACTAAAAAATTCGACAGTTGTAATATTTAGGGCTTATTTATTTGATTAATTTATTAACTTAATAATGTAAATTGCGTCATTTGAAGTAAGAAAGGCTTATCTCACGTTGAACACAACAAAAGCTTAGCTTGCAAAGTTGGAGGAAGACTAGCTTATCTTAACGGGCTCAGGAAAAAAGTAGCTTAGCTCACCGCGCTCAGAGGAAAACAAGCTTCGCTCATCGCAGTCAAGCAAAAACTCTAGCAATACTCGCTGCTATCCAACGAAGAAAACCTTGAGCCACATAATCACTAAATAAATGGTAACGGTAACTGGTAACTATATAGATGAATAAAACGAAAACTAATAACACAAACACCTATCACAAAGTGACTTGTGTCACTTACTGGCAACTTTATTGATAAATTAAATGTTGTTAAATAAAACAAGCGCCTATCAGGTGGCCCGAGGTACTTACTGGCCACTTTTTTAACTATTAAAACAAAAACTTATAACACAAGCACCTATCACCAGGTAATGCAGGGCACTTACTGGCCACTTTATGAATTATTAAAATAAAAAATAGTAATACAATCGCCTATTACGAGATCATCTGGGGCACTTACTGGCCACTTTATCAATTATTTAAACATTAATTAAAAACACAAGCACCTATCACCAGGTAACGAAGGTTGGTTACTTGATACTTTATTGATTATTAATACAATATCTAATAACACAAGTACCTATTACCAGGTGACCTGGGACACTAACGAGCCCTTTATTTATTATGGAAACGGAAATAAATAAAACAAACGCTTATTATCAGGTGACCCGGTGCTCTTACTAGCCATATCATTATATATTACAACAATATACAATAACACAAACATCTATCCTTAGGAGACCCAGAGAGCTTATTGGCCACTTTATGAAACAATAAAATAAAAATCATTAACCCAACTACCTATTACCGAGTGAGCCAGAGCGCTTACCGGCAACTTAGTTTATAAATGAGACATTGATGAAGTACGCGAGTGCCTACTACCAGGAGACCCTTGGCGCTTACTAGCCACTTTATTAATCATTAAAACATTAACCAAAATCACAAGAACCTATCAATAGGTGACCCGAGGTGGCAAACAATATCTAATGACACAAGCACCAATCATCATACGACCCCAGGTGATCACTAGGCACTATGAGAATTTAAAAAAATTTATTGAAAAAACAAGCGCCTATCACTAGGTGACCCAGGGCGCTTACTAGGCACTTTATTAATAGATACAACGTTGCTAAATAACACAAGCGTCTATTACCAGGTGACCCGCGCAAGATACTTACTGGCCACTTTATTGATTATTAAGACAAAAATAAATAACACAAGCATCTATTAACAGGTGACCCAGGGCACTTATTGGCCCCTTTCTTATACATTAGATCAATATCTAATAACATAAACTTCTATCCTTAGGAGACCCAAGACGCTTACTAGTTACTTTACGAATTTTTAAAACATTAATTAATAACACAAGCTCCTACTACCAAAACCTCTAAAGAGTTAAGAAATCGTTAATTAATAACAAAAGTACCTATCACCAGGAGCTCCAGGGCGCTAAATGGCCACCGTATTATTGAATAGAACAAAAATTAATACCATAAGTGCTATTACCAGGTTACCTGGGGCGCTAACTGGCCATTTGATTAGTTGAGAAACCATTAATTAGTAACATACACGCCTATCACCAGGTGACCCAAGGCGTTAACTAACAACTTTATTACATATTAGAGCAATATCTAATAACACAAATGTCTATCCTAAGAAGACCCAGGTCGCTTACGAGCCACTTTATGAATCAATAAAATGACAATTTATAACATAAGCGGCAATTACCACATGATTCGGGGTCTTTATTTCTGGTCCTTTGATTAATTTTAAAATTATTAATTAATAATACAAGCGCTTATGACCAAGAGACACTGGGTGATACTGGCCATTATATTACTTATTAAATTATTTATGAAAAACACAAACACCTATCACCAGGGGACCCGGGGCAGTTACTAGACATTTTATTGATTATTAAAACGATTTCTTATACACAAGTGCCAATCCCCAGGTAATCTAGGTGCTTACTGGCCACTATAATAATTGCTTAAACATTTTTTAAAAACACAAGCATCTATTACTAGGTGACTCGGGGCGCTTACTGGTCACTTTATTGATTATTAAAACAGTGTCTTGTAACACAAGCGCCTACCGTCAAGTGCCCTGGGCGCTTACTAGCCATTATATAATTTATCGAAATATTTATTTAAAACTCAAGCACCTATTACCAGGTGAGCCAGGGTGATTACTGCGGCCCTTTGAATAATTGAGGAATCATTATTTAAAAATACAAGCGCCTATTACCAGGTTACCCAGAGCGCTTACTGGCCCTCTAAATAGTTTAAAAAATCATGGATTATTAACAAAAGCACCTATTACTAGGAGACCCTGGGCGCTGACTGGCTACTAAATTAATAAATAAAACGAACATCAATACTATAAACTCCTATTGCCAGGTGACCCTGGGCGCTGCAGTCATATGACTGGCCACTATATTAATTAATAAAACGAAAATCAATATTATAAGTACCTATCGCCAGATAACCTGGAGCGCTTACTGGCCCTTTGATTAGTTGAGAAATCAGTAATTAATAACACAAGCGCCTATTACCAGGTGACTCAGGGCCCTAACTGGCCACTTTTTATATTAATAAAACGAAAATTAATAACACAAGGGCCTATCACTAGGTCACATGGGACGCTTACTGGCCCTTTTATTAATCAAAAATATATTGATTAATACCACAAGCGCCTTCTCCCATATGACCCGGAGTGCTTACAGGCATTTGATAAGTTGAGAAATCATTGATGAATAACACATCCGCTCATAACTATATGGCTCGGGCTACTTACTGGCAACTTCCTTGATAAATAAAAAATTAATAAATAACACAAGCACCGACCACCAGGGGACTTAGGGCCCTTACTGGCATTTTTATAAATTAATGTAACAAAAACTAATAACACAAGCGCCTATCGCTAAGTAACTTGGGGGGCTTTTTGGATACTTTTTAACAAAATATATCTTCGGGGGATTAAGCATCGGTGAAAAAATCCCATATTTTTCAAAATTATTTAATTAAACTATAATGTTTTTAAATTTTTATTATATATTTTTGTTATTGAAATATACTGTATAACTATGTTTTTTCCAGCATACTACTGCCCTTAGGCAAAAAAAAATTGGCAATTAGCAACTCAACTGATTATAAGTATTATTAAAAATTCAAATGTTTCTTTAGGCGAGCAAGCATCAGCGATTATAAACCCAACTGTTTTTAAGTATTGATTATTTATGAAATGTTAGCCCGTAGCTAAACAACCATCGGCAATGAGAAACCTAACTGTTTATTTGTACTGTCAATTAATGAATTGTGCCTTATGGCAAGCAAGCATCGGCGATCAGCAATTCAACTGTTTTCAAGTATCACCAAATTATAACATGTCTCCTTCGGCAAGCAATAATCGTTAATTAGCAATCCTACTGTTTTGAAGTATTGTTTACTAATAAAATTTGCCCGTAAGCGAGCAAGCGTTGGTAATTAGCAACTCAACTGTTTTCTAGTATTACGTAAATTTAAACGTCCAACACTTTTTTATAATCAAATTTAAAAAGTCTTAAATAATCAAAAGTCAATCTTCAATAATCAAAAAAAAGTCTTTAATAATCAATTTTTAAAAGTCTTGCCCAGATATACCATCAATTTAATTGATTATTGTCTTTTAGTCTTATTTATTAATAAATCGTACTCTTTGGCAAGGAAATATTGACAATTCAAGAATTTAATTGTTTTCAAGTATAGTAAATTAACTGAATATTTTTTCTGGCAAGCGAGCGTCGGCAATTAGAAAACTAACTATTTTATTGTATAGTTAGTTAACAACATCTACCTCGAGCGATTAAGTGTCGGTAGTTAACAACTAAATTGATTTTAAGTATTTCTTATAGTACATTGTGGCCTTAGGTAATAAATCATTAGCGATTAGCAACCCAACTGTTTTTTAGCATAGTAAGTTGACAAAGTGTTCCATTTAAAGATTAAGCTTTAGCAAACAGCAACTCAAGTGTATGTTAATTGACTGTTAGGAGAACAAGCACCGACAATAAGAAACTGAAATCCTGCTCAGTTTTACTCAAATAAATAAGCCGTTGGGATGCCTTGCACTAATACTTGCTTGCCCGATGATATCTTTTGGTATCTAACTATACTAAAAAATTTGGGTTGCTAATTATCGATCCTTGCTCACCTAAGGGCTCGTTTTATTGATAATTACACTGAAAATCGAACTGTGTAGGTTTAACCCATTCATGTGGATAATTTTCTGTAACACTTCTTTCTTAATTTTTTGTGCGTAATTTTTCATTTTATAAGTGTTTAGTTATAGTTTTAACACTCAAGAAAAGTTATTTTAACACACTTTATACATATGAATAATAAATACATGCTTTTAATGTGTAAAATTACGCACACAAAAGTGAGTAATAAGGCTTACAGGAAAATTACTCGCTTAAGCGGGTTAAAATGATACACTTTAATTTGCAGGATATTACTATAGGTGGGTTTTCAATCCTCAAAGATTGCTCACCTAAGGGCACCAATTTCAAATAAACAATACTAAACAATAGTTAAATTTCTTATCACCGATGTTAGCTCACATGACGGCTTTTTAACTTATAAATAATATAAAAAACAGATGAATTTTCAATCGCCGATGCTTGCTCCCCCAAGTACATATTTTGTTAACTAACTATAGTATAGAATAATTAGTTAAATAATTGCTGATGCTTAATTGCCTAAGTGCACACATTGCAATAACAAAGAATCTCGCAAAGAATAGATACAATTAAGTTATGAAGTCCCTGGGAAGCACCCTAGGTTGTCTGGTGATAGGTGCTTATGATATTTAATTCTATTTTAATATCTTATTAAGTAATCTGTACGCGCTCCAGGTACACTGGTGATAAACGCTCATATTATTAAACTTTTTTCAATATCTTATAAAGTGTTCAATAAGTGCTCCTAGTTTGCTAATGATAGGCGCTTGTGATTTTATTGAATGTTTTAATAATTGATAAAGTGGCCAGTAAGCGCCGCGGATCAACTGGTGATAGGCGCTTGTGATATTAATATTTGTATTATTAATTTATAACGCGGCCAGGTAGTTCCCAAGGTCACCTGGTAATAGAGGCGCTTGTGTTTATAATCAATACGTCATTCAGTAATAGAAGGGCCAGTTGGTGCCCCAGGTCTTCTAGTGATAGGTACATGCATCTGTTACTGTTTTGTTTTGTTCACTTATAAAGTGACAAGTAAGGATACCGAGTCATCTGGATATATGGACTTATATCATTAATTTTTACCATACTAATTTATACAGTATTCAAAAAGGTGTATTAGTTATTAATTTTTTTTTTTTTTTAATAGTTAGAAGGCCAATTCAATTCCCGGGCCACCGGGTAATATAAAATTGTATTATAAACTTTCGTTTTAATAATTTATAAAATAGCGAAAAAGTGCCCCAAGTCACTAGGCATTAGGCGCATGTGGTATAACATAATATTTTATTAAATAATGAAAGAGCCAGTAAGCACTCCAAGTCTTCTGGTGACAGGCAGTTGTGTTTTTATTAAATGTTATAATAACTAATAAAGTGGCCAGTAAGGGCTCCCGGTCTGCTGGTAATACGCAACTGAGTTGAAAGTATTTGTTTTATTAATTTATTAAAAGTCTGGTAAGTTCCCTTGGTCTCCTGCTAATAGGCACTTGTTATTAATTTTTGTTTTATTGATTTCTGAAGTGGCCAGTAAGCACCCTGGGTTACCTAGTGATAGGCGCTTAAGTTAATAATTTTTGTTTTATTCATTTATAATGTTACCAGTAAGTGTTCCCGGTCTCCTGATCATAGGCACTTGTTTGTATAAGGAATGTTTTAATAATTTATGAAGTGACCAGTTATCACTTTAGTTTATACGTGGTGACAGTCACTCATGTTTTTATTTTGTATTTTACTGATTCATAGAGGCCAGTAAGCTACCTGGGTCACCTGGTAATACGCACTTGCGTTGTTTGTTTTCGTATTAATAATTAATGAATTGGCCAGTGTTAGCACTCCGTGTCACTAGGTGAGTGCTTGTATCAATAATTAATTTTTAAAAATTAATAAAAGATCCAGTATTTAAGCACCCCTGGTGTTCTGGTAATAGGTGCTTGAGTGAATAATGTTTGTTTTATCAACTTTTAAAGTGTTGAGTTAGCACCCCGGGTCACCAGATAATAGGCGCTTGTTTACATAATCAGTATTTTACTTATATTAGAAAAGAGCTTGTAATTGTCCCAGCTCATCTATTGATAGGGGCTTATGTTATTAATTTTCGATTTATTAATTTATAGAGTGGCCGTTAAGCACACCAGGTCACCAGGGGATGAGTGCTTGAATTAACAATTTATATTTTAAAAATGAATAAAAAAGCCAGTATTTAAGCACCTCAGGTCTTCTGGTTATAGGCGCTTGAGTTAATAATGTTTGTTTTATCAATTTTTGAAGTATTCAGTTGGTGGCCTGGGTCTCTTGATGATACCCACTTGTGTGCTCAATGAATGTTTTAGTAAATAATTAATAATGTCCTAGTAATCGCTGAGGTCTGAGATGACCTAGTGATATGGGCTCACGTTATTAGTTTTTGATTTATTTATTTATAAAGTAGCCAGTAAGCACTTCGGGTCTCCTGGTGATAGGCGCTTAAGTTAAAAATTGTTGTTTTGTACATTTATAAAGTTCTTAGTAAGTGGTTTGGATCTTCTGAGGATAGGCGCTTGATTGTTTAATGAATGTTTTAATAATTAATAAAATTGCTAGTAATCGCTTTGGCTTATGTAGTAATCGGCGTCCATGTTTTTATTTTGTATTATATTAATTCATAAAGTGGCCAGTAATCGATTTGGGTCAGCTGTCGATAAGTTCTTGTGTTAAAAGTTTTTAGATTATTGATTTATAAAATGGCCAGTATAAACCCCAGGTCACCAGATGATAGGCGCTTGTGTTAATTATCAGTATTTTACTAGTTTTAGAAAAGAGCTTGTAATTGCCCCGGCTCATCTAGTAATAGAGGGTTGTTTTCTTAATTTTCGATTTAATAATTTATAGTGGTCAATAATAATTTCTGCTTGATTCATTTATAAAGTGTCCAGTAAATGATCCACTAGGGTCTGCTGGTGATAGGCGTCTCTGTTAATCAGTAATGATTTATTAGTTAGTCAGAGTGCTAGTGAAAGCCTCATGTTGACCAGGTATTATATAATGATGTTATCAATTTACGTGTTATTAATTTATAAAGTGGCTGGCAAGAGCCCTGGGTGACTAGGTAATGGGCGCTAGTATTATAACATAATATTTCATTAATTAATAATAGGGCCAGTAGGTGCCCCAGGTCTCCTGGCTATAGACACTTGTATTTTTAATAAATGTTTTAATCAGTAATAAATAAATTGTCTAGCAAGAGGCCCAGGTCGTCTGATAATAGGAGTTTGTGTTATTAATTAATTATTTTTTAATCTATAAGAAGGCAAGTAGTGGCCAAATCCAAATTGATTTCATTCAATGTATAGGTTAACTCTCTAACAGAAAAAAATAATGTAACAAAACATAACAAACTTTAACTTTCTGTGATGTAATGAAGGTATGGTTGGATTTCGGACTGCAGTTACAGTTTGTTACATTTTTGTTATATTTACTTATAGTTTACTATTACGCAATCCATTATCATACGACTTATTACGTTTTATTATGATTTTAAAAAGGCACTCGAAGGCACATGAATCTCGTGAAAAAGCAACTTTAACACACTCTAATAAACCGTAAGGAAATGTTATCATCTGTAATATTTTATAACAGCTTACAGTTTTTGGTAGCTTATTTTGTTGTACTTTGTTAAACTAATAACTTTTAGACACATTTTCTTACAATTTTAAATAAAATTTACTTTTTATGAAAAAAAGTTAAGTAATTATGAAAAATTATTAGTGCAATAGTATGTGGTGAATCATAACAAAACGTAACAAAAGTGTGAGAAAACGTAACACAACATAGTAAAATGTAATAAGCGTCCGAAATCTATGAGAATATGAGGGCACATGACTGGAAAGAATCAGTTTCACTCGGGTGTACATCGAAAAAATGCTTCATAATTTTGCTTTTAAAACTCCTACGAAACGTACAAAAATTCTTTGGATTGGCTTTTGGCTGGTCTATAGGGACGTTTAAGTACAAGAGGCATTTTTGTTTTTGTAATTCTAAAGAAAAAAAGAAAATAGGTAACAGCTCACTATTTTACATTATTTAGTAAATAAAAATTATAGAAAACAAAGTTATTTTATACATACTTTTTAGATTTTAAGAACTTATTAAACTTTTTTAACAATTATATGCTAGTGACACCGTAAAATTATGGTGAATCTATTTATCTGACAACTTAATGCACATATTATTAAATCCCTATTTAAAGAGGTAAGTGCTTGGCCCAGACTCTAGACATCTGTCTTTTGAAGCACGCTCTGTGGGGTCTTTGCACGACTATGCGATTAGAGTGTGGAAAAAGGAAATAACAGGAAAAAGAGCAAGGAATAAGGAAATAACGGGAATAAGAGAAATAACAGCGGGAATAAGCAGAATAACGTATTAGTTACAGTAATGATGCGTAATTATAGCATCAGCAAAATAACTAGATAACACTTTGTAACACTGCAGTGAAAGTAATTTTCAACCTTTTTTCCATTTGAACTCATGCTCCCCATTCATCGAGAACCGAGATATGGGGCGATGAAAAAAATTTTTTTTTATTGTTAACCGAACCAAACAACAATTTCCAGAAAGGTTACACCTAACGTATGTCACACAATTTTTGCCAGCCGAAACGTACTGGCTGATTTAAAACACAAAATTATTAGAACGAAGTTCTTTATGTCGCGTTACTCAGGGGGCTGGAATTTCAAAACCGACAGATTTTTTTTTTTGAATCAAAAATCTCTTCCTCTCCAGTTTCCCCTCTTACCCCGTCCCCCTCACCAACTGTTCTCTACACACTTCCCCTCACCTCACTATATATGTATATCTGTCAACCGTGCCGTGTTACTCTTCTGCACACCTTTACCCACCATTCCCCATCACACTCCCAAGCAATTAATTTTTTAACAAATTTTAATTTTATTTTCCCACAGTAATGTTTCTTTCACTTTCAATTTTTTTCTTTTACAATTCTAAAAAAAAAAAAAAAAAAAAAAAACATTTTCCATTATAGTGATTTGAACCCTCGACCTCCTGCTTATGAGTCCTGTACCTTACCCACTCTGCTACGAGCGCTGCCGGCTATGGTAACCCGGTTTCTTATACTTATCTTGTGGTTCGTAACTATAATATTCCATTTTTATATGCATTCACTGATACTACATTTAATTCATGATAAATTATGTATTTGTTTTCTAAATGATACATCTGAAGAAAAAAAAAGAAAAAAAAAAAAAAAATTAATTAGCATAAATATGGTTATGTAGATTAAATATATTAAGGCGCGTTATTACGCATTAAATATTTGTATATTAATACCGACCGATTTTCATTAAACCTGAGGTTTTTTTGGCATTACAGTAATGCTAATAATTACTGTTATAAATGAAAAAAAGTAATGAAATTGAATATAAGAAAAAAGAAACGAAATATGAAAAAAATGAAATATGAAAAATAATAATAATAAAATTAAATGAAATTTGAACAAATAAAATAATATATTAAAAAATAATGAAATGAAATATGAAAAAAGAAATAAAATAAAAGAAATACAAAAGAATGAATATAAATGGAAAAATATAAAAAAAAGAAATAAAGGAAATACAAAAGAATGAAAAAAAAAGTAATGAAATTAAATATGAAAAAAAAGAATGATATATGAAAAAAAAGGGAATGAAAAAAAAAGATTGAATATGAAAATAAGAAAGAAATTAAATAATGAAAATACAAAAAAATGAAAAAATGTAATAAAATGAAATATGAAAAAAAATAAAACAAGAAATGAAAAAAAAATAAATAAAACAAGAAATAAAGAAAAAAAAAAAAAAACAACAAACCAGGGGGGATGAATGGGTCATGGGACCCACGGTAAGAACGAAGTTCTTTAAACATGACATGAGTGTAAAGCACAATTTCTCAGGTAACAAGGGGGTCGCCAGACCCGTAGAAAGAACGAAGCTCTATAAACGTTAGTACTGCATTCATGTAGTTAACTAAACAAAAACTTGAAAAACGAATAAAAAAAAAAAATAATAAAAATAGTTCAGTATTTACGATAGTTGAACTTCGTGAGTACTGTATTTATGCACGACGTTCTCACGAAGTTCAACCATTGTGAGTACTGAACTATTTTTTTTATTTTTTTATTTTATTCGTTTTTCAAGTTTTTGTTTAGTTAACTACATGAATGCAGTACTAACGTTTATAGAGCTTCGTTCTTTCTACGGGTCTGGTGACCCCCTTGTTACCTGAGAAATTGTGCTTTACACTCATGTCATGTTTAAAGAACTTCGTTCTTACCGTGGGTCCCATGACCCATACATCCCCCCTGGTTTGTTGTTTTTTTTTTTTTTTCTTTATTTCTTGTTTTATTTATTTTTTTTTCATTTCTTGTTTTATTTTTTTTTCATACTTCATTTTATTACATTTTTTTGTATTTCCTTTATTTAATTTCTTTCTTATTTTCATATTTAATCTTTTTTTTTCATTTCCTTTTTTTTCATATATCATTTTTTTTTTCGTATTTAATTTCATTACTTTTTTTTTCATTCTTTTGTATGTCCTTTATTTCTTTTTTTTATATTTTTCTATTTATATTCATTCTTTTGTATTTTCTTTATTTTATTTTTTTTTTCATATTTCATTTCATTATTTTTTAATATATTATTTTATTTGTTCAAATTTCATTTAATTTTATTATTATTATTTTTCATATTTCATTTTTTCATATTTCGTTTCTTTTTTTCTTATATTCAATTTCATTACTTTTTTTCATTTATAACAGTAATTATTAGCATTACTGTAATGCCAAAAAAACCTCAGGTTTAATGAAAATCGGTCGGTATTTATATACAAATATTTAATGTGTTATAACGCGCCTTATTATATTTAATCTACATAACCATATTTATGCTAATTAATTTTTTTTTTTTTTTTTCTTTTTTTTTCTTCAGATGTATCATTTAGAAAACAAATACATAATTTATCATGAATTAAATGTAGTATCAGTGAATGCATATAAAAATGGAATATTATAGTTACGAACCACAAGATAAGTATAAGAAACCGGGTTACCATAGCCGGCAGCGCTCGTAGCAGAGTGGGTAAGGTACAGGACTCATAAGCAGGAGGTCGAGGGTTCAAATCACTATAATGGAAAATGTTTTTTTTTTTTTTTTTTTTTTTTTTTAGAATTGTAAAAGAAAAAAATTGAAAGTGAAAGAAACATTACTGTGGGAAAATAAAATTAAAATTTGTTAAAAAATTAATTGCTTGGGAGTGTGATGGGGAATGGTGGGTAATGGTGTGCAGAAGAGTAACACGGCACGGTTGACAGATATACATATATAGTGAGGAGAGGGGAAGTGTGTAGAGAACAGTTGGTGAGGGGGACGGGGTAAGAGGGGAAACTGGAGAGGAAGAGATTTTTTTTTAAAAATAATTCCGTGTTTTAAATCAGCCAGTACGCTTCGGCTGGAAAAAATTGTGTACTATACGTTAGGTGTAACCTTTGTGTTAACCGTAATTTGGTTTGGTTAAGAAGCAAAAAAAATTTTTTTCATCGCCCCATATGTCGGTTCTCAATGAATGGGGAGCATTAGTTCAAATGGACAAAAGGTTGAAAATTACTTTTACTGCAGTGTTACAAAGTGTCATCTGGTTATTTTGCTGATACTATAATTACGCATCATTGCTGTAACTATATTGATGTACTACACTTTTTTGAAAATATTAGCCTGATAGTCCGACTGATATTTTCAAAAAGTATACCACATTAACGTTATTCTGCTTATTACCGCTGTTATTTATCTTATTCCTGTTATTCCCATAAAACTTGCTTTTGTTTTCGTTATTTCCTTGTGCCTCACTCTTATTGCATTTGCGTGCAAAGGTCCACAGTCAGTGTTGGCAAAGACGATCTTTGCATACCCCCACAATTATCAGAACTTTCCGTTGAAAAAGTTCCGAAGCCAATCAGAGCAGAGCTACAGTAGAAGTATAGGGGAAAACTTATTTCTCCTATGATTCTCGTATACTAAGGCGTGTTCAGTCAGACGGTACCCACAATGCGCAAAAATTCAAATCTTTTAAATTGACAACACAAGTGCCTATCACCCCATGACCCAAAACGCTTAGTGGCTACTCTAATAAATAATTAAAATAACAAATAATAACGCAAGCACCTATCACCCCATGACCCTGGGCACTTACTAGCCACTCTAATAAATAATAAAAATAATAAATAATAACGCAAGTGCCTATCGCCCTATGACCTGGGGCACTTACTACCCACTCTTATAAATAACTAAATCCTTAAATTATAACGCAAGCACCTGCCACCCGATGACCTGGGAAGCTTACTTGCTACTCTCATAAAATTAACTAAAGTACTAAATAATAACGCAAGTGCCTATCACCTAACGACCCAAAGTGCTTACATGCCACACTATTTAATAATAAAATGTTAACTGATAACACAGCAACTCGATGATTTGAAGTAATTGCCTAAAACGTCAAACATGATATTGGTAATTGGCATTCTTACTATAAGTTAACATTTTGTTATTTAATAGAGTGGCCAGTAGGTACCCTGGATTTTTGGGTAATAGGCGCTTACGATATTCTTTCATAGTTAAGTTATTTTTGTTAGAGTGTCAAGTGAGCTTTCTAGGTCATCGGGTAATAGAGGCTTGCGTTATAAATAAACAGTTTAATTTTTGAGTAGAGTGGGCAGTAACCGCCCTGGTTCATCGGGTGATATGCGTTTGCCTTATTATTTAACAGTTTAATTATTTATTAGAGTGGAAAGTATGCGCCCTGGGTCATGGGGTGATGGGCACTTGCGTTACTATTTATTATTTTAATTATTTATAAGAGTAGCTAGTAAGCGATTTGGGTCAGGGGTTGATAGGCGCTTTTATTATTAATTTTAAAAATTTGAATTTTTACGCGTTGTGGAGACTGTCTGACTGAACACGCCTCAGTTTACGAGAATCGTAGGAGAAATAAGTCTTCCCCTACATTTCTGCTGTATCTCTGCTCTGATTGGCTTCAGAACTTTCCTAACGAAAAGTTCTGATAGTTGTGGGGGTATGCGAAGATCCTCTGTGTTAACACTGACGGTCCATGATTCACTAGCAACCATAGATAGAGTTAGAGGTACAAAACTAGCGCCACCAGCAGGTCTCACTGCCAACGTCATTTCCGTACTTACAACTTGCTAATGGCCATAGACTCCCAATGACGTACCTTTGGCAGATCAGTATACAGTATACTAATGGGGAAGTATCAAAAAATCGGCCACTAGAGGGCAGCATGTATCTTGGCTTGCAACCCCTCACCATTCTCCCTCACTAACACTGCGACAATGTTTATGTTTATATTGCGGATACTATGTGTTTGTAGGTACAGCAGTACCTATAGCAATAGCACTGTACCTATAGAAGTATGCACAAATACACAGTATCCACAATATACACAAATATTATCGCAGTGTGGGTGAGGGAGAATAGTTGGAGGTTGCAAGCCAAGATACATGCTGCCCTCTGGTGGATAATTTTTTGATACTTCCTCATTACATGATGATGACCAAAGAGCAAAGACTACTAGCGTAGTTTACCAGACCAGCGCTGTCTGCTATAGCAGCTGCTGCAGCACACGTGACATACACAGAGTATGTATATATTCAAGTAGTTGCAACCAACTACCGAGAAGCAAAAATCTCCTTGAAACTATATGTTTTGGAGCAATATCAACAAATTAATTCTTATTAATAATAAATAGATCATGATGACAATCAGATGATGGAGCAGCTCTGTAGATTGCAAGAGCAGTTTTTCCCACCAAAAATTATTACAAAATATTTTTTTCGCAATAGTGTGGGGAAAAACTTGTACGTGACTCGTGCGGAAAATTGTCTTTTCCGCACTTGTTACGTAAATAACTATTATTAGCTGATGGACTTGCGGTGTGTCGCCTTTTGTAGCACACTTTAATTTGCGTTAACTAAATAAGTTGAATGGAGTATTTTTTAGCCCTTGCATTTTCGGAAAAAGCTGTTTTTAATACGTCAGTTTAAATATTAGATACATTTGTTAATTACATTTTTGACTTTCTGTTGGCTGAGGTGGCGTTGAGGTACGTTTTTTTTGTGGTCGCTAATTGGTCAGTTGGTCTCATTCCTCAAAAATGGATATCTAAAATGGACCAGCTGCACACAAACGAAATTAATCAAATAGTAAAATAATCACCAGTCACAAAGCACACCCGCGGAGCGCAAGGCGAAATACAATAATAAATTAAAAGGTGCAATATATGCATATATATATATAGTCTGTACCACGCAAACGCTTGGGACGTAGCTATCGCTGCGCGTATCTTGTACGTTGGCCAAATGGCGGCGAATCGCGCGAGACAAGGGAACGCATACCTGGGCACGCGCTGTGACGATGCGGCGGGAAATATGGCGTCGGCCTGTACCTTGTATACAAAGGTCTTGTGCGTGGATTATAATGACGACCACTGCTCGGGTTGGCTTGAGAGCTCTGCTTGGCCAAGAGACAGATGGACGTTGCTCGTCAATTCATTCGGGCTCGAGAGTGTGGTAATATGGCGGATGGCCACCGCGTGGCTTGGAAACTTTAGACACAAGAAGAACAGCGTCTCAGGCGTCGTCTATGCAGCACATGTAGTGTCACACGGAAGGACAGCTCCCGTGGCCTGCGAGGAGGGACAGCCTCCGTAAGCAGCTCTTTGGGAGGACAGCTCCCGATCAACGGTAAAGAGTTCAGCTCTTTGTTTCCGAGGGCGCAAAATGGCAGGAAAGTTCGATCACGCGTGAAACGTTTCGTTCGCGTCGACCTCGAGGTGCTCTGTTATACGGCAACAGCTCCTGCTTGCTTGAACTTCGAGTCGCTACTGCCCGTCCCCCACGCATTCTCCCTTCTCACTCTCTCTCTCCTCCCTCTCTCTTTTCAGTCCTACCTAGCCCCTCCTACCTATTCGCTTTGTTGCCTGCTCTTCCTTCTCTAACCCAAACACAATGGATAATGAGCCACTTGAGATTGTACGTTAATTTTTTAAAGAATCAGGACCAAATTAGGCTAGAAAAGTGTGAAAGATTCTCTGGTGATAAATATTGCAAGGGGGCACTTCTATTACCTAGAATTTATAATACACGCTTTACATTTATATTTACATTCTTCTATTTATTATATTTTCTTGTAATAAAAAATCCGTCTAATAGACAATTCAATAGTACACATTTTTTTTATATATACATATATTTCATTTTATAAAAAATTCCTATTTGAAAATTCAAATTTGAACGCCGCGCGCGGGGAATGTGCGTCTAGTACGTTAAGAAAACGCTAGAGCGCGTTCACCCAAAGAAGGGAAAACCTGCTACTCAAAAGGAAATAACGTTAGCATAAAAGGCACCATTGCCCAATGAAATGAGTTCATCTTCCAGCGAGCCTGGGACGCGGTAGGTATATCCGTTGCTCACCCAGACCTGGAACTTTCCCGTGCACCGGTACAATACCGCGACGAGCACGAAGGGAGAGAAAGAGACGAAGTACGAAGGCCGATAGCTGAAAAGTAAGTGTGTACACCACCAACAAGGTAACACTTCCACTAACCAGTACCTACTTGGACTTTCGGTGCTCGACCGCTTTAAGCGTGGAGACGACGCATCCCCAAGTAGTCGAGGCACTAGGGTTAGCGACCACGTTCTTAGGCGAAGTTCCTGGGTTGATGACTTGAGCAGTGCTCAAGACACCCAAGGGCCCTGAGAACGACCTAACCTTACGTGACTTGGTCGGATAGGTAGTTACCTAACACTAACTTTCCGCGGTTGTAATAAAATTTCACATTAGTCCAACCTAACGTGTTCAAGCAGAGATACTAAGGAGGGAAAATTCAAATTGTCATTTTTGTAAAATTTTCTATTAAAAAGGCGGATAAATTTTAAGTGAATTGTCGAGTATAATATATATTGTTTTTTATTAACGTGAAAAATTGCGATCACTCAACTACAATTAATACATGTAAGAATTTAAGATATAATTTCCTTAGAATTATATGATTGAATAAATATAAGATAATTAAAAATAAATTGATTGTACTTATTTAAGCAAACCTTCCCATCCACATAAGATATCGAGTTCCTTTTTATAGTTTAAGATAAAAACTAGAAAAATAGCTGTTAAGATTTTAAATCGTTTAATAAACTAAGAATATTATCTGAACCCCAAAAAGGGACAGGAATAAAATAAAAAAGATTTTAGATTAGAAAAATATTGAATAAGTTGAAAAAGATATTCAATTATTAAAATTAATTAAATTAAGGAAATATTCAGGAGAACTCAATAAAGTAATAATCAATAAGCAATTGCTGTATATGGTGCAGGAATCAATTGATTATTCAACAGATAAATTTTGAAACTTGATAATAAATATTTTTAAGTATTGCATATAATTGGCAATTTGAGCAATTTCGCTCTTTTACACAGGGCCACGAACCCGCCCTCCGACATATAAACACAATCATTGTTTGTAGGTTGGTTCCTAATCTTAGAGTTTCCTCGGTACAGATAATATTCTTAGCCGATTGTTACCACCACAAATTAACCGGGGTTATACTCAAAGAAAGGGAAGTCGTAACATAAAGGCGTGAAACTTACAGCTGTTTGCAGTTTCAAACAAAATAAATTACTTCCTGTAAAAGGATACTGCACAAAACTAAGTAAACAAGAAGAAGAGGAGTTGATTTTGGTAGAAGCTGACTTTTCAGTTTTCAGAAGCAATATATCCGGTAAACCACTGCTGTTCTTGGGCCCAGCAGCTTTTATAAATCACAATTGCAGAGCAAACTGTACCTATATTAGTAAACCAGCCTCAGAGATTTGTATACAAGTAAAATTACAGATTTCAAATGGTGAAAAAATCACTTGTTTTTATGGGGAATATTATTTTAATACTGGAAATCAATTATGTGAGTGTTGCGAGTGTGTAAACATTCAGAAGGGCAACTTACCTCTACGTAAAGGTAATACAAAGTGTTTTATTTTTCGTATATTTTATCTATAATATTGCTTTTATACTGTTTCACAAGTTTCAATATATCATATATGATGATATCTTATGAAATTTCAAATACGGCTTGATTACTATTTAATGCCTGTATAAAACGTGTATCAGTAACAGTTCTTATTTTGATTTCTTAAAGGTGATTCTGAAAGACAGTATTTGTGTGTATATAGTGTTAAGTTAAAAATTGTTGAAAATTGATCTACATTCTTTAACATATTGCTAAACTAATAAAGCTGAGTTAACTGGATAAGCATTTCTTCTAAAGTTTAGTAAGGGAGTTCTATCGGTTATAAAACTAAGAATGAGAATTAAATGAAAATTTGTTTACAAGTTAATGAAGTCATGAAAACAACGCTGTCAAAATTTAAAGGAACGAGGGCTTCTGGGAGCCGAGTAATTAATATTAATTTTTGGCCGATTTTTACATGCAAGCATTATGAGCTGTCGTCTTTTAGAACACTTTTACTGCATTTATCTTGCTTATTAACAATAAACTGTTGATAAAAATTTAACAAATGATGAAAAAATATCTAATGATCATATCTAATAATATTAAACATCTCGAGGGTACTGGTGAAAGAACAAATAAATTATTTAGTAAAGTAAAAATGACTAAAGGTTATATTTTTACAGGAGAGTGAGAGAGATGGACGATACACCAAACTATAGAGACCCTCTAGAAAGCGTTGCATCCACTATAGCGAGAAATTGAACTCCCTTAAGTAACTTTTATAATATTTTAGTAAGTTCAAAAGTGAGCTACACAACTAAAAATTAAAAGTCTTCTGCATAATCAAAAGTGTAAACAGAATTTTGTGAAACTCTTTATATGAGCTGCAGATAAAGCTTTGTGTTAATATAATATGTGAATACGTGAGAGCTTTAATTGAATCTTAGATTTTCTATAAGTTAATAGTGAAACCTTAAACTTATTTGGGGATTTTTAATCACGTATTACTTTGAAATCTTTTTTTTAACAATTATTTGTTATAAATTACTTATATTTCAGAATAAATGTCAAGAAAAAAAACTTTAATTAAGTAGGAATAAGGATAAGTTTAAAATAGACATGTCGTTGCTTAAAAAAAGTAATAGATAAGTATTGACTTCGGGTTTTTCATTTTAATTTACATTAACTCTTGGATCATCATAAATATTTTATTCAAATTTTTCTTTGCACTTATTTAATTTTTTAAAGGAATATGTGTAATAAAGTTAGTACACTTTCGTAGATGACATATATAGCTCAGTAATATCAAGCTTTTTGTTATTAGGTACCTTTTTTCATTGTCATATGATATACAACGAATAATAGTTTAACTGCTCTATTTGATTTTAGTAAAGAAGATTATATGTAAAATTTTAAATAATTATTCAAATAAATTAAAGTATAATTACATCTATTCAGGCCTCATCACAATCAAGAAAAAATATCTCAGTACATTTGAGTTTGTCCTGAAATTTTCTGTGCCGTATAAGTACAAGATACTGCTTATAAGTGTCAGGCTTATCAAAGAAAAGGGTTAAATTTTTTTTTTATGATTTCTCACGACAGGGGAGCTGGACTTCAAAAATTTTTTTATATAACATATTTTTTACTGATTAGGGTATATTGCATGAAGCTCATTCGTCAGATGGCGTGACCGTGCGTTAGAGAAAATGGCGTCGTTCACGTGTAACATTATACTTGTCCGTACGATTCACCTATGTATACAATGTGTATAGGCACACAAGTTGGAGTTGAATATATAGGTATACTGTTACACGTGAATGACGCCATTTTTTCTAAGGCACGGTCGCGCCATCTGCTTTGCGATATACCCTCATATTGCGTGGATGGTAACTAGTAGTCATGAAAAATAAAAATTTGTTTAGTATTTTTAATATTCAAGTTTAATACAATATAATCAAAAAGTAAGCAATAACCATGTTTTAGATGAAAATTCTCATTAATCAGTTGCATCAAAACATAAAAGAATGATAACTAATATATTTAAATGTGGCTCAAATTTTATTGTGCATCAGACGTATAAAAAATAAGAATCATCTTTTTCAGTTTAAAAGTGATATCATCCAAGCAAGTAGTTATTTTTTCGTAAAAAGACATTTTTTGATAGCACTGTTTTTTTCCAATGTTTGAGGTGGCTTGAGCGTTTTGTGCTGTACCAGGTGAAGGACCCTTTAAAGTTCTGTAGATAATAAAAAATATTCTTCATTCATTGTCATGATAATTAGATACATACATCACACAATCAAATTCAAGAATTTCATTAGCCTAAAAAGTTTATCGATTAGAACTAGAAGAATAACAAGAAATCGTCATTTTAATCTGCGCATGCACAGAAGGAGATAAATCTTTTTTTTCTTAATTTTCTTTAAATCTTAGTGTTTTACATAGAATTTTCACATTTCTAAATGATTACTTTTAAAAATAAGATACAAATAGCGTTTTTAATTGTAAAGGTTTATGATTTACTTTCGGAGTTATTGTCGTTTTAGTGATGAATCCCATAAAACTTTGCGTTAAATTGGTGAGTTTTTGCAGTGGTTTACTAAAAAATTAAGTGGTTGAACTTACTTTTTTTTATTGTAATTTAATTTAGCACACTTTATTGACATAATTTAAAAAGTTTAGAAATTATTCTCATTCCAGTAAAAATCGCCCAAGCCACCTTAAGGGGGCTCCTTCGCGAAAGTCCCCAAACAGAGATATAATATTTCTTGTAAATAAAAGTCTACTGAATTTAATGGTGGTCTAAATTATATTTCGAATGGGTCAAAATTTTGAAAAATCCGAGCTCAAAGTTGTAACTATTAGCACGTGTTCCTATGGGGCAGCATGAAAAACAATTTGTTTTCGCTTATAATAAACCTAAATTAAAAGTCCCAGAAGACTGAATATATGCGTTTTGTAGATGAAGTCTTCCTCTGTAATATGTTGTATTAAAAATTGTAGATAAAGGACCATTTTAGCGAGATATTTGTGATGAAAATAAATAAATAGTGTCCGGGAGGTCAGTAGCAGACGTACTTGTTCACGACATATGTATACCATATACCTATATATTACATCGCTATACTACACCAACACAGGTGGTCTGGTCTGGTGGTGTACCCTCGTATGCACTAGACTGGTCAAAACAATAATTAATTTTTCGTACAAATGTAAACTGCACACATTATTATCATTTTTCCCACTTCATACGTTATTAAAAATATCATAATGATTTTCAGACACATTTGTTTATTAAAAAACAAAACTTTATTTTTTGTTTATCTTTGACCTCAGCAGTAGTCGTAGGAGCCCCCTTAAAGAGGTTAGACTTGTGAAGCTGGCGCCCGTAAATATTAAATATTGGTATTTTGCAACCATTTGAGGCTTAAACGATTCTTCCTTACTTGCGGATTTCTCCTCCACTTGAATTTTTATTTGCGGATCAATAGTTTGCGAGATATCTGCAAAATAAAAAGTCGAAAATGGGCGCGGCGCTAGGAGATGAAATCTATTATTACAAGTAGTAAATAATGCTGAAAATAAATGTTACCCACATCATTCGATTCCTCCTCACTTGCGGATTTAGAAAATGTTAACGTTTGTTGAGATTAATGTTATAAACATCGGAAATAATGATTTTATTATTTAATGAAAACGTATGGTAACCGGTCCCCTGTTTCGTATGTTCCAGTTCCGTTCCCTTTGTTCAGGCGCCAAAAGTAAAATTGTAAAGTCTGTAAAATCATAAAAAAAATTTACACAACAAAAAGGGAGAAAAACAATGAATCGTTCTTTCTTTACAAGCGGATTCTAAATAAAAACTATGTGATCTAATAGATAAATTTTGTATAAGTATTATTTATTATGATAAATTTATTAACGGGACTATGAGGCTCTTTTACCGTTAAGCTTGAATTAGATGGCGCCAGGGCACGTCGCGGCTGTCATACTTACACACCGTCAAATTTACAGTTGTGTATTGCGTTCGTGAGCCTATCTGTGTAATGAGCAAAGCAGAAGACATAACCTTTGTAAATGATTGCTGTTGTTTGCAGACAATTTTTGTTTGCATTTACGTTTTAAGATAGTAGAAAAAATGAAGTGCAGTGTAATATCCTGCGATAAGAAAGTGAAATTTAAATTTCCTTCTGATAGTGTGATAAAAAAAAAGTGGCTCGAAGCAATTGGGAGACCAACATTTTTGCCGCTCCCAAGTCATGGCTTACCTGTCCACGAGTTCTGCTTTTCTTTCACTGACTCTTGCTCCTTTCCCTTTTAAAAGCTTTTTCAATTCTGAAACTTTTAAGCTCCCATAATATTCTTTCTTGTCTTCCTTATTCATTTCAAAATTTCAAATATTGCGCTTTACCACTACACTTTAATTTCCTATGTACATACAATACTGAAAAGTAATGTTGTGTGAGTGAGACGGCCATGACAGCCGCGACGTGCCCTGGCGCCATCTGATTCAAGCTTGACGGTAAAAGAGCCTCATATAGGTATATATACATATGGATACAAGTAATCAGCTTGGCATTTGGTGGCTCAAAGCAAATTTCTGAAGGCAGCATCCTTTCTAATTTACCTTTTCGGTGGACTCTAGTTTACTTAAATTAAAAAATGTCAATACTTGAGTACTTTTTTTTAATGTTGCAGTAACGTTACTGCAGCTGTGCTAAACAAAAAATAAAAACAAAATATGTGTTGTATCAGTAAATAAGGTTAAGTTATTATAAACATACTCTAATTTTTTTTTTCACACAAAAAATTGAAAGAAAATAAGTCAACCAATGAACGGAAACAAGAATAATAGACATTTCAAGTTTGGTAAGGCATCATGTGAAACAGCTGGTTAAGCTGGCATACTTGAAACGTTGATTTCAAAAGTATGTCTTGTCCAGCTGTATATTTCTTTTTTATGGACTCAAATATAGAATGTGACAAGTTACCAAAGTTAGTATACTGTCAATGAGAATATCAGACATGCCAAGCTGATTACTTGTATCCATATGTATATATACCTATATAGTCCCGTTAATAAATTTATCATAATAAATAATACTTATACAAAATTTATCTATTAGATCACATAGTTTTTATTTAGAATCCGCTTGTAAAGAAAGAACGATTCATTGTTTTTCTCCCTTTTTGTTGTGTAAATTTTTTTTATGATTTTACAGACTTTACAATTTTACTTTTGGCGCCTGAACAAAGGGAACGGAACTGGAACATACGAAACAGGGGACCGGTTACCGTACGTTTTCATTAAATAATAAAATCATTATTTCCGATGTTTATAACATTAATCTCAACAAACGTTAACATTTTCTAAATCCGCAAGTGAGGAGGAATCGAATGATGTGGGTAACATTTATTTTCAGCATTATTTACTACTTGTAATAATAGATTTCATCTCCTAGCGCCGCGCCCATTTTCGACTTTTTATTTTGCAGATATCTCGCAAACTATTGATCCGCAAATAAAAATTCAAGTGGAGGAGAAATCCGCAAGTAAGGAAGAATCGTTTAAGCCTCAAATGGTTGCAAAATACCAATATTTAATATTTACGGGCGCCAGCTTCACAAGTCTAAAGAGGTTCTAAAGAGTATCTCTTTAAATAGATGAGGGTAACTGATAATGACTATCAAGTTTTATTTGTGGGAAACCTAACGAAAATCTAATAAGTGAATTATTTTTTTGAATGTGGAGAAAGATAGTTGCTATGCTAATGAATAAAAAAATTTTATTGTGTTGTACCGGCCACTAATAATTAAGTATCTATAAAATGTAATTTATAAAAACCGTTTGTGAAAAGAATCGTAAGATAATTTGTCGTTAGAAAAACCTTTTTTTTTAACAAACTAGAATTTTTATAGAAAAGTGAAGACTTATGTATAAAAAATAGTACATAAAAATTATTAATAAAAGTATTCCTGAAGGTATTTCTATCATTCGCACACACAAATCCAGTAAGTCTTTCAAGCCGCGAGAGGCCACTGGGCCTGGAAAACTATGAGTTTTCCGTCGATACGTGTGCACGCGTCCAATAAAAAAATTAGAAAAAATTTGTAAATTTTTTTAACAAAGTACGCCACTTTCTAAAAAGGTCGACAGATTTAGAAAACGCTGAGTTTTCCGTCGACACGTATGCCCACGTAAACTAAAAAAATTAGAAAATATTTGTAATTTTTTTTTCATTTATTGTGTCACTTTATATCTGTTAAAAAAATATTTCTCTCACTCCAACACACAATTCCATAAAGTTTTCCAAGCCACAAGAGACCGCTGGGCCTGGAAAACTCTGAGTTTTCTGTTGATACGTGTGCATGCGTCCACTAAAAAAATTAGAGAAAATTTGTAAATTTTTTTAACCAAGTTCGCCACGTTCTGAAAAGGTCCACAGGTTTGGAGAACGCTGAGTTTTCCGTCAGCACATATGCCCACGAAAACTAAAAAAATTAAAAACAATTTGTAATTTTTTATTTATTTATTGAGTCGCTTTATATACGTATGAAAAATATTTCTATTACTCCCACACGAAATTCCAGTAAGTTTTCCAAGCCGCGAGAGACCGCTGAACCTGGAAAACTCTGAGTTTTCCGACGATACGTGTGCATGCAACCAATAAAAAAAATTAGAAAATTTCGCCACTATATAGAAAGTTAAAAAGGTTTGGAAAAAGCTAAATTTTCTGTCGACACATGCCCACGTATACTAAAAAAATTAGAAATAATTTGTAAATTTTTTTTTCATTTATTGCGTCGCTTTATGACTTTAAAAATTTTTCTATCACTCTCACACACAATTCCAGTAAGTCTTCCAAGCCACGAGAGGCCACTGGGCCTGAAAAACTATGAGTTTTCCGTCGATACGTGTGCACGCGTCCAATAAAAAAATTAGAAAAAATTTGTAAATTTTATTAACCAAGTGAGCCACTTTCTAAAAAGGTCGACCGGCTTAAAAAAGGCTGAGTTTTCTGTCGACACGTATGCCCACGTATAATAAAAAAATTTAAAAAATAATTTACTTTTTTTTCATTTGTTATGTCTTTTTATAACCGTATGAAAAATATTTCCATCACTCCCACACACAATTCCGGTAAGTTTTCCAAGCCGCGAGAGGCCGCTGGGCCTGGAAAACTCTGAGTTTTTTTTTGATACGTGTGCACGTAGTCCAATAAAAAAATTAGAAAAAATTTGTAAATTTTTTTAACCAAGTGCGCCACATTATAAAAAGGTCGACAGGTTTAGAAAACGCTGAGTTTTCCGTCGACACATATGCCCACGTGAACTAAAAAAATGTGAAAAAATTTGTAATTTTTTTTCATTTATTATGTCAGCTTATAAACGTATAAAAAATAGTTCTATTACTCCCACACACAATTCTAGTAAGTTTTACAAGGCACGAGAGACCGCTATGCCTTAAAAACTCTGAGTTTTCCCTTAATACGTGTGCACGCGTCCAATAAAAAAATTGAAAAATTGCGCCACTTTATAAAAGGTTAAAAAGGATCAGAAAAAGCTAAGTTTTCCGTCGACACATGCCTACGTATACTAAAAAAATTAAAAAAATTTGTAACTTTTATTTCTCTTATTGCGTCACTTTATAACCGTTAGGAAAATATTTCTGTCCTTCCCACACACAATTCCAGTAAATTTTCCAAGCCGCGAGAGACTGCTGAGCTTGGAAAGCTCTGAGTTTTCCGTTAATACGTGTGCACGCGTCCACTAAAAAAATTAGACAAAATTTGTAAATTTTTTTAACCAAATGCGCCACTTTATAAGAAGGTCGACAGGTTTAAAAAACGCTGAGTTTTCTGTCGACACGTATGCCCACGTATACTAAACAAATTGGAAAAAATTAGTAACTTTTGTTTTTATTTTTTGCGTCGCTTTATAACCTTAAGAATTTTAATATCACTCCCACACACAACTCCAGTAAGTTTTCCAAGCCACGAGACACCGCTGGGCCTGGAAAACTCTGAGTTTTCCGTTGATACGTGTGCATGCGTCCACTAAAAAATTAGAGAAAAATTTGTAAATTTTTTTAACCAAGTACGCCACGTTCTAGAAAGGTCCACAGGTTTGGAAAACGCTGAGTTTTTCGTCAGCACATATGCTCACGTAAACTAAAAAAATTAAAAACAATTTGTAATTTTTTATTTATTTATTGAGTCGCTTTATAAACGTATGAAAAATATTTCTATTACTCCCACACAAAATTCCAGTAAGTTTTCTAAGCCGCGAGAGACCGCTGAACCTGGAAAACTCTGAGTTTTCCGACGATACGTGTGCACGCAACCAATAAAAAAAATTAGAAAATTTCGCCACTTTATAAAAAGTTAAAAAGGTTTGGAAAAAGCTAAATTTTCTGTCGACACATGCCCACGTATACTAAAAAAATTAGTAATAATTTGTAATTTTTTTTTATTTATTGCGTCGCTTTATGACTTTAAAAATTTTTCTATCACTCCTACACACAATTCCAGTAAGTCTTCCAAGCCACGAGAGGCCATTGGGCCTGAAAAACTATGAGTTTTCTGTCCATACGTGTGCACGCGTCCAATAAAAAATCTAGAAAAAATTTGTAAATTTTTTTAACCAAGTGAGCCACTTTCTAAATAGGTCGACCGGTTTAGAAAACGCTGAGTTTTCTGTCGACACGTATGCCCACGTATACTAAAAAAATTTAAAAAATAATTTACTTTTTTTTATTTGTTATGTCACTTTATAACCGTATGAAAAATATTTCCATCACTCCCACACACAATTCCAGTAAGTTTTCCAAGCCGCGAGAGGCCGCTGGACCTGGAAAACTCTGAGTTATTCTTCGATACGTGTGCACGTAGTCCAATAAAAAAATTAGAAAGAATTTGTAAATTTTTTTAACCAAGTGCGCCACATTATAAAAAGGTCGACAGGTTTAGAAAACGCTGAGTTTTTCGTCGACACATATGCCCACGTGAACTAAAAAAATTTAAAAAAATTTGTAATTTTTTTTCATTTATTAAGTCAGCTTAAAAACGTATAAAAATTAATTTTATTACTCCCACATACAATTCCAGTAAATTAAACAAGCCGCGAGAGGCCGCTGGACCTGGAAAACTATAAGTTTTCCGTCGATATGTGTGCACGCGTCCAATAAAAAAATTAGGAAAAATTCGTTTATTTTTTTAACCAAGTGCGCCACTTT
Organism: Copidosoma floridanum; assembly: GCF_036245765.1. Taxonomy (NCBI): domain Eukaryota; kingdom Metazoa; phylum Arthropoda; class Insecta; order Hymenoptera; family Encyrtidae; genus Copidosoma; species Copidosoma floridanum. The sequence continues at coordinate 810,864 of NW_028321897.1, read as the reverse complement.
ATAAAAAATCAACAGGTTTGGAAAACGCTGAGTTTTTCGTCGACCCGTATGCCCACGTAAACTAAAAAAATTTGAAAAAATTTGTAATTTTTTTTTCATTCATTATGTCACTTCATAAACGTATGAAAAATATTTCTAATACTCCAACACACAATTCCAGTAAGTTTTACAAGGCACGAGAGACCGCTATGCCTTAAAAACTCTGAGTTTTCCCTTAATACGTGTGCACGCGTCCAATAAAAAAATTGGAAAATTGCGCCACTTTATAAAAAGTTAAAAAGGATCAAAAAAAGCTAAGTTTTCCGTCGACACATGCCCACGTATACTAAAAGAATTAAAAAAATTTGTAACTTTAATTTCTCTTATTGCGTCACTTTATAACCGTTAGAAAAATATTTCTGGCCTTCCCACACACAATTCCAGTAAGTTTTCCAAGCCGTGAGGGACTGCTGAACCTGGAAAACTCTGAGTTTTCCGTTGATACGTGTGCACGCGTCCACTAAAAAAATTAGACAAAATTTGTAAATTTTTTTAACCAAGTGCGCCACATTATAAAATGGTCGACAGGTTTAGAAAACGCTGAGTTTTCCGTCGACACATATGCCCACGTGAACTAAAAAAATGTGAAAAAATATGTAATTTTTTTTCATTTATTATGTCAGCTTATAAACGTATAAAAAATAGTTCTATTACTCCCACACACAATTCTAGTAGGTTTTACAAGGCACGAGAGACCGCTATGCCTTAAAAACTCTGAGTTTTCCCTTAATACGTGTGCACGCGTCCAATAAAAAAATTGGAAAATTGCGCCACTTTATAAAAAGTTAAAAAGGATTAGAAAAAGCTAAGTTTTCCGTCGACACATGCCCACGTATACTAAAAGAATTAAAAAAATTTGTAACTTTTATTTCTCTTATTGCGTCACTTTATAACCGTTAGGAAAATATTTCTGTCCTTCCCACACACAATTCCAGTAAGTTTTCCAAGCCGCGAGAGACTGCTGAGCTTGGAAAACTCTGAGTTTTCCGTTGATACGTGTGCACGCGTCCACTAAAAAAATTAGACAAAATTTGTAAATTTTTTTAACCAAATGCGCCACTTTATAAGAAGGTCGACAGGTTTAAAAAACGCTGAGTTTTCTGTCGACACGTATGCCCATGTATACTAAATAAATTTAAAAAAGTATTAACTTTTTTTTCATCTGTTATGTCACTTTATAACCGTATGAAAAATATTTCCATCACTCCCACACACAATTTCAGTAAGTCTTCCAAGCCGCAAGAGACCGCTGGGCCTGAAAAACTATAAGTTTTACGTCGATACGTGTGCACGCGTCCAATAAAAAAATTAGAAAAAATTTGTAAATTTTTTTAACAAGGTGCGCCACCTTATAAAAAGGTCGACAGGTTGAGAAAACGCTGACTTTTTGGCCAACACGTATGCCCACGTATACTAAACAAATTGGAAAAAATTAGTAACTTTTGTTTTTATTTTTTGCGTCGCTTTATAACCTTAAGAATTTTAATATCACTCCCACACACAACTTTAGTAAGTTTTCCAAGCCGCGAGAGACCGCTTGGCCTAATAAACTCTAATGTTTCCGTCGATACGTGGGCACGCGTCTAATGAAAAAATTAGAAAAAATTAGTTATTTTTTTTAAGAAAGTGCGCCACTATCTAAGAAGGTCGACAGGTTTATAAGACGCTGAGTTTTCCGTCGACACGTATGCCCACGTAAACTAAAAAAATTTGAAAATATTTGTAATTTTTTTTTCATTTCTTGTGTCACTTAATAACCGTTAGCAAAATATTTCTGTCGTTTCCACACACAATTTTAGTAAGTTTTCCAAGCCACAAGAGACCGCTGGGCTTAGAAAACTCTGAGTTTTCTGTTGATACGTGTGCACGCGTCCACTAAAAAAATTAGACAAAATTTGTAAATTTTTTTAACCAAATGCGCCACTTAATAAGGAGGTCGACAGGTTTGGAAAACGCTGAGTTTTTCGTCGGAACATATGCCTACGTAAACTAAATAAAAAAAGAAAATTTGTAATTTTTTTTTTCGTTTATTGAGTCGCTTTATGAACGTATGAAAAATATTTCTATTACTCCCACACACAATTCCAGTAAGTTTTCCAAGCCGCGAGAGACCGCTGAACCTGGAAAACTCTGAGTTTTCCGACGATACGTGTGCACGCAACCAATAAAAAAAATTAGAAAATTTCGCCACCTTATAAAAAGTTAAAAAGGTTTAGAAAAAGCTAAATTTACTGTCGACACATGCCAACGTATACTAAAAAAATCAGAAAAAATTTGTAATTTTTTTTTTCAATTATTGCGTCGCTTTATGACTTTAAAAATTTTTCTATCACTCCCACACACAATTTTAGTAAGTCTTTTAAGCCGCAAGAGGCCGCTGGGCCTGAAAAACTATAAGTTTTTTTGTCGATCCGTGTGCATGCGTCCAATAAAGAAATTGGAAAAAATTTGTAAATTTTTTTAACCAAGTACTTAACTTTCTAAAAAGGTCGACCGGTTTAGAAAACGCTGAGTTTTTTGTCAACACGTATGCCCACGTATACTAAAAAAATTAAAAAAATTATTAACTTTTTTTTCATTTGTTAAGTCACTTTATAACTGTATAAAAAATATTTCCATCACTTCCACGCACAATTCCAGTAACTTTTCCAAGCTGCGAGAGGCCGCTGGGCCTGGTAAACTTTGAGTTTTTCATCGATACGTGTGCACGTGTCCAATAAAAAAATTAGAAAAAATTTGTAAATTTTTTTAACAAGGTGCGCCACTTTATAAAAAGGTCGACAAGTTAAGAAAACGCTGAGTTTTCAGCCGACACGTATGCCCACGTATACTTATAAAATTAAAAAAAATTAGTAATTTTTTTTTCATCCGTTATATCCCTTTATGACCATATGAAAAATATTTCTAACTTTCCCACACACAATTTTAGTAAGTTTTCCAAGCCACGAGAGACCGCTGGGCCTCGAAATCTCTGAGTTTTTCGTCGATACGTGTGCACGTGTCGAATAAAAAACTTAGAAAATTGCGCCACTTTATAAAAAGTTAAAAAGGTTTGGAAAAAGCTAAGTTTTCCGTCGACTTATGCCCACGTATACTAAAAAAATTAGAAAAAATTTGTAATTTTTTTTTTTTAATTGCGTCGCTTTAAGACTTTTAAAATTTTTCTATCACTCCCACACACAATTCCAGTAAGTCTTTTAAGCCGCGAGAGGCCGCTGGGCGTGGAAAACTATGAGTTTTTCGTCAATACGTGTGCATGCGTCCAATAAAAAAATTAGACAAAATTTGTTAATTTTTTTAACCAAGCGCGGCACTTCATAAGAAGGTCAACAGGTGTGGAAAACGCTGAGTTTTTTGTCGACACGTATGCCCACGTAAGCTAAAAAAGTTTGAAGAAATTTGTAATTTTTTTTTCATTTATGATGTCACTTTATAAACGTATAAGAAATATTTCTATTACTCCCACACACACATCCAGTAAGTTTTACAAGGCGCGAGAGACTGCTATGCCTGGAAAACTCTGAGTTTTTCATTGATACGTGTGCACGCGTCCAATAATGAAATTGGAAAATTGCGCCAATTCATAAAAAGTTAAAAAGGATTAGAAAAAGCTAAGTTTTCCGTCGACACATGCCTACGTATTCTAAAAAAATTAAAAAAAATTTGTAACTTTTTTTTCTCTTATTGCGTCGCTTTATGACTTTAAAAATTTTTCTATCACTCCCACACACAATTCCAGTAAGTCTCCAAGCTGCGAGATGCTGCTGGGCCTGGAAAACTTTATGTTTTTTGTCGATACGTGTGCCCGCGTCTACTAAAAAAATTAGAAAAAATTTGTAAATTTTTTCAACCAAGTACGCCACTTTTAAAGAAGGTTGACAGGTTTGAAAAACGCTGAGTTTTCTGTTGACACGTATGCCCACGTATACTAAAAAAATTCGAAAAAATTATTAACTATTTTTTCATTTGTTTTGTCACTTTATATCCGTATGAAAAATATTTTTATGACTCCCACACACAATTCCAGTTAGTTTTTCAATCCGCAATAGACCACTGGGCCTGGTAAACTTTGAGTTTTCCTTTGATACGTAAGCACGCGTCCAATAAAAAAAATTAGAAAAAATTTGTAAATTGTTTTAAGAAAGTGTGCCACTTTATAAAAAGGTCGACAGGTTTAGAAAATGCTAAGTTTTTCGTCGACACGTATGCCCACGTATACGAAACAAATTAGAAAAAATTTGTAATTTTTTTTGTCATTTATTGCATCAGTTTATAATCTTCAAGAATTTGCCTATCACTCCCACACACAATTCCAGTAAGTTTTCTAAACCGCGAGAGGCCGCTGGGTCTGGTAAACACTAATGTTTCCGTCGATACGTGGGCACGCGTTCAATGAAAAAATTAGAAAAAATTTGTTAATTTTTCTAACCGAGTGTGCCACTTCATATAAAGGTTGACAGGTTTGGCAAACGCTGAGTTTTCTGTCGACACGTATGCTTACGTATACTAAAAAAATTAGAAAAAATTAGTAATTTTTTTTTTATCTGTTATATCACTCTATAACTGTATGAAAAATATTTCTATTACTCCCACACACAATTTACAGTAATTTTTAAAGCTGCGAGAGATTGCTTGGCCTGGTAAACTCTGAGTTTTCCGTCGATCGGTGTGAACGCGTCCAATAAAAAAATTAGAAAAAATTTGTAAATTTTTTTAACAAAGTGCGTCAATTTATAAAAAATTCGACAGGTTTGGAAAACGCTGAGTTTTCCATCTTAACGTATGCCCACGTATACTCAAAAAATTAGAAAAAATCAGTAACTTTTTTTTCATTTGTTATGTCACTTTATAACCGTATAAAAAATATTTTTATCACTACCACACACAATTCCAGTAAGTTTTTAAAGCCACGAGAGACCGCTGAGCCTGGTAAACTCTTAGTTTCCGTTGATACGTAAGCACGCGTCCAATAAAAAAATTTAAAAAAATTTGTAAATTTTTTTAACAAAGTGCGCCACTTTATAAAAAGGTCGACAGGTTTGAAAAACGCTGAGTTTTCTGTCGACACATCTGTTTACGTATACTGAAAAAATTAGAAAAAATTTGTATTTTTTATTATCCATCGCGTCACTTTATAACCATATGTCACTTTACAAAACTGGCCAAGGCCTGCCTAGGCCAACTGGCCAGAGACTGGTGTTTCGCTGCGGACGTTTAGCAGTCAATACTAGTCGGTATTGTATCAGTATCCTGCAGCAGTCTTAACTACTACATTAGTAGCCAAAACAAAATGCAATTTTTGTGTTTTTAAGAAAATTTTTGTATATTTTATCTAAATGGTTTTTAATTCTTATGTTATACAAATATCAATTATTTGACGCTCTCGCAAATAATATTTGAGGGTATTTTGTGTACTAAAAATTTTTTTAATTATTATATTATAGACATATCAAGTGTGCAACAAACATGTGCAAAGGAACCGCAAAATTAACAAACGGACATATATTTCAACAAAAAAATGCTCACTCGTCTAATTGTGTCTCACATGATCTAGAAGGAGATATAATACAATTCAGAGAAGCAATAAAAAATAAATTGAGTGTAGAATTATTGTGGCGCCCTCTTCGTGAGATATTTAACGATGTCTCTACCTCAATTGAGTAAGCATATTCTTCAAGTGATTGATATACCTAGTAGTTTTAATGGCTATAGGTCTCAAAGTCATCTGAGCCTTTTTTATACTACAATATAATAATTTCCATACAATCAACAAAAAATATACTGTCTGTATGTGTTAGAGCTGCATCTCAACTGTATTATATAGTATTCGGATAAGAATAGTATCAGAATAAACGAAAAAAAAAAACAAAAGAAAAACCATAAAAAAAGTATGATTTAATAAAATTTAATTAGTGACCCCCATCTATACAAAAATATGTTAAGCTGCAGAATTTAACAATTTTTTTTCAGAAAGTACGTATGGAAAAAGATCTGGGTAAAATGTATACACACATAAAATCTTCTTAAAAAGAACGTAATTTTTTTCAGAGTTATCTAACATGTAATTATTTTTTGCCTAAATAATGGTAAGAAACATACAATCATGTTTTGAAAACTTAAAAAACGTTAGGGCATTCATAGACTGTACTAAAGTAGCATTCAATGACCGAAAAATTAGTGCTGTCTTATTGTTACTTACTCCCTGTATAATATTGGCTGTGTCTAACCTTTCAAATCTTCCAAATAAGCATACCTATATTTCTTCTGGTTTAGATAATATATGTTTTTAATTGTATAACTTATATAAGACAACACTATTTTAAATATACCATACACTGCTTGGGTAAACGCAGATAAATTCTTTTTATAGTAAAACGTGTACATTTTATTATATTAAATATTTATTTCATTATTCATTGTTTTATCTGTTGAAACTAAATTTGGTGATGGTCACGAAGTGTAACCACCACTTAACGCCCTCGGACCAAACTTTGCTCACACTTTGTGTCCACATCCGGAAAAGTGCTTTAAGCCTAGGGGTTATAGATACTGAGCGCAAAATAGTACATTCCACCCTCGGTAAAGAATAAAATATACGTAACTCAGGCACAAACATCACCGCGCTCTTTGGGCCCTCATGTATGTACTTTGTGCCCTAGAAAAAAAATAAAAATACGGAATATCTAAAAAAAGGTTATTTAATTGTATCTGCAGCAAATGTTAATATACCTAGCATACATCATAGCATATCTTATATAGTGATTTGATAAGTCTACTGCCACTTTTGACAATTTTTTAACTTCCGGAAATATTGAAATCATCAAAAAAAGAAAATATGAAAACATCTGAAAAACACGTTTTTTCATTAGATCTTTAACAAAACTCAGTATTCCCAGCTCAAATCGTGGATTATCATAAATAGTAGTTTAAAAAATCTAATGCAATTTTGTGACATTTTGTTAACTCCCGGAAGTATTGAAAACATCAAAAAAAGTAAATATAATAGCATCCGGAAAAAATGATCATTTAATTATATATCCTGAAAAAGTTAATACATCCAGCTAAAATATTGGCTTATCATTAATATTAGTTTGATAAGTTAATTGCAGTTTTATGCTAATTTTTAATATTATGTTAAATTTTTGCATTTTAATTTACTTGTTATAAAACTTTTTTTTAAATTAAATGTAGACACCAAGTTGCTGCCCAGTACATCACTTACATAAGTATGAAAGAGTCAATGAAAAGATGGCAGAAAGTGTCTTTTCCAGGAAGCCCACCTACCATTAGAGAACTGAATGATAAATTAAATGATGTAAATAATAGTCACCTACGAAATCTTGGAACCTCATCCATGACCTGCACCCTTGTTACCCAAAATGGACACGGTCATTTAGTTTTTTATGACCACGACTTTTTGACAACAAAATTTAATTATGTGCAACAGTTATTCATGGATGCAACATATCAAATTGTTCCTCGTTTAGATGATGCTTATCAAATATTAACAATAATGGAAATAAAAGATGGGCATGTAAGTCATTTGTTTTACAAAAGTTAATATTTCTGTTGAAAAATATGCTTGCACACATACAATTAAAAAAAAAGAACTTGAGTAGAAATTATTGCACTCATCTAATTACACAGCCATACAAAAAAAAAAATTTAGTCTGGTGGTCTTACTACGCATACTATAAGTTTTTTGTGTTGCTGAATCTCAATCTGAGGTTGATTTCACTCCAGCACATCAAGTTCTTGACATAACCTTAAAAAACACTATAAGATCCACTAAAACCATATAAAAGAATAAACCATGTATAAAAACAAATATGTAAGAAATTTAAAAATTAAAATATGTAAATAAATATAACTAAATATAAATATAAATTAACTCAATTAATTAAATATATATATAAATTAACAAATATGTGTATAAATAAATGAATGAATTCAATGATATTAAGTTAAAGCTTTAGTCAGTCGAATATCATCATTGATGACTTTCCATAGAGAACTTACGTCAAACTTTGGGCATTCAATATGACAGAATACATCGTACTGTCCAAGTCACCAACCAATGTAGAGCAGCGGTCGTATGATAACGACGCCTGCGGGCTCACTTTCCCACCCTGACCATTCGCCGATACTGAGGATCCGATCCTCTGTATCGTTAAACGATTGCATGGGAGAGTATACCGAGAGAAATATGGAAGTCCTAGAACTTTAAGTTTATATAATCAGTGATCCTGAAAGCATATAGTATACATAGTCAGACCCCCAGACTGGAAAAACTTTTTTAAATGATTTTAGTAAATGTTAAAGTGTTTTTAGAGGTTATGTCAAAAACGTGATGTGCTGGGGTGAAATTGTCCTCGGATTAAGATTCGGCAACCCCAAAAACACATAGACAGCATAGTTAGACCATCTGGCCAAAATTTTTTTTGTGTGGCTGTGTTATTTATAAAATGTTAATAATAAAAAATGAGAAGGAAATCTAGGACTGTCATAATATTTATCTTTTTAATACATTTTTTTTTACCTAACAATAGTAACAATACTTTTTCATTTTGTAGGAGAAATTTTAGTGTACATAATAAATCTTAACATCTTATTTTCGATAGTTAAAGAATAATATTAATATCTCACTAACCCAATTTCCTTAAATCATATTGTTATCCGAGGTTATCGTTTTATAAAGTTCATTTCCCTATCATTTTAAACTCCATTCTATTTTTTTTTTTTTTTTTTAGATTATAATGTACGTTAAAAAATATATAAATAAAAATATCAATTAGTCAAACAGATCTAAGCCAGTTAAATAGATATTACCAATAATTTTTTAGGCAATACCGTTGGCATCGTGTATAATGTCAGACAAAAGCCAGCAGTCTTACAAATGCGTGATTAATGTAATTGCAAATGCATTGCCAAACAAATTGAACGTAATATCAGTAATGACTGACTTTGAGCAAGCATTACGTAATGCATGTAAAAGCAATTTTGCAAGAGCACACAGCGCCGGCTGCAATTTTCATTACGACAGTGTGGGTAAATATTATATTATATCTGGCATTGAATAACATAATAATAGTTTTTTGATACAATGCGTTTTTCTGGACCTTTAAGCGTTTACTGCGTACTCTTGGTCTGAAAAGTAGGATTCATCACATAAGTGTTTTCCAACCGGAACTAACTATGTTCCCTTTAACTATAAAATAACACTGGTAGTGATGACTTCAATGTAATGAAAACTCAAATTTCATATCATGGACGCAAAGTAAGAAAATCTGGCCCGTGGGGGTTTTTGTATATTTGTGCCTAAAGTGCGAATAATGTTTTTGTTTGAAGAGGCGTAAAGTCTTACTTTGTGCTTGTCGAAACACTTTTCACCAGCTAATCATTTTGCACCCGTGGGTGGATAAGTATTTTCAGCCCAGGAAGTCCGTAAATTACTTTATTCTTCATTAGAGATTTTTGAGAGGCTGATGTGCCCTCATTAATAAAAATAGGGTTCATCACTCATGTGCATCCGACTACGGCGCTTCTAACAGCCCCTCGGACTTTTATTGATCCTATAGAAAAAGTGATCGTAATTCGCTGTGTGCAAGTTCAATGCTGCCCGCTTTTTACCAGATTTTTTATGTTAAGTTAAATGGGAGAGAATAAGTTCACGCGTTCTACTGGCAGATTTGCCAAACGATTCCATAAGACTACTTGTAAAAGTGACCAGTGGTGCCAGCCCTCCCCTTCACCAACTTGCACTCAGCGAATATGTTCCACGATGACGATTCGAAAAATAATGCACACTACAGAATATATATTAGATCAACATGGTGGCAGCCTATAGTGAAAACTGACATTTATTCTGATCACATCTTTTATCATCATTACGGGTACAAAAAATGGCAAAAATTAACAAATGGCTAAATATATGCAAAACGTAGTGTTTTGCATGTAAGGCACGACCAATCTATGAGGTATCAGAGCAAAATGTGTTACTTAAATAACAGATTTTAATTTTGATATTATTCCGTTATCATATGCAACTAAGTAAACTCAATAAAATTGATAACATACATACATACGTTAACGCATACACTACATGAACAACTCAGATCACCCTCATGCCAGGTTCAAAGTTTGTTTTGTACTAAAAATAGACTTGATCGTGCCTAAAAATGCAAAGTGTAGAAAATAGGTAAAATAATTATATCAATACATTCTGTTCATTTAATGATGCCCAATTCATCCTATATAAAAATTTTTGAATTGATATTGAAATTAAAAAATTTTCTAGGACACTCAGTATAACAGCGAGAGTTTCTAACTTACACCTTGGTTTTCTTTTACAATCACGTAATGTAACTTTTTAGCTCAAATTATCAATGGATTATGATGAATTTTTGCATTAATGATTTCATGGATTACTTGTTTCTTGTCCTTTCTTATTATTTTTGTGTCAATAAAATCGTAAAATTGTTAACGATTATTTTTTTTTACGCTAGAAACTCCTATTAATTGCAATTGTACTTAAAGTCACAAAAGTTAAATATTTTTAAAAATTTCCCAAATATGTTTATGAAATGTTTGGAGACCTTGAGAATGACCTTTATTTTTCAGGTTTTATTCCGTAAAATAAAGAGGTTAAAACTGACTGATTATGTTCGAGATAATGATGAAGCAAATACTTTCATAAAAAATATTCTAGGACTAGCCCTATGCCCTCCAGAAAGTATAATAGAATTATTTTATAACTTGAAATCAAAACTAAGCCTTTCAACAAAAAGGAGAATGCAAAATTTCTTAAATTATTATGAACAATATTGGTTGAATATCGTTAAACCTCATGGATTTTCTGTATATGGATTAACAAGACGTACTAACAACATTAGCGAGTCCTATAACGCCCAACTGAAACACAAAATTGGCATTCATCCTCGTGTTTGGGATTTTTATTGTAAGTTATTATAAAATTATATTTGAATTTTTGTTTGTAAAAAGTATTTGATAAAAATATTTTATTAATATGTAATATCAGAATTATCAAAATTATTCTCCCAATTACAAAATTCATAAATTGTTTTAATTGTTTCTAAATAGTGTTTCACATAACACGTACAAAAAATTAATAGTTTTCACTAAATATTTTGAAAACTGTAAGTCGTATGAAAAAAATGATATACATAAATTTTATAGCCTAACTAATTATGTACAGTTTAAATAAAAGTTTGTGTTGTGACCGATAGTTAAACAAGCAATTCCCAAATTTGGCTTATGGATGTGTAATTCTACTAGTTTAATCTCCATATTTATTAGCGTACTACTTTCTTCCTCTACCAACTATTACCTCCTTTAACAACCTTATTTTTTACACAATTTTTACTTAAAGTTAATTATCCCTTTGATAAACATTTAACATTTCACAAAAATCATTTTTTTCTAAGGTTTTATAAAAATACATCTGCACATAAAGTAATAGATCCATATAATAATTATCTTACTTATTTTACTCCTTTTACTTTTTTTTACTCTGGTGCTCCAGCATTTTCACTTTCTTTTTCTTTTTAATTACCCTATTTGACTCTAGCTTTTTAGAGTCAGTACTTTCATCTCTCATTCTCTTTTCTGTAAAGCTCCTCTTATGAATGTATTTATTTTATGATATTAAACAAAAATACAAGTTTAATTATCTAGTTTCCTAGTCTGAACAAAAAAGTTACAGAACTCCGACTAATCGATGCACTTTTGTCTGCTATACAATTACGATGCATGTGGAGCAGACGAGATCATTATTGTGATACTTCTAACATTTATTAATTAATGAATGCTGACAAAATCTCATGTTATGACTGACTTGTATAGATAAGTCATGACTCCTATAAAAATTATAACATTTATTCCTCTATAAATTCTATTGTTCAAGATATTTTATGAGAACAAAATATGATATTGTCTTTGGTTAAGTAGTGTACCTTTAGATAAAACGCTTTTACCACAATGATCGTTGGCAGAAATTCTCTTATCCCTTCCATCTTTATTCTCAGAGTGGACGATTAATCATACTCAGATTTATGTATATTATTTTCTTGATAAATTTTTTTTTGGTGAGTAATTTTAATTACGTGCATGTCCTGTATACTTTATAATTAAAGCATTTAAATATTTTGTCTCATTACTAAAAAAAATTTATTATTTGAATAAATAAAACATAACACTCATGAAAATAAAAGAAATCTTTTTTCAAAAATACATTAAAATCATTTAGATCACATATTTAGAAGGAAAAAGCTTTGCCTATAAGAATTAGTGCTAAAAATGTAGTTGGTATGATGATAATTTGTTTTCTATTACAGTTAAGTTGTACTAAACGGTCTTATGTTCAAAAGGAAAAGTTAGCGGAATAATTAGATAGGTAGTCGTAAATTTCTGGTCTTTTAAAAAAGAAATAAAAACATTTTTGAATCTTGGAATTTGAAAAAAATGAACATTGTTATGTAAAAATTAAATTGAATATATATTACCTATAGTGACGATTTATCAATCATTCTGAGTAGAATAATCTTGCTTCGTAAATCTTCTTGAGTAGCATAAAACAGCTGCATCGTTACAAAGTTTTAGCAGTATCTTTGTGGTTCTTTTGCTTCAACAGCAACAATTAAGACTTTAGTAAAGTTGTCAATTTTGTCTGATTCTGTCCATGATATTTGTTTGTGTTATTCGTACTATTTATTATTCTGTTAACACTAGTAAATAATGTTTTTCTATTGTTCGTTTGTAAAACATTGATTTTGCTATTAAAAATTTTAAAATTATTACATTATTGTAAGTTATACAGTTCCAAAGAAAAAGTTTTTTCTGAAGCGATCATAACAATTTACATTTCAAAATTAAAATTCATGGAACTGTATAAAGGATCAGGAATAAATTCGTATATGGTTATAATAATTGTCAATTATGTATAATTGCACTATTATAACAGTTCTTATATTATATACGTACTTACGAGGTTAATTTTTTTTCGGAATCCGTATGCGATAACAGATTCAATCCACACTATTCAATAAAGAAGTAAATTGTACAGGAAAAAGAGATAAAACATTATTCATCTCAATCATTGTAGATCACTGTATACTTAATAGTATATCCACAACCTCACTTGTATAAGGAAAAAATATTTGACAGCAAACGGTATAGTCCATGGCTATCTATTGCATCAAAAAAAGATTTTTGACATACAATCATTTTTTTATTGCTGAGAAAATCTTAATCTTTAGAATATTTTCAGATAAACGTTGAAATCTGCTATGATATTAACTTTCATTCATTTTACGTAATCCTGAGTGTTCCTAGTGCTGTATTCTAAATAATTTGTTGACTCTACTCTTAACATTCATATGTTGGAAGCAAACACATTGATTTGTTTATTTTTTTCACCCAACAATTTCATTCTATATATATCTGAGGATTATAGGTATGTTACAATTTACAATCCCACAAAATGCGTTTCAAACTATTTTAGATCTCAGAAAATAGTAAATAAAATATCTAGGATCCCAGAAATACATTTCTAGGATCCATTGATAATGCAATATATATTCCTAGGATCCCAGAAAAAAAAAGTTTCAGAATACATCAATCAGCAAATATATATACATGAGTCAACGAATATCAATTTAATTATTAGCATAACCTATTAATTATTTTTGAACGTATACATAACATAGAAATTTTTTTTTTTTATTCTCAAGAGGCGTAGACTATCCTCTAAAACACATTCTTGACAAGGCACTCTGCAACCGGTTGGCCACCACATTGCAAAAGATATAAGAGCACAGAGGTGCTAGCAGATGTCTTAGTGCGACTTTCGTAATTTTACTCACTACTTTTTATTATGCAACGTAATATCTATGTTTTCTCACTGTTCTGGTCAAATTAACAAGGTTTTTTTTTCTGTTAATTTAAAGTTTTTCGGTTTAAGAATTTTTTTAAATTTGTTGCCATTAATGTATAATAAACAAGAAATAATGGACTTGCAAAATGGTCTATTGAGTAGAACATTTTACAACAAAAAGATTCAAGTAAAATTTCTATCAGAGTAATTGAAGCTATGATACAGGCTAATAATTATATAAGCTAATAATAAAGCTAACTTCTGATTTAGACAAAGCTATTTCTCCAATATTCCTGGAAAATATATGTAAAAAAATGATCAATTCTTTATCTACTAAAAAACGTAAGATAAAATCTTATGATAAGATGAAATCTTTTTTTTTTTTTTTTTTTTATCAATATGCTAAACGTAGAATTTTTTTTTTTTCTTATTAAGTAACATATTAAATAACATAGTCTAATATCTTAAGAATTTTTGTTATTATTAAAAAAAAAAAAAAATGATAATAATAGTTTGTAAGATGAACAAAACAACCATACAGCTTTAGGAAGTGAAGGTGAATTGTTAAGAGTGATCTCTCATGAAACAAGGCATCGATCACGCTCACCATTACGAGGACAAGTAACAGGTTATAATAACTAATGTATTATGTATAATATCTAGAAATAAAATAATTAAATATTTAAAAAATTTTTAATTGTTTCATCAGAAATTTTTTTACATTTTCTTTTCTAAAATCTGTGAAATATTAAAAAAGTGATAATTATTTGTTTTACTCTGTTAAAAAATTTTAAGAAAACATTCTTAAGTACATGAAAATCAGATCAAATAATTATAACTTACTTAAAAACCATAAAATCATGTATTTAAGTTATAGTTTTTCTTATATTCATATCTAAACAACTAACAGATTATTTTTGTTAAAATAAATAACTGATACTTAAATTTAAAAATTATAAAATGTGAAATAAAAAACAATAATAATAATTTTATTTTTATGTTTTTTTTCTGATATAAATTAATAACGTTATCATCACAATTACTTTCACGAGAAGAACGGAAAGGTATAAATGCTAACATTTTATTGGACATTTTAAATACATGTACCATAAAAGCACAAGACAAAATAGATGAGTAAAATGTACATACACACACTTGAAAAAGTATACGCAAAAACCGTTCAAAAAGTTTGTATGGCGCCAAAAAAAAAATTATTTTTGAATAACAATGAAACAGACTTAAATCTCACATTTATATATCAAGATAACTATGTAAAATATGAAGCAATTTTTTTTTTTTTTATGTTGATGCTAAAAAACAACCAGCATAAATGACAGTTTTCAAAATTTTAAAACATAATCATTGGTATGATTGTTTTTAAATAGTCATTTTTAAGGTGCACTCGCGCATAAAAAAAAAATTATTAAAATTTGTTACTTGCACAATAGGAGTTAATATAATTAAAAAAAGAAAAAAATTGCAGACATCGTTTTTACGTCATATATATAATTATCATTACAGAATTATTATTATAGATGATTTTAAAAGAATATTATTACTGAAAATTATATAATTATACAATGTAAACGTAATGTTTCATTTTTTTTAATGTAGACCTTATCAATTAAAATGTAAAATATTACAAAAGAAGTGTCTAAAACTAAGAATTGATAAATTTTGAAATAATATTACTATTTTCGAGAAATCAATTATTATACTTTAAATCTCATTTAAAATATTTTTATGTTAAAAATTATTTTAATGAATTTTATTTTTCATTTCTATAAATGTTAATATTGTAAAAATAATAGTTTTTGTTGGATAAGTTCTATCGTCCCTGGGGCTATTTTGCAGCCCATAAGGTAGCCACGGAGCAATAGCGCTTATGTTTTACATCTTATTTTTTCTATCAAGGGCACACCAGATCATTAACAATACTCAAAATTAAAGAATTAAATTTATACACTTTTCAAGAAAATAAATACATTTAATTTCCTGTTCTGTCAAGATAATACCAAAAAGTACAAATGTCTTTTTATAAGACATGTATATGCTAAGTTTTTTAAAATGACATTATGTTTTTAGATGAATTAATCAGTTCAAGACAACTTAGACCATCAACTGAAGTATTGGACATAAACTCTTCTTATCAACGACCCACTTTACAGCCAAGATCTTCCGTTCAACCAATTGGTTAACAATTATCATTACTTATACATTATGTTAAATTGTTTATTTTGAGAAAAACTGGAAACTCGCCATTTTAGAATATTTAATTCTAAAGAATTTGAAAAATAGTTGATTTTCATATAAAAAAATTTTTCAACGTTTTTATATAAATGTGTATATGCATACTTATGTAAATGATCATATTTTGCTATTAGATAAACTAAATTAATTTTAAAAAACAGATTTTCTTTCAGTGAGCAAATATGCGGCAGAAACAACAACTATTTTTTATGCACAAGTTTACCTATATACATGCACCTATATCTTTTTTATAGACCGCAAAATTGTTTTTCGTCATGGGCCTCAAGTGGAACTTTTTTGCCCACTTGATGCAAAGTAATCACAATTTTTTCAAAACAGAATTTTTTTGTGATGTAGAAAAAGTAAAATAAATATAATGAGTGATAATCATTTTTTTTCTAGCACTGTGAAACTAGTTAGTGTTTTCCACATTTTTTTGTGAGGAAAATTAAAGATTCCATATGTATATTAAAAGTGTATTGATAATACTAGAATTCATTACACCAGTTTTTTTTTTTTTTTTTTTTTTTTTTTTTTTTTTTTTTTTTTTTTTTTGCAAGACTACAACAATTTTTAACAAGCAATAACTAGCAAATCATTAATTAACATAGAGGAATGTGGTATCTTTGTAACAATCAAACACAAAATGTGGTGTCATAACAAAAAATGTGGTAAATTAAAATTGGTTTATTTTTAATGTAATAAAATCAAATAACTATGTAAGAAAATTTGCAAACACACAAAATATGACAGTTTAGTTATTCAAAGCCATATGATGATTGTAGAAAATCATATAACTTAAACTATTTTATGATTTTGCAAAAAAAAAAAGTAATCTTGATGAAAAACAGTTTGTTGATAGTTCTGGAAAATTAAAATGATTTTTTTTATAACAGCTTAGCTTTGACCCCCTGGTTTAACACCAGGACGCTGTCCCTGAATTTTGCACAGCCTCTCTTGCGGACGTTACGTTTACTACCTCAATTTAAGTATATAAAACCTTAAACAATGGAATAACTTTATATACAAAAATTATTAACGAAGTATATCTCGTTTATATGTGAATAATATTAGGTGTACAAGTCTTTAACGCGTTATTTTAGTTATTTACTTAAAAATGTATACCAATATTTGTCGCATATACTACGTTAAGTCTTGTACATCACTCGTGTCGGTGTTAGTAACTCATAATGTGTGATGAAACTCGTGTCAGACAATAATGTTGTCGGCTGGCAGTCATTTTTAGTAACTTTGATCACTAATGTCCGTCAATCATAGCTTTCAGTCTTATTTTTTTAATAAAGTAAGAAAAGAAAA
The DNA here is from genome assembly GCF_036245765.1 of Copidosoma floridanum. NCBI lineage: Eukaryota > Metazoa > Arthropoda > Insecta > Hymenoptera > Encyrtidae > Copidosoma > Copidosoma floridanum. The sequence continues at coordinate 793,367 of NW_028321897.1, read as the reverse complement.
TGATATGTTAATATAATTCAAGCTTTACCTGCTTTAATTAAGCTCCGTTTTGTACTCTTAGGAAGAAATGGTAGTTATCGTCGGATGAATGCCCTCGTCTCCAGGACTGTCGAAAGCCACTCAAGAATGCATGAAGTAGGAAAAAAAATATACGCCACCCGAGAAAAAACATAGTGGCATGATGTACTATTATTGCGTAAATAACTTATCAGTGCTTCTGAAAATTTAATATAATATTTTTCATATGTTATTGCGTCATGCAAAAAGTAACGGATAAATTTAATCTATCTCTTTCGAATGTAAATTGAATCTTCATGTGACTTCTCCATATGGTTAAGTGTTATATTTAATTTTTTTATACATTCAATAACTAAAAAACAATATTGGGAAATGTTCTCAAATTTTATGTGACTTCCTAACATTATAACGTGTTTTCCATATTGTTAAAATATCAAAAAGATCCTTCAGAAAACGCATGTGTGATGGACATCTTTAACTAAGATATACGTACGAGGATACTTTGTGACAATAAGTTAGCTGCAGTTCTTTGAGTAACATAATGTTAATAGTAATATTAATAAGCACATAAAAAAATGTATTCAATCATAAAGATATTAACCTTAATTTTTCAGATGAATGTGGTTTCCGAGACTTGCCTGTCACTGCTGTTAATTCACCTATAATAAGAACAAATACATCAGATACTATCAATCAGACACATCAAAATTACAATTTGGCATCACGTCCATCGACTAGTAACACCCAATCAAATTCACCAATATCAATACTATTTTTTCCTCCAAGACGATCAAACACATCAACACCAGTCGATTCTATGTTTGCAAGTAGATTAAATACAAATTCACAAACGTTTGAAAATAAATTGAATATAGATTTACCAACATCATCCCATAATTCAACTCTAATCAATTATAATTTTATGGAAAATCAAAATCACTACTCATTCCAGTCGAACAGTTCGGTTTCAAATACTCCATCATACCTACACTCTCCAAAATTTTTACCATCTCGTCCACATGAATCAAATATTTTACCAGCATCACCTTTGTCAAGAAATAAAAAACGAAACAGAAAAAGATACGAACGTCGTAATAGAGGCAAGTACAGAAGTAAATTATTTAATGGGTCTTTCTATCAATACAGGTTTATTATTTCAGTTATACTTGAATTACTATTGGAAATTCAAAGTGATCAGTGATCCGTTAAATTACTATTCTTTATTTCTTCATAAAATATGATCTTTAATGAGATTCGTGCGTAACTCTGAGATCAATATAACGTATGAAAAAAAAAAAAAAAAAAAAAAAAAAAATCTGTAAACTAATACGTATATTTAAAAAATAACACTTACAAAACAATAATTATGAGCATAGAAGATATACATTGATTCATTTGAAAATAAAAATAGTTTTATCGGTGACTCGTAGTGTGTGCAGGCTTAAGACTTGTGTTGACTGCTGAATTTTTAATGCGTGCATACGTCACTTTACGAAGAGGGCAACTTGTAGTTTATCACTCTTTTATTTAGTTTTTCTGGAATAGTTTTACAAAGTATTTTTAATTTTAAAAAACGTGAATATAAGCCCATGCTAAAGAAGTATTTAACAATGGTTTTTAAACGTCTCATTCTTATTGTTTTATCCTACAATCATATCAGAAAAATTAGAAGTGTATAAAAGCTTTCTCAACAACCTTTCCGAGTTTAACTTTCATAGCCAAGTTTTTCATTATGACATGAAACACCTTAATTCAAAATTAAAAATTTAATGATGAAACTTCGTAGACAAATATAAAAAAAAAAAATATTTTTAATATATGTTAACGACATATTACAACTTTACATTTTTTTAAGCACCTTTAGCATAATTACGACTTCCTACTTCGTCACCTTGAAGAAATACTGTCCCATTTCACTTAAATTCAAAATTGCAACCACTGTTATCAGAAAAATATATTTTTTCATGCTTCTACTAAAATTACTCTTTTTTTCTGATTTCAACGAGTAAAGTACCACCTTCCTCTCAGGTAAAAGATCAGAAAAAATCGTACATATCTCGGAATGAGAGTACTTGATCAAATACTAGCGCTTCGATCTTGCAGTTTTTTTTCAGATTATTAATTTTCAATGCTGTGTCTATTCGAACCTTAAATTCATATACACGCATACGCCTAGCTCGCTTCGCTCGCATTTTCAATGGCATGATAAAGCTATATAAACAGGGAGATAAAACTTGTTATAATAAATAAGGTGCAGATAGGAATATGTAGTAAAAATGAAAAAAAGTCAGATATACAGTTTACTTAAAATACTTAGTATTCAAGTCCTATTCATTTTTTACGAATTTCAGCGAATACAAGTGCAAATACATCAACATTAAGTGACAGATGAATGATTGATGACCCATCAACATTAAGTGGAAGATCGATGATTGATGACCCATCAACATTAAGTGGAAGATCGATGATTAATGACCAACCAGTTGAAGCGGTAGCTTCCAATTTGCAAGGTAATACTATAATATGTCAAAAGGGTGCAAAATACGATCGTAAGTGTTCAAAGGTTGCTAATTTAACAGATTGATGAAAACTATTATTAAATTAAAAATCATTAATAAAAGAACGATTGTTTTCTATTCGTTAAAAATATTTAAAAACAAGTACGTTAGTACTGCCATTGATATACATAAGGTTTACATTAACTAATATCGAAAAAAATAAATTTTTAAAAAAGGAAGTCAGCAGGTGAGACAGTAAGACGAAACCTATGAACCACGTGATTTACCTGATTCCAATGTAGAGCCTCATGCAGGTAATACATTGTATAATAAATGTTTGTTGATTGCTAACACTTCTCACTAGTGTTTTTTGTAGACAATTTCCTGAAAAATGTTTGGTGAACTGTTTTTTAAACTTTGCTAAAAACATAATTCCTAGTTGTTGGTACTCTCGCTAAACCAAGTTCAACCAACTTGGAATAGTAAGAGAACAAACCACTGAGGACGCTGTTCACTGTAGAAATAAGAACATGGTATGGCCACCTTTTTCTATTTTCTTTAGTGATAGAACATAATAAAGTGATAAATATGCTAATACGGTTAAACAACATGGAAACCAAAAACAAATAGATTATCTTATTTCTTAACTTTTAATTTCAGAGAATACAAGTGCGACTGCATCATCATTGCATGAAAATCTCATGACTGACACCCAACGCTTTGGAGAAGCCCCTTTAAATGAACAAGGTCTAATATTTTCTTTTTTAAATGATAATTTAAGTAGATAAAAATACTTTTTATAATAATAAATGTATAAATTATAACATTAAAATAAGACACTCACAAAAAATTTTTTTTTATAAATAAATTTTATATTTTTCAAGTATTTTTTCCTTAGGTACTAACATTTTACTGTAACATAAAAGACTAAAGTTTTAAAAACTTCTTACTTGACAAACTTAAAATATAACAAACTAAATAAACAAAATTGATACCTTGTGTAAAAATTCTCTAGTGAATGTCCAATAGTGAAACATCATTGATTTTATTAATTACTTATCGTTTTCATAAAAAATGACACCGTAATTCCCTAGCTTTATGTAAAGAAAACAGTTAATTAACGGTAGTAAATAATTACACTACATTGAAACCTCACGATTCTATCTTTACTGTAAAATAAGTGTAGAAAAAAACTAATTTACCATCAATTAAAAAATAATTTTACCACATTAAAACTTTGTAATTTTATCTGCAAAGAGAAACTGGCGTTGGTTTCTAACCAGCCGTTTATTTTCGTAAGTAAAAGAACAAAGTTTAAACCTGGCGAAAGGATTACCTAGCCAGTGTGTAATGTTGGTACTTAATTTTTTATCTTCATTCACCAAAATAAAACAAAAGTCAGTGTAAAAAGAAACTAATCTACTTTCGATTGCAGAATAATTTTACCGCATTAAAACCTTATGATTTCATCTGCAAAGACAAACTGGCGTTGGTTTCTAACCAGCCGTTTATTTTTGTAAGTAAAAGAATAAAGTTTAAACCTGGCGTAAGGATCACCTAGCCAGTGTGTAATGTTGGTACTTTATTTCTTTTCTTTATTAACCAAAATGAAACAAAAGCCAGTGTAAAAAGAAACTAATATACTTTTGATTGCAGAATAATTTGACCACATTGAAACCTTATGATTTTATCTGCAAAGAGAAACTGGCGTTGGTTTCTAACCAGCCGTTTATTTTTGTAAGTATAAGAATAAAGTTTAAACCTGGCGTAAGGATCACCTAGCCAGTTGGTGATTGATTTTTTATCTTTATTCACCAAGATAAAACAAAAGTCAGTGTAAAGAGAAACTAATATACTTTTGATTGCAGAATAATTTGACCACATTGAAACCTTATGATTTCATCTGCAAAGAGAAACTGGCGTTGGTTTCTAACCAGCCGTTTATTTTTGTAAGTAAAAGAATAAAGTTTAAACCTGGCGTAAGGATCACCTAGCCAGTGTGTAATGTTGGTACTTGATTTTTCATTTTCCTTTACCAAAATAAAACAAAAGTCGGTGTATAAAGAAATAAACCTATTATCGATTGCAGAATAATTTGACCACATTGAAACCTTATGATTTTATCTGCAAAGACAAACTAGCGTTGGTTTCTAACCAGCCGTTTATTTTTGTAAGTAAAAGAATAAAGTTTAAACCTGGCGTAAGGATCACCTAGCCAGTGTGTAATGTTGGTGATTGATTTTTATCTTCATTCACCAAGATAAAACAAAAGTCAGTGTAAAAAGAAGCTAATGTACTTTTGATTGCAGAATAATTTTACCGCATTAAAACCTTATGATTTTATCTGCAAAGACAAACAGGCGTTGGTTTCTAACCAGCCATTTATTTTTGTAAGTAAAAGATGAGTAATAAGTAACAGTGTGTAATGTTGGTACTTGATTTTTTATCTTCATTCACCAAAATAAAACAAAAGTCATTGTAGAAAGCAATAAACCTATTATCAATTGCAGAATAATTTTACCACATTAAAACCTTATGATTTTATCTGCAAAGACGAACTGGCGTTGGTTTCTAACCAGCTGTTTATTTTTGTAAGTAAAAGATAAAAGTGTAAACCTGGCGTACGGATCACCTAGCCAGTGTGTAATGTTGGTACTTTATTTCTCATCTTTATTAACCAAAATGAAACAAAAGCCAGTGTAAAATGTTACTAATTAACTTTAGAATGCAGAATAATTTGACCACATTAAAACCTTATGATTTTATCTGCAAAGAGAAACTGGCGTTGGTTTCCAACCAGCCGTTTATTTTTGTAAGTAAAAAAATAAAGTTTAAACCTGGCGTAAGGATCACCTAGCCATTGTGTAATGTTGGTACTTGATGTTTTATCTTCATTCACCAAAATAAAACAAAAGTCATTGTAGAAAGAAATAAACCTATTATCAATTGCAGAATAATTTTACCACATTAAAACCTTATGATTATATCTGCAAAGACGAACTGGCATTGGTTTCTAACCAGCCGTTTATTTTTGTAAGTAAAAGAATAAAAAGTAAACCTGGCGTACGGATCACCTAGCCAGTGTGTAATGTTGGTACTTTATTTCTTATCTTTATTAACCAAAATGAAACAAAAGCCAGTGTAAAAAGTAACTAATTTACTTCCGATTGCAGAATAATTTTACCGCATTGAAACCTTATGATTTTATCTGCAAAGACAAACTGGCGTTGGTTTCTAACAAGCCGTTTATTTTTGTAAGTAATAGAATAAAGTTTAAACCTGGCGTAAGGATTACCTTGCCAGTGTGTAATGTTGGTACTTTATTTCTTATCTTTATTAACCAAAATAAAACAAAAGCCAGTGTAAAAAGAAACTAATCTTTTTTTGATTGCAGAATAATTTGACCACATTAAAACCTTATGATTTTATCTGCAAAGAGAAACTGGCGTTGGTTTCTAACCTGCCGTTTATTTTTGTAAGTAAAAGAATAAAGTTTAAACCTGGCGTCAGGATCACCTAGCCAGTGTGTAATGTTGGTACTTGATTTTTTATCTTCATTCTCCAAAATAAAACAAAAGTCAGTGTAAAAAGAAACTAATGTACTTCCGATTGCAGAATAATCTTACCGCATTGAAACCTTATGATTTTATCTGCAAAGACAAACTGGCGTTGGTTTCTAACCAGCCATTTATTTTTGTAAATAAAAGAATAAAGTTTAAACCTGGCGTAAGGATCACCTAGCCAGTGTGTAATGTTGGTACTTGATTTTTTATCTTCATTCTCCAAAATAAAACAAAAGTCAGTGTAAAAAGAAACTAATGTACTTTCGATTGCAGAATAATTTTACCGCATTGAAACCTTATGATTTTATCTGCAAAGACAAACTGGCGTTGGTTTCTAACCAGCCATTTATTTTTGTAAATAAATGAATAAAGTTTAAACCTGGCGTAAGGATCACCTAGCCAGTGTGTAATGTTGGTACTTGATTTTTCATCTTCATCCACCAAAATAAAACAAAAGTCAGTGTATAAAAAAATAAACCTATTATCGATTGCAGAATAATTTTACCACATTGAAACCTTATAATTTTATCTGCAGTGACAAACTGGCGTTGGTTTCTAACCAGCCATTTATTTTTGTAAGTAAAAGAATAAAGTTTAAACCTGGCGTAAGGATCACCTAGCCAGTGTGTAATGTTGGTACTTGATTTTTCATCTTCATTTACCAAAATAAAACAAAAGTCGGTGTATAAAGAAATAAACCTATTATCGATTGCAGAATAATTTTACCACATTGAAACCTTATGATTTTATCTGCAAAGACAAACTGGCGTTGGTTTCTAACCAGCCGTTTATTTTTGTAAGTAAAAGAATAAAGTTTAAACCTGGCGTAAGGATCACCTAGCCAGTGTGTAATGTTGGTGATTAATTTTTTATTTTCATTCACTAAGATAAAATAAAAGTCAGTGTAAAAAGAAACTAATGTACTTTCGATTGCAGAATAATTTTATCGCATTGAAACCTTATGATTTTATCTGCAAAAACAAACTGGCGTTGGTTTCTAACCAGCCATTTATTTTTGTAAGTAAAAGAATAAAGTTTAAACCTGGCTAAAGGATCACCTAGCCAGTGTGTAATGTTGGTACTTGATTTTTTATCTTCATTCACCAAAATAAAACAAAAGTCAGTGTAAAAAGAAACTAATCTACTTTCGATTGCAGAATAATTTTACCGCATTGAAACCTTATGATTTCATCTGCAAAGAGAAACTGGCGTCGGTTTCTAACCAGCCGTTTATTTTTGTAAGTAAAAGAATAAAGTTTAAACCTGGCGTAAGGATCACCTACCCAGTGTGTAATGTTGGTACTTGATTTTTTATCTTCATTCACCAAAATAAATTAAAAGTCATTGTAGAAGGAAATAAACCTATTATCAATTGCAGAATCATTTTACCACATTAAAACCTTATGATTTTATCTGCAAAGACAAACTGGCGTTGGTTTCTAACCAGCCGTTTATTTTTGTAAGTAAATGAATAAAGTTTAAACCTGGCGTACGGATCACCTAGCCAGTGTGTAATGTTGGGACTTTATTTTTTATGTTTATTCACTAAAATGAAATAAAAGATCATACGTTTGGGAAAATGAGATGTTTTAGAATAATAAATTGTAGTAATCAAATAATTGCATTATATTACAATGAAAAATGTTTTTAAAACAGTGTGAAATTAATCTAATGAAACAATATGTTTTATTAAAATTTAAAAAGGTAGTTTTGTTGTAAACGCAAAATTATGTAGCATTGAAAAAAAAATAATTAAATAAACATATTAGGTAGGTCGAGTTATTGTTTCCAGGTATTAATCTTTTATTCTGTAGATCCAGAATGTCCAATATGCCTCGGTTTAACCCTTCAGTGATGTTTGAACCTTGTGGCCATATACACGCTTGTGAGTCCTGCCTGGATTCATTGCGTCAATACGAGCGAAAAAAAAAAGCGAATTCATTATTTAGATGTCCAGTTTGTAGAGTGGATGTGGTTGGTTATCACTCATTAAGAAATTGAATGTTATTAGAACTATTAATTTGTATATTTTACTCATTATTAATTTAAATAACTTATAGCATTACAAAGAAAAATGTTTATCATCGTATATTGCATGTTAAAAGTATTATAAATTGTTAATATTAATAAAAAATTTTTTTGTACATAAATTTTCGATAAATTACATTAAAACTAAGTGTAAAAATTTATAAATAGTTGTTCATTTGTTTTAGAAATACTTATTCACTGAGAAATGAGTTTACATAACTTATCATTTTTGGCAAGATAAGTCAAAAAAAAATTGAACATCATAATGCATAATCACAGCATTTTCAATCTAGCTTTTAAGTCAAGTTTCATGCAGTGCATGCTAGAAAGACGTATCATGTAAATATTTACCATAAACTAATGGACATCAGCCATAATTATATCTATAAAAAATAATAAATATAAATAATTACTTATATTTGTCATGAGAATTCATGAAGCAGAGATGAAGTGGTTGTGATTCAATTCTCATTTGCTTAGACAAAAAGTCAAATTTGATTAGTAGAAACCAATATACTAAGAGAGAAAAACAAAGATCTCAGGCTGCACTAATCTTCATTATATTTAAAGACTTCATATTTTATATGGCTGCGTGGGTGAGAAGATAAATAAAAAATAACGTTATTCGACTATCTTTCATTTAGATCAATTAAATTGGATTGTTAAAAAATCGAATACAAGCAACGTGAGAAATCAAAGTCTCATTTATTTTCCTTCAAGATGAGTGAGGTATAATATTTCAAAGAAAAATCGCCATGAACTGTATGAAAAAAGTTACCATGTCATAAGATAAATTATTTTATATACCTATCAGAAATGAATAAAATAAAATAATTTCAAAAGATGTATACATATGTCTAGCAGCAATGAGTGCTTAAAAAATTAGCAAATAATAATTCATATGAATAGTGTGTGCAACCCTACGTTGTATATTATCCATTTAAATAATTCGCAATGTTGACCTTTCGTATTTTTTAAATTCATTATTATTATATGTTCTGAATCATCACTTTTTTTAATATTCTGAATTGTGAACCGTTCTTTATAATTAATTTACTTAAAAGTAAGTTCGTGTCATTAAATTTTTATAACTTATAACTATAAGATTTGAAATTCCTTTTTTTTTCTCGAAAAAAAAACGGAATTTCTTTGATTGCGCTTACCGTAAAAATTTTTCTCTTAAATATAAACCTTCTAAGAATCAGTATTGTGAATGGAAAATTTTAAAATTATAGCATTTCTGTCAAAATAGTTGTTTAAATAATAATTTTTTTGACTTTAACAATTCATTAAATATATATTATGAGAATATGTTGTTTTTAATATTCATATAAAAATAAAGATTATATTATATAAAGTGTTCTGACACTTGACATTTCTATAAAATTTTCATCTTTATTAAACGATTCTAAAAAATTACCGGTTCAGAGTTATAATTTTTCGGAAAAAATTTAAAATTTAAAAATTTAAAATTTTTCCGGAGAGTCGTTGTGTGGGTACCGATGGGAATCGCAACTTTGATTATTATTGGGCCAGTAAGTGATTCATTTTTCTTTCGACATCAAATAGTTGGGCTACCCTAATCATGTCTGAGTCTTGTGATTAATGTTGAAATACTGAGTTGTATTTCGCAATATATGTGTGAAATACATGAAATGTCTTGTAAATTATTTTTTTAATAATTTTTGAACATAATGTTACTAATTTTTTGTCACTATAAAATGCACAGCTGTTGGAGCATCCAATAATCCTTGTGCGGAAACTTATGCTGGTACTAAGCCATTTTCCGAGCCTAAAACTGTCGCATTGAGAGATTTCTTTTTGTCAATCGAGAATCTCCGAGTTTATCTTTCCTTCCACTCATACGGAAATTACATTATCTACCTGTGGAGTTACACTGCGGAGCATCCGGAAAACGAGCCCGAACTTGTAAGTATTGTGTTTGCATGAAATAATCGAATAAAGATAATATACACATCCAACCAACTTGTGATTTTAGAGGTGTGTCAGTGAGAAAGCAGAACTGGCACTTTCGAAAGTCCGTGGGACTCGCTTCACTGTCGGCTCCTCCATGGCCACTTTGTGTAAGTTTTTTTAATGCCTTTTTACAGTTCTTCACTCTTCCTCAATTCCAAGTGTGCGTGTAAGTATTCCTTGTGTGCGAGAATATTGTGCAAAGTTAGGTGATTTTTGAGTACTCACTTAATGGATTTTAGATCGTCAGTACTATGAGTTAAGAAATTTATTATAAATTCTTGAAACAAGAAGAATCACAGTCTGAAAATTCCTTAGTTGTAAAATATGAAATTACCAGCATCGATATTCATAATTTCAAAACAAAGGTTAGAACAAACTTATCTAGTAATGTTAAAAATTGTTCATAAGTTATCAGAGGTTTCAAAGTACAACCAATTGAATAATCGACTCTCAGGTGTATACAGTTATTTTGAATCAATACGTGCGTCTTGGTAATTGTTTTTTAATGTCTCCAAGAACGCTTTGAACAAGAAAAAAAAAATACGAAAAAGAGACAAAGTATGATGACCACCTAACTTTCGAAATGAAAAATAATAATCGATTTTCAGATGCATCGGCTGGCTCCTCTGATGACTGGGCAATGGCGGTGGCTGGCTCGAGTTTGGCGTACACCATCGAGCTGCCGTGCGGTTCCTGGCAGTTTGCGCCTCCACCGAGAGAAATCCTACCCGTGGGTCAGGAAGTCTTTGAGGCCCTCAAAGTCTTCGTTCAATATGCCGACGGAGAGATTTGCCGGGATGCAGCGAGTGAATAGTTTTAAGTCTTTTTTATACTAATTGTAAGTCAAGAGCATTGGAGCAGGTAATGGTGCAAGGAAAAAGTCTTTACGCACTATTGATTGAAATAGGGAAATGCATACGCAAAAATTTCACGTTTGCTGGCGGGCACTTCGTTCAGGATCCAAAGAATTTTTATACTATTTTAGAACAAAGTTCTTTATAGTGGGTTACGATGGGATATATATAAAACAGAAAGAGAGATAGAGAGAGAGAGAGAGAGAGTGAGAAAAGAGAAAGAGAACTTTTTCATTCGACATGCATACACACGACTCTCATAACCGTCCAAGCCCAAGGGCCACAATCACATAACCAATAGGAAACTGATGACAATATTAAAATATAAGGAAAAAAAAGTGAGAGTCCGAGTCCTACACGTTTTTAATGTTGTTTGCTCGGGCTTCCTCTCTTTTTTTTTCTCAACGTTCAGCCTTTGTGGCATATGCGCGTCTGAGGGTTGCTTATATAGTTGACGATTTCACCGCGCTCGGCGTGTACACATTGTAGAGTAAGGGTTATTACATAAAATTTTATCAATGCTATCGCATTTTTCTTTGTTATGAGCTCGAGAGTGTATATGTAAGCTTGGATGAATCTTGGGAGTGTACATTTGGATCAATTTTTGTTTTCAAGTGGTTTATCGTCGGCGTCAATGACTTCCACTGATGTGTTATATTCAAGTGTTGGAGTACATTCTATTGAATTGTAATGGTTTAACAGGTTATTGATTCAGCAATACAAGTCAGATAAATAATTTCTTATGACTTACGATAATGGAAGCCATAGAATATAATATTATGTTATCAATGTATTATGACATAAGGCTGGTATTAGAGCCAACACAACAGTATATGCACTGCTTTGGATATTTTTACAAGTCCGTTTTCTAGGTACAAGTGTCACTTAAAAATCTCTTAAATTAAAGAATTTTTATAACAGTATATTTTGTATATTCTTATAAGCGTGTAGCTGTCTAGGATTGTACGACCTTAATGAACTAATGGAATTTAAGAGGATAACAAGAAATTATTTTAAACCCATAAAATGAAATGTTATTATTGCGTGCATCCTTCTTCCTTACCTCAACTTTAGTTTTCTGCCTCTTCATAAATTTTTACTTTTTGAAAATACCTTGATAGATAGATATAAATGTATAAAGTAACTTACTATCAATGAGCTGATTTAAGTAAAAAAAAAAAAAATTTTGAAATTACTAAATAATTATGAATACACAGCCCTAATTTTTTTTAACGTATTAGGAATTTCCTAATAACAAAAGGTTAAGCCCATTTTCGAACATTAAAATTTTATCTATTTTTATTTTTAAATCAAGACATAGCATCTTGTAAGGAATTAAAACTTAATTGCGTACAGATACCCAAATTCACGCTTATCTCACTAATACGAAAATTCCAAGTGGCCATAAAATCGAACAAATTAAAATTCGAGTAATTAAACCAATGTTTATTAATAGCAGTAGAATATCTATCGACAAACAAGAACTAATGAGCTTCCCAACTTTTTATATACACTGGTGGGCGATACATCACGACTCCCTTAAAAGTCGACTGAAACTGTACATTAGCAAAATTATAAATAAAATGACACTATAATTTCGCGGGACCGCAAGTATCTTGCCAGACAGAGTACGAAGATTCATAAATATTTTCAATACGATTAAATGTATACTTTGACCTTGTACAAAATATACATGCACGTAGTAATAATTTTTACATGAAACCTTTTTATTCGTATAATTTTATGGAGAGGATTCACAACTGAAGTCATTAATTTAACACATTTTTTTAGCAATTTGTAAAGTGATTGCTAGCAGTTATTTTCTTTCTGCCCGATTCCTACTACCGTCTAGTGAGAAGTTACGACAGCAATACTCTGGATAAAGTACACAGAGGTCAAATTGGATACCTAGTCTTTAAAAATATTGACATTAGATCAGACAATATACAGCCAAAAATAAGGAGTAATAGCAGTGCATGCACCCGCACGTGCGTGTATATGTGTGTGTGGCTTAAGATCCACCAGTATATCGATTAATAATACTAATATTTTGATAACAGTCTTTACAACTAATATAGAGAAAAAAAGTCTTATTCAAGTTTGTAAGTAAACTAAGTAGAAATTGTTAAAAAAAAATTTTTGGTAATGTGTCTTTCTGTCGTCAACTGGCCTGTTAAAGACTTTTCAACTCGTGATTCCAATAAGTATGTGTTATTAATATCGGCTTACTGACGTATTAGAAAACACGGCAGTACTGTATGGCGTACAATATTAGTATCGTCCAACAAACGATGGAATCTTACGATAAGATCGTCAGTGATTAGGTGTTTTTGTGGAAACGTAATTAAGGTGGTATATGCTTTCCCAATCGCACAAAGACGTAAAATAACAAAGGAAGGATTGGTAATAACTAGCCTTAGGCTTTTTGATTACATAGTCATTAAACTTTTTCATTTAATTTTTAAATAACTGAAAGAGTCGTGCTTGTTTACCAAAAATTCGATCTTATTGGAGTACAAAGATCGTCTTAACTTTGTGCTTGTTTCATATTGGATTTACCTACCAGTAGCGCGAGGCGAGTGTTAGTGAGAAATCAGGAAAAGCGGGCCTTGTAGGTATGCCAACTACCAAAAAGGCCAGCTGTAGCTCGATGCACTATCTTTTCGAGTTCTCGTGAATAATTGTATTATTTTCTCGAGCAGTTTTAAGAGAATGTGAAAAAAAAAAAAAAAAAAAAAAATTGGAAAAGTAGAAGAACATTAGGAAAAAAAGCTGGTAGCTTTGACTTCTTCAGAAGTGGCATGAAAAAGTGTCGAAACACAAAACGCAGCAACACAGTGATAAAACTGCGCGCTTGCATTGTTTTTCTGTTATCACGCTCGCCCGCCGCAGTGATAATAGGCCGAGGTAGAGTAGGAAATTGAGAAAGAGGCTTCTCCAAACTCTCCGAGCGGCTAATCATTTGTGAGTGCGTGCGTACCTACATTGATAATTAAAAAATACTTATGCTTGGTGCAATTAGCCAGTCAATCAGTCATCTATCTATAGTGCGTTAGTGTTTAACGAGGTGAGTCGTTATCGCAGTACGCCCAACTTAGCGTAGCAACAGAAGCTTTAGTAACAAGTGACCAGTGCAGTGAAACGATTGTTATCCGTTACGACCTCAGGTGTAAACTTAGAAAAATGTCTTGTGCGGAAGCTAGTGAAGTGGTTTGCAAGAGTAGTGCCATCATCGAGCTGCTGAGATGCAAGCCAAAATCTCAACACCGACAGCAGCTACCTCATTATCCGCGCAACGGATATTTAAAAACTGTGATGGGTAGCGGTCTTGCATCTCCAAAATCATTCAAACTCACCGTGCTTGATTTTTATTTTAAAAACGGCAAGCGGAATGAGCGCGCAACCGCTCATAAATTTGATATTCATCGATATCAGCTACAGAAGTGGCTGCAAAAAGAAAAGACTCTTCGCGAGTCTTGTTCTAAGTTGGCCTCAAGCAGTGGAGTTATTGTTTTAACTCCATTGGCCTTGAGTCAAAAATTTGACAGACTGCAGATAAAATCTGCAAGCTCCACGTCTTCGCTGAAGCGTGGACGTTCCGATGAGGACAGTGACGAGGAGCATACCCTCGTCCGTCCAAAGCGGATTTGCAGCAGTAGCTGTGGAACGGCCGCAACATACGATGTGGACCAGGGCGAGATACTGAAGGCTTCGTTGCCATTGAGTACAGCTGAGTCCGGTGCCCCGTCGCCCAACAGCCAAACGCTGAAAAAACTATCCAAAAGTGCAAAAAGTGACAGTCTTGCGTGCCAGAGGCCAGGCCTTAAAATTAAAATTCTTGATGTTAGTGCCATTAACAACAAGTTTTCTAGTAAGGCCAAGGCACGTAAGGTTGGCCTAACCCCCAAAAAATGGATGTTGGAAGACAATGACGTCAGAAAACTTGTCAACATCATAAATATAGACAAGTTCCAGCGGCCAGGACCAGTAGAAGAAACACAGGAGCCAGTCGTTGATTATGCGGATGCCTCCGCTGCTTGCCCGCCGACGCCACCCAACAACAGCTCTGATGGACCCGAGCCGGCTTACAGCTCTCCACCTGCTGTTGTGAGGTCGCGGAAGTGCCAACTGCCGTCCTGGTATTTACCGCCAGAACAAGACAGTGAAGTGTGCGAGGTGAAGCAAAAGAAAGATTTTGAAGGACATTAACAACCTTTGTTGCGGGGTATGCGTGTGTATATATGTGTGTATGTAAAACTTTATTAAGCCATGCTATATAACCACGTATGGCTTCAAAGATTACTATACTTAGCAATATTTTTAAGTTTACTTGAAATTTGTATGCATAAGAAAAAATAATCTATTTACATTTATTATTATTATTATTTTTATTATTATTATTATTTTTAATTTTTATACACTTTTAACGAAATTGAAATCGATTTTAACTTTTACTGCGTGTTTTGGTACAAATTGAAACAAAACAATTTATTAATACTTATTTTCAATTCTTACTTATATTTAACAATTAAAATGTATTTTAATTTATGTTCGTTAAAAATTTTCTGATTTATGTAAATTTAACATGAAATACAATGTAAGATGATATTTATTTTATAAAACTATCTTTAATAATAAGATCATTCCTGTATAAAGTAACTACGTTAAACTGTACAAAATAAAACTTTTGTTAATGACTACTATTTCATTTACTACATCGAATCCATTTTTTTTCTACATCCATTTCAGACCTCTTGAGTATCAAGAAGGATTTTTTATAGTTATAATTAAACCGAGTGAAACTGAACCCGCCGAAAAAGTTGAGACTATTTTTTTCCTAACATAGCTGATTAAAAAATTCTTGAATAATTTAATGCATGTTATCAGCTTATCTGTCTCGTCTGGCAAGGCGGGCGACACAGGTGGTGTGAGAAGTTGAGCACAGGGCAAGGTATAGGTGTTAATAACCTAACTACTGCGCAGACATTAATTACTGCTCACTCGACAGTAATTGAAAAAAAAAAAAAAAAAATATATACTGGAAAATTTGCGTGCTAAAATATTGTAACATGTTGAGTGACTCTTAACGAATCTATCAATTGATTGGTGTAATTGTACTGTGCAGTTTCATGAGCTAAATTGAAAATAAGTGTTAGCAACACTAGAGAAAAAGCAAAATAAAATGCAACTTGTACTTTTTTTCAGCATCTCATTGCTCAGCCAAAATAAACATTGCTTAGTATTTACATAGAACGTAAAAATTACTCTCATTTTTTACAATGTCTTTATTGGTCCTTAAATATTCTAAGTATTGCCTAGCTTTTGAGTACTTTCAGCTCTACGTTTATCATTGTTACTTCCAGGACATGATAGTTTCATGAAAAGCTCTACCCATCAGCCGTGCAGCCGATGCGATTGACTGTTAGGTATAGGAGTAATTCGCACTTTAACCAAACAATCCGCACTATTCTGTTTAGCTAAGTTTTATGTAATTTAGTAAAAATTTATAATTAATAATTAAATATTATTTGTAGTTTTATTTCAAAATAGGTGTTATCAGATGCTTTTAAAAGACTTAAAAAAAATTTTTTTTAAGTAGAGTAACTGGAATATCTCAATAAATTTTGTAGTCACGATTAAACTTATTGCGTGAATTCAAACTTTGTCCCACAGCCCTCGCTATTGTGCATGATGACGTCAGAAGTGAAAATACCTTTCCGAGAGTGGTCAAAATCTAAACCAGCCGCCACTCTCACCAGAATTGAGGAACATTGTAAATTGTCGAGATTTGATTTTGTTGTTGTCATATTTGATTTTAGTGAACAGTTTTGTTGGTGTTTAAAAAGTGCATTATATTTTATATATAAAAAGTTGTTGACCCTAAGTGCCATTTGCGGCAAGATTAAAACGCATCTTATATCAAAAAATCGATCAAAAAAATACAAAAAATCAAAACTAAGCCACAACTTTTCCCAGTTATTTTTTTTTACAATAATTTATTTAAAAATTAAAGTTCCGGCAATTTTTGGATTTAGTAAGGTAAAAAATGACTTTTCCATACCGATCATCTAACGTTTATCTAAGGCTGTAGTCACATGGAGCGCTATAGAGCGTGCAGGGTAGAATTGTCCCCGTAAGCGGCTGTGTTGAGTCTATTGTGCTGCAGGATAGCCCTATTGCGCAGCGCAATTGACGTAACACAGTCGCTTACGGGCCTGCACCATAATATCTATAATGTTGGTGGACGACAGCTCTGCGCTTTGACAGTTTTGTGTTTATGTACACCCTTCAAATTTCCTGTGTCAGCAGATATGAAAAAACAAAACGTCAGTTTCAGTGCATGTAAGTGTACATCTGTCAAAAGGTGATAGAAGACTCTGAAAATTTTCAGAGCATTAATCCGTAGTGCAGTATAAAGTTATTCTTTCTCATCTGAAAAAAAGTGGTTGTGCAAAGTGCCTCTCAAAGATTTCACAATGGTCGAAGGTATCATGTGAGCCATCGTGGAAAACGGGGAAATGTGTTGTAAGTTTTTCCTTTCATCTTTTACAGTTTAACTTACAAAAAGTCACTCTTCCCATAACTCATCAAAAAGCTAAGACTAGGGTCTGGCCAAACAAGCCTTTTATCAGCGCCAGGGCATCGGCAGGCTTAAATATTTATATGTGTAGTATCATGTATCTATTGTATAGTACTACAATAGAGGTTATAGTATGTTTGTGAAGCTAAAACTAGCCTCAAACCTATACAGCCTCACCAATAACCAATATCGGGACTGAGGGGCCCCAGAGATAAGACAGCACACAATTCCAGTGAGTTTTTTGACCATATAAGAATCATTTTCGTCACTCCCACACACAATTCCAAAATAGTCCTCTAAGCCGTAAAAGAACGCCAGGCTTGGAAAACACTAAGTTTTCTCTCTATACGTATGCACGCGTATACTAAAAAAAATATAAAAAAATTAGTATTTTTTTCAATCAATTGCGCAACTTTAAAACTAAAAACAGTATATTTTCATCACTCCCACACACAATTACAAAAAAATTCTCTAAGCCGTTAAAGGTCGACAGGTTTGGAAAACACTGACTTTTCCATCGACACGTATGTCCACGTATACTAAGAAAATTAGAAAAAATTTGTAATTTATTTTCATTTATTGTGTCACTTTTTAACAGTTTGAAAAATATTTCTATCACTCCCACACAATTCCAGTAAGTTTTCCAAGCCGCGAGAGACCGCTGGGCCTGGAAAACTCTGAGTTTTCCGTTGATACGTGTGCACGCGTCCAATAAAAAAAATAGAAAATTCCGCCACTTTATAAAAAGTTAAAAAGGTTTGGAAAAAGCTAAGTTTTTCGTCGACACATGCCTACGTATACTAAAAAAATTTGAAAAAATTTGTAATTTTTTTTTCATTTCTTATGTCACTTTATAAACGTATGAAAAATATTGCGATTACTCCCACACACAATTCCAGTTAGTTTTCCAAGCAGCAAGAGACCGCTGGGCCTGGTAAACTCTGAGTTTTCCATTAATACGTGTGCACGCATCCAATAAAAAAATTAAAAATAATTTGTAAATTTTTTTTAACAAAGGGCGCCAATTCATAAAAAGGTTGACAGGTTTGGAAAACGCTGAGTTTTCCGTCAACACGTATGCCCACGTAAACTAAAAAAATTAGAAAAAATTAGTAACTTTTTTTTCATTCATTGTGTCACTTTTTAACTGTTTGAAAAATATTTCTAATACTCCCACATAAAATTCCAGTAATTTTTTTAAGCCACGAGAGGCCACTGGGCCTGGTAAACTCTGAGTTTTCCATTGATACGTGTGAACGTGTCCAATAAAAAAATTAGAAAATTGCGCAACTTTATAAAAAGTTGAAAAGATTTGGAAAAAGCTAAGTTTTCCGTCGACACATGCCCACGTATACTAATAAAAATTGGAAAAATTTGTAATTTTTTTTTCCATTTACTGCGTCGCTTAATAACCTTAGAAATTTTTCTATCTTTCCCACACACACTTCCAGTAAGTCTTTTAAACCGCGATAGGCTACTGGGCCTAGAAAACTATGAGTTTTCCGTCGATACGTGTTAACGCGTCCAATAAAAAAATTAGAAAATTGCGCCACTTTATAAAAAGTTAAGAAGATTTGGAAAAAGCTAATTTTTCCGTCGACACATATGCCCACGTATACTAAAAAAATTAGAAAAATATTGTAATTTTTTTTTTCATTTACTGCGTCGCTTAATAACCTTAAAAATTTTTCTATCTTTTCCACACACTATTTCAGTAAGTCTTTCAAGCCGCGATAGGCTACTGGGCCTAGAAAACTATGAGTCTTCCGTCGATACGTGTGCACGCGTCCAATGAAAAAATTAGAAAATTGCGCCACTTTGTAAAAAGTTAAGAAGGTTTGGAAAAAGCTAAGTTTTCCGTCGACACATATGCCCACGTATACTAATAAAATTTGAAAAAATTTGTATTTTTTATTATCCATCGCGTCACTTTATAACCATATGTCACTCTACAATACTGGCCAAGGCCTGCCTTGGCCAACTGTCCAGAGCCTGGTGTTTAGCTGCGGCCGTTTAGCAGTCAATACTAGTCGGTATTGTATCAGTATCCTGCAGCAGTCTTAACTACTACATTAGTAGCCAAAACAAAATGCAATTTTTGTGTTTTTAAGAAAATTTTTGTATATTTTATCTAAATGGTTTTTAATTCTTATGTTATACAAATTAATTATTTGACGCTCTCGCAAATAATATTTGAGGGTATTTTGTGTACTAAAAATTTTTTTAATTATTATATTATAGACATATCAAGTGTGCAACAAACATGTGCAAAGGAACCGCAAAATTAACAAACGGACATATATTTCAACAAAAAAATGCTCACTCGTCTAATTGTGTCTCACATGATCTAGAAGGAGATATAATACAATTCAGAGAAGCAATAAAAAATAAATTGAGTGTAGAATTATTGTGGCGCCCTCTTCGTGAGATATTTAACGATGTCTCTACCTCAATTGAGTAAGCATATTCTTCAAGTGATTGATATACCTAGTAGTTTTAATGGCTATAGGTCTCAAAGTCATCTGAGCCTTTTTTATACTACAATATAATAATTTCCATACAATCAACAAAAAATATACTGTCTGTATGTGTTAGAGCTGCATCTCAACTGTATTATATAGTATTCGGATAAGAATAGTATCAGAATAAACGAAAAAAAAAAACAAAAGAAAAACCATAAAAAAAGTATGATTTAATAAAATTTAATTAGTGACCCCCATCTATACAAAAATATGTTAAGCTGCAGAATTTAACAATTTTTTTTCAGAAAGTACGTATGGAAAAAGATCTGGGTAAAATGTATACACACATAAAATCTTCTTAAAAAGAACGTAATTTTTTTCAGAGTTATCTAACATGTAATTATTTTTTGCCTAAATAATGGTAAGAAACATACAATCATGTTTTGAAAACTTAAAAAACGTTAGGGCATTCATAGACTGTACTAAAGTAGCATTCAATGACCGAAAAATTAGTGCTGTCTTATTGTTACTTACTCCCTGTATAATATTGGCTGTGTCTAACCTTTCAAATCTTCCAAATAAGCATACCTATATTTCTTCTGGTTTAGATAATATATGTTTTTAATTGTATAACTTATATAAGACAACACTATTTTAAATATACCATACACTGCTTGGGTAAACGCAGATAAATTCTTTTTATAGTAAAACGTGTACATTTTATTATATTAAATATTTATTTCATTATTCATTGTTTTATCTGTTGAAACTAAATTTGGTGATGGTCACGAAGTGTAACCACCACTTAACGCCCTCGGACCAAACTTTGCTCACACTTTGTGTCCACATCCGGAAAAGTGCTTTAAGCCTAGGGGTTATAGATACTGAGCGCAAAATAGTACATTCCACCCTCGGTAAAAAATAAAATATACGTAACTCAGGCACAAACATCACCGCGCTCTTTGGGCCCTCATGTATGTACTTTGTGCCCTAGAAAAAAAATAAAAATACGAAATATCTAAAAAAAGGTTATTTAATTGTATCTGCAGCAAATGTTAATATACCTAGCATACATCATAGCATATCTTATATAGTGATTTGATAAGTCTACTGCCACTTTTGACAATTTTTTAACTTCCGGAAATATTGAAATCATCAAAAAAAGAAAATATGAAAACATCTGAAAAACACGTTTTTTCATTAGATCTTTAACAAAACTCAGTATTCCCAGCTCAAATCGTGGATTATCATAAATAGTAGTTTAAAAAATCTAATGCAATTTTGTGACATTTTGTTAACTCCCGGAAGTATTGAAAACATCAAAAAAAGTAAATATAATAGCATCCGGAAAAAATGATCATTTAATTATATATCCTGAAAAAGTTAATACATCCAGCTAAAATATTGGCTTATCATTAATATTAGTTTGATAAGTTAATTGCAGTTTTATGCTAATTTTTAATATTATGTTAAATTTTTGCATTTTAATTTACTTGTTATAAAACTTTTTTTTAAATTAAATGTAGACACCAAGTTGCTGCCCAGTACATCACTTACATAAGTATGAAAGAGTCAATGAAAAGATGGCAGAAAGTGTCTTTTCCAGGAAGCCCACCTACCATTAGAGAACTGAATGATAAATTAAATGATGTAAATAATAGTCACCTACGAAATCTTGGAACCTCATCCATGACCTGCACCCTTGTTACCCAAAATGGACACGGTCATTTAGTTTTTTATGACCACGACTTTTTGACAACAAAATTTAATTATGTGCAACAGTTATTCATGGATGCAACATATCAAATTGTTCCTCGTTTAGATGATGCTTATCAAATATTAACAATAATGGAAATAAAAGATGGGCATGTAAGTCATTTGTTTTACAAAAGTTAATATTTCTGTTGAAAAATATGCTTGCACACATACAATTAAAAAAAAAGAACTTGAGTAGAAATTATTGCACTCATCTAATTACACAGCCATACAAAAAAAAAAATTTAGTCTGGTGGTCTTACTACGCATACTATAAGTTTTTTGTGTTGCTGAATCTCAATCTGAGGTTGATTTCACTCCAGCACATCAAGTTCTTGACATAACCTTAAAAAACACTATAAGATCCACTAAAACCATATAAAAGAATAAACCATGTATAAAAACAAATATGTAAGAAATTTAAAAATTAAAATATGTAAATAAATATAACTAAATATAAATATAAATTAACTCAATTAATTAAATATATATATAAATTAACAAATATGTGTATAAATAAATGAATGAATTCAATGATATTAAGTTAAAGCTTTAGTCAGTCGAATATCATCATTGATGACTTTCCATAGAGAACTTACGTCAAACTTTGGGCATTCAATATGACAGAATACATCGTACTGTCCAAGTCACCAACCAATGTAGAGCAGCGGTCGTATGATAACGACGCCTGCGGGCTCACTTTCCCACCCTGACCATTCGCCGATACTGAGGATCCGATCCTCTGTATCGTTAAACGATTGCATGGGAGAGTATACCGAGAGAAATATGGAAGTCCTAGAACTTTAAGTTTATATAATCAGTGATCCTGAAAGCATATAGTATACATAGTCAGACCCCCAGACTGGAAAAACTTTTTTAAATGATTTTAGTAAATGTTAAAGTGTTTTTAGAGGTTATGTCAAAAACGTGATGTGCTGGGGTGAAATTGTCCTCGGATTAAGATTCGGCAACCCCAAAAACACATAGACAGCATAGTTAGACCATCTGGCCAAAATTTTTTTTGTGTGGCTGTGTTATTTATAAAATGTTAATAATAAAAAATGAGAAGGAAATCTAGGACTGTCATAATATTTATCTTTTTAATACATTTTTTTTTACCTAACAATAGTAACAATACTTTTTCATTTTGTAGGAGAAATTTTAGTGTACATAATAAATCTTAACATCTTATTTTCGATAGTTAAAGAATAATATTAATATCTCACTAACCCAATTTCCTTAAATCATATTGTTATCCGAGGTTATCGTTTTATAAAGTTCATTTCCCTATCATTTTAAACTCCATTCTATTTTTTTTTTTTTTTTTTAGATTATAATGTACGTTAAAAAATATATAAATAAAAATATCAATTAGTCAAACAGATCTAAGCCAGTTAAATAGATATTACCAATAATTTTTTAGGCAATACCGTTGGCATCGTGTATAATGTCAGACAAAAGCCAGCAGTCTTACAAATGCGTGATTAATGTAATTGCAAATGCATTGCCAAACAAATTGAACGTAATATCAGTAATGACTGACTTTGAGCAAGCATTACGTAATGCATGTAAAAGCAATTTTGCAAGAGCACACAGCGCCGGCTGCAATTTTCATTACGACAGTGTGGGTAAATATTATATTATATCTGGCATTGAATAACATAATAATAGTTTTTTGATACAATGCGTTTTTCTGGACCTTTAAGCGTTTACTGCGTACTCTTGGTCTGAAAAGTAGGATTCATCACATAAGTGTTTTCCAACCGGAACTAACTATGTTCCCTTTAACTATAAAATAACACTGGTAGTGATGACTTCAATGTAATGAAAACTCAAATTTCATATCATGGACGCAAAGTAAGAAAATCTGGCCCGTGGGGGTTTTTGTATATTTGTGCCTAAAGTGCGAATAATGTTTTTGTTTGAAGAGGCGTAAAGTCTTACTTTGTGCTTGTCGAAACACTTTTCACCAGCTAATCATTTTGCACCCGTGGGTGGATAAGTATTTTCAGCCCAGGAAGTCCGTAAATTACTTTATTCTTCATTAGAGATTTTTGAGAGGCTGATGTGCCCTCATTAATAAAAATAGGGTTCATCACTCATGTGCATCCGACTACGGCGCTTCTAACAGCCCCTCGGACTTTTATTGATCCTATAGAAAAAGTGATCGTAATTCGCTGTGTGCAAGTTCAATGCTGCCCGCTTTTTACCAGATTTTTTATGTTAAGTTAAATGGGAGAGAATAAGTTCACGCGTTCTACTGGCAGATTTGCCAAACGATTCCATAAAACTACTTGTAAAAGTGACCAGTGGTGCCAGCCCTCCCCTTCACCAACTTGCACTCAGCGAATATGTTCCACGATGACGATTCGAAAAATAATGCACACTACAGAATATATATTAGATCAACATGGTGGCAGCCTATAGTGAAAACTGACATTTATTCTGATCACATCTTTTATCATCATTACGGGTACAAAAAATGGCAAAAATTAACAAATGGCTAAATATATGCAAAACGTAGTGTTTTGCATGTAAGGCACGACCAATCTATGAGGTATCAGAGCAAAATGTGTTACTTAAATAACAGATTTTAATTTTGATATTATTCCGTTATCATATGCAACTAAGTAAACTCAATAAAATTGATAACATACATACATACGTTAACGCATACACTACATGAACAACTCAGATCACCCTCATGCCAGGTTCAAAGTTTGTTTTGTACTAAAAATAGACTTGATCGTGCCTAAAAATGCAAAGTGTAGAAAATAGGTAAAATAATTATATCAATACATTCTGTTCATTTAATGATGCCCAATTCATCCTATATAAAAATTTTTGAATTGATATTGAAATTAAAAAATTTTCTAGGACACTCAGTATAACAGCGAGAGTTTCTAACTTACACCTTGGTTTTTCTTTACAATCACGTAATGTAACTTTTTAGCTCAAATTATCAATGGATTATGATGAATTTTTGCATTAATGATTTCATGGATTACTTGTTTCTTGTCCTTTCTTATTATTTTTGTGTCAATAAAATCGTAAAATTGTTAACGATTATTTTTTTTTACGCTAGAAACTCCTATTAATTGCAATTGTACTTAAAGTCACAAAAGTTAAATATTTTTAAAAATTTCCCAAATATGTTTATGAAATGTTTGGAGACCTTGAGAATGACCTTTATTTTTCAGGTTTTATTCCGTAAAATAAAGAGGTTAAAACTGACTGATTATGTTCGAGATAATGATGAAGCAAATACTTTCATAAAAAATATTCTAGGACTAGCCCTATGCCCTCCAGAAAGTATAATAGAATTATTTTATAACTTGAAATCAAAACTAAGCCTTTCAACAAAAAGGAGAATGCAAAATTTCTTAAATTATTATGAACAATATTGGTTGAATATCGTTAAACCTCATGGATTTTCTGTATATGGATTAACAAGACGTACTAACAACATTAGCGAGTCCTATAACGCCCAACTGAAACACAAAATTGGCATTCATCCTCGTGTTTGGGATTTTTATTGTAAGTTATTATAAAATTATATTTGAATTTTTGTTTGTAAAAAGTATTTGATAAAAATATTTTATTAATATGTAATATCAGAATTATCAAAATTATTCTCCCAATTACAAAATTCATAAATTGTTTTAATTGTTTCTAAATAGTGTTTCACATAACACGTACAAAAAATTAATAGTTTTCACTAAATATTTTGAAAACTGTAAGTCGTATGAAAAAAATGATATACATAAATTTTATAGCCTAACTAATTATGTACAGTTTAAATAAAAGTTTGTGTTGTGACCGATAGTTAAACAAGCAATTCCCAAATTTGGCTTATGGATGTGTAATTCTACTAGTTTAATCTCCATATTTATTAGCGTACTACTTTCTTCCTCTACCAACTATTACCTCCTTTAACAACCTTATTTTTTACACAATTTTTACTTAAAGTTAATTATCCCTTTGATAAACATTTAACATTTCACAAAAATCATTTTTTTCTAAGGTTTTATAAAAATACATCTGCACATAAAGTAATAGATCCATATAATAATTATCTTACTTATTTTACTCCTTTTACTTTTTTTTACTCTGGTGCTCCAGCATTTTCACTTTCTTTTTCTTTTTAATTACCCTATTTGACTCTAGCTTTTTAGAGTCAGTACTTTCATCTCTCATTCTCTTTTCTGTAAAGCTCCTCTTATGAATGTATTTATTTTATGATATTAAACAAAAATACAAGTTTAATTATCTAGTTTCCTAGTCTGAACAAAAAAGTTACAGAACTCCGACTAATCGATGCACTTTTGTCTGCTATACAATTACGATGCATGTGGAGCAGACGAGATCATTATTGTGATACTTCTAACATTTATTAATTAATGAATGCTGACAAAATCTCATGTTATGACTGACTTGTATAGATAAGTCATGACTCCTATAAAAATTATAACATTTATTCCTCTATAAATTCTATTGTTCAAGATATTTTATGAGAACAAAATATGATATTGTCTTTGGTTAAGTAGTGTACCTTTAGATAAAACGCTTTTACCACAATGATCGTTGGCAGAAATTCTCTTATCCCTTCCATCTTTATTCTCAGAGTGGACGATTAATCATACTCAGATTTATGTATATTATTTTCTTGATAAATTTTTTTTTGGTGAGTAATTTTAATTACGTGCATGTCCTGTATACTTTATAATTAAAGCATTTAAATATTTTGTCTCATTACTAAAAAAAATTTATTATTTGAATAAATAAAACATAACACTCATGAAAATAAAAGAAATCTTTTTTCAAAAATACATTAAAATCATTTATATAATTTTGGCAAAAATTATGAAATAACAAAAAATTGCAAGAGCTGATGTTGCGAGACTCGAGCAAGGCTTAAAAATTAGTAGACATCCTTGTTATTCAACAATATACAAACACAAAAGATCACAACGGGATTTGTATTTTGTAATAGAATAATTTAATTTATATGAAAATTTATAACATATTTTACATAAACGTAATGAGAAAATAATGAAATCTAAGTTATTTATAAAAAATATGAACACTTTTAGCATGGAGACGATTGCATAACAAAGAAATAACCTTGGATAGTTTTTTGGTTATTGCTTCTAATCTTAAAGGTGATCTATGCTGTGGTAATCTTGCCGACAAAATAAATAACCAGGTCTTAGACATGAGTGAAGCAGACGAAAATGGTCGTGAATAAGTTAAATGCCTGGATGAATTTAGATTGGGTAAAAATTTGAGTATTATTTTCTACTACTAACGTTCATGTGTTAGCATGAAAAAAAAATATTATTGGGGTCTGTTTTAAGAATTAACAAATGATAAAGTTTATGCGCATTATGTAGAGATCAATCATTTTTCAATTATTATTGTGTTATGTAAGAACATGAAATATTTTTCTATAGAAAATTTAAAAAATATATTTTTTTTTTTATAAATAAATGGTATATAAGGTAAAATAATATTAGGCAAATAAGAGCGTTAAGTAACATCATACTATTTATTAGGCAATTTAAAACTTTTTGATTATTCATACCAAAAAAATTATTTTAAATACACAGATATAAATATTGATTATGATATCTCCGTTTTCCAAAATGATAATGAAGATAATAATACTGATGTTGAAAGTATTGATGATTTAAATGAAAATGAATCTAATTCAAGTGACGAGCCCCAAGATAATAGTAAGAAAACAAACGTCTTTAAATCAATTAATAAATTTTAAATTTTTTGTATAGTTACTTTAAATTTTTAATAATTAATAACTGATACATTTTCAGAAAAATTTCTTAATCTTACATTTTTCATGTGCGAAAAAATTGTTCATTTTTTTATTGAATTTTTTAAGAATTACGGAAAAAATTATTTCGTCAAAATAAAAATTGACTTTATTTATTTACTTAACTTTACATGAAGAAATGACAATGACTTATTTAATTTTTTGGTTATAGGCTTCTATTGTTTCTAAAAAAATTTTATGACCATCAATTTTTCAATTATTTAATTTTTATTAAAACAGACCCTTTGATAAATCCATGATTTTATTGTTTATAACACGTAAATGACAATGTTATGTAAACAACCTTTTTTTACAAGAAAACTTTAGATCAACGTAGAAAAAATACCTTGTCAAGTAAAACGGAACCGAGAAAATGATTTAAAATCAATAAAGTATACTAATATCGTGTAAGAATTATCAATTCCACAAGCTGCCATGTGAAAATGAGATTGTAGTTAATTAAAATAGAATCGTCTTCATAATACCTAATGCTTTAAATGCTGGAAAATTTAGTTCCAAATTTTGGCGTTGGCAGTGCCACCTGAGATGTGCTTACAGTAAAAATCCTATACCTTTTGTTTACTTTTTATGCTTATATTTATATGGTAAAATAAATTCTTTTTTACGCCTATGAAAACTAAATTAATAGATACAATAGAAATTATTATCTCTTTCTGATCAACTGTAATATGGTTTGATATTTAGCTAGAATAATATTAAGTAAAGACAATGTATAGTGGAAAAATAATTTATCTGAAAACAGTGTTTTTGTTGTCAAATTTTTTTATCAGCATTCATATGCACATATTTAGAAGGAAAAAGCTTTGCCTATAAGAATTAGTGCTAAAAATGTAGTTGGTATGATGATAATTTGTTTTCTATTACAGTTAAGTTGTACTAAACGGTCTTATGTTCAAAAGGAAAAGTTAGCGGAATAATTAGATAGGTAGTCGTAAATTTCTGGTCTTTTAAAAAAGAAATAAAAACATTTTTGAATCTTGGAATTTGAAAAAAATGAACATTGTTATGTAAAAATTAAATTGAATATATATTACCTATAGTGACGATTTATCAATCATTCTGAGTAGAATAATCTTGCTTCGTAAATCTTCTTGAGTAGCATAAAACAGCTGCATCGTTACAAAGTTTTAGCAGTATCTTTGTGGTTCTTTTGCTTCAACAGCAACAATTAAGACTTTAGTAAAGTTGTCAATTTTGTCTGATTCTGTCCATGATATTTGTTTGTGTTATTCGTACTATTTATTATTCTGTTAACACTAGTAAATAATGTTTTTCTATTGTTCGTTTGTAAAACATTGATTTTGCTATTAAAAATTTTAAAATTATTACATTATTGTAAGTTATACAGTTCCAAAGAAAAAGTTTTTTCTGAAGCGATCATAACAATTTACATTTCAAAATTAAAATTCATGGAACTGTATAAAGGATCAGGAATAAATTCGTATATGGTTATAATAATTGTCAATTATGTATAATTGCACTATTATAACAGTTCTTATATTATATACGTACTTACGAGGTTAATTTTTTTTCGGAATTCGTATGCGATAACAGATTCAATCCACACTATTCAATAAAGAAGTAAATTGTACAGGAAAAAGAGATAAAACATTATTCATCTCAATCATTGTAGATCACTGTATACTTAATAGTATATTCACAACCTCACTTGTATAAGGAAAAAATATTTGACAGCAAACGGTATAGTCCATGGCTATCTATTGCATCAAAAAAAGATTTTTGACATACAATCATTTTTTTATTGCTGAGAAAATCTTAATCTTTAGAATATTTTCAGATAAACGTTGAAATCTGCTATGATATTAACTTTCATTCATTTTACGTAATCCTGAGTGTTCCTAGTGCTGTATTCTAAATAATTTGTTGACTCTACTCTTAACATTCATATGTTGGAAGCAAACACATTGATTTGTTTATTTTTTTCACCCAACAATTTCATTCTATATATATCTGAGGATTATAGGTATGTTACAATTTACAATCCCACAAAATGCGTTTCAAACTATTTTAGATCTCAGAAAATAGTAAATAAAATATCTAGGATCCCAGAAATACATTTCTAGGATCCATTGATAATGCAATATATATTCCTAGGATCCCAGAAAAAAAAAGTTTCAGAATACATCAATCAGCAAATATATATACATGAGTCAACGAATATCAATTTAATTATTAGCATAACCTATTAATTATTTTTGAACGTATACATAACATAGAAATTTTTTTTTTTTATTCTCAAGAGGCGTAGACTATCCTCTAAAACACATTCTTGACAAGGCACTCTGCAACCGGTTGGCCACCACATTGCAAAAGATATAAGAGCACAGAGGTGCTAGCAGATGTCTTAGTGCGACTTTCGTAATTTTACTCACTACTTTTTATTATGCAACGTAATATCTATGTTTTCTCACTGTTCTGGTCAAATTAACAAGGTTTTTTTTTCTGTTAATTTAAAGTTTTTCGGTTTAAGAATTTTTTTAAATTTGTTGCCATTAATGTATAATAAACAAGAAATAATGGACTTGCAAAATGGTCTATTGAGTAGAACATTTTACAACAAAAAGATTCAAGTAAAATTTCTATCAGAGTAATTGAAGCTATGATACAGGCTAATAATTATATAAGCTAATAATAAAGCTAACTTCTGATTTAGACAAAGCTATTTCTCCAATATTCCTGGAAAATATATGTAAAAAAATGATCAATTCTTTATCTACTAAAAAACGTAAGATAAAATCTTATGATAAGATGAAATCTTTTTTTTTTTTTTTTTTTTATCAATATGCTAAACGTAGAATTTTTTTTTTTTCTTATTAAGTAACATATTAAATAACATAGTCTAATATCTTAAGAATTTTTGTTATTATTAAAAAAAAAAAAAAATGATAATAATAGTTTGTAAGATGAACAAAACAACCATACAGCTTTAGGAAGTGAAGGTGAATTGTTAAGAGTGATCTCTCATGAAACAAGGCATCGATCACGCTCACCATTACGAGGACAAGTAACAGGTTATAATAACTAATGTATTATGTATAATATCTAGAAATAAAATAATTAAATATTTAAAAAATTTTTAATTGTTTCATCAGAAATTTTTTTACATTTTCTTTTCTAAAATCTGTGAAATATTAAAAAAGTGATAATTATTTGTTTTACTCTGTTAAAAAATTTTAAGAAAACATTCTTAAGTACATGAAAATCAGATCAAATAATTATAACTTACTTAAAAACCATAAAATCATGTATTTAAGTTATAGTTTTTCTTATATTCATATCTAAACAACTAACAGATTATTTTTGTTAAAATAAATAACTGATACTTAAATTTAAAAATTATAAAATGTGAAATAAAAAACAATAATAATAATTTTATTTTTATGTTTTTTTTCTGATATAAATTAATAACGTTATCATCACAATTACTTTCACGAGAAGAACGGAAAGGTATAAATGCTAACATTTTATTGGACATTTTAAATACATGTACCATAAAAGCACAAGACAAAATAGATGAGTAAAATGTACATACACACACTTGAAAAAGTATACGCAAAAACCGTTCAAAAAGTTTGTATGGCGCCAAAAAAAAAATTATTTTTGAATAACAATGAAACAGACTTAAATCTCACATTTATATATCAAGATAACTATGTAAAATATGAAGCAATTTTTTTTTTTTTTATGTTGATGCTAAAAAACAACCAGCATAAATGACAGTTTTCAAAATTTTAAAACATAATCATTGGTATGATTGTTTTTAAATAGTCATTTTTAAGGTGCACTCGCGCATAAAAAAAAAATTATTAAAATTTGTTACTTGCACAATAGGAGTTAATATAATTAAAAAAAGAAAAAAATTGCAGACATCGTTTTTACGTCATATATATAATTATCATTACAGAATTATTATTATAGATGATTTTAAAAGAATATTATTACTGAAAATTATATAATTATACAATGTAAACGTAATGTTTCATTTTTTTTAATGTAGACCTTATCAATTAAAATGTAAAATATTACAAAAGAAGTGTCTAAAACTAAGAATTGATAAATTTTGAAATAATATTACTATTTTCGAGAAATCAATTATTATACTTTAAATCTCATTTAAAATATTTTTATGTTAAAAATTATTTTAATGAATTTTATTTTTCATTTCTATAAATGTTAATATTGTAAAAATAATAGTTTTTGTTGGATAAGTTCTATCGTCCCTGGGGCTATTTTGCAGCCCATAAGGTAGCCACGGAGCAATAGCGCTTATGTTTTACATCTTATTTTTTCTATCAAGGGCACACCAGATCATTAACAATACTCAAAATTAAAGAATTAAATTTATACACTTTTCAAGAAAATAAATACATTTAATTTCCTGTTCTGTCAAGATAATACCAAAAAGTACAAATGTCTTTTTATAAGACATGTATATGCTAAGTTTTTTAAAATGACATTATGTTTTTAGATGAATTAATCAGTTCAAGACAACTTAGACCATCAACTGAAGTATTGGACATAAACTCTTCTTATCAACGACCCACTTTACAGCCAAGATCTTCCGTTCAACCAATTGGTTAACAATTATCATTACTTATACATTATGTTAAATTGTTTATTTTGAGAAAAACTGGAAACTCGCCATTTTAGAATATTTAATTCTAAAGAATTTGAAAAATAGTTGATTTTCATATAAAAAAATTTTTCAACGTTTTTATATAAATGTGTATATGCATACTTATGTAAATGATCATATTTTGCTATTAGATAAACTAAATTAATTTTAAAAAACAGATTTTCTTTCAGTGAGCAAATATGCGGCAGAAACAACAACTATTTTTTATGCACAAGTTTACCTATATACATGCACCTATATCTTTTTTATAGACCGCAAAATTGTTTTTCGTCATGGGCCTCAAGTGGAACTTTTTTGCCCACTTGATGCAAAGTAATCACAATTTTTTCAAAACAGAATTTTTTTGTGATGTAGAAAAAGTAAAATAAATATAATGAGTGATAATCATTTTTTTTCTAGCACTGTGAAACTAGTTAGTGTTTTCCACATTTTTTTGTGAGGAAAATTAAAGATTCCATATGTATATTAAAAGTGTATTGATAATACTAGAATTCATTACACCAGTTTTTTTTTTTTTTTTTTTTTTTTTTTTTTTTTTTTTTTTTTTTTTGCAAGACTACAACAATTTTTAACAAGCAATAACTAGCAAATCATTAATTAACATAGAGGAATGTGGTATCTTTGTAACAATCAAACACAAAATGTGGTGTCATAACAAAAAATGTGGTAAATTAAAATTGGTTTATTTTTAATGTAATAAAATCAAATAACTATGTAAGAAAATTTGCAAACACACAAAATATGATAGTTTAGTTATTCAAAGCCATATGATGATTGTAGAAAATCATATAACTTAAACTATTTTATGATTTTGCAAAAAAAAAAAGTAATCTTGATGAAAAACAGTTTGTTGATAGTTCTGGAAAATTAAAATGATTTTTTTTATAACAGCTTAGCTTTGACCCCCTGGTTTAACACCAGGACGCTGTCCCTGAATTTTGCACAGCCTCTCTTGCGGACGTTACGTTTACTACCTCAATTTAAGTATATAAAACCTTAAACAATGGAAAAACTTTATATACAAAAATTATTAACGAAGTATATCTCGTTTATATGTGAATAATATTAGGTGTACAAGTCTTTAACGCGTTATTTTAGTTATTTACTTAAAAATGTATACCAATGTTTGTCGCATATACTACGTTAAGTCTTGTACATCACTCGTGTCGGTGTTAGTAACTCATAATGTGTGATGAAACTCGTGTCAGACAATAATGTTGTCGGCTGGCAGTCATTTTTAGTAACTTTGATCACTAATGTCCGTCAATCATAGCTTTCAGTTTAATTTTTTTAATAAAGTAAGAAAAGAAAATGATATGTTAATATAATTCAAGCTTTACCTGCTTTAATTAAGCTCCGTTTTGTACTCTTAGGAAGAAATGGTAGTTATCGTCGGATGAATGCCCTCGTCTCCAGGACTGTCGAAAGCCACTCAAGAATGCATGAAGTAGGAAAAAAAATATACGCCACCCGAGAAAAAACATAGTGGCATGATGTACTATTATTGCGTAAATAACTTATCAGTGCTTCTGAAAATTTAATATAATATTTTTCTTATGTTATTGCGTCATGCAAAAAGTAACGGATGAATTTAATCTATCTCTTTCGAATGTAAATTGAATCTTCATGTGACTTCTCCATAT
Source organism: Copidosoma floridanum (assembly GCF_036245765.1). Lineage (NCBI taxonomy): Eukaryota > Metazoa > Arthropoda > Insecta > Hymenoptera > Encyrtidae > Copidosoma > Copidosoma floridanum. Next base: position 759,481 of record NW_028321897.1, on the reverse strand, counting down.
GGTTAAGTGTTATATTTAATTTTTTTATACATTCAATAACTAAAAAACAATATTGGGAAATGTTCTCAAATTTTATGTGACTTCCTAACATTATAACGTGTTTTCCATATTGTTAAAATATCAAAAAGATCCTTCAGAAAACGCATGTGTGATGGACATCTTTAACTAAGATATACGTACGAGGATACTTTGTGACAATAAGTTAGCTGCAGTTCTTTGAGTAACATAATGTTAATAGTAATATTAATAAGCACATAAAAAAATGTATTCAATCATAAAGATATTAACCTTAATTTTTCAGATGAATGTGGTTTCCGAGACTTGCCTGTCACTGCTGTTAATTCACCTATAATAAGAACAAATACATCAGATACTATCAATCAGACACATCAAAATTACAATTTGGCATCACGTCCATCGACTAGTAACACCCAATCAAATTCACCAACATCAATACTATTTTTTCCTCCAAGACGATCAAACACATCAACACCAGTCGATTCTATGTTTGCAAGTAGATTAAATACAAATTCACAAACGTTTGAAAATAAATTGAATATAGATTTACCAACATCATCCCATAATTCAACTCTAATCAATTATAATTTTATGGAAAATCAAAATCACTACTCATTCCAGTCGAACAGTTCGGTTTCAAATACTCCATCATACCTACACTCTCCAAAATTTTTACCATCTCGTCCACATGAATCAAATATTTTACCAGCATCACCTTTGTCAAGAAATAAAAAACGAAACAGAAAAAGATACGAACGTCGTAATAGAGGCAAGTACAGAAGTAAATTATTTAATGGGTCTTTCTATCAATACAGGTTTATTATTTCAGTTATACTTGAATTACTATTGGAAATTCAAAGTGATCAGTGATCCGTTAAATTACTATTCTTTATTTCTTCATAAAATATGATCTTTAATGAGATTCGTGCGTAACTCTGAGATCAATATAACGTATGAAAAAAAAAAAAAAAAAAAAAAAAAAAATCTGTAAACTAATACGTATATTTAAAAAATAACACTTACAAAACAATAATTATGAGCATAGAAGATATACATTGATTCATTTGAAAATAAAAATAGTTTTATCGGTGACTCGTAGTGTGTGCAGGCTTAAGACTTGTGTTGACTGCTGAATTTTTAATGCGTGCATACGTCACTTTACGAAGAGGGCAACTTGTAGTTTATCACTCTTTTATTTAGTTTTTCTGGAATAGTTTTACAAAGTATTTTTAATTTTAAAAAACGTGAATATAAGCCCATGCTAAAGAAGTATTTAACAATGGTTTTTAAACGTCTCATTCTTATTGTTTTATCCTACAATCATATCAGAAAAATTAGAAGTGTATAAAAGCTTTCTCAACAACCTTTCCGAGTTTAACTTTCATAGCCAAGTTTTTCATTATGACATGAAACACCTTAATTCAAAATTAAAAATTTAATGATGAAACTTCGTAGACAAATATAAAAAAAAAAAAATATTTTTAATATATGTTAACGACATATTACAACTTTACATTTTTTTAAGCACCTTTAGCATAATTACGACTTCCTACTTCGTCACCTTGAAGAAATACTGTCCCATTTCACTTAAATTAAAAATTGCAACCACTGTTATCAGAAAAATATATTTTTTCATGCTTCTACTAAAATTACTCTTTTTTTCTGATTTCAACGAGTAAAGTACCACCTTCCTCTCAGGTAAAAGATCAGAAAAAATCGTACATATCTCGGAATGAGAGTACTTGATCAAATACTAGCGCTTCGATCTTGCAGTTTTTTTTCAGATTATTAATTTTCAATGCTGTGTCTATTCGAACCTTAAATTCATATACACGCATACGCCTAGCTCGCTTCGTTCGCATTTTCAATGGCATGATAAAGCTATATAAACAGGGAGATAAAACTTGTTATAATAAATAAGGTGCAGATAGGAATATGTAGTAAAAATGAAAAAAAGTCAGATATACAGTTTACTTAAAATACTTAGTATTCAAGTCCTATTCATTTTTTACGAATTTCAGCGAATACAAGTGCAAATACATCAACATTAAGTGACAGATGAATGATTGATGACCCATCAACATTAAGTGGAAGATCGATGATTGATGACCCATCAACATTAAGTGGAAGATCAATGATTAATGACCAACCAGTTGAAGCGGTAGCTTCCAATTTGCAAGGTAATACTATAATATGTCAAAAGGGTGCAAAATACGATCGTAAGTGTTCAAAGGTTGCTAATTTAACAGATTGATGAAAACTATTATTAAATTAAAAATCATTAATAAAAGAACGATTGTTTTCTATTCGTTAAAAATATTTAAAAACAAGTACGTTAGTACTGCCATTGATATACATAAGGTTTACATTAACTAATATCGAAAAAAATAAATTTTTAAAAAAGGAAGTCAGCAGGTGAGACAGTAAGACGAAACCTATGAACCACGTGATTTACCTGATTCCAATGTAGAGCCTCATGCAGGTAATACATTGTATAATAAATGTTTGTTGATTGCTAACACTTCTCACTAGTGTTTTTTGTAGACAATTTCCTGAAAAATGTTTGATGAACTGTTTTTTAAACTTTGCTAAAAACATTATTCCTAGTTGTTGGTACTCTCGCTAAACCAAGTTCAACCAACTTGGAATAGTGAGAGAACAAACCACTGAGGACGCTGTTCACTGTAGAAATAAGAACATGGTATGGCCACCTTTTTCTATTTTTTTTAGTGATAGAACATAATATAGTGATAAATATGCTAATACGGTTAAACAACATGGAAACCAAAAACAAATAGATTATCTTATTTCTTAACTTTTAATTTCAGAGAATACAAGTGCGACTGCATCATCATTGCATGAAAATCTCATGACTGACACCCAACGCTTTGGAGAAGCCCCTTTAAATGAACAAGGTCTAATATTTTCTTTTTTAAATGATAATTTAAGTAGATAAAAATACTTTTTATAATAATAAATGTATAAATTATAACATTAAAATAAGACACTCACAAAAAATTTTTTTTTATAAATAAATTTTATATTTTTTAAGTATTTTTTCCTTAGGTATTAACATTTTACTGTAACATAAAAGACTAAAGTTTTAAAAACTTCTTACTTGACAAACTTAAAGTATAACAAACTAAATAAACAAAATTGATACCTTGTGTAAAAATTCTCTAGCGAATGTCCAATAGTGAAACATCATTGATTTTATTAATTACTTATCGTTTTCATAAAAAATGACACCGTAATTCCCTAGCTTTATGTAAAGAAAACAGTTAATTAACGGTAGTAAATAATTACACTACATTGAAACCTCACGATTCTATCTTTACTGAAAAATAAGTGTAGGAAAAAACTAATTTACCATCAATTAAAAAATAATTTTACCACATTAAAACTTTGTAATTTTATCTGCAAAGAGAAACTGGCGTTGGTTTTTAACCAGCCGTTTATTTTCGTAAGTAAAAGAACAAAGTTTAAACCTGGCGAAAGGATTACCTAGCCAGTGTGTAATGTTGGTACTTGATTTTTTATCTTCATTCACCAAAATAAAACAAAAGTCAGTGTAAAAAGAAACTAATCTACTATCGATTGCAAAATAATTTTACCGCATTAAAACCTTATGATTTCATCTGCAAAGACAAACTGGCGTTGGTTTCTAACCAGCCGTTTATTTTTGTAAGTAAAAGAATAAAGTTTAAACCTGGCGTAAGGATCACCTAGCCAGTGTGTAATGTTGGTACTTTATTTCTTTTCTTTATTAACCAAAATGAAACAAAAGCCAGTGTAAAAAGAAACTAATATACTTTTGATTGCAGAATAATTTGACCACATTGAAACCTTATGATTTTATCTGCAAAGAGAAACTGGCGTTGGTTTCTAACCAGCCGTTTATTTTTGTAAGTAAAAGAATAAAGTTTAAACCTGGCGTAAGGATCACCTAGCCAGTTGGTGATTGATTTTTTATCTTTATTCACCAAGATAAAACAAAAGTCAGTGTAAAGAGAAACTAATATACTTCTGATTGCAGAATAATTTGACCACATTGAAACCTTATGATTTCATCTGCAAAGAGAAACTGGCGTTGGTTTCTAACCAGTTGTTTATTTTCGTAAGTAAAAGAATAAAGTTTAAACCTGGCGTAAGGATTACCTAGCCAGTGTGTAATGTTGGTACTTGATTTTTTATCTTCATTCACCAAGATAAAACAAAAGTCAGTGTAAAAAGAAACTAATGTACTTTCGATTGCAGAATAATTTTACCGCATTAAAACCTTATGATTTTATCTGCAAAGACAAACAGGCGTTGGTTTCTAACCAGCCATTTATTTTTGTAAGTAAAAGATAAGTAATAAGTAACAGTGTGTAATGTTGGTACTTGATTTTTTATCTTCATTCACCAAAATAAAACAAAAGTCATTGTAGAAAGAAATAAACCTATTATCAATTGCAGAATAATTTTACCACATTAAAACCTTATGATTTTATCTGCAAAGACGAACTGGCGTTGGTTTCTAACCAGCTGTTTATTTTTGTAAGTAAAAGATAAAAGTGTAAACCTGGCGTACGGATTACCTAGCCAGTGTGTAATGTTGGTACTTTATTTCTCATCTTTATTAACCAAAATGAAACAAAAGCCAGTGTAAAATGTTACTAATTAACTTTAGAATGCAGAATAATTTGACCACATTAAAACCTTATGATTTTATCTGCAAAGAGAAACTGGCGTTGGTTTCCAACCAGCCGTTTATTTTTGTAAGTAAAAAAATAAAGTTTAAACCTGGCGTAAGGATCACCTAGCCATTGTGTAATGTTGGTACTTGATGTTTTATCTTCATTCACCAAAATAAAACAAAAGTCATTGTAGAAAGAAATAAACCTATTATCAATTGCAGAATAATTTTACCACATTAAAACCTTATGATTATATCTGCAAAGACGAACTGGCATTGGTTTCTAACCAGCCGTTTATTTTTGTAAGTAAAAGAATAAAAAGTAAACCTGGCGTACGGATCACCTAGCCAGTGTGTAATGTTGGTACTTTATTTCTTATCTTTATTAACCAAAATGAAACAAAAGCCAGTGTAAAAAGTAACTAATTTACTTCCGATTGCAGAATAATTTTACCGCATTGAAACCTTATGATTTTATCTGCAAAGACAAACTGGCGTTGGTTTCTAACAAGCCGTTTATTTTTGTAAGTAATAGAATAAAGTTTAAACCTGGCGTAAGGATTACCTTGCCAGTGTGTAATGTTGGTACTTTATTTCTTATCTTTATTAACCAAAATAAAACAAAAGCCAGTGTAAAAAGAAACTAATCTTTTTTTGATTGCAGAATAATTTGACCACATTAAAACCTTATGATTTTATCTGCAAAGAGAAACTGGCGTTGGTTTCTAACCTGCCGTTTATTTTTGTAAGTAAAAGAATAAAGTTTAAACCTGGCGTCAGGATCACCTAGCCAGTGTGTAATGTTGGTACTTGATTTTTTATCTTCATTCTCCAAAATAAAACAAAAGTCAGTGTAAAAAGAAACTAATGTACTTCCGATTGCAGAATAATCTTACCGCATTGAAACCTTATGATTTTATCTGCAAAGACAAACTGGCGTTGGTTTCTAACCAGCCATTTATTTTTGTAAATAAAAGAATAAAGTTTAAACCTGGCGTAAGGATCACCTAGCCAGTGTGTAATGTTGGTACTTGATTTTTTATCTTCATTCTCCAAAATAAAACAAAAGTCAGTGTAAAAAGAAACTAATGTACTTTCGATTGCAGAATAATTTTACCGCATTGAAACCTTATGATTTTATCTGCAAAGACAAACTGGCGTTGGTTTCTAACCAGCCATTTATTTTTGTAAATAAATGAATAAAGTTTAAACCTGGCGTAAGGATCACCTAGCCAGTGTGTAATGTTGGTACTTGATTTTTCATCTTCATCCACCAAAATAAAACAAAAGTCAGTGTATAAAAAAATAAACCTATTATCGATTGCAGAATAATTTTACCACATTGAAACCTTATAATTTTATCTGCAGTGACAAACTGGCGTTGGTTTCTAACCAGCCATTTATTTTTGTAAATAAAAGAATAAAGTTTAAACCTGGCGTAAGGATCACCTAGCCAGTGTGTAATGTTGGTACTTGATTTTTTATCTTCATTCTCCAAAATAAAACAAAAGTCAGTGTAAAAAGAAACTAATGTACTATCGATTGCAAAATAATTTTACCGCATTAAAACCTTATGATTTCATCTGCAAAGACAAACTGGCGTTGGTTTCTAACCAGCCGTTTATTTTTGTAAGTAAAAGAATAAAGTTTAAACCTGGCGTAAGGATCACCTAGCCAGTGTGTAATGTTGGTACTTTATTTCTTTTCTTTATTAACCAAAATGAAACAAAAGCCAGTGTAAAAAGAAACTAATATACTTTTGATTGCAGAATAATTTGACCACATTGAAACCTTATGATTTTATCTGCAAAGAGAAACTGGCGTTGGTTTCTAACCAGCCGTTTATTTTTGTAAGTAAAAGAATAAAGTTTAAACCTGGCGTAAGGATCACCTAGCCAGTTGGTGATTGATTTTTTATCTTCATTCACCAAGATAAAACAAAAGTCAGTGTAAAGAGAAACTAATATACTTTTGATTGCAGAATAATTTGACCACATTGAAACCTTATGATTTCATCTGCAAAGAGAAACTGGCGTTGGTTTCTAACCAGTTGTTTATTTTCGTAAGTAAAAGAATAAAGTTTAAACCTGGCGTAAGGATTACCTAGCCAGTGTGTAATGTTGGTACTTGATTTTTTATCTTCATTCACCAAGATAAAACAAAAGTCAGTGTAAAAAGAAACTAATGTACTTTCGATTGCAGAATAATTTTACCGCATTAAAACCTTATGATTTTATCTGCAAAGACAAACAGGCGTTGGTTTCTAACCAGCCATTTATTTTTGTAAGTAAAAGATAAGTAATAAGTAACAGTGTGTAATGTTGGTACTTGATTTTTTATCTTCATTCACCAAAATAAAACAAAAGTCATTGTAGAAAGAAATAAACCTATTATCAATTGCAGAATAATTTGACCACATTGAAACCTTATGATTTCATCTGCAAAGACGAACTGGCGTTGGTTTCTAACCAGCTGTTTATTTTTGTAAGTAAAAGATAAAAGTGTAAACCTGGCGTACGGATTACCTAGCCAGTGTGTAATGTTGGTACTTTATTTCTCATCTTTATTAACCAAAATGAAACAAAAGCCAGTGTAAAATGTTACTAATTAACTTTAGAATGCAGAATAATTTGACCACATTAAAACCTTATGATTTTATCTGCAAAGAGAAACTGGCGTTGGTTTCCAACCAGCCGTTTATTTTTGTAAGTAAAAAAATAAAGTTTAAACCTGGCGTAAGGATCACCTAGCCATTGTGTAATGTTGGTACTTGATGTTTTATCTTCATTCACCAAAATAAAACAAAAGTCATTGTAGAAAGAAATAAACCTATTATCAATTGCAGAATAATTTTACCACATTAAAACCTTATGATTATATCTGCAAAGACGAACTGGCATTGGTTTCTAACCAGCCGTTTATTTTTGTAAGTAAAAGAATAAAAAGTAAACCTGGCGTACGGATCACCTAGCCAGTGTGTAATGTTGGTACTTTATTTCTTATCTTTATTAACCAAAATGAAACAAAAGCCAGTGTAAAAAGTAACTAATTTACTTCCGATTGCAGAATAATTTTACCGCATTGAAACCTTATGATTTTATCTGCAAAGACAAACTGGCGTTGGTTTCTAACAAGCCGTTTATTTTTGTAAGTAATAGAATAAAGTTTAAACCTGGCGTAAGGATTACCTTGCCAGTGTGTAATGTTGGTACTTTATTTCTTATCTTTATTAACCAAAATAAAACAAAAGCCAGTGTAAAAAGAAACTAATCTTTTTTTGATTGCAGAATAATTTGACCACATTAAAACCTTATGATTTTATCTGCAAAGAGAAACTGGCGTTGGTTTCTAACCTGCCGTTTATTTTTGTAAGTAAAAGAATAAAGTTTAAACCTGGCGTCAGGATCACCTAGCCAGTGTGTAATGTTGGTACTTGATTTTTTATCTTCATTCTCCAAAATAAAACAAAAGTCAGTGTAAAAAGAAACTAATGTACTTCCGATTGCAGAATAATCTTACCGCATTGAAACCTTATGATTTTATCTGCAAAGACAAACTGGCGTTGGTTTCTAACCAGCCATTTATTTTTGTAAATAAAAGAATAAAGTTTAAACCTGGCGTAAGGATCACCTAGCCAGTGTGTAATGTTGGTACTTGATTTTTCATCTTCATCCACCAAAATAAAACAAAAGTCAGTGTATAAAAAAATAAACCTATTATCGATTGCAGAATAATTTTACCACATTGAAACCTTATAATTTTATCTGCAGTGACAAACTGGCGTTGGTTTCTAACCAGCCATTTATTTTTGTAAGTAAAAGAATAAAGTTTAAACCTGGCGTAAGGATCACCTAGCCAGTGTGTAATGTTGGTACTTGATTTTTCATCTTCATTTACCAAAATAAAACAAAAGTCGGTGTATAAAGAAATAAACCTATTATCGATTGCAGAATAATTTTACCACATTGAAACCTTATGATTTTATCTGCAAAGACAAACTGGCGTTGGTTTCTAACCAGCCGTTTATTTTTGTAAGTAAAAGAATAAAGTTTAAACCTGGCGTAAGGATCACCTAGCCAGTGTGTAATGTTGGTGATTAATTTTTTATTTTCATTCACTAAGATAAAATAAAAGTCAGTGTAAAAAGAAACTAATGTACTTTCGATTGCAGAATAATTTTATCGCATTGAAACCTTATGATTTTATCTGCAAAAACAAACTGGCGTTGGTTTCTAACCAGCCATTTATTTTTGTAAGTAAAAGAATAAAGTTTAAACCTGGCTAAAGGATCACCTAGCCAGTGTGTAATGTTGGTACTTGATTTTTTATCTTCATTCACCAAAATAAAACAAAAGTCAGTGTAAAAAGAAACTAATCTACTTTCGATTGCAGAATAATTTTACCGCATTGAAACCTTATGATTTCATCTGCAAAGAGAAACTGGCGTCGGTTTCTAACCAGCCGTTTATTTTTGTAAGTAAAAGAATAAAGTTTAAACCTGGCGTAAGGATCACCTACCCAGTGTGTAATGTTGGTACTTGATTTTTTATCTTCATTCACCAAAATAAATTAAAAGTCATTGTAGAAGGAAATAAACCTATTATCAATTGCAGAATCATTTTACCACATTAAAACCTTATGATTTTATCTGCAAAGACAAACTGGCGTTGGTTTCTAACCAGCCGTTTATTTTTGTAAGTAAATGAATAAAGTTTAAACCTGGCGTACGGATCACCTAGCCAGTGTGTAATGTTGGGACTTTATTTTTTATGTTTATTCACTAAAATGAAATAAAAGATCATACGTTTGGGAAAATGAGATGTTTTAGAATAATAAATTGTAGTAATCAAATAATTGCATTATATTACAATGAAAAATGTTTTTAAAACAGTGTGAAATTAATCTAATGAAACAATATGTTTTATTAAAATTTAAAAAGGTAGTTTTGTTGTAAACGCAAAATTATGTAGCATTGAAAAAAAAATAAATAAATAAACATATTAGGTAGGTCGAGTTATTGTTTCCAGGTATTAATCTTTTATTCTGTAGATCCAGAATGTCCAATATGCCTCGGTTTAACCCTTCAGTGATGTTTGAACCTTGTGGCCATATACACGCTTGTGAGTCCTGCCTGGATTCATTGCGTCAATACGAGCGAAAAAAAAAAGCGAATTCATTATTTAGATGTCCAGTTTGTAGAGTGGATGTGGTTGGTTATCACTCATTAAGAAATTGAATGTTATTAGAACTATTAATTTGTATATTTTACTCATTATTAATTTAAATAACTTATAGCATTACAAAGAAAAATGTTTATCATCGTATATTGCATGTTAAAAGTATTATAAATTGTTAATATTAATAAAAAATTTTTTTGTACATAAATTTTCGATAAATTACATTAAAACTAAGTGTAAAAATTTATAAATAGTTGTTCATTTGTTTTAGAAATACTTATTCACTGAGAAATGAGTTTACATAACTTATCATTTTTGGCAAGATAAGTCAAAAAAAAATTGAACATCATAATGCATAATCACAGCATTTTCAATCTAGCTTTTAAGTCAAGTTTCATGCAGTGCATGCTAGAAAGACGTATCATGTAAATATTTACCATAAACTAATGGACATCAGCCATAATTATATCTATAAAAAATAATAAATATAAATAATTACTTATATTTGTCATGAGAATTCATGAAGCAGAGATGAAGTGGTTGTGATTCAATTCTCATTTGCTTAGACAAAAAGTCAAATTTGATTAGTAGAAACCAATATACTAAGAGAGAAAAACAAAGATCTCAGGCTGCACTAATCTTCATTATATTTAAAGACTTCATATTTTATATGGCTGCGTGGGTGAGAAGATAAATAAAAAATAACGTTATTCGACTATCTTTCATTTAGATCAATTAAATTGGATTGTTAAAAAATCGAATACAAGCAACGTGAGAAATCAAAGTCTCATTTATTTTCCTTCAAGATGAGTGAGGTATAATATTTCAAAGAAAAATCGCCATGAACTGTATGAAAAAAGTTACCATGTCATAAGATAAATTATTTTATATACCTATCAGAAATGAATAAAATAAAATAATTTCAAAAGATGTATACATATGTCTAGCAGCAATGAGTGCTTAAAAAATTAGCAAATAATAATTCATATGAATAGTGTGTGCAACCCTACGTTGTATATTATCCATTTAAATAATTCGCAATGTTGACCTTTCGTATTTTTTAAATTCATTATTATTATATGTTCTGAATCATCACTTTTTTTAATATTCTGAATTGTGAACCGTTCTTTATAATTAATTTACTTAAAAGTAAGTTCGTGTCATTAAATTTTTATAACTTATAACTATAAGATTTGAAATTCCTTTTTTTTTCTCGAAAAAAAAACGGAATTTCTTTGATTGCGCTTACCGTAAAAATTTTTCTCTTAAATATAAACCTTCTAAGAATCAGTATTGTGAATGGAAAATTTTAAAATTATAGCATTTCTGTCAAAATAGTTGTTTAAATAATAATTTTTTTGACTTTAACAATTCATTAAATATATATTATGAGAATATGTTGTTTTTAATATTCATATAAAAATAAAGATTATATTATATAAAGTGTTCTGACACTTGACATTTCTATAAAATTTTCATCTTTATTAAACGATTCTAAAAAATTACCGGTTCAGAGTTATAATTTTTCGGAAAAAATTTAAAATTTAAAAATTTAAAATTTTTCCGGAGAGTCGTTGTGTGGGTACCGATGGGAATCGCAACTTTGATTATTATTGGGCCAGTAAGTGATTCATTTTTCTTTCGACATCAAATAGTTGGGCTACCCTAATCATGTCTGAGTCTTGTGATTAATGTTGAAATACTGAGTTGTATTTCGCAATATATGTGTGAAATACATGAAATGTCTTGTAAATTATTTTTTTAATAATTTTTGAACATAATGTTACTAATTTTTTGTCACTATAAAATGCACAGCTGTTGGAGCATCCAATAATCCTTGTGCGGAAACTTATGCTGGTACTAAGCCATTTTCCGAGCCTAAAACTGTCGCATTGAGAGATTTCTTTTTGTCAATCGAGAATCTCCGAGTTTATCTTTCCTTCCACTCATACGGAAATTACATTATCTACCTGTGGAGTTACACTGCGGAGCATCCGGAAAACGAGCCCGAACTTGTAAGTATTGTGTTTGCATGAAATAATCGAATAAAGATAATATACACATCCAACCAACTTGTGATTTTAGAGGTGTGTCAGTGAGAAAGCAGAACTGGCACTTTCGAAAGTCCGTGGGACTCGCTTCACTGTCGGCTCCTCCATGGCCACTTTGTGTAAGTTTTTTTAATGCCTTTTTACAGTTCTTCACTCTTCCTCAATTCCAAGTGTGCGTGTAAGTATTCCTTGTGTGCGAGAATATTGTGCAAAGTTAGGTGATTTTTGAGTACTCACTTAATGGATTTTAGATCGTCAGTACTATGAGTTAAGAAATTTATTATAAATTCTTGAAACAAGAAGAATCACAGTCTGAAAATTCCTTAGTTGTAAAATATGAAATTACCAGCATCGATATTCATAATTTCAAAACAAAGGTTAGAACAAACTTATCTAGTAATGTTAAAAATTGTTCATAAGTTATCAGAGGTTTCAAAGTACAACCAATTGAATAATCGACTCTCAGGTGTATACAGTTATTTTGAATCAATACGTGCGTCTTGGTAATTGTTTTTTAATGTCTCCAAGAACGCTTTGAACAAGAAAAAAAAAATACGAAAAAGAGACAAAGTATGATGACCACCTAACTTTCGAAATGAAAAATAATAATCGATTTTCAGATGCATCGGCTGGCTCCTCTGATGACTGGGCAATGGCGGTGGCTGGCTCGAGTTTGGCGTACACCATCGAGCTGCCGTGCGGTTCCTGGCAGTTTGCGCCTCCACCGAGAGAAATCCTACCCGTGGGTCAGGAAGTCTTTGAGGCCCTCAAAGTCTTCGTTCAATATGCCGACGGAGAGATTTGCCGGGATGCAGCGAGTGAATAGTTTTAAGTCTTTTTTATACTAATTGTAAGTCAAGAGCATTGGAGCAGGTAATGGTGCAAGGAAAAAGTCTTTACGCACTATTGATTGAAATAGGGAAATGCATACGCAAAAATTTCACGTTTGCTGGCGGGCACTTCGTTCAGGATCCAAAGAATTTTTATACTATTTTAGAACAAAGTTCTTTATAGTGGGTTACGATGGGATATATATAAAACAGAAAGAGAGATAGAGAGAGAGAGAGAGAGAGTGAGAAAAGAGAAAGAGAACTTTTTCATTCGACATGCATACACACGACTCTCATAACCGTCCAAGCCCAAGGGCCACAATCACATAACCAATAGGAAACTGATGACAATATTAAAATATAAGGAAAAAAAAGTGAGAGTCCGAGTCCTACACGTTTTTAATGTTGTTTGCTCGGGCTTCCTCTCTTTTTTTTTCTCAACGTTCAGCCTTTGTGGCATATGCGCGTCTGAGGGTTGCTTATATAGTTGACGATTTCACCGCGCTCGGCGTGTACACATTGTAGAGTAAGGGTTATTACATAAAATTTTATCAATGCTATCGCATTTTTCTTTGTTATGAGCTCGAGAGTGTATATGTAAGCTTGGATGAATCTTGGGAGTGTACATTTGGATCAATTTTTGTTTTCAAGTGGTTTATCGTCGGCGTCAATGACTTCCACTGATGTGTTATATTCAAGTGTTGGAGTACATTCTATTGAATTGTAATGGTTTAACAGGTTATTGATTCAGCAATACAAGTCAGATAAATAATTTCTTATGACTTACGATAATGGAAGCCATAGAATATAATATTATGTTATCAATGTATTATGACATAAGGCTGGTATTAGAGCCAACACAACAGTATATGCACTGCTTTGGATATTTTTACAAGTCCGTTTTCTAGGTACAAGTGTCACTTAAAAATCTCTTAAATTAAAGAATTTTTATAACAGTATATTTTGTATATTCTTATAAGCGTGTAGCTGTCTAGGATTGTACGACCTTAATGAACTAATGGAATTTAAGAGGATAACAAGAAATTATTTTAAACCCATAAAATGAAATGTTATTATTGCGTGCATCCTTCTTCCTTACCTCAACTTTAGTTTTCTGCCTCTTCATAAATTTTTACTTTTTGAAAATACCTTGATAGATAGATATAAATGTATAAAGTAACTTACTATCAATGAGCTGATTTAAGTAAAAAAAAAAAAAATTTTGAAATTACTAAATAATTATGAATACACAGCCCTAATTTTTTTTAACGTATTAGGAATTTCCTAATAACAAAAGGTTAAGCCCATTTTCGAACATTAAAATTTTATCTATTTTTATTTTTAAATCAAGACATAGCATCTTGTAAGGAATTAAAACTTAATTGCGTACAGATACCCAAATTCACGCTTATCTCACTAATACGAAAATTCCAAGTGGCCATAAAATCGAACAAATTAAAATTCGAGTAATTAAACCAATGTTTATTAATAGCAGTAGAATATCTATCGACAAACAAGAACTAATGAGCTTCCCAACTTTTTATATACACTGGTGGGCGATACATCACGACTCCCTTAAAAGTCGACTGAAACTGTACATTAGCAAAATTATAAATAAAATGACACTATAATTTCGCGGGACCGCAAGTATCTTGCCAGACAGAGTACGAAGATTCATAAATATTTTCAATACGATTAAATGTATACTTTGACCTTGTACAAAATATACATGCACGTAGTAATAATTTTTACATGAAACCTTTTTATTCGTATAATTTTATGGAGAGGATTCACAACTGAAGTCATTAATTTAACACATTTTTTTAGCAATTTGTAAAGTGATTGCTAGCAGTTATTTTCTTTCTGCCCGATTCCTACTACCGTCTAGTGAGAAGTTACGACAGCAATACTCTGGATAAAGTACACAGAGGTCAAATTGGATACCTAGTCTTTAAAAATATTGACATTAGATCAGACAATATACAGCCAAAAATAAGGAGTAATAGCAGTGCATGCACCCGCACGTGCGTGTATATGTGTGTGTGGCTTAAGATCCACCAGTATATCGATTAATAATACTAATATTTTGATAACAGTCTTTACAACTAATATAGAGAAAAAAAGTCTTATTCAAGTTTGTAAGTAAACTAAGTAGAAATTGTTAAAAAAAAATTTTTGGTAATGTGTCTTTCTGTCGTCAACTGGCCTGTTAAAGACTTTTCAACTCGTGATTCCAATAAGTATGTGTTATTAATATCGGCTTACTGACGTATTAGAAAACACGGCAGTACTGTATGGCGTACAATATTAGTATCGTCCAACAAACGATGGAATCTTACGATAAGATCGTCAGTGATTAGGTGTTTTTGTGGAAACGTAATTAAGGTGGTATATGCTTTCCCAATCGCACAAAGACGTAAAATAACAAAGGAAGGATTGGTAATAACTAGCCTTAGGCTTTTTGATTACATAGTCATTAAACTTTTTCATTTAATTTTTAAATAACTGAAAGAGTCGTGCTTGTTTACCAAAAATTCGATCTTATTGGAGTACAAAGATCGTCTTAACTTTGTGCTTGTTTCATATTGGATTTACCTACCAGTAGCGCGAGGCGAGTGTTAGTGAGAAATCAGGAAAAGCGGGCCTTGTAGGTATGCCAACTACCAAAAAGGCCAGCTATAGCTCGATGCACTATCTTTTCGAGTTCTCGTGAATAATTGTATTATTTTCTCGAGCAGTTTTAAGAGAATGTGAAAAAAAAAAAAAAAAAAAAAAAATTGGAAAAGTAGAAGAACATTAGGAAAAAAAGCTGGTAGCTTTGACTTCTTCAGAAGTGGCATGAAAAAGTGTCGAAACACAAAACGCAGCAACACAGTGATAAAACTGCGCGCTTGCATTGTTTTTCTGTTATCACGCTCGCCCGCCGCAGTGATAATAGGCCGAGGTAGAGTAGGAAATTGAGAAAGAGGCTTCTCCAAACTCTCCGAGCGGCTAATCATTTGTGAGTGCGTGCGTACCTACATTGATAATTAAAAAATACTTATGCTTGGTGCAATTAGCCAGTCAATCAGTCATCTATCTATAGTGCGTTAGTGTTTAACGAGGTGAGTCGTTATCGCAGTACGCCCAACTTAGCGTAGCAACAGAAGCTTTAGTAACAAGTGACCAGTGCAGTGAAACGATTGTTATCCGTTACGACCTCAGGTGTAAACTTAGAAAAATGTCTTGTGCGGAAGCTAGTGAAGTGGTTTGCAAGAGTAGTGCCATCATCGAGCTGCTGAGATGCAAGCCAAAATCTCAACACCGACAGCAGCTACCTCATTATCCGCGCAACGGATATTTAAAAACTGTGATGGGTAGCGGTCTTGCATCTCCAAAATCATTCAAACTCACCGTGCTTGATTTTTATTTTAAAAACGGCAAGCGGAATGAGCGCGCAACCGCTCATAAATTTGATATTCATCGATATCAGCTACAGAAGTGGCTGCAAAAAGAAAAGACTCTTCGCGAGTCTTGTTCTAAGTTGGCCTCAAGCAGTGGAGTTATTGTTTTAACTCCATTGGCCTTGAGTCAAAAATTTGACAGACTGCAGATAAAATCTGCAAGCTCCACGTCTTCGCTGAAGCGTGGACGTTCCGATGAGGACAGTGACGAGGAGCATACCCTCGTCCGTCCAAAGCGGATTTGCAGCAGTAGCTGTGGAACGGCCGCAACATACGATGTGGACCAGGGCGAGATACTGAAGGCTTCGTTGCCATTGAGTACAGCTGAGTCCGGTGCCCCGTCGCCCAACAGCCAAACGCTGAAAAAACTATCCAAAAGTGCAAAAAGTGACAGTCTTGCGTGCCAGAGGCCAGGCCTTAAAATTAAAATTCTTGATGTTAGTGCCATTAACAACAAGTTTTCTAGTAAGGCCAAGGCACGTAAGGTTGGCCTAACCCCCAAAAAATGGATGTTGGAAGACAATGACGTCAGAAAACTTGTCAACATCATAAATATAGACAAGTTCCAGCGGCCGGGACCAGTAGAAGAAACACAGGAGCCAGTCGTTGATTATGCGGATGCCTCCGCTGCTTGCCCGCCGACGCCACCCAACAACAGCTCTGATGGACCCGAGCCGGCTTACAGCTCTCCACCTGCTGTTGTGAGGTCGCGGAAGTGCCAACTGCCGTCCTGGTATTTACCGCCAGAACAAGACAGTGAAGTGTGCGAGGTGAAGCAAAAGAAAGATTTTGAAGGACATTAACAACCTTTGTTGCGGGGTATGCGTGTGTATATATGTGTGTATGTAAAACTTTATTAAGCCATGCTATATAACCACGTATGGCTTCAAAGATTACTATACTTAGCAATATTTTTAAGTTTACTTGAAATTTGTATGCATAAGAAAAAATAATCTATTTACATTTATTATTATTATTATTTTTATTATTATTATTATTTTTAATTTTTATACACTTTTAACGAAATTGAAATCGATTTTAACTTTTACTGCGTGTTTTGGTACAAATTGAAACAAAACAATTTATTAATACTTATTTTCAATTCTTACTTATATTTAACAATTAAAATGTATTTTAATTTATGTTCGTTAAAAATTTTCTGATTTATGTAAATTTAACATGAAATACAATGTAAGATGATATTTATTTTATAAAACTATCTTTAATAATAAGATCATTCCTGTATAAAGTAACTACGTTAAACTGTACAAAATAAAACTTTTGTTAATGACTACTATTTCATTTACTACATCGAATCCATTTTTTTTCTACATCCATTTCAGACCTCTTGAGTATCAAGAAGGATTTTTTATAGTTATAATTAAACCGAGTGAAACTGAACCCGCCGAAAAAGTTGAGACTATTTTTTTCCTAACATAGCTGATTAAAAAATTCTTGAATAATTTAATGCATGTTATCAGCTTATCTGTCTCGTCTGGCAAGGCGGGCGACACAGGTGGTGTGAGAAGTTGAGCACAGGGCAAGGTATAGGTGTTAATAACCTAACTACTGCGCAGACATTAATTACTGCTCACTCGACAGTAATTGAAAAAAAAAAAAAAAAAATATATACTGGAAAATTTGCGTGCTAAAATATTGTAACATGTTGAGTGACTCTTAACGAATCTATCAATTGATTGGTGTAATTGTACTGTGCAGTTTCATGAGCTAAATTGAAAATAAGTGTTAGCAACACTAGAGAAAAAGCAAAATAAAATGCAACTTGTACTTTTTTTCAGCATCTCATTGCTCAGCCAAAATAAACATTGCTTAGTATTTACATAGAACGTAAAAATTACTCTCATTTTTTACAATGTCTTTATTGGTCCTTAAATATTCTAAGTATTGCCTAGCTTTTGAGTACTTTCAGCTCTACGTTTATCATTGTTACTTCCAGGACATGATAGTTTCATGAAAAGCTCTACCCATCAGCCGTGCAGCCGATGCGATTGACTGTTAGGTATAGGAGTAATTCGCACTTTAACCAAACAATCCGCACTATTCTGTTTAGCTAAGTTTTATGTAATTTAGTAAAAATTTATAATTAATAATTAAATATTATTTGTAGTTTTATTTCAAAATAGGTGTTATCAGATGCTTTTAAAAGACTTAAAAAAAATTTTTTTTAAGTAGAGTAACTGGAATATCTCAATAAATTTTGTAGTCACGATTAAACTTATTGCGTGAATTCAAACTTTGTCCCACAGCCCTCGCTATTGTGCATGATGACGTCAGAAGTGAAAATACCTTTCCGAGAGTGGTCAAAATCTAAACCAGCCGCCACTCTCACCAGAATTAAGGAACATTGTAAATTGTCGAGATTTGATTTTGTTGTTGTCATATTTGATTTTAGTGAACAGTTTTGTTGGTGTTTAAAAAGTGCATTATATTTTATATATAAAAAGTTGTTGACCCTAAGTGCCATTTGCGGCAAGATTAAAACGCATCTTATATCAAAAAATCGATCAAAAAAATACAAAAAATCAAAACTAAGCCACAACTTTTCCCAGTTATTTTTTTTTACAATAATTTA
This sequence comes from Copidosoma floridanum, assembly GCF_036245765.1. Classification (NCBI taxonomy): domain Eukaryota; kingdom Metazoa; phylum Arthropoda; class Insecta; order Hymenoptera; family Encyrtidae; genus Copidosoma; species Copidosoma floridanum. The sequence goes on along the minus strand of NW_028321897.1, from coordinate 740,691 downwards.
TTTAAAAATTAAAGTTCCGGCAATTTTTGGATTTAGTAAGGTAAAAAATGACTTTTCCATACCGATCATCTAACGTTTATCTAAGGCTGTAGTGACATGGAGCGCTATAGAGCGTGCAGGGTAGAATTGTCCCCGTAAGCGGCTGTGTTGAGTCTATTGTGCTGCAGGATAGCCCTATTGCGCAGCGCAATTGACGTAACACAGTCGCTTACGGGCCTGCACCATAATATCTATAATGTTGGTGGACGACAGCTCTGCGCTTTGACAGTTTTGTGTTTATGTACACCCTTCAAATTTCCTGTGTCGGCAGATATGAAAAAACAAAACGTCAGTTTCAGTGCATGTAAGTGTACATCTGTCAAAAGGTGATAGAAGACTCTGAAAATTTTCAGAGCATTAATCCGTAGTGCAGTATAAAGTTATTCTTTCTCATCTGAAAAAAAGTGGTTGTGCAAAGTGCCTCTCAAAGATTTCACAATGGTCGAAGGTATCATGTGAGCCATCGTGGAAAACGGGGAAATGTGTTGTAAGTTTTTCCTTTTATCTTTTACAGTTTAACTTACAAAAAGTGTGTCTTGATATTTTAATTTATTTGTTAATGTTTTATTTAAAAAAAAAAAAAAAAAAAAAAAAATTTGAAAAATTTTTTTTTTGTAAAAGAGATTATCACTCTTCCCATAACTCATCAAAAAGCTAAGACTAGGGTCTGGCCAAACAAGCCTTTTATCAGCGCCAGGGCATCGGCAGGCTTAAATATTTATATGTGTAGTATCATGTATCTATTGTATAGTACTACAATAGAGGTTATAGTATGTTTGTGAAGCTAAAACTAGCCTCAAACCTATACAGCCTCACCAATAACCAATATCGGGACTGAGGGGCCCCAGAGATAAGACAGCACACAATTCCAGTGAGTTTTTTGACCATATAAGAATCATTTTCGTCACTCCCACACACAATTCCAAAATAGTCCTCTAAGCCGTAAAAGAACGCCAGGCTTGGAAAACACTAAGTTTTCTCTCTATACGTATGCACGCGTATACTAAAAAAAATATAAAAAAATTAGTATTTTTTTCAATCAATTGCGCAACTTTAAAACTAAAAACAGTATATTTTCATCACTCCCACACACAACTACAAAAAAATTCTCTAAGCCGTTAAAGGTCGACAGGTTTGGAAAACACTGACTTTTCCATCGACACGTATGTCCACGTATACTAAGAAAATTAGAAAAAATTTGTAATTTATTTTCATTTATTGTGTCACTTTTTAACCGTTTGAAAAATATTTCTATCACTCCCACACAATTCCAGTAAGTTTTCCAAGCCGCGAGAGACCGCTGGGCCTGGAAAACTCTGAGTTTTCCGTTGATACGTGTGCACGCGTCCAATAAAAAAATTAGAAAATTCCGCCACTTTATAAAAAGTTAAAAAGGTTTGGAAAAAGCTAAGTTTTTCGTCGACACATGCCTACGTATACTAAAAAAATTTGAAAAAATTTGTAATTTTTTTTTCATTTCTTATGTCACTTTATAAACGTATGAAAAATATTGCGATTACTCCCACACACAATTCCAGTTAGTTTTCCAAGCAGCAAGAGACCGCTGGGCCTGGTAAACTCTGAGTTTTCCATTAATACGTGTGCACGCATCCAATAAAAAAATTAAAAATAATTTGTAAATTTTTTTTAACAAAGGGCGCCAATTCATAAAAAGGTTGACAGGTTTGGAAAACGCTGAGTTTTTCGTCGACACGTATGCCCACGTAAACTAAAAAAATTAGAAAAAATTAGTAACTTTTTTTTCATTCATTGTGTCACTTTTTAACTGTTTGAAAAATATTTCTAATACTCCCACATAAAATTCCAGTAATTTTTTTAAGCCACGAGAGGCCACTGGGCCTGGTAAGCTCTGAGTTTTCCATTGATACGTGTGAACGTGTCCAATAAAAAAATTAGAAAATTGCGCAACTTTATAAAAAGTTGAAAAGATTTGGAAAAAGCTAAGTTTTCCGTCGACACATGCCCACGTATACTAATAAAAATTGGAAAAATTTGTAATTTTTTTTTCCATTTACTGCGTCGCTTAATAACCTTAGAAATTTTTCTATCTTTTCCACACACACTTCCAGTAAGTCTTTTAAACCGCGATAGGCTACTGGGCCTAGAAAACTATGAGTTTTCCGTCGATACGTGTTAACGCGTCCAATAAAAAAATTAGAAAATTGCGCCACTTTATAAAAAGTTAAGAAGATTTGGAAAAAGCTAATTTTTCCGTCGACACATATGCCCACGTATACTAAAAAAATTAGAAAAATATTGTAATTTTTTTTTTCATTTACTGCGTCGCTTAATAACCTTAAAAATTTTTCTATCTTTTCCACACACTATTTCAGTAAGTCTTTCAAGCCGCGATAGGCTACTGGGCCTAGAAAACTATGAGTCTTCCGTCGATACGTGTGAAATTGAAAATTTGAAAAAATTTGTATTTTTTATTATCCATCGCGTCACTTTATAACCATATGTCACTCTACAATACTGGCCAAGGCCTGCCTTGGCCAACTGTCCAGAGCCTGGTGTTGAGCTGCGGCCGTTTAGCAGTCAATACTAGTCGGTATTGTATCAGTATCCTGCAGCAGTCTTAACTACTACATTAGTAGCCAAAACAAAATGCAATTTTTGTGTTTTTAAGAAAATTTTTGTATATTTTATCTAAATGGTTTTTAATTCTCATGTTATACAAATATCAATTATTTGACGCTCTCGCAAATAATATTTGAGGGTATTTTGTGTACTAAAAATTTTTTAAATTATTATATTATAGACATATCAAGTGTGCAACAAACATGTGCAAAGGAACCGCAAAATTAACAAACGGACATATATTTCAACAAAAAAATGCTCACTCGTCTAATTGTGTCTCACATGATCTAGAAGGAGATATAATACAATTCAGAGAAGCAATAAAAAATAAATTGAGTGTAGAATTATTGTGGCGCCCTCTTCGTGAGATATTTAACGATGTCTCTACCTCAATTGAGTAAGCATATTCTTCAAGTGATTGATATACCTAGTAGTTTTAATGGCTATAGGTCTCAAAGTCATCTGAGCCTTTTTTATACTACAATATAATAATTTCCATACAATCAACAAAAAATATACTGTCTGTATGTGTTAGAGCTGCATCTCAACTGTATTATATAGTATTCGGATAAGAATAGTATCAGAATAAACGAAAAAAAAAAACAAAAGAAAAACCATAAAAAAAGTATGATTTAATAAAATTTAATTAGTGACCCCCATCTATACAAAAATATGTTAAGCTGCAGAATTTAACAATTTTTTTTCAGAAAGTACGTATGGAAAAAGATCTGGGTAAAATGTATACACACATAAAATCTTCTTAAAAAGAACGTAATTTTTTTCAGAGTTATCTAACATGTAATTATTTTTTGCCTAAATAATGGTAAGAAACATACAATCATGTTTTGAAAACTTAAAAAACGTTAGGGCATTCATAGACTGTACTAAAGTAGCATTCAATGACCGAAAAATTAGTGCTGTCTTATTGTTACTTACTCCCTGTATAATATTGGCTGTGTCTAACCTTTCAAATCTTCCAAATAAGCATACCTATATTTCTTCTGGTTTAGATAATATATGTTTTTAATTGTATAACTTATATAAGACAACACTATTTTAAATATACCATACACTGCTTGGGTAAACGCAGATAAATTCTTTTTATAGTAAAACGTGTACATTTTATTATATTAAATATTTATTTCATTATTCATTGTTTTATCTGTTGAAACTAAATTTGGTGATGGTCACGAAGTGTAACCACCACTTAACGCCCTCGGACCAAACTTTGCTCACACTTTGTGTCCACATCCGGAAAAGTGCTTTAAGCCTAGGGGTTATAGATACTGAGCGCAAAATAGTACATTCCACCCTCGGTAAAAAATAAAATATACGTAACTCAGGCACAAACATCACCGCGCTCTTTGGGCCCTCATGTATGTACTTTGTGCCCTAGAAAAAAAATAAAAATACGAAATATCTAAAAAAAGGTTATTTAATTGTATCTGCAGCAAATGTTAATATACCTAGCATACATCATAGCATATCTTATATAGTGATTTGATAAGTCTACTGCCACTTTTGACAATTTTTTAACTTCCGGAAATATTGAAATCATCAAAAAAAGAAAATATGAAAACATCTGAAAAACACGTTTTTTCATTAGATCTTTAACAAAACTCAGTATTCCCAGCTCAAATCGTGGATTATCATAAATAGTAGTTTAAAAAATCTAATGCAATTTTGTGACATTTTGTTAACTCCCGGAAGTATTGAAAACATCAAAAAAAGTAAATATAATAGCATCCGGAAAAAACGATCATTTAATTATATATCCTGAAAAAGTTAATACATCCAGCTAAAATATTGGCTTATCATTAATATTAGTTTGATAAGTTAATTGCAGTTTTATGCTAATTTTTAATATTATGTTAAATTTTTGCATTTTAATTTACTTGTTATAAAACTTTTTTTTAAATTAAATGTAGACACCAAGTTGCTGCCCAGTACATCACTTACATAAGTATGAAAGAGTCAATGAAAAGATGGCAGAAAGTGTCTTTTCCAGGAAGCCCACCTACCATTAGAGAACTGAATGATAAATTAAATGATGTAAATAATAGTCACCTACGAAATCTTGGAACCTCATCCATGACCTGCACCCTTGTTACCCAAAATGGACACGGTCATTTAGTTTTTTATGACCACGACTTTTTACAACAAAATTTAATTATGTGCAACAGTTATTCATAGATGCAACATATCAAATTGTTCCTCGTTTAGATGATGCTTATCAAATATTAACAATAATGGAAATAAAAGATGGGCATGTAAGTCATTTGTTTTACAAAAGTTAATATTTCTGTTAAAAAATATGCTTGCACACATACAATTAAAAAAAAAGAACTTAAGTAGAAATTATTGCACTCATCTAATTACACAGCCATACAAAAAAAAAAATTTAGTCTGGTGGTCTTACTACGCATACTATAAGTTTTTTGTGTTGCTGAATCTCAATCTGAGGTTGATTTCACTCCAGCACATCAAGTTCTTGACATAACCTTAAAAAACACTATAAGATCCACTAAAACCATATAAAAGAATAAACCATGTATAAAAACAAATATGTAAGAAATGTAAAAATTAAAATATGAAAATAAATATAACTAAATATGAATACAAATTAACTAAATTAATTAAATATATATATATAAATTAACAAATATGTGTATAAATAAATGAATGAATTCAATGATATTAAGTTAAAGCTTTAGTCAGTCGAATATCATCATTGATGACTTTCCATAGAGAACTTACGTCAAACTTTGGGCATACAATATGACAGAATACATCGTACTGTCCAAGTCACCAACCAATGTAGAGCAGCGGTCGTATGATAACGACGCCTGCGGGCTCACTTTCATACCCTGACCATTCGCCGATACTGAGGATCCGATCCTCTGTATCGTTAAACGATTGCATGGGAGAGTATACCGAGAGAAATATGGAAGTCCCAGAACTTTAAGTTTATATAATCAGTGATCCTGAAAGCATATAGTATACATCGTCAGACCCCCAGACTGGAAAAACTTTTTTAAATGATTTTAGTGAATTTTAAAGTGTTTTTCGAGGTTATGTCAAAAACGTGATGTGCTGGGGTGAAATTGTCTTAGGATTTAGATTCGGCGACCCCAAAAACACATAGTAAGCATAGTCAGACCATCTGGCCAAAATTTTTTTTGTGTGGCTGTGTTATTTATAAAATGTTAATCATAAAAAATGAGAAGGAAATCTAAAGCTGTCATAATATTTATCTTCTTAATACATTTTTTTCTACCCAACAATAGTAACAATACTTTTTCATTTTGTAGGAGAAATTTTATTGTACATAATAAATCTTACCATCTTATTTTTGATAGTTAAAGAATACGTTTAATATCTCTCTAACCCAATTTCCTTAAATCATATTGTTATCCAAGGTTATCGTTCTATCAACTTCATTTTTCTATTATTTTAAACTTCATCCTATTTTTTTTTTTTTTTTAGATTATAATGTACGTTCAAAAATATATAATTAAAAATATCAATTAGTCAAACAGATCTAAGCCAGTTAAATAGATATTACTAATAATTCTTTAGGCAATACCGTTGGCATCGTGTATAATGTCAGACAAAAGCCAGCAGTCTTACGAATGCGTGATTAATGTAATTGCAAATGCATTGCCAAACAAATTGAACGTAATATCAGTAATGACTGACTTTGAGCAAGCATTACGTAATGCATGTAAAAGCAATTTTCCAAGAGCACTCTGTGCCGGCTGCAATTTTCATTACGACAATGTGAGTAAATATTATATTATATCTGGCATTAAATAATATAATAATAGTTTTTCGATACAATGCGTTTTTCTGGACCTTTGAGCGTTTACTGCGTACTCTTGGTCTAAAAAGTAGGATTCATCTCATAAGTGTTATCCAACTGGAACTAACTATGTTCCCTTCAACTATAAAATAACACTGGTAGTAATGACTTCAATGTGATGAGAACTAAAATTACATATCATGGACGCAAAGTAAGAGAATCTGGCCCGTGGGGGTTTTTGTATATTAGTGCCTAAAGTGCGAATGATGTTTTTCTTTGAAGAGGCGAAAAGTCTTATTTTGTGCTTGTCGGAACACTTTTCACCAGCTAATCATTTTGCACCCGTGGGTGGATAAGTATTTTCAGCCCAGGAAGTCCGTAAATTACTTTATTCTACATTGGGAATTTTTGAGAGGCTGATGTGCCCTCATTAATAAAAATAGTGTTCATCACTCATGTGCATCCGACCAGGGCGCTTCTAACCGCCCCTCGGACGTTTATTGATCCTATAGAAAAAGTGATTGTAATTCGCTGTGTGCAAGTTCAATACTGCCCGCATTTTGACAGATTTTTTATGTTAAGTTAAATGGGAGAGAATTAGTTCACGCGAAAACTACTGGCAGATTTGCCAAACGATTCCATAAGACTACATGTAAAAGTGACCAGTGGTGCCAGCCCTCCCCTTCACCAACTTGCACTCAGCGAATATGTTCCACGATGACGATTCGAAAAATAATGCGCACTATAGAATATATATTAGATCAACATGGTGGCAGCCTATAGAAAAAACGGACATTTATTCTGATCACATCTTTTATCACCATTACGGGTACAAAAAATGGCAAAAATTAACAAATGGCTAAATTTATGCAAAACATAGTGTTTTGCATGTAAGGCAAGACCAATCTATAAGGTACCAGAGCAAAATGTATTACTTGAATAACAGATTTTAATTTTGATATTATTCCGTTATCATATGCAACTAAGTAAACTCAATAAACTTGATAACATACATACATACTTTAACGCATACACTACATGACCAACTCAGATCACCCTCATGCTAGGTTCAAAGTTTGTTTTATACTAAAAATAGACTTGATCGTGCCTAAAAATGCAAAATGTTAAAAATGGGTAAAATAATTATATCAATACATTCAGTTTATTCAATGATGCCCAATTCATCCCATATAAAAATTTTTGAATTGATATTGCAATTAAAAAATTTTCTAGGACACTCAGTATAACAGCGAGAGTTTCTAACTTACACCTTGGTTTTCTTTTACAATCACGTAATGTAACTTTTTAGCTTCAATTATCAATGAATTATGATGAATTTTGGCAATAATGATTCCATGGATTACTTGTTTCTTGTCCTTTCTTATTATTTTTGTGTAAATAAAATCGTAAAATTATTAACGATTATCTTTTTTTACGCTAGAAACTCCTATTAATTGCAATTGTACTTAAAGTCACAAAAGTTAAATATTTTTAAAAATTTCCCAAATATGTTTATGAAATGTTTGGAGACCTTTAGAATGACCTTCATTTTTCAGGCTTTATTCCGTAAAATAAAGAGGTTAAAACTGACTCATTATGTTCGAGATAATGATGAAGCAAATACTTTCATAAAAAATATTCTAGCACTAGCCCTATGCCCTCCAGAAAGTATAATAGAATTATTTAATAACTTAAAATCAAAACTAAGCCTTTCAACAATAAGGAGGACGCTAAATTTCTTAAATTATTATGAACAACATTGGTTGAATGTCGTTAAACCTCATGGATTTTCTGTATATGGATTAACAAGACGTACTAACAACATTAGCGAGTCCTATAACGCCCAACTGAAACACAAAATTGGCATTCATCCTTGTGTTTGGGATTTTTATTGTGAGTTATTATAAAATTATATTTGAATTTTTGTTTGTAAAAATTATTTGATAAGAATATTTTATTGATATGTAATATCAGAATTATCAAAATTATTCTCCCAATTACAAAATTCATAAATTGTTTTTAATGATTCTAAATAGTGTTTCACATAACACGTACAAAAAATTAACAGTTTTCACTAAATATTTTGAAAACTGTAAGTCGTATGAAAAAAATGATATACATAAATTTTATAGCCTAACTAATTATGTACAGTTTAAATAAAAGGTTGTGTCGTGACCGATAGTTAAACAAGCAATTCTCAATTTTGGCTTATGGATGTGTAATTCTACTAGTTTAATCTCCATATTTATTTACGTACTACTTTCTTCTTCTACCAACTACTACCTCTTTTAACAACCTTATTTTTTACACAATTTTTACTTAAAGTTAATTATCCCTTTGATAAACATTTTACATTTCACAAAAATCATTTTTTTATAAGGTTTTATGAAAATACATCTGCACATAAAGTAATATATCCATATAATAATAATCTTACTTATTTTCTATAGAATAGTATTACATCCTCAGATAGCACCATTGTGCTAATGTTCTCCATGACATTAGACGTTCTCCGATCTCTAAGACCGCGGCAAAAAAGCACACACTTTCGTTAAACGTGCAAGTAAACATTTGATTTTGGAATTTCAAATTTTTCTTCAAGATATTTTTGGTTGTGTATAATGTATATCTGTATACGTAGTGAATATATGTATACTTGCTTGAAAAATTGGAAAGACTGACTGACTACAAAAAAAGTACCCAAAAGCTTTAGTACCATTCTTTCTTATTTTTTTACTCCTTTTATGCCTGTCCCACTCATTAACTTGCTTATTTCCTACTCATCTTTCTCTGCGGCTACTAAGTTTGGGATTTCTTTCCCTTCCCCCACTGTAATCACGCTCACGCTCACTCCTTTTACTTTTTTTTACTCTGGTGCTCCAGCATTTTCACTTTTTTTTTCTTTTTAATTACCCTATTTGACTCTAGCTTTTTAGAGTCAGTACTTTTATCTCTCATCCTCTTTTCTGTCGGGCTCTCTCATAGAATGTATTTAATTTATGATATTAAACAAAAATAAAAGTTTAGTTATCTAGTTTCCTAGTCTGAACAAAAAAGTTACAGAACTCCGACTAATCGATAATCATGCACTTTTGTCTGGTATACAATTACGATGCATGTGGAGAAGACGAGATCATTATTGTGATACTTCTAACATCTATTAATTAATGAATGCTGACAAAATCTCATGTTATGACTGACTTGTATAGATAAGTCATGACTCCTATAGTAATTATATCATTTATTCCTCTATAAATCCTATTGTTCAAGATATTTTATGAGAACAAAATATGATATTGTCTTTGGTTAAGTAGTGTACCTTTAGATAAAACGCTTTTACCACAATGATCGTTGGCAGAGATTCTCTTATTCCTTCCATCTTTATTCTCAGAGTTGACAATTAATCATACTCAGATTTATGTACATTATTTTCTTGATAAATTTTTTTTTGGTAAGTAATTTTAATTACGTGCGTGTCCTGTTTACTATATAATTAAAGCATTTAAATATTTTGTCTCATTACTAAAAAAAATTTATTATTTGAATAAATAAAACATAACACTCATGAAAATAAAAGAAATCTTTTTTCAAAAATACATTAAAATCATTTATATAATTTTGGCAAAAATTATGAAATAACAAAAAATTGCAAGAGCTGATGTTGCAAGACTCGAGCAAGGCTTAAAAATTAGTAGACATCCTTGTTATTCAACAATATACAAACACAAAAGATCACAACGGGATTTGTATTTTGTAATAGAATAATTTAATTTATATAAAAATTTATAACATATTTTACATAAACGTAATGAGAAAATAATGAAATCTAAGTTATTTATAAAAAATATGAACACTTTTAGCATGGAGACGATTGCATAACAAAGAAATAACCTTGGATAGTTTTTTGGTTATTGCTTCTAATCTTAAAGGTGATCTATGCTGTGGTAATCTTGCCGACAGAATAAATAACCAGGTCTTAGACATGAGTGAAGCAGACGAAAATGGTCGTGAATTAGTTAAATGCCTGGATGAATTTAGATTGGGTAAAAATTTGAGTATTATTTTCTACTACTAACTTTCATGTGTTAGCACGAAAAAAAAATATTATTGGGGTCTGTTTTAAGAATTAACAAATGATAAAGTTTATGCGCATTATGTAGAGATCAATCATTTTTTAATTATTATTGTGTTATGTAAGAACATGAAATATTTTTCTATAGAAAATTTAAAAAATATATTTTTTTTTTTATAAATAAATGGTATATAAGGTAAAATAATATTAGGCAAATAAGAGCGTTAAGTAACATCATACTATTTATTAGGCAATTTAAAACTTTTTGATCATTCATACCAAAAAAATTATTTTAAATACACAGATATAAATATTGATTATGATATCTCCGTTTTCCAAAATGATAATGAAGATAATAATACTGATGTTGAAAGTATTGATGATTTAAATGAAAATGAATCTAATTCAAGTGACGAGCCCCAAGATAATAGTAAGAAAACAAACGTCTTTAAATCAATTAATAAATTTTAAATTTTTTGTATAGTTACTCTAAATTTTTAATAATTAATAACTAATACATTTTCAGAAAGATTTTTTAATCTTACATTTTTCATGTGCGAAAAAATTGTTCATTTTTTCATTGAATTTTTTAAGAATTACGGAAAAAATTATTTCGTCAAAATAAAAATTGACTTTATTTATTTACTTAACTTTACATGAAGAAATGACAATGACTTATTTAATTTTTTGGTTATAGGCTTCTATTGTTTCTAAAAAAATTTTATGACCATCAATTTTTCAATTATTTAATTTTTATTAAAACAGACCCTTTGATAAATCCATGATTTTATTGTTTATAACACGTAAATGACAATGTTATGTAAACAACCTTTTTTTACAAGAAAACTTTAGATCAACGTAGAAAAAATACCTTGTCAAGTAAAACGGAACCGAGAAAATGATTTAAAATCAATAAAGTATACTAATATCGTGTAAGAAGTATCAATTCCACAAGCTGCCATGTGAAAATGAGATTGTAGTTAATTAAAATAGAATCGTCTTCATAATACCTAATGCTTTAAATGCTGGAAAATTTAGTTCCAAATTTTGGCGTTGGCAGTGCCACCTGAGATGTGCTTACAGTAAAAATCCTATACCTTTTGTTTACTTTTTATGCTTATATTTATATGGTAAAATAAATTCTTTTTTACGCCTATGAAAACTAAATTAATAGATACAATAGAAATTATTATCTCTTTCTGATCAACTGTAATATGGTTTGATATTTAGCTAGAATAATATTAAGTAAAGACAATGTATAGTGGAAAAATAATTTATCTAAAAACAGTGTATTTGTTGTCAAATTTTTTTATCAGCATTCATATGCACATATTTAGAAGAAAAAAGCTTTGCCTATAAGAATTAGTGCTAAAAATGTAGTTGGTATACTGATAATTTGTTTCCTATTACAGTAAAGTTGTACTAAACGGTCTTATGTTCAAAAGGAAAAGTTAGCGAAATAATAAGATAGGTAGTCGTAAATTTCTGGTTTTTCCCAAAAGAAATAAAAACATTTTTGAATCTTGGAATTTGAAAAAAATGAACATTGTTATGTAAAAATTAAATTGAATATATATTACCTATAGTGACGATTTATCAATCATTCTGAGTAGAATAATCTTGCTTCGTAAATCTTCTTGAGTAGCATAAAACAGCTGCATCGTTACAAAGTTTTAGCAGTATCTTTGTGGTTCTTTTGCTTCAACAGCAATAATAAAGACTTTAGTAAAGTTGTCAATTTTGTCTGATTCTGTCCATGATATTTGTTTGTGTTATTCGTACTATTCATTCTTCTGTTAACACTAGTAAATAATGTTTTTCTATCGTTCGTTTGTAAAACATTAATTTTGCTATTAAAAATTAAAAAAACATTACATTATTGTAAGTTATACAGTTCCATAGAAAAAGTTTTTTCTGAAGCGATCATAACAATTTACATTTCAAAATTAAAATTCATGGAACTGTATAAAGGATCAGGAATAAATTCGTATATGGTGATAATAATTGTCTAATTATGTATAATTGCACTATTATAACAGTTCTTATATTATATACGTACTTACGAGGTTAGTTTTTTTTCGGAATCCGTATGCGATAACAGATTCAATCCACACTATTCAATAAAGAAGTAAATTGTACAGGAAAAAGAGATAAAACATTATTCATCTTAATCATTGTAGATCACTGTATACTTAATAGTATATTCACAACCTCACTTGTATAAGGAAAAAATATTTGACAGCAAACGGTATAGTCCATGGCTATCTATTGCATCAAAAAAAGATTTTTGACATACAATCATTTTTTTATTGCTGAGAAAATCTTAATCTTTAGAATATTTTCAGATAAACGTTGAAATCTGCTATGATATTAACTTTCATTCATTTTACGTAATCCTGAGTGTTCCTAGTGGTGTATTCTAAATAATTTGTTGACTCTACTCTTAACATTCATATGTTGGAAGCAAACACATTGTTTCGTTTATTTTTTCCACCCAACAATTTCATTCTATATATATCTGAGAATTATAGGTAAGTTACAATTAACAATCCCACAAAATGCGTTTCAAACTATTTTAGATCCCAGAAAATAGTAAATAAAATATCTAGGATCCCAGAAATACATTTCTAGGATCCATTGATAATGCAATATATATTGCTAGGATCCCAGAAAAAAAAAGTTTCAGAATACATCAATCAGCAAATATATATACATGAGTCAACGAATATCAATTTATTTATTAGCATAACCTATTAATTATTTTTGAATGTATACATTACATAGAAATTTTTTTTTTTATTCTCAAGAGGCGTAGACTATCCTCTTAAACACATTCTTGACAAGGCACTCTGCAACCGGTTGGCCACCACATTGCTAAAGATATAAGAGCACAGAGGTGCTAGCAGATGTCGTAGTGCGACTTTCGTTATTTTACTCACTACTTTTTATTATGCAACGTAATATCTATGTTTTCTCACTGTTCTGGTCAAATTAACAAGGTTTTTTTTTCTGTTGATCTAAAGTTTTTCGGTTTAATAATTTTTTTAAATTTGTTGCCATTAATGTATAATAAACAAGAAATAATGGACTTGCAAAATGTTTTATTGAGTAGAAAATTTTACAACAAAAAGATTCAAGTAAAATTTCTATCAGAGTAATTGAAGCTATGATACAGGCTAATAATTATATAAGCTAATAATAAAGCTAACTTCTGATTTAGACAAAGCTATTTCTCCAATATTCCTGGAAAAATTATGTAAAAAAATGATCAATTCTTTATCTACTAAAAAACATAAGATAAAATCTTATGATAAGATGAAATCTTTTTTTTTTTTTTTCTTTTATCAATATGCTAAACGTAGAACTTTTTTTTTTTTATTAAATAACATATTAAATAACATAGTCTAATATCTTAAGAATTTTTGTTATTATTAAAAAAAAAAAAAATGATAATAATGCTTTGTAAGATGAACAAAACAACCATACAACTTTAGGAGGTGAAGGTAAATTGTTAAGAGTGATCTCTCATGAAACAAGGCATCGATCACGCTCACCATTACGAGGACAAGTAACAGGTTATAATAACTAATGTATTATGTATAATATCTAGAAATAAAATAATTAAATATTTAAAAAATTTTTAATTGTTTCATCAGAAATTTTTTTACATTTTCTTTTCTAAAATCTGTGAAATATTAAAAAAGTAATAATTATTTGTTTTACTCTGTTAAAAAATTTTAAGAAAACATTCCTAAGTACATGAAAATCAGATCAAATAATTATAACTTACTTAAGAACCATAAAATCACGTATTTAAGTTATAGTTTTTCTTATATTCATATCCAAAGAACTAACAGATTATTTTTGTTAAAATAAATAACTGATACTTGAATTTAAAAATTATAAAATGTGAAATAAAAAAAAATAATAATAATTTTATATTTATATTTTTTTTATGATATAAATTAATAACGTTATCATCACAATTACTTGCACGAGAAGAACGGAAAGGTATAAATGCTAACATTTTATCAGACATTTTAAATACATGTACCATAAAAGCACAAGACAAAATAGATGAGTGAAATTAACATACACACACTTGAAAAAGTATACGCAAAAACCGTTAAATAAGTTTGTATGGCGCCAAAAAAAAAAATTTTTTTCAAATAAAAATGAAACAGACTTAAATCTCACATTTATATATCAAGATAACTATGTAAAATATGAAGCAATTTTTTTTTTTTTCATTTTGATGCTAAAAAACAACCAGCATAAATGACAGTTCTCAAAACTTTAAAACATAATCATTGGTATGATTATTTTTAAATAGTCATTTTTAAGGTGCACTCGCGCATAAAAAAAAAATTATTAAAATTTTTTACTTGCACAATAGGAGTTAATATAATTAAAAAAAAAAAAAAATTGCAGACATCGTTTTTACGTCATAATTATAATTATCATTACAGAATTATTATTATAGATGATTTTAAAAGAATATTATTACTGAAAATTATATGATTATACAATGTAAACGTAATGTTACATTTTTTTTTAATGTAATACTTATCAATTGAAATGTAAAATATTAGAAAAGAAGTGTCTAAAACTAAGAATGGATAAATTTTAAAATAATATTACTATTTTCGAGAAATCAATTATTATACTTTAAATCTCATTTAAAATATTTTTATGTTGAAAATTATTTTAATAAATTTTATTTTAAGTTTCTATAAATGTTAATATTGTAAAAATAGTAGTTTTCGTTGGATAAGTTTCATCGTCCCTGAGGCTATTTTTCAGCCCTTAAGGTAGCCACGGAGCAATAGCGCTTATGTGTCGAATCTTATTTTTTCTATCAAGGGCACACCAGATCATTAACAATACTCGAAATTGAAGAATTAAATTTATACACTTTTTAAGGAAATAAATATATTTAATTTTCTGTTCTGTCAAGATAATACCAATAAGTACAAATGTCTTTTTATAAGACATGTATGTGCTAAGTTTTTTAAAATGACATTATGTTTTTAGATGAATTAAACAGTTCAAAACAACTTAGACCATCAACTGAAGTATTGGACATAAACTCTCCTAATCAACGACCCACTTTACAGCCAAGATCTTCCGTTCAACCAATTGGTTAACAATTATCATTACTTATACATTATGTTAAATTGTATATTTTGAGAAAAACTGGAAACTCAATATTACAGAAAATTTAATTCTAAAGAATTTGAAAAATAGTTGATTTTCACATAAAAAAATTTTTCAACGTTTTCATATGAATGTGTATATGCATACTTATGTAAATGATCATATTCTGCTATTAGATAAACTAAATAAATTTTTAAAATCAGATCTTTTTTCAGTGAGCAAATATGCGGCAGAAACGACAACTATTTTTTACGCACAAGTTTACCTATATACATGCACCTATATCTTTTTTATAGGCCGCAAAATTATTTTTCGTCATGGGCCTCAAGTGGAACTTTTTTGCCCACTTGATGCAAAGTAATCACAATTTTTTTAAAACAGAATTTTTTTGTGATGTAGAAAAAGTAAAATAAATATAATGAGTGATAATCATTTTTTTCCTAGCACTGTGAAGCTAGTTAGTGTTTTCCACATTTTTTTTGTGAGGAAAATCAAAGTTCCCATATTAATATAAAAAGTGTATTGATAATACTTTTACGTGTGAACAAAGAATTTATTATACACCAGTTTTTTTTTTTTTTTTTTTTTTTTTTTTTTTTTTTTTGCAAAACTACAACAATTTTAAACAAGCAATAACTAGCGAATCGTTAATTAACATAGAGAAATGTTATATCTAAAGCAAAATGTAACAATCAAACACAAAATGTGGTGTTATAACAAAAAATGTGGTAAATTAAAATTGATTTATTTTTAATGTAATAAAATCAAATAGTTATGTAAGAAAATTTGCAAACACACAAAATATGACAGTTTAGTTATTCAAAGCCATATGATGATTGTAGAAAATCATATAATTCAAACTATTTTATGATTTTGCAAAAAAAAAAAGTAATCTTGAAAAAATACAGTTTGTTGATAGTTATGGAAAATTAAAATGATTTTGTTTATAACAGCTTAGCATTGACCCCCTGGTTTAACACCAGGACGCTGTCCCTGAATCTTGCACAGCCTCTCTTGCGGACGTTACGTTTACTACCTCAATTTAAGTATATAAAACCTTACACAATGGAAAAACTTTATATACAAAAATTATTTACGAAGTATATCTCGTTTATATGTGAATAATATTAGGTGTACAAGTCTTTAACGCGTTATTTTAATTAATTACTTCAAAATGTATACCAATGTTTGTCGCATATACTACGTTAAGTCTTGTACATCACTCGTGTCGGTGTTAGTAACTCATAATGTGTGATGAAACTCGTGTCAGACAATAATGTTGTCGGCTGGCAGTCATTTTTAGTAACTTTGATCACTAATGTCCGTCAATCATAGTTTCCAGTCTTATTTTTTTAATAAAGTAAAAAAAGGAAATTATATGTTAATATAATTCAAGCTTTACCTGCTTTAATTAAGCTTCGTTTTGTACTCTTAGGAAGAAATGGTAGTTATCGTCGGATGAATGCCCTCGTCTCCAGGACTGTCAAAAGCCACTCAAGAATGCATGAAGTAGGAAAAAAAATATACGCCACTCGAGAAAAAACATAGTGGCATGATGTACTATTATTGCGTAAATAACTTATCAGTGCTTCTGAAAATTTAATATAATATTTTTCTTATGTTATTGCGTCATGCAAAAAGTAACGGATAAATTTAATCTATCTCTTTCGAATATAAATTTAATCTTCATGGGACTTCTCCATATGGTTAAGTGTTATATTTAATTTTTTTATACATTTAATAACTAAAAAACAATAATGGGAAATGGTCTCAAATTTTATGTGACTTCCTAACATTATAACGTGTTTTCCATATTGTTAAAAGTTCAAAAAGATCCTACAGAAAACGCACGTGTGATGAACATCTTTAACTAAGATATACGTACGAGGATACTTTGTGACAATAAGTTAGCTGCAGTTCTTTTAGTAACATAATGTTAATAGTTATATTAATAAGCACATAAAAAAATGTATTCAATCATAAAGATATTAACCTTAATTTTTCAGATGAATGTGGTTTCCGAAACTTGCCTGTCACTGCTGTTAATTCACCTATAATAAGAACAAATACATTAGATACTATCAATCAGACACATCAAAATTACAATTTGGCATCACGTCCATCGACTAGTAACACCCAATCAAATTCACCAACATCAATACTATTTTTTTCTCCAAGACGATCAAACACATCAACACCAGTCGATTCAATGTTTGCAAGTAGATTAAATACAAATTCACAAACGTTTGAAAATGAATTGAATATAGATTTACCAACATCATCTCATAATTCAACTCCAATCAATTATAATTTCATGGAAAATCAAAATCACTACTCATTCCAGTCAAACAGTTCGGTTTCAAATACTCCATAATACCTACACTCTCCAAAATTTTTACCATCTCGTCCACATCAATCAAATACTTTACCAGCATCACCTTTGTCAAGAAATAAAAAACGAAACAGAAAAAGATACGAACGTCGTAATAGAGGCAAGTACAGAAATAAATTATTTAATGGGTCTTTCTATCAATACAGATTTATTATTTCAGTTATACTTAAATTACTATTGGAAATTTGAAGTGATCAGTGATCTGTTAAATTACTATTCTTTATTTTTTCATAAAATATGATCTTTGATGAGATTCGTGCGTAACTCTGAGATCAATATAACGTATAATAAAAAAAAAAAAAAAATCTGTAAACAAATACATATTTCTAAAAAATAACACTTACAAAACAATGATTATCAGCATGATTCAAGTTATAGAAGATATACATTGATTCACTAGCAGCCCCTCGTTTCGGCTTCGCCCGAGACTTACTAAATAAAACACCGTAGTGTGTTGACATGTAATGTGAAACATTATCAGTTAGAAATTTTACACATATTCCTGATACATCTCAGAACAAAAATCATCTTATTAAAAACATATTTTTTCGGAATCCATATAGTTTATTTGGTTTAATAATGAGGTGTAAAAATTCAAAATAATTATTATGCTGAAAAGTACCGTGCGCTCTTTATGCCATAAAATAATCGGTGGCTATAAGAAGCCGTTGATTTACAGTTTCTTTCGTGTAATTCACGAAAACGGCTATTTTTTTAAAGCTGTTAAGATTTTAAACCCCCAAAAAATTTATATTAAAAAAAAATTTTTTTCTTATATCTCACAACTTTATTACCAGAGCAACAAAGTCCTGGACCTTAAACCCTACATTTTTATTGCCACAAAAACACAAATACATTTTCTCCTCATTAAAAAATCTGAAGTAGGATCTTTAAAGATTTCAGAGATTGCTGTGAGTGTACAATGAAAAGCTGATCTCTCACGTAATAGATTCTTTATTTATCGATTTTGACGCTACTGTTCCAATCTCGATAAATTTTCTGCGTCAGTTTCTTGACGCCTAAGTAAAATTGTATTTATTAGATACACTTCAAGTTTTTCTTCCGATTTACCCTCTTGCGACTTATGGCATGCTTAAAATTTGTGTGACCCCTAAAGTGTGTTTTTTGTCAACCTTGTTAAGTTCTAATATATTTGTTGGCAAGGTAGTTCGACGTCCGATGGCCCTAAAAAAGACCGGTGAGCTTTTTAAGTTAACTCTTTCTTGACTGCAGTTAACAGCAATTGTGACTGCCTGGATACCTCAGGGCGATCTTCTCTGGCTTGCTGTTGAAGACCCAGACTGATTGGGAGAAAAATTACAAAGTCCGAAGCTTTGGGGCTAATTGTAGTGCTCTTTTCCAACTTCTCCTGGTATGACGTCGAAGACGTTGGTGTCTAAGGCTCCTTTTTTATTTGCTGATTTAGTTGCTTTGGTGATCTTAGATGGGGAGATTGGTTAGTGATACTTGTCCAGTAGAGGCTGTCCCGTTGGCTCAAATTTTTTTTCCTTCATAGCTGTTATAGGTTTGCCCAGCGCAGACCTTGGAGAGGATTAGTGATTCCTGGTTGAATGCTTAGAGTCGAGAGGGTAGTATAGGGTCGTCGGTCACTGGATTTTCCAGCCTTGCGAAGAACAACTCCGCAGGTGACGTCTGCTAGTGAGTGGCTGACTTGGTTTACTAGTGCGCGTCTTTAGTTAATATAGTCTTTTAGTCGACGAATCGCTTCCGGAAATAGTAATATAAATGTATTTGTTGGCAAGGTTGTTCACACTTAGGTGGATCCTAAAAAGAACCGATGAAATTGATGGTTAAGAAGGGAACGTAAATACTTATAATGGCCCTAAAAAGCGCCAGTGGTGAAACTTTCAGGCTATTCTTTATTGTTATTTCTGATGATGAAGAGCTGGCTATGGGTTGCTTGATTCTTACCCTGGGAGTCTCGATGTACGGAGACTGTGATGAAGGAAGGTACGCTGCTGACCAAAGAATATCTCGTCTTCGGGTCGTTCCCCGGATAACCAACCGCTCATCGTTAGACGGGAACATGTGGGTAAGCGCATAGGGGACGTCACGACCAAGAAGGTAGCCGTTGTGGCTGCCCATGCCCCTCAGAGCTCAGAGCTGTTTTCTTCCCTAGCTTATATTTGTAGCCACAAATTCTCTAACTGCACCAGGTGGGATGGTAGAACTCCCTCACAACTCTGATGAGTTGGAGCAGATTGTGCTCTGGCTAGATATGTCTCCTGGTATTGTGGCAGAGACGGCATCGGTTGGAATTAATTTTTTTTTTTTTTGATCGCACTCGTCGAGATTCAGGGTGAATGGAAACGTAGGTCCCTTCCCCCTTAGAGAAGAGTGTCGTCCGTAACCGGGATACCCAGCTGCAAGACTATTATCAGCATTCTCTGTACAGCTCGTTGAATTGCCGAAACTTGACTACAACACTATAGAGACGCTCCAGCGTTTTATAACCACATTTATTTAATTATGTTGCAGGTAGCTTCGATTTTATGTCGATGCCACCTAGCGGATTTTACTGAACTAAAGTGAAAAGCTGGCATATTTTTGCAAAACTTTGAGCTCATTTATGGCTATTGTTATTAAATTTTTTAAGATAAAAACTATACTAAAACCATCTAGGAAGTATCATGAATCAGTGTGCAAAATTCCATCAAAATCGGTTCAGTAGTTTTCGCGGTTAGCGATTACAACGGTTTTAGCGCTTCTGCTTTATATATTAGTAAGATAGTAATTTATTTTAAGATTGAATCGGCAAGAACTTACAAATTACGCCACAGCTTGCAGGGTGTCCTTCAATAGTGATTAGTCATATGTGTAAAAAATCCTTACCTTAATTATTTGATGAAGTAATTTATTTTCACATTCCATAAAATAATTAAAGATGTCTTTTAAGCATATATCGCCTTTTATAAATACGGAAACATTATTTTTAAGAATTCACCAGCAAAAGGGGGACTTTACTTGAGATTTTCAGGAATACTCTCACGTTTGGTATAAATTATTCTCTTTGCGTACGTTCACTAGAACGTAAGTATTCGTTTGTCATACTGTGTAGGATTACTTTTAACTGAAGAGTAAGAAAACCATGCTTTAAATTAAGTATTTGTGAAAAAAAACTATGTAAAATTATTTGTGCTGCATTCGCAAAATTAAATATAACAATTTTGTTTGAGAGCTTCTATGGCTTCGTGGTCAGCGTGTTAGTTACCTACTCTGAGAAATTCGATGGGTCGTGGGTTTAAAACTATCGGTTTTAACAGTCTGTACGGTGCGGTGCAGATGGTTAATGAATGAGATCCTTCGAATAACTTGATACCTGCCAGGGTATGCTTGAGATATTTAATGCTCCTTGCAAAAAGTACCTAGTGTAAGGATAGATAGCCGAGTCATTTAAGGGAAACTTTGCACTACGGGCCAGCACGAAAGACTCGCATACTTCGGAAAGAGAGGAATCAGGGAAAAATGGCTAAGGTGGGAGAAAAGATGATACACATATGTAGAAACCCGCAAAAAGTATATGTGAAATCAACAAAATACAATTTAGAGTAATTGAGTTTTTTTTTTCAAGTTTTACATTAATTAGCCACAGACTTTAAATAAGGTTTAAAAATTACTGAATTAAACTGTTATTGACTGCTTGAATGATTAATCATCTGACTATACTAAAAATACAGACAATCACAGAACATAATAACTAGGTGTCAAATGCTGTGTTTGGAAATCATTGTATTACGATTAAAAAATGTAGATAGTCAAGTGCACAGAGCTGTTTGTTGTTATGTGCTTTAGATTTAATTTACCGTTTCATTGATTAATAATACAGAAAAGTGAGCGTCCAGGGTTACCTAATAATGTTTACTCTAAATAAAAATCTAGACATTTTTTAATGAAAATCTGGGCTGTTAAATGCACCGTGTTATCAGCTAATGCTTGCTTGAAATGAAAATGTTGTATTTCATCGTTGAAATATAAATCAATGATTTGGTTCCATTTTGTTTTTAGTTTTATAATTTTTTTTTATAATTAATTAAGTATGCAGGGTTACTAATTTAGTTACTAAAACATCGAATTAAAACTTTAGCGAGCTGGGTTATATGCCCTTAAGCACTTGGGACTGATGTGAACGAGATTATAGAACTGGATCCCCGAGTTTTGGACATTTAAACGGCGTGCATACTACATTACCAATAAGCACTTACGTGCTGCCCCCTAACTTAGCGTGCACAATTTTATAGCGCCGTATGTTGTTGTTGTTGTTTGTATTTAACGTCAGTAGGGGCCATTTGACTCTGATATGACACATTTCATGTTTTTAACAATGAGGTAATTGTTATTATATGAAGCGGTTTTACAACGAGAGGGCTGCCCACCCTCCACTCTCAAGACATACCGTTGCTTCTTACTGTTCCAACGGTACGATCAACATTACATCTTTAAACCAGGCACCGTTTTTTTTACACTCAGAAGGCACGGTAAGCATTACACCACTCAATTGCAAATAACCACGTGCTTTGTCTCAAATTATCAGATGATTTTTAAAAACCAAGTGGTTAAAAACACACGTTTTAGAACTTATGTGGTTTTAAGAAACTGTATGATTTTTAATAACCATGTGGTTAATGTGACAGAATCACGTGGGCCCACTACATGATTTACCACGTGGTTACTTTCAATTGAGTATACTGGCGAGGATCTATCGCAGTGATAATAAGCACAGACGAAAAAAATCATAGAGGTGCATAAGAAGCTGTCGAATCCAAGTCTCTAAACCCGGAACTCCAGATTGTGGAGCAAGTGCTCCACCACCTTAGCCACTGACGAGCTTAATCACAACGTAGAACAGTACTGGAGCAGGCACTAGATATACATATAGGAAATATCTATTTGTTATAGATTTGCTATTTGGATCCGAACAACGGTCGGGGGTAGGGCTAAGGCAAAGCATACGCTAGCCTCCTGTCGAGGCTTAGAAAAAACGCCACCTTATGTAAATTTACATGAGCCATTGGCGATGTTGGCGTTGTTCAAATCCCAATAGATCATCAGGCGAGCATCTTATCTACTAGGCTAGATTATAAGATACCCGTCATACAATTAACGTCGATATAAGGTACGAGTACAATAATTTTCTTCATTTGCTATTTATAACTAAATCATACAGGTTGGCTTTAAAATTTTTATTCGAATAGTTTATTAAATATTTATAACTAATAAATTTAGTTATAAAAAGAGAAAAATCATTTAATAAGAACGAAATATACATTTAGCTCTAAAAAAAAGCAACATAAAATTTCGGTAAGTGATGCAAAATTTGAATACAATTAAACTATTTAAACTTATAATTTCTTCTTTAACAGAAAAAAACAGAATACATGCTACTTGTACCTTGAATGGACGTTAATTTTATGGCAGAGGTATCTTATTAACTCTGGCCAAGTATATAAGATGTTTGTTTGCTGATCTACTACCAAACCTCTGTGTCAGATAAAATTTTTTTAATTTACTACGATTTTGCTATTTTTAAATAAATTTATGTTTTATTATAACACAAAAAAGCTTCTCTTCAAGTGAACTTCTGCAGTAAATTCGCATTAATGTGAGAAAGTTATTCAAATGTTGTTCCCACAATCAAACCTTGATACTACGTAATGTAATATTGGGACATGGATCGTCTCGTAATATTAAACATATTATTTGGTAAAAAAAGCGATTTTTTAGCCTGTTAAAGTGCTTGTTGACTTCTAATTATTTAATTAGTAATCATATGAAACAGCGAAAAAAATGGCACTTTAGTGCATTAAGTCACATGGTGATGTACGCAAATAATATATATAATCATTTTAATCAATAAAAACAGGACGCTCCCGTGAGATGGGTCGCCCAATAATGTTCACTTATCGTAATAATTAATAACAACGGAGGCACTTGACCACGTTGGGTTACCTAAAAATATCAATTTATTTAATAATACACATATTATTTAATCAAATGAAGATGCGCTTAAGTGCATTGGATCACACGGTATTGTCTTTTATGTTTCAAATAATAAAATAAATTTTAAAAAAGGGAGACAGTCGAACACGTTAGGACACCTGTTCATGCCTACCTACGTTATAAATAACCATGATGTTAACAAACAGTAATCCATTCCAGCGCGTTGGGTCGCTTTTTTATCTCAGCTTATGTTAGAAATGATTGTATTAATTTATAAATAAAAAGCCACCTGAGCACTTCCTGTAGTTTGTTGATGTCTGCTTATGTAATAATTCAATATTCATAATACTAAATAAAATGTTAACACTCGACTACTTTGGGTTTGGGTTACCAGATGATGACCACTTAGTCGTGTAATGAACAGTTGTTTTTTTATTTTTTTTAAAAAAGCACTAAAGGTCTGTTGGTAAGGTTAACTTATGTTATAAATATAAATTTTTTAAGAAAAGTTGATCCACGTAAGCACTTTAAATCTCCTGGTAATTTCCAATTATTTAATAAATGATTACATTGAATGATAAAAATAGCAGAACTCGTACGCAGTGGGTCACCTGATGATGTCTGCTGATATGATAATTGTTAATAGTATGATACAAAAAGAAAACTACTTATTAGCTTTAGTTTACCTAATGATGCCTGCTTATTTATGTTATAAAAAAAAATTTTTTTATACAAAAAGAGGCACTCAAAGTCATCTGGCGATGTCTGTTCATATTATTAATATTTATATCAATTGATGAGTAACAAGACAGTTGCTGACATTTCTTTGTTTAATAAGCTGTGCTCATATTTAAAATAATGACAATAATAAATAAGAAAAAGGCACTTGAGCGCAATAGGTCAATTAGTAATCTTAGTTTATAGTATAAATTTAACTTATTTGTAAGAAAAGAAAATGTACTTGAGTACTTTGGGTCTCCTGATGATTTTTAAGAATGTAATAAATGATTTCATAATGTAATAAAAGTAGAGGCACTTGAGCGCTTTGGATCGCCTTATAATCTCTACTTATGCTAAAAATAATCATATTATTACAACTCCAAATAATCATGCACTTTAAAGCACGTTGAGTCTTTAAATAAAAAAATGTAATTTTCAATAATTTTGACGACTCTCAAATATGTAAAAAGTATTACAACGAAAAATATGTTTAAAAAAAACTTTTGAAAAATGATTTCATCGTAGCTTGAACTTGGACCTACACAATAATAAAATAGCATTTTGTGTAGTCAGTTGGAGCTGATGAGATGCTCACTATAAAATCATCATCAATATGAATTACAGGTACCGTTTGTCTCCGTTTTCTTTATTAATAACAAAATTGTAGTTATGTCTGAAATTCTTTATTTGAATAACTATGTAACACAATATTCCTAAAAAAGGTTGTGTAATAACCTAATTACTTTAGCTCCCATTATTTTACTCTCAAGTTTCAATACTGCGTTTTACATGAGTTTTTAATTTTTTTAGAACTCTCACTCAATAAATAAAGTTTTGTTCACAGGTTATCTAAACATTAAATTAAAATAAATGCCAATATTTGTAAAATTATATTCTGAATAAGAAAAAACATGTAATTTACACAGTTGTGAATTCTTCAAAATTAATGTATTTGCACTGGCCAAGTGAATAATAAGAAGCAAGACTGACGATTTGTAGGATTAAACTTGAGCAACGGTTAAAGCAGTTGAAAAAAAAATTTTTTAGTTTGTTCATTGGTGTTATTTTTTCATTTAATTGCTGAATTGAATTAAAAATTTTATTTAAGAAAGTTTTGATATTAGGTACGTTTATTTCTCAAACGTTCAAAAATCTATTAAGAAACCTTTCTCATTCCAGACTAAGGTAATGTTAAATTTTAGCCCAATACCAAGAAAGATCTCAGAAACGTTTTAGAATTCTATCTGCTCTACTGTGCAAAATATATTTGTGTTTCAAAAGACAAGTTTCAGAAACATTTTTGAATTGCACAGTGCTACAAAGGCAATAATAATAATTATTAAATTGTAGGGTACGTATAAAAGGCGTTGAGTTACCTGTTAATGCTTACTTATAATGTACATAACCATATTTTAAACAAAAAGTCATTTACTCTAGCGCGCAGGGTCGCCTTTTGATATCCGCATAAATGTTGTGAATGATTAAATTTATTAATAAATAAATAAAAATACACTTAAACAGTTTTGGTCGCCTAGTGATGTCAGCTTGTGCAAGAAAATTATTACAATATTTGAAAAAAGAGAAGCTCTTGACAGTCTTGGGTTCCCAGATAACCACGTAATCAGTATTTTTTTTTTTTCAAGAAAAGTCAGTGCACGTGAGTATTGTGGGATTTCTGGTGATTTCTTTTTTTTTTTTTTTTTTTTTTTTTTTAATAAATACCTACTTACATAGTGTATTTATTTTTTAGGCTTTATTGTAAACGAGTGCATATAGCCTTGGTACAGTAAGGTATATTTTTCATTATAATAGTTACATATTACAAGTAATGGTTACATATTACGTTATAAGTTACACATTATTGGATACACTTTGTAGTTTTTGTTGGTTCGGTGATGATGTCACATAGACCACCTCGAGAGCGAAGGATCTATGTGGTAGGCAATTTTTGCTGCGAGAAGATCGCCCAAACTCTTCACGAGGAGCATTGCGTGGAGAAAAAGCACATATGGAAATTCACAGAGGTACTTGCTCGGGAGAGTCAAAGTGGCCGGGAAACGAACCCACAGTTTCCCACGTGCCGTCCCACAAACCAGCCGACCGAGCCACCACGCACTCACTGGTGATTTCTTCTCATGTAATAAATTATTATATTAAATTATTAGCACAGGGGCACTTAAGCCAGTTGCGTTCCTATATGAAAAAAAAAAATTTTACGAATTGTTTTGACGATTCTTGAATACATAAGGAATATTAACAATAATCAACAAATTTTTAAAATTTGTCCATATGCGTAGACCATGGCAAGCCAAACAAATTTATAAGAACTTGCACCTCAAAATTGTCCAACTAGTATCTTATTCACTCAGCCAGAGCAGATAAGTTGGCTGATATACAATCTACGTCTAAATAAATTACAAATGCCATGTGTTTTCGTTCTCTTCATTTACAACTAAATTATAGGAATATGTTAAAACTTCAATTTAAATTATCATATATAACAAGATATTTATAGATAACCTGTCACAACTATATAATCTTTGCTTTAATTCACTCTTTGATTTGAAAACAGCGTTTTGCATTAGTAATAAATGTATTTTTATTTCCGATTCAATAAATATATTCTTGCTTACACATATTTAAATATTAAATTAAAATATATATTAAAATTCGTATATTTTTGTTGTAAGTAAGGAATGTTTGTGACACATTTTTCATTGCCAACTAAGGCCATGTTTAATTTGAGCCGTAAACGAAGGGAGGTCTCAAAGACGTTTCAAAAACGACTATGTCTTTTTGTTCAAAAAGTATTTATGCTTCAAAAGACAAGTTTCGAAAATGTTTCTTCATTGTGATATAATCGTAGGCTACTTGTAAGCATGGGGTCGCCTGTTAAAGCTTTTTTATGTAATGAATAACAATTTTATTCACAAATAGATATTTATTATAGCGCGTGGAGTAGCCTTTTGATATATGCTTATGTTACAAATGATCATATATTGATTAACAAATAAAAATACATTTGAGCACATTGGGTTGCTTAATGATGTCTGCTTATGTAATAATTAATCACAATATTAAATAAAAATAGAAGTACATGACTAGTTTGAGTCATCTAGTGACGCCTGCTAAAGTGTGTTATGATTAATTTTTTTTTAATGCAAAAAGAGTTACTTAAAGTGATCTAACGATGTCCACTCATGTTATATGTATTTGTAAAAATCTTACTAATATATAAAGCAAAGTCGCTGAAACCGTTGTAATCGCTAACCGTGAAAACGCGAAAACTACTGTACCGATTCTGCTAAAATTTTGCACACTAATTCATGATACTTCCTAGATGGTTTTAGTATAGTTTTTATCTTAAAAAATTTAATAAGAATAGCAATAAATGAGCTCAAAGTTTTGCAAAAATACGCCAGCTTTTCACTTTAGTTCAGTAAAATCCGCTAGGTGGCGTCGACATAAAATCGAAGCTACCTGCAACATAATTAAATAAATGTGGTTATAATAGGCCGGAGCGTATCGTTAGCTGTATAGTCGAGCTTCGGCAGCTCATCAAGCTGTTCAGAGAAAGCTGGTGATAGTCCTGCAGCTGGGTATTCTGGTTACGGACGACACTCTTCTCTAAGGGGGAAGGAACCCAAGTGTCCCTTCACCCTGAATCTCGACGAGTGCGATCAAAGAAAATGAAATTAATTCCAACCGATGCCGTCTCTGCCAGAATACCAGGAGACACATCTAGCCAGAGCACAATCTGCACCAACTCTTCAGAGTTGTGTGGCAGTCCCACCATCCCACCTGGTGAAGTTAAAGAATTTGTGGCTACAAATGGAAGCAAGGAAAAACAGCTCTGATAGGCACGGAAAGCCACAACGGCTATCTTCTTGGTAGTCGCGTCCCCAACGCGCTTACCCACATGTTCCCGTCTAAAGATGAGCAATTGAGCAGTTGGTTATCCGGGGAACGACCTGAGACGAGATATTTTTTGGTCAGCGGCGTACCTCCCTCCATCACAGTCTCCGTACATCGAGACTCCCAGGGTAAGAATCAAGCAACCCGTAGCCAGCTCTTCATCATCAGGAATAATAATAAAGAATAGCCTGGAAGTTTCACCACTGGCGCTTTTTAGGGCCATTATAAGTATTTACGTTCCCTACTTAACCATCAATTTCATCGGTTCTTTTTAGGGGCCACCTTAGTGTAAACTACCTTGCCAACAAATACATTTTTATTACCATTTCCGGAAGCGATTCGTCAACTAAAAGACTATATTAACTAAAGACGGGCACTATTAAACTAAGTCAGCCATTCACTAGCAGACGTCACCTGCGGAGTTGTTCTTCACAAGGCTGGAAAACCCGGTGACCGACAACCCTATATTACCCTCTCGACTCTAAGAATTCAACCAGGAATCACTGATCCTCTCCAAAGTCTGCGTTGGGCAAACCTATAACAGCTATAAAGGAAAAAAAACTTGAGCCAACGGGACAGCCTCCACTGGACAAGTATCACTAACCAATCTCCCCATCTAAGATCACCAAAACAACTAAATCTGCAAAATAAAAAAGGTGCTTTAGACACCAACGTCTTTGACGTTATACCGGGAGACGTTGGGAAAGAGCACTACAACTAGCCCCAAAGCTTCGGACTTTGTAATTTTTCTCCCAATCAGTCTGGGTCTTCAACAGTAAGCCAGAGAAGATCACCCTGAGGTATCCAGGCAGTCACAATTGCTGTTAACTGCAGTCAAAAAAGAGTTAACTTAAAAAGCTCACCGGTCTTTTTTAGGGCCATCGGACGTCGAACTACCTTGCCACCAAATGTATTAAAATTAACAAAGTTGACTGAAAATAGCCTTTAGGGGTCATAAAAGTCGTAAGCATACCAATAGTCGCAAAAGGGTATATTGGAAAGAAAACCTCAAATGTATCTAATGAATACAATTTGAGGTGTCAAGAAACTGACGCAGAAAATTTATCGAGATTGAAACAGCAGCGTCAAAATCGTCAACTTAAGAGTCCATTACGTGAGAGATCAGCTTTTCATTGTACCCTCACAGCAATCTCTGAAATCTTTAAAGATCCTACTTCAGATTTTTTAATGAGTAGAAAATGTATTTGTGTTTTTGTGGCAATAAAAATGTTGGGTTTAAGGTCCAGGACTTTGTTGCTCTGGTAATAAAATTGTGAGATATGAGAAAAAACAATTTTTTTTTAATATAAATTTTTTGGGGGTTTTAAATCTTAACAGCTTTAAAAAATAGCCCTTTTCGTGAATTACACAGAAGAAACCAAATCAACAACTTCTTATAGCCATCGATTATTTTATGGTATAAAGAACGCACGGTACTTTTCAGCATAATTATTTTTTTGAATTTGTACACCTTATTATTTGACCAAATAAACTATATGGATTCCGAAAAAATATGTTTTTAATAAGAAGATTTTTGTTCTGAGATGTATCGGGAATATGTGTAAAATTTTCTAACTAAAAATGTTTCACATTACGTGTCAACACACTACGGTGTTTTATTTAGTAAGTCTCGGGCGAAGCCGAGACGGGGGGCTGCTAGTTATTTATAATTACAACAACATTAAAATAAATAATAAATTATCATTACATGATAATTATTTGTTAGTAAGGCAGTTGTTGACAGTTTGTCGTATGGTGGGGTGCTACTGTGTTTAAAATTATTACAATATTAATACAAAAAAGGAACTTGAGCGCGATAGGTTGCATGGTGACGTCGGCTTATATTTAAATAGATTGTTTTTGTAAGAATCACCTGGTGATTCCTACTTATGCGATTAATAATAATATTAAATGATAAAAGCTGAAGCACATGTTCTTTGGCGCGTTGCATTGCTAAATGAGAAAATTTTATTTTTATGTGTTTTGAAAATTTCCAAATACATAAAAAATGTGGGCAATAATAAATAAATTAAAGTGCCATATGTTTTGGTTTACTTTGTTGACAACTAAATTGAGTTAAAATCTAAAAATTCTTATTCGAATGATAATGTAACGGAACAATTCTACAAAGTGTTATGTCTCAACTGAATAATTTCAGCTTCAATTTTCCCATAGGTTTAAATGTTGCTTCTTACATTAGTAGTATATTTATTTTTGTTTTTGATTTAGTAAACTATTCTTTTTTTACACATTTTCTTTTTCCTATTAAATTATAATAAATATTAATATTTTTATAAAATAATTCGATTGTAAGTCGATTAAACGCATGTCTGACGATTTGCAGGATCAAGTTCAAGCCACTGTTGAACCATTCTTCTTTTTAATGTTTTTAAAAACTGGCTTATTGTTAATATTTTTTATAAATTTATGATTACCAAGACCATTAAAATTATTATTTTTTATATAAGGTTGATTGCACAATACGCACGTTTATTCATTAACAGTTTAAAAAAACTGACTAAGGCAATGTTCAATTTTGGCCAAAAACCAGAAAAGGTCTTAAAAACGTTTGAGAATCTTGTTCAAAACGTATTGCTGTTTAAAAAAAAGGGTTATAAGAGTTTCTGAATCGTACAGTGCAGTGTGTGTAATCATAATAATTAATGAATAGAAGGGTACTTTAGCCTGTTAGGTCAACTGTTAATACTTACTTGTGCTTGAATTACGATATTATTAACAAATATTCATCCACTATAGCGTGTAGGGTTGCCTTTTGAAATCCATTTACGTTATAAATGATCATATTAATTATTAAATAAATTTGCATCTTAGCACTTTAGTTAACTTGGTGATATCTACATATATAATACATAATCACAATATTGAATAAAAAAAAGCACTTGACTGTATTGGGTTACTAGATGATGTCCACTTAATTATGTAATAAATAATTTCTTTACAATAAAAAAAGAGGTACTAAAGGTATTTTGGTAATGATCGCTTATATTGAAAATTTTGATAATAATTAATGATCAGTAAGGTAGTTGTTAATAGTTTGTTATATGGTAGTATGTGCCTATGTTGTAAATAACTACAATAATCAATGAAAAAAGGCGCTTAAGAGCTGTGTATTTTGTTGATCTTTACGTATATTATAAATGCACATATAAATGATTATGTAGCCAAGAACTTAAATGAGTTATGTTGTCTTATGATGTTTGCTTATGATGTACATAATTTTCGGAATTATTAAAAAAAGTTGTACTTTTACGCAATTAGTCACCTCGTTCATGTTGTTCGCTCATGTTATAGATAATCATAGATAATCATATTAATTGATGATCTAAAGCGGTTTGAGTGCGTTAGGTCATCTGATGATGTTGGCTTATAATGTGGAGTATCATAATTATCAATGAAAACAGAGGCAATTATGCGCATCGGGTTGCATGTTGATGATCAGAGTGGATAGAATATCTGTGTTATAATTTACGTCCATACAATGTACAAATTCCATGTGCTTTTTTTCTTATTCACATTTAAACCATGCAAGTGTATTGGTCGATGCATTTAAATTTTTTGCTTACATAATTCAACATTTATTCTGGATGCTCATTCTTGACGAAATCTACGATTTCTTTCAATAGGCACAATTGACATTCCTGCTATAAAGTAATTAGTAGGCACAAATTGTACCCTCGGTGGCAAATGAGCATTTTGCGCCGTGACACAAAAAATGTCGTACGCAACTCGGCCACAAAATCTTGATAACAGTGCCCTTCAGGTCCCCTAAACTAAAGTTATGAATAAACTTGAGACAACTTTGTTTACCTTTTGTGTACTTTGATAATTTGATAAGTATGACTTAACACATTAATTAAATTTATTTTTGATTAATCATATATTGGAGCTTTAATCGTAATAAAATGAATAACTCATTAAACAAATAGTAACATAAAAATGAGCTATTTGACTTAAATACAATAGGAATATTCCTAAATATAATAAAATACTCATTTTTTAGAAAAACACCATTGTTATTTAAAACATGAAAATTAGTTTTTAATTATCCTAGAAAACTGACAAGAAAGTTCTGGGATATCCCAGAAAGTGCAAAAAAAGTTTCTTGGATATCCTAGAAAATGCAAAACAAGTTTCTTGGATGTCCCAGAAAATGCCCAACGAGTTCCTGGGATGTCCCAGAAAACGCCAACATTTCCGGGGATATCGTAGAAAATGATTTTGCTGCTATATATATATATATATATATATATATATATATATGTCAGTTGTTTTTTTTGCGGAGCAGTGAATAAGCACACGATCAGTAAGAGCTAATTTGGGAGTGAGAATAAATAAACTTTAAAAATGTCTCTAACGATCGTTATAATGATGTAGACTGAGCCTGTCTGTAACGATCGTCATAACGATATAGACTAAGCATGACGACGTTGGCGTCAAGAGTAACGAAACGTTGCTCAAACCAACATCCAACATTTTTGGAGTTTATTTATTCTGACTCCTAAATTAGCTCTAACTGATCGTGTGTACATGCACTGACCCCTAAAAAATCATGGAAACAACTAAGAGCAGAACTACATGTTCAACAAGCAAAATAAGTATATATATATATATATATATACATATATACACACGTTTCACTGCTGCGGCAAATAAGCAGAGTGGGGGAAGCATGTCAAACTGTCGATTTTTCCCAGCTTACTCCCAGCCCTAGAACAGCGTAAAAAAGCTTAGCTTCAAAAAGATTCGTAAATTTCCAATTCACGATAGCTAGAAAAAGAAAAACTTTTATCACTGAGGGGTAGGTACCAAAGTGACAATTCAATCTTTGTATTACTATTGCGGCTCGTAGACTTAATATAAACAATTTTATGCTAAAAGAATATCTGTCGTTATTGAATAACAGAAGAAAAAAAATTTTACAAACGGGTAAGTATGAGTAACAGAACGGTAGATCTAGGATGGAGGGGGGGAAGGAAGTGACAAAAATTTTTGTGCGCACAAAAGTGAAGATTGAGATGTCCATCAATTAGAAAGATAGAAATTTTTGACAAATTTGGCTTGTGCGTTTGTCTAGTTATGATGTAAGACTAGAA
This sequence comes from Copidosoma floridanum, assembly GCF_036245765.1. Lineage (NCBI taxonomy): Eukaryota > Metazoa > Arthropoda > Insecta > Hymenoptera > Encyrtidae > Copidosoma > Copidosoma floridanum. Next base: position 706,921 of record NW_028321897.1, on the reverse strand, counting down.
AAGTGACCACTATAAGGTGTTACGAAATACACCAGTGTGGTATTTGAAAATATTCCTACTATCACCGACATTTTCGTTCAAATCGTGGGACGTTTAGTACTTGATAAAAACTCTTACTTATTGACTGAAAATCGATGTTATTATGGCATAAATGTAACATATGGCTTTTATACTTAACAGTGTATGAGCGAGAACATGGCAAAAAAGGTTTTTTTTTAAGTAGGAGCTCTAAGGCGTGACATTAAGTTTAGGATAGGGTTTGGAAGTGACATTTTTAAAATACTTATTTTAAATGTTTTCCTTACATTAGGTGAGATCATGAATAAAATGAGCCATACTTCAAGGGTGAACCTAAAAAAAATTTTTTTTTGTTAACATGGAGGGCAAAAATAAAATGTTCTTCGTAGATTTCATCGTACATTGAATACATTAAATATAATCATTACAGCCAGGATAGTCGCCTCGTATTTAGGGCTCAAAATCATTTTTGGGAATTGCGTAGAAGCGCCATCATCACGTTGTAAGGTTGAAAGGGAGGGGGGGTTGACTCATTAGTTTATGACCTCGTGCGTAGTTACGTATCCGCTTAATTAATAGTTAAGGACTTCTGTTTTACATAAGCGTATTTAAAGGGCTGCTAGTTAACTCTGCTAAGTTAGTTTGTACTTAGGTATGATTTGGGCCATAGACTGCTCAAAGTAATTACTCATCCCAATTGAATCTATAAGTAATACTTTATCATTAGCATCTCAAGTATACATATATCAGATTAGCTAGTTTCGGGAGCAAGACCGGATCAGTAGTGCCAGATTCACTTACTTTCGTGTTTGCTTTAAGTAAGTACTCACTTTGAGTGTATTTGTGTTTTTGATTGTTAGACAAGTAAGAGTGGTGTATATTATTGTTATTATTATTATTTTTTGTTTCATTTTATAAAGCCCAAGTGCACACTTATAATATTACAAATCAACGAGGATTTGCAGTAGTGGCAATCTCATTTCGCTGAAAAACAACAGAACTAGCAGCAGCAGAAACTCGCATACCTATACATAATACAACAGCACATAAGCTTGATCTATTTTCTCATATTTTGCTTGTCTCACACATCGTCTTGCGCTTCGTTATTTTTCTACCCCTTCAGCAGATTGAGAACTGCTCCATTTTATTATTTTTCTGACATTTTCTTAGACTTTTGGTTCTCAAGATGCTCCTTACACCTTATACGACCGCGACGAGGTTCTTCGATTTTTCTAACAGAGCGCGTATAAGTTTGGTTATGTGTGCTTGACACAATTTTTGCGGTTTTTTTTTGTTTTTGTTTTTTTCTTAATTTTATGTCGCCACTTTCAGCAACAGCTAAAAATCACCAGCATCGGTTACACTTGTTCAGCTTGCCCGATCGTCCTGACGAGTCCAAGCAAACCGACAATCCATTTACAAAGCTACAACGTTGCGGGTGATGGGCACTTTTGATACGTCTACTTCGACACCTCTTTCACGATGAACGTCAACATGAACCGGCACATAAAAAAAGCCCACGACTGGCTATCCCCTGGCTGTCAAAGTTTGGCAAACTCTGAGGATGAAACAGGCAGTGGTATTGCCAACATCGGTGATTATAGCAACGTGAGCCCCCAGTTCAACAGCAGTTCCTCATCAATGAGCGTCATGAACTCGTACAACAACATCAACGACATCAGGAAACGGCTCAGAAAGCACAAGTGCTACAACGATAGTTACGAGAACCCAAGAGAACAAGATCGTCTTTGAGATAATGTAGAGGTTGGCGACGAGAAGGAAGATGAGCTGGACACCAAGTAACAATAAAAGAAAGCTACACTCGTACAACAATGGGCCAGAAGTTTCTGTCAGTGCTTTTCCAAAGTGTAACACAGTCTTGGAATCACGCTTGGTGTCAGTTTCAGTGACGGTCAGTAAACAGTCAAGCTTCAGTTTCTGCCGCAGACGAGAGCACCAGCAGCGATGCCAAAAGCCAAAGAATTATGATTCACTTTGCTGGTGTCTGAAGTGCTCGTGTCGGTTCAGGAGAGCGGTGTAAATTTGAAAAGAGAGTTGCGTTATTGTAGGGAGGGCTTCATTGGTTAAACAAGTAACCGCAACGCGATAAATTAAAAAGTTTTAATTAATAACATTAGCACCTATAACCCAATGACCTGGGGTGCTTACAGGCCTCACTATTTAGTAATCAAACATTAATCTATAACAGAAGCGCTAATCACCACTTGACTCGAGGTGCTTCCTGGCAGCTTTAAAACTAATAAATCGTTAAACAACAACACAAGCGCCAATCACCAAATGACCCGGGGCGCTTATTGGCAGCTTTATAACTAATAAATCGTTAAACAATAACACAAGCGCCAATCACCAGATGACCCAGGGAACTTACTGGACACTCTGTTTGGTAATAAAATATTAATCTATAACACGAGCGCCAATCACCAGATAACCCGGGGCACTTACTGGACACTCTGTTTGGTAATAAAATATTAATCTATAACACGAGCTTCAATCACCAGATGACCAGGGCACTTACTGGCGGCTTTATAATTAATAAATCGTTAAACAATAACACAAGCGCCAATCACCAGATGACCCGGGGCATTTACTGGACACTCTATTTGGTAATGAAATAGTAATCTATAACACGAGCTCTAATCACCAAATGACCTAGGGCGCTTACTGGCGGCTTTATAACTAATGAATCGTTAAACAATAACACAAGCATCAATCACCAAATGACCTAGGGCGCTTACTGGCGGCTTTATAACTAATAAATCGTTAAATAATAAAACAAGCGCCAACCACTAGACGACCCAGGGTGCTTATTGGCAGCTTTATAACTAATAAATCGTTAAACAATAACACAAGCGCCAATCACCACATGACCTGGGGCACTTACTGGACACTCTGTTTGGTAATAAAATATTAATCTATAACATGAGTGCCAATTATCAGATGACCCGGGGATGCTTACTGGACACTATTTAATAGTAACGTAGTGCAATTTTAATGTACACCGGATATTTCTGCAGTATGTGCTAGGGTGATCAGCATAAATACTTATCATGGAATCATTCAATACACCTGATATTTTTGCAGCAGCTTAGATTATGGTATCTTTTGCGGGACTATCCGCATAAGTACGATTAGTCATAGCAGTAATCAAAAAACGGCAGCTGTTGTCATTGTCCAATTACAGAGGTACTCAGTATATATGCTAGTGGTTGTAGTTGTGGTATTTTATGCAACTTGCTGCGTATTTCGATTGGCAATTTTCGTTACTCCAAATTATGCAGCACTTACTTGAATCCAGGTTTTCCTGCAGTGGCTTGGCATATCGTATTGTCTGCTCAAGTATCTTCATACGTACAACTAGTAAAAGTAGTAGTTACTAAAAAACAGCTGTTGTAAGTATTAACGTACGAAGATTTAATAGTAGTACTTTCAAAAAAAGAAGTGGAGTGGAATTAGTAGTAGTTTTTTTTTTTTTTTTAGAACGAAGTTCTTTTTGTCGCGTTACTCGAGGGCTGGAATTTTAAAACCGACAGATTTTTTTTTTTTTGAATCAGAAATCTTTTCCTCTCAAGTTTTTCCCCTCACCCCGTCGCCCCTCACCAAGTGTTCTCTACACACTTCCCCTCTCCTCACTATATATGTATATCTGTCAACCGTGCCGTGTTACTCTTCTACACACCTTTACTCACCATTCCCCCTCACACTCCCAAGTAATTAATTTTTTAACAAATTTTAATTTTATTTCCCCACACTAATTTTTCTTTCACTTTGAATTTTTTTTTCTTTTACAATTCTAAAAAAAAAAAAAAAAAAAAAAAAAAACATTTTCCAATAAAGAGATTTGAACCCTCGACCCTCTGCATGTAAGTCCTGTACCTTACCCACTCTGCTACGAGCGCTGCCGATTGTAGAAGTCGGTTTCTTGTACTTATCGTGTGATTCGTAACTATAACATTCCATTTTTATATGTATTCACTGATAATACATTCAATTATGAATTTGTTTTATAAATTGTGTATTTGTTTTCTAAATAATACATCTAAAAAAAAAAAAAAAAAAAAAAAAAAAAATTTAATTAGCATAAATATGGTTATGTAGATTAAATATAATAAGGCGCGTTATTACGCATTAAATATTTGTATTTTCATTAAACCTGAGGTTTTTTTGGCATTACAGTAATGCTAATAATTATTGTTATAAATGGAAAAAGGTAATGAAATTAAATATGAAAAAAAAAGAAACGAATTATGAAAAAATGAAACATGAAAAAAAATAATAATAAAATTAAATGAAATTTAAACAAATAAAATAATATATTGAAAAATAATAAAATAAAATATAAAAAAAGAAATGAAATAAAGGAAATACAAAAGAATGAATATAAATAGAAAAATAAAAAAAAAGAAATAAAGGAAATACAAAAGAATGAAAAAAAAGTAATGAAATTAAATATGGAAAAAAAAGAATGATATATAAAAAAAAAAAGGGAATGAAAAAAAAAGATTAAATATGAAGATAAGAAATAAATTAAAAATAAAGGAAATACGAAAAAACGAAAAAAATGTAATAAAATGAAATATGAAAAATAATAAAACAAGAAATGAAAAAAAAAAATAAATAAAACAAGAAATAAAGAAAAAAAAAAAAAAAAACAAAAAATAAAAAAAAAAACAACAACAAACCAGGGGGTATAAATGGGTCATGGGACCCACGGTAAGAACGAAGTTCTTTGAACATGACGAGTATAAAAACACAATTTCTCAGGTAACAAGGGGGTCGCCAGACCCATTGAAAGAATGAAGCTCTATAAACGTTAATACTGCATTCATGTAGTTCACTAAACAAAAACTTGAAAAACGAAAAAAAAAAAAAATAAAAAAAATAGTTCAGTACTCACGATGGTTGAACTTCGTGAGTACTGTATTTATGCACGACGTTCTCACGAAGTTCAACCATCGTGAGTACTGAACTATTTTTTTTATTTTTTATTTTTTTCGTTTTTCAAGTTTTTGTTTAGTGAACTACATGAATGCAGTATTAACGTTTATAGAGCTTCGTTCTTTCAATGGGTCTGGCGACCCCCTTGTTACCTGAGAAATTGTGTTTTTATACTCGTCATGTTCAAAGAACTTCGTTCTTACCGTGGGTCCCATGACCCATTTATACCCCCTGGTTTGTTGTTGTTTTTTTTTTTATTTTTTGTTTTTTTTTTTTTTTTTCTTTATTTCTTGTTTTATTTATTTTTTTTTTCATTTCTTGTTTTATTATTTTTCATATTTCATTTTATTACATTTTTTTCGTTTTTTCGTATTTCCTTTATTTTTAATTTATTTCTTATTTTCATATTTAATCTTTTTTTTTCATTCCCTTTTTTTTTTTATATATCATTCTTTTTTTTCCATATTTAATTTTATTACTTTTTTTTCATTCTTTTGTATTTCCTTTATTTCTTTTTTTTATATTTTTCTATTTATATTTTTTTCGAAAAAATGCGATATTTCGAAAAATTTTTAATATTTTTCGCTAAAAAAAAACTGAAGGTTTGTGAACCAAAAACTCATAATTTGACCAGATACCAACTTTAAAATCTCGAAAGAAAAAAAGTTATTAACAAATTTAAAAAAAAACAATTTTCGATGGTTTGTTCAAGTTTCCTCAGCAACTACGCATTCAAATTATATCCAACGCGCGTCAATCGATAGGTTTTTTAAAGATCTATATCTTGTCATATAACTTTTCGGCATTGGAGGTCACCTTTTTTTTTAAACGCGAAAAAAGTGATTTTCAGACTTTCACGAATTTTGTAGGTTAGCTCAGCCACTAAATTACCGAAAAAAAAACGCTACGTTTCTTGAATTATTTTCTGTTATACCAACGTATTTTTTTTTTGTGGAGGGAGGGGAAATGCATTGAGGCACACCGCAGGGACAGCGGTAGTGTGGGACTCGGTGGATTTTTTTTATCAGACCACCCATACCCACTAAAACCCCCTCCATGCCATGTGGCTTTTGATCCACCCTCGAACCGCGTTAGCATGACTTCAGGGTGGAGCCACTAAGGAGACCATCGCGTCTCACAGCATGAGCGAGCAAGCTCGCCACCAGTTGTTAGTGGTGCCAATCCTCTCGAGTCCTGAAAAGGACTCGGGGTACCTAAAGACCGGCACCCATACTCTAGTGCTTAATTAATGCTTTTCCTTGCTGATCAGTATAAATACTTAGCTTGGGACCGCATTTACCTACTCAGAGGCCCCCATCACCTGCACGGTGGCTCTCTCCTCTTCTTTTTTCTGCCAGAGGACAGACCCAACGAAGCCATCCACCGCCGACCACCCCTCTTTGCTGCTGAGCATCTTAGAGATGATTTTTTCAGGGGTAAGCGTCACGCCAACCCTGTTCACCAGCTGCTGGCGCTCACGGTGCCATCTCTCACACTCGAAAAACGTATGTTCGACAGTTACATTCAACGCAGGGCAGTAAGAACACCTAGGTGATGCCCTCACTGCCAAGCGATGAAGATAGGCATTGAACTGGCCATGCCCGGAGAAAAGCTGGGTGAGGTGGTAGTTTACCTCCCCATGCCCTCTCTCCACCCATGGGCGTAGGTGCGGAATCAGGCAGTGCGTCCATCTACCCATTACAGCCCGACCCCACTCCTGTTGCCACGTCGTCAACGTTTTCTCCCGTCTGTCACTATCACCTTCGTCGCCGGAGCCCAGGAATTTTCTTCGCCACTCCCGCGCAAACAACACGACGGGGATCGTTCGTGCTATTACCATAGCAGCAGCGGAGAAGAACGTATGGTAGGCACATGCGATTTGTAGAGATCCGATGCGCTGCACCGAAGTTAAGCGCTCTCGGACATCCTTCCTCGCGAGTGCGTCCGCCCATACCTCCGCGCCGTACAGCAGGATCGAGTTGGAGACCGACACAAGGAGCCGTCTTTTGGCTTCCCGCGGGCCCCCAACGTTCGGCATTAACCGTGAAAGCGCCCCAGAGACCCCAGTGGCTTTATCGGCTGCTCTTATGATGTGCTCCCCGGAGGTGAGTCGAGAGTCGATCCACACTCCGAGGTAGCGCACTACCGGACTCGCGCAGATTACCTCACCCGCAACGCTCACGCAAAATTCACCCCCGAACCACCTCTGCCTGGTGAGGATGACCATCTTCGTTTTTCCAACAGCTAGCTCAGTACGGTGATACCAGAGCCATTCCGACACTACCGCGACCGCCCAACGTTTTTTGCGCTTGGCCTCCTCTCGCGATCTCGCTGTGACGTGCAATGCTATGTCGTCAGCAAAGCCCGTCAGCTTGACCCCCGGAGGCATTTTAAGGCGCAAAAGCTCGTCGTAGACCAGGTTCCAGAGATTGGGGCCAAGGGCAGATCCCTGAGTGACTCCCGACGTCAGACGCCTTTCTTTTGGTCCATCCTTCGTGTCGTACTGGAGTACTCGATCCTGGAGGTAACTGTCCAGGATCTTTCTCAGGTGGTCCGGTACATTCTGGCGCTTCAGAGCCCTTATTATGTTGGACCATTTCGCCGAATTGAAGGGATTCTTTACGTTGAGAGTCGCCAGGGCACAGACGCTCCTCATCTTATGAGAGGGTTTCCATGCCTCTCTGACCGACTCGAGAACCTCAGCCACAGCCGCACCTTCGCACAGGAAACAGCTCACTTCTTTTTTCGAGTAGTTTCGTGCAACGTGTTCCTTTTCACCGTACCTCCAGCACGCCCCAGTCCTGTCAGGCCTGCCACACTGCCTCGCAATATGCCCGAAGCTCAGGAACCTGAAGCAACGCTCAACCGTGATCTTTTGGCGCATCCTGCAGTTAACCCAGCCCAGCCTAATGTGGTCCCTTTTTTCAAGAATCGGGGCTGCCGTCGCAGGTACCTTGATGTAGGCTATGCGGTTTCCTCTGCTTGTTCTAGACGATAACCGCACAGCCATACGAGGGGACGCCCCTTCGTCAAAGCAGCCTTTTACTGCTGCATTGATGCCCCCCTTTGTCACCGTTCGGTTGACGTCCCTTATCTCCCAGGTCGAGTGCGGGGCCAATGTCCTCACACCACCCACGTCCGCTACGGCACTTTTAATTGCCTCGGCGAACGCATCGCGGTGCTTGGACTCAGTATTTTTCAGTTTGACGAGGACACCTCCTGTCAAACCCGGTACTTTTTGCCTTGGGCTGGCACAACCAATATTGCCTCAGGCCTGACCTTGGGACGTCTCTCCTTCGCGACTTTAGAGGTTTTCTCCGTACTTTCTTGGGGCTTCTTCCCCTTAGCCTCTTTTTTTTTCTTTTTTTTCTTTCTTTGGACCTTCGTCCATTTAGCTTTTTTAGCTGGAACTTCTGCTGGAATACTCTCTGATTTCAGCTGAGGTCCAGCCACTTTTGCCTTTTTCACGGCCTTACCTAGCGTAAGCTGAGGGCTTAGGGTCTCTCCCCCTCGTCCTCGCTTATTTTTTCCTGCTTTTCCAGCCTTTGCCTGGTTGTTACTTAAAGGCAGTTCTTCTTTTTCTCTGACCCGCTCCTGAAAATGCCTCAGGACATCCATGGCAGTCACCGCCGCAACGACGTTAGCCTTTATGGTGCCTGCCGTGTTGGGGTGCCTCACCATGAGCGCCCTAAGCTCATCCAAGGCCCTGGCTAGGTCGTCGAACACCGCATCAGTATCAACATCCAACTCTCTCCCCTGGTCGGGCTTCTCCACGGTATCCTTGATAAAAGGGTGTTCCCTCTCATCCATTTCTCCTTCCCATCCTCCTTTGGTTGTTAAAATTAGCGCCATATCTAGAACACACAAAGTTCATCACAAGGTCCCCACCGACCCATCTGGATCTTTTACTGGTGGAGGCCGCAGACCGCCCCCAACACGTGTCTGAAGGGCAGTTTCGTTCCGGGTGGGTAACCCCGAGATATAGCACGCCCTACCACCCTAGCCCACCTCCACTCCCTCGAGCATCACGCCCCAACGAGAAGCGATCCACTCTCTGGAGAGTTTCCGGCAGACATCATGTGGCTGAACGTACTCACCACACTGAGGGAACCGTGGAGAGGGGCAGGCCAGAAACGCCACGCCAGCAATCCCACCAGCCTAACAGGGAACTGCCAAGCCAGAGAGGAGCAAAAGCAGAGCAGGAACTGCCATGCCTCCACACCCGCCCAGCCCAGCAGGCCCCCACCAAGCCAATAGGACCGCAGCAGCAACGCGACCGATCCACCCCCATCCACGACCGCCCCAGTGTGAGCCGACTGACCAGACCTGATTAGAAATCCGGCCTCCCGTCTTGCAGGTAGCAGGAGCCAAAGACAGCTTGGGTCACTTCGGCACGCAGCCTACGTATCGCCTTACTGCCCAGGATCACCTTTTGGCCGCTCACGGGTCACACCGCACGGCAAACACGGCGAGCCTTCTGCCCTCGGCTAGGAACTACTTTTTAGGAGTTCCGAGAAATAGTAAACTAGGTGAAGGGGTATTGTTAAAGTGTAGGCGTGTGGTTCTCCCGTTTCATGTCAGCCCCAGTCCAACAGCCAAGGTGAATACGACCACAACATTATTAACACTGGCCGCGCGAGAGAGTACTGGTTGGTGTGCACTAAAGGTGCCCTCCATGTAGTCCTTCAATGGCCAGATTCTTTAGTTAAAAGGATCGCCACATCTTTTTTATTTGCGCACGTCTGACTTTATCAGCGGTAGAAATACCCGGGCCTCCCTAGTCACCGCATCAAGTCTCATCTCCTCCTCCCTCCCGACACAGTGCTATGGGCAGCATCAACCCTCCGCTAGCACACTGCAGCGTCCATGCTACAAAAGTATGTCATAGCCGATGTATGTCAGTGTTCATAAGATCATGTAAAAGGATGTCGGAGTTACGATAAGTGTAATAAAGAAGGTATGCCGTCAGTTTAAAGCCCCCTCACCTGACCAAGGCTGCAAGCAGTACGGTCTTCGACAAGCTGACGCATACCTTGAATGGGGACCCTTAGTAGTAGTGGTAGTAGTAGTAATTTTTTTTTTTTTTTTTTTTTTTTTTTTTTTTTTTTTTTTTTTTTTTTTTTTTTTGTGGAGGGAGAGAAAATGCATTGAGGCACACCACAGGGACAGCGATAGTGTGGGACTCGGTGGATTTTTTTTATTAGACCACCCATACCCACTAAAACCCCCCCCATGCCGCGTGGCTTTTGATCCACCCCGGAACCGCGTTAGCATTACTTCGGGGTGGAGCCACCAGGGAGACCATCGCGTCTCACAGCATTAACGAGCTAACTCGCCACCATTTGCTAGAGGTGCTGGTGCTCTTGAGTCCTTAAAAGGACTCGGGGTCCCTTAAGACTAGCACCCTGTCTAGCGCTTAATAGTAGGCCGCCTACTCAGCCAGCACCACTATAAGCTTGATGCTTTCCCTTGCTGAGAGGTAAAAAATACCCAGCGCAGCGTGGTTCCACATTAGCCTGTCTTTCCACTCAAGGCTTTTCTGCCTTATTTTGACCCTGCTTGGGCCTTATCCCTGGCCTCTTTCAGGGCTCTTCTGAATAAAGGGCAGCTTCCGCTGCCTGCTTCGTGCTTGTTGTCCGTTGTTAAGCAAAGGAAGCACCGTGCTGGACCTAGGTACTCTTTCTTCCGGTGGTTTGTGCTTCCACACCGGAAGCAAAGCTTGGATCTGTTTTCTTCCTTACAGTTGCCTGAGACGTGTCCATATCCCAGGCATTTAAAACATCTTGTTACTTCGATTCTTCTTCAAATTCGGCAGCTTACAAAGCCAACTCGTAACCTGCCTTCCTTTTCTACTTGTCTGGCGGATGCTTCGTCCACCTTTATTAAAGCCAGCCCCTGTCCTCTAGCATTTGGCTTTAAGAGAGCAACTTCAAGCTCCTGGCTCTGATGTCCAAAAGTCCTAGCGGAAGCCTCTTTGACCTCATCTTCCTCTACAATGGCATCCAGGTCTCGGACCTCTAATGTCACTTTTCTGTCGCTCATTTTCACGGTACCCTGTCCGGCTACCGAATTTTCAATTTGCTGTGAGAATGCAGTAGCATTCTCTACACCTTTGGCTTTAATAAGTATGTCTCTTTTTTTTGTAGTGACAACAATTTGGACTGCCACTTTAGCCTTATCGGGGTCAAAGTTCGCCTTCATAGTCTTCAGCACCTTTGCAAAGGTCTGCCCTTCAGCCATCTTCACTACTACTGTTGTTGTGGGGTCCACTTTATTCTTCTGGCTTGTTTTATCATTCAGGGGAATTTCTTCTTGTTTGCCACTACCTGTCTTCTTTTTCTTTAAAGACATAGTATGCTGGCGTTTCTCAGGGCTGTCCGATGGGCTCCTGTTTCTCTTACTTCGTTCTATTTTCTTTAAGGCAGTGTTCAGGGCTCGTTTCTGTACATGCCGTCGGAAATTTTCTCGCTTTTTTTCCCTCCACTGCAGGAATTCAAATGACATCTTCCAAGCGTTAATGTACAAATCTTCTTCAGTAAGACAGCGTTCTCTTAGCACCTCTGCCTCTTGAACATGCTTAAGCGCTGCTTTGAGCCCATTTTTAACAGCGTTCGCTGTGTTGCCGTACTTATCATTAATCAGTTTTAGCGTCTCTGTAATGTCATTCGTTGCTGATTGGACTTTATCAGCAACTTGCTGTCGCTTTACTCCGAGCCTAGTGGCACTTTCTTCTAAAGAGGCAAGCTCTTCCTGGGTCTGGTTGCTAAATACCGACACCTTGCTAACCTCGGTGTCGTTAGTGCCTATACTCGACAGGCTTCCTCGTCGTCGTTTGTCTGTAAAGAAAGGCCATGGAACATTTAGCAGTCCCTGTTGGCCATGAGATACGTCTTTGTGGCCCCCCCCCCCTCGGACTCCGTGGGGCCTGCGTCAGTCACCCGGGCTTTCACCGGATCGGAACAGACGGCAGATTCCCTCAGAGAGGTTACCGCCTGGGGTACCTGTTTTACATCGACGTTTTTTATTGTGGCATCTTTTTAGTGTCGTACTGACCCGCGAAGGCCAGCACTACCCTTTTTTTTTAAAAATAAGTATTTGGAAAGGGTTAAACACAGGGCAGCAGCCCTCTTTGTCACTAGAGAAGACCGCTACTTGCTCGGGCCGGCCGGGAGTCGCCACTCACCCTCAGTCCCACCCGCGGAGACTGCCCTGGCGTTGAGTAACAAGTGTGAGAAGGGTGTTCGTGTGTAATGTATGTATTTGTTGGTACACAAAAGGTGATCCCAGTGAGACGAGCGGCAGGTGTACAGTCACGATACCGCGCAGACAACCCAACAAAACGGGCTGGCGTAAGGCACTAAGGTGCTACCATATAGCCTCCTCAGTAATAGTAAGCCTAGATTAGTCGGCCCACCACGTCTTTTTTGTTCATGAGGCGTACAGCCATATCAGATGTGGTTATCCAGACTTACCCGGGCCTCATCATCCGGCTTTACCCGTCGCTGGGCCCCCGACGCAAGCCCGGAAAAGGACCCGCCACACGCAACCCAGAACAATCCGTAAGTGTCCCTATGTTTGTTTAGTAAGAGTGTGTGATGCATGTATCTGAGAAGAATGTTATAACCACCGCTTACTTCTATACACGACGGGTACTAGTTTTTGTTGGCCCGCATCAAGCAATGGAGTGCCACCCGCGGAAGCAGCAAAAAGCGAAGAACAAGAAGCACAAGCAGAGCCAGCCCATGCATCCACACTGATGGAGGCATGGGGCACTAGTCCCCCGTCCACATCGCCGCAGATACAAACGCCAACGCCACACACGCACCCCGATCCACGCCCCCGACAACCACCACAGAGAGCCACCCCTGCTGCCCATCGTCACCTCTTATTTTAAGAGGATGCCCTTATCCGCCACCTGGGGAAGCGCCCGGTATGGAGAAACTAGCGAAAACCCCACCCGGGGTAGTAGTAGTAGTAGTAGTAGTAGTAGTAGTAGTAGTAGTAGTAGTAGTGGTAGTGGTAGTGGTAGTGGTAGTGGTAGTGGTAGTGGTAGTGGTAGTGGTAGTGGTAGTGGTAGTGGTAGTGGTTTTTTTTTTTTTTTTTTTTTTTTTTGTGGAGGGAGGGGAAATGCATTGAAACACACCGCAGGGACAGCGGTAGTGTGGGACTCGGTGGATTTTTTTTATTAGACCACCCATACCCACTAAAACCCCCCCCCCCCCATGCCGCGTGGCTTTTGATCCAACCCGGAACCGCGTTAGCATTACTTCAGGGTGGAGCCACCAGGGAGACCATCGCGTCTCACAGCATTAACGAGCTAACTCGCCACCATTTGCTAGAGGTGCTGATGCTCTCGAGTCCTGAAAAGGACTCGGGGTTCCTGAGGACCAGCACCTTGTCTAGCGCTTCATAGTAGGCCGCCTACTCAGCCAGCACCACTATAAGCTTAATGCTTTCCCTTGCTGATAGGTAAAAAGTACCCAGCGCAGCGTGGGTCCACATAAGCCTGTCTTTCCACTTAAGGCCTTTCTGCCTTATTTTGACCCTGCTTGGGCCTTATCCCTGGCCTCTTTCAGGGCTCTTCTGAATAAAGGGCAGCTTCCGCTGCCTGCTTCGTGCTTGTTGTCCGTTGTTGGGCAAAGGAAGCACCGTGCTGGACCTAGGCACTCTTTCTTCCGGTGGTTTGAGCTTCCACACCAGAAGCAAAGCTTGGATCTGTTTTCTTCCTTACAGTTGCCCGAGACGTGTCCATATCCCAGGCATTTAAAACATCTTGTTACTTCGATTCTTCTTCGAATTCGGCAGCTTACAAAGCCAACTCGTAACCTGCCTTCCTTTTCTACTTGTCTGGCAGTTGTTTCGTCCACCTTGATTAAAGCCATCCTCTGTCCTCTGGCATTTGGCTTTAAGAGAGCAACTTCAAGCTCCTGGCTCTGATGTCCAAAAGTCCTAGCGAAAGCCTCTTTGACCTCATCTTCCTCTACAATGGCATCCAGGTCTCGGACCTCTAATGTCACTTTTCTGTCGCTCATTTTCACGGTACCCTGTCCGGCTACCGACTTTTCAATTTGCTGTGAGAATGCAGTAGCATTCTCTACACCTTTGGCTTTAATAAGTATGTCTCCTTTTTTTGTAGTGACAACACTTTGGACTGCCACTTTAGCCTTATCGGGGTCAAAGTTCGCCTTCATAGTCTTCCAATCTCCACGTTTCTTCTGCGCATGGTGATAGCTCTGATTGGCTGGTATTGTACTGTACCAGTAATGCTTCGTTCCCGCTCCGTTTGCTCACAGCTTAAGACTTACAAGATCCGGATTTCGTTGTTTTCTATATTATAAGCCTTTAACCGGCAGGGCGGCACCATGGAGTAGTGGTCCAGCTGTAGAGTTGCTGCGGAAAGTGTGCAAAAGTTAATCCAAGAGACTACTCGATTCACAATGTTTTCTTGCTGCTTAGCAGAGCTGCTACTATAAATGCTAATGCAATAAAAAAATATGATGAAAATATAGATGTACATACATTTCTACGTAATATTATATTGGCGGGAAAATATTGTAAATAAGACTCCTTGCGTTAATTCGCAGACACATGGGCATCACTCAAATAACACACTGATTAGTTATAATTTATTTCCTACTGCAACCCATCATTTTTCGATGCCCTACACAAAGTATCAAGTGCCACAAAAGAAAGGACGTACGACACTATAATAATAAAGTCAATGTGCTTACACCACACACATGAAAATTGGCTAACAAATTTCCCGCTATTGGATTCCACAGGACATATAGATTCCCTAAATAAAATCCCTCAGCGAGAGACATCAGCAGATAAGCTGACTCCTTATATTTTTCAACTGCTTAAACTGTACTGTACGTTACGAGTTAAATATGAAAAAGTACGCGTTCATACTGAAATTAAATTTTTTTGCCGTTTTTTCTCGTTTTAAAATTGTAACTGATTGGACGTGTGATCCCATGTACAAAAAGTAAGTATAATAATCGACTGTTCATAAGAGGTGACAACATTATCCTCTTAATACCTTAAAAATTTGATATTTATATGAACGATTACAAAAAGTAATTGTCAGTTTGTTCTTCTAATTAAATACTGTTTGAAATAACCAATTTTGATTCACAAATATGTTGAAGTATTATATGTTGAAAATAGTGCTGTTGCCTTATATGTGTTTAAAACGATAAAATTGAGTAGCAGAAAGAGCGTGATTTCAAATACATGCAGAAATAACCGTAGCACATAAGTGGTAATTGAAAATATATTGCAGCTCACTTCATTTTCCACGTGTACCATTAATACATAAATGAACTTGTTTTCCGTATTTACATTGTTTAGTCCATATACCATACTGATACTAAAAATAATAAACAATACGAAATTGTCAATTAATGATAATCCCTTCAATTGAAATTCGTATCTGCAGCAAAAAAAATTTTGAATATTGTACACCCATGAATGCATACTACAATTACGCTACCTACTCTACGATTACTTTCAAATCAATAATTCGTAATCGAAAATCATTTCTCGAAAATTTTGTTAAAAACACAAATATTTTAAAACTAATTTTTAATGAATAGTGTAAATGCAGAAATTCCATTACGAAGTAAAGCTGCAGGAAAAACCGACGTTTAAAAATTGTATTTTACTTTTTTTTAATAGTATAACTTTCAGTAATTCATATTTTCAAGTTACAAAGATATTTTAATAACTGGAGGCACTAAAATGAATTGAAGATATTTAACGAAACTTATTAATAAAGCAAATAATTATATTTTAAGAGAGCAATCTGTTCACAAATATCAAACAAGAAAAGTGTATGCAAGAAAAATATGTAGTAAATTATTATATATAAAACAGTGGAAAATCACCAACAAGACGGAGACAATCATCAATATCATAATTTTGACGAGTTTCCAAATGCTGAGTATGAAGAAGGTGATGGGCAGCCCCGACAAGCTCGCCAACGTAATCGAGCCCGACCGCGATATCATTACGAGTGGCAGTTGAGTGGAGGTCGGCAAAGATGACGTCGAGCATTGTTTTTGCATTGTGTGCAATAAAAAATTGCAAGCAATTTTAAGCACTATACATGGCCACGGTATGAGCGTAAGACACACCAATGCGATGCGCAATCTCCCCAACGAAGAAATAGACGATCATGATGAAAATAATGAAGATGAGCTCCACAGATTTAGATGGGAAGTGGCTCATATAAAAATCATGTTATCAGTTTTTTTTTCTCGTTATAGGTTGCCTTTTATGTTAATAGATGTTCTTTTAGAATTTTTAATAAGTATTTCTGCTGATTTCAACGCGCTTAAAGCAGTAACAATGAAAAGAACCACATTCAATAACATAACAAAGTACATCGCTGGGTTTCATAAACAACAGTTATACAATGTGGCAATCAACAATAATTTTTCTATTGGATATGATGATTCAACGAACATATCGAGCGAAAAAAATGGTTGCATAGTCATAAGAATGTACAATAAAGCTGCAAGATCGATATGGGAGGCTTCATGGGAAGTAGTGCCAGTACATAATGACGATAATGAGGATGCACGAGCCGATGCTGAATCGATTTACAATCGAATTATGGAGTCCGTTAATAATTTCATTGACATACCTTGCAGTAGTGTACTATCGTTTTGCAGTGATGGTGCTAATGTAATGGTTGATGCACATAATTCTGTTGCACAACGTTTTGAAAAAGATTTTCCTGATTTGATGAGAATTGTTTGCTCATCACATGCAGCGCATTTGGCTGCCTCTCATGCATACAACGTATTTCCAGACGATGTTTGCAATTTCCCCAATAATGTTTACAACTGTTTTAAAACGTCCCCAAAACGTCTCAAGCTTTTAAAGCAATGACAAATTGACTTGGGCTTAGATATTCAAGCGATTAAAAGACCTGTACAAAGTCATTGGCTAGTTTTGGGCCCAGTAATAAAACGAATTTGTGAACAATCGGATGCAGTAATTGCCGTAGTTAATAGAATCGATGATGATTGTGAAATAATCAGGAAATTACTAAACAGCTTCAATAACTGTGGAATGAAAAGTTATATGCTCTTTTTGAGCGATATTATTCCGATAATAGAAAATTTAAATGGCTCATTTCAGAATATCAAGTCCCGGCTCCCTTACATATATAATGATATTGATGAAACAATTAAAACGTTAGTCTTAAAATTTATGCCACAAGAATTTGTAAAAAACAATAATTATAAAGCTGTAAGGTATATAGACATCATTGCCACTATAAATGTAATGTATGTAGATATTGGTGAAAAAGCAGACGCAGAAATAAATATTCGTTTAGAGGAAATTGATGATCTGATAGATTTCAAAACACATTGTTTGAATTACTATATAGAACTGGTGGAACAATTAATAGAAAGCTTAGAACAGGTGTGGCGTAGATTTGAAAATGTGGACTGGCTTGTTCCCAAAAAAGCGATATCACTTGATTACCATGCTTCCCACAGAGATGTAATAAATCAAATGGTTATAATTTTTAACAGAGCCTGTATCTGCCCAAATTATGATCTTTCTGTCGGTACATTAAAGGATGAATGGAGAAATCTTTTACTCTTTTCAAATGAATTAAGAGATTATGTTGTAAATTACGAAGAGTGCGAGGACTCTTGGCAGAATATTAACGATGTGATGGATGAGAAGGACAATTATTTATTTAGAAATATTTCTAAATTTGCGTTAAATATTATGTGCGTATTTCATGGAAATGCAAAAAAAAAACGATTTTGGAGCGAAAAAAATATAACAAAAACTTCTCTAAAAAATATACTGGATAATAAGACGAAAAATGCATGTATGCTCATAAACGACATATTGAAACATCTTGGGTATAGTAAGAATGTTGAAAAAAAAATATCAGCCAGACGATCCGTGACAAACGGCGTACTAAATAAAGCTTATAATCATAATCAAGCGCAAAATGGTGAGGAAGATTTGATTATGGAATTATTAAGATAAGTATCGATAATAAGGATTAAAATGTAAATACGTATGAGTAATAGCAAACATTTTGAAATTATGTATATAGCTCTCGATGTTATAAAAGTATAACTAAAATAAAAATATTAACTTGAACAAACCGTTATTACAACAAATTTATTACCAGCAGCGCACATACCATTCCAGATTGAGTAACTGTACATTGATCTTTAAAAAATATCAGTTTTAAAAAGCAACACTTGCTCTATATTCAGTATACTTGGCAAAACTTATCCGATTATAAAAAAAAACTAACGGTTCTCGTGCCTCTAAATATGCAGAGGTTACGGTCCATCAATATGCAGCAAAAAAGCCGGGTTTCACGTAATGCAAGATAAATTATTATGATGATTACCATACAAAGAACAGTGTACATCAAAAAACAATTGCTGCAGTTGCTACTACTATTACTACAACTACGACTACTACAATTACTACTACTACTATAACTACTACTACTACTACTACTACTACTACTACTACTACTACTACTCCCGGGTGGGGTTTTCGCTAGTTTCTCCATACCGGGCGCTTCCCCGGGTGGCGGATAGGGGCATCCTCTTGAAATAAGAGGTGACGATGGGCAGCTGGGGTGGCTCTCTATGGGGGTGGTCGAAGGCGTGGATCAGGGGGCGTGTGTGGCGCTGGCGTGTGTATCTGCGGCAGTGTGGGCGGGGGACTAGTGCCCCATGCCTCCATCGGTGTGGATGTATGGGCCGGCTCTGCTTGTGCTCCTTGTTCTTCGCTTTTTGCTGCTTCCGTGGGTGGCACTCCATTGCTTGATGCGGGCCAACAAAAACTAGCACCCGTCGTGTATAGAAGTAAGCGGCGGTTAAAACATTCTTCTCAGATACATGCATCACACACTCTTACTAAACAAACACAGGGACACTTACGGATTGTTCTGGGTTGCGTGTGGCGGGTCCTTTTCCGGGCTTGCGTTGGGGGCCCGGCCACGGGTGAAGCCGGATGATGAGGCCCGGGTAAGTCTGGGTAACCACATCTGATATGGCTGTACGCCTCATGAACATAAAAGACGTGGTGGGCCGACTAATCTAGGCTTACTACCACTGAGGAGGCCATATGGCGGCACCTTAGTGCCTTACGCCAGCCCGTTTTGTTAGGTTGTCTGCGTGGTCTCGGGACTGTACGCCTGCCGCTCGTCTCCCTGGGATGACCGTTGTGTACCAACAAATACATACATTACACACGAACACCCTTCTTACACTTGTTACTTAACGCCAGGGCAGTCTCCGCAGGTGGGACTGAGGGAGAGTGGCGACTCCCGGCCGGCCCGAGCAAGTAGCATCTCTCTCTGGTAACAGAGAGGGCTGCTGCCCTGGTTTTAACCCTTTCCAAATGCTTATTTTTAGGAAAAAAAGGGTAGTGCTGGCCTTCGCGGGTCAGTACGAAACTAAAAAGATGCCAAAATGAAAAACGTCGATGTAAAACAGGTACCCCAGGCGGTAACCTCTCTGAGGGAATCCGCCGTCAGTTCCGATCCGGTGAAAGCCCGGGTGACTGACGCAGGCCCCACGGATTCTGGGGGGGGCCACAAAGACGTGTCTCATGGCCAACAGGGACTGCTTAATGTTCCATGGCCTTTCTTTTCAGACAAAGGACGACGAGGAAGCCTGTCGAGTATAGGCACTAACGACACCGAGGTTAGCAAGGTGTCGGTATTTAGCAACCAGACCCAGGAAGAGCTTGCCTCTTTAGAAGAAAGTGCCACTAGGCTCGGAAAAAAGCGACAGCAAGTTGCTGATAAAGTCCAATCAGCAACGAATGACATTACAGAGACGCTAAAACTGATTAATGATAAGTACGGCAACACAGCGAACGCTGTTAAAAATGGGCTCAAAGCGGCGCTCAAGCATCTTCAAGAGGCAGAGGTGCTAAGAGAACGCTGTCTTACTGAAGAAGATTTGTACATGAACGCTTGGAAGTCGTCATTTGAATCCCTGCAGTGGAGGGAAAAAAGGCGAGATAATTTCCGTCGGCATGTACAGAAACGAACCCTGAACACTGCCTTAAAGGAAATAAAACGAAGTAAGAGAAACAGGAGCCCATCGGACAGCCCTGAAAAACGCCAGCATACTATGTCTTTAAAGAAAAAGAAGACAGGTAGTGGCAAACAAGAGGAAATTCCCCTGAATGACAAAACAAGCCAGAAGAAAAAAGTGGACCCCACAACAACAGTAGTAGTAAAGATGGCTGAAGGGCAGACCTTTGCAACGGTGCTGAAGACTATGAAGGCGAACTTTGACCCCGATAAGGCTAAAGTGGCAGTCCAAAGTGTTGTCACTACAAAAAAAGGAGACATACTTATTAAAGCCAAAGGTGTAGAGAATGCTACTGCATTCTCACAGCAAATTGAAAAGTCGGTAGCCGGACAGGGTACCGTGAAAATGAGCGACAGAAAAGTGACATTAGAGGTCCGAGACCTGGATGCCATTGTAGAGGAAGATGAGGTCAAAGAGGCTTTCGCTAGGACTTTTGGACATCAGAGCCAGGAGCTAGAAGTTGCTCTCTTAAAGCCAAATGCCAGAGGACAGAGGCTGGCTTTAATCAAGGTGGACGAAACAACTGCCAGACAAGTAGAAAAAGAAGGCAGGTTACGAGTTGGCTTTGTAAGCTGCCGAATTCGAAGAAGAATCGAAGTAACAAGATGTTTTAAATGCCTGGGATATGGACACGTCTCGGGCAACTGTAGGGAAGAAAACAGATCCAAGCTTTGCTTCCGGTGTGGGAGCTCAAACCACCGGAAGAAAGAGTGCCTAGGTCCAGCACGGTGCTTCCTTTGCCCAACAACGGACAACAAGCACGAAGCAGGCAGCGGAAGCTGCCCTTTATTTAGAAGAGCCCTGAAAGAGGCCAGGGATAAGGCCCAAGCAGGGTCAAAATAAGGCAGAAAGGCCTTCAGTGGAAAGACAGGCTTATGTAGACCCACGCTGCGCTGGGTACTTTTTACCTATCAGCAAGGGAAAGCATTAAGCTTATAGTGGTGCTGGCTGAGTAGGCGGCCTACTATGAAGCGCTAGACAGGGTGCTGGTCCTCAGGGACCCCGAGTCCTTTTTAGGACTCGAGAGCATCAGCACCTCTAGCAAATGGTGGCGAGTTAGCTCGTTAATGCTGTGAGACGTGATGGTCTCCCTGGTGGCTCCACCCCGAAGTAATGCTAACGCGGTTCCGGGGTGGATCAAAAGCCACGCGGCATGGGGGGGGTTTTAGTGGGTATGGGTGGTCTAATAAAAAAAATCCACCGAGTCCCACACTACCGCTGTCCCTGCGGTGTGCCTCAATGCATTTCCCCTCCCTCCACAAAAAAAAAAAAAAAAAAAAAAAAAAAAAAAAAACTACTACTACTACTACTACTACTACTACTACTACTACTACTACTACTACTACTACTACTACTACTACTACAACTACTACTACTACTACTACTACTACTACTACTACTACTACTACTACTACTACTACTACTCCCGGGTGGGGTTTTCGCTAGTTTCTCCATACCGGGCGCTTCCCCGGGTGGCGGATAGGGGCATCCTCTTGAAATAAGAGGTGACGATGGGCAGCTGAGGTGGCTCTCTATGGTGGTGGTCGGGGGCTTGGATCGGGGGGCGTGTGTGGCGCTGGCGTGTGTATCTGCGGCGGTGTGGACGGGGGACTAGTGCCCCTTGCCTCCATCGGTGTGGATGTATGGGCCGGCTCTGCTTGTGCTCCTTGTTCTTCGCTTTTTGCTGCTTCCGTGAGTGGCACTCCATTGCTTGATGCGGGCCAACAAAAACTAGCACCCGTCGTGTATAGAAGTAAGCGGCGGTTAAAACATTCTTCTCAGATACATGCATCACACACTCTTACTAAACAAACACAGGGACACTTACGGATTGTTCTGGGTTGCGTGTGGCGGGTCCTTTTCCGGGCTTGCGTTGGGGGCCCGGCCACGGGTGAAGCCGGATGATGAGGCCCGGGTAAGTCTGGGTAACCACATCTGATATGGCTGTACGCCTCATGAACAAAAAAGACGTGGTGGGCCGACTAATCTAGGCTTACTACCACTGAGGAGGCTATATGGCGGCACCTTAGTGCCTTACGCCAGCCCGTTTTGTTGGGTTGTCTGCGTGGTCTCAAGACTGTACGCCTGCCGCTCGTCTCGCTGGGATGATCGTTGTGTACCAACAAATACATACATTACACACGAACACCCTTCTTACACTGGTTACTCAACGCCAGGGCAGTCTCCGCGGGTGGGACTGAGGGAGAGTGGCGACTCCCGGCCGGCCCGAGCAAGTAGCATCTCTCTCTGGTAACAGAGAGGGCTGCTGCCCTGGTTTTAACCCTTTCCAAATGCTTATTTTTCGGGAAAAAAAGGGTAGTGCTGGCCTTCGCGGGTCAGTACGAAACTAAAAAGATGCCAAAATGAAAAACGTCGATGTAAAACAGGTACCCCAGGCGGTAACCTCTCTGAGGGAATCCGCCGTCAGTTCCGATCCGGTGAAAGCCCGGGTGACTGACGCAGGCCCCACGGATTCTGGGGGGGGCCACAAAGACGTGTCTCATGGCCAACAGGGACTGCTAAATGTTCCATGGCCTTTCTTTTCAGACAAAGGACGACGAGAAAGCCTGTCGAGTATAGGCACTAACGACACCGAGGTTAGCAAGGTGTCGGTATTTAGCAACCAGACCCAGGAAGAGCTTGCCTCTTTAGAAGAAAGTGCCACTAGGCTCGGAAAAAAGCGAAAGCAAGTTGCTGATAAAGTCCAATCAGCAACGAATGACATTACAGAGACGCTAAAACTGATTAATGATAAGTACGGCAACACAGCGAACGCTGTTAAAAATGGGCTCAAAGCGGCGCTTAAGCATCTTCAAGAGGCAGAGGTGCTAAGAGAACGCTGTCTTACTGAAGAAGATTTGTACATGAACGCTTGGAAGTCGTCATTTGAATCCCTGCAGTGGAGGGAAAAAAGGCGAGATAATTTCCGTCGGCATGTACAGAAACGAACCCTGAACACTGCCTTAAAGGAAATAGAACGAAGTAAGAAAAACAGGAGCCCATCGGACAGCCCTGAAAAACGCTAGCATACTATGTCTGTAAAGAAAAAGAAGACAGGTAGTGGCAAACAAGAGGAAATTCCCCTGAATGACAAAACAAGCCAGAAGAAAAAAGTGGACCCCACAACAACAGTAGTAGTAAAGATGGCTGAAGGGCAGACCTTTGCAACGGTGCTGAAGACTATGAAGGCGAACTTTGACCCCGATAAGGCTAAAGTGGCAGTCCAAAGTGTTGTCACTACAAAAAAAGGAGACATACTTATTAAAGCCAAAGGTGTAGAGAATGCTACTGCATTCTCACAGCAAATTGAAAAGTCGGTAGCCGGACAGGGTACCGTGAAAATGAGCGACAGAAAAGTGACATTAGAGGTCCGAGACCTGGATGCCATTGTAGAGGAAGATGAGGTCAAAGAGGCTTTCGCTAGGACTTTTGGACATCAGAGCCAGGAGCTAGAAGTTGCTCTCTTAAAGCCAAATGCCAGAGGACAGAGGCTGGCTTTAATCAAGGTGGACGAAACAACTGCCAGACAAGTAGAAAAGGAAGGCAGGTTACGAGTTGGCTTTGTAAGCTGCCGAATTCGAAGAAGAATCGAAGTAACAAGATGTTTTAAATGCCTGGGATATGGACACGTCTCGGGCAACTGTAGGGAAGAAAACAGATCCAAGCTTTGCTTCCGGTGTGGAAGCTCAAACCACCGGAAGAAAGAGTGCCTAGGTCCAGCACGGTGCTTCCTTTGCCCAACAACGGACAACAAGCACGAAGCAGGCAGCGGAAGCTGCCCTTTATTTAGAAGAGCCCTGAAAGAGGCCAGGGATAAGGCCCAAGCAGGGTCAAAATAAGGCAGAGAGGCCTTCAGTGGAAAGACAGGCTTATGTGGACCCACGCTGCGCTGGGTACTTTTTACCTATCAGCAAGGGAAAGCATTAAGCTTATAGTGGTGCTGGCTGAGTAGGCGGCCTACTATGAAGCGCTAGACAGGGTGCTGGTCCTCAGGGACCCCGAGTCCTTTTCAGGACTCGAGAGCATCAGCACCTCTAGCAAATGGTGGCGAGTTAGCTCGTTAATGCTGTGAGACGCGATGGTCTCCCTGGTGGCTCCACCCCGAAGTAATGCTAACGCGGTTTCGGGGTGGATCAAAAGCCACGCGGCATGGGGGGGGTTTTAGTGGGTATTGGTGGTCTAATAAAAAAAATCCACCGAGTCCCACACTACCGCTGTCCCTGCGGTGTGCCTCAATGCATTTCCCCTCCCTCCACAAAAAAAAAAAAAAAAAAAAAAAAAAAAAAACTACTACTACTACTACTACTACTACTACTACAACTACTACTACTACTACTACTACTACTACTACTACTACTACTACTACTACTACTACTACTACTACTACTACTACTACTACCACCACTACTTGGGCCGACTAATCTAGGCTTACTACCACTAAGGAGGCTATATGGCGGCACCTTAGTGCCTTACGCCAGCCCGTTTTGTTGGGTTGTCTGCGCGGTCTCGGGACTGTACCCCTGCCGCTCGTCTCGCTGGGATGACCGTTGTGTACCAACAAATACATACATTACACAAAAACACCATTCTTACACTTCTCTTCTTACACTTACTCAACGGCAGGGCAGTCTCCGTGGGTGGGACTCAGGGAGAGTGGCGACTCCCGGCCGGCCCGAGCAAGTAGCGGTTTTCTTTGGTAACAGAAAGGGCTGCTGCCCTGATTTTTAACCCTTTCCAAACACTTATTTCTAGAAAAAAAAGGGTAGTGCTGGCCTTCGCGGGTCAGTACGACACTAAAAAGATGCTAAAATCAAAAACGTTGATGTAAAACAAGTACCCCAGGCGGTAACCTCTCTGAGGGAATCCGTCGGCAGTTCCGATCCGGTGAAAGCCCGGGTGACTGACGCAGGCCTCACGGATTCTGAGGGGGGGGGGCCACAAAGACGTGTCTCATGGCCAACAGGGACTGCTAAATGTTCCATGGCCTTTCCTTACAGACAAAGGACGAAGAGGAAGCCTGTCGAGTATAGGCACTAACGACACCGAGGTTAGCAACGTGTCCGTATTTAGCCACCAGACCCAGGAAGAGCTTGCCTCTTTAGAAGAAAGTGTCAGTAGGCTCGCAGTAAAGCGACAGCAAGTTGCTGATAAAGTCCAATCAGCAACGAATGATATTGCAGAGACGCTACAACTGATTAATGATAAGTACGGCAACACAGCGAACGCTGTTGAAAATGGGCTCAAAGCGGCGCTTTAGCATCTTCAAGAGGCAAAGGTGCTAAGAAAAGGATGTCTTACTAAAGACGATTTGTATACTAACGCTTGGAAGTCGTCATTTAAATCCCTGCAGTGGAGGGAAAAAAGGCGAGATAGTTTCTGACGGCATGTACAGAAACGAACCTTAAACACTGCCTTAAAGGAAATAGAACAAAATAAAATAAACAGGAGCCCAACCGACAGCCCTGAGAAACGCAAGCAGGCCATGTCTTCAAAGAAAAAGAAAACAGGCAGTGGCAAACAAGAAAAAATTTTCACTGAATGACAAAACAAGCCGGAAGAATATAGTGGACGCCACAAAAACAGTAGTAGTGAAGATGGCTAAAGGACAGACCTTTGCAACGGTGCTGAAGACGATGAAGGTGAACTTTGACCCCGATAAGGCTAAAGTAGCAGTCCAAAGTGTTGTCACTACAAAAAAAAAAGACATACTTATTAAAGCCCAAGGTGTAGAGTATTCTACTGCAGTCTCACAGCAAATTGAAAAGTTGGTAGCCGGACAGGGTACTGTCAAAATGAGCGACAGAAAAGTAACATTAGAGGTCCGAGACCTGGATGCCATTGTAGAGGAAGATGAGGTCAAAGAGGCTTTCGCTTGGACTTTTGGACGTCAGAGCCAGGAACCAGAAGTAGCTCTCTTAAAGCCAAATGCCAGAGGACAGAGGCTGGCTTGAATAAAGGTAGACGAAGCATCTGCCAGACAAGTAGAAAAGGAAAGCAGGTTACGAGTTGGCTTTGTAAGCTGCCGAATTTAAAGAAGAATTAAAGTAACAAGATGTTACAAATGCCTGGAATATGGACATGTCTCAGGCAACTGTAAAAACGAACACCAATCTAAGCTTTTCTTCCAGCAAGAAGCTCAAACCACCGGAAGAAAGAGTGTCCAGGCACAGCAAGGTGCTTCCTTTGCCCAACAACGAACAACAAGCACAAAGCAGGCAGCGGAAGCTGCCCTCTATTAAGGAGAGCCTTAAAAGAGGCCAGGGATAAGGCCCAAGCAGGATTAAATAAGGCAAAAAGGCCTTGAGTTAAAAGACAGGCTAATGTCGACCCACGCTGTGCTGGGTACTTTTTACCTATTAGCAAGGGAAAGCATTCAGCTTATAGTGGTGATGGCTAAGTAGGCGGCTTACTATGAAGCGCTAGACAAGGTACTGGTCCTCAGTGACCCCGAGTCTTTTTCAGGACTCGAGAGCATTAGCACCTCTAGCAAATGGTGGCGAGTTAGTTTGTTAATGCTGTGAGATTCGATAATCCCCCTGGTTGCTCCACCCTGAAGTAATGCTATCGCGGTTTCGGGGTGGATCAAAAGCCACGCGGCATGGGGGGGGGGATTTAGTGGGTATGGGTGGTCTAATAAAAAAATATACCGACTTCCACACTACCGCTGTTCTTGTGGTGTGCCTCAATGCATTTCTTCTTTCTCTATAAAAAAAAAAAAAAAAAAAAAAAAAAAAATGAAATAAAATAAAATAAAACTTATTCTACTACAACTACTACTAATTCCTTTCGGTAACGATACAAAATTGCCTCTGTATTCCAAAATACTCTTGTTGATGCAACGTGTATACAAAGAGCACTAATTTGACGCTTCTCCGAACTGTTTGTTTTTCGGGAGCTGTATACACGCTGAGAGGAGGGGACGAGGACGCCAACGGACAAACAGCTGAAGTGCAAAGACAACAGCGCCAGCAGAAAAGGACAAGGATAGTGCGAACGCAACTACCGTGAAACAGCAGCTGCTAAGTATGAGAGTGACTGCGAGAGGAGATACGTGGCGGCGGCAGTGGCGGCGGCCATTGCGTGAGCAAGAGATCGTGAGTGAGTCTGGAGTAGAGCCTTAAGCTGCACGCTTCAACACGAGCAGCGAGAGCTTCAGTGACTTTACGGGTTTTCGTGGCGAGAGTTGAGAGAGAGAGAGTTGAGAGAGTTTTCGAGAAGGTGCGTTGAGTGTTGAGAGAAGAGAGAGAAGTGTGCGTGCGAGACGAGAAGCTGCTGTGTTCTCCCCGGACGACGAGGTGTCCAGGTCGAGGACTACGGCTGCTGAGAGAAAAAGCAGAGAGAGAAGAGTTAAAAGAGAGAGAAGAGAAAAGGTGAAGCCGTAGGACGAACGAGCCGCTCGAGGACACCGGACGACATCACGCCGGGTTGCACTCGCGGACGTTTGACCAGGAGGAGAGGCTAGAGAGAGAGAGGTAGTGTGTAGCGTAGACAGTGCGAGAGAGAGAGAGAGAGAGTGTAGTGTAGACAGTGCGAGAGAGAGAGAGAGTTTGGGTGGACGAGACGAGGTGTACGAGAGACCGCGAGGTGCATGGGAGGGCCGCCATTTTTCGTGCGTGTTGTGTATTAGGGTAGATTGTAGAGTAGAGAGAGAGAGAGAGAGAGAGAGAGAGAGAGAGAGTATAGTAGTGTGAGAGATTGGGAACAGAGTGTGAGTGTGTGCGTAACAGTGTGGGTCGAGGACGTGATGGACGAGCGCTCGCGGCTCGCGGGGTGCGAGGCGAAGTTGCTGCAGCGCGGTCCAGAGGACGAGGTGAAGCGTTGTGTCGTGTATTGTGAAGAGAGATACTGTGTATTAGTGTTAAGTGTGTTAAATAAAGAAATAGTGAAAGATATTTGTTGTGTGTAAATTATTAGTTCTCCCCGTAGAACGAGAGAACTCTCGTGCCCCTTTTTTAGGATCAGAAACCCAAGAGGTGAGAGGGAGAACGGTGACGAACGCGATCGAGATTTGCTAACGCTGCGTCAGCGCCTCTTTTCGTTTCAGGTCAAGAAGCAGTGTTACAACTCCACCTCTTTTTTTGAAAGTACTACTATTGATTCTTTGTACTTTAATACTCACAACAGCGGCCTTTTTGTGACTACTACTATTACTAGTTGTACTTATGAAGATACTCCGGCAGACAATACGATATTCTAAGCCACTGCAGAAAAACCTGGATTCAAGTAAGTGCTGCATCATTTGGAGTAACGATGATTGCCAATCAAAATACCCAGCAAGTTGCAAATACTACCACTACGACAACGACTAGCATATGTACTGAGTACCCCTGTAATTGGACAATTACAACAGCTGCCGTTTTTTGATTGCTGCTATGACTAATTGTACTTATGCGGATAGTCCTGCAGAAGATACCATATGCCAAGCCGCTGCAGAAATATCAGCTGTATTATATAATTCCACGATAAGTACTTATGCTGATACCCTAACATTACATAATAGCAAATACTACTACTACTGCTACTACACCACTAATTTTTAGAACGAACTTCTTCATGTAACGTTACTCGGGGGACTGGAATTGTAAAACCGACAGATTTTTTTTTTTTCAAACGAAAGTGGTTTACCCAGAGTCTCTTCCTCCCAAGTTTCCCTCCTTACCCTATCCCCCTCACTTACTGTTCTCTACACACTTCCCCTCTCCCCACTATATATGTATATCTGTCAACCGTGCCATGTTACTCTTCTGCACACCTTTACCCACCATTCCCACAATAATTTTTATTTCACTTTAAATTTTTTTTTTTTAAATTCTAAAAAAAAAAAAAAAAAAAAAAAAAACATTTTCCAATGAAGAGATTTGAACCCTTGACCTCCTAGATATGAGTCCAGTACCTTACCCACTCTGCTACGAGCGCTGCCGACTATGATAACTCGGTTTTTTGTACTTACGGTGGGGTTCGTAACTATAACATTCGATTTATAAATGTGCTCACTGATAATACATTCAATTATGTATTTGTTTTATAAATTATGTATATTTGTTTTCTAAATAATACATCCAAAAAAAAAAAACATGTAGAATAGAGTTAAAGATCGTATCGATTGAATAACGTGTCAATGGTTTTTAAAGGCGCTTATTTCGAATTCGACAAACAAATTATGTTACATTTTCACATAATTACATAAATAAAGTAATTCATTAAATCAATTATAAATGAATTATGTAAGATCATTATATAAATATATTTCGAGTTTCATGTCATTTTAATGATTTTTATGGGCACTTATTTCTAATTTGATAATTAAATAATGGCACAATGTCATTAAGTAATTATATAAAAATAAAACAAAAATTGTATTAATGGGCTATAAAATCGCAAAAAAAAAAGGAAAAAAAAAATTTTTTTTTTCAAATTGATGAAATAAAATATAAATATAACAAAAAATAAAATCACAGAAGACATGAATAAATACAATAGAATAAAAAAAAAAATAAAATAAAAAAGGAAATGAAAAAAAAAGATTAAATATGAAAATAAGAAAAAAAATTAAATAAAGGAAATACAAAAAAATGAAAAAAAATGTAATAAAATGAAATATAAAAGAAAATAAAACAAGAAATAAAAAAAAAAGAATACAACAAGAAATTAAGAAAAAAATAAAACAAGAAATTAAGAGAAAAAAAAAAAAAATGAAAAAATTATAAAGGAAATGAAAACAACAAACCAGGGAGTATTAATAGGTCATGGGACCTACGGTAAGAACAAAGTTCTTTAAGCATGAGATGGGTATAGACACAGTTATATGGAATGGTGAAAAAGTAGAAAATGTTTGGCTTAATGTTTTTATGTATGAGAACGAAGATGAAGTACGTATTTTTAAAACAATTGATATGCTTGCTTTGTACGTTTTTTGTACAGCTCATTCTAACGCGGCTACAGAACGAGTTTTTAGTGCTTAAAATAAAGTTAAGACGAAGAATAAGAATTCAATGTCCGTAAAAATGCTTAACAGAATACTTAAGACAGCACAAGCAGTTAAATGTAATGGTACAACTAGTTCTAAAGAAACCAAAGACATGATGAAAATTCTGTTAACTAAAAATTATTATAAATAGATATTCATAAACAATTAATCATGATTAATCGTGCTCTAAAGTTGTGTACGAAGTTCCAAAAAATTTGTATACTACAAATGAAAATTGCATTTCATAGTAATAAACAATCATATTTCAGTTATTAATTGTACATTCAGGTCAATATTCATTATATGTATTTTTAAAAATGCTCTTCGTCGTATGGAAACGTCACTCTCTTGGTTATTATTTATTTTTTTGATTGCGCAGTTGCATTAAAAGTAACAGTGTTTTTTTTTACTCGTACGTAATATGTAACAAACATAATACTGCTCTACAGAAAGTAAAAGAAAAATGATGTAAAAAAATTGTTGAAGGATTATAAAAATTCAAATGTATATTATTATAAGTATTATAATTAGACGATTCTCCTACATTAACGCAAAAATTACAATTTCCGTTAGCTAAAAATCTGATTTCAGTCATAAAGCAAAAGGCTCCGAGTAGTACATTTGAAACGTAGAGTCATTAAAGCTGTTATTTTTTGTAACATTATTTTTAATTTAGTTTTATTGAGTTCATGGTATCAGAAAGAAAAACTCTGAAAGACTGTTATTTTACGTAAGTATATGATTTGTGTCTTGCATCACAGGATTTGTACTCATGGATCTTTGAACTTTTCTTAAGTGAATTTGCTCACAAAATAAGTAAATATCTAGTCACCGACGTAAAATTTTTTCAGCTTAGCGTCAGAAATTTTACATTTTCTCTAAGCAATCATTATTATTTGTTTCCTCCATCCTAAGTAAATTCAAATCCAGAAGTCAAATTCAAACGAGAAATTAATTTAAGTAATGACTTATAACGAAGCTTCTACTTACCTTAAGCTATAAGTATACATGTAGCAGTTGTTAATTTGTGCATTTTAAGGAGGTTCAGTAGTGATAATTTTTTATGATGAAAATTTTTGAAATTTTAATATGTTGTTTGGGATAATAGTATCAAATTACAGCTAAATTTTTGAAGGGCTTAACCATACCGTATTCAAGATATATTGACCTAAAAAAACAATATTTTAACATGTAGGCTTATGGAGAAATCACTCAAATTTCACATAAAAAAAAAAACGGCTAAATGAACTTGCTTTTTTTTTTTTTTTAAATGAAAGAATATTGTCAAAATAATATTTTGTCAAAGTTTGAGAGAGCCCTACCAAAAATTTCTATTAAAAAACAGCAAAAACTGTGCTCGCAGCAGACGACTTGGCAACGCTGCTTTTGGCGCGCGCTTTGAAATGTAATAAATAGTAAAAACTCCTTTTGTAATTGACAATTTAATTATAAAAAATTCATCCGAATAAATAAGTACACTGTTATCAGTAGACGACGACAACAGCAGTAGACGACAACAACAGTAGACGACGTGCCAGCAGCCGAAAAAATTTACAACGATGCCAGACGCTCTCCCTCCCCTTGCCTCTCTGAGATTCCCACCCGCTTACACTACCGAACCTCCTTAAAGAAGTACTAAATTTCACTAGAGTCTATGTCGATATCGTGCCAGCCAATTACTGTGATGGTAATCAATCGTGCACGTAGGATGAAACAGTGCGCTACTGCATCACTGTATTAGCTATTGCATTTTTATGTTATTATTATTAATAAATTAGAACAAAATTCATTATTAAGCGTCTATATGACAATATTATATTACAATCTTCCCAAAGTAAGCCTTTTCCGATGATAATATAAGATTTATATTGACTATAATAAGTTTTAGTAATAAGTGCTTTAAACTATTATTTTTTATTAATGAAAGGTAAAAAATTATTTTGACATTATAAATCAGTTTCTATTGACTAATAATTAATTATTAATGCATTAGATCGTAAGTGTTTGAGAAATATTTTTAGGCGTTTTTCATCATATTTGAATTTCCCGCAAGTTCGGCAGTCACTTGAGTCACTTTTGAAAGCGCTGATGCCAAAAGCCAAAAAATTATGATTTACTTTGCTGGCATCTAAAGCGCTAGTGTCAGTTCAGAAGAGCAGTGTAAATTTGAAAAGAGAGTTGCGTTATTGTAGGGAGGGCTTCATTGGTTAAACAAGTAACTGCAACGTGATAAGTTAAAAAATTTTTAATTAATAACATTAGCGCCTATAACCCAATGACCTGGGGCGCTTACAGGCCTCACTATTTAGTAATGAAAAGGTATTCTATAACACAAGCGTTAACCACCACATGACTCGGGGTGCTTCCTGGCACCTTTAAAACTAACAAATCGTTAAACAATAACACAAGCGCCAATCACCAAATGACCGAGGGCACTTATTGGCAGCTTTATAACTAATAAATCGTTAAATAATAACACCAGCGCCAATCACCAGATGACCCAGGGCGCTAACTGGTGGCTTTATAACTAATAAATCGTCAAACAATAACACAAGCGCCAATCACCAGATGACCTGGGGCACTTACTGGACACTCTGTTTGGTAATAAAATATTAATCTGTAACACGAGCGCCAATCACCAGATAACCCGGGGCACTCTGTTTAGTAATAAAATATTAATCTATAACACGAGCTCCAATCACCAGATGACCCAGGGCGCTTACTGGCAGCTTGATAACTAATAAATCGTTAAACAATAACACAAGCGCCAATCACCAGATGACCTGGGGCACTTACTGAGCACTCTGTTTGGTAATAAAATATTAATCTGTAACTCGGCGTCCAATCACCAGATCACCCGGGGCACTTACAGGCGGCTTTATAACTAATAAATTGTTAAATAATAATACAAGTGCCAATCACCAGATGACCCGGAGTGCTTATTGGCAGCTTCATAACTAAAAAATCGTTAAACAATTACACAAGCGCCAATCATCAGATGACCTGGGGCACTTACTGGACACTATTTAATAGTAACATAGTGCAATTATTATGAACACCAGATATTTCTGCAGTACATGCTATTGCGATTAGCATAAATACTTATTGTGGAATCATTTAATACAGCTGGTACTTCTGCAGCGTATTGTCGTACTGCATTTTCGGCACGAAATGCTATACGAGTAGATCTGATGATGGTTGTAATAATAATAATAAAAAAAAACAAAAGAAAAAATTACAAAGGAAATGAAAACAACAAACCAGGAGGTATTAATGGGTCATGGGACCCACGGTAAGAACGAAGTTCTTTAAACATGAGATAGGTATAGACGCCATTTCTCAGGCAACAAGGGGGTCGTCAGACCCACAGGAAGAAAGAAGCTCTGTTAACGTTAGTACTGCATTCATGTTGTTTACTAAAACAAAAACTTGAAAAACGAATAAAAAAAAAAAAAACCAATAAATAGTTTAGTACTCACGATGGTTAAACTTCGCGAGAACGTCGTGCATAAATACAGTACTCACGAAGTTAAACCATCGTGAGTACTAAACTACTTATTGTCTATGTTTCAAATGTACTACTCGGAGCCTTTTGCTTTATGACTGAAATCAGATTTTTAGCTAACGGAAATCGTAATTTTTGCGTTAATGTAGGAGAATCGTCTAATTATAATACTTATAATAATATACATTAGAATTTTTATAATCCTTCAACAATTTTTTTACATCATTTTTCTTTTACTTTCTGTAGAGCAGTATTATGTTTGTTACATATTACGTACGAGTAAAAAAAAACACTGTTACTTTTAATGCAACTGCGCAATCAAAAAAATAAATAATAACCAAGAGAGTGACGTTTCCATACGACGAAGAGCATTTTTAAAAATACATATAATGAATATTGACCTGAATGTACAATTAATAACTGAAATATGATTGTTTATAACTATGAAATGCAATTTTCATTTGTAGTATACAAATTTTTTGGAACTTCGTACACAACTTTAGAGCACGATTAATCATGATTAATTGTTTATGAATATCTATTTATAATAATTTTTAGTTAACGGAATTTTCATCATGTCTTTGGTTACTTTAAAACTAGTTTTACCATAACATTTAACTGCTTGTGCTGTCTCAAGTATTCTGTTAAGCATTTTTACGGACATTGAATTCTTATTCTTCGTCTTAACATTATTTTGAGCACTAAAAACTCGTTCTGTAGCCGCGTTAGAATGGGCTGTACAAACAACGTACAAAGCAAGCATATCAATTGTTTTAAAAATACGTACTTTATCTTCGTTCTCATACATAAAAACATTAAACCAAAAATTTTCTACTTTTTTACCATTCCATATAACTGGTGTTGGTGTATTCGGCAACATTTCCCACTGTCTTATTAGCTTATTTGGTTTATTCCTACTCAACACTTGAAATCGGTCTAGTAGTTTGATAAATACTTCAGGATTTATGTGTCTATACTCTTTTGAAATTGCATTTTTGGGCTGCAAACTCTCCATTACTTTATAAACTTCCGTATACATTTTTGAAAATCGATCTTTCATTTGAAGCAAAATACAAAGTACAAAATTATACGTACTTGAACAAAATTTTTTCATTTAACTGTCATATTCTCGCAAAAAATGTCTTACTTTATCCCCCAATTCATAGTCTACAAATATGTGGTAACTATTATCATTGAAAAGATTTACTTTCCCTGCCAGTATGGTGTCAATGGATTCTCTTTTGAAAATGGAGCTTGCTATATTGTTATACGCAGTGTTGATCATTTCTGCAGCAAAGAGGATAACAATATCATCTCTTTGAAAAAATTTATTTAAATTGTTCATATCGAATAAAATTTTTTCCAATAAAAGAAAGTAGCATTTAGTATCATGGTTTGCTATAATGTTGTGAACGACGATTGCATGCTAATCGTCTTTACCTGCCCCTTCTTCTGCAAAACGCAGTATCGCAGATCACTGTTGTAAAATTCATTTAACACAGTTTTTCAAGTGCCAACCAGCGGGTAGAGCTCATTTTTAAAAATTTTTGCGTGCAATCGTACAGCTTCCTTTGCAATTCTTCAAAGTCACGCAGTTTATTTAAACTGTTTATCATATCTTATCTTACTAATATATAAAGCAAAGTCGCTAAAACCGTTGTAATCGCTAATTGCGAAAACTACAGAACCGATTTTGCTGAAATTTTGCACACTGATTCATGATACTTCCTAGATGGTTTTAGTATAGTTTTTATCTTAAAAAATTCAATAACGATAGCAATAAATGAGCTCAAAGTTTTGCAAAAATATGCCAGCTTTTCACTTTAGTTCAGTAAAATCTGCAAGGTGGCGTCGACATAAAATCGAGGCTACCTGCAACAAAATTGAATAAGTGTGGTTATGATACGACGGAGCGTCTCGATAGTAGTGCAGTTGTCCCTCGGCAGTTCAACGAGCTGCATAGAGAGTGCTGATGGTAGTCTTGCAGCTGGATATTTTGATTACGGACGACACTCTTCTGTAAGGGGGAGGGACCTAGGTGTCCATTCACCCTGAATCTCGACGAGTGCGATAAAAAAAAAATTCATTACAACCGATGACGTCTCTGCCATAATACCAGGAGACATACCTAGCCAGAGCACAATCTGCACCAACTCTTCACAGTTGTGTGGCAGTCCCACGGGTCCCACCATCCCACCTGGTGCAGTTTGGCTACCTTCTCGGTCGTCGCGTCCCCAACGCACTTACCCACATGTTCCCGTCTAACGATGAGCAGTTAGGTATCCGGGGAACGACCCGAAGACGAGAGATTCTTTGGTCAGCGGCGTACCTCCCTCCATCACAGTCTCCGTACATCGAGACTTTCAGAGTAAGAATCAAGCTACCTGTAGCCAGCTCTTCATCATCAGGAATAATTAAGAATAGCCTAGGGGCCACCTAAGTGTAAACTACCTTGCCAACAAATACATTTTTACTACCATTTCTGGAAGCGATTCGTCGACTAAAAGACTATATTAACTAAAGACGGGCACTATTAAACCAAGTCAGCCACTCACTAGCAGACGTCACCTGCGGAGTTGTTCTTCGCAAGGCTGGAAAACCTTGTGACTGACGACCCTATATTACCCTCTCGACTCTAAGCATTCAACCAGAAATCACTGATCCTCTCCAAGGTCTGCGCTGGGCAAACCTATAACAGCTATGAAGGAAAAAAAATTGAGCCAACGGAACAGCCTCCACTGGACAAGTATCACTAACCAATCTCCCCATCTAAGATCACCAAAACAACTGAATCTGCAAATAAAAAAGGTGCTTTAGACACTAATGTCTTCGACGTTATACCGGGAGAGGTTGGAAAAGAGCACTACAACTAGCCCCAAAGCTTCGGACTTTGTAATTTTTCTCCCGATCAGTCTGGGTTTTCAACAGCAGGCCAAAGAAGATCACCCTGAGGTATCCAGGCAGTCACAATTGCTGTTAACTGCAGTCAAGAAAGAGTTAACTTAAGAAGCTCACCGGTCTTTTTTAGGGCCATCGGACGTCAAACTATCGGAAAAGTCGCAAGAGGGTGAATTGGAAGGAAAACTTTAAATGTATCTTATAAATACAATTTTACTTAGGCGTCAAGAAACTGACGCAGAAAATTTATTGAGATTGAAACAGCAGCGTCAAAATTGACAAATAAAGAATCCATTACGTGAGAGATCAGCTTTTCATTGCACCCTCATAGCAACCTCTGAAATCTTTAAAGATCCTACTTTAGATTTTTAAATAAGTAGAAAATGTATTTGTGTTTTTGTGGCAATAAAAATGTAGGGTTTAAGGTCCAGGACTTTGTTCCTCTGGTAATAAAGTTGTGAGACATTCGAAAAAAAAATTTTTTTTTAATATAAATTTTTTGGGAGTTTAAAATCTTAATAGCTTTAAAAATCAGTTCTTTTCGTGAATTACTTAGAAGAAACTGTAAATCAGCGGCTTCTTATGGCCACCGATTATTTTATTGCATAAAGAACGCACGGTACTTTTTAGCATAATTATTTTTTGAATCTTTACACCTTATTTTTTGACCAAATAAACTATATGGATTCCGAAAAAATATGTTTTTAATAAGAAGATTTTTGTTCTAAGATGTGTCATGAATATGTATAAAATTTCTAACTGAAAACGTTTCACATTACATGTCAACACACTACGGTGTTTTATTTACTAAGTCTTGGGCGAAGCCGAGACGGGGGGCTGCTATTTAAATATATTTTGAACCAAGGAAGTTATTTCTTTGGGCAGTTCCTCCATACTATGTTGAATGCATAAATGAGTGGCATGAGCTGGACATTGAACGGTGACGATGTCAGGTATATAGCAACAGTGAGTTGAGCTTTCAGACCGCTAATTTCTCCGACCATAGTTGAACACCCATCGAAACAACACGACAAAATGTTTTCTAATGCTACTCCTTTGCTCATAAATGACTCAGATATACATTGAAATAGGTGCGTAGCTGTGGCTTTGGCCTCATGCCCAATTTGAAATACGGGGACTAAGTCCCAGAGCTTCCAGGAAATTTTACCTGTTTCCGGTTTACAAAAACGTATAACAATCGATAAAGATTTTTTTTTGCTCACGTCAGTGGACTCATCCACGCATATTCCAAAATATGTTTCGCTAAGTATTTTTGTCATATGATTTTTTTCAGCTTCTCCAATCACGTTAACAGCAATTTTTTGTGCTTTCGTTGCTCCCAATTTCAATCGACTAAAAATACTATTGCGATATGGATCGATAGTTTGCAAGTGTTTCGAGACTTTCGGCACGTTCCGCATCGAAACGTTCGCATCGACCGCCATAGCGACTACACCTACGTCCGCTCTTGTTTTTATTTTTTCCTGCTTGCTTTCACTAGACTTAGGAATACGAAAAAGATGCATCGGAGGGGGATCTTGGAGGCCCATGGCGTGGTAATGATCGTAGCTTCTAGCATGTTTAACAAAATTATCAAACTTACATTTTAGTGATTTTCCACATACTATGCAATGCACTTCATAAGGCTTAGTATAGTCTACGGACATCGACGGTTTAAAGCCTTTGACATCCAACCAGATTGGTCGAAATTTTCGTATTATAACTCTTCTTTTTTTTTCTTGGGGTTTAACATCTACGATTATACTGTCAGTATTACTGGCATCCTGTTACAAAGATAAAAACAAGAAACATTTAAAACTCTGGTACCACGTCTACTGTCATGTTTTTAAATTATTAATAAACAAAAGCAATATCTCAGATTAACATTTCAGACACTACGTACGTACATATATATATATATATATATATATATATATATATATATATATATATATATATATATATATATATATACATATGTGTGTGTGTGGGGGGGGGGTATGTGGATGGGTGGGTAAACACACACATTTAACAAATACGTGCGTATATGGGTCATTCTACAAAAATTGGCATGTTGTAATGGACAAACACTTCAAATGGATTTTCATTTGTTAAAATATATTTTTGTCGTATTGTCCGTGGCCAAAAAAAAAAATTGTGGGCCCCGCTGGATCTGTACGAGAAATTTTTTTACGATTTTTTTATTTTATTTCAGAAAAGTTGGATCGTTACGAGACATTGGCGCTGTCCATAAAAATTCTACTTTATTCTCTCGTTTATATATTGTACTTACCATTACAATTTGTACAATTTATGATTTCAGTCGACAATCCTACATTAAACGAATATACAAATCATTATGTGATAGCGTTACGAGCTCTTACAAATTAATCGGAAAATCCATATTGCGACGTACCTATTAATGAAAATAAAAATTGTCACTCTTGCACTTATATCATGTACAAAATAGTTATATTTTAACCTACTGACTTTCGAGTCGACAATGCAACACCTCGCGAAGATTACGGGCTCTTCGTTTTTATTTTGGGGAGATCGAATTTACCCTGTAGCCTGTAGCGCTGGCTTAACAGGTTGGAGAAATCGGAAATTTTTTTTGTAATATTCTCGACCTCCATAGAATACAAAACGTTTAAATTGGAACGCCAAAATTCAATTGCGTGCATTTGTGAGAACATTTGCCGTTGAAATGTTAAATTTGTCAGATTTCGGTCTAGCAACTTAAATATCACCCAAGTCTTGAATGCAGTTTTGTTTCGTTCTCTAACATGCGTAAAAATGTTCTTTATGTTAATAACTTTTAGATTCCACGTCGCAGAAAAAATAAAAACTCCGTATTTTGTTTCTATGCGTCGTCAAAACTAAATTTTTGAGTGAGACACTAGTCGTAACGCTAATTTAGCGCCTTTTTCGTATCTCAAACTAAACTAATAATTTTTGATGATCTGAATTCTAGTTTGCCTTCAGCAAAAAACCTCCCTTGATTATTTCAAAAAAATTCCAGATCGATTTTTCCTTAAACGATGTGTAATTGACTAGTACATAAAATTTACCGTTTTCGATAGAATGATCCATATACGAATTGACGGAAAAATCCGTATTTTCCGACCTTGGTGGCCTTTTTTGGCCTTAAAAAACAAATTGAAATTAGGGTGTGTTTAATTAAAACGGCATGTATCATTTTTTAAGTTGAATAAGCTGATAAACAAATGTTTATGCCCCGAGGCCCAGATACGCGATTCGTCTCTAAGTGAGGCTGTTTTCATGTTGGACTAACTTTAGCCAGGTCTCTAAATACGACATTATCAGTCCAAACCATTTACACAGTGAATAAAAGCCTCGGCCACGTTATTTTTTTTAATATTGAAACAAACAAGATGCCATCTTTTTATAGTTTTATAAATGACAAATTGCATACTGTACGCTATTGTTAGTTTTTACATGCTTGGATTAATGTACTTAACATTATAAAATTTTGATATTAATATTACGAGTTTCATGATGGATGAGTCTTTACATTAATTTGGTAACACTTGATATGCAAATTGTAATTCAACTAAATTTATTGAAATAACACTTTTGCCCAATTTATATTACAAGCATAAATATGCTACCTATACCCACTAATGGACAGTGAATAATAAATATTATGTTGTGTATGAATATTCTTTCTTTTTCAGATAAAAAATTGTCGTGTAAGACATGCTGCTTCTTACTCCAGTAACTTGTAAAGCGGAAAATAATAAAAGAAAGAAGTGATTTAACGAGAAAACTAAAAAATACAAGTAATTATTAAAAAATAAAAGCGAGTGATATAAATACGAAAAAAACATTCCTCAAACGCACAACGAATTTGTCTATCTCGTAATAACGTATCACGTATCATCTGATTATTGCAACATACGTTGTCGTACAATTTTTTTTCAATTGTACTATATCGTCAACTTTTGCATTTACTTACATCCTCCTCTTCGTTTTCAAGATACTCCTCTTCTCCAATCATTTTAATTGTATGAACCAACAATAATTGAGAATACAGTAAATACTTCTGATCTGCTTACAACGATGTCGAACTGAACAAGGCCGAGTAAAACCACAGTACAAGCAATATATATTGATAGTCGGCTTCGCAATATTACAATTTTTTCAATATACTGTGTGTAATTCACTACGTAATTCGTCAAGAGAAGAACAACTAATATCCTATACTGTACAGTTAAACGAGCATTTGCTATGATGTACACCCAACGATGTCGCACTAAAAAGTGCTGACCAAAAGCACTGCAAACTTTGAGGTGTTGATAGCTGGCTTCGCAATATTAGAATACTGGAAATACAATGCATGCAGTGTTTTTTGTTTACAGTAACAGCAGTGCCTCAAAGATAGAGGACCGCGAGCCTTGCTGAGTGCATCCGTGGAAGAAGCTGGCGCGCGAAATTCAGCGAAAATTGTGACATATATCTATCAAGTCGGCCGCGCTTCAAGCCCTTACAGTGAGTTACCAAGTTACGGCCATTACTTGCGCTGACCGGTCAACGTTCAGACGTATGTACGTAGCTTTTCTGAGATTTCTGAGATTTAATGAGCCACACATCAGCGTATATTGAAACAATTACAATATTGCGAAGCCTACTATCAACATATATTGTTTGTACTGTGGTTTTACTCGGCCTTGTTCAGTTCGACATCGTTGTAAGCAGATAAGAAGTATTTACTGTATTCTTAATTATTGTTGGTTCATACAATTGAAATGATTGGAGAAGAGGAGTATCTTGAAAACGAAGAGGAAGATGTAAGTACATACAAAAGTTGACGATATAGTACAAAAATAAAATTATACGACAACGTATGTTGCAATAATCAGATGATACGTGATACGTTATTACGAGATAGACAAATTCGTTGTGCGTTTGAGGAATATTTTTTTAGTATTTATATCACTCGCTTTTATTTTTTAATAATTACTTGTATTTTTTAGTTTTCTCGTTGAATCGCTTCTTTCTTTTATTTATTTACCGCTTTACAAGTTACTTGAGTAAGAAGCAGCATGTCTGAAACAACAACTTTTTATCTGAAAAAGAAAGAATTTTCATGCACAACATAATATTTATTATTCACTGTCCATTAGTGGGTATAGGTAGCATATTTATGCTTGTAATGTATGTTCGGCATAAGTGTGATTTTAATAAATTTTGTTAAATAATGTTCAGTGATGTTGTTAAATAACGTTACGTATTTGTATACTAAGAAACTAATAGAAGTTGTCATCACTGGTGCGCATAGCCTGCAGGTCGGTCACGAGATTTTTGTGATCTTTGCGATCGGCCTAAGCGGGTGTGCATCAATGGTGAATGCTACTTATCTGACCAAGGACGGTATAAACGTCAAAAAATTAAAAAAAAAAAAAAAAAACATCATGAGATAGGATAATGTTCATAATCTATATATTATTTTTTCTTCTCCACATGATACATTTTATCCCTGCCTTGTGTACGTACACTTTTTTAAGAGGACTCGGGGGACGATCTACTAATGTCCATTTGGTATTAAAATTAGGCTAGTTTCAGCTGTATTGACGTGACATGTGGACTCAAATTTAGATATACTTTGGCATACGGTCAGCCACCGATCCCCCTGTTAATTTCGTTGGGTCAGTGCAAGAAATAGTATTCTCTAGGCAATGTGTAAAGAAAGCTTTTATACTTAAACTCAATGACCAGAAGGAGCTTTTTCGGACGTGATACATAAATTTTTTATTCAAACGTGATTCAAATCTTTGAATCACAAACATTAATTTTTTTTTAGCCAAAATAATGATAATGGGTATCTTCTATAACCAATAATATCCTTTTAGAATATAATATTCAACAAAAAAAAAAAAAAAGCTCAAATTGCAGTCTGAGAAGCTGCGCAAACGATGAAAAAAAATTTGGGTTATTTTTCAGTCACATTTAAACCTTGAACGATGTAATATCGAGTCAATCATTTTAAATACTAGTCAAACATTGTCCTCAAAAGATATATTATTTTCAAACTACATAATTTTATGAGACATTGTTCATATTTTTTTCAAAGTTTGTAAGTCGGTCTCATTGTGAGTCGCTTCTTTATTAAATCATAGACATTACATTAATTCTCTTTTATATCGATAAATTCAACACGCAATATTATTTTAATTACAATAATATTTTAGGTACATATAATATAGAGAAGGCTGAACCTATAGCATCGTAACGACTCTGCACATTTAAAAGTTCTTCTTCATAAATTGAGAAGAAGTGACACATCTAAGTAAGTAGAACTTATGCTAAATTTAGAATCAAATTTAATCAACGAAAGCGTCCACAAGGAAAGGTTAAGCTTTGGTAAATACTATGAATATATATAAGTTTTTGTTAATCAAAGCCGTGTAATATGTTAGCTCAATTGGATGCACACTTTTTTTAGGACTCGAAGGTTGTGAGTTCGAGACTCGAAGACACTTTTTTTTTATATTTCGTACTTAAATACATGAAGATATTTATTTACTTATGAATAATTAACTAAAGGAGAGCTTGTATACATAAAAGCGTACTCCGATAACCAAATACGCTCGGTCCACATATGATTCAATTTATTTATTAATCTTAATTGGAAGCAATGTATTGTCAGCTATCCAATACACTTTACTTTAAAGAATAAACAAAATTTCAAACAAATAATACCCAGAAACCCGATGCGCTCACTGGTTCACTCATTTTTTTTTATTACGTGAATAACCAACACCTCAAGCATGTATTCCCAAGTAACTTGAAGCGCTCGCTTGTGTGCGTTTTATTTATTTCCTAAGTATTTTACATTTTGAGAGCGTATTCTTGTGCCAAATAATCCGGAGCACCCGCTTAGCCGCACCTTTATTTATTGATTAAGTCTTCAACATTTTGAGAGCCCAATTCCAAGTTACTTGAAGTGTTCGCTTGTGTGCACTTTCATTATTTATTGTAAACAGTTCTAATATTATATTATGACTTTATAATGCTTTTAAATTTTGATTATTACAATTGTTTTGTTTAGTATGATATTAATAATAAGTAAATTTACTTCATAAATAAAAGCGAAACAAGCGAACACTACAAATAACTTGGAATTGGGCTCTCAAAATGTTGAAGACTTAATCAATAAATAAAGGTGCGGCTAAGCGGGTGCTCCGGATTATTTGGCATAAGAATACGCTCTCAAAATGTAAAATACTTAGGAAATAAATAAAACGCACACAAGCGAGCGCTTCAAGTTACTTGGGAATACATGCTTGAGGTGTTGGTTATTCACGTAATAAAAAAAAATGAGTGAACCAGTGAGCGCATCGGGTTTCTGGGTATTATTTGTTTGAAATTTTGTTTATTCTTTAAAGTAAAGTGTATTGGATAGCTGACAATACATTGCTTCCAATTAAGATTAATAAATAAATTGAATCATATGTGGACCGAGCGTATTTGATTATTGGAGTACGCTTTTATGTATACAAGCTCTCCTTTAGTTAATTATTCATAAGTAAATAAATATCTTCATGTATTTAAGTACGAAATATAAAAAAAAAAGTGTCTTCGAGTCTCCAACTCACAACCTTCGAGTCCTAAAAAAAGTGCGCATCCAATTGAGCTAACATATTACACGGCTTTGATTAACAAAAACTTATATATATTCATAGTATTTACCAAAGCTTAACCTTTCCTTGTGGACGCTTTCGTTAATTAAATTTGATTATAAATTTAGCATAAGTTGTACTTACTTAGATGTTTAACTTTTTCTCAATTTATGAAGAAGAAATTTTAAATGTG
This sequence comes from Copidosoma floridanum, assembly GCF_036245765.1. Classification (NCBI taxonomy): domain Eukaryota; kingdom Metazoa; phylum Arthropoda; class Insecta; order Hymenoptera; family Encyrtidae; genus Copidosoma; species Copidosoma floridanum. The sequence goes on along the minus strand of NW_028321897.1, from coordinate 662,634 downwards.
CAGGATTTTAGGAAATAAACAAAATGCAGTCAAGCAAGCGCATACGGTCATTGGGGATTAGTTGTTTGTCATTTTATTTATTTAGTAAATAGGTAAAATGTTACTTAAATACCACTTAAAATAGTTTTAATAGCATACACATAAAGCTATCACAACTGTTATTAAAAATGACTCAATTTTTTTTGAATCATTGAATACTTTGTTAACCGCATGTGAATCATATTTGAATTTTTTTTTAATTTGATTACGCAAAACCTAAATCTTATATTTTATGTACAAAATAATTCTTTTTTTTTTATCCGATATGAGTCTCAGCCATACCCATAAACAGAAAATTAGAGAAAGGCTGAGTCAGATCTTTTTATAATTTGCGGTAAAATAAAAAGTTCTCAAAAAAATCTGTCTTCGCCTACTCTAATATATTTGTGTAAGTGTCAGTAATAGTAGCAGTATTTTGCCGCTTTGGGATGCTACGAGCTGTTGTTTATAATAAACTGATTTATATGTAATTTGCAATTTCAATCATGTGTAAATCGATTTCTATCTTAAATAAATTTCAAGATTATTACTCGAATCGAATATCTAAAACAATTATCAATACAGAATCATTTTAAACTTCAATTATTACATTTTTATTCATGATTCAGAAATGATTCACTATTAAAATGATTCAATCGTAATTCTGAATCATTTGAATCACGTAGACAGCCCCTCGTCCGGACTCAAAGACAAGAAAGAGCCTTCACGAATTTTAAATCAAGCAAGACAAGAGCCTTTTTAAACTATGGGGCAAGAAAAAGTCTTGTCAGAAAAAATTGTTTGTATCTGGATTGTCATTTTATAATATATAATATATTTAATATAGATATAGCGGCCACGGTAGCACAGTGGTAAAGGCTGTAGTTATTGTAGGTCGGGGGCTTGGTAAACACATGCTCACGAGTTCGAGACTCGGCCTTCACTCACTTGGCTAGCACCTCTGAGAAACTTATTTCTTAAGTGCGTATTACCAACTGTGGCCAAATGGTTCGGAAGCCATGTAAATAAGGTCCCCTTCGCTGTGCAAGTGATTGATGTCACAATTACATCTGAAGCGGTTTTTTACTATGCCAATGACGATAGCATGTAAATGCATAGTAACACAGCATTGCAGAGTCTATAGGGCATAGTTCTCAAAAAATGGCTGTAAAATATTTAAAAAAAAATAATATAGATATGCAAATCATTTTTAGCATGTGTAATATTGACCCGATGCGCTTTTCGATTGACAAATGAACTATCAATTACTACTGCGCAAGGGACCAAGAAAAGTAAGACCTAACGCGCATCTTGAACATCAGGTACATTAAATTAAATAGGTAATTATGAAAAAAAAAATCTCCAAACTGATAAAGCGACGCGCTTTTCGATTAATACAATGATAATTAATAAAAAAAGCGCTTTGAACCTATGTACCCCATACGCGTTTCGAATTTTAAGTAAATAATTATTGTATAAAGGGCCTTCACACCCAGGACGCGAAACTCTTGTTGATGATCAAAAGGTTGTTGATAAAAAAAGAGCTTTCAGCACGAGCGATAGAAGTCGGTATTTTGACGTCATTATAACACAACAAATGATTTTATGGTCTTTTGCACTAATTGGGACCGTCAGATTCGAAATCAGTACCTCAAAAATCCTATGTATCCAAATTTTCAGCGCAATCGGTTGTTACTGTATTCGAAATTTTAGCCTAACATTTATTTGCAAGCGTCTTTATAGTGCTTTATCGTTGGAAATGTGCTGCAAAATCGATTTAATGTAGCTCACGACATTCGTAAAAAAAAATATTATTTTCGCTAACAATTGTAAACAATTACTTTAAATGTCTCCCGATAATTCATAGATTACTTTTAATTTATATAATGGCACTTACAACTTACAAAAATTACTGTGTATCAAACGAAACGTTCATGCTATATAATAAGTCATCGTTTGGGAAATATAAGGTACTAAGTTCCCTGGACGCTGAGAAACAGTTTAGACGAGAAAGACACTTGCGTAATACGTATGAGTGAATACTAACAAAGTAAATTTTTTTTTTTCAGAGTGATAATAAAAGTTTGATATCCTAATACACGTTGTGATTTTATTTTTCTTGATCCATATATTAGGTTTTACCACGATCAGTTGAATTTGCACATTTCTCAGGGTGCTGTAGAATTAGCACCTTATTCCCCCAAGAGAGGAAATAATTCGTACAATATTAGTGTGTTTATATTATGTAACATTGAATTAATGCTAAAAATATTTTTCAGTTGAAATCAAAATTCAGCGTGTATAATGCAACAACCGTAAAGTACTTGAGTGATGAAATGACAAAAATTTATGGTGAAATTTGTAAACAACAGAACCAAAATACGGACGAGAATGTTACCAAAAAAAAAGAAAACTATAAAAAAAAAAGAAGAAAATGACGTTAATCAATCGCTAAAAACATTGAACCCTGAAGAATTTGAAGAAATATTTAATGAAAACAATGGAACTTGTACTGAAGAGAAGATAGAAGTTATTAATACAGAAAATGTAGATTCACAAAAGGTAGTAACTCAACAGTATTCAAAAATGTTGTTGATTTCAAAAAACGGTGTTCTAAATGTCCTAACTTTCGATATACTTGCTGGCGTAGAATGTACCATTCAGGATTTGATTGATCAAGTAAAGTAACACTTAATGTTATATTCCTGTTTTTTTTATTTAATTCTACTATCATATTATGTCAAAAAATTAAGAGTTTTACATTCATTGTTATTGTACATATTTTGTTTTTAACAGTATAGTTCGTCAATTATTATTATTATTTTTATAACATTTAAAACAAATATTAGAACATTTCTTACGCTTTGAATGCATTTTTTAACTATTTAAATTTAAATACGATCATGAGTAACTTTTTTTAATACACAGTTGATTTTTCACGAAAATAAAACTCTTCTCATGTATATTACGAAATAATGATTTTTTTTAGGTTAATGTACAATTCTCAGAAAATCCCACGATACATGCCTGCGTTAACAACCCCGATATTGATTACATCGTGGACTATTCCAACGATAAATTAAGTGCAGATGCTCATGATAACACAGAAAATTGTATCTACAAGGAAGCTACTGTTATTGCACCGTAAGAACATTATTTTTATATCTGTGACGATCGAAATCCTATTTTTAGTTCAAAAGAGTTCGCTCATACAAACAAAACAGTCGGATTCTGTTAAAAAAAATTACAAATTAAATGTTTAAAATCGTAGGAGACGGTGCGTAAAGATCTTCAGCGTTATTCAGATTATCAATGAAAATCTATTTCCTTATATAGATCAACTTGTAATTATTCCAAGCCAAAAAAGGGTCAGGAGTCGATGCACTATTTGTGTCCCGTCTAGTCAGAGATTAGTAGAGAGATTGCTGACTGCAATGCTACGGCGCGAGTTCACTTTTGGCCACTGTTTCGAGTGCCCCGTCGCGGCCAAGCGGTCGAACCAGGCACACATATTTTTTTTTTATTTGAGAAGCGTGGAGGGGATATACCGAGTGTGTGCCTACGGATTCTCGTGGAAATGGGCATGTAGGCACGTACTTTGGAGACGCGTGGAAGGGGTATTCTGAGTGTTAAGTGACTAGTAGCGCCGCCCTGAGGGTTCGATTTGGAACTATGTGTTTTCCCAAATTATGCGTTCAAATCGTCGCGGTAGCAACTACGTAGAAAATGAGTTTTTTTATTTCCTTAACCGATTTAATGGATTATGTGGGTGAAGGTTCACGCAAATACGTGGAAGGTGAAAATGTGGATAATGCCAACCACATTTTTTACTGTGCTATCGAGGCACAGTCGTCCAAAGGAGTAAAATTAGTATGTTTGTGTTTGAAGTCCACTGACTTGTTTGGAAACTCATTAGTACTACCGCGACGATTTGAATGCATACTTTGGGGAAACATATAGTTCCAAATCGAACCCTCAGGGCGGCGCTACTAGTCGCTTAACACTTCGAATACTGAATATGTGCCTACGGAGAGAGGAGTGGTGCATGGAAATGCCGACTACAGCTATATAACTATATACCTGCGTATATCATAGCGAAAGAAAGCGACGAGTCTTTCTCGCTGTATACTAACTTTTTAAATAAGGTCTTAGAAATTAAGGGAAAATAGAGAAAAAAAAGATCTTACATCTAATATTTATAAAATAAAAAACCTATTCTTTCATTTAACAATTCTCTATAACATATGAAATCTTAAGAGAGGCTAGCCATATTGTTTTTCGAAAATTAAATCATACAAATAAATGCTTATGCAATTGGAAGCTCAGACTTTCAAGGCATTTAATTTTTAGTTCTTCTTATACTTTGGATTTTCGTTTAGTACTGCGTATCAAAGTACGTTGAAAAAATATTTAGCTTGAAATATTTTTTAAGGTTGATAGTATGGCTATAAGCACCTTAAATATAAATGATTATTTTTACTTACCACAATCGCTATGAACTGTAGGCCAAGCTCCGGAGGGTATCAATGAACACATGTGACTTTAGGTTATATGAGATCCGAGGTTTAAATAGCTGAGATGGCTAGGGCTTATGCCTTCGACGGCATATTTTGGCGATTTGGGGTTTAATTCTGATTGCCATTAGATTTTTTTTTTTTTTAATATAATTCAGTATTCTATTTCAATTTCTTATTGCAACTTTTATTTTAATTTATGAATATTGTCAACACTTTTTTTTTGGGCACGTTAAAAAAAGTTTATTTTTAATACTGTGTCACGTACATAGAATCCTACGCAACAATTGACTATTAAATAATTTATTACGTTAATAGTTATAGCTGGCAAGGCTAATTCATAATTTTAAAGGTAATGATTTGAATGATAGTAACATTGATAACTAACTTAATACTTGGTAGATCATATAAATCTTTATGTGCGTATTCGTATGCTTGCATGTGTGTGATCTCAGACTTTTTGACCGATGTCAATGATTCAGGACTCAGAAGGATTACTTTTTCATATTGTTACGATGGCTTGAGAAAAACAATCGTCATAGCTTTTTAAGGTTGTCATACCTCTTGACGATTTCTTGATTTTTTTAAGCAGATTGTTGTATTATTCAGGTGAAAAAAATATTCTTATACATATTTTAGTTTTACTTAGGGAAAATTCAAACAATTACATTTTTTTTGATCTCTCTATACGTTATACAGTTTCATTTTGAACAATAAAACAATTTTTTTTCTTTCGATTCATGCATTCAAAATTAGTATTTCAGTAAGATTGATAGAACAATTCCCTAATTTGTAATTTTAATTAAATTCTTAACAAGATCTTATTTCATACAGTACGAAAATACCAAATTTTCTATTTTCGCACACTCCACAAGAGTTTTTTTTATAGGATAATTTTACTTTAATGTGATAAATATTATGATTTCATTGACAGTACACATCTGAGCTTGTAATTTATATATGTACATTTTAATACTTACTGTAGCTAAAAAAAATAAATGAAGTTTGGTTTATTCTTAACTATCTTATACGATTGTTTTATTACAAAAAACTTTAGATTGCAATAAACGACTGAAACTTTTAATTGGCTACTCAACATAATTTAATATTGTTGAATAAATTTCTACCTGCAGAGAAAATGCTGAAACATTTAACGATAGCAAGGCTTATTCATAATTTTATAAAACCAAACAAATGGTTTTTAAGGTTATGAATAAAATTTAAATGGTTTCAAACTTCCCAAAAATTATGAACATCCTGTTTACAAGAGAAAATAGCCAAAGGCCCAAAAAATTTACTTTCGTTTTAATAATTTCCTCAACAATTATTACCAGTAAATTTCTACAATAGTATTTTTTTCAATTAAAAAAAATGGGTGCTTAATATTTTTATGCTGTCAGCACATAGATATTAAAATTATATCAAATCCTACAATCTAAATTGCACCAGTGGCTTTGATAAATGCATGCAAACTTCACATATTATTAATATTGATACAACAATTTCCTTATTTGTAATATCAATTTAATTTTCGAAATAATTTTATTTTATAGCGCCCGAATTGCTTAATTTTTATTTTTTTTCTTTCCATAAAGTTTTTAGATCTTTTATTTTTTTTTTCATGAAATAATAATTTTATTTTAATAAAATAAATACTATGCTTTCCTCAACAAATTTAACTAGTCTAATGTTTTAGTTTGTATGTACTTTAAAACGCTTATTTAAATATTTTTTCGATTTTTTTATTGCTGAGAAAGCAGTAATATGTTTCTCGGTAGCGATTTAAAGTAATGGATAATTTTGTGAATTCTTCCCAAATTTTGCACTGTAAATTTGTTTATTGGTAACATTATACCCTCTAATAAAAGAAATTATCTGAAACAATAAGCTTAGATTCTTTTTTTTTAAATTATGTGTTGTATTTTTCTTGATCTTTTGGGGCAAATAACAAAACTCCTGGTTTTTCTTTTAGCGACGTTTCGTCGACTGAAGTGTCGACCTCTTCAGGCTTTATTAACAATAATAATAAATTTTACAATGACTAATGAATATGGATACATATAGTGTAAAAATAACAAACGGAATACCTTATTGAAAACCGTGAAGGAAACTTTAACGTGTCGAGCAAATAACTCACACGCGAGTCAAAATGGCAAAGGCGCCCACATGATAATGACCATCGCTTTTATAGCCAGGGACATATTTACGCACATACAAATTTCGCAATTCAACGACCGAAATTTGTAGTTTACATGTCTTACTTATAAACGAACTAGTTCTAGAAATATATATTTATTTCTAGAACCGTACAGATTTGAAAAAACTTCGATAAGTGCGACTTAACTTATGTACATCTTCTTGTTTATTTATATTATGACTATTGGAGGTAATGTAAAGCATTTCAGAGATCAGACTTTTGTTGTAATTTGGTTCTTTGTCCAATATTCAAATTAGTCCTTAAAAAAAGTTTTTAAGGATTCTAAAGTATTATCTAGGTTATACAGCTTACGTAAACAAATCGAGACCTATGTGTAGATACGTTGAAAATCGTAACGTAAAATTAATTTATTTTAAATTAATAATCGTATAATGAATGTTGCAACAAATATTGAACTAATCTTGATGAAATTTGGAGCGTAAGTTTTTCGTGTCTTGGGCTACTTATTTCCAAATGTATATGGTAAACAAACAACATCTTGCATTTTTTCCGGAGCGTTCAATTGTCAGTATGTTTCTTTGCAGTTTCATTTTATTTTACAATTTACAAAATTTTTTTTTTAATTTTTATGAGCTTCGTCTTGCAGCTGTGGAAACGATGAAAAAATACTCTTGTCAACATTTTTCCTACGAGCTCTAAATATTGAGAGGTTTGTCAAATTATGTGATAAAACATGGCATTTTTGAGAAATTTTGAAGTTTTTCAATCCCTGCAAATTTTGCACTCGAAATTCTGCTGGCGTAACCCTTACATATTGTTTGTAATGTTATTCCGGAATGATTCCAAGCCAAAATCTAACCATTTTACAACCTGACTAGCTATTACTACATCTAAATATGACGTTTTTTCACAATTGTATGGGGGACAGCGCAACATAATCTCCCAGGTAAAATTTAAATCCTCTGCTAACCAGAATAGTAGATTTCCCACGAGTTTGAAAAGTCTTTGTTTGCGAACTAAGAGGTTTGCGGCCCGAGCCGAAGGCGAGGGATGTAACGAGGTTCGTAAAGGAGACTATTCGAACGAGTTCCGGAAAACTGCTTTTTCGCCCGAGGAAGTACCAGCCTCCCAAAACCACCCGAGGGCGGAAATAGTGTGAGGAAAAGGTGTGTGGCAAAGGTTTTTGTCGCACAGTGTGTGGAAAAAGTGTGCGGCAAAGCTTTTTGCCGCACAGTGTGCGGAAAAGGTGTGCGGAAAAGGTTTTGCCACACACCGGAAAAAATTTTGCTACATACTGGAAATCAAAATTCATACCTATTTTTAACCTATTTTCCTCACACATTGCGTACAAGTTTTTTCGCAATAAGTGTGCGGAAAATGGGTGTTTTCCGCGCTGATATTAGTGTGGAAAATCGATTTTTCCACATAGTGTGCGGCAGAGGTGTGCGGCAGAGGTGTGCGAAAAATATTTTTCATGACGTAGTTCATTCAGCCATTTTTAGAGAGTATCAAGAATTTCCGTACACACGTACAAACTTGTACGTCACCTATAACAAAACCGCTAACAATCATTTTCATAAAAGCTGTCTCAAGTTCTATTCCGATGCTTTTTTTTTCGGCATGTTCTAATGTGTTCTTTCATTTTTCTGTATGATGATTGAATCCTACAAATTCTTTGCAAGTCATTGTAGTGGCATAACTAGAATCCTACTGATTACAGTCTGAGGCCCAATTAAATACTTTATCTTGGGGGCGATGTCAATCCTTTCATAATAATCGATAATAGTACGACAATAATACGTCAAATAAAGATAAATATATGTTATCAAGTGTCATTACTGTTGCAGTGTGATTTATATAATTTTATTTTTTTGTTTATTAATAGTTAGACGAAGTTGACCTAAAGTGGGAAGCGGGTACGTTAACGTTTTGGGCACGGAAAATTTAGTATTTGTATGATGATAATACTAAATGTTTTGTTTCTTGATGGAGGATATCTCGAACTTTTAAATAAATGAGCTATATTCTGTCATTGTCTATTACTTTATGATTTATTATTAAAAATAAAAAAAACTTTAAAAACTCGCTTCTCCCTACGGGACCTTCTTATCTTAAGCAGATGATAATCAAAGTTTATCATTGGACCTTTTTAACTTTCACCTCTTTCAGTCATTATTCTAACAAATAATCAAGTAATTGCTAGAAAAATGTGTGTTGCTAATATTTCGGCTCATTAATAAATTATATATTTTATTTGGTAAACGTAATTGTTGAGAAAAAGAGTAAGGACAATGAGATAGTTGGAAAAAATACGAAATTTTTAATACTTAATTATCAAAAAGTACAATGAAATTTTTAAATAGCTTTTTATGTAAAAACACATTTGATAATAAATAATGCTCAAGCATTTTTGATTTACAATAATATACTAACAAATTCAGAGCAGCTAAAGCACTGTTAGCTGAGGTGCAACTTAGTCGCGTAAAACAAGTTAAATACTACTGCTTATAATAAAGATTGTATTAGACCGACGATTATACGTCCACTGCAGTCTTATGAAAATTTCTGCACTAATGAAATTACTCACACCGTGTAATTAAGTTGCAAACAATTGGGGGGAGTTCTAAAGCAAGTAGGCACTACACTGAAGGGAAATATGCTTGGTTTTATTATTTAAATAATAATTGTAATCTAATTTAACCAGCCATCAACAGCTTAAAGAACTTATTTACAAAAGTATAGCAGAAGAAACGTACTCGTAAAAATATCCGACGAAGAACCGTACTCGCATCTATATTCTGACGAAGAGCCGTTCACGTCGCTACTCTCCGACGAAGAAACGTACACGCGTCGTCTTTCCGATGAAGAACCGTACTCGCATCTATATTATGACGAAGAGCCGTTCACGTCGCTATACTCTCCGACGAAGAAGCGTACACGCGTCTTCTTTTCAACGAAGAACCGTACTCGCATCTATATTCTGACGAAGAGCCGTACGCGCTCTTATTGTCTGACGAAGAATCTAACACACAGTTACAGTCCGACGAAGGACCGTACATGCACTTGCTGTGTGGCGGAGAAACGTACACCCACATTATAAAATAATATTATAATATATTACTAACTTATATTATGCAGGCCTGTAAAGTAACCAGATCAAGCCCTTAGGTGAAATGTTGTTTTATAGCATCAACACTTAATTACTTAAGAAACTAAGTTGTTGCTTTGGCCAGACTCCGTTCTACTAGGCTGAGGCCTCCCTTTTTCAGTCTGGCTTCGGGGCTACTACCCCTCACAATTCTTTCCCTTCAGACTCAGATATGGTAAAATTATCTTCTTATCTACCAGCATAATTGTATAATTATGAAATAGTTTAATTAAGTTATATTACTAAGGGATTTGTTACTAATGAAATGCAACAAATCTTTTTTTTTTACTACATGAAGCAGAAACAAAGCTCATATTCTGTAAATTGGTTCGAGTGTTTAAGAATTTTTTTTTTTTTTTTAATTACTTGGTTATTTTTAACCTTTGTATTATTTGAAACAGATACTTTGTAGTGCTTTTTTGTGTATAGAAAATAGTAACATGGATAATGAAATCACTGACCTGATCACCCCGGTAAGTATAAATATAATAAGTGTAAGTAGTATTTATTAAGTTAAGTGGTAATACCACTTTGCACCCAGAGTAGACTTGTGGATAATGCATATAATAAAGAATTTTTAGTGACAACAATTGTTGAAATGGGATTGTATCATGATCAGAATACATAGAAAAATAATTTTAGGGCATAATTGTGCTGGCATTGTTTGTTGATACACAAATAGTGAAAATTAACCATATTTTTTCTTCAAAATTCTCTTAAAACCTTTTTGGAAGGCATCGTATTAAAACAATAGCTATAGATAATTTGCTTGCTATTTAATTATCTACCGATCGATGCTGGTTACATTATCTGAAACCTATTTTCCGCAAAGTTATAGAGCAAAAAATGTGAAAATCGGCATTTCAAATTTTAATTTTGTAACATCATTAACTTTAAAATTTTCTATTGAAAATTCCTCTAAATTCAGAATTTGATACCTCACACGCAACGATTTTCATCTGGCATTAAAAATGACGTCATAAAACGATTATTAATTTAAAAATTCACTTAGCTGCCTTGCACCTCACAGTACGGCGAGATCAAATTTTCAAAATGGATTTTGTTAATAATATAAAAAATGTTAACATGAAAGTTAAAAAAAAATTTTGACCCAGATTTTTTATAACATTCAATTTTGCAACATAAACAAATTATTATTACTCTGATGATTTATAATTTACCGTATTACTACTATATTCACTTGATAGCGTAAATTTTTACACTAGTTAAAAAAAAAAAAACAATTGTGATAACGTTTTTTTAATAATAGTTATTAACAGTTGAGTGTTTATAACGATTGTTTTAATTTTTACTAATGTTTTAAGTAACAAATTGTTTTTTCTACTTCTGTAGAATATTCCTTGTTGATCTATATTAGTTAATAATTTTTTCATACATTAGCAATAATAATATAAGAATATTATAAATGAATATTTTGACGTTCTTCGAACGGTAGGTTGCACAAAAGTTAATAAACCTTTTAATTCTAGAAGATGTAAAGTGTTTTTGCGGTGTAGTCTTACGATGACGAGTTATATTAGAATGTAAAAATTGCTAAACCCACACAATTTAAACCTGCCACCACCAGGCCCGATGGACAGAGAGTGAAACTCCATTACTATAAAAGTGACATAAATGGCCAAATTAGGACTCATATACTACCTGATAATCAACTTTGAAGTGAACACACCTTAAATATACAGTGTATATACAAGTCTTCTCTCATTCTTACAATGTGAACGAATTTCGCTCGGATTCCCCTGCTTGTTGAGTCCTAAAATTACCGCCATTTAAGTTAGTCTTGAAAAAACGTTTGACAGAGTGGTGGCAAGTATTTTTTTGTGGGAAGTCCACTCATACTAAAGTCAATGTTCGAGTAGTAGATGAGTCCCAATATTGCCACCAATGCCATATCTCTTCGGGAAGTTTCTATTCTCTATCCATTGGGATCAGTGGTGGCAGGTAAAAATTTTGTGGGTTTCGTCCATTTTTATGTACTGATGTAACTCGACATAACAAAACTACATTGCCACAACTCTTTAGATCTCGACGTGTTATACTGTTTTTCAACTTTTATGAGATGTGCGGTAGGTATTAATCTTTTACCTCAACTGTACCCCAGCTCTTGATCTGAAATGCATGCTACCTACTGTTTTTATAGACCGGTATATTCACGTCAAAGTATAATATTACTTTATTATTTATTTATGTATGAAAAAATTATTTACTTATATAAATCAACAAGAAATATCCTGTAGAAATAAAAAGAAACTTTTTTTAGTTAAACCATCAATTCAAATAGAAACAATCGTAATAAACACTAAACTATTAATAACCATTGTTAAAAAAAAACGTTATAGCAATTCATTTTCTTTCTTTTTTAGTTCGTGTAAAAATAGTATGTCAGAGTAATGTTAATTTCTTTTATGTTGCTAAATTAAACTTTTAAAAAATTGGGATAAACATTTTTCTTCTTTTTCATTAAAGTTCTTTGTACTTATCCTTAACAAAATCTACTTTGAAAATTTGATCTAACCATACTGTGAGGTGCAAGGCAGTTAAATAAATTTTTAAATTACCAATCGTTTTGTGACGTCATTTAAGATGCCAGACAAAAATCGTTGCACGTGGTTAAAGGTCCTTATATTATAAGGTATTAAACACCGAATACAGAGGAATTTTTAATAGAAAATTTAATAGTTAATAATGTTGCAAAATTATAATTTTAAATGGCGATTTTCGCAGTTTTTTGCTCTACAACTTTGTGAAAAAAAGGTTTCAGATAATCTAACTAACACCAAACAATACATAATTAAATCGCGAACAAATTGTTTTAGCTTTTTTGCAATACAATGCCCCCAAAAAAAGTTATAAGCTGAATTTGAAGAAAAAATCTGGCCGATTTTCACTATATGTGTGATAACAAAAAAAGCTGGCACGATTATGTCCTAAAATTATTTTTCCATGTATTTTTATTATAATACAAATCGTTTGAAACAATTTGCGTCGTAGTCACTGGCAACTTCTTATTGACCATTTTATTAAGCTTTTTTTTAAGATCCGCCGACAGTATGTACAAAGACCCGAAGGCTTGCGATTTGGCTGCGTAAACTGTTTTCTTCTTTTAAAATCAAAACTGATGCAACCCTATGAAAGCGAATATGGTAAGTACAATAGTTAAATTTATTATTTTGGCATTTATTAAATGATTTTTATTGCTGTACCACAGTTTCATTTATATTACAGCATTTGTCCAATATAGCGATATATTGTAATTTACATGAATACAACAAAGGTTAACAACGTACAGTAACAACTCACATATTAATTAAAAAATAACTAAAATTATTAAAAATAAACTTTTTAATTTACTAATTATCAAGGTACGTGGTTTACATGCTATTAAAATTCTATACATTTTTAAAAATTTCTACTTTACACATTAAAAGACAACATATATAATTATAACGCAGGACACCGTAAAATGGCACTTTCTAGAACGTTGCATCGCATGATATAATATTTCAATATAACTCAACATATGAGAGATACACAGACAGTAGAGTTAGGGGCACAGGCAAAGGCAATTTTTTCCCACTGCCGAAAAAAGAACGATAATATTTAAAAAATTGAATTGTTATTTCCAAAAATAAATGTGCCAATACTTGTTTCTGAACAATACTAAATATTTCAAATATTATGTCGACCTTAACTTTTTTAATTTAAAAGAATTTTTAATCTTGAAGAATTATAACACTTACAATAATATTCGTTTTATAATTTTCATAGTTTTAAAAAAATATATACTATAACGAAGTTAACAATATAATAATGCTTATAGTATATTCTCTTTAAGTACGATACCATCTCTGATTTTCAATTATATTTAGTAGAGAAAATAACATTTTGAACCCTTATGTAGCATATTAATTATTCATCACAATATTTAGTAAATATTACCCTGAGATCAACACTAGTCATAGATACTTTTTTAATATTCGAGTACTTTTTCGAAATCTGCTTTGGATTCTGGTGGAATGAATTTTTTTTTAACATTGTTGTCAAGTCGGTAACTTTTTTTGCTGAGATCGAGATTTTAGACTTGTAAGCCGTTTTTAAATAATAACTTCTTATATCCTCTATCGTTGTTTTATTTTGAAAAATTATTACTTTTTTGGGCGCTTCAAAATAATCATATTTCACCTGTACGGCTGTTGTTTCGGGAGTAATTACTATTTTCCTCAAATTCGAAATCTTGACGTTTTTCCAACTAAATTTATCAGATAACTCATCAAATAAGTAGATGTTGTTTTGTTTAACTTCTGTTACAATATACTTTGGGTCATTTACTTTACTCTCTTTTATATGATGTACCCACTCCTCTTGTGTAAAAATTGATTTATTTTTACAGTGTTTTTCAATTTGCGTATGGATTGAATCGTTTTCATTTTGGGTGCGGCCCACCTCCAAATATCTATGTATAATAATTAATTTATCAATTTAAAAGAAGTATATGCCATAACAGTTATTAATAGAAAACCAGATCTCACTTACTCGCTGTGTGCAAGTCATTATAGATGATAAAAAAAAGTAGCGAAGCCCGTTAGGGGGCGTACACCGTAGATTTATCAGACTTTTGTACACTACAAATTAAAGTAGGACAATAAGATTTTTCAACCAATTTAATTATTAAAAAAGTGCATGCTACAAGCATCTGCTTTAGAAAAAAAAAGTTGAAGGTGCTAGTTTATTACTCGACATTTTTATTTATTTAAGATGAAAGGACTAGAGTAAATTAGATTATTTCGTTTAAGGTGCTTTTTTAATGAACGCTATCATTTCTTAGAAATGAAAAGAGTCTTGTACACTAAGTTTTTAAGATAAAGATACTTGTTGAATAAATGACATTATAATTAATTTAAAACAAATATATTTCAGTTGACTGGGTTATTTGGTTAAAAGCGCTTGTATATTAAATGATATTATCATTGATAGTCGGGTAGAATAAGCTGATTCATGTCCTAAAAAAACGTGCAATTGCGAACGTCGATTTAAAAATTTTTTTTGTTAGATAATACGAACATAAGTAGCGTGTTAAGTTTAAACGCCAATCGGAGCACCGCACGATGGTTAAAAAAAATGGCAAAAATCGGCCATATCACTTTTTGGCGATTTACGGGAAAACTATGCATTTGACAAATTAAGTCTAGGGAAATATAAAATGTGCAATAAAAACACAAATTGAATGAGTTTTTGTGAGCTCCGATCAGTCCAGTAGTTTTTTAGTAAATTGCAAAAAAACCGCTTTTTTGGGCCATTTTTTTTAAATTCCATAACTTTCGTTCTATTAATTATGAAGACTTTCAACTTTAATAGAATATGTGTTTTATGAGCTTTAATATGCATACAAAATTTCAGCAAGATCGATGTTATACTTTTTGAGAAACTTTGAAAAAACTGAAAAAAGGCCCTTCCGAAAAGGGTCCCTGAAAATGTTTTGGGCCAGCGTAGACCAATTTTTTGAACGTGCTTTTGTTCATCGAGGGTTGCTCTACAACATCCTGTAATGCCGTACCATTACACCTAGCGAAAGGGCGAAAAAAATTGATTTTAAAAAAGGGAGCTTCCGTGGCCCGATGGTGGGGGGCCGCCGAGCTGGAAATGCGGCTATATGGCAAATTCTGCAAATTTTTTACTGAAAAATTATTTTTGCTTTCTTTGCATTTTAAAGCGAAAATGGCAATAATAATAATGGTATCGTTATATATTTACGTACAATTGTGCATATATGTCGTATGGGTACAAATAATAGCATTAATTAGACATTCCATGCGGTAGACAAGGTATAGATCTGATGATTTTTATTAAGCTGTGAAGCGGGCTTGAGTTAAATATATATACAACAAGAGTACAACTAGGGTACAGCTCGAAAGAGTCTCTAGTTGTGCAAGACTATAGCTTCCGAGTCTTTAGAGTACTGAACTCTGCTTTGAGGGAAATACCGTTCCATCTTAAATCTACTCCGAAATAACAAGATCCAGGTTGACCAGCACGTTAACGCAGCGATAGTCACACTTCCATCGATCACTGAAATTGCAAAGCAGCGTTTATCGCAGCTAAAACTTGGATGGGTGACCATTCGAGTCTCACCGTTCGCCTTCACTGTTGATTTTGTGAGTCGACTATAATTGTATTACTTATAATAAACAATGCATGAAGATCTTAAAAGTTCTTCAAGTTCGCATTAATCAGAAATTAGATGGCACTAAAATACTTGCACACAGCGAGCGAGGATTGATACCTTACGGACTTACAAAATATGTAAACAATTATTTTTTCTCAAATCAATTTAATCATATTTTCTTACCTGTGAGTTATACTGATATTGTGATCGTTGGCGGCCTTTACGTACATTGAAAATACGTTTTGATTCCGGTTTTGACCCCCACAGTTATCGCTAAAAAACGAAAATTCTTTCGTTCCAGAGCTTACTTTCAGTATTATAAATTCTAATACTTGTGAGCTAATTTAATTCGAACCACGTCCAGCAATGGTTTCATTCCACACAAAACAACGACCAATGCCGGTGCCAAGATCAAAAACAGTGAAATTAAAAACACTTAGCTCGGAATAGTAATACATCACTGAAGTTTCTGAGCAAGGTGTAGATAAGACCTTTTGAAGATCAAAATTAGCGCAACAAAATGTTGGATTACTTAAAGATCTTTGTTTTTCAGACTCCATTAACGTACGGGCCTCTGATTTATTGCGCAAATGGTAGTCGTATGTAGGCTGCTGCTTTATTTTTTCTTCATTTGTCATTAACTTAAAAGTTTCAAATTGAACACACCTGGAAAAATTATATCGGTTATAGTAGTGAAGAAATTTGGTGGGGTTAGATAACGTATCGGTCTATTTCTTTACACTAAGAAAATTGACGTAGTAATTTTTACAAATGTGCATCTCTCTAGGGTGGTCTATGGGTTTGAGAATGCTTGCAAAGCAACGCCCGAGGGACCGTTGGGACTACCCTGGTCAGATGCACATGAGCAGTGAACGCTATTTTTTCTACTTCGGGTACAGCAGCCTCCTTAAAACGCCCGAAGAAGGAAAAATAATTTTCATACATTGTCATTATTTTATGAGTAGTTTATCTGATAGTGTAAGACTTTGCTAATAACGCTGAAAGTAGCATTATCATTCATTGATGTATATTGCGAAAAAAAGGCTTTTGAAAAAAAACAGGGATGGAAAAAAGTTTGGTAATAATATGTTGCTCTAAATATTGTGAAAAAGAGATACTTTGATCACTGAGGTGGACGGAAAAGACATCGACGGAACGGATATTTCAAGTTTTGCAAAGCCCGTACAGATCGTACGGCACAATGTGAGTTTTTTTCTGCGTATTTGACTTTTTGTACCGTATGATTTAAGTTTTATCCGCGTACAATTCGAAAATTCGATCCTTTGGTAACGTTACATTTTCTAACACGGACTGATAACGGTGCGGCTGAGTGTTTACTATACAATAGTTTCAAAATTCTCTATTGTATGGTGCCATCAAACAACTCGGAGTTGTTGTCAAGGTCTAATGTGCGATATACTATACTTCTTGACTTAACTTTGGAGCCAAAGTGTATGTACACTTCTCGATCTCTTAATGAAGGAAATGGTTGAAATATTGATGGCGATAGATTGAAAATCCGCCAAATTTATTGATTTGTATCCACAGTGGGGAGTATAAAAGTTTGATGTTCGCACAGCAAGCGTCAAAAGGTGAAAAAACAGAAAAGCGACACTGGACGGAAAAGACAAATTTACTTTTTTTTTTAAATTGGATCCCCAAAACGACTTTCAATGATATTTTTGTTATTAGAACAGAAAAAGTACAATTTTTTGCATACATATTGACTTTTACATTTATGTATTCACCTTATTACGTGCATACAAATCGGGGACATCATCTGAGTTAGTTACGGAGAAATCACCCATACGCTGCGGCTCTGGTGAAAATAAAAATTTCTTCTTATAATTTGGTGAAAAAGGGAACAGAAGTTGAATCGAAATATATATATATATTTGTTTATATATTACTAAGTAATTTGTACAATAAAAAAAATGTTTCTTTTCATTTAATACAAGAAAAAGATGTGAGCCTTGTATAACTATTTGTAGTCTTAGTCTCTTCTATCCTCGTTGTATAATTAATTATCTACAAAAAATCTGATGGAATGAATATTGTAATTAGTGTTAATATATATAAAGTGTAACATATACTTATTTCTTCTTCTTCTTTTTGTGTTTGCCCTTGCACATGTTTGATATACACATCATTTTATTGACTATTAGATAAAGGTACAAAAAAAAGATCGTCGTTTTTTAAGCTTAACAATTTTTTAATCCGAGGTACATGCAGCATTTGCATCACGAGTATACTTGCATAGAACGCACTAAATATCGTGAACAATTGAGCCCCTTTAACAATGCGTATTTTTGAACGCGGTAAAACGTTTGTATCATCGGAATAAGCGGAGAAAAAGAGCAATCAACATTATTATATATATCCCCCATGCCATTAGTAACAGACTTTTAATGAAAAAAGAAAAAATTTTAGGTAAATTTATAGCAGAATATTAAACAGTTGGAATGGACGCAATGTACGCGTGTGACGAAAGAGGGTAGGTGGAAAATCGGCCTCTGGAGCTGCTGCAACTGGGCCGAGACTAGCTGTTTCAGTTGGGCATCGTCGAAGAAGCCTTGCTCCTAGGGACTGTATTGTTGCTGTTGTACGTTATTCAGGGTAACAACCAACCTGCTTTAGTTTTTAGAGTCAACGTAATCAGAAACGAAAAAATAATACCTTTTTTAAATTTAATAATTGTTCCTGTTACAGCGACTACATTTTACTAGCTAGCTATACATAAAAAATTTTTCTTTATAATTTCAACCTTATCTTTAAAAACCGTTATGGTGGAGGGTAAATAATTTTTAGAGTTATGAATAAAATACTAAAAGTACGAAGTGCACTACCTAGTGTTGTTGATGGCGCTTGCTTGAAAATAAACGGTGTTGTTGAAGAAAAAAAAAAAAAAAAAAAAAAAATCAAGTCCAAACCTTTTTTTGTTGTCAATAGCATTGGTGTAAAGGGTATTATTGGTGAATAATGGAAAGTCCAGAGCGCATAATTTATTTTTGTGTTGATGGCCCTTGGGTGATAATCAATCATATAATTTACGAAATAATGAGAAGTCCGGAGCGCACTACTTATATTTGTAGCTAGCGTTAGTTTTTTTTTATTAATAAATGGTATTATGTGAATTCCAATCCAGAAGTCAAATTCAAACGAGAAATAAATTTAAGTAATGACTTATAACGTAGCTTCTACTTACCTTAAGCTATAAGTATACATGTAGCAGTTGTTAATTTGTGCATTTTAAAGAAGTACTAAATTTCACTAGATTCTATGTCGATATCTTGCCAGCCAATTACTGTGATGGTAATCAATCGTGCACGTAGGATAAAACAGTGCGCTACTGCATCACTGTATTAGCTATTGCATTTTTATGGTATTATTATTATTAAATTAGAACAAAACTCATTATTAAGCGTCCATATAACAATATTATATTACAATCTTCCCAGAGTAAGCCTTTTTCAATGCTAAAATAAGATTCATATTGACTATAATGAGTTTTAGTAATAAGTGCTTTAAACTATTATTTTTCATGAATAAAAGGTAAAAAATTATTTTGACATTATAAATCAGTTTCTATTAACTAATAATTAATTATTAATGCATTAGATCGTAAGTGTCTGAGAAATATTTTTAGGCGTTTTTCATCATATTTGAATTTCCCGCAAGTTCGGCAGTCACTTTTGAGAGCGCTGCAGAGCACTGCGCAGCAGATGAGCAGACACCTGATGCGTGTACATGAACACTCACACATTGAAGACCCGTACGGCGTTATCAAATCTTCACTCATCGCTGGTTTCCCTTTGCCCCGCAAATGTTTCCTCCCTCTATCTCTACCGAACGTCCTTAATAAGAAGATTTTTGTTCTGAAAAGTGTCAGGAATGTATGTAAAATTTCTTACTGACAACGTTTCACAGTACATGTCAACACACTACGGTATTCCATTTAGTAAGTCTCAGGCCAAGCCGAGACGGGGGGCCGCTAGTAAAACAATAAAAGAGCTACAAAGCATTTATACAATGCGTTAGTTTCAGTTTTTTCGATTCGTTCAAATCTTCGTAAGTAACCTTAAGAACATTTTTGTTATAATCTTACAACGTAATAAATTCAGATCATAGCTTTTTCGAACCAGTTCAAACGTACGGTGAACTTTTTAAACCAACAATCACTATGGCTCTGTTCGGAAATGATGCGTTGGTTAAGTTTTTGGTTAGTACCTACCCCCACCCTGGCTTAACTAACTGACCGTGCGTTCGCACATGTAAACAATAGTTAATCAGCTAGTCACGTTTTGGCGCACTTTAAGCGCTTTTAAGGTTAAAGAGAGGACTTGAAAGCGCTTAAAGTGCGCCAAAATTTGATCAGCTGATTAACTATTGTTTACATGTGCGAACGCACGGTCGGTTAGTTAAGCCAGGGTGGGGGTAGGTACCAACTTAATACTTAACCAACGTATCATTTCCGAACAGAGCCAATGTCTTGTACACTGGCCGGACATTGATTCGTTACGCGCAAAATTTAAAAAGTTTTTAGAAAATTTTGAGCACCACTGTCCCGTAAATACTATAAGTGTTACCTACTATAGGTAATGGTAATGCTCCACTTAAGTTTGTACGGTAACGCAATTATCCATGGTACAGAAGAAAACGCCTTACCTACTTCATGTGGTAATTCGTCTTGATTCGAAATTTATGTATATACTGCATGGTGACTTTTGTTTTTGTTGGCATTGCTTTGGAGTTTTGGAATAGATTAACAAATGTCGTGAATTATGGGATTGCTCTAGCTAATAACAGAGTATACCTAATTGAACGTTTGAGTGGGAGCAGATAATGATCAACCCACTGAACTTTGAAACACTCTCAGATAAGTAAAAATTTTACATAATTTAATAAGTACAGATTGTAATAATTTGAAGGACAATTTTTTTGTGTACACTGTTTTATTTCAGGATCAGTCATACAAGGTAAACGACAAGTGTTGAAATTGTACTTGAATAAAAAAAGGATATATCGCACATTAAGACAAAATTAAACAATCAAATAATTCGAGAGAGACAACTGGAAGCTTCGCACACATTTAGTTAATAAAAAATACTGCATTTCCATTCAATAATGACAGATTATACCAGCAGCACTGCATTGGAGCACCAAAAGACATTCCCGTAGCAAAGATCTCCAGCACCCAGAAATAAAGGTAAGTAAGTGTCTCCCTTGATGAAATTGTTACACCACTGATTGACCCGAAGAGCCCTAATGCCAGGATCAGTGTGAAAAAACTCTCAACTAAAGTTTTCACTGTTCTTTTGCTAACCAGTACTTGCCAAAAACATAACATGTAGTCACATGAAAACTGCGAAGCGAATACTGAAAACTTGAACTAAGTGGCTCGACCAGCGAAGTGTTGGTTTTCTTGACGAAGTCCCACATCTGTGTCCCCCTGGATCTTGAAGATTACAAAAAGCTGAGGAGGGATGCACCGTTGGCTGGATGCAGTACTGCTCGGTAAATATACCATGTGTTCATTGTGGGGAAGTTTCATCGGTTTGAAAATAATAATACTGTAGCTTTCTTGAGAATGTGCTCCAAGCTCATCGCCTGATCTGAAAGATCTACTAAGAAATATCTCACCTTGCAGCTAATGCTGTACTAATTGATAGTATTTGTGGAGAATTAAATGCAATATTTATACTCACTGTATTAATATTTGGTGTAGCTTCCTTGTGCTTGGATAACATCAGCTAATCTCCTTGGCATAGAGCTGCTAAGATTTCTGAAGTAATCTTGTTGAGTACTAAGAGCTAGCCAAGAATTAGTAATTCTGTCAATAAGCTGGGCTTCGTTTACAGCTTGTTCTGGCTGCCAATCCCTGACCATGTGTGCCCAAACGTTTTCGATGATATTTAAGTCAGGTGACCTTGGTGGATGGGGCAGTCGAACAAGCATTGGATGGTTGTCATACCATTGCCTGACAAGTGCTGAGGTGTGGATAGGGCTGCTATTTTCCACTATATAAATGACTTGATTTGGGTACCTGGCTACGACTGATGGCAGAAAGTACGTATTCAGTATGTGCACATATTGCTCAGCGTTCATGCGTCGAACTACCTCTACCAGATCTCCAGCTCCATCGCCAGATACCCAGCCCCAAAAAGCTTTCGTTCGTCGACCACTGGTAGTGTTTGGCTTGACGTATTGTTCAAGATATCGTGCGTTGTTTGGCCTCCATATGCCCAGCCTGCCTGAAATATAACACTTTCTGTTACTTTTTATACTGCTTAATGCAGAGAGCACTTAATGGAATTAAGGAGAAATGAAAGAATCCAAAAATGTTTAAAATACAATTAATTCGAATGTACCATCTTTAAACGTAGAGAAAACTTTCTCGTCTACAAAAACTGTTTGTCTCCGTAACTCTGTTGGTCTGTTTTCAAATTGTTGCGCATACAGTAATCTTGAAAGTCGAGAACGTTCAGTCAAAGCACTTTTGATTGCTGAGTGACGGAAAAATATGCCTGCTCTCTTTTTTTACGAAATTCTGAGTGTCTATTCATTGATGTCTAATTCTAAATCAAGCACAACTTGTGTAATGGGACGAAAAGAATTTTCTGCTATGAAGGCAATTATCTGCTGCAAGTAATTGTCCGGAATCTTCGGTAAACGACGATTATATTTTCTCCTGTCTACTGCCCTTTCACCACCAGCAAGTTCTACCAGAAAACGCCTTCTCCATTTCCTCACACATTCTGCAGAGCAATCAAAATACAGCGTAATCGCACGATCAGTCTGACCAGAGTGAATGAGAGCTCGCATTTGATTGAGATTGTCATTTGTCGGATGAAACGGCATTACATGTGATGTTGTATGGTCCAAGCTTATGTGTTAATTAAAAAAACAAATTTATTTTTGATACCACTTGTAGACAGAAAATAGAGTATGTCCTACAGCCACGTGAATTTTGAAAAACAATACTCCTCTTTCCTCATGAGCAAGACAAAATCTTAGATGCATACCCATTGGTCAGTTCGTTTTTTACTGTCGGCTGTTTATGCATATGTATAAACATATATAGAAATACTTGCAAACGGTTTCTTCGAAATTTTACGATCCTAAAAATTAAAAAATAGTTTTATTTTACAGATTACAAAAATATTAAGCAAAAATTATAATGACAACTAAATATGAGTATTAATTTTACTATTAATTAGTGTTTTTTATTATTAGTTTTTGTATTTGAATCTTCTATGATTAAAAAAAATAAGTTTGTTCCCAGACACTTACTATAGTAATCGATTTGAAGCAGATAAGGGATTAGACACACGCCCTTAATGCATCATTTTCCTGTGAACAAAGAAAAATACTGACCTCCTACTTTCAATTCTTGTCAGCACGCGTCAACGTTAAAAAAGGAGAGTCTTGTTTGAAGAAATCGAAAAACATTATGAGTAAACTACTCACTCCATTGATATTATTTCATGACATAGCAATAACCCAATAATTTTTTAATAGCTGCAGGATGAATCCGAAGAAGATGGAGGTAGCAAATCAAGTCGCCCAACGTCCACTTCTTTATAACCCTATGGATGGTTATTGTAAGTGTAACGTCACAAAAGATGAAACATGGGCAGAAATTGAGTTAGAAGTTAATCGATTTTTGCCAGACGATGATCAGTGTAAGATTTGCATTTTCGTTACTTTGTTAATTTTAATTAAGTAAACAATTTTTTTATAAGTAACATTATTATTTTATAGTACGACAAGGAGAAGCAAAGGTCATATACTATCGGCTACGTAAACAGTACCATACCATACAAAGAAAAATTCATAATGGGACCTGGTTCAGAGATTGATTGTCACCAAAGAATAACGATATTTTAAAGCACTTAAGCTTTCTCCATCATTTTGTTCATCATCGGTATGGATGGAGTAATTCCCCATAGGGTGTGGTAATTAAGGTTGATGTTTAACATGGGAAAGCTACAGTATTATTATTTTCAAACCGATGAAACTTCCCCACAATGAACACATGGTATATTTACCGAGCAGTACTGCATCCAGCCAACGGTGCATCCCTCCTCAGCTTTTTGTAATCTTCAAGATCCAGGGGGACACAGATGTGGGACTTCGTCAAGAAAACCAACACTTCGCTGGTTGAGCCACTGAGTTCAAGTTTTCAGTATTCGCTTCGCAGTTTTCATGTGACTACATGTTATGTTTTTGGCAAGTACTGGTTAGCAAAAGAACAGTGAAAACTTTAGTTGAGAGTTTTTTCACACTGATCCTGGCATTAGGGCTCTTCGGGTCAATCAGTGGTGTAACAATTTCATCAAGGGAGACACTTACTTACCTTTATTTCTGGGTGCTGGAGATCTTTGCTACGGGAATGTCTTTTGGTGCTCCAATGCAGTGCTGCTGGTATAATCTGTCATTATTGAATGGAAATGCAGTATTTTTTATTAACTAAATGTGTGCGAAGCTTCCAGTTGTCTCTCTCAAATTATTTGATTGTTTAATTTTGTCTTAATGTGCGATATATCCTTTTTTTATTCAAGTACAATTTCAACACTTGTCGTTTACCTTGTATGACTGATCCTGAAATAAAACATTGTACACAAAGAAATTCTCCTTTAAATTATTACAATCTGTACTTATTAAATTATGTAAAATTTTTACTTATCTGAGAGTGTTTCAAAGTTCAGTGGGTTAATCATTATCCGCTTCCACTCAAACGTTTAATTAGGTATACTCTGTTATTAGCTAGAGCAATCCCATAATTCACGACATTTGTTAATCCATTCCAAAACTCCAAAGCAATGCCAACAAAAACAAAAGTCACCATGCAGTATATACATAAATTTCGAATCAAGACGAATTACCACATGAAGTAGGTAAGGCGTTTTCTTCTGTACCATGGATAATTGCATTACCGTACGAACTTAAGTGGAGCATTACCATTACCTATAGTAGGTAATACTTATAGTATTTACGGGACAGTGGTGCTCAAAATTTTCTAAAAACTTTTTAAATTTCGCGCGTAACGAATCAATGTCCGGCCAGTGTACTTAGGGTGCCTGATCATGGAAGACCTGCTGTTTGGCAACTGCCAGTCAAAGCTCTCTGGTCTCATGAGAGTGAGAGAGAGAGGTTCATCACGTGACCACATTTAACCTCTCTCTCACTCTCATGAGACCAGAGAGCTTTGACTGGCAGTTGCCAAACAGCAGGTCTTCTATGTACAGGTACCCTTATTCGGAAAACTTGATATGTAATCATTTTGACATATTGTAATTACTACAAAACTTATTGTAGTTATGTGACTCTAATGCTTGTCGGTAAATTAGAAATAAATACGACCAATAGTATACATGCGAATGTTGATACATCTAAATTATTGTATCAAGAGGTGCATATGCATAGATGGCGGCACTTTCAATACGAGCACTCTATATCCTCTATATCCTCTAATCTCTAAGAATAGTTATGTGAGTTAAATTAAATTTTTTTTATTTTCCAGTAGATGCACCGTCTGTGCTGTTTTATCTTGTATAACAAATATACTATAGACATATCTGCATAATAATTATTATTCTAGAGCAAGGAGTATAAAAAAACGTATTTGAAAACTGTACATTGATTAATATTAATTCAAATTCTTTTTATTTACAATTAACTTTGATTAATCTCTTTAACAATCTTTTGTTTACAACAATCTTGTACTTATCTCTTTAACTGTTACTAGGTTCAGTCCTTTTTATCATTCTAAGTGGCACCAAATAGTCGCATCATTTGAAACATCATAACATCTGATGCTTTGGTAAAATGCATGTATTTCGAGATAACTGAAACAAACTTGAATAAAAAATAGTACAAAACTTTACAATTACATGACTTACAAAACGTTTAGTTGAAATACGACAGTTTAAATTGCGCCATCTTCTTAAACGTGAAAAAAGGTTAATTCCTTGTGTAAACATGAGATGAAAAGCAACTATTAGTAACAACTTGTATTAATGAAATTAAAGGGTATGTATTTATTTAGCTACAGTATCACACTCTTACAGAAAAATTTTTATGTATACTGTGTAAAAATAGTTTCATTTTACACATATTTTATCACCCATTACTTTTGTACTATAATCTACATCACCACGGATTAGGAAACTGATTTTACGTGGTACATTTCACTTTTATCTTTTATATTACGCAATTATTACGCAATATCACATTTTTTTTTTTTTTACAAGTCTACTATCAACTTCATGATCAATTTCAGGACAGTTGTTTGCTTCTTCGTCATCATACTACCATCAATAATACCTATATTATCTGGTAATAAAAATCGTAGCGTCTTCACTCAGAGCATCATGTCGACTTGCACTCAGGCTTCCTTCTTCGTGGACGTTGATCTTGTCAGATGGTGCTAAATAATATAAATGTATGTATTTATTATTGAATGGTTCTATTAAGAAACATAATCCATATCACCATGTTTTCGAGAAATTACACATATAGCTTACGAGAGATAGGTCTATTTTCATGCGGCATCAACGCTGTACACTCATGATTGCCACGTGACTGCTGAATTTCTTCACTGCCTTCATCGTCACTTTCTCCACATGATGGAATATTGTCTACAAGATCTTGTACATCATCAAGTGAAACAATGTTTTCTTCTTCAGGATTTATATTGCTCATCTGGGTTAGAAGCTGTCTTAAATCTTTATCAAATTCAAGATCTATAGATATATTTAAGTCAATTAAAATAATCCACTTTTCTAAATTGGTAAATACTGTAGTTATCGTATAAAGTTGATACTAAACAATATTTATAATTTATTTTTAAAACTTCCTTAGAAAATATTGTATTGTTTTTATATGTGACTTTTTTGTTTCGTTTATTACTCCGTTATCAGTTACCCATGTAATATTTATACATACCAGTATAAGCTTTATCATCTAATTTACCTTCACGATACCCCGAATTGTGGATGTTCGATACAAATGTATTAGCATTAGATAATCGTTCAGTTACTAGTCGATCTTCTGCTGCTACAAAATTTGTTTCAGAGCAGTTTGCCCACGTGAATAGGGCCTCAACACGTGCCTTCTTCAGATTCCAACTCGTAGGTGTTGG
This sequence comes from Copidosoma floridanum, assembly GCF_036245765.1. Classification (NCBI taxonomy): domain Eukaryota; kingdom Metazoa; phylum Arthropoda; class Insecta; order Hymenoptera; family Encyrtidae; genus Copidosoma; species Copidosoma floridanum. The sequence continues at coordinate 635,469 of NW_028321897.1, read as the reverse complement.
AACCCAATGCCCTCACGACGGTAAAGGGGCTGACATACTTTGGGGCCAATTTCGCTGCCACACCCTGCGTTGCCGAGGATAAGACCTGATTTTCCTGCCATACCTGGTCGCCGGGCGTAAAACACGTCACGATGTCTGTCATTGTAATGCCGGGTGGTATAAGCCTGTGCCTTATTGTTTCACTGGGATGCTTCCGCGTGCAGCATCGGCTCCATGCGTTGTTTCTAGCTCTCTGATGTCTGATCCTCTAGGCGTTGCTGGGCCGTCGAATCGACCTGTCAGCGAATCGTACCTGAGGCGTATAGTTTCCTACCGCTGTTTAGCATCGTGGGGGGAAGACCTGAAGAAGCATGCCTCTCCATGTTATAAGCGAACACATGTTCGGACAGCTTCTCGTCCCATGACCTATGATTGGCTTCGGCGAAAGCTCGAATCATGATCTTGATCGTACGGTTCAGGTGTTCAACTGGGTTGACCTGTGGGTAATACGGGGGCGTAAGCATGTGTCGTATACCTAGGCTCTCCAAGAACTCATCGACGTCTTTATTTCGGAACTTAGAGCCGTTATCTGTCAGCAGAGATTCCATGGTACCATGGCAGCAGATGGTGCGCTCTTTCAGCGGGCTCATCGACCGTGCGTCGTCTTCGGTAGGAGGCCCATCATGTCAGCTGCCACTAACTGCCATGGAGCGGTGATGACTCTATACCCCATGAGCCCCGGGGGTAGTCTCTGGTCTACCTTGGTTTGTTCGCAAACCAAGCAGCTCCGCACGTAACGGGAAACATCCTGATAGTATCCCGGCCAGTAGTACAACCAGGAGACACGCGCAAATGTTTTGTCATGGCCAAGGTGGCTGGCAGATGGCGTGTCATGACACTCCTGGAGCACTTAATAGTGCTGGCTTTTAGGTACTACCAGCTTCCTGGCTTTAGTGTCACAAAGAGTCTCGTCAACTGTGGCGTCGGGGCGATACGCGTATAGATACCCCCCGACGATTTTCCATCGCGGTTGTCCCGGTAGGTCATCCCGTACTTTTTGTACAATCTCTTGGTACCAAGAATCTTCTACAGGGGGTTCCCACACTAGCGCCGCATCAGTGCTACTCTCGTCTGCCTCGTGCATTTGCGACAGGGCGTCGGGCAAGCAGTTTTGAGTCCCTTTTCGGTGCTCTACCTCGAAGCCATGGCTTTGAAACTCTATGGCCCACCTTGACAGTCGTCTAGTCGGGTTGTTTATATTTACCAACCATCGGAGACTGCTGTGATTGGTCACGACTTTGAAGCGTGCTCCTTCGATATACGGGCGGAACTTTCACGTCGCCCATAAGACCACGAGGCATTCTCGCTCTGTCACGCTGTAATTGCGTTCAGCCGTTATCATTGAACGGCTCGCAAACTCCAGCACTTTTTCTTGTCCGTTGACTATCTGCGACAGCATGGCGTCGAATCCGGAGTTACTGGCGTCCGTTTGCACCACGTGCTGACTCTTGAGGTCAGGTCATTGTAGCACAACTGAGGACGTCAGCAAAGCCTTTGTCTGTTCGAAGAATCGTTGCTGCTCGTCTTTCAAGTCGAACGGCTGATCCTTACGCAACAGCTTGTTTATAGGCTCTACTACCGTCGAGTAGTTTGGCAGGAACTTTCGGTATCATAAAACCATGCCTAGGAACTACCTAAACTGTTTCAGGTTTTTTGGAGCTGGATATGCCGCAATTGGCTGTAACTTGGCTGGATCTTGTCATAAACCATCTGGGTTTACGAGGTCACCGAGGTATCTCACCTCTGATTGGCAGAACTTGCTTTTCTTTTGATTGAGAGTGAGTCCTGCATCGCGAACGTGTTTCAGTACGTGCGCTAGCCATTTGAGATGCTCCTCGAACGTCTCCGTGACAATTATTATGTCATCGAGGTAGGCATAGGCATAGGGCTTGAGCTTTGGCGCAATGACGCGGTCAATTAGCCGCTAAAACGTTGCTGGCGCATTACTCAGGCCAAATGGCAACCGTCAGAACTGAAAGAGTCCCTTGCCTGGCACTGTGAATGGTGTTACTGGCTTAGCCATCTCGGCTAGCAGTATCTAGTGGTACGCGCTGCTGAAATCAAGGGTCGAAATGAAACGCGCTTTTCTCAGCTTGCGCAGGATGGTATCCATATGTGGTGATGGATACGCATCGGGTGCTGTCACAGCATTTACCTTCCGGTAGTCAACGCAAGACCGAAACTTTCCACTTGCCTAAGCGCTATTGGATGGCTCGATCATGCCACTTTCTAGCATCTCACTCACTTGGGCATGTATGACCTCGTAGATCTTATCCGATCAGCAGATATCACTTCTGCTTGATTGGCCATGAGGTCGTGATATCGATCTCGTGCTCGACCCTTGTAGTGCATCCTAAGGGAGCTTTACGCTTCACATAGTGGTCCAGAAGGTTCTGCAACTCCTCTTGTCGCTTGGACGAGATTTCATCCAGCCGAATGTCCGCGAGTTGGACCTCGCCTGTTGCTGGCAGTCCTGCTACCTCTAGGGGAATCTTGGTCCCTTGTCCTTTTAGCACCAGGTCTCTATTAACAGGAGCGTGGACGGTCCCAAGAGCGTTAATAAAGTTAGCGCTGACGTAACAATCAGCGTGTAACTGGGGCAGTACAATGACGTCCACGTTCCGTTTAACTTTTCTTAGTTTAAAAGATAGAGTGACAAGGACTAAAGTGCGTGACCGTCGTCCGTCGGCCATCGCCGCACTTCCCAGCGTGGGGCGTAACTGACGACCGCAGTAGTTCGCTATCTGGATCCCGACTGCTCGCATGACAGTGTGGGTAGCACTGGGATCGTATAGTTGCTTGCAGCTTATACTGAGCTACTTCAAGCTGTAGCCATCACCAGCGCGTGTCCTCCAATGCTACCGTGGCCTGTGAGGATTTGGAAGAGGAAGGCGGGGTAGTACCCTTGCTTACGTCTACCTCCTCTCGTTTTCCTGCCTCTTATTAGAGCAATCCCGCGCATTATGGCCTAAGTCGTTGCACTTATAGCAGCGTGGCTGTGACTCCTACGAAGGGGACTTGTCTTTCGGGGTACCGGGATCTCTTGTGCCCGACCCTTCGTTCGGGTTCTGCCTCGGTGAGCGTGAACCTGAACCTTAGTGTCCTTTTTCCTTGGACGAAGGAGGTGAGGGTGATCGTCACCTCTGTTTACGGGGACCGTTTGAGGAGTAGGAGCTCTGCTTTGGCTCATTGGCACATTTATCCAGGCTCGTTCGATGCATCTCGAAGTAAAGAAGATCAAGCAGCAACTTTACCATGTCCTTGTCAATAGCAGGTTTTCTGACCTTTTTCTTGGTCAACTCATTGACTATTTCTGCCGAGTACTCGTCCATCACATCGAGCCCAGCTATCTTAAGATTAGCCAATTTCTTTGGCAACTCCTTGATCGCCTTTCGAAGGAAAGCTTGTTCGCTGCAAATGGACGCTATCTCTTGTGAGCTAGCGCTCAAAGGTTAGACTTCGCTTATAACTGCAACCCTTGGCTGTTTTTGGCCTCCATAGCATTAGCCTTGGGCTAATACACCGGTTCTGGCAGGTAAAAGTGTTCGGGTGGGGGTGGCTTACGGAACGCACCCCTGAGCTCCAAGAGGCGTTCAGATTCAATCCTGTAACTCGGGACGCATATTCCTGTGGAACAGGTCCAACTGACGTTTGATCAGCCATGGAGGTTGAATTCGCCGCACGATATTCTTAAGCTATGTTGAAAAATTTTGTAGCGTACTGGGTGCGCATTTGCACGTCTGAGGTTAGACGGCGTTGCACCTCCTCGCCTGAGTCATATCACTTCTGACCTGTGGCTAAGAAATTAGCCCAGCTGATTCACTTGTAGCATTCGTTACGGAACAACGTTGCTGCGATGCGGCTCATAAGTTCCAGCAGAGCTTGGAAAAGCTTAATTTCGTCAAATCCGAGGCCGTGCGGCACTCGATAATGCGCATGAGGAAAGTGTCGAAATTGTCGTGACTTTCTCCCGTGAACTTTACGATCGATCGCCGGATAATTTATCCTAAGTCCCGAAATCCGGAGTTGACGTACGACCTGCATGTCTTTCTATCGGAGGTGGAAGACTCCCCCCCGACCAGGCTGGACGTGTGGGCTCAACTGGTGCAGCCGAATACGGGGGCAGGTTGAAGTACGTCGGTTGCGTTGACGAGCTCACCGCGTACGTATGTGGCCACGTCGTAAACGCTTGTGTCTGCGTTGTACGTGCAGGTGGCACCGTTGAATACCCACTTATCTGCAGATAGCTCAACGATGCCGTAAATACGCTTGTTACCGTGCATACCGGGCATATCGCTTGCACCCAGCTGAATGGTGTAGGTGGCCATAAGGGTCCCATCGTCGTGTGTGGCGGTGGTGCTAAAATGTGTCCCGACGCTGACGCTATGTCTACGTTATATCGGCCGTTCCCAAACAGCGTAGCTTGCGATCCTGCGAGATTCGCAAACGCCTGCTCGCCGAATATTGTTTCGCGCCTTCTCGCCGGCACGTTGTCGCTTTGGCCCCCTTGCGCGTCTTGAAATGGCAATTTCCTCATTTGTAAGTAACTCTTATTAACTGTACAAGCTGAGCTTACTGGAGTTAAGTTCGCGATGCTTTCATTAGCTTTTAATAGCCTATCACGCATCAATCTGTTCTCGTCTTCAAGAGTCTGCGACGATCGAGCCCTTCTATGCTCGTCCGAGTTCCCGAATGGCGAAGACGTGTTAATGAGAAGCTTGTCTTCGTTCGTAGTGGCTGCTTGGAGATCCGGGGCTCCAGCCTGCGAGATTGTCATCGCCGACATTGTCGTGGATCTTAGGAGTTTGTGCACCTTCTCGCTATCCCGCACTATTTGTAGCGGATGTCCGACGTCATTTCCATTGGCGTTTGCTTTTGCAAACTCCTCGCAGGCTTTTGCTATCATGAAGTAACGAGTCCCTATACGTCGTCCTATGGCTGTGTTGACGTACTCTGCTGGCTCGAAGTCCTCTGGGATATATCTTCCCACGAGCCACTAATAAAGGTGATGAGCCCTGACTGCTTTACTGCCAGTCGTTAACAGCTCGAGATTTTCTAAAAAAATCGATGCCTAGGTCCTCTTTTATTACTGACCTGCAAAATACAGTCAGTTTGTCTTCTTCAGAGCTAGCCAGTATTGTCATGGTCCTTTGAGGTGCTAAAATTTGCGCTACACAAGCTATTGGCAGTTAGTGTACTGTGCTGCAGCGCAGAGATTAGCTTGGGGAAGAGAGCTGATGGGTAGAGGAAGTTTGTGCCAAGGCGTTAGCTGGACACAACTTTTCCGCCTATATTTGAACCTTGAGACTTTCAATTAAATTTATAATTTAATGTATAGCATATTTAAAAGCTAATCGCTGTAGGGATATCAGTTCCATTAACTCTCTCTTTTTGTATGTGTGTACGTGTGTGGTACAATGTTACATACAGTTATGTATATTGTGTAGTGTACCTTGCACAAGTACACTACTACCTATGTGCTCGTCGCACAACGAGCTGTGAGGAGCCGACAGCCGCGTATATATGTGTACCGGTGTATACTATGCCGTATGCGCTGTAGATCAGCTTACGCTGCCTGTGAAAATCCATAGGCTAAGCTTGTTGGCTGTCAAAAATAATATTTTGTCTCGAAATATCATTTTCTTCTTCGCTCGCATTCGTACACAAAAATTTTGAGTGCTGGCTACTCGAGTCTGCCGGTGTTTCTTATACGCGTTTTACGCGTTATACACGCAATCTATTTTGTTTTGCTGTAGCTACTGCTATATACAATAATTTAAGTAACGGAATTTTTATCTCCGAGTCACGTTCGATAAATCGGCTATACCACCCGACCATCCTTAAAAATCGGCGTAATTGCTTAACATCCCTAGGGGCGGAATATTTCAATACCGGTGCAATCTTCTCGGGATCGGGGCGCAACCCATCCTCATCTAATATAAAACCCAGGTAGGTAAGTTGCGACAAGCAGAACTCGCACTTTTCAAATTTGATCTCTAACCCAGCTCCCGTTACCCGACGCATGACTATTTCCAAATAGCGCAAGTGTTCGTCAAAATCGTCCGTCGCTACGATGATATCGTCTAGATACCCGAAAACGTTGGGTTGCAAATCCGGCCCGAATAAGGCGTCGATGAGCCGCTGAAACGTCATCGGCGCCTTAGTCAAGCCGAACGGCATCCGTCGAAAATGCCACAGCCCTGAACCCGGCATCGAAAACGCGGTATACTTCCTACTCGAGGCTTCCATGGGCATCTGAAAGTAGGCCTGTTTCAGTTCGATTTTGGATAGATACCGCGCAATTTGGAGTCGGTCCAGAATCGAATCCATACTCGGCAAGGGGTACGCATCGCGAGTCGTCACCTTATTTAAGTCGTGAAAGTCGATGCAAAACCGGTAAGTCCCATCCGGTTTCTTTATCATCACTGGCACGCTACTGTAATCGTTCGACGATTTTCCGATTATCCCCTCGTTAAACATCCATTCTACTTCCTCCGTCGCTATCTCCTGCATCCGCGGCGACATACGCCTTAACCGGTGTTGGATCGGTGTACGATCGGTAACACGAATAACATGCTCGCTTAACTTAGTCACCCCCAGCGCTTTGGTGGCCGATGATAAGACTTGTTTTATTAATCGATTCACTCGGTCACGTTGATCGTTACTGACTTCCACGATACCGGCGCACTCAAAGTAGATCACTCTCTCGGGTTCGTCGCTTCCCCCTACAAACGAAGCCCATGGCCCTTCGCTCGCTCGCAACAGTTGCTTACCGAAATTAGCCTCGATATCGAAGTTCTGACAGAAGTCCATCCCCAGAAGAACGTCTTGATCGATGTTTGGCACCGCTTTCAAATATAAAACGCCTTCCTTGGTTCCGACGTCCATCTGCGCCTTCAGCACCCCCAATATGCTGGTCTTTCCCTCATTTACGTTACGCATCGCGGAATTACTCGGCCACAGGCGCTTTTCGAACTTCTCGGCCACCTTAGGCCCGATTAGTGAGGAGGTTGCTCCTGGGTCTAATAAAGCCTTGTAACTCTGACTTCCGATCAATACGCGGATATAGTTACGATTTTCGTCGCTCACACCGGCAATTTCTTCGCGAAGCCCCACATGCAACCCACCTGCATACTTAGTGCGGTCCTCATCACTCAAATATTTTGGGAGCCCGGTGGTTGAAGGCGAGGCGTCGTTGAGAAGAAGTTGGAGCGACCCCTCATTCGTAGGCTCAGTCGTCTTCTCCTCGATGCTCTCCTGCAACATCTCGTCTACAGTCTTGTACCTCTTTGGTAACGCACTATCCAACGCGTCCCACGACATCGGCTTGGGCCATTTCCACTGGCTCTCGACCTCTTGATCGCTCACATCCGCTTCCACTCACTTATCCTCCTCTACTGATGCCCTCCCCTCCCCGAAAGGCATCAGCCAACGATTTTTCCCTGCGCTAATCCAACTCAAGTCTCGCCTATCTTGAAATTCACTCAGTAAAACTCTGTCTGTCGGCACTTGCTCGCTTGTCGCTATTGCTTGATTGGTCCCTAGCGTCTCAGCATCCCCTATGAACAAACCGCGAACATCCTGCAGGCCCACGCTCTCCGTATCTGAATCAGACCTGGCACTCGTCGCGTCGTTCCCTATTCGCTTACTCCAGAATTTCTTGAACATTTTAACGCTACTGCTATCGCTCATCAGGTCGCTACGCTTCTCGTCACTCGGCCAATTTTTCGCAGTCTCTTCGCTTCGATTAATCGCTTCGCACGCTTCTCTCGCTATCCCAGTCGTCTCGCATCCCACCCTGGGGGGTCCAGAGAGCAAGCTTCTTACTGGCCCCCCAGCTGCCAGTTTCCCAGACTCTCACGTAATTTTTTGCATACTCTGCACGTCTTAAAAGTTACTCCTTGTAGGCCGCAGACTTGGCAATACACGTTTCTTGGCCTTGCGCCCCCGACTGCACCCTCGGCGCTAGGGGGTCGGTTAGGACAACCTCGCGACATGTGTCCCTTTTGTTGGCACACATAACACACGCTCGCTTAAATTGTCGCCATGTCACAACCTCGCTTCTCATGGCTCTAAACCAACGGCTCGCCCGTTTGAACAAAATCACTGGCACGGCGCGGTAAAACTCACTTTCGCTGGCGCCCACACTTACGTGGCAGTCCTCCAAGCGTTCAAGAAAATCCTCTGCATCTTCACCCTTGTCCTCCTCTGAGAATTAGAGCTTCCAGCTCTGGAGAGCTTTCGAGGCCCGATTCTCCGGTGGTTCAGCTGATCTCTCGGCTTGACCACGTTCCGATCTATTAGCGCGTCGTCAATTACGGTCGTTGACCCGCCGCCCGGTAAACTCTGCCTCGCTCTCGCTACCTGAGCTCGTCTGGTTGCTCGACGCTTGCTCGTTGGCTCGGGGGTGCCATTCCTTCCTTTGATCCTCACGCATCTCTTCCGGCCTGGTAGGCCCACGCTGTCGCTTTCTTCTGGTTTGATCGCTATCCCGCATATCTCTTACGCTTGACGGCTAGAGATTCCCCCCTCGTGGATTGCGGTCCAGAGTCCTCCGACGCAGGGTGGCAGCGGGATTATGGGTGACCGGAGGTGGGCAGGTCCCGTACAAGCCCGGCGTGAACTGTCGGCCTTGAGGGCCAGGAATTCGGGTCCCCGTTGACTCCGCGGCAAAAACCCTTGTCCTCCGACGGCGAGAAGAGGCAAGCGTCCAGCCTTCGCTATCGGATGGCGCGAGTCGTCTCGACCGGTCAGAGAAGTCATCTCTCTCACACGCACGTTCCACGACATCTTTGGCCGTCTCTACGGGCACCCTTGGTTGTGTCAGGTGCTTCCTTGACAACAGCCGCTGCCACTCAAGTCGGTCGGCCTTAGTATCGCTACCCGACTCAGCACGACGCAAATTGAGCCCTCGTAATTCGGCTGTCGCTCACGCATAGGTTTCGTCGAGGCGCTGCTCACTTGATGCATGCTCATCTAACAAGGCCTCCCCCGGAGATTGGTTACCCCATTCCGCCACGGTTTGATATAGCTGACCGCTCTCCTAGGTCGTCGCCAGGCACGGTGCAGGCGCACCCAGCTCATGGTCGAGTGGAGCATGGAGTCCTGGGACGTGGTTTTGAGGTAAGGGAGGGAATGATAAAGCCGGCACACCCGAGCTCGACACGTGAGACCCCGGCTGGTTGGCCACGAAGTCTCTCCGTGCACCCGTAGCGGCCCTCAAACAATTCCCTCCCGTTACTTTACTGATCGCCCCTGCCTCCGCTGACTGCATCTCCCTAAGTCGATCAAACATATCAAAAACTCTGAGACCGATTTTCCCGGGGTTACCGGAAGGCAACGAGCCCACGATTCGCATATTCGCTTGGCCCTGAAGAGCAAAAATCTGTCGGTGGGGCGTGACGGACGCGGCCATGACCGGTGACGTATACACCGTCGTGGTCGTCGCGGTATCGGGTACGGTCACGGGGCACGTTGGTGGAATGAAATCCGAGGTATGCAACGTCACGACGCGCGAAAAACTCGTATCCCGGGCGCTAAAATCTCGCTCGTTACGATTGAACGATAACTCTACTTTCCGCGCTCCCAGCAACAGTCGATCACTCCCATGGCTCCGCATCCCCGATTCCTGAACGCTACCCTCTCGGTGGGCGGAATGGCCCATTTTGCCCCCACTAGTCACTACGGTTTCTTCTGTCCCCCGTCGGCTGGTGATATTCATGGCGCTAACCTTTCGCCGCTCCACGCTCGGCCCCAACACCCGTGAATCATTGGCAACCCATGCTCCCGCGATGGACTCGTCGCTATCTTCACTTTCCGCTCGCGCGAAGTCACTCTCGTAACGCGGAATAAGCTCGTTGTTCGGCTCGAGCTCGAGCATCCTATGCCGCAGCAACCGATCACGCAAAATCACTTCATCCCCTTCTAAACTCAACCCCCTATCATCGAGCTGGGGTAATATAGCTTCCAAGGGAAGCGCGAGTAACTCCCGCCGAAAAGCCCTCTGCTCGCGGGTATGCACTACGTCCCGCATTATCTTGTCGTGTAACTGCGAGTCGGTTGGTGTTACGTTACGCGAACGGCTCATCTTTACCCCGTTGACGCGCGAACTCGACGTTAATCCCACACAGCTTGTCGCTATGCACGAACAATTTTCCCTCGATTTAAATATATGTGTAAATTCTCTCTCTCCTATTGTTTCTCCACACGCACACACAAAAAAAACGATATAAGTCGCGTAATTCCCTTCCTCAAATTTAAATTAACACGACACCAGGCACTTGTCACGAAATTAATAAACTAAAATTTTCTTAACGACAACACAACAACAAAAAAAAAACGGCGCTTTAATCACGAAATCACTATCACAACGCGGCGCGCACTTCCTAACACTCCGGCGAAAACTCGCGGAAGAAAGGACAAGGCTCAGAAAGAAACAGTAAGGAAAGAAAACAGAAAATAAAAATATAGTATTTAAATATGTGAAATTATATATTGTATAAGACAAGGCACGTAAGGCCTTGTTCTCCTCCTGTAAACAAAAGTACGCATGCAACTAAACACTACAGACACCTCCAAATGGCCGCTAGCTCGTACACCTGAAAAGAAAAGAAGAATCCCTCGCGCAAGAAAAATAAGGCGCAATGAGAAAGGCCGGTAACTCGTACACCTGGAAATTGTCGCTACCGCAAAGCCCGCCCAGTTCACGCATATACTTCATTTTTCCCAAGTCTCAACCGCGTCTCTCTCACTCTACGACCATGCGTCCCCTTCCCCTCTCTGTCTGCACTCGAGCTTGTACTTGGCGTCACCCGGCCCAAACACTCCTAAAAACCGGTAAATTCTTAGTAGTTTCCGAAATCCCGACCAACTTGGCGAAGCTAGTGCAAACGAAAGAAAAGAAAAGTAACACTGCATGCACTAACAGAATGGCGCCAATTCACTAATACTGAATAAAGGACGCGACAACAATATTAACACGAAAAACGACTTCCTTACCCACGACACTTTCACTCTCGGCTCACGGCGATTCGAACAATTTGTAAACAGAGAAACACCGTAATTCGCGCACTTATAACACCGATTCTCGTTCCCTGGCTAAATAAAGCCCCACGTCGAGCGCCACTTTGTGACGTTGTGATTTCGCGCCCTGAGACACTATAGGGTGTCGCGGCCAGGGCGGTCCCGAAACAACGTCCAAAGACACTTACAAAGATCTTCTCGCCAAAGTTCGCTGTATCCTAAAACGCAAAAAAACCCTTTCCCCACGCTCACGATGCCCGCTGCTTGGCCCAGGAGACTCGTCCCTGAGGAGGTTCCACCGGTGGTAGTCCGTTGGGATCCGACTACTCTCCCAAGGAGAAACGAGGCACGACCTGTAAATTTGGAAGGAAGGAAAAACACACGCACGACAATAGACGAGGCAAATGATTTGTACGAACACTTCACTTTATTTTGGCGAACTTTTACACGTGGGCTTTTAGGCCCGAATCTTGGCGCAATCCGGTGCTATCGCAACAATCCGTGACAATCACACTTTCCCCCCGGACTCTCCCGTTCTCGCACTCCACGCATCCTGGGGGCGTCCCGCGCTACTCGATCCCCCTACACACACGTAAATATACACACGCTCGCACACTTTACTTTACCCTTACCTCCGGGTTCACCATATTCCGGGTCAAATCAACTATTCGGCCGGCCGATGACCTGGTCTCGCAGATGACAGCTGGGGGTGGCGATATTTCTTGTCTCCTCGGTCGTCGGTCGCAAGGTCGTTCCCGGTTGGTTTGGATAGCTGATGATCCGCTCTTCTCTTTCTCTCTCTCTCGAAGCTCTCTCTCTCTATATCTGCGCTACGAATCTCCGGAACTCACGTAAGTTCTTTAGGGCTCGCGGGCTCAAAAAGAAGTGATGCGTGGGCCTAACGAGCGTGGCCTCCCACATCACCATACCACACCGACACATACACATAAGCAGAACTTGTCACCAACCACTCATACGCAGGTATTCGGACGCGGCGCTATTTACATCCAATAGAATACGCGAGTAGGTACATTTATCTATACAGGCGCGGCGCTTACAAGTATACATCCAAACAGGTACAGTAGATCAGTACAGTACGCCTTACATATGTAAGTTCCTTATTTGTAGATCGTAGCTTTCGTGACACACTAATTACGCTATTCTCTCGTCCTCTTTTGTGCTATTTCTTTTCATTGCTCGCACATAAAACAAAAGAATATACAGGCGGCATTATTACTTTGTAATTTGGCATTTTCAAAAATTCTCTTTAGAGACACGTTTCGGCGCTTATTGCGGGGGATAGAGAAAAATGACTCCGTCATATCCCTTTAACTCTTTTCCCTTTTTTCCCTCTTTTCCCTACTTCCCCACCTGATGTAGCCTACCTATGTGGCCTAACGGTAGGGTACCGTTACAACTTATATTCATAATTATGTCATTTACCATATAATTTTATAGAAGTTTAACTTCTAACTTGGCTACCTAAGCACCCAATGTCCACTGGTTTTTTACTTTCATTCATTTGGAACGCACGCATTGTAAGCATCCACTTTGGCTATACTTAATATTTTTTTCATCATTTCTACGTCTATTCCATCAGTACTCTTGCTAAATAAAGACAAACTTAGAAAGTCAATTTTATCTTTTTGATTTTAGAAAGATGCGTTAAAAAAAGTTTTTCTCGGAAATAGTATTTTTTCGTTATGGTATCAAAATCGTGCACAAAAATTCCGCTTCGTAACTTTATTTTGTTCAGTTTATGCAGTGCTTTCAGCATATTACGTCGTGCTCATTGAACGCAAACCACTCAAGAAGGATTCACAAGGCTGAATACTAAAAAGCACGGAAGAGAAGAGTCAAAATTATTTTGCGTAATTCAAAATGCCATGAGCATTGATTCCTATGCAAGTACTTATATATGCGTTGGATGACTCAGGCCCCGTCCTTTGCACTTGGCTGCGTGATAAGGTCTTAAAAAACCACGGTAGTATCTGCGTCCTCTTCTAGCTGACTGCAAGGCGTCTGATCCTTCATTCAAACTCTTGAGTTTAAAGATTCTAGTTCCTTAATCTTCTGGATCTTATTAGACATTTGAGTTACAGAATTGTGGCATCGTTCACTCAATTTAATGTTTTTCTTTGTTAATTATTCATTTTATTTCTAGAGAAAAAAATTATATATATATATGTGTGTGTGTGTGTGTGTGTGTGTGTGTCTGTGTGTGTGTATGTGTATGTACGTGTGTATATATATATATTATAATAATGGCAATAATAGTAATAAAACGTTAGACTAATCGTAGTGTTTCGTGATCAGCATGTTGATATTTTGAAGCAAAGTTGGTACAATTTACTTTGCAATAGTGTTTTGCGGGAAGTCCCGCACTCTGTATTAACTACTTATAAAGAAAAATTGATGTCTCCTTTTACGATAGCATGTACATAATCATTAATATTTTGCTAGAATTATGAAAGCTCTGGAGTAAATATTTATCGTATATACTTAGTTACTTTGAGGTTATTTTTCGTAAAATATGACAGAATGATTTTCTCTTAAATTATACACAGTGTGGTCGAATGGAGCTTCAGTGAATTACTTAAATATAAGCTTTAGGGCATGTGGTATAATAGACAGCAATGGTATGGTCATTGTTGTGCTACGTTTAACTAATAAAACATCATTATGAAAAAAAAAAAAAAAAAAAAAAAAAAAAATAAGCACTTCAGGAGTGCAGGCAGAAGTGAAAACTTGAACTAATGGCGCGTTGGGCACTTTTTTGGGTGAGCATTTTTAGGTACGCTCGCGGCATGAGAAATTGTACATAAAAAATCAAGTTCATCAAAGCAATTCAGGCACTTTTTGAATGGACATCAAGTATAATAATATAGAAACTATATTCAAAGAAAAAGGTTTTATTTAAATGAGAAAATATTAGTGAATAGTAAATACAAAATTTATCAATTTTTTTAACACAATACCAGAGCAGTCAAACAAGTCAAATGAAATATTGAAATAAATAAATTTTCCGTTTAATATTCATTTATAAAATAAATATAAAAAACTATCAATCTCGTCTGTCGCGAGGGCACGAACGAATGCCCATGCAAAGACTGCGTATCAGCGTTGGTCAGAGCATTATTCCACGCTCACAGTTCATGTTTGATCGCACATAGCGCTGCTGACTGGATCCCACCGAGAACTACTTCGCGCAAAAATTTGAATTCAAAATCGTTTGATTTTTTCAACAGACAGTAGACGCGGAAATTTGAATTCGAAAGAATTCTTGATATACTATTTATGTATGTAATCATACAACATTATCCAATATTTTTAGGCATTAATTAGCCAATACATACAAAGATTTCTTTCGAATTTAAATTTCTGCGCTTACTGTCTGCTGCAAAAATCACACGCTTTTGAATTTGAATTCTCGTGCCAAGTAGTTTGCGGTGAGATCCAGGCAGCGGCGCTACGTGCGATCAAGCATGAACTGTAAGCGTGGAATAATGCTCAGACCAACGCTGCTGCGTATAGCAGGCAGCGCTCTCAGATACCTATACACTCTGAGTATACATATAGGTATGTAATTTTGTCTGTCGCGAGAGCACGAATGAATGACCATGCAAAAAGCGCGTATAGTATACATATATTATAAGAATACACGCAGAGTATATCTGTGTAAAATCTCATCCGTCGCGAGAACGGCTGAAAATGCTTACCCACAAAAGTGCCTAAAGTGCCATAAGGAGTTTTTACTTCAAAAAATTCTTTTAAAGCCAAATGGAGTAATCAAGCAAGAAACTAATATAGGTAATGCTTATAAAAATACATTAAATAATACAAATCTGGCTTTTTCTACTTACTTTCTAATGTTTATATAAAATAAAAGATTTTCTGCCAGCAATTCCCGCACTTCCTTTTTTTAACGCTCATAAATATTATCACTGATTAGCATAGCACGCTACTAATGTTTTATTTTTTTAAGAGGCATATAATACGAAATTAATGAAATAACGGAATATATTTACTCATTTCTGAAGAGTTAAAGACATAATCCAAATTTTAATTGATGCTCACTACTTGCTGGACTGTCCTCTTTACATACAGTAATTTATAGAATCTTTGACGTAAGTACACGTTAAAAACATTAAAAAACAAATAAAATTGTTTATGTAATGCAACAATATTGCGACACTTACATGACGATACCAGAACTACTAAAACAATGAGTATATACTTTAGGGGTGCATTTGCATTACCAGCGCAGCAGAAGCTATAGGGCTCATAACCATTGTAAAAGAAATACCGCGAACCTAGTACTAGTAACAGGGAAGAAAGTAGTAATAAGTTTATTATAATATACATAGCAATAAACCTTCTCGCATACCGCTATTTGTTCGTCATGTCAAGTCTCAAGTGTCACCATGTACGTATAATATTTTTGACAATGTAAGAAATATGTTGTTATAATTTTCGAAAGCCTTAGTTTAAGTTAAAATTTAGGTTAAGAGTAGCAAAATAAAGTAAATAAGTGAAAAAAAGTCAGTGATTATTCATATATGTGGACATGGAATGATTTTGAACTTACTTTCTCCCAGCCGGGCTAACAACGGTTTTAGAAATTGCAGCTAAATGATCAAGTCAATTTCTCGGTTTACTTGTATGTAACATGAGAGTAATACCCATTTGTTGAAGAACTATGGCAAACCAAAAGTTCACGTCAGGAAGCATTTTCTATGCTTGTGGTGTTTCCGCATACCTCTGGTTTTGAAGTATTAAAAAATTTTACCTGTTTTTTTATTTACAAATTTTGTCAGCCTTTTTTCGGTACAACTTGTTAACGTAAGTTATTTTGCTTTATTTACAATATCGTCCGAAATTTTTATTTTTTTATTTAATCTTGTAAGCTGTAAATCATCATTGTTCTTTTGTCAATAACTGACAAATAAAAGTTATTCTTATAACTGTTGTCAAGAATTGGTCAAAAATTTATTTTGCATGTTACTTCGAAATACATGACAAACAAAACAAACATGCTAAAAAAGACGTACAACCATAGAAGTTAATTATGTATTTATTATTATCTATTGTATTTCTCATAGGATCGTCAAGATAAAAAAAAGTAGAGTATATGAAGCACAGTTAAGTAGAAAAGAATGGCTAAAAATTCCTGCTTTTACCGGTTGGCTCGTTCTCCTTGTTAATCGCTTGATAGTATGGAGTTCAGAGTGTGAAAAGGAACTAGGGGCTAAGTTTAAAACGTTAAAGTATCATGCCAGCTGTAATCGACATCTTAAAAATGCTGGGATTAAGGAACCTCCTACTAAAGACGATTTCAAACTATCAAGTGAGCCCTTCACACAAGAACGTAAAATTGCCAAAGAGAAACTGAAGTTTATTTCAATGATGTTGTCGTTAAACATACTTTTGAAAAATGCACCCACATTATTAAAATGCATGATGTCTATGGACCAAACGCTATTAAAGAAGCTTAACGTTGGAGCAACAAAAGCTCATAACTTAAGTGTCAATGTAATTGGTGCTTTCCGAAAATATCGATTAGCGAAAACGTTGCGATCAACTTTTTTTTTCGTCTGCCTCGATGAGGAAAAGGATTAATCTAAAAATAAATCTTTTATTATAACTTCACGGTCCAGTGATAGAGAGGATGGCCAGGTAAAGAGAGCCTTGTGGGATTTATCACCATGGTACATCGGAGGTCAAAAAGATAGTGCTGGATCAAAACGATTATTTGAAGTTGTCCAAAACTCACTCATAGATTATGGTATCACTTTCAAAAATATTTTAGGAATTTGTACCGATAGATGTTCTTCTATGACCGGAAAAAAATCCGGTTTACAAGCGCAAATGGAGGAAGTTATTCCTAATATAATTAATATTACGTGCCCTGCACATAAGAAACTTGGCTTCTAAACATGCAATGATGATGCTACCTGACGAAATGAATATATTAATTGAAAAAGTTTACATCATGAGTAACAAATTAAAACACAAACATTATTTAAGCAATATTTTAACGGAGCTTGTAATTCCTAAACATAAAATTCTTCGATGGGTGAAAATAAGATGGCTGCAATTGGAAGCATGTGTTAACCGTATTTTGGAGCAGTGGTCGGCTATTTTGGATTTGGCCCAAGAGCTTGCTGCAAGAAACGATGAATAACCTAAGGCAGTTCTTGCTTTAATGAGTAAAAGAGATATAAAATGTTACCTTTTCATGATGCAACACATTCTGAAGAAAATAAACAATTTAAATTTAATTTTTTCAAAAAGAAGACGTCGTAATTCACGACGCTAAACGTCAAATTAAAAGAACGTACAAAGATTTACTGTCGTGTGTAATGGATCGCACTGCTATTCGTCACGTACCAGCAGATAGGTGGACATATTTAATATTTTTTGTACGTACCTATGACGGAGTCATTTTTTCTGACCCTATAGCATTAAGCGCTGAATCGCTTCATCAAGGTGGAATCTATTTTTATTTATAAGAAGCAAATAAAGGTCCGGGTCTGTGTTTCTCATGTGCTACGTGAGAGTAATCGGATACAAGGAGTAGCGCCAAAAAGAAAAGGGAAGACATAGCGCCGAAGAAAAGCCCAAGAACGTGTAGTTCTACTATGTAAGGGTCTACCTGTGTGAGGGCGTATTATAAATCATTTGTAATTACCGCGCCATTGTGCACATCCAGTATTGCGTCATCGACAGAGATTGTATGTATACCTATCTATCTGTATTAAGCGTATGTACTATAAATTGCGTCGTGTTCGAGTGCGTGTGAATAATGTCCTGGCGGTAAGATTCAGAAGTATGTATGAAGATATGGTGCGGTAATGCGCGAGGCTGCACTAATTGGTGGGCCTAACGTAACACTCTTGGAGTAGCATTCGAACGAACCAGAGCTTTAAAGTTTTTCGCGTTTTCGGGAGGAATTGAGAGAATCGGAGGAGAGAAAAAGAGTAGAGCAGAATAAGTTTTTTAAGCCAACCGAGGACGACCTTGCGACCGACGACCGAAAAGACGAGAAATTTCGCCACCCCCAGCTGCCATCTGCGAAACCAGGTCATCGGCAGGCCGAATAGTTGATTTGACTCAGAAAATGGTTAACCCGAAGGTAAGAGTAAAGTAGAGTGTGCGAGCGTGTGTGTATTAACGTGTGTGTAAGGGGATCGAGTAGCGTGGGACGCCCCCAGGAAGCGTGGAGTGCGAGAACGGAAGAGTCCGGGGGAAAAGTGTGATTGTCACGGATTGTTGCGATAGCGCCGGATTGCGCTAAGATTCAGGCCTAAAAACCTACGTGTAAAAGTTCGCCAAAAATAGAAAAAAAAGTTCTTGAATATCATTTAACTCGTCGATTGTCGTGCGTGTGTTTGTCCTTCCTTCCAAATTTACAGGTCACGTCTCGTTTCTTCTTGGGAAAGTAGTCTGATCCCGACGGACTACCGCCGGCGGAACCTCCTCAGGGACGAGTCTTCTGGGCATAGCAGCGGACATCGTGAGCGTGGGGACAGAAATTTTTCGCGTTTCAGGGTACGGCAGACTTAAGCGAGAGAATCTGTGTAAGTGTCTTTAGACGTTGTCTCGGGACCGCCCTGGCTGCGAGACCCTATAGTATCTCAGGGCGCGAAAGTCTACGTCACATACCTTTTGCTGATTTTGACTTGGGTGGAGAATTACGTCATGACCTGATGTCATCTACTTCTGAATTACAACATTTTACAGTAACACATTTAATTTTATGATTGCTTTGGCCGTAGAAATGCGAGAAAGGTTGGTTGAAAATCAAGACACTCTGTATAAAAGTATTAAATCTTAAATAATTAATTGTTGTTTGAGTCCTGACACTTATAATGATAATTATTTTGATAAGCAGTATGATACTTTTTTCTTAGATTTAATGAATTCCAATACCCAATACTCGAGGCCACCACCTGTCTGGATCCTCGCAATGCTGTATCAAGAGAATTTCGAGAAGCTAAGTTCTTTAGTACATTTCTGAAAGTTTTTCAAATGATAGTGAGGGAGGTAGAGGCTTTATTAATGAAAAACAATGTAATCAAATACCATTTATTAATCACGAGGCACATTTCGACATAAAAATGCTTAAAGTCAGTGATTCCTGGCAGTTTATAAATACAGCAGTTGACACTTATAATCGTCGTATGTTTAAAGAAATTGGATCCGTGGCGCTTACAGTAATGGCATGCCCGCATGCAAATGCCAGTCCAGAACAAAAATTTAGTAAACGAAAAGACATTCAAACAGCTTAACAGAATTCTCTTAATATTCAAAGTGTTGATGGTATTCTAAGAGCCCGTGAAGCAATCAAATTGTTTAGCCAAGACTGCTTCTTTAAACCACCAGAATAATTAGTTAAATAGTATTTAAAATCTAAATTGCCTGCTGATAGAGTTACCTCGTTTGAGTTGTAAAATAGTACGTCTGCATTCATTGTCTACTCCTAGTTCTAAGTTCGCCTTTTCGCCCATGAAATTGTTATAGACTGCTTTGAGTATAAATATACTGAAACTTTTAATTTTTTGACTTTTTTATGTATACATACCATACACTTTTGATTTTGTTTTCTTAAAACTCAAACAAATTCCAAAATCATTTAAAAAACTTAGATTTACTACTCACTTTAAAACTGTTTGAACGATGAGACTTACTATCGATGGTAGAAGCAGGAGGCTACACGATGAGACTTGAAAGTACCAGCTGTCATGGATATGCGTAAGATGCTATTTGATGAGGTCCCTGAATTTTAGCTGATATTAATTAATTAATCGAATCCTGGAGAAAACAAATCTTACCACTTTGAATGTGGGAAAGTACTGAAATAATCATTTGACACAAAGTAAACAAACAAAACAAAAAACATGGGTGGAACAACAAGACTCGAATTTTTAAAACCAATTACTGCAACATAATTATGTGTTAAGAAATGCAATTAAAAGGATTAGTTATTCCTTTTTATTGCATACTAACAGCAACAACAACAACATTATTAAAGAAAACAGAACAGCATTAATGACTAATTAATTTACAGCACAGTATCAAGATATATAAATTAATGTAGATTACTTATCGGATTTTGTAGGTTATATCGGCATCTAGCCTAAAAAGCCTTCTACTAATTTCCACTCCAAGTTTTGCATGCCATTCAAGATTTATTTAAATATGAGGCAAAAATAATGTACAACTGTAACAAAGATAAACAAGTTCTCCCATGTGCCAGTCTGCTACAGTTTGACAGCTGATGGCTTTCTCTCAACTCTCGAGATGCTGCACCACTTGAAAGCTAGTCCGCAAAATATCGACTTATGCAATAAAAAAGATACAAGGCAACGCGTTTTTATCTGCAAATTTCGTTTATGCAAATAATTGGATCTGCCAACCTTTCAACTTAAAAGTAATGATTGTGTATATATAGTTATAGTACAACGCGCTCAATAAATGGTAAACGTCGCATGCAATAATCATTTGTACGTATGTAAAAAAATGTATCCTTGAATATTTTGATTAATTACTGTTGTATAGTTTTATATAATTAGATTATTTTTGGAGCACATATTGCGACATTTAAAAAATGCAGTGATCTAAAGAAATGGTACATAGATAATTATTATTGTTTAAATCATAATTTTCAAATAACATTACAATAAGAAAATAAGACTTATTATAAATAAGCTACAGGGACCATGTATATTTTTTAAGTTTACTCATGTGTTATATTTTCAAATCTCGCGCTATCATAAGCCAACAGTTGAATATTATTTGAAAATTATGATAAAAACAATAATAATTATTTATGTACTACTTCTTTAAATCAATGCATTTTTTGAATGTAGCAATATGTGCTCCAAAAAAATCTATTTAAATAAAACTATACAACAGTAATTAATTAAATTATTCAACAATACATTTTTTTACATACTCACAGATGATTAGTGCATGCAACGTTTACCATTTGTTGAGCGCATCGTACTATAGCTTTATATACACAATCATTACTTTTGAGTTGAAAGGTTGGCAAATCCAATTATTTGCATAAAGGAAATGTGCAGATAAAAATACGTCGCCTGGTATCTTTTTTATTGCATAAGTTGATATTTTGCGGGCTAGCTAATTAGTCTTTAAAGCTGTTCTGTTTTCTTTAATGTTGTTGTTGTTGTTGTTAGTATGCAATAAAAAGGAATAACTAATCCATTTAATTGCGTTTCTTAACGCATAATTATGTTGCAGTAATTGGTTTTAAAAACTCAAGTCTTGCTGTTTCAGTCATGTTTTAACTTTTTTGTTTGTTCACTTTGTGTCAAATGATCATTTCAGTACTTTCCAACATCCAAGGCGGTAAGAATTGTTTTTTCCAGGATTGAATTCAATCATCAATAACAGCTAGAATTCAGGGACCTGATCAAATAGCATCCTACGCATATCAATGACAGCTGGAACTTTCAAGTCTCGTCGTGTAGCCTTCTGCTTATACCATCGATAGTAAGTCTTTTTGTTCAACCAGTTTCGAAGTAAGTAGTAAATCTAATTTTTTGTAAATGGTTTATTAATTTATTTAAGTTTTAAGTAAACAAAATCAAGAGTGTATGGTATGAATACGTGAAAAAGTCAAAAAATTAAAAGTTTTAGTATATTTATACTCAACGCAGTCTATAACAATTTCATGGGCGGAAAGGCGAACTAAGAACTTGGAGTAGACAATGAATGCAGACGTATTATTTTACAACTTAAACGAGGTAACTCTATCAGCAGGCAAATTAGATTTGAAATACAATTTTTAAATTCCTTGCTTAACTATAACTTATTTTGCATATTTATGTAGTTATAGTAATACAAGAGATTGGAAATACTTTTTTTTTTTTTTACAGCTTTGATAGGTAAAATAGAAGTTTACTATCTATTCTGGTGGTTGAAAGAAGCAGTCTTGGCTAAACAATTTGATTGCTTCACGGGCTCTTAGAATACCATCAACACTTTGAACATTAAGAGAATTTTGTTTAGCTGTTTTAATATCTTTTTTTTCACTAAATTTTCGTTCTGGACTGGCATTTGCATGCGGTCATGCCATTACTGTCAGTGCCACGGATCCACTTTCTTTGAACATACGACGACCATAAGTGTCAACTGCTGTATTTATAAACTGCCAGGAATCACTGACTTTAAGCTTTTCAATATCAAAATGTGCCCAGTGATTAATGAATGGTAGTTGATTTCATTGTTCTTCCATTGATGAAGCCTCCACCTCACTCACTACCATTTGAAAAACTTTCAGAAATGTACCAAAGAACTTGGCTTCTCGAAATTCTTTTGATACAGCATTGCGAGGATCAAGACAGGTGGTGGTCTCGAGTATTGGGTATTAGAATTTATCAAATCTAAGAAAAAAGTATTATACTGTTTATTAAAATAATTATAATTATAAGTGTCAGGACTCCAACAACAATAATTTATTTGAGGTTTAATACTTTTATACAAAGTGTCTCAATTGTCAACAAACCTTTCTCGCATTTCTACGGCCAAAGCAATCATAAAATTAAATGTTTTACTGTTAAATGTTTGTAATTCAGAAGTAGATGACATTAGGTCATGACGTAATTCTTCACCCAAGTCAAAATCTGCAAAAGGAACGTACAACAAATATTAAATGGGTCCAGCTTTTCTGCTGGTACGTGACGAACATAAGTGCGATCCATTACACACCACAGTAAATCTTTGTACGTTCTTTTAATTTGACGTTTAGCGTCATAAATACCGACGTCTTCTTCTTAAAAAAGCAAATTTAAATTGTTTATTTTCTTTAGAATGTGTTGCATCATCAAAAAGTAGCATTTAATATCTCTTTTAATCATTAAAGCAAGGACTTTCTCAGCTAATTCATTGTTTTTTGCAGCTAGCTTTTGAGCTAAATCCAAAATAGCCGACCACTGCTCCAAAATACGGTTAACACATGCTTCCAAGTGCAGACATCTTATTTTTACCCATCGAAGTATTTTATGTTTAGGAATAACACGCTTCGTTTGAATATTTCTCAAATAATGTTTGTTTTTTTATTAATTACTCATGATGTATATTTTCTCAATCAATAATTTTATTTCGTCAGGTATCATCATTATTGCATGTTTAAAAGCCAAGTGTCTTGTGTGCTGGGCACGTAATATTAATTATATTAGGAATTACTTTCTCCATTCGGGCTTGGGAACCGAATTTTTTTCCGGTCATAGAAGAACATTCATCGGTTCAAATTCCTAAAATATTTTTGAGAGGGGTACCATAATCTATGAGTGAGTTTTGGACAATTTTAATTAATCGTTCTAATCCAGCACTATCTTCTTGACCTCCGATGTACAATGGTGATAAATCCCACAAGGCTCTTTTTACTTGGCCGTCCTCTCTATCAGTGGACCGTGAATTGAAAATAAAAAAATTTATCCTTAGATACATTCGTTGCCTTATCGAGGCAGACAAAAAAGAAAGTTGATCGCAATGTTACCGCTGATCTATATTTCTGAAAAGCACCAATTACATTGACACTTAAGTTCTAAGCTCTTGTTGCTCCAACATAAAACTCCTTCAATAGCGTTTGGTCCATAAACATCATGCATTTTAATAATGCGGGTGCAATTTTTTTTAGGTATGTTTAACGACAACATCATTGAAAAAAAATTCAGTTTCTCTTTTGCAATTGCACGATACTTGTGGAGGGCTCACTTGGTAGTTTGAAATCGTCTTTGGTAGGAGGTTCCTCAATCCCTGCATTTTTGAGATGTCGATTACAGCTGGCATGATACTTTAACGTTTTAAACTAAGCCCCTAGTTCCTTTTTACAAGCTAAACTCTATACTATCAAGCGATTGACAAGGAGAACGAGCCAACCGGTAAAAGCAGAAATTTTTAGCCATTCTTCTCTACTCGACTGTGCTTTATATACTCTACTTTTTTTTTATCTTGACGATCCTATGAGAAATACAATAAATAACAATTAATACATAGTTAACTTATATGGTTAAACGTCTTTCTTAGCATGTTCGTTTTGTTTGTCATGTATTTTGAAGTATTATACAAAGTAAATTTTTGACCAATTCTTGACAAATAACTTATGTAAAGAAGTTGTTCCGAAAAATAACTGCCAAATTTTGTAAATAAAAAAACAGGTAATTTTTTTTGATACTCCAAAACTAGAGGTATGCAGAAACACTAAAAAGAATATAAATTGCTCCCTGACTTGAACTTTTGGTTTGCTATAATTCCGTAACAAATGGGTATTACTCTCATGTTACATACAAGTAAAACAAGAAGTTGACTTGATTATTCAGCGGCAATTATTAAAACCGTTGTAAGCCCGGCTGAGAGCAAGTTAGTTCAAAATCATTTCGTGTTCACATATATGAATAATCACTGGCTTTTTTACACTTATTTACTTAACCTTGCTACTCTTAACCTGAATTTAACTTAAACAAAGGCTTTCGAAAATTATAACTACATACTTCTTATATTGTCGAAAATATTATACGTACATAGTGACACTAAAGACTTGACATGATGAACAAATAGCAGTATGCGAGAAGGTTTATCACTATGTATATATAATAAACTTATTACTCTTTTTTTTCCCTGGTACAAGTACTAGGTTTGCAGTATTTCTTTCATAATGGTTATGTGCCCTATAGCTTCTGCTGCGCTGGTAATGGAAACGCACCCCTAAAGTATATACTCATTGTTTTAGTAGTTCTGGTATTCTCATGTAAGTGTTGCAATATTGTTGCCTTACACTAACAATTTCATTTGTTTTTTGATGTTTTTTACGTATACTTACGTCAAAGATTCTATTAATCATTGTATGTACAGAGGACAGCAAACCAAGTAGTGAGCATCAATTAAAATTTGGATTATGTTTTCAATTTTTCAGAAATGAGTAAGTACATTCCGTTATTTTATTAATATCCTATCATATGCCTCTTAAAAAGACATTACATAAGTAAAGTGCTGTGCTAATCAGTAATAATATTTATGAGCGTTCAAAAAAGTAAGGGCAGAAATTGCTGGCAGAAAATCTTTCATTTCATATAAATATTAGAAAGTATGTAGAAAAAGCCAGATTCGTATTATTTAATGTATTTTTATAAGCATCACCTATATTAGTTTCTTGCTTGATTTCCCCATTTGGCTTCAAATGTATTTTTAATTTTTTTATTTTTTTATAATGATGTTTCATTATTTAAACGTAGCACAACAATGACCATATCATTGCTGTTTATTATACCACATGTCCTAAAGTTTATATTTAAGTAATTTACTGAAGCTTTATTCGACCATACTGTGTATAATATAAGAGAAAATTATTCCGTCATATTTAACAAAAAAATAACCTTAAAGTAGCTAAGTACATATGATAAATATTTACTCCAGAGCTTTAATAATTCTAGCAAAATATCAATTATTGTGTACATGCTATCGTAAAAGGAGATATTAATTTTTCTTCATTAGTAGTTAATACAGAGTGCGGGACTTTCCGCAAAACACTATTGCAAAGTAAATTGTACCAACTTTGCTTCAAAATATCAACATGCTGATCACGAAACACTACGATAAGTCTAACGTATTATTACTATTATTGCCATTATTATAATATATATATACACACGTACATACACATACGCACATATATATATATATATATATATATATATATATATATATATATATATATATATATATATATATTTCATATATATGTATATATATATAAATTTTTTTTTAAGGGGGGCGAGGCTCTAACACAAGGAAGTTCTTGGCTAGAAAATGGGATTTGGTACATAAAATCAAAATACATTTCAATAGAATTAAAACTTCCTTGATTCCTTTGCCTCGCCCGATTAGCTGCGACCACTTTCAAGAGCTCCCTCTTTTCCCCTTTTTTTCATTCATAAAGCAGTATACAAGGATATATTGATAATTCGGTCGGATGTGTGCGTGCTGTAACTTATCGACGTGTACAATTTTTGTTGATCAGGTGGTGTATTATAGGGAACCTACCCTTACATCCTTGACTGTGTGAAAATGGTGGAAATCCTTGGTAGTGTAAGTAAATATTGGGTGGAGCAAGGAACTTAGTAATTTATTCTTGCCGGATTCTTAAATTTTGGAAAATCTTTCATGTAAAAAGAAGGAAAGAAAGTTAAGGATTATCTTACGTATTATTACTATTATTGCCATTATTATAATATATATGCACGCGTACATACACATATACACACATACATACATATCTTACTAATAAATAAAGCAAATTCGCTAAAACCGTTGTAATCGCTAACCGCAAAAACTACTGAACCAATTTTGCTGAAATCTTGCACACTAATTGATGATACTTCCGAGATGGTTTTAGTATAGTTTTTATCTTGAAAAATGAAAAAACCAGAGCAATAAATAAGCTCAAAGTTTGGCAAAAATACGCCAGCTTTTCACTTTAGTTCAGTAAAATCCGCTATGTGGCGTCGACATAAAATCAAGGCTACCTGCAACAGAATTGAATAAGTGTGGTTATAATACGCTGGAGCATCTTGATTACTGATGCAGTCGTGTTTGGTCAGTTAAATGAGCTGCATAGACCATGGAGATTATAGTCCAGCAGCTGGATATTCCGGTTACGGACGACACTCTTCTCTAAGGGAAGAGGCACCTACGTTTCTATTCTCCCTGAATCTCTACGAGTGCGATCAAAAAAAAAGTCATTCCAACCGATAACGTCTCCGGCGTAATACCAGGAGACATATCTAGCCAGAGCACAATCTGCACCAACTCTTCAGAGTTATGTGGCAGTCCCACCATCCCACCTGGTACAGTCAGAGAATTTTTGGCTACAAATGTAAGCCAGGGAAAACAGCTCTGAGGAGCATGGGCAGCCACAACGGCTACCTTCTTAGTCGTCGCGTTCTTAACGCGCTTACCCACATGTTCCCATCCAATGATGAGCGGTTGGTTATCCGGGGAACGACCCGAAGACGAGATATCCTTGAACAGCAGCGTACCTCCCTCCATCACAGTCTCCGTACATAGAGACTCCCAGGGTGGGAATCAAGCTACCCGTAGCCAGCTCTTCGTCATCAGGAATAATAATAAAGAATGGGCTGGAAGTTTCACCACTGGCTCTTTTTAGGGCCATTATAAGTATTTACGTTCCCAACTTAACCATCAATTTCATCGGTTCTTTTTAGGGGCCACCCAAGTGTAAACTACCTTGCCAACAAATACATTTTTACTACTATTTCCGGAAGCGATTCGTCGACTAAAAGACTATATTAACTAAAGACAGGCACTATTAAACCAAGTCAGCCATTCACTGGCAGACGTCACCTGCGAAGTTGTTCTTCGCAAGGCTGGAAAACCCGGTGACCGACGACCCTATATTAACCTCTTGACTCTAAGCATTCAACCAGAAATCACTGATACTCTCCAAGGTTTTCGCTGGGCTAACTTATAACAGCTATGAAGGAAAAAAAACTTGAGCCAACGGGACAGCCTTCACTGGACAAGTATCACTAACCAATCTCCCCATCTAAGATCACCAAAACAACTGAATCTGCAAATAAAAAAGGTGCTTTAGACACCAACGTCTTCGACGTTATACCGAAAGACGTTGGGAAAGAGCACTACAACTAGCTCCAAAGCTTCAGACTTTGTAATTCTTCTCCTGATCAGTCTGGGTCTTCAACAGCAGGCCAGAGAAGATCACCCTGAGGTATCCAGGCAGTCACAGTTGCTGTTAACTGCAGTCAAGAAAGAGTTGACTTAAGAAGCTCACCGTTTTTTTTAGGGCCATCGGACGTCGAACTACATTGCCAACAAATATATGAGAACTTAACAAAGTTGGCAGAAAACAGCCTTAGGGGGTCACAAAAATTTTTAGCATGCCAAAAGTCGCAAGAAGGTGAATTGGAAGAAAAACTTTAAATGTATCTAATAAATACAATTTTACCTAGGTGTCAAGAAACTGACGCAGAAAATTCATCGAGATGGGAACAGCAGCGTCAAAATCGACAAATAAAAAATCCATTACGTGAGAGATCAGCTTTTCATTGTACCCTCACAGCAATCTCTGAAATCTATGAAGATCCTACTTCAGATTTTTAAATAAGTAGAAAATGTATTTGTGTTTTTGTGGCTATAAAAATGTAGGGTTCAAGGTCCAGGACTTTGTTGCTGTGGTAATAAAGTTGTGAAATATAAAAAAAAAAATTTTTTTTAATATAAATTTTTTGGGAGTTTAAAATCGTAACAGTTAAAAAAAAAAGCCCTTTTCGTGAATTACATGGGAGAAACTGTAAACTAACGGCTTCTTATGGCCACCGATTATTTTATGGCATAAAGAACGCACGGTACTTTTCAGCATGATAATTTTTTAGAATTTTTACACCTTATTATTTAACCAAATGAACTATATGGATTCCGAAAAAATATATTTTTAATAAGAAGATTTTTGTTCTGAGATGTGTCAGAAATATGTGTAAAATTTTTAACTGAAAACATTTCACATTACAAGTCAACACACTACGGTGTTTTATTTAGTAAGTCTCGGGCGAAGCCGTGACGGGGGGCTGCTAGTATAGAATATATTTGTATATGTATATGTGTATATATATATATAATATATATATATATATATATATATATATATATATATATTCTAGCTGACCTGGCAAGCGTTGTTTTGCCATATAAATTACTTTCAAGTAATTTCTTGTGTAGATAAAAAATAGCTTACTTATTGTAAGTATGTATGTATGTAAGAATGTGTATATTGTATGTATGTAAGAATGTTGTATATGCATGAAATATGCATGGAGTGCTGTGAACGATGAGTGAATATAAAAATAACAAAAGGCAAACATTATTTTTAAGTTATTATAATTTATTCATTAAAATTATATATCATTAATTAATCAATTATGACATTAATACTAACAAACAATATCAATGTCTTAATGCTATATCGTGAACAATATTTTTTGTTAGTCTATCTTTAGCTAACACAAACAAACTGGATGGTTTACCCACTCGAGAGCATGCCACGTATAATTGTCCATGTGAAAAACATGGTGTTCTCAAATCTCAGCTACAAATAGACATCGTTTGACCTTGGGATTTGTTGATAGTCATTGCAAATGCCAATCTAATCGGAAACTGAATACGTTCGAATTAAATTGGCACATCTGTAGGTATGATAGGAATCCGTGATATTAATATATTTTTACCTCGGAACTTGCCATTTAAAATGCTGGCTTCGATCACGTTTTTCTTTAATTTTTGAATGACTAATCGCGTACCGTTGCACAGCCGGGGCGGGTTCAAATAACGAAGCAACATAATCGGAGATCCAACCTTTAATTGTAAATCATGCGGTGGCATGCTTGGCAAATCCAGTGAGTTCAAAAACTCTGTGGGAAAATTTACTGCTTCGCTGTCGTTGCATACTGTATCAATAGATTTATATGATATGCCAAGTTCCCTGGCAACAACATTTGTATCTTCAGATATGAATTGTTAACGTCTACATTTTTTGCCGCTAAAATTGCTCTTCCGGCAAAGTCCACCCCTAAATTTTTTTTTTATTTTTTAGACAAAATTTTTAGTTTTTATTTTTTTATGATACAACATACTAAAATACATACAATCCTAAATTTTCACCCTTCTACGATCAACCCTTATTTTTTAATAGCCATTTTAGCAATTTAATCATTTTTCATCTCCGGTCGATAACTGATCAATCGTTATTTAATTAGTTATCCCCGCCAGATGTCTACAGGTGTCACTTCCGATCCAGTAAGCAGCACGGAGTAGGTATGAGAACAAAGCCGGTCTCCTGTTTCTCTCACACAATAAGACTTCTCTCACTCCCTACACAGTTGTCGGCTATATTGTTTATGCATCAAGTGTAGTAGTAACGTTGACAATTTTATATATAAGATTATTATTTATAGAATAGGAATGATTAATAGTTAATATGAGAATTATACTGATATAGCAAAATGATAATTGTCAACGTTACTACTACACTTGATGCATAAACAGTATAGCCGACAACTGTGTAGGGAGTGAGAGAAGTCTTATTGTGTGAGAGAAACAGGAGACCGGCTTCGTTCTCCTCCCTACTCCGTGCTGTTCACTGGGTCAGAAAAGACACCAGTAGACATCTGGCGGGAATAACTAATTAAATGACGATTAATCGGTTATCGACCGGAGATAAAAAATGATTAAATTGCTAAAATGGCTATTAAAAAATAAGGGTTGATCGTAGAAGGGTGAAAATTTAGGATTATATGTATTTTTGCATGTTGTATCATAAAAAAATAAAAACTAAAAATTTTGTCTGAAAAATAAAAATAAAAATTTAGGGGTGGACTACCCTTAACATTTAGGGAGATGAAAAATAGATGTTGGCCGATTCTCAGACCTACTCAATATGCTCATTAAATTTTATGAGAATCGGTCAAGCCGTTTCGGAGAAGTATGGGTACGAAAATTGTGACACAAGAATTTTATATATAAGATGAATATGTGTATGTATATGTATGTATGTATGTTCGTTTGTACGTGTGTATATATATTATAATAATGGCAATAATAGTAATAATACGTTAGACTAATCGTAGTGTTTCGTGATCAGCATGTTGATATTTTGAAGCAAAGTTGGTACAACTTACTTTGCAATAGTGTTTTGCGGGAAGTCCCGCACTCTGTATTAACTGCTTATAGAGAAAAATTGATGTCTCCTTTTCCAATAGCATGTTCATAAATATTAATATTTTGCTAGAACTATGAAAGCTCTGGAGTAAATATTTATCATATGTACTTAGCTACTTTAAGGTTATTTTTTTGTTAAATATGACGGAATAATTTTCTCTTATATTATACACAGTATGGTCGAATAAAGCTTCAGTAAATTACTTAAATATAAACTTTAGGACATGTGGTATAATAAACAGCAATGATATGGTCATTGTTGTGCTACGTTTAAATAATGAAACATCATTATAAAAAAGAAAAAAAAAAAAAAAATACATTTGAAGCCAAATGGAGTGATCAAGCAAGAAACTAATATAGGTGATGCTTACAAAAATACATTAAACAATACAAATCTGGCTTTCTCTACATACTTTCTAATGGTTATATATGAAATAAAAGATTTTCTGCCAGCAATTTCCGCCCTTACTTTTTTTAACGCTCATAAATATTATCACTGATTAGCATAGCACGCTACTAATGTTATGTCTTTTCTAGACGCATATAATACGAAATTGATGAAATAACGGAATGTACTTACTCATTTCTAAAGAATTAAAGACATAATCGACATTTTAATTGATGCTCACTACTTGCTCGACTGTCCTCTTTACATACAATAATTTATGGAATCTTTGACGTAAGTACACGTAAAAAACATTAAAAAAAAAAAAAATTGTTTATGTAATGCAACAATATTGCGACACTTACATGACGATACCAGAACTACTGAAACAATGAGTGTATACTTTAGGAGTGCGTTTGCACTACCAGCGCAGCAGAAGCTATAAGGCACATAACCATTGTGAAAGAAATACCGCGAACCTAGTACTAGTGACAGGGAAAAAAAGTAGTAATAAGTTTATTATAATATACATAGTGATAAACCTTTTCGCATACTGCTATTTGTTCGTCATGTCAAGTCTCAAGTGTCACTATGTACGTATAAGATTTTCGACAATATAAGAAATATGTAGTTATAATTTTCGTAAGCCTTAGTTTAAGTTGAAATTCAGGTTAAGAGTAGCAAGGTAAAGTAAATAAGTGTAAAAAAGTCAGTGATTATTCATATATGTGGACACGAAATGATATTGAACTTACTTTTTCCCAGCCGGGCTTACAACGGTTTTAATAATTGCAGCTGGATGATTAAGTCGATTTCTTATTTAACTTGTATGTAACATGAGAGTAATACCCATTTGTTAAAGAACTATGGCAAACCAAAAGTTCACGTCAGGAAGCATCTTCTGTGCTTGTGGTGTTCCTGCATACCTCTGGTTTAAAAGTATTAAACAATTTTACCTGTTTTTTTATTTACAAATTTTGTCAGCCATTTATAAGTACAACTTCTTTACGTAAGTTATTTTACTTTATTTACAATATCGTTTAAAATTTTTATTTTTTTATTCAATATTGTAGGCTATTAATCATCATTGTTCTATTGCCAATAACTGACAAATGAAAGTTATTCTTATAACTCTTGTCAAGAATTGGTCAAAAATTTATTTTGCATGTTACTTAAAAATACATGACAAACAAAACAATTATGCTAAAAGAGACGTACATGCATATAAGTTAATTATGTATATAAAATTATTTATTGTATTTCTAATAGGATTGTCGATATGAAAAAAAAAGAAAGTATATGAAGCACAGTTGAGTAGAGAAGAATGGCTAAAAATTCCTGCTTTTACCGGTTGGCTAGTTCTCCTTGTCAATCGTTTAATAGTGTTCAACGTGTAAAACGAAACTAGGGGCTAAGTTTAAAACGTTAAAGTATCACGCCAGCTGTAATCGACATCTTAAAAATGCAGGGATTGAGGAACCTTCTACTAAAGACGATTTCAAACTACCAAGTGAGCCCTCCACACAAAAACGTAAAATTGCCAAAGAGAAACTGAAGTTTATTTCAATAATGTTGTCGTTAAACATACCTTTAAAAAATGCACCCGCATTATTAAAATGCATGATGTCTATGGACCAAACGCTATTAAAGGAGCTTTACGTTGGAGCAACAAGAGCTCATAACTTAAGTGTCAATGTAATTGGTGCTTTCCAAAAATATTAATTAGCGGAAACGTTGCGATCAACTTTCTTTTTCATCTGCCTCGATGAGGCAACCGATGTATCTAAAGATATATCTCTTATTATTTCTTTACGGTCAAGTGACAGAGAAGATGGCCAGGTAAAGAGAGCTTTGTGGGATTTATCACCATGGTACATCGGAGGTCAAAAAGATAGTGCTGGATAAGAACGATTATTTGAAGTTGTCCAAAACTCACTCATAAATTATAGTATCCCTCTCAAGAATATTTTAGGAAATTGTACGGATGGATGTCCTTCTATAACTAGAAGAAAATCCGGTTTGCAAGCCCGAATGGAGGAAGTAATTCCTAATATAATTAATATTACGTACCCAGCACACAAGACACTTGGATTCTAAACATGCAATGATGATGCTACCTGACGGAATATAATTATTGATTAAAAAAATATGCATCATGAGTAATAAATCAAAAAACAAACATTATTTGAGCAATATTCAAACGAAGCTTGTAATTCCTAAACTTAAATTTCTTTAATGGGTGAAAATAAGATATCTGCAATTGGAAGCATGTGTGACCGTATTTTGGAGCAGTGGTCGGCTATTTTGGATTCAGCCCAAGAGCTAGCTGCAAAATACGATGAATTAGCTAAGGAAGTCCTTGCTTTAATGAATTAAAGAGATATAAAATGTTACCTTTTAATGATGCATTACATTCTAAAGAAAACAAACAATTTAAATTTACTTTTTTAAGAAAAAGACGTCCTAATTAACAACGCTAAACGTCAAATTGAAAGAACGTACAAAGATTTACTGTTTTGTGTAATGGATCGCACTTATATTCGTTACGTACCAGCAGAAAAGCTGGACTCATTTAATAGTTTTTGTACTCACCTTTTGCAGATTTTGACTTGGGTGGAGAATTACCCTATGTTCTGATGTCATCTACTTCTGAATTACAATCGTTTTACAGTAACACATTTAATTTTATGATTGCTTTGGCCGTAGAAATGTGAAAAAGGTTTGTTGACAATTAAGACACTCTGTATGAAAGTATTTAACCTTAAACTATTAATTGTTGTTTGAGTCCTGACACTTATAATTATAATTATTTTAATAAACAGTACGATACTTTTTTCTTAGATTTGATAAATTCCAATACCCAATACTCGATGCCACCTCCTGTCTGGAACCTCGCAATGCTGTATCAAGAGAATTTCGAGAAGCTAAGTTCTTGAGTACATTTCTGAAAGTTTTTTAAATGGTAGTGAAAGAGGTGGAGGCTTCAATAATGGAAGAAAAATGGAATCAACTACCATTCATTAATCACTGGGCACATTTTGACATTAAAAAGCTTAAAGTCAGTGATTTCTGGCAGTTTATAAATACAGAAGTTAACATTAATGGTCGTCGTATGTTCGAAGAAATTTGATCCGTGGCGCTTACAGTAATGGTATGCCCGTATGCAAATGCCAGTCCAGAACGAAAATTTAGTAAACGAAAAGACATTTAAACAGCTAAACAGAATTCTCTTAATGTTTTAAGTGTTAATGGTATTCTGAAAGCCCGTGAAGCAATCAAATTGTTGAGCCCAGACTGCTTTTTTAAACCACCAGAATAGATAGTGAACTATTATTCTACCTATTAAAGCTGTAAGAAAAGAAAAGTATTGCCAATGCCTTGTATCACCATAACTACATAAATATGCAAAATAAGTTATAATCAAGGAAGGAATTTAAAAATTGTATTTTAAATCTAATTTGCCTGCTAATAAAGTTACCTCGTTTGAGTATTAAAATAATACGTCTGCATTTATTGTCTACTCCAAGTTCTAAGTTCGCCTTTCTGCCCATAAAATTGTTATAGACTGCGTTGATTATGAATATACTGATACTTTTGATTGTTTGACTTTTTTTATGTATTCATAGCATACACTCTTGATTTTGTTTTCTTAAAACTTAAACAAATTCCAAAATCATTTAAAAAAATTGTATTTACTACTCACTTTGAAACTGTTTGAACGAAGAGACTTACTATCGATGGTATAAGTAGGAGGCTACACGATGAGACTTGGAAGTTTCAGCTGTCACAGATATGCGTAGGATGCTATTTGATGAGGTCCCTGAATTTGAGCTGATATTGAATATTTAATTAAATCTTAGAGAGAACAAATTTTACCGCCTTGGATGTAGGAAAGTACTGAAATAATCATTTGACACAAAGTAAACAAACAAAAAAGTAAAAACATGGGTGAAACAGCAAGACTTGAATTTTTAAAACCAATAACTGCAACATAATTATGTGTTAAGAAATGCAATCAAATGGATTAGTTATTCCATTTTATTGCATACTAACAACAACAACAACAACATTAAAGAAAACAGAACAGCATTGAAGACTTATTAATTTACTGTACAGTATTAAGATATATAAATGAAAGTGGATTTTATATCGGATTTCGTAGGTTGTATCAGCATCCAGCCTAAAAAGCCTTCTACTAATTTCCACTTTAAGTTTTGCATGCCACTCAAGATTTATTCAAATATAATGCAAAAATAATGTACAACTGTAACAAAGTTAAACAAGTTCTCCCATGTGCCGGTCTGCTTAGGCTTGACAGCTGTTGGCTTTCTCTCAATTCTCGAGATGCTGCACCACCTGATAGCTAGCCCGCAAAATATCGACTTATGCAATAAAAAAGATACTAGGCGACGTGTTTTTATCTGCACATTTTGTTTATGCAAATATCTGGATCTGCCAACCTTTAAACTTAAAAGTAATGATTGTGTATATATAGCTATAGTACTATGCCCTTAATAAATGGTAAACGTCGCATGCAATAATCATCTGTAAGTATGTAAAAAAATGTATCTTTAATTAATTTGATTGATTACTGTCGTATAATTTAATTTAATTAGATTTCTTTTGGAGCACCTATTGCGACATTTAAAAAATGCATTGATCGTAAGAACTGGTACATAGATAATTATCATTCTTTCAATCATAATTTTCAAATAATATTCAACTGTTCGCTTATAATAGCGCGAGATTTGAAAATATAACACATGAGTAAACTTGAAAAATATACATGGTCCCTGTAGCTTATTTATAATAAGTCTTATTTTCTTATTGTAATATTGTTTGAAAATTATGATTTAAACAATAATAATTATCTATGTACCAGTTCTTTAGATCACTGCATTTTTTAAATGTCGCAATATGTGCTCCAAAAATAATCTAATTATATAAAACTATACAACAGTAATTAATCAAAATAGTCAAGGATACATTTTTTACATACGTACAAATGATTATTACATGCGACGTTTACCATTTATTGAGCACGTTGTACTATAGCTATATATACACAATCATTACTTCTAAGTTGAAAGGTTGGCAGAACCAATTATTTGCATAAACGAAATGTGCAGATAAAAAAGCGTCGCCTTGTATCTTTTTTACTGCATAAGTTGATGTTTTGCAAGCTAGCTTTTAAGGTTATGCAGCATCTCGAGAGTGAAGAGAAAGCCATCAGCTGTCAAGCTGTAGCAGACCGGCACATGGGAGAACTTGATTAACTTTGTTACAGTTGTACATTATTTTTGCATCATATTTAAATAAATCTTGAATGGCATGCAAAACTTAAAGTGAAAATTAGTAGAAGGCTTTTTAGGCTGGATGCTGATATAACACATAAAATCCGATAAGCAATCTTCATTCATTTATATATCTTAATACTGTACTGTAAATGAATTAGTTATTAATGCTGTTCTGTTGTCTTTACTGTCGTTGTTATTGTTGTTGTTAGTATGCAATAAAAAGGAATAACTAATCCAATTAATTGCATTTCTTAACATATAATTATGTTGCAGTAATTGGTTTTAAAAATTCAAGTCTTGCTGTTTCACCCATGTTTTTACTTTTTTGTTTGTTTACTTTGTGTCAAATGATCATTTCAGTACTTTTCTACATCTAAGGCGGTAAGATTTGTTTTCTCCAGGATTTGATTAATTAATTAATATCAGCTAAAATTCAGGGACCTCATCAAATAGCATCCTACGCATATCAATGACAGCTGGAACTTCCAAGTCTCATCGTGTAGCCTCCTGCTTATACCATTGATAGTAAGTGTCTTCGTTCAAACAGTTTCAAAGTGAGTAGTTAATCTAACTTTTTTAAAATGATTTTGGAATTTGTTTAAGTTTTACGAAAACAAAATCAAGAGTGTATGGTATGTATACATAAAAAAAGTCAAACAATGAAAAGTATCAGTATATTTATAATCAACGCAGTCTATAACAATTTTATGGGCGGAAAGGCGAACTTAGAACTTGGAGTAGACAATGAATGCAGACGTATTATTTTACAACTTAAACGAGGTAACTCTATCAGCAGGCAAATTAGATTTGAAATACAATTTCGAAATTCCTTGCTTAATTATAACTTATTTTGCATATTTATGTAGTAATAGTAATACAAGGGATTGGCAATACTTTTTTTTTTTTTACAGCTTTGATAGGTAAAATAAAAGTTTACTATCTATTCTGGTGGTTTAAAGAAGCAGTCTTGGCTAAACAATTTGATTGCTTCACGGGCTCTTAGAATACCATCAACACTTTGAACATTAAGAGAATTTTGTTTAGCTGTTTTAATGTCTTTTTGTTCACTAAATTTTCGTTCTGGACTGGCATTTGCATGCGGGCATGCCATTACTGTCAGCGCCACGGATCCACTTTCTTTGAACATACGACGACCATTAGTGTCAACTGCTGTATTCATAAACTGCCAAGAATCACTGACTTTAAGCTTTTCAATGTCAAAATGTGCCCAGTGATTAATGAATGGTAGTTGATTTTATTGTTTTTTCATTGATGAAGCCTCCACCTCACTCACTACCATTTGGAAAACTTTCAGAAATGTACCAAAGAACTTAGCTTCTTGAAATTCTCTTGATACAGCATTGCGAGAACCCAGACAGGAAGTGGCATCGAGTATTAAGTATTGGAATTCATTAAATCTAAAAAAAAAGTATCGTACTGTTTATTTAAATAATTATAATTAAAAGTGTCAGGACTCAAACAACAATTAATAATTTGAGGTTAAATGCTTTTATACAGAGTGTCTTAATTGTCAACAAACCTTTCTCGCATTTCTACGGCCAAAGCAATCATAAAATTAAATGTGTTACTGTAAAATGTTTGTGATTCAGAAGTATAAGACATCAGAACATAACGTAATTCTTCACCCAAGTCAAAATCTGCAAAAGGTATGTGACGTGGACTTTTGCGCCCTGAGACACTATAGGGTGTTGCAGCCTGGGTGGTCTTGAGACAACGTCCAAAGACACTTACACAGATCCTCTCGCCTTAGTCCGCCGTTCCCTGAAACGCGAATAATTTCTGTCGCCACGCTCACGATGTTCGCTGCTTGGCCCAGGAGACTCGTTCCTGAGAAGGTCCCGACGGCGGTAGTCCGTCGGGATCAGACTACTCTCCCAAGGAGAAACGAAGCGTGACCTATAAATTTGGAAGGAAGGAAAAACACACGCACGATAATAGAAGAGTTAAAAAATTTTCAAGAACACTTTATTTTAGGCGATTTTTTACACGTGGGCTTTTAGGCCTGAATTTTAGCACAATCTGGCGCTATCGCAACAATCCGTGACAATCACACTTTCCCCCCGGACTCTTCCGTTTTCGCACTCCACGCTTTCTGGGGGCGTCCCGCGCTTCTCGATTCCCCTACACACACGTAAATACACACACGCTCGCACACTCTACTTTACCCTTACCTCCGGGTTCACCATATTCCGGGTCAAATCAACTATTCGGCCTGCCAATGACCTGGTTTTGCAGATGGCAGCTAAGGGTGGCGATATTTCTTGTCTCCTCGGTCGTCGGTCGCAAGGTCGTCCTCGGTTGGCTTGGAAAGCTTATTTTGCTCTTCTTTTTCTCTCTATCTCGATTTCCTTGATTCCTCCCGAAAACGCGAAAAACTTTGAAGCTCTGGTTCGCTCGGATGCTACTCCAAGAGTGTCGCGTTAGGCCCACCAATTAGTGCAGCCTCGCGCATTTTCGCACTATATCTACGTACATACTTTTGAATTTTACCGACAGGACATTATTCACACGCACTCGAACGCGACGTAATTTATAGTACATACGCTTAACACAGATACATAGGTATACATACATTCTTTATCGAGGACGCAATACTGGATCAGCACAATGGCGCGGTAGTTACAAATATTTCATAATACGCCCTTACACAGGTAGACCCTTTTATACTAGAACTACACATTTTTGGGCTTTTCTTCGGCACTATGTCTTCTCTTTTATCCTTGGCTCTACTCCTTGTATCCGATTACTCTCACGTAGCACATAAGAAACACAGACCCAGACCTTTATTAGCTTGTTATAAGTAAAAATAGATTCCACCTTGATGACTTATTTCGGCGCTTAATGCTATATAGGGTCAGAGAAAAATGACTCCGTCATATTCCCCTACCCTAGAACGAATATCTCCCTGAGTGTTCGGTTTACTCCGAAAAATGTCCCAAGTAAAAGAAAATATTCAAACAAAAGTACCTATCCGGGTCTCCTAACCCAGCCGCCTCTTGAACTCGGGGTTGTTGGTCTTTTTCCCGGGCTTTGTGGCCTTCGAAGTTTAGGTGTCCACGGCTTATCCTGGTAAAGAAAGGGTGGGGATGGGAAGGCGTACGGTACGGTGCGTCGTGGTGTCCAGGCATACCCACCCCCTCGTTCTCCAGGTAAGGAAATCTTGGCCCTTACTCTTGTTGCAACGCAAATACGGTACGGAAGCAAAACAAACAAACGGCGCTACGTTTTTTTTTTTTTTTTTTTTTTTTACGAACACTTCTGACCCCCCTTCAACATCGTCCATCCTCCCTTTCCAGATCTTCGCATTCCTCGAGCATTCACCGGAGTCCCCTAGCGCGAAGGTGGTCTGGGAAAGCTCTCATATCCCCGACAGTGTGCAGGAAATTGCGGCGCTCCCAACGATTCTGTTCTTGGGCCTCCTGCTCTCTCTCTTGCTCGCACGCTCGGAGGTTTGGAGGGCTGGCAACCTGGTGGCCCGAGTGTGGGCGTCCTACCTGACCTAATTTCAAACGTTCCTGGAGCGCGGGGTTCACGAGACGATACGCAAATGGGTTTGGGTCGGGTTGGGCCTCGGGGTACGGAACATCCCAATGGTGCTCGACTAACGGAGGTCTCGGCGGCCCTACTGGTCTCCCAGGGAATGCTTGCCGTTCATCCCAGTGCTGGTTAGGGAACGTGTAATCAGGTCGCAGTTGAGGCCACGCTTCTCTCTGGGGGCCCAATGGTGGTCGGTCTACCTCCCCCAATCGCAACCCTCGAGGGTGGTCCCGGCCGTGAGGAGTCCTGGCGTACTGGTCTCGTCCAAGGGGCGATCGAAGTCGGAGCGGCTCAGGGGTCTCCTGGATGACGCGCCGGTTCAAAGGAACGCGATCCCAGGACGCTTCGACCAGTGGTGGTGGAGATCGATACGGTGGGGGTGCTCCGGAAGAAGAAGGCGGGGGGGCTCGGTGTTTGGCTCTTTCTCTCTGCAAGTATTCGTGGTGAGCATCTGAACAACGGGGACACGAATTCAGATCTGCTTCTCGTCTCCCGCAGTTTCGACAGAACCTTCGGACCAATGGCTCACAGCAGTCCCTAGAGTTATGTCCTCTTTCCCAACACGCGAAGCATGCGTGCGGGGGAGGATCAACGCGAGGGTTGGTCGGAATCCTCTGCACGTCCGTGAACATTACTCCCCCGGTTTTTACAGGCAGAAAACCGTCTCGCAACGGCCTGGCCCAGGGGAGTCGATCGGAGTTTTCTGCCGCCACGGGGATACGACTCCCCGACGATTCGTTGCGGATGGGTTGGGGCGTCACTCGAAGCGAGGAAAATGCCTCGGGACAGACTACGAGTCCGATCGTCTGAGGCTCTCCCGCGTCCCAATCCATCGGCGTCGCCAAATGCACAGTCGCTTGTACCTGCTCTGGCCATGGGTAGTGAGCCCGAGGAGGAGAGACGGCTGTCGTATTTTCCCGTCGTACCTGGTGTTCAGGCTTACCGGTGGGTGACGGTGGACGTGAGAGCAACCTTCTCACAGGAGGCCCTGCCTCTTCCACTGAAGGACGGTGAGGGGGAGAATGCGGGGACTCGTAGTCATCGAGCTGTAGCTGTCGAGGGCTTCGAGCCTTCCGCTTACACTGCTCTTCGCCTTTTCTCTTTCTTTCCTGGCCCATGCTCGCCTGGATACCCGCCTCGAGTTTGCGCAGGGACCCGGGTTCGTCCGCCAGGTAATCCAGTTACAGCCGCACTAATTCATCGACCTCCTTTTTCTTGCTCACGGTTATCTTAACTGCTGGGTTGCTTGCCGGGATGCTTGCCAAAGCACGAGCCCTCAACTCGTCCAATGCATCCTCCTCGGCTCTGGCAAGGAGGGGAGACCCAACGCTCACAACACCCCTGGTCGCTTCTCCCGCCTACGCCTGGGGGGTATCGCTCCACTGCTGATAAACCCGTCCAGTTCGCTATCCGCCCAATCAAGGAGATCGTCGATCCGGGGGTGCTCCAGCACGCGTTCCAGGGTTGGGGAGGTTGCACCTACGGGAAACTCTTCGTCCACCAAACCCTCGATAGCTTCCTGCTCTTCCCTCCCCAATAACTCTATCGCCACTGGTATCCGAACACCCTCGCGGAGGGGTTCCCCTTCCAGGGCGTTCTTGGGGGTTTCCTCTGATTCACCCAGTGGCTGCTCCGTTGGCCCTATGGGGTCCTCGGCCGAGCTAACGGGAGCTGGGGGACCATGGTCTATGGTAAAGGGTGGGTCGCCTACTACCGGGGGCGGGGTGGGCTCATGGTCACCGTCAGGCGCAACATCCGGCGTGGCGTCGGGCACGGCCTCCATTGGTGCCGACACTTCTGCTCCATCCGACTCCTCCACCGGTACCTGTAAAGAAACATCACGCACTTGTATAAGCGCCTCAGTTAAAATTTACCCTCAGCATGGAAGGAAGTTGAAAGAAGCAAGAGGGTAGGCGCGAAAATCTCGGGGAATCGTTAGGTGCTCGATTTTCCTCGCGGGGGCACACATCACTTGATGTCGGATATATGTGAAACGCGCTCTTTGTTTCCCTTGCGAAGAACATACACTACCGGTGATTTTACTGTGACGACCTCATACGGTCCCTCAAACTTCGGCGCAAGCTTTGCAGAGAACTTTTTCGCAGCATCAGACTGGTAGTGAGTTCGCCGCATCGCCTGCATGCCTACATTAAAACTCACATCGCGTCGCCCGCGATTATAATGCTTTTCCTGTTTTGATCTCGCGTCCTCAATATGTTTAGCCACTAAATCGCGCAACGCATCTAGTCGCTTAACTCGATCTTCCAACGCATCCGGCAAAATCCGCTCAATTTTCTCCTTAGGTTCGACTTCACGGCGCAAACTTTTCACTGGTTTTGGATTTCTGCCGTAGTTCAAGAACGCCGGCGAAACTTTCAACGTCGCTTGGGTCGCAGTGTTAACCGCGTGGCGAAACTCATGCACATGCAGGTCCCAGTTGCGATGATCGTCGCCTACAAATATTGCTATAATTTGCTTTAAAGTCTGATTAGTTCGCTCCACGGGATCGGCTTGGGCATGGTAGGGAGGTGTGAAAACATGCTGGACCCCGTACTCCTTTAATGTCTCGGCGATCAACTTATTACTAAATTCGTGGCCATTATCCGTCAAAAAGTACTCCGGCGTCTCCCATCGAAATAAAATTAGTTCCTTTAACGCTCGCACTACGCTTTTACCATCGGCTATACGAAACGGCTTAACTTCGATCCAACGCGTGAATAAGTCCTCAAAAACAATCAAGTACTTATGGCCACTTTTACTCGGCGAAAATTCAATCAGATCGGCGGCCACGACGGCTCACGGTCTCTCCACGATTCGCTTACCTATTAACCCTTGCGGGGCTGTCTGCGGCACTTTAAACTGCTGACACAATTCGCACGCTTTTACGAACCTTTTGACGTCATAAGACATTCCCCGCTAGTAATACTCACGAGCTACGCGATCGTAAGTCTTCTCGATCCCCATGTGTCCGCTCGACGGCGAACAGTGTGCATCGGTCATGACGCGCTCCTTATAGTTTTCCGGCACTACCAGTCACCACTTTTCCTCTCGATGCGTGATCGGATCTAACAGCAAATCTACCCAGTGACGATATAGTTTCCCGTCCTCTACGCGCCAATCCTTATATTTGAGCGGATATTCAACCACCTATTTCATCATTTTAACGTACCACTCGTCGCTAATCTCGTCAAACGCAGCAATTTCTTCCTCTTCCCCCGACAATCGAGATAGTGCGTCCGGCATGTGGTTCATGGTGCCCTTACGATGCACGATCTCAAAGTCCCATTGGGACATCTCTAACGCCCACCTCGCTGACCGCCCCGCTGGTTCGCGCAAGTCTTTGATCCACTTCAGGGCGCTGTGATTGGTAATCACAGTGAACCGATACCCCTCCACGTACGGTCGCAGTTTTTTAAGTGCCCAAATTACCGCGAGACATTCCTTCTCCGTGACGCTGTAATTCTTCTCCGCAGGTGTTAACACACGGCTTATATACACGATGGGATGCTCGCCATCCTCATGCTCTTGGGATAACTCCGCGCCGATCGCTTAGTTACTTGCGTCAGTCTGCACGGTGAACGGCTTAGCAAAGTCTGGCCACGCTAATACTGGCGCATCCGTCAAAGTCCCCTTTAATTTATCAAACGCTTCCTGCTGCTCCGCTTCCCACTCCCACATTTGTTTCTTGCGCAATAATTTAACTAACGGAATTTTCATCTCCGAGTCACGTTCGATAAATCGGCTATACCACCCGACCATCCTTAAAAATCGGCGTAACTGCTTAACATCC
Organism: Copidosoma floridanum; assembly: GCF_036245765.1. Taxonomy (NCBI): domain Eukaryota; kingdom Metazoa; phylum Arthropoda; class Insecta; order Hymenoptera; family Encyrtidae; genus Copidosoma; species Copidosoma floridanum. Next base: position 591,602 of record NW_028321897.1, on the reverse strand, counting down.
CTAGGGGCGGGATATTTCAATACCGGTGCAATCTTCTCGGGATCGGGGCGCAACCCATCCTTATCTAATATAAAACCCAGGTAGGTAAGTTGCGACAAGCAGAACTCGCACTTTTCAAATTTGATCTCCAACCCGGCTCCCGTTACCCGACGCATGACTATTTCCAAATAGCGCAAGTGTTCGTCAAAATCGTCCGTCGCTACGATGATATCGTCTAGATACCCGAAAATGTTGGGTTGCAAATCCGGCCCGAATAAGGCGTCGATGAGCCACTGAAACGTCATCGGCGCATTAGTCAAGCCGAACGGCATCCGTCGAAAATGCCACAGCCCTGAACCCGGCATCGAAAACGCGGTATACTTCCTACTCGAGGCTTCCATGGGCATCTGAAAGTAGGCCTGTTTCAGTTCGATTTTGGATAGATACCGCGCAATTTGGAGTCGGTCCAGAATCTAATCCATACTCGGCAAGGGGTACGAATCGCGAGTCGTCACCTTATTTAAGTCGCGAAAGTCGATGCAAAACCGGTAAGTCCCATCCGATTTCTTTATTATCACTGGGTCGCTACTATAATCGCTCGACGATTTTTCGATTATCCCCTCGTTGTACATTCGCTCTACTTTCTCGGTCGCTATTTCCTGCATCCGCGGCGACATACGCCTCAACCGATGTTGAATCGGTGTGCGATCGATCACGCGAATAACGTGCTCGGTTAGTTTAGTTATTTCTGGCGCTTCGGTGGATGACGATAATACTTGCTCGATCAGTTTATTCACTCAGCCACGCTGATCGTCGCCCACCTCCACGATACCGGCGCATTCCGCGAAAATCACTCTCTCAGGTTCATCGCTCCCTCCGACGAATGAAGCCCATGGTCCTTCGCTCGCTTGCCATAGTCGTTTACCGAAGTTAGCCTCGATCTCAAAGTTCTGACAGAAGTCTATCCCCAGAAGAAGATCCTGATCGATGTTTGGCACCGCTTTCAAATACAAAACGCCTTCCCTCGTTCCGAGGTCAATTTGTGCCTTAAGCACCCCCAACACTCTAGTCACTTCCGCATCAACATTACGCATCACGGAGTTACTTGGCAACAGGTGCTTCTCGAATTTATCGTCTACTTTAGGCCTGACTAGTGAGGAGGTCGCTCCTGGGTCTAATAAAGCCTTGTAGCTCCGACCCCCTAACGACACACAAATATAGTTGCGATTATCATCGCTCACGCCGGCAATTTCTTCGTGGAGCCCCACATGCAACCCACCTGCATACTTTGCACGTTCCTCATCGCTCAGGAGCTTCCAACCGAGGGTCGCCGAGGGGGAAGCGTCGTCGAGGGAATAGAATAGAATAGAATAGAATATTCAATTTATTCAAACCGTGTGGTAGAACCACGTACAGCTCTCACAAATGTACAACTAAATAAATACTAGATTACAATATAAATACTATACATATGAACAGTTTCTTATGAGCTAAATTTCAGCTTAATTACTAATGTTCGAAGATTAACAACAAATAAATATTTAATATCACATGATTAAAGACCATAGGTATAATAAATTTAAAATTAATAACAGGAACAAATTTATGTAAGATGAAAATAAATATTGATGAGTTTATAAAAGTCCATGCTTAATTTATACAATGTTATTAAAATTGAGCATCTTTGAGCGTCATTGAGCCACCTATATACTAATAAAATTATACTTGTGTAGAATTATTTAAAATTAAACGCATTATAATAGAATTTAAATATTTAAATAGATGAGATGAGAACTAAATTTAGTTTGTGCGTTCATATAAGATTTACGTATTAAGTACATGAAGTCATATAAAACTGACCAATTTGTATCCAATAATTTAAATATTTTAAATATTTTGTCGCATTTACAAATCTACATCAAAAAATACAAATATAAAATATAAATAAATATATAAAATCGTGAACCACTCAAGTCAGAGACCAGGTAAATTTGGCAGAGGATCATCAGACTCATATCTCCATTCAGCCAGATCTCGCTCGAATAACTCGCCAGTGAGAGACCTCCTAATAGCGTCATAATTCAGTACATTTATATCCTCCGGATTAAGTGTATTCAAATAAATAATTGACTGATAAATAAACGAACGGCGATACATCTCCGTACGTATGCGAGGGATAACATAGTTTTTCTCAGGAAAACGAGTTAAACGACGCAGAGCCAATCCCTGATTTTCAAAGGATACAAGGCGGTTATGTAGATAATCAGGGCTATGCCTAGAGGTGACAGAAAAAGGCAAGAGAACGAAGCATGAAGTCACGACGACTGGGAACCGACATCCAGCCCAATGCAAGCCGATGTGGAGTAACCCGCTCCCTACGTCGTATATTACCAAATGCGAATCTGACACAAGCGTTTAGTGCTCTATGTAAGCGAAGACTAGAAATACAATCAATGGGATAATAAGCCACAGCCATATAATCAAAATGAGGCAATATAAGGGATTCAACTAAACGCTTTCTGAGGGGAAACGAGAGAGCTCTACGACAAAATTGAAGTGAATATAAAACTCGAAAAACACGTGCTGAAATATGACGAGCATGTCTATCCCAATTTAGAGAGGACGTTAGCCAGAGACCAAGACTTTTTATTTCAGTACTATATTCAAGCTCTACTCCATTAACTCCGACCTTGGGTAGTCTAGACAAATCAAACCGACAAAGAAGGCTTGCATGGCCAATAATCATTGCCCTAGTCTTTTGAGCATTTAGACGTAAACAATTTTCAGCTATCCATTTAGTCACAGCCTCGATATCCAGATTCAATTTTAAAATAGTATCATCCAAGTCCTCCGGCCGACATGAGATGTATACTTGAAAATCGTCAGCGTAACAAATATGTTTACAAAACTTTAACACCCGGTGAAGATCGTTTAGAAATACAGAGAATAGAAGAGGGCCTAAGACACTGCCTTGTGGTACACCACAACCCAGTGGTAGCCAGTTTGAGACAGGAACCCCGTTATGGCAAATAGCATGTGATCTACCCGACAAGTAACTGTAGACCCATTTAATAAAAGAATCATCACAATTTAACCCTCGTAGTTTGGCAAGAAGTAGCTGGTGAGAGACAGTGTCGAAGGCTTTAGACAGATCAAACGTGACGAGGATCGTCAGCATACCTGAGCCCACTGCTCTGCGCGCGTCCTCAAGGAGAGAAAGAAGGGCAGTTTGGGTACTGTGCCCCCGGCGGAAACCTGCCTGATTAGGATCTAGAAGCTTGTTTATATCCATAAACGTGGATAGCTGTTGGTGTACCAGCCTCTCGACAATCTTCGATATCTCAGGAAGCTTGGAGATGGGTCTCGTATCGGATGCCGAAGTCATAGATCTGGTTTTAGCGAGTGGTGTCACGTATGATTTTTTCCAAGGTTCAGGAAAAGAATCGTCAGTAAAAGATCTGTTTATAAGTAGGGAAATGGGTTCAATCAAAGGGTCAATAACTAGGTTCAGCATCTGGGCCGACAAGCCGTCTGTACCACTAGTTGCAGAATTGACAGTGGGTAGGGCACGTCGAATTGTAGTAGTAGTAACCGGGTGTAATTTAAATATTGGTGATTGTGCCTTTAACGGTATGTCTAAAACTTTATGTAAATCCGAATCTTGTAATGATGGAGCTGATTGAGAAAACGATGTATAATTGGCAATCAGTTCATTTGGCGTAAAGGAAAGAATAGGTGAGGGCAAGATCGACCGTGTAAGACCAACTTTCCGAATCAGTGACCAAGTAGACCTAGCATCAGATGCATTTGCAAATTCACGAGATAAATACTTGTTTTTCGAGGAGTCCAGTGCGTTCCTCACATCTCGTCGCTTCTGCCAATAATCATCATAATCAACCGGCAACTTAGTGCGGATAGCACGCTTATAAGCAGTGTTACGAAGCTTGATAAGATTCCTTACTTCTAATGTTACCCAAGGCTTATTTGATCGCTTATCCGAGTCCGGAGAGTCCGAGTGGGCCCTCATTCCGGGGCTTAGTCGCCCTCTTCTCGACACTCTCCTGCAACATCTCGTCCACCGTCTTAAACACATTCAACGGCTAGCTATTCAACGCGTCCCATGACACTGGCTTGGGCCATTCAAACAGGCGATCGTCCTCCCGCTCGCTGGCACTCGCTTCCACTTCCTTCTCGCCTCCGAGCGACACCCCCTCCCCTCCACGAGGCCTCAGCCAAATAATTCTTCTAGCCCTATTCCCCTCAGGGACAGGTGTACTCTTAAGCTCGCTCAGTACGTCGCCGCCCAACATCACGCGCATGCTTGGCGCTATCGCTCGATAGACCCCTGCATCCTCATCATCTCCTTCGAACAATCCGCGAACATCCTGCAGACCCACCTCTTCTGACTCGGAATCAGGGGTCACGCTTATCTCGCTACTCATGATCTGCTTTCTCTTGGACTTTCCGAATAACTTGATACTACCGCTATCATCAGCCAGGTCGCTACACTTCTCGTCACTCGATCGATTTTTCACATTCGCTTCACCTCGCTTCATCGCTTCACACGCTTCTCTCGCTGTCTCCGTCGTCTCACATCCCGCCCTGGGGGGTTCAGGGAGCAAGCTCTTTACTGGCCCCCCAGTTGTCAGTTTCCCAGACTCTCACGAAGTTTCTCGCACACGCTACACGATTTGAAGGTCACACCTCGAAGGCCGCATACTTGGCAATACACGTTCCGCGGCATCGTGCCCCCGACCGCGCCCTCAACCCGAGGGGGTCGGTTAGGGCACCCGTGCGACATATGGCCCTTTTGCTGGCACGCATAACATAAAGTCTCGGGGCATTGTGCCGAGCGGTGGCCTACGCCACTACACGTAAAATAGGCGCCCATAAACGGCCCAGGGCGCTGACGATCTCTAGCTGGATTCTCTCCCAGCATCGGAACGGGTTGGCTTGTGCAGCGGGAGCAGGTGGAGGTGGGATCGTAGGCCACGGCCCCAAGTTCCCCCCTACATTGGGTTGGGGTACGGATGGCCATACCCATTGGCCTCCAGTCCATGCCGGCACTCCTGTGTTTCTCACCGCGTTGGGTGGAGTCATCTGCACAGCAGCCGCGTACGACGAATACAAGCTCTGCTCCACAATCGCCGGACCCAGCGACTGAAGGCTCGGTCCCGGCAACAAAGGCGCGGGGGGCATACACGCGACAATGTCCGAATTTGCAAATGGTTTCACTGGTCCCTTCTTTTTGGCCCCTTTATTATTTGGCGTCTCGACGGCGGCAGCGGCGACTTGTTTGGGATTCTCCTTGGCAACCCCCGCTACTTTGGCCCTTGACGCGGAGCTAATAAAGGCGGCTCCAGGGACATGCATTTTCTCCGGTGGTGGAGGCGGAGCGTATTTCCCGTCTAACTCTCACTGTCGCTCCCAACGGCGTCCGTACTCTTGGATGTCATCAAGCGACATTATGAGCTGCCCACTCGTCGCCTTACGATACTCCGGAAGTAAGTTCCGGTACACGGTCTCAGTAACCGTCTTCTGGGACGGCGGCCTGACAAAACGCGACACAATATAGCGGATATTCATCACGTAATCGTTCACCTTTTCCCCTTTCCCCTGAGTCTGGCGCCGCAGATCGTCTAGCAAATCCTCACGATCATCCTCGCCCACAAATTGTCGCTTAAACGCTCGCTTGAACTGCCGCCAGGTCACTACTTCGCTCCTCACGGCCCTAAACAAACGGCTCGCTCTTTTGAACAAGATTACTGGCACAGCGCGATAAAACTCGCTTTCGCTCGCTCCCACACTGACGCGACAGTCTTCCAAATGCTCGAGAAAATCCTCCGCATCTTCCCCCTTATCCTCTCCCAAGAAATGGAGTTTCCAATTCTGGAGGGCCTTCGAGGCCCGGTTCTTGCGTGGTTCAGCCGATCTCTCAGCTCGACCACGCTCCGATGTATTAGCACGTCGTCTATTATGGCCGTTGGCCCACCGACCAGTGAACTCTGCTTCGCTCTCGCTATCCGAGCTTGGCTGGTCACTCAACGCTTGCTCGCCCGCCCTAGGGTGCCATTCTTCGCCCCGAACATCCCGCATTTCCTCCGGTAGGGTCGGCCCTGTCTGTCGCCTACGCTGATCTTGGGGTCTATTACGCGTGTTCCTAGCACTCGGCAGTTGGAAACCTCCCCCTTGTGGGTGAGGGTTTAACGGTCTCCTACGCAGGTTATCCACCGGGTTAAAGGTGGTCGGAGATGGGCCGGCTTTGCGTAAGTCTGGCGTAAATCGTTGGCCTTGAGGGCCGGGGACTCGGGCTCCCGTTGACTCTGCCGCAAACCCTCTCGGCCTCAAACGGCGAGGGAAGACCAGGGTCCAGCCTTCGCTATCTGACGGCGTGGGTTGTTGCGAATGGTCCGAGAAACTGTCTCCTTCATACGCGCGCTCCACCCCCTCCTCGACCTTCTTCCCAAGTACCCTTGGCTGCGTCAGAGGCTTTCTCGATGGCAGCGGCTTCCGTGGCAGCCGGAAGGTCTCAGTCTCGCTACCCGATTCTTCCCGACGCGGATTGAGTCCCCGTAACTCGGCCGTCGCTTGCGCATACGTTTCATCGAGGCACTGGTCACTTGGCACATCTTCCTTCATCGCGGCGTCTCCCGGACCCGGAGACTTGTTAACCCATTCGGTCGCGGTTTGATAGAACTGACAACTCTCCTCGCCGGACGCTAGACGCGGCGCAAGCGTGCCTTGTTTACGGTCGAGCAGAGCATCAAGTTCCAGGGTGCGGGTCCGAGGCAACGGAGGGAACAATAACGCCGGCGCCTTCGAGTTCACTAGTGGGGACCTCCCCAGGTTGCCGGCGGTGTCTCTTCGTCCACCCGTGGCTCCTAGGCGAGTTTCCCCCACGGCTCTACGGAGGGCCCCTACTCCCACGGCCTGCATCTTCCTGATTCGATCGAACACATCGAAAACTCCTAAATCGATTTTCCCGGTATCACCGGGAGGCAACGTCCCCACGAAGCGCATATTCGCTTGACCCTGAAGTGCGAAAATCCGTCGCTGAGGCGTGACGGAGGCCGCCATGACCGAGGACGTGTACACCGTCGTAGTCATCACGGTAGCAGGTACTGTCACGGGACACATCGGTGGAACGAACTCCGAAGTCAGCGTCGTCACGACGCGTGCAAAACTCGGATTCCGGGCGCTAAGATTTTGATCGTTAAGATGTAGCGATAAATCTACTCTCGGGGCTCCCAGCCACCGGTGGTCACCTTCGTCACTGCTCCGCATTCCCAATCTCCGAGCGGCACCTTCTCAGGGGGCGGAATGGCCAAATTCGCCCCCACTAGTCGCTACGGTTTCCTCTGCCCCCCATTGACTAGCTTCGGCCCCCGCGATTGACTCGTCGCCATCTTCGGATCCGGCTAGCGCGAAATCACACTCATACCGCGGAATGAGCTCGTTTTCCGGTTCGAGCTCAAGCATTCGATACCGCAACAATCTGTCTCGCAGCGCAAACTCGTCCCCCTCTAAACTCAGTCCCCGCGACGAAAACACGAAAGAATATGAAGAAAGGCAACGCTCAGAAAGAAGAAAGGAAAATAAAATAAACAGAAGTAAAATATTATTTATATGGTAATATAAAAACCACAGTAAAAATATATATATGGAAGACAAGGCACGTTAGGCCCTGTTCTCCTCCTGTAAACAAATCACGCACGCAAAAAACGCAAACGGCCTCCAAGATGGCCGCTACTAGTACCTGAAAAGCGAAAGTCGCACGGGCAAGAAAAACAAAACGCGCAAAAAAAGCCGCTCACTCGTTCACCTGAAAATTTGGCGCTATCAAAAAGCCCGTCCAATTCACGCACACGCTTAATTTCCCCAAGCTTCACCGCCTTTCTCTCACTCACGACCATGCGTCCCCTTCCCCTCTCTCTCTGCACACGTGCTTGTACTTGGCGTCGCCCGAGCCAAACACTCTTAAAAACCGGGAAATTCTTAGCAGTTTCCAGAATCTCGACCAACTTGGCCTAAAAAAAGAAAAGTAACACTCCATGCACTAACAGAATGGCGCTAATTCACTAATATCGAATAAAAGACACAACGACAATATTAAGACGAAAAACGACTTCCTTACCAACAACACTTTCACTCTCGGCTCAAAGCAATTCGAACAATTTGTAAACAGAAAGACACCGTAATTCGCGCACTTATAACACCGATTCTCGTTCCCCGGCTAAGTAAAGCCCCATATCGGGCGCCACTTTGTAACGTGGACTTTCGCGCCCTGAGACACTATAGGGTGTCGCAGCCAGGGTGGTCCCGAGACAACGTCCAAAGACACTTACACAAATCCTCTCGCCCAAATCCGCCGTACCCTGAAACGTGAAAAACCCCTGTCCCCACGCTCACTATGTCCGCTGCTTGACCCAGGAGACTCGTCCCTGAGAAGGTCCCGCTGGCGGTAGTCCGTCGGGATCAGACTACTCTCCCAAAGAGAAACGAGGCGCAACCTGTGAATTCGGAAGGAGGAAAAATCGCACGTACGACAATAGACGAGTTAAATGATTTTTGAGAACATTTCACTTTATTTTTGGATAACTTTTACACGTAGGCTTTTAGGCCCGAATCTTGGCGCAATCCAGCGCTATCGCAACAATCCGTGACAATCACACTTTCCCCCCGGACTCTCCCGTTCTCGCACTCCACGCATCCTGGGGGCGTCCCGCGCTACTCGATCCCCCTACACACACGTAAATACACACACGCTCGCCCACTCTACTTTACCCTTACCTTCGGGTTCACCATTTTCCGGGTCAAATCAACTATTCGGCCTGCCGATGACCTGGTTTCGCAGATGGCAGCTGGGGGTGGCGATATTTCTCGTCTCCTCGGTCGTCGGTCGCAAAGTCGTCCTCAGTTGGCTTGGAAAGCTAATTCCGCTCTTCTCTTTTTCTCTCTCTCGATTCTCTCGATTCCTCCCGAAAACGCGAAAAACTTCGAAGCTCTGGTTCGCTCGAATGCTACTCCAAGAGTGTCGCGTTAGGCCCACCAATTAGTGCAGCCTCGCGCATTACCGCCCTATATCTCCATACATACTTCTGAATCTTACCGCCAGGACATTATTCACACGCACTCGAACGCGACACAATTTATAGTACATACGCTTAATACAGATACATAGGTATACATACAATATTCGTCGATGACGCAATACTGGATTAGCACAATGGCGCGGTAATATCAAATATTTTATAATACGCCCTTACACAGGTAGACCCTTATATACTAGAACTACACATTCTTAGGCTTTTCTTCGGCACTGTGTCTTCTCTTTTCTCCTTGGCACTACTCCTTATATCCGATTACTCTCACGTAGCACATGAGAAACACAGACCCGGACCTTTATTAGCTTCTGATAAATAAAAATAGATTCCGACTTGATGACACGTTTTGGCGCTTAATGCTATAGGGTAAGAGAAAAATGACTCCGTCATAGGTACGTACAAAAAATATTAAATGGGTCCAGCTTTTCTGCTGGTACGTGACGAATAGCAGTGCGATCCATTACACACGACAGTAAATCTTTGTACGTTCTTTCAATTTGACGTTTAGCGACGTTAATTACGACGTCTTCTTTTTGAAAAAATAAATTTAAATTGTTTATTTTCTTCAGAATGTGTTGCATCATCAAAAGGTAACATTTTATATCTCTTTTATTCATTAAAGCAAGAACTTCCTCAGCTAATTCATCGTTTTTTGCAGCAAGCTCTTGGGCTGAATCCAAAATAGCCGACCACTGCTCCAAAATACAGTTAACACATGCTTCCAATTGCAGCCATCTTATTTTAACCCATCGAAGAATTTTATGTTTAGGAATTACAAGCTTCGTTTGAATATTGCTCAAATAATGTTTGTGTTTTAATTTGTTACTCATGATGTATATTTTCTCAATTAATAATTTTATTTCGTCAGCTAGCATGATCTTTGCATGTTTAGAAGCCGAGTTTCTTGTGTGCTGGGCACGTAATATTAATTATATAAGGAATTACTTCCTCCACTTGGGCTTGTAAACCAGATTTTCTTCGAGTCATAGAAGAACATTCATCGGTACAAATTCCTAAAATATTCTTAAAAGGGATACCATAATCTATGAGTTAGTTTTGGACAACTTCAAATAATCGTTTTGATCCAGCACTATCTTTTTGACCACCGATGTACCATGGTGATAAATCCCACAAAGCTCTCTTTACCTGGCCATCCTCTCTATCACTTGACCGTAAAGTAATAATAAGAGATTAATCTTTAGATACATCCGTTGCCTCATCGAGGCAGACGAAAAAGAAAGTTGATCGCAACGTTTCCGCTAATCAATATTTTTGGAAAGCACCAATTACATTGACACTTAAGTTATGAGCTCTTGTTGCTCCAATATAAAGCTCCTTTAATAGCGTTTGGTCCATAGACATCATGCATTTTAATAATGCGGGTGCATTTTTTAAAGGTATGTTTAACGACAACATTATTGAAATAAACTTCAGTTTCTCTTTGGCAATTTTACGTTCTTGTGTGGAGGGCTCACTTGGTAGTTTGAAATCGTCTTTAGTAGGAGGTTCCTCAATCCCAGCATTTTTTAAATGTCTATTACAGCTGGCGTGATACTTCAATGTTTCAAACTTAGCCCCTAGTTCCTTTTCACACGCTGAACACCATACTATCAAGCGATTGACAAGGAGAACGAGCCAACCGGTAAAAGCAGGAATTTTTAGCCATTTTTCTCTACTTAACTGTGCTTCATAAACTCTACTTTTTTTTCATATCGACAATCCTATGAGAAATACAATAAATAATTTCATATACATAATTTACTTATATGCATGTACGTCTCTTTTAGCATAATTGTTTTGTTTGTCATGTATTTTTAAGTAACATGCAAAATAAATTTTTGACCAATTCTTGACAAGAGTTATACGAATAACTTTTATTTGTCAGTTATTGGCAATAAAACAATGATGATTTATAGCCTACAATATTAAATAAAAAAATAAAAATTTTAAACGATATTGTAAATAAAGTAAAATAACTTACGTAAAGAAGTTGTACTGAAAAATGGCTGACAAAATTTGTAAATAAAAAAACAGGTAAAATTTTTCAATACTTCAAAACCAGAGGTATGCAGAAACACCACAAGCATAGAAGTTGCTCCCTGACGTGAACTTTTGGTTTGCCATAGTTCTTTAACAAATAGGTATTACTCTCATGTTACATACAAGTAAATCAAGAAATTGACTTGATCATCCAGCTGCAATTATTAAAACCGTTGTAAGCCCGACTGAGAGAAAGTAAGTTTGAAATGATTTTGTCTCTACATAAATGAATAATTACTGGCTTTTTTACACTTATTAACTTTACCTTGCTACTCTTAACCTAAATTTTAACTTAAACTAAGGCTTTCGAAAATTATAACAACATATTTCTTATATTGTCGAAAATATTATACGTACATAGTGACACTTGAGACTTGACACGACGAACAAATAGCGGTATGCGAGAAGGTTTATCACTATGTATATTATAATTAACTCATTACTACTTTTTTCCCTGTTACTAGTACTAGGTTCGCGGTATTTCTTTCACAATGGTTATGTGCCCTATAGCTTCTGCTGCGCTGGTAATGCAAACGCACCCCTAAAGTATATACTCATTGTTTCAGTAGTTCTGGTATCGTCATGTAAGTGTCGCAACATTTTTGCATTACATAAACAATTTTATTTGTTTTTTAATGTTTTTTACGTGTACTTACGTCAAAGGATCCATAAATTATTGTATGTAAAGAGGACAGTCGAGCAAGTAGTGAGCATCAATTAAAATTTGGATTATTTTTTTAATTCTTTAGAAATGAGTAAATACATTTCGTTATTTCATTAATTTCGTATTATATGCCTCTTGAAAAAACAAAACATTAGTAGCGTGCTATGCTAATCAGTGATAATATTTATGAGCGTTAAAAAAAGGAAGGGTGGGGATTGCTGGCAGAAAATCTTTTATTTTATATAAACATCAGAAAGTAAGTAGAAAAAGCCAGATTCGTATTATTTAATGTATTTTTATAAGCATTACCTATATTAGTTTCTTGCTTGATTACTCCATTTGGCTTTAAATGTATTTTTTAAAGTAAAAACTTCTTATGGCACGTTGGGCACTTTTGTGGGTAAGCATTTTCAGCCGTTCTCGCGACGGGTGAGATTTTACACAGATATACTCTGCGTGTACTCTTATAATATATGTATACTATACGCGCTCTTTGCATGGTCATTCGTTCGTGCTCTCGCGACAGACAAGATTACATACCTATATGTATACTCAGAGTGTATAGGTATGCGAGAGCGCTGCCTGCTATACGCAGCAGCGTTGGTCTGAGCATTATTCCACGCTCACAGTTTATGCTTGATCGCACGTAGTGCCGCTGCCTGGATCCTACCGCGAACTACTTTGCGCGAGAATTCAAATTCAAAATCGTGTGATTTTTGTAGCAGACAGTAGGCGCAGAAATTTAAATTCGAAAGAAATCTTTGTTTGTATTGGCTAATTAATGCCTAAAAATATTGGATAATGTTGTATGATTACATACATAAATAGTATACCAAGAATTCTTTCAAATTCGAATTTTCGTGTCTACTGTCTGTTAAAAAAATCATACGATTTTGAATTCGAATTTTCGCGCGAAGTAGTTCTTTTGTGGGATCCAGTCAGCGGCGCTATGTGCGATAAAGCATGAACTGTGAGCGTAAAATAATGCTCAGACCAACGCTGATACGCAGTCCTTGCATGGGCATTCGTTCGTGCCCTCGCGACTGACGAGATTGATAATTTTTTATATTTATTTTATAAATGAATATTAAGCGGAAAATTTATTTGTTTCAATATTTCATTTGACTTGTTTTACTGCTCTAGTATTTTTTAAAAAAAATTGATTAATTTTGTATTTACTTTTTACTAATTTTTTCTCATTCAAATAAAACCACTTCCTTTGAATATAGTTTCTATATTATTATACTTTATGTCCATTCAAAAAGTGCCCGAATTGCTTTGATAAACTTGATTTTTTATGTACAATTTTACATGTCGCGAGCGCACCTAAAAATGCTCACCCAAAAAAGTGCCCAGCGCGCCATTAGTTCAAGTTTTGACTTCTGCCTGCACTCCTGAAGTGCTTATTTTTTTTTTTTTTTTTTTTTTTTTTTTTTATAATGATGTTTTATTATTTAAACGTAGCACAACAATGACCATACCCTTGCTGTTTATTATACCACATGTCCTAAAGTTTATATTTAAGTAATTTACTGAAGTTCCATTCGACCACACTGTGTATAATTTAAGAGAAAATCATTCTGTCATATTTTCCAAAAAAATAACCTCAAAGTAGCTAAGTATACACGATAAATATTTACTCCAGAGCTTTCATAATTTTAGCAAAATATTGATAATTATGTACATGCTATTGTAAAAGGAGACATCAATTTTTCTTTATAAGTAGTGAGTACAGAGTGCGGGACTTCCCGCAAAACACTATTGCAAAGTAAATTGTACCAACTTTGCTTCAAAATAACAACATGCTGATCATGAAACACTACGATTAGTCTAATGTATTATTACTATTATTGCCATTATTATAATATATATATATACACACGTACATACACATACACACATACATACATATATATATATATATATATATATATATATATATATATATATATATATATATATATATATATATATATATATATGCACGGGCCAGCGTTTACTCGCTTTTTTTATGGGTTAACTCTTTTTTCTTGCTCCGTGCCGAAGGCTTAGGTCATAACAGGGCATTCCGTATATTATTTAAAATTTCTACTTTAGCGTCTTTTCTATGATAAAAAACTACTGTTAATAACTAATTATATAACTATTTAAACCCAAAATGATGAGAAGAGCCCCAAAGCCGGTACTTTGAAGAAACAATCAAGCCTAAATTCAATACAATTTGTTGTGAACTTAGAGAAAAAAGTTACATTTCGTGATCATAAAAAAGTAAGTCAGTATGCACAATCTGAAATGTAACTTTTTTCTCTCAATTCGCAACAAATTGTGTTAAATTTAGGCTTAATCGTTTCTTCAAAGTACCAGCTTAGGGGCTCTTCTCATCATTTTGGGTTTAAATAGTTATATAATTAGTTATCAACAATAATCTTTTATTATATAAAAGTCGATAAAGCAGAAATTGTAAATGATATACGGAATGCCCTTAATATCAGTTTGACTTTAATCACCTAGCATAGATGTGGCTTACAGGCTTAAGATTTTAAGACGCTCATGTACAGGCACCTTTGTTAAGTGGCAAATTTTGGATACGCACAGAAATGTAAGTATCTCGAATACATCAATATCCTATCGTTCTAACCCTGAATTTTGTGCACTTTAAACGTAAACACCTGAATTGTAGTATCTGAATAGGGATTTGTAATAAATCAATGAATTATCAGCTATAAATTTTTTATTGCTTTAGTAATAGTATTCAATTATTACCCGTTTTAACGATTTTCGTAGACAAATTAAAAGTAGAAAGAGTTTGATTTTTATGACAAATATAAATTATCGATAATAAAAAGAAAATTAAATTTTTACCTCAATAATAACATCCTTTTAAGTAACTAGTTAATTAACAAAATTTACCAAAAAAAACTATCATTTTATTAAAAAAAAAAAAAAATAGCATTGCCGATTTACTCTACCGTTACTCATAATTAATCAAGCCCACATTTGGTGACATAATTTGGAGCTCTAGGAGAAAAATAAATTGACAGACCACTAAAACATAACTATATTTTTAATATCTTTTTTAACCTTGTATTATGAGTCAAAGATGCAATCGAAAAATTAACTGATTTATGTATAATTCATAAAACAGCCACTTACAAAAAATCTTGCAACACAGCTGTAGTCCTATTAAATAGTAGTAAAATATAAAAGGAAACTCATATTATTTTTCAAAGTGCCCTAAATAACAAGCTGTAAACCTAAGCCTCATTTCATTCAGTGATTTGGGTAGCTAATAATTACACACTAATAATTAATTTTTTAAGTAGAAGTGAAATAAGAAATTGTTTAATTAAATCAATTATTCAAGTGACTTGTACATCGCTTTACGGTTTTCATACGTATTTCCGTAGTAAGCTGTCACTTGTTGTGAGAACCACATGGTTATTAAATAACTGTAACTTAGAAAGTTTAGATCCCATTAATACATAAGAAAGATTTAAGAATGAAAGCTAGTTGAATAAGTGACACATTTGAGATTTTTGGTGCGTATAGTTACTAAAGTATTTTATGTAAAAAAAGTAATTTAATTTATGTAATTAGCTTAAAAAAAAAAATTGCTGAGAAACATATGATACAGTAGTTCAATAAAACAAAGAAAAGGGAAAAAGCATTATAGGTGAAAATCCTAAAACAGTATTTTTAAGAAAATTGATTTTGGTCGGTAAATTTCTGAGTTATTTGTACAAATTAACGTCTGCACACATTCATATATTTAAAACATCTTTATATGAGCTTCTTTAAGTAGAAATTTAGTGAAACCATAGAAGATCACCGTAGCTATGTTGTACAGACTTCGTTTCTATCCAGTACTTTCTAGTATGAGTGATATCTAATGTAATTAAGTTTTTAATACGAACATTTAAAAAATTGTATTTTCCTGAAAAGTTATGATATCCACAAAAGAATACCTTTCCTCACAACAAAAAGTTAGGTAAGTTTGATGTGTTGTTGAGTTAATATTTTAATGTAAGGAATTTCTAAAGCCTTCATACACTGGCAATGAATAGCATTCTTCCTGATGAATCTGTACCCTTGAAAAGTTCTGAAATTCAAACAAATATGGTAGAGGTATCGTATAATACCTTTTAGTATTCGTACTCTAACGAAAAAAAAAAAAATGATATTAACTTTTGGCTGGTACTGTATATAAACCTTTTTTTGAATGGATTAAAATAATGCTCTAATATTTGCATATACTTTCGACATAGTAAGGCATTATTGTATTTAATATGAGGTTTATACGAAGTACCTGTCAAGAGTAAATATTATTTCGTTTGATTTTGTGTAAGTATGAGTACTAAACAGTATTATAATGCGAGTATCATACAAAATGTATGTTGCGCAAAAAATACTCTACCGTTTTTATGTTTTGATTTTAGAACTTCTTGAGGCTACAGATTCAATAGGAAGAATGCTATTCATTGCCAATGCATTAAGGCTTCAGAAATTTTCTTACATTAAAATATTAACTCAACTACACAGTTACGGGGTACTACCGAGGCGGAATAACGAAGCGGAAACTTCGACCTTGACTGGGCTTGTGTTGCCCGGATACCCTCGGCGGCACTCCCTGTAAAATATATATACGCGAGTCTCACCTTCCGAGACACCGCTGGGTCTAGGGATCGCTGGTGACCTAGGTTAACTTCGCTTCTCGCGACTGTCTCGTAGTAACACAAAGAGGGGGGGGGGGGAATAAGGTACACGAAGGAACAAGCACTCGCGAGTAGTAATTTAAAAATAAATCAATATATTCAGAAAATATAATAGAATACGAAAAAGTACTCGTGGGTGTAGGAGTGAGTGTGTGTGTGTAATTGCGCGTCGAGCACGATTGCTCAAAAAGATCACAGCGCAAAATAGGGGCATGGGCAGACTACGCAGACTAATCGAGGGCCGCTGCCCTTTACAAGAGAACGGTCACCTTGGGACCGGTACTTACGGTGACACAGATGCGGACTCCGGAAGTTACAAAGGAGCTGTCGTGTATACGCTGGGGCCAGTAGGCGTCCCTACTGGCAGTGTCTGGAGGTCGAGGTCACCAACGTTAGCCTTGCGTTGATCTTGCTGGGGGAACATTCCACCTCTCGTGGAACTTGTGGTCATCTGCTTTCACAGCAGCCTCCAGCACCCACTTTGGTCACCCTGAACGTCCTACCCAAAGACACCAAAGGCCACAGCAAAACCGATCACAGCCACAACACCAAGAAAACGCCTCTAATCAGGCAAAAACGCTTCTCGACGAAAGAAAACAAAATCGCTTCACGCGTGCTCCAAAGCCCAAGCTTATCTTCTCTCTCTCAATTTCTTTTCCTTACTTTTCCCTCTTTTCCCTTATCCCTTTCCTATCTAGTCCCTTGAACTCTTTCTCCTCTTTTCCCTACTTCCCTACCTATGCTAGCCTTTCGGGAATAGCTTAACGGTCCCTCACCGTCATACCCTCCAACTAGACGTTGGAGGATATCCAACTCTCTGGGATACCGGGGTTTTCAACTCTCTATCGTAGGCGCCATTTAGGAAAGCTGGGGTTGAAGCTTGCGAGAGGAAAAAGAAAAACGGAAGGTAAGAAAAATCAACGGGTACAAAAAAAAGGGGCACTATTTATTGCCAGGGGAGAATTACAAGAAGAGAAAAAAGAAAAGAGAATAAAAAAATAAAAAAAAGACATTCGGTGGGGTGATGCATCTTTGTCCACTGGTGTGCCGTGGATCGGCTGGTCCCGGACTGAGTCACTCGCAGACCCAGTCCCCACCCACGCGCTGGTATTTATAATGATCGGAGCACCTCTGGCACTCCTTGGAGTGCTTAACCCCCTGACGCCGCACATGTAACAGTAGACGGAGTGGGTGGTGTTTTCCGTCGCCTGGGCTTCGACCATGCAGGCCCTCATCAAGAGGCGCTCGGCCTCCTGGCGGAGTTACCAGGCCTCGGCTTCCACCTGGCTCCGTTTGCCGCGCTCCTCCTCGAAGCATTGGGCCTCCTCGGCACCAATGTTGGCAAAGAGAATCTTCGCGTACCCCCACCACTATCAGAACTTTCCGTTGGAAAAGCTCCGCAGCCAATCAGAGCAGAGCTACAGCTAGAGTGCAGGGGAAGACTTATTTGTCCTAGAATTTATGTATACTTACTAAGGCATGCGCGGTCACTTAACACCAAGGCTCTTAAATCTTTTAAATTATTAACACGAGTACATATCAACCAATGACCCAGGGCGCTTACTGACCACTCTATTAAATAATTAATTATTAACTGTTAACACAAGCGCCTAGCACTTGGGCACTCACTGGCCACACTATTCAATAATACATTATTTAATAATAACATAAGCACCTTTCACCCGATCACTCGAAGTTCTTATTAGCCACTCTATTAAGTAATAAATTATTAATTTATATCACAAGCGGCTATCACCCGATGACCTAGGGTGCTTACTGGCCTCACTATTAAATAATAATATATTAAATTATAACACAAGCAACTTTTACCCAGTCACTCAACGTGCTTATTAGCCACGCAATTAAATAATTAATTATTAACTGATAACACAAGAGTCTAATACCCGATGAGCTGGGGCGCTTACTGGCCACTCTGTAAAATAATAAATTATCAACTAACAACACACGCGCCTATCACCCAATGAGCCCAGACGCTTACTTGCCGCTCTGTTAAATAATAAATTATTAACTAATAACACAAGCGCTTATCACCCAATGACTAGGGGTGCTTACTTGCTACTCTAATAAATAATTAAATCTTGAATAATAACGCAAGTGACTATCACTCGATGATCGATGATCTGGGGTGCTTACTGGCTTACTAGTCAATAAACTCATTCAATCAAAGAAAAAGAATTATATGACGGTAAGAATGGATAGTAAAGTGCTAGTAGCCCGGCAAGCCGTAAGTAAAAGTGGAAATACACATTTTATCCCAAGTGAAGAAGTGGTTCTAAATCTTAATGGTATGAGACCGGAACTATTACCATTACAACTAAAAACAATTTTTGACACGTAGAATTTTTTTTCGTCATTTTTTACTAAAAACCTCAGATAGTAAACTACCACATAGGTTTTGTAAGAAATATTTTTATACAATATTCGTTTCATCACTTTAAGTAATAGAAAAAAAGTCTTCCATCTGGTGGATTCAAAATAAAAAAACTTTTTGTTTTAAAATTTATTTATTCGATTTTTATTAATTATCGAGGTAGCCAGTAAGCGCCCCAGGTCATCGGGTGATCGGTGCTTGCGTTATTATTTATTAGAGTGACCAGCAAGCATCCCGGGTCGTTGGGTGATAGGCGCTTGCGTTATCACTTAATAATTAATTATTTAATGGAGTAGCCAGTAAGCGCCCTAGGTCATTGTTGTTAATTTAAAAGATTTGGGAGCCCTGTTGTTAAATGATTGAGCACACCTTAGTATACGGGAATCTCAGGAGAATTAAGTCTTTCCATACATTCCTGCTGTAGCTCTGCTCTGATTGGCTTCAGAACTTTTCTAACGGAAAGTTCCGATAGTGGTGGGGGTACGCGAAAATCCTCTTCGCCAAGACTGCTCAGAACGCTGGCGCTCCTCTTCGTAGAGACGCGTCCACATCTCCTTCCACGTTTTGAGGAAGGCCGCGAAACTCTTACGGCTGATAATGGCCTTTTTCTCGGCCTTAGTGGTTGTGGTCATAGAGCTGTGTTTTCGAACAAAGGCCTCGACCTCCACAAACGCGGCGATCGCCTCCTTGCGACTCGCCACAACCCGCTCGCGAGCCCGGTCAAGACGCCCCTGGACACCTTGCCAGGTGGCGTCTAGGCCTGCAGAGGCCTCGGAGGTTATATACCGTTGGCTGGGATCTAGCAGCTGTGGAGCCTCCATGGCCTCTGGGATGGGCAGGCCCGTCGGTGGTGGGTCCGCCTGATCATCGCTGTGGGGCTCAATCGCTAACTCCAGAGTCTCCTCCGCCTCCACGCGCCTTGTTCGAAGGCCTCAACGAGCTCGTTGGCCTCACGCTCATTTTGGGCATGCCTGAGTCGCCTTATGAGAACACCAAGGCTCAATGGTGATGTCTACTACATCTGTAATAATCCAGCCCCAGAAAAGAAAAAGAATAAAAAGTGGGGAAAGAAGAAAAAAATATGATTAGATTGGATAGAGGAGCTTACAGTACTAACATCTCACTAGTTTTTGGGGTCGCAAACATCGTGCGTCGTTTGGCGACTGACCCGTCACTTAGTCGCATGCTCGGATATCGTCACGTGGTTTGCCATCGCTCACAGGAGTCTTAGCAGCGGTGGGTCGCTGTACGCGGGCGGCCTCGCTTTGGCGTTGGTAGTCTGGCAGCCTCGCTTACATCAATTAGACTCGAATTAGGTGGGTCCTGCTTCGCCTGTTTGCTGCTTTCCAAGGGTAGTTGAGGATCGCTGACCACTTTTTCTTCGGATCCCGAGTCGTTAGACGGGCCAACGTACAAATAAATCCTCGAAAGCAAGCATGTAATCGTGGCCGTGCGTCGTCTTGAGCAGAGGGCCCATCATGTCAGCTGTCACTACCTGCCATGGAACGGTGAAGACTCTACGCCCCATAAGTCCCAGGGGTAGCCTCTGGTCTATCCTTGATTTGTTGGCAAACCAAGCAGCTCTGCACGTAACGGGCAACATCCTAGTAGTATTCCCACCAGTAGTACAACCAGCAGACACGCACGAATTACTTGTCGCGGCCAAGATGGCTGACAGATAGTACGTCATGACACTCCTGAAGCACTTGGTTGTGCTGGCTTTTAGGAAATACCAGCTTCCAGGCATTGGTGTCACCGAGAGTCTCGTCAACCGTAAAGTATCCCCTGACGATTTTTTATCGCAGTTGTCCCCGTGAGTCTTCCCGTACCTTTTGTACCATCTCTTGACACTTAGGATCTCCAGCCGAGGGTTCCCATACTAGTGCTGCCACAGTGCAATTCTCGTTATCCTCGTACATTCACGACAGGGCGTCAGGCACGCAGATTTTCGTCTCTTTCCGGTGTTTAACATCGAAGCCGTGGCTTTGAAGCTTCATGGCCCACCTTAACAGTCGTCCAGTCGGGTTGTTGACATTTACTAACCACTGGAGACTACTGTGATCGGTCACGATTTTGAAGCGTGTCCCTTCGATATATGTATACGGGCGGAACTTGGCTCGATGTTATCATGGTTATAGTGCGAAGAATAAAGTGGTTCGCGTGGTTTCCTCTCCATCACTCTACATTAATGGTCACAATTATATTTTCATCGATTACGCGATTAACATTCCCAAAGAGCTCCTATGGCGTACGATGCGTGACTTCAGCAGGCTCGACTCGGAAGCTTTCACCGCTAGTGTTGCAACAGCCATTAGCTCACAAAGCTTAGCCACAGGAGACATTAATGACGTTCTTGCTGCTTCAACGGGTGCCATTAGGGCAGCCTTGGATGTGCATGCGCCAATCAAAACAAGGTTGTTACGGTGGAAACCGGTGCCCTGGTTCAACGCGGAATTGCGGGCCAAATGCCAGGAGTGTGATCGGGTGTATAGGCTTGCACGGACAATGGGTTGCTTGTCGATGTTGTCGCGTTACAGGGATCTGAGGTGTGTCACCAAGATAGAACTTCAACTTTCAAAAGAAATATACTTGCGTGATTTGTTGTGGCTTGTTCATGGACACACGGAGACCTGGAGTATTTTTCGTCGGTATGGAGTAGTTGGTCGCGATAAGTCTGCACTAATTGGCGCTGATTAACTCGGTGACGTAGCAAGGCACTTTTTACATATGTCCATATGTCCAGTATACACGCGGCCTTTACAAGTACAGATCTGTAAAGTATAATCGCGAAGTCGCCTGCCTGTGCCCAACGCTTTACCTTGAACCCGTGTACCAAAAGTGAAGTAAGAGAGGCCTTTTTTGCTTGTCTGGAGAGCTCGCGAGGCTGCAGTCTAGATGGGCTTGCACTTGTTTACTTTAAATCCATGCCTAATGTTATTGTGCCGTATTTAACTAGAATTTTTAATTTGTCGCTCGTGAGTGGTATTCATCCGTCCAAGTGGAAGCAATCAATAATTATCCTTTTGCCCAAGTTGGCAAATCCTCGAGTGCTGGGAGACTTTCAGCCAATCGCTAACATTATTTACTTTGCAAAGGTATTCGATAATGTGATAGCAAAAAGAATTGCTGATTTTCTGGAAACCAATAGTTTGCTCTCACCTTTGCAGTCAGGATTTAGGAGGCATAGAGGGACGCAAAAGATGATCTGCTTAGGCTTTGTTGGGAGCACTTTGCGAGAGTTTCACAAATATCTCACGGGTCATTCTCAGGCTGTGAGTGGGTCGAATGGTGGGCGATCCGCTTTTCTTGCTGTGACCTCGAGTGTACCACATGGCTCATCCACTGGGCCTCTGCTTTTTGATGTGAAACATCTATTGGAATTAGCAACATAGCGCTAACGCGATCTACTGTAATATCGACGATAATACACAAAACAATTTCTTTTTCTATCAAAGCCAAACATGTGACGTGGTGGCTAAAGCTATCACGTCACTGTTTACCTATATTTCGGGGAAAGTCATCGGTGGCTACCGAGTCCTAGAATAACATATATATTTTCTATATGTACATCTATAACACATTACTTAATGTGTGTTCTCGGTGCCGCGGACTACGAGCCAGAGGAGAGAGAAGGACCGAAGACCATAAAAGGGATTGAAAGTGTGTGAGGTATGATTGGGTGAGCATGTGTGTAAGATAGAGAAGGAGAGAGGCGAGGGCTCGTGACACGAGACTTGTAAAGTTAGCGCCCGCAAATATTAAACATTGACATTGCGTAATTGTTCAAGGCTTGAACGATTCCTCCTTATTTGCCGAAATTCTCTCCACTTGTATTTTTATTTGCGGATGACTAGTTCTCGAGATATTTGCAAAAGAAAACTGTGAAAATTGGCGCGGCGCTGGAATAAAAAAACCTTTTTTTCAGGTGCTAGATTTTGTTAAAAGAAAATTTTGCCTACAGAATTCGATTCCTCCTCTTTTGCGGATTGCACATATGAAGTGGTTGATCGATGTGAATGCAATAAAATTAGCAAATAATAAATTTAATATTATGGCCGTGAGTGGGGAAAATATCTAGTAACTTTCCCTAGTGACTTTTTGGTCCTATTCCGTTCCTGCAATTCAGGCGCAGAAATAAATCCTTCACATTGATAGAAATCATTTAAAATCAAAAGTAATCAATACAGTACAGTAATCAATCGTTTTCTCCTCAAATGCGGATTCCAAACAATATTCGATATCAGAGGTAAGCAATCAAAATAAAGTAGTAAAGGGTGTTTTTCACGTTTTTCAACGAATCTCGTCCAGACGAGCTCGGATGTACTCTCATATATCTATATCTACATGCATCATGACAGGTACGAAGAAGCAGTCAGCGATCAGCTGATTGACCTGCGCGGCAACTTTTATTCTTGGATCGCTACACTTTTTCTATTTTGTGTTTGAAGTAAAAAAATATGCTTTCTGAGAATAAAATATCAGTGCAACGCCTGATGACATAAGTATTGTGATATGGTGAGAAATTTTTTTTTTGTTGGTTATGGGTTTTCACGGTTACAAATCATCATGATATATTTAGGATTCAGGACTTGCTTTTTGCATTATTACAATAATTTTATTTTTTTAGGACACAAGCAGCATACTAAAATAAAGAATTATGAGTTAAGTAATGAATATGAGGACACTAATTGTAAGAGGGCAAAGTCAGAGGTAAATATAGCTCTTCGAACAATCATCGAACCAGCTAACAGTATTCACAGGACATTCGTAAATTTCACTCTGTATTTCGACGCGCCAGAAGCTGTTGTTGCAGATAAGATTGACACATCTGATTATTTTTAATTGATTTCAGAAGTAAACATAGCTACAATGCCTCGAAATCCAGCTGTACAGGTTGATCAGCTGTTTGAAATTCTGCAGAATATGGTGATTTATGATGAGACTGGAAAATTACTAGCTAAGTCAAATGCTGTTTGGCAAAAAGCCAGTTTAAAGCTTAATAATGCGTTGAGTGGTAAAGCTATTTACTTTTATATTTTTAAAAATTGGAATGGTCTAAAAATAAAATTAGATACGTTATTAAAAAATCAAACAGTATGTGCAAGTGCCAAATTGAAAAGTAAAAAGTCTGTCTTAAATAGTTCTGTTTTAAATTTCAACATAATTTTTGATGATGTGGAATTAGAAAAAGTGAGACCAGTGTTAAATGCAAAGAATAAAAAAATATTGCCTGAAGGGTGGACACACAGTGTAGCTGAAAAAATTTGGTTCAATCAACTCTTACCCTGTGCGTTTTCTTTCAAAAAGGGGTCCGTTCTACAACAAAACGATCTAATCAAATTTAATGGGGTGTGTAATGAATGTGGCAATACAGTAGAAGGAATATCTATTTTGATGACTGAAAAGTATGTATTCAATATAACTACGTATGACTCCAAAAATATCCGTCATTTTAAAAAAAGACATCTTTCTGGAGCTCTTCGAAAAGAAACTCAAAAAGATCTTGTGCACATGAAAGCCCTAAAAGTTAAGAGATTAGAAGCTCAAAAGTGTATAAATTATGGCGATGTTGAAGGCCCTCTCGTGCATAATACTCCAGTATTGCGGAAATCTCGTCAAGAAGCAATCTACAAAAAGTACGGAGTTTCTCAATCAAAAAATGTAGTAGAAGCTATTATAGCTATGAAAATGAACGATAAATGGAATAAAACTATCAAACAGATAGGAAATTTCCCTTTTTCTGTAACGTTTTGGACACTCGAACAAATAGATTTGTGGAATACAGTAAGAAACTTGAAAAATATCTCTGTATCTATGGATGCAGCTGGCCGTTTCATAAAAAAAATTACAACAAATGGGGAGCCATCATCGCATATTTTTTTATACGTCATGAGTATATCGATAGGACAAAAAATCTACCCTATATTTCAATTTGTATCGGAATATCAATCCGCTATATATCTAAAAGACGCTTTTTCTCAGTGGATGGAAGATGGTGCTCTAATACCGAAGGAAATCGTTACCGATGGTTCCAGTGCTTTACAAAGCTCTATCTGCATGGCATTTAACAACTGTTTAACAAAACATTATTTATCTATTTGTTTTAATGTCCTTACGGGAAAAGAAACTAAAATGCCTCCCTGTTTTTTAAGGTCGGACATTGCACACCTGATTAAATCAATAACGCGTTGGCCATTATTTAAAAATTACAACTCTAACGTAAAAGATTTTTATTTAAGACTAATATCTTATTTAAGTAAGTGCTACAGCTATGCAGAATTTAAAGAAATTTTTTTTTCGATCATGCTAGTTTGCCGGAGCCCTGGTGTAAATGATGAATCAGAAGTCCAAAGACATTTAGATAAATTATTATGTATAATAAAAGGTGAAAAGTGTGCTTGCTGCGAAGAAAATTGTACATGTGATTTTTGTCAAGAACAGCGACCAGACAGTGTAGATTTTCAATATGAAACATACGATGAAATTCAAGTTGGGACCGATAGTCTTTCTGTAGTCCTTAAAACCTTGGAAAAAGAAGCCTTATCATATATTTGTGAAAACGGTGGAAATAACTTTTTCTGTCCAGAATTTGCCAAAAATTTTTTTTTGTTGTCCTTAGAAGCAGTTACATGGACGAATATTGTGACAAAATATTTTTGTTCAGACACAAATGTTGCATCCTCAGGACGGTCGGAGTCTTTTTTCGCAGATCTCAGACATATAACATCTATAAGTCGGCCGATTTGTGGTCAACTGTTTCTTGCCATATATATAGATTTTCTTGACGGTTCGATTCGTTTAGCCAAAGCTTATTTAGAGAATCAGAGTAAAGCTCTCCCAAAGTTGAACGAATCTGATTACAAAAATATGTCTATTGACAGCCCAAACAAAATTGTTTGTAAAACAAGAGGTAAATACTTAGAACCTCAGAAAGATATAGTGATTTTATATAATAGACCTAAATCAAAATTTTCAATTGATTTGTTGAAAAATGGGTTACTTTTAAAACCTATCATACACAATAACGAAATCTATATATATAAAAGTACGTGCTTGTTTGACACTGTTTTTGAATTATACAGTAACGCCTACAGAAACTATGCTGAATTTCAAGGAATTGTTGACGTTGGTTGTAAAGGTAAGTCGTGTTTTAGAGGTATTTTGATAGATTTTATTTTAAATGCTAAGGAAAGAACACTGTATGAGAATAGATTTTTAATTTGCATGCAACATTTTGATGTCAAAAATAATATTTTATATTATAAACAAAATCTTGGTCATCTTATAATCAAATTATTTGAAAAATGTGTAACAAATGTTTTTTTTATCAAATTAAAACCTCGATTAGAATTAGAATTATTAAATATCAAAGAACTCAATTCGTACATTGATAACTATTATGCCCAGAACAACGGTAACGAATTAGAAAACTTTTTATTCATCGACATCCTAGAATTTTTAAATGAAAATTATTTAAGAAGTATTCCAACAAAATTAATAATCAAAAATAGAACATACGCTTTAGTTGGAGTAGTATCATGCAAAAAATCTAACTTTAAAGAGAATCTTCGCCATTATACGGCCTATTGCCGAACTTTAAGAAATAATTGGATTTTAAAAGATGATTTATTTAAAAAACACCGTTTTTTAAAAAGTAATAGCAACCCTTTCTTAAAAATAGTAACATTGATGTTTTGTAAAGTGAAATAATATAAACGTCTTTCATGAATTTATTATTTGTAGTGCCACAGTATTTGACTTCTCACACAATATATTTAGTATGATGTACAGTCAGTTGTTCAATACAATTGTTTTAATGAAGTTGTACACTATTTTCGTCAAAAATCACATAACTGTTTTCTTCATACTTAAATTAATATTAAGCCATATGTGTGAAAAAATGTGTGTAACATACAAATTATGAGTGAAATAAAACAGGACTTAAGAGAGAAAAGAAAGTCATTTACCTTTTAATTGTAAAAACCATTGTTTTAAGTATAACTTTATTTTTGTAACTTGATGTAAAGTGGAAATTGGATTGTAGAACCAAATAATAATAAGTTCGTTTGTAAAAAATTTATTTTTGTATTTATTTTTTAAAACATTTTTGTTACATGAAAATCTTGCTTGATTTACTTTGTTCAAAACAGCACTCATTTGAGTAATAAAAATTAAATGTATAATAAATTGTGCAGTTTATTTTAAAACACTATACCTAAAAAATTACTTGTATAAAATATAATCAAAAGCATTATCAATTATAATTATACTTTTCAAACTTTTCAGCAAAAAGTACCTTAAACACAGAAGAATCTGGAGTATGTGTCTATATGTTATTTATATCAGTCTCTAACAGATCAATATTGTCTAATTGTTAAGTTTCTTTCATGCCAAAATACAGCATTCTCAAATACTTTTGAACTTGGCTTTGCCTTTCAAGCAGATCAACTGAACTCAAGCTGTGTTCAATGGTCTATGAACACGTATTTCATTTTTTTCTCAAATTAAGATGACTCGTAATTTGATTTTAGTATTGCTTTGACTTTTATTTTAGTGTATCCAACTTCCTAAACTAGAGGAATGACGCAGAAAGACAACGAAATATCTTTTGTTGTGTAGTATCTACAAGTATAAAATATGAGTTTTTTAAAAAATATTAAAAAGAATCAAAGAATACAAAATTATTTACCTCACTGATTCAAACTCTTCATCTGACGGTATAAAACTAATAGACTGTTTCGTTTGAAACTTTGATTTTATCATAAATTCCAAAATTGTGATTTTATGACAGAATGTTTATTTTAACACAAATTTTGATTTTGCATTTTGCATTCGAGCTCTCGGGTATACCAGACCTAATATGATTTCATAACGACTGAAACATCATAAAAGTTTGGTTAAAACTCTACCACAAGTGTTACAAAATTAAAAAAAAAAAAAAAAAAAAAAAAACCACATTAACCTTTCGAACAACATGAGTACTGATCACTTGACACTGTAGACTCATTATATATCTTCTAATAATATAAAAGAAAAGCTTATTGCATCAATTTGATGCCTTTTCATCCAATCCAACAAAAGTGTCCGGTAACTTGTGCTTTTTCCTTCAGAGATATTTCCACAAAATGAGATCGCATTGCATCGATGATATTGAGGAGAAATTTAAATACCATGCATGTCATACTCTGCTTTTTGATAGCAGCGAGCCAAATATTGGCTCCCATTATGTGAAAAGATGAATTCCTGCAAATATTAGTCACTGGTGTGCGCTCCTGCTGTCTCATATGGTAGGTTAATTTTATTTGATCCAGAAGCTTTATTGCATCTGTAAATATTGATAAAATATCATGAATGAATATTACTATGTCATGTATAGTGAAAACTTAAGTATATGAAATCAATCGAGAAAATTAAAATGTCAAAATAGATGAACAAAAGTTATAAGCAATGAATTAAGCCACGCACATAACCGAATCAGAATTTTAAGTCACTTTTACATAATGTCAGACAGATGCGGACAAAACTAACTTAAATATGCTTTACATAGTATTTTTTTTATACAATGATTAAAAAACTACATAATGGTTTAATTAATATATTTACGTAAATCGCAAAATTTTGTAAATAAGTAACTTCTTATAATTAGCCTTATGAATTATTTTAAGGGATAATGTGACAATAAAAAATATAAAAATCCTTACAATACGTACTTATAAGCTGCATACATCCATTCGTTCCGCTATAAGTATAATAAGCAAAAGCTGATTAGCAGACTACGTTGAGTATACACACCGTGTCAGAGATAAGTAGGGCCGAGCGTGTATATGGCGCCAAAGGCACGAATGAAATTGGATGAAAAGTGATGGAACTGCGTTCCCGAATTCCAAACAGTAACCGAACAGTGGATAAGGGAGAAAGCCTCCTGTCTAGGTAGGTTTATAAAAATTGCCACCTCATCCAATTTAACGTTGAGTTTGGCGCTAGTGCTTCAAAGCCTCTAGACTTGTGGAGAGGGGGTACTGCTCTGCGCTGATTGGCTCCACCATATTTAATACTTGTGGCGGTAAAGACGAAAAGTCTAAAATAATTTATAGTTTTTTTTTTAATATAAGATTATTTTCAGTTACCAAAAGTCAAAATACATTAAATCGTAGATTGTCTTTAATATTTATTGAGATATTTGACCTTAAGTGCCAATAACCCCATAACCCTATTTTAATAAGAGGTTAGATCTTAGATCACTCATCTTAATCATAGATCATGTTGTTAGATCACACTTATAAAATAGTTTGGTGATCTTAAAAGTCATTATTTCTGGTAAAATGTAATTTTTAGTGATTGCTGATATTATAAAGTTGTAACACTAAGTTGTCAGCATTTTTTGGATAAAAATTATGAGTTGATTGAAATTGTAACCAGTTGATTCAAGTCAACTGATATAACTACACGCTTTGTTTGAATTGCATAGAGAGTACAGGGTTGTCAGATTAATGTGTGACGTTTGAATTTACCGCCAGACAGTATCGATCTTGCGATATATCGCTTACTCAGGTACTTAAATGGCGCAGTTTTCTTCTTTGTTTTGCTTGCGCGGTTGTTCCCGCCTCATATACGTCATGCAATGCTTCCACCACTCATAACATGCCAGGTAGCTGAAACATATATATATATACGGTAGCAGCCATTCTCATTCTCTACTCAAAGCCTCGTGCCATGCTGAGTGTAAGCACAGTACCTACATAGTGCAGAAAAGTCAGAATTTATAGTACGTGTGTATACTTATATATCCTTCGTGTAGAATCGGTAGTACCTATTATTGTTTGCTATCGTATACAGTACGCCAAAAAGCAAGTTACACCTGTGAAAAGTGCTGTTTGAATGCGGTATCTAAATTTGTGCAAGTTAAGACTTATCCAGAACTATTGACGTTGGAGTCAAGAAAGACTTGAATTTTGACTGCAGTTATTATTTAATATAACTAGAGTGTTTAACGAATATACAATGTTCTCGAAAATAAGTGAGGTAATTACTATCAGTTCGTCTGACGACGAGGTTGTATTACCTAAAGCTTCACAAAGGACACATGACAACACTTCGTCAAAGGTAAAAAAATATATTTATTCTCCCATAATCTAATAATTTCAATAATGCCTTGTGTAACCTTCTTTATCCTCTTTTATAAATATACAAGTCTGAAACCGTCAAGTTGCTTTACAATTATGAAGGAAGTGCAAATTGATGTTGCCATTGAAAATTTGAATCACTTGAACACATTAAACATTTTTCACACTCTTAATCATGAACAAATACTTTTTGTCTTCGTAAACAATGGCTGTAGACAAAAATAACCAAATGCTAGCTTCAGTAGATTTGTTCGGCTTAGAGATCCAGTGCGTTTGGAGGACTCTGGCTTTTAAAACGGAACACGTAGTCTTGCTCCGAGCTAACTAAATAACTTCTACAGGCAACATATTTGTATTTATGACCGAGGCCATACATATAGATATAAACTACAAACCCAAATGCAAAGATTTTATGCACTTAAGTATGTAAATTTTTTAACGCTCTTAATCATGAGTTATACACTTAAAACGCATAAAATTGTGTAGATAAAAGTGTGTAAAAGATGTTACAATCTAAGTGCGTAGAAACTATATATGCACTTAGATTTACAGTATACCTACTACAGGAGTTGCTTTGGTTAGCTTGTACCGCTCAGAACAAGAACAAGGGCCTGATTCACACCTTCCATAAACTAAATTCCGTCCGAGATAAACTGTCACGTTAAATTATTATGTATAAATCTATACATCTTTTTTCGAGCTGTCATGTGTTCATTTATGTACATTACTTATTTTCGTAGGTGGTCAAATGCCAGTTTATCGCCAAAATTGCGATTTTTTACTTTTGCTGGAGATTACAATGTCAGACCTGGCTCGTGGCAATTTTTCGGCGATTTTTTAATATTTTATTGAATTAACATCTATTTGAATCAAACAAATTAATTTACAAAATCGTACAGTGAAAGAAAAGGATAGTTCTTAAAGATAAGCTGGAATTTCGAATGAAATTTAATGTAGAATTCTCTAGTTAACAATTTGACTAAAACAATTTCCAAGTATAATAAGTGATTTATGATAAACTGAAGATAAGTAAAATCACGAAATTTTCGAAACAACATGTATCAATAATAGATTAGGTATATCTATTAAGATATTAACGAAATTTTGACTTTTTAATCATTCTTGGAAAAAAACGTTTTTATCAAGTCGTTAACTATAGAATTCTAACTTGCGGTCAATTCGAAGTTATAAATTTTTTAAAACCAATACTACATTTTTCAGATGTAAAATTATAAATGTACCAAGTGTTGAATAGTTATAAAACGGTTATTTTCATTACATATAAATAGCAATATATTAACAACATATAAATATTAACAACACTTTTACAGGTTACTCTATCTTCACTATAATAAGTGTTAGTTCCTCCTTAGACGTGATAAAAAATTTTTGTATTCCATAAATTTGCATATTTATTATGTACAGGGTGACCTATTTTAATCTATGGACCCGAATTTCTTCTAAGCTACGAGGTCTACAAAAAAATAGTTCAGACAAAAGTTGGGCAGGACAGAGGGGGCCATTTGATGGTACCATTAGTTTTGACCTTGAAGTCAGTTTTGAAGGTCATTTCAAGGTCAAGATGGTTTTTTCAAATGGTAACCCCTATTTTTGAGTGCGGATTTGAAAAAAGCGGGAAATTTAACATCAAATTTGTCTGTGAAAATTGTTTTTGTGACCTTGAAAAGTTGAAAATGAAGGTCAAATGTCTAAAAAAACAATTTGACGTAATTTTTCAAAAATGATGTGGTGCATTTTTGTATTCATAAATCCTGCTTTTGACTGCAATCCTTGTTTTTTGAGATTAGGTCCTAAAGAATGTTATTACTCTTACATGTTCATGATAAACCTAACCTTTAAAAGGTCACATTAGGGTCAATTTAAAAAGTCAATCAGCAAGTTTTCAATTGCTGATTCTTATTAATAGGCGGTGGCATTTTTTAATGCGGAAATAGCAAAACAAAAGTACTTTTATCTTACTTTTAGCGTTACCCGGAAACAACGACGTGGACGTAGTAACTTCTGTTTCCTTTGGGGTGCCAGATTATCGTGAGTCCCTTTGCCTCTCATGTCGGGGTGCTTGATTATCGTGAGTCCCCTAGCCTCTCACGTCGGGGTGCTTGATTATCGTGAGTCCCCTAGCCTCTCACGTCGGGATGCTTGATTATCGTGAGTCCCCTAGCCTCTCACGTCGGGGTGCTTGATTATCGTGAGTCCCCTTGCCACTCACAATAGCTGCATTTAGCCACGGATAAATTGTTCGAAATTTTGTCCGTTGGCTTGAAGACACATGCGCACACGTCTCTCAAAACTGTCCACAGTCCTGAGCAATGTTTCTCGAGGAATGGCTGCGCAAGCTGTACGGATCCGGTCCATCATATCCTCTCGCGTTGTTGGCCGTTGTGCAAAAACAACATTTTTCACGTACCCCCACAAAAAAAAGTCGGGTGACGTGAGATCTAGTGAACAAGCAGGCCATTTAATTGGGCCTCCTCGTTCTATCCACCTGCCCTGATAACGGTTGTTTAAAAACTTCCGTACAATCAGTGCAAAATGAGGTGGAGCACCATCTTGTTGAAGCCACATTCTTTGCCGTGTTGCCAAGTCAACATTTTCCAACAGACCAGGTAAGTGCTCCCGTACCAATGCTAAGTAGCTAAACCTGTTAACATTTTGATCAAAAAAGTAGGGTCCAATCAAATACCCATTTACAATTCCGCACCAGACCATGAGGCTCCACCGATTTTGGTGGTCTACAGCTCTGTACCAGTAAGGATTTTTGTACGACCAATAGTGACAGTTATGTCTGTTCAGTTGCCCGTCGCTGTAAAAATTAGCTTCATCCGAGAAAAGAACATAGCGAAAGAAATGGGGATCATTTTGAATGACTCGCAAAGCCCATTGGCAGAAATTAATTCGAGCTACAACATGACGAGGTTGTAAGGCTTGCGTTAGAGTAATATGGTAAGCATGATAATTTAAAAATCGCAAGATTCTTGAAACGGTACATTGCGGTATACCCGTTTCTCTTTCAATCTGTCGAGTACTAATGTGCGGATCTAAATGGACAGCTGCAAGAATTGTTAATGTTCACACATCATTATCTTCATAATCATGATGTCGGCGTTGACGAACAAGATGCCCTTCGCGAGCTCTTTCTGTTAGGGTTCTTATTGTCACATCAGTAGGGTGTCTTCTATCTGGAAATCGTACAGCATAAAGTATTAATGCAGCGGCGTAATTGTTGCGACATTCCCCTAAAACTAATATCATATCAACAATTTCTGTTGGTGGATAATCAGCCATATTAAAAAATTTGTTTCGGGTACACGAAATGTAAATAGTAATTTAGATTTACATAAGAAGTAAAATAATACAAAAAAAATCAATGTCTAACATAAAAGCTCGATAATTTTCATTTATAAAAGCAAAAGTAGTCCAAAGCAAAGTAGTCGAGAAATAATAGTACCGATAAATTGCCCAAACAAATTTTTAGGAAGATAATCACAAAGTAAACTGAAATAAGTTCCTCAAGCTTATGCTAAGGAAAATTGCATTATCCGTAAAAAACAATTGTATTGATAAGCTACGATTTTGTTTTATTATAAGATCTTGTATTTATTAATGGACTAATCTTTACAATTAAACGAACAATTAGTTTGATGCCTGCATTTATTTTGACAAGTTAGAATTCTATAGTTAACGACTTGATAAAAACGTTTTTTTCCAAGAATGATTAAAAAGTCAAAATTTCGTTAATATCTTAATAGATATACCTAATCTATTATTGATACATGTTGTTTCGAAAATTTCGTGATTTTACTTATCTTCAGTTTATCATAAATCACTTATTATACTTGGAAATTGTTTTAGTCAAATTGTTAACTAGAGAATTCTACATTAAATTTCATTTGAAATTCCAGCTTATCTTTAAAAACTATCCTTTTCTTTCACTGTACGATTTTGTAAATTAATTTGTTTGATTCAAATAGATATTAATTCAATAAAATATTAAAAAATCGCCGAAAAATTGCCACGAGCCAGGTCTGACATTGTAATCTCCAGCAAAAGTAAAAAATCGCAATTTTGGCGATAAACTGGCATTTGACCACCTACGAAAATAAGTGATGTACATAAATGAACACATGACAGCTCGAAAAAAGATGTATAGATTTATACATAATAATTTAACGTGACAGTTTATCTGGGACGGAATTTAGTTTATGGAAGGTGTGAATCAGGCCCTTGTTCTTGTTCTGAGCGGTACAAGCTAACCAAAGCAACTCCTGTAGTAGGTATACTGTAAATCTAAGTGCATAAACTGACTTTAAGGTCAAAACTAATGGTACCATCAAATGGCCCCCTCTGTCCTGCCCAACTTTCGTCTGAACTATTTTTTTGTAGACCTCGTAGTTTAGAAGAAATTTGGGTCCATAGATTAAAATGGGCCACCCTGTATTGTAAAAATTGCTCTATTTGAATTTAAGTTTGAATGATTGTTAAGTATTTGAAAACAATCTTTTTCTGATGAAATACAATTCTCTATTTTCACTTTCTATTTTTTACAATAATTTAAAAAATTAGGATAAGTTGAATGAAGATTATTAATTTAAATTGAAATTGTCATATTTTTAGTTTCAAGGGTATATATCATTTTCATTCTTGTATAACTCGAATAGTAATTTGAACGTCCATATTAAGGAAAAAACTTTTTTTAGGTTTGAATAAAATTATCAGCTACAAATTGTATAAGAAAATATTTCAGGCTCACCAGCTGGACCATCAATTAATTTAATGTGTAACCATCAATTAAATTTTTAAAATAAGTGAGGTGTGAAAGGTTGATATCTTGTTTTTCAGTTCAAAGACCATGCTTAAATAAGTGCATTAATTTCTTTATTACTCGAAAATTCTTGTAAGATGTAATTTTCATATTAATTTCAAATTGTACACTGGAAATATTATGAAAAGTAAAAACTGCGCCAAAAATTTTCATGATTGAATAGTTTTATAACAGTTATTGCTTCCTTAATTATTTTATTACTTAAAGAATTGTTATCTATTGAACCTTAGCACTAGCCTTGAAATGTTTTTGTAAAAATTTTTCATGTGTTTTAAAATTTTTCAAACTCAAAAAACTAGTTTTTTCTATTAGTTAAAAAAATGTTCTTTGTTTTTTAGAGAAAAAACTTATATTGACTTATGGTCAAATTTTTTTTCTTATTGTCGTATTTTTATTTTTTCGTTATCAAAAACGTTATAACAGAACATTTACGTATTAAATACTTTTTATGAAATTGTTATCTTTATTTAATATAAACAAAACCGTTGAAGGATTTTTTCAGTAATTTATGGATTCTTCTAACTTATTTACTTTATAAATAGTTTTTTATCTGTTTTCAAGATGAACTGGCCATTCAACAACTTCATGACTTCTACCACATACAGAAAATTTTTCTCCTCTCCATACGGTTTTCGTGGGATTCAGATATCTATTACTTCTGTATTTTGTCTTTTATCATAAATATTTTAAGTTGTAATTTCGCTCTAGAATTCACAAAATGATCCATCACCTTTTTTATAAATACAAAAAAATCGTATTCAATATTTTGAATTAACGCATGGTTTGCAACATTTATATCGCAAATACATTTAACTAATAAGAAATTCATTATGCAGCATAACCATGGAAGTATCTGTTAAAATTTTTTTTGCTTGTAAATCTTTTCCTCTGTACATACAATTTTCAGAAACAATGAAATCGCAAGTTTTTATTATTCACGCAAATAGTAATTGTTTGAAAATTATTGTTAAAAGCTAATACTTTCCGTCTTTCAAGTACTACAAGTGGCAGCTTTTTTTCGATTTCATTTTTGTTTCTCCCCTTTTTGAGCCCAAAAGTAGTTTTTGGCACCTTCTGATTTATTTCAACAATGTTACTACTGATTCATTTAAGCCTAAAGTTATACATTTTAATTCCACCATTTTCCTCTCATTTTCCTAGGTAAAAACTTCCACTGAAATGAGATTTTTTTTAAATCAACGATTTTTTGCTGTGGGTCCTATACTTAGTAGTAAATCTTCTTTAATAAACTTTACCTTCCTGTAGTACACTGAAGCTAGCATACCCGGGTAAATTTTTTTTGAGTTTTTCTTTTGAACATTACATAGAGAAGGTTTCATGTACCACAAATATAACAGTTACATACAGTTTTGATAACAGTTACACATTACAATTAAAATTTTATTTAGGAGGCATTAAAGAAGAAAAGAAAATTCCCTTTTGAGCCAGCTGGAGAGGGCAGTAGTGCTAAGAAACTTAAATTTGAAGATAGCGAAAAAACATCTAAGGTTTGCATTGACTCTAACTTGGAAAAAACTTCATCGAGCCTGAATTCCTGTCTTAGTATCGACAATAAGTCTGAAAATCATCGTGTAGATAATAATTGTAATTTGATAATGGACTCTAAACCCTCTGAGGCAGGAACATTAAAATATTTTGATGAAGTTGAAAAACAATTGCAGACCAAGTCTCCATCAAACACAGGAGTGAGGGATACAACTGTTAGGCGAATTCAACCAGTCTTAATTGTCAAAGACATTATTCCAAATTCTGCGGATAAAGTTTTTGAAGACTTTCTGAAAGCCTGTGCTAATTATGAAAAGGCTGATGAAGACACTAAAGTAATTCTTGAAAAGTTGCAAAAGAAATACAACAAGCTTGATTCATTCAACAAACATGATAGAGACTTTATATTTTTTCTTCGAAATCGCGTGAACAACATAACTCATAAAAAAGCTAAATTTTACCAAACTATATTTGAAGTTCGTGAGGAAATCAGTAGACGCATAATTAAACTCAAAAAAGATAAATCAACACGAGAAAAAGGCAGTGAATCAGACACAGAACCAAAATATACTACAGACGAGTTGAAAAAAATTAAAATATTAGAGAAGGTTATAAAAGAGTGCCAAAGAAGAATCGAAGAACTAGAAACAGCAGAAGTTATCTTTGATGATGATGAAGACTCAGCGTATTTAAAGGAAGATAGGTATAAAAGAAAATATGTACAGTTATGCCAAGCACTTAGTGATATAGCAAGAGATAAAAAACTAAAATCAGAAATAATGAAGAAAAAAATTACGTTGAATGATATCCAAGATGAAATGACCGGTATTAAGGCCATTGATCAATCTATCATTGATTTTGTAAATATTAGTATTAGTCGGATGAACAAATTAAAACACATTCAGAACTTTAATGCTGATCCGAATTATATTGTTCCGCCCGACTTTTACGAAGTATTACAAATTATAGAAAAACATACTGAAACTCGGAACCTTCAATTTAGTAAACAAGAAATAGAATTATATGGTAAGTGTATTAGTTGTTTTCGTTTATGATTACTGTATATATATCTGTTATTTCATAATTAACGCTTTTTTAGCTACAAAATCATTTAAAGCAGTTGTCAAATATTTGAAAAATTGTCGACTACAGGAGTTCAAAGAATATATTGGATGTTTTATCAGCGACACTTGTGGTAAATATATTGACCCAGCATCCAATGACGAAAACCTTGAAAAAATTCTTCAGGCTAATAAGTTAAATTCGGACAAGCATTTAAATGAAGTTTTTGAAAAATATGTAAATATGCAAAAGAATTTAAGCAATGAAAAATTAAAAGAATCAATGACAGCCATGTATTCCTCCAAAGAAAGTTGTAATCTAGATAATCATGAGAAACATCTAGTTGAGAAAAATTCACAAGTAGGTAAGCGAAAACGGTTCCTTCACAGTGACGAAGAAGAATCTGGTAAAGACAATCAGACTCATAACAGCCGAGAAGATGAAGAAAAACCAGCTAAAAAGATGAAAAAAAATGATGATTCAAAATGTCAAAACACAGCTTATGAAAATAATACAAAAGAAAAAGAAATTGAATGTATAGACGTTGGAGATAACTGCACGTCACCAGGTAGTAATCATCAAGTTGTAGTTTCCAACATATTTTCTAACCTCACAAATTATAATAAATCATAATCATTATCTTTAAATTTCAGATTCTCCCACATTGGTAGACGATAATTCGAAGTATTTCCCCAGGATACGAGTGGCTAGTGTGGGCAACTTTCCCAAGGCTTGGGAGACCTCGGACTCTCCCGAAAGTCCGGGAAAAGAGTCCATAGATTTGGACTACTCACCAAAAAAAAATATTTTTCCACCAGTAGAGGTGGTAGATTTGTGTTCGCCAGAAAGATGGTCAAAAACTTCTAGTATTACAGTGTCCAAGGTGCCTAACCCATTAGCAGTAAAAAAATCAAAATTAAAAAAAAAATTGATCTTCGAGATAACGATAGACGACTAATGTGAAAACATTTTGTAACAAAATGTGATTATACAATACCTTACCGACAGCCCTTGAAGAAAAGATGAACCATGATGAAGTGGTGGAATAGAAATCTGCGATCATTTGAGAGTTAAGCTCATTCCGTAAAATTGTTGTGTTTGTTTTTTTTATATTTTTCTCTATTTTGTTGTAATATACATTTATTTATAAGGATATAGAATATTTTCGTGCCTTGCTTGTAATAAGTTTAAAATTAAATAGTGTTCAGTTTTGTACCTGAATATTTGCCGACAAACCTTTTCTAAATTCAAATTGCGTCACGTTTGTTATTCTTGTATTAAAGTTGAAGTA
Organism: Copidosoma floridanum; assembly: GCF_036245765.1. Lineage (NCBI taxonomy): Eukaryota > Metazoa > Arthropoda > Insecta > Hymenoptera > Encyrtidae > Copidosoma > Copidosoma floridanum. Next base: position 552,886 of record NW_028321897.1, on the reverse strand, counting down.
ATTTTCCGATCATACGCCTCTATCATCGCGTACATTTGCAATGCCCAAGAGACCGTTTTACCTTTACTCTTGTACCTTTATTTATCAATGTACTAGAATTTCTACTTTAACTTTTGTCTCTATAAATATTGCTCTGCGAGCATAGTATGTTAGTTAGCGCGCCGCGGCGGCAGAGAAAGCTTCTCTCCGCTTGCCTTCACTTGAGCACATTTTCATAATTTAAGCACTGTAAATATATTGTAAATATTTTTATTGCACATTTGCGTTATATTTATTTTCCGCCGTAAACCACTTCCACCTCTACACGACTGAACTGGATTGGGAGCAGCATAAAACCCCTTCCCTCGTGAACATTTTTGGTAGCAGAGCGTGGTTCCAGGGACCGACGGTCAGTGCAGGAGTGGATATGTGCTAGTGCTCAGTGAAGCCTTGAATTTTGCCTTGACCATTTGATGCCGTGTAGGTGAACGCGCTCTCACGAAGCTGCAGTAGTGAGTCATTTAAGGAATCAGAGTGTGTGCATGCTCTCCGTGCTTGAATTTGCCAAGGCGGGCGGTCGTTAGCTGCCAACACTCAGCCCTATTATCAAGCGCTCCATCGCGACATCGACTGCGTCATGGCAGACGTCAAGGAACTCAAAATTTTACTTAAGCGTCAACAGGAGTTGTACAAAAGCATTAGCAATGCTTACGAAAACCTCAAGAAGCGCGGCAAGGATAAGTTCACTCGTGCAATCATCGAGAGCCGTATACAGCAACTACGAATAAACTGGGATGACTTCAAGGACACTCATCTCAGGATTCTCAACATTGCTCCAGACGATACTAAGGACATCGGCTATTTCGATGAAAACAGCTACGAAATCGCCGAAGAAGCTTACCTCGATTCGGCAGCTAATTTGGCTGAACAGCTCGGAAAACTTCCTGCATCGCCCGCATCAGACCCAGCTCCTGTTCCACCAGCTAACTCTCGCAACCTGCCGTCCATTGCTGTGCCCACATTTTCCGGACATTTCAACGACTGGCTCGAGTTTAAGGATCTGTTCTCTGCGATCATAGTCAACGATTCTCGACTTTCCAACGTCGAGAAGCTTCAGCACCTCAAGACGCATGTGCAAGGCGAGGCGGCTGAATTGTTGAGGACGATCCAGGTAATCGACGCCAACTTCGAGGCTGCATGGAAAAGGTTGGAGGATCATTATGCAAACAAGCGGCGCTTGGTTGCCGCGCTAACTCGCGATTTGCTAGCCGCGCCGGCTGTAAGCAACGAATCGCCGCTCGAACTCAAGGCATTGCTCAGTGGCACTGTAAATGCCTTGGCTGCACTTAAACAGCTTAAGCGTCCGACGGACCAGTGGGATGACTTGGTGGTCGCTGTTACAGCTCGGAAACTCGACGGTCGAACTTTCCGAGAATGGGAGTCATCGCTCAGCAGTACCCACGAGCCTCCTGCACTTGAAACACTCGTGCGTTTCATTGAACAACGCATCTCGATGCTCGAGATCGTCGCGTCTTCTACAGAGAAGGCAACACGGAAGAAGGACAAGACGGCGTCTTCTACTTCGTACGCATATGCCGCCTTTACGGAGAAATGCCGCTTTTGCCAAGGTGAGCATTTCATACTACGCTGTGCCGATTTCAAAGCAAAATCGCCACATGAACGCAAACAGTTTGTTAAGGCCAAGAACATGTGCTATAATTGCCTTGGTGCTCACAAACTCGCAAGCTGCAAATCAAGCAAACGATGCCTAACTTGCAACGGGCATCACCATACGCTGCTGCACGAGAATCCTGCCACTACAGTACATCTTGCATCTTCTGCATAGCCTGCTACACTCACGAAAGGGAGTCGCGTATCCTGTCATTGGATGGCATCGCCAGACTCTTCAAACACTACGCTGTTGCCTACTGCGCTCGTCCAAATTCAAGGCCCGGACGGACGCACACTCATCGCTCGTGCCATGCTCGACAACTGCTCTCAGCGATCCTTTGTTGCAAAGAGCCTGCTAAGTAAACTTCGCCAGGGATATAAAGAGGCCAGCATGGAGGTCATTGGTGTCGGTGGCATCAAGACTCCGCGAGTTCATGGAAAAACTTACCTTACTCTCGCCTCCATGGTTAGCGACGGGAAGCTCACGTGCGAAGCTCTAGTGCTCTCGCTTATATCCAGCTACAGGTCAGGAAACTTCAAGCTTCCAGGCGACGTGAAGTATATACAGGGTTTGGAGCTTGCAGACGACTTTCGAGCCGATCTGACGGAAATCGAGTTGCTGCTAGGAGCTGATGTGCTTCCACGAGTTCTTCAAGAGGGCTTACGCATCGGACTACCTGGGACACCCATGGCCCAGCGCACCATATTCGGCTGGACGCTTTCCGGTCCATTACATTATTGACATTTTCAAAATACAGACTCTAAGTTTGTTTTACATAAGTGCAGTGCTAGTTGTTAATACTCCGTTTACCCCGAACCGTAGTATGGCGGGCGGTATGTTCAGTTTTGTACCTGAATATTTGCCGACAAACCTTTTCTAAATTTAAATTGCGTCACGTTTGTTATTCTTGTATTAAAGTTGAAGTAATTTTCCGATCATACGCCTCTATCATCGCGTACATTTGCAATGCCCAAGAGACCGTTTTACCTTTACTCTTGTACCTTTATTTATCAATGTACTAGAATTTCTACTTTAACTTTTGTCTCTATAAATATTGCTCTGCGAGCATAGTATGTTAGTTAGCGCGCCGCGGCGGCAGAGAAAGCTTCTCTCCGCTTGCCTTCACTTGAGCACATTTTCATAATTTAAGCACTGTAAATATATTGTAAATATTTTTATTGCACATTTGCGTTATATTTATTTTCCGCCGTAAACCACTTCCACCTCTACACGACTGAACTGGATTGGGAGAAGCATAAAACCCCTTCCCTCGTGAACAAATAGGAAGTTTTTTTAAAAATATTTTTCCCATTTTCTGCAAATTATTTTCATTGCAAATGTTGGAAACATTAAATAATCATACTTAATTAATTTTAAAAACGAACTAGCCTATCAAAAGTTAAACTAGTCTTACGCTAAGGTAGCTTTACCAGAAACAAGTAGCACCTGTCAGTGCTTCTCGGCAAATACATCAAAAATTTTTTTTAATTAAAATGTTTTGTACCCATAAAGTACATTATTTAATACATGAAAAAAACTTTGAAAAGTTGCTCTGGCTTTTTCTCGTGGCTCTAACTTTCTAAGTCACGAATTGAAATCACCAGTTTTTTTGTTTATCCTTTGAGGATCTTCTACTCACATCAGGAAATGTTTCTCTTTCGAAAATTATAAATTTCCCTTTGTTTTTTGCAAAGGAGATTGAAACTAAATATCAACGACAATATTTAAACTAACCAAAATTGTTTATTAGTCTAAATATAACATACAATATCCAAGAGAACGTTTCGAGGAAATTTGAGACGCGTATGCGAATAAGATTAATAAACAGCTAGCTGCCACGAAACAACGATTGAAAGCGTTGTCCGAGGAGTCTAAGCTTTTAATAACAAATAACAAAATACTACCTCAAACAAAGAGGACAATTGAAAGATCTTACTGAAGTCACTCTAGTGGGAGAGAGAATTCACTGCTCGGTGACGAGTTTGATTAACAAGCTTCCTTGATCCAGCGGGGAACGGAAACTGTTGACAAACTGCTGTCTGCGTGGAAAGATCTAGTTTTGTTCGTTCTGTGTTCGATGGCCGACTTTTCAACTGAACTACGAGAGCCTGGCTGCCACGGGGGAGCTTTCCGACCTTCCTCGAGGGCCCACGAAAGCCGACTCTTAACCCGGCGCGAACTCAGCGGAGCGATCGCCAGAGAGCCCCGAAGATTGGGAATTAATAGGGGCGGGGGACGAGCACACCAACACAAGCTCAGACGGAGCAGTTTACACTACCTTACTTGTGTGCGCGAGCCCCTTCCACGTTTACCAGCCAGTCTCTAGTATAATGTAATACAGTTCGTGCACCGAGCAGTAAGTCCCCTACAAATATTCACTTATAAGTGAACATTCCGCCCACTTTGACGCACTTGCGTCAACAAAACAATTATACACTACCAAAGAATAGGAAAGCCTAATAAGCTAATAGAAACTGTCCCTAGACTACCAACGCTTCTTAGGTAGTTTTACAACAATATTAAAATTCTGTATAATTGAATAACAGGCACTTGGTTCCAAAGAAAATAAATTGAATCATAAATTTTCAAAACTAAATTAACATTAATTAGAATGAATAAAAAAAATGTACTTTTAGCTACCCTATCGAAGCTACCGAACTCTTGGATTTTCTTTAACAAAATTTTACAGCGGTTCATTTTAGGCAACTAGACTTTTAGTTGCTGATAGAGCTGCTCCAATTCCGGCTCGGTAGGGAGTTTAATCAACTTCACGATGGGGCGCTTGAATGACGAATTCGCAGTTTTCACCGTGACAACCCGTACGAGTCCGTCATCACCTGGATGGGTCTCAGTCACCAGACCAAGTCGCCACTGGGTCGGGGAAGAGAGTTCATCAGTCAGCAGTACTACGTCACCTTGCCGCAAATTAGGCCTTGGGTTTAGCCATTTGTTGCGACGTTGTAGATGATGAAGCACTTCTTTCCTCCAGCGGGCCCAGAATGAATCCCGCAGAAGGCTGAGCAACCTCCAGCGACTGTTGAAGGATGCTGGTTGTTTGGTATCATCGTAGGGCTCGGGATGGGCGAGCAATGAGGTGCCCATCAGGAAGTGCGACGGCGTCAGTGCAACTGCTTCGTTGGCATCGGTGCTGAGTGGACAAAGTGGCCTAGAATTCAGGCAGGCCTCGATCTTAGTGGCCAATGTAGTAAGCTCTTCGAAGGTGAGCTTGAGCTCTCCAATCACTCTACGGAAATGATGTTTAAAGCTCCGAACGGCAGCCTCCCACAGACCACCAAAGTGAGGAGCTCGTGGAGGGATAAAGGACCACTCGGTGCCACGACTAGCCAGTGTAGAGGCAATGCAGTCGAAGAAAGGCGACGCCGAGTTGAACAGAGCTTTTAGCTCCTTCGCTGCTTTCGTGAACGTGGTGGCGTTGTCTGAATAAATGGTGTGGCACACACCTCGACGAGCTGTGAAACGAGTAAAAGCTGCAATGAAACAATCGGTGGAAAGGTCAGACACCACTTCAATATGTACTGCTCGAGTAACAAGACAAATAAATATAGCGATGTAGCCCTTCGTCGTTTTTGCTCCTCTGCCTCTTGAGAACAGCACAGGAAACGGACCGGTATAGTCCAACCCAGTAACCGTGAAGGCACGAGAAGGCGTTGTGCGTGTAATCGGCAACGGTCCCATCTGCTGGGTCAGGCGTGGAACGTTGAAACGAGCACATCGTACGCAGCGTCGATAAACTCCTGTGGCCACAGCAGATCCTCTTGTTATCCACAGGGATCGGTACAAGTGCGACAGCATGAGTTGGGTGCCGCCGTGGAGTGTCAATTCATGGGTCTCTTCTACTAGGCGTTTCACGAAGATACACGCACCAGGTAGAATCACAGGGTGCTTCTCGTTGTAAGGAAGTGCTGAGAGGTGTAAACGTCCTCCAACCCGAATGAGACCTTGACTGCATACAAACGGGCTGAGACGTGCGAGCAGGCTTCGCTTGGAGAGCGGCTTCCCAGAGAGTAACTGAGCGTGCTCTTCTTTGAAATGTTGGAGTTGAATGGCTCTGAAACAGTAGATACGAGCCATGGCCCAGTCCCTTTGAGACAAGATTCGATTTGAGTCTTGGGTTTTTGCAGTGGCTTTAAAACGCCAAGCACAGCAGTAAGCTAAAATACGAATTATCTTGCTAAAATTTGAGAACTGCTGAAGGGATGGTAAGCAGTTACATCCAGAAGTTGTTCTGTCATCGTCGATTTTCACTTCCGTGGCTGCAAGAACGTGAACCTCTTCATCTATCTGAGGTTTAAAGGGGCCTGAAGTCGGCCAAGCAGACTCTGGCAGTGGCAGCCAAGCTGGTCCATGCCACCACAACTGATAATCGGCGAGTACGGATGGTGTGAGGCCTCTAGTCGCGCAGTCTGCTGCATTATCGGCGGACCTCACGTGCCTCCAAGTCGCAGTTGGCAACCGAGTTTTTATTTCGCTAGTCCGGTTGGCCACGAAGGTCTGCCACTTTGATGGATGACTCTTTAGCCATTCCAAGACAACCCTAGAGTCCGACCAGGCGTGGATGTTAACTGGCGGTTTTAGCGGCGATTCAAGCAGATGATTGATAAGTCGTGCCAGCAGGGTAGCAGCGCAGAGCTCCAACCTCGGCAGTGACTGAACCTTCGTTGGTGCGACCTTAGTCTTCGCCAACAGAAGCATAGGCTGACGACCTGGTACGACAGAGTAAAGAGCAGCTGCGTATGCTCTCTGCGATGTGTCAGCAAACCCATGGAGATGCCACTCTTCCTTCTCAGTTGTGTTAAGCCACCTTGGAATCCGAATGATTGAGATATTTGGAAGCTCAGCCCTGAACTGCAGCCACCTATCCTGTAAAGATTCCGGCACTGGCGTGTCCCAATCGAGGTTATCAAGCCATAAGTCTTGCATTAAAACTTTAGCTACAATAATTATAGGTGCCAGCCAGCCAAGTGGGTCAAATAATCTGGCTATTTCAGATAAAATCGAACGCTTAGTGACTTGTAGAGCTTGAGATGCAGTGTGAACTGAAAAAGTAAAGGTATCCTCGCCTGGCAACCATTTAAGACCCAAAGTTGAGATTACCTCGGTGCTTTTTACCGTTACCTCCGTCTTGTAAGCAGTGGATTGTAAGCCTGACAATAATTGATTCTCGTTAGCCGCCCACTTGCTGAGTGCCATACCAGCCGTTCCGAGTAACGCCACCAGCTGATCTCGCTTACGAAGAGCATCGTCCACAGAGTCTGCGCCGGCGAAAATGTCATCAACATACAGCATCTGTTGAAGGATGACAGTTGCCTCAGGATATTCATGGGCACCATCGAGCGAAAGCTGCTTCATGACCCGAAGCGAGAGATATGGGGCTGAAGCAGTGCCGTAGGTCACCGTGACACACCGATAATTTTGAATTGGTTGCGATTCATCCTGCCTCCACAGAACTCTTTGCCAATCGGAATCAGCTGGATGAATCCCTATCTGTCGAAACATCTTGATCACGTCTGCTGTAAACACAAACTTGAACCGTCGCCAAAGTGTTAATACGATTAAAATATTAGCCTGCAATTTCGGTCCAGGCAGGAGTACATCATTCAAGGAAAGACCATTTTTAGCCTTCTGAGAAGCGTTGAAAACGACACTTAATTTTTCAAGATTGTCTAGCTTAACAACTGCATGATGGGGCAGGTAATACGAAGGGTTCGGAACTTGCTGAGGAGGAACTAACTCCATGTGCCCTAACTCGATGTACTCGAGCATAAATGCTTGATAACGAGCAGCGAGTTGAGGATTCTTCTGCAATCGTCGCTCAGAATGACGCAAACAGGCTGCAGCTAGGTCGCGGGAACCAACCAAATTAGGGCGCTTGGCAAATGGCAAACGGACCACAAAACGCCCGTTCTCATCGCGAAAATGCGTGCTCGAAAAATGCATCTCGCAAAAGTCCTCGTCTGGAGTTAAAGGAACCTTGCGAGGCACCTCTTCAATCTCCCAAAACGTCGCAAGCTGCTGTGAAAGCGATGGTTCCGCAACCACATGAAATGAGCGAACCAACTTGGACGTATCTTTCGCAGGCAAAGGCGATACGGGTCCAGTCAATAACCAGCCGAAGACAGACTGTTGAGCTAGTGGTGACCCGATCGGACCCCTTTTTATGCCATCCAGAATCAAAGTGGAATATACGTCGGCTCCTAAAATACAATCTACTCTCGCGGGCACTGCGAATTGGGGATCGGCTAAAGTCAGACCATTAATATGAGGCCAATGCCCTTGAGGAACTTTCTCCTTAGGTAAACAACCCGTAAGCTCATTCAGGACTAGAGCGGAAAATCCCATCGCGAAATTCTGATCTGAACTAGATTGCAAAATACCCTGCGCAACCGTGTTGCATCTGGCAGGTGCCTCAGTTCCCACGCCAATCACTGAAAGTGAGGTTTTTTCAGTATCTAAACTTAAATGCTGCACGGTACGTCGCGTGATGAAACATCTCTCTGCACAAGGATCAATCAAAGCACGAACCGTTAGCGATTTTCCAAATGAATTAGAAATTTTTATGCGAGCAGTCGCTAATAAGACTGAAGCACCGACAGAAACACTATGCGAAGCTACCTGAGAACCTTCACCGTCTAAATTAACATCAAGACCGGGATTGTTCGGACTATTATCTCCGGGTTTATTTTCGCGGTTGCTTGACGATTTATTCGATGAGCTGCCATCGATGTGCAATTTTGAATGGTGCGCGGCATGGCACGTAAAACAGCGGTTAGGCGAAGAACATTTACTTGAAAAATGCCCCTTCCTCAAACAATTCAAACAGAGCTTCAAGCTTTTACATAATTCACATCTCTGTGCTGGGGTTTTTGCGTTGAATTGACGGCAACGATTCAACCAATGATTACCTTGACAAAGGTCACACGACGGCGTAGCTTTTGAACTCGATGAATCAACCGTTTGCGTGTTATGAGCCGTGACACGATTAGAAGAACGAGACGACGAACCCCGCTTATTCTGCGACCCCTGATTGTCGTTTGAAGAATAAGCCTGCTCTAAGGTTTAAATCCGTTTTTCTAAAAATTTTAAAATTGAATCATAAGTCGAAAACCCTTCGGTGGCTCCCTGGGATATCTCCCAAGCCTCGCGTGTGTTAACGTCTAGCTTGCGGACTATGCAATGCCATATCCAATTGTCATAGTGATCGATAGGACAATTCAAATCACGCAACGCGCGAACAGCTTCCTCGGTTCGGTCTATGATCTCGTTAAGATCCTGTATATTACGAGATTTAACCTCCGGGAGTTTCATTAAATTCTCTAGCGTGGAAGAGAGACGGATACGCGGATTATCGTACCGGCGTAAGAGCTTTCCCCACGCGACGTCGAAGTTGGTCTCGGTCACGTCAAGTCCCTTTAATCGTCGTGCGGCCGGACCCTGTACTGCGGTAAGTAAGTGTTGTAACTTCTCTATGCGAGATATACTGGCCTTATCTTTAATAAGGGAGCAAAAACGCTGCTTAAAACTCTCCCACTCAGCTTGATTTCCAGAGAAAGTTGGAAGCGAAATAGCAGGAAGCATAAGATTAGGCGCAGCGGCCGTAAAATTTTGAACGATAGGGTTCGGACCGGTGGCCGTCGCGGGCGGCTCGAGTTGGTAAATGAAATCGCGAATACGACTTAATGCGCTGATGTATTCAGTCTCTCCCGTTATATAAATTTCCTCTTCAAAGTAAGGAATATTTGGGTTTTCGTCTTCTATCGTCATCAGCTTTTCGTTATTCGATTCGAATTTTGTCCAATACGACTTGAGCAAATCAAGACGAGCCTTATAATACGTAGCATTCCGATTTTCTACTGGAGTTTTGCTGACCGTGTTTACGTAAAAGTTGGATAGAAATCCATATAACTTCAGTTGCGCTTTCAACAAGTCGTTCATAATGAAAGTAGTAGACGACAGCTAAATACAGTAAGAAAGTACCGTTGATGAGCCAACGAAGTAAACAAAACAGCGAGAGCGCTACGCTTACAACCGGCTTTACGGGAGTAGAAGAGAGACGACCAATGTTACTATATCGTATCTACGTTGTGCGAGAAGGAGAAGACGACTTACCGTCCCCGTCACACCTTTGTCCCCGTACTCCTCTACCTCGTGCGAACGCCGAAGAACTGGCCTGCATGTATACAAGTTGAGTCGAACGGGTGATGACAACACGTAGGTGGTAGGGATTGAAGCCTCTCTGCCCTTCGAAGAACCGCACAAGGAAGAAGCGGCGATAACTGAGGCGATAACTAAAGAGACCACCGTTGTTATTGTCAACACTCCCTTCCACACTCGATCGTTCCCTCTTCCTCACTCTCGTATCACCGGGCGGCTGATGTTGTGTTTGAAATCATGAATTCACTTGATTTTACTCTTGAAAATATTTTTCAAAAGGAAAACTGTTTCTGATGATGAGAAACCACGCTCTGCTACCATGAAAAAACTTTGAAAAGTTGCTCTGGCTTTTTCTCGTGGCTCTAACTTTCTAAGTCACGAATTGAAATCACCAGTTTTTTTGTTTATCCTTTAAGGATCTTCTACTCACATCAGGAAATGTTTCTCTTTCGAAAATTATAAATTTCCCTTTGTTTTTTGCAAAGGAGATTGAAACTAAATATCAACGACAATATTTAAACTAACCAAAATTGTTTATTAGTCTAAATATAACATACAATAACCAAGAGAACGTTTCGAGGAAATTTGAGACGCGTATGCGAATAAGATTAATAAACAGCTAGCTGCCACGAAACAACGATTGAAAGCGTTGTCCGAGGAGTCTAAGCTTTTAATAACAAATAACAAAATACTACCTCAAACAAAGAGGACAATTGAAAGATCTTACTGAAGTCACTCTAGTGGGAGAGAGAATTCACTGCTCGGTGACGAGTTTGATTAACAAGCTTCCTTGTTCCAGCGGGGAACGGAAACTGTTGACAAACTGCTGTCTGCGTGGAAAGATCTAGTTTTGTTCGTTCTGTGTTCGATGGCCGACTTTTCAACTGAACTACGAGAGCCTGGCTGCCACGGGGGAGCTTTCCGACCTTCCTCGAGGGCCCACGAAAGCCGACTCTTAACCCGGCGCGAACTCAGCGAAGCGATCGCCAGAGAGCCCCGAAGATTGGGAATTAATAGGGGCGGGGGACGAGCACACCAACACAAGCTCAGACGGAGCAGTTTACACTACCTTACTTGTGTGCGCGAGCCCCTTCCACGTTTACCAGCCAGTCTCTAGTATAATGTAATACAGTTCGTGCACCGAGCAGTAAGTCCCCTACAAATATTCACTTATAAGTGAACAATACAAATGCTGACTCTGGCACAAAAATTTAATAAATTCCCTTAGTTTCTTATGATTTATGTTACTCATTTAATGTTTTTTACGTTGTGTATAAGGATTTTCGATAATAAAAAGTCATTCGTTGTAAGATTTTCTACTATGTCAAAGTGGTCGATATTGTTCCTTAGCAGTAAAAATTCGACATTATCTACAAATTGTATTAGTCTCTGTAAATAATAAAAAAATATGCTTTTTTCACTTTTTTATGTAATTGACGTTTAAAAGATGGAAAACAAAAAAAAACGTTACTCACTCGTGCATATCGTTTGGATTCCTCGACAAAGATAGGGGAATCGCATTCCCCTACAGCTAGGATAACTTTTAAATTGCTTATACACTCTGAGTTGTTTTCTAATTTTTTCGATTCATCGATTGGAGCGAAAGTATACAAACTGATTTCTTCTCTAAAAATATAATTCATTAATTGTAATCAATGCTTAAGTGATTTTCGAGTATAGTTAATATGTAAGTTATATAGTATATAAGTTAGTATACATTTTTTTTACTTATTTTAATTATTTATTCGACTAGATTATCAAAATATTCAAATTTAAGAGAAGTGATGAATTGTCGAATGAAATTTCTCTCTCAGTAGTCATAAAAACATGCATGTTGTATAACGTATCTAATTAAATCCAACATTTATTAAACTTTTGATGATGTTTGGAATAAAATTTTTAAGAATATACTGCCTGATGAAGCTATAATTAGCCTTATGCCAAAGTAACTACACTAGGAATAAATAGCATTAATAGGGCCCCCAGCAAACACATGAAAAATTATTTTCATTTGACTCATTTTTTTCTAACAAGTTATTTGTACGTAGGACAAGGGGTATGTTTCTCGGCACGTTCCCGTTCTCTGTGTCCCACTTGAGCTTCCTACAGTCACGCCTTATGTAGCCAATCTTATTACACGGCCACATCATAGTGGCAGGTCAACGGACCTCGGTTTGGGGATGGTTTGATCGTTCGGTAATGTTGAGTTTGTCTGATCGTTGCGTGGCGGTCCGTACGGGTATTCGTTGCGGGGCTGGCTATTACTGTTATGCGGGTGTTCGGCTTCATCTTTCAGCATTTCGCGTTCTGCTATTAGTGTGTTGTCGAACATCTTGCCTAGGCTGATGTTATTCTCAGGGGGAAATCTTTGCCGTAATGAAAACGGGATCCCGTCTTAAAATGCTTCGATTACATCACGGTCAATTTCTAAGGCTTCTTCGCTAGAAAGTTCCCTATTTGTGTCGAGAGCTTTCCTGTCTACTAATGAGTTACGGATGTCGCGCGTGCGGTTGATGTAATCTAACATTTTTTCGCGTTCGTTTTTGCGCAGTGCAGCCAGTTTGCCTCTTATTTGGTTCTGCGTGTCGTACGGAGCGAAAAGTACCTTAAGGAGGGTGAGAAATTCGTTGAAGTCAGAAAATAGTTGTTCTCCCATAACTACGTCGGTGCGGTCAGTGATTTTGCCCCGGGCTTGCCTAAGGAAGACGCTCTCGTAGGTGTCCCATACCTCCCCAAATAATTAATGACACCAAAGGAATATTTCACGGAAAAATCTGCCTGGTATGAACTTTCTCCAATGAAAACAGGTTGAGAGGAACATTTTTTACTAAAGGCTCTAACTATGCCTATGGTATGATAAATATGTTATCAATTAGGTGACTGGATAATGGGGGCAGCAATATACCCCTACACAGAGGTAGTGAGTAGGTGGCTCCAGCGATAAAGCCAGTATGGACTGTCGCAGTAACCCGGAAGAAAAAAAGTTATAGACAAAACGATACGTATTAATGATTTTCTAGAAGAAATGGGGGGGGGGCATTGGGTGGATATTTGTCCCTGGTAAAGCTACTTTGACGTGAGACTAGTTTTAGCTCCATTATAACGTGGACGTCATTTTTTAAATCAGTTGATTATTATTATAATAATAAATGAGTAAAATATTTCCAACGTTTGCAATAAAAGTAACTGGTAAAAAGCGAAGAAAGTGTGAAAAAAAAGAACTTCTGATAAAGTTTTAAAGAATCTTGTCATGAATAACTGTATATTGTGAAGAAATGCAAAAAAAAAATTTAAAGAAAAAGCAGCAGCAATAAACTTACGGAGTGAGCTTAACGGCCTCGTTCACACTTAAAGAAAGCACCGGTTTCAAATCGTAAATTCCGCCAATGAGTACAAGACCCTTAAGCAGCTCTAGACAACTGTGCTTTGAAGCTCGCCATTTGTAGTCGTGCAGCAAACTTGCTGCGAGATGGGCACCAGCACTATGACCTCCAAGCCAGATACATCTGTACGGAGCACGAAATTTTTAAGATTATTTACCTTTACAGACATCTGTGCCTTGAAGCTCGCCACTTGTGCTGAGCTAAATATCGACAGAATGGCTGTATGAAAAAAAAAATTTGATAATCGATAAATCTTTTATCATTGTCTATCTTTTTTTGCGGTCAATGTTTTACAAGGCAGCTGTTTAAGATTAACTTATTGGCCTTTGATTGAGATTCTTTCTGGGGAGAAGGAAAAACTCTTTTACAACTACTGATTACACAATTGTCTTTTAGTCAAAAGTTTTGACAATAAAAAAAAGTTGAACGTCAGGTTCTGTAAGTCATCATGTAAATATGTAAATCGTTGGAAAAAAAAATCAATTCCTTTTGTACAGAGATTAATGTAATTATTTTGATGTAAATAAATTGTATATATTTTACTATACTTACTTAGATTTTAAAGACTGAGCCAAAATTATGATTTTTTCAACCAGTAATTTTATTTGCTGCACAATATCGGTTAATCTTACTGAAATCGAAAAGATAGTTTGTTAATAGATGTAGTAGTTAAGAATGTATGATTTAACTTTTTTCAATTTATTGTTTAAAATGATTCAAACTCATTTTATAGATAAGTTTCGACGATTTAAAAATCGATTGAAACGCTTACTGTTTACTTTTTATGAAAAGCAAATAAACTTTTTATTAATATTACCACTTGTTGTCTCTTATATATTTAAAATTCTTACATCACATCACAAATAATACGAAAAAGGAAATAAAAAAATATCGGCTCACCGTTTGGACACAAGTCATAACCAGCTACAACAACTTTAATCCCATGGGCCACGAAATTTGGGACTGCAAAACCTGACAAGTCCTTGCTGAACTCCATCCAATAGCCGCCGTGAATGAATATAAAAATCGGTGCATCTAAAAGCGTTCAAATATATTACCTATAACCACCGAAAAATCATAAAATCTACGATCACTTGAACACTGAATCACAAAAACTTTTTTTTACCATCCGGAAGATCGGTTCCGTATATATCGTACTTGGCACGCTCAGATGATCCATATGGTACGTTCAGCTCGTGCGCTATTGACGAGCGAGTTTTCCTCGTAACTACAAAGTCAAAGAACCCACGCGCGTTAAATTGAAATACTTTTTTTTTTAAAAACAGAGCTACAGCTTACCGTTTTCACAAAATTTGAGGAACCGAGCTTGCAACTCTATCGGACCGTACCTCTTGCTCCAATTGCTTGGCATGTAATTGAACTCGTGGTCCTGCAAAAAATCGATCATTTTTACAATCTTTCGACCTGCTAATAAACAAAAAAAAAGTAACCTTATAGGCCTGATGCACTTACTGGTGTGAGGGACTGCATTTTTATTTAGTTGCTTCTAGGTTCCTTTCAAAAAAGAATAGAAAAAAAAAAAAAAAAAAAAAAAGTTCTTATCTCTGGTTTTGTAGAGAACAAAGCCAACAGTTTATTTAAGCTCCGTACTATCTTACCACGCACACGTAACTGAGCAACTACAGGGACGCTTTTTGCTCCGTGGCTGCGTTCTTTCTCCCTGGCGTGTACGTTTGTACACCCAAGGGAATGTGATTCTTTTCCGGCGGTGACCCCAAATGGCAGCATCGCACATTGATTGTATACTTGGTCGATCAGAGATGGCGTTAATTCTGCAGGGTAGCCGGAGTTTTGTCATATTCCTAGAGAAAAAGAGAGAGAGAGAACCTGGTTATTTACAGTTTCTACTGCATCTTCTGCTACCGTCCATGCATTATTTTGGAGTTTTTGTTCGATATATGGAAGTGAGACATATTTTCCAGTTAAGATTATCCCAACGATATTATTTCTGTAATTTATTAGGGTTTGACGTTAGAGTCCTAATGGCAATGAAGTATGAACTCCTAGACAAGAGTGTGTACGTTGTAAGCCGATAGCCACTGCATTTGTTTATGAAAAGCTTGTGTTTATTTCTAGAAACTTTAACTCCAAAATATGTGTTGATATCAGAAGCACAGAATTAAGAAGTCGTTAAATTCTACGATGAATTCCACGTGATATGCTAGAAATGGTTTTATACATGGTTGTTCAAGCTTTCATCTAATGAATAGCCGGCAACTAATCAGATGTGTAGGCCAAGCGAGAACCATCTTGGTTGCTTTTGGCGCATTTTTCAAGCATTTGCAATATAAATTAATGAATAAATGTTGTGAATAACTAATTAATAATTTATTGAAAAGAAGAAAATTTTAAAGTAATTTTTATTAAAATAAGACAGCTAAATAATCAAGAAAATTAGTATTAATAAAAAAATAACCTTAATTGATCTATACGTCGTGAAAAATTGTATAGAAAATGAATTAAATAAACATGATCAATTTAATTATTGATACATTTATAGCCTTTTACTGCCTATACAATACAATTCAAGTAATTGGTCACTACGTTTTTTGGACTCTATGTGTGGTGGTATAATGAGCTCATGTATTGGATGATGGAATGTTAGAAATCAATATTTAATCGTTTTAAGTAGCCCAAGTCCCACAGTAGATAAACAAAATTTATTTTTTGGGCTTTGTGTGATATGATAAGCTTATCTGCATGCTATTAGAGTATTTGGGAGAGTTATTTGATCGTTTTGAGTGGCTTAAGTCTCACGGATTCACAATATTTTATGCAATTTTCATGTATACTTAGATTGTTTGCCATAACTTTAGAACAAACGAGAGGTATCCTCTGTAACAATGATTTTGTACTGTGGAATACGAGGTAAAATATCCCAATGTTTCTCATCGTGTCGAAAACTTAACAAGTGATCCGGGTAAAATTAGTAGCGTCACTTTATATCACAATTTTCAGTATTAATCTTGCAAAAAAATAACTTAGTACCAACTCTTTCTATTCAAACGAAAAATCCATACACGAAAATGATCAGAAATCAAGATTAGTGGTATATAATTCGAACTTGAGCGAACGTGACAAATGTTAAAATTAATTTGAAATCGTTGCTATTTTTTAGTTTATGATTGATGCTACATGATATAAAAATTTGGAAATAATGAATATAAAATATTTTTAATTGGAAATAAAAAATAAAACGATTATTCGTAATTTTTTCTTACTCTGTCACATTTAAAGTAATAAAATTTTTTATTTTGGTTGTACAAGTGTCAGTTCTTTGTAGTATTTTGCACACCAAAATTCTCGAAAGTTAAAACTTTATTCAGTACTTAATGTGCAATTTTTAAAATAATTTTTGGTAAGATTAAAAACCATCTCGAGTATATTTCATTATTCATTACTAATCACCTAATCTGATTTGTACTTGTGGTTACAACAATTGACTCTCGTCTAAAGATTTATTCAATGACATGCATACATAGATATCTGCTTGATCAAATTTAAGAAATCAAAAAATTCGTCCTGAAAACAGTTTAAAACTTTTTCAAAGGGTATAGGTTTTAATGAATTGTCTTTAATTGTAAAGCCCAATTAGCCCAAGATGATAAAGCCAATCCTGAAAAAAAGAAATTTTTTACATATCAGGGAAATTACTGAAGTAATGGTGTGGAAAGAGGCAGTGTACTTATAAGTTGTTATATTGTGAGTTTGGTTTTTTTTTTTTTACGAGCCCCGTTAGATGGCGCTGATGCTGATCTCAAAGTTATACTAAGATCACGTGATACAGAGTGGCAAGTACAAAACTTGTTTACAATGTTGGTAGATAAATATTATATTATTGTTAATGTTTACCAAAATTTCGTGTCCTACAATAAAAATATTTAATTTAAAAGTAAATGAAATATCTTAATGGTGGAGTAAAGCCTTTTGAAGAAGGAAGCATAATTTTAAATTTGAACCATGTTTTACTAAGTATATGGTCGTTATAAAAACTCTAAAACGGGATTAGATAAATACTTTGCTCTGTGTTTGCAATCGTCTAAAACATTTAGCACCGCAGACGTAAACAGTAAATTTTTATATAATAAGTATATGTTTTGTTTATTTCGAAAACAGTACAGTGTATATATGTACACTGGTAGTAGTGTAACACTACTGTCGTTTGTTTTACGGGACTCGTCGCGCTATATGGAGTTGAATTTTGTGCGGATTGCGGAGTGTATACACCTACCTATGGGACATGATGGGAGCCTGTGTAATATATATTATGGCCTTATTCCCCTCTTGCTTCATCGTCGGCGCAGCAGTCGCAGCACTGCAGCAGTTTCGTACCCTTATACATGTATGTATACCTGTGCACACACACCTTTAGAAAAGGGGGAGAAAAAGAGCCAGCTAAGAGTGGGGCCTTCCCCCCCATATTCTCGTCCTATCGCAAAAGTTAGGTATAGTGCAAGATACGCAAGCTGCACGAGCGCACGGCAGAAATCATATATATATATACATTTCGCGTGAGCACAGCGTGTACACTCAAAGGCAAGTATTATAAGTTATCTCTGACCGTGTGTTCCAGTAGCGCTCTCCAACAACTTACCGACAACTTAAACATGACGCAAGACATCCTAAGACGTAATTAAGTTGTCGGAGAGCGTTACTGGAACACACCCGTAGTCCCCGCAGCGTTCCTCTTTCCATAAACGGAGTGCGGAGCAGAAGTTGGGGGCTATTCCTCCGCAAGGGAGCGAGGGAGCCACAGGAGGTCTATAAGAGAGTAAGACGGCAATATTAATTATTTAAATTTTTTAAAATAATTTTTCTCTAATAAAATAAAAAAAATGTATGTAAGTATTAATTTTTTTAATTAAAAGAACAGGTAAGAGCCTTATACAAATCATACATGTATATTCGATCACATGCACTTAAGTAAGATAAAATATAAAAAAAAAACAATATTGAATGTATTTATATATTATTATTAGCATAATTATTATTATTATTATTAAAAAAATTATAATTATTACTATTATCATTATTATTATTGGTATATAGAAAGATCCTCCCACAATTTTATATATTTTTTCTAAGATTATAATTATCTCAATATAAATTCTCTTATTCGTAATTTGTATATTTTGCATAATTGCTTTATGCATGCTTTATCATTTTTTTGACAGTTGGTTTTTTGCCAAAGGAAGCTGGCATTTCACATTACTTCAAAGGCAGTAAGCAAATCTTGTTCTTAAAGCTTAAATCTGATGCCATAATAAAATATCCTACATCACTTCGGCTTCATTACTGACTCCTCTCAAAATTTATCCATCACATAGGCTGCATCTTGTTGAATTTGATTTTAAATTATCTTACACGTGACATTTTTCATTACACTTTTAATAGATACAAATTAATATTATATAACAAAGAATGAATACCAATAAGTATTTATTTACATTCACTGTTTTTTACTTATTTTTTGTTTATTAACGACAAATTGTTTATCAACATTCAAGGTTCAAATATTTCCGCCTTAGTACTGTGTGATGGTGAGCGCCTCCTTGCGGAGCGCCTGCGATGCTGGATGCTCCGATGGATAGATATCTGAAATATCTCACATTCGTGGATGATGGACGATGGACTAGTTCGTAATTCGTATAGTGTTCGTACGCAGCCGTGGGGAGTGGGAAGTCTGGGGACGTAAGCTTTTGCATATTTACCTTTTATTTGGGATTGGGAAACTGACTCACCTGTGCTCTTTGCGGCTGTACCATTGGCCGGGTGTGCTACTTTATTTTAGAAAATATTACATCATAATAAATTGTTGGACAGCTTTATCCCAAAAAAAATGAAAACAAAACTAAAGGCAACACTTTTACAGATAGTGGTTTGTCAATTTTATAAACATGAGTTGCCTAAACAACAATGCTTGCAAATCTTTAATTCAATTTTATTAGCAATGTCTGAAGTGACATCAGATGTATATTTGCCTCAACTGTAAACAATCATGGCAATCAAAATCTGCCGTCCCAGGGAAAAAAAGTGTATGTGCCATAAGAATAACATTGCACTTACGCTTTTTTTCCCTGAGACGGCAGAAATGCTCTCCTCAGTTGGAAGTCAGTTGGTTCATCTAGCATTGATTTTAAATTTAAAATATTTAAAATACTGACTCCTTTAAACTTCTTGTACATGGACAAGGAAAAGGCCTATCATCTTATCAGCAAATTATAAAATTGCCCAAATACTAGGTAATAGCTTGATTACTGTGTAAATACCAGTAGGTATGAACACTATTTTCTTTATTCGATTTTTAAAATTCCCATGATTAAAATTTAAAAAATCTTATTTTTTGATCATTGCTCTAGTAGATAAGGAATTCAATAAAATAAACCGTATGATACGGTTGACTTTTACACTCAAGTCTTTGACCTTGACAAGTAACCATGAATTTGCTGTACAGCAACCATTCTGCAACTTTCACTCAATCTCAAGTTTTAGAGAATGTCAAAGAGATTTATTAAGATCAGAATGTGCCAAGAGTTACTTGAGAAAAGACATGGTATCTTAGCTAATTCGGTCAGACTTGATGACTGAGGTCTATGGATCATATTAATGTTTATCTAAAATTTCCTAATGTAATATGCACCCAATTAAGGTACTTCAGTGAGTATAATAACTAGCTTAATTTGTTGTTTATTGTAGATAACTATTTTAATGTATCAGATGTAAAAAAATTGTTATTCAAGTTCAGGAAAAGAATTTTCAAACCAGCAAAAAGCAGACTCCAGAATCTTCAAAAGTCACAAGCGAAAGTTCTACAATTGGCTCATCTAGTAAGTGAAGAACCTTCGACAGCTGCAGTTCCTGATAAGTCTAAGATAAAAAAAGTACGTGGTTTTTAAGCATTACATTAACCAAACAAGTAAACATTTTTTTAGTTATACTAAATATATCTTTCATCATATAGATTTTAATTTAATTTCATTTGTTTTCTTTCAGAATCTCAATAAAAAATATTTATGAAATTTTTTTAGAATAAAAAGTCACCTAGACTTAATAAAAATACAAAAACTTCCTCAAAGAATTTATTAGATGTGGCAGTTGACAGTTATATCGCATCAGTACCTAACACCGTGTCAGTGTCAGCTGATGACTGTCAGTCCTATTAACAGTTCTCATATGCAACGGGCGATATACATCTGCTGCGTAGTGCGTACAGCTATATTCACTTCATCATATGTCCAGATTCCAGTCTACCCAGGACTTCTGGAAGCCGAAGACCTAAGTTTAGTTTATTGTAATCATGATTAATTTAATCAACCTAGATTTCTCCACTGTTAACCTTTATAAGTTCAGTTACAGGCCCTTCAATCATCACATCACATCTGAAATCAACAATCTTGATAAAAAAACTATGTGTATAAAAAATGAACGAAACTTTCAGGTATACTGAGTCTCAATTTTAGTATTTTAAATAAAAATAGCAAACGTCTATAATTAATAGCATGCAGAATTTCAGTACTAGTAGTCAATTATAATTATGTTTGAAATTTTGTTTTGATTATTTTGCAATAAATTATAATAAAAATATCTTATTAGAAAAAGAAATTCGTAAAATGTATTCATAAAAACTTTGTAACTTTAATACATACATTAACAATTTTTCATATTAATACAATGTAACAGAAAAAAATGAAATTGAATCCACAAAATTTTAAATAACTTATTGTGTAATTTTGTTTTTTAAGGTACTATGTTAGTATTAATTTTTCAATTTAAATATTTTCATTCGCTCATGAGCATTATAACAGCAAGTTTATATTTTTGCCTTTGTAAAGAAATATAGTCATTTTCGTGAAACTGTGTACTTTCACTTGGTTTTAAATCGTCAAATTCTTCCCATATTCCTTCTTTATGGTAATACACTGTAAAATAATGAGGTACCTCTCCATCTTCGAAGGCTATGACTCCTGCAGTTTTAAAAGATTTTCCATGTATTGTAATTTTTTTAGGTATTTCTTTCAATGCGGTAAAAGGTGATTGATTTACTGATAAGTTATAATGTTTACTCTTACTCAAATTTTTAATCACCGCAGTTCTGTAAGTATCCTCGACATCAATGAATATGAAAGAATTAATACAAGAATGTAAAACTGCCGTACTTTTTTTACAAGAAATACAATACATGCTTTGACGATCTTGTAAACTTATTTTCACTTCTTCCTCTAATGATTTTATTCCATTATTAAGAAAACTTGACCATCCCACTGGTACAATAGAAATATTCTCTTTAGTTGTTTTATTACATAAGGTACAAGATAATATTTTGAAACTTTCAGTTGTAGATCTTAAAAGTTTTGAAATCAATGTAGTTACACTATACCTACAATTTAGACTAGTAATCATATCAACTTTTGCTTTTGTTATCTCCAGCATAATTTCAAAACGACGTTTTCTTAAAAATTCCAATGAACAGTTATTTAATGCGTAATCGTACAATAACTTGAAAACATCTAAATTGTCGTTTGATGAATAAGAAGCATAAAAATAATTTTCGAATTTTTTTTGTTTTAAAACTAGCTGGATAAAAAGTTCCAGAATACTGTCTATTGGACAGGTATTGTATACTGCAAAACACCGACCATTATACAATAAAGACTTATCTCCATTTTTTATAAATGTGTGTCTAGATAAGTTTGCATGAATCGTTTCAGCAGAAGTTAAAGATGTGTTGTTGACAAATTGTGTTTTCAAGCCTTGACTACATTTTGCAATTGTATCTGATGTATTTTTAGAATTTGTGATGCTGTATAATGCTGAATCTGAGCTACCAAAGTTTATAGTAGAAGGTTCATGTGTCGAAACTAATTCTTCAATATCTATAATTGTATTCTGTTCTAAATCAACGCAGTTATAGTTCTCTTTTCCTTGGCCCATCCAATTCTCTGTTTGAAATAAATAACTATATTCCAAATTATTGTCATAGTTTTCCTCACTATTAAGAGCGTAGTCTGATATTTTATTGACTAAATGATTTGTTTCATTAACATACTCTCTGAAAAAGTTATCAACATCCAGTTTTTTAAATATTAAATTATTAAATACTGAATGTGATTTGTCAAATGAATGCGTTGACATCGACCATCTGTTAGATGAATTACCTAGTAAATTTCCCCACAGAGGAACATGAGAGCAAAACAAAATAAATTGATCCACGAAGTTGGAACACGCTAATGCGTTTGGTATGCCTGAAAAGTCATCTCCCTTACTACAATACAAACTGCAAGTTTCAAAAATATTTTGAAAATACGTTGTAATTTCATTCGGCACTTGCACGCAATCAATAATGTTCTTCAAATTGCTTAAATTTTCTTTTTCAAAATTACTTTCTTTGAATTTTTCAAGTAAATGAGTTCTGTGTTGTGTGCAATAATTATTTTCGTAGTCACTGTTTAATAAAATTAATATTTTTTTTGCATCTTCAATAAATAAATTCCAATCCTTTATAGTACCTTAATATATAGCGCATCTTTCATAAAAAATTTTTACGCTTTTTTTCTCAAAACAATTCAACTCATCAAACCATTTACTCACGTGAGTCATCTTGATTCGAACATAACATAAAGAATGAGAACTTTTTTTATTTGTCAAAAAATTGAAACACAATAAGATGTATTCTGTATAAGTCATACTTGAGTTTAGTGCACTGACTACTTTTGAAATTACGTCTAGAAGGCAAGGACAGTATATTTCTTTAGGTCTGGTTGCACCAGATCTTAGCCACTCAGATAACCATAGACATATTTTATTTGAATTCTCGCTTAACATTTGAGAAAAGAATAAGATTTCGTTTGTTGAATGACCTATTATAACATAAAAATCTATAATTTCACTGTTATATTCACCTATAACGGTTTTATTCACGCACTTAGGAAATATTAGCAACTCTAAAAATAACAAATCTTTTGATACCTGTTTATAGAGAATAATTTGTTCTGGACACCAGAACATGAAAACAAAACTTATACAGCTCGTTAATCTAAAGTACTGTCGGTATCCTATGTCAAACCTCATGGAGTTTAATTTATCCATCGCATTGTCCTTTTTTTCGTCTTCTTGGTAGCAGCTGTTGTCGCTATCAGTTTCTTCTAACGAACCTTCTAAATCTTCAAAATAACCATCTTTTTTATTCAAATCATCATCATCTATATTCTTGCATGCTTTATCTAGTACAGTTTTACTCTCGCTTGGACAATTTTCTTCGAACGACTTTATACTTTGCGATGCATGCTAATAAGTTATCTTTTACTCCGAACCGATTCTGTTTCACATATTCGTATAAATTTCGTACATTTATACCAAGTTCTTCACTAGCTTTACTCCATAAAGGATTTTTTTCCAGAAGTAAACAACCTTCATTGTCAAATAAATAAAAATTTTTAAGTACACTTAGTCGATAGCTGTGATCTACAGCGCGTTTCCCCGGCGGCATTACTAACAAGTGACATATGTCCTTAATATTCAAAAATTAGTTATAATTGAGAGACTACGTGCAAAAAACTTACTACATGGAAATTTTATTTAGAAATTGTAACGCGGATCACTACGATTAAAGCTACAATTTTTTCAGTAGTGTTACGAATTTTGGACAAGTCAAAACTTGAAAGGGGTGCCTCTGCCTCAAAGCCTTATATATTTTAATCGAACTAATAGAAAAGGCGCCATCTGTATTTCGACTATTTCGGTACTACAGTTCGCGCGCAAGAGCCCGCATGACGTCACAAGAAAGCGCCAAATACAAACATCCAAGTTTTTAAAATAGTTTTATGATTTTTTACGTTGAATAGATAATTTTAAAAACTTTTTTTATCATAAACCAAACAAAAATTAATTAGGTTTCAATATTCTATTAATCAAGCTTCACTAGACAATTTGTTTTAATTGGCTATTTTTAATAAACTTCATAGTAAAATTACCTCCATTTTTAAAATATATTACAAATAAACAATGAACGATGCCCTATTAATCTGAGTAATTAAAGAATTTGCCTTTAAATCTAAAAAAAATTTTATATCAAGATTAAAGCAACAAAATTTTAATTGTATTATGTTACAGTTAATAGCACTAATTTTTCAGTAAAAGTTCAATTGACCCTTTATAAAAATAACATAAAAGGTAATAATATCCTGCATAATAACCTAAAAAAATGAAGAAATCACATTAATTTAGTTTATTTAAATATTCAAATAAATTTCAAAATAATTCATCGGTCAAAAGTGTCAAACAATAAATATAAAAAAACATATAATATAGGTAATATCAAATAGGAAAGACTACGTTGAACCTTTTGAAAAATTAACATCTGATGAATGCATACATACAAGAATACAATTATGATTTATCGCTTTGGATCAACAATAGACATATTATTGATTCCTGTAATTTACCACCTACTATCATAGCCATACTACAGGATACAAAAGATTGATTGATTTCATCAGGCGTTGCACTGATATTTTATTCTCAGAAAGCATATTTTTTTACTTCAAACAAAAAATAGAAAAAGTGTAGCGATCCAAGAATAAAAGTTGCCGCGCAGGTCAATCAGCTGATCGCTGACTGCTTCTTCGTACCTGTCATGATGCGTGTAGATATAGATATATAAGAGTACATCCGAGCTCGTCTGGGCGAGATTCGTTGAAAAACGTGAAAAACACCCGTTACTACTTTATTTTGATTGCTTACCTCTGATATCGAATATTGTTTGGAATCCGCATTTGAGGAGAAAACGATTGATTACTGTACTGTATTGATTACTTTTGATTTTAAATGATTTCTATCAATGTGAAGGATTTATTTCTGCGCCTGAATTGCAGGAACGGAATAGGACCAAAAAGTCACTAGGGAAAGTTACTAGATATTTTCCCCACTCACGGCCATAATATTAAATTTATTATTTGCTAATTTTATTGCATTCACATCGATCAACCACTTCATATATGCAATCCGCAAAAGAGGAGGAATCGAATTCTGTAGGCAAAATTTTCTTTTAACAAAATCTAGCACCTGAAAAAAAGGTTTTTTTATTCCAGCGCCGCGCCAATTTTCACAGTTTTCTTTTGCAAATATCTCGAGAACTAGTCATCCGCAAATAAAAATACAAGTGGAGAGAATTTCGGCAAATAAGGAGGAATCGTTCAAGCCTTGAACAATTACGCAATGTCAATGTTTAATATTTGCGGGCGCTAACTTCACAAGTCTCGTGACACGTAGAGTAGAGTAGAGTAGAGTAGAGTAGAGTTTATTAGGCTAAGGACCAACGGTCCAAAGTAGCCTTGCAATGTATACATAGCTGTTTCAGACAGCGTACAGAGGTTTAATAAGGAGCGAGTCCTATTACATAGTGTTCGCAAGTAATATCACGTACAGATGAGTAAATTGTTAGTTAGACAATAAATAATAATAATAATAATAATAATCGTACTTAATAATAAGATAAATATGATGCAAACTATACGTCGTAGATGCTGAATTAATACTGAATATTAAAATTTGAGCTGCTTATAAATAATTGATATGGATAAATTAAAACTAAAAGAAAGATAGTTAAGAATTCAAGCGGCTGTCATGTTCTTTAATGACTTTTAAGAGTCGGCTTTCGGTCCAGGTGAGCGGTGGGTGGCGTAGAGAAGGAGGTAGAGCGTCCCATTCTCTAGCAGCTCCAATGGTAAAAGAGTTGTTGTAGATGTCTAAATTGACTGGTGACACTTGCAGCTCCAGAGAATCGGTGTTGCGAAGGGCAATGGCGTTGGATGATCTAGTCTTGAATTCGAAGAGTTTGGCCAGATATGAAGGGGACCCAGTTTTGAGTACATTCTCAAGGAGGCCAAGCATAATATATAGCCTTCTGCTAGAGAAGGAGATGAAGAGGTCTGAGCGCCGAGTGGCCGCGTCGATTCCCTAGTTTTTGAAACCTCCAATAATTTATCGGTTTTTAGGCGTGTTGGAGATTTTTCGAATACACGGGAGGGGCGCGCGCATCTGTTGAAGTGTACTGCCATAATGCAGTCAGTATCATGTGGAGCGGCATAGAGAGCAGATAGGAAAGAGAGAGTGATTGGATATAGAAAAAAGTGACAGGTAAAGCAGAGAGTTATTTCGAGGTAAAGGTTTGGGGACGATCCGAGTGAGTCAGGATAAATGGGTGTAGGATTTATATAGGGATAGGAAAGATTGAATTGAGCGGAAGGTATGCTTGAGGTTATGTCCGTGTGTGTGTGTGTAGCCTAGGTGCCGGCCACCAACAGTCGAGCCAGGGAGGAGTTCGGCGAAGAGGATGACCGGAGGTGACAGCACGAAGATATCTACTTCCAGAATAGCGTGCCAATAAAAATATATATATAAAGGGAGAGAGAGAGAGAGAGAGAGAGAGACGCGACGTTGTTGAGAGTGTTCATTAAGGCGAATAAATAGCGCGAGAGCGCTGTGAAAATTTATATCCACGAGTGTTTATTGAGAAGTAGTGCCCCCATTTTCCCCCTTCTATTTTCCTTTTAGGAGTGTCTGGTGTTCCCGAGCCAGTTATTCTAGGACTCGGTAGCCGCCGATGACTCACCCCGAAATATAGGTATACAGTGACGTGATAGCTTGAGCTACCACAACAAATTTTTTAGATGAAATACTTAGTAATTATAAATATCAAAAATCCTAAATTTGTCATTTAACCAACTACCATTAATCATTATTTTTTTAGGTAATGATAAAATCCAAATATTCTAAATTACAGTTATTTAATACCTGAGGTTTTCTCACAGTAAAAAATTTTTTATCACGAAAATACGTACGAAAATCGTAAAAGTGGTATCTAAGTTACTAAAAGAATTGTTTTTATTAAACCATTTCCTATTTTACTAGTACTTAAAAATTGATGATTAATGTATGATTATTTACTATCCAAATCACTAAATCAAATAAGGCTTAGGTTTACAGCTTGTTATTTAGGGCACTCTCAGAAATTATTAGAGTTTCCAATCTAATCGATCAGATTATGTTGATACTGTTACAGCTGTGTTACACGATTCATTTTAAATTGCCAAAAAAACTATACTAAAAAAATAATAAAATTTATTACTAGTAATTAATTTATTTCAAATTTTAATTTAGATACTGAAATTAATGTGTTCGCATATAAGACACACGAAATTCAGGGTTAGGATAAATAGGATATTGAAGTATTCTTGGTTTCATATTTTTATTCGTTTTCAAAATTTTCCCACGGTAGGTGTCCTACCTTACCAACACCTCATCTTGTCAGTCGTTGTTTGAATAGCTGGGTACATTTTACATGCTTATAAGTACGCACATATACATTTGACCTCAATTTGCCATATATATCGCAATATTTGTATTATTGATCATTTAGGGGATGATTTTTACAAGAAAGTCATATCCACCACTTCCCCCTTCTGAGGCATCGTTGCATCTTCGTATAAACTGCATTTGGCATGCCACGGTGAAATGCTATATACCAAGTAGCCTATTTATATGATATCCTAGTGATTAGTTCACATTAAAAACACCACCTAGTTACCCGGGAGGAAGTGACGGAACAGAGTCTCGAACACGAGCCCTCCAGGCGGGAAGCACGTGCTCTACCACCTTAGCCACTGAGAACTCCCAACACTGCATGCTATCATCTACTGTGAATTTGTGAAATTAGAAAGTACCTGTAGGTAATATCACACTGTTGGCAGCTCTGCTTGGTTTTAAGAACATTTCTATTCCAACTATACACAGGAAAAATTTGGCTTGCAGCTAACTTAACGATAAGACCATTTCTCGGACACTGAGCCTGAAAAAATCTTGTTTTGACCATTTTGAGATACACATGTCTCGTTTTTGTTGTTCTAATGACTTTTTTAACTATATTTTTTGGTAAAGTTGTGGACTAGGATTAAATAGACTTAATTAAACCAAAATACATCAGACATACCGGCAAAAACACTTATTTTTCAGTATTTGAAAATTCGAGTATGCAAATCTGAAGTAAATAGTCTCGCGGTCGCTGAGGCTTCGTCTGCTTTCTCAAACTTACCTCGTCGCGCTCCCACGCGACTTGATTTTTTGTTAAAAAATTTTTTTTTTAAACTAGAAAATTAGTATATTTTAGCAGAGCAGCTTTTCTATGTATGAACAAATATTTATTCACTTATTATTAATTTGTCGCTTTTAAAATAAATCAATAATTGTTTATACATTTTTATATGACTTTTTCAAAACTACAAAAAATTTTTTAAATTTTTTGTACTGTACAATACAGTAATTGATTCGTATTGTGTTTTATTCTTTTACAATTTTTCCATTCCTGATAAGGATGTTCTTTACATAGATACCGGGGAAACAGTTCAGAGAAGTATGAAAAGCGCTAATATGAGCAGCTAAGCAGGCAATTGTTTTTCTCATGTTGATATACTCACATACATGCTTTTACGCATACTTGATCCCCTCTTTCTAAATTCATCCAAAAACAAACTTGTGAATGTATTTTAAAATTGGATAGGTTTATCTAAAAGTCATCCTTCATACCAAAGTTGCAAGATTTCTACGAATTGTATAAATGCAATTTTACGTGATTTTTCTACAAAGTTACATGTTAAATTTCGATTTTTTTAAATTGAACATAGAAAAAAAGGTATACAGTTAAAAGATCAGCAATTTTTTTTTTTTGGTATTTCTTATACTATTTCAAATGAATGTTTGATGTGAATAATACCTGTCCAACAAAACCTATGTGTGATAAAGGCCGTAAAGAGACATTTACTGGCATGTACTAGGTACTACTACTGTATTGAAGAAAGCGGTACTACAGAATAGTTCTCCCTAATTTCTTAAATAGAATTATAATTTGAGTCTTCATTATAGACAAGAAATAAGTATGTGAGCACGACGTTTAAGATATAATTAGCGAAGGCAGTACGAAGTTGTATTTAAGTAATCGGAAGATTCGATGTAAGTGCACAGTCTTGTACTGGCAAGCCTATATATTGTTAATATTCTATTGCACCACCTTTGTACACAATACTGTTTCATAGAAGGTATTTTTATACTCATAACTGTAGTGCATTCCATATAATTCTATAGAAGTATAACTTCATACTTGGGTACCCCAGCATCCACTGTACAGTTCACTGGTTATTATTATTCTTATCATTTTCGTTATTTCTTCTTCTTCTTACTATCATAATTATGATTATAATTAAAATTATTTTTATTACTATTATGATCATTATCTTTAGTACTATTATTGTTATTATTATTATTATTATTATTGTTATTATCATTATAATTACTATTGTTATTATTATTATTACCATTATTATTATTATTATCATTAATATTATTATCATTAGAAGTACCTTTTAAAATACTAATTATTTAAATGATCATTAAATTTATTGATGTGCCACTTAACGTGTCTTTCGAGGTTGTGGAACCAACAAAAAAACTATTTAATATTGATAACGTGAGTACAATGTGCATGGCTACATTGCTACAATTATTGAATTCTCCCCGGTAACATGTTCTAAGGATCTAGAAAAGAAGGTGGTAAATTCTGTTCTGTAATAAGTATACTAACAATATTGCAATGTTTTAACTTGAATTTTTATCTTCTTACTAATATATAAAGCAAAGTCGCTAAAACCGTTGTAATCGCTAACCGCGAAAACTACTGAACCGATTTTGCTGAAATTTTGCACACTGATTCATGATACTTCCTAGATGGTTTTAGTATAGTTTTTATCTTAAAAAATTTAATAACAATAGCAATAAATGAGCTCAAAGTTTTGCAAAAATACGCCAGCTTTTCACTTTAGTTCAGTAAAATCCGCTAGGTGGCGTCGACATAAAATCGAAGCTATCTGCAACATAATTAAATAAGTGTAGTTATAATAGGCCGGAGCGTATCGATAGTGGTATAGTCGAATTCGGCAGCACAACAAGCTGTAGAAAAAATGCTGGTGATAGTCCTGCAGCTGGGTATTCCGGTTACGGACTACACTCTTCTCTAAAGGGAAACGGACCTAGGTGTCCCTTCTCCCTGAATCTCAACTAGTGAGATCAAAAAAAAAAAAATTAATTCCAACCGATGCCGTCTCTGCCACAATACCAGGAGACATATCTAGCCAGAGCACAGTCTGCACCAACTCTTCAGAGTTGTGTAGCAGTCCCACCATCCCACCTAGTGCAGTTAGAGAATTTGTGGCTACAAATGTAAGCAAGAGAAAACAGCTCTAAGGGGCACGGGAAGCCACAACGGCTACCTTCTTGGTCGTTGCGTCCCCAACGCGCTTACCCACATGTTCCCGTCTAACGATGAGCGGTTGGTTATCCGGGAAACGACCCGAAGACAAGATATTCTTTGGTTAGCCGCGTACCTCCCTTCATCACAGTCTCTGTACATAGAGACCCCCAGGGTAAGAATCAAGCTACCCGTAGCCAGCTCTTCATCATCAGGAATAACGAATAGCTGGAAGTTTCATCACTGGCGCTTTTTAGGGCCATTATAAGTATTTACGTTCCCTACTTAACCATCAATTTCATCGGTTTTTTTAGGATCCACATGAGTGTAAACTACCTTGCCAACAAATACACTTTTATTACCATTTCCGGAAGCGATTCGTCATCTAAAAGACTATATTAATTAAAGACGGGCACTATTAAACCAAGTCAGCCATTCACTAGCAGACGCACAACGTCACCTGCGGAGTTGTTCTTCGAAAGGCTGGAAAACCCGGTGACCGACGACCCTATACTACCCTCTCGTTTCTAAGCATTCAACCAGAAATCACTGATCCTCTCCAATGTCTGTGCTGGGCAAACCTAACAGCTATAAAGGGAATAAAAAACTTGAGCCAAAGGGACAGTCTCCACTGGACAAGTATCACTAACCAATCTCCCCATCTAAGATCACCAAAACAACTGAATCTGCAAATAAAAAGGTGCTTTAGACACAAACGTCTTTGACGTTATACCGGGTGACGTTAGGAAATAGCACTACAACTAGCCTCAAAGCTTCTGACTTCGTAATTTTTCTCCCAATCAGTCTGGGTTTTTCAACAGCAGGCCAGAGAAGATCACCCCGAGGAATGCAGGCAGTCACAATTGCTGTTAACTGAAGTCAAGAAAGAGTTAACTTAAGAAGCTCACCGGTCTTTTTTAGGGCCATTGGACGTCGAACTACTTTGCCAACAAATATATTAAAATTAACAAAGTTGACTGAAAATAGCCTTTAGGGGTCATAAAAGTCGTAAGCATGCCAATAGTCGCAAAAGTGTATATTGGAAAGAAAACTTCAAATGTATCTAATGAATACAATTTGAAGCGTCAAGATACTGACGCAGAAAATTTATCGAGATTGGAACAACAGCCTCAAAATCGACAAATATAGAATGCATTACGTGAGAGATCAGCTTTTCACTTTACCCTCATAGTAATCTCTTAAATCTTTAAAGATCTAAATTCAGATTTTTAAATAAGAAGAAAATATATTTGTATTTTTGTGGCAAAAAAAATGTAGGGTTTATGGTCCAGGACTTTGTTGCTCTGGTAATAAAATTGTGAGATATGAGAAAAAACAATTTTTTTTTAATATAAATTTTTTGGGGGTTTAAAATCTTAACAGCTTTAAAAAATAGCCCTTTTCGTGAATTACACGGGAGAAACTGTAAATCAACGGTTTCTTATGGCCACCGATTATTTTATGGCATAAAGAACGCACGGTACTTTTCAGCATAATTATTTTTTTGAATTTTCACACGTTAATACTTGACCAAATAAACTATATGGATTCCAAAAAAATATGTTTTTAATAAGAAGATTTTTGTTCTAAGATGTGTCATGAATATGTATAAAATTTCTAACTGAAAACGTTTCACATTACATGTCAACACACTACGGTGTTTTATTTACTAAGTCTCGGGCGAAGCCGAGACGGGGGGCTGCTAGTACTAATATATAAAGCAAAGTCGCTAAAACCGTTGTAATCGCTAACCACGATAACTACTGAACCGATTTTGCTAAAATTTTAAACACTGGTTTATAACGGTTCTTAGATGGTTTTAGTGAAGTTTTTATCTTGAAAAATTTAATAACAATAGCAATAGCAATAAATAAGCTCAAAGTTTTTCAAAAATATGCCAGCATTTCACTTTAGTTTAGTAGGATCCGCTAGGTGGCGTTGACATAAAATCGAGGCTACCTGCAACAGAATTAAACAAGTGTGGTTATAATACGCTGGAGCGTCTTAAATAATTATGCCGTCGTCCTCCGGCAGTTTATCGAGCTGCATAGAGAATGTAGATGATAGTCCCGCAGTTGGGTATCCCAGTTACCGATGATACTCTTCTCCAATGGGCAAGTAAACTAGGTCTACATCCACCCGGAATCTCCAGGATTGACCAGTGCTACCAATAAAAAATCATTCTAACCAATAATGTTTCCGCTGGAATACTAGGAGACGTATCTAGCTAGAGCACAATCTGATCCAACACTTCCCAATTAAGTGGCCGTTCCACCATTCCACCTGGTGCCGTCAAAGAATTTATAGCTAAAAATGTTAGCCAAGGAAGACAGCCCTGAGAGACACGGGCAGCCACAACGGCTTCCTTCTTAGTGGTCGTGTCATACAAACATTTTCTCCACTAACGATGAGCGGTTGGTTATCCGAGGAAAGACCCGAAGACTATACGTATATTCTTTGGCCAGCGGCGTACCTCCCTCTATCACAGTCTCCGTACATCGAGACTCCCTGGGTAAGAATCAAGCTACCCGTAGCCAGCTCTTCATCATCAGGAATAATGATAAAGAATAGCCTGGAAGTTTCACCACTGGCGCTTTTTAGGGCCATTATAAGTATTTACGTTCCCTACTTTACCATCAATTTCATCGGTTTTTTTTAGGGGCCACTTAAGTGTAAACTACTTTGCCAACAAATACATTTTTACAAACATTTCTGGAAGCAATTCGTCGACTAAAAGACTATATTAACTGAAGACAGGCACTATTAAACCAAATCAGCCATTCACTGGCAGACGTCACCTGCGAAGTTGTTCTTCGCAAGGCTGGAAAACCCGGTGACCGACGACCCTATATTAACCTCTCGACTCTAAGCATTCAACCAGGAATCACCGATCCTCTCCAAGGTCTGCGCTGGGCAAACCTATAACAGCTATAAAGGAAAAAAAATGGAGCCAACGGAACAGTCTTTAACGAGCAAGCAATCTCCCTATCTTAGATTACCAAGACAACTGAATCTGCAAAATAAAAAAGTGCTTTAGACACCAACGTCTTCGACGTTATACAAGAAGACGTTGGAAAATATCTTTACAACTAGCTCCAAAGCTTCGGACTTTGTAATTTTTGTTCCGATCAGTCTGGGGCTTCAACAGCAGGCCAGAGAAGATCATCCTGAGGTATCTAGGCAATCACGATTGCTGCTAACTGAAGTCAAGAAAGAGTTTACTTAATAAGCTCATCGGTCTTTTTTATGGCCATCGGACGTCGAACTACTCTGCCAACAAATATATTAGAACTTAACAAAGTTGACAAAAATTTAGGGGTCACAAAAGTCTTAAGAATGCCAAAAGTGACAAGAGGGTGAAATTGTGGAAAAACTTCAAATGTATCTAATGAATTAAATTTTAGGCGTCAAGAAACCGGCCGGTTTAGGCCGGTGAATTTGGAAATTCAAAGTGATCAGTGATCCGTTGGGGGCGAAATGTGAGAAAATAAATAAATACAAGTAAAGTGTATTTAAATTTTCTTGCGTTGATTTATTAATGCGCAACGTTTCGCTGACAATATGCGTCAGCCTCATCAGGCTACAAAATTAAAATTAAAAACACACAATGAGTGATCTGGAAGGCTCAAACACAAAATACAATAAATTTTGATGTAAATTGTTACCGCAGGTACGCGAGAATTCGTAAGTTTGGTTGACTTACTCGTCACCTGTCGTGCTATCGACTGACAATAAATTACAACAACAAGCCAGCGCTTATATAGGCGGAGCCGCGAAGGTAGACGGTAAAGGGCGATGAACTCGATCGGGATATTTAAACTTTCGTAGTAAAGGAAGGTATGCTTAATATAAATATCTATTCATCTAATCAACAAACTAACAAGTAGGTTAAAAAACATTCTGTTTAGAAATTAAAATTTGTGTGTTAAGGCAAATAATTTATGTATTTATTAAATGTACAAGATTTCATTTTTATTGTTAAGATTAGTGTTAAACAGTCTTCTGTCTTGTATTTTCAATTATAATGACAACAACTTATATTTAATGGAGTTGTGAATTAAATAATTGTGCAAATAACTAAAATACTTACTAAAAATAAAAAAAATCTTTTGCATGTTTGAATACATATCGGTTAAAAAAGTTACTTGGAGGGAGCTGCACAGGACCTTAGTGCGCATTTGAAGCTGACGGGAATGTATGCCTTCCTACCCTAAAATCAGTACAGGAACACAAACTTTCCGCCAGTGTATGATGAAAAAATATTTTTAAAAATTAATAATTTTAAACACATTATTAGTAACTTTGTTAGTTTCATCTTCATTAATATTCATTTAATTTGTGTTTCCAACTTCCTCTATTAAAGTAAATATGAATGATTCTAAGCACTCTATAACTATCACGATACCTTTGTTTTATTCTATTTCATACAAGTAACATATAAAAAAAAAAAAAAAACATTTCATGTACTAGTTTAAACAACATTTTTGAAAACTAAAGTTATCTTTTAAAACATTCGCTTTATAATTAACTTATACTTTCTTAACTTTGAAATTGATATCTTTTTTAACTTTCTTTATAATCCCTCAATTGGAGATTAAAAATTCCGTATAATATACTCATAAGAAGTAAGTGCTCATTTATAAGAGTCAAAATTCAAGGTAAATTGCTATTAGAAAACAAAATTGATAGAATTTTTAATATTTCATAGATTTTCTTAAACACATTTTTCCAATAAATGACGTACAGTATACACTTTCTTCGAACGTAAAATAAATCATATAATAAATTTTTTCTAAAAAAATTTCCAAAATTCAGTCAATCAGATGTTTATATTTTTTTATAATCTGGTGTCTTATGAAAGCAGCTCTTGACTTGCTACATAGTTCAAATTATTGACAAGAGTAAAAATTTATTTTTTACTAATCAAAATCTTACTTTCATAAGATTTAGAAATATTTTGCCTCTCATCAAGAAAATTCGTACATTGCTTTCATAAAAAGTTTTGGTCGTAAAATCTTCAGCAAGTAAAAAAAAATTAAATCTCATGATCTTGCCAACTCCTTATATGTATTCAAAAGATACAAATTGCTTTGTAAAAAGAGTAACTTTCATAAAATGACCTTCAGGTGGGCCGCCTATCTAGGGCAAAGCACCCTAATGATAATAACTGCTTTAACTTGCTCCAAGAAATTGTTGTATTTATTCTCGTCGAATAATTTTAATACATAACAATAATGTCATAAAATGATGTGGATAAAAATAATTAGTTACAAATGAACATAAAAATTAAGGATAGTCAGCATTTACATACAAAACAAAAATTTGTAAAATAGCAAGAAATACACGGATAATCATTAGTTTTACGAGAGAATTATTTACGTAAACTAAAAAAAATTTTCCTTACGTATAAATTCAATTACCGCATTACCTCACAGAAAATTTACTATGATGAAGTCGTGCGGTATGATGTAGAAATTAAATTAATCAAAAATGTTGACCATTGAGTTTGGATTAGTTATTATAGCCAGACAAATAATAATATTTAACAAAACAATATCACTAACCATTTTTGCATATTATTTATTTACTTTAAAATATTTCTCAGGCTTATGGATTAGGTGTGTCATCACAAAGAATGTAATTTTTCAATAGCTTGACTGCATGACGTAACTTCCTTCTGGTGCCTCTTATCCTAATGTGGTTGTTTTTTTGTTTTTAATTAAGCCATTGATAATGTAACTTTTCCAGCATCAGTACTATAAGGCTTAGTGGGAACTCGCATAAAAAAATTGTGAATGGAAGTATGACATCTTCCATACCAACTTGATAAAATTTAATCATATTATTATTAGGTTTTCTTCTGATACTTATTTTAAATCTTGTAATAAGGCCGTGTTCAAAAAATCTAAGAATACTACACAAAATTAATTAATATACAACTGTTACGAAAATTTATTAAAGTATACTTACAATTTATTTAAGATTTTTGTTAGTGGAGAGTTTTTCTTCAAGGCAAAACTTTCATATTTTGGTCCGGCTATAAAAATACTCGATAGTTCACAAGGTAAATTTTCTATTTT
Organism: Copidosoma floridanum; assembly: GCF_036245765.1. Lineage (NCBI taxonomy): Eukaryota > Metazoa > Arthropoda > Insecta > Hymenoptera > Encyrtidae > Copidosoma > Copidosoma floridanum. The sequence continues at coordinate 516,286 of NW_028321897.1, read as the reverse complement.
ATTCAGCATTGAGCTACTTACATAAAATGCCACTTTTTCATTGCAAACCTGGAAAAAATCATAATTTTTTATTTTAGTAACATTTTTGCGCTTTAGAAGGAACCAACAAATAATTTCAGCCGATAAGTAATACATTTCTGACGTTTTTTTATGTAATGCGTGTAAAATTTAATTATACTTTTAACATAAGATGGATCGTGATCTAAATTTTGAATACTATTTCCAACAATCTTCTAAAACATGTAAAAATATATTATTTGTTAACCGATTTATTAAACAGTTTTAAGAGCTTTTATTTAAGAGTGATAAGAAAGATTTAGTTTTAAGACTCGACTTCCTGCACATAGTTAAGAACCGAAAGTAGAAAACGTCGTCATTTGTTGTTTAGAAACTTTTTAACATATTAAATGACATAATTGACTCTTACTTTGGGCGTGTTTTTTATTTCTAGACGTTTGCTGCACCCTCAGTAGGGAGAACAGAACTTAACTAGAGCATGTACAAAGAGTTTCTCGATCATGCTGGTTAATCTGGTGACATGTGCCACCAGGTATGAAAATAATCATTCTTATAAACGGAGTTTCCATGGTTTAATGGTTTAGTTAGCATGATAGCTACGGATCTTTTAAAACTTTCATGAGTTGTCGGTATCAAGTATTCTGTGAAAAATCGCCAAGGGTTTTTTTGATAAAATTCTTAACAAGAAAAAAAACTCAAAATGTAAGCCCCGAGTTTTCTCATTCTTGTAATAAAGACAATAGCAAAGTTCTTAAGTTGTCAAGACCGCCAGGGGCATTTTAAAAAAAGCTAACCACTGACCTCTACTTAGAGATCCTTTACCAACCTAATTGTTGGCTGGAAAAGTGCATTGAATAGTCGATTCACAGTAAACGCTACCCAGTAGATATTTTATATACATGGCACATCTTGTCATTAGCTCTTGGAATTTTTTTGCTGAATGCAGTAATTTGACACTTTTTTATAAGTTCTTATGAGTACAGCATGCACAGCGTTTTATGTAAAGGTAAGATGCAGTGCTCATAAATGCACAAGTTATAAATATGCAAGTTACATTATTTTCTTTATAAAATAATTTGAAGATAAACTAACTTACTTTGAAACCATTTTTATTAAGTCAACTATGAGACATACATCAAATAGTGGCATGTCGCTCATTTGTCTCATTTATGTTCACGTATCTTTTTATAGCTTAAAAAATTCACACATATTAAATAACAATTCCTTTTCGCTACTGGTTGTCACAGAGAAAGTTTGCTGATCGTGTTTTAGGGATCAAAAAATACATTATGGTTTCTCTCTTAACGTCTCACCGTCAGAAAAAGGGGAAAGGGCCTTAGCTGGCTTTGCTTCCCAGAAGAGTTGAAAAATAGGTAGGGTAATAGTTAAGGGTAACAGGGTTAATTGTGCATCTACGTAAAAAATGGTGGACGTTAGATGATTTTTAGTAAAGTTAATGATATTTTACTGCTAGATTTACAATGTTTAACGTTTTTATGTAAAGCTGTTCATTACTGAAATTACGAGAATTAAGCTTGTATGTATTTGCTTCGGTATTTAATTTGATTACCTTTCAATTTTATCTTCAAGAACATGTTTAATTTCTAGTTTGTAAAGTTATATATATTCTATTCATCAGCATATCTCCTTTCACATAAATTTTTGCGTTAACTGGTTTTCTAATGTTATTTTATTATCTTGTATTAAAAAGCATGAAGTTTCTGTTTCATTTCCGGTCAGTGCAGGCTAGTATGCATTGACTTGAGTAATACTCAGTCATGTCGTAGTATAGCTACGAGTGGACTCATAGATAATTCACCTTTTTTTAGATGCACGTTGGTCTAAGCTTTTAGCGTTTTTCAGATAGGTGTGATGGGTTCTCTTAAGGAAGAAGAAAAGTTAATAGAGCCATTAAAAAAAGATCTCGAATATTATACGATAATTACTATTTCTGTCTAGTTCAAAACTCCAAAAAGTAATATCGTCCGACTCTAGGAGACGAATTTTAGTAACGCTCAATCAACTAACAGGAGGTAATTCAATAATCATCCTCAAAAGATATATTATTATTTTCGTTTCATCAATTTGCTGGATAGTTAAAAATTTATTAAAAAATAAAAAATACTTGAAGATTATCATTAGAGTTAACAAGTAACAATCATTCGAACTACAAGTTTTAAAAGCTTTTAGCTGAGCAACAGATCGGTGGGGATGACTAAGACAGAGAATGTGTGGTACAAAAAATAAGTAACTTCTCTCTCCACATGTCAGCGACAATTAGCTTTATTGCTGTTTAACAAATCACAATCGGACACCTACATATAGTGGGTGACAAGGCGTAATCGCTTACCAACGTGTCTACTTGTTAAGTGTACAGTTCTTAAGTTTTACGTTTAACTACTGCAGTTAGGTACAATAATCATCTTACTATTCGATGCATTTATAAGGCATGTAACCTTAAGACGTTCCTCAAATCAATATACAGTGAAAATAGATAAAGCTAAGGTTAAGGCCTTACTTTTCAAGCATTAATTATTTATTGTACAAAGTTCTGTTTTAACAAATTAGACACACCCTTCAGTGAGCAATGTCGAGTTATCAAAGTTGGATGAACTCACTGACTCGCCTTGAGTGGGCAAAATTACTTATTTTTTTTTTTACATTTTTAGGTATGTATTAATATATAAAAACACACATTTCCTAACACCCAACTGGATTCATTGTATAACAACTATCACTTCAGTTCTTTTTGTAGAAAATAGTTTTAATATAATTATAATAAAATATCTAATAGTCATACGTAAAAATAAGTTATACATAGTTTTTTTTGTAACCTCAAATTGTAATGTGGGCAGCAGTGCACTTAACTTTATGTTTTTAGTCTCGATCATTGACATATGCTTTTTGCACTACAGTTATGTTGGTGTGACAATTAAAATTAAGTAACGATATAGGGCTGGCAAATTAAAGGAAAGTTTTGATGAAGCAAGTGTCACAAATCTCTGTTTAATTACATCCATTGAGCAAAAAAAAAAAAAAATTTATCATGAAAGATCATTAGTAGGGTCGATGCATAACAAAGACTTAACCTTTCTAACGTAATAAAATAAAAGGTTATCTGCTGTAACTACGTAGATACCAAAAGTATAAGTTGCCCAAAAGAATGACGTTATTTATTGTGTAACGATCACACATTTTTATAATTACCAATTTTTGAAAAAAATAGTTATGATGAAAATCTAGTGATAGTGGGATTGTGACATATTCTCGCTTATTTTATTACTTATTGAAAATGCTAAAATTTGTTGTTGCAATTTGGCTGACTAAATAATATAGCTTATTTTATTATATATGCATGAAACTGATATCAAATAGAAAAAAATTCGTTTGCCCAAAACAATTTTTTAAATTTGCAGTGACACAAATCTTACAGTTACTTATTGTTAATCTAACACAACTAAAAGTGCAGAGTTACGCTGTTTGCTGTAATAACGAGACTCATAATACTAAAGTCATTTCCGCTCAATGGGCCATAATATTTTGATCTCATGGATAAAAAAATACTAAAGCAGAAAAAAGTAGAAGTATATTTACTTGTAAAAAAGTCTTATTACTTACTGATTACACTAACGACCTACTTTTGATAAGATGCTAATAAATAACAGTAATAGTCGTGAAAACATAGTTTAATATAAAGACTCATAAGTTTTTTTATTGAGTTATGAATACCTGAACAGTTTTTCAAACAGAAAAATTTTATATGAGAGTGTAAAAATATTTAAAATCCCCACTAAATTTCTTAAATGATTTTGTAAGAAGTTGAAACTCAACAATATTTATCAGTAATTATGAACTCGTTTACTTTGCAGTGGGGGCATAATGAGTTTAAAACACTTATTGTATAATTAAAGGTGGCTTGGGTGGTTTATTGGAATAATAGTAATCCCTAAAATTTCAAAATAATATTAATAAAGTTTGCCTAATTAATTTGCGATAAAAAAAATACTAGAGTCAATCACTTTATTTTTCAGAAAGTCACTACTAAAACCTCACTAGTTTAACACGCAGTCTAATTTGATTTACGACTAAAACGACTATAACCCGAAATATAAATGAATGAAAACTGTATTCGTACCTTTTTTTATAAGTAGTATTTTAGAATTGTAAAAATAACATGTCAAATACTTAGATTTTAAGAAAATTAAGAGAAAAGTAATTCATCGTCTTCTGTGTCTGCGCAGATAAAAATGGTGAGTTCTTATTATTCATGTCATCAATATTTTATAACTCTTTAGGCCAGTACGACTCTGAAATTCTAATATGCGACAAATATCTTCAATAAACAAGGAATCTTTTTCATACTTTATAGAACCTTAAAGGGACCTTCGCTTAGTATGGCACCAAACGCCCAAGCTGCCTCAACAAAACAACTGCTTCATTGTTCAAGTCACATTATGAATTTTTTCAGAAAAATCATTCTTATTCTATAAGAATCGTAATTATAAGCATTTGTAGAGTAAAAAAATATTAGGTTGGGGAAAAAGTAATTTCGAATTTTTTTCTGTTTTGCAAAGCAAATTTATTCATATACATTTCAAACAGTAATCAACGATACACATGGTATTTTGATCGATGACCTTTTGCCACTTTTCTGGTAGAACCATGATTCTGTCACTATAGAACTTCTGAGGTTTTTGGGTAAATAACCGAATCAAGTGATTTTTGCAAGCTTCTTTTGAAGCCAACATTACATCACTAAGAAAATTTTGCAGAGACTGAATCAAATAGTAGTCGGACGAAGCAAGGTTTGGGCTATACAATGAATGCATTACAACTTCCTAGCCGAGTTCTCTTAATTTTGGCCGAGTCACTAAATACATGTGTCGTCTAGCGTTATCGTGATGAAAGACAATACGTTTTCGATTGCTCAATTCTGCCCGTTTTTTTTTTTTTCATTAACTGCTGCAATCGCATTAGTTGTTGACAGTTCAGAGTCAAATGAATTGTTAAACTAGTTTCAAGCAGCTCCTAATAAATAATTTTTTTCCAGTACCAGAAAACCTGTAGCATCTCCTTTCTTGGTATCAATACGGGCTTCGCAACCGTCTGTGAAGCTTCTCTGGGCTTTGACCACGACTTTCTTTGCACAAAAGTGTCAAACATGATCCACTTTTCATTACTCGTGATCATTCGTTTCATAAATGGCTCGAGCTCATTTTGTTCGAGCAGCGATTCACGAATGGAAACTCAGTCCGTAAAATTTTTCTCTGTTAATTCATGAAAAACCCGTGCATCGAGCTTTTTTATAGTATCCGGCCTTAGTCTAAATATTTCAAAACTACTTTACAGTTGATTGTTAGTTTCGTAACTCTGTTGTGAAATAAAATATGTCGGTTTACCTCAATTTTTAAAGAATTTCATTAACTTCTTTAACGATTGGCCGACCGGGGCGAGGTTTATTGCTAATATTGGAATTTCCAGAACATAAACGAGCAAAGTAATTCTGACACTAGCATTCACTTAAGCACTCATCGCTATAAGCATTTCACAATTTTCGATGAGCCTGCACTGCATTTTTTCTTTTTCAGAAGTGAAAAAGCAAAATATGACGAAAACGATTTTCTGGAATCTCCATTTTCAAAGTGCAATAGTTTTTGCTTGAGTACACAAACGGCGCTACTTTTATATCTACAATATTCTATGGACCGTTCCCTTTCAAATGCACTGAAGTATGGCTTCATTCAATAAGTATTAACGCGATCTGTTGGGAAAAACCATAACTACTATTTTCCTAATCCAGCATTCACGTATCAACTAATGACAATCTGCCTCATGGAAGTGATAAGATAGGAACACAACTATATTTTCCAGTAATTCAAAACTAAAATTTTTAAAATAAATATAGACAAAGAAAAATTGGTTTTTAGAGATATTACACGTTGGAAGTGAAATATAAAAATGTCAATTTTCAGGAGTCGAAAACTTTTATTTTAGACCATTATTAAAGAACGTAAGAATTTTCAGATATATTTAAAGTGAATTTACACTAAATAAGTATTTTTGCTCATACATTACTAATAATCACACATCCTAACAAGTTCGAGTCTACTTTTTTACTTAATACTCTAGTAATTTTTGATAAAATATTTTACATGTAAGTTCCCCTGTATGCATTACTGGACTGTTGAAACTAATTCCTTTTTCAAAGTTTTTTATATTTTTGGGTGTACTAAAGTATACTAAAGTGCTGAAGTTACACAGACAGATAATTTAGACCTTTTTTTTACTGTTTTTTTGTCAGAAATAAGAGTTTAATGTTTTCTTTACTTAGTGAAATTGTTTTTTCTATTTTTTAAATATTGTTGAAGTGTACATTTATTCAAGTATTGCAAATTAAGACTTCTATTAAAAATTTTATATTTTTAAATTAATTTGCCATCTTTTAAATATTTTTTTTTTTTTTAATAATTGCTCTAGTCCTTAGAAGTGTTAAAAAAAAAACATTAAGAATACTGAGAATTTTTAAATCTTTTGGATCTCTTACCAAGAACCAAATGTACGACTAATAAGGCACCAAGATCTTGAAACTTGTAAACTAACGTAAAATATTGTTTGATAGCATAGTATGATGAAATAAGAAAAATTACATCTCCTAGTGCACGAATCAAAGAAAGCCCTAAATCATAATGTTGACATCCTGAGTTTCTCCTCAGGTGTCAAATGTATGTGAACTGGGACTTTTAATTTTTTCGACTCTTGTTTTTTTTTTACGATAGTAATGTATTTATTTCGTGTTCGCACAGAGTGTACTAAGTCGAGTTTTACGATCAAGTCCAAAAAAAAAAAGATCATTTTGCAAAACTAATTTTTGTGCACGATCGTGCAAAGAACTTCGAGCTTCGCACACTTATGTTGTAAACTGTTTTATTTAAAGAGTGCGCATACTGATTTTTATATTCGTATTATTATTCTTACGTTTCTGCTCAGAAATTTAAATATACTCACCAAGTCCCTGCACTCGTTACTCAATATACTATTTTTTTCATAACTTCACGAGTTAGAGGGGTTACAGTCATTTAATTTTCAAAAACATGACTAAAATAAAAAAAAAAAAAAAAATAATACTACTTGGAAACACATGCTTTGCATGCTGGAATAATGTGCATTTTGAACATGCGATGAGGGTTCTTAGTTAATTGACTCTGAAGTCAAAAATAAACGAAACAATTAATAGAAACAAAAAAAGTGAGTCAAAAATTTCAGTACAGATAGTTGTCATATAATAGTAGTCTTACAGTTTTTATGAGACACAAACTCAGAGATCTCTGAAGATCAGGTGTTTGCTTAGGTTTCTTAGTTATCATCCAAATTGATAGCTCTATAAGTACATGGTTAACTACCTTAAAATATATTCACTTTTTAGTTATTAAAGTAAACCATAATCTGATTACGAAATAAAGTTTTTACTATAACAGTATTTTCAGGCTGTCATGGATTTAAACCTCAGCTCCTTCAAAATGTCACTGAATTACAGATAAACGAGGGAGAAATGCTGAACATTACATGTATGAGTGATGGATATATTGATTTTTATTTTCCTAACAGCAATACCAAGGGTAGGGTAAGTTGTATGACTTTACTACCCAATTTTTGTATTGGTTATTTAAAGATAAAATTTTAAATGAATGATAACAATTAATTTTTTGCTTAAAAAAAAAAAAGACGACTTCTTTGTCTGATATAACACCAAAACACAGGAGCACTCACAAGACATTTATAAGATCATCAGCTGTTTTTGGAGACACTGGGTGGTATTGCTGTGCTGATGAAAGCAAAAAAATAACAAAAATGACCTTCAAGGACTACAATGATCCATATATAAGCTGGATGTACGTTTATGTTAAATGTAAGAAAAATACTAAATTTTTTTCTTTTCTCAAAAAAAAAACTTTTTATTTACAATACTACTGCTTTGTAAGTCCGTTAAAATAATGGTGAATTTTTTTTACAGCTAATAAAAATCCATTTGTGCATGGTAATAAAAAAGGAAATTACTTACTCGCTTCCGGTTGTAATGGATACATAATTTTTCCGTGTCAGACAACTTCCCCTGAATTTAAAGTTACTTTAAAAGAATGGCAAAAAGTAATAAAATCTGTTAAACTATTTATTTGTCAAGTGTATATTGTAACATCTTTTTAACTTTTAACTATCTAAGGTACTTAAACCCAGCAAAAAGATAACTTTTGATCCTAAGATTGGTTACATCGTTGAGGATACAGAAATTATAACCCTGAATGTATTTACATGCTCAGTAAATCAAAACAATTCATCATACATAATAAGAATTAAGGTTTTTTTCTTCTCACATTATTCATGTATAAGTAAGCCGATTGTAAAAGTAAATGGTCCAAAAGACGTAACTATTGGCTCGAAATTAAGTATTAAATGTTTCGTCGAAATCAGGATGGAAGCGCTTTATAATATTTTTTGGAAAGTTCCACAAAATACGGTAAAATTTGATATCCTAAAAAGCATAAAAGAATTTTAATAAAGACTAAGTTTGCATGAAATATTCTTAATACATTTTAGGCACGACCAATCTATGTAAGTGCCTTATAATTTTGTCAGAGCAAAAAATGTAACCACTTATAAATCGTATATTTTTAGTATAAAATGAGTTTTTAACCTAGTATAAGGGTGATCTAAGTTGGGCTCATAGTGTACCTGTGGAAAGATATATGTTTGTCATCAAGTTTTTTGACTAATTCAAGTTATTATGATGCAAATAAGCTGAAATTTTCCGTAACTTTGAGTAAGCTGATGGTTTACATTTTAACAAGTTTTATCGAAAGGAACAATTTGCACAGTATTTTTTGGGCAACGCTCGGAAACAAAAAACCAGTTTTTTTCTAGTTAATTATTTCACACTCATTTTTTACGTACGCATTCGAAATAGTGTTGTAGATCTTTTTAAAATAAAACTTTTATGTTCCATACACTTTGCTATAGATCGCAATACAGATGCTTTATAAAGCAAAATAGATGTAAAAAGAGCGGAAAAAACGTTTTCTGTCTATTATAAACATGAATTTCAATTCGACAACAAAATGTTGAATTCAAAACTTGTAGAAATCATCAAAATGAAACTTTTTAACAGTAAGTTTTTCTTTAAAGTGCCATCTTAACGATTTAATAAAAAAATTGTTTTAGAGTGACCAAAATATCGTTTTATACCATATAATTTTTTAACGACGAATTCTTGCACAAAATATTTAAGACGGAAATCATAGATCTTTAAAAAACCAACTTTTTTGTATTAGCTAATTCTATTTCCAGTGTTATTGTGTAGAAACATAATCCAAGAAAGCGTTTTAAGATTGCTAAAAAAGTGTTAGTTTAAATTAAAAGTTAGCATATTGATACCAACACTTGGTTAAATATGATTGCGAAATATATTAAAATTAAATCCTGTGATTTAAATAACACTTTTTGCTCTGTCACCTTGTAGACTGGTCGTGCCATACATGCAAGACCTTGTGTTCTGCGTAAATTAAGCCGATTGTTCAAATTATAAATAACGCATATAAATTAGACCTTTAGGATAATTTCGAACACTGCTAAAGAAGTTGTGGAAAAGTATGACGAATTTGATATAATAACATCTGAGCTTATTGTTGACAATGCCACTTTTGGTGATCAAGGAAATTATGTATGCCAAGTGAAATCATCGTTCAATGAAACAAAAAGTTCTGATTTATATATTTGCATGTATGGTAAGTTGTGGACCCTCGTTTTTTATTTAATTATAAGTAATGATCAAAACGTGCTTACCATTTTATTTTGACAGATTCTAAAAACCCATACCTTAATTTGTCATCTATTAATAAAAACGTGTACGGCGTCTATGGTAAATCTGTAACTTTTGTGGCTTACGTTACTGCATGTCCGACACCTAAATTAAATTGGTAACTCTTACAACTTTTTGAAAAGTTCAACTGATAAATCTAGGACTCACCATCAGTAATTAAGAAGTTAATTACTTTTTAGGGTAGACAATAATGGGAGAAAAGTTTATTCTTACGGTCAGCGCTACTCAATATTAACAAAGTACAATGATTCGACAACTAGCTTATGCATCAAGAGTATTTCAACCCTCGATGATGGCATATTTACTCTCACAGCAGAAAATATTTCGGGAAAGAAGAACGCAACGTTTTATTTTGAAGTTCTTGGTACACTAAAAATCACTTTCCACAATCTCACTCACACACACGCTTAGAAATTATAAGCATTTGAAACTGCACAGCACTTAAAACTGTAAATAAATAGACAGTTTATTTGCACTATTGAATATTAAGTCCCACTAGTCCAAAAAATCTTATCTTCTGAAACTAAAAGCCGAAATCATTACACCACACGTTTAGAATCAGCACCATTTGTAGGATAATTCAAAATTTGTCATGCATGAATATTTAAAACACATAACTCAGAATCTTTTGTTAACGAATAAATTGTGTCTGTTTTAAATTTTCAAAAACGAGTGTTTTAGAAAATATGCGGTATAATAACTATCCAGTTTATATAACATTTTTAACTCACCCTATAAGAGAACATATTTTCTAATATCAGATTTAGTGTTATAATGTATACATGGGTACAAATAAGGTCCACAAATTCATGTTTTAAATAGTTGTAACTTTACAAATTTTTAGCATTTTTACTATTATAAAACCATATTTTACCTCTTTAAATATATTTGGTTGATAATCTCATCCTTGTTTAAAACAATGTTAATAATATTTTTTTTGCTTGTAGGCAAACCAAAGGTTAGGTTTGACACAAGATATATTCAAAATTACTATAACTTTAACGATACTGTGACGTTTGCTTGCTTTGTAAAAAGTAGAATAAATCTCACCACATCGTGGATACAAAAGTCTCAAAACGTCGAGAAAATATTGAAGACAGAGGTAAGTTTAATTCAAAAAGTAGTACCTTATTCATTTAATTGATTATTTTGTACAATAATTATTCGTACTAAAAAATTGTATAACTTAATTTATAATAAAGTTTTGGGATGGTACTCAAATAAATGACCAAAATAGTAATACGGAAAAGGAGTTAACAGTAACAATAAATCTGCAACTAGAGTGTACAATAAAGTGTATGGCATGCAATAATTATGGATGTACTGAAAAAAAACAAGATATTTATATTACGGGTCCGCATATTTCAAGAATTATTTTGTTTTAAATTTTAAATATCATAATTTTCAGTCTCAAATTAATTTGTTACATTTGTTTTTTCTTGTTAAGATGGAATTCCTCATCAGGCTTTTGGAATCATACAGCCTAAAACAAAATTTTATGAAGGTCAAAATATTTCTATCACATGTACAGCCGTCATTCGTGAATTTTCCGAGGCTCTGTGGTACGACGATAAAAACATAAAAGTTTCAGGTTCTGGTTAGTTATAGATTCATGTAATGATGGCACTATACTAGATTTTAAAGCAAGTACTATTCATCTGAAATTAAATAATCTTGATTTTATGTTTTAGAAAGAGTAAACGTCACTTTTGAAAAAACTAACTATACTCACCGTGCTACTATGATGATTAGTAATGTGAGTCGTTTGGATGAAAAAGATTATTATTGTATAGCAAAGAAATTTAAAAAAAGAAATCGAGACAAATATTCTCTAAAGATCAACGGTAGGATCAAAAAAATTAATTTGTAAAACTATCACTCAACAAACTAGTTTTATAGAGAATAGATATTTATTGACATTACCCATGACCTTTAACTTACAGTTCCAGCTTACTTCGTTCGTAAAAATATGAATGATGATGTAATAACACGGTTGGAAAAAGATCCTGAAAATCCTATTTATTTATTCTGTTACGTTTGGGGCATACCTATACCCAAAGTTATGTGGTTTAAAGACGGGACAGCTCTGGATTCCTCAAAACAATTTAGTTTGGAGGACAGAAATCAGAAATTAGTTATAAGATATCTTTTGGAAAGTGACAGTGGTAACTATTTGTGTGTTGCAGAGAATGGCTTTCAGCCAATAACTAATTATCAAAAAATTATTGTAAAAGGTAATAATTGTCAATGTACATGATAATACCTTGTTTCTCGGGATACAGAGTAAATAATTAATTGAAGAGTCAATCTTATACCGTATTATATTATACAAATTTTCATGAAAAAATTAATAGTCAATTACAAGCTTATTGATAATGATTACTTATTTTAGTAAAGTTATCTGTGCTTCTCATAAGAGATTTTTTTAACTTTCACTGCAAAAAATGGGAAAAACATATTTTAGTAACTCTTAAAAAACTACTTCAAGTTAGATGTATTGTTTTTGTAATGTTTTAAATATCAATAGTGTTTAAGGGTTTTTTAATAACTTGACTTACTTTTTTATTATTAAGAGATATAACACTATTTTTATGAAAGAAATTGATTTCGACTTTAGGAAATAAAAAGCTTCATGTTTGGGTTGGAATGACAGTGTGGTTCATTACAATTCTTACGTCTCTTTCCTTTTACTTTCATTTAAAAGCACAGTATGGAAAGGTAACTATGTTATTGTAAATATTATGTAATTGGAGGATAAAACATGCCATTTAATAATTTTACCATTGAACGTAAAAAATTTTAAGTTTAGAGAAAAGCAACTCTTAGACAGTGGTCCAACGCTTTTTGAAGAAGGAGCACTTCATCTAACAAACTCAGAACTACCAATAGACGAGCAAGCAGAACTCATTCCGTACGACAGAAGATGGGAATTTTCTAGAGAAAAATTAAGATTAGGTAAATGATAATGAAATCGTCCCGTAAGAAGATTATTAGCATTAAAGAGATTATTGATAACTAAAATCTCTTTATCATCTAACTATAGACTAACAATTGGGAAGTGGAGCTTTTGAAGTTGTATTTAAAGCAGAAGCTCATGAGATAATTGCTAAAAAGTCTACAACAACTGTGGCTGTAAAAACAGTTCGCAAAAATGCAGATTTAATGTACATTAGTGCACTTGTGAAAGAGTTGAAAATCATGATTTATCTAGGACAACACTTAAATGTGATAAATCTTCTGGGCGCATGCACAAAAAACATAGCCAAACGTAAGAATTAACATGAAATTGTAAAAACTATCTTTGAAAAACAACGTCAAAAAAATGAAAAATTTTAAGGTGAACTTTTTGTAATCGTCGAACTCTGCAGATTTGGAAATGTGCAAGGCTATCTTATACGTCATCAATAAAGTTTTATCAATCGAATTGATTTGAATACGGGTAAAATCAACTTATCTATTGGAAAGATTAACTGTAGGTATTATTTTAACACCAAAGTATTACTTTTGTAGAATTATTAAGGGTTACCAAAAAACAAGTCATTTTCAATACTTGGAATTTTTCTGTTGATACGATAATCCCCGTTTCTTCTGTAAAGATTGTCAAAACTAGACAAAGGGATATTCCACTTAACCTTTAAGATAATTTTAAAAATGATATAACCAAACCACTACACACTTGAGAAGGCTCTTGCAACCTACTGACAGAGATAATCTCTGCCTACTAACGCTTATTCTGAGAATATCGGGCTAACTGGTTAAAGTCATCAAGTAGCAGGCAACAGCGCGTCTTTACATACATTTAATATAGAGACTTTTGGAGCTACCTCCTTGTACCATAAATATCCTGATGTTTTCCATACCAAGCTAAATTTTACTAGTAAAAATCTGAAAAATCAGAAATTTTTCTTTAAAATATTGACATTTCTGTCGAAAGAATATGCTGTTACAGTTAGAAGATTACAAACAAGATTGGAGGTATTCAAGCACGGCTCCATAAGTATGATAATACGTTATCTTTGGCATTAAATATTTTGAAATTTTTTATAACACATAGATGCCGTTAGATTAATCACACTTTTTTAAAGAATAAATCACTTTTCAACACGCCGTATGTGGGGAGTTGATTGCGAGCCATGTGTTATAACTTTCAAGCCCATGATTTACACATGCAACTCACAGCTCGTGATGAACACTAGTTCGAGTGCGTTTATTAGATGGCTCTTAATCTCGTATTTTGCGTAGGCGCGTACGTTTTGTCAAAAAATTGTAGACACCACACGTGCGACTGGTTATTCATGATTGACGCATGCGTATCAGTTCACACACGAACGCCAACGAGTCGCACTTCCTAATATCGCACTAGTATCATAATGTACTATAATACTCGTTGAAGACCCATGCAAGAGCCTACTCAATATGTTTAACTTCTGAGTTTTAAAAAATAATTGAACTTAATTCATAAGTATCTTGCGCAAAGACTATTAAAATTGGAGAGCAATACCTTTGGTACAACCTTAATTTTATCATTAATAAGAACCCTTATAGTCAACCGTAAGTTTGGTGTATTCAATTTCGGCATTTTTTACACGATAAAAGTCTTAGACATTGACTGAATAATTTCAAGAAACATGGTAAATTTGTTTCTTATTAGGATAAACTGAAGTTACTCGTAAAGTTTTTGCTTGTACTTGTATATGTATCGCTGTGTAATACATACGTGTTTAATACATACACCAATTTTTTTTTGAATAAACCTTCATTCGCATTGCCCAACCATTATAGCCATTCAGGGTCTGCTGCTTTTGTGGTAGTAAAAAAACTCCTTATTGCTACATAAATTCGTAATGTACGTCGAACAATATCCATTCACACTCATTTACTCATATTTTTTCTATTTTAATGTTTAAAAAAAAAGTTAAAATACTGAACTAGTAAAGTTACAAAACTTTTGCAAAAAGTAACCTTAAATAACAGTAGAATGCAAAAGATTGTCTCAAGTGAAAAAAGTATAAATACGATTAACAAAAATAAACAAAAAATTTTGATTACCTATGAACTGCCATATGCTAAAAATTTTGATAAAATTTTATTTTTTTTATCTAAAAGGACAAGAAATAAGGCAGAACCTGTTTCCGACTACGACACAATCTCCAGCAACAGTGATTTAAGCAATATGACTAAAATCTACTGTACTCACACTCATGACTTTTGCAGCGAGTCTAGTGATAGTTCTAATAAAGATGACATGCAGCCAGGTTGGCGCTCCAATTACAAGGGGGACTACATAGATAGAGATTTCGAGAGTCTTTGCACACATGATCTTCTTTTATGGGCCTATCAGGTGGCAAATGGCATGGAGTATCTCTCTCAAAAAAAGGTAGGTGTATATTTATATTATGCATACAAGATTTTTCGTTCATCTATTCTCGATTTCACACTGACTTACATCGGTGCACATTGGCATATGTGTTTTATAGGTGATACACTGTGACTAGGCTTCAAAAAATATTCTACTGTCAGAAAACAACATTGTTAAGATTTGTGACTTCGGTTTGGCAAAGGCATTGTACAAGGACGAAAATTATAAAAAACAACACGAAGGAAAGTTTCCGGTCAAATGGATGGCCATCGAGTCCATCAGGGATGTGGTATTTTCCACAATGTCAGAAGTGTGGTCATTTGGCGTAGTACCTTGGGAGTTTTTTTCTCTCGCAGAATCACCTTACTCAAATATGAAGTTTAAAAAAGTTTATCAAAAACTTATCGAAGGCTACCGAATGAGGCAACCTAGCTATGCTACCAAAGAAATGTAAGTAAATGCTGCTTGTGTGTGAGAAGCCTAGTCAGAAAAACTGTTACTCTACACTCTTTACTTGTATTTTAGCTACGATATTATGCTTAGTTGCTGGGAGGAAAAGCCAATTTTAAGACCATCTTTTACACAACTGGTTGAAAGCATTGGCAAACTTTTAGAAAATGATATTAAATTACACTTTCTGCTACTATATCATAAGTATGAAAACTCAAACGTAGCGAGGTATTTAGAGGAAAGAAAGGACCACTTGGCCGATGTGTCACCACCAGATTACGAAAAAAGTCTGTCAATTGAACATAACTCCGTTAACATCAATCCCTAACTTGTAAGCCCATCGTACTTAAATTTATTTTTGAACTCTTAACACTCATGCTAAGTTATTATATTTGTATCGTCTAGAATACATCTCTTCTCAAAGGCTTGTAGTATGTATCATTAAATCGCTTCTTTTGTCAAGCAAGCATTGGCAATTCTCAACACAACTGTATTTTAGCATTATTCATTCAAAAAATGTGCCTGAACATTTGTAAATATTTAACATAACCTTTATTCATGTGAAATCTGCGACATTCTTGACCTCGCCTACTAAGTACTATAATATTGATTTACAAGTGTAGTTCAACTAAAACTTTTTAAATTAATACAACTTAATTTTTATTAGAATATGTTTTTTAAATATGCGTAGTATGTGGAATAAATTATTCACAGGCGCGCGCGCGCGCACGCATGCGCACACGCACACACACACATCTGCACACACCCACGAATGCATAAACACACTTTTATGGTTACAATTAATTACCGTCTATTTGTTTCAAATTATAACACTATATACTTTGTTATTTAACAACAAAAATTGAACACCACATAGTTCCATTATTAGATATTAGACCACTTAGCCGATGTGTCACCCCTAGATTACGAAAAACGTCCTTCAATTAAACAAGACATAACTCCGTTAACATTATTCCTTAACTTGTAAGCCCATCGCACTTAAATTTACTTATGAACACTAAATGCTCATGCTTAGTTATTATATTTGTATTTTCTAGAAATTATATTTTTAGAGCAAGAATGATAAACAAGGATATGTTAAAAAGGAGCTGCTGCAATCTTTTAAATCACCATCTTGATTCTATACAGAACTTAAAATTTTGTTGTGTTTTCAGAAGAAGTTTTTTTTTTTGGTAGGGTTTGAATTTTATATGCCGTTAATGTTACTCATAAACTGATTTATTCATGCATAAGTCAAAAGAGAATCATATTCCTTGATATTATATAAAGCCAATATTGCTTGGTACGAGAGACATTTATTAATCAGCGTTTTGTTCGAATATGGCATTCTGAATGTTTCTGATTTTTGTATTGTTTGGACATTAGGCGTACATGTATTGGTATTTATTTGAACAGTATTTAACAAACTAAAAAGACGGCAAATAAACTTCAGAGTACATGTCATGAATTTTTGTCGTAGGATCATTTATGACTTTGTTTATTAGATTGTTTGGTTCTATGAATAATCAACGGGTTTGTGTGTTATGTTATTTATATTGGTAATTACTAATCATTATTACTTATTATGTTAATGATGTCATTATATTTAAAGTGTGCATTAAGTTTTAAAGTTAAGAAAAAAAAATTACCTAGGCATGTAATAGTTTTGTGCACTCGTAGTTTAAACATTTTTTAATTTATACTTCATTACAAAAGTGCACATTTTAAATTATTTTTTAACGCAAAAATTCTTTAGCCGCACCTTATATGGAGAATTAACGTGTGAAACGAGCGAGCGATTTCTGGCGTGTACACACATACTTATAAATATAGAGCACGTGGTGGCTCAGCCTGCTAGGTCGTGGATTGGCAGGTGGAAGACTATACGGTTCGATTCCCGGCCAATGCCACTTTTACGGGCAAGTACCTCTGTGATTTTTCACATGTGCTTTTTCATCACGCAATGCTGCTCGAGGAGGGTTTAGTCGACCTTCTCGCTGCATTTATAGTTTTACTACAAAATTGAAGTGAACTATCGTTATTTCAAACCCCCCCTCTCTTAAAACAGATGGTACACATCCAACCCCAAATAGTATCTTCGTCTTGCTCTAACAATCAACTACCCTAAACGCTAGAAAGGCTGTATCTCTGCGTCACGATCTATCCCGGTGACTGTGTTGTTCATTCGATGTAACTTAATGGCAAGGTATCCTGAGAAATCTATTTAAAATAGTGATGCATTATCGACATATGACATCAAAAAGACTTGCAAAATCATTTTTTTTCAACTGCCCAATGTAATGTACCAGCCTCAAAACGCAATCTTTACAGTATACCGTAGAGTGCAAAGCAAATATGGGATATCTGTTTGTTCCATAAGATGTTTATACTGGATACTACTCCTAAGTTCTTAACTGAATCCATGAGTGGGACTAACTTATCAGATAATATGTAAGCTGACACTGCTCAGACCAATGTACGATTGTACACACATATCTATTTAATTTAGCCATAGTGTTTCATATTTCCGTAAGAGTGTATCGGATATTTATCTGGAGATGTTCTACAAAGAGGCTGTTTAATAAATCAATTAATATTATTTAATAAATGTTAAGCTTGTTAACAACTGAAGTGTGTTAATTTCAATACCTATTTTTCCATGTTTTTTTAGCAGCAAAAATTTAATGTTAACAGTTACCAACAATTTATTTATTGTTGAATATTAAAACTAAGATAAGAAAACAAGGTAAAGTACAATTTTTGTATTTCAGCCGACACAAAATGTACTTCTTATCAAAAGTTTATGTAATATAATTGTAAAGTTCAAACTTATTACCTGTTCAAAGCCTTTGTTGAATGTGACCGGCATATCCTCTGCTTTTTTAATAAACTGATTTATCTCGTTAAATGAGTTAGCAAGCGATTCCTTTGACATAAGTGAGAACTGTAATTTATTAATTTTTGAACATAGTTAATAATAAAAAAATCAGAAATTTACCAATAAATAATCATGATAGGCTGTATTTTTTGTTACAGTCAGTTTGTAAGTGCCATCTTTGATAAAACTAGGCAAATCCGTAAATGGCATGGATGGCAATGAAACACTCATATAGCTTGTTAATGATCCAATGTACATTGAGATTATAATAAATGAAAATAAAGAGATCACTATGTTTGCAAACTTGAAAACTGGATAGCTTAAATTATTTCCTGTTCATTTAATTTGAAATGCTTTAGCAAATTAATAAAATTTAAGAAAAAGTTGTGGATTTATGTTTCAAAATCTTACCTGCTAGTCCTTGCTGACAGAATATACCCCAAACTTGAAGGAAATCATGCATGAAATCATGATATTCGGGATGTTCTTGTTCAATATGTTTTTTCTTCGCCAAAGTAAAAATTACACTTGAAATAATGATGATTACACACATTGCTAACCAAATTTTGTTGTTGTAAACCTATCAACATAAAGATTTTCTTATTGCGTTTGCAACTCATAAGTTTTCCGAAAGATCATACTATATAAATAATATGTTTGTTAACGTTCAATAAAACAATCGTTAGAAAATTAACAAAAAGCCGTGAATGCAACGGAAGTTTACTTTTCAACTGTCTACCAAATATTCGTGCTATGGTATTATGTCATGCGAAAAAAAAATTGGACGAATTCTACAAACAATTTCCTTATGAATTCCATTTTTATTTGACTCCTTCATATGGTTAAATGTTCAATCAAAGCTTTTTCAACATTCAATCTCTAAAAAATGTTGTTGTAAGACTCGTCAAATTTTACATGTAAAAAACATCCTATTGAAATTTCAGGAAGATCTTACTAAAAAGGCTTTGTGTGATGAACGTTTTTAAAAGGATCTAAGGAAATTTATAAATTTGTTTAAATTTTATTGTTGGTGACTAACTTCCATGTCCCTATAAACGTTTATTCTCTTACTTTACATTTTTCTTACATCGATTCGAAATGTAAAAAACAAAGACCAATGTGCATCTACCTGCAAGTCTTTTTGTCGCTACAATGATATAATTGCACACGATTCACGCCTATACACGCTGGTATGCATACATCGGAAATGAAAAGAAATTTAAATGCTCTTCAGTGCAAGAAAATAAAATATTTTAAAAAATTTTGAAAACTAACCAATATAAAAGTTGAGGTAAAAATGCTAAAACTAATAAATATAATCAAGCCTGCGAATCATTTCGAGTTAATTATGAACGCTAATAAAAAACAAAAGGCCAATTAAGGAGGCTCCCTCGTGCAGAAATGCCAACCCTCGTCGTAGATTTCGAATTTGCTCGCAAACTCAGGTATAGTTGGCATCACTGGTGCAAGGGAACACAGACTAACCTGTGGAAATACAATGACTTGATCAATTTTTAATAAAATATCTTAAAATTTTCCAGGGTAACACTTACTTTGCTATTTTGAAAGAGGAGATTTTTTTCTACGAAACATGTGCGCTCTTATTACGAGAACTGTTAATTTATTCGAATTCTTAAGTTGTTTTCATCGCGTGTGCGAGCTCCATCATAAAACAACTCTCGTCATTTTCATTCGAACACATTTTTCTTACTTCACTACATATACATGACAGACAAACTTTCACATATTTCACTTAAAAAATATAAGCTTGATCTATCCGGAACAGTGACAATAAACGTGTCCATATTTTGTAATAAAAGTGATAGTGTTGTACATTCAAGACCTCCCTAGCCATCATTTTTTTCCTCTCTGATCGAGCCCATCTCGTGTTCACTCGCATTCTTTTTGCCTTCCACGTTTTCTTACCCTTTTTTCTTACAGGCTATTTACAGGCCATGGACGAGTTGGAGTTGAGAACATCAGCCACCAGTGAGATCGAGCAGATCGGGGAGGTGATAGCTGGCGGGGTGAAAAAGATTGTGAAATATATACAGAAGAAAGAAAGTAAGTAATTGATAATGATACTTATAAAGTCTTTATTGGTCGTTATGTTGACATAAGGTGTTTTGTTTTTCGTTGTTTTGAAGCCTAAATTGTATAAAAGTGGTAATAATAGATGTTAGAGGTATGATAAATATGACAGTAGATAGCATTTGTAAAGTGTTTAATACAGCTAGTACTCTGTAATTCTCAAATGTCATGAGTCGGCACGTGTTTTCCCTCGCATGAAGCAGGATTACATTAGAATACGAAGATTTTAATTTAGTTGCTATAGCTATAGCTACCACTGAGGGGGACGCCTCAAAGCGGGGAAAGGGACTTTTGTTTCGGCCATGACTTGCATTCAGTCAGACCGGGCGTATGTATTCCTTTTAGCAGTACTGTATTTATGCACGACGTTCTCACAAAGTTCAACCATCGTGAGTTATTACAACAACTACTTATTGTTTTTTTTTTTTTTTTTCGTTTTTCAAGTTTTTTAAATTTTTTTTCCCACAATAATTTTTATTTCACTTTGAATTTTTTCTCTTACAATTCTAAAAAAAAAAAAACAAAAAAAGAAAGAAAAATAAAATAAACATGCAGAATATAGTTAAAGAAAAAATTAATGGTTTGTAAAGGCGCTCATTTTGAATTCGACAAACAAATTATGTTACATTATCACATAATTACATAAATAAAGTAATTAATTAAATCAATTATAAATGAATTATGTAAGATCATGATATAAATACATTTCGAGTTTCATATCATTTTATTGGTTTTTAAGGGCACTTATTTTGAATTTGATAAACAAATAATGGCACAATGTCATTGAGTAATTGTATAAAAATAAAACAAAAATTGTATTAATGGGCTATAAAACAGCAAAAAAAAATTTTTTTTTAAATTGATGAAATTAAATATAAAATTGAAATAAAATAAAATGACAAAAGACATGAATGAATACAACGGAATGAAAAAAAAATGAAACAAAATAGGGAATGAAAAAAAAAAGATTAAATATGAAAATAAAAAAAGAAATTGAATAAAGAAAATACAAAAAAATGAAAAAAATGTAATAAAATGAAATACGAAAAAAAAAAAAGTAAGAAATAAAAAAAAGAATACTACAAGAAATAATGAAAAAAATAAAACAAGAAATTGAAAAAAAAGGAAAAAAAAAAAAATTAAAAAATTATTAACGAAATTAAAACAACAAACCAGTGGGTATTAATGGGTCATGGGACCCACGGTAAGAACGAAGTTCTTTAAACATGAGATGGGTATTGACACAATTTCTCAGGTAACAAGGGGGTCACCAGCCCCCAGAAACAACGAAGCTCTGTAAACGTTAGTACTGCATTCATGTTGTTTACTAAAAGAAATACTTGAAAAACGAAAAAAAAAAAAAAAAACAATGAGTAGTTTAGTACTTACGATGGTTGAACTTTGTGAGAATGTCGTGCATAAATACAGTACTCACGAAGTTTAACCATCGTGAGTACTAAACTACTTGTTGTTTTTTATTTTTTTTTTCGTTTTTCAAGTTTTTCTTTTAGTAAACAACATGAATGCAGTACTAACGTTTACAGAGCTTCGTTGTTCCTGGGGGCTGGCGACCCCCTTGTTACCTGAGAAATTGTGTCTATACCCATCTCATGTTTAAAGAACTTCGTTCTTACCGTGGGTCCCATGACCCATTGATACCCTCTCGTTTGTTGTTTTAATTTCGTTTATAATTTTTTCATTTGTTTTTTTTTCCTTTTTTTTTAATTTTTTGTTTTATTTTTTTAATTATTTCTTGTTGTATTTTTTTTTTTTCATTTCTTGTTTTTTTTTTTCGTATTTCATTTTATTACATTTTTTTCATTTTTTTGTATTTTCTTTATTCAATTTCTTTTTTTATTTTTATATTTAATCTTTTTTTTTTTATTCTCTATTTTGTTTCATTTTTTTTTCATTCCGTTGTATTTATTCATGTCTTTTGTCATTTTATTTTATTTCATTTTTATATTTCATTTAATCAATTTAAAAAAAAATTTTTTTTTGCTATTTTATAGCCCATTAATACAATTTTTGTTTTATTTTAATACAATTACTCAATGACATTGTGCCATTATTTGTTTATCAAATTCAAAATAAGTGCCCTTAAAAACCAATAAAATGATATGAAACTCGAAATGTATTTATGCCATGATCTTACATAATTCATTTATAATTGATTTAATTAAATACTTTATTTATGTAATTATGTGATAATGTAACATTATTTGTTTCTCGAATTCAAAATAAGCGCCTTTACAAACCATTAATACTTTCTTTAACTATATTCTGCATGTTTAGTTTAATTTTTTTTTTTTTTTTTTTTTTTTTTTTTTCAGAATTGTAAGAGAAAAAATTCAAAGTAAAATAAAAATTAATGTGGGAAAAAAAATTAAAATTTGTTTAAAAATTAATTACTCGGGAGTGTGAGGAGGAATGGTGGGTAAAAGTGTGTAGAAAAGTATAGCACGGTTGGCAGATATACATATATAGTGGGGAGAGGGGAAGTGTGTAGAGAACAGCAGGTGAGGGGGACGGGGTAAGGGGGGAAACTTGAGAGGAAGGGACTTCCGTTTCAAAAACAAAAAATATGTCAGTTTTAAAATTCCAGCCCCCCGAGTACGTGACATAAAGAACTTCGTTCTAAAAAAATTTAAAGAAGTGATCGTGACAAGTAGTGAAAACGTAACCCTGTTTTCGTCTAACTATAAAGTATCACATTAAAGAGACATTATTATTTTGTGCTTGTTATACATACGATTGTGCTTGATCGCGTTGGAATTGTGCTGCTATTGTGTATGACTTAAGACATGTTGCACTCGCATGCTTAAGTCATCTGCTGTATCTCGTTCCATGGGTAGTGCGCATGTATTGAGTTCGTGTGTGCGTGCTTGCTCATGTTTTTTAGTAACAAAGCTTGTGTTCGACTGGTCTCTGGGAAATAATATATATAACTTGATCTGAGGTATTACAGGAGATACGAGTGATGATAATGATACAGGAGATCAGTTTAATTCAATGGAAAAACGTGGAGGTATAATTCACACTATCCCTAAACACAAGCAGCACATTCCAGTTAAAGGTTCTTTAGATGGATTAAGGATAGAAGATTTGAATGCAATAAGTCATGTGCAAACGAAAATTCAATATAGACGTAAACAAAGGGAACCTTAAGCAAGATAGCCAATTAAAGATTGAAGAGATGCAGAAATACATTTTATTGATACCTCATCTAAAGACAAAAACAAGGATTTGAGAGACAAAGAAATAAATTTGATTGATATCTCATCCAAACACAAGAATAAACATTAAAGAGATAGAAAGATAAATTTGATCGATACCTTATCAAAATAGAAAATTAAAAATTTTTTAAATGATATGATAGATTTGATTCTTATCTTATCAAGATAGCAAATCAATGATTTGAAAAATGGAAACATAGTATTACGTCGGCGCAACGTATTATTTGAGCCTAAGCTTTCGCTCAATAGCTCGGGATTCACACTGGGCGCGTAGGTGGGACGCGGGGTTCAAAGGGTAATTCAGCTTAAAGACGCGTTACTCAAAAAGGGGTACAATTGCTTTCACGCGACTAAGACTGACTGCTGTGCAATATTCCGATGCACTTGCTCGCGGCTTTCTTTTGTCAAGAGCAGTGTATACCTCGTTCACGATCTGAAAACAGTTAACACCGTCACGAGTAAGAATATCGTATGTAATTTGACCTTGACACACTAATATCACGGTAGGCATTTGCCTTAACTCGATCGTTCGTTGTTATTCTAATAGTATTATTACCACGGAGGGTGACGGATTGTCCGTGGCTAATTTGCTATTACCGGTGACCGAAGGTTGACAATACTGTGGCGAGTAATGGCGTTCGCGAAAAACACTTTATACTGGAGATTAATTTGCTATTACCGGTGACCGAAGAGTGCCAATACTGTGGCGAGTAGTGGCGTTCGCGGAAACACTTTATACTTCCCGGTGATCCACGGGTACGAATACGGCGTTCGCGCAAACAAAACACTTTATACTTCCCGGTGATCCGCGGGTATCAATACTATGGCATTCGCGCAAACAAAACACTTTATACTTCCCGGTGATCCACGGGTGCCAATACTATAGCGAGTAATGGCGTTCGCGCAACAAAAACACTTTACACTTCCCGGTGATCCACGGGTACGAATACGGCGTTCGCGCAAACAAAAACCTTTATACTTCCCGGTGATCCACGGGTACCAGTACTATGACGAGTAATGGTATTCGCGCAAAAGGAAACACTTGATCAAAAGAAAGAATATGATATTTGGTTCCTTACTTTTACTTAAACGTGAAAGTTGCTACAGACGTTGAACCAGCGTGGATGTAAGTCGCTTTCGAAGAAGATCAAGTGGCAGTAGAGACGGACTCTGGCAACCAGTTGATCGTTCGAGGGTGGTAGCGAAATTCGACTGTGTCCTCGCTTCGCAGAAGACTGGGTTGTAGCACAGTCGGGCTCTCACTACTCAGTCTACTTCGAAGGGTATCGTCGAATTTCGCGTGCCGAACTGAATTGCTTTACCTGGCTTCGCAGTAGACTGGGTTGTAGCAGAGGCGGACTCTTACTACTCAGTCCACTTTGAAGGGCTATCTTCGAGCCGAGTCGAGTCGAGTCAAACTCTGAACTACGAACTGCAAACTGATTTTCCTCTGGGCCTACGGGCCTTTTTATTGCGAGAAGTGGACCTCGGTCACGCGCTGGCTCAAAAACGCAGGAAAACTTGCCGGGGGAAAATTTTGAAGAAAAGACAATAGCCGAAAATCTAATTGGCTAGAACTGCTCTAATTTAGCCACTCAGAAATTGGCACATCCCACATCCAGCTTGTTCTCCTCTGTGCGTCAAGAGAAGGGAAGGTGATTCACTTACTCATGCCCTTCCTTTCTCTTTTACATCAAAAGTTGACAGAATTTCAATATATTTTAATCTTAACATTACGACCAGGTATTGTTAATATTTACTAATGCTACACATTGGTTGTTCGTTCAGCTAAGTTCATTGCAAAAAGAGCGGTGAAAATCGCTTAACAATTCGGTTGATGCTAGGGTGAACAAACGATTGGTGAGTTGTTAGTTAATACTACTACTTAAGCGCCAAAACGGTGGTTGCGGCCGTACTAACTTATAATTAGCGGTGGTATTTATAATAATAGTAATAACAATAATTATAATAATAATAATAATAATAATAATAATAATAATAATTATAATAATAATAATAATAATAATAATAACAATAATAATAATAACAATAATAATAATCATAATAATGATAATAAGAATAGCAGTTGTTAGAATACTAGTGCTTTGCTTGTTGTGAGTTAACATAATTTGTTTTACCGGTAGTTTGAATGTTTATAATGTTACGAAAATAATGCGGAATTTTGGTATAATTTTGGTAAACATGTTTTTCTGCTGCTAGTAGTTGGAGAGGGAGTCGTCTCGTGGTACCCTGGGGAATCAGGACTCTGTTACCCCTATTGGAGGCAGGCATACGGACTCTCTCTCCGAGTCAAGAAAAAGGGAAGGGTTATTTTCCGTTTTTCCTTTACATTCGGGAAAAGGTGTTAGCAATCAACTAAATTACAAATTAGACTATTGCAGTATGTTTATGAAATTATTAATTCGATGAAAAAAATGGTTACTCTGTAAATTATGAGTTTGCTAACTTGAATGGTAAAAATCGGATAGTTCTTTGAAGGTTACTAAAGTTGTGTACCAAATTTGTTATAGTTAATATGTTATGTAGTTGTTTGCTAGTGGTGTAGTACGTACTGGTTGTTTGTGATGATTTTGGCTTGTAATAATATTATCGCTTATTTCTATGCATTAATTCTAAGCTATCCTAATGTTCAACCTTATGTTTATCTAACGTTATATCTGAATTTAATATTTCAGTTTAACTGTTCCCAGTTAAACTTTTGTATCTATGGTTGTAGAAAATTATTTTATTTTGCATTTCCGGTCAGCATGGGCCAGCGTGCATGTAAGTGAGTCATGCATGGTCGTAGTACCTTAGCTACGAGCATTCTTGTAGGTGATTCACCTCTTTGCAGATGCACATTTGCCCCTGAGTTTTGTATTTTAAAATCGGCACGGAAAGATTTGAAGCAAGAGGAAAAAAAATTAATGTGGATACACCGATGTTATAATAGTTTTGACGATACCTCAACTAAAAATAGCAAAGATTTGAAAATAGAAAGATAGGCTTGATTGATACAAAATTATTGTAACAAGAGCGCAAATTAAAAATATAAAAATAGAAAGATGGATTTGATTGATACAAGATTATTTTAACAAGATTGCACATTAATTATTTGAAAAAGAAAATAAAATATAGATAGCATATTAAAAGATCTTAGAGATGGAAAAGATAGTTTAAATAAACAAGTAGATAATTTGTATAAAAAATGGAGGGCAAAAATAATGATCTTAAAATGTTACTGACTAAAGGAGCCTACAAAAAAGATATTTAGGAGATTTAAAAGTTGATTGAAGATAAAGAACAGACTTTAAATTTAATACTAGGTAGATTATCTCTAGATTATTAAAACAGAGTGTACTTTACTACTAATCCCACAGTAATAGTACAAAAATTAATGATATGAAAAGAAGTGAAATACAGATGAAGGTGTATCAAATACACAACAAAATTCACACTGTCAGATTTGATCCCACAAAGCAAAGTGATACTAAATTTTGCGAATTCTTCGATCGACTAAAATGGATTTTAAATGGACTTTGATGGATTTTGAATTTGTTAGTAAAACTTAGAGTTTTCTTGAAGATGAGAAAAGAGATGGCTTTTACCACAAGATTGTCAATAAAGTACCAGATGTAAAAATTGCAGACTCTAATAGACTATTTAAAATCGAGAATAGCTTGTCCTATAAATATTTACGTCAAGGATAAAGAAGGTAAAAGTAATATACAATTACTTAGATCTAATGCATGGAGTAGTATGTTTATTGTTGGACCCGAAACTTTGCTCTTTACGTGCACGGAGGAAGCTACAAATTTATAAAAGAAAATTAATTAAATTCACGAATAAAAATTCCTCCGTGGGCTTGAGAGCGGAGGGAGAAAGGTGGGTTTCGGGTAGTAATAACAAAAACAAAATGGTCCTAGATAGAGTAATATGCGCCAATATGCTTGCTGGAAACTTGCTGTCGCTTCGTCAGCTTGTTGATAGAGGTCTGTGTATCTACTTAGACAACCCTAAGATAAATGTATTTGACACACGCTCTAACGAGACGTTAATTTCCGATACCTATAGAGTCTTCATTAGATAGAGGAACTAGTGCAAGATAGTCAGAGTACAAGCAACAACAAGAAGTGTAAAGAAGTTATAGACTGCTTAATGATAGAAAGTACTCCTGCGGCTATAGCCGAGAAGGCTCAGTAAGTCAGTACTGATTATAGTAAGAGCTGATCTATAATCCCAGACAATGGATCTGAAAACGATTGCTTAGATACCTCTCAACAAAATGAGTTTGAGAAAACCATTAAAGATAGAAAAATTAATGATAGTAAGAAACTAATGATTGATGTAATTTCAGAGGCTTGAAGTCCCTTTACATAAAAGTATAAAATATTCAAAAGAAATAGCAGAGCCATGCCCTGACACGCAAAATTCGGGTATTCATCGGAGGAATATCTTAAGCCATTGTAAAGAAAGTTTTTGGACAATACAGATTTGAATAAGTCTGTAACTTTGTTGCGTTATGCAAGGTGTGTCACATTGCTAAAATTAAAAAATTACCTTTTAACACTAGAAGAGAGAAGGAGCATCAAAACCACTTGAAATAGTTCACGCCGACGCAATGGGACCGATTAGTCCGGTAACTGATCCTAAAAGATACAAATTTATGATAGTATGTACGGACGACTACTCAATACTGACGATAGCATACCCTGTGAAAGTGAAAAGTGAAGCAAGAAGTTATATGGACAAATTTGCGACCAGCGCTCGAAATCTACTGGGCTTTGATGCAAAGATGTGATATTAAAGAACTGACCAAGGCATAGAGTTTGCAGGAGATCGAATAGTGAAAATTCTCCAGAGATTGGGAGCTGAGTCTCAACTGGCTTGTTCAGACACTTTTTAACACAATGGCGTTTCAGAACAAATCAATCGCACATTGCAGGAAAAAGTGTGAACCTACATATATGACCTTGGGTTTGGGGAGAGCATGTTGGATCTAACCTTAGGTGCTGCAGTATATACATATAATCGCATACCACACCTGTCCAACAAAATAACAGCTCCCTTAGGAAATTTTACCCCCAATCTAAAGAAATAAATTAAATAAGATTTGGTTGTGTGATTTTTATTAAGATACAAAGTAACACTGGAACAAAATTCAGCCTACAAGGTATACGAGTAGTACTGGTTGGCTATACTACTACCAGCTACATTTTCCTAAGACCAGAGGATGGAAAATTTTATGAGATTCCGGGTCTAAGATTTCTCGAAAGACTTGTATTTAGAAATATCTGGGGAAATGACAAAATAGCAAACTGAAATAATCATAAGATGGATATTTAACAAGATGAATAGTTTATGAAGTTTGGTAAAGATAATCCTGAAGTATAATTAGAAACGGAGGGAGAACAAGGAGTCAAGAGAAAATGAGGATGACCGAGGAAAAATAAAGAGCTTATTCAAGAAAAGTTTAGAACAATTGACGAAAAATTAGAATCGATGCATAAAATCAAGTATGAAAAATTGTAGATAGACCAACCATAAATGTTGAAGAAAGCAAGCCGAACATCATAGATTTTAGACGAGTCCTGAAGAAGAAGATAGACGAAGATAGAAACCACGAAGTTTAAAATGATGTTAGTAATTCGTGGATTTAAAGACAGAAATAAGTACGACTTGAAAAAGACTTATGCTCCTGTATTTGGGTTGGCTCTTGTGAGATTGGTAATATCAACTTTTAATCAATTTAATCTAGAAACTTGTCAACTGGATGTCAAGACAGCATTCATGAATAGTTCAATCAAGGAAGAAATATATATTGAAATTTCCGAAGGTCTATTTGACGAAGATAAACTTAAGAAAAATAAGGTACGCAATTTAGAAAAAGCCCTTTATAGACTCAAGATCAGATTGACAAAATGGAACGAGTATTTTCGTGTGGCTGCACTGAAACTAGTATTACAAACGCACACTAGTGAACCATGCCGTTACGCATGGAGAGAAAAAGTTAACCTTTTAATCACGATTCCATATGTAGATGATATCATTATAGCAACTAATTGTGTAAGTAAACCAAAAAAAATTAAGATTGGTCTGACGATGCAGTCTGACTTTGAGATGTCAGATCTTGGCGAGGTTGGCACTTTCCTAGTTATCACAGTAGAAAGAGATAAAAATGTGGAATAGCTGAGTACTGTGTATACTTCAGCACGTTGGCTTGAGCTGCCAAGCAGATTCTGCTTGGCTCTCAGGCTAACCTAGCCTAACAGTAGCTGCTTAGGTCAATTAAGCTAAAGTAGCCGTGCATCGAAGCTATACTAACCGCTTTTTATTTTTAGTTTAGAATTATAGTAAGGTTAAATGTGCCTTTTTGCACTTACAAAGGAAAATTTTAAGCTGCAAAAGACTAATTGAGTTGGGAAAAAATAGCTAAGGTATTGTCATCTCCTCAAAAATATGTTATTAAAAGACTTTTATCGTGTTACAATCGTTGAACGATTAAAAAAAATAAAAATAAAATGACATCCATTAGGCCTGTGTTATTTTTCCCACAAGTGAATATATATACCGCGAGAGTCACGTGACCTTTTGGTATCCCAATAGAAATCTCTACATAAAATTAACCGGGGATCTGCCTTCTGGTTTTTGGAACTATCTATACTTAGAGTACGAAAGCCGTTACACTAAACTTTTAGGACACTACCAAAAGTAACTTCAGTGTCAATTTATTTCCTGCGAGTTATGACAATGGGATTGGCAACCTGGTGGTCGTGGCATCTGTTGGAACATGGACATCTTTCGAAAGCAGCGAGAGAAGACTTTTTGGCAGACTCAAAACTCAATTATTGCTCCAAAGTGTAACTAATTTATTTGCTGTAAAGACTAATTAACTGTTGTGACAGAGTGTGTAATAAGTAGGTTAATTAAAAGTGTATCTTTAGCATTGCTGTAACATTGTTGACAAAGTAACTGACTCACCAATTTTTATTCCTCTTAAGTTTTAAAATGTTTACACTGGTATATATACTTAATAGGGACTGTGTAGTTAATTTTTAAAATTACAAATTACATGTATTAGTTAGCAATTAGTTAGCAAGAGTGTATTTAACAATCGAAGAAATAAGTAAGATTGGAAATTGCATATCAGCTCGCAGGAATTTTATTAAAGGGGAATCCTCTTTACATTTTGGCCATATAACATGTCACAAGTTATCAGATGGAAAGATTTTTTTGTAAATTGTGAGATTTTGTTTAAAAACAGTTGATATTAAAGATGAACCTCTCAAAATTTTTGGAGCAATACATAAGTGTCGTCAAATTTTACATATGACATATACTTGCAAGGTGGATTAAGTGAAAAATGCAAGCATATTCAGGCAGCTTTGTTATTTTGCAACAAGTTTGTAATATAATATAATTTAATACGTTTTTTTAAAGATACACTACACAGTCTCTTGAGTGAGTATACCAGCGCAAACTTTTTAAAATTCAAGAGGAATAAAAATTGGTGAGTCAGTTACTTTGTCAACAACGTAATAGCAATGTTCAAAATACACTTTTAGTTAACCTTTTTATTACGTACACTGTCACAACAATTAAATAATTTTGATAAAGAATAAATCAACTACACTTTGGAGCGATGATTGAGATTTAAGCCTGCCAAAAAGCCTTGTCTCGCTGCTTCCAAACTCAGCAACAGATGTCACGACCGCTAGGTTGCCAATCCCAACTCAGCTATAGTCAGATCAAATTAGCTTCTTGGTCCAAAAGCTTCTTATTGGAGCGAAAAACTTTTTTTATCAGAAAGTAATAGCTTGTAGTATCATGATATTATGAGATAAGGTGTTGAACAAAAGTTATAAATGGTAACAACTGATTTCTTTGTGTCTGGAGTTAAAACTAAAGCTCCTACCAAAAATGGTGAATGTAAGAAATTCATGTGCTCATAATTAAATCCACTAAGTAAAACTTTTGACAGAAATAGTGAGCTTAGTTGGTATGGAGTTGCATATTCGTGTGTGAAGAGAACGCACACACTTGCACGGAGTGTAATTTAAAAGTGTACTCTATATGAGATAAAAATCCTATTAAAAAATTTTGTATTAAGCATTAGTATCATTAAAAGTTGATTACAATTTCAAAATAAGTATTTTTCAATAGAAACTCAATTTTTAAATTTTTCAAATGTCAGGAAAAAGCCAGTATTATGTTTTAATAGTCATACTTGTCAATTTTTTAAGTGTGTTGTGTTACTTTTTATTACAAAATTCCTATAAACTTACTCTTCTGACTGACAGTAAAATATACTTGTCTTTCTTTCAATCTACCGAATTTCATTAGCCTTAGTACTCACTTCTCAAATAAATGGTATTTCTCTATTTCCTAGCTGAGCAGAAGGTGATAGATTTTTTTCAAGTTTAACAAAAAGGGAGTTTTTGTAAGAGACCGCGAATGTCTAAGAATTTTCCTAAGTCTGTTTGTGATAGTTTTTTACCTACAGCGTCTATCGAATATTGATTTCATACCTTTAAGTAAGCATTCCACAGTGAGCGTTTACTCTTTGGCGTCTTTATATACAGCCTTGATTCAGAATCAACTACTGGAATAGAATAGTCAAACGCATCTAATATATTACTACGCATAAACATTTCTTCAGCAACAATATCGATTTCATTATTATGTAATCCTCCCAAGAGTCCTCGCCACTTATGATCTGTCTCAGTCCACACTTTATAGGGAACAACTGGTTTGTAATCTATAACCATATTCATAACTAATGCTATCTCTTCAATTATTTTTTTAAATAACATATATTTATGATTTTCCTTCCCGTCAAGGTACAGCTGGTCCAGCTTATTAGAACAAAAAAATAAAAATGTGTATTAAATACGGAAAAAAGTAACTAATAATAAAAACATTTCTTACTTGAAATACACCAACTCTAATTAAGGTACCAGTCAGATTTTTTTGATTATTAACTGAATTAGAATGTTTTTCAGCACTTAGACCTGCTTGATGACTCCATTTCGTAAATTCTAGTAACAGCAAATTGTTCTTCAATAGCGTGGGAGTCCATTCTATTATTATTTCATCTTCTCCACATTTTACTGAAATTAGTGAGTCGATGTCTAATCCTATTTGTTTTTCTTTTGAATTACGACAGAAATTAAGCATCTGTTGTTTCATAGATGAATGGAATACTACCAGCCATATGTAGTGAGTTGAATTTGCCGTAATCATAAAATTCAGAAAACTGTTATAGTCATTATCGTTTCTTAACATTACTACATACAGCACTTTTGAAGTTTTTTTGACTTTAGAAAATTTTTCAGACAACTTGGACTCCCTTACGGCCATCGAGTAAAGCTGTACTTGTGAAAGTTGTTTTATCAGGCCCATCACGACGCCCGTGTCTAGTTTTTAAAAATGTATATAGAAATTTTCATGGTTAAAACTAATGAATACAAATTTATTTCTTATAACACTTACTTTCATTTTCATTGTGAAGAATTATGACCCTGGTTATTTTATGAGACTTTTGCAAATCTGTTATAAAGTTAATACTATATTGGCTAATAAATAGTTTATTACTAAAAACTGTAGTCAAAACTGAAAATGTTATAACAAAGTTGACTAATAACATATTGAACCACAAATACAAAGAAGATAACTGCAACTGAATGTTACTGATTTATATGTTTGTATAGTACATTACTTCACTATCTATAGACACAAAGAGTAGTGCTTACGTAAGCAAAAGCCAAACCAGCATTGCTTTTTATTTAAGTAGAAGTAACGCACTTATTTATTGACTTTGATAAAAATCTAGATTGTCAAACGTCTACACAATCATCCTAACAAGAAACTTATCATGTTGCTGACAGACCAATCGATATAATATTAAATCCAATGAGATGACAGATTTATTCAGTTCGATAAACGCTGCAACTTCGGATTAAACAAAAACCCAGTAAAAAAGTAAAACCCTCATAATATTTCATTGTAAATATCAATATTTAAACGACTACAGTCGTAGAATTGTAATCAATGTTATATTTTATACCAAAAACTTTTGATAAATACAAGTAAAGATGTAATTTCCATCGTCAATTGTGATCAGTCTAATTTTTTAAGGTTACAAAGACGTATATGCAATATCAAAAAATATTTTCTTACTATAGATATTAAAATCAAATGAATGTTTTACTTTTTTAATTTATAGCGCCAAATGGAAGCTAAAGCATATTTTTTTATTGAAATATACATTATTTTATTGTAAACTCATGTTATCTACTACGATTGTACAGATAATTTTTAAGATTTTTCTGTTATATGAACATAAAATAAAAAATGTTAGTCGTTTTATTACTGGTAAACTGGTATGATATTAATATAGTATGTTCTTTATCAACGCACGAACTTCATCATGCAAGGTAACAGTCCCTCATATTTGTATCAAGATAATAATGGTCATACTTCTTTACAACTATTAGGTACAAAATCACGTAAACAACGAACATGCAATATTCTTCAACAACATCATACACTGAAATCTTCCATAAATAATGATAATGCATGTAATATACAAAGTATTGGCTGAAAGTGTATTTGGACCACTTATCTACATAATTTTTTTTTAATTTCATCTCCTATTACAGTTCATCCCTATTAAACTTTTTAGTGCCGTTTTCTTACGACACATTGTAATTAAAAAACTTTCAATCGTTATGTAAGAGCATACATAGACTAATTTGCTTGTCAACAAAATCTGACCCATAAACATCTTACCTGACAAACAAGATCTCATCTGGTACAATAAATATTTACTACAACGTTTTTTAGATCTGTTTTCTTCACATTTTTTACTTATAGAATATTCTAAAAAGTAAAATTCTACATTCTATATATACACAATAATGCTAAAAAGTGCAGTTCGTTTCTTATTATGCTGTAAAATAGTTGTTGGTCCCAAAAGCCTATTAATTGGCACTTTGTCACACTGGAGCTCATAATAAATAAAATAAGATATTCGTTAAACCTCTAAGGGTTTAAAACTACTAAGGAATAATTAATTAAAAAAATTTGTTTGCAATTATAGTATATTACGTACATATGCCAAAAAGTGGGGCTATTACTGTCCACGCTGTATCATCGGTAATGCGTGGTCAATAGTAGCCCCACTTTTCGACTGTTGTACGTAAGTATACTATTTTTTCTTACACTTCCATCGAAAGTTTGACACAAAAATTCGTATGATATATATTCCTCGTTGTACTCATATTAATGATTCTAGTAATACCAACTCTACTGAATATATGTTTGTCTGCATGTGCGTCTGCATGTCTGTTTTTAACCTCGTTATACTTTTTTAACCTCTACCTCTGCACTGTATGCAACGGTCACGCTCCTGTGACAGTCGATCATTTTATTTAGAAGTCAACTCGTTTTACTTTTGAAGTTATACTTTGATTGGCACATTATGCGCAAGGGTAAGTCAACAGTGGATTTTGCTTGATTCTCCCCCTTCACCTCGACTTCCGTGACGTACTTCCGATTTTCTCCACACCACATGACGCCACATTACATCACCACGCCACAAATTTAGAGTTTTAAAAATTTCATTTCTTTGTTTTTAACCAATTCTTGAAAAAAAAAAAAAAAAAAAGTTTCCAAAGAGATTTAGAACCCCAGACTCTCTGCATACAGGTGAAGGCCCTTACCCACTCTGCAATAAGCAAGCCTGGCAGAGAATATTCAATTATTTCATTTAATCTTACAAATTGTCTCTTATTTTTAATGTAAATTTTTATTTACTGTGTATTTATTTATTTAATTTTGTTTTATATTAAATGTTTGTTTTATAAAAAAAAAAGTTTGTACAGTTTTTCATATTGTTTCAAAATTTTCAAAAACTAAAACATATTGTTTTGTGCTGCACCATTACAATAATGCATGTAATACGACCCTGTTAAAGAAAGCTATGCAACAGGATCATTTTGCTTAATTTTCTGTATAAAATTATATTTTAGGCATTAAATATTGACTAGGAATAAGTGTGAAATCGTATTCGATAAATGTGATTATGTTACAGATGTTATCATCAGCGTAGACAGTAGGAAATTGTTCTGAAATCACCGAAACATTCAATAAAAGCGCACAGATTTTCACTGGCCAGCCTATATATTATTTTCATTGTATTGTGCCGTAATAAATTGTTTATAATCGTTAACTTATTAAATATTACTTAAAATCATACTGGCAGCGATCAGCGTAGGTATACTCCTTCTCGCGATCATTTCACCACCTTCGTACACAATATTGTTTCATAGAAGAAGAGAATTTTTTTACTCAAAATTATATTAGCAGTTATGTGACTCTAATGCTTCTCGGTAAATTAGATAAATTAGAAATTCATACGACCAACAGTAAACACGCGAGTGTTGATGCATCTAAATCATTGAGTGTTTTCCAAAATCGCCACCAGCAAGTAATTAAAGGTTGCGCTCTACGTTATCGTCGGGTCAGTAAGTCAACTACCTTGAATTAAACTGACGCTCTGTTCCGTAATCTGGCCATTTAAAACAGCAGACGACGTGAAAGTCGAGAAAAAAGTGAAGATTTCATATGTATATATATATATATATATATATATATATATATATATATATATATATATATATATATATATATATATATCACAACTTAACAAATATATATATATATATATATAGCCAAGGAGGTTCAACGTTTGAAGGGCCTAAAAAGGAGTGGTGAGATTAACTCCTTCTTGACTAAAGTAAATGACTGACTTGATTGAAAAGTGACCGGCCTTATACAATATGTTAGTAGGCAAATCGTTGTTGGAATTTGCTTTATAACATTTTTTGGAAATAGTT
This sequence comes from Copidosoma floridanum, assembly GCF_036245765.1. Lineage (NCBI taxonomy): Eukaryota > Metazoa > Arthropoda > Insecta > Hymenoptera > Encyrtidae > Copidosoma > Copidosoma floridanum. The sequence goes on along the minus strand of NW_028321897.1, from coordinate 479,484 downwards.
GTGAAAAAAAATTTGTTGTCTGGATAATTAGATAGCCCTAAAAAGAACTGATAATATAGATGGTGATTTAGTAAGCGTAAGAATTTATAATGGCTTTGTAAAGCCATCATGAAAGGGGCCAGTGGTGATACTTTTAGTGAGAGGCTAATGATATTTACTATGAATGTGACTGCCTAAACTCTTCAAGGTTGTCCTCCTTAGCTTGTTGTTTTTGCAAGAAGTGTTATTATGTCAAGGACGTTACTATTAACAAAGAGCTTAATTTCATCGCACTTGGTCTTCGCGATTCAGGTTGTAAATCAGTGTAGTTCACCAACCCATTGCAACATGTCAGAGAATCCAGAGTTGTCGATAATCGGGATACCCAGCTGCACGTACGACTTAAGTTTCTGTTTTTGACACAAGATAGTTGCCCCAGTAGTCGCTAGTTATTTGAAAAGCACGATTATACAGGATTTTCAAAGACATTTGAGACTAGGAAAGACTTTAATAATCAAGAACAATCATTTAATAACAATTATTTTAGGGAGAAAACCGATATCTCATAACATGTATCCAATCAGGTCTTTTTTAGCGTCGACGCTAAGGAGATAGCGATCATTGTAACACAAGTGAGATGATTCTTCTCTACGTTCTGAATCTTAAATGGTATTGATTACTTAAATTTTGTTAAATTTTGAGCAAGATAAAAAAGGTTAGGCAGGACGAAAAGTGACTCTTCGTTACATCACGTATAATTAGTATGAATCAACTATCGACTACTATGTATGATTTTTGACTTATGGAGCAGTTATTAATAATACTCACAAACGACTGAAAATTTTCTATAAAAACTTGGCTGATCAACCTATTTTATTTTTGTTTTATCACGTACTTACTTATTCAAATACTAAGTCAAAAAAATACAAATAAACTTTTCATAAATTTAGAATTTTTTACAATGTATCATCTTTTACGCTAGTTACTACTGTGTCAACTATCTTACAGCCAGTAAACAACTATGGTATTTAATAATGTATTCAGGATTATTATGATCAGACTCACTAACTTTAATTGCAGGTGACTTTAATTTCACTTTGTACCGCCTAGTGGATCCTACTGGACTAAAGCGCAAAGTTACCGGTTTGGATTACAAAATTTTAAGCTTATTTATTCACGGTATTGAGCGATAAGTAGCGCAACCCTGATGGCTTCAAGCTGAAATTCTACTATTAAGTACCTAATCCCAACTGTAGATGCGTGGATAGAGTTAAAACATGAGTTACGTATTTTAGAAAGAAGTTGATTGTATTTATTTAGTTATGTATATGAAGGACCCAGTTAATGCATTGAAGGACAAAATGAATGAATGCAAAGCATATCTTTAATTAATAGCATTATAAAATCAAAAATATACCTAACAGATGTAGCCTGTTCATGTTTAAAATTGAATGATTTATTTAAAAAACCACATGAGTTAGAGATGAAAATAAGCCTTATTAGACAAAGAAAAGAAGCATCCCGGCGAAAAAGTGGGCAAGTTTGTTTACCGCATGTTTTAAAAGCTTTTTTGGGTGAGTATCAATAATACGTTATTTTAGACAGCTGGATGAACTTGGATAATTTTTTTAAACCCAATAATGTCATAGCAAAGTACTTTTCTTATGATAGCATTTTTCCTATTGGATTTATTAAAAAATACCTTCGAAGGAAAATGTAGATACTTAAAAGACCTACAAAATGCACCACGATAGTTAATAATCAGATAATTAGTTTAGTTGCAAAATGTGAATAACTGCTTGAATAACGATTTTTACAATTTGCTTATAACTAATCAACAAATAATCTGAAACGTCTAAAAATGCAAAGAAATCAAAGCTCTTGTATGGTACTACAACACCTTAAAACCTGGATGTTGTACGTTTAACCATTTCTGCAAACTGCAACTGTTTATAAAAAAGGCGGTTTTTTGAAAATTAATTTTTTTAGTTAGATAGTATCCTATACTGATCAATGGAAGCTCAGTTTGTTCGTAAAGAGTTCTACCAAACATCTCTTATTGAATTGTGTCAATTTTCGCACTAGATTATTAGAAAAATAAGCTGCAAAACAACGCTTGATTGTAAATTAAATATTATCACCAATTCAAATGTCATCTTAACCGGACCTTTTTCATTGTAAGGATTAAATTTAAAAAAAATAATAATAAAAAATATGCCCTACAACACCCCGGAAAGAAGAGATGATTTTTTTTGTTTTAACCATAACGGCTTCGTTAACTAACATAGGCAGTTAGGGTTTGGACATGTTACTTCTTAATATTTATCTTTTAAGGAAAAAAATATTTGATAATCATTAGCTGCCAATTTCCATCGAAAACACAATGCAAACGTAAGGGTTACTTTCGTAGTAACTGTCCCGACTGAAACTCAAGGGAACCTTTCTCTTTTGCAGCTGATTGTGCGTGGCCGACGCGGAATCTAATAACGCGCACTCAAAACGTTCGCGGTCGGAAAATAATCGTTATCTCAGCTTCCGTAGGTCAAAGAAAGCCTTTTATTTAACTGTGGTAGCTCGTAAAAATGTAACTTTCTGTGCACTTTATTTTTGATTTAAAGCTTATTTACGGACACTAATGAGCCTCGTTCAAACAACCATTTCCGATACAACATAATTGCACATTTTTGTTCACATATCACCTCTCGTACAAGATCTCAAAACAAGTCTCTATACTGGTCTTAAAACGTGTCTCACCATAAACCTTCAAACAGTTGTAAAAAAAGTCTCAAAAAGGCCGCAAAACAAGTTATAATACTTGTCTCGAAACGGATTTTAAAACGTGTCTTAAAATAAGTCTCGAAACCATTTGTAAAACAGGTTTTAAAACGGATCTTAATACGAGTATCTACATGTATCTCAACATAAATCTTAAAACATTTGTAAAACGAGTCTCGAAAGTCGCCGCAAAACAGGATACACCACGAGTCTCAAAGCAGATCTTCGAACATATTTAACAATAAGTCTTACAACAATTTATGAAACAGATCTTAAAACGAGTCTCAAAACAAGTCTCTGATTAAGTTTTTAAGAAATACCCAATACAGGTCTCAAAATGAAACTAAAAACTGGTCTTCTAGCAGATCTTAAAAATAATCTCAAAATAAGTCTCGTAAAAGGTTTCAAAACAAGTCTCAATACCGGTGTCAAAACGTGTCTCAAAATAAACTTATTACAGTTCTATAACGAGTATCAAAAGAGGCCTTAAAACTGGGTAAGATTCTCAAACTGCATTTACTTACTTTTGTTTATTTATCAAATAAGCCAAGAATTATTTAAACTACAATCAATTAACAAGTTCGTACTAATTCCGACAAAATTTGTACCACCTTCGTACACAATATCGTTTTATACATATTTATGTTTATGTATTGTCTGCCGTACAATGTCATAGAAGTATAACTTCATTCTTGAGTGCTGAAGTACCTACTGCCCACTGGTTTTGTAGTACTTACTAGCTTCAGCAATAATTCAATTGTTATTCAAAAGTAAACAATATAGTAAGGCTAATTATTGCCGGCACTCTAATAAAATCTATCAATAGAACTATGTGGTGTTCAATTTTTTTTTTTAAATAACAAAGTGTATAGTGTTATATGTTGAAACAAATAGACGGTAATTAATTGTAACCATAAAAGTGTGTTTATGCATTCGTGGGTGTGTGCAGATGTGTGTGTGCAGTGTTGGCTTCAAGATGGCGAAAAGTGGTCCCCCCACCACTCTCTCGTCTAAGAAGAGTGGTGGGGGGACTGCTTTTTGGTCGCGGCTGCGAGACAGCCAAAAGCGTCGTCTGCTACGACAACGGTTCTCAAATTGCAGCTCTGCACGATTATGTGTATGCACATATATATTGTGTCGCCGAATGCATGCATATACATATATTATAGTCTCGGGTACTTGACCGACGTATTTTGTCAGCTGATCGTTGCATAAGTGCCCAGTGTTGTCCTGTGCCGGTGCTGATAACGAAGAAGCTTCGACTCCTTTTTTTTACATCTTGGTCGAGCTGACAAGTCTGGCCTTTCTCACCAAGTCAAACGATGAGGTGAGCAAAGATACTACTGTTAGTGCTAGCAGTTTAACAAGTATCTGCTAAGCAGATCTGACAAGTAAACTGCATATTTCAGTTATAAGCCCAACAGTGTTTGGTGAGTTGCAGTGCTTGTTTTTTTATTCTCTTTTTGTATAGTAGATTGTCCCTCTTAAATTTGTATATAAATCAAGCAGGACTTTAACGTGGGATTACTAACAAATGAGTGATTCCCACAAGTTTCCAATCATAAAGTTGTGATTTACTTTTCCTGCAATCAAATCAACCAAAACGAAAAAAGAACCTGATCAAGAGGCAAGAGGTTAAAATTTCAATTATTGGTTTTATCATGGCACAATTTTGGAAGATAATAAGAAAAATCAAGGGCTGATGAAGTTTGACAAGAAAATGTACCTAAATCTCTGAAATCATCGAATAGCTGTGAATTCCAGTTGCTCCAGAGGCTGTAGTAAAGAGTTTTTTAATAATTATTGTTCACAATAGAGGTACAGAGAAAAGTCACTCAACGCTCTCATGAAAACTTGGTGCCATGTGATGCTAATCACACAGTTAATAATAAAAATGAAGTTCAGACTTGCTCAAAGTTAACAAGTGCGCAGCTCATCATATTCCAAACATATAGTACAGTTGTGGTAGATGGTCTTTACAATTATTCAAATGAAGTAAATTATAAAGGTTGAAAAATTTCATGAAGCTGTAGATCTGACCTGGTCACCTCCAGTCCAGCAGCCCACCAACTTTCCAATTTTGCTGGCTGCAGTAACAGTTGCTCAGCAGTTGGATATCAGTTTTAGTATCGTAATGCCAGTTTGGATTTGTATTCTCTCAACCTGGAGCAGCCAGGCTGTATGATACGTACATCAAGATCAGTGTGCCAAGTGATCGAAGGTTTTGTCCTTTTTTTTATTCATGTGTACCTAAAATATTCGTAGTGTTGAGAAATTTAGTATGATAATTATAATTACCATCAAGATTTTACAAAATAATTTGGGGAGCTGGTGGAACGAATCCAGCTGGCATTATTGTGAGTTGCTATGATTGTGGAAAAATAATAATTCACTTTGCTGACAAGATGTTTGAGAACGACAGCAACTGTTTGATTAGCAGTCCCGACAATCACAAAGGTCCTGTGAGAGCACTGGACTTTAATCCATTTCAGTCTCATTTTCTAGCTACTGGTGCGACAGATAGTGACACTTATACTTTGTATATTAATTGGACAAATGAGCCTATGTCTCCTAGTTCCAAAAAAGATTTACCACCTGAGGATGTACTAGATAAATCATGGAATACACGAGGTACGTTACTTGGCAACATTTTTTTTACACATTCATAATTGACATTAGAGAATTTTGTTGTTTACAGTGCAACACATTCTTGCTTCAATATTTACACAGCGTTGTGTCATTTGAAGAAGAATTAAGCCATGGTAATACTCACCGATGCCAATTCAAGAGCCTCTATAAGCATTATCATCAGGAATTTTAGCATAATAATTCTTCATCATTATTGAAATATAAGTGAGATGGAAATCAGTACACTGACATCCTGATATATAGTCACACAGCTGTCTCTTGCTTCAGAAGAAGATTAAAATCCAATTATTGAACTGTGGGATTTGAGATTTGCAACCACACCGTAAAAACATTCCAAAACCATCGAAGGAAAGTAATATCAATTGCCTGGAATCCTTATTACTCTGATCTTCTCAGTTATGCAAAAGACAATAGAATTCTCTCTTGGAATCCTAATTTTGATATTCCAGTACGTAGCAGTTAAATTTTTCTCGCAACTCTGTTTTTTATTGTGTGATGCTTATTTTTTATTACAAATCTTATTCTAGGGTGGTGATATTGTTTGCTAATTGGCTCAAACAAATCATGGAAACTTAAATGTATCTTAGTGTCCTAGATGAGCTTGCTTGGTTGTGAGTACTACTTCATATGGCCAGGCAATAGTATACTCTCTGTAAGGTGGAGCTGACCATTGATCAGCTGAAACGTTGAATAAAATGTTGATTTATTTCCTGGCATGGACCCATTCCCACAAGTCTCACCGATGATGCAAACAGAACTATATTATGAAAATAATGCTGTAGAGTCCCCAGTCTCTGGTTCAATGATAGCTAACTATGCGAATAATACCATAGTTGAAGTTATACCTTTTATTCAACTAACAATGAGAGTTGGAAACAAAAATAAATTAGTACCCGAACACAATAATATACCAATTAAGTCAGACTATACAGCTGAAATTGATGATCAAACTGCTCAATTCCAACCTTTCCAATAATTGTAATTAAAACGCTTTCAACTACTGTTCTCGTAATTTATGTAGCTCTACTAGAAAAAAGTAAACATTTGCAATTGACAAAATTGTTTAAGGAGATGCTACTTTTAAAAATTTGAGCATTAGTTACATTTGAACATTTTTACAAATTAAAGCTAATTTTTTTTTAGAAATAACAAACATTTTATTACACCTGGATCTGTCCTTACTCTTTTTTTCCATTATCCTTTTTTCACGATACTCTCTATTGGATTAAATTTTTCTTTGAGCTCATCAATAGAGAAAACATTAGTCATACACGACGTTAAATATCAAAAGAAAATTGCAAAATCTACACCTATAGAAATGATGTAAAGACAAAGACAAGATTATTTAAAGAGTAAATAAAAAATAGAGAGGTAAATGTAGAGATGAATAAGAGGGTTAGTCGAGTTATTAAATTGTATATTCGTTTATTTACCATAAATCAGTTATTAATCAATTTTTTTTTTTTTTTTTTTTTTTTTTTTCTTCTATTTAATGATTTTAATTTAGGAAACAATTTTTTTTTTTCGTCACATTTTTCACAGTAAATCTTTCTCTATTAAAATTGCACCTGGTAATGAATTTGCAAAAGTTGGACTCAATAATAGCTTAATAAAAAATCAGGTAACTTTTAAATGAATATTCTGTATACACCGGGTAAGATTTGCTCAAGATTTACATAAATATATTAATCTAAAATTACAAGAACATTCTAAATAATAATTAAATTAATTACTGGGAAAGAAAGCGCCAGTTAAAAAAGCCTTGATGTTTCGGAGATTTTAACAGTAAGTTGAATAATTCTTATGTAAGCAAGCGGTGGTGATAACTAGCCCAGTCATTTATTAATCCATTTAATGAATAAATTATTCCTTCGGCGAGCTAGTGACGGCGATAAGTAGCTCTACCATTTATTAATTTACTTAATAAATATATTATTTCATTGGCAAGCAAGCGGTACCAACATTAAGTTTGGCGATTTATTAGTTTATTTGATAGATAAACTTTTTTTTTGACAAGCAAGTGACAACAACAAGTAGCTCAGCTTTTTGATGGATTATTGAGTTAATAAATTTATTCCTTGGTGAGCAAGTAGTGGCAATAAGTAAATTAGCTGTTAATTAGCTTATTTAATAAATTTATAACTTCTTTGGCGAGCAAGCGATGGCAGTTCATAGCTCAGCTATTCGTCAGTTCAGTTAAGAAATAAATTATTCAGTTGGGGAGCAAGAAATGCCAATAACAAGCCCAGCTATTTCTCAGTTTAATGAATAAATTATTTTTTTGCTGAGCAAGCAAAAGCAAAGAGTAGCTCAGCTATTTATTAATTTGTTTAATAAATATATAATTTCTTTAGCAAGCAAGTGATGGCAACAAGAAGCTCAGCTGTTTATTAGTTTAATAAAGTAATTAACTCTTTAGTGAGCAAGCGACAGCAAGGAGTAGCTCAGCTATTTATTAATTTTTTAAATGAATTAATTCTTTCTTCGGCGAGTAAGCGACGGCGATGAGTAGCTCTACTATTTATTAATTTACTTAATGAATATATTATTTCTTTGGCAAGCAAACCACGGCAGTAAGAAATTCAGCGATTTATTAGTTGATATGATAGATAAACTATTTCTTTGGCGAGCAAGCAGTGGCAATAAATAGCTCAGCTATTTATTAGTTTATGCAACAACTCAGATGATTCTTTGGCAGGCAAGCGATGGCAAGAAAAAGCTTAGCATTTTGAAAGTTCATTAAATAGATAAAATATTTATTTGATCAGCAAGAAACGGCAAAAAGTAGCTTAGCTACTTATTAATTTATTAAATAGATAAAACAAAATCTAAAAATAGATATATCTCTATAGCGGGAATGCGACGTTAATGAGAAGCTCAGCTATTCTTTAATTTATTTATTCAATAAATCATTTTTCTAGCAAGCAAGCAGCTGCAAACAAAAAGCTGAGCTTATCATTATTTTATTTGAAAACTACATTTGTTCTTCGGTGAGCGAGTGACAGCAACTACTTGATTAGCTATTTATTAATTTATTTATTAAATAAAGCATTTTTTTTGCAAGAAAGCGACGGCAATGAGTAACTCTGATTTTTAATAGATTATTTAATAAATATAATATTTCTTTGGCGAGCAAGCGGTAGCAATAAATAGCTCAGCTTTTTATGAATTCCTTTTATTGTTAAACTTATTCTTTGGTAAGCAATCGTCGGTGGTAAATAGCCCAGCTTTTTATTAATTCATGCATTAAATAAATTATTTCTTAGGCGAGTAAAAGCGGTGGCAATACGTAAGTTAGCTATATAATAGTTTATTCGTCAAATGAATTATTTTTATGGCAAGCAAGTGTCGGTAATGAGAAATTCAGCAATTTATTTGTTAAGAAAAATCGGGTTTCACCCGGTGCGTATTCGACCAGGGAATCATGAGTCAGCCAATAACGCTACGCTTATAATGCTTTTTTACTGCTAGCCTATAGATAAACTTTTTCTTTGACAAGCAAGTGACGACAACGAGTAGCTCAGCTTTTTGATAAATTATTGAGTTAATAAATTTATTCCTTGGTGAGCAAGTAGTGGCAATAAGTAAATTAGCTGTTAATTAGTTTATTTCATAAATTTATAACTTCTTTGGCGAGCAAGCAATGGCAGTTCATAGCTCAGCTATTCATCAGTTCAGTTACGAAATAAATTATTTATTTTTGGAGCGAGTGACGCCAATAAAAAGCCCAGCTTTTGATGAGTTTATTTGATAAATAATTTTTGGCAAAAAAGTGATGGTAATGAGTAACTTATGTATTTGTTAGTTTATTTCATAATCAAATTAATTTTTTGGTGAGAAAGTGACGGCAACGAGTAGCTCAGCTTTTTATTAGATTTTTCAGTAAATAAATTTATTCTTTGGCGAGAAAGTGGTAGCAGTAAGTAGCTCAGATTTTTATTACATTATTTGATAAATGGATTATTTATTTGATGAGCAACTGTCAGCAACTAGTAGCTTACCTTACTTTTCGTTTGTTGAATGGATAAATTATTTTTTTTGTGAGCAAGTGGTGACAATGAGCAGCTCGGCTATTTATTTGTTTGTTCGATTAATAAGATATTTTCTTGGTGAGAAACTGACAGCAAGGAACAGTTTCGCTTTTTTTCAGTTCATTCAATACTTAAATTATTTCATTTGCGAGCAAGTGCCTATGTTACTATTTTATCTATAAATGATATATCAAAACTGTAATGTTGTTTAGCAGCAATGTTTGATTGCCTACTGGCACTTTGTTTCTCACAATACTGAGAATCGATTAGATTCTGCTTGCTGATACTTGCTTTGCCAGAGATATAATTAATTTTTCTTTCTTTTATGTTTTACCTGGTTAAGTACCGCGACAGTCTAAGCATCGAATCCAGGCTAATCTCTACCTGTATCACTAATACTGTTTCGCATTCACCCAGGCTCAAAGACCCGTTCAACAAGGAAAAAACTCAACAAGAAAATTATTTTGACATAAAATTTTACGGAAAAACCTTCCCTAAAACAGACCGTAATTCATAGAAACTTTTTCCAGTCAAAAAAGTTACTCCAAAAATCTGTACTCATAGGAAATTGAACCCAAGACCCCGAGAACAGCATTAAATCCATAACGAGCACGATTACCACCGAGCCAAGGAAAAACAGTTAAATTTTTTTAAATAGAATGAAAAGTGGGTGATTGACTTAATGCCAACGCATGCTCAAAAACAAATAACTTATTTAATTAATGAACTAATAAAAAAGTGAGGTAATCTTTGCTGTCACCTAATCATCATAAAAACAAGTTCTTTATTAAATAAACTGATAAATAGCATAGATTGTCCATGATGGAAACTGAAAAACAGCTATGCAACTTTTTGCCGTTACTCTCTCAGCAAAGTAAAAATTGATTTGTTGTATGAACTAATAAATAGCTGAGCTACTTATTGCCGTTCCTTGTTAGCTATTGAGATAATTAATTTATTAAATGAATGAATAAAAAGCTGATTAACTTATTGCCGTTACCTGATTGCCAAATAAATTATTCAATTATCGAATATACAAATAAATAGCTGAGCTATTTATTGCCACTGCTTGCTCACTAAAGAAATGATTCATTTCTTAAATAAACTTATAAATAGCTAGGCTATTCATTGCCATCACTCGGTCGCCAAAAGAAGAATTTACTTAATAAATAAATAATTAAATAGCTGAGTCACTCCTTGCCAATGCTTGCTTGCCGACCAAAAAAAATTATTTATTAAACAAATAATCAGCTGAGCATATTATTGGCACCTCTTGCGCCCTAAATAAATAATTAATTTATTTATGAACTGAACTGATTAATAGATAAGCTACATTTTGATGCCACTTGCTCACCAGAGAATCATATTTACTTATTAAACTAATAAATAGCTAATTTACTTATTGCCACCGCTTTTGCTCGCCAAAAAAATAATTTATTTATCAAATAAAATAATAAATAGCTAAGCAACGCGTTGCCACCACTTGCTCGCAGAAGAAATAATTTAAGTATTGAATGAACTGAAAAAAAGCGAAACTGGTCCTTGCTGTCAGTTTCTCGCCAAGAAAATATCTTATTAATCGAACAAACTAATAAAGAGCTGAAATACTTATTTCTGTCGGCTGATTACCAAACAATATTTCGTTTATTAAATAATGTATTAAAAAGCTGAGTGACTTCTTGCCGTCTCTTGCTGATCAAATAAATATTTTAACTATTAAATAAACTTAATAATTGCTAAGCTCATTCTTGCCATCGCTTGCCTGCCGAAGAATCATCTTAGTTAATATATAAACTAATAAATAACTGAACTATTTATTGCCACTGCTTGCTCGCCAAAGGAATAGTTTATTTATAAAATAAATTTATATACAGCTAAGTTACTTATTGTCATCACTTTCTTGCCAAAAATAAATATTGTTTATCAAATAAACTCATCAAAAGCTGGGCTTTTTATTGGCGTCACTCGCTCCAAAAATAAATAATTTATTTACTAACTGAACTGATTAATAGCTTAGCTACTTACTGCCATTGCTTTCTCGCCAAAGAAGTTACATATTTATTAAATGAACTAATTAATAGATAATTGCCTTATGGCCACTGCCTGTTCACCAAAGAATAAATTTATTTATTACACTAATAAATAGCTAAGCTCCTTATTTCCATCACTTTCTTGCCAAAAAATTAATTTTTTTTATTAAACTAATAAGTAGCTAAGCCACTCTTTGCACACCACTTGTTCGCCCCAAAAATAATTTATTTTTGAATTAAAATATTAAATAGCTAAGCTACTCTTTGCTGTTTCTTGTTTGTCAAAGAATGAATTGATTTATTAAACTACTAAATAGCTAATTTACTTATTGCCAAAAAATAAGATCGTTTTTTCTCGCCAAAAAGTAATTTATTTGTGAAATAAACTAATAAAGAGCTGAGTTACTTTTTGCAACCGCTTGATCGCCCATGAATTAATTTGTTTCTCAAGCTTATATAAATAACTAAGCTACTCATTGCCATTACTTTCTTGCAAAAAATTAAGTTTATTTATCAAAGAAACTCATAAAAAGTTGAGCTGCTCATCGCCGTCCTTTGCTCTCATCAGAATAAAATTTTAATTGTTGAATAAACTTATAAATAGCTGAGCTTCTTATTGCCGGCACTTTGTGGCAAAAAAAAATATTTTACATATTAAATAAATTAATTATAGGATTCACTTATTGCCACGGCTTGCCCGCAAAATACATAATAAGAGCATCAAATAAAATTAAAAAAAACTCAGCTATTCATTGCCGCCACTTGCTCCCTAAAAAAAGAATCTCACTTTTAAACAAACTGAAAATGAAGCTAAGCTACTCCTTGCCATCAGTTCCTCGCCAAAAAAGTATCTTATTAATCAAACATTTTAGTCAAGGGCTAAAATACTTATTTCCGTCGCTTGCTTACCAAAACAATATTTTATTTATTAAGTAAACTTATAATTTGCTAATTTACTTGTTAAATTCGCTTACTGGCTGAAAAAGAAATAAACATAGCAGAAAAGTAACTAACAGCTAACCAAATTATTGCCATTTCATGGTCGTACATAAAAGTAGTATATTTATTAAATGAATCAATAGATAGCAGATGACCTTAGGGCGTCTTTTGCTCGCTACTAAAATAGATCATTTATCAAGTAAACTAAGAGATAGTTCAGCTATTTATTGGTGCCACTTGCACACCATAAAATTAATTTATTTGACAAATAAACTATTGTATGAATGATTTTATGTAAGGCCATCGCTCGCTTGCCAAACGAATGTATTACTCATTAAATAAATTAACAAATAGCTAAACTTCTTATTTCCGGTACTTGCTCGCTGAAGAAATTATGTATCTGTTTGATAAATTTAAGATATAGATAAGTTACTTCTTGCCATCGGTTTGTCACCAAAAAAAATTTTTTATTAATCAATTCAACTAATAAAAAAGCTAAGCTACTTAGTTTTACCGCTTGCTCATCAAATAAATAATCCATTTATCAAATAATCTAATAAAAAGCTGAGCTACTCGTTGCCGTCACTTGCTCACCAAAAAATTAATTTGATTATGAAATAAACTAATAAATGGATAAGTTACTCATTGCCATCACTTTCTTGCCAAAAATAAAGATTATTTATCAAATAAACTCATCAAAAGCTGGGCTTTTTATTGGCGTCACTCGCTCCAAAAATAAATAATTTATTTCGTAACTGAACTGATGGATAGCTGAGCTATGAACTGCCATTGCTTGCTCGCCAAAGAAGTTATAAATTTATGAAATAAACTAATTAACAGCTAATTTACTTATTGCCACTACTTACTCACCAAGGAATAAATTTATTAACTCAATAATCTATCAAAAAGCTAAGCTACTCGTTGTCGTCACTTGCTTGTCAAAAAAAAAGTTTATCTATCAAATAAACTAATAAATCGCCAAACTTATTGTTGGTACCGCTTGCTTGCCAATGAAATAATATATTTATAAAGTAAATTAATAAATGGTAAAGCTACTTATCGCCGTCACTTGCTCGCCGAAGGAATAATTTATTCATTAAATGAATTGATAAATGACTGGGCTAGTTATCACCACTGCTTGCTTACATAAGAATTATTCTACTTACTGTTAAAATCTCCGAAACAGCAAGGCTTACCCGGTGTATACATAATATTCATTTAACAGTTACCTGATTCTTTATTAAGCTATTGTGGAGTCCAACTTTTGCATATTCATTATCAGGTGCAATTTTAACAAAGAAAGATTTAGTGTGAAAAATGTGACGAAAAAAAAATCGTTTACTAAATTAAAATCATTTAATAGAAAAAAAAAAATAATAAAATAAATTTAAAAAAAATTGATTAATAACTGATTTATGGTAAATAAACGAATATACAATTTAATAACTCGACTTACCGACTTATTCATCTCTATATTTACCTCTCTATTTTTTATTTACTCTTTAAATAATCTTGTCTTTGTCTTTACATCATTTCTATAGGTGTTAATTTTACAATTTTCTTTTGATATTTAACGTTGTGTATGATTAATGTTTTCTCTATTGATGAGCTCAAAGAAAAATTAAATCCAATAGAGAGTATCGTGAAAAAAGGATAATGGAAAAAAAGAGTAAGGACAGATCCAGGTGTAATAAAATATTTGTTATTTCTAAAAAAAAATTAGCTTTAATTTGTAAAAATGTTGAAATGTAACTAATACTTAAATTTTTAAAAGTAGCATCTCTTTAAACAATTTTGTCAATTGCAAATGTTTACTTTTTTCAAGTAATTTAACAATTTTGGCGCAATAACTGTATTGATTGGTGGAACTTTAAATATATTGGCATGTATAGCAAGCTACAAAATATTACTTTGGAAGCTTGTGGAGCTACATAAATTACGAGAACACTAGTTGGAAGCGTTTTAATTACAATTATTGGAGTGGTTGGAATTGAGCAGTTTGATCATCAATTTCAGCTGTATAGTCTGACTTAATTGGTATATTATTGTGTTCGGGTACTAATTTATTTTTGTTTCCAACTCTCATTGTTAGTTGAATAAAAGGTATAACTTCAACTATGGTATTATTCGCATAGTTAGCTATCATTGAACCAGAGACTGGGGACTCTACAGCATTATTTTCATAATATAGTTCTGTTTGCATCATCGGTGAGACTTGTGGGAATGGGTCCATGCCAGGAAATAAATCAACATTTTATTCAACGTTTCAGCAGATCAATGGTCAGCTCCACCTTACAGAGAGTATACTATTGCCTGGCCATATGAAGTAGTACTCACAACCAAGCAAGCTCATCTAGGACACTAAGATACATTTAAGTTTCCATGATTTGTTTGAGCCAATTAGCCAACAATATCACCACCCTAGAATAAGATTTGTAATAAAAAATAAGCATCACACAATAAAAAACAGAGTTGCGAGAAAAATTTAACTGCTACGTACTGGAATATCGAAATTAGGATTCCAAGAGAGAATTCTATCGTCTTTTGCATAACTGAGAAGATCAGAGTAATAAGGATTCCAGGCAATTGATATTACTTTCCTTCGATGGTTTTGGAATGTTTTTACGGTGTGGTTGCAAATCTCCAATCCCACAGTTCAATAATTGGATTTTAATCTTCTTCTGAAGCAAGAGACAGCTGTGTGACTATACATATATCAGGATTTCAGTGTACTGATTTCCATCTCACTTATATTTCAATAATGATGAAGAATTATTATGTTAAAATTCCTGATGATAATTCTTATAGAGGCTCTTGAATTGGCATCGGTGAGTATTACCATGGCTTAATTCTTCTTCAAATGACACAACGCTGTGAAAATGTTGAAGCAAGAATGTGTTGCACTGTAAACAACAAAATTCTCTAATGTCAATTATGAATGTGTAAAAAAAATGTTGCCAAGTAACGTACCTCGTGTATTCCATGATTTATCTAGTACATCCTCAGGTGGTAAATTTTTTTGGAACTAGGAGACATAGGCTCATTTGTCCAATTAATATACAAAGTATAAGTGTCACTATCTGTCGCACCAGTAGCTAGAAAATGAGACTGAAATGGATTAAAGTCCAGTGCTCTCACAGGACCTTTGTGATTGTCGGGACTGCTAATCAAACAGTTGCTGTCGTTCTCAAACATCTTGTCAGCAAAGTGAATTATTATTTTTCCACAATCATAGCAACTCACAATAATGCCAGCTGGATTCGTTCCGCCAGCTCCCCAAATTATTTTGTAATATCTTGATGGTAATTATAATTATCATACTAAATTTCTCAACACTACGAATATTTTAGGTACACATGAATAAAAAAAAGGACAAAACCTTCGATCACTTGGCACACTGATCTTGATGTACGTATCATACAGCCTGGCTGCTCCAGGTTGAGAGAATACAAATCCAAACTGGCATTACGATACTAAAACTGATATCCAACTGCTGAGCAACTGTTACTGCAGCCAGCAAAATTGGAAAGTTGGTGGGCTGCTGGACTGGAGGTGACCAGGTCACATCTACAGCTTCATGAAATTTCTTAACCTTCATAATTTACTTCATTTGAATAATTGTAAAGACCATCTGCCACAACTGTACTATATGTTTGGAATATGATGAGCTGCGCACTTGTTAACTTTGAGCAAGTCTGAACTTCATTTTTATTATTAACTGTGTGATTAGCATCACATGGCACCAAGTTTTCATGAGAGCGTTGAGTGACTTTTCTCTGTACCTCTATTGTGAACAATAATTATTAAAAAACTCTTTACTACAGCCTCTGGAGCAACTGGAATTCACAGCCATTCGATGATTTCAGAGATTCAGGTACATTTTCTTGTCAAACTTCATCAGCCGTTGATTTTTCTTATTATCCTCCAAAATTGTGCTGGATAAAACCAAATTTTAACCTCTTGCTTCTTGATAAGTTTTTTTTTTGTTTTGGTTGATTTGATTGCAAGAAAAGTAAATCACAACTTTATGATTGGAAACTTGTGGGAATTACTCATTTGTCAGCAATCCCACGTTAAAGTCCTGCTTGATTTATATACAAATTTAAGAGAGACAAAAAAATATACAAAAAGAGAATAAAAAAAACAAGCACTGCAACTCACCAAACACTGTTGGGCTTATAACTGAAATATGCAGTTTTTTGTCAGATCTGCTTAGCAGCTACTTGTCAAACTGCTAGCACTAACAGTAGTATCTTTGCTCACCTCATCGTTTGACTTGGTGAAAAAGGCCACAGTTGGTTGAAGAGAAGTCAAGGTCAAGCCATTGGTCAGTAGTTATAAGTACCAGCATTAACGTTGGCTTGGCTCTTGGTATCTCAGTTATCAGCACCGGTACAGGAGACAGGAATGACAGAACAGACAACAGAGCACTTAACCACTATATAGCGCAACAATCAGCTGGTACATATTATATACACACATGTATATATATAGCTACATCATACATGACTAGTGACTAGTATTTGAGAACCGCTGTCGTAACAGACGACGCTTTTGGCTGTCGAGCAGCCGCGACCAAAAAGCAGTCCCCCTACCTTTTTTCTTAGACGGGAGAGTGGTGGGGGGACCACTTTTCGCCATCTTGAAGCCAACACTGTGTGTGTGTGCGTGTGCGCATGCGTGCGCGCGCGCGCGCCTGTGAATAATTTATTCCACATACTACGCATATTTAAAAAACATATTCTAATAAAAATTAAGTTGTAATAATTTAAAAAGTTTTAGTTGAACTACACTTGTAAATCAATATTATAGTACTTAGTAGGCGAGGTCAAGAATGTCGCAGATTTCACATGAATAAAGGTTATGTTAAATATTTACAAATGTTCAGGCACATTTTTTGAATGAATAATGCTAAAATACAGTTGTGTTGAGAATTGCCAATGCTTGCTTGACAAAAGAAGCGATTTAATGATACATACTACAAGCCTTTGAGAAGAGATGTATTCTAGACGATACAAATATAATAACTTAGCATGAGTGTTAAGAGTTCAAAAATAAATTTAAGTACGATGGGCTTACAAGTTAGGGATTGATGTTAACGGAGTTATGTTCAATTGACAGACTTTTTTCGTAATCTGGTGGTGACACATCGGCCAAGTGGTCCTTTCTTTCCTCTAAATACCTCGCTACGTTTGAGTTTTCATACTTATGATATAGTAGCAGAAAGTGTAATTTAATATCATTTTCTAAAAGTTTGCCAATGCTTTCAACCAGTTGTGTAAAAGATGGTCTTAAAATTGGCTTTTCCTCCCAGCAACTAAGCATAATATCGTAGCTAAAATACAAGTAAAGAGTGTAGAGTAACAGTTTTTCTGACTAGGCTTCTCACACACAAGCAGCATTTACTTACATTTCTTTGGTAGCATAGCTAGGTTGCCTCATTCGGTAGCCTTCGATAAGTTTTTGATAAACTTTTTTAAACTTCATATTTGAGTAAGGTGATTCTGCGAGAGAAAAAAACTCCCAAGGTACTACGCCAAATGACCACACTTCTGACATTGTGGAAAATACCACATCCCTGATGGACTCGATGGCCATCCATTTGACCGGAAACTTTCCTTCGTGTTGTTTTTTATAATTTTCGTCCTTGTACAATGCCTTTGCCAAACCGAAGTCACAAATCTTAACAATGTTGTTTTCTGACAGTAGAATATTTTTTGAAGCCTAGTCACAGTGTATCACCTATAAAACACATATGCCAATGTGCACCGATGTAAGTCAGTGTGAAATCGAGAATAGATGAACGAAAAATCTTGTATGCATAATATAAATATACACCTACCTTTTTTTGAGAGAGATACTCCATGCCATTTGCCACCTGATAGGCCCATAAAAGAAGATCATGTGTGCAAAGACTCTCGAAATCTCTATCTATGTAGTCCCCCTTGTAATTGGAGCGCCAACCTGGCTGCATGTCATCTTTATTAGAACTATCACTAGACTCGCTGCAAAAGTCATGAGTGTGAGTACAGTAGATTTTAGTCATATTGCTTAAATCACTGTTGCTGGAGATTGTGTCGTAGTCGGAAACAGGTTCTGCCTTATTTCTTGTCCTTTTAGATAAAAAAAATAAAATTTTATCAAAATTTTTAGCATATGGCAGTTCATAGGTAATCAAAATTTTTTGTTTATTTTTGTTAATCGTATTTATACTTTTTTCACTTGAGACAATCTTTTGCATTCTACTGTTATTTAAGGTTACTTTTTGCAAAAGTTTTGTAACTTTACTAGTTCAGTATTTTAACTTTTTTTTTAAACATTAAAATAGAAAAAATATGAGTAAATGAGTGTGAATGGATATTGTTCGACGTACATTACGAATTTATGTAGCAATAAGGAGTTTTTTTACTACCACAAAAGCAGCAGACCCTGAATGGCTATAATGGTTGGGCAATGCGAATGAAGGTTTATTCAAAAAAAAATTGGTGTATGTATTAAACACGTATGTATTACACAGCGATACATATACAAGTACAAGCAAAAACTTTACGAGTAACTTCAGTTTATCCTAATAAGAAACAAATTTACCATGTTTCTTGAAATTATTCAGTCAATGTCTAAGACTTTTATCGTGTAAAAAATGCCGAAATTGAATACACCAAACTTACGGTTGACTATAAGGGTTCTTATTAATGATAAAATTAAGGTTGTACCAAAAGTATTGCTCTTTAATTTTAATAGTCTTTGCGCAAGATACTTATGAATTAAGTTCAATTATTTTTTAAAACTCAGAAGTTAAACATATTAAGTAGGCTCTTGCATGGGTCTTCAACGAGTATAATAGTACATTATGATACTAGTGCGATATTGGGAATTGCGACTCGTTGGCGTTCGTGTGTGAACTGATACGCGTGCGTCAATCATAAATAACCAGTCGCACGTGTGGTGTCTACAATTTTTTGACAAAACGTACGCGCCTACGCGGGATACGAGATTAAGAGCCATCTAATAAACGCACTTGAACTAGTGTTCATCAGGAGCTGTGAGTCGCATGTGTAAATCATGGGCTTTAAAGTCATAACAGATGGCTTGCAATCGACTCCCCACATACGGCGTGTTGGAAAGTAATTTATTCTTTAAAAAAGTGTGATAAATCTGACGGCATCTATGTGTTATAAAATATTTAAAAATATTTAATGCCAAAGTTAACGTATTATCATACTTACAGAGACGTGCTTGAATACCTTCAATCTTGTTTGTAATCTTCTAACTGTAACAGCATATTCTTTCGACAGAAATGTCAATATTTTAAAGAAAAATTTCTGATTTTTCAGATTTTTACTAGTAAAATTTATCTTGGTATGGAAAACATTAGGATATTTATGGTACAAGAAGGTAGCTCCAAAAGTCTCTATATTAAATGTATGTAAAGACGCGCTGTTGCCTGCTACTTGATGACTTTAACCAGTTAGCCCGATATTCTCAGAATAAGCGTCAGTAGGCAGAGATTATCTCTGTCAGTAGGTTGCAAGAGCCTTCTCAAGTGTGTAGTGGTTTGGTTATATCATTTTTAAAATTATCTTAAAGGTTAAGTGGAATATCACTTTGTCTAGTTTTGATAATCTTTACACAAGAAACGGGGATTATCGTATCAACAGAAAAATTCCAAGAATTGAAAATGACTTGTTTTTTCTGAACCCTTAATAATTCTACAAAAGTAATACTTTGGTGTTAAAATACTACCTCCAATAATCTTTCCAATAGATAAATTGATTTTACCCGTATTCAAATCAATTCGATTGATAAAACTTTATTGATGACGTATAAGATAGCCTTGCACATTTCCAAATCTGCAGAGTTCGACGATTACAAAAAGTTCACCTTAAAATTTTTCATTTTTTTGACGTTGTTTTTCAAAGATAGTTTTTACAATTTTATGTTAGTTCTTACGTTTAGCTATGTTTTTTAAGCACGCACCCAGAAGATTTATGACATTTAAGTGTTGTCCTAGATAAATCATGATTTTCAACTCTTTCACCAGTGCATTGATGTACATTAAATCTGCATTTTTGCGAACTGTTTTCACAGCCACAGTTGTTCTAGACTTTTTAGCAATTATCTCATGAGCTTCTGCTTTAAATACAACTTCAAAAGCTCCACTTCCCAATTGTTAGTCTATAGTTAGATAATAAAGAGATTTTAGTTATCAATAATTTTTTTGATGCTAATAATCTTCTCACGGGACGATTTCATTATCATTTACCTAATCTTAATTTTTCTCTAGAAAATTACCATCTTCTGTTGTACGGAATAAGTTCTGCTTGCTCGTCTATTGGTAGTTCTGAGTTTATTAGATGAAGTGCTCCTTCTTCAAAAAGCGTTGGACCACTTTCTGAAAGTTGCTTTTTTCTAAACTTAAAGTTTTTTTACGTTTAATGGTAAAATTAGTCAATGGCATGTTTTGTCTTCTAATTATATGAGCTTTCGTCATATTCACAATAATATAGTTACCTTTCCATACTATGCTTTTAAATAAAACTAAAATGGAAGAGACGTAAGAATTGTTATAAACCACACTGTCATTCCAACCCAATCGTGAAGTTTTGTATTTCCTAAAGTCGGAATTAATTTCTTTCATGAAAATAATGTTTTATCTCTTAATAAAAAAAAAAATTTAGTTTAGTGATTAAAAAACTCTTAAACTCTATTTATGTTAAAAACATTATGAAATTAATACGTCTAACTTAAAGTAGTTTTTCAACAGTTACTAAAATACGATTTTTCAATTTCTTGCAAGGAAAAATGAATAAGTCCTTTCTAAGAAGCACAGATAACTTTATTAAAATAAGCTATTAATATTAATAAGCTTCTAATCAAGAATTAATTTTTTCACAAAAATTTTTATAACATAATACGGTATAAGATTGACTCTTTAATTAATTGTTTACTCTGTATCCCGAAAAACAAGGTATTATCATATACATTGACAATTATTACCTTTTACAATAATTTTTTGATAATTAGTTATTGGCTGAAAGCCATTCTCTGCAACACACGAATAGTTACCACTGTCACTTTCCAAAAGATATCTTATAATTAATTTCTGATTTCTGTCCTCCAAACTAAATTGTTTTGAGGAATCCAGAGCTGTCCCGTCTTTAAACCACATAACTTTGGGTATAGGTATGCCCCAAACGTAACAGAATAAATAAATAGGATTTTCAGGGTCTTTTTCCAACCGTGTTATTACATCATTATTCATATTTTTACGAACGAAGTAAGCTGGAACTGTAAGTTAAAGGTCATGGGTAATGTCAATAAATATCTATTCTCTATAAAACTAGTTTGTTGAGTGATAGTTTTACAAATTAATTTTTTTGATCCTACCGTTGATCTTTAGAGAATATTTGTCTTGATTTCTTTTTTTAAATTTCTTTGCTATACAATAATAATCTTTTTCATCTAAACGACTCACATTACTAATCATCATAGTAGCACGGTGAGTATAGTTAGTTTTTTTAAAAGTGACGTTTACTCTTTCTAAAACATAAAATCAAGATTATTTAATTTCAGATGAATAGTACTTGCTTTAAAATCTAGTATAGTGCCATCATTACATGAATCTATAACTAACCAGAACCTGAAACTTTTATGTTTTTATCGTCGTACCACAGAGCCTCGGAAAATTCTCGAATGACGGCTGTACATGTGATAGAAATATTTTGACCTTTATAAAATTTTGTTTTAGGCTGTATGATTCCAAAAGCCTGATGAGGAATTCCATCTTAACAAGAAAAAACAAATGTAACAAATTAATTTGAGACTGAAAATTATGATATTTAAAATTTAAAACAAAATCATTCTTGAAATATGCGGACCCGTAATATAAATATCTTGTTTTTTTGCAGTACATCCATAATTGTTGCATGCCATACACTTTATTGTACACTCTAGTTGCAGATTTATTGTTACTGTTAACTCCTTTTCCGTATTACTATTTTGGTCATTTATTTAAGTACCATCCCAAAACTTTATTATAAATTAAGTTATACAATTTTTTAGTACAAATAATTACTGTGCAAAATTATCAATAATAATAAAGTATTACTTTTTGAATTAAACTTACCTCTGTCTTCAATATTTTTTCTACGTTTTGAGACTTTTGTATCCACGATGTGGTAAAATTTAATCTACTTTTTACAAAGCAAGCAAACGTCACAGTATCGTTAAAGTTGTAGTAATTTTGAATATATCTTGTGTCAAACCTAACCTTTGGTTTGCCTACAACCAAAAAAAATATAATTAACATTTTTTTAAACAAGGATGGGATTATCAACCAAATATATTAAAAGAGGTAAAATATGGTACATAATATTAAAAATGCTAAAAACTTGTAAAGTTACAACTATTTAAAACGTGATTTTGTGGACCTTATTTGTACCCACGTATACACTATAACACTAAATCTGATATTAGAAAATATGTTCTCTTATAGGGTGAGTTAAAAATCTAGTATAAACGGTATAATTATTATACCACATATTTTGTTGAACACTTCTTCTTGAAAATTTATAACAGACACAATTTGTTCGTTAAGCAAACATTCTGAGTTATGTGTTTTTAATTTTCATGCATGACATATTTTGAATTATGCTACAAATGGTGCTGATTCTAAACGTGTGGTGTAATGATTTCAGCTTTTAGTTTCAGAAGATAAGATATTTTGGACTAGTGGGACTTAGTATTCAATAGTGCAAATAAACTGTCTATTTATTCACATTTTTAAATGCTGTGCAGTTTTAAATGCTTATAATTTCTAAGTGTGTGTGTGAGTGAGATTGTGGAAAGTGATTTTTAGTGTACCAAGAACTACAAAATAAAACGTTGTGTTCTTTTTTCCTGAAATATTTTCTGCTGTGAAAGTAAATATGCCATCATCGAGGGTCGAAATACTCTTGATGCATAAGCTACTTGTCGAATCATTGTACTTTGTTAATATTGAGTAGCGCTGACCGTAAGAATAAACTTTTCTCCCATTATTGTCTACCCTAAAAAGTAATAAACTTTTTAATTATAGATGGTGAGTCCTAAATTTATCAGTTGAACTTTTTAAAAAGTTGTAAGTGTTACCAATTCAATTTAGGTGTCGGACATGCAGTAACGTAAGCCACAAAAGTTACAGATTCACCATAGATGCCGTACACGTTTTTATTAACAGATGACAAATTAAGGTATGGGTTGTTAGAATCTGTCAAAATAAAATGGTAAGCACGTTTTGATCATTACTTATAATTAAATAAAAAACGAGGGTCCACAACTTACCATACACGCAAATATATAAATTAGAACTTTTTGTTTCATTGAAAGATGATTTCACTTGGCATTCATAATTTCCTTGATCGCCAAAAGTGGCATTGTTAACAATAAGCTCAGATGTTATTATATCAAATTCGTCATACTTTTCCACAACTTCTTTAGCAGTGTTCGAAATTATCCTAAAGGTCTAATTTATATACGTTATTATAATTTAAACAACCGGCACAATTTACGCAAAACATTACGTCTTGCATGTAAGGCACGACCAGTCTACGAGGTGACAGAGCAAAAAGTGTTATTCAAATAACAGGATTCAGTTTTAATGTATTCCGTAATCATATCAAACTATGTGCTGGTATCAATATGCTAACTATGAATTTTAACTAAAACTTTTTCAGCCATTTTAAAACGCTCTTTTGGATTATGTTTCTATACAATAACACTTATGGTAGAATTAGTTGATACAAAAAAGTAGATTTTCTAAAGATCTACAATTTCCGTATTGAGCATTTTGTGCAAGAATTCGTCGCTAAAAAATTATATGGTATAAAATAATTTTTTGGCTACTCTAAAACAATTTTTGTTGATTAAATCGTTAAGACGGCACTTTAAAGAAAAACTTACTATATAAAAGTTTCATTTTGATGATCTCTACAACTTTTGAAATTGAAATTTTGTTGTAGAAATGAAATTTATTTCTATAATTTACAGAAATAGTATATACGTCTATTTTGCATTATAGAGCATCTGCATTGCGATCTAGAGCAAAGTGTATAACACAAAAAAGTTTTATTTTAATAAGATCTACAACACTGTTTGAGAATACGTACGTGAAAAATGTGTGTGAAAAAAGTTACTACAAAGAAATTGGTTTTTTTGTCTACGAGCGCTGCCCTAAAAATACTATAAAAATTTTTCTTTTTAACTAAGCTTGTCCACATGTGAACCATCAGCTTCGACATCTGACTCGAAGTTTTAGACAAAATTTCTGCTTACTTGAATCATAATAACTTGAGTTATCCAAACAACTTGATGATAAACATTCATACTTCCACACTTATACTATGAGACCAACTCACATCTCCCTAATACTAGGTTAAAAACTTATTATATACTGAAAATTGACGAGCTATAAGTGGTTACATTTTTTGCTCTGACAAAATTATAAGGCACTTACATAGATTGGTCGTGCCTAAAAATGTATTAAAAATATTTTATGCAAATTCAGTGTTTATGAAAATTTTTTAATACTTGTTAGGATATTGAATTTTACCGTATTTTGTGGAACTTTCCAAAAAATGTTGAAAAGCGCTTCCCTCCTGATTTTGACGAAACATTTAATACTTAATTTCGAGCCAATAGTTACGTCTTTTGGACCATTTACTTTTACAATCGGCTTACTTATACATGAATAATGTGAGAAGAAAAAAACCTTAATTCTTATTATGTATGATGAATTGTTTTGATTTACTGAGCATGTAAATACATTCAGGGTTATAATTTCTGTATCCTCAACGATGTAACCAATCTTAGGATCAAAAGTTATCTTTTTGCTGGGTTTAAGTACCTTAGATAGTTAAAAGTTAAAAAGATGTTACAATATACACTTGACAAATAAATAGTTTAATAGATTATATTACTTTTTGCCATTCTTTTAAAGTAACTTTAATTTCAGGGGAAGTCGTCTGACACGGAAAAACCGTGTATCCATCACAACTAGAAGCAAGTAAATATTTCCCTTTTTCATTAACATGCACAAATGGATTTTCATTAGCTGCAAGTGAAAATTTATCATTTTTTAAATGGACTTACAAATCAGTAGTATTGTAAATAAAAAGTTTTTTTTTTGAGAAAAGAAAAAAATTTAGTAATTTTCTTACATTTAACATAAACGTACATCCAGCTCATATATGGATCGTTGTAGTTCTTGAAGGTCATTTTTGTTATTTTTTTGGTTTCATCAGCACAGCAATACCACCCAGTGTCTCCAAAAACAGCTGATGATCTTATAAATGTCTTGTGAGTGCTCCTGTGTTTTGGTGTTATATCAGCCGAAGAAATCGTCTTTTTTTTTAAGCAAAAAATTAATTGTTATCATTTATTTAAAGTTTTATCTTCGAATAACCAATACAAAAATTTGGTAGTAAAGTCATCCAACTTACCCTACCCTTTGTATTGCTGTTAGGAAAATAAAAATTAATATATCCATCACTCATACATGTAATGTTCAGCATTTCTCCCTCGTTTATCTGTAATTCAGTGACATTTGGAAGGAGCTGAGGTTTGAATCCATGACAGCCTGAAAATACTGTTATAGTAAAAACTTTATTTCGTAATCAGATTATAGTTTACTTTAATAACTAAAAAGTGAATATATTTTAAGGTAGTTAACCATGTACTTATAGAACTATCAATTTGGATGATAACTAAGAAACCTAAGCAAACACCTGATCTTCAGAGATCTCTGAGTTTTTGTCTCATAAAAACTGTAAGACTACTATTATCTGACAACTATTTGTACTGAAATTTTTGACTCACTATTCTTGTTTCTATGAATTTTTTACTATTTTTTTGACTTAAGAGTCAATTAACTAAGAACCCTCATCGCATGTTCGAAATGCACACTATTCCAGCATGACAAGCATGTGTATTCAACTAGCATTTTTTTTTTTTTTTTTTGGTCATGTTTTTGAAAAACAAAATGACTGCATCCACTCTAACTTGTGAAGTTATGGAAAGAATAGTATATTGTGTAACGAGTGCACAGATTTAGTAAGTATATTTAAATTTCTGAGCAAAAACGTAAGAATAATGATACGAATGTAAAAATTAGTATGCGCACTCTTTGAATAAAACAGTTTACAACATGAGTGTGCGAAGCTCATAGTTCTTTGCATGATCGTGCACAAAAATCAGTTTGTAAAAGTGATTTTTTTTGGATTTCATCGTAAAACTCGACTTTGTACACTCTGTGCGAACACTAAATAATACATTACTCTCGTAAAAAGTAAGTAAGAACAGAAAAAATAAAGAGTCCCAGTTCACATTCATCTGACACCTTAGGAGAAACTCAGGATGTTAATATTATAATTTAAGGCTTTCTTTGATTCGTGCACTAGGAGATGTAATTTTTCTTTTTTCATCATACTATGCTGTCAAACAATATTCTACGTTAGTTTATAAGTTTCAAGATCTTGGTGCCTTATTAGTCGTACATTTGGTTCTTGGTAAGAGATCCAAAAGATTTGAAAATTCTCAGTATTCTTAATGTTTTTTTTTTTAACACTTCTAAGGACTAGAGCAATTATTAAAAAAAAAAAAAAATATTTAAAAGATGGCAAATTAATTTAAAAATATAAAATTTTTAATAGAAGTCTCAATTTGCAATACTTGAATAAATGTACACTTTAACAATATTTAAAAAATAGAATAAACAATTTTACTAAGTAAAGAAAACATTTAACTCTTATATCTGACAAAAGAATAGTAAAAAAGAAGGTCTATATTACTTATCTGTATAACTTTAGAACTTTACTATTCTGTAGTACACCCAAAAATATAAAAAACTTTGAAAAAGGAATTAGTTTCAACAGTCCAGTAATGCATACAGGGGAACTTACATGTAAAATATTTTATCAAAAATTACTAGAGTATTAAGTAAAAAAGGAGACACGAACTTGTTAGACTATGTGATCATTAGGAATGTACGAACAAAAATATTCATTTACTTTAACATCACTTGAAATTTATCTGAAAATTCTTACTTTCTTTAATAATATGCTAAAATTATAGTTTTTGACTCCTATCAACTGATATTTTTATATTTTACATCAAAAGTGTAATATTTTTAGAAACCAATTGTTTTTTGTCTATGTATATCTTTCAAATTTTAGTTTTGAATTATTGGAAAATTCAGTTGTGTTCCTATCTTATCACTGCAATAAGGTAGATTGTCATTAAAAGCATAGTTGATACTTAAATATTAGATTAGGAAAAAAGTAATTTTAGTTTTTCCCAACAGATCGCGTCAATACTTATTTAATAAAGCCATAGTACAGCGCATTTGAAAGGTGTAACGGAGAATGCACAGCTGTTTTCAAATTAAATATGAAATGCCATGTAGAGAGTTGGACCCTAGGGGTCAAGAGTCGCATTCTAAATTTAATTAAGGGATGATTTTTGAGTATTTAAAACAAGATAGTATAAAATAAATGAAGCTTATTGCAGGAAAAAGCCTTTCGGCAAAAAACCTGATTTATTATGTCGAAGGGTTGTACATTAGTAAATCATGGGTGAGAATAACAAAATATACTCAAGTGAATTAACATTTGTGTAAGTTTATGGTGTTTAAAATAATAATTGTACCTTGTCAGGAACTATGGTTGCCTTGAATCTGTTGCTTAGATTTATTTAACGTGAACAAGATTGCGAGCAAGGAGCTCGGCTTTTCCGAGTCTGCTGGCCAGGCAGGACTATTTTTTTCGTTGCCACGAAATATCGTTAATGCCTCTCTCGGAGACGGTGTTTGCTTATGATCAACGCAAGCTTGAAGTTGATCTCAATTTTCTTTTTAGGGTTACTGTGACGTGCGATCAGAGCGAGAGTTTCGTGAGGAGTAAAGTTGTATGCGCAAAAAACCAGAGATTTTTTCATACATTCTGATCGTCTTTTCTTTATACATTCTTTTGTTAATTTGCGTGCATGAATATCTTACGACTTTTATCGAACACCAAAATTTATATTTTTTAAACCAATGAACTACACAACAAAAGATAACGGTCCATAGAATATTGTAGATATAAAAGTATAGTTTGTGTACTCAAGCAAAAATTATTGCACTTTGAAAATGGAGATTCCAGAAAATCATTTTCGTCATATTTTGCTTTTTCACTTTCGAAAATGAAAAAATGCAGTGCAGGCTCATCAAAAATTATAAAATGTTTATAGAGTTGAGTGCTGAAGTGATTGCTAGTGTCAGAATTATTTTACTCGTTTATGTTCTGGAAATTTCAATATTAGCAATAAACCTCGCCCTGGTCGGCCAAACGTCAAAGAAGTTAATGAAATTCATTAAAAAATTGAGGTAAACCGACATATTTCATTTCACAACAGAGTTACGAAACTAACAATAAACTGTAAAGTAGTTTTGAAATATTTAGACTAAGGCCGGATACCATAAAAAAGCTTGATGCAGGAGTTTTTCATGAATTAACAGAGAATCATTTAACGGACCGAGTTTCCATTCGTGAATCGCTGCTCGAACAAATTGAGCTCGAGCCATTTATGAAACGAATGATCACGAGTAATGAAAAGTGGATCATGTTTGACACTTTTGTGCAATGAAAGTCGTAGTCAAAGCCCAGAGAAGCTTCACAGACGGTTGCGAAGCCCGTATTGATACCAAGAAAGGAGATGCTACGGGTTTTCTGGTACTGGAAAAAAATTATTTATTAGGAGCTGCTTGAAACTAGTTTAACAATCCATTTGACTCTGTACTGTCAACAACTAATGCGATTGCAGCAGTTAATGAAAAAAAAAAAAAACGCGCAGAATTGAGCAATCGGAAACGTATTGTCTTTCATTACGATAACGCTAGACGACACATGTATTTAGTGACTCGGCCAAAATTAAGAGAACTTGGCTAGGAAGTTGTAATCCATTCATTGCACAGCCCAGAGCTCGCCCCGTCTGACTACCATTTGATTCAGTCCCCGCAGAACTTTCTTAGTAGTGTAATGTTGGCCTTAAAAGAAGCTTGCAAAAATCACTTGATTCGGTTATTCACCCAAAAACCTCAGAAGTTCTATAGTGACATAATTAGGGTTCTACCAGAAAACTGGAAAAAGGTAATCGATAAAAATAGCACATATATATCGTTGATTAGTGTATATATTGTAGATAAATTCGGTTTGAAAAACAGGAAAAAATTACTATTTCCCCAACCTAATATTTTTTAACTTCACACATGCTCATAATTACGATTCTTATGGAATAAGAATAATTTGTTCGAAAAAATCAATTATGCGACTTAAACACTGAAGCAGTTGTTTTGTTGAGGCAGCTTGGGCGTTTGGTGCCGTACTAAGCAAGGGTCCCTTTAAGGTTCTATGAATTATGAAAAATATTCTTTGTTTATTGAAGATATTTGTCGCATATTGGAATTTCAGAGTCGTACTGGCCTCAAGAGTTATAAAATATTGATAACATTAATAATAAAAACTCACCATTTTTATCCGTGCAAACAAAGAAGACGATAAATTACTTTTCTTTTAGTTTTCTCAAAATCTAAGTGGTGGACATGGTATTTTTACAATTCTAAAATACTATTTATGAGAAAAAGTGCAAATACAGTTGTCATTTGTAGAGGTTTACCATTTACATTTAGAGTTATAGTCGTTTTAGTCATAAATTCCTTAAGTCTGCGTGTTAAATTAGTTAGTTTTTGGTAGTGACTGTTTAAAAAATTAAGTTATTAACTGTAGTATTTTTTTATCACAAATGAATAACGCACACTTTGTTAACACAATTTAGAAATTTTAGAGATTATTATCATTCCAATAAGAATCACCCAAGCCACCTTCAATTATACGTTTTGTATTTTAAACTCAATATGCCCCCACTGCAAAGTAAACGAGTTCATAATTACTGATAAATATTGTTGAGTCCCAATTTCTTACGGAATCATTGAAAAAATTCAGTAATGATCTAAAATATTTGTACATTTCTCATATTAAACTATGTTTTCACGACTAATAATGTTATCTTGTCGAAAATAGGTCGTTAATTGAATCAGAGAGTAATAAGACTTTTTTTAGGTAAAAATACTTCTACTTTTTTCTGCTTCAGTAGTGTTTTTTCTATGAGATCAACATGGCATAGCCCATTGAACGGATATGACATTAGTATTCTGAGTCTCGTTATTATAGCAAAAAGTTTAACTCTACATTTCCAGTTCTGTTAGATTCATAATAAGTTACTGTAACATTTGTGTGACATCAAATTAAAAAAATTGTCTTACGGAAACAAATTTTTTTTCATTTAATATCAGTTTCATGCATAAATAATATAATAAGCTATATATTTAGTCAGCCAAATTGCAACAACAAATCGTAGCATTTTTAATAAATAATAAAATAAAAGAGAATACGTCACAATCCTACTATCACTACATTTTAATTTTAACATATTTTCTCAAAATTGGAAATTATAAAATTGAGTGATAGTTACAAAGCGTTATCTGGCAGCAACATCGTAGCACCAGTGCTACTGCTTATTCTTTTAAGCAACTTATACTTTTGGTATCTTCGTAGTTACAGCAAATACCCTTTTATTTGATTACGATTTAAAGGTTTAGTCTTTGTTATGCATCGATCCTACTAATGATCTTTCATGGCAAATAATTTTTTTTTGCTAAATAGATGTAATTAAACAGAGAACTGTGACACTCGCTTCATAAAAACTTTCCATTAATTTGCCAGCCCAATATCGTTACTTAATTTTAATTGTCACACCAACATAACTGTAGTGCAAAAAGCATATGTCAATGATCGAGACTAAAAACATAAAGTTAAGTGCACTGCTGCCCACGTTACAATTTGAGGTGACAATAAAAATTATGTATAACTTATTTTTACGTATTACTATTAGATATATTATTATAATTATATTAAACTTATTTTCTACAAAAAGAACTGAAGTTCTACAGAAGGAAATGTGTGTTTTTATGTATTAATACATACCTGAAAATGTAACAAAAAAAATAAGTAATTTTGTCCACTCAAGACGAGTCAGTGAGTTCATCCAACTTTGATAACTCGACATTGCTCACTGCAGGGTGTGTCTAACTTGTTAAAACAGTACTTTGTACAATAAATAATTAATGCTTGAAAAGTAAGCCCTTAACCTTAGCTTTATCTATTTTCACTGTATATTGATTTGAGGAACGTCTTAAGGTTACATGCCTTATAAATGCATCGAATAGTAAGATGATTATTGTACCTAACTGCAGTAGTTAAACGTAAAACTTAAGAACTGTACACTTAACAAGTAGACACGTTGGTAAGCGATTACGCCTTGTCACCCACTATGTGTAGGTGTCCGATTGTGATTTGTTAAACAGCAATAAAGCTAATTGTCGCTGACATGTGGAGAGAGAAGTTACTTATTTTTTGTACCACACATTCTCTGTCTTAGTCATCCCCACCGATCTGTTGCTCAGCTACAAGCTTTTAAAACTTGTAGTTCGAATGATTGTTACTTGTTAACTCTAATGATAATCTTCAAGTATTTTTTATTTTTTAATAAATTTTTAACTATCCAGCAAATTGATGAAACGAAAATAATAATATATCTTTTGAGGATGATTATTCAATTACCTCCTGTTAGTTGATTGAGCGTTACTAAAATTCGTCTCCTAGAGTCGGACGATATTACTTTTTGGAGTTTTGAATTAGACAGAAATAGTAATTATCATATAATATTCGAGATCTTTTTTTAATGGCTCTATTAACTTTTCTTCTTCCTTAAGAGAACCCATCACACCTATCTAAAAAACGCTAAAAGCTTAGACCAACGTGCATCTAAAAAAAGGTGAA
This sequence comes from Copidosoma floridanum, assembly GCF_036245765.1. NCBI lineage: Eukaryota > Metazoa > Arthropoda > Insecta > Hymenoptera > Encyrtidae > Copidosoma > Copidosoma floridanum. The sequence continues at coordinate 447,171 of NW_028321897.1, read as the reverse complement.
TTATCTATGAGTCCACTCGTAGCTATACTACGACATGACTGAGTATTACTCAAGTCCATGCATACAAGCCTGCACTGACCGGAAATGAAACAGAAACTCCATGCTTTTTAATACAAGATAAAAAAGTTAAACATGGTAAATCTAGCAGTAAAATATCATTAACTTTACTAAAAATCATCCAACTGTAACCATTTTTTACGTAGATGCACAAGTTACTGTGTTATTTCCCACCTAATTTTCAACTCTCCTGAAAAGCAAAGCCAGCTAAGGCCCTTTTCCCTTTTTCTGACGGTGAGACGTTAAAAGAGAAACCATAACGTATTTTTTGATCCCTAAAACACGATCAGCAAACTTTCTCTGTGACAACCAGTAGCAACAAGGAATTGTTATTTAATATGTGTAAATTTTTTAAGCCATAATAAGATACGTGGACATAAATGAGACAAATTAGTGACATGCTACTATCTGATATGTGTCTCCTAGTTTACGTAATAAGAATGGTTTTAAAATAAGTTAGTTTATCTTCAAATTATTTTATAAAACATATAGTGTATCTTGCATATTTATAACTTGTTTATTTATCAGCGCTGCAACAAGCCTCTACATAAGATGGTATGCATGCTGAAATCATAAGAACTTATTAAAACAGTATCAGATTACTGCATTCAGCAAAAAAATTCCAAGAGCGAATGACAAGATGTGTCATGTACATAAAATATCTACTGGGTAGCGTTTACTGTGAATCGACTATTAAATGCACTTTTCCAGCCAACAATTAGGTTGGCAGGAGATCTCTATGTAACGGTCAGTGGTTAGCTTCTCTCAAAAGAACCCTGGTGGTCTCGACAACTGAAAAATTTTGCTGTTGTCTTCATTACAAGAATAGGAAAACTAGGGGCTCATATTTTGAGTTTTTTTTTATTAACAATATGTTAAAAGAACCCTCAGCGATTTTTGAGGGAATAATTGAAAACCACAACCTATTGGAGTTTTTAAAGATCCGTAGCTATCATGCTAACTAAACCATTAAACCATGGAAACTCCGTTTATAAGAATGATTATTTTCATACCTGGTGGCATATGTCACCAGAGTAACCAGCATGATTGAAAAACTCTTTGTACATACCCTACTTAAGGTCTATTCTTCCGACTGAGGGTGCACTGAACGTCTACAAATAAAAAAAGTACGCCCAAAGTATGAGCCAATTATGTCATTTAATATGTTAAAAAGTTTCTAAATAACAAATGAAGACGTTTTCTACTTTCGGTTCTTAATTATGGGAAGGAAGTCAAGTTTTAAAACTAAATGTTTTTTATCACTTTTGAAGAAAAGCTCTTAAAACCGTTTGATAAATCGGTTAACAAATAATATATTACTAGATGTTTTAAAAGATTATTGGAAATATTATTCAAAATTTAGATCATGATCCATCTTATGTTAAAAGTGTAATAAAATTTTACACGCATTACATCAAAGGTCGTCAGAAATTTATTACTTATCGGCTGAAACTGTTTGTTTGTTCCTATTAAAGTGCAAAAATGTTTCTAAAATAAAAAATTATGATTTTTTTTAGGTTTGCAATGAAAAAGTGGCATGTTATGTAAGTAGCTCAATGCTGAATAAAATAGAAAATTTCCCTTGTGAACTATCCAGTATTTTTATAGCTGGACCAAAATATGAGAGTTTTGCCTTGAAGAAAAACTCTCCACTAACAAAAATCTTAAATAAATTGTAAGTATACTTGAATAAATTTTCGTAACAGTTGTATAATAATTAATTTTGTTTAGTATTCTTAGATTTTTTGAACACGGCCTTATTACAAGATTTAAAATAAGTATCAAAAGAAAACCTAATAATAATATGAATAAATTTTATCAAGTTGGTAAGGTAAAAGTACCTATTCGTGAAACATGTCCCTTTTATGAAAACTCAAGATTAAATAAGCATGAAAATTCTAATAATAAAAATAAAATATACTGAAGAATCTCTATAATACTACCGTATCAAATTAACAAAAATAGTAAACAATTTCAAACATTATTATATTGAAAAATATATTATTACGAATCTGGTTTTCATAATACGGACAGTTTGAAACATAACCTGCAATTTGTGATGTTCCTATTTATGAAGTGCACGAGCCCATTTAATTAACATGTCAATTTCATAATTGGGACTTGTGTCTCATAAATATGGACACAACTTTTTAGCTATTCCATAGTTATGGACATTTTGATCGTGTCAATATTTGCTTATAAAATTATTTTTTTACATCTGAATTTAATTTCAAAAATGTCAATTTGTTCAGAAGAGCATAGCGCTTCTACTAAAATCAAAAATTATTAACATATGACTATTTTTTTATTTAATATTGGTCGATGAAACGTAACAATCAAAATTTGTATCCATAATACGTACTTTTACCTTATGGAAGATGTCATACTCTCATTCACAATTTTTTTATGCGAGTTCCCACTAAGCCTTATTGTACTGATGCTGGAAAAGTTACATTATCAATGGTTTAATAAAAACAAAAAAACAACCACGTTAAGACAAGAGGTACCAGAAGAAAGTTACGTCATGCAGTCAAGCTATTGTAAAATTACATTCTTTGTGATGACACACTTAATCCATAAGCCTGAGAAATATTTTAAAGTAAATAAATAATATGCAAAAATGGTTAGTGATATTGTTTTGTTAAATATAATTATTTGTCTGGCTATAATAACTAATCTTAACTCAATAGTCAAATTTTTGCTTAATTTAATTTCTACATCATACCGCATAACTTCATCATAGTAAATTTTCTGTGAGGTAATGCGGTAATTGAATTTATACGTAAGGAAAATTTTTTTTAGTTTACGTAAATAATTCTCTCGTAAAACTAATGATTATCCGTGTATGCCTTGCTACTTAAAAAATTTGTATTTTTTATGTAGTTGCTGACTATCCTTAATTTTAATGTTCTTTTGTGATAAATTATCTTTATCCCCATCATTTTCTGAAATGGATGTTATGTATTAAGATGATTTGACGAAAATAAATACAACAATTTCTTGGAGTAAGTTACAGCAGTTATTATCATTAGGGTGCTTTGCCCTAGATAGGCGGCCCACCTGAAGGTCATTTTATGAAAGTTACTCTTTTCATAAAGCAATTTGTATCTTTTGAATACATATAAGGAGTTGGCAAGATCATGAGATTTAACTTTTTTTTCACTTGCTGAAGATTTTACGACCAAAACTTTTTATGAAAGCAATGTACGAATTTTCTTGATGAGAGGCAAAATATTTCTGAAACTTATGAAAGTAAGATTTTGATTAGTAAAAAATAAATTTTTACTCTTGTCAATAATTTGAACTATGTAGCAAGTCAAGAGCTGCTTTTATAAGATACCAAATCATAAAAAAATATAAACGTCAGATTGACTGAATTTTGGAAAATTTTTTAGTAAAAATCAATGATACGATTTATTATACGTTCGAAGAAAGTGTATATTGTACGTCATTTATTGGAAAAATGTGTTTAAGAAAATCTATAAAATATTAAAAATTCTATAAATTTGGTTTCTAATAGCAATTTGCCTTAAATTTTAACTTTTTTAAATGAGTACCTACTTATTATGAGTATATTATACGAAATTTTTAATCTTTAATTAAGGGATTATAAAGAAAGTTAAAAAGGATATCAATTTCAAAGTTAAGAAAATATAAGTTAATTATAAAGCGAATGTTTTAAAAGATAACTTTAGTTTTCAAAAATATAGTTTAAACTAGTACATAAAATGTTTTTTTTTTTTTTTTTTTATAGCTTACTTGTATAAAATAGAATAAAACAAAGGTATCGTGATAGTTATAGAGTGTTTAGAATCATTCATATTTACTTTAATAGAGGAAGTTGGAAGTACAAATTAAAATAATATTAATGAAGATGAAAGTAGTAAAGTTACTAAAAATGTATTTCAAATTATTAATGACTAAAAACAGTTTTTTCATCATACACTGGCGGGAAGTTTGCGTTCATGTCCTGATTTTGGGGTAGGAAGTCATACATTTCCGTCTGCTTCAAATGCGCAGTAAGGTCCTGTGCAGCTCTCTTAAAGTAACTTTTTTAACCGATATGTATTCAAACATGCAAAAAAGTTTTTCTATTCCTCATAAGTATTTTAGTTATTTTTAAAATTATTTTATTCACAACCCCATTAAATATAAGTTGTTGTCATTATAATTGAAAATACAAGACAGAAGACTGTTTAACACTAATCTTAACAATAAAAAATAATAAAATTTTTTTGCTTTTGACACAGTGAAAGGTTTAGCCTTTGTTAGTTTGGGTATTTTAAAAATTTTTTTTTAAGATAGTCTTTAGCTTTTAAAAATTTTCAATCTGAATATTGTGCCTTAGTAGTAGCATAGTTCGTAACATATACCACCGAGCCGATAGGGACGAGGATTTCATTTTTTCATCAATTTACTAAAATAAACAAGCCAAACATTTTTTGTAAACATTCATTGTAACTTAGTTTTGATCACACCATTCAATAAATGCCCTACAAGTTACTTCGTATCTAGCACAGGACTTTTTAGGCAATAAATTAGAAGCAATGGAATTTTGCGTCTCTTTCAAAATTTATAATAATGACTTTTTCTGTCTCACCGTCCGAATCAAATTTTTTAGAAGAGGACGTTTTGACTATGAGAAAAAGAAATACAACGAAAATCAGACATGTAAAATCTGTATAACCGTTCTACAGAGGCTTACATTACATGCTGGTATCATTATTTTTTGTCTCTGCATATCATGAATTTTACTATGTTTATACACAGAATCGTAAAAAAATTAACTCAACTTACGAAAAAATCTTAGGTAATCTGTTCAGGAGTTGTTACAATCCACGTAATTACAAGTACGATTAAGACTTTTTAAAACTCTTAGTACACGACGCAGACGTATCAATGTTTTTTTACGAGGTATACAAACAAAAGTGCATCAAATGAAGGTAAAGTTATATTACTGCAGCTGCTGTTCCTCTAAAGTCCCTTGATTAAAAAGCGCATGCGTGCGTAACAACCAACATATTAACTGAACGACTGCAGCAGACTGAATCTTTATACGTGCTAAAATTGATTTTTTCTTAAAATTTATTAAATGATTTACATTTGGAGAGTAGCAAGCTTCCCGCCAGGTATGATGAAAAATCGTATACCGCCAGTTGGCAGGAAAGTAGAACATCCTTGTCCACGTATTTGCCACTATACGAAGGCAATGTATATACGTGGACGGGAATGTGCTACTTTCCTGCATCATGGTGTAATGTACTATATCATCACCATTGATTATAAAAAAGTTCGATTTTTTTTATTGGAAACTTTATACACATTTTAGTTGCTGTTATATAATTATTTAATAATTTAATCTGTTTTTTCTTTGAAATTTAAAAAAAATTATGTTAAACTCAAATAAAGCCATATCAAGTATAAAAATTTAAGTTAACACATTGCAATATTATGTACTCATTACAAATCAGAATTCACCCTCTTCTTTTCTAGATCTTCAGAACATGTTACCGAGAAGAAATTAATAATTGTAGCAATGCACACTGTACTAACGTTATTAATATCAATAGTATATTACGTACCTAGGCCAGAAAGTGGGGCTATTACTGACCGCGCTATATTATCGGCCGAGCCGAAGGCGAGGCCGGTAATGCGCGGTCAGATGTAGCCCCACTTTTTGGCCGTGGTACGTATACTTTTTTTCCTTACACCTCCGCCGAAAGTTCGTCACCACGGTTTTAGTTTTGTTAAAAATGATGGTTTAAAAATCCAGTCAAAGATTTAGTGCATTATGCATTATTGTCGATCGATCGGTCACTCGAACAATACCACTTAAATGCACGTAGATGAGTGTACATGTGTATAGGTATATCTATATATATACGCTCGCCGAGACTGTAGTATATTATATAGAATCAGATTGGGCCGAGGATTTGTGCAGGTTGGTCGTGCTGGCAAAACGAGAGGAAGAGAAATCCGTTTAAATTCGAATCATAGATCCTATAAAGATCATTTTAAAAATCCTAATGTTTATATCCGTAAGTGCAAAATAAATCAGGTTATTATCAATAACTATTATAATTGTGATAAGCATAATACGATTAAATAAAAGATTTCATAGTTTATTTTTGTAATATGACATGTATATACTACATTTATATACTAAATAAATCATTAAAGTGAAAGTAACTGATCAAAAAACATTAATTTGGTAGTTTTAATTTTGTGTTGTGTACTCTGTTCATATGAAATTAATAAATTTATATATACATGTAAATTGTGCAAAAAAAAAACATATATATATATATATATATATCCAATCATTTATGTAAATAAATATCCAATGATTTTCTGTGTTGTATAAACTGTAAAGGTTATAACTCCGTTAGCCGTATATATATATATATGTAGTGTATAACTACTGCTGCTTCTCGGTGCTGAATATATAACTATATATATCTGCGCACTTCGTTCTGCGCACATATGGCAGGACTGATATGAGGCTTTTTCTAGCTCAAAATCGGGTCAGATGGAACGAACTTTCGGCGGAGGTGTAAGGAAAAATAATTTTTTCTTGGTTCTATAATCTCGAAAGACACGTTAAGTGGCACATCCATAAAGTCTATAGTCTACTACCGTAGTGTGTTAAAATGTAATGTGAAACGATTCCACTAAGTAATTTTACATTTATTTCTGACACTTTTTAGAACAAAAATCTTCTTATTAAAAATATTTTTGTTCGCATTAAATACAGTTTATTCGGTCAAATAATAAGCTGTAAATATTAAAGAAAATATGAATATGCTGAAAAGTACCGTGCGTTTCTTATGCCATAAAATAATTGCTTGCCATAAGGAGCCGTTGATTTGCAGTTTCTTCCGTATAATTTCCGAAAAGAGCTATTTTTTACAGCTGTTAAGATTTTAAACTCCCAAAAAATACATTAAAAAAAAATTTCTTTTTTTCTTATCTAACAGCTTTATTACCAGAGCAACAAAGTCCTGGAGCTTAACTTCTACATTTTTTATCACCACAAAAATACAAACACATTTTCTACTCATTTAAAAAACTGAATGTAGATCTTTAAAGATTTAAGAGATTACTGTGAGGGTACAATGAAAAACCGATCTGTCATGGTAATGGACTTTTTATTTGTCGATTTTGACGCTGCTGTTCCCATCTCGATAAATTTTCTGCGTCAGTTTCTTGACACCTAAGTAAAATTGTATGTATTAGATACATTTAAAGTTTTTCTTCCAATTCACCCTCTTGCGACTTTTGGCATGCTTAAAATTTTTGTGACCCCCTAAGGCTGTTTTCTGCCAACTTTGTTAAGTTCTCATATATTTGTTGGCAATGTAGTTCGACGTCCGATGGCCCTAAAAAAGACCGGTGAGTTTCTTAAGTAAACTCTTTCTTGACTAAAGTTTACAGCAATTGTGACTGCATCTATACCTCAAAGTGATCTCATCTGGCATGCTGTTGAAGCCCTAGAGTGATCGGAAGAAAAATGACAAAGTTTTGAACTTTGGAGCTAATTGTCGTGCTCTTTTCCAACATTTTCTGGTATAACTTTGAAGACATTGTGTCTAACGCACCTTTTTTTGGCAGACTCAATTATTTTGGTGATCTTAGGTGAATAGATTGGTTTGTGACGCTTGCCCGTTGGAGACTGTCCCGTTGGCATAAGTTTTTTTTCTTTATAGCTGTTAGGTTCACCTTGAAGAGGATCAGTGATTCCAGGTTGAATGCTTAGAGTCGAGAGGGTAATATAGGATCGTTTATCACTAGGATTCGCAGGGTTGCGAAGAACAACTTCGCTCGTGATGTCTGTCATTGAATGACTGACTTGGTTTAATGGTGGCCGTTATTAGTTAAGTAGTCTTTTGGTTTACAAATTATCTCAAGAATTGGTAGTGAAAATGTATTTTTTGGCAAGGTAATTTAAACTTAGGTAGCCTTTAAGGCGCTTCTCCCGAAAAATGAACTATTATATTTTTGCTTGAAATTTTGTTTTTTGCTAGATGACGTAATAATACACATTTTCTGAAAATTCATATAAGGTAAATAATTATTATTTAAATAATTTATTTAACCGATGAGATGGATGGTTAAGGACATTCATCACAGTTAGCGAGAGAAATCATAGAGCGGTAAGGGGGGTGCGAGCGCGGGGCAACGTTGCAAGTTTCTGTCGTCTGTCACTTCCATATACATATTCGTATACGTGTATGCCGTTGTCATAACCTGGCTCACGGTCATAGACTACGAAGACGTAGATGGCGCGCTCCGTCCTCTGGTTTATTCCGGGTAGTGAGTCCTTTATCTGGTTAGGCACGGAAGTGCCAGGTCAATCGGATATTCTTGGGTCGGTCGCTGAATGTCCGGGTCCTTGGTTATTTGAACAAGTAGAGTCCCTATGTGGTGAACACCGAATTTGTCCCAGAAGATGACGTCGAGGTATCTTGAACACACTAAGGAACGTGATTACTCACTTCAGCTACCCTGATCGATCGCGAAACAACAACAGAGAAAATACTTGCCGTAGGTTTTTGGAGGGAGTTGCCAAAATAGAGCGTCGCAAGCTTTGCCTGGATCATAATCTCATTTCCAACTCACCCTCTGCATGAAAATCCAATGCCTTTTATACCCTGCAAGTCGTGTCGAAAGTCACAAAGACCACTTGTTTGTCCTAGTTTGTCCTTGAATTTTTCTGATTAAAGCTGTTGTTTTGAAAATCCTTTCAAAGGTATGAATGGCCGTAGACTCAAGGCCAAGCTTGTTTTTGTTGAGGTGAGTGCTGCTGGTAGTCACGCAAGCCACTTATTTACTTAAAAGACCCATTATTCTGAAAATCAGGCTTGTATGCGTTGGGATGAGTCATTCCATCAGTCACGTAAGCCACTTGTAGATGATGATGATGTGATGAGGATAAGGATGATGATGATGATGCGACGATGGATGAAAAAGGGGGCGTTAATATATTTGCAGTTGCTTTCAGACTGATGCCTTGTCTTCAGGGTGATAAGTCTGCGAAGCTCTGAACAGAGTTTAATGTGATGGTGATGGTACTGATTAAGATGATAATGATGTGCTGATGATGATGCTGATGATTACGATGATGATGATGGTGATGATGATGAGGATGATGTGCTGATAACTGACGAGGAGGGGCTTACAATCAACAATAAGGCTGTTTGAGAGCCGTCAGAAGAGGGCAATCTTGTACTCCAGGTGATGATGATAATGCCGGTAATAATGGGAGGGTTTATGGTAGTGATGACGACGACGACGATGATGACGATGATGACGATGATGATGATGGTGAGAATGAGAACAAGTGTATATATATACATATTTACATTTTATTTTATTCAAGTTACTCTCCCCTTTTCCGAGATAAGGCCTCTTAATATCAGCTCCCGGTTACATAAATATGTCAGACGACACGAATGGCACCCAGTGAGCACTCCCACCCACGGGGGACTTCGCCCGCACTGAGGGCAGAATGGTAGCCGCACCGTAAAGTATAACCGAACGATTTAGAAGTACTGGAACAACCAGCCATCAGGAACTGCCCTGGCAGTTCAAACACGACCAGGTGCCATTAGGTCCCTCCAGGAAGGTGACCTCTACGTGGCAGACCTGGAGATCAGCCCCATGGAGGACCCAACCACGCTCAGCAGCCTGGCGTATCAGCATACACTGCTGAAGGCCAGGAGGCCATGGATCCACCAACCCAGGCGGGAGTCCCCCACTGGGGGGGGGCGTGGTCTATTTGCAGGTGGGCAACGTACCCCTGCATTACAGGCACCGGCTGCGCCACAAACGCCGGTACCAGGGGTAGGTTTGCCATCGGGGGGGGGGGGGACTCTCCAACCAGGAGCTCCGGGATTGGCAGGCCCTCCACGACAGGAACCGGGTCTTCCTCCTGGTTTTCGCCATTTAGCGGCCCATTGTGCGGAGCAGCGACTTCGATGACGGGTGGTGGAGGTTTCGGAGAAAGGCACATCCTGGGGGGGTGGGGGAGGAAGAGAAGAATTAAACTTTTAATGCAAGGTTGGAAAAATTAGGAAAATCGTTCACCTGTTATCCTTTTGGCATGAATTAGGAGGGCTCACTTGAGGTCGAAACGGTAGACGGCTAACCAATTTCATGAATGACTCGACCCAAGGGCCTGTTTATGAGCCCCAAAGGACGAATACATAAGAACCTTCCAGCTTAATTTATGCAAGTGTTATTATGAGAACAAAAGTGGAATTATGTGGACGTCTGCATAATTCTACCATGTTATAAATATTCATGTTAGAATCACATTAAGTTTGCATAAGTCACTACTTATAAACATATATATTACTATCGACGTATGTTGGAGGACTACATTATCTGAAACAAAACTATCAAGATGCTATGGCTATAATGAGAAAATGCGGTAAACCAGATTTATTTATGACAATAACGTGCAATCCTAAATAAAAAGAATTAAAAATGGTTCTGGCTAACTTAAAAAAAAGACACTGCCTAACTATATACGTTCTTATATCAAATATAACTGCTTGCACTCAAAGAAAAATGGAAGTGTCAGACTTCAAACTTGTGGTACTCTCATCTTACGATAACTGTTAAACTCTCTCACTACCACATTTGACTGTACCTCGTTCAATATTAGAAACGTAGTCGTTCAATGATGTTGGTGGTGCTTCGCTTCCAAGTTAGAAGTTAGTTATGATCATCTTGGAGCGCCTAGCGCTCAAAAAATATCGAACACTATGAGCTCCACGGTAAGAGCGCAGAAGCTCGATGTTGGGCGCTCTAAGCTCCCAACATCAAGCTTCAAGAGTTCAACTACTTTGCACGCCATGTAGCTCATATGAAATATACTGCAGTACTACAGTATTTAAACTATATATAGTAGTTCCATGTTAGACTTAAGACAAATTATGTAAAATTTAATTGTATAAAACGATTATTAGTTTTTAGGTATATTATAATTATTAGTTATGTATATACATCCAATAACCCCAAATTTATCTTTGTTAATGAAATGCACGCAAAAGCTTTTTTACTTTAATTTTTAAAAATAATACAATACAACATAGTGTTTCAATGCCTCATTAATTATACGGGTATAAAGTTCTCACAGTTTCCTCATTATACATTATTTCGTTATAAGTAAGTAATCAATGTAAACGTGTCATACATGATACTTAGTAGATAATATACAAATCTTTATTTATCTGTGTCACCAGACATGGTCCTATAGGATCTACATCTTTAGCAGAGCACACGCTAGTTTTGCTTTCATCTATAAAAACTTAATATGCGTAAGATTTACTTTTGAAGTAAATACTATGTACATCATGAAAAATAAAAACTAATTTTATTTTTTTTAAATACAGTTTCAGTGGAATTTTTTACCATAATAAGTAGGAAAAAAATAGTATAAATTCTATGTATAACTTTTTGAATAAATACATTAGTACGAACATTGTTAAAAAAAATTCCAACGTTGCCAAATAACAGTTTTTGTGAAATAAGGGCTAAAAACAAAAACGAAGTTAAAAAAAAAAACAGCGATTTGCAGCGCTAAAGAAAAATAAAAATTTGAGTTAGGAACAATAATATTCGAACAATTACTTTTTGCGTAAATAACTACTCAACTTATTGAAGTCATAGACGTATCTTTTCAGGCAGAAATTTTAGAGTTGTGAGCCCTCCATTCATTGTTTTTTTTTTTTTTTACATACAAGTCTCAAAACCTATTAACCTATATCATACAAGATAATTGAGAAAATGTAAAAATGCCGTATGTCTGCCAATCTACGAGTATCCATTGTACTGTAAAAATGTAAACACCTATGTTTGTGTTCAGAAGGGCTTAATCTACAAACTTATTGGAAAATAATTAGCAAAATCATCCGATAAAATTCTAGAAAAAGCATCTAAAATATCGTTTATTTTGTGGACGGAGCCGCTTCCCATACAAGTGGCGTCGAAAGCTGATGTGGTGGGAAGTACAGCAGTTCTGCTGTTTCGTAGCTCTCAACTGTTAAAATAGTTAAAAAATACTATAGGCCAAAAATATATTTTTTAATTATACGGTCTGTTAATTAATACCTACAAAATTTTTTTATTAAGTAATAGAATTACACAGTGTTATATTATAAAATAAAATAATTGATATAAAACATGATTTTTATATCTCTACTATTTCAAGTTCAAAATAAGACTAATATATATATATATATAGTTTGAATACGAAGCTATATGGCGTGCAAAGTAGTTGAACTCTTGAAGCTCGATGTTGGGAGCTGAGAGCGCCCAACATTGAGCTTGTGCGCTCCTACCGTGGAGCTCGTAGCGTTCAATATTATTTGAGCGCTTGGCGTTCGAAGTTGGTTATACCTAACTTCTAACTTGGAAGCGAAGCACGACCAACATCATCGAACGACTACTTTTCTAATATTGAACGAGATGTTATCAAACGTTGTAGTACAACACCTCGATGCCATTGAATGTGTTAGCTGCCAAAAAGTTTAAAGTCTCACACCACCTGCTGTCGACCGATAAGGTAGGATCCAATCCATGCGCACGCTGAGTCGAAGAATGCAAGCCTCCCAAGCTTCACTAAAAGCAAGCTGGCATCAACACAGTCGAATGCCCTTGAAAAATCGACAGCAACAAGCAGCGTGATCAGCTGATCGTCTGCAGCCTCCCTTATGTCATCGAGCATCTTTATGAGTGCAGTATGTGTGCTATGATGCTTTCTGAAGCCAGACTGCAAGCGATCAATAAGGTCACGGCGGTAGATGTATGCAGTAATCTGCTCGGCAGCGACAGCTTCCAGAATCTTAGAGGTGGTCGACAAAAGAGCAATAGGTTGAAGATGGCCAAGGTCAGTTGGCTGTCGACATTTAGGAATCGGACGTATAAATGACCTTTTCTACGCAACAGGAAATACTCCCGACTGTAGTGAGCAGTCGAATATATGCAACAAGACTGGAAGAATTGTTGGAAGACAGTTCCTGAGGCTCCTTACAGGTATACCATCCGGGCCAACAGCATTAGACTTAATATTTATTTATTTCATCACAGCTAGCAGGGAGCGCAATTCTCTCTCTGCACCCCGAAGAGGCACCCATCTCACTCACGTATCTCCACATTTCAGTCGCACTTCTCGATTTAACCAATCTATCCTTGTAGTAAGTTGTCATGGCCTGATGCGATGCTCAGCGTACATGACCCCGCAGCCGCTTGTATGCTGCATGATCAGATTCCCTTCTATACCTCCTGTACACAGTCCACGCCCTATTTCGTACCCTGATCAGTTCGCGCAGATCATCAGTAATCCAAGGTGAACGCCTCTTCCGAAGGGTGAACACTTGATATGGGGCATGCACATCGTAGAGCTGTGTAAGACGCTTCATGAAATAATCAGCCTTCCGACTAACATTCGGCTGCCCATGAAGGTCACTCCAATCCATGCTTTGAAGGTCATTATTGAAACAAGCAATGTCAAAGTCACGGAATGATCGTCTCGTCACTAAGCGACTAACACACTGTGGAATTTCAAGCAGCAGTGAAGCTGACAGGAAATCATGTTTAGATATTGCAGGATAAGGCATCTGAGTGAAATCGCGAACATGGTTAACATCACTTACACAGATATAGTCAATTGTCGTGTGTGAATCACCAATGTGATGAGTTGGCAAAAAACAAAGGGGCTGAAGGCCACACACCATCAAGGAGCCCTGCAAAATGCGGCAGCTCGAAGAGTCATCGGTCCAGTTAATATTGAAGTCCCCAAGCAGCACTGTGAAATAACAAGGCACATTGCAATTCATAAGAACATCCTCAATGTCAGATCAATAACCAGCCTTTGGGAGGGAATAGATGACACCGAGCAGCACGCGCGCACTGCGGAAGTCAAGTGAAACAAAGAGGTTCTCAGGTCTTTTTGAGTAAGTTTCACCAGCCATGGTGTGACATACCACTCTACAAGGAATAGACTCATGCACGTACAATGCAACACCTCTGCTGCCTCTTCCAACGCGGTCAGACCAAATCAGCTCAAAGTTCTGTACTGGAAATTTATCGGAAGATGTAAACAGCTTAAGCCAGGACTCACTAATCGCTAGCAGGTGAAGCTGATAATCCGTAATTAAAGATGGGATGTCAGCAAAATGAGCCTCCAGTGACTGTGCATTAATATGACCTATCTTAAATAGTTCTTTATGACAGTGAGCCATAATCAATAGATCTAATCTTACGCTCAACTTTTTTTGTCAAGGTTGGACATCCCACCTTGTTAAATGCTGAATGCGAGTGCACAGCACCACCTGCAGCTATACAGTTGCAACACTTGAGAATGTCTCTCTTGTCTCTAACTGTGCACTTACTACTCAAATGGTTACCAGCACAGTGGCGACAACAAATATCCTTATTACAATTATTGGCTATGTGCCAATAGGTCGAGCACTTGAAGCACTGCATAATTGTTATGTGGTCCTCAATACGGCATTCAGACCAGTTAACTCAGATCTTCTGCTATCTCAGTAACTCCAGCCTATGCTTGGGACTGACCTCAATTACACAAGAGCGCACAGGATAAGAGAAAAAAAAATTTTTTTAATATACATTTTCTGGGAGTTTAAAATCTTAACAGCTTTAAAAAACATCTCTTTTCATAAATTATACGGGAGAAACTGCAAATAAACGGCTCCTTATGGCCAACGATTATTTAATGGCATAAGGAACGCATGGTACTTTTCAGCATAATTATATTTTTTAAATTCTTACACCTTATTATTTGACCAAATAAACTATATGAATTTCGTAAAAATATGTTTTTAATAAGAAGATTTTTGTTCTGAGAAGTGTCAGGAATAGATGTAAAATTTCTAATTAAGAACGTTTTACATTACATGACAACAACTACGGTGTTCCATTCAGTAAGTCTTGGGCGAAGCCGAGACGGGGGGCCGCTAGTCATTGATATAGGAGCTCATGTCAATGCCACAAAATATCAAGTCGCTTGCGAGCGCGACAAGGTAAATTTAAGGAAGCAGACGAAACCTCGGCGTCCGCGCTACTGTTTATTTCAGATGTGTATACTTGAGCTTTCAAATACCGAAAAATAAATATTTTTGCCAGTATGCCTGATGTATGCTAGCTTAACTCAGTCTCTTTTATTCTACTCCACAGCTCTACTGACAAAATATAGGCCAAAAAGTTGTTAGAAAAACGAAAATGAGACATGTGTATCTCAAAATGCTTAAAACAAGATCTTTTCATGTTCAGTCTTCGAGAAATGGTCTTATCGTTAAGTTAGCTGAAAGCCAAATTTTTTCTGTATACGATTGGAATTTGGGATTGGAGTGTTTTTAAAATCAAGCAGAGCTGCCACCAGTGTGATATAGGCAACAAGTACTTACTTGCTAATTTCACAGTAGATAGTATGCAGCGTTGAGAGTTCTAAGATGGTAGAGCGCTTGCTTCTCGCCTGGAGGACTCGGGTTCGAGACTCCGCTCTGTCACTTTCTCCCAGGTAACTAGGTGGTGTTTTTAATATGACCTAATTCACTAGGATATTATATAAAAAGGCTAATGGTATATAGCATTTTGGCGTGGCATGTAGATACGCAGTTATTAGTAAGAAACAAGAAAATGCCTTAGAAAAGAGGGGTGGTGAATATGACTCTTTCATAATAAAACTGTTCCCTAAATGCTTCGCCCAGATGGTGAGTGCCCCTCCTCTCATTCCTTTGAGAGCAAACTGCAGGCCTTCAAAATTCTCTGTTATTTTCCTTCTTCCTTCTTCTCTTGTGCCCTTTTGTCTTCTAGGGGAGTGGTCCTCACGGACCTGTCCCATGCGAGGAGGTTAGTTTTTATTCAGTAGACACACTAGGTGAATCCGACACTACTACTGGATTAGCTGGGGTGTCTATGTCTATGAAGATTTTCTCCTCCCTGCTCCATCAAACAAAAAAAAAATCCTCTAAATGATTGATAATACAAATAATAAAATGAATGTGCGATTTGCATAGTTAATAATCATACAATTATAATTAATATTATACAGTAAAATAAAAAATCATTTAATAAAAATAATTGTCTTAGTAACTTATACGTCACTTTTACAATTTTAATATCTGTTTTCGTAATAAATAATTATTTATTGTAAGAATTTCTTAGGTATTAAATAACTGTAATTTGGAATGTTTGGATTTTATTAGAACATAAAAAAAACATTATGATGAGAGCTAGTTAAATAAATGACCAATTTCGGATTTTTTATGTGTATAATTACGAAGTCTTTTATCTAAAAATTTTTTGGAAGAAGTAGTTGAATTTATGTAGGTAAGAAAAATTGCTGAGAATCATATGATAAATTGGTAAAATAAAAGAAAGAAAAAGAAAAAAGCATCTTAGATAAAAATCCTGAAACTGTATTTTTTCGACAACTAATTTTGTTTGGTGAATGTACAAACTATTTGTACAAATAAACCTTTGCACTTATTTATACATTCAAAACATCTTCAAATGAGCAACTTTAAGTAGAAATTTAATAAAGTGGGACAGTTGTAGATCACCGTAGCTATGTTGTGTGGGACTAAGTTTCTATACAGTAATTTGTATATGAGCGATATCTAATGTTGTTAAGTTTTTTTAAATAAACTTATAAAAAAGGTATTTTCCTAAAAAGTTATGATATACTTTAAAAATAGCTTTGAACAAATCTAACATGTTAGGTAAATTTGATGTATTAAACTTGTATTTTGTAAGGAATTTTTGAAGCTTTCATACAAATAAATAGTTTTTTTTTTTGAATCTATAGTCTTGAAAAACTCTGAAATTTAAATATGAAGACGGTAAAGTTTTTTTTTAATTTTTGGTGCAGCATAAATTTTGTATGACATTCGTAGTATAATACTGTTTAGTAATCATACTTTAACAAAATCAAACCAACTAAGTAATATTTACTTTTGACTGGTACTTCATGCAAACCTTACATCAAATACATTCATTCCTTCCTATGTCAAAAGTACATAAAAATGTTAGGGCAATAGTCAGTATTACTTCTTTTGATTTTGTTAAAGTACGAGTACTAAACATTATACTACAAATGTCGTACAAAATGTATGCTGCACCTAAAATAAAAAATAAAACTTTACCGTTTTTATATTTTGGTTTCAGAATTTTTCACGGCTACAGATTCAGAAGGAACAAAACTTTTCATTGTCACTGTATGAAGGCTTCAGAAATTCCTTACAAAATATGAACTCAACACATCAAACTTACCTAACATTTTAGTTTTGTTGAAAGAAAATTTTTAAGGGTTTATTAATTATACATAACTAATTTTATTATAACTGTTACGAATACTTTACATTCATCATTAATGTTTTTTTAATTTATTTGACTGATACGCATAACATTGAATTAAAAAGAAATTTGGTTTAACTAAAAACCGTTTTGTCTAGTTACAAGAAATGTATTATAATTTTAATGGCAGGATTTTAGAATAAAAATATTGAAGAAAAATAAATTAAGTTTTGATGATCAATTGCAACTCTATAAGATTTACTAGGATTTTAAACATAATTTCAAATTCAAATTGTTGAGTAAGTTATCTTGAATTATTCAAGATAATGATTATTTTAATTTTCCTAAAAACTCGTAGAACTTCCTCAGCTTGTGCAATGGCTAGTATGTAGCCAGATATTTAATTAGAAATAACTACTTCTCGAAATAAATTATAAAGATTACTTTTTCTTTACTTCATTTATTTACACTTAATTCAAGCAATCTCTTACAACATTATACTAATGATTACGTGAGCATCAACAATAATTGGTTTTACCTTAGAGTAATAGTTTCATTCTTAATGAAACCTCGCACCTATTTCTATATAAAAAAAGTACCCTTGTGTACTACGTATATGTTAATGTATTATATTAGTATACATAGTTTATCTTCTTAATATAAATAAGGCAAGATCATCACATGATGCCATAGTGTACACACAGGTAATATCTTAGGGCATCAAGAACCTGTGGATCAGTTTAGTCCTGACAATACATTTTTATCCTTGGGTTCAAATTTTTTTTTAAATAATTCAATATTTCTTTGATAACTCAGCTTGATTCTTTAAAAGTGCTTCCCTTGTACAAGTAATAGTGCACAACCATTTATATTAAAACTTGTAATATATCATATTTAGCACAAAATTCTGTGCAAGTCATGACGAGAAAGTGATAAATATTACATATTCATAGAGAAAACTACATATATGATTATTGTCATTAAATATTGACAACTTAGTATTATTGATGGTTTTTTTATTGTTTAAAAATTGAGTACAAGAATAATGATCATACCAAACTTTCAGAATAAAATATGTCACTATTCTACATTTACCGTTTTTATTTTACTCTATAGTTTAGTTACAAGACATGTGAGATTATAGTACCAAAAATTTTTACTGTAAATTCCATTGTTATTTTATCTTGCAGAACAGTGTAAAAAACGTTGATAAGAACTACCGCTAAATTATTAGCTATGATATTAATCGTACGATCACAGTTACAGTGTGTACAAAAAAACTTAATCGTAAATCCATATTGATTCAAAAAATAAAAAAATTTTTATCGAAACTGTCTTGTATGATAATACAAAAAGTTTTAGGGCGATAAATATAGTTGTTTTATCAAAAACTTTTCAAAATGTATAGTCAAAGTTATTTACTTTATTATTTATTAAAGATCAGTTCGAAATTTGACACTTACATCGTAAAAATTTGTTTATCAAAAATACTTTTATATGTATAGTATTGCCTAATCTTATTATCGACTAATAAGCTTTTTAACTACTCACACAAAACTTACTTTTATATGTTATCATTCATAAATATAAGCGTAATTAGATTGTCTAGATTTTACATTAATTGGTCAAACTTATTACATATATACATATTTACATCCCGTTTCCGCTGCTAATGTAAGAGCAAATTTTTTTTTACGTAAGATTGTGTAATACATGTGTTTCTTGCATCTATAGTATGTTGACATTACACAGTTTAAAGCAATCCAGATGCACGGACTGACTTATGACATTAAAGATAAACTAATAGATGATTCGTCATTGACATCTAGTTTGAAAAATCGAAAAATCAAATTTGTTTGTAATAATCGCAAGCTGTACATACTACGTTTGCTTTCTATATTTTGATACGTGAATAGAGCTAGCTTTAAATTACATTTATGAATGTAAAATTATGTTGTACAACTCTATTGCCATTAATCACATTAAAAATTTAAAATATTGATATCCTGATGATAATAAATAAGAATGAAAGAGTACAATACTACTATTGATGTTACAAAAATAAAATTGTTTCTCCTTCTTAAATCCACCAAGTATTAGCACAACGTATTGTTAGGTGCTGTAATTTTATCTCAAGTATCATATCCATCTGTGCAGCGATTTAAAATTGATTCGCATGATCGAATTACTTTTGCCACTGTATTACTTTCATGCTAAATAAATTATTGTTCAATTTTAGAATACTTTAGATATTGACTGTACTATAAATTTTTGTACAATTTTCACAAAAATTATTAACGGTATCACCTAACACTTTAAAATGTTTATCAAAAATTACACGACAGTAGTAGTTCATACTTTTTCTTGTCTTCGATTGCCACTGTAAAGCTGATAGGTTTTAGGTCAATGTGTTTCTTTGTATATTACTTTTGCAACAAGATACCAACTTACTTTTTATTATTCTTTACAGTATTGTATATTGTATCATAACAATGAACGACGCGTAACACATCAGTTCCATCATCAATTTGTTCTTCGGAAACTGGTATCATTTATTGATCAAAGGAAAGTAAAAAATGCCTTTTACACCCTATACACATTTGCACTAGCATGTCCATTGAGAAAGTATTATTGTTTGTTACTATTTTTCTCTCAAAGTTATACAGTGGTAATACAATGTAATCACAGAACAACATAAGATACATTAAAAATAACATTGAGAGAAATTAAAGTAAACTATTTTTCGAATGTCTGGAGTGGGTTCAGACATGAAATCAACAATTCGAGTCATGAATGTTCCATTATCTTATTACACCCATTACTATGAGTATTATACATTTAATTGAAAAGATCTATCGTAAAGCATACTTTTTGACACACTGCTCATTGCTGCTTATACTAATACACCATCTACACCATTCAGGATATTCTTATTGTTGTTACAAGAGATTATCATTATACTCTCGAAAGATTCTAGCACCCTATGCTTCGAAAGAAACTCTTCATTTAAAAAAGTATTAAAGCTACTGATTTAGTTTGTTGTAACTAATGTAGCTTGTTCTCGAGTAGATGTTGCATGGAGAATCCACGAGAAAAGACTAGTAAAATATCAGATATCTAGGCATACGCGTTCCATATCTCCTCTTCGTACCATAGAAGCACCCCTAGCCTATATACTCTGCACAGTAGCTAGCTCCACGTAGAGAACGTGAAATCTTAAGTGCCCAAGCAATAATCGGATACCGTATAAAAATAGTTTTCAAAATAAAAAGGGTCCCAGTGAGCCACTTTGCCGCGGATTCCGTTCAGACGATGTCCTCCCTGAGGTTGGCCAACTCCTGCAGGGCCGCGGGGTCGATCGTTGGCTCCTCGGGCTCCTCCTCCTTAGTCGTGAGTAGTGCGTTGAAATATACGTCGATGTCTTTAGAGGCTTTGACCGATGGCCGCCTCTCATTGAAGTAGCTCATGTGCTTGCGCTGCTGCAACTCGGCCTCGACCAGCAGCTGGTTCGACACTCCGAGGTCCTTTGGCTTGTAGGTCAGAATTTTGATGATGCTCCAAACCAGGCAGACCACACCCGCCAAGAAGGAGCCGTACGTGATGATGTCCTGCAGGCATGGCAGGATGTTCAGGTAGAAGAGAAACCGGGCATGTAGAAGTAGCGGCATCTCGTGCATCCCCTATGCGGATAAAATTAGGACTTTATAGGTAAATCTTTTCTTTTCTTATAGTACCTATTTGCATGAAATAACTACTTTTTGTTATTCATAAGATGAGGAAAAGAGCGTTAAAATAAACTGTCTGTATTATTTTTCTAGTGACTTTGATAAATTTGTAACGTGATACGGGTTTGGGCTTCAAGTAGATTTATTTGGGATGTAGCAGCAGCTTAATAGTTCCCAAATTCTACGTCTTTATACTGTACCCCCTAATTTAATAAACTGTGAAAGTAAATGACCGGTTTTTCGTGATAACACAACGCGGAATTGAGTATTTGCATGTCTATGGGATGTTTTACGAGCAAAAAAAAGAAATTGTAACTTACGATTTCGAACCACAGTAGGGGGAGCACAAGATTCGAAAAGCCCTCCACGTGCTCAATGGTGCTGATGTCCTGCAGTGCAATGTTTATTTGAAAGCGAAAGGCGAGATCCACCGGAAGACCGGACTTTGGCTGAATGAAGAAGTAGGACTCGTGCAGGTCTTTGATCGGCTTGAGTCCTTCGACTGCTGCGAGAAGTTTTGGATCCGACTGATAGAAGTGTGGGTATGACAATGCAATAGGAAAACCTACAATCAATACAAAAACAGCGGATGGTTGATAGAGCTACAGTTGAGTAAAGATTACTTTGATTCAGTCGTATGAAAAATTAGAATTAAAAAAAAACCATTCATAGACACGTAAACGTCATTTTATAAAAATTCTTTTTTTTTTTTTTCTTTTTTTTTCGTGAGCTTGTAAGCCTGCCAATATACAGAGTATTTTTTTTTGTATGGGATGACCGTATAAATATATCCTACAAACAACTGATTTGAATTGAAAACTTATCTTTCCAAACTTGCTTTTATTATTGTTGCTTGGAAATTTTTTTTTTATCATAATTATTGAAAAAAAGGTCTCCTTTCAAAAGAAAGGAATTTTCTCGAAATTTTTTTGAAAGCCGGCTCTCGTCAATTTGTTCCATAAATATTCTCTCAATCTTTGAATGATTTTCTTGGTAATGAATAATGACGCTTGTATCTTGTGCTTGTTCTATAAAAAGCTTGTTACCGATTCTCTAGCTTAACTTTTTTCATGAATCGTTAATCTATGCGTCTGTGAACGCAAATTTATTTTTCATTCCGCCATACTAGATATGCCAAGTATAAATTACGCATAAGGAATCTAACGCACTTTAATAGGTACTCCTAGTAACTACTCCTGCATTTCATAGAAAAGTATGGTTTGCTGCAAAAAAAAGTAAAAACTTCTCTTGGGATATTTACACCTACACTGTCTTAATACACTTTAAACGCTCAAGTGCGAAAGTTATCACAAGCCAAAAAAGTATATTTATCACAGTTTTCACATTCAAGCTTACTTTTGATAGTTTACACTTTTAATATTGTACTGTGGCTAATGAGTTTTTTTAAACTATAAAACTATGTTTGCAGTACTGATAAGTAACCAAGTGGCATAAGTTTCCAATTCATATTACAGTTACAGTAAAAGTTGCGTAAGTTGCCATGATGAAAACATGAGTGTACACATTTTTCAAATCCTCGAAAATCTTTTTCAAAAATTATTTAAACGTTTATCAGCAAATTAAGATTTTATAAAAATAATCACGAGTGTGCACAAAAGCTTTCACGAGTTTTTTCATACTACGCTGATTTTCATGTAGTTTTTAACATTTTAATCGCAATCCTGTGAAATGGTGGTTGAAAATGTTATTTTTTCTGTAGTTTATCACAACTCAACTACGATCTTAAGTTATTGACAAAAATTATTGTTTTGACCTAACTTTATAACGCATTGCATGAATCTAAGGTCACATAGATTATCAGATAATCCGAGAATTTCTTCCTTTTCAACATTTTACACAATAAAGACACTTCTATAAGTGTAAAAGGTTATGCAAACTATAAAGAACAAGCATGCACGATGCTATTCCACGTAAGAGGAAGTGGTTTGAAATTGCATCACAATGCAATTATCTGAAAAAACGCGCATCTACTATAATTGCGATAAAACTAGATTACACGTTTTTTTTTAATCGCGTAATCATTTGCGTACTTTGTGTTGATGCGTGAAAAAGCCCGATTTGCGACTTTTTCAAATTGACACTGACGCGTTAATGAAAAAGCTTTGATGGAAAAAAAAATTACGGTCATTATGCGTGTTATTATTTTTCGTACTCGTCGATATTCACTGAAACACGTTGTCAGACAAGTTGAGTCACCTACACTGAATATTCCATAATCATACAAAAGAACAAGACGAACCGTAATAGCAATCGGTGACGTCGATGAGGCCATAGGGTAAACAGTACCCTTGTCTGCAGAAGCACTTGTTTTCAGGCCTGAAGTGGCCGTTGTCAAGCTCGTTATCCTTAAACTTGTACCTGTACGTGTTCAAGCCTCTGATGGTTTTTTCACCAGTGCGCACCTGTTAAAGAATAAAATAAAAATCTGACATCCATGACCCAAGCTGAAATAGTCCTTTCTACAATTCTCTGTCAAAGTAAAAGTGCCAATAACTCACCATGTCCGCACTACGGCATAGACTCTTGCGGAAAAATCTGAGCGTGTCGTTTGGCTCGATGAAACCCTGAAACTTGGCACCATCACTCGACTCCCTGACGTTGGCACACCTGCCCGTCCATTGAGGCAGGTTCTCCGAACCCTTGTACTTTTCGATTAAGCCTGTCAACCTCACATCTTTCTCGCCGGTGTAAACGGTTTCAAAGTCCCCATCAAAGTCGTACATCTAAAATTATTAGCGCTCATTACCATATCGTCACATGTGTGTCTCTCAATGAATCTCACAATAAGTTTATCCCATACGGCATGATTACGATTTACGGAAATTTATGCACATCATATAAGATAGGAAGAGTAGCAGCTTTTAATCTTGAACTCCGAGATATGGTTGTATAAGTACCTACCCTGTCGATGAGCCCGAGCCGGCCGAACTTGATCCAAGCTGGCATGAGGTTATTACCAAGAGTTACCAAGGTCGACTCGTATCCAAACATGAACTCCTTGGCAGTCATGCGCACTAGGGGCTTCGAGTCCGTCTGCCGGATCAGTAGGTTCAACCCCCAGCGAGATATCACCGTTGCATCTTTCATCACGTCGGCTATACTCTGCAACAGAAGACATTTTTTTCTTTCTCAGTCAGTTCTTGGTACATATATTTTTTTTAAGACACATCAAACAACGTGATGAAAGTTTCATTATTTCCATGCACGTTTCATTATTTAAATAAGAATTCCATTCACACCATTTTCACCGTGCATTATCAATAAAGTCTCGGTTTCCCTTGACTTTCGTGTTTTGTGCGGCTAATCTCGGCGTAGCCAGCAGATTTTTGAGCCTTGATCCAAGTCCAAACAACTCTAGCCAGCAATAAAAAAAATGCTTATCGTTCATATAGGGTTCCTCGGAAAATTGTTTTTTGAAATGGTCATCTGCCGATAGTCGTGAAAGAGCTACCAAAGAAGCTTGCAGTAAAATAAGTTTGGTTCAGTTTACGTTTTTAACTGTTTGTTTGAAATTTATTTCGTTTCAACAAATGTCAAGAATTCATGTAAGATTTTAAAATGCTCATGATCTGAACACATTTTCCTTTACGTATCGACACACGGGGAATCTCATGTGAAGTCGAGACGGGAAATGCTAGTGATATTTGTATGTGGGTGATTCTGCCGTGAGTGGCCAATTTTGTGTCCAGAGCTCATGTTACTACATTAAATTAAAATTAAATGTTCAAATTCCGTGAAATTATGCAAGAAGTGTTAATATTCTTAGAAAAAACTTTCAAGCTGATATGTTATCTCCTCAATGAGATAATTAGGAAAATGTAGTCGAAATGTCACTTCCGTATCCCTCAGAGGTAAGAATGTCTCTTTTTCTAGCTTTCGAGCTTTGATACTTAACGAAACTTTTTTACAGTATTCTTAGGATAAATAATGAGACACGTGTCTCAGCGTTTGGTCTAATTGGCCTTTTTTCGCGAAATACATCGATGAATATCGATTTTTTTTCGAACACTAGTTACGAAGGAGTACACTATTTTAGGTGGTCCAAAATAGGCTCAAATGACTACGAAAACGAAGCCTCATTGATTACAAAAAAATTTGTTAAATTTGTTGCTTTCAATCAAAAGTTATATGGGTTTTTTTATTTAAATACGAATTTTCGGTAAAAATGTACGAAATCTCATTTTTAGCTATATTTGTCGCTCCTGTCTAAACAGCTGTAACTTTTGAACAAAGGCACTAAATGGAACTAAATTTTTTTCAATCGATAGAGTTTGATTCTAGCTTTTATTTCATTTGGGTAGGAACGCTTCATCTATACAAGAAACTTAGCTACACGCATCAGAAGCAGACATATTTTTTTTCGAAAATTGACTAAAATTGACTTATACAAAATACCGTATAACTTTTGACCCCAGAAGTTTGTTGGAGAATCGCTTTGGATATTTGCTGTAGATGGTATTTAAGGTAGAACTATTATGAAAGAACATTTTTTTAACCAATTCATTTTAAAACGATTCTTTAAGGCACTTTGAGCCACTCACGGCTGATCACTCATATACATGAGCAAATCCACAAAACAATCCTTTTTATCACCCATTTTAGTAAAAACATTTTTTTTTTGAGGCATACCCTTGAAACCAGGCTCTTTTTACTCGTAATGTCATGCACTGCGAGGAAAAAATTTTGAACACAGGTTTCAGTAAGGGTGACACCCTTTTCATTCGAATTACATGTTTATATATATATGGGTGATTCTGCTGTAACTTGCTCAGATCGTCTCCGGTACTCATACTCACGTACCGTAATGAAATCAAAAATTTTAAAAACGTCAAATTGTGTTAAATGTTGTCAACTTTACTTGACATATTACCTTATACCAATATATTGATCCCTTCATTGAGATAATCGATAATTAAGAGTCAAATTTTCCATTCCGACCCATGTCCGCAACTCAATTTCACTCATGAAAGCTTTCACCGGTAAACACTAAGGCTCGTATGCCACTTGGGCGTGTAAGCATTATAATATACTCTAGCTATTGGTGATTAGATTCGTACCTTAGTCACACCAAAAATTGACAAAGACGAGTGAGTTTTCACTGCATACATTTTGTCCGCATATTTGCACCATAATCGCGGTTTTAACAAAAATCAGTTCAAACTAGTAACTTTTTGGATTGGAAATGCTAACCAATGATCATTTTTCAAAGTATAGGACTAAAATGAATAAATTCTTACGACAGTAGTAACTGAAGTTGTTACCTCTCGAATAGCTAAGCTCTTCTTTTTGCGTATTTTGCGCGTACAAACATTTTATTCCGTTTCGACCTCCGTGGAACAACCACTCGGTGTGCGTGTGCAATTACGCAAACTAAAGTTTCTTATTGCATTTGAGGCTAGTAAATAAAGTATGGGTAGACAAGTCATTGTAATAAGTCTATGAGTCGTACGAGCACTACAAACATTGAAAATTCCATTCCGAACTTTTCCATTCCGACCCTACCTCACCTCAAAGTGCCGTTTTTTTTCCTTTTAGAGTAATCAATCCCAGCCAAATTTTTTTTTCATCACTGTTGGGCTAAGAGATGAATTGGCCCTTTTTCGCTACGTAAATGCAAAAACGGTGGTGCTGCTTCCAACGTTGGTAGTCAAGTGGTACACTCCATTAGGTGGCTTTATCTGGGCTTAAATGAAAGAAAAAAACATGGTCCTAATGTTTAAAATATAAATCTTTGAATTTTATGCCGCGAATGAAAAGTTATAGTGATTTTATGAAAAATACTGAATTTTAGCCAAAATGACATTATTAGCGATATTTACGCTCTAATTGAAACAGCTGTAACTTTTGAATGGAGGCACAAAATCAAACAAAATTTTTTTTTAATCAATAGGTCTTGATCCCAGCTTTCATTGGAGCCCAGTAAAAGCACTCAAACTGTTGAAGGAGCTTAGCCACACGTGCTAGAAAGTGACACAATTCCTTGAAAATCGATGAAAGCTGACTTTTATAAAATTTCGTATAACTTTTGACCAGAAAATTTAATAGTTGCATAGCTTTAAGTGTTTATTACTGATGGTGTATGGGGTACAAATACCATGAAAAAAAATTTTTTTAACCAACTTTTTTAAAAAAAATTTTTTTAATCGATCTGAGCAGGTTACGGCAGAATCACCCATATACATAATAATAGCATGTAAATCGCGAAAAAAGGGTGTCGTCCCTACTGAAACCCGTGTTCAAAATTTTTTCCTCATAGTACATGACATTACGAGTAAAATGAGCCGTATCTCGAAGGTGCAGTGCGTCGAAAAAATTTTTTTTATTAAAATTGGGGGCTAAAACGGGATATTTTTTGTTGATTTCCTTATATACACGACAACTTTTTAAAAAAATAATCAACAAAGCATTTAACCAAACTATCAAAATAACGGTAAGCAATCCATTGTTGTCCTCACAAGTGTCATTACAAATAAAGAAGCGCCACTACTGCCCACCACAAACAGCTCTTCACCAATCGTTCATGTAGACGAGAGCGAATTGCCTGCATGTGTAGGTCAATATCCACGCGTTCTCCGAACTCTACTAACTGCTAACTCCGCAGGTTAAAAACGAGTTGGGTGCCAGCACAGAGTCGCCACTCTCCTAGAAGTGATTAAAAGGCTACACTAATCTCTTTAGCCGTGAATGACAAGAGCAAGGCATGGACTGCCACGTGCCGTACTGTAAAATTTTTACGTGTGCAATGTCAACCAGTTAACGCAACTGTACTAGATTGTACTTTTTGAAATGTAGTGAGGTACGGAGTATTTCTGATACGTATGAGGGTATGAGTCTGATTTTTTTCACGGTAAGGCAGAGTTGTAAGTTTTCCTCCAAAGATCGATCTACGAAAAAAACAATTTCGGAAAAAAATACTTTTCATTGTAATCGTCGTATCTTGATCCATGGCCATCGATATTTAAGGATAAGGATTCATTCGTATCGTACGTACGATTATTCACTAACAAACGAGAAACGTATACTCCCCATTACGTTCACTTGTGTTTACAATTGCATAAGCTAGCTGTCAGGAGACGCGAGCTCTCTGTGATTCATGGATCTGCAGACTAATTATTCACCGTGATCTGGTTAGGTGGTGCTCGTTTTTTCCTATTTTTTCTTTTTTTAACTCAATCAGTTTCTTTTAGAGACGCGAATGCTCATGTATCCAGTCACTTTTTTCACTCTACTTTTTTCTCCTCTTTTCGATTTAAACACTCGAGATTCATTGAAAAAAAAATTTACCACTACGCAAAGATGAATTGTTTACCGTGTATTTTAAATAGTACGAAATAAACATTATACCTGCTTGGAAAGAGCAATAATACTCTTGCGTAATGTTATTCACTGGTCTGTACAGCTCCAAAACTTTTGGGGTAGGTACCAACTGATTTCAAACATAAAACAACGTACCTATCTGAAAAAAACTCGAGATTTCAGGAAAATATTCAAAAGACAACCCATTGTTTGTAATGTTTGACTAACTCTAAAAACACAACATACATCCAATGCTTCCTCGACTAAAAAGGACACTGTGACAGATTACCTCCGAAATTTAAAGTCACATTTGTACGCCTTGTACCATGTATACGTATAACAATCCAACACTCGAAAGCCTTATTCACTCACGGAAAATTTAAATGCAGAGTATTCCTGATCACGTGACTGATGCAAGAGGCTCCGGTTAAGCCGGTGCAGAGAAGCAGCAGCAGCTACAGCGAACACTCGGGTCATCATCGATATGCTCGTTCCTCCTGTGCAGTTGCGTAAGCGCATGGTGTGTGAGTATCATGTATATTGCGTTATAAGTGTACACTGCAAACGTGTTTTATGCAATTCATACCGAGGAGTCAACTTTTTTACATAACGCGTTCATTCACGTCGGTGCGTTTTTTTCTCTTCTCCCCTCTACTTTTCTTCCAAAAAGTAATGGGGCACAAGGCTAAAAATGATAACTGGCGCTGTTTTCAATATTGCGTCGAAGAAGGGGAACTACAACGATTAAGCCTCCGATTTTTCTATCGGGGTGAGTTTCACTTTGTTTCCTCTTTTGATGTTTGTGAGTGTATGTGATAAAGAAGTAGGCTTTTAATCAGAATAATTTCCAAGATGACATTTATTAGTCATCGATTGTTCGATTTTGGGTTCACACGATGACTTGCTGCTCAAAGATCTTGTTACCGATATGCCTGCATGTGTAGAAGGGAAGGTCAAGCCAAAAATCGGATGGCACGCCTTTCACCTGTACTCAGGGTGTACGAGTCTTATTCGCACCTCATTTCACTATAGTGCTCAATCACTTAGTGTGAAGTTTTCACACCTTATCCTTGGTACTTGTCGAACGAAAAGCTTATTTCTCCTGGATTCACAGTTCCAACAGAATAATACATAATTTCTTACGTGCACATAAAAAGGATATGGCAACACCAATGAATTTTTTTCGGAGGCTCGTAAGGGCTAGTAGGGCTAGAAAAATTCTCTACGGATTCGGATGTAAAAATAAAATTACACACCAAACTAGAGGCTGATCCTGTAAGTTTTTATCGTAACATTTATTGGTACTAGAGCGCGCGGTGGCTCAGTCGGCTAATAGGTCGTGGATTGGCACACGGGAGACCGTTGTTCGATTCCCGGCCAGTGCGACTTTTTCGGGCAAGTACTCCTGTGTATTTTCACATGTACATTTTCACCACGCAATGCTCCTCAAGGAGGGTTTAGGCGACCTTCTCGCAGCATAATTGCCTAATTTTTCCCTACCCCCATCCTTTAATAGGAGGGCCTCCCATCCCTTTCCTTGTCCCTTCCCCAAGTGCTAAGTGCCCATAGTAGTGCTCCTTATCAAAGGAGCCGGACGTAGAGCACTATAATATAAAATAGAAAAATTTATAGATACTACAATGATTGAGAAAAGGGACCATGGAAATTTTGCTCCTACGCCTTATATACAAGCTTGAACGAATCGATCTCTCATGCGATGTATATCTATAATACCCACATATTATAATGTTACAAACACTGTCGTACCAACTTGGACAGCGGCAATTTTCCCTTCAGAACTCGCCTTACAGCCCAATCGGTGGTTTTTTATTGTGCCACGTATTTTACTGTGCCAAGAGTATGTCACTCCTACGAAGCAGTCGAGACTAAAAAAAGAAGCTTCACGACGCTAGTCGACAGCTGGCATCACCGTCTTGTCACGTCACACACAGTTTTTATAAACTCTTCTGAACGCACTTGTTCGAGTCGCAGGGTTTTCCTGCTTGCGGTAAACCTGCCTCCATCCGCTCCTGATGTACTCCGGCTCATGCATTTCGATCTAAATTCACGAGATTCCTACCGCTCTCTTTGGAGAGCCGCGGTTGTGGACGAACATATTTGCCGGGTGGGATGTAGGTGCATGCGAGTACCTCCGAATAAATTGAACGGCATAGACAGGTGGTCGCTCTTGGACCACAACAAACTGAAACAACTTTCAAGTTGTTTCAAACACAGAGTTGTTATTGTCACGTATATACGTGTGCACGAAGACCGCGAGGGTCAGGCGGTTCCGTGAATCACGGGAGAGTTGATACTTATACTCTTTATGGCGATTTGTGTCAATACAACTCTCTATGCTGATTGATTCTATTGAGCGTTGCTCTTAAAATAACAAACAAGATTCCATAAATTAAATTAAACTTTTGTAATTGAAAAAAAAACTTGATTTTTTTTTGGATTAACAAATGTTTGTTTGTACATCAAAAAAGGTATTGATAGACTTTATAGGGTTGAGTAAGGATTGTGATTTGACACAAAGACGAATTAAGGAGTCTAACGTGAACGTGAAAGAATTTCGAGTACTGCGGCCTGAGAAATGCAGAAAAATGTTAAAGATTGCATACTTTGTACGTGCATAACTTATTTTTTTATCATTGAAACTGTTACGAATATGTCGAAAACAATGGGTACAAGATTGCTTTTTTTGTTCAATGGGCTGGATGGTACGCAAATTATGAAATTATAACAAGATCCAGTAATTTGCTTCGTCTTACTATTAACGTTGAATACACTAACTAACTGTTAATTGAGTAGACTAAAAAACATCTTTTCTCAAAGCATTTTTCTTTACACTCAATCAATGAAAACTTCCTGTTTAAAGATACTCGATCGTCTCTTCTGTTCTGCACGCATTTTTATACCTTGCCATTGGGGCCAAGAAGACATACGTCTTCACATTCCACCCACAGCACACCCGTAAATCATTCCGTCTCGGTGAAGCATCAAAAGGCTACGGAATGAAAACTGCTACTATATTATCGGACACGCTCCACACGGCGCTTCTAAACGCTACCTGTTAGCCGCAATCATCAAACAACAAAGGCAACGAGCGAAAAGGGAGCGACCGAAAATTAAAACGGCACATCAGCAATTGCAAAAAAAGATGAGTTATTATACCCACGCGAGTGATGGAAGAAAAATAATGGAGCACCGCACGCGGGATTTTGCGCTCCAGTTCGAAGCAGCCGAGAGAAAAACCCACAGGCTCACGCATCTTTCTAAAATCATCATCATCATCGCTCAGATGCGCTAAAGAGTCGAGCTTTCATCGCGAGACCACTCCGTTCTCGTTCGTACCCATCATCATCATCATCGAGTCCGATCATGCGTCTTCGACGTTCGCGTAATGTAATGCATATATACGTACGTGCACGTTCGAGCTAAAAATCCGTGCATATCCACATTCATGCGAATCGTATGCAGCTGTTGCGTAGCACGTGCTGGGCCCGGATGAACGTCGGAGGTTCCTCGGTGGAAGAGATACGGCGATAAGAGACGCGCAACACCGACTGGACTACCGGTTTCGCGAGCCGGTCGCCCCTGCCGCACCGGCAAAAACATCGAGAGGGTCCACTCCCTCCACCTTTTGTTTTTCTTGCCACTTCAGCACGTGTGCGTACAGTGTATACCTGTCGCCTCGCTTTTGCGGAATGCACTTGTAGGTATACAGTTCTTCTTCCTGGGTATACGTCATACATGCACGCGGTGTGCCCATGTCTTGCTTTTTTCCCGCGTGTTTATGTTTTATTTTCGTCTTGGACAGGGCAAAAATCCCAACTACTCTTCGGCGTTTTAATTCCACGCGAACTGTTCTTATTGTCTCTGGTCGACGTAGCGGTTTTTGGACATCTGCCGTGCATTCAAGGAGAGCGGGATTCTTGGCTTTCAACAAAAATAAGGAAGAACGGGAGAAGCTGCGGGTCATTGATGACACGTTTATGAAAACATCTCAGCCCGTCTAACGTTTCAGGACATGGTACAAAAAAACGATAAATAAAGAAATTTGGTTGGAAACAACTTCTCGGGACGGTCAACAGTGCCACGAAGGCTTCTGTTTCGGCAAAGTACTTTCGCACGCCGATCAGTTCTCATCACCTCTCCGCCTCTGCAGTGACCTCCAGAAAGGTATACTCGCGCGCGCGCGTGCGTTTAATCATTAATTGGTATACGCATTGTGTGCATTACCCGTTTATTAGCAAAGAGAAAGAAAACAGTCTGTGGGATAAATCGTCGTATAGTACTGGTGTTCAATGTGCACATGTCCATGCCCTCTTGAAAATCATGAGTTTTGTACTGTAGAGTCGCGAAGCCGGGGGCCGATTATAACAGGGCGGTAAGTAGTAAATCCCAAGTGAAAGGGTGATAAGAGTTATTACGGACAACCATCCCGTTTATGAATACTCATGAGTGTACCACGCACACCTCACATAAACTTTCCGGGAAAAGAAAAGTTTGCGTTGATTCTGTCGTTTTCTGGAAGTTTCTGATCACGTGCTTGTACAGCACAGGCAGGACAGTTGCAAAATACTTCATGGACAGGAAAATAATGGTCCAGCGGGTATGCGCCTCGGAAGATGAATATACGTTTACCTACGTGCATGGCGATTGTAATTGCTATTATCATTTACAATTAATTAACTACCCGTGAGTTTCTCCTTGCAATTTACAGTGTCGTGTGAGTTTAAATGCAGATGACCGGAGGCTAGTCGTGCCAGTGCGCACAAGTGCGAGAAAATATTTTTATTTTGGAGTGGCAATTATTGTGCAAGCGCGGTAAAGAGGTGCGATTTATATGTATAATTCAAATCTTCAAGAAATACGTGTAGCATTGCGATGTATGTTTTTCATCGATACGCTTCACGGGACCCATGCACTTACGGTAGAAACAAGTAATTATTCAAATATCTAACAATTACTTACGTTTTAAATGTAAAGTTTATCTTGAACCTTGTGGCAGAGAAAAGATGTTGGCAATAAAAGGATTTCACAATACTCAGAGATCATATGCACAATGACATTTATGAAAAAATAACTTTCATCAAGTGTCGTGGGGCAAAAAAGACTGACTATATGAATCATTGAACTGGTCGTTACATCGCTCCAATTTTCGATAAATGCGTAAAATTGACTCAACGTGTTAATGGATTTTAAAAGAACACTTATGATTTAGGCTGTTAATCTGCTCTCAAAAGTCAGGTTTCAAGTAATATTGAAACCCCAATCTACTTAGGCTCTATCTATTAGTTAAATGTTCTCCATTATTGGGGTGCCAGCCTGTGGATGTGCTGGATCACGCTATTGACGTCAGAATAGAGATTTTCTGTCGAGTATTTGAATAATTGATTGTTGTTATAATTTACTGTTAATCAAAAAGTGCTTAGAGATCTTGAGATATTATCAAGTTGGAAGTAATGTAAGAATTTTTGACGAAATTTTTTTACCAGTTTTATGAAATTGCAAGCACTAGGAGTAGTATACCTACTAATTAGGTATATACATATACATTCTACTGAAAACGGCATATTTCATGTCTCAGTCGATTGCAAAGTCGTTTAAGGAGATAATGATCTGGAAACTTTTCCAATTATTCGAGGGATGTTTACTGCGAAAGGTTAAATAGGGTTTAGACCATAGAAGAGTATTCCGTTAGTTTGAAATGCAAAAAAGGGGCAAAATTAGCGTTATGGGCTCATGTCTCATTCGAAAATTTGCAGTTTTGACGACGCCTGGAAGCAAAATTCGGAGTTTTTGATTTTTCTACGGTATGGGATCTCAAAGTTACTAACGTAAACAACGTTTTCACGCTTTTTAGACTACCAAAAATAATTTCTAATTTGTATTGCCCGTGTAGGCCTGAAATCTTGTGAATTTAACATTTCAACAGAAAATACTCTTACAAACTCACGCAATTAAGTTTTGGCATTCCAATTAGGGCGTTTTGTATTCTACAAAGGTCCAGCATGTTGCAACAATTTTTTCAAATTTTTTGATGCGTTACAATCTTGTTTTTTTGATGATTTTACAAGACCCCGTCATGCTTCTTTTGTTGCTAAGAGCCCGTAACGCTATCCAGAAATAATACAAAACGCATTGTATTTTCGTTTAATTTTAGATTGTTTACTTAGATAGTGACTCATACTACCGTTAAAATTTTTTTGGGCAAATACAGCAGGGCACGAAAAATTCTAGCTTATTTTGGTTACGGATATTACAAAAAAATTTTTAGAAAAATGAAAAACCCGTTCCAAGTGTTTGTCCATTTCGACCCTCGGAAATGCCGTTTTCAATTGAATGACCCATTCATATAACTGTTTTAAGAAACTTTAGATGCAGTTGTCAATAGTGGGATCATATAAAACTGGAAAATAACATTGTGATCAGTTGTCGTCTGGAAGTTCACTTGCTTTTACAAAAAATCTCATTTTTGAATTTTTAACCCCTTTTTTATTGCTACAATTGTTCTCATCTCTCGACTATATTTTTATTACTTTTTCAAACGTTTGAATCGCCCACAATTTTATTATTGATAAATTGTCATACTCACGCGGGAAACCTGTACAAGAAAATTTGGTCTACTTTAAATAAAAACATGTTAATTCAAGATTCGCGAATAAAAATAATCCAAGTTTTCAGCAAGTTGCTAAACAGTTTTACATATGCATCAAACAGTATTAAGCCTCGGCAATTACAAGTTTGCCGATCATTCAATTAAAAAAAAAACAACTTCTCGCGAATTACGAAACTGCTGGTGAGCAGACAGGCAGGCAAGCGAGTGAAACGAGTGATCCCCGTGTGGTAATGAAATTCAATTTATTTTGCCTGGCACGTGAAATACCATGGTGATCGCGGATTCATGAAAAATTTCGCAACGCCAATTCTCACGCGCGTACACGAGACAATGATCTTCGATACGTACGCGCCGTAGTATGATCTTCGAAGTAGGTCCCGTGTCTACTGTCAAAGTGCAGCAAATCAATGGATTTAAGAAATAATGAGCCGCATGGAATAGGTTAAGTACAAAGAATCTAATGACTACGAAAAAATTTCCAATTATCAGTTTTTAAAAAGTTTAGAAAAAGTTTGTTTAGGTATATTTTTAAGATGAAGGTTACAACTTTCCACGTACGTTTTTTACGCTAGCGGTAAGTTAAGCTTTTCTGTAAGCTTTTTACACAAATGTTTTATTTATCTTAAGAAAATTCACAGTATGCAGTATGTAGTTTGCATTAAAACATACTTTTTTATTTTTA
The DNA here is from genome assembly GCF_036245765.1 of Copidosoma floridanum. Lineage (NCBI taxonomy): Eukaryota > Metazoa > Arthropoda > Insecta > Hymenoptera > Encyrtidae > Copidosoma > Copidosoma floridanum. The sequence goes on along the minus strand of NW_028321897.1, from coordinate 411,437 downwards.
TCTCTATTTAATGTAAAAAAATATCAGTAAACTTTTTACTTAATTCATTATAAGTGAAAGACTAACACTAATCAAATTTTTTTTTAAACTCCGACTATTGATTTTTACATAGCTTTGAAGCAAGTAACAGACAAAAATCGCTTTCACGAAGTTGGGTTTTCAAAACAGTTTTGATGTCGAAAATCATCGAAACTTAACGAAACAACCATCAGCTGGAGTTGAAACCGTTACACAAACCGTTCATTTGATAACAATGACCAAATTTTTTTTTCATACTTACAAACTTTGGTCCATTCAGGCCAACCTATAAACTAATTTTTAAGAACATTTTCCAACCAAACTTCAGTCGAGTCAACTGAATTTTTCCCATTTTATGTTAGTCGGGAAAAGACGCATTATAGCTTGTGCGCAACAACAATGCACTAAATTAACTAGAGAAAGAGAGACTGCGCGGATCGTCGAACTCTTGCACCACACGCGTGCGAGCAAATATCACACGAACGAACTTCGACCCCAGCTCTGCAATCGAACGTGATTGCGCGCTTATCGAAATGCACTTGTGCGTCTACTTACTATAGTGTAACTTAGAGGCTGTTTCCGGCCCTCGCTATAAGCGATCATGGTGCACGTGTTGGCGATGTAATGGATTTTTTGTAACTCTGATCTATGATGCCTTCGGTCAATGCCTGCTTTATTTGAAGTCACGTTTTTGCCTCCTCTCTCGTGCACACATGTCTATTATTAAGCATATAATGGATGATTCCGCTGTAACTGACTCTGACGATGTTCCCAGCTCGTGTGCATAGATACTGGAGTGAAATGTACCAACACAAAGGTTGGTGTTCGAGTAAAAACTTGCACTGTTTCTGCTTCAATCGTAAAAAAAACAAACTTCAAAGTTATATTGGGGGTCCAATTTTTGAAAAAAGGGGTCAAAATATCCTTTCCGTTCAGTGTCACTTTTTTATTGTTTTACCGTTCGACCCTTACTGTGCGAACATTGAGCTTACCTACCGCAACTGTGGATATTTTTCACCCCTAATACTGCAAATTTGGCCTAAAATTAGGTCAAAAAGTAGTGCATCGCACCTTAGGCTTTAAAAACAAGCCTTAATATTGAGCGAATGGTAAGTTGTGCCAGGGTAAGTACGTACTTATTCAAAACTGTAGTGCCATCAAAGTCTTTAACTCCTTAATTCTATGAAGGATAAAATATAAAACTGTCTCTGTTAATTTCCAGCCTACGTCTCGTAGGTATAATTTTTGCAGATACGCGATTAGCATTTTCTCAATTAAAGCATATGTTGTTACAGATTGTTAAAGTCTAATGTAGGGAAAAAATCCACATTGTGTCTACGAGCTGTATGAGCTTTGCAAACTTTGAAATTTTCTCTCCACTCACCTCAATAATAAAAGTATTTTCTTTTTCCACACATTAGGGCAACAAATTGTCACTAAACTTATTTCCAGCACTATTAGGCGAAAACATCCGACACGTGTCTTGGCATTTGGATGAAAAAATCTTTTTTTACGAGGTACACCTATTATCGGTAATGATACTTTCGACGTTGATAGTAAAGTGGTGGTCCTAACTTGGCTAAAATAAAAGTTGAAACTAGCTCAAAAAATTTGTTAATTTTGGTGCGACCAATAAAAAGTTACAAAGATTTTAAGGGGGCTCCTTCACGAAAGTCCCCAAACAGAGATATATTATTTCTTGTAAATAAAAGTCTACTGAATCTAATGGTGGTCTAAATTATATTTCGAATGGGTCAAAATTTTGAGAAATCCGAGCTCAAAATTGTAACTATTAACACGTGTTCCTATGGGGCAGCGTGAAAAACAATTTGTTTTCGTTTATAATAAACCTAAATTAAATGTCCCAGCAGACTGAATACATACGTTTTGTAGATGAAGTCTTCCTCTGCAATATGCTGTACTAAAAATTGTGGATAAAGGACCATTTTAGCGAGATATTTGTGATGGAAATAAATAAATAGTGTCCGGGAGGTCAGGAGGTTACGTGGGTAGCGTACATACTTGTTCACCTAATCGTGCGAGTTTTCAAAAAGTTGAGATTCGTGTAGCTTGAAGTTTGTATGCACCTAGCATTATTTTTATCAAATAAGGAGTATGGAATTAAATAAATATATACTTTTTGTATATTTTAATGCTTCTAAATATTTTTATAAATTATTTTAACAATCCTGGAAAATATATATTTGCAATGACTACCTGGTATAACCTCTTGAGTGCCTTTTTTTTCTCATATTTTGTTACATACTTTTTTTTTATGAACTTGACTTTCCTCCATCCTCTTGAGACTCTATGTGCGTGGTATTCTTTTTTTTTAGGTGGATTAGAAGGACCGTCATTCATTGTTTATCAATTAAATGATATTAATGACATACAGATACTAAACACTATAGAGGTAGAGTAATAGCAGAAAGGCATGCAAACACGACATATATATACCATATACCTATATATTACATCGCTATACTACACCAAAACAGGTGGTCTGGTCTGGTGGTGTACCCTCGTATGCACTAGACTGGTCAAAACAATAATTAATTTTTCGTACAAAATTAAACTACACACATAAATTTTTTTTTTCCCACTTCATACGTTATTAAAAATATCATAATGATTTTCAGACACACTTGTTTATTGAAAAACAAAACTTTATTTTTTGTTTGTCTTTGACCTCAGCAGTAGTCGTAGGAGCCCCCTTAAGTGACATAACAATTTTTGGGCAAACATCCATAAAACCTGTTTAGAAAAGTATTAAAGATATTTTCCGCTTCTCTTTCAACAGCTGTAATTTTTTATTATGAGCATAAAATTAGACAATTTTTTTTTTCAGCAATGTGGCTTGTTCCCAGCTTTCATTTAAGTCACGTATAAGAGTTCTTCAACCATACAAGAAGCTAGACACACATACAAGAAACACACGTATTTTTTTCGAAAGTGTACTAATATTTACATGTCTTTTGACCGATATATTTTGTAGCAGAATCACTTTGAATAAACATTGTGGATAAAATTTAAAATAGAATCACGATGAAACATAATTTTTTAAATCAATTTTATTAAAAACCATTTTTTAACTGATTCTGAACAAGTTACGGTGGAATTATTGATATAAGAGGTCTGCGTTGATGGATATACATATGTATGTATATATATATATATATATATATATATATATAAATGTATATATGTTTTTGCACTATCACGAGAACAGATTAGTATGCAATTTGCCTCCTATAGTCGTCTTCCTTATCTTAAAACCTTATTTGGCCACGTGATCAAAAGAAAAGGGATCAGCTCTCTGAATTCCCGCTAACACATCTTAGTTTTCATGCTTTTTGTTTTCTCGTTCATTCAAATACAAGTGAACAAGGAAAACTACTGCTACATCAAATTTAATGATTCTAAAAAAACAACCACATTTATTGGAATTACTAGTTTTTTCTTCAATTATTCATTATGGAATACGTTAAACTTATTGATGGTGGTTTTTTTAAGTTTCGAGATGGTCTTAAACGCATCCCTGCTGAATGAATAATCATAAAAATGATCAGGATGTGAAGCCTATCTTGAAGAAGTATAGGTATTTTTTTCCATGTGTAAAAAAGTCTCACAAAATCTATTTATATTCGTGAAGTCGTTGAAATTATGTTACTGTTCACGTAAAAGAAATGTGAGAAAACTGAAATTATAAAGCAAACTAAAGTACTAAAAACCAAAAGCGCAGGAAAATTCATACAGAACCAACATATAAATTGTCTTTGTCACTGAAGTTCTTGCAAACGAACAAATTAATTGATATCGTCTGACAATATCTTTCAACGGAGAAATATAACATTGTATATTATCATACATGTATATGTATCATTCCATCCCTTACACCTCTTACATTAATATATAAACTAGTTTGATAGCATGTAATCTTATATTAATCTCTAGCATATTGACACTCGCCTCACGCTTGTGATGCCAGAGATTTAAAAAAAGTATCCAACACGCGATGATTTTCTCTGAAAATAATTGATGTATCGGTTAACTCAATAACGCGTGATTTATTTTCGGAATCAGCACAGTATGCGTTGTTGAGAGGAGGAGGCACCAGCAGCACAACTCAGGTATTATATATAATAGTACCTCTGAAGATCCCAATAGAATTAAAACGTGAACATAAATTTCTCAGGCCTTACATAAGAAGTCGGACACCATTGTAAGGAGTAGAGTCAATATATACATCACATAATCCTATTGTGCATCGATGCCACGGGTGTAAATACCTAAAAATACTACAGGGACTTTTCATGTAAGTGTATATGATACATACATGCATAAACGCAAATAACATAGTAGGGTGTGGGTAAACTAAGCGATCGACTCTTACAGGTGTAGAGTTTCAAAAAATTGAAGTTCTATGTTTGGGACCAAAAATTTTTGATGTAGTGTACAGATGTAGTGATACATGCATACATGCCATTTGGAGGGGAAGGCAAAAAGGATGATTCTTCGAGTTTTCAGCTAAGTCCTCCCTTTATTTCAGTTTAAAGGATGAAAAAGACGAGAATGCATAGACAGCAGTCAGTGATATGAAGCAAAACCTTAGCTACATAAATGTGCATCACGAGTTAAGGCGAAAGTCATTTCAATCGCGCAATCGCGCTTTACCTCCTGACGGGCCTTTGACAAAGTAACCGACTGGGGACGATTGTATGAAAGTAAATTATGGATTAACGATGTTTTATCTTATTTTATCTTGTTTACCCAATAAATTCACGCAGAACCGTCCAAAGACACACGATTGTCTATACATGTACGTATCGGACATCGGACACGTGCAGAGTGTCAGGAAACAGAAGCACTGCTTACAAACGACACAGTAAAAAGTATACAAATGACAGCTGTTGCAAAGCGATTTGCATTAATCTTCCAACGATAATGCCCACACCGAGACAATACCTATGTACATTATGCCTCATGCGCTATACATTGGGTTTTACAACAATGTAGGGCAGAGGCGATAGTGAGCTATCGCGTCATTTGTACGCCAATTAACATGTAGTGTAACAGCGTGCTACTGTTGTTCATTATTACTTGTTTGAAATCAAATTATTGCTTTTGCAGATAAACATCGTTAACTTTCGGGAGCAAAGTACCAGTCATCACGTGATATGTTTCCTTACTAGTCGTCAATCGTCATGTGTGTCGTCGTTTAAAAGGATTTCGATGAGGAGGCGATAAAATGGACACTATCAGATCGAGTTTACCAAATTTTTGGGCAGTCTGATTTGCCAGCTGATACGTAAACCTTAGACAAGTGCACCTATAGCGAAACTCAAAATACATCCGCAATACTCAAGTGTGACTCCGGGCTTTTAAAAATTTATTAAGTAAGCTCCAATCATGAAGAAAAAAAAACTTTTCTCAAAACCCGAAATTGTTCAGAGCCCTCGTGTTGTTGATCAGAAAATCGTCCCACCGTCCCACGTACAAAAAAACTTGTATTACTGGGACTGGTTATAATAGTTGTTTAGTCGACCATACTTATTTTCACGGAAAAACGCCTGTTCCTATCCTAAAAAAAACGATGGGTCACGTGATGAAGCCTGTTCATTCGTCACGTGATTGGCTTAGATTGATCAAGCGCGGGTGGATTTAAAAATGAGATTTAGAAAAATCAGTAAAAAGTCATTTAAATTTGTAAGTTGATAAATATCACAATATTACGCGTTACGAAAAAGATATAATTATCGTATTTTTCTTTAAAAATATAGAAAATAAATGTTTGATTAAATTTTGGGGGTTGGCGCGTGGAGCGCGCAGGGGGTACAGCCCCCTAGTAAAAGAAAAAATTAATATCTGTTTTTCCATGCAAGTATGAGTGTGGCATTAACCATGTTTTACTCGCGGTTGGATCTCCTGCTGCACCAAATACAATAATGTATACGGGCTCCCGTTAGAGAACGCACCACGTTCACCGAAATAACGACGAGATACGAATCATTGGGGCTGCATTTATCCATTTCCAAGGTTTCAAAAGTTATTCATTCGCCAAAGAAGCCGTTCGTTTTTTGAGAAAAACAAAAATCGGCCCAGATCAGGCCGCTCGATCCAGCGCCACGTTTGTAATTTCCCCGTTGCATACTAACGTGCAATGAGTGCGTCATGGGGAACGATGTTTTCGTCTCCACTTGCATTTTCATGCCATGATCCATGAAATCCAGAAATATACTCACAAGAAAGGAACCGCAATCCTCACTTACATAAACATATTTTTGTACACACCCAATACCGGTTTCGCGAGCCCTTGATATAGTCGACCATCGATCATTCGCGATAGGATCGCTGTAGGGCCCGCAGCACTCCTCGCGAAAAAAAGGTACCATCACGTGCAGGCACTAAAAAAAACAATGAAACTGCAGGGAGGAACCGCGCGTGCTCGCACATCAAAGAGGCTATAGCCTCCAATTTTTTGTCCCTCCCCTCTGTTGCCGCTCAAGCGACCTTGCCAAGGCCACGAGGCGCTCACGCGAATTTACACGCGCATGTGTACCCATAATGACTGTCCGGTAGCCGCAACCGCAAAATTACGACGACGTCGATGTACTTTAACAGTGAAATCTCCGCCCGTAGAAGGTAGTACTTTGATCGATCGAGAGAGTCTCTTTGCTTGTTGTTCTTATTTGCAAAAACCAAACGTGAGGTGCATGTACGGAGAGGTACAAGTCAGGGCACGGAAAAAGTGGCTTTTTAATAGACTCGTTTTCACGCATGCGAGAGATGAAGTTTCGAGAACGCGGAGATGATTTAAGGTGTAGAAATGATTGCTACAATGCTGTCGATGGGCGCGCGATTTATGGGTATTTTTTTTCTTTCGACGTACCTGATGGGTACGGATTATTTTTCTTTTTTTATCGAGTAATTGCACAGTGCCCGTGTCGGCAGACACGAAGGCGTGTCAATAAGTATCGTTTCAATGCCACGAAGGCACTTATCGAAATTTATAGTGTACAAAAGGGGGATGTAGTACGGCGATAGAGATGTTGGAAACTTACAGGTGTAAGACAGACCTCAGAGTTGGAACGTGTTCTGGATTATTCGATGTACTGTGTATCCCAGTGCTTTAAAAAATTGATAAATAATTGAAACTCTGATTGAAGAAGTGGATGATTCAGAGAATTTTTCAAACAAAATTTTTCAATGGTATCTCGGTGTCACCTTGAAAAAAGGAAAAGTTTGTCTTTGTTAGGTTTGCAAATTAAATAGCAGTACTGCCATTACAAAATTTAAAAAAAAAAAGATCTGCTTAATTAATTAAAATTTGGTTCGAGAAAATTGTTTCCTTGTGCAAAAATTACCTTTAACGATTTCTTTCAATTTTTATAAACAAAAGACATTTTACGATAGTGAAGTGAATAAGATTTCCAAAAAAGTTGGCTTGATTCTGTATTTAAAAATTTGTAGAATTCAATGCTACTTATCAATCAAAAGTTGAAGCAGATGAAAAAAAAGCATCGACAATTGATAAAAATAACATTTTAATGGTATTCGCAGTTAGAAATATTTTCTTACTTCGATACGAGCGTTGAGAGTCATATCTATACTGATTGATATACTTCGTAATACAAGAGCCATTGAATTAAACGCCAAGACTGTGTCTCGTATTTCAGTCCAAAATTGCTAGAAATATAGTTTATAGAGATCCGTTGCTTTAAAATAATTTTTAAAAAGTCTTTGATTTCAAGAGAGGTTTGAATTGACATTTTGAGCTTTCAAGTGCTCGTACGATTAGTAGACATAACATGCAGACTTTCTTGCTTGAAAAATATCTATGACTATGAGATGCTGTCAGAATAATTATACAGTTTATGTACCTAGAAAAGTAAAACTATTAGGATCAAATCTAGTAGAGGTCAGAACTGATCGAAATTTATGTACGTTCAATATAACGGAAAAATAAACAGTTGTGAATTCAAGAGATCACATCTCGAAACGGCACTGGCGTGTGCATTTATTTACTTTAAGTACCTATGTACTTTGAAAGACGACCATTAAATTATTCTGAATAAGGAAATAGCGGATTATTGAAATCGAGTTGTGTGCGAACCATGTTTCAAGTCGTGGAACAAAATATATGTAGTAAAATCACATATGGGTCATTTTATAAAAATTGGAATAATTCAAAAGCTGAAATGGACAAAGACTATCAGAAGGCTTTTTTTTGTAACAGGGACATGTTATATAATATTCTGTGATGTTCTAAGAGAATTGCCGTGAAATGAAGATAGTGATGGACCAAATAAAAATTAAACTTTGCCCTTGCACTTATAATATATATCATGTATGTAACAGCTAAATTTGAATTCATCACCTTTCGAATCGATAACCGAACACTTTGCAAAGATACACGAAATACTGTAGCGTTACGGGCTACTCCAAGTTTTTATTTTGGGGAGCCTAACAAATTCGCCATCTTCTAGTACTGGCAAATAGTGATGGAAAAATCTAAAAAAGTTCATATCCTTGTAGCCTCCACAGAATATAAAACATTTTAGTTAGAAACCATAATTCAATTACATCTATCGCTAAAACCATTTCATGCGTGTGTATTGTGTTTATAAGATTCTATGACCATCACCTTGACAGCATGAAACTCATACAAATTGCTTTTTTGGTTCTCTTCAAGGTGCAAAAGTATAACTTAAACCAAATTTTTCTTTCCAAAATAAAGAACTGTAATGGGGTGAGAAAATAAGTTATCTGCATTTTCCAAATACTTAAGTTAGACATTCCATATAGGAAAAAATAGAGATTTAGCCAATTAGTAACACATAGAACATACTACGCTACTAATTCAAACTCACCAATCTCCGACTTTCCATTCGACACAATGCTTTCGAAATAACCATCGTACGCTTATAAAATATACATCATTATGTATACCTATATGTACACACCCGTAGTTTATCTAATATCCATTGCAAAACGCGCGTAACCTTAAATGGCCTGAACGATAATTTCAAAACGCGCCAACGAGACAGCATCGTCGAGCCTTTTAAATAACGGGTAACGAATCACTGCGCTGGCTTGGAACGTTGGCATTATTCGCGATCGTGGAACCCCTTCAACTCATTTTTATTATTATTATTATTATTGTTATTATTATTATTATTATTAGACATACGAAATAACCAAACGGTGGGCAATTGCGAGGGTAACTGTGTCCCAATATGTCGGTATTCTCTCGAATGTTGGATTATTTTGACGGATGTCAATCTCCACCCTTCTCCTTTCGCGAGTCAATGCACAATGCAATTAATTACATGAACTTGTGTACGCACTGATACGATGTAAGGTACACGTACCTACGGATGGTAATAAGCTTCATATTACATCTTACGATTGCATGGAGGGTTTCAAAAGTTTACGTCTCGTTTCGTAGCAAAAATTTTCAAATTCTCGCAGGTGCAGTAAGTTGTAGTGTAAAAATTCCAGCGTCACAAACGGACTTTGCTGTTTTTTTCTGATTACCAGATACTTGCTCAACTGAGTCTCTTTGATTGATTGCAGTACCTAATATGCTAAAATGCGTAATGTAATAGTCACGTGAGTGGCTGAATTGACTTACCAACAGAGCTATGTTTGGCATGATAATGACATCACTTTCGGTTCCGTTGCTCAAGTGTGGCATAAACTTCAAGGGATGGAGGGGTACCGTCGAGACGGTTCCGTTGTCGTTAAACGAAATGTTTCCGTGTTCAAGGAATTCCCTGTTTGGGTGAGAAAATTTTATTCATTCAGTATTCATCACCATTACACCGCAATTATCGAGATGTGGTTTTAAGTTTACTTCCGTTTGCCCCTAATAAGGCCTTTTCAAAACAGCGCAATATAATTAAAACTAATTGCAAAAATTTGGTTTGACTTGGTCCACGTTTGGTACAACACAATTTTAATTTATAAGAAGTTGCAGCTACTACACCTATATATTTATTAAGTGTTATGAATGAAAATAAACAGTTCCCAGTTTTCCATTGTATTGTTTTATCACTACAAATTGTCGCTTAATTGTATTCAGATTTTTCAAATATTCTCTCATCAACACAATTCATTGTCCAAATTTTAAATTAAAAGTCCAAGAGGTCAAGAATTACCAAAGCTCAGTGTCAAATTTTGTTTTGCAACGTTATGGATTAACAACTAATTATTCCCTTAAACTCTTGGCATTCAATACAAAAATGAAATTTGGCCATCCATATGAGATAGAGACAAACGTTCTTCTAAAATTTAAAAAAACTTTGGTGATACCTGTTTTAATACCCAAATTTAAAGGATTCTGTTAAAAAAAAAAAAAACCATGCAAAGGTTAAATTAAACACAGAAATTTTCAAGGGTAGAGTTGAATTGCATTGTATCACGTTTGTGCTGGGCAAAGTTCCGAGATACTTTGATCAAACCGGTAATCTCTTCAATAGCGAAGGTAAACGTCAATCGATTTCACTGTAAGACATGCAGAGCGTTCAGTTGCTTGTCCACAAAGAGGCAGAAAAAATTTGCCAATCACGTCGACCGACAGTCGAAAAAATATAAATAAAAGGAGCTTACTTGTAGACGTACGGTCCGACCTGCTGGAGTTTGATTTTGGCGTCCTGGCCCGACATGTAGGCCTCGTGGTTGGTCACATTGAAGAGGTAGACCTTGAGATAGAGATCGATAGGCGGGGCCCTCCAGATATCAAACATCTCTCCACCCTTGCCAAAGATCGACTTGTACTTGAAAATGTAGTCGTACGGCTGCAGTGCCAGTAACAGGCAGCCGGTAAACAAGCCCAACAAGCCCATCGTCATTAACATGAAGATACCTGTGGAATTGCAGAAAATTATGATACCTTTAGTCAATGCTTTTTAAATCTTTTTTTTTTTATCCACATATCGTGTCAGTATTTTGGTCGCATGTGTAGATCAGGGTTTAATGCGTATCAATAAGTATAATATTTCCCTGTGAGTTGTCGACTAAGAAAAGCGATAACGTACAATTTCTTTTATTTTAAATAGAAAGACTCAAGGCTTCATCAACTATTAATCGCCTGAGAAAACATATTTTTTTAACGTAAGTAGCACCTTATTCCACTAAAGGATCCATAGACTTATGTTTTGTCAATTTATAAATATTTAAATGTACCAACGACATGCGTGAGGTTCATGCCAATAGACGACTGAAGAGTGAGCACAATGGTAGAGGGAAGAAATAATAGTAAGTTTTACTGTAGGACTTGGAAAGAAATACAAAGAGTAATGGTACTTGCAATGGAATTACCACTGAAGAAGTAGACATTGCACGAACAATTTATGCTCAAATTTTCCACTTTCTTCATTAATTTGTACAAGAAATGCTTTATATTTTCCTTTTTAATAAATTTCTTTTTATTTCTAATAAGAAAATTTGTTGATATCAAAATACAAGTTTCGCTGTTTGTCAAATGATTATTTATTATTAGTATAACTGACACAGATTTTATAAACAAGTGAACATTTTAGCTGCACTCATTGTCTTGAACGTACCATGTAAAGTTGAAATTCAATAAATGTGAATGGTGTATAATATTGGAACAAGAAAACAACAACCCAATGGGATTACTATGTTATTGGAACGGCAGAATACAGTCGATGGAAGAATTCGATTGTACTATATGTTTTTTTGTGCGAAAAACGTGACGATAGATGTTTTTAATATTATTAAACCACCGATCAAATTTCCACAGATGTACGGCTTGCGGAGTCCCGAAGTCAATTACGCTCTCTCAGCGAATGATTCTCCAAACAGCGATTACGAGTGATTTGCACGATTAAATTATCGTAAAACGCGTGAGTTATTGGTTTTGATACGAAACCGAAGGTGTTATCTTAATGAATCGTTAATACTTTGCGTGCCGCTTTGCGCATCGGGACTGTATGGATATTACCAATTGATTCGAAACTACAGCGTGTCTACAACCCCACACTCGTCTACATAGGTATGAGGAACTGCAATCAAGATTACTGTGATTTACCGTTTGATACGCCTCTATGAACAAACCTCAAACAAACTCCCAAAGCGAGTATACTTTGCAACTTTATCAAACTCGATCTCACTTCATAATGTGCTATGGAATATGGAAATAGTTGAGCTGCTCGAACCAGATGCGAACGCTCAGAAATAGTGTATGAATCAAACAAATCTGGCGCCGAAAGAAAATCAGGAGCAGAAAAAAAAGAGAGTGCAGGAAAACGTTCGTCATGAGTAAGATAGCGTAGCTGAACACTATATTATACAGTAGGTACATAATATATGCACATCATTTCAGCGTTTAAGCGTTTTGATGCTCATTACCCATTCCCGACGCGTGTACTTGATTCTCGATCGCAACGGCTACGGCCAAAGAATCGATCTACCGTGTTAATTTGAACATATTCCACGACACGACGGGGGAGCACGGCTCTTTTAACTTAAACTAGTGAAAAACTACGCACAGTTGCAAGTCGTCATAGTTTTACTCCGTATAGATGATGTTGGCATTGACTCTGTAGTTAACTATTCATTTACAGAGTATTGAGAAACTTTTGATTTATTCGGATAAAAAATCAAAATTATCGTACATCCGGAAGAATGAAATAGTGACATGTACAGTAACAAAGTATACAGTGCTTCCGATCACTCGGTGGGTAAATTCGGGTCGGAGAAGGTTACCGCGACCGATGACCGCGTCGAGACTTTTCTCACGTACTTTTTGCCCCGATAAACGCGAATTTCGGTGATAATCGTCCAAGAAATATAAATGTAAACACTTTTCATTGACTTATCTGCAATCCCACCGAGTATGCCAATAAAGGAGAAAACAGAAAGATAATGGCAATTTATTTCAACCAACAGCGTTTTTTTATGAGTATTTTCAATCCAAACAAAGAACCGTACGGGCCACACCTCATGCGTGTCAGAAGCTGTGCGAGAGAAAGTAATTAAAATAAATGCTGCACGTTGTTGTATCGAAAAACGATCGAAAAAAGAAGACAAAAAGTTACCCCTCGAAGAAAACAAGCAATAAAAGTCGCTGCCGTGGCAAGTTTTCACGAGACTATATATTATTATTGTTATTATTGGTAAAGGCACAACAGAAAGAGAAAAGAACAAAGTACCGCGTGATTTGCCCGCATCCCCGATACGTAGGTGTACCGGGAATGCCGAGCACTTTGACCCTGATCTTCTCTCTGCCTCTCCGCTCGGTAGCTGTCGATAATCGCGTCCCTGAGCTCGCACCGCTCGAGAAATTGTGCCGCCTCGCGATCTCGATTCTCTTTCTCCCGCATTTTTGCTTTATTTGTGGCGACTGACGCGCACAACAGAAAATTCCAAATAAATGGCCTGACATGCATCATAGCCGATTCCCTACGCATACTCGTCGATGCCAGCACTGACCCATATTCCATAGACTCAATAATTTTGGTTGCGAATCATGCATACATACGATTTAGCTTTCAAACGTAGAGAACCACTAAAGTATGCTTCTTTTTTTCACGAGATTCCGTTTCTTTAATCTAAACACTTCCTAACTGCTTACGAATATCTTGAGCCAAAGGAACAGTTTTTATTTCAGTTGTGGACTTGATAATTAGGTATTCTTCAAATGTCACAGGAGTGGATAAAAACCCGGAATGACACACGTACGAGATAAGTATAGGTTATTATCACCCCGATGACTGCAACTGAGTTTTAAAATAAAAAAGATGAGTAAATACCAACTTGAATGGGAATTTCTCGGTACATGTGGTTTTACCGATCAGTGCCGAAAAGATCATCCCTGTCACCCAGGTGTCCCACCCTCTGGCAGTCAGATTCGAAAGAAACAGCATGTATCAGTCTATACCTCACATTTTCGACAAACCAATCGAGCCAAAAGGCTCAAGAAGCACGGAGCTTGGACATCCGGAATCCGCATGCACCATTGACGCCACATATTTACGCGTTTCGGGATTTTTTGCGGATGTGAGTCAGAATTGTCTTTGGCTCTTTCGGGCTTTTCTTTATTTTTGCTTGCTCTACTCCTAAGCTGGTCTTCGGCGTCCTTGCGCGAATCTGAATTTCGCGTGCGCGCGACGCGTTCCCTCGAATCACAAGTACCGACAGCCGCATGCGTCACTCGCAAAAGTTGGAGAGCGAATGAAATAGCGACAGGTACGCGCGATTCGCATGACATGCCTCAACTAAATGATTAAATATGGTCGGCAGGTGGAAAACTCGTGAAAAAAAAAACGTGAATGAACTCCAGATAATCGAGTATATCCAAATGAGGCTGCACCAGCACCAAAGCAGCGTATTGGCACATCAACAGGTATCGTACTTATCGCTCGCAAAAACTTGATCAAAAGTCATGTCTGCGGCTGATGTAAGGGGAGAAAAAAAAACGCCAACGTAATCCCCGGTAGAGATGTTACGTCGGCCCGGGCGCTTTTTGATATCGGTACGGTCGACACATCGTGAATTGCGTAACGCATCACGTGCAAGTTGGAGGGACGTTATGATCTTGGCGACCGTGATCTTGAAAAGCTGGCGGAAGGGTCACGAGCGCAGTTTAAATCTTAAGGCAAAGAGCGACTCGACGCTAGCCATATCGCTCGCGACAAGCCTTTTTCCTGAGATCGACCGAGCAGTACAGCGTGTATAGGGCGTAATCGCCAAATGATGGACTCGATTGACCGATCGTAAAAGAAAAGTCGAGAGGGGGAGGTCAGAGTGGGCGCACACACGCACGACAAACGCTCCCGATAAATTATTCATTTCCGCGGGCTCCCGCTTGAATACAGATGACTCCATTACCGCGGACGGATCAAACAGTAAAAAATATTAGACACCGAATACTTGCGTAGTCGCACGGTGCGATTCTGCTCGTGTGTTTTTTTTTTTTTTCTTTTTTTTTCACTTGATCCAACGCGCTCATGGCGCACTTTTTTAATGGTCAGTAAGTAGCGAGGGAATTAATGACTGCGGGTGCAATAAGGACGCGTCGGTCGCTCGCTATTTTACGGCAATCGCGGGGAAATCCTGGCTTTGCGCAAACAAAGGCGATATTTCTTTTTTTCCTTTTTTTTGTTTTCTTGTTTTTTCCGCTCCCTTGAACAGTGGAACTAGAGAAAAAATAGCTGTCTTCGTATACGTGCGTAACAATACTCTGAGAGTGATTCTTATTCGTTTGGTGCAAAAGTGGTATGTGTCGCTGTCGCGACGTTAATGGATTGATGATCACCCCCCCTCCTTTCTCAACTTGAAGTAACGGTACTGAGCTTTCCACGTATTTCGTCTACGTTGATCGAATGACAATAGTTGCCATTTTTATGTCCATTATTACACGTTAGTTTATGTAAATGAATCGTTTCCTTGCTGATGGTTTTTTTTTTTTTTTTTTGACATATGACATGGCGTAATTTGCAGAAAATGCACGCACAATCGACTTGAATTTAAGATGATGCGCGTACCTATATTTGATATTTCCCCATCTGATGATAGCAAGACAACTTGGCTCTGCCGGTTAGCAGCGTACGTATTTTACTTTAGGGTGATCACGCTTCGAATCAATAATTTTTGAGACGAAAATCTCGAGTACTTCATTTCCATTGCAGATATTGAATACAAACTACTTGTACGGAATTTGGATGGTTCAGTTGAGGTGCCCGATGGTTACGTACCGAAAATGGTCCAAAACGAATGGTTATAGTTAATGATAGTGGATTCGGTTCTGAAATTTTTAGTTGCAAGACCTTTGATATTAAATGCCAGTGCTGATGACTTGTTCAGTCCTACCAATATTTCATGTATCCACGTATGGAAAACAATTGTTCCTCACACTATCGTGCGAGATACTTGTGCGGAAGACTATGTTTTCTGCACTTATTACCAAAAAAACTATTTTTAACTCTTTTTCTCAAAACTTGATTTTTACATCCGATTCAAGCTGTAAAATAAAGTAAAAACGCATTGACCTGCAATTATTTGTTTGAAACTGTACTGCGAGTATATAAGCTCCATAGAAAGCTCCATCCAGATTGTTATCTATTTCCGGAGTTGAGGAACGAGAGCACACATGTTCCACATTTTTAAGTACGGCACGCAGCAAGTTTTCCTGTTACGAGGGATACCCGAAAGGTAAATCTCGCTTCCTACACTCAACTATACATGCACGCTAACTCACCACCATTTATCCACCGGAGGTCAACAATGCTCTAGCATCTGAATTATTTTTCGAGGTACGCAAAGAATGGATGCACGTCCCTCATTGTGCACGTGTATTAAATGGCTTTTGGCCGTATATACAGGCCAATCAAAGATCCGTTGCAGCCGGGCTCTTGTCAGCAACGAGCGATGACTCGTCGCTCGGCTGATTGATGCAAACCACACAACTGAGGCCACTTCGCATGACATTTGTACACGTTTGCACGTTTGTACATATACATAGGTACGTATGTATTCTTAATGCGGTCGTTTAGAAACGGACTCACGCCGCTTGCATTCAGTCCATTTATAAATGCATTTGATGTGGACCAAAGCAAAGGAGCTCGGTCGCTTGTTGTGTCACGTTTAAGAGCGATTCGATGAAAAAAAAACTTTAGCTGCGGGGAGTTTTTTGAAATTAAACGATAAAAACTTTGGAGAGGCACGCCTCCGAGACAATGATTTTTTTAGTAACACACGTGTGCTTCCTCGAGTATGAAAAAACCCGTCAGTCTTGAGTTAATAAGATGTGTATTTATACACATTTTTATTTTAGTTTCTCAAAGTAGCTATGTGGAGCGAACTTTTCTTCTAAATCCTTATTCTGTTTGGATTTGGTTGATTTATATGTTTTTTTACGAATGGCAAACTGTTTTCATTAAATATTCCGTTAATCTCATCGTCTAGTTGTGTAATATTTAGTAATTCCTTAGAGCTTTGAAAAATGTATCTATTTTCAAGCTCAGTTAAAACAACCTTTCAATACTGTGAGTACTTAACTTCTGGTATTTCTTAATTGGAAAATTTGAAAATTTTTTTTGTAATTTTCAGAAAGTGAGGCAACGTGAAATTATCAAAAATAAACATGGCAAACATGAGTTGACAACAGTTCCCAAAATTTGTCATGTTTCAGGTGAAAATTTTAGAAGAAATGTTAAAAACACACTAAGTTTGACGTCGTCGACCGCGCATAGCCCACACGGCACGCTTTTGACACGCTGACCCCGAAATAAAGCTCGTCCTTAGTCCTTATGGCTTTACGAAGGTTGTAAATTTTCAAAATTACCAACAGCTAGCTACGCGCGCGCACATCCCGAGAGGTAAGTGATACTTGAGAGTGTTTCTCTATGGCAATCTGTACCGTTAGTTTTCACTTATATCGATCGGGAGACAGTATCGTTGAATCGTTCGGTTGAAATTATTCTCGAGGAATGCACATTTGTTTGTTTAAGCGTGTGTTTGTGTAGACACTTACTTCTCGGAGTATCTGTACATCACTTTTTTTTTCCTTCTATTTCTCGACAAGAGTATGAATGGAAAGCTATATAAAAAATATACCAATGAATCAGAAAAACGTATTTTCACCCAGTATTTTTAAAGAGGAAAGTAATTGTGTGCCCTACGCATGATTGATAAAAGCAAACGTCAGTAAAGTATTCGATGACAACGAAAATGTACAAGAACTGGATAATTTTTGTGATTATTTATTTCTATGTTGTTCGCACGTATATTTTTACCAATAATTTTCATCTTTAATGAATCAGTCTACGGTATAAATGTGACTTTCAATCCAAAAGAGACTAAGTATAGCTCGAAAAATTAAGTAGAAACAGACACGTTAAGTAAGACAAGCCATCGAGAGCAGCGTAGGCATATATACATACATGGTATATGTATTAGAGAAAATCCACAAAAATTTCTCGTTTTTGTCTCCCATTTTAATAAAAAACATTTCGAGACACAGCACACCTTTAAGATAGATCTCATTTTACTCGTTGTGTGATATATTACGCGGAAAAAATTTTGAATACGAGTTTTATTGAGGATGGCACCCTTTTTTTACGTTTCACATCGTAAAATTATATCTATAGCTATCACATATAGAGATATAATTTTAACAAGTGAGACGCGGAAAAAGGGTTTCACCTTCAATGAAACATGTATTCAAAATTTTTTCGTCATAATATATCACACTGCGAGTAAAATGAGCCCAGTTTCACGTAGGGTGTGGCTCAAGAAATTTTTTAAATTGAAATGGGGGACAAAAAAAGGGATATTTTTTGTGGATTTCCTCATATAAGAAAAGAACACTCGACAGGTCAAGCTGCTTGATTCCAGGAGTGATAGAGAACGGTGCAAGATCCCCCCCGCTGTTGTCCTTTTTCAGCCAAACATGCACAGACGCACTGCACAATCTCGATTTCGAGAGAAGGACAATGAAAGGGGTCGATGTTGCAGCGCGCTCTCTCACTCTGTAGCATCGTCGTCTTAGCGTTCAGTAGAACGTGATGCTCTATTCTTACACCTCCATCATGGGCAGAGCGAAAGATATTAAAGTGACTTTACATGTGGTTCAAACCTGTAATATTCAATTAAATAGAGCTAAATTGGAAGTTTAATGTAATGCGTTTACACTTTATTACATTGCCACTTTTAAGAAGCAGCTATTATGAGAACTTTTGTCGAAATTAATAATGTTCCAACTAGTCTAGGAATGTGTTGAAGATTAATCACATCATTATTCAATCCTCGCCATTATCGACAAATAGAGTAGAAAGTTGAATGAAAGCAAGTAAAAAGGTGAATATTATTAATATTGAGACTCGCCTTATGTTTAGAAAACCTGTACATTCGTGATAAGAGTTATAATTTACGCGTATCTCATTTGAAATGATGATTAAAGTAAGGAAAATAAAGAAAGAGAAAAAAATGGTGGGAGAGGACGCTGCACCGTGGTTGATTTTTTCACGCGCACGACAGGTGTTTTGTAGAGAAATATGTAAATACGATGATGAAGACATGAACATTAAAACTGAAATCACCCGAAATCCCGTTGACATTGAACTGTTGACGGCAGTGTCAATGGCCCGAGACATTTTGGTGCTGGTAATCGAAAGTCACTTTCGATATTAATGGGGGCCTTTATGTCTTGCGGGCTTATTGTATGTTAATCAATCAATCGTGCTCTAATGACATCGTTCGAAGCTCTGAAATACTAACCACAACAATGCGTTTTACCGCTTTTTTTGTAATTTTTGATCATGTACATACTTTCAAATATTTTTGTCGTAAATTATATAATTTTAACAAGTGAAATATCATATTTTGATTTGTTCCTAGATCAGTGTTCATTAATTTTAAAAATTAATTACCACTGACAAATTTACAACACAATGCAAAACAGGAATTGAGACTACTTTACATATTTTATTCTTATTACTCACTACACTTCACTTTAATTATAGATTTTTCATAGAATTCCCGAATCATGGTTACCCCGCTTGATTACGATAACCATACATTACCGCTACACATTCATTGCAAAAATAACGTCAAATGCGGTGACATTGAATCATGACAAAAATAAAACATAATCCTACAACAATTTTCGTTAAGTAAAAGACCATTGCCCCCGAAAAAAAAAGGTCAAAAAAAACTAAAAAACAATTGATAGCCACAGTAAACTCTTTATGGACCGAAGCATATCCCAATTGAAAATGTCTAATACAAACTGATAACATTTTTTTTTGTCTGTTTATATTCGGTTTTTGAACTAGGAAAGCCACACAAAAAACAATAACATTCAAAAGTTAATTTTTCTCCTATCTATTTTTTTACCAGCACAAGATTGAACATAAGTAAATTGACAAATTTAGTTATACCATCCAAATGGCAACACCAAAACAGGGGGGTTCAAGTATTTTACATGGAATCTTAAAAAAAGTACGAAAAAAACTTTTTATCAAAATTCCACATAAAACACATGAGCCCCCTGTTTTGGTGTTGCCATTTGGATGGTACGACTAAATTTGTCAATTTACTTATGTTCAATCTTGTGCTGGTAAAAAAATAGATAGGAGAAAAATTAACTTTTAACGTTATTGTTTTTTGTGTGGCTTTCCTAGTTCAAAAACCGAATATAAACAGACAAAAAAAATTGATCAGTTTTTATTAGACACTTTCAATTGGGATCTTACACCTTATCATAAAATTTATTCAATCAAAGAAAAATATGTTTCACTATTTAACTTTTGTTTTTGTATCTCTAAAATATGTTTATAAGTGTTTTCACCTGCTTAATAAAATTAATAATTACAAAAATACTCTTGGTTCCTATACACGGAATTTCTTACCATCTTAAACAATAACCTGCTTCGGAGAAAGACTTATGTACTTTTTTTGCGATCGTCAAAACCTGGGCACAAGAGCATTTAACAACGTATACTTAGTATTCCGTACAGTAACCACAAAACCATAATCACCTACAGTATGAGACAGCCAGACGATCTCTCGTGTGTAAGTCAGTGAGTGAAATACCGATTGATGACTCTCGTGGAAGTGTGATTTTTTACATATACCTGTATTGTATGGAAATACCTATGAGTACATGTACACTGTTAGTAAAAATAGGTTTCTTTAATGCACAACTGATGTTAAGCATAAAGGTTCTTAGACATTCAGACTTTAAGTAGTTGCACACTTTTTAGTTTTATCAATAAAACAATGTTTGAGGATATCTTGATTTTCATTTTCATTTAGTTACGTAGTATATACAAGAAACATTTTAAAACTAACGTTTTTACTTAACTATTGTGCTTATGATTCGATTAATTAACCATTAAGAAATTTGTGAGGAAATCAAATTATTGCATTTCTTGCGTGATGATTTTCTTCAATTTTTACATTCATTAGCAGAAAGTTTGAGATCCATTGGTAGGTAATCAAAGAAGAAAGCCAGGGAATGAAAAAGTACAGCTTAATTTACAGATACAATTGTTGAGTGTAGGTATGAGAATTGCTTATTCTTATTTTTTTTACACCAATTATAAATTAGTCAAAAAAAGTAGGAGTAGGTGTACTTGCGCGAAAATAAAAATTCTGAAAACCAGTAACACCTTTTAGGATAGCAGTAAGCGGCATAGATCCCAAACACGAGCCGACGCAATCTCGTTCTCCCTCGACAACCTCTGCAACCATGTAATCAATCCGGTCCAGCACTCGCCTATCCGGAGCAGACCACCTTGCCACTCAAAAATCATATTGCACTTCCACTTTGGCCAATACTATTTACCCGCTGTACCTATATAGTTACTCCCTTGGCGTTACTTTCGCTTGATTCTCTCCATCTCTCTTCCTCTTTAGCTACGTGCGTGCGCGTATCACACTTATTTTACGTGCATAGCGTTGGATCGGAAAATTACAACACGATCGCGAATCGGCTCGTATGATTGCACGCGTACTCCGTGCGCCACCCCCATAGTTCCAGAATATGTAGAGCATAATTATTTGTATCAAAATTTACGTGCTTTTAGGGAATGGACATCTAGTGCTCGTGTTAGACAACGTTTAGTTGATAAATTATTTAAAAATGAATCTCCTTGTTTTCTATTAGTAGTGGATAATAATCAGCAATTAGATTTTATCATTACGCAATTTGGATGTACATAATGCGTTCAATTGTTAAATTTAATGTAAGTAAACTATTTAAAAACTGTTTTTTCCGTATCAATCGTAAAGAGAAAAAAAAGTATCAACAATCGCAGAGACGCATCAAGTCGATTTTAATGCTTAATTGTAGGTGAAGAGGAGGGGTAACGCGTGATGATCAAAGTTGATGAAATCATGATTGATTCGGACAATCAAACTAAGGATCGGTAAAAACTTTGTTGCACTTGCATTTTTTGCACGCCTGAGGAAAAGTGCATATACGTGCTCAACAATGAGGAAAAATTTGATTTTATGGTAGGTATCCATTGCCTGATGATGCAATGCTATAACCTGACATAAAAAATCGATTGGAACGACCGAGGTGTGGAAATTCACATGCCAAGCGCAAAGGATCTTATCGCAGTCCTTCAATCTCACCAGTTTTCGAAAAAAAAACAAAAGCCTGTGGTTTAAACTGCGTTTCTTGGGTACGAAAGTGTTTCCTATACGCCATAGACTAGGAGCATCGAGGAAACCCTTATTTTAGACTCGATGTACCCGTTTTCCTAGCTCCAAACAAGGTACGAGATATCTGATAGCCACGAAACGATAAGAAGCAAGAAAAGCGATCCGAGCCCTTGATCGGGTTGTGAGTCCACAGCTCGGGAAGAAGCCAAAACGCTCTCTGTTGCGCCGCGCTCGATCAAATTTCTATCGCGTTCGAGAGGTAAAGAGAGAAAGAGAGCTATGGTAAGCCTACACGCTGGAATCTCCGAAAAGTCATGCAACCGAGGAACCACTATTTGACACAAAAACTTTTGCGTGAGACATCCTCCTGACTGAACGTTCTACGTTCTGTGAATAATCAGTTTAACCGATTTGGTACCCTTAAGAAAGATATATTGCAATAAGAGTAGCCATAAATAATAGTCTGGATCACGTTACAGTTTTGGCACTTGGCCTGAAATAAAAAGTTTCTGTTTATTTTGAAGCTTGTAGATGGACTTGAATCGTCCGCAACTTTCACCATAAATAACATACCATTTGAAACAAAAGCTCAAATTAAATCTTGTTTTCGGCGCTATCGATGATTTTTTTTTTTTTTCGAGAACAGGCAGTGTTAATGGTACTTTGTATTGAATCGTAACGAAAAAGTTCGATCACGCGATATGGGGTAATCCCACGACATTGACACATACTTTTCCAGCATCGAGAAAAATGGACCCTCAAAACAAGCCGAATGACTACCCATAAGAGGTGAAAATTTTTATCTGGATGGGTACGTACAGCAATCTACCATCCGATCATTTTTCGGAGACATGGGAGTATACGCATGTGGAAACGGCCAATCCGAAATCCCAATTACACAGAGTACCACGTATATATGAATACCCGCACGTAAGAGACGACAGATCTTACATGAAACCTTCCGCTTCCCCGTTACCGGTACACGATGTAAGCTCCTCCTCTCCTCATCTCTCGCCTACAACGCTCTTGCCCACTCTTTATTTGATTCCAAGCCAGTCGAGAGCGTAACTACACGAGCACCTGTTGATGATACCCATTGCTTGTTATCATTCGCTCGATCTCCCGCAAGCACAGCGATAAACACGCCATTGTCAAGGGACCGTTTGACGCCTCCGCGCGGATAATAACATCCACGGCAAGATCAGCCTTTGCCAGCCTAGGCATGGTATACCGTAGACAAAGAGCCATACGAATATGAAATTAAATGCGCAGTGCAATAATTTCGGACGCCTGCAGCTGCAGCAACAACAACAACAGCAGCCCCGCTTTTATGGCAGAAACGACCGGCGATTCGTACGTGAGCTGAACGCTGATGTACGCCGTGTGCGCTGGATGCGCGAGAGCACTTTGATCGCCGCGTGCGTGTGTATGACTCGCCGATAAGAAGCAGACGCCGTGACGAGTTTGTTATCTGCTCTCTGCAGTGTATCCGTCCATCGGGCTCTGGACCAATTGATTTCGATATTGACGATTGTTTTCGACCTTTCAAATGTTGGTCCAAAAAGTGATGAATACAGTAAGACCAGTTCCGTTGTTCGTCGTCACGGTTGTTTAACAATTATTAGTTCGTTTAACGGGAATTCTTCTCATGGCCAATAAAACTCTCTAAAATTTGAACCAGATGGTTTAATGACAAATGGATAAATTGTTTATCTGAAATTAATACCTTGTGATTTTTGTTTTTGGATCAATAACTGTTTAGGGTGCCATTAACATGGTTGCTCAATTTTTAACACTAGCCAATAGATTGAGTTTCAGCTTGTAGAAACTCCATTCAAATTGCCTTCTAGTTTGCTTAAATTCGTTTAAATACATCACCGAATCGGGTACAAATTCAAATAATTATCGAGTATGAGATTTACGAATGCTTATACACGTGGTGAGAAAAAACAGCCAGAAGCTACATAAAAAGAGAGATTCGAAATATCATGTATCTCTGATCAAAACGTTAGTCATTAATAAAATTTTCTATGAAAGTTAATTTTATGAAGATTATTAATAAATATGTAGTAAGTATTTCATCGTTGGTGAACACCACTGGTAGATCCTGCTTTTCCTACCGATGGCACAGTTAACATCCATTTCTCCTTTTGCTTAATATTGAGATCTCCATTCCATCATTTTGTACCAGCAATTTCTTCAATAAATAAGCAAATGACAAAAAAAGGTGTGAGAATTCATCGTCATTGAAATAAACTATTTTTGTCCACATGAGTGATAAAGTGCGACAACTATTGCCGTCAATGGAGTCCACAATACACAATACCGCCTCTATTTACATTTTCATTTCAATTCCAAGGATACGAACTTGATTGAATTATCTGTTTACACAACATTGTTCGCTTAAAAAAAAGCCATTTATAGCCTTTTCTGTTATAGCGACGTTTTACATAATGTATATGTATATAGTAATTGCCCATCGATCAACATCATATCGAAACGTGGCTCAAAACACCAAGTTGCACATCATTTTTCGATAAGCCGATGGACACGCTACACATTGATACACACAAGATCACTCAAAGATTTATAATCACCGACAGAGATGCATTTAGCCGCTCTATATTTGCCATTATAATTTCAACGAGGCCAAGTAATTGTGACATTAACCCAATTACCGGATGCTAATCAGCCTCTCTTCAGGTTCCCCCTCAGTGGAATACATAGCTCACGGTAGCTTCATCGTTTGCATACTTTGCTCAATTTTCGATAAGCCGGTAGGAGAGGCGATAGAATTTTCAGGTTTTTTTTTTTTTTTTTTTTTTTTATTGTACTCCATCCCGTAAGTGTGACGAGGCGAACGTCTCAAGTTAATTTAATCAATGGCCACGGAACGGCCACCCGATCGATACAGACCGTAAAAAAACGTGGCTATAAATTACCACCCTCTGCTCCTATTATCGAGTTAATTGCAGTGGTGGAATCACAATTAGCCGGGTCATTGAAGAACTGACTTTGACATTCATCGTGGGAACATTTAAATGACAACAACAATGGGGTATTCATAAGAAATTCAGAAATAACATTATTTTTCTTTGGTACGTCGCATTTAGTATAGGTACCAAAAAATCTGACAGAGTTGGGCTCTGTTGGAGTCACAGAAACGACGTGAAAAAAAAAAAATAAAAAAAAAAGCCAGAGTATCGGGTGCAACGAACCCCAAGGCCCCTTCCGAAAAGAGGACCAGTTTTGATTGCCCCAAGACCACGCTCGCGCTCGAGTTGAAAAGACCCAAAGCGCAGCTCGAGAGAGAAGGTCCCGCTGGGGCGTAAAACGAGCGAGTGCAGAGCGCGGGCCGGAATTCCACGCGGGATCTGGAAACTTCTGCTCGCAAAATTTTCTAGCCGCGCTCGGGAGAACTGGTTTTCGCGCTGTGGATTCCCTTTCCCCTTCTTCTTGGGGACCGAACGAGTGGCGGACCATTTGGCGAGGGATCTCGAGCGATCGCGCGAATCGAGAATTATCGCGAGGCAGTATTGTGCCTGACTATTGTTTCGACAATTTTTTCTACGCTGTTATTTTCTTTCATTGATAAAGTGCCATTTTTATTTAAATATGTTATTAGGTTTTACCACTACGTAGATAAATGCAATTTGAATGGCATTTCGTTATTCAATTTGGCGGAGATTTCTTTACGTTTGTTTGTTGCCTCGTATATCTCATTAGCTAACTTTTTGTTCTTGTTTAAGTACCATGCATTCATTTAAATTAAACTAAAAATTGCATGCGTGAAATTACACTTTCTTGGATCCAAGCTTATTATTTCTCCTATTAGGCTACCTATGTTTATTCAGTTGCGGTTTGCGTGGAGGCCCTTGGACGCAGTTTTTAAGTACCTTCAACCTTAACTATAAAAGTATATTTTTTAAATAACAATCACTAAACATAACTCGTATGTAGCATATTTTTTTTAAAGTTATTATGCAAATGGTTATTACAAAATTTAAAAATATCGTAAGGTCCTTGAAATCTTAGCAAACAAGAAACAAAAAATCAACTGTTGGTACTGCATTGAATAATAGACATACGTCCCTAGGCATACGCTAGAGTTCTGAAATTTGGAAATCTGAAAAACAGTATTGTGAATGTCTCGGAATGTCTCTCTTTTTTTTTGCAGTAACGAGAAATCATTGACTTACGAAATTATATGTTTAATGCAGTGTATAATTTTGAAATCATGAAAAGATTTTTAATAATTTTTTCAAAATTTTTTCTTTTGGAACTATTAAAGTACATGTTTTTAGATTCTTATGGTAATAAGTACACCGATCTCTAATTTTACAGATGCATCAAAAACTAATAAAAAAACAGCGTACTTTAATTTGACGTAATTATATACTACTTTTCATATTAGTTGCATCTTCTTAATAAAACATGGCTGGGTTAAGTTTTGAACAGTGCGTTCTTCATAGGTAAGTACGAAATAAAAAAATAACTTAAATCTCTTGACCGATCGGAGGTTTGATTTTCCTTTGAGTAAAAAAAGTTTCTATTGCAGAGATTTTGTCGAAAATCGTTTATTTACAAGGCAAAAGAATCTGCCGTCAATGTCGTACTATAAACTTTCAGAGAAACCATCACAATATGTTATAAGCCCCAGACCAGAACACGATAAAAAAAAAAAAAAAAAAAAAAAAAAAAGGAAAAACAAACGACATCACCATAAATGGATAACTTGCAGAGTCCATTAAAACGTCCAAATGATTTAAAGCTCGCAGTAAAAAGGGAGGCGCGAGAAAAGCGTTTCTTCTTACGATTCGGCGGGGAGAGACATCACGAATGCGCGCTCGGCGAGCGAAAAAATTGCAGCAAAAGCGAGTGCACGTGCAGACACGGACCATAAACACGGAAGTACATTGGTAACTCGCTCGCGCTTCGATTCAATTAGCCGCTACCGCTACCTGCTCCTCAAAAATTAGCACTTTACGAGCGGGGCTGTGATAAACCCAAGGTCGTGTCCCTCTCTCTCTCTCTCAGTTACTGCTCATTTTTACGGCCAATAATTCGATGTGCGATAAGCCACATGCAAGTAAATCTCACTCTCTTCCCGTTAACTGCTTCAATGACCGCAAGGAGGTCTTTGTCTGAACCGGTACACACATAAGGATCACCGCTGATGGTGCGTTTTGCGAATGTGACGTCAGGACCGCGGTGTTTCACTTGCACGTGATGCGAGCAATGACATTGAGATTAAACCCGATACTCGAGTGCTACGAGCTCATTTTTCCGGCTGATATGTCGAGAGGCTGCACGAGTAGGGCTTCAATCCGGGTGGGAAAAAGGACAAGTACTTATGTACGGGATGATGAACGAGCTGCAGCTGTGTTCCAAATGCCAAGTGACAACAATTAACACGAGGGAGCTCGGATATTATCCTTTTAGTATGATTTTATTGTTATTTGAAAATAAACTTAGAGAAACGATTACGTTTGAGGGAGCTTATTTATTTATTTAACTGACGGGCTAAAGTCCCAACTACAAAAGATTTAAAATTTGGCTTGTAAATAATCGCCGGGCGCAAAACAAAGGATTTTGGATGAGTAAAATATTAATCATAATGTACAATCATAAAGTAGTAACAAAATTAAATGTAAAAAGAAGAGAGGTAGACAATAAAGGTGTTTAATTTGAAGTTTTCTGTTGGTCAGAGATAAGAATACGTACGTTTGATTTGAAGTACAATATATTGTCAATTTTAGGTAAATGTTGAAATGTGGAATTGAAGAGTCTTCTTAGGAGAGGTATAGGTGAGTAGTACAGGTAATTATTCGTATAGGTTTGTTCTACAATAGTCCGGGCGTTTCTTACGTTGTGGTGGAGGTTTCTAAATAGGAAGAGAGCAGATAATTGAAGACAATGTATATGATTATGTGCAAGTTTGAATAAAAGTGAGCAGTCGTGGTATTTATGAAGAAGTTTTATGGATTGTAAGAAAAATTTGGTTAAAAGTGGAAAGTAGTTATATGGTCAAAATATGACATTGAATTATTGGTTTTATATGAGGGAAGGCGAAGAGCTCGATGAACCACTTTATTAAACAAAGAAAAAACTGGCTTGTGTATAGGGAGTCCAAATAACTGAGGCATAAGTTAGCTGAGGCAAGACAAGAGATTTAAATAAGTGTATGATGGATTCAGGCTTGATAAAATCACGTGTAGATCGTTGGATGGATCCTAAAGTTTTTAATGAATTGGCCACTACTTTGTTAATATGAGTATTAAAGTACCAGGTAGATTAGAGAGTTACCCCTGGGTCAGATAATGAATCAACCGTATTAATAGATGGAGCGGAAATCGTGTGGTTACTAGATATTGTAGTTTTTAATTTGTTGACTAATAGTGTTTTGCATTTATTCTTGTGGACAGTGATTATGCATTTTTTATGATTTTTATTGTATTGTATTTTTCACCTAAACCACCTACTAGAATGTTACTTTCTATTCTAACTTTAGTTTTACATCCCAAAGTATTTTGCTGCTATCCTGTACATTTAAAGTTCAATAACTAGAATGCGTTTTTCTTTTATGTTTATGTTTATTTAAAAGTTGTATCATTATTTTGGATTCAATGCAAATTCGACATGGAAAAACTCAAGTTCGTCCTCGTCTCGTTCACAAATTAAATGACGTAATGGTTTTCACGCACAACTCAATGATACAGCGATGTTTACCGCGTCACGAGTGCCGAGGTCAAATTTCGCACTGATAAATGAAACTGACTCGCCACGCACTTTATCACAAATTACACAAACATGGCGTTCCTCGTGTAGGTACTTTAAACACTTGCCAATCTCTGGGTGCGCTAATTAGTGCAACCTACATAAGTATGCCACCGGTGATGATGTTTATCTCAAAGCGATTGGAGAAAAAGTTTGAAAATCCCCACGCGCAACCGTGTAACGAAAAACAGCTTCAAAAAAAAGCAAAAAATAGCTCTCTATGGCACGGTGTGGCGAAAAAAAAAGGTGCAAACGACCTCAATCTTCCACGGTGCATGGTTTTTAGCATAAGTAAATGTTCTGGTCTATCTTGGCGCCCTTTTATTTTCCCGAGTAAGTACATTTACGAACCGACGCGCCTATCAAAGCGGCCTACATTCTCTCCGAGACGCATCCTGTGAGATTCTCAGCTAATGTGAAAGCATTTCCAGAGCAAAATGTCATTTGTGGAGACTTTTACATCGATGGCTCGAATTTTCGCGTGATCGGGAGCATTGTGGTGACGATCACTCCCATTTAAAATCGAGACGGAATAACGTAGACAAGGACAAAGTTTGTTGGTCACGTATAGCTTGAGAAATCGTCCTTTTGCGTTAGTCAACTCGGGAAGAAGGGATAAATCCTTCGGCGATTCAATTTGCCTATACCTCGAGCACAAAGAAACATGCAAATGCATTAGGGAGCCGAAAAAGCGAGTGAAGCGCGTGACGCAGGTGTGTGCGTATCCTTGCTCGATTCCATCAAAATGACTCAAAGAGTATCGGTGTAGGGTAGGTGTCTACGTTCGATTCGCGTCGTCTATCTGTCGATGTCGCGACAGGCCACGCGTTTGTGGACGGTACGCGTTTACACGCACGGGTGGCAACGATCTTGTATTCCGTACGAAGCGCGAGCGAGTCATTAAACCCACAGTGTGTGGAGTATAGCTGGAGCGAAGCGCGTGAGATCCCAACACCCGTTGATCCTTCGTTTGTTTTGCTTGGCCCACTTTTTGCGTTGAATTGATATTTAGGGCAGATTTATGGGTCTAATGGTAATCGACTTTCACTAACCCGAAGAGATTAAAATAACATCGTTATTAATATATCGTGTTTCGCTTCGCACGCTTGTTGTTGCTTTCCTTTGAGAAATTGAGAGATCCGAGACTCGATGCGGTATAAATAGAAGTCGTAGATTGCGGTGTTTGGTGATAAAAATCAGAGCATCTTACCCTAAAGTGGACACGCTAAACAAATAAGACTTTCACGGATAAACTACCACGAACGACCGAAAATGGCCACTGGTAACAATAATGGTCATGATGATGGATGTTGTAGAATAATATTTCATTTCAGGTAAGGATAACGCGTTGAGTTTTTTACGCGTTGGGTGGATAAGCAGGGCCGAGCGTGCGTGACGAAAAGAGTTTGCATTACACGCTAAGCTGTGCACATACTCATATGATATTATAATACTCTTGAGCTCACGCTTCTGTACCTATAAACTTGTATGATTACCGAGTACGCGGGTGGGTATGAAGAATTTACGATGCGATCGTTTTTTAATGTAAATTTTGCCAACGTGAAAAGTATTTCTTTAGAAATTGTTGAAATAAATTGGTTTTTCCACTTTGATCAAATGGTAATTGTGGAGACAGTCGAGCCTCGCCCAGGAGGTACACTAGACATTTAATTTTTTATCATGCACAATTCAATAAATTCAGATACTTGGTGATTAACATATTGTCTAACTATGAGTATCAAATAGTTGTGCCTCTCAAACTGGCGTGTTACGACAGCCAAGGTAGACCGAGGATTATTTTTTTCAAGCCTCCACGTCAGAAGCATTGCTACAATAGAAGGGGATTCCCTACCTGCGAAATCGTCCATGATCGCACAGTATGGACACTAATCGGTAAGAATCGATAATTTTCCATCTACGCAAACAAACGAGTGAAAAAAAAAAACATGCTGACCAAAGATGAGTAATGAGGTAACGTTAACAAATGATTGCCAAAGATCACAACGGTCCCGTTTATTAGAGAAATTATTACATTGCCACGAAATTCAAGTAAAAAAGCTTGAACCATATGCAACTAAAGCCTTCACTAAGCCGCGTAAGTATCGCCGCGCCAGTGACCTACAAAACCCACAGGCTACAGAAAACCAAAAATAAAACCCGGGACTTCCGCTGATCGGCGCTCTGCATCCTAATCTCGTTTCCCATGATCACTTTTGCACGCTTTCTCCTCAACCGCGTAAAACGCAGCTCTCCACCTCCGAATCCTGCATTTCCTCGCAAGCTCGAGAGATCCCACATTTTTCGCTGCGCCCGAAACAACGCGCACTCGTATCTGCAAACTTGGATTCTCGCGAGGGGCCGCGCTGAATTCCAAATGAAGCAGCGAAAGGGGACTCGGGCCGCGGTCGTGCGTCCAACGAGTGGGCAATTTAAGCTCTGGCAGGCCGTTTCAAGGTCGAGCGTGTTTCCAACCCAAGTGCTTGCCAATGGTCGTGGGTACTGCGCGCGCCGACTCCCTTCGCTCGCATGTGGCGATTTTTTTTCCACGTGGCGATCGGTATCTTTGTTCGGGAGGATTTCGATTATCTCACGGTTCTTGTGCTCGTGGTTGGACTTTTTAACTATTAAAGGATCGGTAATTCGGTGATGCACGGATTTTTCTCACCTGATCCGTACGAGTCACGTATAGCTACGTTCGATGGTGATTACGTTTTCTTCTGTTTGGCGGTTTCTACTACTCTCTGGCTTTTACAAATAAAAACCCTCTATGAGTTCTCGTAGAGAGCTGGGATTCGTTGTTACGTTCATTGCCTTTTGAAGCGCGACATAGTAGTTACACACGATAATTGCATCCAACAAAAATAACTCGGCAACGTAATTCCCGGGTGTTTGGTTCATTTGCATGATTACCGGATTACATTGCGGCGCGAGCACAAAGTAGCTTCTGAAAAAACTGCTCCGATTAACATTTTGAGTAGAAAACAACGGCAAAAAATCTCTAGGAGACCTCGGCTTTTTAAAGGTCGGGAAAAGTCTGACGTTCCACACTACAAACTGTTTATTAAGGCCTTAATAGGCTAGCGTCATTCATGATTTGCTTGTCACCATAACATAGGCTATTAAGACTTGTGTAATCATTTGATGAAAAACGTGCAACTAATCGTGAGAAAAATTAAAATTTACAACTGATTGAAGACAGAAACTCCAAAATGATTTTGAAAAATATATGAGACGATAGACCAATAAAAGATCATAGAAATGTTTTTTTGAAACGAACTAGTCGTATACAAGTGCGCTACATCAGTACTATACTCAGCAGATGGATCTTCCAATTAAAATGATACATCTGCTAACATTACACCCCAAGAAATCTAAGTATGAAAAAAGTGAGACGTTTCATTTGTATTTTCTCAAAGAGCGTTGCGTAGGAAAATCGAGTCATGTTATATAAAATTCTTTTACCCTTTATCATGTTCTCTTTCGCGAGTCCCAAAATTCATGGTAAAAACGTTTGGTCGTGAGAATTGGTGTAAAATAGATTAAAAGCTTATTTTGGAATATGTATGTTACAAATTCCTAGTCTAGAAAACACTTTTTCGTTGAAACCTTACGGAAAATTTTTTTTTTCATACTTTGTATGCTATAAGTCTTATTAGCAGTCTGATTTACTCAACAATTACTCAACATTTACTTTACAAAATTCAATTCGAATACTAGGTATTCATAAATTTGGGTGCCTACTTTTACGATAAAATTAATTTTATCTATTCATTAACGCAGTGATGTAGCCGCGGGAAGGACTCTTGTGAGTTTGGACCATCTTACCCCTTTGGCTCATTGACAGAAAGATAATTTAGTTAGCAACAACACGGAAAAAAAAAGTTTTGTAAAATTACTATAGGGGCTTGTAAATGTGCAGTATGTCAAAATGCGTAAAGTTTCAAATGAATTTTTAATATTGCAAACATTTTCGTCAATAATCTAATACAGAAACATTGAAAAATTGTGATGAGTTCAAAAATAAGAATTTTTTCAAACTTAAGTATTTCAAAGGATTATTAAGCCCCATATTTTTTTCCTAGCAAAACCTAATTGAAAATTTATTTAATAGTATAACAAGCCAAACAAAAATACTATTTTTTAACAATGGGAAGTCATAAAAATATGACAACTTTGCTGGTCTAATCTATTTGATGTCATTGAGAAATTTATGCAATCTGTTACATTTTTAATGATAAAAAAACTCTTATTTTCGAAAAATTCGATTTCTGTCACGAAAAGTGATAGACTCGAACGAGTTTCCAGTATTGTTTGATAGTGTGAGAAATTATGCTTTTAACTCAAATAATAACGTGAGAAATACCTTTTTTCCAAATACTATTACAAAAAAAATTCGTAATCGAAAGATTGTGTAAGAGAATTTTAAATTATTCATTCGTGAA
The DNA here is from genome assembly GCF_036245765.1 of Copidosoma floridanum. Taxonomy (NCBI): domain Eukaryota; kingdom Metazoa; phylum Arthropoda; class Insecta; order Hymenoptera; family Encyrtidae; genus Copidosoma; species Copidosoma floridanum. Next base: position 378,060 of record NW_028321897.1, on the reverse strand, counting down.
AAAAAATTGTGTGCAAAAAATTTAATCTAGAAGATTACATGAGTATCGTCATTTTCACGTAATCTGTATTACTCGGAATTGTTTAATACGATTACATTATAATAATTTAAGGATATAATTATCATTGTACGCTTGAAAAACGAGAAATAAATGCATAGAGTTAACAGATCATAAGAGACAAGGAACTTTTTTCGTAATAAAGTTGTACAAAAATATTTGGTACAAATTTAAGCAAAAAAAATTATTCAAGTAAGATTACATACATGTTTTACATCAACCGGAAAATGATCATACTTGTAATAAAAAGGTATTTAGTTTTTACGTCATTGAAATGTTCCATGAACACAAATTACAAATCCTAAAAAAAAACAAATGGAGCTACATTGCATGTGTTATTACACAAGAAAACAATTAATTTTATTATTTACCAAATATAATAGCTCTTATTTCTTATTTTTCTTTTGTTGATTTCATAGTTTCCTGCATCCCAATACAATTTGAATCCTTTTGTAAATCCAAGTGTTTCAAAACAACACTTACTGATTGTTTATCATACGTCAAAGTTTCAACACTTATATCCATTTATTTTTTAAATTCTCGACCAGACAATTGATAATTGAACCCCATGGCTTGTTAATTTGGATGAATTTTCTCATAATCAACAGTAAAGCTAATTTTCCGTACTTATTAAAAATATTTTTGTATTTTTTGTGCAAAAAAAAAAGAAAAAAACATTTGTACATATTAAGCAATAACTTTTAAAAAAGGGGTATTCAACCAATTTTTCAAAGACAACCATGACTTTTCGCGCTGTCCGCGTGAAATTAGAAAATCCTCGACAAAAACTGTCATCCCCCCGCTTGATCAACAGTAAAGGGAGTATAAACGCAAATGTACAATGCTACGCGTACCTACCACAAAAAAAGGGGGAAAAAAAAAAACTTACTTCCGGACCACTTGGGCCTACCGTCCGGGTGGACGGGAATGGCGTTGCTGAAGAAGTTGTTGACGACGACCGAGGACTTGCGCCGCAAGCTCCGAGCGTACAGACTCGGGTCCTGGCTCTCGCGCAGATTCTGCTCCCACTGCTGCTCGTCAGACTTTCCATTCTGGCTCACGACCGCGTACTGCCGGCCCGACAGCCGGCTCCAAATCGACATCGCATCCTTCATCGTTCGCTTCCTTACAAACTCACGAAAACCACGAGCTCGAAACTCCACCGACAGCACCGAGAAGTGAAGTTGTGTAAGGACGACCCTCGGTCACGGATGACCAGCCGCGATCGGCAGTGGCAGAGGGCCAAAAGTACCCCGATGGGGTGCTCGTGAGAAACAAGCAACACTTGTTTATCCAACCGATCCAACGGCAAGTCCAAGTACGCAGGGGAGCTTGCGTCGAGCTCTCGCGGCCGAGTCGGACAATCAGTTGGCCGGAAGAGCGGTGCACCGCGGGACTATATCAGCGAGGATGCGCGAAACAGGTGCCGAGTAAATACAGAGAGGGAGAGTAAAGGTTGGCGCACCGATCGGTACGCCAGCGGTGTCTGTGGATGAGTGTGCCCAGCTCTCGCGCGCGAATCGGCCCATGGCGAGGTAGTATCAGCAGCGCCGCAGAGAGAGAGAGACTCTCTCCCCGCTCGAGTGGAGGTGGTCGGTGGAGCACGTGCGCTAGATGCTGCGTGTGTCCTAGCCAAGAGGGAAAGAGAGGGGCAACGCCGTAGTAGTTTGGGAATGAGCGTCGATATGTCAACTCGATGACGGGTGGTGTATGTTATAGTGTTTGAGAGCAGAGGATTTTCGGAAGGGGTGTCCTGATGACGTACGTTGTCCGGGTGTATTTTTTACGTTGATGCACACACGGAAGCCACTACGGTCTTTTTTTTTTTTTTTTTTTTTTTTGTTGACTAGAGGTAATAAATCAAATGCGGGTCTGTGCCCGAAAACCTAGCCCAATCAGTTGGTCCGTCGTTTAAACTAATCGGAAGAGAGACAGGTTTTAATGCACGCAGGTGCGCTCTGATCTGCCTTTTTTTTTGGTTTGTCAGATGAATCAAAGTGCGTCACTTTAATAAATGAGTTGCACAACACTGATCATAACATTACCGATCTTATAAAAATGGAATCAAATTTGCGTGGAAAATACGGCTACATCTCCCGTCTGAATTCGTTAAACATTCATAAATAAAGGTAAATTGTATCGCATGTCGATTTATCGTGCTGTCAAAATTTTTTCACATTGCGACCGATCATGTTGCGTTGTACGGAAAATGATATAAATGTATTCCAGATCGGAGAAAACAAATCGAGAATCGGTACATAAATCAACGGATAGACGGGTAAATTGTTACCATGAGGTTCCGAGGGTGCAAAAAATTTTGACGCGCAGTCGATGATGCTGCCGTGGCGTGCGTGCGTGCGTCAGACGTGGCAAACTTTTGGATTCCAAGCAGGTTGGTGTTTTTCCCCTTTTTGCGATGAAACGAAACAAATTACTGGTTGCGGTGGTTGACGGGTATTAAGTACCTTTGAATGCGAAATTTCGTGGCAAGTTTGACAAATCGTAAATAAAATGTTTATTGGACAGTTATTTAGCAAAATCTCAACCTCCTCGAGCCTATACGTATGATGAAACTGCGTCTTTGAATGTACTAATGTCGCTCGGACCACTGTGTCCGTATCGTTATCTCCCCTTTTGTTTGATACACTTCTTTTTTCCCTTCCAAGATTTTTTCTACAAATCATTTAGGTATGTATGCAAAAAAAGAAAGGCTGTGACTCGTTGCCACTACGTAAGATAAAATTACGTCCATCATCAGTTTTAATTCTTCTTTTATTTTCTTTACTGCTATAGACATTTGCTGCACATTCTAATTGTGACGTTTTGCTTTGCAATATCACTCAAGATTTCTCTTTAATAAATTTAATAGCTAAATTGGCTATGAATTATCATCACGAAAGTCTTGTTGATGCTTCTCCCTTCGACATTTCTGCAAATTTCAGTAGTGAATGTGTTAAAAAAAATAAATTTTTTAATTTAACACTATATCCTGTCGAAAAATTGAAACTACCTATTCAATCAGACACTCCAGTATGTTAATATGGATGAGCGAGCAGTAGCTCGGTCGGCTGGTTTATAGGACGGTGCGCGGGAGACTGCGGGTTCGGTTCCCGGCCCGTGCGACTCTCCCGAGCAAGTACTTCTGTGAATTTTCACTAGTGCTTTTTCACCACGCAATGCTCCTCGTGAAGGGATCAGGCGACGTTCTCGCAGCACAATGGCCTACCACATAGATTCTTCGCTGAAGTGGTCTTTGTGGACATTATCACCGTACCAACGAATTGAACTTACTGTATCTAATAATGTCAACTGTGTAACCAACAATGTAACAAATATGTACCAAATATTACTATTGTAAAATGTGCCTTACTGTATATATATATACCAAGGCTATATATGTACTCGATTACAATGAAGCCCAAAAATAAATACGTAAATAAGTATTTATTTAAAAACAAAACAAACAAAAAAAATCTTAATGTAGTTCGAGCCCATCCAATACGAATACTTAAACGAATGATAAAAAATCCAAATAACACATTAGTTCGTCGCTCGACGCACATGTCGATCTTGTTAATGGTAACTCTGAACCAAGAATATCCTACTTGTTGTTCAGTTATGAAGCATCAATTTGTGATTCGATAATTTTTTGTCACTGTTTAAAAAACCAATGTTTTTCTTTGTTTTAAAATATGCAGCTTTGAAAACCTATACCAAGGATTTCGTGATCTCGACGATATTATTCCCTGATACGACGATTTTTGCATAAAAAAAAACCATTTAAATCGTTTCAACAACAAGCTCTGGTGTTCTGAGAAAAGAGGTGGATTCAATATGGTTAAAACGGTCAGTGGCTCGTATTTTTTAATTTGAATACTCGTAAAACTGCGTTTGATGTGCTCGAAAAAAGTATCGTAAAAAATATCCGAAACTTGCATACAGAATAAATTAAATATGTATTATCACTTGAGAGAACAAGTCACATGATTTATTGGATTTGATATGCTGGTCGGTTTAATAAAATAATAGGGAAATAGGTAACCACAAAACGTCGATGACGCCGACGCAGATCCACTTTACGCGCGTGTTTGGAAGTGACAAATTTTTCGTCCACGCGAGCAGAGTCCTTGTGCGATGACAAATTGATAGCCGAAAAGTTATTCGAAATTTCCAACTAACAGTTTTAATCAGCGTTAGTCAACTATTTTCCGGAAACGTAAACACCCTCGCAAAAACTTTAATAGAGCCACGATGTCAGAGTGTTATTTGCATCAACTGTTGCAAATTATTAGGTTTGCGAAGTTATCAAGTATAAAGCAAGTGTAAACACAAATTTGGGCACAGTTATTTTTTTAACTGCTTTTTTAATGCACTGCACATTTTTTAAGTGCAATCTACGATTTGTGATGTTAAAAAAAAAAAAAAGAAAAAAAAATCATATGATTACTTGGTATAACACAGTGCTTAGCCAAATATTTTCCAGCTAAAAACACTGCATTACAATTCGATCAGGAAAAGCAATATTCAAAAAGTATAAAAAACTATTGATAAATTTGATTTTAACTATTCTTTAATAATAAATTTAAATACGTAAAATACATTACACTTATCTTTGGGAAAAAAAAAATTTTTTTCTCAATATTATGTTGTCAATAGTGCTGAATTAAAAATTTTTCAACAAAAAGAAAGTTCTTTATTAGAAGAAATAATTTCATCATACTGCGCCAAAAGTAGGAACTTTCGTCCCACTGCGCGTAATGGAAATCCCTTCTTTCGGCGCAGGATTGATGAAAAATAGTATACGCAATACGTTCGGAGGTTAAGAAATGCAATAGATTTCACGTTAACCACTCTCGGCTTGGTCTCAGGCGTTCATTTACGTAAAATCTAAGACATTCTCAACCTACGAGCGTGATTACTTATTTTAAAGGGTTGGAAGATCCGTAAAACAATTTTACCCAAGATTGAGTATGAAACTGTCCTAAGCCTATTTTCAATCAAAACTCGTGCACACTTGCGCTGACAGACCTAAAATTACGTCACTTTGGTAGAAACGCCAAGCTTTTGATGATGGCACAAGTGATGAAGCGATCGACAATAACAACACCCTACACATGCCACAAAATACCTGACCATGCGAAACTACAATGATAAACGATAGGTACACATGATTCACACCAGATACCAAGAGATGCTGTATACCTAACGTAGACTAGCACTCAAGTTTCCCATGTTCACTGCCCATAAACACCCACATCCGCATATATACTACGTACATCGGCTCACTGCAACTGCACGTGGACTGGACTTCCAACATTTTTTGCGTTCGTCCTCTCTGTAACACCGTACACATGCTCACTGCATTTACAAGTATAGGTTTACCCGTTCAAGTGCTCTCGCATGTGTTTGTGTCGGTTACTGGCATTACGTGTACAGCAACTTCCTCGTGGCCGAGGATCTGCATAATTTCTCGATACGCTTGGCGAGAGATGAGCGCTACTTTACGAGCCCGTTACGAGCTGACAAGTAGGGCTGTCAGCTCGGGTATAAGTATATTACATACTCCATCCTACTGAGTAGGGTACACACTTTATGCGAGATTCAATCTTTCACATCATAAGTTGTTATTTTAATTGTATTCCATTTCTTGTTTCGAACAACCGCAGACTGACGGAAATTTTTCCGTGTGTGATGTTAAGAACATATATTATCTAAACCAAACTTTTGAAATGACTTGAGTTAGCCATTTTCCGTAATAGGCAAAAAAACCTAAGCGGTTAATTGCCATTTTTCCAACCCAATTATCACGACCCAACCGAATAAGTCATATGAAGAAATCGTTGCTACCGCAAAAATTTATAACTTTAGGTGCAGAAAGTATGTAGTTAGGGTGGCTTGAGCGGTTGGTACCGCGCCTAAGATGGCGTACCATAAGGGCCCCTAAAAAATCAACGCTTTTCGATGATAAATTTTTCAATAAATGTAGTTATTTCGATAAAACCAAAGTATAAGATTAAGAAATTAACAGAAAAGTACCGTGAGATTAATTTTGTAAAAATTGGGAGATGTTGCGAGGCAAACTAAATCAATATTTCATACTTTTCTTCTGATTTTCTCTGAAGTTAAGTCGTTAACCCTATATTTTTAAGAATTTAATAGATTTGTTGTAAAAAAATAAACAAGAACTATTTAAAATTCTTAAGGCTAATCAAAGATTTTCGAAGATGTGGTCGATTTTGTGACCACTGTTCATAAGAGTAGGTGTTAAATTGGTGAAAGTAGCGAGTTGCAAAAAAATTAAGTCGTTGACCCCAGTATTTTATTATCGCAAATGAATTTGGCATACTTAGTTGAAAATTTATAAAATTGAATAATTGAATAAGTTCTATGCTCCTGGCCTGTGAAATTATAAAATCTTGACTTCGTAATTAACGTCAGGTCTAATAAAAAATACTCAGTTTATGCGCAGTCAAAAAGTAGCTTTCTAAAGCCACAGAGATGTGCCTAGCTGAGAACCAAACTCTATTCTAGTCATGAATTTTTAATTGTCATATTGCTAGACCTGTAAGTACTGTCGCTGGTCTATAGCGACTACGTTTATTCTAGCTTTATATTTATTTCATAAACTTACTTTGCGATGGTACTAAATGTAATGTTTCACTGGTATATCATGACTAAGATTTCATGTAAATGAGGGCTGGAGTATTTTCACTCAACAAACGAGTACAATAACGTTTTCAAACATAATAAAAGAAATTGAAAGTATAAATACACTTTCAACGAATAAAACGATTTACCTATACGCAGGTGCTACTTGGTTAAGGTAAAAGTGCGTGGCACTGAGCGCTAGGTACAACCCACTAATACTAACTAAGGTGGAGTGTAACTGTAACGGTGATTAGTTCAAATTGAGGAATTCTGATAATGAAAAATATTAATAGTTGTATCGGAAAAAAAAATTTTTTTTAAACTGTACCTGAATATACGTCAATATATTTCAGTCGAGATTTTTAATCCAACATTTTTTCTACTAAAAATGTTTGTTTTTCTAGAGTATTTTCTGTATTTTATCATAGAACGGCGCATTTTTGTACAGACTTTGAGATGCATTAAGTTTTTCTAACAAATAAAAGTAAATCCTGCAAATAGAAGACATGAATCAACAAAACAGTATATGTAAAGTTTCACTATTGTAAAATCCCATTGTTTGTAACAACGTTGACTAAAGAAGAGTAGAAAATTCAACTAACGATCGAGTTGTAAGTGGAGAACAGAGAATATGCACAAACTATAGTGAACAAAAAAAGATTTGAAATTTCGTCAGTCAAACTAAAATTCTGATACATTTTGGCGACATGTGTTACCTGGAAGCTTTAATATCTGGAACGCAATTTGACCTTTTTTTTCTGCATGAGACTCAACTCGTTATTTTCTGAGTCCATCTGAATATATGGTGAATTGAAAGATTGTTTATCAGAAACTACTAAATGAAAGGTAGTCCAACACAAACGTCACCCTCTAACTTATCGCACATTCAGTTGTGAGCCACAAAAATGGTGACAGTTCGTCTTGAATGTTATCCGACATATCTTTGTTTTGCACCGACTTATGAATTTCAATGCATGCAAAGGTGCATGACCAGAGTATTTGAGGAAAACAGAGGGACCCACGAACCTGTTCTCCCTCTCAAATTGTCATTTCGAGCGCGTGCTCGCTATTTTTAAACCCACTGACATTCTTCGAGGTTTGAAAAGGGGATCCTGACAGAGCTACGTGAAACAATTGAGCTTTCGCGACTTGGTCCGTACACGCAAGTATTCAAATCAGAGGTTATTTAATATGGACTGTTTTGTTGTTGTTTGTATGCAAAACTCAAATGGGAAAATGCAGAACCCATGATTAGCTACATCCTGTTACCCCAATCGGAAAGTTAGCAGGGCTCCCAAGCTAGTTAGCTGAGGCACATATGTGAGTTGCCTGGGTGGTACCAAGCTAGGATTCTAATGGGGCTCTGTGTGGACGCTAACTGGGGACGAGAAAGTTATTGTCTACCTAGCTTTTCCTTGTACGCAGCGAAAGATTCGAGAGAGCGGAGAGGTATATCAATGACTGAAGAACTGTCTGTAAATAAATAACACTTCTATGTATAGAACCTACTCTATGTACACAACTATATTGAATAAAGTGGTGTACATACCTCTCAGAGGTTAGTACACTGAAATATAAAATATATATATATATATATATATATATATATATATATATATATATATATATATATATATATATATATATCTGGGGACAACTGTATAACTGTGTGTATTGCACATGGTATGTGTGTGTTAAAAAGTAAAGCAGTAATTACTCATATTAAGTATTAAATACGGAGATTTACTCAAGTTTCATTATTTTAATAAATTACTACGGGTGACAATGAATAGCATTTATTGTTGTTAAATTTAAAAAGAGTTCGTGAGTTAAAAAAATTTTGAAGCGTGGAACAATCAATGAAGTGGGAGTATTTAATAATGAGAGTAATTTGCAAAATAAATTGTGCTAACGAATGTCATTACGAATTAGACTTGTATGCGTCACCTACATTAATTATTAAATTTTATTTTCATACCCCTCTTTATTTTTCAAACCCTGTTTTTTATAGGTTAATTGGGATGCCAATATTGACTCCACATAATCCCCTATTACACTGTGCCATCTACCTCTATGTATTTGCCCTGGTTGAGCCTACATAGATTTTTTTTTTTTATATTATAGTGTGTTCACCTCTCATGAGGTATTGACACTACCTACATAGGTAACTGGGTAACTAATGTAGGCCCCACATGAAGCCCTCTTAAGCTTTCTGATCGGGACATTTGCATCGATGAGTGGTTATTTTCATGCGAGTAGTTGTAACTATTTTCTTTTTTATCTAGTTAGCTCGGCGTGACTTTTTTTTCCATATTGTGGAACATGGTATCAAAAAAATTTATCAAGTCACTTTGTAGGGATGTGAAATTAACAAAATCTGTAGTCAATGAATATTTCTGCATAGTTACTAACAACATCATAATCATATGTTTATTATCATTTGGGGAATAACCAAGTCAGTGTTAAACTATTTATTTCACCACTATATAATTAAACAATTTTAACGGACAACACTCTAGAAAAAATTTAACGCAGTTGCAAACGTCTTGAGCGTATGATACGAATGTTTTGCATTCTATCGTCACCCTGTAAACTGAAAGAAAAAAATTATAATAGTCATAGAGAATTCCACGAAAAATTACCATTTCACACAATTAGTCGAATACAAGCATATTATATACATACATATTAATCGATCGTTTCAAGGTTTATTATTCTAGCATACAAAATATTTAATGTTAAAAATAATAATTTCCTGGTTTTTTGCCAACTTGCGTTCGATTAACTGTGCGGAATGGTAATTTTTGCTGGAATTTCTCTATTATCTTTATTATTTTTTTCTCTCTGTGATATTGATTGTTTCAGGAATAAGTTACTTGCTTTATTAATTAACTTGATGTAGTTGATAAACCACCGATTCTACAATTCTCAAGCATAAAAACGCTACTGTTATTGATTAAAAAAAAAAAAAAAAAAAAAAAATTCATAGGTATAACTTTGGTTCACTTCAACTGGCAGTGAATAGAAGTAAATGACCCAATTACTGCGTACTGAAAATTTCGACTGTGCTAAATTTCTCATTTCTAAATGTTTTTTTATGTGAGTTGAAACAATTTCACTTAATCTTTATCTGCAGCATCTTGGGCGACTAAAACGACAAACATTTTTCTGTTATGTTACTTATTTGTTTTTTTTAATAACTATTTTAGTGCTGATATCACTTGCTGGTGTTACTGCGCGCTGTTGTAAAATTAGCTCTAGTCGCTTCGCCCCCAATTACTGCGCGGTTATCTCCCATAAGGTTTTCATGTTGAAGCCCGAGATGAAGCCCTAGACCCAATTGCTACGCACCAATCACTACGCACGACTACATAGTTTTGTAGGTTAGATTCGTTTAGAGTCACTCAGTTAAACAATTATAAATGTCATCATGTAAAGTATAATTCTGGATTGAACGTTCTTAATGACCGTACGAGTTACAATATCCAAGTACCCGAATTTTTCAGTCTGTTTTTCTTATTTTCATTAACCGCCGAGTGCGCAGTAGTCGGTGCCTGCGCAGTAATTGGGCCATTTACCCCTAAGGTAAAAGCACCAGTACGTGAACACTTCCTAAAATTGCACCAGTAGATTGAACAGCTTGAATAAACTATTTTCAATTTAAGTGGATAAAAAAAAAAAATGTTTCTGATATCCTTTGATCGTTCTTTAGATAAAACAAAATTTATATTTCAGTAAGTCTTTATACTCAACGAGAAAAAAATTATTTATTTGTGCAACTTGTATGAGGTGGCAATCAATAATAATAGTATGTCAAGCCAGTCGTTATAGTTTTCATAATATGTCACCAACGAAATTAGAAAGAAATTTTTCGATTTGGTTACTTGCAATACACAATAAAAATAGATATCAGTAGAAGGCAGCTAACATAACCTCTCTCCCATTTAATTAACATGGGATGTTCAAGTACTCGGTCAAAAATACGTATCGGTACCAATACCTGAACACGCTGTTCATCTACTGGGTCATTGGTAAAAAAACTTTAAAATTAATTTATTAATTGTACACATGACCTAGAAAAACTTTTTTGTTTTTTTTTTAAAGGAAAAAATATAAACTTACTGGCGCAATGACTGTTTTGTTGTTATGCAAATCAGAAATTCAATAAAAATGAGAAAACAAAGACTTTCTGGAAAAAGTGTTCACGTACTGGTGCTTTTACCTTATTTGAAATATTTTACTTTCTGCTGAATGATAGCGCGCAGCGTGGTGCTAGAAATGAGTACAATCATGAATATTTTCATGAAATAAAGTATTTTCCTTTCATGAAGAAAAATAAGACATTTTATGTGAGCAAATGATTGCGTGGCAGTTCCTAGTTGACAGACGTGCCTTAATTATTGTTGACCAACCATGTAATAATGGCAGGGAATACTGCTTTACCAATAATTACGAGTTTTTTTATTTCCGGTGGTACAATCTGTGAATATCGAATAAGGTGTCATCAATTTTGTGGGAATCATCGAGTTGTTAAACTGTACTACTGAATTATAAATCAACAATTAGTGTATTCGTCTTGGCTGACGTTGTTTAGTGCAAAAAAAATTTTTTTTCCCGTTTTCCACCCGTTACTGTGATTAATCTTGATAAGCACTCTGCAAACGGTTGCGGTTTGTTACAAAATAACTTTATGATTTTTTCAAGTTCTTTATACGAATGATTTGTGTTTCATCTTTTTCGTGTTTATTTTGATCATTAAAAATGGGTCGATGATGTTTCGAGTTCAACCAAGGCATTTATAACAAAAATAATGTTGTTTCACTCAACAAGGATACAGAACATGGTTTCATCGAGTGATGTAATTCTTATTGAATGTGATACTTATTCACACTGAATATCAAAGGCAAGCTCACGATGCTATAATATGAGAAAAGAATAAATTAGAGTGATTTTCTTGTAAAGTGTAGGTCTTGGAAAATTATGTTTTATTTTGTATCAATTGTTTGGAGGATTTTATGTGTACAAGTAATGTTTGACGCACTTTGCAGGATCTAAACTATGTGAACGTTTTTCATTTTTTTTTCAACAAATTAGATTTTTTTCACCTTTTCTTATCGTTCAAGAATATGACGCATCTGAAGCAAGGCTGAATGTATATTTTTTTCTATTAACTTATAGATGCCTAAGATAACTAAACAAAAGTTTTTTATTGCATTGACTTATTTATTATTGTTTTGATTTTATGAATTCTTTGAAAATTTTCGTAAATACTGTTTTTGTTTTATTTATTTGTCGTTTTGGTATATTTACTGTTATAGAAAATAAGGAAATAATTAAACTTAAAAACAAATGAAAAGAAAATTATAAGTGATAAAAATATACGTCAGTGTGTGTGTGCACAATATATGTATAAATGATTATATCTTAGTAATCTTAGTATTTTCTCAAACGATTTTGATACACTTTGCCCATTTTTTATTTTTATTGCTTAATACTCATCGTCTCTCGATATATGTTTGATTTCTTCATTTGTTTTTAGTTTCATGTTCTTGTTGTTTTAAGAAAATGATTTTATTTTTGTTTAGGATAGTAAATAATAAGAAACCAGAAAAATCATAAAATTTGTTACGGAAAAAAAATATTTTGGTAAGTATTGAGTGTTAAGGTTATATGGGGTGTGCCGAAATGTACGGAAGCATGTGCAAGAAAACAAATTTTTTTTTTGGGAATTTCGTTGCTATATTAAAATAAAACGGTAACATTTTAATTCTTGGGCATGTATCAATACTTTTAAATAAAATTTGGACTTAATAAATTTGTGTAAATAATATTATGAATTATTTGTTGAGAAATTAACGATTTTTAATAGCAAATAAGAAGCTCAAACACCCATGACGTAGGTATCTCTTCATTTACGTTTTGTTCAAACGTGAAAAGATTCGTTGATAGCTAATTTGTCATGCATCCAGCACCTTCTTTTGCAGATAAAAATCATGATTAATGATTGAATCTTCAAACGATAGATAATTTAAATAACTGGTATTGTTAGTTTGCAAATTCAACATTCCGGCTGCTAGTACAGTGATTAATTGTAATAGTTGTGAACAATTTTATGGAGACAATTTTTCTACAAGTATGCTTAAAGAGTTGATATTACGTGAGAGCTAAGCCCCAACATAGAAAATAACACCGTAGAAACAAACTATAATAATATGGAATAAAAAAATGTTTCACTCTAATGGCAAAGAAAAACTATTTCCTTGGCTATTGCTAAGAAAATCTATTGTATTTAGTTAAAGCTTCATAAAATTTAAATATTTTACTTAAGTCAAAATAATAATAATAATTATTATTCTCATGGCCTTATTGTTATTCCCACGTTAAATTTTTATTATATATTTACACTTACAAGATCTAACAACTATTAGCTTATATAGTAAATAATAGTTTTTACAAGAACTCTTGTTACCTATTCTTCTGCCAGGTTTTAAAAGTAAAAACCCTAATTTTATTGATAACAATTATGTTGTTAAACTGTACGGTTCATATAAACGAAAAATCTTGAGAATAAATAGTGTACACCCAAACCTTTGTTTACACTGCGTAAATATCTGTAACATGAATGTTTTATATATTTTACTATCTTACTGTCCATTCTTTAATGTTTTTTCATTCTGCTACTGACATAGAAGTTGCTTGACAAATTATGAGTCAATCATAAAAATAAATTTATAAACTATTACTCCATGTTTGTGTATATATATATATATATATATATATATATATATATATATATATATATATATATATACATATAAATGATTCCATACCAATGTTTTGAAACTCAAGTTTTGCTGCATAAAGCTTCTCCAACAAAAGAATATAGTAGCATTGACATCAACAATACATATAATCTTTCGGGCTTTCGTGAGATTTTTAATAATCCAAAATATTATTCATGTCCAACCGGCCAAAAAAATGTTCTCTTGATACTCGCAACTCATCAAAAAATCGACAAGCTGATCATGATTTCTAGTTACCCATGCTCTCTGGTACATCTTTTTTCCCCTCGTATGGCAAGATAATTATTATGCACAACATTATCGCACGCAATGTCACGAGATACATTTGAATTGCATTAAACGGATCGAAATGTGTAAGAGCTCATGCAATAACTTGGATTCATCATAGCTTCGCCGATACGTCCTCAAATTACGAATAAATGGACGGTGACGGTCAGTTTTATGAAAATTACATGGTGCATTCTATATGCCTCACTGTTTTATTCTTTTTTTTTGTTTATTCTACAACTCGCATCTATTAAACTGCCTTTTGAATCTACCTAACTTTTCATGCATTTTACATCTTGCTGAGAAATTCACAAAAGTCACGGTTAATATTGATATTTTATCGTATTGATTTGAATTTTGCGGCAATATACGATAGAATGTGCAGGTCTTACTTTTATCAAGACAATAGCAATAGAATAAATTCAAAAATATTGTCTTGGAAATCATTCCGAATTTTTTGCAAGTGAGACTTGGAATGAACTTAAAACGAAAATAGTTTTACTTGCCAACAAAATATTGTTGTCTTATTTTCTGCCATAATTTAACTACGAACACCACAAATTCTATCTTTTGAAAAACTCTGACCAAGATCATAAACGATACATAGCTTGGATGAATTTAATTTTTAATAATTTTTTTCTGTTTGTCATACTTATTATCGTTTCAGGAAATAAACGTTTCACGGGGACTGACGACAGTATGCTGAACATACTATGAGCTAACTTTCATAATAAGTAGGATATAAACTATTTAATTTACTTAAACAGAGGGGATATCTCCACATGCTTTACGTATATTTGTACCAAGATGCCATTGTTTCAATGAAAAATTTTGCTAAAATTATGAGACACAATCAAGGTAGGACATAATAATACAAAATGCTTCTATTCTAAGCCATGTTGTTCTTCAAAATCTCTCAAGACCAAGTCTTGCTCTTTTAAAGTCATATCTTGCTGCAGTAATTTGCTGACATCATACATACATCTTCTTTAAAAAACGATACTTGACAATTAAAAAAAACCAGTACAATTTAATTTGACTCGTTTTTAAGATTACGACTAGAAATGCGCTATTTTGGAGTCTTGTTTACCGAAGGGCCAATCAGCTATATTTCTGTACAGAAATCAGCAAACTTTAAAATATTTTTTAGAAAGTGTCATACCGGAATTTCAACGGAAAGTGTCTGGACTTCCCGTTTTGCTGTTTTAAGGTAATTTTATCAATTTCTAAACCTCACGCATCTTTAATAATCAATGCAAAGATTAATAATGACTATAAAAAGATGACGCAAACGCAGACAAAAACAATTAAAATATCACGTGATGATGCATTGTGTCATTTTTCAGTATACTAAACTTTGCGAGAGATTTCATTGGTTATAAGGACTTACACAACTTTATGTCAATAGCGAAAATACACAAATCTCGTAGTAAACTTGTCTAAAATTTTATTTTTCATTAAGCTGACTTACAATGGATGTACAGTGGCTCAGCATGCAAATGAAATTCACACGAGATGCTTGTATTTGTGAAACGTCTAATTTGTATCATCCCATTTTGTTGATGCGTAAAACAATTTTTCAATGTGACGGGGGAATGACCCATTGATTATATACTAACAGCACAACACGCGTCATCGAAAGCTTACAAAATTCGTAATATCCGTCGGGCCCTGGTACTAATTACGCTGGCTGATATACAGATCTAGAAACTCTGAAAAATCCGGCTCGTCATTGATTCCTGGAGCCAGAAAGACGAGGAGTAGGAAGGAGCGATAAATTCACGTGAGCACGACACTACTACTCGTGTGCGTGTATATGTATATCTAAGTGTCCGAAGCGTCTAGATGGTAGGTTTTTTCCGTCTTTGGCGTTCGCGAATGTTCGTGCCAGTACTTTTTTCTTTTACCAATTGAGGGAAAAAAAATGCATAAAGACAACGACCCGCTCTCTGTCATTAAAACATCATTGGAATAAGCAGTTTCCATCCATCAGGAAAATCTGGGAAATTTTCCCAGCCTACGAACATGCCATGCAAACACCTTTTTCCAGTTCTAATTCTTTATTAGTGCAAGTTTGATGAGTACTTAAAAGTTACTTTGATCACATTTTAAGTTTTTCCTATTTTTTTTTCTTTTTTTTTTTTTCTTACAAAATCCAAGTTTGATGCTCGTCCTTCTGATTATGGGCAGTTGCACAAAGGTTTTTATGCTATCATCTTCTTTCTCATTAGATTTATTTTTTCCATAATTGTACCGATAAAAATAAAAATTGTACAACCAGTTTGAATATGAATTGTCTGAAAATAATGTCCAGTGCGAGCACATGACATTGCTTCATGTATTTATACAAGGATGCAAAATTTTTTTATAAATAGAATGTAAAATTGTATGCAGGGAAAATGATTGCTGCACCAATGCAAACGTCACATTTTTGGGACGAAAGAAATAATAATTCTGAAAATTGACAAACACACATTTTTTAGTTGTAGTCACTGTATTATTATACTCCTTTATCTATTACTCAATTTCAAGCTTATACGCAGAATAAATCAACGTAACCATTAGTTGTGACCATTGTCCCACAATAGAGGTAAATTATTCGTAAATTATTCTCTGATAATCTGTATGAATTGATAGCCTATTTACACTGTGTCCGTAATCTGATTCTCAAGATATACCGAGCAACGTAATACGCACCAAGCTAATCTAAAAAATGCACAACTTTTTTTTCATGCTAGGGATTACGCGAATTTATTGTTGCAAAACGTACTATTGGCTTTGCACACAATTTACTTATTCGTTTCAATTTTAAACAGTCCTCCCAATATATCATTACCATCTTCGCTATAAGGCCTATGACATCGTCACCGCGATGACTCGGGCCCAAGAATAGACATAAATATCAAGGAGGCATTACGAAGCATCGTTTTAATGATTACATTTGTTTCAGTAGATAAAAAAAGTGTCAGGTAATTTACTGCACATTAGTGCTAATAAGAGTGGCTCATTTGGATTGCGTTTCAGAGTTTCGCACGCGTTTTCTTATAAATACAAAAAAGTTAAGTCACTTTCACTACGTTTGTGGTGAAAAAAATTTTATACTTCTTTTCACAATTAGAACCAAAAAATAGTGATTAAGAATAATAATTGATAAACTATTACAGAGTTTAATGATTTCTTCCAACTACTTTCATATAGTTACCAATATAAGTTTTAGTTGTAAAGTATGAATTTAATAAAAGCTTTTCAAAATAATTTTCTTAACTGTTTAGTTTCATTGCTGGACATATTTTAAAAATAAAATTACTGATTTAAAATCCCATTTTAAAGTTACAACTCAAAACGTTTGAGCTATCGACTTAATTAGCATGTAATGTAAGAAATTATATATTGTCAAAAGTAAATGATTTTTTTTCTTTGTGTAATTGCAAAAATCTTTTGATGTACTACATAAAATTTGTTTGGGTAGTGACAAAATAATATGCTCAAAAACTGATATTTGACATCTAAAAATATAAATTTGTAATAGTTCCCGATAAACAAAGTATTTCACTATCCATTAAAAATTTAGTCGAATCTTACTTATAATACCATATTACGATAATACCATTAAAAAAAAAACATCTTTTTCTTCAAAACTTTTTAACTGCAATGTTAAAATAGATTATTACAGCTACGTAATTTTATTTCAATGTAATATACTTTATAATGCAGTAAAAAAATAATAGTTGCATATCATGGTGTAAACTAATAGCTACATAGATTGATATAAAGAAAGGGAATACAAAAAAGTACAGAAAAACGTCACGTGTTTGTGACGATTGAATCGCAGTAGGATATAATAATAAGCGTCATTATAAAGACCTGTTCGTGCCTTGCTGCAAAATAAGACGGAATAAGGAACGCTCTTCTGGGCCCCCTAAAATTTTTGGCTTGCGACTCATCCGTGTGAAATTTTTCCACTTGGTTTTGTTGTCGTATACAACTAGTATTCTGTGGTTTGTAAAAAAATGAAAATGTTAAAATTTACATATTTCTTATCTATAGTGCATTAATAGTATAATACTTAATAAAAAGTGTCTACTCTTAGTTACAACTCCTATACTGAAGTATGCACTTTTGCTTTGACGAATATATATATATATATATATATATATATATATACACTTTATTGAAAAAGTGAACAATTTTGTTACTTCCCACAATTTTAAAGATATAATACATATTTACTCAAATTTTCTTATTCAGTGGCTGAGACTCCATTTCTACACCTGGATACATCATTAGCCTACGTGAAAAAAAAGCTAAAAATTTGTACATGGTACTAAAATAATGATAACAAGTAACTTCAATCAAAACAATTAATATTCCTCAACGTGTATTTACCATTTAATTATTTAAAAGATAAAGATATTCTTACATTATTTGAGGATTTTTTTTTTTCAAGTTCATTACCTAAGAAAAATCTGATCCAACAAAATATTTTTTAGAGAAATATCCTTCGTGTCAATGGACAATCCAACTACAAAACCTCAACCAACTAGCTAATTTGATTTGAATTTATTAGTCACAGTACACGTGATGCATAAATTAGGATGAAATAAAAATTTCTTTGGCGTCTCAATATGGTAAGAATATCAATGCTATACTTTATCTTTGAAAGTCATAAAAACACGTTTATTCTCATCTTGATTAATGAATGAAAATTTTATTCTTAAGGCCGATTAATGCATGAGTTGAAAAGAAAACCAAGTTTAAGGCTAACAATCAGTGCCACGTTAATGAGAATAAACACTCCAGCTACATCCATCATAATACAATCAAACAGTTTTTATTTTGAGACAAACGCAGTTTTGACTATACTGATAATACAGACAATTTTAAAAATTTTTGTAGGATTAACTAAAAAACAAACTTTTAGAACTGAAAAATCTGGACGAATTTTTTTTTAACTAATAAGGAACATATTGCTTGCATCATCTAGCCTCACTTAACTACGCGTTTCTGACCTAGTCTGATTTGACTCATTATATTATTAGCTTGTTTCGCGTATACACGCTTTTTTAATTTACAAAAAAAATAAATATCGATTAATTAAACAGTCAGAGGTACCTTACATATCGCCTTGTACTTGAAATACTAGATCTAACGGAGACTTGTTAGTTGTCGCTCCATATCATTTGTAATTACGTTAGATTATAATTAAATTTATATGATTGTAACGTACATAACCAAAGAATATTACTAATACTCTACTTATTTTACACTTATTATTTAAAGTAAATTTCTCATTTCATCGAAGCATACCTACTCCAGAGAAAACATTTTACTTAACTAACTATACGTTACGTCATTTGTAATTAATAAAACATTAAAAACACATTTCAAATAGCGAGCAAACTGCAATCATTATAATTATGATTATTGTAATACAAAACCGTATTACATAATTAAAAATACGTCTTACTAATAAAAAAAAATTGTTTAATAATTTACTGTACGAATTGAAAAAGTGCTTAATGCTAGAAATTAATTTTATTAACATTATTACTAATCACGCAAGTGATTTTTCACAATGCTCAACTACACAAGCTAACAGCATTATATATTCATAAAACAGACAGACAGCAGTCCTAAACATTGGGCGTACTGCCGAACATTTAAATTTTAGTTGTCCCGCGCGCCAGGTACTTTGGGTGCGCCGCGCGCCCAAAACAGGCATGCGGCGCGACCAAGAAAGTGAGTACACGGCGTGACTGTATTCGGTGGCGCTGGGCGACCAACTTTTTTCCAGTGGCAGATATGGAGCAGAATATTCAGAAAGTGGACCTGAGGATGTTCTGAGAACCCTAAAAGTTATATTTAACGTACCATCATGAAAGTTGTTTGTATATAAAAGTTCTACTATTATGTTTTCAAAAAATTCATAACAAGATAACAAAATTATTTAAACTTAACACAAAATCCAAGCTCAATACATTGTATTCTGATGTATGGCTAGAAGCAATTAAACTTTATTCTAAACTTCATAATTATCTGATTCTTGTAAACAGCAATTAATGAGCGCAAAGCAGTAGCTCTAACCAATACGCCATCGTCAAATTGGAATCTTATTCACTCTACTGTGGAATTAAACTAGGCGTTGACCTGAAAACTCTTCGTTGGTGCCTTGGATCGCATGCATGTTGTGCACTTGCCATCACAATAACAAGTAAGGCCGGATTTGCCACCTGACCTTCCACTGGTGTAAATAATAGTATATGCACTGATTGATGGTGACTAGCTCACCTCGACAGCTTTGAGATGAAGACGACGATGTTGTGAAAAAGTTACAAAAAGCTTACGTGTGTTTATTATGAAAGTGCCGAAAATCATTATTATTTTTTTTTCTTTACTGTTGTACTATTCGATTGATAAAAATTTTCGGATTTGAACTAGGATCAAGTTTTGGTTATTTTTTCTAGTATCGCACAATGGCGTAAGACTTTTCACTCGGATTTCTTAAGGTTGTCATTTAATACTATGTCATAATTTCACGTCAGTTGCCAATGGGTAATATTATTTTATGATTATTGAGCGATATACAAAAAAGATGAAAATTACGCCAAAGTTGACATTAACGGTTGATAGCTCTCTTATCCATTACAAAAACGCAATGTGCCAGATATTAACGAGCCCCAATAAAAATATCTTATGAGTTTTCAATTGGAATGCATTCAATGACGTGCGGATTTTTTAAAATCAGTTTGGATAGCACGTGATCGTCATCATGCACTTAGAGCAAATTTTCATTTTGCGACAAAGATGTAAACGTGTTCTCTCCTTTGTTTCTTGATAGAAGATCATATACTGTAAGACTTTATCCATCGTAAGAATCAGAACACCAATTCTATTATAAGTGACATACCACAAAATTTAATGTTAACACTTGGCTACCTACAAACCGTCGGAAAATAATTTTATGTATCTTGTAAAATTTTCAAAAAACATCAAGAGTTATCGAAGAAGATGAAGAGAAATCAGAAAAGTTTCGTAAAATAGTAATTAGCTTTGAGACGTAATTGAAAATTTTTAAATCATCCCTTTGTTTTTAATCGTTATTTGATATTCAATGCTGAAACTTGCAATAATCAATTATGTAATGAGGAAAAGTCAAACAGCTTAAGAATTTCTGCTTTTTTTGTGTTGAGCTTTTGTAAATAATCAGTATATCAGTAAAATTACTAAAAATATTATTGAAACAATTAAAAAATTTTTAATATTAGCCAAGAATTAAAGTTTTGATTTTGATTTATTTGTTTATTTATTTATTTTTAATTTTTTTTTTAGTACGGTAAAATTTTTGTCACTACTTATTGTAACATTATGTAACACATAAATATTAAAAATGTTATCATCTCTGAGAACAAAACAGAAAATGCTCTAACGATTGCGCGGACGTTGCATTGTCTGCTTTCAGTCTGTTACAAACATTGTGCAATCACGATTGTTGCGATTTCAAAATTTTAAATTTTGTATTTTAATTATTTTCAGTTACTCTATTGATTTATGTTTTCATTCTTCTAAAAAGTATACTTCCCTTAATGTCTAGAAGTAAGGATCTTACAGTTACAAACATCGAACATAAAGTGGTTACCATTTTTTTCTTTCCTTCGTGGGAATTTTTTTTTTTTTTTTTTTTTTTTTATAAAAAGGTCATCAAACAATTTTGATGGTTTTTACCATGCTGCTTATAAGTCAAATTGAAGTTGAGACATGAAAATCATATTTTGTGAATCAAAGCCCTGTTTACACGTAAAAAGAGGCGTGTCACGTATTTTTATTAAAAAAAATAATATTAAATAATAAGGAAGTGAAGGTGCGGTTAATAAAACATTATATTTATGTTAAGATTTCTTCTGATAATTTCAATGTACCACTTATGTAGAATAATTTGCTAAGCGAATTTTGTTTATAACACTACGTTCATAAACAACATTTAAATATTAGGGAAGAAAAAGTACATAAATATGCGATTGCATCAAAATTACACAAGAACTAGACAAAAGTGGCAGTAAATTGATTATCACAGATGTTTTGTATAAAGTATACATTACACGTATATTATATAGTAGTGATTCAAGTATTCATTGATTAAACGTAACGGTCCAAAGATTTCTCTTATGGGAAAGCCCTACGTAATGAACAATCGGTTAACCAAGATTTAATTAAATTTCGACTCATAAATCACAGCAATAGTCGCAAGAAAATTTGATCTAGTGACATTTACTTTGAAATCTCATTCATTGTCAAACTTTTTATCAATTTGATAAATCATTTTCTATACTTGAATTGATTTTTTTTACTTTCTGACATTGTTTATTAATTTTTTCGACTTGCACCTTTCCACTATTCTATCTTGAGCTTCAAATAATTGACGATCATTCTTTTACAAATACTTTCATGTTTTTAATGACTAAACATCTACTCCATTACTTAACCAGACTTAACTTGCAATGTATCCAACAGATAATTTGTTATATAGAAGAGTGATCAAAAATTTCTTAGTAATAGTTGGCACGCATTTTTGTCCTCTTCCCTATTCCGGTTTTTACACTCTATCTATATTTTGATTACTTCTTTTTTCTTACGGGCAAGGTAAATAACACTAAAATTTGGGCATTGCCTCTCTCCCCTTCTCTTTGACGAGTCTTTTTGCCTCTTCTCTTTATCTGCTGCAACTTTACCTTGTCTCATTCTATAGTCTCCAGTTTCTTTTTTGGGCTTGTATGGAAACAAAGGACAATGATCCTTTGAAATGTCGAGACTGCCAGTATAGTCGTGCTCGCCAACTCTGGAGGACGATACAGTGCACACTCATCTAGACTTTTGTGCTTGTGTTTCAGGAATCGCATTTTCTTGATTTGAAATTCATAATTTTATAGTTATAAGTATAAGATTATTGAATAAAATTAATTTTCGGAAAGGTAAAAACTGTCTTTTGAAACTGTCAGTGAGAGATGGTGTCAAAGAGTTGAATACAATTGTTTTTTCTCTTTCTAACATAGTACTTATCTACTTATGTGATTTAATGTCATCCCATCAGATGATAATTGAAAAATAATTCCTGCTACTACTATAAAGAAATACGGAAAAAATCAGTTATAACATCGTATAATACGATGATTGGGCTTTTCAAGAATGTACTTTTCCAATTTGTACTTTTCAAGAATGTTTATGAACCACAAAGTACACGCACAATCTTCATATATGACTGTATGGCATAATTTTTGAACTAGTACTAATTTTTCGGCCATTGCTACTAATCAGCTTTAGCTGTCACTAAAGAGGAAATTTCAGACGTTAACGTTTACTTACTTGCCCAATCGTCCGTGAATTGTAGTTAATCAAATGTAGGTTTTGACGAAAACTGATAGGGAACGAATAAATTAACGTCAGTTGTATGATTAGAACATGCAGGATTAAGTAAACAAATGTTTACCTCAAACATAACCTCAAAACATTAATTACTATATCATGTGATTATAAATTAATTAAGATTACTATCAGATTATAATCTTAACACAAAATTTAATTTTAATCCCTTTATATATTTAACTTTTTACTTAATTACTCCTATTGATGTATGTATCATGGCATGCTTAAGCAATTTTTTAATTTTAAAAAGGTGAGTTATCCAATTTAAATTTTCTTTATTTGTCCAAACTGTCTAGGAAGCAATATAATTTTTGTGTCGTCAGTTTTTTTGTCCTGCCATACTTGATGCTAAGATAAACTGTTTGATTGTATATACACTTTTTGTAAGATAAACTAGTTCCAACGGCATTGAAGTAAGTAGGAGTACCAACGCCAAAAAAGTGAGATTTGCTAAGTTCTGTGTTACTAACGTTTTTAACGTAATGGTGGAAATAAGTTTTGATAATATTGCTTGATACTAATTGGCAATGACATGTATTGAATGCCACCAGTTTTGAAAATTATGATTGGTAAATGCTTACAACTCGTCTGTACATCCATTGCCATTGGACCATTTGTATGGTTTTTTAATTCATGGATACATTATCTTCCATAAGGAAAAGCTACCGTTTCTCGCACATTTCTACCTTACGTTCAGATTTTTTTACATTGATCCAAATAATCTTCTGATATTTTTCATTTTAATACACTAAAGGAACTTTAACTAGTAGTAAATGATGAAGCATTGTTAATTCAGGAATACTGGCACGGTAAACTACAAGACAAAAGCGAAGATTTTGGTCTCATTGATCCACTGGTTATATCAGATTTTGGAAGTCTACGGACTTCTTAACTAGATTTGATTGTCAAAAATATTTTCTCAATTTTTTCAGCTTCTTTTTAAATTAGTCTATAAATGGAATCACTGCTAATGTCATTGTAAAATATGCAATACGGTTCAATTCACAAGAGCCTCTAACACCTTTCATAAGTTTTTTTTATTTTTTCAGCATTTTCAAGATCTCATTTATGAGAAGTATCAGTTCAAAGTTTATACATTTGATCAAAAATTATCTTATGCCGTAGGAACTGTCAATATATTTCGCTATCTGATCGCACCAAGAGCAACCACTGTACCCATTGAATTATACTCCATTCTGAACTTGGATAGATGACCATTCGAGTCTCACCGTTTCGCCTGTGCTGTTGATTTTGAGGGTCAACTAGCTGTTTCTCTTGTACTTCATCAATGTGAACAACACTTTACTTGTATAAAAAAAAAAAAACCATGTCTGAGTCTGAGGGCGATAATGAACAATAAGAAAGAAAAACATTTTTTTTAGCATTTTGGGTTCAGAACAATTGCACCACCATCAAATTCCCCATATGAATTAAAATGGGTGGTGGTGGTCTTATGTAGCCTAGTCTTTAGAGAGAGTATAAAGAGAAGTATGGCTGAAGACGCCATTTTCGGAACTAAATATGGAAGATAAAATCGATAGTCTGGAGAATAACTGGGTTTTTAAAATTAAACACTAGTAAATCTCCGAGTTCTTTCTTATGCTCTAGTCTGCGTCTAAAGTTTTTTTTTTCCTCTCAACAGAAATTACTCACTAATCTTACCATTTCCATGTAGGCATGTATACTCTTAAAATATATATTTTACGGTGTCCGTTATTTACCAAATTTCATTTTTTAATCATATACCCTCTTATATCTCTTTGATATATTCTAAAATGAAAATCCGTACCCTGAAAATCTAAAAATTTTTAACTTAAGGAGGCTCCATCGCCTACTGTGGTAGTCAATTCAGTGACGATCGATGCGATGTCACTAGACAAAAGCTTCCTTTCATACTAGTAGTATGTTGGTAATGAAGTTTGTTTTATTTTCAACTGAATCCACCTGCTATTATATATAGTTCACTACATATTTATAGTCAGCTGTCGAATAACTTAATATTAATGATTGCTATATGCGTTATTACCCAACAAATAAAAATTGAAAAATCATTATTAAAGTTTTAATGTTATTTTACAAATTCAAATTTTTTTATTGTGCGCGCTATATAATCGAATGTAACTGCAGACTAAAATGGTATTTAAGCTATTATATTAATTTTTTCATCGCCAATGCCTGTAAAGTCACCCGGTTCCTTAAAGATGAGAGTGTCAGGGTTACGGTAAGTATATTTTTTTATTCCATTTTAGTAGTTTAATTGATAGTCAAAAGTTTGCTTCAGGCCTTCGGCCATAAGAGACTGTGTTAAGCGAGTTTGAAAAATGCTGACTTTGAATGAAATTATCTCCGGATTTTGATCGCCAACCCATAAAAATAAAGATACCATGGGATTCAGCGCGATCTCAACTTTAATAATATATCCATCAAAGTTCTTGTACATTTTGTGATGGAGCCTCCTTAATACGTGTTTAGACTTATGTACTTACTTACTTAGTTTTATTTTACATGGTAATGCAAAACATGCAATACATGGTAATACAAAACCTACTAAGGTTTTTTAGAAGATTATCACTTAATAATATGATTAATGATAACAACTACTGTACCACTTTTGAGGTGGTTGACTTACGGTGTGTAGTAGATTCAAATTCAACTAAACGCTGTAGTAAGAAGCTCGTAATGCCGTGCGCGCGGAAAACACAAACATATATATGTTTTTTTTTTTTTTTTTTTTTTTTTTTTTACATTATAGTGCTTTACGTCCGGCTCTTATAAAGGGCACTACACAGGGCACTTAGCACTTGGGAGAAGGAAGGGAAGAGGGATAGGAGGCCTCACATTACTGGGAGGGGGGTAGGGGGAAATTAGGCAATTTTGCTGCGAGGAGGTCGCCTAAACCCTCCTCGAGGAGCATTGCGTGGTGAAAAAGCACATGTGAAAAATCACAGAGGTACTTCCCCGAAAAAGTCGCACTGGACGGGAATCGAACCACGGTCTCCCGCGTCCCAATCCACGACCTAGCCGACTGAGCCACCACACGCTCCACATATATATGTATGTATACAAGCTGAGGAGACGTTACTGAATGAGTTTTGTCGATTACCACACGAAAAAATTCTTCAGTTGTTAATTGTTAAATAAAAACTGCATCAATTTTCTTCGAACACAGCTCAATAGCTTCCTTTTCCAATTTTGCCTGATTTAATGCGGAATTGAATGCGAAATTAAATGCGTGATCAATGTTTGGCACAAAAGACGAGCACTTTTAAGGTTATAAATTTTTTCAATATATTTTTGCTTTTTTCCGTATAAAAGTGCAAATAAATTTTGTTTACATTTTGGTCTAAACGAAAGAGCGAATTCGTATCTTCGATTTCATGTAATAACATTCCTACTGTTTACTATTAAATAGTTTTCAACTGAACGCTAATTTCCTTACTAGATATGTAGTAGAAACTACTACACAGGGTTAGCCAACGTAACTCCAATCCTCTTACTACAATTATGTAGTAGAATCAACTGAACATTTACTTAGACTGTACTACATTTTTCTCTCAGTGACAAGAGGTGAAGGATAGGGTGACACTAAATAGCCATAGGCTTGTATTATAAAATTTATTAATTTTGGTGTCAATTTCTTGATGATAATCTACTAACTGTGACGTAGCTAAAAATGTAATACTTACTGAATATTGTTTTACATGGTATTACAAAATCCACTAAGATTTTTTTACAAGATTATCATGTCTCACACATGACATCATACGTATCATGTCATCACACACACACGTAAAACAAAATTTAGTAAGTATTACATTTTCATCTACATTTCACTTAATAGATGATTATCAAAAACAGAAACCAAAATTATTGAATTTTTAAATATTTTTTTACAAAAGTCCCTCAATATTTGGAAAAATCCCTTATGGGGATTTTTAACCACGTACAACAGTTTTTGTCTTCTGCATGAAAAACGACGTTACAAAACGATTATTAATTAAAAAATTTATTTGGCTGCCCTGAACTCTACAGTATGGTTAGATCTAGGCCCTATGAGAGGTTATTCCGAATATTAAGGGATTTTTATTGAAAAATTTTAAAGTTAACAATGTTGGAAAGTTAAAATTTTAAATGGCGATTTCCGCACTTTTTTCTCTATAACTTCGCAAAAATTAGGCTTCAGATAATCTTACACAAACTGATCATTAGATAATTAAAAACCCATAAAACTTATTTTTAACAAAAATAAAAGGTTAGGTTAGTTTGATTTATTCAATTAGTATTTTTTAAGAAATTTCTGAAGCCTTTTAAAGTGGCAATAAATTGTATCCATGAATCGTTAACCTTGCAAAGTTCTGAAATAAAAATCTAAAAACGGTCAAGTTTTGTTTAGGTTTTTGGAGCAAGTTACTTTTTGTATAGCACTCATATAGTATTGTGCAGTCTTTCACTTATACATTAGAAAAATTAAACTAAGTAATATTGACTTCTAACTGGTATGTCATGCTAATCTTACATTAAATACATTAATGCATTGCTGTGTCATAAATATATGATAACGTAAAGGTATTATTTAAATCTTTTCAATTAAAGGTTTGCATGAAGTAACAATTAAAAGTCAATATAACTTAGTCTAATTTTTCTAATGTACGAGTGAAAGACAGTACAGTGCTAAGGTGGGCGTCCCAGTACTTTCTCACTTAAGCAGACAAAATATCCTAATAGCCAATAATAATTTTTTTTCCTAAGAAATACAGCAATTTTAAGAGTACCAATCCAAGAACTTATCATTTTTTTTTTTAATGACCACTTTATTAAAAGTTTGACCATACAAATTATTTCTTTTCTAACATAGTTATAATATAAAATAATTTATAATCACACAATATTCATTCACATTTCCCGCCAATTAGTAATCTACTTGAGCAACGCTGTGTGACTCTTTTTTTCATTTAATGACTTTTGGTAGTTTTGGTACAAATATA
Organism: Copidosoma floridanum; assembly: GCF_036245765.1. NCBI lineage: Eukaryota > Metazoa > Arthropoda > Insecta > Hymenoptera > Encyrtidae > Copidosoma > Copidosoma floridanum. Next base: position 349,883 of record NW_028321897.1, on the reverse strand, counting down.
GCAACTTAAAAAAAATGGTAGATTGGAGCATTCTGAACTTGCACGCATTTTTTGAGCTTACCGTATATTACTCAAAATTGAATAAAGCAGTTTTACACTAGTCATATTATAGAGCAGCAATTTAAGGTAATTTTACAATACTACGTCTTAAAAAAACGAAGAGAGAGCTGGACAGTTGGCTTTTTAAATGATAAGTCAGCCCTACGCCTACACATTATTTTGGCATGCGTTAAGGAAGTTTGGAATTAATAATAAAATGAAGGGATCACAATGATATTAAGTTTTTTTGATAGTCTAGAAAATGTAGAACTTATGTTAATTTTTCCAATATTTGTTGTATGTCATTTTTCAAAGAATTATCCTCGAAATTATCCAAAAGAAAATCATGTGATTAACGTAGGCTCTTATGGGATCTTTTTGTCTCGCTTTTATAGACAACAATTTTTTTTAAATGCAAAGACATCGAAAAAAAATCTACCTACAAATTAATTACTGTTTCATAATTCAGTAAGCAAAAATTTGAGACATGTTATTGTTAATTTTAAACAGAAAACCATTAAGCAAATCGATACAAGAAAAAAATATCAATCGTCAATTAAATTAACGTTTCGCAATGCTTAACTATAAAAAATAATCTTTCATCATAGTATTTGTGAATATATATATATATATATATATAAGTTGCTGATCTCTTTTAGTATATGTACAGTTACATGTTTAAATTGACAAATTCGAAAGAAATATCCTCAACAAGATAACGGTAGCGTTTGAAAGCTGTCTTTCTTTCTTAAAAACTGACAAACTCAGAATTTCTGATGCGAGTAATGCATTGGAAAGTATTAACTCATACGTTGCATCTCATTACGAGTTACCACGTGCAAACGTGTTCATGGTCAAAAGTGGGTGTACCTCTTATACATGTCATGCTGTGGTGCCAAGTTTCGGTTTTTTAAACGGACACTGCAAACAGGTCATTGATCGCAATGGGTTGAAAGCTGTTCACTGATTTCGTAAAAAATAGTCTACCACCTGCTCTTTTGGTATAGCTAAGTTATGAAATTTATCACACGGTATAGCAAGTAGGCAGATAAAATATTGTGTTTCCGAGCGTTAGGTAAAATATCGTACAGGTGAGAAAATTGTGAAATCAATTTGTTTTGAAATCCCATATTTTGTCATGACAACTAACAACCCAAGTAATCAATCTTGTTATCTAATAATAAATATGATTGTAAGTTATTAGCCAAATAAACAGAGATAACGAGGTATTCTCCTTTTTATTTTTGTTACTGAATCAGCAGCTGAAATTGATTTGTAAACAGAACTTGTAGGTTTTTTTATATCACGCAACTTTTGATGTATTATAATTTTATTGCCACATTATCGGCAGGATTCTTTTGAGTTTTACTTTCCTCATTTTTACACGCGATGCAAACAAGAATACGAGAATAACATTCAAAAAAGCGCCCAGTGCTTGTGAGTATGTGTATATAATATATTATGAGAAAATCCACAAAAAATATCCCGTTTTCATTTCCCATTTTGATAAAAAGAATTTTTTGAGGCACACCTTAGAGATAGGGCTTATTATACTTTTAGTGTGATGTACTATGAGAAAAAAGTTTTAAACACGAGGTCAAGTGAGGGTGAAAACTTTTTTCTACGATTTACATGTTAATATTATGTCTATACATGTGATAGCTATAGATATAATATTAACTTGTGAATTGTAGAAAAAGGGTTTCACCCTCACTAACCCTTGTGTTTAAAATTTTTTCTTCATAATACATCACACTACGAATAAAATGAGCCAAGTTTCAAGTAGGGTGTGCCTCAAAAAAATTTTTTTTATTAAAATGGGAGACAAAAAAGGTATATTTTTCGTGGATTTTCTCATATATTAAGAGCCAGACTATCGAATGAAATCACCGTTGATCATTAATTTTATTGTCATCTCGCCAAATGTTTTCTTACATTACAATACGTATCGCCGCGTTCTCTCTTTCTACTTTCGTTAAAAAAACTTTTAAAAGCGCCTGATAAATCACACTCTTGAACGATAAGTCGAATAATTATTTTTCTTTCAGTCCTAAGAATTCATCCTGATCCAAAGGGAATCTTATTTTAATAAATGCGTCTAAAATGTTTGTGAAAAAAATTTCAACGCAATCCCACGTGTTTTTTTAGAATCTAAATTTTTTTTTCAAAAAAATCAAAAAACGACAAAATTTGTCCCCGAGTAACGATATTCAAAGCATCCATACATTATCGGGAGCAGAAACAAAAATTGCGGACCAACAAACTCAAGCTCAAAGCTGTAGCAAGTTGCGCGTAGTCGACTGCCTGACCTCGAACTACGAGTTCCGCTGAGGGATACCTATATACTGGGAGCAGAGACAAGCTAACAAACAGGATCGACGAAAAAACGCATAAAAAAAGGTCCGAGTGAACATAATATAGGGATGGGAAGGGAACCCCGGCGGACAGGTGGGCAGTAACGCGCGCCCCCTTCAAAAGGTTTTGTAACTTTCCACTTGGACCCTTCACTCGTCCTTAAGCCAACCGGGACTGGTGCATAACGTCATTATATCGCACTGGCTTTCCCATGCATCTGCGTGCACATGTATGCGCACACTCTAGTATACACTTATATATGTACAGAGCAACGAGGAGGAGTCATCTCACCCAGAACGTTCGCGCGGAAAGTTACCAGTGACGTTCGGGATATGGTAACCCACAGCTTTTATCGTTTTTATATCATTAAACTCTTTTTGCTCTTTCCGGGCCCGTTGCTTGGTGGATTATCACGAGAACAACCAGCCGAAGAATCACGCAATTACTGTTGGACGCGACTCCATGGCATTCTTGTTGTTTTTAACTGTTCAGGATTTCACTTTATTTCACCCCACGGTTCATTACGACAAAAAGAGTGCGTATTGTATGGTATTCGATGATTAGTCTCCATAAAAAAAAGAAATGCACGTTAATTGACTAGTGACTGCTAAGCAGCCAAGTAATTGCATGTTTTGATGATCGTCAATACCTCTATTACCTGTAATGGGGGTTCTATTTAAATGCAAAAATTGTCCTTTTTTTCATTAGAAAATGATAGTGCTCCCTAGTAACCGCGAATTGTCGCGTACATATTGATGGATAAAATCGGATACTATTAGTACATGTATAGATACACAAGGTTCAACCAGTTTTTGTGCAATTTATTTATAATTTGTTCATTTGAATGTAAAATCGCACGAAAATTGGCTGGAGGTTGCGCAGACTAACCTCATTAGCCTTGATATTTCAACCACTTGCTGAAAATTTATTAATTTTTTGTCAATCATTGAGCAACGTCAATCATAAGTGAACACAATTTTTAGTAATTATGTCTTTATTCTGGAATGCTATTTTACGAGATACTTAACTGGAAAAAATGGTTGACTCTGCGCGTAACATTGGGTAATCGAGAGAAAAAGTCCAGTGAACAACAAAAAAATGACAAACTACGGGCATCGGTTAACGTCTCCTTCCTGGAATCGATCCTAATAAGTTTAACCTGAATCTACATTCATATCGTTTGACTGTCGCACAATGACCCACTCAATTGTTGTAACAGCGAGCCTATTATTATATTCTACATAACGTGTATTGTGTAAATAATGTATGATGCGTACCAAAATACCAAGTATCAGTTTACCTGATGCTCGGTATCTTAATTTTACTTTAGTTATAGAAAAGTTCAAACAAATGTTTCAAGTAGGAAACGATGGTTTTATGTTTGTCATGAATAATGTGTGATATTTGTTTTATTATATAATATTTTCCCTTCAAAGAAGCTTAAATAATTACTACTTTACATAATAGGTGAGTTCAAAATGTAAGGGAAATGACACTCATTACCACTTACCTGTCTCGTTGTAATTTTAACAATATTCATTTATTTATGAGATTCGATTGCCATTATTATATGAAAACGCAATTTTTTACCTTTTCTGTGTATAAAAAAAATTAAGTTTAAGTCATTAGTCATTTAAGCTAGATTTCAGATCAGCAGGAAAGAAACAATATTTTCATCAAATATTTTTGTATCTAAGAAAATGCCTTTGAAAGTTGCAACGAAGAAAAAGTCAGATGTAGCGACATTTAGAGTAAGTTATTTTTTGTAAAGTCAGTAATTGGAAATGCAAAAAGTTGGATGAACCGACGCCAAAGAGGGTCATACTTAGCTGATAAATAACATTAAAATCGTATAAAAGGAAATAAAAGCAAGGTCTTCAAAAACATTCAGCAATGTAATTTAAGCTTGAAAAATAAATTTATGCAGTAGTCTTGTTCTGTTGTGTGAGAAAATTTTATAAGCAAAAAATGTCATGAAATAGGAAAAAAAATTGCATTCTCCAAAAATCAACAACAAAAGAATGGCATACGTACCGTAAAAATGTCTTATAATTTCTACACCTAACACTTATTCCATCACCATCGACACCACAAAAGACCCATGATTACAAAGTGACTTAACAAAAATTAGTTTAATATTTTTACTTTTCAACGTCGGCTGCAAGGGGACACGTGGAGAGTCCAAGATTAGGATGTCGGTCAGTCCGAGTGGCCGACGTAATCCATCCTGGCACTGATCCTTGTTCGGTAGGTCCGTCTTCTGGCTGCTTGTGGCTAAATCTATCTTGTTCCTTGGACCTGCAAGATTTTTATGAGTATTTATTGGCTATATTCGATAGAAAATGTAAAAGTTTTATCAATACAGTACTTTGATTACAATTAATTTTTTTACGTATGTATATATACTAGGGGCCCCCCGTCTCAACTTCGCCCGAAAATCACTAAATGGAACACTGTAGTGTGTTGACATGTAATCTGAAACGTTTTCAGTTAAAAATTTTACATCTATTTCTGACACTTGTCAGAACAAAAATCTTCTTATTAAAAACATGTATGTTCGGAATCCATACACTTTATTAGATCAAGTAAAGAGCTGTAAAAATTAAAAAAAATATAATTATACTGAAAAGTATCATGCATAAGTATATAGTAAAACAAAAAAAACAGACTAAAATATGGTACAGCATTATACTTCTTCACTAATATTTTCCCAAACTATTTTCATTAAATATTAAAACTTATGACTTTAGCTCCGTACTTTTAAAGTTTAAACAATACAATGTCAAAAAGTATTTTATTCCCTTAAAATTCGTGACAAACTTTTCTTACTCAAAGTCAATATTACTCAGTTTGATTAAGTTAAAGTACGAGTACTAAACATTATTATACTACGAATGTTATACAAAATGTATGCTACATAAAAAAAAACTTTACCATTTGTATACTTTGATTTCAGATTTTTTCAAGGTTACAGATTCATAAGGAAGAAAACTATTGATTGCCAGTATATGAAGGCTTCAAAAATTCCTTACAAAATATGAACTCAACACATCAAACTTACCTAAAATTTTAGTTAAAAGCTATTTTTAAGGTGATATCATATCTTTTCAGGAAAATACTATTTTGAAATGTCTATTTAAAAAAAGTTTATAACATTAGATATCGCTCATATTAAAAAATATTGTATAGAGACGAAGTCTGTACAATGTAGCTACGCTGATCTACAACGGTCCCACTAAATTTCTACCGAGTTGCTCATTGAAAGATGTTTTAAATATATATATATATATATGTATGTATATATATACATATATAGATTAATTTGTATAAATAGTTCATAAATTCAAAAAATGAAATAAATTGTCTTAAAAATACAGTTTCAGGGTTTTTATCTGAGATGATTTTTCTTCTTCTTTCTTTTATTAAACTACTTTATCATATAATTCTCAGCCATTTTTCTTTGAGCTAACTACATAAATTTAATTACTCCTTCCAACAAAATTTTTAGATAAAATACTTAGTAATTATACAGATCCAAAATCTTAAATTTGTTATTTATTTCACTAACTTTTTATCATTGTCTTTTTTATGTATTGATAAAATACAAACATTTTAAATTACAGCTATTTAATATCTAAGGAATTTTCACATTAAAAAACTATTTATTACGAAAATAGATACGAAAATCGTGAAAGTGGTGCATAAGTTACTAAAGCAACTATTTTTATCAAATAATTTCTTATTTTAGTACTATACTGAAAAAATTGATTATTAATATATGATTATTAACTACCCAAATAGCAGAATTAAATGAAGCTTAGGCTTACAGCTTGTTATTCAGGGCACTCCGGGACATAATAAGAATTCCCTATCTAATCGATCAGGATATGTTGATACTGTTATATCTGTGTTAAATGATTTATTTTAAATTTCTAAAAAAGAGTATACTCAAAAAATAATAAAATTTCATGCTGGTAATTAATTTATTCATTATAAACTTTCACTTAGATACTGAAATTAAGGTGTTTACATTGAAGCACACAAAATTCAGGGTTAGGATAATAAGATGTTGAAGTATCATAAATATTTAAATTTTCATTCATACTTAAAATTTGCCGACAAGTAGGTATCTTACCTTAGCAACACCAACGTCTTGTCTGTCGTTGCTTAAATGGCTGGTTACATCATACATGCTTATAAGTGCTTACATACACATTCCACTTCGATTTGCCACATACATCTCATTATTTGTATTATTTATCACTAAGGGGACAATTTTACTATGAGAGAGTCATATCCACCACCCTCCTCGTTTAAAGCATTTTCTTTCTATGAACTGCACATCTGCAAACCACGGTAAAATGCTGTATAGCAATAGCCTATTTATATGGTTGCCAAGTGATTAGGTCATATTAAGGGAGCTCCAGCGAGCACTGGTACCAACCCAAAAATAATTGTGTCAGTATCGCTGTTGCAGATATATGTGCTTGCACCATCATGTATGTGTGTAATTGTAAAAACTGTTTGCTAATACAAGTATAATACAAGGACTTGATGAATACTTCACGGAATACCTCGAATTTTTTCAGGGTTATACCTATATTTTGCAAGGTACCATCTGAAAGCTGAGATTTTTTTCTATAAAACAGTTACCATCCTGATATGTAACTCCTACATTATGGTTAGAAAATTAAAATATATTTATGTTGCTCCGTAAGAGGTTGTGTATAATGTGCGAACTTTGAGAGCAAATATCTCGAAATTTTCCATGGCTAGAGAGAAAATAAAGACACTGTTGAATTCAGTGGGTTCTTATCTATCAATTAAACGATCTCTTGACTCCTCCCACTGGAACCCCCATAAAAACACCACATAGTTACCCAGGAGGAACTGACTGAACGGGGTCTCGAACCAGAGCCCTCCGAGGCCTTGTCACAACTTTTGATATCTGTATTCGCCCTGGCGGAAAGCAAGCGCTCTACGCTCTACCATCTTAGCCACTGAGAACTCCCAACGCTGTGTACTATCTACTGTGAAATTAGGAAGTACCTGTAGCCAATAAGACACTGTTGGCAGCTCTGCTTGGTTTTAAGAATACGCTTTACCCAATTATAAACAAGAAAAATTTGGTTTGCATCCATAACTTAACGGTAAGACCAGTTCTCGGAGACTGAACCTGAAAAAATCTTGTTTTAAGCATTTTTAGATACACATGTCTCATTTTTGTTGTTCTACCGACTTTTTGACTTGTATTTTTCAATAAATCTGTAAAAAAGGATCAAATTCCTTTTATATTCAAAAAAGTAATGGATAACTTATTTTCACTACTTTCATAAGATTTCAAAAGAAAGAATTCCTTTTATTTCTACTTTCAATAAATAGGAAAGTAATTGAGGATTCGTATAAATTAATTTAATAAAATACGATCAGGAATTACACTAATTACTTGTATTAATAACGCAGAAAAAGTAATAGAACAGACCTTAAAATCCAACTTCTAACTAAAAAACATTGTTTTAATGCTTAAAATCCGTTTAACTCTCTCAAAAAGAGGTAGTACAGAAAAACAGATTGCACTAATTAAAAGGAACAAAAGAAATGTTTATGCAATTATCATTTGTTTGACTTTGAAATATCACAAAATTTAATTATGCAAAAGTACCTTAAGATATTAAGTAGATAGCGGAGAGAAAATCGATGCGATCAGCATATGCATGGCCAGTTTATCAATCTTCCGCCCACATTAATTTTCGCTTTTTTACAGCAACTTCTGTATGATTATTTTTCTAACGATTCCGCACTCATTCGAAATCATGTAAACGATTATTTGAAGATACTTGGCTTACACTCTTTTAACCCGTGCAAGCTGTCTTTGTGTACATACTCCTTTTTTTCATACAAACTTGGTCACTTTATTACTATCATTTTAATTAATTAAGTGATGTAATTGCAATAATTCTCAAGTACATTGGTATTAGATCATACTTATTTAAACGAACCGTTTATTAACATCGTATGTAATTACAGTGATACAATTACATTATTTTTTTCTTATGAACAGTAATTGTAAGAAAGTATTAATTACATTTGTGTTTTTTTGTCTAACTAATCAAAGTACCAAATCCATTGGTACTTTATCGAAGTAGTTGAGATAAATAATCAATTACTATTGCAAAAATTTAAATTTATTATTTTATTTCAATTAAGTTGACTGAACATAATTGCATTTGATAATTTGTATTAAATGAAAGTTAATCAACTGCTAAAGTACTGAAACTTTCCAAAAATTGATTTATTTGAAATAGATGAATTGAATTTTTATAACCCTAAAGAATTTAAAACATGTTGACAGAAATACGTTTAATTTTTATTGCAAGTGTCTCAAATAATCACATTTATATACTGTAAAAAATAGTTGTTTATAATGTTTCAAGCATTAATTACAACATTGACCGTATAATTAATTTTCAAATTACGGTTTTAAAAAACTCACGTTATCCTCAGATGATTTTAAATGGAATTATGATCTTATTTTAGCTTTTATAGTCATATTATTACTGACTAAGTATACTTATCAAGTTTAAATAATAGTTTCGTTTCAATTAACGCTAATTACTCTAATTTACTACAGTCACTCTCAAAATCCTATGAATTTTAAAACAAATTTCAAAAAACTTTCATTCTTAAATTAGGAAACAGTTATAATAATAACTTTGAAACGATTGAATTATGCATCAAATTGAATCAATGAAAAAAAATGAATTTAATCAACAACCGTAAAAAAGCGTTAGAAAATAACACGGAAAAATCATTAGTATACACTTACGCTTTTTTTACGACTTGTTGGTAAACGTCTTTCGTGCGTGAAGCGATTAGATAATGCCTTTTTCATTATTAAAGAATTATTTTGACGTGGTATGATTTTACTTTTATCAACTTATAAGTAAAAATAGTTTTTATCTACTTTTGTAGTGGCGCACTGGTGACTCTTATGTTTTTTCCTCCTAAGACTTTAGAGTCAAAGTTTTATGAATTAAAAAATAATGTCTTTCATTTGAACTTGTTTGCGAATAACTGGTGGTCTGATAAAATCCCAAATAGTGATTATATCAATAGGTGTAATATAAGATCTAGATAAGTTAAAAATTAAACTTAAATCCGTTTCATCAAGATTTTGTACATTATAGAACATAAAAAAAATTTCAAATAACAGCAAAGAACTTGACAGCATTAATAAGTCAATCAAGAGCTATGCTGTTAAATTTTCATTTTCATTCACATCGTTTTGACTACACATTAGGTAATACTTATAAAATATCTGAAATACAATACAAAACAAATAAAAAGCTAATTTATACACAATAATTTAATAATACATGCATTAAATCCAACTTACAAAGTATTGCAAGGAGCAACGTCTATAGCCGTAAGAGATATGAACAAAGGCAAAATTTTTATTCTCAGTGCAATTGCAAAAGTCACAACACAATGTTTACAAAAGTACAATAAGGCTAGGTATACAGATTGTATGTGTACGTGCGTGTGTGTGTGTGCATTTTTGCCACTTGCAAAAAGAGCAAGCATAAAGTTTTAAATCAAAACCATTGAATATTTTATTTAATAAGATGTTTAATATAATATTTGAAAACTGTGTTTAAATTTTATGTGTAAGTAACAGTATATTAATTGTATTTAAATTCATTACATATACGTACTACTTCAGAAATGAGTATTCAGTATACAGTGACTCTTTGATCTAAAATTTGAAGAGAACCAAAATTAAGTGTATGTCCGTTTTCTTCCGTGTATCTACAGAGTATATACTGCAGTAAGTTATTTCTCAATTCTACAGCCATTTTAACGTTTTTAAAAAAGTTTTTCAACTTTACGACATGCTTAACCAACATAACGCTTGTCATAACTTTAGGGAAATAAACATGTAAACTGAATATAACGTAACATAAATTTCAATTTTAGCTTGTTCTAGATGATAGAAAAATTTTAACTTACAAATAAGTTTCAAACATTATTAATATTATACTTTTTCAAATACTTTTTAAAGAGTTAATTCACAGTTGTTTAAAAACGGCAATACTATAAAGTTCATACAATTGAGATCAGTTCTTTTAACAAAACTAGTATTACTCATAGATAAGTAAATTTAATTTTATGAAGTCTGGATTTAGTATGTTTAGAAATAAAATCCTGAAGACAACTATTTGATATATTAGCAAATACGGTAAACATCTTACTCAATTTTTTTTTACGGAATAGTGAGTAAGAAGGTTTAGTTTCACGATGAGTTCAAAAAAAAGTACGTAGGGGATAATATGGAGAAATTTTTATTTTTTCTATCAAAAATTCTGTACTTTGACAGTCGTAGTACTGGCGTTGTTTTTTTTACGCTATAGATTCTTTTTTTTTAATTTTATCCTACGTACAAAATACAAGTATAGATTGAGTCACGAAAGTATACTCTGTGACTTTATTTAATTCATTTCAAATTTCACTAATAACTTATACATTTTACGCTATACTACGTATTGTACTTTCTTAAAAAGTACCTTAAAAGTACTGAAAGTATATATAACCATACAACCTTATGTGAAATGCATTACTTTGAGATGTCGTAATGATAAATCAGAGTTGAATTTTCAAGTAGCAAAAAATAATCATTTTTGTCGACATGCCTCATGTATTTTCGTTTTATTCAGCTTTTTCCATTGTATTTTTCAGCTCCATGGACCAATATGGGCCAGAAAGTCGTTATAACGACATAAACAAAACATGTAACATGTTTAGTTCCGGAACTTTGCCACTGTACGAAGGTTTCAGAAATTACAAAAAAATACTAATTGAACATTGTAATTTACCTCACCTTTTATTTTTGTATAAAGGTTAATTTCATGGAAATTTAAACTACGATTATTAGCTCCATGATTAAAAGAAAAGTATTAAAAGTTCAAACTCATGAAAATGTCAAGACTTGAAAGTATTAAAGAAATTATCAACGCACAATGTTGTACATATTTTTAAAGTATTCATTGGATGAATCTATATGTACCATTTCCGAGCATTTCGACAATTTATTTCATTTATCTCTAGTTTAAAATCATGTTGAAGATTAAGTGTTTACTCATTCTTAATTTTTTTTAATGGAAAAAACGTACATCTAGTATCTTATCTATGCATCATAATGTAAAATATTACCCATCACAAATATATTAAGAGTAGGTATGTAAGAAAAGCGTTATTGTACTGAGCAAAGATCAAATTTATAAGGTTTTGCTAACAGACTATCAATTTTGAGCACTAAACAAAATCTGTTTTAGTAAACTCATTGAATGAGTACTACTACTTTATGATAGTTTTTCCCGTCGTATTCTTCATCAAAATTTTTAAGCACGAAGAAAATGGTTTCGTAATAAAGAAATGAAAAAAATGATAGCTTTAAGACACGTGACCCATAGCCAAGTATATCTATTACCATCCTATCCTTTAATTTGCAGAAATAACGAGCTTGCTTCCCAGCAAGTGATGAACTTTTTTCAGAAAAAGTTCAATAAATTGCGAGAATTTCCATTGCTACCCATCCACGCCGCTCAAAGGCTCGCCGGAAGAGCTCTATATGCGTGTAATACCTGTATCTTCGCCTGGGGCCAGTAGCACGTGCGCACGCCGTACATGAATGCACACGAGCCTGCGTAATAATCTTCACCACCAATACTTCTTGCTTTCCTCGCGTGATACAATTTCTCATTGCGTGTAGATTAACATAGATGTCAATGTCCTCCTCGCGTCTTTCAATTCCAACGCATAGATATACTCTGTCAGCATGTCAGAAGCTCTTGAACGTAAATTTCAATGTTTATTGAGTTTTTTTTGGATATTTTCTTTACATTTTGACATGTCGACTTAAAATTTTTTTTAGGTATCAGTAAAAAAATTTTTAGCTTATTGGTTTCGACAACGCTTAAAAATTTTGTAATTTTTGTTCAAAAAAGTTTTACAATTGATTTGGATGTGCATCAAGTACGTACGTAAATGTTTGTGTTAAAACAATTTTTTTTTGTGAACGGCGAACGCTTGATGAAATGCATTTTTTTTTTGTGAGTAACAACTGCCTATAATACAGAGCCCGTTAAAAAATTTTCTGTTAAACTTGTCCTAAAATGAAAATTGTATTATATTTTAATCAAATACCATATTGTAGCCTTTACTATATTAAAAAAATTTTTATCAAAAAACATCGAAGATCACAGTCTTCTCCTACTAAAATGGTTTACCTTAAAGAAGCAGTGTTATAGTATATTCTGAAAATATAATAACTTATAAGCGATTCGAGACGCACTTGGTTGTAAATAATTAATAGTAGGTCGAAATTTATCAAATCACGAGTTTTTATTAGAAAACTGAAAAAAATAGAAAAATTTACATATCGGTCTCCTCGGGGCTGTAGGAAAACGAAAGCCGATATACGACCAAGTACCAACTCCTTAGTACTCTACAACTGTTTGGTTCGTTTTCGGTAACCCGTCGTACGTGCTCGGTGCATTCCAGAATCGTATATAATAATATTATACATTTATGAGAAGGACGCTATACGAAACGATCATATATGAAGCTTCTACTGTATCAAGTATTTTCAAACGTGAAAAAACTTTCCATTTTTGCTTTTTTTACGTGCTCTTATGAGAAAATCGCGTGTTTAATCGTATTGTTGTGGCTCAGTGGGACATAAAAACAAAGCTGTCACTTAAATAAAATTCAAATTGATAAATACAAATTCGAACATAGCAAACGATCCGTTACTACGGACATTTCTCCTGGGAAAATTTTCTTTTGGAAGAAATGGCCATATCTCGTTTTGTTTAACAGTTTTTGTAAAGCTTAGCACATCAAGAAAATTGGAATTGTAATAAAAACTAAGAAAATATCATACACCTCTCAATGTTTACTTAAACATCCTTAAACATTGGAATTCGCAAAATTAACTTTATCATTTAAGATCTGGATTAATTTTTACTTATATTTAGGTATGAATTTGACTTTACATTAACGCCATACAATAATAAATCATTAAATTTATCGACGTTAGAGTACCAAGAGAACTAAAGCTGCCAAACTGCATGAAGCTTGGACGTTTATTGAGACGTATTTCATCAACCTCTGAAATCTGATCTGCACTGCACACCGCGAGCTCAATTATGTAGTCTTTAAGAGCCCATAAAATCGAGACAGCCTGTTCGACGACTCGCATCGATGTGCGTCGCATACACCTACACCTCCAACTTTCATCCGTCCCATAAAATTAACTCAAATTAATAAATCAACTTGCTTTAACAAGTGATTGGCAAGTCGACGCACCGAACATCGTTCCTATGCTGATGCAAAAACAATCATTAAAACTTTTATCTCCGGACGGTCTGTTTTTTTTTCTTTTTTTTTTTTTTTTTTTTCGTTTTTATCCTCCTCGTTCTACCAGCATCAGTTTACAAATTGTCCACAATACTGACGCATGCGGAGGAGCATGGAAATACTGGTTTTCTCTAATGTGTTTTTAAAGTGGCAAATATTCTAGAAAGAGGAGGAGGCGAAAAAAAAGCCTCGATCCAAACGCACGCCGTACGTAAGGTTACAGCCTCCTCCTAATCGCGTGTGTCTCTTTTTTCTGTCCACGAAGGAAAATTTTTTTTTACTTTTTTCCGCGGAAACGCGACCGTTTGATGCATCAATGAGATACCGAGCCGACTCGATAATGAGCCTCGATCCGAGCGCGTCATGTTTATACGTGCACAAATGTGTCGCACGCGTGCGCCCGATGTTTACCCATCACGTGTAAGTTGTATAGGCATACCGTGAAACCTAATTTGTATTAGGAGGGGCACGTACGTACAAAACGTGACAGGTTGAATCAGATCCACAAATTATGCCATTTGCGAAGATAAAAGACAGTTTTGCTTTACGACAACCTTGAACTTGCGGTGATAATGGAATGGCTCGTCTAGGAAAAATACGCACTACTTCATTCCGGCGATTGCAGTTTTACTAAATAGCACGGAATGTAAACATGAATTATTAATAGCCCGTGGAGGATTTGTTTGTGAGCGAAAATAGCGATCGGTCGAAAAAGCCGAGGAGTTATTATTGTCGAGGAAAAAAAAAGAAACGCGCTAGTCACCCTATTCCGCAATCCGAGCCGCATCACAATGATGCCGAATTAATTCGATCGAGAGACTTCCTGCTTTTTTGACGCACAGCATGTGTGTACTCGCTGGAAAGATGCACATTGAGGTAGGTATGTAAAAGTTGATTGAGCCGTTGAATCTACAGATTTAGAGTAGGAAAGTGTAATTTGAGAAAAACGCGGCTGAAATTTCAATCCCGACCGACACGCTGAACGCGTACATCCTACCGTTAGGATTACTGTTACTCCTATTTGCGCTTTGGTTTTTCGACTTTTGACGTACGTCAATCAAAGCTGCTTGTTATCATTGATCTTGTTATTTTGTGGGCTAATTGGGATTCCGTGCGAAGAAGCAAGTATTAGACAGTGGTTATCTGTTTCTCTCTTTTTTTTTTTTTTTTTTTTACATGTGAAGCCACTCTTATGCTGATCTAATTATTACATTGACCATTTTCTCATACAAAACGAAGCACAGTTACTTTAACGCGACACAATTGAATTTTTACTAGTGAATTAGTTTTATGGTGCGGATGATAAATTTTGAAAAACTTGATAAAATAGTGCTTTGGATAAAAGAAAAAAAAGAAAATTATCTAAATCCTTGGCCATTTCAGATGATAAGTTCTAAATTTAGCTGTGGCTTACAAAAAACTACTAATTCAATGTTCAGATGTACAAGTAGGGAAATGGTATGAGTGTCTTCTTTTTTGTGCAAGTGAAAATTAAACTACACAAATTACTACGCTAATAAAATTTAAAAAAAGGGCCATACGATAATAATTACGGTTTCTTAGCACTCTCATGAAGTGTCATCCAGATACAAGATGCTACAATTATTTTTGTAATGTTTTTTCATACTACTGAACACTTTAAAGGTATCAGAAATATTTTTTTTATTTTTTAGTATGTTATCCAATAACATGAAATCACGTAAACAGTTTGGTGCTATATTGGGTGGAAAAAAGTATTATGTTAGGCACTTTGACCTGACTTTTTTTATCGTCATTTTCGATGAGCTAATTTTTACCATGGAGATGTAACATATTTATTTTTGATAAGCAGATAGTTAGAAAAGATTTCTGTAGTTCTTTAAATTGGAAGTCTCAAGCACGAGAGTCCATTCAACGACTCGGTCAAAGAAATCTCTAATTCAGAGTCTGGTTAAATAAAAGGCTAAACCGAAGACATGTTTTTTTTCATTTTGTAGTGGCAGTATTGTCTGTTGTATTATATGAGGAAAGGCACAAACTTTGGATCATCACATCAGTCGCTTCCTCAAAGACGATTTTGAGTTAGCGCTTTCTTTGACCAAGGCACCGACTTAGCCTTGAGCTGTTTCCGGTTTGACCTGTCTTCATCAACGTGGCCTGCGGAATTCAACTCAACCATCACTCATTCATCCCTTGGTTCCTATTATTAAAGCCAACTCCCCGAAATAGTTCGATGACACTTCTGCACGCGTGACAAAATTAAAGAAATAAAGGCACTTACGTTTGGTAAAGAAGTACAGTAGATTTTTCATGTTGGCCCTCGGTTTCCAGGAAAAATACAAAAGCTTAAAACTGTCCGATCGGTAACTTTTACTGGAACCACAGCAGCAAAGTGGGATCACCGCGTACCAAAGCAATGGGCCACGATGAGACTCCTTGAATCCACGGCGTATCAGTCCGTAAAATTATCCGCACACTACTGATCACGTTATTCGCGAATTTGGACACCTTTTACTGTGCAAACGCGCGGCCAGACGATCATTCAGGATGGAGATCGGGCGCTCCGGCGGAGTTTATATTCCCTTTGGACGGCAGAAAGACCCGTGCGCACTTGCCGACGAGAGACTACGTGGAGATTTGATCGCGTCCTCATACGGTGGTTGTTATTGTTGTCGGATATAGTGACGATTGTAGTGGTTCTTGTGGTGGTCGCAATGTCAGGACTGCCGCGAGTGGAGAGCGTGCAACTATATATACGGTGATAAGGGGCGCTCCGCTCCCTTGTCTTTGCCTCTTCTCTTACCGCATGTACGTATGTTGATTACGTGTGTCTGTGGGTACGCGTAATCGGAACAGCCAACGTGTGCGCGCTCGTCTCCCCGATGTATCGGTACAATGTAAGTAGGTATATGGAAGATGAAGAAGATTCAGTGCCAGAGAGGGGAGAGAAGGTATACCCGCGCGTGCAGCAACTCGTGGCTATCTATTTGGGTCCGGGAGCACCACACATCACGACGACGACGATGATGATGCTCTCCCTCTTCCTCTCCCTCCCCAAGAGCAAGCTTTATCGCTGACTCTCTCGTGGATGTTCACTTATTGACTTCTTTTTCCCTACTCGAGTGCTGTTTGCTTTTTTTAATGTGTTGGTCCTCATCATAGTCTCTCGATCCCAAGTCACTGGGGTTCTCCCTTTGAGCTAGCGCAGAGTTATCGGCATCGAGAGTAAATGATCGAGACAATGCTATTGGTTCCAAGCTTTCAAGCGATGATTCTGGACCCCTACGTTGATGCGAGCTACGGATCAATTTTACATCTTTGGGAACAAAATTTATGTGCGAAAGAGTCCACTTTTTTGTGTAGGCTCGTGTCTGCTTGGTTGGGAGTGAGCTTCTCAGTATTTCAACGTGTGCAGGTGTGACCGGATTAATGACGGGATAAGGTATTTGTAGATCAACGAAGCATTTCCTTTTTTTTTTGTTTCTGAAATCGATGACGGCGGCTTCGTCATTCTGGCACGTGTGCACAATGTTACTAGAAATGGCAAGTTTTTTTTTCCACGATGAAATCATACGGAAAAAGTCGTTTTTTCGATGAAACGGTGGGGACGCGCCAGACGATAGAAGAAGAGATTCAACATTGTTAGTAGCGTGGCTATGATTTAGTCTTGAATATGTAATGGCTGCGGTCACGAAGGATGAAAATTTCCGTATTTTAATTGTTTCTTACTACCTTGTATGGCTCTCCAGGGAGAATCGCGAATCTAATATCTATGCATTTTTTTATATTATAGCGTAGTGACTCACATAAGGTATTTACACTTAATATCTGTAAAGGAACATAGTCATTTTTTATTGAAATCTATCGTTGCATTGTTTAATAATTTTTTGAGTTAATAACATTTTGAGTTTTGGTGTTACGTATCTTTCTCTTGAAAAGTGTTATGATTCTGATTATTATTGCTTCATGACCAGCTTCTTACAAGAAAAAAAACACATTTATTAATATTTATAAAGCTTCCACGAACTCTGATACTCGGCTATTTTTTTAAACTCTTGTTTGAAATACTAATTTTGACGTAATACATTTTCTTGATACAAACCGTGCTCGCATTAAACCCATAAAGGAAACAGTATTTGTCACATGAGATTCCTCGAAGATTTTTGGGCTTGATCTGGGCTGTGATGCTAGACTTCTTCTTGTTCCATAGACATCCCCGTAATACTTGAAAAATGCGGTACAATAGTTGATATTTGTGATGTAAATGTCGAAACGCATAAATAAGTTTCCATGTGAAAAATTAACTCTAATGTTTTACTAACTAAATACTTGGAGTAGTTAGTAAGTTTTCATTTCGTAATTTGTAATACCCAAGCACGCAGCAGCATGATAATTTATAAAAAAAAAAAGATTCAAGACCGAAAACATCCTTGGATTTGCACCTTTAAGAAACCACTTTTTAATGTACATGGTTATTCCAACCATAGTTAGATAATTGCGGAAAACTGTGTAAGTTAGATGTCTTTATAGTTACGTAAATAATTTATTAATGAGAAATCTAAGGCGTTTTTTCTCCATGCTAACGATAATTATATATATGCATCCATATATGCTGTGAAAAATCATTAGACCGCATTTCACTACTTTTCTTTACTTTTTTTTTTTTTCAATGAAAGTTTAATATTTTATACTGATAGTGATTCTAAAGTGAATCCGAAAATTGTCAAATCATCCCCATGAATTTTGAAAAATTTCAAACAAATTTGTTCTCTTCTCGTAAATTTCGTTAAGACACCTCCGGATAATTCCAAAATAACGCTGCGAAAATAACTTATCGGGATCATTCTTACAAATTGCAAAAGCCTTACGCACACTCGAGCTCTTTTTGTTTCGGTGTTGATTTAAATATTATCCCTGCAGTGTGTTGAAATTCGACAGCAAACGTCTATTATCTTTCACTTCGATTGGACCAGCGTAAAATTACACGTACACGCCAAGATTGCTCACCATTACGTACACCTCGAGCTTAGCCGTACGTGTACTCTCTGGGTGTACACGTACCTCCACACCCTTGCGTCAAGCAACTCGTAAATGTTCGATCGGTTCGAAACGAGTTTGAAATATTTCGTGCCACAACAGTGTAATGGGTACTGCAAATGAGAAGTCAATTATTGTCTTATCGAGTTTTCTGGTACTCGTATCCATCGCTCAATCGAATTGCAACATTTATTATTTGCACAAAATGGTTTTGTTAACAAATCAATAGGTATGGATTGAATTTTCATAAACACACGTTATTTTGTTGCATGTACTCACTATTATTATGGATCTCAGTTTTCAAAAATTTAAAGAATCCCATTCGACGACAAAAAAACGTTTCAATTTACAGTTCTACCTAAGGTAGGTTGTTACAGTTGTGTGAAGAATACATTAAAAAATGTTTTGAAAATAAATTACGTTAATTTTTGTAATTGCTGTGTGGCTGCTGTTTTGCCCTCAGTACGGGCAAAATCCTGCGTTGGTAGAGATGCTGACGAGCAGCCGGTCGTGTCGGCTGACATAACTGTACAACTAAAAACTAATTCTAAGGGGATTTGTTTTTAATACTCTTTGTAAGGGGAAGGGAAACGAAGTGTATATGTATCCATGCGTATAGATTAAACACGTTGTATGAATATTTTATATGTGTGTGCGTGTGTGTGTGTGCGCGCGCGTGCGTGTGTGTGTGTGTATGTGTATAAATCGAAAGATTTAAGAAAAAAAACAAAAACAAGATAGAATAAAATGTTTGTGTATATATATATATATATATATATATATATATATATATGCGTTTATTTCACACTAGTCATCACCTCTGTCATTGTCATCATCAATCATCCCATCACCATCATCATCATCGTCATCATCATCATCGGCCAAAATATTATCTATATTTTTTTTTTTAAATAAATATTTATTATTATATTATATAAATATTTTTAAATTTGTAAATAAATTTATTAAATAAATAAATAAATAATAAATTATAAGTATTTTTAATATAATATTATCATCATTGTACCCAACTAAAATATTCTAAGGTAGGTACCGTTGAGGTAGGATTCTATCTAAAAAATATTATTTAACAAAGAAATTTTGAAGAGTATACTGCAAAATATTAATCATTCCTCTTACAAGGTATGTAATCAATGTACCCGTATAAAATATTCTAAGGTAGGTACCGTTGAAGCAGGATTCTATCTAAAAAATATTATTAAACGAAGAAATTTTGAAGAGTATACTGCAAAATATTGATCATTCCTCTTACAAGGTATGTAATCAATGTACCCGTATAAAATATTTTAAGGTAGGTACCGTTGTAACAGGATTCTATCTAAAAAAATTTATTAAACGAAGAAATTTTGAATAGTATACTGCAAAATATTGATCATTCCTCTTACAAGGTATGTAATCAATGTACCCGTATAAAATATTCTAAGGTAGGTACCGTTGGAGCATAATTATGTCTAAAAAATATTATAAAACGAAGAAATTTTGGAGAGTATACTGCAAAATATTGATCATTCCTCTTACAAGGTATGTAATCAATGTACCCGTATAAAATATTCTAAGGTAGGTACCGTTGGAGCAGGATTCTATCTCAAAATATTATTAAATGAAGAAATTTTGAAGAGTATACTGCAAAATATTGATCATTCCTCTTACAAGGTATGTAATCAATGTACCCGGATAAAATATTCTAAGGTAGGTACTGTTGTGGCAGGATTCTATCTAAAAAATATTATTAAACAAAGAAATTTTGAAGAGTATACTGCAAAATATTGATCATTCCTCTTACAAGGTATGTAATCAATGTACCCGTATAAAATATTCTAAGGTAGGTACCGTTGGGGCAGGATTCTATCTAAAAAATATTATTAAGCGAAGAAATTTTGAAGAGTATACTGCAAAATATTGATCATTCCTCTTACAAGGTATGTAATCAATGTACCCGTATAAAATATTCTAAGGTAGGTACCGTTGGGGCAGGATTCTATCTAAAAAATATTATTAAACAAAGAAATTTTGAAGAGTATACTGCAAAATATTGATCATTCCTCTTACAAGGTATGTAATCAATGTACCCGTATAAAATATTCAAAGGTAGGTACCGTTGGGGCAGGATTCTATCTAAAAAATATTATTAAACAAAGAAATTTTAAAGAGTATACTGCAAAATATTGATCATTCCTCTTACAAGGTATGTAATCAATGTACCCGTATAAAATATTCCAAGGTAGGTACCGTTGGGGCAAGATTCTATCTGAAAAATGTTATTAAACAAAGATATTTTGAAGAGTATACTGCAAAATATTGATCATTCCTCTTACAAGGTATGTAATCAATGTATCCGTATAAAATATTCTAAGGTAGATACCGTTGGGGCAGGATTCTATCTAAAAAATATTATAAAACGAAGAAATTTTGAAGAGTATACTGCAAAATATTGATCATTCCTCTTACAAGGTATGTAATCAATGTACCCGTTGAAGATATTTTAAGGTAGGTACCGTTGGGGCAGGATTCTATCTTAAAAATATTATTAAACGAATAAATTTTGAAGAGTATACTGCGAAATATTGATCATTCCTCTTACAAAGTATGTAATCAATGTTATTAAGTTTAATTTATTCTAATAAATATAGGAAAAATAAATTTTATTATTTATTTATTCATTTATTTATTCAATTAAACTTATTGATTAATTTATAAAATTTATATTTAATAAATATATTTAAAACTTCGAAGGTTTTAAGTTTAATTTAACTTAAAATTTTAATACAATTTCATAAATAAGAATAAATATTGATATTATTAAAAATATTAAATTTAAATTATTGATATTAAATATTTCAAAATTAATAAATTCAAAATTAAAATGTATTAAATAAGAATATATTATAGAAAAATAATAAATGATTCTACTGTAAAAAAATAAATTAAGTAAAGAAATTATTATTATAAATATAAGTAAATAAATTGATCTTATATTAAAGTAATTATTTATAAATATTCATTCATTAATAAATATAGTAAAAGGAGGGATTATTGCTAATAATAAAATTATTAATAATAAAAAATAAAATATAGAATTAGAAAATTTTATATTTCTTATTTTAAAAGTAAAATTAAAATTATAATATAAAAATATATATATATATTTAAAGTAATGAAATTATAAAATAAAAAGAAAATTATTTAAATTTTTTCATTTAAAAATATTAATATTTAAATTCAAAATACTTAAAATATTGAAGAAAAAGATTAAATAATGTTTAAAGAATATCTATTAATTCTTATTAAAAGAATTCTAATTAAATTAATTATAATTATCAAAAAGTAAGTTTTTTTAATATAAATAAATAAAATTATAAAAGGAATAAATTTTTGTACTAAAGAATTTAAATAAAAAAAAATATAATTTAAATATTTATTTATTTTTATATATCACATATGAAAAGGAGAGAGACCTATTTCAATTATTATTCTTATTATTAAAAATAATAATATTTCTTTATCAAAAAAATTTTAATTCATTATAAATATTGATGAAAATGAAAATAAATAAAAATTAAATGATTGAATTAAAAAATAATTTATTAAAATTTCTATATTTATTTGATTAAATATATAAATAGAAAGAATAAAACATAATAAATTTAATTCTATTACTATTCATATAAAAAAAGATGACTAAGAAGAAAAATTTTGAAAATTAGAAAAAAAAATTATAGGAATAGAAAAATAATAATAATATTTAAAAATTTAATGAAGAGCCTGATTAAAGGATTATTCTTATAGAATAAAATATTTAATTAATTATTAATTAATTTCATTATTAGTTGAAACCAAAATAGAGGTAAATTATTGTTAATAATTTTATTAAAATTTATTTTCCAATTAATAATGTAGCTAATTAAAGCAAATAAATTTTGAATTTATTGATAAATTTTATTTCATTATTATTCTTTATAAAATTGTTAAATACGTTTGAATTTTTAAGATTTAAGAAAATAATTCATTCTATTTTATATATTAATTAACATATTAAGATATTTAAATTTCTAATTCATTGTATAATTATAAAATTATCTATGTCTTTAAATCTAAATTATTATAAAAATAATTTATTTAAATTTGCAATGTAATATTTTCAAATGAATTATTAGATTTTTTTAAAATAAATGGAGAATATTTATCAAAATTTTAAATCGAAATTAAAATCGTATTTTTTAGATTCATTTATTTATTTAAATCAAAGTAAAGCTTCTTTAAATCATTCTATATATAATCCTAAAATTAAAATAAAAAAAACAAAATTAACTAATAAAATTAAATAATAATAATTTAAAAAATTTATAAATAAAAATGAAAGTACAATTGCAATTTCAATATCAAAAATTAAAAAAAATAATTGGAATTAAATAAAATTGTAAAGAAAAGGGTAGACAATTATTTTCAATTGAATCAAATTCACATTCAAATCTTGTTTTTTTTTCACGTTCTTTAAAAATTTTTTTTTAAAAATTAATATTTAATCTTAATATTATTATGGTAATTAGAATAATTTAAAATAAAAATAAAATTATTTTTATTATTATTTACATTAAATTTAAAACTTTTTAATTGGAAATTAAATATACTTATTTATTTTATGTAAATTAAATTGATAAGATCAAAAATAAACTAAAATATATAAAAATAATCAAACTACATCAACAAAATGTCAGTATCAAGCAGCAGCTTTAAACCAAAATGATGGACTCTACAAAAATTTTTAATATTTAATCGAAAAAAATTAATTAATAAAAAAATTGTTTCAATTAATACATGAAATCCATGAAATCCTGTAGATATAAAAAAAATTGATCCGTATACTGAATCTTTAAAAGTGAAATAAGCAGATAAGTACTCTTTTAATTGGAATAAAGAAAAAATTAATCCTAGAAAAATAGTAATAATTAATTTTAATTTTCTTTGTTTAAAATTTATAGTATTTAATGAATGATGGCATCATGTAATAGAAATTCCTGTAGATAAAAAAATAACTGTATTTAATAAAGGGATTTTATAAGGATTAAATATTATAATATTTTGAGGAGGTCCATTCTCTCCAATTTCAATTCTCAAAAATAAAAATATATGAAAATAACATCAGAAAATTCTAATAAAGAAAAAAATTTTAGAAACAATAAATAAAATTATTCCTAATTTTAATCCTGTTAATACTTTAAATGTATGATAACCTTGATATACTCTCTCTTGAACTACATCTCGTCATCATTGGTATGAAATAGAAATAGACAAAATTAAACTTAAAAAAATTAATTTATAGTTTATAAAATTACATCGATATACATATCTAATTAATAAATTAAAAATTGAAAATGATATCAAAATAGGTCAAGGCCTTAAAGTGACTAAGTGAAAAGGTTGGAATGATATTTTTTTTATAATTTGATTCTCTTCTATATAAAACTCTTGATACTGAAAATACATAAGCTTGGATTATTGAAACACTTAATTTTAAAATAATTAATAATCTTTGTCTTATTAATATAATAATTAATAATATTATTCTTAATGAAGATTCAGTTGAAGAAATCAAAGTTATTAATAAATGCCCAGCAATTATATTAGCTGATAGTCGTACTCTTAATGTTCCAAATCGAATAATATTTCTAAAGGATTCTACAATTACTATAAAAGGTATTGAAATATTTGGAGTTCCTTAAGGAACTAAATGAATAAATATATGATTAGTATTTTCAATTAATCCAAATAATATAAAAGATAATCATAATCTTAATGATAATGATATTCTTAATACTAAGTGTCTTGATCTAGTAAAAATATAAGGAAATATTCCTGTAAATTATTTAATAAAATTATTATAAATAATCTAATGAAAATTATTAAATTTATGAAATTTAATTTTTTATTTAATAATATTTTAAATTCAAAATTTAAAATATTAATTACATTATTCAGTGCTTAATTTATTCGAGAGGGGATAAATCAATAAATTATAGGAATAAATAAGAAAATATAAATTCTTGTTATTCAATTTAATGAGTAATTTATAGATGAAGAAGGATTAAAAATTGAAAATAAATTATTTATCATTTATTGAAAAAAATAACTTTAAAATATTTTTCCTTATTATTATTATTATTGGTGTTAGAATTAATAATATAAAAAATAATAATTATTATTAAAGTAAATAAAATTGAAAAGTATCGGTTTAATTATAATCATATTATTGGTCTTATTTGAGGAATTAAAATATATTAAATTAACTAATTATTTAAATTTGACAAATTAATGTTATAAAATTAACTAAATTTTTATTTTATTTGGTATCTTAAATTTGAAGAATTAATTTTTTAAATCGAAAATAGTAAGTTTTACTTCAAATGAAATATTAATTATTATTAATTCAATTTATAAAATTTTTAAATGTATTTGATTCTAATACAATTGGTATAAATCTATGATTAACTCTACAAATTTCTGAACATTGACGGTAAAATAATCCTGGACGATTTAAATTTATTATAATTTGATTTAATCGTCCTGGGATTGCATCTACTTTTATTCCTAATCTCGGAACAGTAAATGAATGAATTACATCTATTGATCTAATTATAAATCGTAAATTTAAATTTATTGGAACAATTAATAAATTATAAACATCTAATAATCAAAAATTAAAGTTTTCTATATCAGCAATTATAAAAGAATCAAATATTAAATCTTTGAAGTCTGAGTATTCATATGATCAATATCATTGATGCCCTAAAATTTTAATTAATAAGTACGGATTAAAAATCTCAGCTCTTAAATATAAAATTTTTAAAGATGAAATAGCTAAGAAAATTAAAAAAAAAATTGGAACGATAGTTCAAATAATTTCAATTGAATGACCTTCAAATATAAATTTATTTAAAAATTTATTTAATAATATAAAAATTTATATATACATAATTAAAATTATAATTATTACAATAATAATTAATGCATGATCATGAAATATAATTAAATTTTCTATAATAAAAGAATTAGAATCTTGAAATATAATGTTTGCTCATAAAGAAATCAATTAAAAATTTATTAAAAATTTTATAACTTCTAAAAATAAAATAATTTATATAAATAAATCTTAAACTTATTGCACTAATCTGCCATATTAAAAATTTAATTCAATTAAATAGAAATTTTTGGGATTTCATAAAAAGAATGAGATCGAGGGGGATAAGAAAATATTCAATTAATTGACTTATTAGAAATTTCTATACATAAAATTGAACGTATTCTTTTAAATCTTTCTAAGATAATGTGAAAAAATATTAATGTTTTTATTAATGAAATTAAAGATCCAATGAAAGAAATTATATTTCAACATAAATATGAATCAGGATAATCTCTATATCGTCGTGGCATTCCACTTAAGCCTAAAAAATGTTGGGGAAAAAAAGTTATATTTAATCCTAAGAATATTTAAAAAAATTAAATTTTTAATATTATTTTATTTAATAAAACTCCAAAAATCAATGGATATCAATAAATAAATCTTCCAAAAATTGCAAATACTGCTCCTATAGATAAAACATAATAAAAATGAGCTACTACATAATAAGTATCATGAAGAACAATATCAATAGAAGAATTAGAAAGTATAATTCCTGTTAATCCTCCTAAAGTGAAAAAAAAATAAACCCTAATAATCATAAATTTGTAATATTCAATTTAAGCTTTATTCCATTTAATGATGCCAATCATCTAAAAATTTTAATTCCAGTAGGAATAGCAATAATTAATGTTGCAGAAGTAAAATATTCTCGTGTATCTACATCTATTCCAATAGCAAATATATCATGAGCTCAAACAATAAAACCTAAAAGTCCAATAGAAATTATAGCATAAATTATTTCTATAATGCCAAATACTTCTTTTTTTATTCTTTCATTACAAATTATATGAGAAATTAAACCAAATCCTGGTGAAATTAAAATATAAACTTCTGGATGACCAAAAAATCAAAATAAATGTTGATATAATACTGGATCTCCCCCTCCAACTGGATCAAAAAAAGAAGTATTAAGATTACGATCAAATAATAATATAGTAATTGCTCCTGCTAAAACAGGAAGAGATAGTAATAATAAAATTGCTGTTAATAATATTGCTCAAGCAAATAAAGGTAGTATTTCTAATTTAAGAATTTTTATATTTAAAATTGTTGAAATAAAATTAATAGATCCTATAATAGATGAGGCTCCTGCAATATGTAAAGAAAAAATTGATAAGTCTACGGATGGACCTATATGTGATAAATTAGAAGATAAAGGAGGGTAAACAGTTCAACCTGTTCCTGTTCTAGATCCAACAAATATTCTAGAAATTAATAATATGATTCTTGAAAAAAGTAATCAAAATCTCATATAATTTATTCGAGAGAAAGCTATATCAGGAATTCCTATAATTATAGGAATTAAATAATTTCCAAATCCTCCTACTATAACAGGTATAACAAAAAAAAATTATGAAAAATGCATGAGCTGTAACTAAAGAATTATAAATTTGATCATTTCCAATTAAAGATCCAGGATTTCCCAATTCTAATCGAACTAAAATTCTTAATCTTAAACCTACAATTCCAGATCATATTCCAAAAATAAATTATAGTATTTCGATATTTTTATGATAAGTAGAAAATATTCATGTTTTCATTTATTTATATAGTTTAAATTTTTCAAAACATTATATTTTTAATATAAAAATAAAATTAATTCTTATAAATATTTAAAAATATAAATATTTTCTTAATATTTTCATTATTAAATTTTAAAATAAACTATTTAAATTTATATTATTACTATTAATAAAATAAATAATTTAATTATTATTATTAAATTTATGATTAAACTATAAGAATAAATTTTAAAATTTATAAAAAAAAAGCCTTCTGCTCTCGGGCGCGAAAGTCATGGTTCTTTATTATGCCCGCTACTTGGCATCTTTTGTGTATAAAGTCTGTAAATAGTGTACATAAACTGTCTAATACTAATCCTCGTGTCATTACTCTGCCCTGTGATTGTTGGGGCGATCGGATTTTGTGCCCTTCGTTGCAGATCTGCATCTTGTTAAAACTGCTTCAATCCTAACCTGTTTCGCCTATTGCCTATAGGCATATTTCGTATTGTTCAGTGTTTGCTTCTGTGGCTATGGGCAGTAACAAATGTTCCCATTCTGCCTGTGAGCGAGCGGACGACGTTGACGCCGATGTCAATGTCCTTGACTGTATAAAATGCGGTTCGTGTTTTCATGTTGAGTGTGCTCGCGGCTCCGGTGCTAGTGTTACGGAGAGAAATGGGGAGATCATGTTTATCGTGTGCTCGGCCTGTAGCTTGGTGGCGGATCTGTCTCTGGAGAACTCTGCTTCACTCGTTGGTCTTACACAGTGCCAACAAAGAGCTCATCCGTTTCTGCATGGTGTCATCGCGGCCGCGGTGTCGCAGGCAGACAGTCGGTTGTCTGCCTCTTGGGAAGTTAAAATGCAGCAGGCCATTGAGGGGGCCATTGCCCGTTACAGTGCCCAGACGGACGCGGTGGTGGCTAAGTGTGTCCAGAGAGTGATTGAGCCGGTTGAGAGCAGGCTGGCATCCCATGATGAGGTTATATCTGATATACAGTCATCGCTGCAGGGCCTGAGAGATAATGTTGACGCTCTCTCCCAGGGTAGTGCCGTCCGTTCTGGTCCCGAGCCCGGCCTGTCCGCAGACAGCATCTCTGCTGAACTCAATGACAGAATCGTTAGATCTTGTAACGTCCTGTTGTTCAACTTGGTAGAGCCCGACCACAGTCCGGCTCTCCCGGGGCAGGGCGCTGACAGGGACTCTGCTGCTGCCTTGTTTGGTAAGGTTCACGATATGGATATGAAGGCTCTTAGAGTCAGACGCATTGGTAGGCGTGACCCGGTGGATCCCTCTAGATCTAGGCCCCTGTTGGTAACTTTTCCTTCACAGGCTGATGCCCTGGCAGTTATTCGTAAGAGGAAGCATATACCCAAGCCCTACTATATCAGGGCGGACCTGACCAGTTGGCAGAGAAGAGAGCTTGAGACATTGAACAGACAGCTAGACGCACTTAATGCCGATGGTGTCGTCAAGACTATTAGATATATTAATAACACCCCAACAATTGTGGACTCTGAACAGTCAACGGGTGGCCGGAGGAACTCTATTGAGTCTGGTTCTTCTGCTTCCTCAACTATGGCTGGGGCTGAGTTGAGGCACTGTGACGCGCCGCACTTGGGCAAAAAACGTAAAGCTCAGGCTGTCGTGCCTGGGTGCGGCTCTGAGCCACTACACAAGAAAGGACGGGGACGGCCCAGGGGTTCAAAAACGATCCTCCTTCACAATCTACTACCAGAATGTGAGGAGCATTGGGGGTGCTAGGAAGCTGAGTCTGTTTCGGAGTGGTGTGAGTAGTGTCAGTCCCCCATATGACATCATTGTTCTGACTGAGACTTGGCTCAGACCCTGCATTCTGGACACGGAGCTTGGCCTGCTTGACTATACTGTATATCGCTCGGATCGTAATGCGCAACACACTGGCCTATCCCGGGGTGGAGGAGTACTGATCGCCGTTCACTCGCGTCTTCGTTCGACGTTGTGTCACTGTGACGACGTGATTGACCAGATAATACTGAAGATATTTTGTTCGCCTGGTGCAGTGATACTTGGGGCTTCCTACATCCCCCCCGATGCGTCGTGTGCGGTTTATAGTGATGCTCTTATAAATCTTGATAGAGTGATGGCGTCGAACATGCATGCTGAGTT
Source organism: Copidosoma floridanum (assembly GCF_036245765.1). Classification (NCBI taxonomy): domain Eukaryota; kingdom Metazoa; phylum Arthropoda; class Insecta; order Hymenoptera; family Encyrtidae; genus Copidosoma; species Copidosoma floridanum. The sequence continues at coordinate 320,205 of NW_028321897.1, read as the reverse complement.
GATCTACGTTGGTGATTTTAACTTGAGGAACCTGGACTGGGCGTCTGACCCCCTTGGTTTCACTGCTTTGGATTATGTGCCGCCAAGTTTATTGAGTGCTGCATCTGTAATAACTGAAGTATTCTCCTTCCACGGTCTGACCCAGCTTTTTCCTGTGCACCCTCATAAAAACTACACCCTGGACCTTCTCTTCGGCAATTACGATATTGTCTGCTTGATCGACAACTTCGACGTGCTGTTGTCGAGTGATGCTCATCATGTTGCCGCGGTCTTTGAAGTGAAGCTCGAACTGCCAGTGTCCGTTGGGGCTGGCCCGGCTGTGAGGAACTTCGGTAGAGCAGACTATACGGCTATATCATCTTATTTGTCAGGGATCGACTGGAAGGCCCGTCTTGTGCATGGTGATGTGAACGTTAATGCGAGTGTATTTTATAATGTTTTAAATGAGTGTGTTGATCTTTTTGTTCCCTTCGGTGTTCCACATTCTGGCGTATTTCCGAGGTGGTACAGCTCTGAGCTCAAACAGCTTATATTGGATAAAAAGCTAGCACATGCTAGGTATAAGGCCTCGAGTCAGTTGAATGACTATATTGAATTTAAAAGACTACGTGTAGTGTGTTTGCGCCACTCGAAGTCGTGTTATAAAAACTATATTATTAGTGTCGAAAAATCTGCGTTGCGTAATGGTAAAGCTTTTTGGTCTTATGTTAATGGACTGCGTAAAGACAGAACTGATTCGGGCACTATGATATTTAATGGTAGCTCTCTCAGTGATCCCCACTTAATTGCTAATGCTTTTGCACAGTATTTTGGTTCAGTGTACAGTGATTCTAGTTGTGTTTGTAATTATAGTTTTGATAATATCGACCGCATGAATGTCATTCATATTGAGGTCGGGGATGTTGAGAGAGCTATCTCTCGTTTGAAGAGCGCTGTGCGTCCGGGCCCCGACGGGATCCCCTCAGCCTTTCTAAAAAATTGCCACATGTTTTTATGCGATCCACTTGTTCTGTTATATAATCAATCTGTTAGCACGGGTGTCTTCCCTGACTGTTGGAAGGATTCGTATGTTCAGCCTATTCACAAGGGAGGCATTAAGAGTGATATTTTGAATTATCGACCCATATCTGTTATAAGTGCGATCCCTAAGGTCCTTGATGCCATAGTTGCAAGTAGGATCTCTGACTGCTTTAGTACTGTAATCATAGAGCAGCAGCACGGCTTCGTGAGGGCTAGATCGACCACTACGAATCTTTTGTCTTTTGTCAATTATGTCTCCGGATCACTTAATGATTCTTATCAAGTTGACGCTGTATTTACGGATTTTTCTAAGGCCTTCGATAAGATTAACCATGAGCTTTTGCTCTGCAAGCTGTGGAACCTCGGGATCAGGGGCAGGTTGCATGTGTGGCTCTCGTCGTACCTTACGGGTAGGGTTCAGTTTGTTCGTTACCGTGATGCTTTGTCCGGATCCATTGAGGCGCTGTCTGGCGTCCCGCAGGGCTCACATATTGGCCCAATACTGTTTGTTTTATTCATAAATGACTTACCCCGCTACTTGAGCTTTGCACAGTTTTTGATTTACGCAGACGACGTTAAGCTATTTACCACAATTAAGTCACCATTTGACTCTTTCAGACTTCAATATGATCTAAACTCTTTCAATAAATGGGCTTTAATTAATAATTTGCCGTTGAATATACGCAAGTGCAATATTGTTAGATTTTGTAAACATAGAGACCCATTTGTTTACGATTACAACTTCAATGGTAGTGTTATAAATACAGTTAAGTCTATCGGCGATCTGGGTGTAACCCTGAATGACAAGCTCTCTTTTGACGAGCACTTGGTTAAGGTCACGTCTAGGGCTCACAATAGTTTGGGTTTCTTGATTAGAAATACGTCCGACTTCAGGGACCCCAGGACGCTGATTTACTTATACAAAACGTTGGTTCTGCCTATTGTAAATTACTGTTCGGTCGTATGGACCCCCCATTACCAAAATCGTGTAGAAGTCTTGGAAAGAGTCAATCATCGTTTTTTAAGATTCATGTCTTATAAGTTACGGTGTCCGATGTCGTATCTGAGTCATGACTACACTGCTATTGCGTCAATGTTGAATGTGTGTTCTGTAAAGTCTGGTCATGATCTCATTGACTGTTGTTTTATTTATAAAATTGCACGCGACCTCGTTAATTGCCCCAATCTGACATGTCTCTTCGCCGCAAGATCAATCCCATATAATTTGAGACACTATGCGCCGGTCGTTGAGCGTACCTACGCTAACAATTTTTCATTTTTCACACCTACTGCAAGACTGAGAAGAGTATGGAACTATATCGCGTCATTAGGCTGTGACCTCGGTGTGTTCGATAATGTTTACCAGTTCAAGTCATTTATCGCCCCACTTATGCTAAAATTCATGTAGCGGCCCATAGCTGTGATTACTACGTATTAATTTATAATTTATAATTTATAATTTTTTTTTTTTTTTTTTTTTTTTTGTTTTTTTGTTTTTTAATTTATAATTTTAAGTTGTCATTTTTCATTTTCTCTATTGAAATGGCGTTTTTATGTTGCCTAATGACAGTGGTATATTATGTTGACTGTTTTGTACTATTCATACTGCGATACCCGAGCACTGTCCATCATAGTACTTATTTTAATATTGATTTTCGCCTTACATTACTTTATTGTTCAAGTTATACAATTATATGTAATGGGACTTGGTCCCATAAATTGATAAATAAATAAATAAATAAATAAAAATTTTAAAATTTTAAAAATTAAATTTTCAAAGATGAAATTATTTATTTCTTCATCAATTAAAGAATAATATTTTCTTATCATTTTAAAAAAAAAAATTCAAGTAAAAATTAAAATAATATAAAAAATATATTTTTCCAAAAAAAAATGTTATAAAATTAATTTTAGCATGTTTAAATTTAAACACATTGAATCTTAAAATAATTGAAATCAAAATTTAGAATAAAATTTTAATTTTTTTAAATTTTAATAAATTAATTTCTTTAATATTTATAAAAATTAATATAAAAAAATATTCTCCAAATATAATTGAATTAATTATTAAAATTATGATAGAGAAATTTATAATTTTATTATCGTTACAATTAAAGTTATTCATAAAATTTATTTTTTTATTTATTAAATAGTAAATTAATCAAATGGAATATATAACTGTTAATATTGTTCTAATTATTAATATGAAATATAAGATTTAAAAAAAATAATTTATAAAAATTTTTTCTAAAATTAAATCTTTAAAATAAAATCCAGAAAAAAATGGCATACCACATAAAAAAAAATTAGACATTATTATTATAATTATAGTTATTGGCATTAAATTTATTCAATTTTCTATAAAACGAATATCTTGATAATTATTTATTGAATGAATAATAATTCCTGAACATATAAATATTATTGATTCAAATATAGCATGAATAATTAAATAAAAATAAGCTAAAAGATGATATTTTATTCCATAAATTACTAATATTAATCCTAATTGTGACAGAGTAGAATATGCAATAATTTTTTTTAAATAGTACTCGAAATTTGCTGATAAACCAGCTATTAGTATAGTAATTATTCCAGTAATAGTAATATAAAATAATAATATTCTATTTTTATATATTAAATTATAAAATCGAATTAAAATATAAATTCCCGCCGTTACTAAAGTAGATGAATGAACTTATGATGATACTGGAGTTGGAGCAGCTATAGCTGCTGGAAGTCAAGAAAAAAAAGGAAATTGAGCTCTCTTAGTAAAAGCTCTAATAATAACTAAAATTAATAATATTTTATTATTGAAATTTAAATTTATAAAATTTCAAGACCCATAAATTATTATTAATCTAATAGATAATATAATCATAATATCTCCAATTCGATTTATTAAAATTGTTAATATTCCAGAATTATAAGAATAAGAATTTTGATAATAAATTACTAAACAATAAAAAACTAACCCTAAACCGTCTCATGCTAAAATTAAAGAAATTATATTTGGTCTTATAATTATTAACAATATAACAATAATTAAAAAAAATACTAAATAAAGAAATCAAATATTGTATAAATCATGATTTATATGTTTACAACAATAAAACATAATTATTGAAGAAATTTAAAATCCAGTAAATAAAAAAAATATAGTAATTCAATCTATATAAATTAATATATTTATTGATAAAGAGTTTATAACTATCAAATTTCATTCAATAAATAAATTTGATTTTATAAATATAAATATGTGACCAAAAATAAATATTAATAATCTTATTATAAGAAAATTAATTCCTCTTAAATAGTATAAAATAATGTATTTAAAATAAATTTTGTTTGATTCCACAAATCATTATTTTTAATTAAATTATCTAAATTAATAAAAAAAATAAGTTTTTGAAATTTATAAATTTAAAGGTAAAAAATAAAAAATTAATTTTAAATATTCAACCATATTGTTAGAATTAAGTTTTATTAACTTATTATTTTATATTGCATAAAAACAATATAAAAATAAATAAATATTATAACATGCTCTAAAAAATATTCCTAAAATTAAAATTAATATAATTATTTTTCTTCATCTTATAATAATTATAACGATTATGATTTCCCTTAATAAATTTAAAAAAATTGATGAAGCTATATTATTTATACATAATAAAAATCGAAATATTTTCAATGATAGTATAAAATACACTATTCCCTCATTTATTATTATATTTTGACTTTTAGATTGTAAATAAAAATAATTAACTAAAACAAATATTTTCAATGAACATAAACCATGAGCAATCATTATTATTAATCCACCATAGTATCCTCAAATTTTTATTAAAAATAATATAATTAATATTATTCTTATATGGACGACAGATGAATAAGCAACAATAATTTTTATATCATAATGTCAAAGACATAATAATCTTAAAAATGTTATTTCAAAAAATCTTAAAATTATAATTAAATTATTAAAAATTAAAAAATTAATATTTATTTTTACAATTATTCGATACAATCCGTATCCTTCTTATTTTAATATAATTCCTGCTAAAATTATTGAACCAATAACAGGAGCTTTTACATGAGCTTTCAGCAATCAATTATGGAATAAAAATACAGGTAATTTTACTAAAAATGCTCTTAACATTAAAAAATAAAAAATAACTATTCAAAATTTATTTAATAAAATATTTACTGAAAATATGAAAAATCTTATTGAATTAAATATTTTAAAAAAAATAAATAATAAAATTAACAAAGGAAGAGAAAAAAATGATGTATAAAATAATATGTATATAGATGCTTTAAGTCGTTTAGGTTGGGATCCCTAACCTATAATTAATAAAAAAAAAGGAATAAGACTAAATTTAAGTATTAAATAAAATATAAATAAATCAATAAACATAAATCTCATTAATAAAACTAATATTAAAATAATTGATAAAAATAAATAATTTGATATATTAAAATTTTTTTTTCTTACTATAATTACTAATCTAAATGATAATAATGTTAATATAATTATTATAAATCTTATTTTATAAATCATAAAATTAGAATAAATTATTATAAAATAATTATTATAATTTAATAATAAAAAATTAATAAATAAAAATATAAAAATTGAAATTCTAAAATATCAATATATATCGATATGAAAAAAATTATAAGTTAAAATTAATATAATTAAATAAATTAAAAATCTTATCATAAATTTGTTAATGGAAATTTTAATCTATCTCTTTCTTTATTTCGAATTAATAATAATAATAAAGTCAAACCTACAACTCTTTCACAAACACCAAAAAGTAATTAAAATAATATTAAATTTAAAAGATTTATTGTATTTACTATTAATGTTAAAAATATTAATAATTTTAATATTAAGAATTCTAACCTCATTAAATTTAATATTAAGTTTTCATATAGGCAAGAATAAAGAAACAATGAAATAATAAATATAAAAATATGTAAATAATAATTTGAAAAAATAATTAAAAAAAAATAAATTTATTATTAATCCTCAAAATTAATGTTTTGAGATTAAACTATTTTAAAATAGTTATTAATTTAAATGAAATATTAATTTTGTAAATTAAATTTATAAATTTCAATTTTATATAATTAAATAACAAAAAAATTTTTAATCAATACATTTTTCATAAATTTATTTTTATTACCTTTAATTTTATTAATTATTAACTCTTTACCTTCTTATTATAAAATATTTTATCCTATAATCTTAGGGTTAATTCTTTTATTATACAATATCATATGTTTATTAAATTTATCAATTTTTAATAGAAATAATTGATGATCATACATTAGATTTTTAATTATTGTAGGGGGGATAATAATTTTATTTTTATATTTTACTAGATTTATTAATAATATAATTACTTCAATAAAAAAAATGTTTTTTAAAAATTTTGTTATTGAATGAATAATTATATTTTTTTTTTTATTATTATAATTTTGAATGTTGATAAATTTTTAATTTGGTACAATAATTTTAACGAAATTTTTAGAGTATTTATATTAAATAAATTGAATTTAATTGTTATAAATTTAATATCATTATATTTATATATATATAATATAAATTTAAATTTATTAATTTTTATTATTTACATTTTTATTGTTTTAAAATTGATTGTAAAATTAATTATTTTAATTAAAATTTACTTAACATAAAATAAATTAAACGAAAAATCAATTTTAAAGTCAAATGAATTATTAGGAATTATTAATTCAATAATTGTAATTTTACCTACTCCTTTAAATATTTCTATGATATGAAATTCTAGTTCATTATTAGGGATTTGCCTAATCATTCAATTAATCACAGGATTATTGCTATCTTTACATTGTTGCCCTTATATTAATTTAGCATTTGATAGAATTATTCATATTATACAAGATGTAAATTATGGATGATTCTTTCTTTATGCCATATAAATGAAGCTTCTATATTTTTTATTTGTTTATTTATTCATATTGGACGTGGAATTTATTATAATTCATTTTCTTTCTATAAAACTTGAAACTCAGGAATCTTCATTTTTTTGATTACTATAATAACAGCTTTTTTAGGTTACGTACTACCATGAGGAAAAATATCTTTTTGAGGCGCAACAGTAATTACAAATTTACTTTCAGCTATTCCTTACATTGGAAATTCTTTAGTTTTATGATTATGAGGAGGGTTTTCTAATAATAATGCTACACTAAATCGATTTTATTCTTTTTATTTTATTATACCATTTGTAGTATTAGCCTTAGTTATTCTCCATTTAATATTTCTTCATGAAACTAGTTCTTCTAATCCTTTAGGATTAAAAAGAAATTTTTATAAAATTCCTTTTAGTCCTTATTTTTCAGTTAAAGATATTTTAGGATTTATTTTATTCTTTATTATTTTTTTATTTATTTGTTTATCAATACCTTATGGATTGTCAGATCTCGAAAATTACAATAAAGCTAACCCTGTAATTACCCCCATTTATATTCAACCTGAATGATATTTTTTATTTGCTTATGCAATTCTTCGTTCTATTCCTAATAAATTAGGAGGAGTTATTGCTTTATTATTATCAATTTTAATTTTGTTAATTATACCATTTAATTTTAAATATAAAATAAAATCATTTAAATTTTATTTTTTAAATCAAATTCTATTTTTCAATTTTGTTGGATTATTTATTATTTTAACTTGAATTGGAGCCCGTCCAGTTAAAAATCCCTACATTTTTATTGGACGAATTTCATCAATTTTTTATTTTTTATATTTTTTTATATATTTTTATATTTCTAAAAAATCTGATTTATATTTAAATGAATAAAAATTTAGTTTTTTAAACTATATGTTTTAAATACATATGTAAGAAATTAATTTTTCTAAAAATTTAAAATTTTAATTAATTAAATAAATATTAAATAATTTAATCTTACAGGTAAATAATTTATTCAAGTTAAATATATTAAATTATCATATCGAAATCGAGGGAATGTTCCTCGAATTCAAATTACTAAAAATAAGATTATTGAATAAATTAAATAAAATTTCATTTTAAATAAATTTCCTTCTATAAATATAAACATAAATAATATTATAATAAATGTAATTATTCCGTACTCTGCAATAAAAATTAATGCAAATCTTCCTCTTATACATACAATATTAAATCCTGATACTAATTCTGATTCTCCCTCAGAAAAATCAAAAGGTGTTCGATTTATTTCTGCTAATAATCTAACAAAAAAAATTAATATTTATGAAAAATTAGAAAAAAAAAATCAAGAATATTTTTGTAAATTTATTAAATAAATTAATTGAATTATTTCCCTTAATAATAAAATTGATAAAATTATTGAAATTATTCTTACTTTTTAAGAAATAGTTTGAGCAATTCTTTGCAACCCTCCTAACAATGAATAAATTCTATTGGATAATTACCCTCCAATTATTAAAGGATAAACTCTTAAACACATAAAACATAAAATTAATATTGAATTTATTTTACTTAAAATTATTATATTTAAATAAGGAATTAAATTTCATAAAACTAATATTGAAAATATACTTAATAAAGGACTAATTAAATAAAATAAGTAATTAGATTCGAAAATTAATGAGATTTCTTTATTAAATAATTTAATTACATCACTAAAAGGTTGAAGTAATCCTATTTTTCCAACTTTATTTGGACCTTTTTGAATTTGAATATACCCTCAAACTTTACGTTCTGATAATGTAATTAAAGCTACTCTAATTAAAACTATGAAAATTATATGTAATCTTCTAATAAAAAAATGTAAATATATATATGTATGTATATTTATTATTTAAAATAAAATTTTTATTAATAAATTCTTAATTTATCACACTTATCTGTCAAAAAAATTATTTTTATTTTTAAATAAATTAATTATTTAAAGAATAAAGTCCGTTCGTACAAATATTTTTTAAAACTGAGGCCCTGGATCGAGGAACCGACTCCGCGCTCGGAACTTTCGATAAATGCTGTCAAGAAACCGAAATTTCAAAAGTTACCAAATCATTCTGTAAAAAATATGAGCTTATGCAGAATATAAAAATGCATGTTTCTCCTATTGAAAGTTTTTTTGTTTAATCAGTAGTTTTTAAGATAAAAATTAAATACTGCAAAATTCGCTCTGCTTAAAATTCTTGATTTTATGAACTTGAATCGCCGTATCTCCGCAGAAAATGCATTAATCGACTTGAAATTTTAAACGTAACTTAACTAGGTATAGGCGATGCTAATAGTATCACTAGAAAAATGAATAATATTAATAATTCAATATTATTTAATTAAAAAGTGCGCAGCATCAAAGGTTATGGCATTCATGATTCACTGATAAAAATTGTGCTACGAAGTTTCGAGTTGGGAAAACTTTCAGCGAGAAAGTTGTTCCTCTACGTATGAAGAAGTTTTCTTCCAAATTTCAATGAAATCCAATGAGTATTTCCAGAGATAGAGCGATTTTAAGTTGCGGCAGGTATAGCGCACAGTGCAGCAGCTCAATCTATACCATGGGCTTTCGTACAGATTATTATATACAATACTCATTGGATTTTTTCATTAAATTAAATAATTTTGTAGATATTAAAATATAATTTAAATAATTTTAATGTAACAAATTTATTATTATAAATTATAAAAAAATAAAAATTTTTAATTTTATTTTTGAAATTGATTTATTTTTATAATTATTAAAATAATTTTCAAGCTGATCCCTGAAAGTTTTTTAAAAAATATATTAAAATTTTTTAATTAATTAAAATATTAATTTTTAACTAAATTAAATTTAATTATAAAATAATTAGATATCAATAATTATAAATAACATATGATTTCAATAAAAATATTTAAAATATTAATTTTTAATAATTTTCATATTTATTTAATTTAATTATTTTTTAAAAAATAAAATTAATTATTTAATTTTAATTAAACCTGATACAAAAGGTAAAAATAATAAATTTATAATTTATTTAATTACATTCATTTTCTTTCTCAATACATTAAATATTAAATTATTTTATTTTTTAAAAATAAATTATCTACATATTTATTATTAATTAAAAAAAAAAATAACATTAAAAATTCTGAGAATTCATGTAATTTATTATTTTAAAGTAATATATTAAAATAATTTTTATTAGCAAAATAAATGTTATAAATTTAACTATATTTCTATTACTAAATACACTTTCCAGTATATTTACTTTGTTACGACTTATTCTAAATAATTTTTAAAAGTGACGGGCAATTTGTACAGATTTTAAATTAAATTCAAAAAAAAGTTTTTTTTTTACTTTTAAATCCAATTTCAAAATAATAATTTTAATAATTTAAATAAATTTAATTTATTGTATTTCATTTATATTCTTATATATAATTACATATTGATTTATAATTTTATTTTGTAAATATTTTAATTATTAAATTTTTAAAAAATAATTTTATTACAAACATACATAAATTTTATGATATAAGTTTATTTTTTCGTGGGATATCAAATTAAATAACAAAATCCCTTAATAAATTAAAATACCGTCATTATTTTAAATTTTTATTTTTTAGAAATTAAGAATTTATATAATTGTTTTTGAATAAAAAAGTAGAGTATCTCATTCTAGTTTTTATTATATTTTTATAATTATCTTTATTTAATTTGATAAAAATAATTTTTAATAAAAATTTAAAATTTTATCTTAGAATTTTTATTAAAATTATTTATATAAATTAATATTTATAAATTTATTTATATAAATTTATTTATTTATATGCTTTGTATAACCGCAAATGCTGGCACAAAGTAATTTCATATTAATTTTATATCTATTTATTAACTTATTAATAATAAATAATTCTATATATTAAGTTTAATATAAATTATTTAAATTTACTTATATCATTAAATTTTATGTATACAAATTAAAAACAATAAATTTTTAACTAAATTAAAATTTATAAAATTTAATTTTTATAATTTTCTTTTTTATGTAAAAAAAAAATGTTCAATAAACTAAAATTTTCAATTTAAGAAAAAAGTATAATGATTTTTAAATTATGAATTTAAGGACTTAAAATTAGTCTATTTCTTAAAATTTTATTATTCAGCTAATTAAAAATTCAATAAAATAATATTTTTTAGATAGAATTCTGCCCCAACGGTATCTACCTTAGAATATTTTATACGGATACATTGATTACATACCTTGTAAGAGGAACGATCAATATTTTGCAGTATACTCTGATAACCCTAAGAGGGGCCGATGCACTTGCGCACGGTTACCCCCTCCACAATGCAGAAGCATTAGTTGCCCCCTCCACGCTGCAAGAGTACAGGCACCAAAGTCTACCCCCTCCACTAAGCTAGGTGGATATAAGGGGGCGTCTTTCCTTTATTCGGGGCAGTCGGTTTCGCACGACAGTGGCGAACGGACGTTCCTCCGGACAGCTGGATCACCGGCTACCGAGCAGGACTTTCACAACCCCGACCACTACTGTATTTCCGAGGTAATCCGACTAGGGCATTCACTGAATAAAAAGATCTTGTACTCCTACATCTGGCGTTCTCGAGCATCATTTCTGGGACCACCATCCAACTCATCCCTGCGACTCCCCAGGTACGACGCTGGCTTTCCTTAACATCGCAGCCACGCGGCTCCTGAGCACCGAAGAGCTTCGGTCGCTACTCTACTCCGAGGAGCAACCGGGAACCGCTGCCGCAGTTCTCCCAGTGCCTAACGAAGGCCGACCCCGGAAGAAAAAGCGCTCTGAACAACAGCGCCTTAAGCGCAACACGCGGAGACACCCGGCCCATACGGCCAGATCAATCCCTCAGATCCGGAGCGTGGTGGTCATCCCTTCTTCAAGTACCCTCCTCCGGGGACAGTCTCGGGCCAGCCCGCCACCAGGAGAGCCCCACGAAGTCTCCGAAGCCTCACCCCCGGCCGCCACCTCATCAGCACGAGCATTGGTTGGGCCAAGGTCACGCAGACCCGACCAGGGGAAGTTCCGAACGTCGAGGAGGGTCATAGATCTCCGAGCCGTGCTAGAGGAGAGCAGAAAGGGATCAAGAGACCCCGCAGGAAAACGGATCCCGACTGTGCCCGAATTCCGGCCTCCCCCGGCACGCCGTCCCTACGCCGAAACACCCCCCGGCCGACTCCAGGTCCAAAGAAGAGACCCCCAAGGGTTGCGAGATCCTAGACGGCTCAGCCGGATAAAACGGCGTCTCCTCGTCTCGGCAAAGCCTGACTCCTCCCGGGAGACCATCTTTTTGGACACAGACCCGGACTCAGAAGGCAGGCGGTAGGATCATCAGACCGACTCGGCGCAGCAAACGAATCGCCAATCGGCCCTTTTCAGGGCCATCATCTGATTTAACGTGCCGAGGACTCTCTTTCCGGCTTCATTAGCCCGGAAAGGGGCCGACTATACCGACTCAGACCAAATTGCCCGCTCGATCGCAGCACCTTCCGATAACCGGAAAAGGGGTCGGTTGCCACGACCGCGCGCCTTTTTGGCATTAACTCTTCAAAATATCTTTGTTTAATAACATTTTTCAGATAGAATCCTGCCCCAACGGTACCTACCTTGGAATATTTTATATGGGTACATTGATTACATACCTTGTAAGAGGAATGATCAATATTTTGCAGTATACTCTTCAAAATTTCTTTGTTTAATAATATTTTTTAGATAGAATCCTGCCCCAACGGTACCTACCTTAGAATATTTTATACGGGTACATTGATTACATACCTTGTAAGAGGAATGATCAATATTTTGCAGTATACTCTTAAAAATTTCTTTGTTTAATAATATTTTTTAGATAGAATCCTGCTCCAACGGTACCTACCTTAGAATATTTTATACGAGTATATTGATGATAATATCATATTAAAAATATTTATAATTTATTATTTATTTATTCATTTAATAAATTTATTCATAAATTTAAAAATATTTATATGATATAATAATAAATATTGATTTAAAAAAAAAATATAGATAATAAATTTAATTTGAATAATATTATTATTTTTATAAATTTATTAAATATTATTAATTTAATTTTTAAAATGAAATTTTATAATTTTTAACTGTTTTAGTTAGATTACTATTAATTTTTTTTTTTTCAAATCTGAATTCATGTTTTTACGTTAAATAGTATACATATATATATATTTAAACGTATTAAATTATAAAATATTTATTTGTTGAGAACACATATATAATCAAAAATAAATTATTTAAAAATTTAATATAATAATAATTAAATATCCATTTGTTTAAAAAAAAATATATTAATATAAAAAATTTATAATATATAAAAATCTGAAATATTTAAAATGTTTTGAAAATAAATTACGTTAATTTTTATTTATTAAAATAAAAATGAGAAACAATAATGTTATGATTATTGAAAAAAAAATTTTTTCTATAGTAAATTTAACTCTTATCAATAGGTTCAATGTAAAAAATAGGAAGCTATCTTAAAAATTCATTCACTCAAATAATTTTGGTACATTGACTGAAATAGACATTCGATTTACCTTAATCAAACTATTAACATTATTTTAATTAACAACTGTCTGTATGAAAGAGACGAATAAAGAGTTTCTCTTTAGTTTCGTAATTCTTGCCTTTCGGGCAAGCAGTTCTTCAAGCTGGCAAGATAAGTGTAGCTTTAGCTGATACTTCTTGCATCAGTCCCTGGGTTTTTCACATTAACTCAATGAATATATCGCTCTTGCAGTTTAATATTTTTACCAGATGAACTACAGTACCTTCATGCTTCTTTTTGATGAATTTTTATTGTTAACGTTGTAGTTAAGAACAAGAATAACGAAATTGAAGAGAAATCATGAAGAATGAGTCAACGAGAATTTTCAATCACATCGGGTTCTAATGAGCTTCATGATCAACCCACTTTCAACCCAACAGAACGCATCTGAAACTAGGCGACCATTGTTGTTAGCCAAACAGGGTGGTTAAATTTTTCTACGACTTTCCCAAAGAGCTCAGGCTAGATAATCGATTCGCTTAACTACTTTTTATTGGTATGGATTCCAAACTTAATTAATTTTCACAACAGACATTTAATGATCCTGCCAAGTGTTTTATGAATTATTCTTTAATCAGTCAGGGATTAATGTCGGGCTTGATTATAAATTAACCTTAGGATCAATTTACAGCAAGCAGTAAATGCAAAATAATCAGTAGGCATGCAACAACTCCTGCCTATTCTCTCATGTTCCCTAGTGTAGTTTCATGCTGCTAATTGAGAAGATCTCTCTTATGTTAACGCTATGTGACGGTAAGTTACTTCCATTCATCAGTATTTTGTTGACTTTTAACTAGTAAATTCTACTTTTTTCATCTGATGAGTGCCATTTTGATAAGTGCCATTGAAATACCAGCTATTTAAAAAAAAAAACAAGATCATGACCGTAAAAACTTGCATTACTAATCATAAATCTTCTAACTGATTTGTGTCACTCACCATTTTTTTTGGACAGATTCTGTTATCTAGTTTGGAACGTTAAGTAATATATTTTTGGCACACGACAGCAGCGTACATGTACATGATTTGTATCAGACCTATAACAAAAATCGGTAGGAATATAAATAAAATGGACACTAGAATCTAATTACCACATGATTTACAGTTAAGTTTTTTATTTTTATTTTCTATACGTATGGCGTACATAAGAAGCGCATTTAAATGCTAACTGTATAATTTAAAAAATATAAAAGAAAATGAAAACCAAATCAATAATGTAAAACGACAAATAGATTTTTTAAAGTTAGAGTTAAATAAACAATCCCTAAAGTTGATTACAAGTTGAAGCAGTCAGATCGTCATTAATATTCTGTATTTTATTTCTGTAAGTTATTGTTAATTCTGTTGATTTCAAGTAATATTTTTATACTTTGGTGTAAAATATTTTGCCTTTACTCAAAACAACCCAACTTGTAGCGATTAATTTAAAACTTATGTGTGTTTTATAACCACACTTGTTTTCTTGGATGACAAATGGATTGATTGTACGTTTGTATATTAAAGCATATATATTTTTGTTATCAGTACAACAGTCACTGTACCAAATTATACGAAAAATTAAATAGCACAGCATGAAATTTTTATCAGATGTGAAACAAAAACCAAAATCATAAGTAAAGTGGTGTAAAATTTATTTTTAAAAAATATATACATATATAAATATTAGACTGTTACAGGATACGTATTCATGACAAACTGTATCGATTGTAGAACTTAATTGGTTTTAAAATTTTGCAAAGACTACTTGTGTTACTAAAGATGTACATCATTTTGGAGCAAAAAACAAATTGCACCAAATCTTACATGTAACGATATACTTTTCAAAGAGTCTTACAATACAATTCAATTATATGACATAGAAAATCACATATTCTGTTTTACAAAAAAAAATATATACATATATTAAGTACATCGATCTGTACCGATTTAGTTCTCTTATATTTACATACTATACAAGTCACGCACAACGGGTAAAACATAAAATGTCCATTTTTGGCAACGTGGTCAGCAACATTGGGAGATCACTGCCTTGAAAATATCAAAAAAAATCGGATGCTGGGTCGACATTAAATCTACAAAATCCGGCTTATTGATGATATTCTTCGCATTAGTCGCGATAAACCGAAGAGCCCTGTGCCTCAACCTGTCGACGTCGTGTCTATCCGCGAGGACCATGTACTCGACAACGTTGTCGGCGCTCACTTTTTTCACGAGTTTGTCCACACACATCTTTTTCAGCTGCTCGATCTGGTACTTGTCCGCCGCGTACAAAAGGTCAACGGCCATGTCACCCAAACCCTTGACCTCCCCGGTGTACATGAACCGCAGCATTTCCCGCAGAGTTTTGTACTCAATGTCATCGACGTGGATGGTGCTTGTCTTCTGCTCCACCATCAAAGTGCGGAACATGCTGGCGAACACCGGACTCTTCACCGCCAGGACGCACCGGTGGGCGTACATCATTTTACCACCAGCCACGACAACCACGTCGCTGAACTGCTCGTTGTCCAGGAGCATCTTGTAGTCGTCGAACGCCTTGGCTTTTTGCCGCAACAGAGCGTACTTCTTCGGGTGTTCGTCCAACTCCTCCCAGTCGCTTCCCGAATCGTCGTCCTCCTCGACATCCGTCGTCAGATAAACGTCGACCTTGTGGAACCAAAACTCCACCATGAACACCTGTGGTCCGGCCCTCGTGTCGAAGCAATCGCACTCCAGCATCGTGGACTCGCTCGACCATTCGGTCCGTGAGAATTGGAAGCTCCGCGTGCCTGTGTTGTTGAGGAACCGCACTTCCACGTCGCCCTCGATTTTTTCCTCGTTTTTCAAATTACAATGCAATATCTGGTCGTATTCCGTTTTTTCGGAAGACTGTGCAAACGGGAACGATTGGGTGGTCAGTTGGAGCTGCCACTTGTAGCCCAGACAAGGGTCCTTGAACACTGGCGACACTACTCTCCCGTTTTGGCTGATGTCGCTCAGGAATACCGTCCACCGGTAGTGCTTCAGTTTCTGACCGATCACGCCGGACGTGCAATCGGTGTCCAAGTTAAATGATGCCATTTTCTTTCTTGTATTGAAATCGCACTGCACAACCAGTCCTTGGTCAACTGTTTGTTTTGGTATTCTTTGACTGATGCCTTTGCGATGATTTTCAAAAAGTGAATATTCGAGGTGATACTCGTGGAACAGATAACTATTCTTTGACACCAACTTATTGTGGAGAACATAAGCTACGACTGACGCCTTTGCAATGATTTTCAACGTACAAATGTAACGAAGTGAAAATGGATATTTATCATCGTTCATTTAGTTGGTCGTTAATAGCCAAGTCGGTCTTGGGATTGGTCAGCTACCTGATAAGCGCTTAATGAATTTGGCCCCGGGGCCTTTCTTTTAGACCTCCACGTGCGCTTTCGCTATGAGGTGGCGTAAAAACTTCATGCGAAAAATTACGTCAACTGTTATTCCGAATTCGCTTCTCGACTTTCTATGCGTTCATCGACAACTTTCTTAATGGCTATACTGATAAATGCACATACGATGCAAACAGCCCAATGCGCCTATTTCGAATATCTTGTATTCACCAATATTTCAAACTTTTCGCAAGAATATTGAATCTAACGGCCTTTATTTGTCAATTGTTTTAGCAAAACTTGGTACAACTGATGGAGTAGTCGACAAAAGATTGGTCTGGTTACTTGTAGGAAACACTACAAAGTATTTATGGAAAAAGATATTAATATAAACTAGAGTTTTACCAATGTGCAAGCTTATAGTCATATTATGGTCCTTATAAGCTTGCTCGAAGTTTGTACGCCACCTCATAGCGAAAGCGCACGTGGAGGTCTAAAAGAAAGGCCCCGGGGCCAAATTCATTAAGCGCTTATCAGGTAGCTGACCAATCCCAAGACCGACTTGGCTATTAACGACCAACTAAATGAACGATGATAAATATCCATTTTCACTTCGTTACATTTGTACGTTGAAAATCATTGCAAAGGCGTCAGTCGTAGCTTATGTTCTCCACAATAAGTTGGTGTCAAAGAATAGTTATCTGTTCCACGAGTATCACCTCGAATATTCACTTTTTGAAAATCATCGCAAAGGCATCAGTCAAAGAATACCAAAACAAACAGTTGACCAAGGACTGGTTGTGCAGTGCGATTTCAATACAAGAAAGAAAATGGCATCATTTAACTTGGACACCGATTGCACGTCCGGCGTGATCGGTCAGAAACTGAAGCACTACCGGTGGACGGTATTCCTGAGCGACATCAGCCAAAACGGGAGAGTAGTGTCGCCAGTGTTCAAGGACCCTTGTCTGGGCTACAAGTGGCAGCTCCAACTGACCACCCAATCGTTCCCGTTTGCACAGTCTTCCGAAAAAACGGAATACGACCAGATATTGCATTGTAATTTGAAAAACGAGGAAAAAATCGAGGGCGACGTGGAAGTGCGGTTCCTCAACAACACAGGCACGCGGAGCTTCCAATTCTCACGGACCGAATGGTCGAGCGAGTCCACGATGCTGGAGTGCGATTGCTTCGACACGAGGGCCGGACCACAGGTGTTCATGGTGGAGTTTTGGTTCCACAAGGTCGACGTTTATCTGACGACGGATGTCGAGGAGGACGACGATTCGGGAAGCGACTGGGAGGAGTTGGACGAACACCCGAAGAAGTACGCTCTGTTGCGGCAAAAAGCCAAGGCGTTCGACGACTACAAGATGCTCCTGGACAACGAGCAGTTCAGCGACGTGGTTGTCGTGGCTGGTGGTAAAATGATGTACGCCCACCGGTGCGTCCTGGCGGTGAAGAGTCCGGTGTTCGCCAGCATGTTCCGCACTTTGATGGTGGAGCAGAAGACAAGCACCATCCACGTCGATGACATTGAGTACAAAACTCTGCGGGAAATGCTGCGGTTCATGTACACCGGGGAGGTCAAGGGTTTGGGTGACATGGCCGTTGACCTTTTGTACGCGGCGGACAAGTACCAGATCGAGCAGCTGAAAAAGATGTGTGTGGACAAACTCGTGAAAAAAGTGAGCGCCGACAACGTTGTCGAGTACATGGTCCTCGCGGATAGACACGACGTCGACAGGTTGAGGCACAGGGCTCTTCGGTTTATCGCGACTAATGCGAAGAATATCATCAATAAGCCAGATTTTGTAGATTTAATGTCGACCCAGCATCCGATTTTTTTTGATATTTTCAAGGCAGTGATCTCCCAATGTTGCTGACCACGTTGCCAAAAATGGACATTTTATGTTTTACCCGTTGTGCGTGACTTGTATAGTATGTAAATATAAGAGAACTAAATCGGTACAGATCGATGTACTTAATATATGTATATATTTTTTTTTGTAAAACAGAATATGTGATTTTCTATGTCATATAATTGAATTGTATTGTAAGACTCTTTGAAAAGTATATCGTTACATGTAAGATTTGGTGCAATTTGTTTTTTGCTCCAAAATGATGTACATCTTTAGTAACACAAGTAGTCTTTGCAAAATTTTAAAACCAATTAAGTTCTACAATCGATACAGTTTGTCATGAATACGTATCCTGTAACAGTCTAATATTTATATATGTATATATTTTTTAAAAATAAATTTTACACCACTTTACTTATGATTTTGGTTTTTGTTTCACATCTGATAAAAATTTCATGCTGTGCTATTTAATTTTTCGTATAATTTGGTACAGTGACTGTTGTACTGATAACAAAAATGTATATGCTTTAATATACAAACGTACAATCAATCCATTTGTCATCCAAGAAAACAAGTGTGGTTATAAAACACACATAAGTTTTAAATTAATCGCTACAAGTTGGGTTGTTTTGAGTAAAGGCAAAATATTTTACACCAAAGTATAAAAATATTACTTGAAATTAACAGAATTAACAATAACTTTGATACAACCTCGTAGGTAACAATATAAATATATCTGATTTCATCTGATTCAAGCTTGACGGTAAAAGAGCCTCATTGAAATCAAATATTAGGTTATGTATTAGTAATAAAACAAATATATTTATAAATTATACATTACTGCTCTCTAATGCAATTTGCACTGGCTTCCCTATGATTATACATTTTTTTTTTTTTTCAAGTGTCTATAAATTGTAATTCAAATTCTCGCGCTTTAGAACGGGAGCGGTTTGGACTTGGGAACTGGAATCGGAGATGCAAGGTGCTACCAACTTAAACCTTGCATCCTCGGAAAAAATATTTTGTCTCCGAGCGCTGAGTATACAGAAAAACATAGATACGAACGATGACGAAAACAGTGAACACAAAACGAGCCTGGACTGGCGTCAATAGGTGGTATAGGACACTTATTTGAAGACGCCGAAAGTGCAAACAAACGCATAAATACTGTCGAAAAATGTGTAATAACAATTACATAAATACAGTACGTGGCGACTTTCAAGGTTAATCCAAACGGTTAAAGCAAATTATCGGTGACACAACGCAGATTTGAAATAAATGAAATGAAAATCTGTCGAAACTGATCAAAGAACAAAAACATTCAAAGCAGTGCGTTTGTAAAATTCATTAAAATCAAAAAAATCACCGTAAGTCCCTGCACAGGTCAGTTAATCGACCAATACGTTAGTATGATATACGATGGTACTTATTGGCTCCGTGAATACACCGCGCTGCCCTCATTTCATACCCCAACCCATGTTAAATCTTATAGAAGCAAATAGTATCCGCAGCAGCCACCGACGACACCATACCCTCGTTTTCATAAAACTCCGTGTTAAAGTGACAGCCAGAGCCAAGTTGGCTCAGCCAACCCTCCCCTCAAACTTCCTGCACAGAGCCACTGTAACTATGTATCCGTGTGCCCCTTCCAACTTGGGCATACGGAAGTACGGAAGAGACAATCATCGGACGAGATAGAGAAAAAATCCAGACTCACGACTTTTGTCTATTATTTATTTATTGTCTATATACTACTTGTATAGATTACTTGTCCTATTATTTATTTATGGCAAATCTAAAGTCCAATGAACCGTCCTAAGATTTTTTTATTATGGTGAAAAAATAACATTACGTCATAATTTTTTTAAATAAAATACAATATTAAAAAACAACATTAACAAAAGTTTTTACACACATCAATATCAAGTTGAAATGTATATAATGAGACACAGAAGAAGCTGCACAAAAAATCAATCAACAGATTAAAAAAGCGTCATCAAATATGTGCAGTAAACCAAAAGTCACATGGCAACAACCTAAATTTCACAGTTTAAAAAAGTATATCTAGTAGAATTTTTTTCTGTAGTAATTAAATAATTTAAATTCTTACAAAGTTGATTGGACGTGCATCATTGCTGATAGTTACAAAATAACATTAGAGATGTTATTCAGCATCCGAGAAAATGTGCCTAACGTCTAGTAGCGCATATCAAAGGTACGTTTATCCTTAGAACTGTAATGAAATAGAAATGTATTTCAGAAATGTATGAAAAGTGTATTAAATGCGAAAAAAGTTTCAAAAGAAATTATCACTTACAGAGACATTTGAAAAGTCATGAAAAAAACGTTCAAAAAAATATTTGTCAAAATTGTGGAAAAGGTTATGTAAGAGCAGAGCACCTAAAAAGACATTTTAAAGTATGTAATCAAAATAAACATCGTAAGTAAGATAATTGTAACAAAATTTTTTGTAATAGTCGAATAAAATTATATGTGAAAATTAGATCACTTGTAACAGTTAATACATAAGGCTTTACGAATATATTTACATTATATATGGGGAAGCTGTGGGGGAGCTGGGGGGAGTGGGGAGGGAGCTAGCAAAAAAGTAGGATTACTCGAAAAATGCAAGAAAATGAAAGAATAACTACCTTATTTGAGGGGAGCTGAGGGGGAGCTGGGGGTGGACGGGGGGGAGCAAAACCTCGCTCTAACTCTTACGACTATATAATATACGAAGATATATATATGTATACATACTTAAAAGCCACATGATGGCTCTGTTGGTAGCGTCTGCCTACAGATCTTGATGGCTGGAGTTCAAATCCCACTCTGGACAAAAATTTTCATTAATTATTGAGGTTTTTTCTGGAGAGAATTTGAGCTTTATTAAAACCTAACGATTTTCCTACCGCTTCACACTTACCATTAATTAACCAACGTATGGCTAAATACACTTTATAGTATCAAAATAGCCATGTCTGAGCCACTTAGGGGGCGATGATGAATATATATATATATATATATATATATATATATATATATATATATATATATATATATATATATATACACTCAAAATTATTTTCATCTCTTAACAACTACAAGTAATCTTGAGAACGAGGTGAATGAAGTATAATTGAAGATCAAACGAACTTACTTGTAAAGGAAATTCGATCAAAATTATACGAAGAGCCTCGTTCGAAGAGATTACAGTCTCGCCCTGTTATTCCAAACATCAGTTGATATTATTATATTATCAATCCCTCCCCTAGTAGTCTCATAATTTTAGTTTCTAATATATATATATATATCTTATATATATAGCACTTTGAAGATATGAAGAGGAAACACCGAGCGACGAAGCGGAGGCGGCCAACTCCCCCTCCTCTTACAAAAAAAAAATCTCTTAACGTTGTGACCTCTAGCAGACGAAAGGATAACAACAAGTAATCTCTTCGAACGAGGCTCTTCGTATAATTTCGATCGAACTTCACTTACAGGAAAGTTCGTTTGATCTTCAATAAAATTGCCTCGTAGTCAGAAGTTTTACGCCTTTCTATGAGCACATAGAAGACTGTTACTGCCTTTTATTGAAAAAGAAGAGTACATTTAAAATTCAATTTTCAAATGAAGCACCCAACATTGTAAGATTAAATGCATCTTGATCTGTATATGTTTCAAAGAATACAATTGACAGAAAATTTACTTTATAAAAAATTTGGTTTTATAGAGATTAATGATCCCGTAATTTCTCTAAAAGAAATAAAAGCGGAGGTATAAGCAACAAAATTAAGTAAAAAATTTTTATCAGAGGCTGCTGAGCTCAGTTGTGTCCTCCAGGGGGCTGATATGCAGGTCCGCCACGAGGAGATTACTCTCTTTAAAGGACCTAATAATGCTTGGTCGTGCCTAAATTGGCAGGTGGGGGTTCCCAACGGCTGATCGTTCCGTTACGTCCACATCGTTGGGCTTTATTTTACGGTGTGGCTGCTGTTTTGCCCTCAGTACGGGCGAAATCCTGCGTTGGTAGGGATGCTGACGAGCATCCGGTCGTGTCGGCTGACATACCTGTACAACTGAAAATTGATTCTAAGGGGATTTGTTTTTAATACTCTTTGAAAGGGGAAGGGAAACGAAGTGTATATGTATCCATGCGTATAGATTAAACACGTTGTATGAATATTTTATATGTGTGTGCGTGTGTGTGTGTGCGCGCGCGCGTGTGTGTGTGTGTATGTATATAAATCGAAAGATTTAAGGAAAAAAAACAAAAACAAGATAAAATAAAATGTTTGTGTGTATATATATATATATATATATATATATGCGTTTATTTCACACTAGTCATCACCTCTGTCATTGTCATCATCAATCATCCCATCACCATCATCATCATCATCGTCATCATCACCATCACGTCAAACAACCAGAACTTTATCTAGCCTTCGCAGACTTACCACCTTTGAGACAAGGTGTCAGTCTGCGAACAAGCACAATCACCATCACTTCCCTCCTTTTTTCCAACATCATCATCATCATCCCCAGCATTATCCTATCATCCCAAAAGGAAAAAATCCACCAAGGTATGTCTATGTGGTAGGCCTAAGCACTACCATTACAGCCCCTTTTTTGCCCAGGGTGTTTGACCAGCCCGTGCATTCATGAAGGTATTACGACATATGCGGGATGCTGAGTGGCCTATGTGATGGAAAGGTCCAATATTCAACGGGGCCAGATCTACGATTCTTTCTAAATAAAAAGGGAAGAGAGGAAAGACGAGAGTGTCTGACCCCTTCTGAATGCAAGTCAACAATCAGCGTTGGAAATAAGAATGTTGTCCAAAGCGTGTTACGTCCCAGTATCTCTCTGGGCAAATTTGAATAAACCACTAAAACAAAATTCTGCGCAATTAGCATGAAAGTTCCTCACCCCATTTTAATCGAAGCACTAGACGATAAACAAGTGCTTTCTTTTTTATTACAATCACAGTGCGTCTTAAAGAAATGTGTAATTTATAACTTTACTATACAATTTTATATAAATATCTAAGCCTTCGTTTCCTCCCATTTTATGAGTGCTCATCCAGATAAAACAGAAAATATATAATAAATTTGCACCTCCTTTGCATTTGACAGCTGTAACTCTAATTTAAGCCCTCCGATAGCCCTATGCTTAAATAATTAGAGAATAACATAGATAGGAAGAGGGGAAGGTATTAGTAGTTGCTAAAACCTTTTATTTAAACACCAAATGGATTACAAAAACACACATACAACAACGATCAAAACAATCACATGTTCATCCACCCTTTATCATTTTTGAAATACTTGGCCAATCAACTTGGGAAACGCCAATAACAAATGACCATCATCATCATTGAATCAAGTCTCATCAGTGTAATCATCACCACCACCACCACCATCACTTCAATAGCAACAAGAAAAACCATGCACATCATGCACCAGATTCAGACACTGGAATAAGTTGTGATTATTATTAATCTTTGCAGGGTACAGGGGCAGAATATCCTACAGTATTCGCTTTGAGCGCAATTCCGAAATCGCGCCCCCACTGGGCACTTTGAGGACGATTGGTGAATGGAGCCGGAAGCTTGATTTCATAATAATTACCTTTTGTAATGACGACCAATCGTTCTCAAAGTGCCGAGTGAGGGCGCGATTTCGGAATTGCGCTCACAGTGAATATGCTTTAGCTTGATGACACCTCAGTAGCAGACGAGATTAGCCATTCACTATCAGAAATAAGAGGGAGCCATGATAACACGAATTTAGAAGGATTAACCCTTTTCCATCTTTACTCTTGTGGTAATAGATGGCGCTAGAACTCAGAAATTAAAAAACTACTGAAGCACGAAAATTTGAAAAGCACGAACCAAGGGATCGCGTTTTTTAGTAGGAGGGGGCTGTTAGTAAATTATCATATCCGTTAATCCATAGATGTACGCGACAGTAGCGCTCTCTTGACCTGGCACGAAAAATTAATCTATTTAATTTACAATAATACTCAGAATAATAATGATTAAAAATATTGCAATAATTGAGATTAAAAAGGCATTAATAACAATGAGAAAAGAACTTTTCCAACTAAACAAAAGCCTTCCAAAAATTCGGGAATCGATTTTCTTTGGTTTCAGGCATAAGCAAGCTTGGCCTTCAAACTACTGAACCCTTAACGTAAACAAGTAGCATGACTCATCCTAAATAAAAATAAGCTTGGCCTTCAAAATAACGGGCCTTTTACGTAAACAAGTAGATTGCGTAACTACTGGCATGACTCACCTCAATCAAGATAAGCTTGGCCTTGAGTTTACGGCCACTCATACTTTTTAAGGGATTCCCAAAACAACAGCTTCATTCAAATTCAAGGACAAATTAGGACAATCAAGTGTCCTACGTGACTTTTGACATGACTCGCAGGGTATAAAAGGCATTGGATTTTTCCGCAGTAGTTAGTTGGAATTGAGATTCTGTTACAGGCAGAGCTTGCGATGCTCTACATTAGCGCCCCCTCCAAAAATCTACGGCGAGTATTTCATCTGTAGTTGTTTCGTGATCGATCACGGTAATTTCAAGTGAGTAATCGTATTTTTAAGTGTGTTCAAGATACCTGAACGTCACCTCCTGAGATAAATTCGTTTTTTACCTCATTAGGACTCCACTCATTGGAATATCACCGAGAACTAGAGCAACCAAGGACCGACTTCCCAAGATTCGATTGACCTGGTACGTTAGTGCCTAATCAGGTGACGGACTCACAACCCGGAGTAAACCAGAGGATGGAGCCATCTACTTTTCCGTAGTCTATGACCGTAAGCCAGGTCATGACATATGCATATGTTCACAGTGGTGGGTTCCTGACTTCCGATGTGACTCGGAGGTTATTGACACATACTTGTCAGAAACGTCAGAAATATGTCAGAAATGTTAGAAACGTCAGTAATTAAAATACGCACTCAAATCTGAACCTAGTTATTTTGTTTGTTTTTCTATTAAGGACATAGTCTTTTTGCGCGAGGGGTTCATTTCGTTAAATTAAATATTCCTCCATTTTTACTTTTTTAACAACGCAAACTGCGAGTCGATTGTACGATTTAAGAGCTATAAATTATTAAAATGGTTAGAATGCCCTGATTTTCACGCGAAAACTACTGTAATTCAAAAATTAAGAATGTCAAAAATAGTATCAGAAACATCATGAGGTATCTTACCAGTTTTTGACCGTGTCTAATAATTTCTTGAATCTTGCGGCAGCCCTAATCATTATTATATACGTTTCTTAAAAATTAGCAGGCCCGTCTCAGCTTCACCCAAGATTCAATGAATGGATCACCTTATTGTGTTGACACGCAATCTTAAACGTTTTCAGTTAAAAATTTTGCATCTATTATTGACGCTTTTCAGAATAAAAAAAGTTCTTATTAAAAATTTTTTGTTCGGAACCCATGCATGCTGAACAGTAACGTGCGCTCCTTACGCCATGAAATAGTTGTTGGGCCTAAAAATGGCCATTGATTTGCACTTTTTACACTATGATACATGGAAAAGGCTATTCGTTAAAGCTGTAATAGTTTAAAACTTATACGAAATATATAATTAAAAATTTTTTTTCAATCTTAAAACTTTTTTATCAGAGCAACAAAGTCCTAGAGTCTAATATTTTTTTTTAGCACCTAAATGAATACTCATACACATTGTCCCACCTATTTGAACAGCTTAAAGATTTGAGTAATCAATGTTAGAGTTGTAATTGATGATAGCTGATTTGTGACTTAAGGGATTACTTATTTATCAATTTTGATGCTAATATTTCGATCTTGATTGATGTTCTGTGTCAGGTTTTTAACGCATAAAATTGTATACATTTGAAGCATTTAAAGTTTTCCTTCCCATTGCCTCTTGCAATTCCTCTTTCTCAACTGAAGTTTCCAGTATACATGACTGCCTGGATACCTCAGTGTAGTCTTCTCTGACCTGCTGTTGTAGCACCAGACTGCTTAATCGGGGCAAAAACCATAACGCTCTGAACTAGAACTAGCTGTAATGCTCTTTTTCAGCGTTTCCTGGTTGTTGGAGACGTTGGAGACGTTATGTAAGAAAAAAAATTATTAAAACCATATAGAAAGTGTCAAGAATCAGTATGCAAAATTTCATCAAAATCGGTTAAATAGTTTTTGATTATAACTTTTGGAACTTTGCTTTATATGTAAGTGAGATGAGATAACAAACTTTTAAAACATTGAGTAGAATGAGCAAAAAAATTGGTTTGTAATGCATGCCTTTTTTTCTTCTTCTCTATTTGAGTTAAAATTATACAGAAAAAAATTCATAGTTACAGGTTTTTATTTTTGTTTTATTTCATTTACTGATTTTTTTTCGTAGCACATTGCGATAAATTTTCTTCTCGGTGAACATCGTCTCCAACTTGCATAGAATCCGCACCTTTACTTTAAGCATCGTTCTTTTGTACAAGTTTTGTTCGTCGACTACATTCGATACTGTCAATTTCTTTTTTCGTTAACGCGAAGTCTTGTAACAGAAAGAATTCGAAATTAATGTTTCATAAGAACAAACTCTTGATATTCATATACATAACTCACATTTTTCATAATATGTCTGTATTGAAGAAGAATTATGAAAACATACCAGCTAGATTTATGATACTATCAACAGAACATATCGAAGAACATTCGTCTCTATTTTGTAATTCTTTGGAGTTTTTGTCCTTCCATTTTATCTGTTCTTCATAAATATTAGGAGTTTTAAGTTTTTTATGTTCCTCTGTTATTTTGGTGAAAATCTTTTTATCAGTTTTTTCTTGAAAAAAAAAAAAAAAAGATTTATGTAAATAATAATTATTGTTATAAGCCAAATAATAATAAAGTAACAGGATTTACAACCACTACTTCTAATTAAAAAACTCTAAGCATACCTTTTCAACGATATGAGGTAAAGGTACATTTGAACGCTTTAAAAGTTATATCCCATACGTGGAACAGCTTACAATAAACAAGTTCTTGGGATTTTTGGCAACAAAAAAAATAGTTTAAATATTAATTTTGTCTTGTTGTGAGAAAAAAAAAGTAAAAATATTGAGCCATGCTGTTTCAGACAGCTGACATAATAAAACAGCCTTAAATATCTTATGCCGTCCACCCCCCTTCCCCCCCCCCACAGCAACTCAATAAACCTGTAAAATTACATGCATGCTCTGTGAGAGGCACATCAGATCTTTGTCAGAAGACACAAACTTTTTATGTTTTTCCATATGGAAAATATAAACATCAGAATTACTTATATGTTTAGTATAACTTAGTAAAAACAATGTTTCAAAACCGTACTTGTTCGGATTTTCTGTGTAGACCACAATTTTTAACGTACCGCTAAGTATGTCGAACTACTGAAAATATCGAGCGTACAGGGCTATTTGGTATTTTTTTATAAATTCAAAAACTTCAGAAGGCCAACATAGATGTTTATGAAGGTACGATATGTACATACTTTATTCTGCTAAAATTGGCATGTAACTCGACCACGCTGTTTGATTTTTACTTAACTTTAATTACAAAGAAGTACTCTTTCTTCTTTACAATGAGAAAATAAAAAAATTTAGTAATTTTTTTTGATTAATTTTTTGAAACTCTTGCTCCCCAATAACAAGTTATAATTTGTGGGAGAACTAAATCTGGTAAGGAAAGTCATATGATAAAAAATGCATTTAGCATAGTACGAATACTTTAAATTAGACACAAATTTTGTAGGTGGCGTCGCTTTAGCACCTAAACTAAACATAATGTTTTGAAGGTACTTACATAAAATTAATTCACCGATAAAAAGATTACTTTTTTTTATTCCTATACATTCTGCTATATGTATTAACACTTAAAACATGAATTTAAAAATAAGTACTGGATCATTAACAGTTAATGTGTGGATGGCTTAATACAAAAGTTTTAATTTTTCCGAAAATAAAGTAGGTGTCATTAAGTATGAAGTTATTTCTTGTGTATAAATAACAATTTTGTTGAATTACCCTTGAAAAAAAAAGTAATAAATTAAAAATTTTGAATTTGAAACGATTTACTTGATCCACCTTGTTTATTATGCCCAGACTTTACAATTTGTATAATAAGAAATGGTGAATTCATGGACCTACATCGAAAAATGTTTAAAATCAACAAAAGGATATTTGTTGAAAATTTATGGGAATAAGATTTTCTAACTACAGAAATAGGTATTTTAACATTAGCTAGATAAGGTTTAATTATTTTACAAAAAAAAAAACCATTTTTCAATGAGAAATATAACACAACTTTAAAGATATTTGCTTCGTGTGTTATCACTACAAAAAATGTCATTAGTGCGCTAGCACGCTTTGAAAGTTGGCGTTTTGTTTCATTTGAGATCAAATCACGAACTCATAGACTTCACTCAGAAAAATCGTGTGATTACACTGAACAAAATTTTTTAGTAATTTTGCCATTAGCGTTGAAAATATTTCGATGTTTGACATTCGCAGGTATATTTATCCATACAACAGATGTTTCCATACAACAGTGTAGTAAAATTATAAAAACTTTTTACTGTGTACACTTGCTATGGTTCAGTCAACGTTAATTTCTAAATTTGTTATCATGGTTTTTTTCGATTATCGATTAAAATTATTATTTTTTCTTTGTTGTTCATTGGTCTTCTTTTGAGATAATAAATACAACAAAAAAATTTCTTATACCACGAATAAATTTTTCTAAAATCAATTAGTATGGGAAACAAGTTTTTCTTCAACAGTTTTGACTTATGATTTTTCTGGGATACCAATAAAAAGTAGATTTCAAAAGGCGCTATTATTTGTATTTTAGAGTCTTGTAGCAATTATTTTTACCGCAAAAAAGTAAAAATTAAAAAAAAAATACGCCTTATTGTATTTTACTAGAGGTATGACTTAACAATGTTCTTACGGTATTTTATAAAACAAAAATCATGGCATAAGCTTAAAATTAAAATCACTAACATTGTATCAGCCCTGTTTTGAAAGATAAGTTCGCAGTGTTTGTTTTGAAATTTGTTCACTTATCATTTCTAACGAACCAACAAGCATAATAAGAATATAAGAAAATTACATTTTTTAAAATTTTGTGCAAAAACTTTCCTAAGTATTATTTTGTACGTATTGATGAAAAGCAATTTGTCTTTAAACATTTTTTTTATCGTCGGTTTACTGCGCCCTTAGTAGGAACAATTCTCTTCGCACCTAGTACACATACAACCGGGTCAAGCACAAAAAGCTCTTTGGGCCTGTCATGCGCTACCAGATACGAAAACAATCATTCCAAGATGAATTAGATATTTTATATATATGTATCAAAATTTTTATCTTAAGTAATTGGAAAGATTTCAAAACTAATTGTGTTCGACTGACCGAATGGCTACGTGGCAAGCTATTTAAAATTCTTGTTGACATCGATGTCAATCGATATGGAAAATTCCTTTTAGTTTCATGTAAATTTAGAAAAACTACTTAAAACTTTGTTAAATCAACTATAATGAGAGCAGTAGTTGTAATCCTATACCCCTGTTATCCTATATAATGAGAGAGAAAAATGAAAATTAAAAATACTCTTGATTATTACCATTATTTTCATCGCACAGGTCTTCAATTTTCTTGGTCTTTTCTCGTATTTCACGCAAGTTTATTATTTTCAAAACATCCTCTGACTCCAAAACGCAAAGAATGTGCCGAACATCAGTATATTTTTCTCTTTCAGTATAATGTGGCTTCATACGGTTCTTAACAATGTTGGCACCTGGGAAACACGTATCAGGCTTTTTGATGATTCTACTTTTGTTGTCCAATTCATGACAATCCGGTGAGTTTGTCTGGTTTTTTCGTTTCTCTAATGAAAATAGAAATCGATTAGTTATCTTGATAGTCAATCCTGCGTGACCGGGAAGTTACAAGATATAAAGTGAATATTAAAAGACATGTTATGACATCAAAAAGTGAGAAAAAAATATATGATGACAGGATACTATGTGATAAAAACTATCAAAAACGTAAAATAAATAAAGACAGTGCACACGTCCACAGAAAGTCAGTACACCATAGTACAAAAATAAAAAAAAGTAAAATCATTTATCTATAAATTTGTGATGAAAACGAACTTGTTATTATTTACATTCTTAGTATCTCTGAAGCGATTGATTATCGTGCAGATTGAACAATTTTTCCAGCAACGCGAGTAAAAATGTGACTCAGATAAGTGCTACAAACAGCTCGCGTCTCTTAAAAATTTGACAAACAAACCAAAACAAGATTATAGACTCTGCGATTCCCAAACGTGATTCCTCGCCATCGATACACAATATAGGTAGCGCTGAACTATTTTTACCCGGGCAATCGTCGCTTCTGACGCTATTTTCACACGCATCGGTCACGCGGAGCTTCCTCTTTTCGAGTCTTGCCTTCCTCCTCTTCTCTCTCATCTTGGCTCTGTACTCGCAACAGCTAGTGGCCACTGGTGCTTTGCGCATTTTTTTTGTTGGCTCCGACTCGCGACACATGAGCTCCTCTTATCTCTTTTCGATTGATGAAGTCGCAAATCGGAAAAAATCAGCCTCTCGTGCAGTGGTGAATTTCCTTTTTCGATCTAGTATGCCTGTCAAACGAGAATAATACCGCTCATCTCACGTTTTTGTGACGGATGGGACAGGGAACACGTGGCGATGTTGATGATGAAAAAATCGCGCTTATCTACTCTGCCGTAACCATCGTGATCTCGTTTTTCAAAAAATCTCCACGTGAAGCTTTACGTAAGCTAGTAGTACCCGCTGTGTTTACTTTGTTACTTGTACGATATTCAAAACATATTAAATTAATGTGGCAATCGATTTAAAAGGTTAAAAAAAAAAATTTTTTCAATAACATCATATTTTTATTCATGAACATGCAAATTAGAGAAAATTCGTTAAAATTTTTGCAAACTTGTTGTTGATAGAGTCCATTTTTTACTCTGAATGGTCAAAGAACCAGATACACTGAGGAGAATAGCACTTTTTTTATTGTTACTGTAGTGCTTGATTTTTTCGTTTTTATTTCCAAAAGTACTTTTTGCAACACAAAAAACTTACTCTTTTTGAAGAGCTTTGATTATTAGACATGTAGATAAATGAAAATTAACAATACAAATTGGACGGCTCTTCAAAAAGGGTGCTCGAATGATTAAAATGTGAAAACTGTTGTATAATATAGGCTTTCTTTCAACTTTGTACTTGTCAATTACCACTCTATATTATTTCTAACCTATTCAAAAATAAAAAAATAATTTGCATTTTATCTGTTATTGTTTTTACTTTACTTTTTTTTTGCTTTTAATATTAACGAGTAAGATCAAAAAAATACTCAATGTTTTTCACTAAATTCGCAGAAAATTTTTTTTGACTATTATTCTATCTTACCTGCATATCAGAATGTACTACTGGTTCAAAGAATGAAAATGTTAATTTTCTTTTCTTAAATTTTAATTATTAAAAAAAATGTTTGTTTATGTACTGAAAGCTATGAACGTATGAAAGATTTTTGTGTGTTTAAAATAAAAAAAAAAAATTTTGAATACGGTAAGCCTAATGATACAGTTACAGATTATTTTTTCGGGGTGAATTTAGCTGAATGGGTCAAAGAATCGAAAATAAACATCAATATAGAGATGGTTATTTTGATAGCTGTTTTCACACTAGATTAAAAAATGTCATAACACTAACGTTTTTTTCGGCCGTCCAACCTATCTGTAAATTCACAAGTTTTCGTACTTAACCTTTCAAGAAAATGTAAAAATACGATAAAAATTCCTGCAACTTTAAAAAACTTTTGGTATTAAAAATTAAATACAAAGCAGTAAGTTCATCGTTACCTTCCACTGTTGCTCAACTATCATAATGGTAAAAATATCGTATCGATTCAGGAACCGCAAAACCCAACAACCCAATGGCAAAGCGCAAGAGTGTCACCGACAACAAAGACAATCGCAACTCCAGCCCCATCGTGGCTAATGATGCAAGAGAAGCAGCCCGAGAAAGAATCGAGAGGATCTGCAAGTGCGACCGAATCTTGTCCGATACGGATTCCGACATAGTTCAGTTCGCGAACTTCGGAAAATTCAACAGTGACAATGGCATCTTGCACCAGAGCGAGGATTGCAGAAAAGACCTCGAAGGGGAGTACCTGAGGGTTATGGAAAAACTGAATTTAGCCGACGATACGCTTTCGTTGACTAAAATCGAGACTACACTCCCGCAATGCATGAAGTACGGAATACGCTCGGGATCGACTCATATGAACATGCAAAAGTTCTCGCCTCTGTCACGAGGGTATCAGGTAAATATATAAAAATTATGTTCGTGCTTTTCAACTTTTTTGAGTCTCTGCTCGCATGAAATAGGTTGAGTTCGATTAAAACTTGAGCTTTATAAAACATTAGAAAAAGCAATCACATCTGACGTACAATTGTTCAACACCAAAGTATAATAAGGGAAAGCCAAGTTTACCGAATACTTCTCCATTTCAAGGGCCCAGCCGCAGCCGTGGCAGCGATTGCGACCTCCCGGCTGGTGGAGCCACCTTGCTGGAACGAGGTCTTAATTGACCGCGTGGTGGAGGACGGGGACACCTACTTTGGCGAGTCCTACAAACTCATCACGACGAGTGACCGAAAAACAGTAACTTTGCGGGATCTGAAGCGTGTGCTTGACATCAAAGGGAGCCACCGGGTGACCATAAGAGTAGACGACCCTATCTACGTTGGCACTTTCAAGTCCGAGTCACCCCGGGAGCTCCACGTAGCTGTAGCGCTGCAACGGTTCTTTGAGACCTACGACGCCGGCATCCTTACGTCACCCGTCCTCAACGTCGCTCTGTGGAAGGGTCCGAATTATTACTATCTCTTCGACGCCCAGCCAAGACTCGACAGCTGCGACGTTGTAGAGCCCGACGAAGAGGAGGGCGCGGCCAAGCTTATCATCTTGGAAAATCTGGCTGGAGTCCTATTTGTCATTCTTGAAAAGAGCGGACTTGTCGGCACCGAGCCTTTTGTCTTGTACGGTCTCGGGATCGAAAGCGTGAAGAAGCTCTCCGATGTGCCTGACGAGCCCTCTGGTGTAGCTAAAGAGCCCCGGCCCTGGCCGAATGGCTACCTGGTCAGGGAGAAGTACCGTGCGGTCGTTCGAGGCTCACTTCACCTCCAGCACCCTCAGCTGCCTGAACAATTCCACGGTCGCGGCCACCTTGTCCTTGCCGTGGCAGCTCTGGTTTACTCGAAGCTGCTGTACTCTAGGAAGTGGACAAGCACCGTTCTCGACTTAATTTTCAACCAGTCACACGTGTATTTGACTGACTTGGCAAGGGTTCTCGGCAAGCCACTGACCGAGTCCTTTGCGCTGAGAATCGACGAGCTCCTTTGCGACTTTGTCCTTGGCGTATACGTGGCGAAGATCAAGGTGCGCGAGAACGTGGTGCCGGGCCAGGGTAAGAAGGGCAAGGCAGCATTAAACTCGGGTCTGCGGGACTTTTTCGAGCACGAGGTGGCTGGCGTGCTAGAGATCAAAAAGACCTTTTTTGCCATCTGGAGTGAGGATGACAAGTACTATCTCTTTGACCCATTTGGTTGCGACAGCGACGGTTTCCGTGTTGTCGGTGACCCTAAGGATCCTGACAGTATGAAAAGCTACGCCACGGCCGTGGCCTGTGTCACGATGAACGCCTCGATAGACCAGCTGGTGGAAGTGATACTTGAGAACACAGAGAGCAAGGACAAGGATCCCTTTATTATCCATGGGCTTGACATCCTCTACGTCAAGACAAGCCCAGACGACAAGGTGGTCTACCGACAAAAAGGGGTTAATCGCCGACCGCCTCCTCCAACGCCGGATCCAGCCGAAGTGGACGAATGCTCGAAACCAGAGGATGGACAGCCCCGACCACGGAACGAGGGTCAGACAGTGCGCAGCGAGAGGGTCCAGTTCCCAGAGACGATGCACCAAGTTGAAAGGTTTGTCGACACCTACTGCCCGTTTCGCGAGGACCAGGACAGTTCTGACACTACCACAGGGTACAAGATCGTCAGCCCCCACAGGCTAGCACTGCACGGAACCCAAAACTGCCTCAGCCCGGAGTTTATTGAGTCCAGCCGGGGAAGACAGGGCTTGGTGATAGCTTTGGCTGCGATTGCAAGGGCAAAGCTGTTAAACCCAGCCAGCTGGTCGAGCGCTGACCTCGACTTGGTGGTCAAGGATGCTAATGTAGCCTACGAGCGGGTGGTTTTCTGGATACGTGGAGGTGGGGATGAGAAGCCCTTCGATAGCCAAACAATTGCCGAGAGCCTGTATGCGTCGGAGAAGTCAAGGAGCATCCTCGCACTTGGACTGAACCACATGGATCTTTCCATGCTACCCAATACGCTAGACATCGGCGAGGCTGATGTTACAGTGGCGTATAGGATGCGGGTCGTCGAGGGTGAGTGCAACCCACTGGCGAATCTTGGAGAAGCCCTGGAACGCTACTTTGAGATGTTCGATGAGCTGATTATAGAGAACGGGAGGCTGTCCTACGGCGTTTGGCTGGAGGAGAAGAAATACTTTACCTTTAATCCCTACGGTGACGATGGTTGTGGCTGGCGGGACAACCTAGGACCTTCCACTCTTGTGGTCGTTGATAGCGTGGTAGAGCTTGTCAACTTTCTTTATGGCGTGTTCGAGTTCAACGACTACCACTTTGCCCTGCACTACGTGAAGCTGTCAGTGCACTCAGCTGGTGAGGCTGAAAGCGAGGCGCCCGAAGACCTGTCCAATGACATTTTAGAACTCGAGCCATTTGAAAAGTACGTGACCAAGTTCTTGCCGGTTACCGACGCTGATCTCCGCGAAATCCAGGGTGGCCGGAAGGGAAGAAAGAGCTCGAACGTGCATGGCGAAGATTGGAACGACGGCGAAGATGGTGATGGAGCGAACGAAGAAGAGGAGGTGCAATGCGTGAAGGACTACTCTTACCGACGGAGGTCGTCAGCCGCCGCCGAGGATAGTTTGTGCTCGGGAGGAAGTGAGAAGGAACTGGAAAGACAGTTTGACGATCTGATGAATCTATTCTGTAGACCTAAGGAGCCCCAACAGCTAGACCCACCGACGAGGTTGAACCTTTCTCTTATCACGGGCGTCGTGAAAGTTCAGGGTGACAACGAGAGCGTGAAATACAATAGGGCTCTTGACGTGTTTTACGAAAAGTTAAAGTACAGGCAAACTCCGCCCTTCGTCACGCCACCCCAGAAGAACTTGTGCGAGCTCTTGGACGCCAAAGTGGCCGTAAAATCAATGCACTCTCTCTTATCAAGGTTCTCGATAGATTCGAGATTGGCAATTAAAGAGATGAACAACTTACCACAGTCGACAGAGCAGGATGCCACTGTCAATGTTACCGACAGCGGGGAGAAGACAAAGCTTATCACATTACCACCAAAAAAGTATTTATTCTCGCACAGCTTGCCTACTGGACTGACGCCCATTCGAGCGATCGATGAAAAGTACATCCAGGATAAAGAAGTTGATAATCAAAAAGAGGAGAGCTGCAGAAAACAAAAATTGGAAAAAGTCTCTATGGTTCCCGGGGAAGTGCCAGACAAGTCGACGGGCCTGATCTTGCCGTCAATCGTTCCACTCGGTCCATGCATCATGACACCAAAATTCAAACCTAAGCTGCGCGAGTGCCCTGACAAACGACAGAGGACCTGCCCGCTTTCCGTTAAAGAAAAGGAAGACGTTCTTCTGAAAAAAATCGTTTGCGATACTGAGAACATTTTGTTGGAGTTGTTGCTGCCTGGTTTTAAGGGGCTTGACGAAAAGGTAAGCGCTCAACGCGTTGAATTACTGACAAAAATCTTATGAAATGAGTTTAAAGGATTTATCTTGAGAGCCAAAGAATGCATGACGGTACTTTTTTCACAGTTCAGCATCAATTTTAGGTTGTTTTTTCAATGCTAAGAACACAATTTTTTTTTCATGTAGAAATTTATGTAAAAACAAGTGGCTAAATTTATGCGAAAACTGTGTGTTTTGCATATTATAAGGCATGACTGATGTATGAGGGAGTGTATTATTGTTATTACCACACTGTTTGGACAGTTAGTAATTTTCGGTGCAGAGGTTTGAAAAAATTTATACATCTCACGAGACGAAGAGAAGAAAGCCTCAAAATACAACGATTATCGCCCTTGGCTTCGCCTTGAGAGTCAATCGTATGTATTCTGAACAAGCTATTATTTTATCTTTTTTTTTGCGATTTATGACTTTAATTTTATCTTGCAGGAAAAAGTTTTTGTAACAATAAATTTATATTTTTTAGAGATCAATAAGTTTTACATTAACTTGGCAATTTAAAATGTAAACTGAATAAGTTGGATAAGAAAAAACTATTAATTCGTGATTTTTCGATATTTTTGCGATTTAGAGTGCCAATAAGATATTATAACTAAATTGGATAGAGGAAAACGACTTTATATTCATTTTACGAGCACTATTTGTGAGTTGTATCTCATTTCCATTAGATTTACAGTTATGTTTAATTTTATTATGACAAGCATGACACATTTTAATAAAACAAATAAGTTAGATAGGGAAAAACTATATTTTGATAATTTTTGAGAATTTTAGCTCACAAAATGTTTGAGTTACATCCTGGACGAAAATATTAGATACAAAAAAGTTTTGAATTCAATAATATCTACAACTACGTTTTTCATGGCAAACCTTGAAAATATCACGTCACAAAGTTATAGCTAAATAATGTTTTTTTTCGCTAAAAATATTATCGTAAAATGACTTTTTTTTTGTAACAGGAAGTTTTGCCGATTACAAACCATCATGTTAGATATAAAAGACAAAGCTTTCTCTTAAATTTCCACCCAATTTTATATGCGACAAAAACTGCATGAGTTAGAAAAAATTCGATTACGCCTATACATACTTGCATACATACATATACGCCCCTGACACCGAGGTCCACGATCGCAATTGTTTTTTTTTTTTTTCCAAAACTACAAGTTTCCAGGGCACTTACATTTTTTGCTCTGGAAAAACTATAAGGCACTCCTGAGTATCAGTTCTATCAACAAATAAAACTTTATAATTAGGCATGTAGGATATAGTTTGACAAAATAATAAGCATTACACTAAAGTTAAATCATACTATGGTCAAAAACGAAGATGCACTGATCTCCCTGTAAAAAGAAATAATCGTATTCTCATGTTCTATTGCATGATATTTTTTTTAATCGAAACATATATGACAGTCCATTTTTACAAAAAAAGAAGAGCTAGTTGTTTTCGAATGATAGTATTTACTTATTTTTTTAAGAAATAAAAAATCACATTTTACTCTCAGAAAAAATCTTTTTGCTTATTTTATTACGCTTAGTATGGTAAAAGACTTGTAAAAAATAATTTTTACTCAAACACAAAGACACGCAACGAAGAACCAAGCGAGACCATGGAAAAGAAAACCACTGTTGCTCAAGCGGAGGATGGATTCCCACTTGACCCCGAGCCATGTGGCTTCTCTACAACGGACAATGAAGAAATCGGCGTGATAAGAGCAAGCATGTCCCTAGAAGACCGGGAGACGAGGGAAGAAGAGCACTACAAGTCGTGCTACTTTGCAGCTATGATCTGCATCCTTGCAAAAATCAACATGGAAATCTACGATTTTCGCAGCACCGTACTCGACCGCTTCATCTTCGCTGCCAACAAAATCGGCAGCTGCACGTGCAAGCTGCGCTACAAGATAACGCGATTTTTCCGGAATTACCACGTCCTTGATGTGCACTACAACGTTATCGTCAAACAAGTCCGCTACGCCGATCCAGAAAACCACGAGCCCGACTCGCTCAAAAAAGTGTTGATGTCGTTCTTCTGCAAACACCAAACCGGAATATTGGTCTTTGGAAACGTGGCCTACGCCTTTTGGCTGGCCAATGGGATATTTTACCTGTTCGACCCTTACTCCTGCGACGAAAATGGCCGGGCAAGCGAGGGCGGCGGGGCTTGTCTCATGAAGATCTGCAAGTTCGGAGCGTTTGTCAATCGGATCGTCGAGAACACCGGGGAGTCCTCTGGAAAGCCTTACAGAATCTACACTCTCTCGATCTGCCACCTCGAGCAGAAAAAGAAGAAGCGCAGAGTCAAAAAGAAGAGGCGAACCAAGTCTTGCAAAGAAAAGCAAGAGCAGGATGCCGAGGCGATTCAGGATTGTGATCGATCCGAGGACGAAGACCTAGAGTCCGAAGCCGAGTCCCTGATCGAGCTTGCTGATTGGACGAAGGAAAAGCCCGAAATGCCGTCGTTAGAGACGAAACCACCTGGTTTCTTACCTGTTAAAAACTGCAACGCATCGGTGATAGAAGTGGAAGTCTTGGAAAACGACATCACCCGGCCGGTCTTGGCTCCCTTCAAAAACAGTGACATCGCCGCCAGTCCACTGGAAAGATGTGTACTCTACGACCGGAAATTCTCCGAGGACTCGGTTGTAGCCGAGCCAATGGACCTGTGCGTGATGGCTTGGTCCCAGATTTACGAGCCCCCCATATGGAGCGTCCAGACGATTCGAGCTCTGTACGAGGCCAGTAGGGAGTACACTCTGAACAGTGTATTCGCTTCCGAGGACACTACGATACCCCAAATGTGGGACGGCCTGTTGACGGAGTTCGGCGTTGCGAATTACAGCTTCCGGGTGGCGTTTGCACCGGTGCACTTTGGCACCCTGTACGTGACCGAGGGCTGGAACTTGGCCATGTCATTGGAGAAAATATTCGAATCTCCGTGCTACTCTGGGGCGATTCTTGTTTGTGGAAGCGCCCACGTTGGAGTGATGAAAAAGAATGCGAAATTGTATGCCTGGTGGTTCGTTAGGACAACGAAGAACATCAGGATCATTGTGTCTGAAGACATGGAGGATTATCTGAAGCTCATAATCAAGGTAAATTTTTGTTTTTTTGTTTTCACGTAATATTATTATTAAAAATATTAGTTTTCCTTGTGGTGCACTTTTACTTTTATTCTAGAAAAAATGTACGAAAAATTCAGCAAAAAACGACACAGTAAAAATTGGGCATTTGTTTTACTTGCTACTCAGCTTCTAATAAAATTAAAGTAGTAAGAAAACAGTTAAAAAGAGAGTTTAAAACACTTTTCAATTAGAATTTAAATAGTTTTAAAAATATAGTTAGTGTTAAAAGTCGTGAAAGATTCAGGTTTACGTAAAAAGCTCGTTGACTAGATCTCCTAATAACATTTCGTACATCGGCGAGGGTCTCTATACCTTACTCACATAGCCTTTTAGCACAACACATTTTTATTAACTGGCAGCTTATAGCTACTTCCACGGAAAATAATGAGAAGTGGCACAATGTTAGTACTTCGAGGAGTCATTCAAGCCACAGTTTGCCGTAATCCATAATCGAGGAAGAAAAGTTGCAACTCATCATCCTGAAACTAGAGTAGGTACCAAAGTGCTTACAGTCTGAGATGCAACTATAACTATCGTTTTTTAACTTTTCAGCCTCAGTTCTTTATGAATTAAAAAATCTTGGCTTGAATAATTTCTTATAGTACCAGCTTTATGCCTCTTCTTATTATTTTGCGTAAAAGTAACTTTATTAATGAATATGTCGTGATGCAAATCTATTGGTATAAGATAGAGATTCCTACTGAAACACAACTCCTTTATAGAATTATTATTTTTAAAATTTATGAAAAAACTTGATTTTTGTGTAATTTTTAGTTGGGATTCAGAAAAATATTCTTTATACTATACCTCGAATCGAGATTTCATTTTAAGAGCTTTTGATTTAAGTTAGATACTTGGATTGCATCAAACGTTACAAATAATACAAGTTACATTTTGAAAGTAATAGAAAATCAACTCTCTTAAAAAGTATTAAGTTCAAACACAGAATATTGTATTCAAATCCTAAGCTTGAATGGTCTGTGACTTTCTGCTTGATCAGCAACTAAAAAAGTTACTAGATCTCAAATAAGATTTTTTTAAGAGGCTTATTTATACTGTTACTCATTTAGTACCCAGGAAATAAAATGTATACAGGTATAATTAATTAGATTTCCAGAATCAGCATGATTTTCACAAAATTTTTTATCGAATGATTGTTTGATCTACAAAGTAGCAGTGCTAGTTTTCGCTAAATAAACACTTACGGCAAGCTAAATTTGTTGTTATTTTTAAGAAGAGAAAAAAAATATGTAACAGAGTACCACAATAGTGCTAAACTAATTAAACAAAACATATACAATTAATAACGCATCAGTATCTCAAAAAATATTGATCATCGATGAGTGTCAAAACAAATTAAATAAAACGTGAGCAGATAATTTATCGGCTTATGCTAAATGCATCTAGACAAAACAGCACTGTCGCCAAGCCTGTAAGGTATAACGTATTTTTACGAGATTTATTAACAAGTTTTTTTACTAAACTTCTCCATATCTCCATGAAAGCTTGCATAAAGGTTTATATGTTATCAAGAAATAATAAAACATTTAAAAAATGACATTATCAACAATTACCAACTGATTTTTGTGAAGCTAAAACTTGCAATCAAATCGTTGTAGCCATACTATCAAATATCAAATTGTACTTTAAAGTACTCTTACTACTAAATCACGTACTTTCCTAATTTATTAAAATAAAGGGGTACCTGCCTTAATTTAAGTGTCCTAAAATAGAAGTACTGTATTTAATAATACCGTCATTACATTTTGGCTGCTAGACTTAAATTCATTCAATGTTTCTTGTTTCAATTTTTCGAGTTAGGTAACAATTTTTTTAGAATAAATAGCAAGTTCTAAAGCATTTCAACAAACATACAAAAAACAATGCATCTTAGAGAGTATTGTTAAGTTTTAATAAAAAAATATTACTAATCATTTTTAGTGCAATAGCAAGTTAAAACATGGTTTCATTCATGTTTCTTATCACTGATTACCATGTTATTGATTTTCTACATATTTTGTACTGACCAATCTTAACTTTATGATGTTGTATAGCGCAGGAAAAAATTGACTTTTAACACAAAAATTTGCTACCTTTAAAAGTTTGCTTGCTTTTCCAATTTTTAAGTAAATTGAATCAACTTTAAATTTTTCATGAAATAAAGCACTTCTACCATGCTGTTGTGCCCGAAAACCATAACCATAACCTTAACTTTAATTGTCTAAAACACCATAAATTCCTGTTCAAAATTTTTGAAATCAACACTTTTTCAATATGAAATACTTGTTTTACATTCTGTAATTGTTCAGATAAAACTGTAAATCAGCATAATGAATAGAACTCTCTTACAACCAATCTTGTGAAAATGCATCAAAATATTTTAATAGCACACCATGATCTGATTTTTTTCACCCACACATATACTTAGTACAAGTTACTAAAATACTTTTTTCCATCTAAATTGGTATTGTTTTTCAATAGTGCACTTCACCCACATTTTTGAGGTGCTAATATTCTCAAAATTGTATAAGCTTTCTTGTATTACAACTTTTTTTTTTAAGCATTATTAAAAATATATTTCCTGCATAGTAG
The DNA here is from genome assembly GCF_036245765.1 of Copidosoma floridanum. Classification (NCBI taxonomy): domain Eukaryota; kingdom Metazoa; phylum Arthropoda; class Insecta; order Hymenoptera; family Encyrtidae; genus Copidosoma; species Copidosoma floridanum. The sequence goes on along the minus strand of NW_028321897.1, from coordinate 277,700 downwards.
ATTGAGTACTCTGATCCTATTTATTTTTGTTTTAAAATTATTGTAACTAATCGAGCAGTTGTAAAAGTCTCTATTTTTCGCTCTGGTGACATAAGACACTTCTGCACATCAATCGAGTTTCGAAAAAGTAGCTTTATATCACTATAACATATGTGTTTAGCAAAGCATAGGAAGATAGTGTGCTTTAAATTCCAGATATCGCCACACTATTGATGGCTTCAATTATTTACTTATTTCTTTTACTTTGGCTGTAGAGCTTCAGAATAAAACAATTTTTTTTACATGAACGATGAAATGCAGTTGCAGAATAAATTTATTGTATTACAGGAGATAAACGAGCCAAAGGAGACAGCATTTGCTATACGAATGGTTACAATATCATACGCAAAGATGATTGGACCAAATTGCAGTGATCTCGAAGGTCTGCACGAGTCCATGATGCCATCTACCACCGTTCCTCAAATCCATACAAAGGATAAAGAAGTTTTGGATTCTTATGCAATATTCCGACCAATAAACAAATGCAAAGCACCCGTTTTTATACTCGGATCCGTTGCTTTGAGTAACAGAGACTCCGTTAAAGAACCAAATGTTAAAAGATGCTACTTTGCTGCTCTCCTCTCCGTAATAATGAAAAGAGACATCATTCAGAATCCACTGCCAGAAATGATCGACAAAATTCTACAATTCGCTGACAGCATGTACAAATTGTTCGAGAAGCCCAAGTACCATACCGAGCATGTATTAAAGGACGTCACCGTAAACGATCGAGTCTTTGACCTACGTGACTGCACGTCTGACCTCACGAACCTGCAAAGTGACAAGCAGAGCATCGACGATGTCTTCTATCCAGCTGTGAAAGCGCAATTGAAAGAGTTTTTTAAAAAGCATACTAGTGGTATTATACACTTTTCAAACTGTTGCTATGGATTTTGGTACTCGAGGTTGACTAGTTGCTACTACTACTTGGATCCCTACCAATGCGATGAAAAGGGAAAGCGCGTGGATACCCGTGGTCGTACCGCCGATAACGGTTTCGGTTGTCTGTGCGTCTTTGCAAGTATTTGCAATATGGCCAAACAGATGTGCATCAATCACTTCAAAGAAACGACAGGATTCTTCATCCATCGGATCCACGTGGAGGCCGTGAATCCATCCACTTACGAAGAATTCCAGGAGGATCCTGTCTGGAACTATCTGGACTACCACTGGAGTTACAGACACGCGACACATCTGATAAGCCGTAGGAGCACAATGAGCAAAAAGCTGAATACCGAGCAAGACCCTATAATGGAGGAGAAGCCCATGCTAAAAAACTACCTTTTAGAAGTACCAAACATGATTTTCTCGCTTTGGGGTAGCGTGGGTGCTTTCTACACTAAATTCGAAACTAGAGCTGGGAAGATCCAAGCGGCTATCGGAGTCGTCGCCCTCGCATTGCAGAACATTTGTCATCCTTCTGAGTGGGACTCCGTGATTTTGGATTCGGCTGTCATCTGTGGGGATCATTTTTACAAGGAGAGTCGAAAAACTTGCTCAGAGTACTGCAACAAGTTTAGCCTTCCCGAGTGCCTCAAGATACCTCCCCACCTCTGGAGTCTCGAGTTTGCTTCGGACATGTGCGGCGTGCTCTACGGAAGTAAGAAAAACCCGAGTCTAGCCACTCGCATCAACCAGGGATTCGAAAGGTCGCCGAATCTGTTCATCCAGTGTGGGAGGAAGATCTTGACAGCCATCCGTACCACTGACGCCCTTTACGCGATCGACTCATCGTGGACTGGACCACCTCTTTTCTCGAGAGGTCGCGGAGCCATATATGCCATCAGATGCGCGAACGTCAATACTCTGGTCTACGTCCTCATGAAAATGTTTAATACCAACCGAAAATTGGAGTTCGCGATAACGCCGGTGAAGCTCACTTACAGGCAGGAGGTGGTGTGCCGCTCTAGTGACTCCAAGTCCGGAAAGAAGTTATTGGAAAAGACCGTACGTTCCACGCCGGGCTTAGCTGTTAACCACCCGAGTCTCGTCGCCGGAAGCGAGACCGTCGCAGACGAGGACTCCTACTTGTGTTACAGTAGAAACTTGCTGCTGGGTCTGGAGCACGGAGAAGAGTACGAAAATCCACCGGAGCTGCGTCGCAGCTCGAAAGCGGACACCAGATCTTCCACTGGAGTAAGGAAGAAGAGGAAAACCTGCAAAAAATCGTCGAGCAGCGTCCTGCACGAGGATGTTAGTTATCCTCGGGTCGTGGACTTGGCGAAACTCAACGGCGAATGCGACACTTGGAGCTGGAATCGGGAATTTGAAATCACGACCAGCTTCGTTTGCGACGAGACACGTGATGTGTTCAATAGTTATAATGAACAGATGCAGAAGGACGTTTACAAGACCATAAAGCATCGCAACGCGGAAGGTTGTCAGGAAGCTGCTTTTGGAGATAAGGATTACAATGGTCCAACAATGTCAAAGACTTCTGTGAGGATCACGGATTTGGCTGAGGGTGACGAATGCGAAGGTGATAAAGTGGGAATGAATGACAACGAGGGCGAATGCGTCGATGCTATTTGAATGAGTACTGGCCTGAAACTTTATCTGTTTGTTGACTTCAGAGTTTGTAAAGGTTAGGAAAGTATTAGGAGTTGAGTGATTGGGTTTTATCAATAAGGTACGCAAAAACTCAGCATTTTTCAGATTTATTTACGAAAATAAAGACGTGAAAGGTTTAAGAGTACATACTTTTGTGTTTATATACTACATAAGACTAATTGAGCCACGCATCATGTTAAGGCGCTTTGAAAAATATTGTACAATCAATTCTTTAACTATAGTTGTAAAAAAATATTCATGTTTCATTAGATTTCACAATATATGGATTATTTGCATTGTAAATAGCTTGACGCACTGCGTGTATAACATGATTATCAAATATTCAAGTCGTCACTTTTATAAAAGTCACCACAAGTCCAATTATTTCAACCCACTTTTACTGCAACACTTTTACACGTTGATATCCAGATGATTATGTCTATAATTATTTATTACACGTTAAAAACGTTTTGTTTCAATCAGTTTTAAGTGCGTGAATAAAAAATTACTCATTGAGACAGAGTTAAAAATAAAAAATTTTACAAAAAATTCAAGCGAGTGAAAAGTGTTATGATTTTTCATCCGTGCACTAGGTTCAAATAACTCAAACAAATTTACATTATAATGCTGAGTGGCGTTATATGACCATTGATAGAAATACAATCTTTCACAATAAAAAACGCTCCTAATTTACGTCAATGTCATGTAATATTATACCTATCTCACTTACACTTACACAGAACGAACACTTAGGCTGATACAAAATGCGTATGAATAGCTACCATAAGAAACTTAAATCAATTTTCATCAATTATGCAATACAGTGAATCATCTACCCAATATTAAAGTATGATGATTATATATATATATATATATATATATATATATATATATATATATATATATATATATATATATATATTTGATACGATTGTGTAAGTTGTACTTATAGGGTTTATACTAACGTAAGATAACGTTTTTATTAAAATACAAATTTGCTTGTGTGGCTATACATTAAATATCTACTTAAAAATTTTTTTTTAACTTTAAAGAATTTTGCGCACAATTTATTACAATAATAATACAATCAAAAAAATTATTTGTAAAGCAACTACATTTATTATTCATAAAATAACTGTAAGGGACGAATTCTTTTCTTATTGTAGCCAAATAAAGTTCTCAAAATAGTAGTATAACTAATATAAGAAAATCTTTTAAGTTTGTAATAAAAAATGTTGTATAATTGTTATGCTCATTGAAAAATCAAGATGTGAAAATACTCCTTTGTAAGTACATGTGTCAACTTAACTTTGTACACGCGAAACTCCGCAAATGGTTTCCGGTAACCCGCACCGCAGACTTCGACGAGAATAACTTATTTTCTATATTCTATGAAGGATGGTTATAGCTTAACGTATGTTTCATAAATATATTTATTTTTTTGAGCTATTGCTACATAAATAATAGTGCTTACAATTAATCGATCAATTCTTATTAAACACTCCAGTTTTTAATGTGTGAAAAAAATTAGCGCCTTTAAATACTGATAAATAATTAAAATATAGAAATTTCCTTATACCTTGGAAAAAGAGGCTGTCAAATTAAAATTTGAATAAATTTTACATGAAAATTGGTAGTGTGAGTGAAAAATCCAATCAGATAATAAGTATAAGCACCTTCTTCATTTTATCCACATTTTTACTGTAAGAACTTATACAGATTATTTATTTAGCATACAGTGTATTTTAGATAAAATGATGAATACCTACGGCAAAATCTTAAAATGGCAATGATTTTTTTTCTTTCGAAATGAGTTTAATTCGTTCAAAATACATTTCTATACGACAGAAATTACTCAAGTAAAATTTTTATGTATATAAAAAAAAGCAATATAAACTGACTATTGTTATCGTAAAAAAAATGTAAATGTGTTATAAACATCGAAAACAATGTAAAGAATCTATCAAAACTGGTTAAAGTATTATTTTTTTTACTTGTAAAACAATTTTCATATCACAATTTTTTTTTTATAAATTAATGACGTTAATATGGATTGGAAGCCGATCTCAGAGTTAAGTACTTCATCGGTAAGGTTCAAAGTTTGTTTCACCATGGGTATAAAAACCCGTGATACCCGTGATAACCGGAAGCCAAATCTAGAGAGAGAATAGTAATGCAAAAAATTCAAAAATAAGGATTTTTGAGATGTTGGTGCTGAAGAATGTGAAAAAGTTATGGCTACGCTCTCCAGATGAAAGATTAAATGATTTATTCTCCCGTTAAGGTGGCTTGGGCGGTTGGTACCGTACGTAAAGTAGGGTGCCATAAGGGCCCCTAAAAAGTCAACGCTTTTCGACGGTAAATTTTTCAATAAATATGGTTATTTCGATAAAGCCAAAGTACAAGATCAAGAAATTGCCAGAGAATTACCGTGAAATTATAGTTGTGGAAATTGGGAGATATAAGGCAAGCCAGATTAATATTTCATACTTTTCTTCTGATTTTCTTTCAAGTTAAGTCGTTGACCATATATTTTTAAGAATTTAATAGATTCGTTGTAAAAAAATACACAAGATCCATTTTAAATTTTTGAGGTTAGTCAAAGATTCCCGAAGATATAGTAGATTTTGTGACCACTGTTCATAAGAGTAGGTGTTAAATTGGTGAAAGTAGCGAGTTGCAAAAAAATTAAGTCGTTGACCTCAGTATTTTGTTATCATAAATGAATTTGGCGGAATTTATTTACATAATTCCAGAATTTCAGAGGTTTCAATCAAGCCGATAAAAATCGCCCAAGCCATCTTAAAATTAAAAAGTTACTAAATGTGAAAAATGGGAACAGGATGATTTTTTATTAGAAATTACCCCCTCATGATTTAATGACGTATCAGGCTATATGTTACTATAGCTTACTGATAATACGGATTTGACACCCACCACATGACAAAATTTTAATGGGTTAACAATGACTGTAGAGCTGGACACAAGACTGAAGGTATCTCGCCTCATCTCCTTTTATGGCAGCGCTACCGATGAGGTACTTAAATGCGGGTCAGCTCCCGGTCTAATAGAATAGCTGCTCAAGGAAGAAAAGTCTCCTCTAATATGATACGAAAGGATTATTATAAAACACAAGACCAGTAGTCAATAACGTGGTCGCAAACCGTAAATGAATTTTCTATTTAATTTAACATTCATTTTTCATTGCAGCATAATTTAGTAACTATAAAAAATTATTCCAAATTGATGTCCACATGTTGTATGGTTTTCGTAAAAAAATGTTCTAAAATATAATCAAAAAATTTGTAAGCAGGTAAAGATTTTCCAATCACAAAAAAAAATTCAATGGGTATTATAAGATTCAGTTTTATGTTACATTAAAATTTTAGAATTTTATATATTTACAGTGTATTTATATGAATTTTGGATGTCAGTTACAATTTTTTTTGCTCCATGTGCTAATAAAAAATGTTATTTCATAGATTTCATCAGTATCGACTCTCTATTTATCTAAATATGCGGTTCATAATTCCAGCGTAATAATTTTATAACCCGTTATATTTTTTATTTATAGTTAAAAATTTTAGTTTCTTGTAACTTTTTAAATTTGTAGTTCTTGTCAACTTGTGTTCTCTGCAAACCACGAAAGCAATTGCAAGCATTATCACGTAACGGGTAGTATAAATTTGTAAAACAACATAAATTCATCATGATTGCTGCAACCGTGGGCACCCAAAGTCAGAATAAAAGAGACAAGACACGCTATAAATAGATAATTATTTCTGATATCGTAGCTTACAATCTCCATACTATGTATGGATGTGTTATAAAAAAAAAAAATTAAACAGCGACACGGAGTGCAGTGGGTACTTTTTATCCTTGCAAAAGCGAATCGCGACTCACAATACAAAGCTTTGTACGTACTAACGAAAACTATAGATTCTATCAGAGTTAAAAAAAAGGGATAAAAAATAAAGAAATCACATTAGTGTAAGCAATACCAATAAATCGTGGAGCTCGCGAGTATAGGTCTGCACCATGACAAGCTCTACGTGTCAGCATCAGCATTTGAGGAACCACCACGAGGCAAACTCATCAATTCGGAACTGTGATCTTGGCGCTTTCTTGGAGTGGCTGGCCATCGGGTTTTGTGTATAGGATCTCTGCGTATTCGGTCTTTTCTTCGTTGAGCCGTCGAGCCCCTGGCTGCTGATGGGGGTGGGCTAGATCAAGCTCGGCGTAGACTATGCCCACGTCGTTTCCGGCTGGGCGTGTTGGCGTCTCTGCTGCCACTGTGGTCACCTCGCTGGATGGAATCTGTTGGCAAAGGTACGAGATGGGAGTTTGAATATTACGTTACATTGAGTTGCGGTTACTAACATAAATACCGGACGAAAACTATCCAGGAAGTGTCGAGAATCGGTATACGAAATTTCAGCAAAATCGATTGAGTAGTAGTCGCAGTTTGCGATTGCAACAGTTTTTGTGATCACTAACAATATAATAAAAGTTAAAAATTTTCTTATTGGCGAAACAAAACGCATCAATTGGGCAACTAGTTAAGTCTTACTTTACTTGGGCCATGTTTTAACTTTTCCAAGTATTTGTTAAATCTCTGTAATTGCATTTGAGTAGCTATTACATAAACACTGATAGAGTTTATTTAGGGAGTTGAATGAACCGTCAATTTGAAAAAATATTTTAAATTTTTCACGATAAAAAATGACAGAAAACCGATTTAGTTTAACACAATTTTGTGATTTACAGTATCTCATTAATATAAATTATCTCATTCATATAAATTCCTTCCTTATAGTAATACCGTTAAAGTAATTTAAAAATTTTGTAGTTTTTACACTTTTGTACCGATTATTAAACTTCATTTCTTCCATATTCATTTCTATATTTTATTTTATTAGCAATTCGATTTTATAGTTATTTCATATTTGTAATATTCCATTTCATTTATCTTCTCAGACAATAATAATTTATTTATACTGTTATCATTCCATTTTCTTATGTCTCATTCAAAGAGCCTTCTTTACTTCCCATGTAAAAATTCATATCTCCTTAAAACTTTTAAGTTTCACGGAGAAAATGTGATTAGAAATGAAACTATACATCTCAATAATATTTTAAAACATTATTTATTAGTTACTCATATTGATGAAATTTAAAGTAAGTATATTAGTCTTAAATTAGTTGAATTATTCACCCTATTTTTGGAGCAGAATTTTATATGCGTGTGTTTATGTGCACTTACATCATAAATAAATCAAAGTAATTTCGGAAATTTTCTTTTTTTCCTATCTGTTAATTTTTTCTTATCATATACACTCATGCTTCTGAGTCAATAAAAATTATAATAATTGATTTAATACTGCATAAAAATTTATACTTACAGTAACTTTGTATTACATTAGAATCTACGAATCATTTGAAGACTCTCGAAAATAGGGCTACACAGTTTAAATTATTAGCATAAAGTGTGAAGACCTCATAGTTTCTATGGATAAGAGAAAAAGTGTGAATACAACAAACAGCTGATTGACTTTTTAAGGTGCCTGTATACACTAGATAATTTAGTCTGAGTCGACGCAGGATGACTACAACTATTACGCTACCTTCTAGTAAGTATTTAGTTTTTTGCTCATTATTTTTTACTTTTGGAAAATTGATTCGCTTCAACAAAACTTTTCTAGAAAATATTAAGGATTCTTGTTTAATAAAAATTCAATTGTTACTATTTAATAAATGGCAGTCAATTTTTCTGCACGTCAGCCTACATTAACGAAACATTGAATATCTGTCAAGGACACTCTGATTAATGCAAATTGGTTTTTATGGTTTGATACTTCTCCGTAAGACGATAATTTACGTACACGTGTGCCGATACTAAATCAATTAGTTACTACGCTGATTTGTTTGTCATGAGCACTTCGATTTATTTTTTCTTCTAATCATCGATCTGCATCAATCATTTTGTACTACAGTGCCAATCATTTTAATTAATGAATTTTTACGTCATGCAAATGAAATTCGAAAACTTATTTCAACTTTAATTGATAGTGCTTTTGAATACCCCGTTTGCATCAATTAATTTTTTTCTTAAAAATACAAATAAAAAATTAAAACTGCACTTATATTTATTATAGGTAATAATGAAATAATATATATTTTTTAGTCTATAAAGTGATGATGTAAAGTTATTAACGTAATAAAAACATTTTTCCTACCTTTTCATCATCCATCGTTACAACAGTTCGCACTGTGTCAGTATCGGCCCCAGAAACCTTGTCCTTTTTCTGCTTGAAAAGCTGCAAGAGATTAATTTTTGGCCTGCTTCGTCCACCAGTTTTTCCAGAGTCAACCTCAGTTCTTGAGAAACGGCCAGTGCTTTCAGTGTCGCTTCTAATTTTTAATAAATAAGAGTTTTCATTTTTTTTACAACTAATTCTTAACTACGTAGGTATGATATTCAATAATTAAGCTTTGAAAAATTATTTGAATGAGTGGATTGAATTGCATTGTATTAAAATGAGTGGATGAATTTTTTTCACACAGAAATTATTTAAAAAACATATTAAATTATTTGGTTATAAACTTTTAACTTTGCAATAAATGAAAAAGAAAAAAAGCTAGTAGTTAGTAAAAATATGAGAATAACTATAACATGGATTTAACCGTTTTTTTATTTTATCCATTTATGTACTCCAATGAGAAAACTTAAATTAACTTGAAACTATGCTCCACCTGATTTATGTTACAACTTATAACTAATTTTTTGTATTTACATGGTCTTTGTAACTGAATTGCTGTTTAAGAAATAAACTTAAACATTTTATTAATTAAAATAGAATTTAAAATCTTAATAAAGCCATATAACCCTTTTTTTACAATAAACTGTAAAACACAATTGTTAAAATAATAAACAACTAAAACCTGTATCAGAACTAGAAGTAATCGATTTGACGATGAAATCAGCATTTAACTGACATAGGTTACTTTTCATTCAAAAATTTCTTTGTTTTGTATAGCTTGTGAAGTATTTTGTAATAAATTGAGTTAGATTTTTTAACTACTACCGAAAAAAAACATGTGATTGGCTAAAGATTTCTTGCAATGTTAGTATTGAATCAGTTTGTATTAAAATTAATAATTTTCTGGTAAATATAAAATTTTCTTTACAATGTTATGAACAAAATCCAGATCAGAGCTCGGGTAGCTTAAATGATACATATTTTACCTACAGTACGAGAACTAACTCTCTGACGATTCGTAACGCGTTATTTAATTTTCTTTTTTTTGTAAATACTGAATATAATGTGTGACACAATTAAAAGAAATAAATTAAGTAAATTCACAACTACTTCTACAAATATATCAATAATGTAAGGTATTTTTAAGATTTGTCATTGACTCAAAGAACCTTGAGCAACACGTGAATTCAATTTTTTGAGCAATTAATATATAATTTTCTACTTTATTAGTTTTTTATTCATTGGTTGACGATAATCGTTATTATGATACTGTCAAAATGATAGTGAGAAGTAATGCCACTTTTTTCAAACTGATTCATTTACAAAATCTCATCTTTGATGTGTTGTTTGTATTCATTAAAAAAAAAAAACTAATTCAAAAACTTTTTGCTGAGTGAGTTTTCTTTATGAAACACAACAATTTTCGATGACAAATTCTCGACGTGATATCATTTATTACGTACGAGATGTCACATGAGACATACGTGGAGTCGCAAAAAAATGACTAGCGTACACAATAATTTTCTACTGTGTTCCAATTTTTCCTTATCTTAACTTGATTCATAACAAAATTAATCGAAAAACCTACGCACTTCACCTGGCACTTGCGCTCGTATAATCGATTCACGGAAAAGTGGCATTGAATAAAAAGTTGCTCCTGATTTTTGAAAATTTAACGTGTAAGTACATAATGATGTTTCCTCCACTGAAAGATTTAGTTTATAAAAACTTTATTATAGAAAATTGAAAAGCTTTTCAGTTTACAAAACAAAAATTATCGTTAAAATTTATCACAAACTTTCAGCACTTTTTAAAACTACTCAGTTTTTAATTTGATCCTCAATAATTTTAAAAGGGCACCTTAGAACACGAAATTTAAATTTCGCATTTCATGATAGTTATTTACTTTAGTTGTGATGAATTTAAAATATTTGGTTTGCTAACCCACCCTTTTTTCCTGATCTTTTATTCACGAATATTTTGTGTATTAAACGAAAATGAACGAGAGTTAAGATACATTTAAGTGATCCTAAGATCGTTAACCATTGAGGAGTGGATTTAACCTTATATGAAGAATCTTTTGTACACGGGAAAAAATATTTAGATTTAGCATGCTCAGTATATTTATTACGTGCTTAGAAAAGTTTTATGGTATATAACCTAATACTACGGAGAAATAATGTACGTTTTATCAAAATAATTTAACCAATATCTCAATAGCTTACTGATCATAATCCCAATTGTTATACGTGCAATAATATTTTTTTAATATAATACAAGAAAAAAACCTAGTCCAAATCCTTTGTTTTGCACTAAACGACTAGCCCCACCGTGATTTGTAAGGCATTTCAGTTCTTTTTATCATCAATTTATGGAAAATTAAAATAGTGGAACCATAGTATTAATCGTTTTCGTAAAAATGGTAAGCATAATTAAATATTTAAAAAAATGTGAAGTACTGATGGAGAAGAATAGTAATTTATTGGTGGCATAATATGTTAAAAGCTTATGATGTTGGAAAACAAAAAACACTAACGAAGCATTTAAAACCCTTTTTATATTTTACTATGCAGTGCTCCGATAAAAATCTTTTTTTTTTAAATGTAATAACTAAAGAAAATTCTATCTCTATTGGTTGAGACAAAAAAAATAACACTTAATCGTTGCTATCTGATTCAAATAATTTTTCATACAATTAAATTTTTTTTTAACATTAATAGATTTGAGTAAGCTTTGTCAATCACACAAACATCTGTTGTCATTTTTAATCCCAAAATAATATGATTACATATTTTAAGCACAATTAAAATTGTTTGTAGCCATCTTGCATATACTTTTTCACTAGAAACTTCATTGTTTGTATGAGCTGATCAAATATTAATTGCTATGATGCGTTGTACACTGAGAAAGAAATAATAAAAATTGTAGAGGAATTCTATCAAAAATTACCATTCTGTGTATAGTGGATTCTGTTAACATTATGGTTAGCACAATAAGAATTCTATGCAGGAAGGTAAAATTTATTAACTGATTCTTTTAAGGTTTACTGTTGTAAGCATAATTCTAACTATTCAAACTAAATTTTACTGTTAAAACAATCATCTTTACTATTATAATATGGAATTTCTCTACAATTTTTATTTTACTTTTTTCTCTCAGTGTATATAAACGTGGAAAAACTTTAATTAGCCGTGTACTCTCTAACTACGTTAGGTAAAAGTAGATATTCGTGAAACATGCCCCTACTACATACATACATGCATACTTCGTATGAAAATGATTTTAAACCCATTATATGTGAAACCTTATCAGACTAAAAAAAGAACATCAAAACATTTTTTTTTTAAATTGAATTTTTTTTTACGAAGTATAAAAGGAACGAACATAACACAACGATCTTTTCTGGTAGGCTATACCATACGTGACTTATGAAATTTATTAACTTGATTGTTAAATACTGCTGTATAGGAACATACTGATCCTATAATTAATGGTTCACAACAATAACAATATTATTCTAGTAAAAAAAACTGGGCAAATCAGTAAAGTCATGTATGTTTATGTTCCATAATAGGGACATAAATTAAGAACAATAGGTAGCTGCGAAAATAACTCATTCCATAATTATGTACATCAAATCTTGAAAAAAAATCACCTTTGTACTACACAGTGAGTGTTTTTTGAATATATAACTTTTTCAATGAAAAAGAAGATATCTTTACTTCATGAAACACCTACGATTATCTTCCGTTACATGTACTTTTAATTTAGTGTGTAAAAAAAAGCTAAATTATTAGAAAAGCTCAAAAAAATGTGCAAACAAGACAAAAGTGAGAAGCGAAATAACCCAGCACTTAAATTCACACGAAAAAAATAAAGCATGAACAACTGGCAACACGAAATCTCTCGCTCTACCACAGCTTCAAGCTAAAATGCAGTAAACGTGAGCTTAAGTAAATAATAACTTATTGTACATATATACGTATACGTTTATGAATGGACGGCGGTTTGCGACAATTTAACGGATTCTGAATATCATTTTGAGGCATGAAAAAAAATAAAAAGGTGCTCCTTGCCTTCGCGGACTGGCATCGTCAGTTTTTGGTTTGAAGAAGCGAAGTAGATTTACGCTCTCCGCCGGTTCCGCTAAGTCTCTGTAAAATGTGCGAGTCATGCGAACAGATCATAACCAGTGTGTACCTTTTCTCATATGTTCCCTCCCTTTCGAACGCTTATGATCAACTCAAAAGACAGTATGTACAGAAAATTGTGGACAAGACAACAAAAAAACTTGAATTACAGTGGTTATTGATTATAAAACTTACTACTTAGTTCTTGAATAATAATTAGCTATAGAAATGAAAAATCTACGGGACATTAGTTACACAAAGATTTCCAAATAACTCCAACTAATAAGAATCTAGCAGAAACATAAATATATTGCAATTTACTTACGATTCTCCGATGTTCCTCTTGTCTGAACCACCTGAAATCCATGGAATACAAATAGTTGTACATAACGACTTTAAAGTAAAAAATTATGTAAAAAATAAAATAAATAAGTTATTATTAGAAATTAAAACGACAGCATTAGAATTGACTTAAAAAAAAACAACGCATGTACTTGTATGATCCAAAGACTTTTTTGTGTTTGCGTTTTTGGTTTTCTTTTTTTGTCGTCGATCAAGTTGTATTTTAAGAGCATGTGCTTGGTATAATTACCATTTGTAGATAAGGAATATAAGAACTGTAGTCTTGTCATGTTAGTTAAAATGAATTTAGACTAATTAGTAAAATTTTCCAAATTATACCCCCTATTTGACTCAAGTTTTTTTTTAAGTAACAACTAATTGGCCGAGCGCTGTTCGTTATTAACTAACAGTCACAAAAATACGACATTTTTAAAGTTTTCATTAAACATTTAAAAAACTGTCAGTCGTACTAAAAAATGTTAAATATAAATTTTGTAGCTGACTTAATCGTCTACAATTTTTAATTAGAAAAATGATATTATGACCATTAAGTTGCAATGTGCAAAGAAATCAAGAAACCATCATTTTTGTATTTATTGGATATCTATTGTGGCAATTGTAAGAGGATACCGAAATTCACCAAAATGCTAAAAATTATTTTTAGAAAAATCAACTATCAAATATCTCATTGGTTCTAAAAAAACGGAGTAATTCAATTATATTGCTAGTATTTTTTTGCGAATTAAGAAACAACAGTGTTGTACGACCAATACAAGAAAAAGTATTTTTTTTTATATTTAACCGCTGTCAATTTGTTTATCGACATTAAGATGCAAAATAAGCCTAGCACAGCATTAGAATTACACTTTAAAATGATCCTTCATTTAATCGCGTACGACTTACCATTAGGTGGCTGCAATGAAATTAAGTACCTCGTTATTATTTACTATCACCAGTGAACAATGTGCTTGATGCCAGAAGGTGGGGGAGAGTCTACTTGTCGGCGACGTCTCGGCCACTTGTGCATTGTTATCAATACACTTCACAAATAATTGTCATGAAAGACATGCACCAAATATTTAAGCCCTTGTATAAAGAGGAGACCTCAATTCGTGCATAGTGGTCTTACAAAGTCCTCTACACCAGCCTAAAGGTATACTCTGTACAGCTTACTTCACGACAATAATTTGTAGAATGTATCAATGAATACAGTTTTTCCATGCACCGTTATATTACTTTGTTTATGCATACATGTATCATTAAATTGAATCAATAAAAAAAAATGAGAAATAAAATTCATCTTACCCTCTAACAGACATAATATTTTTTTCATCATCATTTTTCATAAATCGACAAACTACCTCAAACTGAACTAAATAAAAGAGTAGCTAAAAATATTTTTTAGTACAAAGCAGCCATTTATTATAAAAAACTGCAATTTTATTATTAAATATTAAAATATATGATTCAAGCATGCATCAGTTTCTTGGTTTCTTGTAATATGCAACATAATTTTCAATCATAACGGATTCTTTTTTTACATAATGTTTTAGACAGTTTAGTAATCTACATATTTAACCATTAACATTTTCCAGTGAAACCTTTAGTTTTTTCAATATTTAATAAAAAAGAATAATTTAATAATAACGAATTACGCTCGAACACCTCATTGTTTCTCTCTTTTACGTATTTGGTAAAATACTATTTCCAAGCGATTAAAATTGTAACTAGGATTGAACAAGACTTTGGCCTCTGGGCATCTGATTCTACTTATCTAATTTGGACGAAATCAATATTTTAAAAAATTACTTAATATACTTTGTTTTTTAAACCAAATAAGTTCAATTTTGTTTCGGAAGAGACAAAAACAAAAACTGAATGATACTGAGCCCTAACTGAACCAGCTTTAAATCCTACAGTAACACATAAACCAGGGAATAAATAAAAACTAAAAGTACTCCGTGAGAAAAAGTTTGCGGGTTTAAAGACATTGAACTCCAATTAATTTGTTTTTGAAACAAATGTTTTTATTCAAAAAATCATGTGGTTCCTAAGTATAATAGAGCGATAAATTAATTTAATTTTAATTATTATTACGTACAGCTCTTTCTATATATTGATTTTCTTTAGTCTTCAATAATTTTTATTACTAACCGATTTATCTCCACATTGCAGTTATGTATCTACATGAACAGATACAAAATTTCTCATTTTTGCTCTCCATTAACTTTATATTTGTCTTACATAGTTGCTTCGCTTTTTCACCGTAATATATATATATTTTATATATGCCGTAACATTTAGATTTAGATTTTTCTCAATAGTTGTTTTCAATGCAAAGTAGCGATCTCTGAAATGATTTTAGATTTAACTTTGACGTGTCCGTGGAAAAACATTCACTTTGTAAAACATTAATCGTTTATTACATTATACGTCTAAAAATCGGAAGAATGTGTGGAAAATCCTTTAGGAATTTATCGTCAGGAATACAAAATGATATAAAAAAGTTTAAAAAATTTCATACTAAAATTTCTCTTTTTTTTCAGAGAACGCCCACTTTATATATATAATAATGATAATAACTATTTTTATTTTCGTCGTTGTGATACCTAAATCTTAAATTAACGTAAACATATATATTTATATAATTTACTTATTTATATATATATATATATTTATACTCGTATGGTCAACGATCATCGTGCCCGTATATCCTCATATATTTCATATATTTACGATAAGTTTCACAAATTTCTTTTCCACCAAAAGTTACATTCCCAATCATCGTATCGTAATAATTATAACTATAACACTGTATAAGTCAAACGTTTTTCATCCGAAACCAATGCACATAATAATATCATGTACCATACTAACGGGTCGTAGCACACGACCATCGGGTTAATCGATCAAAGTCTTTATTCTAAAATCAATTTGATTGAATCCGTTATTTTAAAATAAATCTTAACAATTAAGTCACTGCACGCCCAACTCGTGCATACCGTAAATAACATTTGTACATTGAAATATGCGCCTGCATTCCCTCCACGACTCGTGAAAATCATCAAATGGAGTTAAAGCTGCTACTCTCAACCTGTTTCCACGAAATGCCATCGCCAAATAATCGTCACTCCTATGCTTGCTTGCTCCTCTCATCGAAAATGTAAATCATTATTTTTTCAAGTCTTATCCATACTTAGTCACGCGCACATGGGTAAGTAAATTATTTCTTTCAATTTCCAGTGGTTAAAAACCATGATTCTACCAGCAGCGCGGTGTGTACATTTCCATGTAAACGCATTTACGTCAAGTATGATGTATAGCGTGTCCATAAAAACAACGATGCGACACGCGAGGATAAGAGCCACGAGAGAAATAAAAAGGCGGTCTGATGGGCGAGTATCAGCGCGGGCGTTGGTCACCGCGCCGTTGCATGTTTATTGCGGAGGAGTTACTGCCGAAGCTAACAATACCTCGTTGGCCGAAGCTCCGCGTCGTTCTTTCATTACTACACGCTTTTTCAGGCTCCGAAATGTTTCTGGCGCATTTTTACGGCGGCGAGCTCGCTTTTCTCCCTGTTTCTTTAGTTTCGTGTTCCCGCGGGATCGTAAAATGCTAAAAGTGTCGCTATCCGCGTTTACGGTGCTCCTGGCTGCTGGTAGGTTGTTACCGGGCACGGAAAATGCTATCGAAATCCTCCCATCTTTCATCCACCACGACTGTCTACAAATTCCGGGTGAAGTGTAAAAAGCAGGTTTCTCTACATTTTCCCAATTTGTTGAATGTGTTTTTTTTTTTTTTTTTTTTTTTTTTTTCACTGTTCTTGCACACGCTCATGTCTGACACTTATTATTACGACACAATTTCCATCCTCCATCATTACGTGGTTTGATTATTTTACTTAAACCTTACCTGAATAGAGTTTCAATAAAACAACGAATCCACCGACTGACGTTTGAAGAATCGCCGTGTTTGTTCAACGTAACGCGATCGAAAGAGTAATTTTGTACAATTTTCTAAGTGCTTTATAATTCAATCCAACGAGCTAAGGAACGTCTCAAAATTATACGGATACGTTGCACATTCATCTGTTCGGCTGTTCAATCTCATTAACGTTTTGAAGCGATTCGTCAACGTCACGCGGTGACTCTGCATTTCTTAAACACCGAGTTAAACATTGCTCTGCCGGACAATAACACATTATTTTTCTTTTGATTATGAATCACAACTACGGGTCATTGGCAATTGGGATGCAAGATTTCTTGTTTTCTCTAGTATTGATAGTCTCCAAACTTTCATTTTTCACTATTTTTTGTTGCAAGCCAAGTGCCTCGACTCTTCATTTTCGAAATTGTAACGGATCATCGATATAGCGTTCAATCTTATTACAGTAATATTTATAATATGTATATAGGTATATATTGCCTTTATCAATATCTCTTTAATTTTATGTACACAACACGCGCGAATAAGTCGAGGCAAATCAACGACAAATGGGTTTCTGCATTCACGTTTGATCTCCGCTACAAAATCGCTGAACCAGAGCTCCCACCTGTTCCCGTGACTCGGACTATTTGCTTTTAGCTTAGAGGTCGCGTTCACTCCTCTCTCTTTTGGACTTTGGGCCACAGATATATAGTCGCTTTCCTCCTTGCTTCGAAACAAATGGAATCTTCGCTAGCCGCGAGGGTCAGCTATTTTGATTTTTTCGTTTGAGCTTCGCTTAGCTTATTACAAACAGATTTAGCTGATTTAAATATGTCATTTAGACATTGTATGTGGCTAAAAAGTCTTATAGTTGTAAGTAAATGAATTTCAAAAAGGTACAGCAAGTTCAATGTCTTGCAAAAGTCTCGTGTGATTTCTTTTTTTTCTTATGATTCAAAGTCTTTATTGTTATTATTTGTGGTCATTATAAAATTTGTCAGTTTGATAATAATAGTCAAGAAAGTAACAGTTACAAGGAAATAAAAATTACTTATAAAATTGTTGCTTTCGATAATCTCCGTTTACGGCAGTTACGTTGTGTTTTGTTGAATACATTGCATGCTTAATACTTATACGCTGGCGTACAATTTGTTGGACAATGCGAGTTTCTTCTCTTTTGTTTCTTAGCTTAACACACCAACGACATAGTGCTAAGTAAAAATTACCTGTACATGTGCATGAAAACTCTTATTGTCGAAGGCATTAACGAAAAAGTAGACAAAGCTTGTGAGTCGTTTATAAACATTTAGTAACACTTTAATGGAATGGAAAAGTATAAGGAGCTAAAAAGTTGTGATCCTATTCACAAATCGATTCAGGGAAATTCAGAATACTATGTGATAATGAAATAAATGTTTTTACGATCTTAAATAAAAATTTGTCAATTATGCATTAGTTGACATATAAATTTAGCCGCGCATTAATTTACGTGAAATACCTTTTTATAATCCCCAAAAATAACCTAACGACTTACCAATTTAAAGAATCGTTGGTTGTAAAGATAAAAATACTAATTATAATACCAAACTACAAAAAATAAATGTGATCTGAGTGCTCCACGCGTGATTTTTTACAAAAACCAAACATTATATCAAAATAAAATTTTTTATCATTTTCGCTGAAGCTAATTAAACTGCATCCTCCGGAAGTGAGAAAATAGTTTTAAGAGCCACATAATTTCCAAAAAAATTATAATTGGAAATAACACAGTTTAAAATACATACGATGAATTTATAATTAAAAAATTCAATCAAACAGATCACAATAGATAATTGAAAAGTTATTGTCTACGTTTTATAAGGTATTTAAAACATTTTCTCAATTTATTTTACTTGACATGTATAAAAAAAAAATTTCTTAATGGACGGATGCAGCCTTGGTTAACGTACAAACTTAATTTATTTAAGAATTTGCAAGAATAAACTTAGTGGATTTAATTGATCTCAAATTGTTAATACTAAAAACAAACAGTACTGTTGGGCATTTAAAAAATTTGATCATTCATGAAATAATACTGTATGAAAAGTGCTTACGTGCAAAAAAGTCATTTTTTCTTATCTCTTGCTTAACGTTATTGGAATGTTAAAATGATATTATTTCCAGTCAGAATAGTTCTCGCTACAAGACTGCCGCACTATCTAACTTAAACTAAGTGTGCTGTAACTAAGGTTCGGGATGAAAAACATTTGGATTTCTCATAGTCAATTAAAAAATTATGTCTTTCATTATTAATATTTCTTTTTTCCAATTCAGTAAGATTTAATTTTCGATGGTAAAATCGAACAAATAGAGCTAGACCTTAGTTACACACGTGCCGGAATAATTCCCGCTAAAGTAGAGTTTCATCTTACAAGATTGATTTATTTTTTTTGTTTTTTCATCAATGATATTTTATTTTCTTTTAGTTTAAGCTATACTTAATCTTTCTTAATAAACTATTTACAAACTCACATATACGAAAGAAAAGCGAAGTAACGCAGCAGCTAACTCGGTCTTTCACATGTAGTCAATGAAACCACGAACCCAGAGGGCTCGCCAATCACAAAATGGATAAAAAAAAGAAAACTGCTTATTAAAAAAACGGGTAACTGTACTGTTGTTACTTCGTTTTAGCGAGACATGTAAAAAAGCGTCTTAAAGTACCACAAGCGCGCGAACCTTTCGGAGCCATCGGCTGGCTAAACATCTAAAAAGAAAACAGCTGCCAGAACAAAAAATACAGTGCCAATCACAAAAAGGCCCACTCGGGGAAAAAAAAGGATTCACGCGCTTGTCGTTACTATTTTTGCTCGTCAATCAGCATCCATCTCACTCCTTTCTTATCAATTATATCTTAAAACGCAGAAAAAGAGGACGGCGCCGCTCGCCCGAGGAAAGTCCGTTCGCTTGTCCGATGTGGCTGTTGTTCTTGCGATGAGAAATAAGTGTGTTATGGCTGGTCGATCCGGGACTTTCGAGTAAACGAGGCCTCCAACACCCGAGGCCACGCGCACAGACTCGCACCCACTGCATCGGTTACAATGGTAAAAAAAAAAAACACGCGTCGACGTGCAACTATTATTTTTATTCAAACATGCCGATCGCCGATTTCAAACCCAAGAGCTCTTTGGCGAATCGCACTTGTGCGGTCAACCTCCACGATCGACCGGAGCTCCGCATCGGTCATTCAAGTCGGCGATTCCAACGCAACGGGGGTGTAAGAATTTAAATGAAGTACAAAAAAGGTGGAGCACGCGAACAGTACTCCTTTCCTCGAGGGAAAAGAGCCCCGATGTCGCACGCGCTCGTCGTGCGCAATATCGTTACAGTGTAGTGTTTTGTGGACGTCGTCGCTGCGTAATTAACGTGCTCGGTGAGGTGGGGCGAGAGATGTGGCGTAGCGAGGCGGGGTTGGAGGGGCGAGGGAGAAGAGTTGTTAGACGGGCGTGTTGGTCTTCTTGTCGAGGCTGTCCTTGCCGTTGACGTACTCGCTGCTGGCGTGTATGGGGTTCTCCTGGCCGTGCTGGCTGGCCGGGACCTTCTCCTCGCTTATGATGTGCTCCTCGTGCTGGTCAGCGCCCGCGCTCCCGTCTGCCTCTTCGTCGCTCCGACGCCTCGCTGCAACAAGCAACCCCACGAATAATCGGTCAAAGGCATTTTTCGTTTACGCTTTTTTCATCCATACGTGTGGATTCTTTTTTTTTTTTTTTTTTTTTTTTTTCCTCAAATGAATACTAATAAAAAAATTTTCCAACTGCTAGCTACAATGATGTTCAAGTTGTGCACTACGATTAGTTGTTACGGTGGAAGATATACATACAAGAATTAAGTCACGTGCTCATTTCGGTTCAAGCTGGCATTGTTAATGTGCTTGGGAAAAAAAGGATCATTTTAAAGCTAAAAATAGTATTATGGTGTGTACAAATCAGGTGAAAAATGTTGAAGATGTAAATTAGATTTTAATTTTAGTTGCCAAGTTAATATTTAACTTAAAATAATTTATGAAATGTCTCGTAGGACAAAAAATTTTCGAAGTAAATAGCTATGATCAGCCATTATTGTTTTTTTGATAATTAAATAAAGTTTCATGTCAATATTTTTATTGTATCATCAATTTTTCTGTTAATTAAAAGAAAACTTACTATCATATTATAGTTTCATCGATATAAGTAGTTTTTTTTTTATTGTTTTTCAGTAAAACTTTTTTTATTTATTTATTCTTTTGAAATACTCAGTAGACATGTTAAGTCTAATGATTTATAAAAATTTTATAATATACGAGCACTTTTACTCATTTTTTTCATAATTGATTTTTTCAAAATATTCGTTATTTCTATTTATTATAACTTATTATTTTCGTATTATTTAAATACTACAACAGAAAACTAAGAGAAAGTTCAATATTGTAATATTTTGAGAAATACGTCTCAATTTTATGCTATTACGAAGCGATGTGTGAAGACAAGACTACAAAATTTAAATTGGTAAATTGAGGCTCATATGTACACGGTAAAGTTTTACTGAACTGTGCATGCAAGTCTAATTAGTTTTTGTGTTTCTACAGTAAAAAAATTGATTAAATAATAATTTTACATCTTACATTTATGTGTTAATGGAAAATTATTAAATTTCACTGGAAGTTTTAGGAAAATATATGCAATAACTTACTTAAAAAAGGTGCTACATATAATTTGACGTGCAAACAATTACAAAGTGACTATCATGATTAGTGTGCTTATGAAAACATTCTTATTATAAAATAATTATGCAAATCTTTTAAAAAAATAATCACTTTATAACAACTATCTACTGATACTACGTATAAATTATAATAAAATTTGAAAAAGCCTTTCTCAGTCCACAAATCCTCATTCATAAAATGCAAAGTATACTCATACTTTGAAAAGTTAATGAAAGGCAGCATTGAAAATAATAATTTCACTAGAACGTTGTTCAATGTTTTATATAACAAGAAATGAAAAAAAACTATCGAATTTCGTTAAACAGCTTCATGGCTGACCAAACTAAGAGTATACTACTGAAAATAGAATTGACGTATACATTAACACAATAATAAAATAATCACTCAATTAAAGATACAGGAAAGTCTTTTTCATCACTTAGATATGAGCAAAAATGTTTTTATTATAATGTAAAAGTCATGCAGTGTTACATTTGTTTTTCATGAAAACACAGTTGTTTCAATTTGAATTCAACCAGGTTGGTGAAAAAAAAAGAAAAAAACAAAAACATGCAATCGTGAAACACACAATTTAAAATTGTCTCGTTTTAATTCATTAATGAGGAAAATGAGACCCAAAAATGACGATGCAGCTAACAGTAAGAGATTGGAAAAGTCAATAAATCACATGTCCTGACTTGTCCACACACTTGCCTTCGCCGATTTGTAGCGGTTGCTTGTTATTTATCATACTTTATCTACACGCAAAGACAATTTACGTTATCACACCTATGCGATTTTAATTGTAAAATCAAATGCATAAACTATACAAAAACTCATGCAAATACAGCTTATATCCGACATCATGCATTACAAAAGTTTTGCCGATGCGTTTGTTCATTTTAACTATTATCTACATGTTTAAAAGTCTTATAGAATGAATCAATTTTTTTCAGAATGGAGAATTCACTACTACAGTCATAAAACTAAATGTAAAAAGATGTTTACTCTTTGATTTTGAAACCAGTAATGCATAATTACTTTCATAAAACATCAATTAAATGTTTAACACTGATACGAATATTTGTATTACTGTTGTAATTGGGTAAAAAATCGTTTTTCATAATGACGAAACTAGTAAATTTTCCTTGATTCAATTCAATTTTTTTGAATTCTTCAATAAGTTAATCCCAACGAATAGACTCAAAATACTCCATTCCATTTTTCAAAGAGTAAACATATCATTAACAACATTCGAACGGAACACAATGCGTACATTGATACACAAATATTCTAAATAATCAGGACGAGTCCTTTTAATAAAAATACGTAAAAAGGGATTTTTACTTTAGTAATGAAATAAAAAGATCAACAAAGCATAAGGAATCGATGAAGGTATCAAACATCAAGTACTTCGTATCGTTCTATGGGATAGTAAAAATCGTGTAAAGTCTAAGGGCGAGAAAAAAAGATGCGCATGTACGTGACATTGGCAAAATAGGCAACAATAAAAATAAAATAATCGAATTACAGTACAATAAAATCAAAGATGATAACAAAAATAACAACAGCAATAAAATACGGGGGATCTAGTTGAACTGACGGGCGAGCGTGTGGCTGATCAGCAGCGGCGACTTACCCCCATTGGACAGTCTCAAGCCACGGTATCGCGCGCTTTACGGTTGATGTTTCTCTGGGTACTTTACTTGGCCCGGCTTGCATGCTGTCCTAATCGGTAGGTGCATACAAACACACAAGACACAGTTTTTGATTGACGCTCCTTGCCCAAGGTACAATGTTTATTCAACAGTCATATATCACTATGATCTGGGTGTCTGTTGTCATTAGTGTAGGTGTATACTATGTACATGGCGTGTTCCGAGCGACGGAGACAGCCATTCCGGGCAGTGTTATTTCTTTTCACTCTCGCGTTTTCCCACGACCATCGGTTAAGTGAACAAAAAAAGTGATCTTGCACGGTACGAATACTTAATTTAGCAACACTGAAATGATAATTTGCCAATTTTTCTTCTCGTCCAAATCGGTAATTTCTAGCTTTGAATTTTTCCCAAGTAGCAGGCGGGTATGCCAAAACGACTAAACGTTCGTCTACTACACACGTGTGAACACACACAATCACAGATTTTGGTGCTTGAGATGGAACACGTGTCGAAAGCACAGTCACCGTGTATACGAGGACAGAGAAACCGGAAAGACAAACGCCAATATTGTAATACCCGTAACCTGTTTTTCGGAAGCTCGTGCGCGAGCACAGTGTTAAGGTAGTGCTCGTTCGAGCTGTAAATTCTCGCACGAGAGTAAAGTTCTAATGTGAAAAGATCGAGGTAGGGGGTGGTCGGCACTGTGGATGGATTACTCACCGGCAAAACACCAGCGTCCAGTTGCGCGAGCGAAAACCACCAGGAACACAGCGAGGATCAGCAGCAAGACTCCGATGACGATTCCAATTATTGATCCGGCGTCCAAGTCGACTCCTGCAAGGAATATGATTCTTTTAGTCTTCGCTCTCGTGATTTACCTTCACGTGGCGGAAAGCAGCCAAGTCTTCAAAGAATGTTGGTAGACTTGCAAAAGAGATTGAGACAAAAAGCTGTTGTGTCAGAACCACACATTTCAGTGGTTAAACAGTTTTAAAACTATTTTATTACTACAAATGTTTTTTATGTGCGGTTTGCAGTGCAGTCAGACTCGAGCACAATTATTTAATAAATTTTAGAACTCTTTGAATGAAAATTATTTGTCCCAAATAAAGTTTGTTGCTTTTACTGAACTATCTTTAATTCGTTGCTACTCAAACAAGCACTACTATGGAACATTTTTTCGTAGTTGAATAAATTATTTTAATCTTTTTTTCAAATACTTAACTCCTTTTTTTTCTAAATTACTTTTTCTTTCAAATTGCAATAAGTACACATCGTTTATGCTGAAAAACATTTTAAGCACTGAAATAGTACGTAGTAATTGAAAAAAAATTCTTATCACAGATGATGCGTGGCTTAATACATTAAGAAAAAAAAAATTTTGCTGCCAAACAAATTGAAATAGTATTGGTGCCCAAGTCTGAGTACAATGCTAAGAGAATTCTGTTTCCTAAAAATGTCATTTTTATTATGGCTTCAGTAAAATGATACACAATTATCACTGCAATCGTTTGAAAAGTTCAAAACAAAGTATTTGAAAATACTTTCTACAGAATTCTGATAACATGAAAACAATAAAAATATTTTCTGATCACAACATAAAATAAAAGCACTTGTAAGCCCAAGTTAAATGTAAGCGTAGAATTTGCAGTATAAGAAACAATAGTAACAATTGTGTAGAAGAGAAATTTTTTAAAGAGTTAGTTATGAAAATGTATAAAGTGAGAATTACCTAGAGCGTGCATTTGTTCGGAGAGCTTACCATAGAACTGACCAAATCGACCTAAAGCTCCTGGGTGAGCATGCAGTGAAGTGATATTGCATTAGAAAGAAAAATTTATCGTGGTAAAATGAATGTTTGTTATTTATAGAACTAGACTGTTATTTTGATTAATGACACGATGGCTGTCTATTTGTATATATAACTAACGTTTACTAAAAAAACTATTATTTCGTGCTGTTTTTACTATTTGAGCTAATTTTTTTGGAAACGGAGATGAAGCGTCACCGTCGAAAATTCCCATAAATTAACAGAAAGCAAAAGATATTGAGCCATGTTTTTTTAGCCAACATAGCTGTATTTATTCTGTTTAAATAAGCTTAAGAGGACTATTTTCTATGACATCCATCGGTATGGGATCTAACACCTCAATAGATCTATCATTTGTTTTCACTTTGAGAATTATTTTTTGTCAACCAAATACATATAAGCAAAAAGCTATTTACAATACACATAAATCTTTTAGTATAATAAACCGTACAGCAGTGATTAACAGTTTGACCATAATTGAAATTCAGAAGCGTTAGTGATGAGTTTATACGTATTTCCGTGAATTGTACGTAATACATTAAGCGATGATCACAGTGAGTTTTAGTGGTTATTTTCTTATTTAATCGGTAGCACTGATGTTTCATGGCACTTATTGTTAGTCAAAAAGTTAGAAGCAAACTTTTTGAACTGCTATTTTTAATAAATAGCTTTTATAAAACTGCTAAACACCCATATAACATCACTGCTATAGAAATGTGCTTTCCAAGTGATGGACACACCAGAATACATATATTTCTAACTATATAACTAAAGGTTGAACAATAAAAAATAGAAAACAACCTGCTGGTGGCTCGGATGAAGAGGACAATATTATATTGTAATTGGCGTATCCTTCACCATTGTCGGCTCGTAGTGCGTACATCTTCTCGGTATCAGATTTCTGAACACTGTCGATGGTCAATTCGACATTCCAGTATCCTCGGCCCTAATTAACGATAAAATATTTATTAACAAAATTCAAATCTCGATCACTGAATAAATTGTTTTTACCATTCAATAACACCTTCGTAGTCATGGCATTATTTATTAATTTTCAATTAATATTCGGTAATATTCAATTTATTATTTGAAGCAATTACTTTTCATGCATAGTTATTTTTGTTATTTCACGCGAATAATTAAAAATTCATAAAAGCATCATTAACATTCTCAATTTGTCTTGACTGCAACGTGGTGTGAAATAAGTTTAAAAAAAAGTAAGGTTTCTACGATCAAATTGAATTGTGTACGAACGGATGTCAAAATTGGTACACTCTGAAAACTATATATGAATAAGTAAGGATGCGCAAGAAAACGACGGATGCCCGCAACATTAATTCCACAGAAAAAAACAAATTCGAAATGATGGCAGTATCCCGAACGAGCGCGATTGTCAGTCACGGAACCCACGCAAACCTCGTCCGAGCGAAGCTTGGAAAAAGGAAGGGAGCGTCACAGCGTTTTTCCAGCCGAACAAAACTGTATTTGCACGGCAAACAGCGCTTCGACGCCAATCACTCGCGCGGGACAATAATGGACTCACACGCCCGTTGCACCACAGCTGATGCGAATGTCAAACAGAGAGAGAGAGAGAGCACCGGCTGATCGAGTATCGATTTTCATGCAACTCCCGGACGCTTACGAAACTCACCAGGTCGATGGCGGAGGAGGTCTGCAGTCGGCCGGTCGAGTCGGTTTGGCCAGCGGGAATATCCTCGTCACCCACCTTCCAGGTAAAGTTGGGCTTAGGGTTGGCGTGCACCGTCACGTTCACCTTGCCGGACCTGCCGATCGCCTTGCCGAACGACTCGATCGTCTGTTGAGGCTCCGGCGCGACTGCAAACACGAGACAGAAATAACACTTACTTTGGAGCTGACTGGCAGTAGCCAATGTACACTGGCTCTACTGGTTCATGTATAGGCGAGAGGCGCGCAAAGTACTCACAGTTGACGTTGATGGTTCGCTGGGTCCTCAGCGGTTCGGCGAGGGCGAGGTGGCTGGCGACGCAGGACAGGGTCTTGCCGTGGTCGTTCGGCGTGACGCTTCGGGAAGTGTTGAGCGAAGCCACGTTGCTGTCCTCCATCCGCCCGTACAGGAACGGCCTCTCGTCGTACCCGATGGGCTCGTCGTCTACATTTACCGGTGGGTATACGTTAGTAGGAAGTAAAGGCTGGTCGAGGAAAAGAGTTCTGCCAATCGCTGGGAGAAAAAATCGAAAAAGGAAGATGAAAATGCTCACCGAGGAAGAGCGAGACGTTGGCGGGTGGGCGGCCGCCCTCGGCTGTGCAGCTGATCTCCATCTTCTCGCCGGGCTTGAAGTGTCCGATCTTGTTGAGCCGCAGCTGCGGGTTGTCCGGCTGTCCTGTGAGGGCGACGCAAAACTTTGAGCATAGTACCTTTTTTGTCTTTCTTTGTTCGCAAGTCACCTATACTTTTCGAGCTCTTCTCCCCCATAAAGCACGCTAGAGAGAATATTCTTTCCATCTACATTTTTCTCGCGCGAGTAGCTGCGTGCACGCTCGTGGTTCGTAGCTCACCCGTCGCGCTGCTCGAAGACCATCGGAGCTGTATAGTATATACCCTCCATGTTTCGAAACTTTGAGGGCGGAGGGTTCGGGGACTTATGCCCTTCAGCAGCGTAATCCGCGTGTTTTTCTTGCTAGCTCGCTTACGCGCGCAGGGCATGAATTTTTCGAAAAATTGATTTTTACGAGCATACGCGTCGTGGACTCGGCTGATGGGAAAAGTTACGCGAACCGCCGAGGGTACTGCATTATTGTACTTTATGGGCGAGAGGTCCCCCCCCCCTTTTTTTTGTCGGATGAAATTAATGGTCATAAGCGGGAGATAATGCGCCTCGCGAGCTTGTAGATTTAATATAGATACGGAAGATCTATGATACCTAATACCGGGTATGGCTTATACGTAGTCTTGTACAATACCTATGTATGTGCTCAGTTTCGCTAATATCTTTTTAATGCATCCTGCTAACCACGAGTTTTCTTTATTCCTGGGTCTGAAGAAAGGACGTAAGCATGATTATTTACGGTTTTTGTGAGTAAAGTTGTAGTTACAAAAGCTTTTTCAAGAAAAAAGTAAAATTCTGGATTTCTTTAATTATTTCAAGGAGGTAATCAACAACTCGGTATCCCTTCTCACATACTGTACATTGTCGCAATACTCCAGGGGTCTGATTTCGCACTTTGATATCCGTGATCGAGTTCGGATGTAACTGTCAATTCACGTAGTCTAAGACAAGCTCTTTATCGATAAAAAGTGGTTTCGCTGAACGGGTTTATCAAAAGCTTGTCTTCTATCCAACGACAAAAAGAGTGTAAGAGTTTTAGTTTCATTTTTGTCAAGCTTAAGTTTTTTTATATCAATCTATCTGTGAAACGTGTTATTTAAATCTCAAAAATCTTATGTTATTTATAAATTTTTTATAACAATCACTTAAATATTTATAGCGAAGGGTAAAAATTTACATCGACTGACTTTGAAGGCTTTCCAGACACTCTTTTTATAATCTTTTTATTAACTTTGATAGTTTTTTAAACAACACAGTAATATACGAAACAGTATCAACTCATTCGATGAGTGCTAATAAATCTTTCAAAGTATATTCTTTGAAATCTCATGGTGACCAAAAGACTTTTTAAACTCCGAAAAAATGATCATATCGAAAAAAACAGATCACCAACTTGTATAACTACTGAATGAAATGGGTATAAATCAATCAAAGATCTTTTACCGTGACAGTACTAAGTGAAGCTATATCTTTACGAAACCCCTATAGGGGAACAAATAAAAAATTGGCAGTTTTCGGTAGTCGATAAAATAGTGGTATCGCTTGAAGTTTCCATCGGTGGTTAGAAATATTTCTCGTAAGAAACATACACAGCGCAATCTGGACTTACATTTTAATAAAACCGGGCACGGTAGAGAGAAAAAAAAAAAAAAAAAAAAAAACGAAAAATGATCGAGATGCAGGTGTACTCACTAGCCACAATCAGTCGAACCGAGTTGAAGCTTTCGGTGCGTCCCTTCGTGGGCGTAAGGTAACAGGTGACGTTGCCGTCGTGCTTCTCCTTGATCGACGATATCTTGACGCCGCAGTGGCCCCTGTCGATGCCCTCGCCAAAGTAATCGATGCCATCCTCCGAGGGTTGGTTCGGCGACAGCACGAGGCTGGGCTCGCCCGGTATGACGAACCGACAGAACTGCAGCGGCACGGCTACTTTGCACAGGATCGTCCGGCTCTGGCCCACGTTCACCGCCACCTGGTTGTCCGGCTGGATCTCCACCGGCAGAGCGGTTTTGTAAGCTGCAACGTGAAACAGAAAATTTTTCATTACTATTACTATTTCTCTTTCAAATGCACGGGCTAAAAAGTCTTTATACACGCTGATCATGATAATTTATAACACGTGCTCGAGTGTTTATCGCAGAGTCAACCACGGGAGTACTTGTGGCCGTGAAAATAATGTAACAGAAAATTAGTGGAGTTGGAAATCAGATGGATTCAGTAAATTTTGAGCCAAATATTCATAGAAAAAAAAAAATTACAACGGTTTCATGAAGTGAATTTGTTAGGTAAACGTTTAAAGCTAACCACTCGAAAAAAAAAACTGCAATAATACCCTCATTCACTCCTACTGCAATTTAAATAGCATACGAGCAATAGTGTCTTCCGATTCGAGACTACGCCCTCGCATTTATCATTCGCCTCTATGACCAGAAATCGTGATCTCATGCTTATAATCATATTTATCCATCGTTTTGACGATTGGAAAATGTTACCTAGATTTTCCCGAAACTTCCTGCATTTGCATTTAAAAACTCGGATGAAAACGCAAAATTTAGAGGTCACAGAAAAATGCAGAAACAAGTCACAATATGATTATTTGAATCAAAGGAAAATCGATACCTCGCATAAAAACGTATTTTCTCTGTGCCTGGAAGATCACCACGTCATTGGATGTGACAATTGTTCAGCGAGCGTCACAACTTGGGAGTCATTTTCTCCCACGACCCCTCGTGATAAAAGACATAGTTGATGAAACCACCGCACAGCATCGGTATACACCAGCCACGCGCTAAAATTTAATTATACCGAAAGTTCCCGAAGGAGCAAAGCAAGTTTTCTTCCGCAGAGCTCGGAAACAAGGCTGTTCGGGTGTACGTAGCGAAAGAGACACGTAAGAAATCTCACTGCAGCAAAAGCACTCCGTGTTCTCGGGAGCAAGCGAAGTCTCGGCGTACAGGTATACGTGTGTCTCGCAGTGGGAAGAGGCCGTGCAATAAGTCGAATAAGTTGGCCCATGGGACGGGTCTGCTGACACGAGCGTGTGCCGTATGTGCCCTGGAAGAGCTGTAGCGCGAGAGAAGCGCATACGGAGAGTACAGCGCGAGTGTCTTGGGGCCAGCCGCGGAAAGCGAGATTTACGAGGCGACAAAAAGGAGAGTTGATTAAGCCATCCTCTACATCTCCATCCCCCATTCCCCTCTAAAAGCTGGGCGCGCGCGCTCTTCCCTTCCTCGCGAAGCTTCCTCTCATTCTCCTACTTTGTATTGTCTTTCCTCGCTCCCCTTGTATCTAGCACCCTGTAGACGTATGTTTGACTGGTGAAAACTTGTGCGAAAAGTTCACGATATTCTTGGAAGCACACATTTTACGCGCTTCCTTGCTACTCTTTAATATAAGACACTTGTACAGCGCAACTACGAGCTTACCATTAAGTACACTGTAACTGTACGCGTATGTTTTGGTTTGATTAGTTAGATCAGCAGACTTAATGCGTGGAAAGTTACTACCTCATGATATTTGGAGATTTACATAAAACTAATTGATTGGGCACATATTTACACTGACTGTCATAATTATTAATTTCCGTATACATTATTCCAATGTCCATAATCGTCGGTTGTTATGTATACTACAAAATATTTTTCAACAGTTTTATTGACAGATTAAACGCTGATACAACCAAAGCGTAAACAAGTGATTTAAGCCTCAATGGTAAAATATGTAATATTTTGAGTTAAATTTTCTAAGTGACTGTACACGCATGCCATGCATCAAACATTGAACTCTATATTAGGTACTGCGTCAATAGCCAGTTAATGCATGGTGCAGCCAATCGAAAAATTTGACACATCTAAAATTCAATAAACTCACTTATTAATTGAACAGTCGTTAGGCATTAAAAGTGCGCACGGATGCAAAAACACAAGTTCATGTTCCACCAAGCAACTTCTAATTAAAGGAGGATTATGTTTTCTCGATAAAAAAAGGCAGAGTTAAAGAGCAAAAGTGCAATCGCCAGCAATCGATGTAAAGCGATAGAGCTCAATGCCCCCCCGAGCCCTTCACCACGCAGCGGCAACAAAAGTCCCAACACACGCGATTACCCAAAGCCTCGTCGTAAAGTCTATAACCATCACCGGTCCATCCTCGACTTCGGTCGCATCCAAGTGTACCTACTCTCCCATGAAAAACTTATACCGTGCTCTCGTCGGTTATCGCGCGTTCGCGTACACATGAACCATAAAGCAAATACAGGTGCGTGGAAAAAAAGAAGGGAAGGATATCTCTATCCAGCGGAGTTTTATCCCCTGGACCCTCAGACCGAGCTCCCATCAGCAAAACGGCAATTGCACTGTCAAGCCCGACGATAGCGTGGCTTGCGACTTCGAGCCGTACCCGCAAAACGATCTCGTCCATGTCGTGTTAATGGCACCGCTCGGCAACCGTGATTATACGGGCGTGCCTGTACACACGCGTGCATGGACATACAGTGCTTTCGAATAGCTCTATATGTGGTCGCCAATGTTGAGTGCTGGGTGCTCTCTTTTCCTCTTTTTCCCCTCTTGAAGGCATGGCTGCGATCAAAACTTTTCTAGTACTTCTGTGTGTGCACTTCAAGCACGCGAGTGTCATACATTTTGCTCCTCCCGTAACCTTTAGGGGGAGATGTATACGTATGTACGTATGTTTGTTTGCTTATTGCTTTCGTTTTCATAGGCTTTTGCTTCGTACTGGTACTTCTTTATCTTTGCACATATCGTGTACCGTCACGTAATACGCGCAAGAGTCTACGCAAGCTAGGATAAAACTTTTTATCGACGTGCGTAGCTGTTGGCACTTTTTTATTTTATTGTGCGTACAGGCCATGATCTTACGTCTGCGTTGAAAGTATCTCGATGATACAAAGTTTGGGTGTTTCGTTTGAGCAGTGCTCAGCAGTCGTTTCATTTTTTTTTTTTTTTTTTCGAACGAATAGCTACATCGGCTATTTTCTCTGTCTTATAAGCTGCAAGTACATTCATACGGTAATATATGTTTCATTACGCATAAAAATCTACACTTTCTTGCAAACGAACGTGTAAATCTATTGCTAAGTCAAAAAGTAAGTATTCGTCAATCATTCGATTTTAAAGTCCTTGGTTAATGTACTTTGAATTAAAAAGGTATTATAGCTTTATGTGGTCAGCTAATGATAAATTTTTAATCCCAGGAGATTTTAAATTATAATCCAGATCGCAATTATTTATTTCCCTTATTACTGCAGATTCAAGTAATTTCATAAGAATCTATGATAAGAAACTGTCAAAAATTTAAAACAAAAAAAGAATTTTTCCGTTTAAATAACATGCAGAATATTTTGATGTATTTTGGGACTCATTGTTTTCTGTTTTTCAAAAATAACTTGAAATTTTTTCAAATTTTAGGAGGATAAAACGTTTTTGGATTAACTGGTCTAAACACACGGTACTTTGTAGTGTTTTATAAACTCGACATAATACATAATACTATTAAAAATATTTTTGACTTTGGGTATGTCATAAATCATTAAATATTTTGGTTGCTAAGTTTAAAAATTAATACAAAGTTAATACATAAGAATCTACAACAAGTAGATGGATATATACCGTTTGTTTATTGCATCCACAGTACACACAATAAAGAATTGTGTTTTTTTTGTTTCAGTTTGTAGGTACAGGCGTTCTCAAAAATCGTTTGAATGTATTTTTTAATTTTTAGTTTTCAGTAGTTAAATTGAATATCCAATACCAAATACTAAAATGTTATACTTCCTATTCTACCCGTGCAAGAGCTCACCGTCTAAGTAGATATAGACAGATAAAGTAAGACGACATTTCGATGGGCGGGAAATGTGAAGTGACACAAGGACAACTTAATCTGTATAGGAAAAAAAATTAAAAAGAAATTTATTGCAGCACTTAAATACTGGCATACATGGAATCGTTACCCACGAAAAAAAATTTACTGTTGCAATTGATGGTAAACTTTTTGTGATAAAGCACTACTTAAAAGCGTATGTACATATTTAATCTTATACTTAGATAAAAGTTGAAAGACAAAAATAAAAAGCAACACTTGGTATGTAAAAAAGATAAACGTAGACACAAATGAGCGAAAAAAATGCGCAAGTTCTCTTTGATGCGAGGAGCATAAAAAAAATCCTACACTTTACAGAACTGTGCCAATAAACCAAAGCTTTCACTTTACGCAAAAAAAGAAAAACTCGAGTGTTTAGGTCAGAGACCAAGTACCACATAGCACGTACGGCGTATTACATGAAAAAAGGGCCCGCAGCCAAGCAAGAAGGAAAAAAACGGGCCCCGAGCATGCCTATGCTTGGTTGCACCAGCGGGAGATGTCTTTGACGAGCGTTGATGCGAGACCGTGCATACATGCATACATATTGTACAGCCAGCACGCGTGGCCCATCAATCTGGCATCTTGGTGACTATAGCAGCCCCCAAGCTCACCAAACCCATCAACGCCACACATGTACACAAGGAATGAGGAAGGAAGCGGTTGCAGCTCGAGTGCACGCATTATGTTGATACACGGGCGTGCAAAAATTTATGCTAAACCGGGTGGAGCGATAGCTCGCTAGACTGCACGGGACAACGCGACTATCATACTTTACTTTCACCAAATTTGAGGGCGTAAAGAGGAAACGATACCTTATTGTGCTGGATATTGTTGTAAATGTATTTTTACGATTAGCGGAGTAACGTCACCCAGTATAAAAAACGATAAGTCACAAAGCTTCCCATTTAAGTAGAAAAAAAAGTTTCATTTTAATATTTGCATTGAAAAAAATTGTGTTTAAACTGCTGCTTGGGTCAAAAAATAACGTCAATGGATGGGCGTAAAAAAAATCTATATTCCCTTGTGTGATCTGCATTCTCCATGCATTAAAATTGCATCGATTGTACGAGCTCAATCAAACTTGAATCAATATGTACTCACCCGCCCCGTACTATACAGTTTAACGTAAGGCTTACGAAGGGAGACACCAACATTTTGTTTGACTGTACGTAATAATCGACTACCTCTGCTACTAAAACATACACGCTGTGACCACTATTTCGGTGCAACATGTCATTGGATTCCAGGTAAGCAACATGATAACAATAACAACACAAACGCAAGAGAACGAGCTCGGCGAAGCGCAGCAGGGGCATAAACGTACATATGCATATTCCATCGTTTTATCTTATGTGCATATCAAAACAGAGTGGCTCTGGCGTCAAATGAGCCACGAATAACAGCATGCAACAATAAGAACAACATTCCTGGTCGTTAGGTATGTACCATACATGCACCACATATGTATAGGTACTGTACGAGGGTGATGTGCCGGGTAACGCTGTTAAAATTGCGACGCGTAAAATGACGAGCGTAATAGCAGATCCATATACTTGCAATTTAATATTGGTCATTCCGATTTTGAGTGTGGGCCCCACGTATAATGTGCACAAGCGGGTAATTATATTCGCGTCATACCACATGCGCGCACATGGAGTTAGCTGTAAAGTTTATATGCTTTATTGGCGTTCCCTGGCAATAACATGACGAGACGAGTCCACAGCGATGCCACAAATGTGACAACAGTGGATTACTCGTGTTTAACCGCGTGCGTTGGTCGATGGCACGCACCAATCTACGAGCTCTGTTTATCCATCCCGTGAGCTGATCTGGTCGCGTGGCTGCGATATACACACCCTTTGTCTCTCTTATCTCGTTGTACTGTGTACGGGTGACTCGCGTAGTCGGTCGTGCAATCGATCGGATGTACAGTTGATGGGTTTTCCCGTGTACCCACTGTGTTTGGTTGGATGGAATTTCCTTTTTTTTCTATTTTTTTTTTCGTTACGTTATCTCGATTCCATGAAATTCAAGTATTTCAAGCTTTGGACGTGGAACTATGTGCACTGAGAGAAGGATTTGTTTACTATCAACGTACAAGTATGTTAACAGAAAATGAGTTTACATGTTCTTTATAATTTTTTTAATTTTAACTGCACACTGGCGGCGTGTTAATAATTAACATGCCATATTCAATACTTTTATTACTCTAATATCAATAAAACAATATATATTGTGCAATGACAATACATCAAGATTACGTTCAGTACTCTATTATATCTAATAAAAATGTAAACGAAGTTCATAATTTATCGGATAAAATATCATTTATACCATGGCAAAATATTGGAGTGAAATATTGATATTTCAACTATTGCAATACGTATGGTTTCGGGATACAAATTATACATATGTTAATATTTAACACATAAAGTTAATTACTAACAAATCGAGGTTGCATAGGTATTCATTAAAAATAAAATCCAACACGTGTTTAAGTATGTCATTTTTCATGTTCCGAAAACAAAACAGCTGTTACCTCTCTCAACTTTTCGTATACATATTTTTTAAAACCAACCCAATTCTGACTTCGTAACATACATGAATAATGATAGTAAATAAAAATAGCTTTTGGAAGTAATTAAGTGGTTTCATCTACTTTGCTGCTGAAATGGCTTTATATGATAAAACGGAGATACAAATCAAAGTCATAGAAATATGTTGAATTTTACTTTCCTCTACTCATAACCTTTAGAACTTGCAATTTTTCAAGAATAAAAATAATAAATAATTATAATAAGAATAAATAATCAAATAATATGTACAAGATATTTATGATGTTTACATGTTCAATATACCTGTAAACGGAAAAAAAGTTGGCTGGTAAAAAAGCACTCAAGCTTTACGCCACCAATGGATATTTTCTTCCACGCGAGAACACCGTGTTTCAGCCAGACCATCCGGATTTACATATGGCGCAATAACGATTCAACTAGAATGACAAAGTCGCTCTTGAAAAATGAAAAGAAAAAGAGGCACGGTCGTAACGACATCGGTAGAACACGAGCTAGTAAGCTGCGCTTAAGCCCAAAAGCTCCGCGACGCCTGCATCCAAAGCGACTGTGGCCGACGAGCTACTAAAACCCTCTAAAAATAGACGGTGTACCTCCGTCCCGTAACACCGAAACAAAAGCCCCAGCAGAGGAACAAAACGCAAAAAAAAAACAGGAAAAAATCTCCAATTCAATCAATTCCAGACCGAGATCCCTCTTGCCGCTTTGCATGCATACAATAGCGCGTTCGGGTACGCGATGACGCTGCAACACAGTTCCCAGCAGTACTCAGAGGCGGCAACACCTCCCGGTCCAGCTTAGTTCCTCCCCCGAGCTGCATGAGACGCCACGGTTCCTCCAGTGTCGCTAATTTCCCCCGATGCATAAGCTTGGCCAAGGAGGGAAAGAGGCTGGTGGTATCTGTTTCCATACCCTCCACGTACTTGCACGAGATCCTCCTTTGCTAGAAGGGTGCACAGTTATTATACCCGCTCTGGCTGTCGCGGTACCGCAGTATAAGGGAGTGCAGCTGTATGGAAGTTAAGCCACTTTAATGCGCCATGATGTTCCGCCTGAGAGCCGATGTCGTAACCGTTAAAGTTGGCCTGCAGATACAAACGTACGCATATAGATACACCTGTGTACTTGCCATCCTCCTGGAATGGAGAGCGTGGCGAAAAAGAAATTTGCCGCTTTGAAGTGGAAGGGAAAAAATAGTAAAATGCTAGGGTCCACGGGGGAATGTTTTTATGGCGCGGCTATGGTGTACGGGTGGACTCACGAATTGGACTCTGTACGACTGTGCTTTCATATTTTTCTATATCTTTTTGCTCATTTTTTTTTTAATAAGAGTGTGTTTTCCTTCACAATGAGGTCGCGTTTAAGAAAATTGATCGATAGTAACAGTTTTTTTATTGGTAATGACATGATTTTGTACTTGAGCCCGTAAATGGTGCAACGTTTTCTAGATTGAAATCACTAAACATGATCGTAATGTACATATCAACTCCACACGAAATCGTTGTTTACTTTGATTCTCTGGTAAATCTGGTAAGTAAATAAATCTGTATGGTCATAATGAAATGCCTTGTAAAATGACTGCCCTGAACCAATCATCAACTTAAAACCCGATGGTCCTTACACTGATGAGTCGACCACATCAGGTCGATAACACACGGTAGGTACCTGTGTATATATATTCTGAGCACCATGGAATAATATTCAATTATTTCGGGACACAAATGGTTCACCGTGGATTAACCTGGACCCAACAATTTAATACTTGTCGTGCTATATATCAGCAGCACCTATTGTTATGACAAAAATGAATGTGACAGAAAAAAGAGCCCACCGAAAGATCCGAAGAAAAAGTGCTCCAACCACGCCAGGCAGTATTTTTCACAGCTGACAGCTCCCGGATTCGCACCCAGTCGTACGAAGGCCGACGACGTATAAATGGCCAAGCGTCAAACCTCGGCTATTATAGGAGCAATAAAAACTGACGCGACCAAGCGTCCGCCGTGACGACAAAAACGAGGAGTCGAAAAACGACGGATCGACAGCAGCGCCGGATTGACGAGCGCTAAGCTGCCATAAGCCCATCGGTCCCGAATTTCAAGAAGAATGGCTGGTCTGGGCGACCGCGCAATGGCGATTTCGGTCCCGCAGACCATCTACAAATCATCGCATCTGTTGCGGTGGTTTTCCCTCGGCTCGCGACACGCGTTGTATACATACACCACCAGCCAAGCGTGCAAGGATCAGCGGTGCGGTCAAATTATATCACGGCAGCGCGTATACGCTCGCTCATCGACACGTGGCTCCGAAAATCTGATTTACAGCCTCGCCATTTGCCACCAACACCGGCAGTCGATAACAGCGGCACATCCGTACTCATCGAGAGGTACGTACAGACATGCGTTGGTTCGATTATTAAAAAACATTGAGGGACCTCGATGGACATAGATACAAAAAACGTGACGATGATCATACCCTAAGGGTGTCCCAACTCGATCGAGCCCCGTGAGCCAGTCCTAACCGAAATATTCCTATTTGGATGCTTTTCAATTTTTCCTTCGTGCTTCGGTGGCCCCACCCCCACAGCAGCTGCAAAGCCTCGATACAGCCCTCGGTCCGATCGGGCATTTGCAGTATCCAGCAAAAGAATCACGCGTTCCAACTTTCTTTTTCCGCGCCGATCGCAGCTGAAAACTCAGAGGCGAGAAAAGCTCTCGCTCCCGATCCGATCGGCTTCTGGTTGCGCGTAACAGTGCGGAAATCGGGCCGAACGACCCGTCGGGGGGGTGAGGTTCAATTTGCGCCTCGCTCGAGCTCAATTTTTTCCAAAATCACGGATAATACGCGCTGCGGAGGAAGGAAACGAGGAAGAGAGCGGAGCCGTAATCGCGGCAATCTCCCGCTGATTTTCAATTTTCTCGGACCGCTTTGGGGGTGGACTACGTCCGGGCAGGGATTGCTGACGAGGACGGGGACGCGAACTCAGCACTTTGGGGCTTGTGCGTGCGTGCTCCAAGAGGGACGGAGCCTGTTTTTCGCGTGTGACTTTGCTGGTACTCCCTCTCTCTCTCTCTCTCGCTTGGTCGCGTTCTAATCAACTTTTCTTGGTTGGGACTCCGTTTGGCTCGGCTTTGCCTACCATTTCACTTCTTGCACTTGGATGATAGTGAGAGCTTTTTGTCCGGCTACGGGCTTCATTGTTACTCGGTTGCGCAAGAACGTTTTGATCAACTGGGGTATGGGAGTTTTGGATGGCTTGGCGTTGCGAGTTTTCGTGCTGAAGTTGCCGTGCGACGGGCGGTGATTCCTGCAGAATAAAGTGGGTAGCATGTACTTTGTTCTAATAAATTTGCAAGCTGATGTCTGAAAATCATGTTGAGTACAAAGGTTCTTCCTTGGTGCAGCCAATTTTTCCGTGCTTTTCATCGAAGAACGTATCTTTTGTTTTTGTGGGCTTTTATGTTCAGCCACTTTAGTGTTTAATTACTAGAAATACAAATTTAATCCTACAGTAAATGTTTACTTGTAGAGTCCGACAAACTTGTATATCTACAATGGTTATTGAAATTTTTTCTTTTTTTTTATGTAATTACAGCTTTTGAGAGTTCTGTGAAGACGTGTTTTTAGTGTTTTGTATGTATGTATGTGTATACAGAGTTTTCACCTTTTCCAGAACTAGTCTCAGCTTAAGGTTCTATCACGAATTTAATGAGTTAGAAGCAAAAAATGTATAATAGAATTATTGGAGATATCGTTAAATGCGATCCTATGATTACGCAACAAATGAGATTGAGTATCGTAAACTGTGGTGATGGCAATTTTAATATATATTATATTCTTCTTATCCGCTGGAATGCAAAAAACTTCATTCGTACTGATCCGAGATATTCTTTACTTCCCTATGCTGTTGAAATAATATTAATCGGACCTAGCGATCATCATCTCAAGTTGGATACACACCTATTTTTCAAGTAGTAATTAATATTACTTTAAGCAATCTCACCAAATGACCAAACAAGACCAATAAGTTTTGACGAAAATTTTCAGTTCAACAGGCTCATTGAATTGTAGTCCAACTCGATCTTAATCGATCGATCAGCCGAAATCAGTAGTAATATCCGACTTTGATCAGCCACACTCGACAGCAACAGAGACTCATAATCACGCTAATCTGTATGCATCGTATAGATATCGAAAAGTTGTAGTGATATTAAGATTTGATAAGATTGACGCAATGTTAACTCAACATGGCTTCATATCACGTAATATATGTGATACCACGATTGAATTCCCCTTGAGGAGCTTAAATGCTTACACTGATTCTCCTGCTCCGAACAGGCCGCTTAATCAAATCAGGAATGAAATTTTTTATCCACCGAAGAGCAAGGTGAGAAGGGGGCATTAAACTTCTGGAGATCCCGTACGACTCGATCAGTTTTGCGAGCAGCCAAGACAACGGGAACCCACGGGTTGACAAACTTGCGCGCCCCCTCGAACTTTTCAATGGAATCCTATTAAAGTAGCTCGGCTATTTTTGCCACCGATCCATCAGCCCTCCCTTCGGGCAACTTCCCCGTGCGAGAGGTAATCGCTTTTGCCCTTTACCTCACTACGAGCGCGAAACTTCGTTAAACCGCGTGGCTGGTGAACTTTCGGGAGTGCAACTTCCGGGACTCTGCGCTCTTTGTCACTTATACCTGCGCTCCAAAATCTAATTCGATTGTGGTCCAAAAATTGATTGCAATTAATTAAATGCTTATTTCTTCATCACCCTGTGATATTGCAGGCGTTCCATGCATTCACGAGCAAAAGAGGGACGGCGTACATCGCACTCGATGTCCGACGAAGCAGAACAAAAGACGGAAATTTAATTAAGCGCTAAGCGCGCAGAGCTGGATTTTAATTTTCCCTCCCTCTCTGTACAATAGCATTCCATTCCGGTAGAATTGTACGGGCATCCCGTTGTAATTAAGTGGTTGCGAGGTGCAAGCTCGCTGATGTTTAACTGACACAGGGGACAACAACTTGTCTCTCAACTGCAGGTATACCCAAAAGCGTGACTAGCAGTTAGCACAGTTCGGGTACTGCTTCGACGGCGCTCGTAGGGCAACAAGAGAAAATTAGAGGTATATGAAAAAAGGAAAAATTGTTAATCAGACATGGCCAAGACTTTGGTGAGCAAGTTTTCTCTCACAATGGCTCTAAACTCGAAGAAAATCGTGTGATTTCCCTTCGCCTTTAAAAGATGTTTCCCTTCTTTCCTCACGCGGCAAGATGGAAATCCCACAGACAGACATTTGGATAACAAAAAAGGGCAACGAGTAAAAAAAAGATCCCAGGTATTTTTGACTGGCGTCGGTTCGGCCCTTGGACAGCCCCCGAATCTCCATAGAGATTGAAGGTGGTACGCCGCCGAATAAACTCCTCGGATGAAAGCCCGAGCTCGCCTTCGTGATGTATATACCTCGCCCCCCGAAATCCCTTCTCCTCCCTGCCCCCCTTCCATCCCTCGGATGAAGGTTACCGGAGTGTATTAGCAAAGGAATCTCTCCTCCCTCCTCTCCATCATCCCACACACTGGTTCGCACCCCCTGTTTTTCCGGCGTTATTTAAGAAGACGCTTCTTGCCGAAATTTATTATTCTCCTTCCAGGCGTTTCGGGGTGCCGGCCGCAATCACTGTCAGCGATGTAGGGAGATCGGCCAAGTTTTCCGTCCCGCGCCGGAGTGGGAAAGGGGAGAGGGCGGGATCTTGCTTTACTCGCTCGTTAATTGCCTCTGGGTGTTGCTTTCAACTCAACGGACTCGAATCGGAGACTGATTTCGTCTGACGGAGGGATAGCTTGTTTTCTCTGGCACGACAAGCGCAATCGTGATGTATATCATGGGAAAATTCATTATTTATTTTCTACTGCTAGCTGCACGAATTTCGCTTGGAACTGTAACATTTAGCTTTTTTGTTCCGTTAAATAAATTCTTTTCGAGAAAAAAGCTCTTTTTCGATTCGTACAAATTGCTGTTTTGTTTGTCACGAGGATTTTTGTTAAATTCAAACGAGCCCTTGCAACGCCGAAAATGAAATTATTACACCTTTCTCTCGGGCCATTTGTTTAACAAAGAAAATGAAAAATGGTTGAAATGGCAAAGGCGGTGTAATAGCACGTCGCGCTGCATAGGTACAACTACATACACAGCACATCAGAAAGAGGCAAAAGAGAAAGGGAAACCGGGAACAATCGTACAATGGTAAATGAAATATTTGGCTGCGGCTGACATAAATCGTCCGCCACCACTGCAGCACCGATTTCACGATGAAACCTGAGCACCGAGAAATGCTTTATTACTTCAGCCTAATAAAACTTTTAGCCATGGCTGCAGGTATTGCCAACTACCCCCTTGTCGTTGCTTCGTGCTTATTTGCAACAGGTGAAATATTCAAAGTGTGCAGCTGACTTTTGTCAAGATTTCCGTGAAAGAGTTTCACGTTTGTTTGTACCGCAAGCGACGAAATTCAAAGTATGCCATAAAGTGTACATGGATTGGGTTAAAAAGTTTGGAATTTCAAAGGCCGTGAGTAACGGGTGGAGGCGAGTGGGGTTAAGGGGGAGAGACCTAGAGATGAAAAAGTCCCGCAGGAGCGAGTCTTTTCTCGATGGGGGCACTGTGTGTGTATAGACGTCGCTCGGCCATTCCCGTCGCTGCCGCCTGCGCCGAGTTTAAACGGTTTTACTCGCCGATGATGACGTTAAAATTGAGTTATGTAAAGTAGATTCCATATTAAATAACTGTCGTCGCTGCTTTACCGAGGAAGACTCTCTGCGGCGCGCTAACTTGGCCGTCCATTATATCGGATATTTCAGGCTCCCCTTCGCGCCCCTCCGCCTCTCTTGTACAAGTATACAGCCCTTCGCCCCCGACTTCGGAGGCCCCCGGCAAGTCCCGTTTGGGGAGAGAGAGATTTTAATCTGCACATCCAAGATTCACGAAAGTTGTATTTATAGCGTATTTCCACGATGATGGTTATATGCGGGGGAGGCTTTAATAACTCTGATCCGAGCATGGATACCTCGTTGGATCAGTTGCAGCGCTGAATGGACGAGAGCGCGGGCTTGATGTTTTTCTTTTTTTTTGATTAGATGCCAATGATGGTGATGAGAATTTTGTTAATTTTCGATTCGATAGTTGGTAATTTTGTTATACTGGTGATATAATCATGTGTTAATTATAAGCACAGTGGCAGTAATCCATTGAGATGATGTACGGACGTTGTTATTGATGGTGATTATCATTGTTCGGAGAAAAAACACTAAGATTAGATTGAAGTGAAGAAAGCTGGTAGTGCCGTATGGAAATTGGTAAAAAGACTATAACTATAATTATTACAACACCATAAATATATAATTAAAGCCGCAAGAGAAAAAAAATCTATTGACCAAAGATTCCCCATTTTTACCAGCCAGTATTTGATTAGGTGGGGCTGGTGATAAAATGGTGTACGAAGCATCGATTTGGTAGCTCTTGAAAGGCTAAGCAGTAGAACTACGACAATTCTTTATGTAAAAGACAAAAACTTCAACTGCACGTTTTAAACGTGCACTTTAAAACACATTTGGACTCACAGTGAGTCCATTTCGGAGATAAAGAAGCCGATGCCTTGGCAAAGAAACAGCTAGGTGAAAAAAGAAAAAAGCCACCCTGGCTCCTTACTTCAGCGAGCCGCCTCGATGCTTCCGAACTGTGTCACTACTGGAGGG
The DNA here is from genome assembly GCF_036245765.1 of Copidosoma floridanum. NCBI lineage: Eukaryota > Metazoa > Arthropoda > Insecta > Hymenoptera > Encyrtidae > Copidosoma > Copidosoma floridanum. Next base: position 233,752 of record NW_028321897.1, on the reverse strand, counting down.
AAGGGGGGTAAACTACCACGGCGGCTTTTGAATTTTGCTACAGTTTCGCCGCCACGCCCTGGACCGAGCTACACTGGTACATACCTGGCAGCCCCGGAAAGCGCGGGGACGAAACGCCGAGCGATTCGCAAAAGCAAAGTGCACTCCGCCGCTTGTGCATAGAGGGGAGACTCACCCTACTGCAAATGCGACGAAGACGGGGCTGTAGGGCTGGTATATAGTTGCGGTAGCGGTGGCTCGAACGCTTTGACGATCCCGGGATGCGATGACGAGCTTCCGGTCGCGTGTTTGCTTTTCGGGGATTCCGGTTGGCCCCATCCGCCCCTCTCTCACCCTCGACCCGTGAGCCGCTGCTGTTACTTTGTCGTCCTCGAGAGGCTTTGTCGTCTGCGGTGGTGGAGGAACAGGAGACGGGGGCTCGCAACAATGGCAAACATTCCGCCAATTTTCGAGTCTTTCCGGGAATGAGTTTGATTACTCGGCTGGTCCTCGTGAGCTCAAAACTGTGGCAACCGGTTGGAGCTCCCGTCCGTTTGTTGGAGGATTTTCGAATATTTTTTAAAAAACATCTTCACGAATAACGTTTATCTATTGCTGGAACGCATCATGTCTGGCAAATGAGGTCGTCAAGCTTTTGGCTTGCATTTATAATATCAACTCATTGAATTCCGACGGCACGCACCATCGTAGCAGGAATTGATAGCTAAAAGGGCCATTTGTATGGCATGAACTGAGTTAAGTCCCGTGTAAGATTAATTACGTATTGAATCTCGCTTTACGGCCATCACCAAGTCAAACCAGATGCATCAAACCTAATGCTACTGTTGCTTGCTTGGACCATTTCTCCACCGATTGGACTGTACCGACCTTAAAAAAGTAAAAATGGTATCAAAGATAGTCTCGAGTGGACGAAAAGTCGAGAAATTCGTCAATCCAGCCGGCAAGTTTTCAGCAAACTTGTTGCAAAGGAGAACATCGTCGCCGAGACAGGCGAGCAAACGCTCCAACTTTCGCGCGGGCAACGAGCACAACCCCCCTCGGACCCCCACCTCGTCGAGGTACACATAAATCTGAGATTTATCGCTTCGACGGCCGGGACAATCGCCGGCTCGGCTGCGCACCCTTTCCTTTTCTGCCCCGTCACTGGCGACACGTTTATCCAACACGCGTACTTTATCTTCGGCCCCTCGCGCCATACATAAATATTATTCACAGGTATATATATATACATCCAGCCATGCTGATGTATCGATAATTTGTAGCCCTCCGGCGAGCACTGAGACTGCAAACAAACTTTCTGACGCGCTCGCCGAGGCCGGATGACGAAGTGCACGCTCTACTTTTGGGACGATACTTTTTCGATTTACTTTTTTTTTTGGGTGGGGGTATGGAGTCGGGCAGTTTTTACCCGTTTCTCGGATTGTACGCGACCGTTCCGCTACAATGGAGCTACGAGAATCCAAAAAGTGAGTCCACCTTTTGTTGGTTGTCTCCAAGGACGTGTTCTTCGATGAATTGACCAGCGTGCGACATCTCGAGAATCTAATGAGCGTTTGCAACGCTTATACGGAGGCTGAACAGTTCCGAGAAGGGAAGCGTAAGCCCCCTCCTCGAGCTTCTCTCTACCTGGAAGTACTTACCTCGGCGGGAATACAATAGCTGCTCGGTGCGATGCCGTCTTACGTGCACTAGCAGTGAGTTTAATTGATGGCTGCGCCGAGGCGATCAAATCCCGCGTTGGATGTTTGATGCGGGCTAATTTGCGTATAGTTCGCGTGTATGGTGTGTAGCTCGGGGATACGGGAGCCTCGTCGCTCGAGAAATTCTCCAATATGGCTTCGGGTGCGAGAACGAGTGTTCCCGATGCGCTATTTGGAAGATTGGAGCTAGCTCGATGAATATTACAGCGTAGGTGCTCAATTACAAGCTAAAGAGCTGTTTCTGCTGCCAAAGCCTTGTACGAGAATATGAGTGCCAGTTATTAAATCGAACCAGCGACGACGACTTGAGGTGTATTTTATTTGCATACGTCTTTAAATGAATGGTACAACTCTCTGAAATCTTTGTTCTCTGAGAGTCTGAAGCTCATACCGCCAATTTGTCTACGTTATGATTTTTGGTAAGGCTTGGGATGGGATCAACTCATCCGCATCCATACAGTTGTACTTCAAAGGGGACCCAAGCATGTGCGTAGGTATGGACTGACTTCACTTACCCCTAGGCTGTGTGAAATACCAGGATACCTCATAACGTATTATGAAGGTGCCGCTATATTATCTCCTGGATCGTACGAGAGTGAAAGTATAGTCATGATGGTACAGAGCAGTAGGATTCCAGCTTCGTCGGTCTGCGACTGAGTGGAAACTCTATTTTGAAGAAATTGACATGTACCTTTTTGACGCATTTTTATCTTCTACGTGTGCGCAGACCAAAAACACTGAATCTCTGACTGCCAAGAAGAAAGCCCCTGGAGCAAGTCCTAATACATACAGACCTGACCTGGATTCAAGCAATCATATATTATCTACATCGATTAGTTGTAAGTAACCACTTTCAGCCTCTTTTCATCCCTCTACCTAAGTGTCGAGTGCCCTGCATTGTACTAGCTAAAAATGTTCAACTTTATTGTATGTACACTTGACTTGACAGAAGACAAATTGGAGAAATCTTAGGTAAGAGCCTTTCGAGATAAAGCACATGGTATGAGTTCTTGCGACTCCTCGTAGTCAAGAGCTCGTCTCGTTTGACACTCGAGACTGGATTGGTGGATCCAATTTTGCTCAGAAATTAATGATGATAGCAGTACTCCTTGGAACGATGCAACTAGTCAGGAAATTAACTATTAGCACGAGAGTAATAATGAAAATTGCCACTTCGACAAAATGAAGTGGATTTTATTTGAAGTAATAACAAAGACGCACTGGGATGGATTACAATGGAAAGCTTTTCCAGGACGGAAGGAGGACCAAAAAGTCAACAAAGCCCTTTCAACGTCGACGATTGAGTCGAACAACACAACGGCGAGCCTCTTTTTCTGCCGAGCACTCGAGTTAACCACGTTTCCCGCCCTTTCTGCAGCGCTTTCCCTCAAACATCAAAGTCGTATTGCTTTCGGCCCCTATTTCATCTTTTCCCAGCCATCAGGGACATAATAGGGTGCAACTGTACGCAGGTGACTTTTATGGCGCGCCGCGAGTCCTGGCTCTCTCTTACTTCGTGACATCAGCTCTTCCGGCGCGGAAACGGTTCCTCTTCATAAATTGCTTCGTGAATTTCATTTTCTCGAAGCACCGCGACCGTTCAAAGGCTTCGAGGACGGGAAAAGAGTAAACCTGTGGCGACAGCAAGAAAGCACTCGTCGTCGCCGTGTCTTTCTCCCTTTTCTCGGCTCTCCGTGTTACAGGGCAGCAGCGGCCTTTTTTCCTTTCCCTCGACTACTAGCTATATAGCTTTCGCGCAGCTCGTCGATGAACTTTTCTGCAAACATGTTTTCGTCGCTCGGGCCACTTGGATGAGAAAACGCAAATTTTCCGTGAGATCCAGGAGGGAAGGAGGGTCCTGTTTATTTTTTCCACTGGGACTTACACCCCAAGGATCCTAGTTTACTTTTGTTAGTGATGGTTGGGTGTGGCTCGAAATACAGATCAATGTGATACAGGAACTTGGTCTGTTGGCATAGAAATTAATAATTGAAAAATGAAAAATACTCCAAAGTCTTTGAAAATTACTCAAGACTTTTCATGAATTTTATGTAGGTCTTGAAAAGACTCGAATTTTTATTGAAAGTGTGCAGCATCGTTTCAATGCAGTGTCAGTACAACCCTTGTTGGCTCGTAAGATACAAAAATTTATAAAAAAAATTAATCAAAGAATAAATGGAAATAACCAAAGCTAAATGTTCAAATAAAGCTTATGAATAAAAATAGGTGTATTGGTTGCGGTTGCGGTATTTTCGAACCAAATAGCAACGCATCGATACGCGATAGAGCTCGGGGCTTGCGAGGACGTTTCGTTACGGGCGCACACATAACTCATGCAAACGCGAGGAGTTAGGTGGCGCTATTGGCGCCGACCCCACCTCCTTCCCTTGAATTACGATAATACAGGGACATGGGATTTACGAGAGCCGGGGCTTCCTCTCGCGAAAGCTCGAAACGAGGCAGCGCGCGACGCGCGGTACTGCTTCTTCTGCGGGCATATTTTGAGTCCCCCGCCCACCCTCGTCCATATTTCAGAGCTCTTATCCGAGTCACTTTGACTCGTTGCTAGATGCGTTGTGGAATCAACAGCCTCGTCGCTGTAGGTGCTAAACTATCTAAATGCCGGTAGACGGGGACATAGTATAGACAAGTGACCTTTATATGGGTAGTAGACCTGGATAGTGATGGGTATAAAAATACAGCCTGGATTGACATATTGAAATCCATGATGAAAGAAAGTAGATTAAAATCCCCACACCGAAAGGCTTAATAGGTCTTTTTTTCTTGTTTGCATGCGACGAAAGGTTTTGCCTTTGTCTTATAAATGTCAAGGACAAAATAAAGTTTACAGAGCTTCGACAGCTTTTTGATTAGCATTTTTGGCCACCTAGCCTGAGAAACTTCAAAAGGATTCGTGGGTTTACAAATACTTTTATCAAAAGCTTGTACAAAACTTATTTTTAATGCGCTTTCGAAAGAGGGCACCAAAAACCTTGTTAAGCCAATTTGGCGATTTTCTGGATTGTCTAGATTTCCAGGTGCCTCCTTGTCAATAGAAAGCCAACACCACCTGCAGTAACCATGGCCAGCTCAGTCAGGTAAGATCACTATAGAGTTGTAAAATGGATGTGGCATGATGATTTGTGAAAAATATCATCCTATGAACCCGTGAGGGGTGTACTTAAGGCAACACATTGATACGCTCCTAAATGCTGACTGATGTCCCAGTCGTCTGTACACCGAGGTTCGCATAAAATGTTCATCTATCTATAGGGGAATAAATGAAAATTAGGATAAAGGGATACGTGAAAGCCCAAAAACAAATGTACGTGGAAAAATAAAAAACAAACTGAAATTGCGTTGCGAACCAAGAGGCAAACATTAAAATTTAATGGTTATGGAATAAAAAGAATATACGTTTCACAAATAGTCTTTGATCATGACAATAGCATCCTGATAATTTTTTTAAGTGTGGTTTGCATTTAAAAATATATACTTAATTTGAAATTGAGCAGAAAATTAATCAAGCTGGAATAAAACATGGTAACTAGAACTTAAAACATCATTTCATCACATAAACGTCATTATAATTTTAACACTAATCATGAATTCAACTATTCCATTGATTAGTTTATCAACTGCTAGCGATTTCTCTAAAAGTCAGCTTTTTTTACACTTTCTTAGATGTAAATGAGTCGTGAAAATTGCACATTTTAATTTAACGCGGTAATGATTGCGAGACACGCTATGTGGTACCAGAGCAACCACCCAAACCAGTAGCATGAGTAGCAGCAAGTAGAAAACACCCTGATTACATTATAATGCGAGATTGCGATAATATTTTATCCATACGTACAGAGGCTTCTGCTTAAAGCTGAACGTTTAACGATCGAAAGATGACGTAAAAAGATATGATATATTAATTATACAAGAACACTTTTTTTTTAGCAGCACCGTCGTTGTGGCCATAACCATGCATGGTTGATAAGTAGCTTGCATATTATAGAAATAAAGAGCGATCTTTAGTCGTATAGGTACACCACGAAGTGCACGTGGACGAAATAATGCACAATACATAAATAAGGTACTGTAACGAGATTGCCAACGCATAAACTCTTAATTACACTGTCACTGCTTACTATGTTATATGTCTCATTCGGACTTCGTAATACGACTATACTATACGAATATGTACTATACGACTATAGTCTTGTGTTCCCCACTCGGGCGAATAACTCAAAAATGGATTTACTGAAGCTATACGTTTATAGTTGGCATTTTTTGATGAAATACGCAACGCAAAACTTGTAAAAGCTTTCAAACAGAATATAACACGCTTTGTAATGAAATTTTTTGCTCTGGTAATAAAACTATGATGTGCTCCTTGTATATATACGTTATAAACCGAACAAGCAATTTCATCAATTTACCCACTTGATTTTGCTCCCAATTTTCACGCTTTCCTTTTGTGGTAAAGCAATTTAGTGTACTGTTGTAAATGGCTGGGCACATGTAACAAACTCCCCACGAGAAATTTGAAATGGCGCATATACAATAGGTGTGCATGTATAAGGGATGTAGCTCTTGCCAATTGTTTGCGCAAGCTTGCCAACAACTGCACTTTATTTCTCTTTCATCGATCTACACCAAAGCTCAATTAATTCAATCTCTCTGTTTACATTTTGCACATTTACTTGTTCGTGTGGTTCAACGCACGAGTGCGTATGTTTACGTACAATATTAAAATATATTTCAATGGAAACGCAAACACCTAGTACAACGATGCTGGTATAGAGTATATTTCAATTTTAAAGCGCTTCGAGCAGCACATGTGGGATATAACACGTTCAAGTGAATTCATGTGAATTATCAATACTATTATTAGTGAAGTACCGATTTAAATTGCAGATACATTAAATGCTTGCATGTAAAATCTCATAATTTATTTTATTTTTACATTTCTTAAAAGGAAAAAATGTTTTACTTTTAAATAAATTCCAATAATCTAGGCGAAATTTTGTTAAATTGTCGAAATGCACAAGAGTAATACTTCATCGGATTTTAACCGTTCTTGCCCAACTTGTTTTTTTCCTAAATTTCTTTATAGTCCCCTCTCCCTTGGACGATTCAGCCGTCTATCATATTGATTACCGGTACTATCACTGTTGGCGGAGCACAGAAATTGTCTCGGGCACACCCCGCCTGATAAGTATCAGATTAATGGAAGGATGGTCAGATCTCTTTCATTATCTGTCTACTTGCCGTACCAGCTTTTTGAAACTGATAGTAATTTACCAGTGAACAACATCATTAGGTGTTGGCTTTTCTCAGAAAGGATCGATGTACCTACTTGGCTGATCGACTTAAAAATCAGATACCTAAGTGAATTTTCGACATCCTGAGTAAGTATACTGATCTCATTCAAATAAGCCCGACAAACAAATCTTGTTATTTTTTGGCGGGATTCGAACCCACGACCCCTCGAGACTCTCTGGCTGATATTAGTTGACTTGCCAACTGCCGATTCACTGAAGCTTTTCAAGTGTTTTTTAAGTAATGATTAAACTCGTGGTAGCATTTACTGTGAGATATAAAAACTTAATCAATACGGAAGATTCCTTTTCACGTTCAAAAATCAAATAACAAATGCGTAAAATGACTTGAATGAGACATAAATTTCCCTCAAGATACGTTTGAACTGACACGCTCAATTTTTATGTAAAATCTGAATTAGCGTATCACTTTTTACAATTACTTGGCCAACGTGCCGCTCAGGGGTTTCAATGAGTTTTCCTTAACTACTGTACCAACAAACCAAAGTATATTTTTAATAAATTTTAAAAAAATTAAGTTTACTTCAGAACTCGTTTTTTTTGAAAAAGTTGACTAATTTCTTCGGCACTAGAACGTCAGTCCTAAGTAATGTAACAATAATAAATAATTTAAAGAAGTTTATTACGAAAATCAAAAGCAGCATCAAGACAAGATAACAAAAGATATTCTTTATTGATAAACTTGAAATTTTCAGCTTTCTTAAGTTGTGTTTTACTTTGCGCCTTGTGGGACAAAATTATTAGATTTTTAATTATAAAAGGTGTTAAAGTAAATGTTACGGATGTACATGAAGACATGTCGAAATTTTTTTTACTATTTTTGTCAGTTACATTCACCCTAGAGTCACGCATAAGCCTCCCTAAGTCTTGTGTTAGAACCAAGTTTCGACAATGACATACGCTCACCCAAGAGCAAGAAAGATCGACGTTTTGGGAGGTAAAGTCTAACCAAAATAGCAAAATAGACTTTACAAGGTCGTAGCAGTACAATAATTGGTCACTATTAGTGTTACATCGTAACATAAGATATTGATTCCAAGGTGCCACAGTCCCCAGCATAAAACCATTCACATCGTCAAAGTTGCAATATCCTGGGAAAATTTAGAAATGTACATATAAAATTGTGGTACGGTCCACCGCGGAATCCGAAAATTTCATTAAAATAGCCAAGTCAAGCGCATACTCATACGTGTACGCGATCTCGTGATTTGGTATGTCAAGTTTCTAGGGGCATTATCGCATGTGCGCTTTTGCAATACGCTTCCTCCATACCTTACACGCAAATACCAACTCAAAGGGCCTACCTGTAGATATCCAATATAGGAATACCCACACCTGCACTCGTGCTCAACGCTCCACAATATGCGCTGGAATTTAATCTTGGCCATTGTCTTGCCGACCTAAGCCCCAGCGGTATAAAGCTCGTTAATTGCTCTCTGAGAGCACAGGAAGTTTTGGCCCCTCCTCCGCGCGGCTGCTCTCTCCACTGCTGGGTGACTGTTTATGCAGCACTGGCCGGAGAGCAAAAAGGAGTCTTGTAACTTTGATAATTTTAGCGCCATCACTAATCCGACGAGCTTTGAGAGGCGATCGCCGCGGCCCCCCTTTCTGTCGCTCCATGGACGATTAATTGCCATTATTGCCTTGCTCTCCCAGAGGAGGGAGATGGGGGAGATAATTTAACGCCGATGCTGCTGTCAGAGAGAGAGAGAGAGGGAGGAGATTTCCAAAGCCGTGTTAAGATTTCTCCGAGAATTTTTAATTAGGTGCACGAAGACACTTTTTCTTTTCGTCACTTTCTCGATTGTCCCCCCATCCTGCGAAGGTGAAGCTAGTCGAGTTGAGCCGTAGTTGTCCGCGTTATTAAAAGTTCGGGAGTCAAATTGACACATTATACAGAGAAAGGTGGGCGATTGTAATCTGGTGCATATAACGCTAGGGGCAAACTGTGTGTATGACGAGGTTACCCGAGTGCCTCCGAGTTACGTTTACTCCCAAACAAGCCATAACATAGGGGTATGGCGTAATTATATGCAATTTATAAAACAGTTAAAGGTATACCTTTAATGGACTAGTCAGTCAGTCAGTTACAACTCTAGTTACAACTTGGTTGGTTATCATTCAGGCAGTGGAGTTACAACTACTCTGTGTGGACAGTTGAGTTTAGTTTGATCTTTGACAATATACAAATATTGTACCAACTCAAACTACAATATTCGTTAAACTCGTAGTACTTTAAACTTATATGAATTTCAGTTGTTCCTTCTCAAAATAACTTGTAACCGATCATTTTGTACAAGGGCTGTGTACTTTTATTAGTAATTTGATAGTTTTCCCTGCAGGTGGCGTTTGTAAGCATAATCGTCTAGACCGAGGGGTTCTGCCGGTAACAAACCTTGAGCTCGCTTACTTAACCTCATGCTTCTTCGCTGCTGCTTCTCCATCATATCCTGCTCTTTCCTCTCGTTAACAGACATCTTCAAATTTTTGAGGTAAAGTAGGAGTTTAAGTAAAACAAACTAAAAAATGAAATTATACGATTGATTTGATTTTAAGAAAGTTTCATTTTGTTTGTCGCTATTCTTTTAATTACATAGTTGAAGCTCAGTATAGGTTATGTGCATGCTTAATTATCTCAGGGCTATCACAAATTTGTTTGTTTTTGTTCCCTGAATACATACAAACGAAATTCACGGAATTGAATTTTTTATTTTTGGCAATGATACCAGCAACCAAAATAATCCATTATCCCTCATGATTGGAAACATACCATAGTCATGTAACTTAGTTTCACGACTTAAACTGATTGTCAATTGGATAAGGGTTTATTTTGGTTGAGGAATTCTGGCGGCCACATGTTCTTGATGCTTATAAGGAAAGAAGCTCGCGGATAGAACACCTTTTGGTATTAAAAAATGCTGATCCGTTTGATAAAAATTTAGTTTGCTGTGCTTATTAAGTATGTATATTTTATCTCTTATGTATACTACTGCCACTAATAAATTGTCAGCTTACTTCTTCCGAGAATCTTCTGACAGTTATTCTAGTAAGATAAATAAAAATCCACATAATTAAATACATTTTCAAAATAAACGAATCATATTATTTGTTAATATTTCCTTAAATAACTTAAATGTTGAAGACAGTTTCTCTAATCTTAATTGTTTTTTTTAATTCAGAGAAATGACAGAGTTCGACAAACAGGACAATGCGACTCTTTTGAAGTTTGCAACCTCTTGCGCGTTCGATGGGATAGACAATTTGTTTCAAATGGCGGTGATGCAGAGTAAAGCGTTTGTTACTCTGTACCATCGCTATGAGTCCTTGGTATGTATTTTAATCTAGATTTATCTTTGCATTTTATGAATTTCTTACGCGTAATGTTTTTGAATTGCAGCTTAACGTCTTGGCAGCTTTGAATTCGCACGTTGAACTGTGCGTGGTGGGCAAATGCCCTTTCAAGGACCATGTGCTACGGAAATCTGACGTGAGCATCCCAGAGGAGGAAGTAAAGACAAAGGATGAGGCGATGGACGTTATCAATCTAAGCGATGATGACGATAATAACGATGGTCCTCGTTTCACTTTTGTCAATGTTGATAGTGTTCGCACCATCCGCAATGGTCACATGGACTGGGTAGATTTCAAGTAATTCATTTAAATAAATACACGTTTCTTATACAATGCAAATTTTTGTTCACGTCAAACATCTACAGGAAAATAAAGTAAATGGGGACTTGGGTGTCGAAGTCGAAGGAGAATATGACGATGAAGGTTTTATAATAATAGACGTAGAAGAAAAAAAACGAGAAGAATTAGAAAAGAGTACAGAAAAACCAAAATAAGTAAGAGAGAATAATGAAGATGAAGAATTGAAAAATGTAGATATAGTGGGGAAAGTAGAAGATGAAGAGCTAATAGAGGAAATTATAGAATTGATACCTGTAGAGAAAGTAGTAGAAGAGGAAATGAAAATAGCAGATGATATTGAAGTTGAAGAGTAAGAAGAGGAAGGAGATGTAGGAGTACAGAGAGAAGTAAATTGGAAACGGGAAAGAGTACGTACTTTATTAATTACATATTTGATTCCAACCCACGTACGCTGCTCTATAGTGGCTTATTTGTAACAATTTATTAATTTTTCAGATATTCATATAATACATGTTTTTGTTAACATTTTTTACTGTATGTTGCAGGACTTATATCGTCCAACTTTCAAAGTGACAGCTAAACCGGATCTGAGGTACACTGACGACCAGCTAGACCAACTGGCACGATATGCTGTCAACAGTTGGATGACCACTGGTACTCTCTGTCTAGAATCTGGGGCTCCAGAGATTAACAAAAGTTTAAACTCTATGAAGAGGAAGGTGTATGCCATGATTCGTCTGTACAACCCTCATGGAGAGCTCGTAACTGTCCCTAATTATTTTATTAGTGTTGCCCGGCTGTCTGGCAATAATAATTTTTCATTATCTGATTTTAAAAATATGTACAGATCAATGACTTAAATTAAAATAATTAAAGTTTATCAAAAAACAAGAAAAAATTTTCTCTATTTAAGTAGTAGTGGTAGAAGTAGTAGTAGTAGTAGAAGTAGTAGTAGTTGTAGTAGTAGTAGAAGTAGTAGTAGTAAGTTTCCCTCAGACGACTTGGTCATCCATCCTACTGGGTACTATTTACAGGGTGTAGCGATTGTCTCAAGCACACCTCAGCTATTCTCAAGTTTAATCAATTAATAGAATGGTCTACAGGCCGAGCTACTTGAGCTAAATGATATGATTTACTTCACGGACCAACTGTTAGGGAGGAGAAATGGCACGACAGAAGTTGTAACTTGAGTAGTAACTGGAAAGTTGTGACATGATTAACGTGACTGTACATACGTTTATTGATAGAAGGGTGGGTTGTAACTACAGGGGTTTTTCCGCAATCGTCACCAGCAAATAAACTTTTGGTTCTGGTCTACTTTACTGTCAGATCGATAACTTAACTACTTTAAATTTACTAGCACTCTATTTTATAATTTGGTACACGACTAAAAAGTTGAAAAAAAAAAATTTTATTACCGTTTTTTTTTTATTCTGCTGTTTTTACTGGCCAAATAATGAAATGAAGTGCCAGTAAATTCTAGGTAGCTGACTTACTGATCTGATAGTAACGTAGGGCACAACCCAGCATTCATTACTTGCTGTTGACAACTGAAAAAAATTGAAAATAACCTATGCAGAACTAGGGAGTTGTAACTGTAAAATTAAGAATTTTTATTATTCAGTTCTAACTCCAGTAAATCTAAATAGACCCAGCTGAAATTTTAGTACGTACTAATAGGTATGTATAAGTTTATTTGGTTTTGACTGAATATAAAATGCATATATGTATTTTTTATTCAGTCAAAACCAAATAAACTAATTGTATCGTTGATAATTTTCTATCAATTTGAGCCTATTGAAGTTAAATTGAGCGAAAAGTATTGACGTTTTGATTTACAATTTTCAAGGTAAGTATTACGTAAATAAGAAAATGTGTGCTCGGGCAAAGCGGGTTGTGTAACAGGTACCCGACTTGCCCTGACATCATTTGTTTATTTTTTTTTTGTAGATCATGAGTAAATATAAGAGGAAAACATAGTGGCTTATGTCACAAATAAGTCATTTGCTTAAAAAATTTTAAAAATATTGTTACTATTATGAAGTTTTCAGGTTACCGATCCAACAGTCATTTAGATCCAAGTACAGCTATACTCCCACAAGCAAGTCTCTTAAACTATTTAAAGGTTATTAAATTAAACTAAAATTATCATTTAAATAACTTAACAAGGCAGATGTTCTTTTATTGCAGTGCCAACTCGGTGCCAACACACTTTGCCTGAAGGGATAAGCCGCTTTCTAGGGCAAAGTGGTCTCTTTATTTTTAATGGTAAATTTTAAATCAACAGACAATGACACAATATTGCACGTTTGTTTTGAGGTTCCATGTATTCCCTACATAAAAAAAAAAATTTAATATGATCATCATACAAATACTAAGTTTTCTGGACCCTAAGCGTTCACATACCCGGCAGGCCACCTCCCCCTACGTGTACCGCTTGGTTGGAAAATCATTAGCGTGAACCTCCTACAGAAACGCGTTTTCGCTGTGCGTCGATGCATTATCGAAGTACTAAGGCAACATAGTTCTCGTATCCACGAAAATAAGCAAACCATCGACAGCTCCATTTAAAACAGCTACAGCATCACCAGCGATGCCAAAAAGTTCCAGTGTAGGTGAGATACGTTTGTGCACTCAAAGACGTCGCGCTGACAGGTTATTTTTCTCCCTTCAGCGTTGCGTTACACAGCGCCGAGTGAGTAAGTATTCAGTGGCACTCGCCACGCGACGCGGCTCACGGGCATATAAAAGCTCTCGAAGACAGCCGCGAGCCCAAACAATGAGCCACGGGAGCACAATGAGCTCCTTGATCCGGACCGCGGTGCGTCTCGCGCCCCCTTTGCGTCTGCGGAATATGCATGCATGTGCATACCGGTACTTTGCATAGGGACCGTCCCTGCCTCCTATTGTTCTTTCGTGAGATATGACTGGCGATTGATACCACGCTGTGCGCCACCACAGCGTGATGAGTCTGTTTGTCCGGCACGAGGCTCGCGCTGTATTTACCTACGCAGATCTGTATGGGAGTTGCGACGATGATGGTCGTCCGAGGAGGTACAGCTTTCCAACATTTTCATTGAACGGAAAGCAAAAATCCCAATAATAAAACATTTCGTTGGAGTTTCCATCTATTTTTTTCTACCGCTTGATTGTACAACTTTTCATCGAGTGACTTCTCTTGCGCTTTGTATGAACCATTAATACTTCAATTTACGCATTTCATATGGACATTATGAAACTTTTTTCTTTGAGAGATTAGTTTACGATGGAATATCCCTTACTTGAAAAATTTCCAGTTGGATACAATTTGTAATCGGTAGTCATTGTAATGGTATTTAAAATAAAGTTTTAATAAATAAAAAGTAAGTTGATCACGAACTTCTTTAGCTTTAACATTTAACATTAGTTGGATCTTTGGAAACATTTCATTACCGAGTTATTTACCCTAAAAGTAATTGGGATGCTTTAGAAGAAACTTATATTTTTTAAATAGTATGACTCACAATTCCATAATGTATGATGGTACGAGGGTTGAGTGTAGTGTAACTTGATTTACCTGAAACAAAAAACAAATCGTCGAATTTATTCTTTCCGCCTTTGGAGACTTTAGTTGGAAAAGAAAAATAGTTCAAATAACATAGTACAGTTTTTGTTACTCATGGATATATGTAAAATAAATTGTTTATCTAACAGCAAGACATGAGATGCTGAGATTATGGCTCCTCGAATTTGATAAGATTACATACGAATAGCAATCGCTTCAGAGACGCATGCAAGATCCTGAATGGCAATTCCACTAATTTCCTGAGATTCTATCACAAGTCAAACACGACCGGGAGGTAATACCAAAACAAACACTGCATCCTACGTGCTCGCAAACCCCATTTCCAGAATCATATCAAACAATGCGCCCTCGGCTCCGGTACCTCCCCAGCATCATCAGGTGCGCAGGCAAAATAATAAGGACGAAGAAGAATACTTAACAAATCACAATTACTTTCACCCTCATAATTTTAAAAGGCCCTGCAGGTGCATTCTAATTTACATAGTGGCGCGTATACGCGTGGCTAACAGTGTCGGGACGGGGTAGGGGGGAAAAAAGAGCCGAGAGTAGCGCTTCGCGCTGAAAGGGTGATGTACATTACGCCGGATTCTTTTCTGCTCCTCCTTCCAACTTCTTCCACCAACTCTCTCTCTCTTTTTTTTTCAATTCCTTTTTTCTTTTACTTTTCCTCGACTTTTCCCCTGGTACTGTAATAAATAGCAAGACGTATTTCTTGGAATTAAACGCAATTAAGGGAGAAGAGGGAGAAATTTAGTTGCAAACTGCATCAGAGCAACTTGGGAAAAATAGTCCGTCGAGTCGAGAGCGGGGATTCGTTTAAGTGTTTTTAATAATGTTGCTTTGTTTTAAAACACATTCAAGGGCTTGACTATGCACAGGTAAGTAGCAATATTTGCTATGCAAAGTCAGCACTTTTAATTCATCACTTTTATTTTAAATTAATTTGACTCTGCAACTTGCTATAGAGAATATTGAGTCATATTTACAGATGGATTAAAGTTCATTTTTTGTTTTTTTTTTCCTTGACTCAATGCTTGGGAAAGGCGTATAAATTGCACAATATATAGTAGCGTCATAACAAAAAATAATAATAATAATAAATAAAAAAGGCACAAACCATAGAGTTTCCGTAAAAATTAACCGCTTCAACCCTACATTACTTGCACTCAGCTTCGATCGTCCTTTTTTTTTTTTTTTTTTTTTTTTTCTTTTTTCTACTCGAGGAAAACATAAATAGGAAAGCACGAATGAGAGTGCAGAAAGAAGCAAAGGAAACACTATATACGTGCACCACGCAACGCCGACGTGTATCTCATTTGAGGTAGGCAAGCGTCTGAGCCTTGATCTCTATGGCAGCTCGTTCCTAATGAGAGCCCGATCTTTTCTTTCTGAGCACGAGCGCGCTCATCCCTGTCTAGCTATTTTCTGTACACGGGATTTGGTTTGTCCAAAGTGATGGAGCGAAGTGCGAGCGAGAGTCATGGATTGGAACGCATCCCATAAATTAAAAAAGTCTTGTGATAACAAAAAATCATTTTTTTGAATAGGACACAAACAGCACTTTTTTGCAAAAAAAAAAAAAAAAACTTGACGAATCCGATAAGATCGTTCCTTGATTGTGATTTTTCTTTAAAACTGTAACTTAAATATATTGGTGACATTGTCCACCTGTCCTACCCAGTAAATTATCGTGAATATAGTTTTTTTTTGTGTGTATATTTTACAGTCATTTCTGAGAACTGTGTCCAATAGGCTCTACAATGATGTGTTACTATGCATATAATTATATGCTATCTCAATTGGCATAATAAAAAATCACTTCGTATATAATTGTAACACCTTCGCAGCAATGGGGACATCTCTTATTTTAGATGGATTCCAATAACTTAATAATCCAGCGTATAGTAGTTGCTAAGTGACTAAATGTTTGTTTGGCAAAGGAGCAGTGTTCAAAATATTTAACTCATTTATTAAAAAGGCATCGATAGCTTTTCAAACACTGAAAAATCAAACACTTTCGAATGCTCCACTTTGCACGGAACTCTATGGTAAATATGGCTATCACCAGCAACAATATTTCAAAGACCAAAAAATCGCATGAAAAATCTAAAAACAAAAAAAGGTAACTCTAATAAACGAGGGTTGCTAAAGCCACACCGGTTGACAACACGCTCTTCTACACCGCCTATACAAAGCTCTGCAGGAAGCACCACATATAATTAAAACTTGCCTGGCTGTGGTACAGTCGGCAAGCTGTTGCTGCGCTATACGTCTTCCCTTCTAGCGGCGGACAAGGAATACCCGTAAACGAGCGCATCCTCGGCTGCACTCAGACAAGAACATTCACACGCGCACACATCCGACGGTGTTGCTCTTTCATTGCTCAAGTGTTCCATGTGCGTACATCATAATATACATTACATAATATCACGGGTGCAAACCTATATAAGTACGCGCGACTCAAGATTTCAAAGGAAGCGGTGCTCCGTGAGCGCGTGACGCGAGCGGTATAATATAATGACCCGTACAGGTGCGCGCACGCCCCCGAGTTGTGGCTTTTCATTTCGCGTGGATCGTTTAATGAATGGCGCGCGAGGAGCTGCTCTCTATTCAAGAGCCTCGAGGAGAACGGGCGCGCTGTCATTATCGTTCTTCCGCGAAACGATATTATTTTAATGGTTTGCCGTGTAAGCGTGGGCCCTGCCGAGAGTCGTCTCAATAGCTGATGGTTTTATTTTTTCGTGTTTCAATTTTATTTCATTTTTTTTTTTTTTTTCAACGGCGAGCTTCCCGTGAGTGTATTGACTCACGTGACGAGAATTCAAAATGGACCCAATGTTTAAAACTGTATCTATATTTCTTCGTATACTGGCACTCTGTACAAGTATATCGACTGTTTTGTCAATTTGTATTTCTGAAAGTACATCGAATTCTTAGAAAACCTATAGGGACCTCGATGCACGTCAATCATTTGTAATACACTGCAACTCAATACTAGACGCGGATATTCTGTTTTTGTTTCAAATGGCTATAGCACACTGCACCTACACTATTATGCACACGACCTATACGTTAGAGTTATACGAGCTCGATTTCTCGTTGTTAGCTGTGACAATAACAGCAACGACAACTGCATCGGCCGACAAAAGGACAAAGTACCCATGTATACGGTACAAAAGGGCAAGTCAACCCCTGCTTCTGCTCTATCCTCTTTACTGGTCATTAAGCACCGTGTGTGGGACAAAAAGGGGAAACGCGCGTTTAACGTTTCACCTATACGAGTTGTTCGTACATTTTCCTTAACTTCTCAGCCTCTGCAATGTCGCTTTTGTGGGACGTGTTACACGCACGGACTAACCCAGGCAATCAGTCATCTGTAAGAAAATCTTGAGAGCTAACAGTATGCGACGAGTTTATAAGTTGCATGTTTTTTACCACTCATCCTATCTTCCGTACGAGTGTATTTTGTGCGGGCTATATCCACAACACATGAAAGTAAAATGGGATAATTTATTGGACTAAGTCTATTTATTGGTGCCAAATTTTTATTATTCGACATAGGAACGATCATTGCTAACATCACGAGCGTTGGCGTTGAATAATTGTACGAAGCTATTGAAATTTTTCATTTTCGAGCTACGTGCTGCAAATAATAATAATGCATTGTGACATACCGGTGCTTTTACTCGGACGATAAATCTGTCTAAACTATTGCAGTTGAAACCGTAACCAATTTTTTTTTATAACAATATAGTCTCCGATCGAATGTTGTAATAAGAAGATAGACAGCACCTGTGTCATGGACATTATTTTTCAAATTCTATTGCGCACAGGTAGAGACTCTTTGACATGTTGTGGCACTAGTCAAAAGAGAAGGAAGTATTTGATGAAACACTTGGAAAGTTTCTGTCATGGTATCAAAAAAAAATATGTACATCGAATAATGAATATGAACAAGCACCGCCACGAGAGCAGTGCATACAAGCATAAGAAGCGTCTTCGACACGAGTACGTTTTCATTAAACCCAGCCAACAATACTGCATACACACACTAAATCCTACAGTTCCAGCGTGCGAATTGATAAAAAAAGGCGGATGGCTCAGGCAGGCCAGATAATATGTCTGTATGGACACACATTACCATTAGAAAGGGGCCTACTCTTCCTCCTGCCAAGAGACGCCCGAGCGAGGAAGACCGACGCAGCTCATACGCCAGCTTTTTTCAATTCTTGCCTGCAGCCTCGCGGCAACTCGACAATTCAACGGCACGGATTCTCCAGGCACAAAAGCGTACTTTATAACACAGTGCCACTGGATGTATATGTATACGTATTACGTACGATGCGGAAGTAGGTATGTATCTTTTAAGGACGCGCCGCTTTCACGCGCGTCAATGTATATATTTAACTCTGTGGAAAGTTCAATACTGTTGTTGCCACGTGAACCGCAGCGGTTCCGAGAAAAACGGCACGACAAAGAGAGGATCGCATACATGTTTCTCCGAAAGAAGTGGAATTCAATATTTCAATCAAGACTACTGGCTGGGTTTTATCTAGGGAATCGATACTTATCATGCAGAAATATCGTACGCAACTTTATCCGCTTTATAGAGGATGGCGATGAGATGTCACTGTCGCATAATACAAATTGACAGAGGAGAAATGGATTCATCTCTCAGAATTGAAGTATCCATCGAAACGATGAGTTATCAAATCCTTTGTGGCTCGAGAAGAGGTTGTGCCATGCTTGCAGACTCGCGTTAACTTTATATTCTTGCAATGTATTTTTCATATTGGCTAAGATGAAAGTCAGGCAAGAGGAAAAAATGTAGATGGTATTTCCGTGAAAATGTACCCGAGAAGCTGTGAAAGCTTTTTTCAAAAATTAGTTTCACGTCCACTATCGAGCGGTGTTTGACACCTTTCTGGTGAAATCACGGGAAACTCACAAAAAAACCAGCCTCTTAAATCCCAAGGCACGGTTGAATACCCTGATGCCATTCATTTGGAGCCGCGGTGGAGCTGATAACGACCGCGTTCCTAATTATCAAATCCACAGGGCTACTTTGCCCGCGAATCCTTCATCCCTCGCTTTTTCGTACATAATAACACGTAATGCCCACGTGTGCTTGTACGTAGACCCATGCAACGCTCTCCTGCAGAAGTAGGAATGCAATCGTCGGGGCTCGTACTTATCGCGGGATGTACGGGCATTATATTTCGAGCTAACGCGAGTGTTGGGAGATTAAGTGCACCCTTCCCCCCCTCCTTAGCCGCCGAATTAACTCACGCGCGCAGTGCACATTACCAGTACTGGAGCTAAAGAGCTCGAGCAACATGCTACGGCCGTGTATACTTGTAGAGGAGAAAATCTGAAAGCACTTTCTCGGAGATAAGTAGGCCGTCGCCGTGGGAGGAGGGAGGGCTTGTGCTTCTGCCACGTGGAATATAAAGCCTCCTAGCTCTCCCCCCTGCCGCCATTCCGCGAGCTTAATGCAAAGCTGCTTAGATACTGAAAAAGCTTTTTAGCCGTGTGTCGTTGGAGGCCTGCCGACGGCGTGATTCTGCATTCGCATGTACCCAGCTGAGATTAAGCTACGGTGTGTGCGGTGTATAATAATAATACATGTATGTGTATATGTTGGTTGTACAGTAGGTACATCGTGCAGTGCAGCGGTGCCTCGACAAATTTGCCTCCCCGCGCTGCTCCGTCTCGTTTTGGTGCGTGTACCGCGCTTCCCGTACCCTCGAACTTTCGGGGGTCTCAAATCGTAATTATTAATTTAGCGCCCGGCCGATTTACGCTCCCCCTCCCTCTGTGGTGACTTGCGCGAACTGTGGTTGTTAACCTTCATCACTGTGTATTATCTCCCCCTGTAGCTCGCGGCTTGCTCCGCACCTGTGATTTAATTACATCTGATTAATAACAACGGGGTGTCCGAACGTAAGCTGGACTTACGCGAAATTCGTTGGGCTTATTGATTTCTAAGAAGAAAATATGGTGTGCTGTAGCAGCGCCGGTTTCACTGTCAGGGGATTATTTTACGAGTGATTTAACGCTCATTTGGACGGCAATGGACGAAATCACCCAAAAGCTTCCTCTATTAGTTGCAGGGAAATAATCGTGTACAAGACAACGATGCAGAATAAAAACAATTACGTTCGTGTCGTTATTCACAGACTCAGGAGCAGTTACTTGTTTAATTTTTTTGCCAATCAGCTTTTGCTGAGAATTTAATGCGTTACATGAGCTGAAAAAAACGCAATGCTTAAGCAAACATTTTTCTTTCTAAAACAACGCGTTTTTTCAAGAAAATTATAACTGGAGAGAAAAAAAAAAGTTGGAAACAAATGTGACAAAGTATTTTGTTTAGTGTTTAAATAATTGTTTTTAATTCAAATTCTGTAGAAAAAATTTAACATCTAAAATATATGTAGCACTCAACTGTCGGAATAAAAAAAAATGTTCACACCAAAGAGTGCACTTTACACTTGGGAAAAATAACTTTATTTCAAAGAATTTTAAAATCCATAAACTAATCGAGCGCAATTATAAATCTGGTTATGGACACGAGGATGACATTAAATTAAATTAAAAATCGGTGAAAAGATGGAGGTACAAAAAGAATACAGAGTTGAATGCATAATAAAATAAAAGCACAAATGAGGGAGTTCCCCTTCACGCCGACCGACGACGCACAGAACAGAGAGACCTGTTGCAAGCCTTTGCCCGGCGAAAAGGGAACAGAATGGGGAAACCAAAGGGAAAAGGGAGGAAACGAGAAAAGCCTTTCTATATCACGCGATTCCGGAGGCCCCGAGGCAAATTGGATTTTTCGGGCGTATGCACCAGAGACTCGCGCAGCAGAAATTGCATTCCCAGGGACGCGCTTTGCTATAATTACCGGGTGGAATCGTACGTATGCGCGACCGGTAGTGGTTGTCGGAGGAGCGGAGGGAGATCCGGGAGCCCGTAGCCCGAAATTATAAGTTTTGTCCAAAAATTTAATTAACGAGGGATATCGTCCCATCCGATGAACAATTGCCAATGAGTTATGTTATCGAGCGAGGGAGGTGGGGATACATAAGTCATGTGATATGTGGGTTATGAAAATTACTAATATACTATGAACGGCCTTTGGATGATGATAATCGTAATTTAGTGCCCAAAGCAGGTAGTAACTACTGATTTAAAAATCACTACTTATGGTGAAAAATTAATTAATTTCACAAGCGGATAGTGACGTTCACAGGCCTACTCCTGCGCTTTTTTCGCCGTACCAGTAATTATTCTTTGTGCGAACATTTTTCTAGTCTAGTAGAGGTGCTCTTTTGGCTGGAAACAATTTTCCGGGGCATTTTGAGCTTTACTGTACGAGTGATGAAATATTCGTGTCGTTATGGCATATAATATCGTCTTAAAGAAAACTGTAAGAAGACTTATAAAGCTGCGAAAGCGACTCGCTTATTATGTATTCAGTTATATTATCGTCCTACTTTATTCTCCTACATCTACTTTAATGACTTCCATTCATACTTACCTACTACATCACAGTTGTTTTTGGATCACATGAAAAGTTTAAATAGTTTTTTTTTTTTTTTTTTTTATCTTCTGGACTATCAATAAGACTACATGGCTTGTGCGAGTTGTTATAAATAAGTTTCAGCGCCCCTCCACCCAAAAAAAACGTTCTGTCATATTTGTCAAAATGAGGCAAATAAAATGAGCATACCAATGGAATCTCGGTTATCCTCGTCATATTGTCGCAAGATTCGGTGTAAAGATCTCATAGCGCGGTTGCGAGCGACCCATCTCGCTAAGCCAGAGCAAACAACAACTATACATCCAGGCGCTGTGTTATAAAGTTCGCAGCCATTCATACCCGAGTATGCATGCAATCGTACATCCAAGCGAGCCGTTTCAAAAGACGAGATAGGTATCTCGATGTAACTCGTATAGAGATCTCAAAAGAGCGAAACCACGTCGTCGTAGTCGTCATCTGAAAAGAGAAGAGCAGCTGGTGGGAGGGGGTGCTAGATATGCCTAGTCAACGCATCTTAATATTTGCCAACTACTCGAAACGGAGTCAAAGCGAGTACTACCACCCTCGTCTCTGCGACAGTTAGCTTGACCCTTTGGTCCTCTATACCTACCACGACGGTATTCAAGAGGGACGCACCTCTACTGTAGCTCCCCCCCCCCTCCTTATCTGATACCGCACTTCTCTAGATGTATCTTGTAGACGTAGTTGATCTTGAGTTGCTTCTATTTATATGTGTGGTGTGTATGTGTGTATACAAGAGCAAGTGTTACAGCGTCCCCTCGAGTGCGTATGATTGTCTTGGGGGAGAGTAACAAGCGGTTGGAGAGCGCACAAAGCGCCGACAATTATCCTTCGACATTACCTTGATTGCCGCTCCGTGTTGACCGATAATCAAGCCCACATTGCTCGTCAAAGATAAAAGTACACCTACACACATCATTATCTTTATTTTGATCACTTCGTTTTTCCGGCTATCACAAACAGTTGTAGTTGCTTTTTTCGTTGGTCAGAAAAGGTGACGGGTTCTGTTTGAGTTAACGAAATTTAGTAGTTCTATTTGAGACTTCGAACGCTTTTTGGGCTAATACAATAAGATCAATTAACGTCACTTTTATAGATTTATTTTAAAAAACTCAAGATTTCGGGAAATTCGTTTCAAATCATCAATAAGTAAGTAGATCGACAGAGCGAGGTTGGGCCAGAGTTAAGCTTGCACTGTTTTATAACAATTTGCAGCACTTGACTTGAGTAGTTATACGTGCGTTATCGCTTTGAAAATACAAAGTGAGGTGTGCGTTCATTCAGAAGAGCACAAAGCGGCTTATATTTTAAGCTAATAGCCATTGAGATACTCTGGAATTTTTTAAAGCAGCTGTTCGTTGAACTTGTGAAATATCACTAGATTTCTCAAAACTCTAGATCCTAGTCAGAATTTATTTAAAGCTACTGTTAAATTTTTTTATCTACAGCTAAATATTTTTAAAATGTTGAACCAAACGTTCAATTACGGTAACGGTACCAAGCAGGCATGAATTGCATGTTTGGCAAGTAAGCACTAAGATTATTTTTCTTCGCACATGATTTTCATCGCGTAAGAAAATAAAATAATAACCTATGTAGATAACTATTGACTTGAATTATTAAGGCTAGAAATTTCAGTCATTTTAACAAGCAACAAGGACTTAGCACTTAAGTTTGTACTCATACAATATATCTCTACACAAGTACTATATGTTTTTGACTTTGCCAATAAAATTTGGTAATATTACAAAGGGATTAGGTGATGCGCTGTGTGTATATACGAATATATAAAAACTCAATCAGTTCGAAAACATTAATCAATAAGAAGTGGATAAAGCGACGGTGGATATACTTTTTTGTATACTCTGAAATCATTTAAAAAGTACTAAGGCGTTGCAAAAAATATTATATTTAAATAAAAACTACAGCAAATATTTTAAACAAAATTTTATAGAAAGCAGGCAAAGATATAATTTTGATAAATTATGGTAGCAGTAATCGCTCTCAAAGTACAATAACGTTCTCTTGTAGCGATTTGTTTATACCCTATTTAATATAACAGTTTCTTTTGTACCTTTTTACTCGTCCTTGTAATCTGCAAAGCAAAAGCCGCTTAGCCATTATTCTCTCAGCTAGCGTAATTTTGTAAAAACTTTATCCTGAAAATAAATCTCAAGAGTTTGAAGAGGAGGCAGGAGGATAAGGAAAGCAGCAAATTTGCATGACATCCAGGGCCCATCAAGGAAGAGCAGAGCAGCTGCCAGAGTGTTACCAAAGAGAGGTCTTTCAAGAAACTATAACGAACACATTAAGCGACCGCATATCGTCGTGTAGGTAAGTGAAATGGAAGACCACTATGCTGTAAAATCATACGTTGTTACATGCATGTATTTACACTTAAATGAACTATACAATAAGCAAATTTCGCAAAAATACATATGCTTTACACGATAGGACTACCCGCAGCCGCTTACGCATGCTGCTCTCTATTGTACATACATATTATACACTAGCCAGGCTTTGCTGCCTGCGTGCACAGCACTCCATCTTTTTTTATTGAATTTTTTTACTCTGATATCCCGAAGTCATTTACATAATTGAGTTTATGTTTTCTATTTCCCTATCTTCCTCGCACGCTGGAAAACAATGAATAAATCACCTTTGAGGATGATTCAAACAAGTATTTCCTTATTGAGTAGGGGGTGGAAGGTAATTGGGGAGGATGTGTAGCAAGTTCAACAATAATGTTGTCAAAAATATTTGGTATGCTTCTTTTGTTCATTTTGAATTTTCTTTATTAATATAAAAAAAAAAAAGAAATAGTAGGCTTACTTTTTGTTTTACTCGGATAATGTTAATTTTTTGATAACTTATTGAAAGAAATAATACTTAGAATCGATCGTTGAATGGAGCACCACTTATTCGAAGTTAGCCAAGTTAGCCGTGATCTATTGTGTTGGCCTAGAGATCAGAATTCCGATTTTGATTCCGCGGTCTGCGAGGAATTGCATAGAGGTCAGGCTCCCAGGACCCTTTCTTGAGGTGCTTCTGCAAGACTATTTCCTGTTTTTTGTTTAGTCTTTTACTTTGCACTTATTAGTTATCGCAGCTACATTCTAGAAAGTCTCTGCAAAATATTCTTAAAATCTTGTAAGTGCCTTCGTGTACGACATGGCACGGCATTAAGAGGAAGAGAGCGTGGCCTAAATGAGCGGCGCGCCTAAGCCAGCGCCACCGCTGGTACTTGGCGAAAAAACACCATTTTCCGATACATTTTTAGGATACTTACAGAAAAGTTAAGGATACGAAAGTTTGACAAGTATTAGATTAACATTTTGTTTAGAGAAAACATAATTTGAAAATGGCTCTATGTGGTCTAACAACTTTTTTAGAGCTATTTCTCGGAAGGATGTTTTTCTAGTTTATTTGACGTTTTGAAAAAAGTTTGCATCCAATCGTCTTGAAGTTTTTTTGGGTTATTAAGAATCAAACCCATGTTCTGTTATAAATTGGAGTCAAAATATTATTTAGAACGCTAGTTATGAAATACCGAAAAACAGGGCAAAACTGGCACTTTTTGACAATTTGCAAGGTCGACTTAGATCCACCAGAGCTCATTTTGTTTGTCTTGAAATTACGCATCTTTTTCATGAAGAAAGTTTTTTTGTCCGAATTAGAGCTTTTCCAGTAGAATAAGCGAAAAACCTGTTTTGGCCATTTTTACCATTTTCTTTGGACCTATGCTGGTATTTTTTTTCGTCCAAAAGAAGTTATGTTTGTTGTTGGGCTCTAGATCTATGTAAAGAAATTTTTGTTAGCCCAGTCTGGATTTTCATCAAAAAGGGGTAGTTTTCATCTAGTTTGCTCACACTACAGAAGCTGTTTCTGACTTTGAACCTTCCTGCTCTTCAAATCGCAATAAGAAATATTTTTAAGATTGACATAACTGAGTGTTATTTTCACCCACCTCAAATACGTTATTCTTTTTAAATGTTGCAATTTTCGTTCTTATTAGGTAATATAAAGTTTGTTATTTAAGGCTGTAATGTTTGCATCACTCGAAGTAACAAAATAAAATCCTGAGTCTCACAAGCTCATAAAAAAATTTATTGCACTTATAATACTGCTAGATATCAAAATTTTTGCATAAAGTGAACAATAAGAAAGTGCAGCCAAGAAAAGCATAGACCACAATTAAGTTAGGTAATGGTACAAAAGATTGGACAGAGACAGTGCAGGTAGCGCTTTTAACTAATATGATAGGTACAGATGAGACGGATAGTTACGGAAGCGCCCATACGCTACACTCTTACAATCGAAAGTGCGTTCCATTTTTGCTCTATATAGAATTCACGCACTCGTTCGTGCATTCCTTAAATTGTGAACGATAGTTTTCGATATAGATATGTCGATTCCCATTGTGGATAGGTATAGTAAGGTTAGGAACACATTTTATCTGCAAAAGTAAATTTCTTCATGTTTTTTCATTATGTAAGTAAATTAAATGTTATTGTTGTTAATTATACTATTATTCTGGTTTTTATTTATTTAAGTAAAGTTTTAATATTATTAGCATGATGGTTCAATCAATGCAAGTGAGAAAAATACGGATTGAGCACTGTAGTGTGGTAAAAAGTATCTTTGTTGCGAATAATGTTTTGAAAAAACAAACTATAAAAGTATAAAAGATTACCTTCTGAATGGTGGATCACTGACATATTACATGCAAGATGACAAAGAATACCATACATATTAAAAACTGGTGGTTATAATATATACTTCGAGGCTCACGTTAATATGTACCGTCTTAGTGAATATTTTAACGATACAACTCTAAACTGTGTACAATACGACATAAAAATTAAACTTACAACAGTAACTTTTAGTAACCTGAATACAAATTTTTGTCGGCTTAACCAAGCAGGCGATTATAAAAGTTTTGAGACATTAAATGGATCACAACGTTTGAAACATATTTTAGATCGGTTATTACATTACAGTATGAAAAATAAATAAACAATAACACCTAACCTAACTACAGTAAAATTCAATTATGACAATCGATATAGACGTACATCGAAAACTATCGATCAACATTTAATGAAAGCACAAACGAGCGAGTGAGTTCCGTTCAGAAAAAATGGAAAACACTCTCGGTTTTGAGAGTGTAGTGCCTAGGCACTTCCGTAGATAGTGAAACTAATTATTTAGACAAGCTTCAGGTCGAAGGAGAGGAATGGACTTTACAGCAAATAATCTGGGCAGCTACAAGGATGAAGAATGAGAAGGCACCTAGCCATGATATGATTGAGGTAGAAATGGTCAAAGCTAACCTTACATGTAGACTTGCTAAAGCACTATCTGGAATGCTTAAAAGCTTCTTAGAACAGAGACATTTTCTAAGAAAGGGAAATTAGAAAATGTGAGAGTGCTTTGAAAGGCACCAGAGAAATATCTACTTGATGTTAGATCGTATCAACCAGTTGTCTGAATTCTAAAAAAATTGTGACAAAAACTCTTGTCTAAGTAACATGTGCAAAATCATCGTTAGCTAATGAAAACTGATAAATTAAGACAAAACTATTAATTATTTTACGTTATGAGTTATTACACTAGGTAAGTGTCTTTTAATGAAAGTATACGTGTAAAGCATGCCACCTTAAGTAAATGTCATAGTTTAGTAATGGTTTCATTCATTTTTTTCTATTGCAGCAGCAGGCAAGTTGTTCGAAAAGTACTAGAGACTTAAAAGTTTATTGAAGAAGTAAACAGTGGCAAAAACTATACTGACAATGAATACTTAAATGTGGCTATGCAACTTGCATTAAATTTTTTTATGACATGTAAAAACAGTAGCAAGTTATTTTTATCTTTTCGTGTGGGTACATTAGACACGAGTGACGACTATATGAAGTAACATATTTATTTTATATAATTAGCAATGGATAAAAAGCATGTATTCGCATGTGGAAAAAGATCTTTCTTATTACCTGTAGTCAGAGATGGGCAGTATTTGACAGAGTTAAAATACTCTGAAATACTTTATTTCAACGTTAATTTAAGTTATTCAAATAATTAATTGCTTTATTTCAATCAAATATCTGAACTAAATACTGCATTTATCATTTCATTTGAAATAGTAGTTCAAATAAAATACTTCAACAAATATTTAATTTAAAATAAAATATTTTATCTATCTAAAATTGCATAAAAGAATAATTGTTATTTTTATTTAAAATGCAGTATTTTAAATATTTTACTTTAAATAAAAATATTGAATACATTTGTATTTTCAATTCATTTGTAAAAAGTATAGAAAATATTAAATACAATATTTGAACAGAAAGTATTCAAAAGTCTTTATTTCAAATAAATTGTTTTAAATACAACTATATTTGATTAAGTATTTGAAATAATTTGCTTGAATACATTCTTATTTTCTTCACTTATTTCAAATACCTTGTTAAAATACAATTGTATTTGAAAACGTATTTTTAAACATTCTATTTTTAATACGAATGTTTGAAATCAAAGCGTTTCGGGACCATCCCAGTATGGGTCGTTCCCGAGTGATTTTTGCACGCACAGGGTATCCTGGCAAATTCGTAGTGGTATTCCTCCACACCCTTTCCCATTTCTATTCCTAGTTTTATACAGCTACCTAGTTCTAAACTATGATTTCAATCATGTATGTATCGACACACGCTTAGGTTAATAGGTAATAAAATAAAATAGATCTTAAAATTTAAGATATTCAAATAAGGATCGGCTAGTCGCTTAGGAAATGAGTAAATTGATAAAGTATACTAATCGATTATAACCGTTCACCTTGAACCGGCCCGCTGAGCCTGCTATGAGCCTTTGACGGCATGCTATCCTACATAATTATGTTTTAAGTTCAATCACGTTAAAAAATTATTTTATATTTGACTAAATTAATTTATATACCTTATCAAATACAAATGTATTCGATCAAGTTTTTGAAACAAGAAATTTGAAATGTAATTTAAGTATTGAAAATAACAATTTTTAAATACAATTTTACTTCGAATGAATTATTTAAAATACATTTGTATTTGATTAAATAACTTTAAATAGTTTTATCAAATACGTTTGTATTTTGAGTGCATTATTTGAAATTTAAGTACATAGATTTTTAAAATTTTATTTAATATATTTGAAATATTTTAATTAAAACATCATCAGAAGTTGTCTAAATAACTTTAAATACGATAACTCAAACTTCAATTAATTAATACTTTATATAAGAAAAAATTGTATTTAATCATTAAAACAATTATTTTGGCATTAAATAAAATGGTATCTTTTTTTTCAAATAACAAATACGACTTTGCCCAAGTCTGCCTCTAGTAACAACATTTCTGATGGCACTCATTTCAACGACTTTACCTTCATACGTATGTGACTCCTGTATCGCTAAAATAGTAACCCCTATTTGTTGTGTCTTCAGGAGGTTTGGGAGTACCATTCAGAAAGGCGAGGAACCGGGAGTCCCCTCAGCCCGTGCAGATGTATACACCCTTTACCGCACACCTCATCTTGCATTCTACAAACTTGAATCAATTTTTGAAAAATGCCTGGCAAGTTGTGACTTTTTTTTGCATTGCACCTTCGTTTTTGCCTTAAAATTCTCTGCTTCATGCCCTGTCTTCGCGCACTTTCTGCATGTTACTCCTTCCTGCTTGCACGCTTTCATAGCCTTGGAATTTACAACACTTTAAGTGAGATGTGATCCGCCACCCTACACATTCTTGCTCTGATATACAGTTTCTCTTATCCTTGGAGTGTCCCTCATTTCTGGGGTTACTTGTAGTGCCCAGATGCATTCCTTTCGGTACGTACTAGTTGATCAAGAACATAATTGTCACCAATTTGAGTGACATCGGGTAACGTTGCTTTAGGTTACTTCACACAGCGAACAGAAGAAGAGCCCGACAATCCTTCAACACTTTGAGATTACCAACATTTAATTTATAATTATATACAAGCAGGAAATTGATATCCAACTATGAAACCAAACTGGGTGAAACTTTTACAGTGTTAAGTTTTGATTTCTATAAATTTTGTATATCAGTACCCGTAAAATTTATCACATTTTCTTATAAGACAACGTTATTACAAGTAAAGAGAAGAAAAATGGAGAGCAATTTGTATGTTGAAAGTAACCATGTCATTGTTTCAAAGAAACACAAAAAATAAAGAAAGCATGAAAATAAATAAAACGCAGTCATTCCTGAAACAACAGGGCGATTGAGCAAAGTGTTTGCCAGTGGTGACTTAAAGACCCGCAATTACGAATGCCTCTGGTACCGCTATACGAGGAGAATATAGAGCACAGAAAGCAGGGAGTAGCATCAGAGAAGTGAAGTGAGCCGCTAGTATAGACGGACGAAGAGAGTAAGCATAGCAGAATGCCGAGGAATCGGACAAGCAGAAAGTTTGGAAGGCGCCAACTATGTCAATCTTCCGTGAGGAGAAAGAGGACGAGGAGCTCGAATGTAACTACGAGAATGTGACCTAGCTGTATGGGATGCCGAGTGGTAGATTCAAGTGCGAGGGATATGAGGGAGACGAGGTATATAAGCGACTCTCCGGGGCAATTTTGCGGATTACAAAGTTTCCCGTACGGAAGCCTCTCCCTCTTTCTCTCTCTCTCTCTCTTTTGCTATGCAGCTAGGATCCCGGCTCGATCCCGGCATATTGCACATAGGCCAATATTATGCGTGTACATATATGACGTATTCGTGTCATGTCGCACTTCAATGAGATGGGACACGAGTTGCATGGGAGTTATACTCACCCCGGATCAATTTACATTTTCGAAGCAAAGCCGTACGGTATAATACAATATATTGTTCGTGCTAGTTGTTGCTTTGTTTGGGTGTTTACAAGCTTAAATAACGCAGAGCAACGCTAACACAATAACGGATTGCTTATATGATGTTGTGAGATTGTGTGGACTAATTTATTGAGTTGTATGGAGTGGATACTATTTGTCAAATGTTAACGGTTGACAGCGAGACGTTAATATGATTTACTCCAGTACCTTGTATACTTTAATATTAAATATACAGATTCTTTATTCCGAGATGGGATCGCGTAATTTCGGTGAACCACAGCACTATACGTACAACAGAGTATTATTCTTATACTTGTATATACACAACATTGTATATAGGTTACACTCGAGCGGGTAAAATTCACGCGTCCCTCACCATATAATAACATTTTGTTTCCCTACAAGATCCCTAATGTTGATCGCAGCAGTTGTGCAGTTTCAGCAACATATCTGCACTACGAAATTTTGCTAACAAAGCCAGGCCAGCCTAACGAGCGGCAAACGAGTGTGGGCGGGCGTGAAAAAATAGGGTGTGGGACAGAGCCCGGAGAGGAGCAGCAGCAGGACTGCAACTTTGCATTGAACAAACTACTGAGATTCCAGCTGGAATTACGAGCAGCAGCATCAGCAGCAGCGTAGCGCGAAATTAGTGTTTCGGCCGTCCGAAGCCGTAACTCAACCGAGCTAACGCCCAGTGCCTCTAGTTGCTTGTGCCCGCGCGCTGAGGTCTCGAGCTTAGTATTTGTTTTTTTCTTGTACTTGCAACAATTTAACTTTGTAAAAATCGACAAAACAAAGAATCTTATGAAACGCCCGTGTAAAATACTCATGACTTTTTTCGCTTTCAAGAACTGCATTATTTTTTTTTGACGATAAGAAATTTGCAGACTCGGTAATTGTAAAAGGGATTATTTCAAAAGACAAGTAGTAAGTAGTATACATGTTATATTGCACCGTAATTCTAGCATCCTGCGTTTAAAGTACTTCACTAGCTTATTTGGCTAATTTTTTTCCTGTATTTTGATTTTCTAAAAACAAATTTGTGCTCGCAGGTCTAAAAAACGTGAGGCCAAACTGTTATATCCACAGCCATTGTATACACTTTTTGAAATGAAAATAATCTCATAGGTACAGTATTTAAAATAAAATTAACTAAAGCAAAAGATGAAAAAACACGATGGGGTACGAAAGTTTTTGTGCTATCCCAAAATAAGGTACCACGCGCTGTATTCTTCATCAGTTGAACAACCTACAAATCAGAAATATCCAAAATCGCACATCTGATATGGGTACAGCCGTAGTGATTCTCTCTTGCACGCATGGGCGAGCATGCAATGCAACAACGAAGTGGGTATTCTTTATATCGTGCATTCAAACCAGTCAGATCGATTCTCGTGAGCTGCTGGTTGGCGTTACACAATAGAGATGTATGGAGAAGGATGCACGTGGCCGACCTATCCGTATTTCACTTTTTACGAGAAGCGGGCGTTATGTGAATCTGGGCACGTCAATCTACCGCTGAGCTCGAGCAATAAATCACGTTGTACGGATGGATAGAGGACACTTAGACGCTCCCAATTTGATTAATTAAGGCCAAAATCATGACTGGATCACTTTTCTGTGTCTTTGAAAATTTTTTGGGAAATTCTAATGGCAGGCCACTTTTGCCAGGCCAAGTAAAAACTACTAAGAATTACGCACCTATAAACATACGGTCTGATACATTTTTCTATTTTCTCCTATAGTATAATATACGTCGTAGCACTTGGCTATGGTCTACGACGACACATTAAAACTGTCAGTTAGACCGCTCACGAGTACGGATTAACAAAAAGAGCGTTTACGGAAAAAAAAAAGTTGAAAAGTGCATAAAAATGCTGCATCACATACTGCTCGCATAACTAATATGTTACACACTATAGAAATCACATAATGCTGATGTTCAAATCAATGCACGATTATTCGATGGTCAGATACTTTAATAATTTTTTAGTTACATCAAACTTTATTGATAAATTTATAGTGTCAAAATAATTTTAGATGAGAAATGACAAAAAATTATTAATAATGGTGGTTATTTCAAAGACTAAACTTGATTGGTTATTTTATAAATAAGAAAAAAACTCACATCAGAAGACTCTACATTAATGTGCCGGCAAAAGTTATTACAAGTCAGTTTGCAAGACAAAATCATGACCTGAATAATTTTTTGATACCAAGTTTTTTTCAATTTCAATTATTAATCACGAAATGTAAAAAAAGTTCTTTTAGTTTTTTTGAATTGTTAAAATTTAGAAAATTGATTTTAAGGAAGTTCATCACACAGCGTTTTTGGTACGATGTTCCTGAAATTTCAACAGGATGTTCGTAATGATGTGAAAGAGTTACATGTAGAATTTGAGATCGTTTCACAACACCGTTTTGTAAATATTGAATGTTGAAAAAACTTCAATTTAACACGTAACCTTATGGTGGAGTCACAAAAATTGAATGCTATGTAGAATTTTTCCTTTTTTTTGCATGACGCAATACCATAATTGGGGTAAACGGTACAGTTATTGACACCTTAAGGTAGTGATTGACCCCTGTATAATGTGTATATCTATATATAAAGGCTCCATTTAAAAATGCATGTGGCGGTCAATCACTATCAGGGGGTCAACAACTGTACTTATTACCCCTACTGTTCTTATTCTCAATTTTCAGAGTGATGGACAACTTACTTTTGCAGTTAAATAAAAAAAATAGTGTCAGACACCTACATATTTATAAGTATACAAATGCATTCAAAACAGTTGCCGGCGCTGCCGCATACTCGCTCTCCCCTCACTGCACTCTCTACATTTTCCCTTTAACTGTGATAAACGTCCTTAAGTTGTAAGATATCTGTAAATTAATAAACAGTTTAATATGTATATATATATATATATAAAAGTGAGTTTGGTGACAAAATAATTCAGGGAGGTAAGACCAAAGATTTGTATGACTAATTTGGTAAAAGTAATACTTAAATCGACTACGTACTTAATTCTTTTTTGTCATTTAGACCGTATCTTTGACAAAAAATTTTAATACAAGCAGTTGTATCATGTAGATGTATACATTTCCGTCTGACATTTAAATACAAAATTTCTAGTAAACAAATTACATCGAAAAATGCGTTTTCTTTAAAAGTTGAGGTAAAATAATTCTTATGAAAAAAATATTTCCTTTTTTCACGGGGTTGAGCCAGGACGCGTCTCCAACCTTAAAACTGATCTTCAACTGCTCAGACTCTGCTGCCGCGAAATAATTGGCTTCTCCATGGGACTCTTGCTTTATGTGTCCATCTGTCTCCCACTCCCGCTCTTTTTCACGTCCACTTTTCTCCAAATGGGATTCTCCAACTTCAAAGGAAACAACTACTTGCAGCATCAGGGAGATTTGAAAAATCTTATGCTTCCGTAACTAATTTTTGAGTGCTTTTCTGGGATTTTTTTCTATCACTGGAATAGTCTTTTTTTTTCTTCTCCAGAAAATATCCGAGAAGTAGGTAAATAGAGTTATTGAAAAACCTACTGTGGTGTTCCTGATTTTTAAGATTAAATTCGAGTTATTTCTAAAATCATTGATTTTTTCTTTAAAATAAGAGAAAGTTTGTTTTTTTTACTTCATTTATTTCACGTCGGCGATGAAAATTTTTACGAGGCCAATAAAAGACATGAAAAACGTGATATTCAAGAGTGAGGTAGATAATAATAGAGATGCAAGTACACAATTAATTTTGCACACACATTGTACAACATAATAAGTGCTCGGCCAATTAAAATACATAAAAAATCTCATCAAAGATTTAAGATAGCTATAGAACGGAGTTTATACAATCTAATCTCTATGGTAATCTCCAAACTAATAATTATCAAATTTCACGAGCCACGCATAAATAATTATCCAGCATAAAGTTTCGATGTAATTTTGCAAAGGCTGCAAATATATGGCTTTGTAATAATTGCAAAGGACTCATTACAAGCGGGAAAAAGGAATATAATAGCGAGTGTATGTATGCTATACGCCGAGATGAGTGAGGAGGAAGCAGTAGAGGGGCGGGAGGGGGATGATCATGTAATGACTTTCACTATGAAATTTTCCTTTTAATAATACTCTCATCAACGAGAGAAGCCACGCACATTATCGATTCTCAGCTGGTGGAAAGTTTGATTCGACATCAATTTATTATTGGCTCATCATCGAAAAATAATTAAAAGATGCCAGACACGAGAGTAAGCGAAGAATAAGAAAAGGAAAACTATTAAAGCAAAGATGAGCTGCGGCACTAACTTCCCGTCTGTGACACGGTCGTAAAATATTCATTGGATTTTTACGCGGTCATTTTGACACGAGTTCCTCGAGAAATATAATAAAAAACCTCGGGGGACGAGAACACTTGAGTAAGAACGTAAAATTGTCCCGGCGCTTGTGGGTGTCCGGTGCAATATACTACAGCCGCGATTCTGACTTTGTGGTAGATTATTTGGATGAAACTTTCAATTAAGTAGGTACTTTCGCGCACAGCTCACTATTTTTCCACCCTCCCGTACCTTTCCTTTGAAGATAGTCTCGACTTTTTTTTACGAGCGGAAAAAGGAGGGAAGGAGAAAAAATGCCCGCAACGAGTTTCCTCATCAATCTTTGAGAACTTTACATGCAGCCCGTACCTACTGCTGAGGTACACTTTAGAGTAATTACTCGGGAGATGCCCTCGTCCGACGCTGAGAATAGTGTATGGGATGTCGAAAATATTGAGAGTTTTAAAGAGGAAATTTATTTTTTGAGTGAAAAACAAACGAAACTTATTTTGTAAATTTTACAACAAAATGTATTATTTGGCCTGTCCTAACATTATTCGTTGCAGTAACGTATTTTTGAGTAAATTTCTAACCTTACCCATGTTATTTGTTTTTACGGACGTAGCCTACTTTTTTTTTTTTTTTTTGAGTAACTACCTACGTTATCGACGTCAAGTCAATGGCTGGCAACCTCGCATATTAGTTGTAATATATATATATATATATATATATATATATATATATATATATATATATATATATATATAATCTTCATTCAAAGTTGTCTGCTTCTGCTCTCAGCTTAGAGTCTCATGTACCTACATATATGTACATACACGTGATGTGTTTGTGTTTTTGCGATGCCTAAACAAAAATATCCCTGCATGGAAAGGTACTCTGATATATTTCGAAAAGTAGGTACTTCATGGAATCAGACGCACTCTTTGACTTTTTAAAAACACCACCAAGTGACACTACAGCTCCGAGTTGTAGCTTCTGCTGGCTGTAGATGCAACGTTGCCACATGTTTTTCATTTATGTTATTTTTATTATTCTGTCACAAATATTTCCGTAATATCAATTATAACAATAGTTGAAATTTTGCACAATTGTTTCGCACACTTCATTCTCTCTACACCTCAAATTTTGTTGTTCTGTTTGATTTTCATCACACTTTTTAATCAAAAATTTACAGCTGTCCCATAAGAGCACGTGTTAACCATTGCATTTTCATTGTCACATTTCTCAATAATTAGTATTATAACGTATGTTGAAAAAAAAGTGTGTATTCTAAACGCTCTTAGTATTCATATAATCGACTTGTGTGATTATTTTCAATAAATAGGCAGCGTCCTTAACATGAATTGATGCAAAAAAATGAATGAACTTATAAAAAAAGTCGAGGTTTTGAATAAAGGTTAAAATTAATCACCTTTCGCTGTTTTCCAAGATATTATTCCTCGCTACTTGAGCTTCTTGATTAAAAAAAAGCCTTGAAGAGATGAAAAATCAGAAGCAGTGATAACATGATCTACATGTTTTATTTACTTAACAATATAACTACCACTATTCATAAAAAATGTCGGTCTATGTATACCGTATAATATTATTTACGTGTGGATTCAATTGAATCCCAGAATGGCCTGGACCAATTTTTGTACAAAAAAAGAAGAGAAAATTCGCACAAGCGTAAAGATGGTTCACTATGGAAACAAAAAACACAGTCATACTTACGTATGAGAAAATTTATAATGTAAATATATGTCGCATAAACACCCGCCCCTGAAGCAACTGAGATAACCCACAGTTCTTGAGATTGTACCGCAACGACGTCCTCGCAACTTTGAAAAAAAAAAAAAAAGGGAAGAAATCTCAGCTCGGCTACCGTCGCAGTTCCAGAAAAGTAGCCAAAGCACATACGCGCCAGGAGAGCCAAGTCGTTCGAAGACGCTCAGGAAAGTCGTTAATCATCGCGTACTCGACTCTGGTAATAATTTACTGGCTCGCACCGGATAACGTTGCAAAGAGCGTCCGGGCTCGCGCGCTATCCTTCCGCAAAATCTCGAGAGAAGAGCCATGCAGAGTCGGTTAAGGAGGTACATATACTGCAGTGGATGCACGAAAAAGGAAAGGAAAAAAAAACTTACGTGAGATGCAGCTGCTGCGCAACGGCAATTTTCAGAGTCAGTATTGTACAGAAACTGTACGTGATATTTTATCTCGTAACAGCCAAATAAACCGAGAGTATTAGTGGAATATTCCTTTATAGAAGCGCGGAGATGGGGATCGGGATAAACGTGTTGGCTGCGATTGTATAACAATTACATCAGTATACTTACCTACTGTTAGAGCTCGTAGTTGCAACAGTGGAAATCAATACGCAAGAGTCTCATGATGTGTACTTACATGTGAGAGTATTGTGTTAACCAATTCAGAATGTATTTTAATTTACTTATGCGTTCGAGGATAAATTATTGTCCGAAAAGGAATGAAAATACAACATCGCCTCAAGTATGTGGACCAAAGTGTGGACTGTTATAAGTCTTTATTTCAGATTTGTGCATCACTTTTTTGGTATGCTCTATGTTACTTATTTGTTCGAGATAACACATATGTTCTTTATTTGTGTCTTTCATATATTACCTCCTTCCAGAGTCTTTATACCGTATGTCCTTGTCAAAGTACTATCCAGCCAGAATAAATAATGCATTACATCATTCTACACAGATTGAGAGATAACCAACAATTTTCATAAGAAGATTTCAACATATCAATATTATATGTTCATAACGGGCAAGAAAAATGTCGTCCCAGTGACCAAATTATTGCACTGCCTTCACGAGCTCACATCAATCTGAGCGTACGCTTACTTTATTCCCTATCCCTGGCATGTGGTTGATGACAAAACTTTTTCGACTCAACTCGAAGCTCAACTAAGGAGAAGCTATAAATCCAGCTCATCCGTTCATTTACGTAAACGGGCTCCGAGTCGTGGAGAGAAAAAAGACCCAAGGGCGTCCTTGGGAAGTTCTTTTATCTTGGCGTCGTCTGGGGACAGGATCAAAAAAATCAAGAGAGAAAATTGAGTGACGTCACGTGCATGTAAACGTATATGTATGTACTCCCGTTCTTTCACAAACAGACACTTTTATATTTACAATGCAATAAGTGATACCCGTTATTTGGCATAGCGTAAGTAGGTATTGTCGTAAACTACGAAATCCTTCGTAACGAAGAGCAAGTAGTTAGTACTAGCTCTGATGATTCGGCTTTTATACGGAACGCGTACCGCATACACGAGAGTAAGAGAAAGATTAAGATGGCTTGGGCTATTTTTATCGGCTTGATCAAAACCTCTGAAGTTCTAGAATTATGTAAATATAGTATGCCAAATTCATTTGCGATAACAAAATACTGAGGTCAACCACTTCATTTTTTTTCAACTCGCTACTTTCACCAATTTAACGCCTACTCTTATGAACAGTGGTCACAAAATCGACCACATCTTCGAAAATCTTTGACTAGCCTCATCAATTTCAAATAGTTCTTGTGTTTTTTTTACGACGAATCTATTAAATTCTTAAAAATATATGGTCAATGACTTAACTTAACAAAAATCAGAAGAAAAGTATGAAATATTGATCTGGCTTGCCTTACATCTCACAATTTTCACAACTATAATTTCACGGTAATTTTCTGGCAATTTCTTGATCTTATACTTTGGTTTTATCGAAATAACTATATTTATTGAAAAATTTACCGTCGAAAAGCGTTGACTTTTTAGGGGCCCTTACGGTACCCTACTCTAGGTACGGTACCAACTGCCCAATGATGCGTTCCGTAAGCACTGGCCGTTTAATCTAAGTATTTAGATAATTTATAGATAACTTATTAGTGTGAGAGAGATATTATGTCATACTTTTCCCCTTGCGCTTTTAAATATCATCTAGGATACCGAGATACTTGAAGATTAATTAAGTTCAGCGCAGTTCCTGCAAACTTGCAATAAGATACCTATTGAGAGTACAAGCATTTCGTAAACTTGTTCATGCATTTGAGACGTTTAGCGACGATTTTTCTTTTCCCAATGAAAAAAGAAGCAAAATTCTAAATCGATCAATCCTCACGGGAGGAGAAAGGTAATCCAAAGATCCTCGGAACACGTGCACTGCAAATGCACATACGCGCGCCAGCGTGGATGAAGTCGCTCCCGCGTGTATCGTGTACTCGGGGCATTAACTTGACACGCGATGCACGGAGCCACCCGCGTAATTATGCAGTTCAACGCGTAATGATATAATCCCGATGGCGCTACGCAGCTGCTGTCGTCACAAGTACATATTATATACATACGTGCCCACCTCCACCTCTTCCGTTTCCCCGGGGGACGCACGTGTGTACCTACATCGGCGAACGAGTCGGGGGGAATGCTCGCTGGGCCGAGGGACCCGAAGCACCACTGCTGTAGTAACGATGGCCTGCGTCACTTGACTTGCTCGAGTACTTACTTGCTCCTGCAGCTGCATCGGCCGTGATGGCCCGAGGTTTTAGGTGCTACGCCGTGTTTTGCACCGATGTCCTTAATTTTTTTCCCTAGAATACATGCGGCAGCTCGATCTTAACGTGACTCGACTTATTTGATCGATTGATGCGTTTGAATTGAATTTCACTTGCACAGACGTTTCTATAAATGAAGTTTTACATGAAGTGGCTTGAGTGTCACTATCGAGAGGCGTTTTTTTTAGTTTTCATTCTCGTGGTGTACTTTTTATAAGGGAGCCAAAGTATAGGTTTACGCGGTACTTTTGTGCAGAGTCTAATAAGCTTCAGCTGGCTCACAGATACGGACTTGTACTCGCAGGTATATGTGTTCTCCAAAATAAACTATCTCAGCTCCTAATTTAGTAAACTGTAAAAGCACATATTCAAGTCTTAGTTTTCAAAATATAGTTTCAAATTATAGATTCAGTAATAGCTTTTGATCGCATTACTCATAGATATTTTACTTTATCAGTACCATGTACAAATTCAGATAATAATGAACATTGTAAACTAAACGGCGATGCTTAATTGTCATTTGGAGTTTGAAAATTGTTATCGTAGTATAGTTATACAATAATGATGTATCTGCCCTGATCGTTAAAAAATTATAAATACCGAATTTCAGGAATGGCATGCCATACCTACTTAAAAGCCTTAAATATTTTGTGAAATAATCCATACATTTTACAAATACTTGATGAACTTAATATTTATAAACTACACTTATTTTACAAGTTATTTACCAACTTGTCCATTAAAATTTTAATTTCCTTGGAACATTTAAGGACCCAAGTTAATGGTTGTTTTAAACAGATCATTTATCAAAATGTTCACGTTTTACTTGTATTTTGTCAAATGCTCAAATCTCAACCAAGCCGTTACCTTTCTGAGTGTCATCCCAAGTTAGGACTATTTTCATATTTGCCTATAATGTGTATGTATAGAAATTATAATTTAGTGTAATAAAACACTATTTGGACTATAAAATGAAGTCAACGACATTCACTTAGTTGAGTTTCCAAACTTTGATGAAACGAAATCTAATAAGTACCGGATACCAATAATTTCAATATTCCAACGCGTCGCTTCGTACATTAGACACATATTGCAAAGATTTTCGTAGCTCCAATAATACCTGCATATATACAATTCCCGGGCGCATTAGCATTCGTAATTCTATTGGCACGTGGGTAGCAATCGGGGAAAGGGACGAGAAAGTACGTGGAAGGGGATTTGCGAAAATTTCCCTCGAGAGAAAGAGGGTGGAGGTGGAAGGGAAGTCAACCGAATCGACCGTTCGCATCGCCGATTACGCGACCGGACGATGTTCCTATCGCGTTTCCCACAGCGCGTCACGTTGCCGCGGACACCGACAGCAAACTATATTATTGGGTCATTTGCGAATGCTCGTTCGCAAGTTGAGCAATTTTTTCATTTCGGGCTTTTTTCGAGCATAATATATTACATTTCAAAGTACGCGCGTGCACGTAATACCTATAGCTCTGATTTTGTTTTACTTTTTCATGCCTGAAAGGTTTTCATGGATTCGACCAGTGGTCGGCAAATGGAATATTTCAGTACCTTATTGTTTGTTTTATCAATGGTATCTGCCAATATTTTCCTAATTTGAGACGTCAATTGTACACCGACAGGTCATCTGTTGGTGGAAGTACATTATTGAAAACAGTTACCAAAGTATTTGACAATCTTTAATGAAACTTAATTCAATTAAACAAAGTGAGAAGATTTTTTTAAATAAAATTGTGATGAGCATCATTGCAGTATCATAATGAGATATTAGTGATTAACCAACAAAGTAAAAAACTGAGCAGTTTCCTGGCCTCCCATCCCCAGAGTTATCCATTATCGATCGACTTTTCTTGATAAATATTCCGATGACTAATGTACAAACCTAGACTCTTCCAAAGTCTTGTGTAACAGCAGTAGTAAATACAACGATAAAAATAGATGTGAAAATACTACGGGAAAAAGGTAGAGTGATGTACTACACGAGAGACAAAAAAAATCAATAGTAAGCAACTGCTCCCCGTATTTGTACAAACAACAGTCGACTAGACGATGTAAATCAAACGAAAATGAAAAATCGATTCCCAATCCGGAAGAGGGGGCGCAAGATCTCATTCGGCTCTTCTCCTCGTCCCGGAAAATTGAACAAAAATATTATCGCGATTCATTTTGGAGCGAAAAAACAGAAAGAGGCGAAAGGCGAGCGAACCGTGCCAAGAGCTACACGGGAGTGCGAGGGACAAGGAGGGAGGAGGAGCTGGCATCGTCGCGCGTTCGATCGATATCCCATTCCGCACCCACGGGGACTGATGTATTTTTACCAGCATTTTGGAGGTGGGTACTTTAGTGTTTTTTGGTCATAGTTGGCTACAACAGTGTTTTTCAGGCGGTGAGAGAGACAGTCGGGCGAAGGAACAGAGGATAATAGGAGACGTTAGGAATACTTATAAGTGTGTTCTCGTTAATTCGAGAGTTTGGTTTCAAGGGTGTGACTCCAAAAAAATTTTTCGGATTTTTGTTGTTGTGCTAATTCACTTCGTGCAGCAATTTGAAAAAAACACCACCTGCAGGGAAAAAGTTATCGATGATAACTTACAAGAATACAGTCACAGAATCTTATGGACAATGATGTGTTACAGGCGTTTATTTCAACAGTAATGTATTTTTCAAGATATTTAACAACTTACGTAATTTTTTGGGTGTTAAGTACACGTTCAAGTCGAAAAATATTTATCTAATAGTACCTTAATAAAAAAAATTTTTTTCTTTTATGATTGTATTTTGTTTGTAAATATTGCGATTTTCCTCAAATATCAATTTATTTCTTGAAGTACTTGTAAATCAGCACATTAAAAAGTGATATTCATTATACTCACTCTAACATTATATCCATTTTATACTAGAAATTTACTTTTTTTCATAAAATTAAAAAAAAACTTTTATTAGCCATTAACACGCTACTTGGGACTGAAAAAACTTACTGTAGTTGTCAAATAATTATTATTGTTAAAACAAACACTTGTAATCTACCATTGTCTATCTGATGCTGTATATTCTCGTTAGTTAGCACACGGAGAAATAAATAACTGTAATTTTTACCATGAAAGCAACTGTAATTTTTACTCAGCTGTTAAGGTAAAGCTAGGGTCACGTGGTACAGAGGAGAAGCTACAGGACAGAGCAGACGTCTGCTGCACCTGCTTAACCTGCAAATTGACACGTCTTGTGTTGGTATTTAGCAGTGTTAATAATTAAAAATTTGTAAGAAAAACATTACCCACGTTGGTACCGTTTACTAACGTGTTAAGCTGTTGAAATGAAAATATTGTGATAGAAATTTATTGTTGAACACAATTTTACTTAGTAGTACATTTTTTACAGTAAAGTTATTGTCTTTAGATGTATTTACAGATTATGAGGCAATACAATCACTCAAGTCTGTATCCTGGCACTGGCAAATTATCTAACAAGTATCAACAAACAGGCGTCTCTACGCTATCGACCTCTATTGCGTTCGGGTTTGATCTTTATTTAGCAGGATGCAAAGGATGTTTATGAGCAGACAAAATTGCTTTTCTTTTTAGATTAAACATTCACACTGTAATTATTTGCAATTATTCACATCGCTTGTATAAATTCAAGACGTGTCAATTTGCAGGTTAAGCAGGTGCAGCAGACGTCTGCTCTGTCCTGTAGCTTCTCCTCTGTACCACGTGACCCTAGCTTTACCTTAACAACTGAGTAAAAATTACAGTTGCTTCACGTTACAAACTATGGTCTTTTTAAGACAAATTTTACTGGGATAAAAATTACCTTTAAACTATGGTAAAAAGTATAGTGACTGTCGCAGTGTCACACTTTTATAGTTGCTTTCTCGGTAAAAATTACAATTATTTATTTCTCCGTTCATCGACATATTTTCCCCTGCAGGTGGCGTTGTTTCAAATTGCTGCACGAAGCCGACGAAGCGATATTTGCTCTTGTGAATATATTGGTATATTGAAACGCAGCGAAAAAAAGTGTAAATTGCGGATTATATAGAACGAGAAATGAGGTATGGTGCAGCAGCGAGTCAACCCAATTCTGTACATAGTTGAAAACTAGTTGAGAAGGCCGACATTTCCTGGTGACTCGTTGATTCTTAAAAATGCATTGTTTCGCCTGCAACGAGATTTCACTTTTTTTTCAAGTCTTTTTTTTGCCACCGTCGTTTTCACGCGTGGAAAGGCCTTGACAAAATATTCTGCCGCTGCGAGCTATGCAATCGTCGACAGGTATATATGCGCGCCCGTGAGCTACGGCATTTCTTTCCGCTCGAGCGCATTGGGAAATTCGCGTCCCAAGACTAGCGCACCCCCCGCTCTCTCTTTTCCATCTGAATTCTATTTTCCGGAGTTGTCAGTTTGAAGAAAATTCGCTTCTCCCGTTTGCTTGGTGCTTTGTTCTCAACATCCCTTTAACATCGATTATTTCATATATTAGCCATCCGCTAATTTCTCGTGCGATCGAATAACTCAATGCCGCTTTGTAGTTGCCACATGGCTATTCATTCATTGTTCATCCAATTAAAAGAAAATGCAAATTAAATATTTGATAATGTCATTTGGAACGTGAATATCGCTTGAGCGCCACAGACTTTGTTTCACGAAATTATGTTTTGGTCCCTGACACAACTAGGGGTATACAGAATTTCAATAGAAAATAAAGAAATGAATTGTCAGAATAAACACAATAAATAAGCTGACAAAGTACTGAAGGAATCAATCACTCTAGAACATTGCCTCGACTGCAAAATACTTTGTTATGTCGCTCAGTTCAAAAAACAAAACAAAACCGCACGAGTCAATGGAATCGATACATAGTAGTGGATCGCGCCCAAAAAACTGTACTGTCATCGGTAACTTACAATTATGGCACATGTTATATATTAAAACATGGCTGTAATGCTTCCTATATTCTCTTCTACTTGAGGTTGCTAAGCAATCATTTGTGAGTATGGACTCAATTGCCAGCCACTCTGACCCTCGCTGTCCTGCTTTTCCCTCTCCTTTCATGCTTCAAGGAGCAGAACCTCCCTGGTTGGATCCATCAGGGACGAAGTTTCAGTTGGCAGACGCCTGGGCCCACACAGTTAGTCCAGCACTATATACCTTTGCGTTAGAGTTTGTCAACTCACAGGTGTCGTAAGATAATCTCCTCCTACGCGATATCAGAAAAACACTTATAAGATCCGCGTTCCGAACGCATTTGTATAGGCCCTTGTCTTTGTCATTACTTCTCGTTTGGT
Source organism: Copidosoma floridanum (assembly GCF_036245765.1). Lineage (NCBI taxonomy): Eukaryota > Metazoa > Arthropoda > Insecta > Hymenoptera > Encyrtidae > Copidosoma > Copidosoma floridanum. Next base: position 188,898 of record NW_028321897.1, on the reverse strand, counting down.
AAGTTTTGCTTCTTTCAACCCGTCCGTGACAAGATACGGTACGCCAGCGTACGACTGGGCAGGCCACCCTTTTTTTCCAACAGCGCCGAGCGGAAAAATTTTTTCGGGGACGATGCCGTGGCAGCCGCGAGAGTAGTTTTACGATGAAGCAAAGTTTCTTTGACACCCGCGCGATAGCCTTCATCTTTTCGGTGGAAATTTTCTAGCCGTCAAAGTTATCCAAGACGAGAGAGAAGCTGCGGTGGCGAGAGTTTGCCTGTAGGTGTACCATACAAGCGTCACAACCTCCTTTGACCTTTTTTTCCTTTTCAACTTCACTCGGACTCGTCGTCCCAACTTTCTTTGGTCTTTTGAGGCCACACGGATTTTGTACGCCATTTTTAATCAATCACAGACCGCAAGAGGGCCTCTGCGAGGAAAACCAAGACTTTTGAAGATGTCCTCTCAGCCAAGAGCTTGGCTGACGTTTTGGCTGTACACGTTGGGATTGAAATACTTGCGTCTCGAAAAATTTTATGAGACCCCCTTCATAACAGCTTTTATTTCTCTATACTCGAGAAATAAATAGATAAGGGAAAAAATCACAGATATGTACACTAGTTCCCTTTAAGATGGATGTTTTTATCGCCACGGAGGCTATTATTTCCTCTGAACGCGCTTGCGTGCCATCCCATTTGATTTACTAACCCTTAAGGAACACAATACGGAGGGGTACGTACGAGTCAATTCGCACTCCATGAGACCTCGTACGCGTAATCGTAAGAAATCTTATTTAACCCGCTATTTATCACGTCACTTTGCATTTTACAAAACTATTCGAGAAAATTGTTTTTTTTTTTTTAAATTTCACTCTATCAAATTTAATCTCGACATGTTAACTTTTGCAGTGAATCAATGAAGGAAATCCTGAATTTTCCATTGGGCAATTCGTTTTTTGGTTTATTAGAGAAATATTGGATGCTGCAAAAAACCCACGAGCAAATATAAATCCATCAGAGGAGAAATTTGATCGAAAGAGCAAACGGAAAATCAAGGAAGGAAACTTCGTGGAAAAGTTAACATACGAGTTGGATTTCGAGTAATTATTGAGCCCTCCTCGCTCCCCCATTTTTGTTGGCTAGCGAGTAAGATACTTTTCCGGAATAATCTGCCCAGCGCGAGAAATTTTCGCATAAAACCGAGCGCCCTTCCACACGAGCCCTTCCCTCGGTACCGACCAAACACGAGAGTTGAAACGCTTCATTACCGCGTTGCTATTTGCTCAGCCCCATTCAACGCAACCCTGCTTGGCGAAATTTCCCTGAAAGCCAGCGAGACGCGGCGGAGCACCTCTCCGTCAGGGCCGCAATAAAAACATTAAAAAATTGGAGCAGTGAAAAGCCCGGCCGAGAGGGGCTTAATGAATTTTTATACATCCCGGCAAAGCAGCGCTCCTCGGGTGGGTCGGGCGCAGACCGAGAAAGGAGCGGGCAATTTGAGCGGAACGGAATAAGAGCGGAGGGAGTGTACGGTGAAAAGGAGCGCGCTGGCGTTTTGTACCGACACGCGTGTAACAATAACGTGGAAACAAAGGGCCGGGCCGCCACAATGGGAGCCTGGCGAAGGGGGGGTTTCTCTCCTGGGAGACTCATCACGCCGATCTGTCTGGCTCGCGTGTACTCCGCGCTAGACCAACTCTCGCGTTTCCTACTGCGTATTGTAAGGGGGAGTGTAAAAAATTGCAGTGTCTTCTTGACGGGGGACCCTGTCCGAAAAAATTTTTTTTCTTCCATTTGTTACGCGTCTCTTTTTTCGAGGGTGGATTTTTGGGCTTTGCCGTCATCGTGCTGGTTACGTCTTTCACGAATTTACTAATTTCTACTTGCAGGGACTTTTCTAGAGGTTATTAAGTATCGGAGTTTTGTACTTGTAACGAAATTTCGAGTTTTAACTTGTGCCCGGCAAAGTGGGTTTTTAAACACCAACCGAGAGCCTTTGACTTTGCTTTTCCACGGGGCTCGAAACTTTCTCGAAATTTCGGGCCAACTTTATCCCGCTCGGTCGAATATTTTACATAAATTACACGACGTATAATTTTTGTCCCGATTTGCATACCGTTTGCTGTAAGAAAAGCTCGATTTTTCCTGGTGCTGCGTTAAACCTACTTACGAAAATTGAGCTGAACCAAGAAGCCAGTGTTTGACTCACCTGCAACAGAAAAAAGTTGAAAAATTATGATAAACATTCACTGTGGGCCTTCATGTAGTATTAATATTAATTGACAATTAAACATTTATGTTTACTTTAATTTGTTATTTAATTCATAATTTTGATTTAATAATCATTAGCACGTTTCAGACAAAAAAAAAGGAAAACCACATTTGTATAGAAATAAATTATCTAACAGGAATGAAGAAAGTAATGGAAAATAGTACAGGTTCGAAGCAAGTACTTCTTTTTGATTGTTTTCTTTTTGCCGTAACATCATTGTTTCGTGATTTAAACGATAGTCATGAATACACATTTTTTTCCTATGTTGAGAGATGAACGGCCACGTAACTATAAAGTCTTTTGATTTGTTGTGTCATTGGTTGAGGACAGATCGCATGATTTGTTCACTGGGTTACTCAAAAAATCAATTGCGTTCGAGATTGCATTTAATTGTAGCATTATATGGTACGAAAATTATTTGGAGTGATAATATTATTTACTACGATTTGTTTATCCTTTTAGAGGAAACAGTAAGTCGAAAAAGTGGGTCTGATAAATATTAATATTGAATTAAATCATACGTAATCTGTAATTGTTTCTTGTGATCCTATTATATCTAGCTCGTTTAATATAAATATGACGCATACATTTTTATGCAAAAAAAAAAGTTTTTAAATTGCAATTTTTTTAATAACATTAAAGTCTGCATTTCCAAATTGCTACATTTCAAATACTAAGGTACATAGGCAAAAACAATATGTACGTTTGCAAAGAAGAAAAATGAGGAGAAAAAATGTAGGGAAAATTTTGTTCCCTTAGATCAGAGCTGTATGCTAATCAAACATTAACTTAACTGATCGAACGTAAAATGTACACTCACGTGGTAACGAAACAATAAAACAATGAAGTTAGCTATCAAATTTTCATTAAAAACCAATCACCAGTCCCTGCGAAAGCTGTGGCAAAAACGCTCGACGCCCTTTTTGCTCCTTTTCATCGCACTTGAGGAGTAAAAGACTAACTTGATTTCACCCGGGTCTCATTCGATCAGTTGGAGCACACCTGTATACCTACACGTTATACACACCGCTCGTCGACTCGATCATTTTTACACGGACACGGTGTGTTGTTTCCTCCGGCGACGGAGCCGTAACGAGAGATTGTTTGCTCGGCCGTTCAAATTTACGAGGTTAAAAACTGAGCGCCTCCCCGCTTACGAAGCCGCGGTGGGAGGACACTGGTGAACGACGAAGGGCACGGCGGAAATTAACTCTTATCCATCAAGCGCACGGTCCGCCTTGCCGAGGCCGTAACGGCTTTGGACTTCCGCACTGATCTCCTTCCAGCGAGCCCGGCTCTTTGGAGGTTCCGTTTGATCACTTTTTTTGTAGCTCATTGGAAGGAGGGCTTACTTAACAGGATCTCTTTTTTTCCTTTTCTCGATGCACTCCTGTCAAGAGACACCGGGATCACAGAGTTTACGTTTTTTTTGCGGGTCCATCCAAACTCTCGGAACATTCTCGTTTATGTAAACACGGAGCTCGTGTCGTCGAGGAAAAGGATGATCGTGTGACGATCGGAGGTGACAAATTCAACTCGGTGATTCGAAAGAAACACGGTTGTCAAAGCATTTTCCAAGCGAGTGTAAGCTTTGCTAGACCATTCCGATTTTGGAGGAAGAGGTGCAGGCCGATTTTGCGATTTTTTCTTTAGCAAGAACGCAGTGGGAAAATATGACGGCCCTTTGAAGCAGGCACCTCGATTCCCTCTTATCCATCGACCAGCGCCCGTTTGCTATCGAATCTAATATTTATACGCGGGAGTGCGAGTAAAGGATTGTGTCGTGCACTCGCATCGATTCGCGGTTCCAAAAGCAAGCCTTTGCTGGTGCTTGGACTTTTATTTACCCCGATGCACGCAGAGGGATTGGCTGACGATTCTTTGAACGGATCTACTGCGTTGGCTGGCGAATTCGATCGCGTGCATGATTTTTGTTTTAGTGCATCGATGTTGGGCAATCTTTGTAGGAATATTGCGATAGATCGTGTTCAAAGCGAGTTTCCGCTGCTGAATAAATAACTAGCACCATGTATACAGGTGCACCAAAAAAATGACGTAACGTTACAGTTACCTTGTAATTATGCCTGTATACTTTAAAACAAATAGCATCCGTTTTCTGTTTAAGTAGTATACCTGTATGTAAAGTATTATCCTTTCATACTTTATGTAATATACTTATTTCGTGGCTAATGAGAATTCAAAATTCAAAACCACCCAATTTTTCAACGCGTCGCATTACGTTTATCTTAATGAAACCTCTTGAAAGATTGCACATGTCATTGATTTTGTGACTTTTCAAATTACTATTGTTATTATTATTATTAGTATTATTATCCTTATAATTGTTATTATACACCTAGTGTATCATACATTATCTCATTATCTGCACTGATTTTAATGTACTACAAAGATAAACTTTTCCAGAGGTATACGTTCTATTTATAATTACAGGCGACAATTTATTATCTGAGTATACCTACATACGTGTTTGATGACTGATGGATTATGATGGATTATGATTCATTCAAAGCACATTTAAAAGTTACTAAAATTTAAGGGTACGATCAATTACTGTATGATGTTGAAAATTTTACTATTTGCAAAAGTGAACAACATTTTCACTGGCAAAATAGTGAAAAATCAGGGTTGCTTATTTTGCACCCAGTCGATATAATTTTAATTCTAATTATTCATTTCTAATCAAACTAGCAATCTTGATTCAAATAAAAATAATTGTACAACCCACACACATTATTTCAAGTGATACCAACAACAAGATAATCAACTAATTTAAATAGTGAAAGTTTAACTTGGTAGAAATAGTGAATAATCACTATTTCGTAGTAAAAACCACTATTTTACAATGAATATTCACTAGTTCAAATAAGTTGTAAGTATACAACTTTGAAATAGTGAAATCGTCCGTTTCACTGCTAAGATAGTGTATATTCACTATTTTACAGTGTATATGCACTATTTTGAAAAAGTTGTATACTTATCACTATTTCAAATTTAAAGAGCATAAAAAATATACTTCACCAACAGACGCGAGTATATAGAACGAAGGGATCAAAAAATTGTCCAAAAAAGAAGAAACGCTGCTGTTTCCTCGGCTACCCTCATTTAACGGAGAGCCGGGATAAAAATGTTCTCGTTCCCCAAGCCTCTGGGTGATTTTCTCAGCGGCAAATACGAGAAGACGACGGCGAGAGGAACAAATCGAATTTGCATCCCCCGCGCGAGCAAGGTGTGCTATGCTCTATATTTTCTTTCCCGGAGCACGGAAAACGCAGCCGCGCCGCCGACTTTCGACCCCAGAGTTTTCATTCGGCGAATCGATCGACACCTATATATCCGGCCCGTCTCTGCATTTTCCTTCGCTCTCCTCATCGTTCCAAGGGCCTCGCGAGAGGCAAAGGGCGTGGAAGCGGAAGATGAAATTAAGTGGCAGCCGCTCTCTAAATGCAGCCACGCGCACCCTCTCCACCCCCCTTTTGTTCTCCTCGCCTTACCGAAGTATATATGTTTTGCAAAGTTTCTACGTGGAATTGAAAAACCTCTCTTCCTCTTCGCTGGAGCCGCAAACTTTTTTCTCCTCATTCCTGACAGGCCCATTTGAATTGCAGCTTAAGAAGTAGGTATCTCCTCCCGGGGACTGGCTGAAAATTTAATTTCCACCGATCCTGACATTTGCCAGACCTAGTCACTCATCGACCACAATACTTGCCATCGGCCTCGCATAATTTTTTCTACTATCAGAGCAGACAGTCAATAAGATTTTCTCAATAAGACGTTCATCACCTTCAGTACAATAAGACAGTGGGGAAGGTATGGAGGGAGGAGATGGGGCAGTAGATTGCTGACAGGAAATTTGACTGAAAACTTAATCATCTTCCTATCTCTTGCACCTTTGCGATGCATCGAATGCCACAAGTAAGTATTTTTCGACCAGTAAGATTGAATTTCGCCTTTCTTTGGTTATTGGATGAAACAAACGCATCGTTTCGCAGCATCCACTGTCACGGGCAACTCCACCAAAAAAAAAAAAAAAAAAAAAAAAAAAAGTAAATAAATGCGCAGACCCAGAAGAGTCAGACCAAGCGTAAAATTAATATGATAGTCAGCCATACACATGCAACGCGACAGCAGCAATCTCCCGGTCCGTTTTATCCGGGCAAACAGAAGGTACAGCGGAACAATTACGGGCACGGGGCACAAGTTTGCGGCGAGATCGGAAACGGGAATAGAATCTTGTTAGCTAATTCCAGTCAGCCAGCCATGCAGCTAACATGTACATGTATATATAGGGGGAGCAGTGGCACAACACACGGCGCTCCCACGTGCTCCCTTGGCTCTCGTTATTTACCCGTGCTCCTGAGACCTACCCCTCCCTCTGTTCTATATTCCACGTGGGCGAGCACGGGTTTGTTATCATATGCACCGGCAAACCAAACACGTAAGTATAGTAGGTATACGCACGACTACCTCTGCTCCAGCTGGTCGCGTTTCCGTCCGTAATTAAAGACAATGACTTACTCCAAGGGGGTACAAATCACGCCGGACCATTAGCGCGTTGGTATTGGACTATTGGATTTTTTGTGTGCATCTTATCAAGTGTGGATCTTCCGAAAATTTTCCGTAGAGTATGGAAAAGGCAGTCCACCGTAAATCTACGAGTAAACCTATACAAGCGAAGTATTGAGACGAATGGATATAAGTAAGTAAGTGTGCACATGAGAAAGAAAAAAAAAATTACGGTTAATAGTTTTATACGTATTTATAGAAGAAAAAAAGAGAGACAGAGGGAAGCAGAGGTCGACGAATCTTGTCAAAAGCGTCCAAGGGAGAGGACGTTAAAAGCCCAAGCCGTGGAAGCGAGAGACACCTCGCGTATACAGGTAAAGCCCACCAACAACTCCCGTAATCCGTCACGAGCCGAGGGTCTTCGCTCCCGCTTATATGCAGCGCATAAGCCCGGTACCCACGCGTAGGTGTGCCGTATATGATGTATACAAGTAGGTATAAGCGAGGGATCCTACTCGGACGTGCGACACCCGTCTGCGGTACATGCCCAGTGTATACATGTATACATTGGGTGCAGGTACCCTCTTTGGACATTTCGGAAGGATATACGCATGCACGTAATAGATAGCAACAACGCGAAAAGGGGGAAAGGGAAGTAGAAGGATGGAGAGCAGCTTATTCAAGGATCGTTGTCCAGCCACGAGACACCTGCCATGCGTCAGTAACTTACACCGCTCGAAGGAAGGGAGTTTAGGTGGCTGGCCAACCTTCCCGAAGAGATTTTTTAATTTCACGAAAAAGTTTTTGGAATAACCAGGATTTCTCGTTATCCTCACCAAAGTTTTAGAGTACAACCAGAACTTTCCATTATCTCGAGGAATTTTCGTCTCCCTCCTGGTGCGAAATTATAAATAACAAGTTTAGCGATGCTTGGGGTACAACTGAGAGCATTGTTGTAGATGTTTTTAAAAGTAGGTAGCTTTCACTGCATGTGTTTAAAAAAAATGTGATCAAATTATTGTAATGAATTACTTTTTTAAATCAATTTTCGTTTGCATTGTGTTATGTATGCCGATCAATGATGATTACGAAACATGTTTTAAAGTTATATTTCCTGTGGTGTCATCATTGTATGTATATCACATTACCATGAAATTTAGTTCAGTTAAAAAATTAGAAAAATACACACTAGATCTTCCAAGGAAAAAACAAAAACAACTTTCTCATTTAAAAGTTAAATTTACTCGCGACTGTAAACATTTACAATAATCTTACTTTTTTCAGCACCTTCTTCAACTGATAAAAAAATTTTCTTTAATACGTAGCCATTTTTGCGTTAATTGCGTATGAATAAATAATTTTGAAAGCAGCTTTGCATTATCTAATTTTTCTTCAAAAAATTTTATTGCATCGAGGAAAAAGCAATTATCGCAGAGTGCAGGGAAAAACTTTTTTTTTTACCTAGGGCGTTTTTTCTTTTTAACTTTGAACGCTTTCTTGAAACGTTTGCTCGGTAGGAAGAATAGCTGGGACCTAGCAATTACCCCTAGAAAGGATCAAAACTATACTACTTTGCATACGATTGTGAAAAACATTCAAGTATTTGTTAACGTGTAGAAAAAATTGTTAAACTGAATATTCTAAATTCCGTTGGGGATAAAGGATTTTTCTTTGATTCTTTCCTTTTCAGAAATTTGGCCATGGTATGGGGCTATATTTTCAGCGAGATCATAATATCACCCCGTCTCGATCCAAGTACCACTAAACATCCCTAAGTATGTGTTGTGCAGTAATTTCTATGTATTATGGTGTGGAAGGAGTGCATATACTAGCGTCAGCTAATGACTTTCCGATACATTATACCTATGGCTCGCTGTCGCTTTTATTGCTACAGGGGTTGCTGAGCTGGCCATCGATTAATAATAGTTTCGTGCTAATGACACGAGGACAGTGGTGTTTGCCATTAAAAGTTTTTTCTTCTAATGCACGTTTTACCAAAGTCTCACATTTTTTACTCCTTCGGTATAGATTATTTGGCTCATTAATTTTATCATTACCGATTGGTTACTGTACAAGTACATTAGGGCTATGATCTATCAGTAAGCGAACGCAATACGTACGTGATCAATTGTACACATTTGTACATTTACGCATACATACAAAACAGTTTATGATAAGTTGTAAGTTTCTGTAGAGTTTGTAAATTTTTTACACAAAAACACCGCATTGATACACGAATATTTCCTGCTACGAGTAAGCCAAGGAACACAAAAAAAGTTTGTCAAATGAAAAATTTTAAATTTTCATCCTATTACTGATAATCTACCTGAAAATTCGGCACTTGGGCAGCAGCTTACCATGAAAATTTCATTGAAACGTAAATTTGGAAAGTTCATTAAAATTAAATCGCCTATGGGGCCTCTACCATCCACATCATCAGCTTTAAACAACAACATATCATATTATGAGAGTATTGATAAAATTATTAACACTAGAGCGATCATTTGCGTAAATCATCGAATATAGTGCATTGCGCGCACACACGCGCACGCATTTCAATTAAGCATCGAAAATTTATGTCCGAGCCTGTGGTAGTATCGCGCATCAGCCGCAACACAAGAGCACCTCCATTCACCTGTAAAGCCTGCCTCTCTATCCGCTGCCCTGCCTCATTGTTAGTAGAACCAAGCCCTATTGTACGAGAGAGAGAGGCGCTCTTATCGCCCTCTTTGTGGGTGTTTTTTATCGGCACTGGCGTGACAATTATTCGAGCGGGTCCTTTTTTTGCGTCTCTCGTGAATTCACACGTTATGGTTACCAGGAGCTCCATGCGGAATTAACATTGTAACTGCACCGACGACGGCATGAAATACAGATGCGGCCGCGGAGTGGGAGAGCAGGGAAGAGACCAGATGCAGGTCAAACAGCGTCGCGCGCTATCGGGCTCGATGCACCCCAGTGGAGCTTGTGTTCTCGATCTCTCCTCTGTATAGAGCCGCGTGGACCTGCGTCGATGCACGCACAGGCGGCGCGAGAGGCAAAGACCATCATGTATAGGTACGGGCTCTTTTATCCGTCCATCTCTGGGGTGGACCCCTTTTCTTTCCCTCGCTCGCTCGCGTTTCCTCCCTCTGATTTACTGCGCGTGCACACGCGTCGACCCTATCGTATCGCTGAGTTTCTCCCGCTACTATTTTTCTGCTACCCTCACTGCCTTTGTGCTCGGCAGGGTGTGCATATTTCTCGGAAAAATGTCACGTCGAATCGTCCGATGGTCTGGTTGCGTATAAAAATATCTGAAATTCGAGCACGCGTTGCTTTGGGTAAAAAATTAATCTTTACAGTGACCAGTACTCAGCTCTTTGCTTTTTCATTTAGCACCATGACTGTGTATGGTTCTATTTTAAATGTCGGTATCGCAGGAGCATTAGTATTTCCACCCAACGTCAATAAAGTCCATTTAGTGACATCTCTAGATTGAGACAAAACGATTCTGGCTTCCGCGACAGAAAAAATTATGTGGAACAACTCTAAATTAATGATGCGAAAAAAAAGGATTAAGTCACTAGTTCAGAAATCACGCAGGAGATGTTTTGCAACAGAGATGGTGTATTAAATTGTAGTACGAAAAATTTTTCCAGAAACGTCAAAAGGTTAAGTTGCAAAGGTGCTTGAAAGATGAACGGGACTATCATCATCGCAAAAAAATGAAAGATAGCATTTGTACGAATACTCCTATGACAAAGCTACTGGCATTTTTCGATATTTCTTCAACTCTTCCCAATTTATAATATTTAATATGTAACATGACTTTCCTACATTTTTCATACATCATATAATTCGATCTATATTCGTGGGAATACATGGTAGTACTGTTTTGGTAACAGGTGTAACCTCGTGCTGGTTGTGTTGTTGTCTAGAAAATGTAAGTCTCCGAAGAGATCACAAATGAGTGAGACGAAAAAATCCAAAAATGCGCATAAGTATAGGTGATGTTGTTATTATCTATCACGTCAGGGAAGCCTTGGTATTGGCTGTATGTAATCATGCAGTGGGTACTACCATAACATGTATCTATACAGTCGTATATTAGGTTATACATACACCTATGACCCTATACAGACACGAGAATCAGCTTCAGAGCCGGAGGCACGTGCTCCATATCGACCGGATTATGATTTAGTCGGCAAAGCTGCTCGGGGCGTGATTTACACTCGCCAGCAGCTCGTCTCCGTCCCGCGGCTATATTACCGCACAACCATGGCAGCGCAGTAGCTGACCCCCATTACCAATGCCGCCTTCTCCTTCTAGGTACAACTTCTCCTCCTCCACCTCCTCGGATATTCCCGAACTCTCTATTGTCGTGGACGTGTATCACAACTTTGGGGGCCACTGCACTGCGGAAGGTGCCATCGACCGCACATGCGGCTTACGTAGCGCGTGAAATTAATAGCGCGCATTTGGTGCAGTGGATCCACATGCCCATAGGTGTGCACCAGCTAAGCCGCTGTCCGATGAACGCATGCTAGAGATATAAGTCGTAACACAAACGGCACCCGTTGCCAACAGTGGGGTGCAAAATATTCACGCCCGAAGGTGTCTGCTGGTGCCACGTATACAAGGGATGAATCTGTCGCTTTTGCTTTCACCCCCGTCAACGGCGAAAGCTTGAGAAATGCAAATCGGACCGGCCGGCCTTTGCACCCATCGTACATCAGCTTTCCGTGCATCGGTGTATATCATATACGTGGGCGTGCGTGTATATGCACCTGTGCGATGATTTGCAAAGCAAAACGAGCTGCGCCCCACCATCAACACTCGGCTGACTGCACGCGTGTGGGTGTAACGTATGACTTTATCGGGACTCCTGGTAGCCTGTACGCGAACCAGGAATGGAACTTTTTACTTATCGGCTGAAGTTACTCGTAGGGGAAAAATACATATATTTTAACCCATGCGTCAATTCTTGTGACGTTTGACTTGGATTTTAAATAACGCCAAGGGGTAGGGTTATTTTAACGATTGGCGAGCAAAAACGTAAGATGTAGTCCAAACAGCAGACCCACGCCGGTGAAATATGATATGGTTTTTCCTTCAGTTTTTCTTCTTTGTATCCGGAGGTAGATGAGATAAGATGTGAAATGTGAAAGCTCGTTTCTTCGTCGAGCTATGGAATCAGACCGATAGCTCCCCTTTAAACGCACACTTAAAGACCGAACGAGCGAGGTGAAAAAGGAGCCAGAAAAAAGTGACGGATTGTAGGCTCACTTTTCTCAGTTACGTTTAATTAAACTCATTCCCAATGCCACCCTCAATCCCGTTTCACGCGCAAAGTGGCTCCTCGCGCTCACGCGGCAGTAGACTTGATCCTCTTAATTTGCCGCTGCTGCTCGCACGGGAAAACAGTTTTTCTCGTTGCGTTAGGATCAATTTCGATGTACTTCTCTCTCCGACGCTAAAGTCAACACTCGTACGTGGGAGCAAGGGGGCAGATGGACTCTGGGTGTTAAATAATACGAAGGAATTACGAGCTTACAAGGGTTACAAGAAATACACAGTCTTATACGGTTGAGAATAAGAAGCCTTTTTTAACTGTAAATTATAAAACAGTGTTAGGGGTGGTCGCAAGAGAGTTAGTCAGTAAATATTGAAACTCTGATGAACGAAACTTTGCTTTGCGCGTACAACTTTATTGGACGATGATAAATTACAATTGAACAGACAACAATGTAATAAAGATGAAGCTTTGCGCTTCAAGGAATTTTTAATTAAATGCACTTTGAGGTTTGGAACTACCAGCCCCGGCTAACCATGAATTGATTGTAAGAGATTAAAATTATTGTTTGCGATAAGTAGCAAGAGTCTGCATTATAAAGTTTCCCTTAACTCCACAAGAATTAATCATTTTACTTTGGTGAAAGTTTCATTGGTATCCCACCAGCTGAGGTAATGCTTTTATCAGCTCTTTTCGAATACTCTGAACAGTTTGTTTGATGTTTGGAAAAATTAAAAGATAAACTTCTGTTTGGTAAAATTAGCTTTGATCAGTTTATCCAAAAAGACGAATAGAGAGAAGAGGGTTTTTTACAACGACGTACGTGTGATGGAAAACGGTGATATTACTACTACCGTAATATGCATATTATAACGTTACAAAAACGTGACGCAAACAATCCTTAGCATCAACATATTGGTATCCGTAGGTGTGGTAATAGCAACCACATATTCTTAACTCCCTTATCTATCTGGAGTCCTTTTTTCGCTACTCATCAAAGTGTCTCGTTTAATTTTCAGCGGTTGCCGTGACTATTTACCTCCTTACGTATACCAATGTAGGGGAAAATAAGACGACGCAATTTAAATGTACATGAAGAAAAGAAAAGGTAGTACGGATGAGCAAGAAGAGTGACATTCTGACGCGTTGAGTTTGCGGATCTCGGTATTTCACGCCTCGAGACATCTCGGAGAGCTGCCACACTCGCACCCTCTTGCTTGTCCTCCTTTGATTTCGCTCGATCCAACAGGTATGGGCATATTTGAATAATTTTTATTTTCAGTGTTGTCAGCAAGGGTTCCATCTGTTAAAGTCAATTGTAAGAAAACGCGCGACGAAAGTCGAATCACTGGGTAACTCGTTAAAACTAATTCTAACGTAGAAAGTGTGTTGTACTTCTTGTGCCAGAGATGAATTTTTCCTTACACCTCCGCCGAAAGTTCGTTCCATCTGACCCGATTTTGAGCTAGAAAAAGCCTCATATCAGTCCTGCCATATGTGCGCAGAACGAAGTGCGCAGATATATATAGTTATATATTCAGCACCAAGAAGCAGCAGTACTGCAGTAGTTATACACTACATATATATATATATACGGCTAACGGAGTTATAACCTTTATAGTTTATACAACACAGAAAATCATTGGATATTTATTTACATAAATTATTGGATATATATACATATGTTTTTTTTTTTTGCACAATTTACATGTATATATAAATTTTTTAATTTTATATGAACAGAGTACACAACACAAAATTAAAACTACCAAATTAATGTTTTTTGATGAGTTACTTTCACTTTAATGATTTATTTAGTATATAAATGTAGTATATACATGTCATATTACAAAAATAAACTATGAAATCTTTTATTTAATCGAATTATGCTTATCACAATTATAATAGTTATTGATAATAACCTGATTTATTTTGCACTTACGGATATAAACATTAGGATTTTTAAAATGATCTTTATAGGATCCATGATTCGAATTTAAACGGATTTCTCTTCCTCTCGTTTTGCCAGCACGACCAACCTGCACAAATCTTCGGCCCAATCTGATTCTATATAATTCTCGGCGAGCGTATATATATAGATATACCTATACACATGTACACTCATCTGCGTGCATTTAAGTGGTATTGTTCGAGCGACCGATCGATCAACAATAATGCATAATGCACTAAATCTTTGACTGGATCTTTAAACCATCATTTTTAACAAAACCAAAACCGTGGTGACGAACTTTCGGCGGAGGTGTAAGGAAAAAAAGTATACGTACCACGGCCAAAAAGTGGGGCTACATCTGACCGCGCATTACCGGCCTCGCCTTCGGCTCGGCCGATAATATAGCGCGGTCAGTAATAGCCCCACTTTCTGGCCTAGGTACGTAATATACTATTGTATTTCGACAAATTATAGTGATGCGGGTTCACATTAGTTTGTACAGATATTTGAAAAATGGTTTAACAAACTATTGGATGAAGAATTGCTACATTTTTGTTTATTAAGATTTTTTGTGGTAATTTTTTACCGCTGTTATCACCACTTTTAGATCGTACATAAAATAATCACTATTTTAGTAAACAGTAAGACAAACTACAATTTTTTTGTGACTAACGTTGGTATGAATAAAAAACACATTTTTCCACTTTTAGAAGTTGAACATACCAACTGACCATCCACATGGCATTCAAAGTCTCCAACTTTTAAATCATGGGCGATAACTTTATACTCAAACCAAATTGCAACGTCACAGTAATATGTAGTTTTACAATCGTTATCAGAGTTCAGTTCTTTTTTCAAAACGCAACACATTATCTGGTGAATAAACGAACAAAAGCATAACGTAAAGTATCAGGGGGTTCTGGGGTAGATAAAACAGGAGCCACATATATGTATAAGTATAATATAGAACTTCTGGGAGTAACACAGCAGTATGACAGAATGACATAGCTACGAAGTTTCACGTTCCCCATGTATTTCTCCCTTTTTTCTGCTTGGAATGTTTCCTCGAGTGATGAATAGTCAAATCCGTGCGCGAAATCCCTCCTGTCGACATGCATAAGAGCATTCGGTAAAAATTTCGTGGTGCTCGCAAGGCCTATATTTGCCTATAAATATGCGCACCGAAGGGTTGCAATGATCGCACAGCAATTTTCGCGATTCGTTAATTTTCTTTGTCAACGTAATAGAAGGTATGAGTGTAGTGGTGGGGACGCGGAGTTGTTACACTACGATGACTCACGTCTCGAAGCGTAAGAAACGACATTTGTCAACGCGTCTTTTGCTCTGGTTGAAATTTCTCTATCGATGCTCCAGCACTCGAGGGGAGGGCGAAGCCAGGGACGAGCTTTATATCAGCAGCAGGGACATTGTCATGATTTTTGCGTTGTCTATATTTGAATTTCAAATTTAGACGATGAGCCACAGCCGCTTAGGTAATTGAGGTGGATGGAACGTCGTTGCCTTGGAAATTTAAATTCAACGGGGATGTTTTAACTCGTATAGGTACAAGGATATTTGATGTTGTAGATCGTACGCTGGGATCACGAGCTTGGAGGACATTGATGACCAAGCCTATATGTTTTAAGTCTATCGTGAAAACGTTTAAATATTTTTTATCTATTATAGAAGTAGTGCGCTGTTTCGTGTACCATGGAAAACACTTACAAAACAGGTCAACGCTATCCGTGCAAGTAGAAAATCCGATTGTGCGGTTCTGTCTGTTTGTATCGTTCCAGTACTTTTGTGCATCACAAAGGACTTGGAAATTTTTAATTTAAGACTGCTCAAACTGCGACTTATTCCTCTGAGAACATTTTCTAAGCCAAGTCGTGAGAGGGGCGAATAATTAAAAGCGTAAATCATCGGAAAATGGAGCACTAAATGTAAACGACCCGTAAATTACCATACGACGGGAAAAAATAATTAATGCAAAAGCGACAGCCCGGCTGTACTATATTAAGTAGGAACGAAATAACGAGTGTCCACAGGAAACTTCAATGGGAGCTACTAAAAAAATTTTGATATTCATGAAGAAATAACCCTATCCCGTTCTTGCCCAAGTCTCCGTACATAATCACCTGAATTTTAATGATCCAACGTGCATTTAAAAAGTTGAACAATAATATTTAAGCCAGCATTTCGACTCGAGAGAAAAAATAAAAAATCATCATCCGTGGTGGTTGAGATCACAGCCGGAGACCACGGATGGCCAAAGTACAGGGAACACAACTGGGGGCTCTCACCGAAGCTGAGCTAGGCTCTTACCATATTTAATGCGTGTACACAATAGCCAAAGTATCACTGTGCAGGTTCTCTTAAAGGTGCCCACACATTAGATGCAACTATGTGTACAAGAGAAAAGTTACGTGCTGAAAGAGCTTCGTGGGCCCAGCAGTGTTCGAGAGCTCCATGATGGAAAAGCGTAGATTGTGCGGATATACCAGTGTACGTGCAGTACCTTGACTGACGGAGAGAATGGGAGGGTCGTCCACTAACGAAACGAAGAGGGAGTAAACATGCAGGGCCGGCGCCACGTCTAACTTTTTGATAGGATTAACAGTTGAAAGTCAGTTACGACGTTCAGCGGTGTCCTGGTCTAGCCTGCATCTTCTCCTTTGCTCACCCATCTTCCCGCACTACACCACAAACGTCGATTTCTACCAGCAGTCTCGACTTTTCTCTTGCCCCATCTAAGTACGTCTCTTTGTTACTTTAACACGGTTTTTAGTTGGCTGTTTGTTTTCCGGGGCCGAGCCTTTTTTCCTGCAATTGAATTACATGTCTGAACTAACGTAACTGCCGTTATTTATACCCTCCCCACCCTTTTTTATGGTCTTTTTAACGGCCTTTTTTATGGACAAGCCTTGGAACTCGATCAGCTTAACACGAAACATGAATACATACGCGCTCTGCTCTACTTTCCTGCGCCATAATGTATTTCATTAACATGGTAATTCATACAACAGTATGTGTTTGTACTGTCGGTGTGAGGTGGTTATGCAATGAACACGAAGAAAGAAAAGGACGATATTCTACTGAATGCGTGGTCCCCGCGACAAGGCCACTTTGGCACACCTACGTATCGGAAAATCAAGTGATAAAATTAAAGAAATCATTACTTGCAAGTACATCACGTGCAATTCAAATTTTGATACAAACTTGTTGGATCACTTATCGAATACCAACATACTTTGATCGGGGTTGCGTTGTTTTCATTTCGTTGATCCATTCATCGAACTTTAATGTATAAAACGGTGCTTTCATATGTCTTTCTATTCGTACTACTCTGAAACTGATATCCTTGAAATCCACTTCTATGATATATATACACATGGTGCATAATATAAAAGAAAAATGAAAACTGATGTAGCGATCGATGTCTACCAAAGGCGAGCTTATTTTCGTTATACACGGGATGCCAGGAAGTATAAAGATGAGACGGAAATCAGCCAGGAAAATGCTGTCCCCTTTTCGCGCGTGTGCAATCTGCATAAGTTGTATGCCCTGCACGAAATTGGCCAAGCCATGGCAGCATGCACTTATTCGAGATGGCACGCCGTGTCGTGAAGTTAAAAAATGTGCATGGGTGTAACGAGGCCGCACCACCGTCTCTGTAACATCGAAAAAAATTTGCATGCACGCATTTGGCTCGTAAATTTATTTTGCACTTTGCAGCTGGGCGCGGGCGCTTAACTTACTCACGAGGGTGCACGGATAGTTTCGCACCGGATTACCTTGTCGTTACACGCTACATTTTTCGTTTACTTGGAAAAAAGTGCTAGTTTCGGTCTTCTATTTGTGTGAATATATTCAATTTCACAGCTTTTTTTACTGAATTTCATACAACTAGACCTTTCAATGGATATTCAGTGAGAAAATGATGAAATCTTCAAAGGTACGAATCGATAAATGTTACCCAATTTAGTTACAGCCAATAAAGCAATCGAATACTTTAAATCGGGAAGGTGCGTTGGATATTTAGGACTATATGTTGTACCAATAAATGAATCACACATCTACACGCAAGGTCATGCCCAATTGAATTTTCAAGGTGTGTTGAAGTTTTCAAACTAAATCGGCTGGAGGTACGTCGAAAAGGCAATGTACATTGACGGTGGCATTTAGTGGATATCTTTGTGATTTTGTAATAATATTCTCACTGCGATATGTTGGTTGAAAAATTTCAAGCACATCCCTAAGCATCGACGGTTCGGGTAAACAAGGGAACGCAGATTTTTCATCAAACCAAAAACAATTGGGCTCGCAACGATCGCCACTATAAAATATAGCTCGCGTCCCTGGACTCCGTTGCCCGCGCGAGCACGAACACATATTATATCCCCACAACAGGGCAATCACGCGCCCGAAAAGTATTACGCGCACAACTGTCCCGAGGGAGAGCAGCGCTTGTGCGTGCTGTTTGAAAATTTTCCGCGCTTATTTTTATATTCGAGCGCACAGCCCCGGCTTTACGTCGATGCGTGTAATTTCGGGAAAAATGAATATTCATGGCTGGTTTCGCTTTAACATTTAAAAGCAGCGCCGTACGAATTGGGTATTTCGAGTGGAGGGGCGTGGATTTCCATTTTTGCATTCATAATTGTATTTTGGCAGCGGGAGACCCACCCCCGCCCCTCGCCCGCCTCTTTATGCGACGTTCGTGGACTTGAATAAATCAACGGAAATATCTGTGATTGATTATCCACGCGAATTCCATTAAAAAGTACAATCAGTATCGTATTACCAATTAATTATGTTAAAGCCGTCCTTGCAAACACCTTTAATCCAATAATATTATATTTTAAAAAATCACAAATTTAACATTACTACGTCCTTGCTTATTGTGAAAGCAAAACTAATGTTAATGAAAAAAAAAAACTGGGAAATTTCTCTTGTGACCTACTTTTGTGTACCGTGATACTTACGTAACCATTGTTTTACACCCTGCAAATGAGCACCACTCAAAAGCCAATAGCCTTACCTGAAACAGAAAAAGGAAAATATTCAATGACAATTCATAACTTAAACACAGAATTTAGTGGTGTAAGGTGATAAAAAAAATAAGCAAATAAACACTCGTTCAGACATAAATAGCAATTAAATCTGAGAATTGCATTTAACGATATTGTATAAAATTTCTGTACGCTCTTCGACTGATTACTGTTAAAAATCTAGTCTTACAGTGTATATTCAATAGAGGTGTTATATATAGTTACCGATAGAGAGGCATAAAAAGCTTTTATGAAAGCCACAAGTAAACTGTGCTGTCTTAAAAAAAAAAATGATAAATTTCAAGTGAGGTTGCCAGAGAAGCCCTGAAACGAGCCGTGTCTGTAGACACCAGGGAATCATCTCCAAACACTTGTGTTTTTGTTACACAAAAGCTGGAAAAATTATTGACAACTCATCCCTATATAGCATATTATAATAGCACCGACCCGTGATTTTCAATACTATCAGTTTATCAGCGACTTTAAGCATTGCTTCGATCGTAAACACTAAATAGCGAGAAGCAAAAACTCGAGTATAAGAGTATATACGGCGCTCGGAGGGGCGCGGCGCTAGTAGCGGGATAACTGATGACTCGAGGGTGATTGATATGCGCCCGTTTGAGGAGCCACCACCATCGCCTTATCCTCGTCCTCCGACAGCGCTGTACCATCCATCGGATAAGATCGCCCGGGAGAGCAGTTGTCTCATCTCAGCGGCTGAACGGAGGCAGCAGCGGTGGCGTCTCGGCAGGGAGATAACGACGTCAGGTCTACGTCGCGCGCATTGGCATCCCTTGCGGGGAAAACCACTATCGAACGAGAGGAGAGCGGATCCCGCGCCCACGTCATGTAGGATATAGCCCCGAGCCGCCAACCTTGCTCTGACCACCACAGTCATTTGTCTAGATCACCCCTTTCCCTCTCTCCTCTCTCCCATTCTACCAAGCATCCCCTGTCTGTCCTTCGCGTACCCTTTGCGTGGCTCTCGGCTTGTAACTTTCGTTAGTCATATGAGCATACAATGCTCGCGTAATACTCGCAAAGTCACGAGAAGACGGTGTTCTCTCGCCTGGCCGGCTTCTCATCGTTTCTTGTGGGCTTCTGATTTGCATCCTGTTTTTACAAGATCCGCGGTCATACAGCTATGCACTTCTTGACTTGCTTTCTGGTTTTTTTTTTTTTTTTTTTTTTTTTTTTTTTTTTTTTTTTTTTTTTTTTTTTTTTTTTTTTTTTTACCCCCCAAGCCAAAGGACTTTGAAGAGTAAAATGTCAAAGCCTCGCGCTCGAGTCAAGCTCAAGTCGCGCGTAGTCGTTATGCTGTCAAAGGAAGGGCTGGAGGATACGGATAGTGGAACTTTGAGTGCTCGACTGGGCTGATCGATACGGAATACTATGAGCACTAGCCAATGTTCGATAACAATCGCGATCCATACGAAAAGGGGGCTCGTACGTCTCTATTCGTGTGATTCGGTTCAAGGGACAATATCGCCGTTTTTCCACGCGGCCCATCAGCCAGATCGTTTGGCGCATCGCTTACCCGGTGCGCGTCACCACAATTCACTCCCCTGACGCCTGGTCGTAAATTTTCAAAGTACGTTTAATCAGTGCTCACCACTTAATTGCCATGCTAATTCGCCTGGCACCGGCCAGCTGGAGAAAGAGGGGAACGAAGGGGGCAAGCCAGGAGTACCCGATACCGGTGTGCCGGTCGAAACAAAGGGCCCATCGCACGTGGCCATTAGAGATCCGAGCTGTTGGCCGAAGTGGAGTAATTTCCGGATTCACCTTGCCTACTTTGGAGACCCTGCGCTGGAAACACGTCGGGCGGTAAAACTTTGTTGGACAATGACAGACCGAGGGACGTGCAATATGCTCGCGTGCAAGCAACCAGTCGATCCGGCGATTCGGAACCCTTTGTTTTCCTCTCGGGGGGACGAACTTTGCTCGCACCGTCACAGGGCTGGCGCGTAACTTTGGCCCCGGGCTCGGCGAGTCGATCGGTGGATTTTCGCCTTTTCAAAAGGACTGATCTAATAATCGACTCCACTGTTGAAACTGTAATTACTCGACGGCAAAAGTCATACGATTCGACCGAAAAACCTCGACTACATCACGGACTCGAATGTTTCCTACATCCACCTGTGTGCACAGCCACCTCCTGTTGACGTTTACGCGTTGAATTAACTCGGCCAGGGGAAGGTTCACGCTCACTATGGGCACGGGGGGGGGGTGGGTTGAGGGCTCTTCTGGTGCAGATGGTAGGTATATCAAAGGGTCGTAGGATAAAAGGGAAGAGCAGCCGTAAGCGCTGCCGACGGGGCGAGACTTTTGATGAATTTCGCGCTTCGCTTCGGCTCCATTGTTCCATCTTTGGGTGTAGATACTGTAGGTGCCTTGTCATCGTGATCATCATAAATTGTGGCACACTCACGGTGCTCGCGGTGCTGGGGCTTTTGACTACACTTTGAGGGCTGATCGACAGGTTGATGTTGTGTGTAAGCGACGTCGGTGGTGCAAGTAAACGTATAACGATGAGCCGCACAATATATGGACCCTTTGTTTGTACATGGTCATGAAGTGAAATGTGTATGGTTCAATTCTTACTTTGAACTTATTTCGATCTGTTTTAATATACATAATGATTTTCATACATAGTGTAAAACGAAACACCCGTCAAAAAATAAAGCCCCAATGTAACCGGATTACCATCTTTTTTAGCCGAAAACGGACACACATTTGAAAATCGCATAAATCAGATTATTCCAGTCGATGATTTCGCGGGACCGACTACTATTTGCATTTTCAACAGAAAAATTTGGACCATTAATCACTATGTGGCACGCGTATCCATGGAAACACGTTGAGTCGGAAAAAAGGGGGGGCTAAAACGATCAGGGCAGGCGTGGAAGATCAGAAAACGCAAAGATAAAGTCCGAGCGATAAATTTACAGCTTTGGTAACGGAGCAATCGCGTAATAAGTTAATTGACAAACGGCACCTGTACGGCAGGTGGGAGAAACAGAGCAGCTCGAAAGCTCCCCCGAGGCAGTTTGGCGCGCCCCCCGTTCCTGTATCGATTTTTCGCTACCTCGAGCCCATTGAAATTCCTTTTTCACCGTGATCGCGAAGAGTCGCGCGCAGGGAGAACCTTCCACCCCCTACATGTTTTGCAAAATTTAATAATGCCCCTCTACGATCGGGCTATAAATTAGCTTGTTTCACGCTGTTACCATGTTCCTATATATCCGATACATGCATGTGCAAAATTGCTCTATTTATCGTTTGCCCTCGATAAATGCGTAAAGTAGAATACCGTTGTTTTTTATTTCTATCGGAATTTAATTTTTATTTTAAATTTTTTTATTCTTTTGGAATGTAGTCTTTGATGATTAATCGAGTGTGTACGAAGGTATGGATATTGATCATAGTCCAAGGTCACCTCCTATACTCTAACGAATAAAATCAATCATTTTTAATCAAAATTCATTTCATTGGCTTTCATCATACCTACTTGAGTTTTGAAATAAAAGTCCGTATTTTTCTCTACAAACCCAACTCTATTTTGGAATAAGGTTAACATCGCAAATGAAAAAAAAAAAATGATAACAATTGGTTCACGGAACAACGTGATAATAGTTGTTATTAATCCAATCGATGGGCAAATGAATTTCTAAATAAACTTGATTATCATCCCGGCGAAAGATAATGCAGTAGAGAGCCCCACACGTACGTCGACGGAATAAAGTAAGCCGGGAGTGGTACAAAACGTTGACGACGAAAGGCGCGTCGGGCAAACTTTCGGTGCATAAAGATCGAGTTTGTTATTCTTGCGTGGAAAAATAACTCTGGGCCAACGAGGAGAAAAAGAAGCCCCGAGACAAGTGAATTATCTTCCCCGATAATTTTTGCCCCGGGGGGCTTCGGGAAAATGCAAATGGAATTTCCCTCGAAAGCGCGCTCGTCCCCTTTTTACGCACGAAGTAGGAGGCGACACTCTTCCCATCCCTTCTCGTATTACTTGGGTACACGGTAGCCATAACTCAGTGTACTTACCCTTGGTGTTACCAAAAAAACTTTCTTTTTTTTTCCACAAGTGAGCAAACGACACAACTGAGAGTGTTCCGTACGGTAAAATTAACACGTTGGCATCGCGTGATCGCGTCACTGAGTTAACGGCGAGTAACCTTGTAAAACTCATCAGTGTCCCGGGAAAAAGGCAAAATGTCGTGAAACCGCGAACCCTCGTTAACGAAACCTCGCAAGGGTGAGCGACAACAAGAAAACTCGGAAGCAAGTCCAAAGCAGAGGCAGGGCGTACAACAACGGCAGCAGCTCACGGCTCATTCACTAGCCCGATTTTAACGCCGAAAGAGAGCTCAGCTAGCCGGCGCCTGCAAAATCGCTCGGCACTCTACAGCATCAAACATATATATATATACACCCCTATTACCAAATACGACGCCTCGTCATCGCGATCTCGCCGAGGGACCTGATTAACCGAGCTTCTAACGAGCTTTCGGGGGATCGGCCCCTCGACGTCTCTTGCAGAGCGCTCATTATATACTACGTGTCTCGGGACTTGACGGCTGGTAGGGAGGGGATATGCAGGAAAACTCCTTTGTCCAATGAAAAATGTAGCGAGGTGGGTGATTAAGAAACATCGAGGTCGGCCGAGCAGTTTGAAATAGCTGCATGGGTCATGCATTATTTGCGCTTAAAGGCGGTCCACGTGCGGGGAGTTTGTTACCCGCGTGCAGCGGCCCCCTTCTTCCTGCTCTGTATTCCAGTCGTCCCTGGCCTGCCGCTCCAGCCTGAGCATGTGCGCGCTGAAAGAGCGTACACACACATGCAAGCAGGTATACGTTATGTTTCGCTGGGGACTTGTGGAGTTACGGTTTTAGTTATGTGCAGCGCAAGATGCTGCAACTCTCTCTGCGCGGGTTGGACCGAAATGTTTCGGTGTGTTTTGTACTGCGGTGTTATTCAAAATTTAGGGACGCTCTTAATAGCTGGTTAACTTCCTCGTTAATGATGCTCGGCTCCAAATGTATGTACACCCGTGCAACACTTACGGCACGTACGTTGAATTTATCAGGCCACTAGGCTACTGCGGCAATTCTTCGTTTCGCAGGGCTCATTCAAAGTTAGCCTCTGAGCGTGAGATGAAATCGTGCCAAGAGTATATACGCAAGGAGACGGATGAATCAAAACAGAGGATGGCTAAACTTTTGCTTCACTCGCGCGGTGTGGGAGACCCATATTATTTTACACGGATTGCAAATAATCGGACCATGGTTGAATTACTCATGTAGGAAATGAGTTTTTCGGAGGTGCGTGCCAAGTGAGTAGAAGAGCCGAGGATTCTACCTATTTGGTGAGCTTGTCTTGTATACCTACTCAGCCCTCGCGTGAACAAGAAAACTGCGGTCCAAACCACCAACCTAACGTGGCCCAAAAAGGAACAAAGCCACAGCATTGAATAAAAATGAGCTCAACATTCACGACTGAGCAAGTCATAAAATTTATAGCAATCCGTGGGATGTACCGCAGTATGGAAGAATTTCCGTGTAAACGTGACGCTGCTCTACAACCAGACAGTAGAGTAATGAAAGCGTGATGGAAGAATTTGCATCTTTTTCTCCTTGTTCGAGGGGCAAGACAAAGCCCCGCATCTATCAACACGCCCCGTGGCATATAGGCCTGTGGGCAAATAACTTTGAATCAAAACTCATTGGCATCCGGGGCACGCGAGTGACTCTTGCGCAGAGCATCCAATGCCGGGGCAAAACGAGTACGCGTATGTGCAATCGACCTACGGACTTGGCTGGTTTTTGCTTTGCTGCATCTGTCTGAAAAATCTGGGGAAAATCTTTTGAGGATCCGACTGTTCTTGGTATAAGTTGGGAGATGTTTTTATTTGAGGTTGCACGGTGGTGGACAGGCCGGAAGAAAGAACTGTCTTGACATTTGAAACATTTCTGACTTTTACAAAGAGTTTTTGGTACTTGAACGTTTCCGTCAAATTCCCTCAAGGAATCATTTTTATCGTGTACAAAAAAATTTCACACTTGGGTACATGTATTTTTGGGACGCATCTAATTAAAGATTGAAGTTAAAACCCGAGAGAATAAGATGAATAAAATGTACAAAATTTTTAAAAAAGTCAGTTACAATTTTAAACTTAAAACAATTAGTTGCAACGGCGTATTTCCTTTATGCTGGAAAAATTTCAAGACAATGTAAAGTAAAATTCCAGCGTAAAGTATGCCTTAATAGAAAAAAAGCTTATGTCGATGTATTACTGAAAAAATTTGACAAAATTGTAGCGATTAAACAAACAATTTAATATGATACAGTTTTAATAAAATTTTCGAAAATGTTTCATTTTCTATTTATCTATTTACTATTATTTATTATTAATTATTATAGTATTTATTTACTATTTACTATTAATTATTATAGTATTTACTATTTATGTATTAATTTACAGTCTTCATGTAAGTAAATTCAAAGAAATGAAACAACTTTGCACACTACCGTGAAAAAATGTCAACATTATTTACAAATATCCACAAATAGCTTTGAAATGACGAAGTTATGATGCATCTTTTTTTTATTACTCGAAATGAAACAACAAATTGCGTTGCAGCAGAAAATTCTGCTTGACACAGAGTCGCAAACTAGGAACATTCTCGGAAAAAAAAAAACAAAACTCATTGCTTACCCGCCGTGGCAGTATCAGCAAGCAAGCACATACCTAGAGAAACCGTGCAACGGGCACAACATTAAAGCTCAATGGCTCGGGCTGAAGAGAGAAAGCGCTCGAGGACGGCCGTAGCGAGAGTTTGCCTCCTCGAGGGAGGTTTGAGACGCGAGGAACGCTTTGAGACCTCTTGAAGAGCAAAGGAGATGAGCTCTGCGTACACACGGAGGGCCCGGGAAGGAGGACGCGAAAAGTGTGTGCCAGCCGAGAGCCAACAAAGGCGCACTGCTTTCCTCGCAAAGACGCAATTGGCAGAGGCGACGATGACGACGTATATTAGTCGAGAGGGAGAACAAGACGAAGGGCCAAAGTGCTTCGCACCCGCTCGGCAAACAATAACTTTTGCGCTCCACGACCCCACCCCGGGTCTTTGTGAAAAAATAAACGCTCACCTCCTTCTCCTTTACGTCTTTGTTCTCGCGAGAGGCACCGATACCCTGCAACTTTGACCTCTCCTCTTACGTAATACGTAATGCCCACCGACATCGTGATTTACATTGGCCAATCGTCTTCAGTAAAGTTGCGCTGGGTAATAAAACAGCCATGCTCGTCTCGATATAGGAGTAGGTACGTCAACAGCTGGGGACGATCCTGCCCAAAGAGCATCGGAGGAAAGCAATCAAGACCAAGTGCGGAGCACGTAGCTGGAGACTGGCACCGAATATTAACACAGCCGGCACGCGTACGCGCCGAGCTAATAAGCCCTGCATGCTACATATCTCTCGTACTGCGCTCGGGGGCCTTTGATAGAGAGGCCCGTTTCGCGAGGCTATTCAGTTATGGGAGAGCTCAATTGGAATTTTTATCGCTCGCTTTACCGCTTTGAAAAACGACAGCTCGAGGTTTCAATTAGGCGCTTCGACGCAGCATTTAGCACCGCTCGTCGGGACAAACGGGGTGGCACCGTCTTTTTTCCTTGGTTGCGTGTTTTCCGGATCTCCACGAGACGGAGCACTGCTTTACGGCGGAAGCAGTCACTGTCGCTCCCAAAGGGAGTAAAAACACCAGCAGGGAGCGTCACGTGGCCCCAGTCCCTTGTCTCTTTACTTTTCGCCGAGGCTGGGGAGAACAAGAGCGCCAGCGGCGCTGCAAAAACGACAACGGGATGGGTATGTGGAGGGCCAGCGTCACCATCTCAGGAGGACCTTGAGTTCGCGCGAAGCGAGGAAACAAATTTGGGGAGGGACAACGAACTGAGAGCGTTTAGCGGGATGGCACCACCACCTGAGGGGGGTGTCTCCTTTGGGCTGTGGACGGGAAAAAAAATGTGAGATCGCTGCTGTTTTCGAGGAGCTTTGTGCTTCTAGTTCTCCTTTCTTTCGATATTAAATACGAGAGGACTGAAGAAACGTTTGGTTATTCATCAGGAGCTTATTAAAACTCTCCCTGTTATGTATTGTGTGTACTTCACTTCTACAGCAATTTAATTCTCACTGTAATCCTAGCACTGCTCTCTCATTTTAATGAAATTTTGAAATGAGCACGGAGTAAAATCATTACGCAACCCTTCGTTGTGCAACGCGAGAGTGAGTATCATGTTTCACGAAGTGCGCATGAAATATAATACGATTCGGACGAGGTAAAAGTGTACTTTACGAGTTTTCAGCCTTTTTTTCAAAATTCACGCGAGAACTTGAAAATTATGAAGCGAGAGCGTCCTGCAAATTAAACGTTGATGTATCTACTTGTGATATCACTACCTGGAAATTTCGAGCGTCCGTCGGATATTATGTGGTTTTAAATTTCATCCTCAGACCGGATAAATGGGCGAGGCACGAGATAAGCCAATAAAAGAAATCGAAAAAAAATAATAATAATTGCGGCATTGTGTATCGCGAAACCAAAAAAATAACAATAGTGCAGCGCGTTGGAAATTTGTGTGGCATCAACCTCTCAAATTGTCCAATTCTCTATTCAACGAACTGAATGCCAATAATCACGCAATAAAAATGATTCGTTTGGTACAATATGTTGAAAATTGTAGCTGCAAGTTAAATAGAGTGAGAGTAATGAAAATACTCTCCCATTGCTATGAAAAAACAGTTAACGGGACGCTACACTTCTTCGTCTCATGTCGGATAACGTAAGATAAAGGCACGGGGAAGGGGCGTCCTTATAGGAAAGTAAATAGTGAGCGAGTAACCTATTCGGTGGAAAGTCGAGTTGCTAATGGCCGTCGCCATCAACTTCGTACAGTTAAGCAGAGTTATGTCTAGCACGCGCGCACGTATACATATGTAAGCGCTGGATTATAGTTGCACGTGCGTGTTGTTGCAAAGCAACAGCATCCGAGCAACCCACCTCCTTTCGACTTAATCTGCATCAAGATGCGCGAGTGCACTAGAAGGATTGGCGGGGGGTATCAAAGGATACACTTCTGGTGTACACGGGTGTACAGCAAGTGCGGCTAAATATCGGTGACATCGATTCGTGAGCACCAAAGTTTTGGTTTAAATTGAGGGATTGTGCTCTTCGAGCCATCACTGCTCAGCTAGATAAAACGAAAATTTCATAAGAAACGGGGCCGTTTGAAATTAGCAGCAAAGGATTGTTCTAGGGGCACGTGGGACCGCAACCTAATACTGCGGACACGAAAAGTTCAAAAGTGTCGTCAAACACGCGGCAGTGGTGGGAGCTCGAGTTACCGAACAAAGCGGGATCACAGAGGGCAGCTAGCTTTTCAGCTTTCGAAAGCAGTAAATTCGCGCACTGTGCCATCGTGGGTGAAAAAGGGAGGAGAGCGGGTGGACAAATAGCTTGAAAAATTTCACGGACTCGAAAGCGCTTTTGCTCTTAAGAGCTTTTTCTCGGGCTGGACATTAAAGTTTCTCGACGCCGAGCCCCACGCAACAATGACACTGCACCTACCGTTATTCTCACAGTGACCCATTGATACTCACACTTATGTATACACACTTGCACGCGAATAAACGGAAAACTCGTGGTTGTCTTACAAGGGGATATCGATGCGTTACTAAAGGGCTTTCGGTGCGTCGTCCACTCTCGACCAAGCCTTTTTCCCGAAGTTGTGGAAAGTTTGCTCGTGAACCCCAAAAGAGCTGAGGAATTTGCTCGAGACCTTTTCAAACTCCATTAATAGTCTCTGTAGCGAAAACAACTTAGCAAATACATATACATGTATATTACAGCCAGGGTCCTTATAAGTTTCCGGCTGTGCTTCGATCATCGGTCTGAATCTGTACAACTTGTTGGCGTTTCCGGGAGATAGTGCAAATAAATCCTGTTACTTTCTGATCAACTGCTTATTCAGTTTCATCTGTTTACGTGCTATTGGACTATCCCTTTTATCGTTTGTAAATGAATGTATAATTATTTCATTCCATCCATTAGCTGTCGGACTGTGTCACCTTTCATGGCTTAAAAATTTGTCACTATCTTTATTTGAAAAATTAATTTTTTTTTTCCTCGCATAAAAAACAATTGGCACTTTTAGAGCAGGTTGAAACTTAAAAGTATGGGAAGCTGACAAAACGTCATGATTGACCAAATTTTATATGTAATAATATGTACTCTGATCAACTTCACATACTTCTCTCTCCGTAGGCGATCAAAGAAGAAAAAATGGCACACCGCTTATTTTTCTGAAAATTCACATACCCCACGGAACCCAAGAACTGTTTTCATGCAACATTCCAATTCACACGTAATGATAACAATAATTTTAGACGTGACAGAGAGGTTTGATTTAGTTTTTTTGTTATTTCTACATGAAAAAGAGAGCAACCCAAATGAATGTTTAAATTAAAATCGCTAGCCCAAAAGCGTATCTGATTAATCGGTCGAGGATCAAAAGTATCCGGAAAATCCAAATGCGCAACGGTGGAGCGGCAGTGTAGTGATAACCTTTTCCGACGGGGACGGCGCTGGGGATAGATAAACGAGACGGAGGGAGGCGTAGGAAGCAGATCAATTATACATGACCGCATTGCGCGGAAAAGGCACGGTCCATTCGAGCGGAGAGCCTATACATATATACGCTCGGGCTTCCTTCTGTACCATCGAGATCTTCAGGGGGGCTGGCCCTCTGCTCCCTTTTGGCTCCGCTCCAGTATTTGGTGAATCGCTGAACCACTATAGCTGCTCGCGTCCCTGGCGCCCGCCAAGTCTGTGTGCTGGAGCGAGGGAAGGTCGTGGTCGACTTGGAAGCGGAGCCACGAAAAAACGGGGCAGGGACAGAGGAAAGGAACGCAAAGTTAACTTTGGTGCGGATCGTACAGGCTCGCTTGGAATTCCGTGCACGTCATGCGGGGCTCGTTCATCGGGTATCATTTGCGCGCGTACTCTGTAGCTGTTGTCAAATTTTTCTTAACGAATAGTACATGACACGCGCATGAATGGTTATGGATAAAGTTTATGTGATGGTTCGTAAGGTAACGAGTTTACTCTCCAGCTGATGCTTCACACGTGCGTTATATCCTCAATATTTATGCAGTGATTTGAAATACTTGATCGTCCGATATAAAAAATAGTGTATAGGTATAACAAGGCAAATTAATTATTGAATGACAACTTTGCTGTACTATGTCAAGCTCGGCGGAGTGCAGCTTTACAAGCATGCAATTAAAATTTTCTTCCAAACGATGATTCACTTGGACGAATTCGCTTTCATAATGCAATGGACAAATTCACTTAAAAACTACTTTGGACCATCGCAGGAATATCCCTCTGGATCCATTAGCCGGAACCGGTGAATCCAAAGTTGGGCGCTAACGCAAACTCAGGCTGGTTTATTTGAGTTGAAAAATCTTCGAACGAGTTTGCACTTTTGAGAGTCGAGGGAAATAACGTTTAGATTCGCGTTACGGCTTGTTTTTTCTCGAGCAGTGGAACAGTCTTGAGAAAAAAATCAAACTACCAGCTCCGCGATCCCTTTTTTTCAACAACTGGTAATTCAGCAAAGCCCAATTGGCAGTGTTCGGTCCCATTATCCATGCATGGGACATTGACGCACACTGGAGCTGTCGGTGGCGAATGAGAATTTATGCTCGAAAAGAGGCGGGGGGAGGCGCGTAGGCCCGTATTATTACGCCCCGTCATGATGCGTTCGTCGCCGGAGAAGGGGCTTAAAGCATGATGGGAAGCGACCCATCGAAACGGGAACGCAACACCTCTCCGCCTCCACCTACTCCCCTCGGCGCTAAGCCCATTTGACGGATCAGTGCCGTTTGCATCGGCAAATTCAGAGAGACGCGGATGATGAGATATAATATACATGTATATATATACGTGCTCGCGCGCGCTTTCGTCCCATAAATTGTAATGCGCGGCACGGGGTGAGTCACGGGTGTGCCGATTGAGCCCCGCGAGAGTTCACTTTGATGACGAATTGACTCTGTTTTCGTTTTATTCATTCAACGGGATTTGATCCATTCTATCTTTCATTGAGGGATAGCAGATGGTGGAATCAGTGAAGGTGAAATTAGGTCGCGAGTATTTACGTGAAATAGGTTCACTGATAAGAATAAACTATAAAAATACCTGTAGTAGAATAGTAACCTAGTACCATTCTGTCGTTCATTAGAACTTTTTAATTTTTGGCAGCCAAATTTTTCGTCATGTAATTTCAGGACATTTAAAAGTCTCTACGTGACGGAGTTAGAACAACTAAAGGTACCGTGCAACTAGTGAAAATGGGAAGAAAAACGTTAAGATTTAATGACTGGGTCGTTATTCCACCATACCCTCCTAATGACCTGGATGCAACTCCACCAATGTTCTCCTCTCGGGACGCAATGCGACAGCTCTGATGCAGCATCGCTCGTCCTCCTTTCTTACCTGATGATTTTACTTTCCAGTGAAATCGTCCCCACTCATGATTCACTATACCAAACTATCTTCAATTCATCATTGACCAATACTTTTAGGGATTCTTTATTTTCTATCCTCTTTATAACCTTGGACAAGTGTGACTGGAATTCTGAATGCAGATTGTTATTTAAACTGCTATCCTGAGCTCGTGACTCAGCGTCCATATTTCTGTCTACTACTTCCACTTTCTCATCAATCGATTAATTTCAATAGTTTCATTGCATTAAATCTTTATGCAATCTTAGGATTCACACAACACTTTTGCTAATAAGTATGGCTGTATCAAACCTTTTTTTGTTACACTATAAAAATAATTTTTCAAAGGACATATTTGTTTTAAAGTCACATTTCATTTTTCATACATTGCAATCCAAGAATTAAATCTTACCTGGCTCAATAAACGTCATATGTACTCATACTCGTTTGAAAATCATCTGCACGCAGAAAGTTTTCCTCTTTTAAATTTTTTTTCTCTATACTTGATATCACGGACGGCATGCAGTTATCGAGTCATGAAAGTCACTTGTCGGGAAACGAGAATTTCGAAACTCAATCACGCAGACATTTTTAGGTTGGTAATGGGTATTTCATAAACCATGAGATTAAAGTAGATATAGGTACTTCAGATTCGTGGGTGCAAATTCAGTAATATCAACTCCATCATAAGCGCAGAGGCAATTGCTGTTTGCGCTCGGTCCCATTAGTCTTTCACCCGTGAAATCAGATTTTTCGCGTTTCACACCAGCAGCATAAAAAATAAAGCACCTCCGCGGAATTTCACGCGCAATATCGGTCGAAACTACGATCAAACAGCGGCCGAACGACTGATGATTTTCCGAGGCAAACGCGACGGTCGTGAACGCGCGCGAGCGGTGTAAAATGCTTGTTTGAGCTGTCACGAAGAGTTAGCATTTTTGAAACGCCCATTCGTTTGATGAAGCGCACAAATTGGTGGAGATTCGCGGGGCAATACAAAGAGTTTCTGATGCACTGCTTCATTACTCTACAAAATTGACTTTCTGTGTTTTTCAAATTACTTCTTTTGATTCCTCACTACAGAAAGTAGTATTAATAATTTTATCTCAGACCATCACGTGTACAGTTAAATCAATGTTGCGCATGTGTGTGTAGGTACATTTGACAGGGTTTTGCTGTATTTATTTATATAACTTGGCTCCTCATTAACATGTACCATTAATGGAAACTTCTTTTTGCTAACAGTCAATGTACAATCTTGATCGAATGCATTTAAAACTCAGGTTTTGATTTCATCAAACCCAATCCGGATGACCAAGCCCCGCTAAGCAAAAGACAAACACAACTCTGTATACGTACATATACATATGAATATAAAATATATATATCTTTCAATCTCATTGGTTATTCGAATTTTCAAACAACTAATCAAATTAATTTGATCTTCTTGTCTGTTGGCTGGTTCTTGTCTACTTTTCGGAGGTTCCAAATCCAAATACCAAGTGGAAGACTTTTGCTTTGTCATTCGCATAACCCAACTGAGCTTCAAAAGAAGATTGGAGAATGCAAAGCTCTTGGACAAAAAGTTCACTCGTGCTGCCTGGCTACAAATTTCAAAACGAAAGAGCGAGTACACCACGGACCAAGCCAACGCATGGTGCGAGCACGTGGAGCACTGCATGTCGTATGCAGGTCGAGTCGGGTTGGCGTGACACAGCAAACAGTTAGGAATTCCAATCGTCTATGCGCGTACGGTTGTCGCGCAAAAAGTTACCACGTAACGTTTGTCACTTCCTACGTTGCCTTTCAATAGAGCGACAAAACACAGAGTCAATGGACGATAAATTGACTGGCGGTTTTTCGTAAACAGTGGAAAACAATGCATTGATGTAGAACGCAGTGATGAGATAAAGTTTATATACGTTAATTAAACTTAAGCAACTCCTTTCTACTTAAATTGATCACATTTTGTTTTCGATCATTTTCAATAGTTATTGGTTAGAGATGAGGAAAAAGGACTCTATCTCAAATTATTCGTGGGAAACGGGCTCTCATGATTTAAAGAGCCAACTTTAAGATGCTTTTTTTGCAAATATCGACATCATATCGTACCACATACATGTTACACCTGGAAGAATAACTGGAAGTAGGAAAGGGAACACGTTCTCTAACAAGTCTCGTTGTTAACGGTTTCAAGAAGTGAAGTTTGGTAATTTGTAAAATTCCAGAGTTCAACGTACGAAAAGTCTGGAACGCATGACGTCGCAAGTTTAATTGCAGGGAGAAGTACGAGTTTCCAAGTTAAAAGAAGCAACGTACTCCTACATCGTTAATTTTATAAGAAACGAAATCACGAGAATTATTATTTTGCACGTCAAGTTGATAAAATGAGATATCAAAAAGGTGAAAAATGGTTAAGAGTATCCTGTATTCACATTAAAATTCTGTCCGACACAAACCCCCAACCCTTTAATTATGTACAAGCGGTGCCTCCTTCGAGTCCATTGATCTTTTTCCTTTTGAAATAGCCCAATGACCCAAATTTCAAGGGACAAGAGAAAATTTATCCCAAAATTATAATACAAAAAATCTATTGACATTTCCCAGTTACATTTCGTAAGCTCCAACGAACAACAGAGTTCCACATTCTTATCGAACGAGAAGTGCAAAAACACCTTCTGCCAAAGTTTCACACTGGCGGGGCTCACCCACGCACATGTATCAAAAGCTCCTCCAAACTTTTCAATTAAAGCATCTAAATTATCAAAGATGGCTTGCAAACGCGATGAGCGACAGGGAGCTTTCGGAGCTCCCAAGTAATCGATTAAGCCAAGAGAGGGGGGGGGATGTGAGAACTTTCAGTTTATGCACTATCCAAGCAAAGCCAGCCTAGAAGAATAGCTGGTAAGCGCGCGTTGTTATCGCAAAGTGGTAAAGCGTATACGTAACAGCAGCACAGCGTGAAACAAAGACGGGGACGGGGAGAGTACACAAGTTGCCAGCAAAGAAGGGGAAAGGGAGAGAGAGTGTCGTCTTTAAGAGCCCGGCTCACCTTTCCTCGCTGCTATTGTTGAGCTTGCGCGTACGACACCGAGCTTTAAGAAAGCAGACTGCACGAGCAGCGTGGCCTATGTCAACGTGCGCTAATTTATCGCGAGCGCGCGAGTGACTGCGCACTGGTAAGTTGCAAGGCCGCGGGTCTTGGGGAGTTGCTGGCACGGGTGTTCCTGCAAGCGGCAATCGAGCCCTGAGTCCCATTGTCAAAAGTTTTAATTGAAAAAGGTATTGTTTTTCCACGGTGCTTTTAATTAAAGCCCGTCGCTTCTTGCCCGTCCTTTATTGTGTTCCTACGTTTTCGTCCTTGCATCGGAGGAATTTCTTCTTCATTTCCGACTTTTTCGCAATAGTATCGATTTTGAAGAGGAGCTTTTGCGGAAGCATCTTGGCATTTGATTTGGCTGGGGAATAGAAAGAAAATCAATAGGAAGACGAACTTCCCCAGTTTCTATATAATATACCTACTGCTGAGTATAATTAATTGGACAGAGGTAGATGAGAAATAGGATCTTGCTATTATTTGTTAGTGTATTTTTCTTGGAACTGCAGCCTACCTTGCGTCGTATCAATCATATTGTCTCGAAGACAATGATTCGGCAATTGTCAAGGCAATTATTACATTTCGATTAAAAATGTCTCAAAAAAAATGTAAGTTATACTCATCAAAATTATCCTACCAATGGAATTTGATGTGCGGCTAAAACTTACATTTTTGTTGTCGATTTTATGAAGCTCTAAACTTGCCTCAATACATTTTACACTTTATTTGCTAATAGCTTTCAGTGCTTTCCTTAGAAAACTGGTTAATTAATACTCTGTTCTCATTTCCCTCAGCTAAAAATGTCTTTTTTTTAATTTTCATCTCCAAGCACAATTTTTGACTTCCATTCTTTTTATTAAACTGCCCTACTATTATACTATTATTTTTTTTAGTAAAATTCTTAAAATCGACCTTCAGAAACGAAAAAACATTAAAATGATTGAAAAGTTTTTCAAAAATTAATCGACACAATTCATAATTTGATTATCCAAGATGATAATTTTTTAACTAAGCAAAAGAGATTGTCCATCTTAAGTTATTATCATCATCTAAATACCTGACCTGGGACCATTTTTTAAAGAAAATCCCACATTTAACTGATTGTTGTTACATGCGCTGTAAAAAGGCAATCGTGTTGTAAAAATATAATGCCAAAAAGTTCAAATTATTGAAGCAAACGTCTCAAAACGTGTACATCCCACCATTACTGGACGTAACTAGGTCACATTCCCTCTGGTCGAAAACCCGACAGCTGCATCGCAAAACAAAACCAAAGAAAATAATCAGTGATCACTTTTATCAGAAATGTTTGTGGAGTCAAAGAAGACTATCAAGTAAGTACGTATCGTGAAGAAAAAGGGAATACCCGAGAAAAAAACGGAAAAGTAAAGGTATCAGAGCCTGTATAGCGTGCAAGCGCGTTTCGGCTGTCAGCGAAGTAATTCTTCAGTGTTCGCTCCATCCGTGTATCGCGTACGCGTGAGCTTGCATGCAAATGCAGGTGAGTAACGCTTTAATTCACGCTGGAAACAATGGGATGGAAATTTTAGTTTCCCGCGAGTGAGCGCATACGTAGAGAGGACAGCCCTGCAAGTGCGTATCCGAGTCGGGGCGCGCCGAGACGACCGCGGGGA
This sequence comes from Copidosoma floridanum, assembly GCF_036245765.1. Classification (NCBI taxonomy): domain Eukaryota; kingdom Metazoa; phylum Arthropoda; class Insecta; order Hymenoptera; family Encyrtidae; genus Copidosoma; species Copidosoma floridanum. Next base: position 152,548 of record NW_028321897.1, on the reverse strand, counting down.
GGGGGAAATAACGCGGGCAGTCGAGTCGGGGAAAGTTTGTCCCGAACTCGACCGGCTAGCACCCCGAGCTGTTGTGCGGGGCGCAACTAGTTGGCCAGTGGAAGTAACTAATAGGACTGCAGCTGACAGAAAGACCTAATCGCAAATTTGCCCGTTTGTAAACTACCCCGCTCGGCAGAGGAAAAGAGCTACGCGTGACACGGGATAACGCTTTAACCTCTATGCAGCCAACGATGGCTTCCAGATGGATTTTTTATGAAACGTTTTCGGTTCAAAGGGACGCTTTTTAAGCATTTTTACTTTTTGCTTTCGTTTACATTGCGTCCGTCGGCAAGTGCATCTTGACAGTTCCTAATTTGACCGAGCAACAAATGTATGGTCTTCTTACACAGGATTGAACATTCAATTCCACTATTGGTGGAGTATTAAATAAGTGGTGGTTGGTTTTAAATGGCATTTTTACTTGCATTTGATTAAGTAAACTTTTCGACGTTACCATGCAGACACTGACATGATGAGTCGACTGTTCAATGTTTCGTTAATTACGTTCATAAGTAACTTACGTTAGTTGGAAAAGTAATGAATACATAAATTTGATCGCATTATAATTAAAGAATTTTGTACTAAGTGGTGGTAGGACTGCTCTGGTTGGTTTTATTATTCATTACTTCTTCACCAGTGTTAAGTGGAGACAATCAACCAAAAAAATTTCTCAACTCCACAGGTAATCCGTATTCCAATACCAAAATCAATAAAGCACCATTGCTGCAAATGTCGTCAGGGAAGACCTACCGTCTCTCGTTCTTGGTCCGATGTGTTCCGTGCAAAGAGAGCCACGAGCGCGCACACTCCACTCGAAAAACTTGTACGGGCGGCTATCGAGAAGATACCGATGTACAGCCTCCTCCTGTACGTGATCTGTCGATGTCTCGTCGGACGATATTGAAGAGGATCAAGTTTGCGTAATTACTGCGGGTCGCGATCGATAACTCGTGCTCTTCGCGCCCCCATACAACCCAGACAATGACACATCATTCTATTTAACATTTAACGAAGCTCATTGCGAAAGCAATCAAAACTTGGTGCAAACTCTCGCGCCTGTCCAAGTGCGACTCCCATACACCACCACCACCACTACTATGGCTGCTTCTTCTTCTACTACTCGTATACGCTAAGACCTCAACGGGAAACTCTCTAGACCTTCTCCACCTTGAATACTAACCAACGCCGAGTGGTGGCGTGTATTGATGCCGTGCTGGATCCTTTTGTAGGTGGTAAGTACGTATTGCGCCCTTGAGTACTTTGATGATCTTCTGGTGTTAAGGTATGCTAATTTGTATAGTGAATTGTCTAGTTTTAATTATAGATATCAGTGATTTCACGAATTTTACTAATATTTGCCCTTTAACTTAAGACATTTGAACACATTACGAATGGGTATTGGTAAGGCACAGCCCTTTTTTTAATTTGATAACATTAGAGACGTTAAAAATTTCACAGGGCATTAAATAGTCTGAACACACGATTTAACTGTACATTGCGAAGAGTTTTGAACCAGTTTTTTGTTGGCAGCAGATTATTGCAGGTTGAGTGACATGAGTTTCCCCTCTTTTCCTATGCTAGAAGAAAATCTGAGCTAAGCTGATACAGTTAACGAGTGACCCGATCTAATAATTGCATGGGATACTTTAATTACTTCCGTATACTTTATAAAAGATTATTTCTACTGTGGCTGGTGTCCTCGAACTTTCATTTAAATATATTTGTAAGTGAGATAATCCTGCAATAGTGCTAGCTATTAATGATTCAATGCAAAAAATTGACTCCAGTGCCTAATGAGCTGAAATTAAAAAATTCGATGCACCAAATTTGTTCCACGGAGCTGGAAATTTGACTTCTCAAAAAGTCCTTAAATACCTCGGGGTACCCTCCACAACGGCAAGTACAACAGAAGTACACAGCTGATACCCTGCAGACGCGAAATTCCAGTGGAGTAAAGATTTATGGTTCGCCATCCCTCATGAAACGTTACAAAATGTAATTTCCGCTCCGATGAAGTGCAGCCAAACTGAACTTTCGGAAAAGCTTTTGCCCCTAAGAGCGGGAGTAAGAGCATAACTAATCTCGAAACGAGTTTTTAAAACGAATGCAGTAGTAATAATGGATTTATCATTGCTTGGCACGAGGCTGCACACTCGAAAGCCGTTACGGCGCCACCGGAAAATTCATATTTTTCTACCTCGGACTTTTGAAACCCTCGCTCCTCTTGAAATCTCGATAGCGCCGTTGCGGTCGTATCCGCTGGCGAATTTGAAATGTAAATATACATATCGACGCACATACTTTAACGCGGATTTATACGGCCACCGGGGATCTGGTGTATCGTGTTTTTTCCCGGCTGAAACGAGTTTTCCGTTTTAAATTATTTATTTGTTTGTAAAAAAAAAAAAAAAAAAAAAAAAAAAAAAAAAAAAAAAAAAAAAAAAAAAAAAAAAAAAAAAAAAACAATGAGACCTCACAATACTTACGTTTTAAAAATAACTCGTGGCATTGAAAAACAACCCATTATAGACATTATGATTGATCTGTCCTACATCCGTGACTAATTTCCCAAAAGAACCACATCAATCACGTTTGATAACGCAAGCTCCCTCAACCAGGCAAAAAATTGTCATAGATACTCTAACGCGTATTAATCCTTCGTAACGTCTCAGGGACTCGCGTGCGATATCTAATAAAGCCTGCACGTGAGCACGAGTCCCAACATTACTCGCTTGGAAAAACAAAGAGCGCAAGAGGAGATACAGGAGAGACAAAGCAAAAAAAAAAAAAAACTAGGTACGAAACGAATGCGACGCGTGCACGCAGCTCGTGCATGCACGCGTAAATGTCCTCACGTCTCGTAATGCTTTAATAACCAGTCAACGCACGCCCGCACGCGTATAATGGCAGTAGTGCAAGCTTATCCGTGTACACCTACCTACCGGGCTCTTTTGCATACAGAGCAAATTTTTTTTAAAGCAAGTAAGCAAGAGAGAGATGAGTAAGGACTCTCCATTTGGTGTATTGTTATTACCGCGGCGCAGCGCGCGTTATCATTATCATACACACACACGACACGATCGCGCGTGACAGCGGCAAGCCAACGTGAGTGGACTTGTAATTTTTCCCTACCTCGTCTCTATACCTACTTTCCGTACAGCGGTGCCCCCTGCGCAATAGGTATTTGCAGTACACAATATACGCAAGGATTTTACAACACGACCACCATAAAATCCCTAACGGTATATTCGATGTGTAGAGTGTATAGGGGTATACTGGGCACCTCTCCTCCCGCGTGTAGCGCACGTTCTTGTATACCTGCGGGAAATAAAAGGCGACAGTTAATCTTTGAAAAAAAAATAAACTAGAGCGCGCAATGACTACCAAATTTGGGCCTGTACGCTTTTTCGCTGAATCGATTGATTTTGGAAAGCAAGGGGATGGAGGTACACCAGCGTGGAATCGAGATGAGCTGGTCGAACTGGAGGGCAGCCGGGTGTTTTCATGAAAATCGTTCCGATGGAACGACAGCGACGCGTTGATCGTAAAAATAGGGACCCGTGCCCCGGACCCTCCTCCATCCGGTGGAGGGAAATAAAGAAAACGACGCGTAAACTCCGGCACGTGCTGGAGGGGTTGCGACATTCAAACGAGTCTTTGTCGTAAAATATGCGTTTAAGAGGCTCGCACGCGTGGAATACAAAATTTGAAAATCAACAGCGGGTCAGTTTTATAATTGTGGATAAATATGCCACTGTGAGAGTACATATAGGGCAAAGCATTCAACGACAACAATAGCAAACAGGCACACGATGTTAGTGCTGTCCGTACGGATTTCCTTCGAAAAGCACCACGTAAACTGTTCGCGTAACAGAGCGTTCGGGATGTGCATGTGCATAAACAAACATATAAATTAAGTCATGGGAGGTGTTGTGCTGAAGTTCGACGGAGTAACAGTGATACGTGTAGAAGGACAATGGTAGTAACTCAATTGTCACTCGAGCTCTAACGGGGATGTCAGTGGTACTCCGAGGTAAGTACCAAGGCAACCAGAGAGTTAGTCCCAGCAGCTGGTGTCGCTAACCTTAAGCATTCTCCTCGAGGAGCAGGGAAACTCGGAGAACCAGCACAAAGTCGATAGCAAACAGAGTACGTAGCTCTATACCGTGTACTCTTGGCCCCTTCCTCCAACTCATTCGATGGTTGTAGCAAAGCACGCGTGTGCTAACGCTATAAAGTGGAAGATACATATATACATGCGAGTATATAATGTAAGCGTCGAACTTTCTCGCCCTGTGATGTGGCTCACAATCCGTCCCGAGAACTATCGTCTAAGTGTATATTACATATGACCCTATGCGTGTTGAACATGACATAAAGAAAACCGTCACTTTCGATCATTGCACGGTCATCGTGACTTTTGTTCTCCATAAGTAAAAGCTGTAGAAAGACAAAAAAATAAATTATTCAAAGTTCTGAAAAAAATTCAACATGGACTTTCATGTGCGGGATCACGGAGCAAGGGGTTTTTCGAGGACCTGATTTCCAACGATTGCACGATACAATGTCTGCAGGAAGCTCCAGCAGAGAACAGACGTTCCTGGTCTCTTGGATGATTGCGCCTCGCTTACAGTAATCTCTGTCGCTTACTTCCAAAGGAACTCGTTACTTCCGAGGACTCGAGCTGCACGAGACGACGCGACGACTCGGTTGAATTTGTATCTGTGCAATTACACCTACTTTACTTGCTCCCCGTTATAACAGGCGTATAATTCCTTTAATTGCTCTGGCGCACTTTGATTTTGGTACGGCACTGCAAGCAAATGCGCCGTGCTTGTGCTACAATTGCCGTGAGGCATCAATCGCAGCTCCTCTGCAGTCGAAATTTCAATTGTCTCGGGTACGGAGGATTTTTCACAATGCGCGCTAGCTGTGCCTTTAACTGCTACGTACAATGCCTAGCCCCAATGTAAAAGTGCGGCGTTAATATTCCCCCAAGAATTGAAAAGACCGTAAGGAGCCCGTACCTCCGAGTGGAGCTGCCCTTTTCTCCTCCCTCTCCTCTAACACTCTTTTTTAGCCATTGAATCGTTTTTCCTTCCATAGACTTATTATACAGCTGTAGGCGTACGTGAGTACGATTCGCCGTCTCTACTTTTGTGCCGAATAGTTGCCGGGGCTGTGCGCACTGTACGATTCACGCTACAGCTCGTTATCGCGATAAATTAGGCAAATTTTTTCTACCAACCATTATTCTCATTAAATCTCATTACTCGTGTGCATACCGCGCTTGCACCGCGAATTACAATGCTCATGTGGATATATATATATTTATATAAATATAAACCGACTTTGCTTGTATCATTAATAGTGATTAATGTTAGAAGAAGAATCAAGGAACAATAACATCGAATTTCAATGATTGGGCAAAAAAGCTTGCTTGCCTACCAATGGCCCTACATATATTATGTTTGGTTGTATAATGAAGGCTGTGGGCACGTTAATGTGGTGTTGTATGCGGCAGAGTGGAATTGGCACTCAAACACGGTATTCAAGTAGTGTCTCGTATATATACATCCTTTTTTTTTCACCCAAAAAACAGTGAAAGGAGAATTGAGAAATATGACATCTCGTGGTGAAATCGGACGTGGTTGGTGACGACTAAAAAACTAAGGACACCCGCCAAGAAACTCGGTGATTATTCTCATATGGTTCGCTGACAACGGCAAATGTACTGCTTTTTATTTCGTCTGCGAGTGCGAAAAATCCATGGGGCGCGGGAAAAAAAGGCATCAAGTTTTACGTAAGTATCGCAAGGGTCTCGTTATTTCTCCGAATGCGTTTTTCGATTTTTACCCGGGGCGCCGTGTAGTGAGGTGAGAGAGGGTGGGATGGGAGAGACCGCGCGGTAACAACCGCAGCGCCGGTGCAACGACCCCTCGCACACGCACGTTATTCTAACAACCTTTGGGCTTCACTTGACCGGCTTGGCTCGTGTCACGGAGGAAAAGTGAGGCAGAGAATAACAAGGAGAAAAAGAGACGGAAGAGACACGTGCACTTACAGGTCTTGGATCGGCGTGGCAATGTTTTTCAACCGACGAGCTGGAAATGTTTCACCACCACCACCCGGCTAATGTGTGCTCACGCTGCTATACTCGCTTGTATAGTGCGCTCTAAAGTCACGGAGAGAATGTAATAAACGAGGCCAGTTTCATACCCCTTTTCCTGTACGTCATGCTTCGATTTATCGGAAAAAAGAAGCTGAGCGTTGTATTGAAAGGCCTGACAGCGTCCCGCATTTTTGTTCCTCATAGCTCACGTGATTGCGAACTTCAATGGAATGTTATTAAAAATACACTCGAGGCCTTGTGCAGTGACTAGACCGCCTTCATATAATATCTTCGATTTTCAATGCAGTATTTAAATCGTGCAATTACAATTCTTACGGAAACTTTAAACGACTGTTTTTTTTTGGATTTGGTGAAGAACAAATACTTTTATACGAAAGGTCTATCAAGTATAAATCTTTATTTCTACTAATAGATATTTTTACAGAATGTAATTTTATAAAATGAAATGGAAATTAAATTATACGAGAGATAATGTAGTAGGAAATCAATTACAAAATAATATAAAATTTTTATTAGGGTGAAAAAACGAACGAAATTTGGGATGGGTTTATTTGGCTATAATAGTAGACTCTATAATGACATCTCTGATAATATGGGAAACAACAAGTTTTTAGCATGGCTTGTATGCAAAACAGTACCTACTCATAAATTCATAGTAGTGAGCAAAGACACATAACATGAAACGTATGGAATTTCAAATAGATTGGAACAGCAAAAAATGTAGCTTGATAGATTTATTAAAAAAACATATTATTATGTTAATACATACAAAGACAGCCTTTTCCCATGTGCTAAATGCACGGTGATTTATGTATTATAACAAACAGGTAAGTATAGATGTTTTCCAATTATCAGGCATTACTTTTCAACTCTAATACACCGTGTATATTTATATAACTTTGTTCCTCTCAACTGTTGTAGAAAACGAAGAGGCTGTTTTGATGACTGCAATATCACATTTTTTTATTTTATTTGCATTTGGTGTAGCGATTTTTCAAAAAAAATCTCAAATTTGTTTAACGCGATATTAATAACTCTTTTTTATAAATATTGCTCATTAACTCTTTCTCAAAAGTTAGAAGCAAAAAACACAAAGCATGTACGTAGCCAACGTTGAAACTTTGAGTGTGGACAAAAAAAACCGTGCAGGCAATGAGCCACTAGACAAGCGCTTGTCAATAAAAGCACTTGTGCTGCTCCAGAGTTCAAGAGAGAATGGAAGGGAAAGCCAGTCGAGGTTTTACATGTGCATGCAGAGGGTAGGCCTCGGGATACGTGTCGACGCTTTAACCGTGCGCCGGTGTATTTTGAGTACTCGCTTGGGCACAGTGTACGCGCACGTATTGTACTTTCCAACTCCTCGAGCTTTCCTCCTCAAGTTTTTCGCACTCTTTCACAAACACACCCGAAACACAAATAATGCGATGTACCGTGAGTGATGAATGGTGAGCGAACTTCTCGCCAATTCCCGCTAAAAGGGGGTCTGTGGGAGTGTTGGGGTGAGAAGGAGAGGAACGGAGAGAAAGAGAACTTTTAATGGCACTTAGCTTTGCGTTGTGTGTTAAATATCGCTGTTTAAAGCCTCGAAACAGCCAACGACTTTTCGCTCATTTCGGTTATGAAGAGCTCGAGCTACTCGTGTTACTCAAATGGATAACTGCTGTCTTGCTTTTAATCACCACAAGGATGGAGATTAAGTGCTCTGGAACGTACATGATTTATAGATTATCCGTTTTCATTACCAAACAACTAACGCCACGTTTATTAATGACTCGGCAAATTTGCCACTAGCCAAAAACTTGTCAATTGTTTAACTGCAATTTTTTAAGCCGTGGAGTCTCCACTGTGTGTACCATGTAAATTAATCCATCCGTACATTTATTTCTTCAAACTAGCCAGCTTGTGAAAAAGTCACGGTGAGAGTGTTTGCTATAAAAGATAAACTTTTTTTAACTAAATGAGCTTGTATAAAACAACCTGTAATAATATAAAAAAATCAGAGCCGATTCATTCGTGAAATCATTACCACTTTACTTTTAACGTAAACTACGAGAACAAGCAACGATAAATTATGTGTAGAAACATCGTCATAGTATTAGTAATAATCATAATAATAATAATAATAATAATAATAATAATAATAATAATAAGGATAATAACAATAACAACAACAGCAATTAGGATAACGATATCATATTAAGAAAAAAAAATCACGCATGTATTCTTCAAATGAAAGATACTGGACCACAGTATTAAAATGAATATTTATATGTCATTTTGTATCTATATTGACAGTGAGGTTCAATAATGTAATAAGCTAACATGTTTTGATATGGTAAAAGCGTAGTCTCGAGACACCACTAAACGAGCAGTGTGCAGGACCGTAAGTGGTGCGAGTCAATATACGGTCAGGCGAGACGTGAAGTATACTGTACGTGACGCGATGCGACAGCTAATTTCATGATGGTTAAACAACGTATGGCTGCACAAGAGAGGACTCTACCGGGATGACAAAAAAAAAGCTTATTCCTTATTGAGAAAGCTGTTTACACGTGATTTTCGATAAACTTTTAACCATGGGAAATCAAAGTATAAGGGCGTAATTAGAAATATTTAGTATTGAATATTTAAAAAAGATTTTGTTTGGCGGCTTATAGTATGTATGAATTTAATTCAAAGGAAAAACGCGGTATTAACTAACTAAGTATTAATTTTATTTTATGAAGCAAAAAAACAAAGGCGATGCTAATGCTAAAATCCAGGTCTAAAATATTCGATCCAGTCAATGGCTGGAAATGAAGTTTTCAAGTTTTATATCAAACCAAAGACCCAAACGGAATAACGGCTAATTTGATAAAGTGACAACCGTCGGGATACTCTCGTACGTAGCGTTAGTGGCAATTAAAAAGTCGAGGAGCAAAATTCGTGTTGGAGCGCGTCGGCAGTTGCTGTTTTCATCCAGTCGCAATGGCACTTGATTGCTGTGACATCGACATTTCGAGCGCTCCCACCAAATTTTTACCGAGTAAGCCGTTCTCGTGCAATACAAGCTCGTTAGTTTGAGAGTTAAACGCGAAACAGTCACAGTGGGAGCAAATGAAAGTCAAATTTGATTTTTTAATAGATAACTCGCAAAGACTTTAAGTGATACATATTTGAAAATACGTTCAACAAAGTTCACACTGTTTGGCGGGAATCATATACATTATTTTGGATATGCGATCGTAAACGATTGAATCAAGAAAAATCACATTTTTTCAATGACCATATGAACCACAATACAACGAAATGATAATCGAAACACACACTGTTACGAAGAAGAAAAAAAAAATTGTAAGGGGCACAGCAAAGTGCAACAGGAGCTCACTCATGCGGAATAAAAGTCACGCAACTTGGCGTGCAATTTAAAATTATTGAATAGACGTCGAGAATGAGAAAAGCGATAAAGAGATCCAAGTTATGCATCGCCAGTCGAGCGTCGAAGCAGCAGAGCCAAGCCCCGGATTTCGATCGGAGATATTACTTTCCACTCGATAGCCGCGTTGCGTAAACGTCACGCGGCAGCAGCAGCCCTGCCATTGTCCTGTGCGATCTCCCCTCCGTATCTCTCTTCTCGTGCCGAGGTGCGAATAAGAATGCAATCCCCGGGAATAGAATATAGAGGGAAGGTACGTATGTGCTCGCGCGATCGACGGCTCTGGGAATAATAAATTCGCGCTCGGTCGGCTCGGAATATTTCGCAAATTTTATATGTGCCGCGTCAGCGGCTCGCGAGTAATCCGGCCATGGACGAGGTATAGCCACGTGGGAGGTGAGCGCGCGATGGTGTCTCTCCTCCTCGATGCAAATGCCCCGAGTAACGCGCGACTGCTATTTCCCTTCCTTCCTTGAAATTGGGGATTCTTTTCGGCCATTACCTCCTTGGCGTATCCGACCAAAGGGGGGTGGAAAGGAGCTCATCTAATGCCTAATTTCAAATGGATGAGCGCGCCAAAAAAGCTAGAGCCTCTTATTCGAACTCTGGCACTGCCTCGCCTTAAATTTTTTCCGTGGACTGGAGTTTTTTAAATAATTATTTTACTGCATTTAAGTACATGGATACACGACAATTTCGTAGCTTACGCGTTTAGAAAAACATCGAGTTTATGAAAAAAATACACCCGATGCAAGGAGATGACTAGTTATCATGAAAACATAGTCTAATAACGGATTAAATTTTACGTCTCTGTCAACGCGGTAACTCAACTGATTTAGTGGAAAAAAAAAAAAAAAAAAAAAAAAGGTTGACCTTGTGATTGATTACAGAAAAAAGCCCCACACATACCCATAAATAACGTCATTTGTAACACACTTGTGCGGCGAATTCTTCTGAAAAAGCTTTTCCCATGGGTGAAAGGTGAGAGAGGACCGAAGAAATGCCGAAAGGAAAGGGCAAAGTTTTCCTTCACGCGCCCACACCCGTAGCACCCGTGGAAGGCCCCAGCTGCAAAGTTAAAGTGGCACCGGCGTGGAATTGTTTTTCACCTTCACGAGTCGGCCACGGCTCGCGTACATGCTGGCAAATCACTTTTTCCCGCAAATTAGGAAAAAGAACGATACCACTAATACCGATTCGATCGCCGTGGCTTTTTCGTCTTCGCTCTCTCTAGCGCCCTGAATTTCATTCCGAGGCCGTAAAAGAAAATAGAGAGTAAGGGGCAAGAGCGCGAGCGAGTGAGATGTAGAGAGAGAGTCAAAGAGTGGAGAGTAAATAAGTAGCATTAGGTGCTGGTGGTGGAATAGTGGCGGTGGGCGAGGTAGAAGTGAGGAGTTTCTTGATCCGCGGCTTTTAACTTCCCGGAAATCACTTTCTTCCATTATTTCCCGGCGCTGCTTTTTCCTCGAGGCTCTTGCGTGGCAAAGCCACGTCACGATGTGTATACCTATACTCTCTCGCTTCTGCTCTAGCTTCGCGCCACGCTCTTTCTTTCCTTCCTTCCGGCTCCGGTGGCTTTGTAAGCGCTTGCCGGAGTTACCATCGTTTGAGTGATTTTTTACGAGAGTATATTAGGCAGCGTGCTCGCCCTCCCGCTGCTTTTCATTTGCCGCTCTCCAGGTACTTGCCTCGATCAACCACTGGTAGAACGACTCCTTCCAACGAGAGAGCTTGCCTCCGTTGTTGGGGCTACTCACGGGCAAATCCGATCGTGGCACTTTACTTTGACGCATACACCCAATGAGTATACTAAAAATTTTAATGATCATTTCAGAATCATTTCACGTCTTTTGTTCAAAAGATTTGTTACTTCTTGTTTTTGTATATTTGAAAGTACCAATTTCATCGGATGGACACATATTTTTCAGAAAATTTGGCAAAAAGTGTCACATATTGCGTTAATTTGAAAATTACAAACCATTTTTGAGATGAGTAAATGGAAGGTTAAGCTTACACTTGGATAATTCTATACAATCAAATTTAATATGCACGTAGGCGATGTCTTCGAGTGCGATAAAAGCAAATCAACCAAGCACATCACTTTTTCCAGCTCAAGATCATAATGAATCGAAGGATAATATTTCACTGTTCGGTAGAAAGTTTTAACATAACCACGCGGGTAATGTTTGGCAAGCTATCATAACAAAGAACTATAATTTCATTAAGAACGATTTACAGGTATAGTATAGTTTTCGTAAGAATTTGCTGAAATTGAAATATGTGTGAAATGAAAGTGTTATTTACACGTGTGCAAAATTTCAACAGGTGTTTCCTTACTAAATTGCGAACTATTCACTTTTAAAGATTGTCGATTTAACAGTGCAGTATATCTTTAGCTATAATATTGGCGAAAAAAAACGCACACTTTCGAGCATAACTTAATGAATTTTCGCAGTATTTTTCCAAAAAAATTGTATGTAATAAACAAATTCCTAAGGAAAAAAATGAGTACAAGTTTTATAGGCCTTTCGATATCAATTAATGAGTAACAATAATTTTAATAACACCTCATCTGGCCTCCACCGAGAGAGAAGCGGACCCCCCAAGCAACTTGGCAACACTGCAGCATCCTGTTACTTACTGAGTACAGAACAGTCAGACGACGGTCACGAAAAATGGCCCAACTCAAATTATCAAACAACTGATTTTCAATGTCAAGTACAATCATGAGATTTTGCAATACTGTAACATCACAAGTAGCGTCGTGAAAATTGGCAGAAAGTCTCTATACTCGCCTCGCGGCACCTAACCCTAACGGCCAGAGTCCATATATATACAGTTAGATCAGTGGCGAGATGTTGCAGTGTCGCCAAGTTTCTTATGTGTCTGGGCATCGTCTGCTCACGCAACGAAAAAGAGATTCTCAACTTACATCAATTTTGATTGAGAACCACTGGACCCGGAGATCGTCCTTAAATAATTAAAAAGGGCATCAGAGGCTCATATTCGGCCTTGCTTATAGGTTGTAAAAATTTGTTGCAGGGGTCAATGAGCTTTATTTCCTGGATTGGATTGTAGAATTTTTTTAAAATAATTTCAAGAATCTAAATAAACTTTCGTACAATTTATACATTAAATGAAAAAATAGAGAGTATATGGTAGATGCGTGCTTGTACATAACCTAAAAGTGGCCTTCTCGAACCCCCACCGTATCTGAGGACTTTCTTAGAAGATTTTGCCCTCTACGGTCGCCATATCACGCGCAAAAGAAAAACAAACCCAAAAAGCTGAACAAAGTAAATTGAAACCAGTGGAAGCAATTAAGTCGATTAAAATCAAGCAACTGTACAGTAAAAAAAAAAAGATCTTCAAAACAGCAAGAAAATGGAATGTCCGCCTTTGCATATGAATCCCTGTGAAACCACGGAAAGTAATTAATCTTTCTAATCTAGCGTCAGCTAAGAAAAACAGGGGCCGGGAGTGAAAGAGTGCAGGCAAGGGAGCGGGAAAAGTAAGTGGTCTCCTATATATCATGCACGGGGTTGTTGCGTAAATGAGTACCCGCGCCCGAGACCACTGCTACCACCCGTGCCGCGTGGATTACTTATAGTTCAAAAGCGAAGCGAGTCTTTTTCAAGTCCGCCAGCCAGACTCTCTCGGTGAGATTAAAGGGGGGATGCCCACAACCAATCTGGCGATGCACGGCGCTACACGCATACAGACATTTTGGATACGCGCAAGTCAGGTGTTTTTTATTTTGTGGGACACTATATGGCTCCCACATATTGAATCTCAAGGAGTAAAGATTACGTGCCAAAGTGACCCTAGGCACCAACCCTCTCCTTCGACTGCTTGCACGATGCCAATAGGCGAATACTTCTTTTCAATGTACCTAACTTGGGTGTTTGAAGAAAAAGAAAAGAGCTCTCGGCGACGAGAAGTTTAATACCACTACTCGAGGGATATCAGGGATAGAGAGAGAAAGGAAGAAAAGAATACAGTCCTACGTGGCCGAAGGAGCGAGAGGGGTCGAGGCGCTGGAGTATCGCCCTCGGGGAACTTGTAAGAGAGGCAAAGTTTAAATAATCCAATCGCGCGCGGGCGTTCGTATCGAAAATCCTGGCTGAGAGCGAAGCTACCGCTCGTTTCCCTGCACCGAAGAGGAAGGAGTTTGATTCTTTCCCCCCCCCCCTCCTCCCGAAGGGGAAACAACGGCAGACCCACACTCGTCCGATTCCGAGGACAAACTAGCGCGCGTATATTCGAATAAGAGCGGAATAGAAGTTACACTTTTTCTTTGGAGCAAAAGGGAGGAGGGCGTTCGACGAGTTTCTTACAACTTCTGTATCGCGATATTTCGACTCCGACGCGCGTCTCTCCTCCGAGGATTAGTGAGTATACTCGTATGAGTTTTGGTTTTGCGGGATTAAAACGAGGATGCGTCTCTGCTCGAGTCAATTGTTTCGAAAACGACTCATCTATCTCTTTTCAAGTATAGATGGATTTACAATTTGGTTATTGTTACCCAACAAATATTTCATTGTGTTTTTGTTGAACCAGCCAATTTTTTTTTTTTTCCTTTGTACAGTAACGTCTAGAACTCTTTCATTGAATAGCGGAGGTCAGAGCGAAGCAGAGTGAAACGATTTCCATGCTGCTTGATTGTAGGCTGTTTGAAAACAGTCGTCCAAGTACTACTCGAAGGTTGCGGCGCAGAAAGGAGTGCAAGAGAAAATCGAGGAGAAAATAGATGTGTAGGAGGATTCTTAGAAAATTGATAGAAACGTGTAAAATTAAAAATTTTAGAAAGTATGTAGTGGGTTTGTCGGTGAAGAGCTCAATTGGACTTTTCCTTATTCCTACGTATAGGTGCTTTGCAGTTATTCTAAGAGCAACGCCACTTATTATACAGCTTAATTTTAATGAGAGGTTGAATTTCAATGTGCCTGAATTGTGCATATTAACAGCGTATAGGTAATCTATACATAAATAAATCTTTTACCAAGGCAGTTTGTCAAGTTGTGACATTATTTTTTACATACTTTTATTTCATTGGTTTTTTGGAAAAATATGGTTTTTTTTTTTTCATGGATCCTTCAAGCATCGAATATAAAATTATTTTAAAAATGTGTAACAATGAATTTTCTCTCTCAAGAAACCGCATAGTTTAAAGAATGCACTGATGATCATTTCAACTGTGAGTGGTGATAACCACACATTCTGACACAAACAAGTCAGACGAAGGGTTATTGGCATTGACGTGATTGATTTTATGAAAAACTGTTACAATTCAGGAATTGTACAGGAACCATCGTAAAAAAAAAGAAAAAAGAAAAAAGAAAAATTGTTTTTTCTCGATACTGTGACGGAAATGACGTTTGTACGACCTGCCAGGCATAACCATAACTCATTTTTATTATTAAAAATAAAAGAAAAAGGGCGCGCAAGCCGATATTGTAGTCTCAAAAAGGAGGAAGGAAGGCGTGCTTTACATTGCCTTTTTTTAACTATACAGAGTTGCAGCGTACAAGCACTCACCGTCAGTTTTACTCAGCAGCAGCAACAGCCACAGCACACAGCGGAACCATAAAAAAGCCTCGTTTATTATTTTTCCTAACGATCCTTCACCACCCGGAAACGCACACCGAAGGGCTAGCATCGCACGCGAGGATAACATTTTTCCCAGCTCGCGCAGCAGTTGAAAAAAAAGCCCCAGGACATAAGCTCGATCAACACTCGAGGAACCGGTGCAGCCGAACACGAGAACGGAGCACGGACCGCGCGCGTGTATCAGTACCCATTTAGGTGTAATAGATATATATATAGGCACGGGCGACACGCACTCGCGCGTTACCTTCCTCGACTATACCTACAGCCGGACTGACGAGAGGCTCGAGGCAACCTACGCGTTAATACCACAGCCCCGAGTGCTCTTCATCTCTTCAGGGAGCTGCTGACGCTACACAGCGGCAGCCGAAGGTATAGGTACGGGCACTCGACTCCCTAGAGCCCCGAGAGCGAGCAGCTCCGCGCCGGCCATAAATATGTCAGGCTGGAAGAAAAGTTCGAGGCACGCCCTACGCGCTACTTACGTGTGTGCCCCGTGCATGCGCCTCCATTACCAAAGTCGAGCGGAACTTTAAACCTAACCAGGACCCCCCTCCCCCCTCTCCTCTCTCTGTCCGTGAGACACGTCCCGAAAAAAGAGCTGGCTGTCCGGCAGACTTTGGTGCTCCCCTCTCGCCTTATATACTGGCATGCAACGATTGCGTCCAAGTAGCTAAGCCGATTTTCTCCTCCCCCCCCCCCCTCCCCCGCACTTTTCTTCCTCCGAACAGGTGCGCCTCGCTTGGCTCCTCCGAAGACGATGTGTGGCCCACTTTCCTGCTTGCTCGGCTCGCCGAGGCTGCATTGTATACAGCTTACAAATGTATACTTCTATAAGGCGCACTCGGTACACGCCGAGAGACTCTTACTACTTTTTTTTTTTTATTCTCCTCTTCTTTCCCGTTTGAGCGTGAAAAATTCTGTAAGCCGGCTTAACGACTTCTTGATTCTTTTGGGCCACGGGACACGGGAGTAATCAAGTGCTCTCGCCTCGTGAGATTCTTCGATAAGTTTCTTTCGGGCGCTCTCGCCACGAATTGGGGGATTACGTAGGTACGAGCGTTAGAACAGCGTGTGGTAAAAGCTGCTGACAAATACCGACGAGCCTTTTTTTTTTCCTTTTTAGTTAAAAAATGCTGTGGGCCATCAGAAAAACTTGCGGGAAGAGTTATTTCATGGATTAAAAAGTAGATGCTCAAGAAGTAAAACGATTTCTTCTTTATTGCATTTTTTCCTTAAACAATATCAACATGAGTTTTCCGTCAACTGTAAATACATTGATAAACATTGAATCTCGTATATCTGCGTCCACTAATAAAAAAGAGCACATTATACGCCTTTAGATTTTTCACCCACAACTAAGATCGCCGTAAATTTATTGTGGTCCTAAAGATATCGTCTCTATAGCGGTGATGTATTAAAATATAGAACAATTTCCAGAACATTGTGTGATAATCGAGACGATGGTAAAATTGTTTATAATATATAGCAGTCAAATGGCAAAACTGTAGCTAACTGGTGCATTTAGGTGTGCTTATATATACACATAGAGACTTGCCCAGGGATACTTCCAATAACAAAAAAATTATGACGTGCACACGCACGAGCGACTACAGAAAAAAAAAAAAAAAAAGGGGGGATACATAGAGAAGAAAAAGAGAGGAAACAGCGTTATAATTCATCGGAGGAGAGAGAAAAAGAGAGGAAGAACGGCTTGCATTATTTATTATTTATGATGGAGTGGGATGGTAAAAGCGACGGCTGAGCTCACGCTCGCTGTTACTCTTTCTCCGACCCTGGTACCCCGTCCCGCATGACCTGCCCCCGTCCTTGTTTTATTCCTCGGCTAGGTTCGACCGAATCGCACGAGTGGAAGCAAAGACGACTGCCGCGGGCTATTTCATTGAACCGCCCCGGTCACGCGTACCTACACAGTTTGACCTCGTCTTACCGCGTACGCACTCGGAATACACAACACCTTCGTTAGCAGGCACCAGCATTTGCTGTATTCTGGCTCGATTTTCTTCCTTTTACTATTTGAAAACCCAAAAAGAGCCCTTGCTTTTTTTTCGGATGATCCCAAACGCTTGTTTTTCAAGAAATAGTCCTTATAGACTCGAATTTCGCTTCGATCGACTTTTTATTAAAATACTGCTACATTGTTCCGGCAAGGGGATAAACATATCATTATCACGGTTATGTTCCGCACTCAACTAATTCAAGGTGAAGTATTAATTTTGTCGTCAAAACCCTCCTGACATTATTCTCACCGACGAGTAATACTCACACCTTCCTCCGATTCACTTTGCCGTGCACACCGAGGAATAAAACAGCCTATCGAGCAGAGACAATGGCAGGGAAAAAAAGTCGATCGCTACGTCTAAATATTTGAACGCGGCACAAGAGGGACGGGGGGGGGGTGAGCATCGATGTACACGGGCGCACGTCCGTTCGCAATAATTATTTCATCGGTCGCATCGTGAAAAATGAGCGACGAGCATATATATTATACAGTTGTTACCATCATGTTCGAGAATCGATAATCGACATATACGCAAGCCGTGCGAGTGCCTATATATACGAGGTCGGGGCACGTATCCCCATGCTGAGCCCTGTAATAATTGAAGCAGCGCGCGTGGCTTTTTCCTCCCGCACTGCGTGCACGGGATGTGTAGGTGGTCGATAAAAAAGAAAAAATTATACAACAGCCACCTCACGCACGCTCGAGCACACCCGTATTTGTTCCCCTGTTTTCTTTATTCTCGCTCCAAGTGCCCCGAGCTTTTTCCGTGCGCACAAGCGTGCCCAGCGGCGCGCGTATACCTCGTCTACGTGTTACACACGCCGGGAATCGGGTGGAACCGGGATCTATAGGGTAGCACGTGAGGCAGTTCGGAAACTCGTAAATCAAACGGTGGATATAGATGGGCGATGGAGCCCTAGCCTGGATGGTGGAGGACGAGGTTTTAGAAAATATAATGTCATCATCGTCGCCGTTTGATTTTCGTTTGCTCGTTTGTCATGCCGGAAGAGCGAACAAAATTGATTTTCTTTTGCGTCGCGACAAGCCGATCCTCCGAATGGGGGATCCAATAGATGTCGAATTGGTAGATAGATCGGTCATTTAAAGCATCTAGTGAAATCGAGTGGCGCCAAACAGTAACTTTAGGATTTGCAAAGTAAACGATATAGTGCCAGCATTTTTTTCCGATTTGATCGACTGACACTGCAGCAGCGGATGCTTCGGGCGTTTGAATGGCAATTTTCAACGTGGATTTATTTACTTTTTCCAAACGCCGTATAGCCAGCTCTAAAGGTTGATATTTCGGCTCATGCCTGTGTTTACAGCGGGTGCGTCAATGGAGCGCCGAAACTAGATGTGCACGTGGATACGAGTTGTCACCAGCCATGTCGGACTGGTGAAAAAAATAGAGGTGGGCTTCCGATGATGGTCCTTTGATGGTAACGAGAAAAACATTGGAGCCGGCCTAATTGATTGCGATATAATAACAAATACGCCCCACCTAGGTGTTATTGCTGTGTGTACCTATATACATGTGCAGCAGAGGATGAAAATCGAGCAAGAGGTCCGCTCTGCTTGCAACGGAGCCATTAACAGCGTCGGCTTTAGCGTTGTCTCGCGATTTCAATTTAATTACAAGCGCAAACGCTGCTGCGAATTTATTTTAAATTGTTAATTGCAGGGGCAGCGTAATTATTGCTTCAAGCTGGAAGATAAAACGGAGAGAAAAGTATCAGGGCAGGATTTATTATAAATTTGTGCTTTGATCGAGAGAATTTCGCTTGTTTTCCTTCCTTTTTTTTTAATTAATGCAATAAAAAATACGAAAATACAAACTGTGTCTCGGTGATGTCGATGTATACTGATAAAACATGTTGCAGATGATTTTCACGCCTCTGATACCAAAATGATACTCATGATGTCCCATCGCGTCAAAACTTTGCCAACAACAAGATGGGAGAGTAAAATAATTTTTAATGTGATTAAGCCATTCGAGTTTCGGGTTCATGTTTGGTATTTTAGTTTTGAAAAAAAGGATACCTTGAAAAACAAAAATGGTTTTACCAATGAACTAGATGATAAAAAATATTTTTCTGTGTACATATTATGGATTAAAGCGGGAATTACGAAATATTTATTCATGACAACACATTTTGTTGTTAGAGACCCGACTTCTGTCATCGACAATGTTTTTTACCTTCATAAATTATAATTATATGATTAACAGTATTAAATCAGACAGTCCACAGTGTGGTTAGCTGAGCTCTTTGTATGCAACTACTGAGACAGACGAGTAACGTAAAACAATAATGTGATAAATACTTGCTATATTGTTCAATTGTTTTAGGACGAAAAAAAAATTAAATGCAACAATGATGACAATAAAAACTTGTATGGAGGAAAAGTTATTTTTCGGAAAGTATAAAAGTGGGTTAAAAAGACATTACATGATTTCATCTATCTCTTACCATCGAGGGACAAAAAGTCAATGAACCCAAAGCGTGGGAAAAAGATTTCATACATATTATAATATATGCTATGCATATACTCTGACATTGCAGTGAATTTTGTTGTTTGTAGTTTTTTGTAGTTTGTTTGACAATAATGTGCTGGCAAATGAAATTTTTAAGATTTACATGATAGACCAATGAAAAGTCTCGTTGGAAAGGTCCCGTAATCGTTTGCCACGAAACAACTAATCTTGAACGAATAAATTTAAGAAAAAAAGTAAACAAAGATTAAGCTACCCCTGTCCTCCAAAGCAAACGCTCACTCTATCATCGTATCCGAAAAAATGATTATTTTACTTCGAAGCCAGAACCCCGTGCATTTACCTCCCTCACCTTCGGAAACCCCTTTTTCAAAAAACACTGTTCCCCCGCTTACCCTCCCTTATTTCTCTTGTTCACGGATTATGGCTACCGCTAGCTCGATTCATCAGGCCTCGCGATTACTCAGTAGAGTAACGATAACCCAGATGTACAACCATCATCTCCACCTCTTTCTCTTGCCACGCACGCGTGTCCACCCCACCCCAACACGGCCACCTGCTGGACAGCTTCTCGCCGCTCGATCATCAATCATACCGGCTCGCGCGTGCATCCGCGTTTATCCCCACCCATCTCGCATCTCCTTGTTTTAGACCTTTAAAACGACCGCGAGGTGGGCCCCGGAAAATGGGCTCTGATGGATCGACACGATGACTCGCTTGTCGGGAATCACAGGCCTGTGCCCCATCCTCCCTTGTCTTGTTCAGGAAAGAACTTCCCTGTGGTGTGTTTATCCGGCTCGTTTGCGCTCTATACCGCAATGGCTGCGGGTCGATCGGTAATTTAGTTCTCGGACGTGTTTCATGACATCCTTTCAAAGCTCGCGAAACACGTCTCTCGTATCGGAAAGTCACTTCCGGGCCTCGGTTGCCGATGATGAACGACGTTGCGGAAAAACCGAAATATTTTTTCCCCCCAAAGTTTCCCCCATCGCTCATAGTGGGAATGGCCCGCGCGAGCGCCTCCAGGTGACTTTGAGTCGTTCTGCAGCTGGACAGGACAAGGAGATGGAATTTCCTTTTGTCGCAACGTCACCAAAGACAGCACATCGAGAACAAAAAACTTTTTATAAAAAAACCACGACTATCGCGATGACGACTCAAACGCGGAAACGTATGTCTAAAGAACTCGTGCAAAGTGCGCCCCACGAGGAGGGCCATTATTCTTCTCGCTCGAGCCAGTTTTCCTTACAGAGTGCCAATCAGTCAGCCCATCGATCATACCCTCCCCTCCTCACCTTGCCAAGATAAACGAAAGTCGCCGGAGAAAGGGAGAAAAAGGCCAACTATACCGCAAGGTGGCGCCTGATAATATCCGGAGCTCTGTTTTTGTGCATCAATCGGTCAGCCAGCTGGTCGGAAAATGTGGCCTACATGGACTTTTGTCGATAGATTATACCGGGAGAGAGGAAGCCGTTCATCGGGTACCCCGTGTATATGATGTATACATGCCCACGTACGTGTGCATCTATACATCTCGTACGTATACCTATATACAAAGCGAGTACGTGCAGGAGCGAGCTAAAAGTGAGAAACGGTGTCGCTCTCTGGCCCGCATAATCGAGTTATCGCTCGCTACCGATCGCACATTAATCACAACTATCAATGACAGCGCGCCGCCGTACCCCTTTCCCCTCGGCCGTGCACATCCACCTGCATGGCCTCCGTTGCATATACCTATGTATACACGCGTCTACCCTCCACAGCGCGGGCGCTAACGTCCCAATCACGACGGCTTTCTCGCCTCGCGCTCGCGATTAACGACTCGCCCCCGTTT
Organism: Copidosoma floridanum; assembly: GCF_036245765.1. Lineage (NCBI taxonomy): Eukaryota > Metazoa > Arthropoda > Insecta > Hymenoptera > Encyrtidae > Copidosoma > Copidosoma floridanum. The sequence continues at coordinate 131,003 of NW_028321897.1, read as the reverse complement.
CTCCCACCCCCACCCCCTTTTTTGCAGCGAATCCAGCAATCTCGACAGTTTTCTTACATGCGACTGCGTTGGCTACCCAGCTCCTCGTTTCTCGCGGTCTCTCCAAGAGGACGACGGGGCTTTTCTTCGCTTGTCCCGACCCGGCGTTCCAAAGAGGAGGAGGGCTAAATAACGCCCTGAACAAGGGTAGGTATACAGACGTAGGTTGGCGCGGAAAATTGTTCGATCCGACAATCGGAAAACGCTCGCGGCCTTTGGGTGCGTGAATTTGGAATTGCCGTTGGATGCGGAATGTCAAGCGCTTACCATCGCGTACCTCTGCGACTTTCGGATGATGACGGTGGGGCTGGTACGTTGTCCGTCCCTTTTCCGCCCTTGTTTTGCCGAAATGGAGTCCGAATAACCACTGATGTGCTGAAAGGTCTTTGTGTTTCTCTTATTTTTACATTTTTACTTAATGAGCTCCACCTTTAAAAACCGTTAAAAACAGCGTTTTGGATAAATAGTTTCATCATTGTGTTTCGTTGCTACACGACGGGACGAGAGGTAGATTTTAATTTTTTTATTCATTTTTAATATCCCTTTTACGCTGAATTGTAGTTTGTTATGACTGTTTAAATTTTTTTATGCAGGTATTCAAATTTGTATACGTAGGTACTTTCTTCTTATTTTGGAAGTAAAAAAATATTGAGTGATTTTTTTTGTTAATAATTTCAAAAAATCAAACAAGTGCTTGGATCCTTTTTTCATAATAGGTAATTTATCATCAGTCAATACATAAAAAAAAAAAAAGAAGCGAATAAGGGTTGCGTAAAAAATTGTCAAATTGACTTCATCAAGTTCATCTCAATATTTTCATGTACATTTAAGTACAGTAATGTTTATAAATTTAATTCCAGGGAGGACTAAGTTTCACCGTAAGAAGATTGGATGAACTGGATTTCCAGATGGCCCCGAGCAACACTCCCGAGTCAGGCCACGTATTTAATATTTTTAAGATGTTTGCGACGCAAAAGTATGAGAGTACTCTGAAGGTTATTTACAATACTTTTTCTTAATACTTAATAATATTGTACTTTTGAATAATGTTTATACAACGAGAGATATTAATTATTGCGATCGAAAAGCATTAAAGTTTTATGGTGACATCTCGAGATGCTCTTTAGGTAAACAATAATCTAAAGAAAATAATTGTAAGGTTCGATGTTCTTGTTGTTTTTTTTAGATAAACAAAAAAATACTTGGTGAGTCCGTTGAAATTAATGAATCATATTCTTCCGACGAGGTGCAAACAATCGTGATCTTAAATGCCGCTCTGTGAGCCACGTAAGTATTATGTACTTACACCAGGAACAAGTTAGTATAGTTGGTCATATTTATACGAGTCCACCCCGCGGGTGTCCACCGATTGTCGCCGTGCCTCAAACACTGCACGAGTAAGTAGGTGCACAAGCGCAAGTCCCAAGTATGCCTCTGCTGACAACGATACTGCTCTCGACCATCTGCATAGTTCAGAGTTTGCCCTCGAATCGATATACGAAACAGGTGAGGCACGGCATAGCTTATGTTTATTCATGCAGCTGGTGGTGAAAATCTGCCGAGCTCGAGATGAGAGTATAGTAGGTACGAGTGCAGGCCAAAGAGTCTCCTCTACTTATACCTCACAACAGCAGGTTGGAGAGTGGAAATCTCGACTCCCGCTATACTCACTAGCCCGCGACAACTGTACAGGGTGTAGGTAACTATCGTCTCCTTCTTTCGCGTAACCAAACATGCACATACATTGTAACGCAGCAACAAATCCCTCGCCCGCTCGTGCACGCGTATACATCTTTCCGACGCTACGCGCGTAACTCCGGCCCTGCTGTGTCCCGAAAAGCTGTGGAATAATAGAAGCCACAATTCAGGCCGTCTTTGTCGTGCTATGTACGTATAAGGTAACTGAATGGGTTGTCTCTACTCTCTCTCCCCCTCTCTCTCTCTCTCCCTTCCTTGGCCAAGTTGACTCGCGTCATCGTAAAGCTGTGCTCTAGCCCATACGTGATACATGTTCTAGGTGCAGGGGGTGCATGTTCGTCTGCATAACGATGTTGCGTATCGTGAGAAAATTAATGGTAGTGGCCACTGACGATTGGGGCCATACAATTCGTATATCCTGGGATTTTTTTATCTAATTTGCAATTTTTTTTGCTCACTTTTGTAGTCTCAACATGTTTGTCATAGATTAGTTATGATTTTTTTCAAGAAAATATAAAAGACAGAAAAAAGTTAAGTAAACGAGACTTTTGGGATGACCCACTGACACAGGTTTATACTTATTTATATTTTGCAAATCTTATAAAACTATAAGGTCATCGGATATTCCCTGCTCGCGCCAATGTGTATCTCGTAAAAGAGTTGAGAGTAATGACATTTCCAAGCAAAGTACCTACGAGCTTGGCGTGCCTCGCGTACTTAAAAAGGGCTCGGTCGATATGAGGAAAGCGCGAGAAGTAGGCAAATGGGTTTCGAGATTAAAAAAAACAAAGAAAATTATTAATGACGTCTATAATAAAAAAAGGAACGAAAAAGGCCATTTCTTTCTTCACGTGGCACCTGCATCTGTAAGTGATGAATCACGTGTCGCATTAAATATGAAAAAAAGCAGTTGAACCGCGGCAACACGTGTTCTCCTATATCAGTCCCGCTTCGTTCTGCAGCGGCAGCTTGATATCGTCGCGTGCGCTTGGATAGACCGTTCCAATTTTGCCGTGTAGGTACGTTCCGACTCGACTCCGACGCGTGTTCGTACATTGAAAAACAGTTCCTCGCAATTGTTTTCGAACGCACGCGTGCCATGAAAAGTCCGATTTCCCGAGCTGATAAAGTCGACCTCTGTGCTCGAAACTTGTAAGCTTTCGCGAAATTTTTTCCTTTTTTTTCCACTTAAACTCAGAGCATGATCTTTTCAAGCACAATTTCGTATACCGTTTGCAACCGACCAAACTCGTACGTTTCGCGATAACGTAGTGGAATTTCCGCTAAACAAAGAGAAAGAATAAATGCAACAACATCGATTTTTTCGAGCCGATGAGTAATGAAATTTCCTCTCCCGTCGATATTCTCGCGAAAAAATTTCCGAGAGCGAACAGAAGCCTTGCATTCATCGAATCAATCAATTCAAAGTGAGCGTGTTGGACTAGGGGAGTAAGGCCGCCGAGATTCGGAATATAGTCGGGAGGGGGGGGGGGTGGCAAACGTTGCATCGGTAAACACGCGTTTATTGCCTCGAAAGCTAGCAAAAAGAGGATGGGGTCGCTACGATGCTGTGTACAGGTTGTTTTTCGGAAAATAAATGCTTGTGTTGGCCCACGAGGGGGAGAATCGTCGATCCGCGAGCTCCACTCCCGTAAATTGCCCTCTCGATATTTTTGCTTCCTTTTTCATACAACTTCCACGTACCGATTCCGGTGTTTTGTGTACATGTCATCCTTTGACTCGGCGAAAAGCGTTCGCAGAATCGAGTGAGAGAGAGAGAGAGAGAGAGACGTTACAGTAGTGCAAATTTATACAAGGATGTTCATTTGTATAGAGTCGTAATAAGTTTAAAAGAATACTTTTTTCACAGTTATCGATCTCACATTTTTTTTCCCTTACCAAGAGAAAGCTTTTTAAGGGACAAACATATATTAACGTGGCTGTAGATATACATGTGTTTCATCAAATTATTTAGAATCCAAACAGAGTACTACACCTGTGTGTGTGCGCTTATGTATACATAATCAGTAATATTTCGAGATTTTATTGGTGGTTTTCGATAAGTAAATTTTTTTTTTGTTTTTAGATTCTTATTACCGCTTTCGAAAGAAATGAAGATTTAATTGACTGTTTTTTATTTATTCATTTAATTTTTTTTTTTTATCCCAGCATCATTGATTTTGGAAAATCGTTTTTCTTCTATTTTACGATATTCTGATAAGTTCAAAAACTATGCGTTTACATAAAGTTTCAAGGAAAAAAGTTATGAGTAAAAATAATAAAATTTACGAGACAAAAAAAAGTTCCTAAAAAAGATTGCATTGAGTTCACAAAAAAGATTAAAAAAAATAAAGATAAAAGTACTTTGTGCCAGTAAATTGGCAGCAGTTTTTCCGGAAAAAAGAAGGTTTTCTTGTAATTTTTCAACGTACGTCAAGTCACATTTTTCTGCTGAAATAAATTGATCAAACACATTATACATATTTTGTTTCAATTTGTAATTGTTCCATGGCTTGTAGTATGTCTCTATACTGTAGTGTAACTTTTGCACAGACGTCAAGCGAATCCCACCAAAAAAAAGAAAAACTCTTCATTCGAACAATGCATCTCGTTTAGTATCCAGCGAGCTAGCAATTTTAATTGGAGCAGGAAAAAAGCAAGCCCTCCCCTACTACACACTCGTGTATTGATATTTGATGCATAAATGCCACAGAATAACCGACAAGCGACGTACGTATTACCTCGGATGTATGTCAATAGAGAGATAAGGGTTATATCCGATTGGCACGCGCTAGTATATGAAATCCTTTTTTTTTTTTGGCATAAATATTTTTTTTTTCAGCCACAAAAACTCATCTGCTTCGCCAATGTTCAAATCCCCTTCCCTTTCCGCGAAGATCTAAAAGATCTGCCGATCCACCCGCGCCGCTTCGCGTGTACACGCTCGCCTGTTCTGCTCCGCTGGACGTACATTTTCCCGCGGAGAGTCAATATTTTTGTTCCCTCTCGCGGAAATCGGATGCGCTTTAAAATTGAGATATAAAATTTCGCATCGCGGCGCATCCGCCGAGGGCTGGCGTGTTTTGCAAAGGCAACCGCTTCGAACGATTCCAATTGAATCTACAGCGCCTGTACAGCAGGCAAAAATATTTTCTCTCTCTCGGATTACTTTGCCCGCAATACTCGAGCACGCGAACCTCCGCTTCCGCGCCGATCGATGTAGATTGTATCCGTGAAATGGAAAGTAAACACGATGGCCAATAATGGTACAACAAGTGTTGAAACATTTGCCTACGATATTTTTATCCGCTCGCGTGTAAAAGGCGATCAACAATGGGCTACACTGAAAAATTATAATAACCAAAATTTCCATCGCATACCACACGTGTGCACACGCTCGTTGGCTCGATTTCGCGCGATTACGGGAGACACGCGCTCCCACGCCTCTCGCCTCTCGGAGTTGCAACAAATTCACCGTGTACCTATGTATACGTAACGCACAGATGTGGCTCACCCGCACGATGCCTCAGCCGCATCGACGAGTCGTGACGAGCCAACACACACGTATGCATCCCTCCCATTTGACACATCCGAAGGGGGAGAGAGGCAACTGTATATGTGTGCATTGTGCGGGTAGCAGGGTCCATTGTAATAAGCTCTATGTAACAGGATGGACGGGTCAAAACAGCCCCGCGGCGGAGCTGACCCGTCCACCCCGTTTTAATTGAAAAGTTAAAACTCGCCGCTCCTGGAAATACGCGCAGATGCCGGGCTGGCTTCCGACGATTAGGTGTTGCGTCCGTCGGCGCGAGTGTGGGCTACCCTCGGAATTCTCGGCGCGTGTAAAATCGCGCACCAGCAGTCTCGCCTCGGGCGTGAAATTTTCCAGCGACTTCTCGCGCGTGGATCGCCGCTCTGGGGTCGGAACCAAGGGAGGAGTACATGAATTGTCCCGGGGGTACCGACTACTTTTTTTTTGACCGAGGCTTGCTGGTTTTCATTGCTACTGTGATGAGCTATCGAATGTTTAGTTATTTTTATTCCAATTGGCTACTAAAGCATTCGATGTAACGTGATATACTTACAGATACAGAGCATTGGATTTTCGTTGATTGAAGTGGAACTTTGTCTTACCTGAAACAAACGATGGAAAAAAAAATTCTTTACCAGTCTGATGCTTCAAGTCATATTACTTTTTTTAAATAGTGAACACAAAAGCTACATAGATATACAACCAATCAATCAATTTTTAATAACGCCTGAGCGCACTCGCTCTGCTACCTCTACTCTTGGATTTATCAAATTGGGGCCCTTATCAATCAAATAAACGTTGAATAAAAAAAGTTTTCACTGCATTTTTTATAATCCGCTGTGATTGGGCACATTTGTGATCTTGTGAAATTGATACGCAGAGGACAACTATTATATCAGATAAAGCCCATAAAAAAAATAGGAATATAATTTTCATGTTACCATTTACGTGATTTCTAGCTGGCACCTGCCTGCATTTACGTAATTTTACGTTCACCTATGCAGATAGATGATAATTAGTGATTTATACTTGTTTTTCCCGGAGATTGTCAATTTGGAAGTTGAAATGCCAACATGCAGAGTTGTAGGTTTTTTGAACGTGCAAATGTTCACTCGACCTCTAAAAATTAGATATTTTAGTACGGACAACTATTTTTTAAATAAATAAAAACGTTTTATCAAGAATATTTTAATATTTTCTTTTAAACTCTTATTTTAAACGACACGTATCTCACTTCATGAAAGTTTCTACTTCCAGATTTTACGGGAAACACCATCGGCACAAATTAAATCATATAACATACTCAGTTGAAAATTTTGCATGAATTATGAAATTACATGAATTACATGTCAAAATCACATACAATTTTTAAGTTTTCTTACATCATGCGATTCTTGTAAGTAGACAAAACTTTTGTATACTTATAGTTAACATAGCATTAATTGGTAATATTCGTTGGTACTACCTGGTAAATAGACTTTATATTTATAGCGGATAGCACGTTTATTGTCAAGCCATTATACCCATGAATCATAATATCGAGGTGAAAATAAGAATCCTAAGAAAAAAAAGAAGCCTACAAAATTGCAAAAATGAGAAGAGAAGCAAGTTGATCAAGAATATATAATTACATGGCATCAGCGAGTAAAGGGAACTATTGCAAACAAGAAAGTTGCCTCGAGCCTCCGATGTAATTAAAATCGGTAATCAATGAAAGCCAAACCAAAAGCACACAAGCTTGCACGAACACGCAGATGACACAAAAGAGAAAGATAGAGAGAGAGAGAGGGGGGGGTTGGCACAGGGTGAAGGTATAATATGATGAAGAAGAGGAGTGCGCGCAAAAACACTCGAGACACGGGACAGCAGAAGGCGTAGTAAGTATATTATACCTATGCACACACCTGAAAATAGACACAGAGGCGGTGACTGTACATCGGCATCGGGAGGAGGAAGGAGAAGAAGGTTTTAGGGGATAATTGGTGCCTGATCTGGCGAGGCTTCCGGCACTACTCGTTAAAACGACTGTTACTTACTGATAACACCCATTACCGGCAAGTTTAGAAAGTACGCCCGAGTTGCGCTGCGTTTTAATTACACCCGCCTACCGTATACACGCGTACCCCCGTCCGTCCTCCCCATACCCTTGCACTGCACCTATATCCTCTAACGGCTCAGAGAGAGAGAGAGACAGAGGAGTGGATCGCGATAGCGCACCTGGCGATTGTTTCACCTTCGGCTTCGCCGAGATGCGTGAGCTGCACAGCTGGATGCGCGCTTATCGCGGAGGTTGGCTCTTTCGTGCACTTTCCCGGCTGCGCGTCGACGCGCTGGTTTTTTCGGCCGTGTAACCGAGAACCCGAGTGTAGGCGCGTGTAATAGCTGAAACCACGATACTCGCTGGTCTTGGAGTGGGGTACAACTTTTTTACCGAAAGCGTGGATTAAAGCGAGATTTGCAAGAGTCGGTGCAGATTCTGCCTTTCCCTTCCTTTTTTTCCTCAACTTCAATTGCAGCAGTCAAAGTTTTTGGAATACAATTCACCGGCTGCGCCGTAAACTTGTTACAGAGTGAGTATATATACCCACTGCTGATGTTTAAAAAATTACCGAGCGTTTCGGGTGTTTTAGACTCTTGCGTTTCCAACAATCAAGTCGTAAAAGAAATTAATTTTTCCTGGCCACTACTTTACACGGTTGTTTCATTGGTATCAGAAAATGAAATTTTAGAACGAAGTTCTTTATGTCGCGTTACTCGGGGGGCTGGAATTTTAAAACCGACAGATTTTTTTTTTGAAACGAAAGTGGTTTCCTTTTCCTCTCAAGTTTCCCCCCCTTACCCCGTTCCCCTCACCGACTATTCTCTATACACTTCCCCTCTCCCCACTATATATGTATATCGGCCAACCGTGCCGTGTTACTCTTCTACACACCTTTGCCCACCATTCTCCCTCACACTCCCAATTTTATTTTCTCACAATAATTTTTATTTCACTTTGAATTTTTTTCTTTTACAATTCTAAAAAAAAAAAAAAAAAAAAAACATTTTCCAATAAAGAGTTTTGAACTCCCTCGACCTTCTGCATGTGAGTCCAGTACCTTACCCACTCTGCTACGAGCGCTGCCGTCTATGGAATCTTGATTTCTTGTACTTATGGTGTGGTTCGTAACTGAAATATTCCATTTTTACATGCATTCACTGATAATACATTCGATTTATGATAAATTGTTTTTGTATTTGTTTTCTAAATACTTGGAATAGAGTTAAAGAATGTATCAATGGTTTTTAGAGGCGCTTATTTCGAATTCGATAAACAAATTATGTTACATTATCACATAATTTTATAAATAAAGTAATTCAAAGTAAATTAATTAAAAATGAATTATGTAAGATCATTATATAAATATAATTCGAGTTTCATATCATTTTAATGGTTTTTAAGAGTACTTATTTTAAATTTGATAAACAAATAATGGCACAATGTCATTGAGTAAATTATATAAAAATAAAATAAAAATTGCATTAATAAGCTATAAAATCGCAAAATATTAAGTGGAAAAAAAAATTTTTTTTTAAATTAATGAAATGAAATATAAAAATAAAATAAAATAAAATTGCAAAAGACATGAATAAATACAACGGAATAAAAAAAAAAAAATAAAAAAGGGAATGAAAAAAAAAGATTAAATATAAAAATAAAAAAAGGAATTGAATAAAGGAAATACAAAAAATGAAAAAAATGTATTAAATGAAATATCAAAAAAAAATAAAACAAGAAATAAAAAAAAAAAATTAAAACAAGAAACAAAAAAAAAAATAATACAAGAAATTAAAAACAAACCAGGGGGTATAAATGGGTCATGGGACCCACGGTAAGAACGAAGTTCTTTAAACATGACATGAGTATAAAAACACAATCTCTCAGGTAACAAGGGGGTCGCCAGACCCGTAGAAAGAACGAAGCTCTATAAACGTTAGTACTGCATTCATGTAGTTCACTAAACAAAAACTTAAAAAACGAATTAAAGAAAAAAATTAAAAAAATAGTTCAGTACTCACGATGGTTGAACTTCGTGAGTACTGTATTTATGCACGCCGTTCTCACGAAGTTCAACCATCGTGAGTACTGAACTATTTTTTTAATTTTTTTCTTTAATTCGTTTTTTAAGTTTTTGTTTAGTGAACTACATGAATGCAGTACTAACGTTTATAGAGCTTCGTTCTTTCTACGGGTCTGGCGACCCCCTTGTTACCTGAGAGATTGTGTTTTTATACTCATGTCATGTTTAAAGAACTTCGTTCTTACCGTGGGTCCCATGACCCATTTATACCCCCTGGTTTGTTTTTAATTTCTTGTATTATTTTTTTTTTGTTTCTTGTTTTAATTTTTTTTTTTTATTTCTTGTTTTATTTTTTTTTGATATTTCATTTAATACATTTTTTTCATTTTGTGTATTTCCTTTATTCAATTCCTTTTTTTATTTTTATATTTAATCTTTTTTTTTTTAACAATAGAGCTTGACGCTATAGTATTATCTACTTTACGCTCGATTTTATAAAATAAATTTAAAGGTACCTCATCGATCATCAGCATTATTAGTGAATACCTATGTAAAAAGGTTCGAAAATGCTATTTTTCGAGTCACAATTGTACTTCTATTTTTTAAAATTTATGTAGCTTTCACGTTTTTTAAACATTTTTACAAATTTGAGCAGATTTTGTTGCCGATTTCTTGGATGCGAGGAGTTTTGAAAAAACGCCAGAGCCTTAAGATTCAAAGATTGATTCACTTTCTACAAGAAAAAAGAGGAATTTGGACAAAGACGAAAAAGCTCGTCCAAGAAGAGCACTTGTGCACTCGGAGCCTCAATGAAGAGGATATCTCATTACGCAGATTAGAAGGCCAGTGAATCGTCGACTGGCAGTCGTCGAGAGGGTAGAAATAAATTTCTCGATCGGCTTGACGAGTTACAATGGGGAAAAAGAAGGAGAAGGATAAATTTAATCGAGCGTCTGCAGGAGAATGATCGCCTCGCTTTAACGAGTCTCTCACCGTCGCTCTGCCCTTTTTTCTCGCGTCCTCGAGTCGAGGGTGCAATGAAAACGCTCAAGTCCGGGGCTCTCCTCCCTTTCTTCCCGTGAAGTACCAGCACACCGGAGTATTTATCTAATTGCCGATCGGCTACCAGAGAAAAATCACAAGACCAGGAGAGACAAAGAGCCGGATCGAAGTACCAAGATGGAATTGAAACTTTGCTCCAGCTGGCGGACACCTGACCTGCTGCTCCCGATGGTTATTCATCGACGGACCGTAATTGCAAAAGTTTCGATTTAATTGCAGATCACGCGCGTAGATTCATTTATAGCTGATCTCGAAATTTGATAACCTAATTGCTCGGACGGAGTTTCCGCTCAAAGCATGGTACATCTCTCGAGCTTGAATTGTAAATAATTGCTGAGAATAATCAACAGCCATGTCAAGGATTTATATGCCAGCTGATTTTATTTGTCTAGTCAACACGCGGGGCATCAAAGGGACATTGAATCCAATTAAAAATTACAGCTACGTAATTAAACGTAATCGCAAAAGACAACAGGCACTTTCTGCCTGGCTTCCTACCGCCCGATTCACTTGGCACCTCCGTGCGTAATTAAATATATACAAACGCGCTCACAGAACTCGCAGAGCACTAGAAGCCCCACTCCGACTTGGTTGATTCTCGGGCACACAAGATTAGTTGCGTTTAAAATAGAGCCTTGAGCGGGGGGTAGGTACTAGGTACTCATGCATTAACAGTACGGGGGAGACTATATCTCTGTTCAGCTTTTTTAACTATGTAGGGATGCAAATAAGCGGGGTACCTTCCAACCCATAGGACTGATCAGTTAAATCAATAGCTCGAAATCAAAGAGACAAATGTTAATCAGCGGCAGTTTTAGTAATATGTATATCAAAGAGCATACCCTGTATTCATCAGCTCACTTGTTTTTCTCTCATCTTGTTCTAAAGACTTTGAGATTAAACTTAAGAGTCTTCCTCACGGAGTTTACTTAAGAATCATATCAAAGGGTTTGGAACTATGTATGTAATTTGTAAATTATCGTGCTTGGAACGAGAATAATGTTGAACAAAGCTAAAAAAAGAAAACTAAATAATTTTAAATTCGCGGGCGATGAACATAAATAGTATAGTAATAGTCACGGAAGTGCCATCGCCTCCGGGGCTATTCTGCGGCTAAAGGTTCCTACGAAAACTACCATTGATTTTTAACAACACCGGCATCTACGTTAAAAAAAATCTATTAGAAACTACAATAGTTAAGTAAACAATAGCTTTGTTTGCTCATTTTATTATTAATTTGATCCAAAGTTGACAAAAAATGCTCGAAAAAATGACACAAAGTATAGCACTATTTACGAAAGTTGTTATTCTTTGTTGAGGGCTGTACCTAAAGGTGCCATTTTTCTGCTTTGAATTGTGCTACTTTGTTTCAGGGGGATACAAATGATGCTACCTTTTAATTAACTCCGTGCAACATGCTGCTGTTCGTAAAATCCTGACTGTTGCTAATCAGTTGTACATTAAATGTTTTGGATATTACTCCAAAGTCTTGGAAAAGTCGTGAACGCCCTTATCTTAGATTAATTGAAAGTTGCTTTTAATCACAAAAAGGGAAATAGTTTTGAAATGTATTTTAAATATATCAGAATTTCATTCTAACTTTTTCAAAAATCTTGTGCAAATGCTGAGTATTATCCTTTAAATTTTTTTATGGTTTTATTTATTCTCCCAATGAAAAAAAAATGGGTCAAGTGTCATTTTGATCGAGAATAAGTTACTCATACTCATAGATTAATCAGAAAATTATTCGATTAACAGCTTTTTTACACGTTATATGTCTTTTTTTGTTTTTGAATAATAATTATAAAATAATCATAAAAAAGCAATCCATGATGTTATTACTTAAAATACTTACTACCTGTAGTACAATTTTTCATTCTAGGAATTACAGAAATCACCTAAATACTCTTGTGCTCTCCTATTAAATAAATTAGGAATTCATAAAAGTAACATATTGGTAATGAAAAATAAAAATTTATTGATTTTCAATTAAACTCAGTAAATTATTCAGTGACCTACATAACGTCACCCTCTTCAGGAAACTACATTTCTTCAGATTCCATGACACAGTACACTAGGCATCATGTCGGCATCATGTCCCCATCACTAGTTACATCATAATCATAATTTTATAACAGAAACAAAAATATAAATATAATATGAATAAAAGTTTCGACTATGTAAAAGAACCAAAACAAGCATACAATAAAAACATGATGTACATTTTTAGCTGCATTTCTGTTTCTGTTATCAAATTTTAATTATGATGTAGCTAATGATGGGGCCGCGATGCTTTGGCATTGTTCCATGGAAGCATCTGAAGTAATGTAATCCCCCGAAGAGGATTACGTTAGGTAACCAAAATATTGACGAAATTTAATTGAATTTAAATAAATTTTAATGCTCCGTTACCAATATGCTGGATTTATTAACTCCTTATTATTTTATATAGTTTTTGAATGATTGCCCTTTTATAACAAATACATAAATGATTATGGGTGGAGAAAATAGCAACTATTTGAAAAGAGCTTGCAAATTTTTTTAGTGACATTTTCAGTGTGTCATCCCAAGGAAAAATCAAGTTTAATGCATCAATTCGAAAGACATAAATTACTCAATATCAGCTTAAAAACTTAATTTATTATTTTTTCGTCGGATGGAAAAACTTATTTACGCTCAATCACCCAAAACTCCACAATTTCGGCTTCTCTCGCTACATGAGTTCGAAACAGCTTCACAATGTATTATTCACGGATTCTACACGTGTACATGCATCCACTCACAGCAAACTATATTTGCGCAACGCTACACTACCACCACCAAATTGCATTATACACCCGATCGCGAAACACTATTACAGTGGTTAACCGTAATAAAATCACGCAAAATCGGGTAAACAGATGGCAGCACCAGTGGTACAGCAGATAGGGCTCTTTTACATAGTACACACAAACGCTTATGCATGGTAACAGTCGACTATTTGCTCGATCCCCCCTCACGCAGGTACCAACAACTGCTGCTGTATGCCTACCTGGTCGTCTGTTATGAATGTCGTCCAGCCGCATGGACTCGTGTCCGCATTACTGGGATGAATTAGCTTGCCAATAATAGTATATTGCGTACGAGTTTGCAAAGGCTTCGATTGATGAACGAGGTTCGTAAAGAAACCTTTTCGAACGAGTTTCGTATACTATTTTTCCCCCTGAGAACCCAAAATCAAGCGGTGAAGGTGCTATTTTGAGGTTAGAAGGCGGAAAAATAACATTTTGACGTTTCATTCCACCTGGATTCCTCATTTAAGAAAGCACCTAATATTAACGGCGCATGCAGCGCAGAGCCGGTCACGCGCACTCTTCGCATTTAAAAACCAATCGAGAGAATAATATACTTAGTGAATGTCGATGTGCCAGCACTGTCCACCTCGAGGTCTAGGTATATCTCCAGTAAAATAGCACCAAGAGCAGTTCATCGAGCACGAAAGGCAATAACGGAACGGGGGAAACGAGTCCATGGGAAATCGAACGGAACGGCCGCTAATTCGGCACGAGGCAGCGAAAACTGTTGGAAACGAACTGCCGTTGCGATAACACTGTTACCTACTGGCCTCGACGTGTGGTGGTCGCAATTAACGAAATGATTACTGGGCCTGATTACCAAATCCCCACCTCTCTATATCGAGTGCCCGCGCGTACATTTGGTGAATAGGTACATACGATGCATCCGAACATGTCAGTGGGTGCTCCTGCTGAATTGGCAGTTTGCGGATCGAGTGTGTCAGGGCGATGGGTAATGAATTTCCAACTGCGAGCGATTCGTTAGCCTGATTTCTTTTGCTTTTTCGAGGGAAGCGTTGATGGGCGTCAAGAACGTGCAAGAAGAAAACCGAGCTTTCCGTTCTATCTCTCACTCTCTTTGAGGGAAAGGATTTAATTTCATCATGAAGCACTGAGTGGAAAGCCTTGTATGTAGTGATTCTCTGGTTGCTCTCATCGATCGAGCTAGTTATATTTGCACTTTGAAGTTTACGCAACTGGAAAGGAAAAACAAGATCATCAGAAGTAGCTACGTCTTGAATACGATACCAAATATGGTAAGAAAAACTAATGTTAGTTATAAGATTATTTCACGAAATTAATTAATGTCTCAACCGTACAAAAATGTGAGCAAAACTGTGTTGAATTAGTACGTAAAGGTGTTTAAATATTATAAAAATTTGTTGGATCATTTTTAAGTGAAATTATAAAAATTATAATGTGAAAAACTAACGACTAGGAACAAACTAAAATAATTATCTCGATTATGTCTACAGTCCCGTATTGGAAATTTTGATTTAGAGGTGCATACACCAAGTACGTTGACTTTTTAAGTTATATAATCCAAAAATAATTCATATGAAGTTGCAGTTTGTATCAAATAATTTTGCAACCCCAACTAAATTTAGATAGTGTTGTAAATTTATTGAGTTCGTCTAAATGAAATATTCTTAAACATGTAAAATGCAAGTCTGTATTAAAATTCAAGTATGAATTAATTGTAGACTTAGGTACAAAAATACGTCACTTGCTCATGAGTGCCACACGTAACATAGTTAAGTAAACATCATTACATTTTTAATAGTAAATTTTGGAAATTGCTCTCCATCCAATTGTTTTACTTTTCGTGAAATGACCTATTTAATACAGTTTCGTGTTCCTCTGTATCTTCGTTGGTCGATAGTCCATTGAAGAGTTACGAGCTAACATCTCCTGTAAATCGTATAGGTACACACATTAATTGATTTACTATTATATTTATTATCGCTGCAATGGAGTAGTCGAGTTGCGTCCCAAAAAGAGATAAGTGGTAAAGTTGCGTTTTAACCCCTAATGGCATATGGTGGAGTTGCGTCCCGGCCACTTATTACTTTAATATAATAATTCAGTACTTATAATTTATGTATCGTACGTGAACGGTGGTGTACATTAATATCTACAATAAGATATGAAGCTTACATTATTTATTTATAATGTGAGTTCGAAAAGCTATTAACGTTTCAAACGAAAGGAAAGGTCGTGTTAGTAACCTACTAGTCTAAAGACATAAGTAAAAAATTCGACCATATACTCTCACAAACACAAAACCACTAAATCTGCGCTAATGAAATGATCCTTTCGCTTCAATATCAATGAACTCAAAGTCTTTTTGATCCGCTGATTAATTAAGATTTAAGAATCCAAAATTCTACCAGAGTAAATCGAAGAACAAGCAGCTCTGGGTACTGGAAAAAACTAGACTTTTTCGTCTTCTGTGTAGCTATGAATCATAGCACTAGCACCCATCTTTCTCTATTCTGGACTCCCGAAGATGCCCAACTTCTCTTTCTCCCCATTCTCGGCTCTTCTACTCTGTGTCTCTCGACACCTCCCATTTTTCCGCCCAAACCCCCAACTAGTGCCACCGTGACTGCAAGGTCGTTATCCCGTTTACGTCTGTGGAACACTTTTTTCCTCACCAGCAGAGTCCATCCAGTCTTTCTACCCACGATGAGGACACTGCTGCTCGCATACGTACACACACAGCGAAAAAGAAGTGGAGAATCAAAGCCCCGGTGAGTTCCCTCTTTTTCCCTCCGGTCGCTTCCTGTCGCAGCACCGACGGTATCAGTCGACCGCCGATCATCAGAAGGAAGCGCCGGCGGCTGATCTAACGCAATGGGTCCCAGTTTTGGTTTTTTTTTTTTTTTTTTTTTTTCGTCACTAGAGAATCACGGCTACCAGAGTTACTCTTGGAGCACGAGTCTCCTACGCGAAACACGCAAATACAAACAAACACGAGTGCACCTGTGCATATAGACATGGGAAATTCCCGGTATCGGAAGGCAGTCCAGAGGACCACTGGGAAAAAGAAATGATCAAAGCGGACATGTGATACCTCGAGCGTTCTTTTCACACAGGGAATTGGGGATTTGTGTTTGGTGCTAACTCATTTACGATTTTTCGTCCTATCTTTTGGAGCATGGATTTTTCTTTGGTGCCATTACGAGAATATTTTTTTTCCCCTCCACGTATTTTTAATTATTTAAGGTAGTGTAATGGTTACCTGAATCTTTTATTAATTAAGGCAACTCAGTGGCTTTTGATGATAAAAGATAATAAAGCAAGTATACAAGAATTAAGGTTAAAAGACATCATTTTGATTGCGGAATATAATTTTTATTGTGAGTTACCATGTGAATGAAATAGCATAACACACCTTGAACCTTTTTATTTGCGTATTTGCCTTACTATGAGAGCAAATTTTCTTATGTTATATAAATACCTCAATGTGTAGTTTTATATTACGATTAGTTTTGCCACAGTTTATTATGCTTCCGTTCATAATGTTTTTCATAATTTCATAACCGAATACTAGGTAGTCGATGGATAAAATACACGATAGCAAGAATGTGAGGGAAATAGTTTTTAATAACATTTGAAAAAATTTGGATGCAGTTTTACAGTTTTCGCGTGTTGTTGCGATCTCAAACGTTTGCGAGTTTACGAAGCAATTAAAATTTAATCAACTCCAATAGAGCCAAACTCATTGCCCGTGAAAAGTTAATTTCTGTGTCAGACGATTTTCGAGGGTGGAAAATCCGGAAATGGTGAGAGAACAAGGATAAAAAAGCAACAAATAAAGTAGAACAGAAAAAAAAGCCAGAAAAAACGGAGGAAAAAATAGTGGAGCAGAAAAATAGAGTGAAAAAAGGGTTAGGAGCAAGCTTTAGTGCAAGTAGAAAAGACATGCAGCAAGGGTACACGCAGACTTAAAAAAATGAGCAAGGGAAGATGCCGGGAGGGTGAAAAGTCCAGCAGCGGAGGTAGGAGAGGGTGTCTGGGAGAAGTGGAGGTCGAGAGGAAAAGAGCTTCGTGCACCGGTTAATGGAAAAGCCCGGTGGACGTAATGGCTTTAACGAAAAGGATATTCTGGATGGTGGTGCAGCGCTCGTTAATCGGCGGTCGCTGCCACGCTCCCCGCCACTTTTCTCCTTTTTCCGCGCCAAAGCTTGATCTTTCTTTGCTTTTGGATTTATGAAAAACCAAACGAGCTTTAATTGAATATCGATCGCGAGACTTTTTTCGCTTCCTGCTTTTTTCAAACAACTGCTTTGCCAAAGCCCTGCTTTGTTGTTAGTTTTTTTTGCCATGATTATTTTTCAGGATAGAATGTACTACAAACGTACAAGATAAAAGTCAAACAAAAAGCTTTCAACGCGGTATTCTTCGAGCAAGAGTGTGTGGATAACTTTCAACCGAATAACCGTAAAGAAGTGACGATAAAATTTTTCATCAAAATATTTGGCGTGCTTGAGTTATGTTTAGATGCTCGAGGTAGTACATATAGTTATACTCGGGCCTGTTTGTTGTTTTTTTTTTTTTAGAGGTACCTGCAGCCGTAACTCACGCTGGCATCACTTTATCTATACCTACTTTTCAGCTGAGCCCAGTACATATACGCCAAGGATATCAGTTTATCGACTTGATGTGATAATATTGGTAAGGTGTACAAAAGCTACTGGAAAATAAAATTTTATTTTTTACAAGGCATAACTTAAAACATGCGAGTATGCATTTTCTGTTTCATCATTTCAATTTCATTGCACTAGTTGATACGAAGAACTGATGAAAAATCAGTGATAATGTACAAGTTGGTTTTTTAAATAGTACCTTTATACTAAAAAGGTAGATTGGATCAACGTAAACTATAGGTCGGAGGTAATCAAGACTTGTTGCAAGAAATTATGGTCGATCGGAAGATACGGCAGTGGTGAAAATTTTGCTTAGCAAAGAGTGAAAGTCACGTTCCCAATGAGGCTTCGACAACAAAGTTCACTTGGGTATTAAAGCGAGACTTATTCTCGAAAAAATCCGATTGGTACCTATGCATCCTCAGCTACGAGCAATTTAAAAAGGGGCTACGGACGTATGTTATTTCACGAACAACTACAAGAGTTATCTTTCAGCTGGATTTTTAACAAACACGCAACGATTTTTGTTAGTATAACCGAGCCAACGACCAACGTCTCGAGTACAAAGTTATTATTTTCTTTTTTTTGCAGGTTGCACCGGAATTCACTGTTGCAAAAGTACCCTGTGGAATGAAGTTTTTATGCTACTTCTGCTTATGGGAAAAGTCACAGGTATTTTCAGAAAAACAGGTGAAAGTCCGAAAACATAATTGATGCTGAAAAACAGATAAAAAAATGTATAGCCTTACGAGTAACTAGATATTTGTTGAATATAAAATTCAAATTTTGAATAAGCTCGTGTTTCATTTTTTTCTTTACTACTAGAGATGTACGTAACAAGCTCTTCTCCTACTCCTTCGGTTTTGGCTGCGCGGGGGCGAACCTGAAACGAGTATACCCGTGGCCTTTGCTCGATTGGTGCAAAACCGTTTTTACTCACGATAGCACCAAGCCCAACGCGAGAGATGATGGTGGTACTTATATGCATTATGCAAGTGAGAACTCCAAATCCAATCCACTCCATGGCAGCCAAAGTCAACAGAGAAAGTTAAGCGACGAGGGCCAGGTAATCGAATTTCGTTGAAAAAAGCGACCGCGCCTGCTCGTGAAGGAGGCGCCCGCAGGATAAGCACTGGAATCCCTCTCAGCCGCAGGTGTACTCGCAACGCGCGGGATAGACGCTCTGGTACATATTACATATACCATCCACTACAATAAACACGAGCACAGCCCGCGTGCCCGGCTAAGAGAAGCCACTCGAATTGTTTCCACTTTACGTCCCTTCTACTTCTCCTCGTCGTTATAAGTGCCATCGGTGGAGCACTGCGCCACGAAAATAAGAGGACGTCCCGGCAGAGCCACCCTCGCGCAAAGCGAACCTAAAGTATAAGAGGGCACGGAAAAAAAAAACACGCCAAAGCGTGGCATCTTTCCCTTGGCTTTGAGCTTTACCTTGAAGCCGTGGGCTTAGAGTCGAGGGGGAAGGAGCAGCAAGAGTCAGGTAAAATGGAAATGGCAAGGTAAAGGGAGCTCGGCGCGCGGGAGAAGCGAGGGGAGGGAGGGAAAGTATACGTGCGACGAGCACACGGATGATATGGAGATGGGCAAGAGAGTCGAAGGGAGACGACGCGCCGAAGGGGCCGCATGCATACGTAGTTTTAAATAAATATGGCAGATACCCTACGCGCGAGGTTAAGGATGGATATGGTCACTCGATTAGGTTTGGCAGTAAAATCGATCAAAATATGGAAAGGAGAGGCCGATCACGAACGCATCGTCAAAGGCTTGTGTTTGATAGACTACTGGATGTGCATAAATTTTCATCATATGTATTTTAGTTTATCTTGGTGTAACGTGAATCCAAAATTTCTAGAGAAGTTAGCTATTTAAAAACAGTTCATTACTGAGGAGAAAAAATTTAATCTCATGTAAAATGACATTTTGCGATTACATTTCAATTAGCCGAGCACTGGGCAGAGAAGAAAAAAGGGAAAGGTCACAACAGACAGAAAAAGGGAGAGCGGGAAAAACTCAAAGGGATTGCGTCATGTGCTTTTTTCTCGAGGTGAAGCTGCCAAGTGCCGAGTTTGAGAGCGAAAGCTCGAATATTATTTTGTATTATGTTAGAAAGCTCAGTTGTTGCAACTGGCCTATCAATTTATTACTACTGAAAAATTTTGGCACATGATCGATTGCATCAACACCGATGCTGTTCTGGAATTTGATACTAAATTATTTCATTTTTATAATTGTGATGGAAATACGCGGATGAAGGTTTTTTCAACAAAATGTTTACTGAAATCAATGAGCATTGTAAAATTTGGCACTTGATATGGTTTTTTAGCAACATGGTAGGCCTCTATTTTCATTAAAAGATATGAAAAAATGACGTAACGCAATCTAGGAAAAAAAAATTGAAAACAATGTGACACCTTGTCAGTCGAATGCTTAAATGTTTTTATTAATGTGGATGAAAAAATACCTACTCTGCTCCTACTTTGGGTATTTTTTTTTTTTTAACTTTTAACGTTAACTGCAACCTCAGTAAGAGAAATAGGTTCCACACCCGGTACTGCTATTCTTTTAAAAAATGAATCGACATTGCTACATCTAAAATATTAATTTTCTGGATTCGATCCAAAAACTTTCACAAAGCATTCGTTGCGTGCATAATGGAAAAGTTGAGGTAAAGTGCAGTAAGACCGAAACGATAAGACATATCGGACCATCTCTTTAATCTTGAAACGATGAATCTACGTAATACCAAGTGGGTATGACTGGGATGATTTTGTCTCGTTTGGCCTATACCACTTACTTTTTACTTCCATTTTGTAAGAACCTATCTGAGAAAACAAAAAATCGTACTTGTAATCGCATGGAAACAGTAATAAAAAAAAATAAGAAGAAGAAATGTGAGCCGAATTTCTTTTAAATTGTGTTTACTTCAAACCATATTTTTAGATCCACCTATTATTGCAATCTCAGTTTCCTTTGAGTGCAATGGTTGGCCCCAAATTTTTGGACAGCAACAGAAATCAGTTGAAATTTCTCTCCTTCCGTCCATGATAATAAAAATTTTTACATAAGCCTCGCCGTAGCGACCACGTCTCCCACAAGGGCCAATAACAATGATCCAAGACATGAATGATGTCCAGTCATCACTGGTGTGACTTTCATCGATCGTAGTTAATGACACGCTCACGAGGGGCTGCGCACTCTCAAGTCTTTTGATGACTTCCAAGATCTTTGAAAGACTTAGAATGACTTATGAAGTCTTTTTTAATGACTTCAAGAGTGCGCAGCCCCTTGAACGCTCATTCGGAATTTCGCTCATCAACATGCAGACCGAGTAAAACATCGCGTTCCGCGCTTGGATCTCGCAGCAAGCGCCAGTCATAAATTGAATATTTGCTCCCAAAATCTTGCTCAGCATCTGCACAGACAGTGCTGAGCTTCACACTCGATGGTATTCCCTGGCACACACATTTTTACCTTCTTGGTCTCGCTCATCTGGCTCCCTGAGGAACCATAAGCGTGCCACTCGAAACGGCCTGCAAGTAGCTGGAACCTAGGTGTGGGCGTATTTCTTTTAGGCTGCGTATTACGTGCACCACCAGTACCCGTGCACTCGATCGCCATTATCCGCAGGTAGATTAAAGTCGTAAATGGCCCGAATGGCGCCATATACAGCAGCAGGCTCTAGCTGTCCTCGCTTGCACTTTGCATCGTATTGTACCGAAATGTCATAGCTTTAAGAGTGTGCTCGTCTCGGCCCCTTTCCTCCCCCAGTCCCTTACTCCGACTAGCTTCTGTCGCACGAATACGTGGTCTGCATCTCATTGCAATGCAATCTCACCAACCAGCATTGCAACGCGGCTCAGCCTTCGTTCAACTTGTGCACTTTTCTCGATCAAGCTGGGGACTTGATAAACTTTCGTTCTAGAGGAACATTCCGTTGTTTCTGTTTTCGATGGGATTGCAAATCTTTTAAATTTTAGACATCGCTGCGTTGCATCGACGAAAGTTACTTTCAAACAAATTTCACGATTCCTCTGGGAAAAAAAGTGGGGTCATAAAAGTAACGGCTTCCAATTCAGTGTTCAAGCGCCGCGGTAGGAAGAAAAAAAATTGAGATACAAGGGAAAAAGTCGAAATACGAGTTACTAGCGCACGACGGACTTTTTGACCTTTGAAAAATTTTCTATTCCACCGGAGCGGGAGTACAAGCGTGGAGCGGGTGCACGAGTTTCCCGGTGCGTTTTTTTCCCTCGTCCTTCGAGTAAACAGGATTTACAAGCAGCCGAGTGAATCCAATTACAGTTGAAGCGAGATTTCGCAGTTTTATCTCCTTCACTGCGTGTTTGGAAGGAAGGGGGCGATTGTTTCGCAGGGAATACCTAATACTCGAGAATTGAAAGCCTCAACTTTAAAGTTGTCCTTCGTTTTACGTCACCTAATGGTTTCCATCAGTCAAAAGTGACGGGGTATAACTGACAAGGATGATATATTATACAAAAAAAATTCAGGCTATCCTGGTTTTAGATACCAGCGTGGCAACTCTTTCAAGGCCAGCGCAGAGCCCACGTGACTTTTGGGATTGCTCTAATCAAATGCGCCCTAGTGATGAAAACTTCTAGATGAAAATCCTAGATTTCATAAACATAATTTTTCCTGGTCAATAATTTTTATTATAACTAAGGTGATGAATTATTTGTTCAATACTTGTAAATTGAAAACGACAGATTCCAACGATGGCCCTGGTTGGGTCAATTTAATTTATCTCATCCCTATTGACAGCTCTAAAGCCTTACCTCACTTGTCTGTTTCTACTTAATTTCTCAGACAGTGAAGTATCGCAGTTGATTGGTCAAAAGCACTATGGACTATCTTATTTCTTATTATGAATTAAAATTAGAACAAAGTAGTTGAAAATATAAGACAAAATTTTAAAATATGCTTGTTTTGGATGATGATATCCACGATACTATGAGACGTTACCGATACCGGTAGATGTCAAGCGGCAGCATCTAAAATCCTAAGGACTCGTGAGACTGCGTTAATCAAAAACTCTTGTATAATTTGTAGTTGATTGTAAAATTACACTAGCACTGAGCTGCTCCGATATCCATACGTTATAAATAAATAGTTTGATAACCTTCACTTTCATCAATCACGCATGGGATGATGAGTTATTTTTAACTTTTAGATCATAAATAAAAGCGTATTTTAAAAATGTTTCTAGATAATGTTTTTTATGTCCATTCATTGTATGCATATGACTGTACACCATGCCTGCACCGACAGTGACACATTGCGCAGTGGGCAGTTATGAATTTTACTTTCGGACTGCTTGTGTTGTAAATAAATTTTTCGACATGCCCATCTGTATTCTCCCGTTCGCGTGATTTCCACCCCGTCGCTAGTTTCGCTCGGACGACAATATTCACACTCGAGCCAGAGTTTCTGCTTATCCGGACTTGGTGCATACTGTTGGCGTCTCTCGTGGCATACAAGAATATTCAACAGTAGTATAAATCAGTAAAATTTCTCTCGAGCGGTATTTAACTACGAAGCTGGCAATGATCAATAATAAACTTTATTGACCACTGACGTTACTGATGTACACCTCATGTGTTTTCTGACAACCCTCGACACCTAACGATTACTACTGCTATCGACCTGTAAAAATGAGTTTGAAAAATGTACAAATAGCTCTCTATGTGTTAACTATTGGTTGTTTCAATTAATCAACCGCTTTTATACGACATCAATGGTAATGTCTATCAGTGGCGCATAAAAGTTTAATGCAATAACACAATCCTCCGACACTGGAGCATGAAACCAATCAATTCACCTAACAACGTCTTCTGTAGGAAACTTTGAGGAAGAAAGATGAGGGAAAGTAATTACTTTGCCGAAAGTGTTCTCCGTGCCCGGAGCTCACCAAAGCCTCGAAATCCTTCGCTAATCCTAGTTTTCGCGCTCTTACACAAGAGTATATTGCTGGTCTCCCGGCAGAGAAAGAGATAGAAGGTATGTTCGTGATGGAAGAGGTATACGGCGGTAAGACTCTTCGCCAGCAAATCCATAAATCTGGCTCATAATGCAGCCGAAATAATAACGACAATAGAAACTTCTAACAATAAGCTCCCTAGAACAATCGCACTGAGCGCGAGGATGAGAAGCAGGAGCGCGAACGTATACGTACAATGGGGCGCGCGTGTTGGCATCTTGTGCGGCAGTACACATGATAGCGATAGCGTCCAAGTAGATGGTGGATGTAATTATCGATCCATACGTGGTATAATCCGTGACGATTCAGCACCTCCTCGAGAGGTTTCGAGGGAGGAAGATGGAACGCGGTCGATAGCTCTCCAGATAATAGGCTCAGAAGTTTCTTTATTTGCTTTTTATTTGACTGGCGCTATATTTTCTTGCTTGCATGTATGACTCGCTCACTCACTGCTATACGGTTTACGGTAAGTAATTTGATGAAATGTTTTTCCTTACCGTGTACCACGCAGGATACGACTTGGCAAAGCAGGCCGTACTGTTTATGTAAGTCGACTTACCTGAAACAAAAATAAGAGTATTTCATTTAGTGACGAATGTGATAAAGTTATTTTATTTACAATGAAATGTAAACTTAATGTTTTTATATATATTTTTAGTGTCATATGATGGCTCTGTTGGTAGCGTGCCTGCCTACAGATCTTGATGGCCGGGGTTCAAAATACCACTTTCAAAAATGAGACTTTGTTTCAGGTGGGATTTGTGCTTCAATAAACTTACCGATTAACCAACCGTCGTTTCCTCTACTGTCAATAACCCAATGTATGGCTAAATATGTCAAAATAGCCATGCCTGAGCCCCTTAAAGGTCGATAACGAATTAAAAAAACAAAAACAAAAAAAAAACTATACATTATTAACACCCGATGAGAGCAACAGTGATGTAAAAAAGCTCCCAAGCAGTATTTTTTAAAATAGATGCGTAGCGCCCATCCCAGATGAGCTCCTAAGATTGGGTTGTTTCGCAGCAGCACCAACTCACCCGACTCGGAGGGAGAAATGCAATTTGAGAGAGGTGCTATCGACGAAAATATCTCTAGCAGCGGAGATACCCGAAATCAGCTGACAAGCCCATTTCCACGGAGGCAAGCTTTCGAGGCAAAACCCCGTCTATTACTTGGAAAGCAGTTGAACACAAAGAGGATGCGTGCGAGAGGGTGGAAGTGTAGTACAGGCAAGGGGTACGCGGTGCCGCGGACGGACGAGAAGGTATTATTCGTGATAAGAGTTTTCTGGGACACCGAGAAAATGAGCACGATTCATCACAAAATAAGGATCCAAGCTCTACGCCAACGTGCGCTCCCTCGAACAATCGGACTACGAGTAGAAAGGCAATATTACAACACTTTTTTTTTCACTGAAGTGGGTATAGGATTGCTCGGAAATAATAAAAGTATTGATGAATTTCCTCGGGAATAAGGGTTTGTGGGTTTGTGGATACGAATAACCAAAGATCAAGACCATCGAGTAACAATGACGGGAAAAAAAGGAAACTCCAAATTTAATGCCCATTGAACCCTCCACCAAGCGCCACTAATTGAAACCCCAGCGAGCGAGACTCATCCGGAGGAAAAAAATAAAGCCCTTTCTTCCCCCGTGATTTTTGCTACCTTGCGTCTTGCGTGTTCTTCGCGAGGGACAATAGGTAGCGAGCGCCTCGAGGCCGTTGCACCCGTGCATGCGCGTCTGTCTTCAGGAGACCGAGAGGAGACAAAGGAACCTCACGCGGATGGAAGAAGAAAAACAAGTCAAAAAAGCACAGCTCACGGAGGGATTGAAAGAGGGAGAAGAACAAAACAACTTGGACGATACTGCGTGCTCATTTGGCGAAAAATAATGAAGCGCCAAAGGAAGAGGAGTCCAAGTCCCGGCCGGGCGATCCAATTATAATAGCCGGCTCCGATCCTCCCTGCCATCGAAACCGAGACGAGAGCGAGGGGGTGGGGGGAGAAAAGAAAAGAGTCGAGCCCAAGAGAAATAGACGAGCAGCCAGGGGAGTCCATTATCGCCGGTGGGAGCACACGTGTGCGTGGACGATGAGAAATAAAAAACAAAAGGAAAAAAAATCGTTGGTACGAGCATTCGCCTCCCGCGTCGTATTTATCGTGTATTTTCGCGCGTGGACGCGTCGACTGGTGGACAGGCCGGAGCACAATGGAGAGATGCGCGTGGCTGCGATCGAATGTAGATTGAAACAAATTGCTTTCACCCGACAAAAGGCGACGTCGCTGCCGCTGCTTCCATTTCGCTTTCTCCCTGCGCTACGTCCATTGCTGGGCTTGGGGGTCTCTCGCTGTACATGTGCATTTACGGTACACGTGTCCACGATGCCACTGTTTCTGTTTGCTTCGATTTCCGACGAAATTTAAACGTTTGCGTTCTCCGGATTCACCTCGCTGGAGTTGGTGTTGTTCAATTTTTTTTTTTTTTTTGTATCCCATAGAGCATTGGTGATTGCTTTTAATCAAACCATGAGGATTTCCAACAGATGGATTATTTCCAAATACGTTCAAACGATCATTTTGTAAGGGTATTGCTTACAAAAGTATATTACTAGATGGATTGCAAAAAAATATTTGCAGTTGAAAAGTCGTCCCTAAAGAAAATAAAAAAAGCTGCATTTGACGGTGACTAAACGGCAAAACTAGTAGTATTAGTCAATACTCCATCCGCCACGTGGATAGCCGCGTTGTACGTACATAGAGAGTCATTCCTCACAAACTGGCGCTTTTAAATGAATAACAAATTAATCAAAGCCCTTCGGGTGAGAAAAGGCAATAAAGGCGCTTTTTCAGATTTCAAGATCTCAAACTCACGATTTCTTTGTGAATCAAAGGCAGAAAACAGCTCATCAACTTACCGATTCCTCGTTGTAAAAAAAATATCCCTACCCTCTCGGCCCTAACTTTTCGAGTGCTGCCATTATCTTGATGAGAACATGCCAAATACTCGGAGGGCAGCGTAGCAAATGGCCACGCAGGAGAGCGGCGGAAATCCAGGGAGGGGCCAGCAAAGGCAGCACATCGCAATGATATAAGCGCGACCCTCAAATATTTATCCTAGCGAGAAGCGCGGCCGCGGATTGGTACATCATCTCACGGGGGGTGGCACACATTATGGCGCTTCGCCCGGGACAATACCATAAACGAGGATTAGAACGAATTTACGGGGCCATGGGGGTGGAGGAGCCGAGTTTCCCTCACCCGCGTATTTGTCCAAGGGCTCTCGCGGAAAGACGAGGGGCGCCCCGGAATCTGTGGAGCACACTGCAGCTGGTACGCGAAATCAAGGATGGTATGGCGGGGGAAAGGGGAGGCATATACGGGAGACAGCATTTGGCGGTTATTACGGCAGATAATCTCGACGATTAAAATAAATTTAGTGGGAGGTCATTAATTGCACCGAGTCCGTACTAACTGCTGAGCGTATTTTCTCGCTTCATCCAAGCCACGGATATACCTCCATGGGTTCGCGACCCACCGAACGAGCACAGACAAGCTGGGACTTACGGTTTCGCGTTGCAGGATAATTTTCTTTATGCACGATGATAAAAGGAGCTCGTTTCACTCCAAGGGTGTAGGGTACAGCGCTGATTATTTACCAAATTGATAACCATCGAGTTGCAGAGACACGCGCCACTCCGAAGCCATTTTTCCTCGATATCCCTTTTTCAGTTTTATCTTAATGGGAAGGAAAGCAGATTCCGCGATCCGAAGTTGGATGAAAAATACCGAGTTTTCCAATTTTCAGGAGTCCTCGTATTATTTTCCTGGAAAACGCCGGGGAATCGTCGACTTATCGAGCAGTAGTGGCAGCAGTGTAGGCAGTTATGGCAGGGAAGGGAAGGAAAATTGATAGCTCCGAAGGCACGATTCCCGCTCCTTCCTCCACTTATTCTCCCGAAAAGCAGATTTCAGCCGTGCAGCCTCGAAAGTGGCATAAGTTTTCCAGCAGTGGCTCCACCCCCCCAGTACACAATGTGTTTCCCCTTGTCGCGCAAGACTTTTCAATCTCATCGATTTCGTAAACTTCTTTCCTGCCTTTGCCACCTCCCACCCCCTTGGCGCCTCAAACTCCAACGTATCACCGGCTCGGCTTTTTTCTTTCTTCCAAACTAGGGCCCTCCATTTCCGCGTGAGACAACGTGTGCTTGGGCACGCATACTTGCGTTGCCGTTGTTTATTCAAACATGTAGGTGTTCACGGAAAAACGCGCGTACCGAGTAAAATGACATACATAATGGAAGTCGGGGGGCATGAGGGGGAGCGCGGAATAATATCTCAGGGTGCATCGAGGCAGGGAAAGACGCACCGACGGAGGAAGGAGAAGCTCTACGGTACACCAGAGAATCCCCAAAGTTCATATTTCTTCATTACGGGGGCCCAAATCGCTGCTGCTTCGATCTGGGTATACATGTATACATATTCTCGGCTTCTTCTCTTGGCTCTGCCCATCCCCCAAGAACTGACCTCGTTGGCCGCCAAGTTGAGCTCGGATCCTCAACCCTGAACAATTTGTGTTTTTCTCGGCACCGAGTTATTTATTTAGCCGAGTCGGCTCCTTTTCGCTTTTTCTCCTCTGCAGCCCTGCTCGCGAGTGCACGCGATTGCGTGACATCCGACGAGGGAGGAACTTGATGAAGAAGGGCTAGATGAAGCATTACTTCTCTCTCGCTACATTGACAACGGAGCATTTGTCAGAAACTTGCAGAACCTATCCAGCATTACGGCTCGTGATGATTCAAAAAATAGAACTATTGTGTTCGCTTGTTGCTTGAATAAAGTACCTACTATTATTTAGTTTTACTCCTTGACTTTTCCAACTCATGTTATATAGATCTTGCAGTCAGCGTTAATATTTTTTGATTTCAAAGTGATTAACAACAAATGAGATTATCCTTCTCTCTTAAGATTTCACATAATCTTTACTGTTTTCGAAATAATTACACTTTATAAAAAAGTTGTTTATTTTGTTGGTATTGTTGTTTTTTTTTTGTTTAAAGTTGTTTTCAGATCATTTTTTACGATTCAAATATTAACTTACTAATCATTTGTTGGACCAAACAACTTCAAAAAGTATCAGAGTCAATTTTCACGTAATATTTTATAAAACTGATATACATTCAGATAACAGGAATAATTAATTAAAATGTTACTGGTATACATAACTATAGTTTCAACAAGAGAACTTTTAACGATGAGATTCATCAATTTGATAATAATTCATGTATTTCATAGCCACCATTTTACAACAGCTTAATTTAATTTAATGTTGGAATAATTTTACAAGAGTTCAGATTAATTTCTTTCTGATTGCGTTCACAGGAGAGCCAAAATTATGCCATGTTTAAAATAAATAATAATTAAAATAAAATCACGATAAAACTACTGCAAAGTAAGTAAATGAAACGAGCAAGCTTCGAAAATGTTGGCCTCGTAATTGCGTACACTTTGAAAAGCATCTCGGTAAGAGGGAAAAAGAATTTTTATTGGTTCGCTGAATCAAAATGCCCTTGGATGAAGGGGACCAACCGAGCAACCAATAGTCTTTCTCCCGAGCAAAAGCAAACTCGCAATCGAAGAAACACATCTGTAAACTCCTTTCACGGATGCGCGGGCACCTTCTCCCGCCCCCTCCGAGTACTTACATCACTCAATGGAATAAAGGCGCACGGCTGAGCGAGAGAAAGACGAAGAATGTCCCGATTGCAAACAAACGGGCCCTCCTTTAATTCGTCTATTATCCACATGGTCTCATCTTCTCGTCCCTTTTTAAGAAGAAGACGAACCCCACCCCTCGGTGCTGCTCACAATAATGCTGTAGCCTTTTGTCGCGCTGATGCCGAACACGCGCGCTCCTACAAAACCAACTATACTTGGCCGTTCTTGCGACCTCACGAAAACATACCATTCCACTCCACAGTAGAGCAAATAAAGGGTGGAGTTTTATGCTATTTTGTATACA
Organism: Copidosoma floridanum; assembly: GCF_036245765.1. NCBI lineage: Eukaryota > Metazoa > Arthropoda > Insecta > Hymenoptera > Encyrtidae > Copidosoma > Copidosoma floridanum. The sequence goes on along the minus strand of NW_028321897.1, from coordinate 101,090 downwards.
CGACGCGCCCGGGCACATTAAGATTTTTTTCCATCGTCAGCCTTACCTCGTGTCTTTGTGCCTCTCTGCTCTCATTAAGAAATGAAAAATACAAATGGTGATGGAAGAAAATCATAACAGGGTCACCCACGCGCAAAAGTGGTGAGGCCAGGTGGTGAAACGAAGAGGGACGGTGGTACAAGTATAAATACCCCAGAGAAGAATACAAGCGCATCTAGGGCATTAGTTGCTTGACGAGTGAAAGAGGGAGACAACGGTGATGCGCAGAACCTTCGCTCGTTCAGATTTTGCACTGCATATTCTTCGGTTTCGCTTTACAAATGCATACGTATAGTTACGAAATTTCTTCAAAGCCGTCTACCTCGTCATTTGTTCCGATTCTCCTCGATCAGTTTTATTAGTTATAACGTTAAAAAGGAGGGCTGGTCTGAAAACTCGCGAATAAGTATTGAAAAAAAAAAAAAAAAAAAAAAAAAAAACAAACGAATTTGAACCGTTGAAAGAAGAAAAAAATAAATAAAGCAGGTGTACCTATTATGTAATATGTAAGGACTCGGACCACAAATTGAATGAGACGAGAGCCACGGAGGGGCAAGGGAAGATTCAAATCTGAGCGTAATGGCCACGAGCTGCGCTCCCTCTTGAACCCTTTTCTTCTCGGCTCCATTCTCCTCTTCTTGCGTCTCCATCTCGAGCGTGGAATCGCCGAGACGCGCTCCGTATGCACCTGAATAGAAACCCCCTTGAAACCGATGCTCATGTGCGCGCGAGTCTTTGGCCGCTGGTGTGCGCTTATTTATATACCCACCCTCGCACCTCACCCCCTGCACACGTATATATACATGGAGTTGCTCGGCATCCCGCAGCTCGGGCGTAATTATAATTGAGAGGAGCAGCGAGATAAGGTGGAGGGCTTCCCTTTCTTTTCGCTGCCTCGTATACGATGTTACCTGGCCCCTGTATATTTAGAGGCTTATCGAGTCGGCGAGCTCTCGTATACGCGGAAGTGCTATGCGGTTGGATCTAGCGAAGGAAGCGAGGCGCGTCATCTACTTTGTCAGCGGCGCGTTCTTAATTGGCATGGAAAAAAAAAAAAAAAATCGCTAGCACGCAGCTTGTCAGCACTTTTTTTTCTTCGTATCTGCGCCTCGGGCCGAGAAAAGTACTTGTATTCGATTTATCGAGGTGTACCTATTTGTTTCGCAATGAACAATTTTTGGTCCAAATGGGTCCATTTTTTTACCTTAAAAATTCACGACAACGAGTGACACTCGCTACGATTATTTTGTTCTTGAAACTCACGAAAGGTACAAATTGTTCGGGAATTTAATTAAATTCGTAGTTAAAACGTCTGCGACAACGCAATATAACCGGAATCCAAGTTGGCCATCTCCTCCTTTCTCTCTCTCCAGTGAGCTGGTATTTCCGAGAATTTTTGCGCTTTTGAAACGAATTGCCCGTTACGAGAAAACGAGACATTTTTCGTATTCATTAGTATTACGAAAAAATTCCACCCTCTCGAGTCAACGCGAAACCAGCCACTTTTTTCTGGTATTTTAATATTTGCAAGAATGCAATTTTCAGACGCGCTCGTCGGACCCCGAAAAAAGTGTCGTGTACTTTGAAAGAACCGTACCCCACACTAATGCTTCGCAATGTATGCGAGACTGCCAAATGTGTTAGTCAGGCACGTACATTGTTTAATTTTATGACAAAAATCATATAAATACGCAATAGTAATTTTTTGTCAAAAAATGGGAAGTTAGGAAAGTAAACACTGCAATTTGGTAAACACTGACATCTCTATAAAAGTCTCTGTAGAGCTGTTTTCAGAATGTATGATAGGTGTGAGGTACGTGTTACAGCGAGCACTTAAACAATTGTACCCATTTCCGTCGTCAAGTACAGCAAACTTGGGCAGACGCACACAGAATTGTAGAGGAAAGGAGTATGAATAAGAGATGAGAGGGAGGGAGCTGGAGCTGAGAAAAGTTTGATATTGAGTGGTGGAAAAACACGCGGCAAGAAGACCGCTCGGGAAAAACTCGCTTACGCAGGGCATAAAGGCATTACGGTCTCTCTCTTTCTCGCTTATTCTCGACTGCTGAATAAAAAAAGAGAAGCGTTTAACTCCACGCGAAGACTCTTGAAAGTTTACTAATTTAGGAAGAAGAAGAAGAAGCAAGAGCTGGAGGAGCAGGTCCGCATTACGAAATACGCCCCGCACTGGGGCAGGGATCCTTTCTCCAATTGTTCCCTTGGCTGTTGGTATTTTCGCTGCTGCTGCAGCTGCTGATTTGTTCTTAACATCGTGAAATTTCCGTCTACGTGTACTCATGTTCATACAGAGTTTATTTAATCAAACAAACGCCAACTGAACCGTCTGTTTTTTATTCCATCGGAAGACGAATGAGTTGTCAATAATATGATACATGCTCATGCGAACTCGTCACTGACGTTAGTTACCTTATTATCTTTGTGTCATAAGAATGCCGATAACGTATTTACTGGAAAAAAACAACAACAGCGAATTGAAATTCATAAAAAATGCGCTCATCCAAAAGCACAGACCTCCAAACGATTCTCGTTTTCCTGAAGGAGCTAAGGATAAATTTCAATCCCGAGTTGTTCGGCCCCCAACTTTACCAATAAAAAGCGTTAACGCGCAAACGAGAGACGGAAAAAAAACAAAGGCTCGCAGCTTGTAAATCACAGCCAAACGAGGACTAAATTATTTTCGCGGCATTAGGCTCGAAGCCCCCCCTCCTCATTAAAAATCTCATCCGGCGTCTCCGAGAGATGTGCCCAAACGCGCCCAGCTTGGACCTCCCAGCTGGGGCTCCGAGTAATATCCCGCAAGTTTTTGCCCCTCGGCCGCGAAACCCCCCCGTGACGGTGATTATAACACACCGCTACCCGCGAAGAAACTCGCGCCCAACGAGATTGCGAAGAAGGTGCCGCTCGCGGAGGGGAGTGGACGAAAGGAGGGGAGGGGGTGCCTCTCACCTCTTCGCCTTGTAAAACCCCCGCTGGAAAATTGAAAGCACGCCCGCTGGGTTTCATTAACAATGGGAGCAGCGTACACCGTGTGCTCGCGCCCACAGCGTGGAAGGGAGGCCTCCTTGCCAACTTTTAAATTACGTTTCGGCAAGCCGCTTGGTTTGTTTTCGCGACTCGCGACGGCGGAGGGATGCGCTACGTGCTCCCCCCCCCCTTTCTCCAAGCGATGCAGTTTCGAACGCAATTAACGAAGCCCCCCGCGTTTTTTGTCGCGATCGGCGATTTTAATTCGCTCGCCCCTTAAATTTTACGCCCGGACGTGCCGAGTGCTCGACGAGGTGGGCGTACGTACCCCTTTTAGCTTTTCACTCGGGAAAATAACCAGCTGCGTACATCAACGCCTCCTGCCGAGGCACGCGGGAAAAATAACTTCCCCACCTTAGGGTTATTGGTTTTGGTTTCCATGAATCATTCGCAGCGCGAGGATTTCATTTTTTTCTCGATTTGCAAGTCATCGAAAAAACAACAATCGGACCGGCCACCGATGCTTACCGACCATGTTTCCGCGGTGCGAAAAATAACCCACCGACCTATAAACGTCGCAGTGCTAATAGCCAGCGAGAAATCGTGCCAGTCGATCGACAACCCATTCGAGCCCCGAGCGTTGTAGTTGTACACGGTACACTGTATGCGTGCAAGGTAGGTATATAATCAAGAGGGGAGGGGGGGGCGATCAGCACCGTGTGAGTGGCACATCAAAATAACGGTAGGGACCGATTCCGAGTAGCTCCCGCAAATTGATCGCCCGACGATTGTTGCTGCGTAACTGCACGGTGTTGCAGGTATCTGCCCCGATGCGCATTGTCGGACGCGATGACGCGGAAACGGCTATAGAGTTGGCGCGTTTCCCCGCTCTCGAGCCGCGTACGGGGGATAATGGATATTCGCGGGTGTTTGCCAGGTGTACGATACGCAGCCTCATCGACTCGGACCTATACCAAAATTGTGGATGGGAACAAAATAAATTTCAACATCCAACGTTTAGAATTTGTTTTTTTTTTTTTTCCATTGGCATCGCTATGCAGGAAGATTACATATGTATACACAAATACAATCTTAGGGACTTGACGTTTTTTTTTGGGTTATTGGGCGCGAGTCTCCTTTTCAACTTTGTACACTGCGCGTCAAGATCACAGCTTGGGAAGGGCATTGTGGCTCAAATTGCACCTGCTCGCACGCCGTTATCGGCAAACTCGAGCACGCAAAAATATCAGCCGATGACGCGTTGCGCAGGATGAATGAGCTTTGGCCAGGTGTGTTTGCGGCTAGTGGAGGAATTTGTTTTCTTTCGAAAAAGAAAAGGGGCCGATGGTCGGCATCAGCAATTTCGTTCGGCTGAGTCGAAAAAAGCGCTCTCGCTGGACGGGTGGGGGCTCAATCGAGTTACAGGAAATTAAAACGTCGCGTCAGCGGAAAATCCAGATGCGCGAGGGAAAATTTTCAAATCCGCTTCCAGAGCTCCCCTACGCGTGTACGACGAGCACACGTGAAAAAAAAAAAAAAAAAAAAAAAAAGAGACGAGCCGAGTGCATAAAGGGTGGATGGGGTGGTAATTAATCGACTTTCCCGGATGGCGTGGCTCAATCTCGGGGCCGTGCGCGAACAATCGCGTTTGCAGGCCAGCTGTTTATGCAGTCGGCGGGTTATTAACGGAGTTGCTGATGGGCTTGCGCCACAAAGTGAGGAGCTCGAGGCAAGGACGCGCGTGCGAATGGACTCAGGGTGCTTTGAAAATGCAACTATTCATAGGGTGCCTGGCACTCGCCCCTGGTTGGCTGTCGATGGAATCTCTCTGGTGTGCCGATCAGGATTTTTTTGCCTTTTGTTTGGACGGCACCTGTATCGTATCGATACATACAAGCGCGCAAAGATTATTCGTTTAATCCCACGGGTGACTGAGATTTTTCTAAACGATCCCTCGGTTTTCCGGTGGCTTTTTTACTTTGAATATATTGTACGTGCGCGGGTCTATTAAGTGTGCGGTATCTGTCAAATTACCAAGACTTATTTGCATGTTATTGAATTGGTTACTCGAAATTATAAAGTGAAATGCTTCCTTCATAAATATATATACCCGGATAATGCACATCAGGTTAATATAGTTGAAAGGATATGGATAAAAAGGACATTACTTACTGGTCAACTGTAACTTTTCATAGAAATCAAGCACGAGAGAAAAGACGTACGTTGTTTTGATTCCAATACGAAAAGAAGGGCGTTTGTTCAGTGAATAAATGTACAACTATGACCATCGATCATCACCACATCACCATTTAGGTCACTTGTCGCAACGCATATGCGTATAAAAAACGGACAAATAGAAGTCTCTACAGTTGTATACAGAAAATAGCTACAAGAGGAAGTATCGATACACCGGTGGAGTTATGCGTCACGCATGGCATCGTGAGAAGGTCGATAATACTAATCAGGTAGACAACGCCCTCTGCTCCTCTCTACCCCTTAACGTCAACATCGTTACGACCTTTCCCGTTACCTCTAGCTTTATTTAGCGTCTCGTCGTCTTGACGACTGAAAATTTATTACTCCCAATGTGCTCGGTCGAGCGTTAAATAGATTAATTCCTGCAGGCCGCGTGCATGAAAATGGGCTTACGGGTGGGGAGCCTCTGCCAAGACAGATAAGGACTACAATGGGAAGTGATAATTGAAAGGTGCGGACTCGCTCGCTTCTTTTCACAGTATACCTATAGGACGTATACAAACGTGTTAAGGAGACGAGGTATCGTTGAAAGACGTGCGCGATCAAGTCGAAAGAATGTTAATTATCATCATCATCATCATCATCACGTCTTCCCACTACGTTTTTACTTGCAGTTTACCTGTGGTGGGAGATCCTGTATTGTTATGAAATTAAGAGTCCTAATTGGGCCAGGAAATTAAGAGGCCACTCCTTTTTTCTCTTGTTTTTTTTGGTATGGCTTTCCACCGCAATCAAGTCCTCCCTCGACCGCGTCGATTGTACTCGCCGGCTGCTTGAAATATTCATCGTCAGGGGAATAAAAGGAATAACCTACCACGTAACGAGCGCTCAGGGACTTTAGATTGGGGGGATGAGAAAATTAATAAAACACACCCCTAACTGAGGACACCTCATGCCAAAGAAAAATGGTGTTTGTTTAACTCGTTGATACGCGCCATCCGAGCGCAAGGACAAAGAAACAAAGACTCGAGATGGATCATCAGTCCCCATCGGGCGCGCAGCGATTCCGGTGTCCATACTGCTCGCTTTCGCGCAATAAGGCAATTCTTCTTCCCTTCCTTCCTTCTTTGGGTACGTGTAGGGACAGTGAATGTTTCGTGCTCACGTTATACCAACACATGGACACAAAGCGCGCTCGAGTAATTGCGTGCGGTTCCCCGATAAATCTTACAATTAGGCGTGTCCCCTACTCCCCATCCTCCTGTCACGGGAATCGTCTTTTGGGGTGCCCATGTAGGCACAACGACAACTTCATACACGAAAGAGGGGGACCCGTTACGTTACCTTGTTCATTTTTTTTATAACATCTCTCTCCATGCGAGCTTCCTTTCAACGTATATACCTACGCGTGTGATGTCATGCGTGCTTACGAGAGTGTACATGTATATGGGGAGGGACTCGCTCTGTTGCGTGTAAAGTCGTTGCTCAGCTGGCTTTTTTATTTCGCGAGAGAGGGGTCGCCACCCATTGGCCTCATTGTAATTTCAAATTTGTTGAAACCTCCGCGTCACACCTACCGTGCGCGCTGCACTGCTGCTCCACATACGCGTTTCTTTTCTCTCTCCCTTCATGATACATCAAGCCTTGATTGGTGGTGGTGGTGATGGTGGGTTTTTGCGTTTTTATTTATTATCGGGGCAGCGATGCGCGAGGGTTCAGATTAACGCTCCCTTGTATCCGGCTGCAAAGGCTTCCTCTGCTGCAGTGTGCCGTAGTATCATTATTTCAAGGTGATTATTCAATTGGCAGGCACCATAAACACCTACCTCGTTTTTGTCGACTACTAGTTCGACACTGAAGCTAAATACCCTCGAAAGCCTACAGCTCACGAATAACAACAACAACCCGAGGTACATTCAATTGCCATTACCTGTGGGTGTTTTCACCGAATGGCATCAGGGAAAGCCGAGAAACGCGCGGTAACCGCGAGCACCGCTTCGCTGAGCATCCCGGTAATAGATAAGTTGATGGGGGATGAGGAGGGGGACAAGGAAAAGCGAGCTACATCGTCTCGACGAATTCCCGGGAAACTCCGCGGATGGTACACTTGGCGCTCTCTCTCTCTCTCTCTCCTCCCGTGACTTTTTCGGCTTCGGTGCCCACGCCACGGGGTTTTTTCCATGACTTTTTTTGCGGCTTCTGCACTGCTCTGTTCTTTTGTTGTCGACGCGTATGCGCGCGCGAATGTTCTGTACGATGTACCTTCGAGGCCGAGAAGAAGCATCGGAACCAAACCCTACACTCTGTACTTACGACGCGACGTTTGATCAATAAACTCTGAAATGGTGAATTTTATTATTTCCCGTCTCTCATCAACATTGTGACGGTCCATCCTCGACTGTCTCGTGATGTCGTAGTTACTCTACCTGAGCGAGTTTAAAATTTCAAATTTTAATTAAAAAAACTCGGATATAGGTGAGCGGCTGGGGGGAGCCACTAAATTTTTAAATTTCAATTTTAAAAGGCACAGGGCCGCGCGCGATGCGGCGTCGTCCCATAATCTACGTCGTCGTTCATCAGCGCGATCGCACTACACCCAGACCCTAGTACAGCGTGGGTCATGTACTGCTTCAATTCGGGAGCTACGCTGTTGTATTTTAAAATTTCGTTTGCTTCCGCGAAGTGGGACGAGTTGCGTTTCCGCTAGCCTGTCTTTTTTCCAATTTTATATTTCAACCGACTCACTTTTGAAATAGCATCCCTTGCAGGCTGGTCGATCCAATTGTACAAGCAAACCATGCAACTTTCGTGCCATATTTTGTGAAATAATAAGGGATCACGCGATCCGTGGAAATTTTGAAAACTGAAATCATTCGCATGGCAGTGTCTATTTAATTAAATGACTCGTAATAAAAAGAATCCAAGCCCTCGAGTCCAGCAAACAAACTCGTAAAATCGCATATTCATGACCATCTCCGTCGACTATTTTGCAGTTTTTCGTTCGAGAGCAGAAGAGGGAGAGACAATTACTGTTTTCTGCCCACGCAAGATTCCCCATCTTTTTGTCCTCCACTCGTCCAGCCAAGCACCCTATGCCTGGGCAATTAGCGAAATTACCGCTGTCCTCTAGCCCATCTTCTCGGCCCTCGTCAGCTCGTATTCCGGAAAAAGTTTTTTCGCTGAAATGCGAGCAAACGAGCAAAGGCTATGGTTATTGCGAGGAGAGAGGGGGAGCGTCCTTTAACCAAAGCAATCTTATGTACTTACACTCGTGTTCCGCACGGAAAATTTGCAGGATTGGTTTTGGGCCCCGAAAGTGGGAAACTAAAAAAAATAACTTTCAATCCCGAAGACGGGCACTCGCTCCAGATATGAAAGTTTTTGATTGTGCCGTCGCAAGCGCTTCGAATGAGATTGTGGGGTTTGCTCGAAGATAGCTCGTATCGCCCCATTTATGCTCTCGAAGGAGCCAAATTACGATTCCGCTTCTGAGTATGGAAAGTTTTTTCCAAGCTACTTGCCACGTTGAAGCTGTGGGAGAGCAGGAATCGAACCACATTTTTAGTACGAATACAATTATCAAATGCAATCAGTGGATGAAAAAAATTGTTCAAGCGGTTGAACGCGACCCTAAAAGTACGAATCCATGCGCGCTAGGTTCGAGCGATGACGGTAAAAGAGCAAGAAACGTGTTGGGAGGACTCATGTAATTGGCCCCTCGATTGACAAAGCCCTGCAATACCAGTGAGTCTCGTAGTAGGTATGTATAATACCAACAACAACACAGCCTCGGTGTACACTACATCCGAGTTCATTCAATTGACATAATTAGCAGACACGCAGGGGCGAGCGTATGGCAGGGGAGCATGCAGTATAATGGCGTGCGAGAGCAGGAAATACGCAAAATCCAGTGCCTGACTGAGACAAGAGAACATTTACAGAGGGAGACATGTATGTGCTACGATATACGTATATACCATATCATATGTACGTGCGTGTGTGGTCGTAGCAGTTAGCCTTGGCGTAGTATGTTAGCTGAACTCCACCTGTGTGTGTGTGTCTATTATGTTGTCGCACGCGTACGGCACTCATTGTACTGCTAGCCGCCGCGTCTACGACAGAGACACACACGCGGAGTTTCCTCCTCCTCGAGCTGACGTTGGCGCCCGCACAAAGGCCCCACAATTAGCCCCCAAATGCGCGCCAAAGATCCGCGGTCGAGCCCCCGCGCGCGTATACGTCATCCCTCGTGAGACGAGAGAGTGCACACCTCCATCCTTTTCCCTCGCGGTCCTCCGTTTGTTTGCGCGTATACACGCGCGTTGAACTACTATCGAGAGAAGGAAGCTGGGCACGTGTGCGTTGTACACCACCGCGCGCCTCTTGGACTTTGTATACGTCAGGGGCAGGGACGCCAGGGACTCGCGCGCGAGGAAGATGCTCGTTTTGCGCCCCTCCGACTCCCCACAACTACTGCTCGTGATGCTTTTGGCTGATGCTGGGAAGCAAAAAGATGTCACGTCCTGTCACTCGGATAATGCCGGTCTACGGAAGAAGCGGTCCCGTCGTATTGTCAGTTGTCGCGGGACTCGTGTATAGTTTCACTTGGTTTTAGTGATATTTGGAGTAATCAATGAAAACAATCGAGTCTTATGGATTATTCAATCTTTTATTTTTTCTCCTCAATGATCAGGTTCACGTTGGCAGGTAGTATTGTACGATGAAATCGTGAAAAAACGATTGTGTGCAGCGCTAAAGGCCAAACAAAAATAAATCCAACGGAGCGCGACAACGTGATTGCAAAAGGACGCGCGGAGATAATTAATTTACCTTTTGCACCCGAGTCAGTCGATTCGCAACAGACGTACCGGGACGTTGGATAATTTCCTCGCAAACGGACCAAAAAAAAAAAAAAAAAAAAAAAAAAACTGGAAACGGCGTTGCTGCTGCCACTCGGTGATTTAATAAAAAGCCAAAGCCCCGTCGTTTGTCAGCTCGCAGAGCTCTCTCTCTCTTTTTTTTTTTTTTTTTTTTTTCCATCTTTGTCGAGCGCGGGAATCCAAACGGTAAGCCTCCAGTGATACAAGCGACGACTGAAAAGCCGCCACTGCGAGGGAGTTACGGGTATCCTGGAATGATCCGCAGCACTGATTGGGGAAGAAGATGGTCCCTATGGCCGCGTGGCTGAAATGTCGGGGAGGCAACTCGACCTGGAATTCCGGCCGTATTGGTCGGGGGTGGGGCATCCCCCTCGGAGGTGCTGGACAATGTACCGTGGACAATCGTAGAGGAATGCCTGAAATAGCTGGTTTTAAATAACAAGAACAATGCGCCCCTGGAGACGGGTATTCCCGGGCAGGGAGTACAGCTCCTGGTGGTATTTTATTGGGATTGATAACCGAGCTGGGCATTGTTATCTAGACATGCCGAGTACCTGTGGCCATTGGCTTTATTTTCCTCATTTGACTCGTGCATTATTAGCCCGTTTCCTAGCTCGCTCGAACCATTGTCGGTTCAAAGTACGTCTCGCCCATTGATGACGAATTTGGGGGAAGTTGTGTATTCCGTCGCTACGATGATCAAAATAACTTGGACGTTTCTTGCTTTTATTAAATCTCAACTCGTTCGAGCCAATAGTTATTGAATTGCGATGAATTTCGACGAATCAAAGGCGCAGGGAGTGCGAGCATTGTTGATCGATACGACTCGTGTACTGCCAGTCGTACGGTGAATTGCGCCATGCGGCGCAACAGCAACAGTGTACCTATACGTGCATGTACAAAAGCCTGTCGTGCAGCTGTATTTATGCGCTCGCGCGGTCGGTGGAGCCCAGAAATTTCGCAGCTGTCGAAACATGGAGTGCGGTAACGAGCGTCGACAGGTGAAATGTGATGACAGCGATGGCCGAAGAAAACGGAACAATGGAGTTCATTACCGCTCCGCGCTTCGATGTTGCTGCATTATATCTATACGTACATGTACATACGATGCTTTTCCGTACACACTGGATTTCTATATAATATGGTATACAGGAATTCGTTTCGTAATATGATTTTCGGTAAATAAAGCAATACAATGGCTTCGATTGAAATTTCATCTGCTTTGTAGCAGCAACAGCGTATAATTAAAATTGGTCATGGAATGTGCGGTGCTAAAACGTGTTTTAATTGGCAAGTCGATTTCTTTAGAAATTAGTGGAAATCTCATTCCCGCATTGATGGTATTTCTGTTTAACAGATCAGAGATATATCGCGGATGTATCTACTTTCCTTCAATGAAACTTCTTCGAAATAAGTATAAAAATACTTGACGATCCCACATTACTGCGACATTGATGTTCACCCACCACATGTCATGCACAGTGTAGTTTGTTGGATGTTCAGTTACATAGGTATGGTATATATGTGGAAGAGCAACACCACGCGTTACTGTCAGGGCCTCCATGGCGCAGAGAGTCAATTCGCGTAAGCAGCCGAGAGTGCCGGGACACCCATGTATAGCCCCACACCAGTGACATCACTTTGCTCTCTCTTCCCTTCCCGTCCTGACACTGCTGCTTATTCATGCAAATTCGCGCTACCACGGTGTCCTCCTTCGGCATTAGTGCTCTCCACTGCTGACTGACGGCAATACCGTGTACCTATATAGGTGTAGTCTTTCGAAGCTCTGAAAACACGAAGAGCGAGGCACGTGGATCCATGTGGACGAACAATCAGCGTCCATTTGTCTCGTCTGTATACGTATACGGGTACAGATTCACCCTTCGAAACTAGCCACAGAGTAATGCCAAAGTTGCGACCCGGTGGTTCGTTATTGCTGCTGGGGAATCCGATGTTGCTGTTCCATCCACGAGTATTGTTGGTACAAGTAGTTGACGCTGCTAATTAACAGTAGGGATCGCGGGTGTGCCCGCGTAACACCATGGAGATGTTACACGTAGGCCCTATAGAGTGACATTTCCCTCTGTTAATTCAACGGCTAACTCAAGCCGATGCAATTTAAGATTGTATTTCTGATGGCAATCTTTAGGGTGTGACGGGACATTGCTATTACTTTCACCACGTACAGTATAGTTAATCGTCATTGTTTGAGACTTTTTTCAATTTATCAGCGGTCTTTGCTTCGTTACAACTTTCTTCTTTTTTAACTAAATACGTACACGTTTTTGTTGTTATTCAGGGATATTGTTGGCATGACTCTGACGTTGGAGAATATTTAAACGAGGAAAAGAAACTTTCGTATTCAACGAATAGGTCAAAAAGCAAAGTCCATTCGAGGGATTGGCCCAAGGCACGCGACGTATCGCTCGACAATCAGGTCAAGCCGCAAAGCAGAGGGACACAAAGGGAAGGCCATTATACGCGATACGTGTATACCTACATGCTGCTGAGCTTCGGGAGCCGTAAATGAATTCAATAACGATAGGGGAACTATACACACGGGAGTGTAGGAGTAGCAGCGATGTAGAAGTTGGGCCGGTGCGAGGCAACTGTTGTAGTGCCTCTTGGCTGTAAAGGCACCGGACACTCGTACATATACATCCTTCCCCAACTCGTCCCGCTCATCGCCACATCACATGCACGCATGCATTCCCAAACGCTTTAGCTGATCGACGCTGGCGAGTGCTTTCCCTGCAATGAATTGAATTTAATCGTGTGATCCCCATTCCACCGGCTTTCACGGCAACGAGCTTTCTCTCCTGTGAATCTGCCTACGTTGTACACCGATCCGATGGATCCACCAAAAATGTACCTATGTATAGGTACTGGCAAGCGAGCCGGTTATTATGCGCTTGTGTTCTTATCAGCAGCGACTTTTGACCAGTGGTATTCCGAAAAAAGTACATGGGTCGATTGGGCAATAGAGTTCATTTATTAATCAATAACAACTTCTGTTAAAACCGGCAGATAAACCAAAACCATGGGTACAACCGCTCAAGTAGAAATAATCTGGGACTTTTAACAAAGCCCTGTACATTTACAGTACAACACATCACCGTTAAGTTCAATTGTATTTTGGGTATCTATCTACTTTATGAGGCACCAATGCGTTGAGACAGAAATGTGTCACCAATCCAAAAACGCTGACGTTTGGAGAGTAAAAGTAACGACATCAAAGGGAGGCGCAAAACACCGTAATGTAGCCAATAATTTGATGGAGCCGAGCACCGGAGCCCTGACATCACCTGCGCTAATTAAATTCTCACCCGAGCGTTTCGTCGGTCGTCCCGTGGGGAGGAGGTCCTTTGGGGAGGATTTTCACGTTCCCCCGACAAAAGAGCAAAGCCCGAGCGTCACCGCGCATACATAGACTCGCACGATTCGAGATCCCGTTTTGCCGCTCGAAGCTCCCTCTGAGCGCTTGCTAATACGGAATACAAAAGGTCCGCACGAGCGCCTCGGAAGATCCGTGGCAAGCTTAGGTGCGGATAGTGGGTGCGAGGAAAAAAGTCCGGGGCGCATTTAGGAGACGCTGCAGTGAAATCTAGCGGAAAATGAAATCGGAGCTGGCGCGAAAATGTCGCGCGGGCATTCGAGGGAGTGGGGAGTTTGGTAGCTCTCGTCGCTCACTGGCATTGTTCGCTCCGGCTGAAAAGCGAGGCTGCAATTTCGTCCCAGTCAATGTACGCGTACGCGTGAGCAAATAAAGGGCGGCCCAGGAGGAATTTGAATCCTGAATGATGAGCTTTGCCGAGCGGTGAAGTGGTGGTAACTAATGCTAAAGAACCCGTCAACACCAAGGAGGGGGAGGGGGTGCCTTTAGCCGAAAAAGTATAACTATACCGTCCGTCTTGGGGCTGCTGAGAGATTAAGAGTCGGCGGTCACAAGGGTATACAAATACTATACACGTACACCAATAAACCCAAACATATAAGTATCGGGGAAAAGAAAACTCTCAATCGCTCGAACTCTGTAGCGCAAGTAAAAGTCTCGTTGGGTACTTATACGTTCCAACTTTATGATTTACTTCCTCTGAAGAACTCGAAGCAGTAACTGGCAGTCGTACCTTGACTTTTATTTTTTACTCTCCGCGCGAAAGCTTTTATCGACAGTTTTTTATCGGAAGTAACATCTATTTATCGAACGCAACGTTGAATAACCATGGAGGGGTCGGAGAGTAGAGTATTCCAAAGAAGAAATTTTGTAGGAAAAGAAAAAAAGATAATATTGTTAACATCTCTTTCGAGCGACGCAAGCAAGAGACGCCTGCACGAAAAGTAAGTAGGTACATACAGCACACGCGGACGAATGTATGGGTACACTTGGGTATCCAATTACAACACTCGGACGCTCTAACGACGCTCGTACGCTAAGCCGTGGCATTAATTATTCAATATATTATTCACGCGCTTGGTATGGGTGTAATGTGCACGAGTGGTGTACAAGCACACGTATAGGACTACATGGTTGTGCGAGTACACCGAGAAAGGAAGAGAGCGAGAGAGAGAGAGTGAGCCGTTATGTTATCTTACCACGCGATCGAGGCAGCACACGTGACACGAGTGGCGGCCAATAAGGGCTAGAGGACGTCAACTTTGCCAAGAAAGCGCCAAGTGTACATATTATTATACCGCAGGTCGGTGCACCGAGTGCCTACAAGTCTCGAGGCAAGAAAACGAGCTGGCGGGCACATGAGGTGTGCTAGAAAGCCGCCTGGAAAGACAGATAAGGCATTACTTGATGTATGTGTGTAGGTATGTATATAGATGTATAGGCGAGGGAGACAAGCTTGCCACAATAACCATCGCTGGGTCGTATCGCCGTGCATATACACCATTCCCCTTTGCCTTCCACCCGAGTTCTCGAGGGGCCTCGTGTACATCGACAATCAGTGCACATAGGGAGTACGACACACAGGCAGCAGAGAAACAGTATTGGTACATTACCCGATGCTGCGAGTAGGTAGGTACCTATATAAGGTACGAGTAGCTTGCCGATAGTTGCGTGCGCGTGCGGCGGGACTCGATGAAAATGAAACGAGGAGAGGAGCTCTGACAAGCGCTTCGATCCGTGTACTCGCGAATCCTCGCGTGCTGATGGTATATACCTGTGTTTGGATTTTAATGGGCGCACCGGTGCACAGATGAAGAGAGATGTCTGATGCGCACGTGCTGACGCGACCTTGTTTATAATGGGAACTACTACTTCGATCCCGGCAAAGAACGAGTCACTTTGATTGGACCGATATTACTTTCGATGTAGCGTATATACCTACGGACTTGCCCATTATTGCTCGTCTGTATATATATGTACGAGTAGGTACTGGCTTCGTTTGCTCTCTGTACCTACGGTAGTTATTTTTTTCTTCCCAATACCACGACAGCGGATTGGTTTTTTATGATGTTCGAGCACATTGCATTGCGGTATTTAGTGCCGATCGAACTAAACTGCACGAACGATAATTAGCTACCAGGGTTGTACCAGCACGGATCTTTCTATCTTGCTTTTTCCGTTTTCTCTCTATCTTTTCCAACGACGGAGGTCCATACCATTTTTGTTGTTCAACTGTGCTTGCTGAGATACTACCTTTATTTTCATAGGTTTCAAAGGGCACAACCAATTTCAGGTGACTGGTCGATTTTCTTGGTAAATTTTCTCTCGTTATGTGCGATTATTAGCCTATATAATTAAGGAATTAAGTACCATTGTCCAACAAATGCAATCAAATTCACTCAAGGAGGTTTTTAATTGTATTGCACCTTATGTAACTATGTCAACAAATGACAAAATACGCATGCATATAACCATTAGTCTAAGATTGACGTTAGTACTGTCCGTGAACCGATATCACAATCTCGGGATCAATGCTTCGAGCTCTGCTCTCGAGGGTAGCCTTTCGAACCCAACTGTATCCTCACCAGATGATTTTACACGAACCCAGTCATCATTGAGCGCTCGTTGTTTCCAGCTTTCAACAAACCGCTAACAAAGCATCCTCCATCTCCATACCTCTGCAGCTTCGCCATTGTCTCTTTTTCGTCTGCTCTCCAGACTCTCGATGGTGATGTACTCTCCGTGGTGCGTCACGCTCGACGGAGCATCTCATTGGAACCACGGAGAGTATCTATCTACAACAGCCCCTCCGTCCTCCTCTTCTCATGAGCTGCAACAACAGTTTAGCCAGTGCGTGAAAAGAGGAGCCGCGACTCGTGATGCCTCAATGGCCTGGCGGTTCGCTGCTTAGATATATTTGCGCTCCCTCTCATAGCTTTGCTGAACAAACGCCGCACGCACAGCAGCTTCACCGAGCCCGTTTTCCCTCTCTTGTCCCGGAGCTTCCCCAAGCCAATACCCACTTGTGCGACGCAACAGTGTCAATGTTAACATGTGCGTCGACATCGACACTCTCTACCACAACAACCCGGGGCTTGTTACTTTAACGAGCTGCTCACTCTGCATCTATATGTAGGTGGGTGCGCGTAGCCAAGTATCTCGCGACTAATAATTACACACGCTGATGATGGTTACGGTAGGAAATTATACAGGTGGAGGTGTGTCTAACCAACCACCGCATTGTTAAACGAAGCAAGCGGTTTAACCTTTGTCTGGTCTCGTACCATCGAGCGCGGTGTGTCCGCGTCATTTACAATCGCGCTGGTGCTTGGATTTCGAATCCCGAGGGTCTGGAAAAGTTTGTCATTTTTAGATAGGACAGCAATTTGTGCTTTCGATTGACGCCCGCTCGTGAACTCGAGGCAATTAATTGCCGTGGCTTCGAGGAAGAACCCAAGTTGGAAGATATCGAGCCGAGTCAAACGGATAGCCGCGAGCGTTCCTTGCTTCGTCCAATTAAAACAGAATCTAGTCGTTTCTACGGAATGAACTCTCCACCTCCCGATCTCAGATGATGCGACGTTTCTTTGGGGAGCAAAGAGCTGTTTTTCAACTTTCTCGCTGAATAACTTTTGTTTATTTAAATTATATCGGGATGAAGAGGAGTCGTTGCAATTTCATTTAACTTGTAATTTTGAGAAGTATCGCTTCCTTGTGAAGTGGGTAATTTATAAACGAAAATTTTATTTAAATGTGTATTTTTTCGTATGACTACCCATAACTTTTCAATACTTTTGTATACATTGATAATTAATCCCAGTTAGGATATAAATGATTAACCTCACTAGTTTATCAAGTAACTCAAAGTCGGCAGAACCACTTTTAAAACTTGCATGACTTGTACAATACATGTACCTGCTTCGCATAAATGAATACAAACATGGAATTGAACAATAAAATTGTATTACTACTAAGTCTTACAGGGACTACTTTGGGAATCGCTTGTGCATTATCTATTGATTTTTTTGGGTAAAGAATTATTTCTTGGAAAGCAAAAGTAGTGTACGTGATCTACAAAATACGTAAATTGAAAAAAAAATGTATTCTTCGAAGTAACAAAGTTGTTATTTCAAACGTGTTTTGCAGCTTTAATGCCTGTGTGTATAATATTTCAATATTTAATCAACAATTAATAATAACAGTTAATAATCATTACAGGCACGCTTACCAACACAACTCTTGATTGTAAACATTTCAGCTTACCTTAAACAAATAAAAAAAGCCACAGTTAGCTTATAAATATTAATACGAATAATTGTAATAATTACGATACTACTAAAAGTTGAATAAAAAAACTATATGTTATGTGGATACTAATTTTAAAAGATAGGGTTAATCATACGAAACCATGCAACAATACAAAATATGTTGAACTCTTAACTCTCTTTCAACTCGAACCCTGCTCAACCAGACTCATGGTTTCTCTAAATAGAGCTATTATTTCCTGTGCACACAAGTGTTTACGAATCCAAAGTACTTTTCTCGTCGTCTCCTATACACGCCCTTTTTCTCTACTCCAAAAATCCTAATCAGGCATCGCATGTCTTTTTTCCACGATATTCCGTTCCTCCCAAATCGCTGATGTCAGTTCTTCGAAAAGCTTGATTTCCCACCGGAATTGGAAAAATTCCGAGTCTTGTTGCATCGAAGAGCCTCCCACCCCTTCTCCCTCCCGAGCCCATCTCTTGTGCAACGTTGCAACCAATGCCGTCGCAGCTGGAATTTTTGTCCATGGAGGAAAGCGCAAAACTGAATGAGCAAAATGACAAAGAGACGAAAGATTCGATATCGATCGGAGCGGGCTTTCATCCACAACCATCAAGCATTGTCCCTGTACCTGACGGTGCCTCTTCCTTTCCCGCTCCCGCTGTCTCTTATTCCCCGGCGAAGCTCACCCAGTGGGCCAAACTGTTTTCCACCCTTCCCTAGCCCTCCGCACCTCATTTATTATTCCGTCCAGTCGTGTGTTATTTGCGTGCTTCCACCTCCAGCCTGGGGCACCGGCCCTCGCGCAGACAACTCGAGGCCCTCCTGCATCCCGATCAGCGGGAGGTATAGACTGAAATTGAAGAAAACCCCGTCACCCTCTTTTCTCCCCGACCCCGCGGCCCCTCCCGGTGTGCCCTTCCTCGTTTTTTATTGTCTTGCTCGCGCACCTCCCTCGACTCGAGCATACAGACCCAGGGGGGGGGGGGATGTTAACGATGAGCCCCGAAGAAAAATACTCCCGTCACTGGCGTCCACAATTAAGTTGGGTTAATTAATTTCGGCTCAACTTTACCCGTAAATAAACTTCCTCCGCGACGACTCACTCCCTCGGCTCTGCCAACCTCTGCTCGTTTTCTTTGCCTCCAAGTCGTCTCTTATTGTTGGATTCGACGTGATTTACAAACGGCGGCTTACCAAGAGTTGTGGCCGAATCATGCCGATAAATTGCCCACCGTTTTTATTTCCGACGCTTGACTGCTCGATGGTATTTTTTCACGATTAACCTCGCCCTACACTACAAAGTTTATGAAATTTCCTCGCGCGTGACAACAAATAGCGCGTAAGTGCACCAACGAGACTCTTTGCCATTGCAAATGGAAATATATATGGGTGATTCTGCCGTAAGTGGCTTAAAATGCCTTGAAGATTCGTTAAAAAAAAAATTGGTTGAAAAAACTACTTTTTATAGTAGTTCTAGCTCAAATATTATCCACAACAAATTAATATCTAAAGCGATTCTAATGCAAAGTTTTTAGTAAAAAGATGTAAGGTATTTTGTGTAAGTCAATTTTAGTCAACTTTCGAAAAAAATACGTCTGTTCTTGATGTGTGTATCTAGGCTGCTTGTGTCGTTAAAGTGTTCCAATCCGATTGAAGCTAGCATGAAACCTTATCGATTGAAAATAAATTTCGTGCCATTCGCGATGAAATTTCGTAGATTATTGCCGAAAATTCGTAGTTTTTTAAAAAGTCCCCATAACTTTTGACTAGTGGCACTAAATGAAACAAATTTTTTTGTAATTGTCAAAGTTTCTTTTCAGAAGTTATTTCAGCCTATTTTGCACCACCTAAAATAGTGTTCTCCTTCGATACCAGTGTTAGAAGTGGAATTGATAATCATCGATGTATCTCATCAAAAAAGGCCAATTAGACCAAACACCAAGACACGTATCTCATGTTTTATCTCAACATTACTGGAGAATAAGTTTCGTAAAGTTTGGATGCACGAAAAATAGAAAAAAGACACTTTTACCATTGAGGAGTATGGAAGTGGCAGGTACGGAAATGACATTTCGAGCTTTGGAGGACTATAGCGACTCGTAGACTTAACATAAATGGTTTTCCGCTCACAAAACATCTGTCGTCATTAAATAGTACAAGAAAAAAAAAATTCCTTACCTCTATGAGTAACAGAGTGGTGGGTCTAGGAGAGGGGAGGGGGGGAGAAGAAAGTGACCAAAATTTTTGTTCACATATTTGAAAATTAAAACACGTATCAATTAAAGCGATTAAAATTTTTTATTGCTTTGACTTATGCGTTTGTCTTGTTATGATTTGAGATAAGAAAAGTGAGCACTAAAAGGTCTGACGAAACACAACAGTGTGGTTTTCAAAGCAACTTCCCCTATAACCCACATCTTTGTTCGAAGCACAGGACATTTAGTATTTGATGAAAACTCTTGCTTACAGATTAAAAACTAATGTTTGTTTTTATTTTTTATTTATTTTACATTCCGTCCCTTTCAGGTTTGGAGGGCAAAAAAATAAATGTTATTATTGCATAAATGTAACATACGACGTCTATAGTTGACAGTGTTTGTGTTAGGATATAGCGGAGAAGCTTTTTTTTTCTAGTGGGAGCTTTTAGGTGTGAAATTGAGATTGGGACAGGGTACAGAAGTGACATTTTGACTATATTTTTTTATTTATTTTTTCGAGGAGTCAATCTATCAGCTTTAAAGTTTTTCCCAAGAAATTTTAACACTTTTTACATAACTTTACGCAATTTAAATATTCAATTTTAGTTTGTTGTAGTGGCATGAGCTCTGGACACGAAGTTGGCCACTTACGGCAGAATCACCCATACATGAAAGGTGGAATTATACGGTGAAAAAGAGAGTCTCCTAATTTACGATACAGCTCTTTTTGGAGACGAAGAAATTTCGAAACCTGCAACAACAATACCCGCAAGCACATTCGCTCAGAGTTCGAGGACTGGGTACTCGTGCTTCGTGATGTCAAGACCCCACGAGTGAGTAAGTTCAGGCATCTCGAGAAAATTCTTCCCCTTTGGCTTGAAATTTCCGCGATCGGCTTTTTAGAATCAAGCACTGCTAGGGCTTTGATCCATGAACTGGAGGTAATGCGATAGGTATTACAACCTCAAAAATCAAAGAGGAAACATAAAAGCATTACGGATGTACGCACACCCTCAAAAAAGAGGTGGAGGATCAGAGGCTCATTGTTTAGCGTCAAAGCTTTTCAAAGGAAATCGTAATTTTGGCTGACACACGTTGAATTTTTGGAACCGCACCATGGAATTACGAAAATTGTGGACCTTACGGCTTATGAATATTGATGGACAGGACAGAGCTGATGTTGAGGGGGAAAAAGAATTCACGAAAAAAGTGATTTTAAAAGTGTCGCATCAGCAATGCAAATTTAAAGTAAGAAAGAGATTTATCCTCTCAACGGTGTGAATAATTCAATATCCCTGGGGGAGGTTAGACAGCGATTTGGAGGAGACGATAACAAGGACTTAAACTTATATATGTTGTTAGGAAGTCGATCGTGTCAGCCTTCGGAGACCCATAAATCGTTAGCGTCAGGTGTGCCGGCGCACGAGTGAGGGGAAAAGAAAGTAAAAAGAAAGTACGTAATGAAAGCTCGGGAAAAAAGGGGCTAAAGAAAAATTGCTCGTGCACGGAGAGCTTTGCTGTACCATTTTTCGTAATTGGCAAACGTTGGAGAAATATTTATCTTTTTTTTTACCAGCGAAACGCTCACGAAAGAAAATAGTTGACAAGTTTGTTGTATCATGTATCGAATCACTTCTTTTCTTCCTTTTTTTACTCTCATACGATTGGGAAATTGGTTTGCCGATGGCTTTACTATTGTAAGTCACGTAATATTTTTTCTTTACAGATATAACACTTGGAAAAAATAGAAATCAGTTTAAAAGTTAAAATAAATTAAAAACTAAAAAGTTTTCCCACTTCTTTGGAAAAATATTTCAAAATTACCCTACGTAAATGCTGCATCATCTAGTGGAGCACAATCTAATTGTTTTAAAGTCAAACTACTCATAATTTTTGACACGTATGAGTTTGAAAGAGTCAATATCAATTGATGCGTAAAGCACCGTATGGCCAAGCCATCTCGCTACTCCCTCTGTCGCTGGTAATACATTCGGAATGCATTAGCTCGACCCATCACGGCTTCCAAAGAAAGTTGCCACCACCTTGCAACCATTTATGCAGCTTTTATGTATCACGTCTAATACAGTTATCGTGTTTTTTTGTATTTATTTTATCCCTCCAATCATATAACCCATCGGACTCGAGCTATACTCCAGCCCGTTAACTTTGTGACGTCATGCATCATCATAAAACTTTGTTACATTTGTTACAAACGTGAAAAAGGAATCATCATTATGGAATGGTAACATGTAGAAAGAGGAGAGGGATAAAAACAGACGATAAAAGTTTATTTCGACAAGTTTCCTTGTGCCAACCAAGAGATTAGCGTTCACCCCAATCAACACTAATCCTTTCTATCGAGTACTTATATATGAGTGAGGATGTTGAACTTGTACGCGAGCTTGTGAGCACGTCACTTTGATAAAAGACGAAACTCGGGATCGGTCGCAGAAGCCTTGAGAGAAATTCTTCCTCCGTATCTCTGCTTCTCTGATTCATGCACGGACGTGTAAGCGTACCTCGTCCCCCCTGGTTTTCCCCCGATCACGGAGCATCCAGGCCCACGAATAAACGTTGGCTCAAGTTTCGTTGCAAAAGTGTTCGAGAATAATCGAGCACTTAACTTCCGCTACCTGGAATCCCGTCAGGGTCCTTCCTCGAAATCGTTACGATCGCCAAGAGTTGGCGGGCGGGTCGGGAAAGAACTTGGGTACGTATACATGCGGCATATGCGTGTCACAACCTTGTTACTCGACTCGCGCCACCCCACCATTCTTGTTTGACTTGGCGAGCCTGAAATTAGAAGCGCACTTTGCCGGGGGTATTATGGAGTCGCATTGTGGTTTTTGTTACTCGCGCGCGTTTGACTTTAATATGTATGCAAAAGTTGGATTTTGAGTAACGCAAATTTTCCACGTTACGACTTGCAGTGTGCTTTCGAGGAACGCGATTCTACAGCGCAGGCCAAGAACTTCATCATACGAGCTCTTCCAAGCGAGAACGCTACTCGGCCTTTGCGGTATTGGCACATCTTGTTAGCCGTACGATAAGGAAAAAATTTGGATTTTGACGCATGACTTTCCATGTCTCGAGCTATTTTTTTTTTATCTCGATCGAATTGTGGTCTTGGTAAATGCTGGAAACAAGCTTTGGATACTTAAACTTCATTCTACAACTTTAATTGTGTCATCTTTCTATATCAGTCCACATAATTTATAGTAAATCAACGCTTAGAAAAAGTTACAATTTTGTAGATAAATTTTTGAAAAACTGTATTCCTGTATATATACTCCCGAGACTACAGTAAACGTTCAATGGTAAAAAATGGCACCTTAAGGAGGAAAAACTTTGTATTTGGTCAACTGTTTTTACGTTTATTGTTTTTCGACAACTGAGAGAATAGTCGAAAAAAGTATTTATCATAAGTCAACAACTTTTACGGTCAGATCGTAGAATCCTAATGTCACCTCGTTACCGTTGTTGATAATAAATTACTTTTATCACTTATTTTTTATGTTGTGTATTTGAGACCCATTATGTAAAATTTGTATAAGCAACTGCTTTTTAACTCTCTCAAACAATACAAATTTTTCTTTTTATTAATATTTGAATACATGGATCCTAAGTAAGAAATTACAAAGGTGCGTATGAAAAACTTATTTTCTTTTAAAAAACTGTAGTTTTGGTGCAAGTAAAATTTTCTCTTTTAATGACACTTGCTCGATTTGAACACATTATGATGTGACATGAAATTAATTTATGTCTTTGTACATGTACACATACATCCGGATTGACTTTTTTTTTTTTTTTTAATCAAAAATTTGTTTTGTACTACAACAAGACGATTTATCGGTAGTTGCACTTTTGGCCCTGTTAAAAATGTAAGATATACCTTGTAAGCCTTGATTTTGGCCAAATAGCCAAAAATCACTGAAATTCATTGCAACAGATCTCAGAAGCCCAAAAATTTCGGACCACCGCTCAACTAAGAAAAACACGATTCCGTTGTAATAAACGAAAAAAAAAAAAAAAAAAAAAAAAAAAAAAGTGACGCGGTATATTTGCATTTCCGACGCGACGGAAGTGAATATCCAAATATCGCATGGGAAAAAATTTCATCACTCGTACACCTTGGAGAGGGATGACGAGATAAAAGTACCACGCTGAAATTCGCCCAAGCCCGTGGCGTCCGTAAAAACGCGCGCTCGCTGTAAAATCCGTTTGAAACGTGATTTTCAAAAATGCTAATGAAAGCCAACATTGCCCGACTACGGATTACTGCCACGCCCCTGCACCTGAGCTTCATTACACGCGACGACTGCCGCTACCCCCTTTCTTCGCTCGTGGTGGTTAGAGAGAGACAAAAATTTCCGCACGAAAAACACTTTTACGGAGGATCGCATGAAAAATCGAGGAGCGGCGAAAATAAAGTCAACGAGGAGATGCAGAGGGGGAGTACGCTCTTCGACTGCGGGGGAGTAATTTCCGCCTTCGACTCGTAACGACGCCGGCGACGACGAGGATGGGGGTAAGCGAGAGCCTCGGAGCGAGAGCAGTATAAGTTGTGCGCAGTGCGAACGCCGTTCCTGGATCACCCCCTTGCGAGCGTGCATTATACTCGAGAAGCTCAGACACCAACTTTGCAATGCTGGCGACGAAGAGGCGACAAAGAGGCAGATACAGTGCCGAAAACGCAAGACGTTTCGTGCGATAGTCCACATTGCGAGCTGGTGCTCCCCCCCCCCCCCTGCGGTTGTCGTGCGCTATCTTTTACAGAAATCGATGGGCCATTTCGAACTAGATCCGAGCACTCGTGGGTATTCTTGGAACATCGGACATGCACTTAGTGGTATAATGCGGTACAACAAGCTCGCTCTAATGAGGGCTGGGGTAGTGTTTCAAACTCGAATATTTTATTGGGTTCTGACACGCATATGTGGCTCGGATAGATACTTGATTCTACTTGAAAGTGGTGCTGGTTTAAAGAGGCAAAAAGTTTCGAGCTATGGGTACTTAACTACAAGTTCAGAGTTTTTGGCGTGTATCAAGCGTGTGAAGAATATTGATCGGATTTTTAGTTAGCTCTGAACTTTAAGTACGCACTGTTTGATTGACCACGTAAGAAACATTTGGAATAGAGTAGATTGTACGCGCATAGGTAGTGAAATTATGTTTTACCTCAACAAAAAGATTGTTGTTGTATAGTTGCGTTCTTACATTTTAAAATCATACCACATCCGAAACAATATTTCAGCATTTTTTATTACCTCAAACTCATATTTTATTGAAATTTGTCATTTATAAGGTAAAAGAAAATGCTTAATGTATAAGAACATAAACTGAAGTCAAATATTTACCATTTTTCAGAAGTATCTGTACATGGTACTATTCTATATTAAGGTGGCTTGGGCTATTTTTATCGACTCGATCAAAACCTCTGAAGTTTTAGAATCATATAAATATAGTATGTCAAATTTACTTGCGAAAACAAAATACTGGGGTCAACGAATTAATTTTTTCGCAACTCGCTACTTTCACCAATTTAACATCTACTCTTACGGACAGTGGTCACAAAATTGACTACACCTTCGGAAATCTTTGAATAACCTTAAAAATTTAAAATAGTTCTAGTGTATTTTTACAAAAAATCTATAAAATTTTTAAAAATATAGGGTCAACGACTTGAGAGAAAACCAGAAGAAAAGTATGAAATATTAATCTGGCTTGCCATGCAACATCTCCCAATTTTTACAAATTTAATCTCACGGTACTTTTCTGGCAATTTCTTGATCTTGTGCGTTGGTTTTATCGAAATAACTACATTTATTAAAAAAATTTACCGTCGCAAAGCGTTGATTTCTTAGGGGCCCTTATGGCACCCTACCCTCGGTATGGTACCTACCGCCAAGCCACCTTAAAGCTGCGATATTAATCACATTATGATGTATTGTAAACACTGGGAGCTTCGTGCAGTGCGAGTTGAACTATACTTATTCTATTTGCCCGTTTTTTATTGAATCGTAGAGTAGAGTAAGGACTTACATTTTATTGATGTGATAATTCATGCGATGTTCATTATATTGCGTGGAATAATGAATTAGAATAATTAAGTATTGTTAGTATCTACATAATTTATTAGTAAGAGTTCCTCTCTGACGCGATGCTTTTTTTTAGGAACATAAAAGTATCCAGTGTATTGTAACATCTTGTTAATCTCAAAGAGTATGAGAAATACATTAATATGGTGGTTTCGAAGTATATTACTTGATAGCACATTAATGTCGTCAAACACGCAAAGTAGCCAAGAAAAATGTATGTTGTTAAAATAATTACCAATATCTAAAGTTAATGTGGGTTATTGGTGAAATATTTTTAAAATAATATTTTTAATTTAGTTAATTAAAATAACAAAGCAACTCAGTTCACTTTTATCAATAAATTTTTTTTTTTATAAGCTGGTTTTCAAATAAAAAAAATTACTGCATTCCCCGACTGACTATTTGCTATAAGAGATGTTAGTTCAGTTGTAATAGAGCTAAGTTTAGCGATCTCCATCTCAAGGGGGTTCAGGAGTTCTTGCAAGAAATTCCGAGATTTGTAGGAGGCTCATTTTTTTACATTCATCTTATCGTTTTTATTTGAAAAAATGTATAAATAAATAAATAAAAATAATGCTTTGACAAAAATACAAAATGTACTTTAAAAATGTCTTGTTTTTCATCATTACAACTAAATACCTTTGTAAACTTTATGTTTGCGAAGTTAAAAATAATCATAAATCTTTGTTACAACTCACATTATTTCAAATAAAAGTTTAAATGTACAGAAAAAAATTCTGTTAGTATTTATTATCAAATTGAGGTAACTATTAAAAATTTTTTAGTGCAGTATTTACCGCATCATAACATATTGTAACAAATTCATCGATGTTTATTACACGAGCTGAAAAAAGGAAACAACAGGCTCCACGATACCATAATATGTAACTCGTTAGTTAACCGTACTCGTGAGTGGCAACCCAACCAAGTGCGGTGGCGTTTGCGGACAGTCCCCGTCAAGCATGTTCCAATGAGTTTCCAAGAGACCCAGAGTTGGCCGTGCACGACACAAACACGGCAACAGAGCCGGAAAGGGTGGGCTGCAGAAGCGGTCCAACAGCGTATTGTGTAACCATAAAATTTGACGCGAGAGTTCCACGCGTTGACATTCGTTGCGTAGCTACTGCATGTTACGACGACTCGTAATATTTCCTCTGGTACGAGTTAACGCGATATCTGAACCCTACCCATTTCGTTTTTTTAGGAAAGACGTGAAAGGGAAAAGCAATACTAGGTGCACAGGCGCGAGGCTCAATTGCGTTATATGCATGGAGCAACAGCGATCCAAACCGTGTGGTTCTAACGAAAGGGTCTCCGCGTGATGGTCTGCTCGGAGGGCTCGCTTTGTGTGTGCCGGTGGTAAAGAGTACTCAAGTAATGAGATAAGTTTCTGTTAAAAGTTTTGTAATTACAGCGCATTGACCTGCTCTTCTTTTTCTTTCTCATTTTTTTTTCTTTTTTCTTCATATTACGCTGCAGATTAGTGAAAATAGAAATTAAGTCGCTGCTAAATGGGGGTCTGACGGAAAAGTGGTCGTTACGTTGCTGTTAATTCATCGAAGCTTGGCTAAAATTAACATCACAAAGGATGAAGGGATCCAATTTTTTTAAAAGAGAATCATGGAGAAAAATATTCTAATTCGTATGAAAAGCTATTTGAAGAACTATAAAGTATAAGTATAATAAATAGCCTATAAAAATCAAAATAGAAACTATAGAAATCGAAACATGAAACTACAGATGAAAGTAATGGATTTTAGTGAATCATCCTTACAGTATCCGCAACCAATTTTAAAGTACGAAAATCTATAAAATAAAATATCACAGTCGCTGGTAAGCAAACTTTTACTAATAATATTTTTTTTTTCTCCAACAAACAAAAGTCTTGAGGTTTCAAATAAATCTGAACACTGTTTAGGGACGAAATAAACAGACTTGGATTTATTTATCGACATCTTTATTCTAGTTCCCCAGAGTTAAAATAAAGCCATAGTTACAAGTTACAAGATACTCAAAGTGATAATTAGTCGGATAACGTAATATATAGAAGCACTGCCGTATAATGCATTTAATAACGCAATCAATGGACTATTGAAAGTAATAACATGTTTATCGGATACTTGATGGTAATGAGGTACAGAACGGCCAAAATTAATCATCGTCTAATGGGGTGCGCATGATGATGGCAGTTCAAATACAGCGTAATTAAAAATTCAAGGTATCACTACGTGTTCCGAGAGGCGGACACCGGTGCATCCACTAATTGATAATCAGCATACATAATGAGTCTAATCCTGTGTGTATCGGCTACATCGATCGGACTGAGTGGTTGGGTTGGTCAAATTTATCACGGAGTCGTTCCGCAGTTTCATGACAGTAATTAGCTTAAAAAAGAATTAGGTAAAGAAAGAACTTTTTTCATGAAAAAATACACATCGATCCCCACAGATATCAAAGTTGGCCCAGTCTGACTAAATACGGAGATGTGCCACTTAAAAATGGACTTTTTTTCAAAGATAAGCCATCAAAATTTTCAACCATATATGGTTGTAAATTTTGATGTACGTACGTGTATACGCATAGAATTGGTTGGATGTGTTACACGGCATTGTAAATTTTGTGATTGATTTGAATGGCTAGAAATCCGAAGAACGGGCAGTGTGTTTTTTTAGAAAACAATTTTATGGTCCGACTGCAGTGCGCAGCAGTTGATCGTGGAGGAGGCCAAAAGAGCACGGGAAAGTCATCTTCGGTAGGTAGGTGCGAAAGAGGCCAGGAGAGGAAATGGATGCTGCCAAGATCACCCAGACGCGATCGCAATGTTTGCCGATAGACAGCCGGCAAAGAAGCCGTGGAAGCAGGAGATGGATAAGATTCATGCCAGGGGCACTGCAGCGTGTGCGTACGTGTACACACTACATGAGGCAACACTTTCATCCCTGTGGGTCGGAAGGAGGGGTGATGGAATCTGGGTGCTCCTCCTCGGCTCTCTCTCCGGCGAATTCACATATGTAGATTCGCGCGGACTCGTGTCGGAGGTAATGTCAGCCGCACCGGGGGATGGGACGCCTCGGCGCGTTGGTTTTGCTGACAAGCGCATTTTCTGTTAGCTTATCTAGACGAGAGAGAGCAAACGGGAGACGAATTCTCCTCTCTCTCTCTCTCTCTCTCGACGCTTGCAAATCTTAACGTCAAATTAGATTAGCCACGAGCTCTCGCTACCTCTGCCGCTCGTCCTGACGCTAGCGCGCCTGAATTAACATTCTTAGGCCGAATTTTCTGGCTTGAGCCGCTGCCGGGATTACCTCAGTTAACGAGGGCTTTTGGCTCTCTCGCTCGTGTGAACTAGGCTGCAGCAGTTGGGAGCGGATGAATATGAAACGCGTACAACTTCAAGGGTACAAGATTCATTGCATCATCAAACTAACCCAATGTTCTTAATTTTATTCGTCGACACGACTACATTAAAAATCAAACAAAAAAATGGGTTTCCAAAATATTCGTCTCGTGAATAATAAAGTAGGCCTTACCTCTTTGATTTGATTATCGCGAAATGTTTCCAGTAGCTGTCTTTTATTGTCCGATACCAGGAATCATTTTTTAAGTTTCATCAAAATTTATTTCCCCACAGCCCACAATGACGGTGATCAATTACTAAATACTAGTTCTTAAGAAATTACCCGACTCATCCACGTTTTCAATTGTACAGTGTGGAGGACCTATATATTAACTCCGAGAATAAAGTAAATAGTGATAAGAGAATTTATGCCAGTGCACATGGAGGCGAATGTGCGCGATCTAAAGGTACGCTAATGAACCAAAATCAATGTCGCTTCTTGTTTTTATAAAATATGTTAAAGATTGGATTTATAGAAGAAAAATGTCGTTATAATTATTATAGAGGTCAATAGTTATCCATACAAGTTGATCATATCATGATGAATTCTATCAAAATTTATCAATTAATAGACATTAGAAGTACCAAAGCAGTGAAATTATCTACTCTTCACGCATCGTATTTTAGCAGATGAAAGTGCATGGTTACCGGTCAGCTGCAGCACAGTTCTGAAATATATTTTTGTACAAAGTTGGAAGTATGATTTTATAAGTTTTTTTTTTTATATATATTATAGTGCTCTACTAACGTCCGGCTCCTTTGATAAGGGCACTACTATGGGCACTTAGCACTTAGGAAAAGGAAGGGATGATGGACGGGAGATCTCCTATTAAAGGAGGAGGGTAGGGGGAAATTAGGCAATTTTTGCTGCGTGAAGGTCGCCTAAAGCCCTCCTCGAGGGGCATTGCGTGGTGAAAAAGCACATGTGAAAAATCACAGAGGTACTTGCCCGAAAAGTCGCACTGGCCGGGAATCGAACCATGCACGGTCTCCCGCGTGCCGACCCACGATCTGGCCGACTGAACCACCGTGCACTCGATTATATAAGTCATAAGACTTACACTCATTAGTTGAAAAAGTTAAATAATGTTAAGCATAACTAAATTTTTAAATTAAATTAATTAAATTAAAAAATTATTATTAAATCTTAAAATTTATTTGTTCTCAGAATATTACTATCGATAGTATAATGATTTCTTAGTAAGCTTTTAGTTTTTTTTTAACTGTAATACAAAAAAAAATAGATTTTCGTACCTTCAGAATGCCAGCTTTGACCACCAGTAGAGGGCATTTTCGGAGCGAATAATGTGAAAAAAAAAAAAAAAAAAAAATTAGTCAAACCTTGGATCACTAGTTGTAGTTAACAAGACCATCATCCGAGTGACGGCAACCTGGTACGCAGGTATCACGAGCTCGCCTGTGACGTTGCATAAAATTTCTTAAAGACATTGGCAGACAAGCCACGCAAAGGCAAGTTCAATGATTCAAAGCTCCGTGTGTATCGATAGTTAAAATCTCCACCGAGCGGTTGAGTGAAAAATTAGACGCGCCTATCGATCAACTTGATCCCACGCGTACACACACGCTCGGCTCACGAGGGAAGTTTGATTTTTCCTGCCAGTCATGCTCAATCCTGTCCGTTTACGGGGGCCCCGGCACTGCACTCGGCTCGTGTAAACAAAACGGTCACGCGACCGTGCCAACTCCACCGGGCAACTTCGCGGTCTAATTTCCGCGCCAAGCAACTACCATTACGTGCACGCCGACAAAGTCCAATGCTCAATGCCGATGCCCTCTGCGCCACCGATCTTACCCCCCCCCCTCCCCTCACTGCGCCACGTGGATTGTTTATTTTGTACGTGTACCGTGTATGAATTCCCTCGGTGCCTTTTTGCGACTGTCCGAGTCTTCTGGTCGTGGTTCTGTTTTTTTTGACTCGCTTTTTTTCTCTTTCCAATGGCAGTCCATTATACACGAGGGGGGCTTTACGGCTCGATAATTGAAAATGTCCCTCGCACCACATGCATGCATACATGTGGCATAAAGAGGTGCTACGTACACGCGAATGGGAAACATCCGCGGTGGATGAGGAGGAGGAGGGAGGATCGATACGAGGGAAGTACTGTCTCTGCTGCGCGTCCATTACCGAGTGCAGCCCGGATAATGGGAGCTCGGACCTTTGACGAGCGTGGATACGTCACTTTCGAGCTACTGCGAAAACCTTTTAAGCTTAAAATGACCATCTATCCGACGGTGGATTCACCGTGGAAATATGACTCATTGGGGAGTCACAGTTGAATCTTTGATAGCTTCTTGTGTAAGTTTTTTGAACAAATACACATGCGTGATTCTGTTTTGAGCTTTAAATCGGAAATTCATGTGAGTGGTCAACGGTTATAGTTTAAAAACTTGAACAACTACAACATGTATCGGTTGGAGTTGGAGAATTACTTGATAGGTATCTTATTCCTACTCATGTTCGTCAACACGCATTATATTAATGATAAAAACATTAATCTTGAAGAAATTTTTCGTCGGTGATTATCTTTTAGGGATGGAGATAAGTGTTGTTCTCGTGCAACCCCAAGTAACAAATTGCTCTTCTTTAAACGAAATTGGCTCACATTTTCAGAACTGCGTACCCCGAGTACATTCACAGACGATAACGATCCTCGCAAGGCACACATTCACAAATGGAAAGAGAGAAAGAGGGGGCAATAAATAAGCACGATGCGCGGGTGCACTCTGGCAGCATTTGGGGGGGCGCGCATTCGCATATCAGTCGACAGGGAGCGAGGAGGCGAACACGACGTCGGAAAGGAAAGCAGAGCAGCCGCGAAGAAGGAATATGGTGGGAGGAGGGAAGAAGGGGGGTCTCTAAATTTCTCCACTGGTTCCGCCTGGCGTGCGCTTAAGGCTCCTACATGCGGAAATGCAATAATACCCCTTACACGGGAATCGCATAAATTTAAGAGGCTCTCCCGCCGAGAGACACCGGATGTTCCTTGCTCACTTGCGGGGCTCCTCGAGAGGGTGGCTGTAGCGAGGCAGGGCTCCAGAGACAGAAATCGGGGAATTCGTGGCGAGAGGACGGGGAGAGCCAGCCCAATTGACAATCACATTCGCGTTACCGCGTTACGCTCGCGTGCTCGCGCGAAAATTCCACTTGCGCGCCGATATTGCCGCGTGGAGCGTTTCACGGGCTCTCGTGTTTGCTCGAGTGGTGCCAAAAGTTATTCTGGGGTCGTGTCGGATATTCCCGAGCGCTGGCGGTGATCCTTATTTGCGCGGCGCAAATTTTTGTGCAAATTGAAAGATTCAGAATTATTCGTCGACTGACATCTGGTGTGGATTGCGGATGATTTATTGCTTTACTTACGTACATGCAAAGTGGGTTTAACATTGCTTTTTGCTGGATTTTTGGGTCATTTTAACTTTTTTGTAAGCCTCCACTTTGTATAGCTCTTACCTGAAACAGATAAATAAAAAAAGTACATTAGAAATGTTTTGTTACATGTATAGTGTAAAAAAATTAGAATATTTTGATATAAATAATTGATTCAAGTATTCATAATCTTATGCATCAAATAATTAAACAGAGAATTGATATCAATGTTTCCGGTTCAAATAGTTGTTTAATATCTACCGTGTGAAAGTACCAAGGAACTCTTACGAACTTCAATATAACTCAATTGTAAACTCGTTGCTTGGGTAAAAATAACAATACATTACAAATACAAATTCTGAGTTAATGCCTCAAAACAAATGTTTCTAAATGTTTTTATTATCGTTTTTATTTCAAATATATACCATTTGCTGTTGTTGTTGATTTTTCTTTTTTCGTTATTTCAGCTTTAGAATAATAGGGGAGGACAAGAACTTCAAAATTGTTACAGCACATCCTGAAATAAAAAATTAGCAGTTACATCCAAAATAACGAACTAAACGGTTTGATGGCCCAAATGCTTTTGAACTGGTGCACCTCATTAATCCTCACTTATTCCATTAAATTCATGATCCTCCACTGTAGTTCACCGATTAATGTAGCAACGTGAACAAAAATGCAGTATAAAAAATCACATGGAAAAGAAAACGCTCGCATTGGTTAAAAATGAGTCCATAGTTATGGAAATTCTTTCAGTTGAAGGACCAAGAGCGCGCGACAGAAGCGAAAGAATAGAGAGACGTTCAAAACAAATATAAAAAAGAACAAAGGGAGCGAGTAGCCCAGCAGCAGAGTGAGCGACGCGTGCAAAGATATTCGCCCTGCCGGGAGGCGAGCGATAAATCACAAGAGCCGATCCTTGCCAAACAACGGTCATCCGTCGCAACGACGACCTACCCCCCCCCCCTTCCGTCACCCGATCTCCATCTCTCGCTGCATCCATAGAGATGAGTTACACGCGACACATCCGACTGGTCCCTTTTGTGCGCGTGCACGTTAGGTCTGTTTTTAATAAGCGACAAGAGGAGAAAAGGAAGGGCCGGGTGCCTCATATGAGCTGCGAATTCATCGCGCAGAGGTGACGCGATGCGTGAACCGATTTTCGTGTGCTCGTCTATTGCATCGAATCGAAGGTCGCGCGTCTCGATTGTCCCGTATGGGTGTACACGTGTAGTCCTCCCCGATCAGTTGCCGGCTGGGGTAGCGGTCCTGAAAACGAAACGTTTTAGGGTATTAAGGGGGCTCCGTTTGTCGTCGGCCCTTTGTGCTCCGATTGAATGGGGTGTAATCGATTAGACCCGAGGAGCACGTCGGGAGGACGGACGCACCATCAGTCAAGACGCGCTGCAAGTGACACGTATATCTTTCTTTCCCCGTTCGTTTCTACCTTCGTAGCCTCGTAGTTTCGGCTTTGAATGAGTGTATAACCGCTTTCTCGGGGGCGTCCCGTCCTAGAAACGCTGCCGAATTAACCTGCCGAGGTGGGTGCATTGATTGCTCTTGCGCAATCTTTTGCAGGAGCCTCACCAGGGCTCTGGTATTACGTCCGCTTGCTGTTTGCGTAATCGCCTTTGGTAGAATAGGCATACGCATCACAAAGAGGGGGGCACGAGCGACAACAGATTTTCAATTACAGCCTCGTGAATGGCTTGTTATGAGAAAATTAACGATGCGTGTAGTCTTACGGAGAAGCTTGTGTCGTAATGAAAAGTGATGTGCGCATGTGTCGGTGTATACATTTGGTTCATTCATCAAGCAGAGTCGTATGACTACTAGGTATTGGCCGAGGGGACTACTTTGGCTGCCCTATCGTTTTTCACTTTTTCCATTAGGCGAGGATTAGTGTGCACACACACATATTACATCATCATGTTCATTTCGTAGCTTGAAAGGGAAGATATCTTATTTTTGAACGCATGAGGTTCGATTTGTGGACTTTGAAACGTGCATTAAATTTGCAACTCCACTGCAACTTCGAGGGTATCCCAACTTGGCCCAAAATATCGAAATCAAGTCGATTCCATCGAGAAATGGCGAAATTTTAAGCGTAAAGAATTCAGTAGAACTGATGAAAAGTTTCGTGATTGATGATTCATTTGGTCGTTTTCAAGCACTTGTAGTCACTACTTCTGATGGGCGCTGTACACCGCGTGCATTGACGGACTCGAATCTTCAGTGTTCCGTTGTAAGAGATGTAACCTATCATTGTAAAGGGGAAATTGTTTGCACTGTAAATGCCATTATCGCGTTAAATTTGATAAGGAAACTCGAAGGAAAGCGCCTCAAGACGAATGAAGATTTATGAGCCACGTTCAGCAATAACGTCAACGACAGAGTGGGCGATAAATTTCAGTGGCTGGCGTGAGATTTCGCAGAGAAGGAGGTTAAAATTGCTACATCAAATAAACAGCCCTTGGACGTATTATTCCGACGATAAATTGAATTTACAATGAAATCCCGCGCTCGCCCTCGAGCCTCGAGCTACTGCGTGGCAGATGTGCTTCTTCTTCCGGGACGCGGGTACGACAAACAACAACAGCGGTACAACAGCGACGGTGGGAATGGGATCGCGGCGGCGGTGGAGGAATACTTACAGCACCGTGGCAGGGAAGAAAAGCTGCCGAGGCGAAAAATCCGCAATATTAGGGAGGATTCCGAGCCACTCGAGCCCCGGCATTCCAGAATAAAGAGCGAGGAATAACGCCATCACCACCACCGCCGTACATGTACGTGTAGGTACACGTGTACAGAGCCAGAGGGAAAGAGCCTCGAGGAAGAAGAGAAGCTGGTCCCATCCAGAGGGGCTCGTCAAAACTGAATGGGCTCTCGATTGGACTCCTCGAAAAACTAATAAAAAGTACCCCTTATATTACGTGTCGCCGTTGCCGAAGGAAGAAGAAGCAGTGGTCGTTGCGCGGGAGCAGTGGAGAGCCCGCGCAAACTCGAGCGATGGTATGTACCTACCTTTCTGGTAGTACAGGCACGTGGACGAAGTATCATAGCGTGAGAAGAAGAGGAGGAAGAAAGGGTCAGGGGGGCGAGATCAGGCGTGAGAGAGAACAATGCAAGCTTGGCTTCTCTCCTTGCAGGTTCTCTGTGCGCCTTTACGCGGGAGCCGCAATTTTTATTTTTACAATGCCGTTATTATAATTATGTTACGGGCAGGTGTTGCGACTATTGTCGCGCTTACTTTTCTCGCTGTTGTTACGATGTGCTGGTGCGCTCGAACATTTTTTTTACATTGCGAGATGTCTAATGATGAAAAAGAATCTTTAGCTTTTTCAGGCTTATTTTCTACATTATCAACGATAACAGTCTATTTTTCAATCCTAAAGGAATATTACTGCAAAAAGGTGATCTTACGTTATGTTGCACAATATGATTTGATTTCTAATCGAAGCTGCAATAATCTTCAAGTTCTGTTGCGTGATTTTTTTATTTACGTCACGAAAATTAATTTGTAGGGCTGTTATTTGATTTATTTGCTGTCTCAAAGTAAACATGAAAGTCATTAGCTGTTTCTAATAAATCCTAATCCAAAATAAACTCATAAGTACTGTACTTTTTGGTTATAGAATATCCCTGCGTTAAATATATATGTTCGTATTAAAACAATTTTTGACAATTATTATTTGTTTATTAAACCATATTGTGGAGTTTAAATGAAAGGTTGACAATGGAAAGCATTTCACTTAGTTGTAAAAATTGAACAAGCGAAAAGAATACAAGCAAAATTTTCATCTCTGAAGGTAAAGTAATGTCGCAATATTCAAGTTGGACATTAAAATGTGGTTACAGTATTAAGATTGCACGTTAAACATAACTGTAGTTGTATCAAAAATTAGAAACTTTTTTGGTGCGTATGGGCCATGTGCTTGTTTAAGATCAATGCATCTGATAAAAGTCAAAAATTATTGTATCATGAGCCTGACAAAGAAAACAAGAAATCATGACAGCTTTAATTGACAATTTGTAATCAATTGTCAGTGACACTTCAATGGTACCATTTTGTCTACTATTATGCATACATTTTACCAACACAAAATTTTACAGGAAATTTTTTCATCATTTTTAGCTGGTGTTGAGAGTGTCAAACGTCCGGAAAAAGTCTAGTTTTAATTTCAAACAAGTTTACACCCGTAACATTTCAACACGTAACGTATAAGAGTTAACATTGACAATACACAAGCATGTAGTTTTGGTGCCGACTTGCTTGCCCACCAGCTTATATCCGAAACCAGCGCTTCCTAATGTTTTTCACCGGGACGCAGCCACAAGGCTTTCCTGTCAAACTTTACGACGGTACATGATCGTACCCTTCGCTTTGTGTTCTACCTGAAACCTTTGTAAGTAAAATACATGTTATGGATGTTTGTTCTAGCTACAATATCGTTTTATACGTTTCATTCTTCAAATAACTTGTATTGATTTTTACTAACTGTACCAAAGGAATAGGGAAAAGAATTTTTTTCATCTTTGTTGACGTTTCCATCTTTACTTGCAATGACAATTAGAGTTTGTGTATTGAGTTTTACCGTTAGTTGCATCTGTATGGCTTATGACGCATGAGTTTGTTAATCAGCTCCATTTTTTTAGTAATACTCCATTTTACGAAATTACAAGATTCGAAAGCACAAAGCCGCATTTTCTTCATACAGCTGGAGATAAAAGTAAGGCATAGCTCAGCCAGTAGAGCTAAAAGTAAGGTCAACTCAAGTTCAAGGATATTCAACTTTCTTCTATGAGCAATTGTCATGAGTAATTCCAAGTCTCACCGTTGAATAAAGAATGTGACGGTGTACGATCAAAGTTTCAAGCGTACGTCTGCCCCTTTTGCATACCTTGCTGAGGACAAAGATTGGTCAACGAGTCAGAACTGCTCAAAAGTGACCCTTCACAGTATAACCATTCAAAAGTTCAAATTCACTGTTTTACGACAGTTACTCTCTCACCAGCATCTAGTCTGGATGAGTTGTCGCGGTCTGTAATGGAATTAGTATCTCCAGATTTCGTATGATTCTATTATTCAAGGGTATCGATCTAGTTTACTCTTCAAAAACTGAGAAACGCGTGCTAATAAGACCACGACTACAAACCGATACACCTGCATCGATTCCTACAGCTCCACTGATGACAATAATTCTATCAGCTGTATCTAAGGCGTTCAAGCACATACCACCAGGCATATTTAGAAATTCAAACCATGAAATCTTTGCTGATGGCATCGAAGATTATACTTATATGGATATAAAATATTCTTAGATGTAGACGGTACACATTATACTACAGGAAATATGCAATCACTTTAGCGAAAACTTTCAATCTTTTCAGACTTTAACCAACTTTTCAGTTAAATTTAACAATACCATACTATAAAACTAAAAATAGTCATTAAAAAATACATAAATCATACCGGCTTTTTAACGTAAGCTTTAATCTTCATTGCGATGTCAAATTATTTATTAACATAACTATTATAGCTATGCAAATAGTATCCTTAAAGCTTAGATTTATATCAGATCATATATAATCGTACGTACTTTCAAACATGTTGTATGTAGACAGTTATCATTTTTATCTTATGTGCCACGATGGGTGATTTTTATCCGCTATATGAACTGCTTTTCTAATGGCCTGATGAGATTTAACCACTCGCCCTCGATAAATAAAATCAATTTAAATCCCTTTCTTTTGCTCATTACGAGCGCACGAAGCTGTGCCAATGAATAAAAGAAAAAGGAGACGAAGAAAATGAGAGAAACCTCCAACGCGTATTTAATAACGAAACTTATTCCATTTCGCCGTCATCCAGCAGAAAGTATCTCTGCACAGAGCTGTATATAAAAGCCTGCAGTGCTAGTATTGGAGGAAAAAAAGTCTCAGCCCCATCGGGAGAAAAAGTCTCGGTACCCACGTGGAGCACACAACGCGTTTGTGAAACAAGAAACCTGCAGCGCTGGCAATGGTGGTGTGTGCATTGTATACGCGCTTGTACACACAGTGCACGGCGCAAGGGGTCCGAAAGTGAAAACCCGTGCAAGTGTCTACTTTCGTTTTTTTCGCATCGCGCCTCCGACGCATTAAACTTTGCTCGTAGAGCGCGAAGCAGCACTCGAGGACGGCAGCTCTCGGTAATCATCTCGACGCTCGAGAGAAAGGGAAGCTTTGCCGCGAGAGCGTGCTCGTCGTCGTCAACGCTCAAGAGTCTCTGCTGGGAAGATCCCTGTGTATATACATGTGTCTTCTTTGTCACCTTCGTAAATGCGACCACCCTCCCTTCTCCGTTCCCTTGCTACCTACCACACCCTTCCTCGCGCGCTATGTAGGTGTCTCTGTTCTCGCTCTCTCCGTCGTGGCTCGCGCGAATTATTAAAACACGAGAAACTTTTAATTGCCGTCACCTACCTCTCCTCCTCTCGCACGCGGTTGAACCGCTTTCTTTGGGAAAGGCTTCCAATCGGCCAACGGCAGCTGTTATCTGTGCTCCCCCTACCTTCCCATCCCTAAATTCCGTCTTTTTCATCGATATTGGCCAAGTTGATCAAGGACCGGAGGAACACCCGAGCCCCGAGTCGGGCCGCCCTCGACGACGTTATTACTTTTTCGATTATCGTTTTCTCTTATGGCCAAAGATAAGAAAAACGTGAGCTCATTTGATTTTGAATATCAGTGATCACTGGAAAATTATCAGGAAAAACAAGTTCTTTCCAACATCATTAATAAAAAGAAATTTTTATTTTTATTTTTACAAGGACTGTTTGCGAAAATCTGTTGTAAACATTACTTGGCATGTACGTACATGTTTCTTGTGTGATTGTTGTTTAAATATCCAAATAGCGACATAATATGTACACTTTTTACAGAAAATCTTCTCTTCAAAGGACTATTTCGAAAGAATACTAGCATAGCTTAAGTTTGAAAAAAAAGCTATCCAAGATGATTATTCTAAATAGCTAATGTATTGACTTGTTATAGCACTATTTTGACGACTAAAATTCGTATTAGATCGAGTCAATCTTTTGGATTTAAAAATGTGAGCGATGAATATATATTAATATTGAACCACTTGATCCATTACACATGTGCTAACTAAATTCATCCATGAGATCATTCGTCAGCCTAATTCAATATGTCTCTTATGAGTATCAGAAAACAACTTTTTCACTGTATTACCTTGGTTTTTTGCTGTTGTGAAAACCAGATCGAGTTAAAATCAAAGTCACCACTGAAGCACCGACAGCTGTTTTGTATACCAAGCGGGACCGTTTAAAATAATACTATTTCCTTGCTAAAATAGGTCTCTTGATGAAGCAATCATGCAAACTAATCTTTTTGAGGAATACGTCCGGTAATTATTCAAAATCGGTTATGGTCAGCAATTTTGTTTTATGTTGTAGGAATAGTATATACATATATGTTTTCAAAATATACGTAACCGGTGCGTCTTAAATGTATGTATTTTTTACTTTGATGAATAGGTACGTCTATCTTCCCAAGAAACAAGTGTGCGTGTGTCTTGAACATACAGGCGTGCACCGATGGTCTCTCTCAACAGTTTATGTATTTATAAAAACAATGAAGCTATTGTGCCCTTGCATCTACTTATTCCGATAAAAATTGTACATGTTCATTGGAAGCCATGTATTGGTGTAATTTATTCCAAAGACGTGTCTACTGTTTTTAAAGCATGTGTTTATTGTGTTTATAGCATTTGTTTAACGCATATGTATCTATTGTGTCAAAAATTCATCTGCTATGCCAAGCTAAAAAATATGTATTGTTTGTGAAGCATGTACGGGCATTTTAGGAGTATATGTTTGATGAATTGAAAAAAGTGGGAATGAGTCTCCAAAGAAATAAAAAGAATGCGATTATGCTTATGTTTGTTGTATCTAAGAGGTGCGGGCATGCCGTATTTGTGCCTTTAGAAGCCATACCTATGATTGTGCTCGTTCTAACATTCATATATTTCTTGGATTATATGTTTACTATGTCTAAAAAGTACGAATCTAATGCGTTTTTTTTGGTCATCTGTCAATCTAATTACACAAGCGTGAGGAGTAACTATCAGTAAAAGTAAGTAGGCATAACAAATGTTTTACGTCTACGAAAGCGTAAGGTCTGCTCCCAGTTAACAGTATAAATGCAAGTAATAATCTCAAGGAGAAGAACAATAATTAAATGGAATATTTAATAAATGCGGTTGCTAAATCTCAACATAGAAAATGACAGTAGGTGATTTCAGGTTCTTCTTAGAGGAATTAGATGAAGTGGGTCCTGAATATTATCATCATTATATGAGTAACTTAAGAAAAAAAAAAAGGGACAAACAAAAAAGAAGGAACCTCATCTCGTCGTACGGTGTGCATGCGAAGAGATTAAATTATACTATTAGTTGAAAGGAAAGTGGCAGAGAATCTTCATTAGAACAGTGAGAAAAGAAGAGAAAAGAGGGGGTAAGTTCCAATCAAGAGAGACTGTGTGTAAGGATTTTTTCATCGACGGGATGGTTCTCTAATCGAGGAACAACGGCTCAGAGTAGTGAAACAATTGATCAGAGATGTTGGTTTATCTTTATTGGAAAATTATTTTTTACAGTTATTTGAAGATACTGTCTGTACGGCTCTTTAATTATTCACACAACATGGTCCGAAGATGTTTTTACGATAAAAAGCTACTGTAGATACATGCGAAGCTCCCTCTAAAGAGTCTCGTAAGATAGCTATATGAACGATTTTTTTTTTTTTTTTTCTATTTTGTGAAAAGACCAATTAAGCGGCCAATGGATCGTATCGGATAATACTCAAGGATTACCAATTAGGGCCCGGAGCAAATGAGCTCCGTAAAATACCTTCGATTATCAATAAACGTTATATCGAATCTGTCGTATACGCTCAGTAACAGCACTCGGGAGTGGAAAGGAGGAGAGAAATTAGAAAAACGATTCGTATCGGAAAACGCTACGAAATCCCATACGCGCACATTTAGCCAGGGATATTATTATAAATGCATGCCGAGAGAAAAGAGAGGCTGGGGAAAAAAATCAGAAAAAAACAAAAGAGGACTATGTGTTGGTACAGGGGAAAAAAGAAGAGAAGCGAGGGAGTGAAAACAAGAGGCAAATAAGAAGATAGAGCTTGCAGCAGCAGCAGCAGCAGATATTTGTCATTCCAAGGGCTAAATCAGGGGGAAAAGCCTTTTCCCTGTTCGCAGTGCCTGTCACGCTTTTCTTCCCTAGACACGTGTATGCATACACACACACACACGCATACAGACACACTCGCTCAGCGTTGTCGTTGCATTCAGTGGCAAACTTTGCGTCCAAGTGCCTCGTAAATCTTCTTTGGCGTGCATGCATGAAGAGCAGATACTGCCTTGTACGAGGGGACGGTAGGATTTCCTTCCGAGGGCGAGAGCTTGGAGGCGAGGGAGGGAAAGCTACAAGCACCGTATTGATATTGCGGCGGCAGATGTAAACGACTCGACGTATATAGTAAGCGATACAGTGCGGCTTTGCTTTATACGTGACGTAAAGTTAACTCGCGGTGCTACAGCTGTACGCGTGAATGCTCTGCTGTAGTGCATGAGCTGTATCGAGAGAGTCCGTGCATGTGTAAGAAGGCAGGACTTTGAAACTTTTGGGAGCATCTGTACGTACCACGCTACACCCCCCCCCCCCACTTTTTTTTCATTAATGGTCATCTTTCTCAAAGGGATGCTGAATTTTCATGCATTGGGTGCTTTTATGGAAAAAGGAGTAAAAAAATAAATTGTGGTGGTATTTTTTACATTCTTTATTGAAGAAAATCAATCGCATTTTTTGCTGAATCCTGTGTGAGCCTTTGTATTCCATCGGTAGTTTCGTTCGTTGACTCGCTTTTTATCTCCCGATTTCTCTTTTTAACAAATTTAACTACCAAGAAAAATGAGGGACGAATTAGTTGTTTTTTTTTTACATCGACTCGGGATTTATCCATTGGCTTGATGGACAAGCTCCGCTCTTATGCACTTTGCCACCCTGTGGAAAAAAGCTCGGAAAAAAGGATGGGAGAGAAGTACCAACAGTGCCAATTTGCGAAAAATGCTAACTACTATTTGTACACTGAGAGAGAAACATAATAAAAATTACAGTGCTGGAATGGTAATCTGGTGTCATTCCGCCGTCTAGGGACTTTTTACTTTGACCGACCTAATTTTTACCATTGCGGACAGGAATTTCTATCGTACAAACAGTAAAAATCACTATACTTACAACAAAAATTACT
This sequence comes from Copidosoma floridanum, assembly GCF_036245765.1. Lineage (NCBI taxonomy): Eukaryota > Metazoa > Arthropoda > Insecta > Hymenoptera > Encyrtidae > Copidosoma > Copidosoma floridanum. Next base: position 57,924 of record NW_028321897.1, on the reverse strand, counting down.
GTTCTAAAGACTTAAAACTTTTGTCTCAATAGCAAAAAGTCTCTAGACGACCGAACACTACTAGATTATCATTCTGGCACGGTAATTTTAGCACGCAAGGCTCAGCTGACTTTTTTCGGGTAAAGGGGCGTTAGTTTTCTTACCTAGTGATGCATGTCACCAGGGCAAGCTCCAGGCCCGAGGGACTGCTTGTGCTTGCCCTGGTTAAATGTCCACCAGGTGCGAACCCTATTATTCCTACCGAAGGCACACCCAACCCTCAAAAACGCCCGAGGTAGGAAAGAAAGTTTTTCAACCATTCCGTTTTTCTTAATTTAATTATTATTATTTATTGCAATGAGATTAAAGTTTTAGAAAATTCGCCTATAAATTCAGGAATTACTCACAAATAACTTAATTCGGTAAAAATTCAACTGACCCTTATTTTTTCGTGCGACGGCGGCACATGTGATTGTAAGTGTACGAGGTTCGTAACCGGGGAATAAGGATGCTGTAAGGTTACTTTGGGGATTCCAGGAATGGAAAGATTGTCAATAACAATAACAATCACCAAACATACAGCACAACAAACACAGGTACACAGGTATCGTTAAACGCAGGAGCCGAAAACGCCTTGCATCATCCATGGAATTGGCATAAGCGATCCCAAATCACCACTCAAGTATTTACCTCCGCTCGCACAACGCCCGGCATGGCATCTGCATTCGTTGATGGAAAACAAACATAGCTGTACGAGCAAGAAAGTTGCGGCACGTACATGCGGAGGAGGTGTATTTATATGCAGAGATGGAAAAGAAAAAGAAATATCCCAGTGGCTGTGCCAGCATTGAATACACGGCTACGGAGCTTGCATGGGTATAACGTGAGATATAGGTTGCACGATACAGAGCCAAGCAAGTAAGTAACATGGCAAAAGAGCGAGAACAGAAGCACACGTATATAGACCAAGAGAGAGAGAAGATTCAGGAGGAAGGGGCGCTTTGTGTACGCCAGGTCTGTGGGTGTACGAGAAAACAAGGTCGGGGGGAAGAGGGTGCAGCGGTAAGGGCAAGGGAGGGTGGAAGTACCTACAACTTCTCCAGCGGGGGGTTGCAGCCGAGATTTGCACGAAGATACGGAGAAGGAAAATAAAAAGGGCTATTCTCTCCTTTTTGCTCTTTTTGGGTTCTGCTATACCACTCCCATCCCACCGGCCGACTGCTGGGCAACAAATTGCTTTAATTTTGCCCCGCTGCTGATACTGCACTGCTGGCGTTGTGGTCCCGATACTTTTGCATGTGCACTAGTACATAATGCATACGGAGCTGTCTCGATACCGCAGTTGCGCCTAGAACTGATAGGCTTTCGATACCACTGCAGGTATGCAGAGAGCGTCTTGAATGCACCACCGGTGCGTTCTAAGAACTGAAAAATTCTTCTTGCTTACGGATGGCGTTGTTTGTTGTGTCTCTGCGCTTATCAATTAATTTTATGGGGTACTTTTGGTGGTCTGCTGCAGAAAATACTGTTGTACTGGAACGCATGATTAATCCAGTGTGCAGGACTTTATTACTGAGTGAGTGATCAGATAGAATTTGCGCGAAATGTGTGTATTTTTAATACATGTAGTTTGTAATTGTTACATTTTTTCATACATACACAAAGTTTCGAGTGGGTTACCCATGCAGCAAAATCCAGACGTTAAAATTAAAGCAATAGAGGAGTTGTGTTAACTTGGTCTGCTGGTGACAGGGACAATACAATTTTGGGGGTCGAGGGTTTGATTTCCAGTGAATGAACTGAGATTGTTTTTTCTGATGAGCTGCTTTTAACGGGAAAAGTGCCATGGACACAAGCCATTTTGGGGCGTATTTTCCCCTGTTACTCTCACTCGGTGTGGTTTCAGGTTTTCTCTTGTTCCTTAGCTGAAAACCTGGAGGGAATTGTGGAAGAGAGATATGGATGAGGTGTAGGAGCTGATGTAGCAGTTATATTGGCATGGTAAAAAAAAAATTTGATAAGCCAGTCCAATATTACGGATGAAAGCGAAAGTCCAATTAGACTGGTGATGGTCCCTGAAATGGTGGAATCTTCAACGGGCAGACAAACACCAGCCCAATTTTTTATCGAGGATGACAATGGTATTGGCTTAACCAACGAGGTGTTGATGTAAAAAAATATAATCATCAAAGATATACTTCCGAGTGAAGAGCGATGATAAAAAGTCAAAGACAAAATAGTAACCGATTCACAGCTGCTCGAGGCAATAAAAAGAAAAGTCAATTTTATGGTTTCGTGACTCCAAATCATGAGTTTCATGGTTTTTAATGATGAGCCAATGTACTCATCACTCAACAACCTTTCCGCGTAAATTTTCAATCGGAATTCAATAAAGGTACATCATTAGACAGACATCGAATGACATTTGATATCTTTACAGGACTGTTTGACAATCACTTTCTGAACGGCAAAATATTGCAGTCGATATGAAAGAAATAACAACAACGATCCAGATACACTAGGGAAAGGTAGCAAAACAAAGGCAGCTGAAAAAAGAGAAAAATAAGATGCATCCCACGCAGTCGAGCGCCCAGGTATAACAATCCTCGTTGGCAGAGATGAGTGGAGGTAGCAAGCGCGCGGGAGAGGATTTATTTCCAGACTGAATTTCCCGGAAATCATAATACGCTCGAGTCTAGCTCCAACTCCCCCCCATTTTTTTCTCGCGTGATAGAGTTGATTGGCTCGCGAGGAGGGGGTGTCCGACTTTCTCACTCTTCCTCTCGCGATCTCTTCCCCTTCGAGGCTCCAATCAATCGAAATTTCATATCGGCCAACTATGAACTTTCCCTCTCCCCGTTTCTTTCATCATACCTCTTTTGATTCTAAAGCCCACGCCAATCGCAATTTCATCGCCGCACTCTCATTTTTGCTCTCCGCGCGTATAATATAAATATAGAGTGCGCAGCTACAAGAAGAGCCGAGTCGGATCGTCGGATGAGCGAGGTAGGGAGCTGGGCTTATGATGGTGCTCGCCGCATATACGCGGACTAATTAAACTCGCTTCTTCCCGCTAATGACGTTTCATTATCTGCTCTCTGCCGTTACTGCTCCCGCCCTTTTTCTGCCGCGTATACATCCCTATACCTGTGCATCGGTGATGAACGTGCTGAGCTGTGGCATTGAAAATTTCAGTCACGTTGGCACATTTCTTGCCAGGCCATTATGCTAATTTTCAATTTGTTTTTTCCGTCGTGTTAGTTAGGAGGAAAAACTGCAAGCTTTTTTTTTGCTTTCTCGTACAGGAAGCTTCGGATCGACCGAAAATGAACTTTGCTTATAACGCAGCGGACATAAATTACGTGATGCAAAACGTTAATATATGCTTCGGGGAGAAACAATATTCGAAATGTGTGCATATAGTCATCTGATTGCAGTTGATATATTTCACTTACGGTTGACTATTTTTTATTTCGTGATTTCTTTAATGGTACCAACACTTCATACGAAGAGTATACGAAGCAGGTGATGGTTCTTGCACGAGTGGGTCAATGACTTCACGCACAAGTTTCACACTCGCGTGATTTTCTTCATCTTCATTATTCTCGGGTGGCAACATTTACACTTGAGCAGCAATCACCTGCTTTGCGCACTTTTTTCGTTATACTCTGCGCTCTTACTTTAAATAGATGATGAGCATTTTCTGCCTATTTCATAAGTACAGATTTCTACGAAAATAAAGCGTTTTTCAGTACACGACATACTAGTCATTCAGTTCTTTTCGGATAAAAAGGTGAAATCCTAAAAAAATGACTGTGTGATGGAATTAATGTACTAATGAGTTGAAAATAAAATTGTGAGTGGAAGTAAATTAGAAGTGTACACGAAAAAAAATGATAAAAACCGCTGTTTTCAGGTTTTTCTGGGTTCGTGCACAAATATGATCATACTTAAATAATTAATTCGTGGAAAAATCAGGCCAACAGCAAATTGTACTTATAAAAATAACGAAGTAAACTAAAGTTAAAATTAATATACAGTATTAGAAATTGTACATTATTACCAATACAATAAATATCTAGGAAAAACTATGTTCCAATAAGTTGGGAACAGTATATTTCATTCATTGATATAGTTAAGTCGTAACACATTATTTGTACTACATAAAAATAAAAAAATCTTGTTAACTATCAACTTCCATTTTTTTTATTCATCGATTGAGGTCAAGAACATGAAACGAATGTTCTTAAAAATAGCAAGAAAAAAAAATTAATTTTCATTATGGTTTAAACGTCAACCAATGTAATCAACGTAAACGACGACAATATATGTAATAACGATCAAAAGATAAAACTGGCACGCTATAAACTCGATATTACCAACAGTACCCTCAAATAGTACCTACAAAAGAGACCATCATCGCCGCTACACAGCGTACCTATATTGCATTTAAAACTAATTTTATCGTACGCGCACGTGCACAGCCACACTGTCAGTGGAAGATGTGCGTGCACAAGCCACACTGCGAATAAAACTATCACGTGCCGGGAGCGTGCCCAAACAGGCTGCAGCCGAAAATGAAATACTTGAGAGTTGACGGAAAGTTGACTAAAGTCCAACGAAATATTTGATTTTCAGTCGTCCACCCCCGTCTCTCCACCTCTTCAACTAGGACCCAGCATGCAGCTGCTTCTCCCTTCGAATGGTACCTACACATGTGACATTTGTGGCATACACGTACGTAACACGCGAAACCACGAGACGTAACGCTGCTCTCGGATGATGCGCAGCGAAAAAGGGAGGGATGAGCGCTCGAATGGAAAAAGTTGGCCGGGGAGATTGTTCACGGAATTGCCTGCCATTGTCGCCAGGGAGAATGTATGCCGAAACTCCCGTTGGAGGCAGGGCTTCGGGTCCTGTTTTGCACGTAAAATGGCTCGTTATGAATGTTTTATGAACTAACCCTCGCGCGAGAGGGAATGAGAGGTAACGATTTGCTCCCCCGAGCTTTCGCACTGCCTCGCCCGTACCGCCACTCTGTACCACCCTCGGCGCGAAATCGACAAAACGCCGTTGCATAATGCATTTACGATTGCATTATATCGGCCAACACGATTGTTTCGTAGCTGGTGGCGCGTTGCGTGCTCCCATCGGCTGGAACACTGCAGTTTGATCGAAGTGATTTTCCACGGCCTCGACCACGATCCTCCGTCCCCTACATACAGCAGCCAAGCTTTCGAGAATTGGTCATCATTGGTCTGAATGCGTGCCTGTGAGCGGAGGGTGTAACTATATATACACATCGGCACTGAGTAAGTTAATGGATTATTTATTTCATTACCTCGGAATTCAGGGGATACATCGTAATATACTATGCACACTAATTGGAAAAGCGTGTTCGACGAACAGTTGTAGGTTAGGTACATCGTGGTTGCGTGTCACCACCAACAACAGCGTACGGATATTATCGGAACAATTGGTAAATAAATTGATAAAAAGTAAGTTTGTATATATTAATATCTTGAATCAAAATTTACAGGAAAATGCGTAATCGTTGTACGCGTACTCTATTGACTGTGGCATTTCACCAGCATTTCGATTAAATTTGTTGAAAAATGCGAGAATGCTATGAGAATCGTGAAATAAAGCACCATTTTATCCGGCAGCCGTTGGATTATCCCCCCGGAAACACGAGAACGTGACAATCGCTGGATTTCAGTTATTAAACCTCGACCTCCCGGTCTCGATTGAAAGAGCATCCACTAGAAAATTTGTCGTTGCCGGTGTTGCATGGGTAGTGGGGTAGGGGGACGGGGGCACGGGAGAGTCGTCATTTGCTATGTTTCTCTTAGGTGGAGCGAGCCAACGTTAATTGTCACGAGATATCAAATCGGCAGGAGTGCGATGGTCCCCAACTTGCACAACTTACGAGTGGAGACCACTTCTGTCCCCTTGTCCTTTTGTGCAACGCCCTCCCGCTTGAGCTTACACTGCAGATCCAAGCGGAGGATAATGTGCGAGGACGCCAACTGGCCGGCCAGAGAGATTCGCAAGTGAGGGGGTAAAAACAGGCGATTAGGGACGAGAAGCACGGCTGCTTGTGCGAGGCTGCGAAAAGATGAAGATTAAAATTTCTTGTCGAAGCTAGAGTTGTTAACACTTAATTTTTTTAGTTGTCCTGCCTTTTCAAGTCATTTTTAGTTTTTTGTTTTTTTTATTTATTTATTTTTTTTATTTTTGTATTGAAGTGAGTTATGTACATGCAGCTAATACGGACATGTGCAAACTATTTAAACACTTTAATGGTAGTTTGACTATTTTGGGAACATTCATTGAAGTATGTTGATCCGCATTTTACATCATTATTGATAGATACAGGAGTTACTCGAAAAGAACAGACAACGCATGCTGGAGATAACTAACAATGATCGTGGAGTTCAGCAAGCGTCAGAGAATCCGTCATTTTCATCCTTATTATCGCGTGTAATCACATCGCATCACCGCATTGTAAAGTTATTATCTGCAGTGTGAAATTATCTTAAATCACCTGGTAATGATGTTAAAGTCTCGATGGCTCTTGGGGAAGAAAGTAAATTGTATTTGATACTCTTCCTTCTCCTTCCGTCTTTTTTTTGTGTTGAGACAAGAATCCCATACATAAGAATTATGGTGAGTTGAAGCAACAAGTGGTTTGTATTTCAGGTACTCGAAGGTGAATACTATAAGTTAAAAGTTCCATGGACGAAGGAGAAAGCTCAAATTAATTTAAAAAAAAAAGAGAGAACCAATAGGGGCTGGCTTTTAATAGTTACTTGTGCGTATAGTGCCAATAAGATTGGCAACAATAAGAATACTGCAAGTAGAGTAGAACAAAGTATTATTGAATGAATGAGTAAAAAAGGGACTTGTTTTTCCATCAAGTCCATTTGAAGATTTTCAGAATTAATCGTAGTGGTGTAACAAAGACGCAAAAGGGATACAATTTGAGCAACGCAATTTGCAAAAGCATTAGGTAAACGAGCTTTAGCAGAAAAGCGCAAGGCGTTAAAAAGAGATCAGACAGGGAAAGAAGAGCGAGACAATAGAAACGAAGTAAAAATCCATGGTGCGAGGAAGACGGCGGGAGGAGCAGCATTAACGCTACTAATCACCAATTTTCCCCGGAGGAGCGGAAGGGAAAAAAGGATAAAAAGCGCGCCCCTGAGATTCTCCACCTATACAAGAGTCTTTTTCCACAGTGCCCATCCCGAGCAGCTTAATAGTTACCTCGATACGTATATATACGGGCACTCGAGCGCGATTCTACAGGCAATTTCAGACGCGACAAAACAAAAGATAATAGCCCTGGGGTAGGGCAAGGCTAGAAGGAGAATAAATTCTTAGCGTGTGCTGAGCGATAATTGGACTCGGTGGGAGCATACGCGGTTCTTCCGACAGAACTCTAAACGTAAATTTGCGTCACGCCTCAATGATCGTTGTACAATTTTCTTCCTCAAGTTGTTTTTGTCCTTTGTACGTATAAAGGAAATCATTGATTTTTGTCTTTCTGATGAATTATAATTAACTTTAAAGCAAACTTTTGTACATCGGATTTTCAAAAAAAAATAATTATTTTTTCCTACCATAGGAACTTTTTTTTTACCTTTGTTAGTTTATTGCGACCACAGTAGAAAAAATAGGCTCCACACCTTGTGTGCATCCAACCAGGGCAAGCACAAAGTCCCTTGGACCCGTTGCTTGATCTGGTGACACACGGCGTGTACAAAATATACTATTTTTGTATTGTCACAGAAGTGAGGAAAAACTCTTATTGGTGACCTAGATGTGATATTTATTTAATTAGCATTAGCTATTAATCACACGATTCTACAGAAAATCACAAACTAATTTTAAAATGTCGAAATTTGTTCGAAAAAATGTTTGACTGAAGTGGCAGCTTTATGTATTTATGTGACATAGGAATTCCTTGGAACTTGTCATATGATGTATTGGCCACGCCTACTACCCCAAAATCTTTGTATTTTTCATAAATTTTCCTACCTTGGGCGTTTTTGAGGGTTGCGTGTACCCTTGGTAGGAAAAATAGAGTTCGACACATAAGCGCGATCGCTCCGTGGCTACTTGTACAAGTCCCTTGGGTCCTACTTCGAAAGCACTTATTAACGAAAAACTACCACTATCCACTACTAAATGATAACAATGCGCGGCGTAAGAAATATAAATCTCCATTGAATATAATAAAAAGGACCTGCTATAATGAAGGCTCATTTTTTATTTTTCCTGAACAGGTAGTTTTTGCTACGTTGCTTTTTCTCAAAGTACGAGTACCCTGCACATACTGATTGGTCTTGTCGTTTTCATTGTCAAGATCGCTATGCACCATAAGCTCGAGGCAACCGCTGCACCAAAGTGTTAATACGAATTTCAATCCGCAGCTTCGGCCAACAAATGACCGACAATATTCCCGAAGCACCGACATTACCGCTGAGACCTCCGACGGTCCTCGAGCGCGTACACCAAAATCACTGTCCCGGCTGATCGGCACTCCCGAGTTCGGAAATCGAAACGCTACCAGGCAATTTCGCCGAAAGTTCCGCCGAACGTGGCAAACTCGTGTCCCCGTCTCTCCATTGCCGGCTGTAAAGCCAACGGCCCAACACGAGCTGGAGGGGCAAGCTCGCACAAACGGCACTTTTCGGGTGAAGCGCGAGCTTAGCCGCTACGTTGGCTAACGGCACCGTAGAAGTACCACCGAAGAGGGTTAAATGTGCTCTCTGTGGTCACAGTGGTCGAATTCTATGACCCGGGCTCTCGCGCGTGCCCCCCGCTGTCACGTGACTTCGTTCTCCCCCTCTCCCACCGGTGGTGTAAGAGTTTCTCGTAACTTTGTTCATTAAATGAATATTCCGTCAGACCCCATTGCGCTCCTCTAATTTGAATCGTTAGGGTAACGAGTTTGATGGCCAAATTGACCGGATTGTTGGATTCAAGAAACTCCCAGTGGCTCTTCCGCTTTCCGTTGGGGAAGGGAACATACCCCTGATGTCTGCTTAGCTGAATTTTCTCGAGTTGCTTGGATCGAGGTCATCGTTGTAATTAATGATTTACAATTTCAGGTAGATTAAGCTCTTTTACTGGAATGATAAAAATGTCTGAAGTTCAGATATTGTGTGAATGAAGTGTCCCGAATTTATTTGCGATGAATAAATATTACTGCTAACCACTTTATTTTCTAGAAAATTTCATCTGAAAACTTGCCACGTTAACAAGTAATCTTGAAGGAATCGTTACAAAATCGACTGTAACTTTGAAAGTAAATGGCCTATTGATATCCATATTTTTTTTTCTTTTTTTTTTTTACAAAGAATTCATCAAGTTCTTTGAAACGTATAAGGGTTATCGACTACAGTTAGAAAAAAATCTGAAGAAAAGTATGAAATATTAGTGTTTCTTCTTACTGCTTAAATTATTTCTGTAGGTAGGTACGTACGTGTCAGAAACCTAACTGTAATACTAGATTACTAGGTACTTAAAAAAATCCCTTCATCCTTACAATTATTATTTTTGGCACTTTCCTGGTTAATATTTTTCATATTGTACATGGTTTTTGCAATAACAAGCGTATTTATCAAAAAATTAACCATCACAAAGCGTGTACCTGATGAGAGGCTCCTACCGTATGTAGCATACCAACTGCTCAAGCCACCTTAAAATAGCTCCGTTGCGAGAACCTACGAAACGAAATAAATTTATGCGATACATTTGGATCGGTTGGATCCAATAGTATCCTTATTTGATTATATCTTGCAATGGGCCATTTTTGAGAGATATTTCACAAGAAAAATAGTGAAAATCAGTTGCATAGTTATGAGACAGACGTCTGTCAATGTTGTTTCATTCAAGCGCGCGAGGTTTTAAAAATAATCGGTATTAAATATAATTATACATGAACTGTCATTTAGTTAAAGTGAAGAATTCCTTCAGTGAAGAATAAATAAATAATTAATAGTAACAAACATGTTATATATTTTATAATTAATTTTATTTTTTTAATGTGTTATAATAACACTACTAGAATATCGACATTGACGTACTTTTATGTACACATACATGTACGTGTATACTAGGCATGTGAAATACCGAGAAATGCAACGAGACCTTCATCTCGTCTCAAATTTTTTTTTCAAGTCTCGTCCTGTCTCGGTCTCGTCTCGAAGTCTCGAACAAATTCCCGAGACCTTTGAGACTCTCGGATCTTGAAAAAATTTTCAAGACCTACGATACTTTTGTTAGTCTCGAAGAAAATTTTCGAGACCTTCGAGACTTTTTGGGAAGTTTCGGTGTGGTCTCAAAGAAAATTTTCGAGATTTTCGAATTTCTTGAGTAATTAGCGGCAAACTTGGATGGCGGTCACATACATGTCTACGTAGATTGCGAAGAAGCTCACACGACACAGTTATACGGGTTTAACCATCTTTCGGTTCTTATTACATGTATTTTTACAATTTTTGTGACGACAGTCTTAGGTCACGTTCAGACGGAGGTGGTAGGCCGTGTGTTACATGGTGCGTCATTGCATTACTAAGTTGTGTATAGTTCATTTAAAATCGTGGGAGTGAGAAAAAAAACAGAGGATTCAGTCTTTCACGCACCTTTTCCTCGATTCCAAGTGTCTCATGGGCTTTGCACACGACGTAACGAAGCATTGACGCATATCATGTAACCCGTGACCTACCACCTTTGCCGAGTACATCTCACTCCCACTCGCAGGTGCAAACTTTCGCATATTATGTAAACTTTTTGGAAATCGACGTACACATGAACGTTCCGTTCATCAGCCAGATATTATGTGACCGCAGTCCAAGCTTTCTGATAATCATTGAAGGAATTAGAAAATCTCGAAAATCTTCCTCGGGACTACACCTAGACTCCCCATTTTCTTCGAGACCTTCGAGATTCACAAAAGTATTGTAGGTCTTGAAAATTTTTTCGAGACTTCCAAGAGTCTCGAAGGTCTTGATAAAGTCTCGTCTCGTTTGGTCTCGGTCTCAGTATTTTTTTGTCGAGACCGTCTCATCTCGTCTCAAAGTCGGTATCGCACAAGCCTAGAGTGTATACATATATCAATTTTTTTTTTTTATATTATAGTGCTCACGTCCGGCTCCTATAAAGGGCACTAAGTACTATAGGCACCTCAGCACTTGGGAGAAGAAAGGGTAGAGGGATAGGAGTATTCCCATTAAAGGAGGGGGGTAGGGGGAAATTAGGCAATTTTTGCTGCGAGGAGGTCGCCTAAACCCTCCTCGAGGAGTATTGCGTGGTAAAAAAGCACATGTGAAAAATCACAGAGGTACTTGCCCGAAAAGTCGCACTGGCCGGGAATCGAACCATGCACGGTCTCCCGCGTGCCGACCCACGACCTGGCCGACTGAACCACCGCGCGCTCTATACATATATACATACATATATATATATATATATATATATATATATATATATATATATGTATATATACATATTGTAGAGTTGTTCTTTTTTTAATGAATAGACGATCATGTACAGCTAACACGTATGGGTACATGTACACGCAGAGCCCGTCAGGATGAGTAGCAAAAAAAATAAAAACTATATCCTATTTTATACATGGGGTTACGTGATCGGCACCGGTCACGTCATTCCTCGAACTCGCGCATCCGATGCTCCATGCACAAGTACAAGAAACGGATGGCAAGAGGCTCCGATCAACACACGGTTTTGTTTCTAGTTTTTTTTTTTTTTTTTTTTTTTTTTTTTTTTGTTACGCTGTAGCTGTAGAATATGAATGCGTTGTCGCTCGAGTGATTTTCGAGAAAACGAGAGGGTATCTTCGTGAACTGCCAATAATCGGCTGAGGTCGCTCCATACCTCACACCATACAACACACACACACACACACATCACGTTATACTGTATAATATATATACGTAATATTTCACCTCTCTCTCGATACACGCAGAATATAGTATGTATACAGATGAGCGTAAGGCGCGTGTTAACTCGAGCAAAAGGGCTTCCATGCCACGCCATCTCCACCCATACATCTACACCGGTGTGCAAAAGCGTCACAAGGGGTCAATCCCTGCCCTCCGTCTTTTTTTTTATTTTATTTTTTTTTATTTTTTATCTCAACATGTTTAAACGTAGTAAATTAACTCAAAACTGTTCTCCTATATGTTTAGAGCAGTAGACAAGGGAGTAAGGCGGTTTAGGAGTCAGGTGCCATAACAAGCAAGAGGCATTTAAATATTTTTTTTAAAATAGGGTTAATTTCTTAAAAATTATTGTCACATCCCTTTTCTCTCAATTTTCTCAAAATCTTAGTTGCCAACATACTTTTTATACAATACCAATAGAGTTCTCATAAAAACAATTGTACATAAATTTTGTTGTTTGAGGTATATCCCGGAGTGATTGTAAATTTCTTGATGATTTCCAAGTCTACGTGTTAAGTTGGTGATTTTTTGGAAGCAGTTTTCTTGAAAATTATAATATATATGACTTTAGTATTTCCTAATTGTAAATAAATTTGGCATAATCTCTGAGTTTCATCAACTTTTGTTGAATATTTTTGACGTGTGTGAAAAAACTGGAAAACTTTTATGAAATTGATTTCCTGTAAAGAGATGTATATTTTCTCGAAACGTCAAGACTCGATGATTCACCGAGATTGGGACCTCACGCGAAAAAACTCATCAAATGCGTCAAGGAGGTAGGTCATCAAAAAATATTGGACACGCTTCGTTCTTTTTTTTCACGTAAATGAAAATGACGAAGACCGACCACACCGTAGTTCTGGAATAACCATCGTGACATCGTTATAACGCCGTAAGACCTTTCCCCACTCCCGAATTATTACCAGCTCCACGTTTGTTTCCATGAAAAAGAAAAAAAAGGAAATCGTGACCGATGTATACTTTTAGTTAATTCACCAGACAAGCCTTATTATCATAACAAGTTCTTATAAACTTATTAACTAGAGATCCGTGCATCATTCGTCAAACGTATACGCAGCCGATCACTGTTACACGCGGGACTGCAGTACTTGTAAGTACCTCCGAACAGACGACTTGGTGATACAAAAACGCCAACGTTAATGTTTATACCTACTTGCAGGTAGGTAAGAACAAACGAATTACCCCCGCATACTCCACCAAAGCCTCAGCAGCACCGCCAAACTCCATCAGCTGCCTTACCCCGGAAAACGGAGAGCCCGCCCGCGCATCCGACAAATCATCCGTGCGCGTGGCTTTATTTATCACGAGAGTAATTAATGCAATTAACAAAGCCAGGAGTAGTCTCTCGGTGGGGCACAAAAACTTTCCCACTCACCGGTCCGGGGAAATATAGACGGAGGAGAAGAATGTCGCTGATAAAGTGGCCGAAGAGCCCCCCTGCCCCCCTCGTCCGGCGATGAATCGTTACAAATTGCATCGAACTAATTTCGCCGTGCCCTCGCGCGCTCTTCCTTTATTTCTCCACCGATTCCGGCTGGCTAGCTCGCCGACTGCACATTTATCTCGGGTCGGGGACAGGAGCATCGGGTACTGCTGGGACAGTGCAAACGGAGCTCGGGTCCGGTGTGGAAAATGAAAAAAAAAAGAAATCAGAATGGAGGATGCGGGACGGAGCGCCGAGCGATTAAATTGTTTTCCCCCCGCGGCGCATATCGGGTTCCACCGTGTGCACTTTTCCGCGCGAGGTCGGTTGGGAGAGTGCTTTTGTATACTTATATAGGATCTGCAAAAACGGTGGGCGCGTTGTCGGTGGGATTTTGGGGCTGACAACGCTGTTGGAACATGAGTTTGTTTTTTTATCCCTGCACGTTTCAGTGTTTCAGTGACGAGGTATGATTTTTAAATTGATATTTCTTACGCACATACTTACGAATAAACACAATCACGCTCAATGTTGCGCGAGAAAGCTGTAAGACGTTCAATTTACCTGGAACAGAAAGAAAAAAGATTTGTTTATTATTGCTCAGTAGTATACCTCGACGTATAATTTATACATGGTAAAATTATTGTGACAAGTCGTAGCGCACTCGACGGAACCTTTTTTTTTTTTTCAATTGAATGAATACATTTTGCAAGAAAAAATTTGTACCAAATTTATATGTGCTACAACAAAAATAGCCTATCACACTTTGGTGAAACAATTTCATTTCACAGTGAAAAGGAAGCGGTACGGTATCGCGTAGCAGCGGTGCAGTGGTATCAAGTGCAAAGTCAATCAAGCCCATTGCTTCGAGATGGAAGTCGCCGAGTCCCACGTGCACACGCAGCAGTAGTTCAAACTACGTAAGTATAGTAGCTGGCCGACCGAGGACGGGGCAAAGACGTTCGGATGGAGGCAGCGGGGACACGCAAACGCCAAAGTATTTCGCGTCGTGGCTTCAATTTGAGGCGCATTCCATGCAACGTGTACACATAACTGTAAGCCCAGCTGACAAGCCACTAGCGGGAGGGAGAGAGGAGGAGGAAAAACACGCTGGCATTAATCTTGCTCAAGTGGCGGCGCTCGCGCGCAGAGTTAACTCTCGCGGCAGCCGGCCCAGTTTCCTACTTCATTGGTTTCTGCGATTATATTGAGTTTCAAGACTCGCTCGCTCTCCGAGGACGGGCTTTCGAAATTGCGCGAGAAGCGAGCTCGCCGAGATATGTACATATTATCTCCCCTCGGAATCCGTAGGAATATCCGTCGAATTTCAATCGGACAGGGTAAAAGCCGAATCGAGAGATGTCGTGTGTACGTATTACATGTATACGTCATGCCTATATCAGAAAATGAAGATCTCAGAAGCTTTTCGAGCAATCGCGACAATAGTATCAAATCCTCGCGATGGTGCCGATCTTCAGACAGTTCCCTTTTGTATTCTTATGACATCACCCCGAGCGTGATGAGATTCCACATGCATAAAATCATTTTATTTATCTGGTTCATCTGGATATATCTATTTATCCTTACTTGGTTGGTCTCTACCACCGAGAGTCAGCCAGCTCCGAGAAATAACGTCAGAAAGTCAAGTGGATAAAATCACGTCTTAAATGACAACCTACTTATTTGAAATTTCTTCTGTTATGATCCCCTAATGAAAAGCTTTGTCGTTTATTAATGCTCTCAATTGATAAGAACTTTTTGAATTTTCAGACAATTCGATAAATTATTTTATTTTGTTGTATCCACATGTTGTACGCGCTTCCTCCATGTACCAATTATTTGAAAAACCCACACCAAAGAACGCGAGGGCTGGTCATGGTGCTTCGTAAACAAGCATTAAAAGAAAATGATTTTTATGAAACGTCAGCAGAGCATCCACCAAATCGACACTTCTACAGAGACCAAAGTGCAGTGCAAAAAAGAAATCTCGGCGCCACCGTTTCAGCAGAGTTGGTGCACCATATCCCGTTTAAAAAGCAATAGTCCGCGGGTGGCCGATCCCCATCCGCACCCTTGGGTCGAACAAAAACTTTGTACCCTCCCACAGGTACCAGGCCCGCGTCGGACAATGGCCGTCCGGGCATCGCTCGTCCCTTTTCCTACACCCTTCTCCGCACTATACTCCGGCGAACCTCATTAAGCTGTCACTTAACGCACGACGTGTACACGGTGCAAGCTCGCACCTCGTCGCCGCCAATGTACGGCCGAGCCCGAGGCCCAGGAGAATGAGAGCGAGCCCTGGACGCATTCATATCCAACGCTTTCAGTAACGCGAGCTGCGGTCATCATCATTACCATTATGTATCAAAGAAGAAGAAGAAGAAGAACAAGGGAAGGGGCATAGACAGGAGAGTGTTGTTCGAGGGGACCTAGGTGACAGCCTGCATCAGCTGGAAATGAGCTTTCGGAGCGCAGCTCCTCCCTTGGCTGGCTCCCTTCCGAGCTTTTTTTTTTTTTTTTCTTTTTTTTCAAGGGAAGTGTCAGGACGCTTCTTTACGAACGGGATTTCATAGCTCGTAGCTGTGCGGCAGCTTAGCTCACAACGAGGATAATAATACCGCGAGAGAGGGAGGCAGCGGAGGTGTCCCCAGTGGCAAGGAGGTGTTAGGACACTTTTTCTTTTTTTTCTTTCTTTTTTTTTTTTTTCTTTTTATTGGAGTTTGAATAACTTACCACTGCGACCGATGGGCGTTGGAAACCAAGCGCAAGGGAGTTGATCGATTACTTTTTAAACTGATCTTTTACCTTTGTACTTTAAGTATAGGTATACCTACTCCTTCGACCAAACGATGGCAACTGCATGTCGTTTGAACTACTTTGAACTTTTAGGTCTAAAACGCCCAAAAATTATTTTGCAGTTAAAGTTCAAACACCTGTTTTTTCGAGCGTCAGTCCGTGCGCCACAGGCCCGGTGTAGCGGTGAGGAAATTCAATTTCGTATCTTCGCCCGAAATTGAGCTCTTGTATACGTGTACTTATCCGTACAACGTTATAAATTGCAGGGAAGCTTTTGTATCGGTTCCCGGGCGTCGCGTCAGGCGGGAGTTAAGTCCAGAGTCGTGTCGTATTTCACGCCGGAGATATCAGCGGGGATTTTCCACCGCGCGAGCCTTGGCTCCGGTGCAGAGCTCATACAACAGGCTCAGCGAAATCCACTTGTCGCTTCTCCCCTGCCTTTTTCCGCCCGCCCCCCTTCCTCACCTCTTCGTCTCATTCGACGCCTCTATTTGGTACGAGATTTTCGTGCGATAAGGTTTAAAGATGTTTGTTTAGACGCGGCCCGTAACTCCAGAGTCTATTGAGTGTAAGAGACGCGGCCTCTTTTTTTCGCGTGCAATGGAGGAATAACTTATGTCGTGGAGCTAGCTTACAAAAAACTGTAAGTAAATTGCGAGTCTACTTTTATTTCCACGCCATGTGGCACACTTGAAATTTTATAGTTGTGGGGAAGCATAACAAACCAACGACTTGTGGTGTACGATAGTGGGGGAAAAAGTGAAAGGCACAGTTCTACGTCACAAGCGCAATTTTTTTGCAAAGCAACTTCGCGTAATCCGTATTCTTACTGGTTTGGATTCAGCGCCCGATACACCAGCTCTACGTAATATATAGTACCTATACTCTTTGTGCCATTTTTTCGTTTTGCTTGACACTAGATTTGCTGCGTTACTTCAGATATGCCAGCTTTCTTTTTACTGACGTTTTTTTATCATTTCAAATATATTTACAACCTAAATCACATGGCATTTTCGTTATTTCCTTCACCCACATTCCAGCCCATGGTTTTTAACTGTGTTACTTCGGGTCCTGATCATCCTCTACTATACGAGTTAAGATATTTTATGGAACGTATGATCAAAGCGCATTTTAGCACGATAACTTTATTGTATTTTTTCGCATGAAAGTATTCAACTGACCCATCAATGTACTTGTCTGCGCGGCCACGGTATCACAGTTTTGTGGTTCTTATGACTTGGAAACTTAAGGAGGCTCCCTCGTGACAGTTCCCAAACCATGATCGGATGAATTTAATAGTTAAAAATCTACTGAATCTAATGATATAATTATTTATATCGCTTACCCTACGAAATTTCGAGATGTTATTAATTTAATGTAGCACTTTCTAACACGTATTATTATGGTGGAGCTCGCACACGCGATGAAAACAACTTAAAAACTCGAATAAATCAACAGTTCCCATAATAAGAGCGCACACGTTTCGTATAAAAAAACCTCCTCTTTCAAATGACGCCTAGCAAAGTAAATGTTACCCTGGAAAATTTCGAGATATTCTAATAAAAATGGATCAAGTCATTGTATTTCCACAGGTAAGTCTATGTTTCCTTGCGCCAGTGATGCCAACTATACCTGAGTTTGCGAGCAAATTTGTTACCTACGACGAGGGTTGACATTTCTGCACAAGGGAGCCTCTTTTACTCACTTGGCTTGCACCTCTGAGAATCTAATTTCTCATGTGCGTGTTCCAACAGTGGTCCAATGGTTCGGGGAAGCCATGTAAAATAAGGTCCCCATTGCGAGCCTACCCAAATTCGTACCCATCGTAAGTGCATCATTTTATCACTCGCCGAATTCGTCCCCGGGTCATAAGAGTGTTTTCTTATCTATCATCGAATTCGTCCCTACGTAATTTGCAAAAAATACCAAATTCGTCCCCGTAAATAGCAGCCCGTTGTTAAAAGAAGGTATTGAATATTGATACTCAATATACACATCACACACAACAGTGAAGTCTTTTACGCTTGTATTTGCGAACGTATGTTTATTTGTTATAACTACTCTCAAGATAATATAAGACTTAGTAGTACACTGGTTTTAGTTTTGTGCTAGCCGAGCCGTTGAATGGTCCTCTACAGTAAGTTATTGTAATTTAAATTTGCGAGTATGGAATTTGGAATGACGGGTGATGCCTCCTTTACTAGATCTACAGAGAACTACGTATATCATGAAAGATTCGCCGTACCCACCACATATGTGGGTAAAATATTCATCGTCTCTGTGCATAACAACAAATACTTGTGAGTCATTTTACTCTTACATAAACAGTATGATTAACGCTCTTTACCCAAGTTTGTTTACTTTTGTGCAAGTAATAACTAGCATACAAATACATACACTCTTATGACCTGGGGACGAATTCGACCATTTTTATGATTTTGGGGACGAACTCGGCAGTCCTACCCATTGCAATGTAAGTGATTGATGTCACAATTAAATCTGAGGCGGTTTTTCACTATGCCAATGACGATGGCATATAATTATATGCATAGTAACTCAGTATTGCAGAGCCTGCTGGGCACAGTTCTCAGAAATGGCTGTAAAATATTTTTTTTAAATGTACCAGCCAAATGGATGTCTTCACGTCAAAAAATTCATTGTATAGGTATCTCGTGTTTGCAACAGCCATCGAAACTCAATTGATAGAAGAGGTACATATAAAATTTTGTTTCTCGGAACTCGGAACTCCTTTTTTATTGCGTAGTAGGTACAGATCACATATTCATCAGGAAGTCATTTACAGTTCTCATCGCCCATTGCATTTCAGTTACCGAAACGAAAACGAAACCTCCTCCCCGTTCCCACTCTATTTTTTTTTTTTCACTCCAATCGACATGAAACCTCTTTGTGATGTTAAACACTCGGTGATTCGCACGAACTTGTTCCGAAAGTTTGCATTTGCGTTCGCAGAAATGAAACGAGAGCTCCAACAGGTGTCCAACCCCGCCTTGAAGTCACAGCACAAGCCCACAAGGGGTCACGTAGGCGGGTAACAGCGTTATTAATTTTCTTTCTCTTTCCTAGCGTCGGGTGCCGTGGACGGCCCCACCGGTGCGGGATATTTGTCGAGCCGATAAGTTTGGGCCATCGTGTCAGCCAGGCGCGGGAAACGAAAAATCCGGGCCAAAGACCGACGAACATCCTCCAAGCTCGCGTGTACCATAAATACAGGTATAGTGGAGAGGCCGAGCAAGCGCGCAGCCAGCTCACGTCTCGCGCACGGCCTTTGCTCTTGCTACGGGCAGTAAATTCGAATATTTAATATTTCTCCGAATTTTATCGGCCGTGTGTGCTGCACGGCAGCGCATACGTGGAACACGCGTACACGAGTTCTCGCGCCATTGGCAATATATTGTACGCGTACTATCTTTCGCTGTGAATGTACCCATGAAGCAATAGTGCGCTGTACGTGCGTGACGTGTTTTTACTTGCGACTTTGTCCTTGAGCACTTGCAACACATTGTGCACATGTGCTGGATTCCTTTCCCTCTCGACTGCAATGCGCACCGCTATTGGAGCACCCGATAAGTGTCCCCACGATGGTGGATATGCTTGTGTGAGGTGCGGAGTCGCGTGATTGTTACCCTATAGAACTTTATTGAAGAACAGGATGCGAAGATCCGATGTAGGTGTTGCGTTACCTTGCAGTTATTTTTTTACCCGAGCCGCGAACGTATAAGTAGTGTAGAAGAAACAGCTACTGATTGCGAGAGTGCCGTGGAAAGAGGATATTACGCATTCAACGAATGAGGCTCCTCCATGCACGTTGTATATAGCCTGCAAAGTATGGGAAAATATTGTAAGACCATGAGGGGTATATAGCTTTACTAGTTGAGACGCAAAGTATATATATCTTGATTTATAGTATATAACATTGGCAGTATACAGCTATAGCTCCGGTACTTTGTCAGACAATCTAACGGTATCGAGATTACCGAATTCGTCCCCAAAGTAATGAGTATGGTCGAATTCGTCCCCGGATCTATAAGTATTTTCTTATGTGTTACCGAATTCGTTCCCGAGTCGTTAAAACTTCTTCTTAACTCTGTTTACAAATTCCTCCTCGTTTAAATGATATTTTTGCGGTCGCACTTTTCATTGCAAATCCCGAAAATTCGCACTGATTCTCTGGCTTCGAACTGGTAGTTTATTTACAAAACAGGCGTTCTTAAAAAATATGTCTTTGGTAGTAATTAATAAAATAGTAAGTACATTTTTTCTTGATTTATGTCTACATATCGTGTTACATATCTCTCTTGTTATACTTAATCCACCGATGAAAATTTCAGCGGTACATTTTTAACAAACTCAAAACGATCGATTTCCTCTCACTGATATCTCAACTTTTTTTTTCGTAAAAATGTTTCTTTATTTTCAAGTTGTTTTGCTTGTTGGCCCACACTTCTCATTTTAATGTATATTTCTGTTAGTATGTCTGTTATTACTTGTAAGAAAATAAAGAGAGTTGGATTAGAGGCACTGATAATAAAATTCATGTAAGAGTGAAATGACTCACAACCGTGTGTTGTTCCACATATAGGGACGATGAATATTTTGCCCTCATAATTGGTGGGTGCGGCGAATCATTCATTATATAATTCTTCAGCACATGGTCACAGAACTTTTCGACAGCCTCGGTACGCGGCATAACACTCATATCTTCCTTTTATAAGTTTTGCCTTTTTCTACTAAACCAAATTCCATCGTTGCAAAATAAACTAACTCAATTGTTTACAATAGACTATTCAGCGGCACGGCTAGTACAGAACTAATACGTGTATTCTGCTGAGTCTTAAGTGTGCTATATATTTAGCGCACCACAACAGATAAATACATCAAGTTATACGCAAATGTAAGCACGCAAATATAATATCACAAATAATAGCCAAATATTTCCACAATATGTAAGAGAAGGATCAATACCGTTTGTCAACAATGGTCTGGTTCTTCCCGGGACGAGTTCGGTAGAAGATAAGAAACACCTTATTAACTTGGGGACGAATTCGGTAAGTGATAAAAGATACTATCACAACGGGGAAGAATTCGGACAGGCCCAAGGGTATACTCTTGCATTTGGGTGTGTTTTTGCGAAATTCAATACGATCGTCATCAAGTCTACACGTCTACTAGTAGGTGACGCGTGAAGGCTTCGCCAATATTTCGATCAACTCGATGTCAATCATTTCCTTCGAATGGAAATTGAATTTTTCCTCATCGTGACCGAAACGTGTGCTCACTCGATGTATCCGAGCTTGATTTTCCCTTGACGTTTTATCGACTTCCAGCCTTCATCCACGCATTGATTATTTTCCTCTTACGTTTGTTTACTAAACTTAGTTTTCGCACTCACCTTACCGATCGTCGCTTTCAAATACAATGCACCTGTGCCGCGTAGGTACAGTGGAGATTGTTTAATTCGTTGAGCGGGAAGTATGAAATTGACCAATGAAAGAGGTTATGTGATCGAATCAGCCAATGGGAATTAAATGTTTAAATTTCCCGCTCAACGAATTAAACGGCCTCCACTGTACGCTTTTTTTCAAAGTTTCCGCGGATTTTGAGAGAGAGAGAAGAAAAAAGGAGTACACCTTCGAAAGCCCAGCCGAGCAAAAACAACGCCGCTCGTTTTGATGAAAGAGGGACGAATCTCGGCAAATCCTTTTCTTCGCGCACGTTAAAGAGAAGCCCGGCCGGCAAAAGTTCCTTCCCCTCCTTCTCCTCCCGGGGGGAGGGCGACCATTAATATCACCGAGAGTCGGCACAAAAGACATTTTTTACCGTCCCGCGTGCAACGGCGCACGCACACGGGGAAGCCACCGCGCCCATCTGTAACCGCGCAGCGAGCAAATAAAGGCCCAAGATTTCCTCTCTCGCGTTGCAGTCGCTCTCACCACCGAGTCGACCCGGGGGCTGCGGAATGAAAGCAGCGAGCGGGTCTTCCCAAAGTTTCGCTGTGCGAGGTGACGGCGAGAAGGACGGGGGGACCTGCGAGTTCTCCGAAAAGTTTTCACTGTCGGCCTATCGCGAGATTCCTCGTTTGTCTCTTCCCCCCCGCCTTTTCTGGCTTCCCACGTCGCACAGCTCGTCGGATAAACAGACGGACGGAAAAGCCCCGGGTACCGTTGATAAATGCAGCGCGAAATCCAAACTCATCTCGTGGATTGTATCTTTTCTCCCCCCCCCCTCCCTTCCCTCCAACCCTTGCGTATGGGAGAAAACGCTGAGAATGTTCCCACCTGCTCCCTGCTCTAGGAGCTTGCAGGCTTGAGTGCCTAGAAAAGTTCACCTCGATCCGAGAAGCGCAGTATGCATTTCTAGTAAGAATATAAATGTTCGCCCGAAGAAAGGTGCCACGAGTGAAAAGGAATACAACGAGCGGTGGACCGTCAATGGATGTGGGTGGATGGTGGAGGTGGGTTTCTTAAGAGTGCAGGGATCCTCATGACTCTGCAAATGAGATGTTTTTTCACATTTCTAGGGTGAAATATTGCTCGAGGGTGAAATATCCCTTCTCCTTGGGATTTCGTACCGGGATTAATTAAAATTGGTAGATCATCACGGGAGCCACGAGGGAGTTTAAGGCTTTTTTTTTATTTTTTCCGCCCAATGGGTATTTTGAAACCGTGGGCCAGAAACGTAGATAAACAAATGGGAAGAGAGAAATTTTATTCCCTTTTGAATAGGCAATCCAATGCAGTGCACGTAGTTTTATGATTTTTCACTTTTTTTTTTTTTTCTGTCTATTGAAGTAAAATCAGAAAGCGAAGTAAAGGAGAAAAAAAATGAACAAGAAAGGATAAAGAAAGACGCGGGAGGGGGGGGGGCTTGTTAAGAGCAAAAACTCGGCATTTTGCCGGACGGCACGTATGTTCCATTATGAAATCGAGTGTGTGCCCATACATGGCGGCGAAGCGAAGGGATGGGATCGGTGGAGTTGTTTTGCGTCGACCTTCGAGTGCGCTTGTGATTGCGGAGTTGCCGAGAACAGCCGTAAGTGCGCTATACCGGCAGTACGGGCGAGGTTGGCCGGGAGGGGCTCGAAATCACCCGCATGTACACGTGGAGCTCGCCTTTTATTTTTACGCCATCGACCCGTGATCAATACTGCTCCCCTCTTTGGGCGAGTGGACTCTTCAAATGACAGCCCTCGCGAGAGCTGAACAACTGCGAACAAGTGTATAATTTTGCGGAGGAAAAAAAGAATTTCGCCAGAGGGCTAATCGCTTGACGTTGACGGGAAAAATTGCTGTCCTGCTGGACTGTCCTTTCGTTTGTCGGTGTTAGTAACGAATTGTTATCTTTTTTGTGTCAGTTCGAACTCAAATCATATTTTTTCAATAGTTTGTTTTATTTTATTCCATTTCAGTGACCCTAACTAGAACTCAGAACTTGCTGTGGGTACATACTTTGAGATGGCTTAGAAAAATTTATAATTCACATCAAGCCTAACTTTTTATCGAGCAGTACGTCAATGACGATGTTAGCTGTTCTAAGAAAATCTGTAACCCACAGTGGCCTTGTGAAAAACTATTATATTTTACTTTTATTTATAACTGAAGAAATTTATGCTCATTTCTCACGGTGTGCATGATTATTACAAGCGGAGGCCAGACAATTATTTTTTCTTAAATTTTTAGATAATTGAACAAAGCACATCGTTATACTCTTCTGTGTACCTATTTTTTTTAACTATTGAGAAGTAATTTTCATCGAAAATTAGACTCGACAGTTTTCAGTATGCTTTACTCCTTGTATCTAATAAAATTACAAAATTAAGTAGAGTTAGTCGAGTGAGGTAAGACAAGCCATTGAAGTAACCTTCAATAGATCTGTATTTAAAATGTATCGTTTTTAAAATGCTAGAACTAATTAAAAAATAAACATAATCAAATAAGCAATTGCAAGTCGTTCACGCAAGCTGCTTTACATTTTATTGCTCGCAAAATAGACTTCTGTGAAAAGAAGTGAGTTGAATATGTATTACAACATAGTACGAGTTAAGTAAAAGCGAAAAGAAAATTATGTCCTAAAAATTAAAAACTGTGCCCTTGCATCTGCTTATACGGTAATGCGACTGAGACCAATGAATCGCTGCAATCTCTGTTCACAACAGCTGGTCAAAGAAGGGCGCTCCAAGTATCAGTACAACCTGTGCCATCACAAGCCAAAAAATTTGGTCTCTCACATACTTATACTTTCAACTGAAACGTACATGTTCGTGTACATAAAATTTTCATGCGACGATCGTAAGTATGTGGCGTTTCACTTACATATAAATATGTCTTCCTTACTAAGAAAAAATTGGTATGCCAAATGACTAACGATTTCAAACAAGAACTTCTTGGAAAACAAGCAAACAAACGCAATTTCTACCAATCGATCGGTAACGTAAATTATCCACCACTGACGTATTTTGATGGATTTCCTTGCCACGCAAACTGCCAGAGCAGAGATCTCGAGATTCCCTCAACAACTATACGGGAGACCACAGTTGCAGCAGTAGTTCCAACTGCCGATGGCACACTCGAGATGTCCGAGTGCATTCCACAGTAGATGCACACCCACACGCAGCACGTACATGGGCGTGCCGACACACACACGCGTACACACACGCATGCACGCACGCAGACACCCGTAGAACAGAAGGACACACGTACCAAAGCCTAGAGAGAGAAACTTTGCAAGCCGTCTCAAATTGACTTACATGAAATAACGAGCGCGTCCCTGACCATTGGCCCACATGCTATTATGCACTTAACAGAGATGTGCTCTTGGAGCTGGTGACGCGGCTCCTCTCGGTAATTGTCATATCCCACTTGCGCAAGTCGACCCTCGCGAATTCTCTGTACACGTACGTCTGTCTCTGTTCCCTCTTTCCTCGTCTACAGTGTCTATACCCACCCAACATCTCTGTCTCTCTCTCTCTCTCTCGTTTGCTCTACTGTTTGCTATATTTGGACCAATTGGTACATTCATTCTGCGCCTCGAGTTGACACGTCACACGCGACTCTGCAACAATATTTCGCTTTCGCGCGTGCCCGACTGATGACTTGTACCTACGTGCTGCTGCGACTGCATGCATATACTTAAAAGCGATGAATACTTGTTTTTTTTCTTTTCTTTTTCTTTTTTCTTTTTTTTACGATTGTAGGTGCACGACAACATTTTGCCATTCCGAACGGAATGCGTCATTAAACGTGATTTTCGACGAACTTTCAAATCTGTTTCGGGTCATTGTATTTTTTTTTCATTTGAGTCATTCGTTGACTCATTGTGTTTGCGTACAAATGAGACCTTTCAAGAGTGTTGCCGAGTTTCCTTTTTTTTTGTCTCGAATACACTTGCCAAAATGATAATACTAAGAGTGCTTTTGGACATTTATTTTAACTCAATATAGTTTATTGAGAAAAAAAATGATCAAGTTGCATTTCTCAAAATAATGAAGTTTCAGAGGGAGAGCAAATATTTCTAATGTAATACAACCGATGCCTAAACTTGGAGTAAAAAATTTATTAAAAAAAGATTTTTTGCACGTCCACCCTTTCCCAATATTTTCAGTTAATAATTTTATATGTATACTTTGTCACCCTCATATTCTACACGCTCCTCAGCTGGTTCTCAATAAATTGATCAAGGATGACTCAAATTCGACTCGATAGAAGACCATGTTATGTCGGGAGACCTCATCCCGGAGAAAAAAATCTCCACTTTAGACCATCCACGAGGATAAGGAACAAAATTCCAACTAGAATAAGAACTGCACCAATTTTTGAAAGACTTGACGCAACTGTACCTTATTATAAATAATCAGAACCTAACCAAGCCATGTAACTAACGGAGCTACATACATCTTGGGTAACTTTTTTCTGAACCTTTGTCAAGGGATGGGCCTTTGGTTATAACTGTGAAAAAGGACAAAATTGCTGTAAGCTTAAAATACATTCCAACGTTTTCGCAAATAATATTACATTTTCGTGTTTATCATTGAATTGATGCATGAAAATTTTCAAGCCCAATATTTTGTATTTACTCATGATGAAGTGTCCAACGTTCAATAAATAACAAGTATAACTATTGTACACCGTGAACAGCAAAACTAGAATTTATTTTTTAGTTGCACTTCATAGCAGTTTTCTACGATATCTGAATGTATGAAGTAAGTATTTCGCTTTTCCAAATATTTTTTTTCTATTTATGTACAGTGATGATGAAACTGCCATTTCTCGACTTGTAAAAATAAAATTCTTGTAGAGATGGAATAGATTCTGATAATGTCCAGAGAAGCAAAAAAAAGATTTTCGTTGATTTATTTTCTATCAAGTCTAGATTAATCGAGATTGATTCACTTTGTCAGTGAAGAGTAATATTCAAAGTGAAGTATAATAAAAACATCAAACGGAAAAAAATGATGGTATAGTAATAATTTAGATTCCAATAGTAGTTGTGGAATGATTCTTACGAAATTACTCTGGAGGTAGTCTTTTCATTTTTATAAGAATAAAAACCAGCTTACACAAATCAGAATGTATTGTGACTGCCCTTATTTCTAGAGGAAACCGTAAGCGGCACCTCCCACGTCGCAAAGTATAAATCGGATCATGAACCCAACGCAATAAGTGGGTTACATATTTAATGCGAAGCACTGCATGGTATACATCACCGGCAAGGAAGAACGAGCGAGCAACTTTAAGCTTAAAATCCAAGGCTAGACAGAGAGTATGGAAGAGAGAGAGGGAAGGAAGTGCGAGGCAAGGTTTAACGGCGTGCCGAGAAGGGGGGCACTTACAAGCCATCACGGACGCGTGCAGGATCCGTTAGAGCCGCGAGAGTTGCACACACATTCAACTTGAACGATCGACGTCGGTGCACTCTGGGTGCTGTTGCGTGGCATATTATATATTGATGCCTCGGAATCTCGGCTCTTGAAGCTGTGCAGCAGTGACGACGATGAGCGATATAGTGGTAGCGGGCGTGTTTCTCTCGGTTATTGGTATGGCGTTAAGAAGAATTTCATATCAGCGCCAGCTCTCCCACGATAACGGTGCCAGTTCGATCCAGCCCCCGAAGCGAATATTGCGGGAAGGACTTCTTGTGAAAAATTCTTCAAAGTTATAAGCCTATGTACCCAAGATGCTCCAAATAATTTTGAAATGTCGACAAATTTTTGGAGCGGAAAATTTTCAACGGGAGTGTGTCCAGCCTTCTGGCCAATAAAATATCTCCGAGCACGTCAAAAGAGGATGTCAGCCGTGGAGGTTATGTCAATCGAAACTGGTTTTCTATTTTTATCTTTCTTCACTCACCAAAACTTGATGAATTAAAAAAAATAGACTTAGAATCGAACACAGAAGAATGTTTAACTCTTGGATTTGAAAAAAGTATCGGGGTGGAAAAAGAATCAAACACAACCTCTACGGCCTATGTCGTCCAAAGAACCAAGTAGAAACTATATACTTACTTGGAAACGCATGGCACATTCGATCAGCCATCATACCAATAAGTCAGACTACCCCCCGGACTAACCAATAACTTGTGGCTATCCATCAAACCTGACAACCTATATAAGACTGCGCTACTTGAGTTACCAAAGCCAAGCTATGACCACTGTACTCTAGAAAGTACTTGTGGCAATTCGATTTTTAAATATTGAAACGCTTGCATTTTAAATGTGAAATGGGATTTATCGCATAATCCATTGTTTCCGATTCTTGCGAGTATTCAATTGCAAAGTAAGACTTGCTTTGGTAATAAAAAGTTAGACTTGAAAAAGAAATGAGCATGAATAACCAGGTTAAAACAGATTGAAAACATCCTGGAAAAGTAATAGATGGCCGTAAAAACGCGAGCACAAGTATAAAGCACGAGCCTAGCACAACTATTCTGATAAATCACAAGAGGGAGGCGGGAAAAAAGCTCCCGCGCATCAGTCACGCAATTCGTATAATTCAAAACAAGTAAACAACGAAAGCCCATCTCGCAAGCCGTTCCCGAGTGCGCTCCACACACCCGCAGCCTCGTCGAAAAATCCTTGTCCTTCCTAGCACGTATACCTTGCTATACCCATACACCTAGAACCTACCGGCAGTTCTATGGCACTCTGCGCGCATAAATCATCCAAACGACTGCAGTGGCTCCTTGCCTCTCGCGCGCAGCATTCACTCCGAGCCACGTCTCTCGAGGAGCTTCCACTACGGTCACATCCACGGGCACATCCCTGACTCGCGAAACTACCCCTAAAGGGACACGGTAGCGAGACGGCCACAGTACAGAGAGCCGTGACAATAGACCATACGCCGCATACGTATACCGCTCTGGGAGGAGTACGTGAGAAGAGGGGGTGGGGGAAGCGACGTCTTCCTGATCGATAAGTCAATGTTCCTGCTTGACAATGGGCATCGGGAGGAACGGAGGAGCGAAGCCAGTCATCCATGGTATACTGTTCCTCGAGCCTCGGGTACCCTCTGGCTCCTTGCGATGCAGCGCTCCACCTGTGACTTTGGCAAGAGCCCCCCCCCCCCCTTGCTTCCCTTCAGCGCTTTTCTCCTCGAGGACGCAACGGTAATGGTAAATAGCCCCTTCTCGTTCAATGGCGATGGAGTCGCGGTAGTCGGGGTCTTGTCTGTCGAACACTGGTCCAGACCTACTCACACGGACAAGTTCTTGCATTGGAAACGGCCAAGTCGCGCACGGTATGTATTATCTGCGTGCGTTGTATAGAGAGCTCATTTTTCCCGGCGTCTTTCCTCGAGAGCTGTGCAGCTGAAGCCCAAAAAGGAGACGTGAAAAGGCCGTACGGAGCGTATCCCAGGCGCTCGCAAGCTCCTTTTTTTCACCGGCGTTTCTGTCATATAGGCATCGAGCTTGGATCCTTTTGAATTCACAAGATCATCGGTTCGTCGTGTTCTTCATCCAAATTTTTCTTTTCAACCACTCGAATGTGTATTACGAAGGATGTCTGTACTTAAATAAATTATTGACATTCGATAGGGAATGAGAATATATTTATCATATAAAACATTTATTTACGTTCAAGAAGAACCGAAAAATAATCCAGTGTATTTGACGAAAAAAAAACCGATTCATTCCCTCTTGAACGCTTGTTTTGACACTGCTACTGTTGAGTTTTTCGGATTAAAACCAATTTTCAAGGCGTACAAATATACACCCATATGATACAGTAGTTCTCGGTGTAAAATAATAACTGGAAAATTCTTCCATTTGATCATGATGCGAAAAAAACCAGAAATTTTATAGTGACAGTACGGACAAAAATTACCGTGCAGTTCGGTAATCGTGGGATAAAACGTCGCGTCGGACTATTTACCGAGCCACCACTAAATTTTACCGTGCAGCACCTATAAAAATTGTCGTCCGCACGACAAAATTTCCCTGTACAAGTCGACAAATCCCAATGCTATTCCATATCGTATTATTTTTAATCAGATTTATTGTATGACACTCTTACCACAAAGATTTGACTTGCTAAATACGAAATAAATTCTACTTCTTTATCATACAATTATCTATACGTAAGTACCAATGCACGTATTGCGTTGAAATATATACATATGTACATACGTATAGTTGTAGTATAGAGAAGGTGCATGAGTGGTGCCAAGAGCTCAAAACAAGTGTTTACGTACATGTGGGTATCCACCATAATCTCAATATGAAAAGTTGTACCCGAAAATTTTTTTCATTTTATCGTGAATTTTTTGAGGTTGCGTTTATGTTTTTGCCTTCTCTATACTACAACTATACGTATGTACATACCTATGTATATTTTTCAACGCAATACGTGCATTGGTACTTACGTATAGATAATTGTATGATAGAGAAGTAAAATTTATTTCGTATTTAGCAAGTCAAATCTTTGTGGTAAGAATGTCATACAACAAATCTGATTAAAAATAATACGATATGGAATAGCATTGGGATTTGTCGACTTGTACAGGGAAATTTTGTCGTGCGGACGACAATTTTTATAGGTGCTGCACGGTAAAATTTAATGGTGGCTCTGTAAATAGTCCGACGCGACGTTTTGTCCCACGATTACCAAACTGCACGGTAATTTTTGTCCGTACTGTCACTATAAAATTTTTGGTTTTTTTCGCTCACTGTAGGTAAATAGCATACATATATTATTGAATGCACGAAGCCTTAAAAAATGGAAAAAGTCATTTTGAAACAGTGTACCGGCAGCTGAACGTCAGCTGTCACCATAAGAGATACACGGGCCAAATATGGAAAATCGATGCTGTGCACGAGCGCCATGACTCTATCGCCACTTCCCTCGAGAAATGTAGGTAACAGGTATACGTAAGCGCATTCGTGGCTCAATGGACTCGCTAATGATGTTTTTGTATTTAATCCATTGAAGCGAAAACGAGGTTCCAACAGAAAATAAAGAGACAATCGATAGAGCGAGCGAGGCAAGGGCGATGGGGGGGAGGCGCACTAATGACAGATTATTACACGACACACAATTGGACGGCTGAGCTGCACGGGTGCCAAGCAAACACGGGATACGCGTGTACGTGTCTTTGTTTCAAAGTTAATTAACCATCGAACGAAGGCCCTGGAGGTCCAATTACCCACAGCTACTGGAAATCGACTTTGATTGAATGTGCAAACACAAAATAAACCATCTTGCGAAACAAGTGAAAAATATGATTGTCCGTTTGACAAAGGAGACTCGACGAAAAATGTATTGAAACTTTTTCCAGTTGTCGTCGACGATTCAATCGCGCCGACTGTGCGCGCGAACCAAAGTTGTACTCTCTCGTGGGGACTCTGGCGCACCCTGCAAGGGTATAACGAAGGTCATTGTACAAATGACTGCCGATTTCACGGATGGAAGGTCGTTCTATCGGCATCGACATTGTTTTCACCGAGTTTTCACGGCGTATACGTGGAGCGAGGAAGCAGCATCACAACGCACCGCCGATGTATCAAAAGAGCGGTTCTTCTCGTTCGCCATCTCCCCGGGTCTTTTCCAAAGTATCATCGGATTGTTGGGAATAAAATTGCCAGACTGAGTCACCGAGCGGGAAATGAGAAAAGGGCGCGCGACGTCGAATATTCCAAAAGGAGAGCCGAGGGAGAGCTATCTCGATCCGCGAGGGCTCTCTCGGTTTCCTCCTCCTTCTATACGCGTGGAAAGAGCTGTCGATCTTATCGCCCGAAGTACGGGGATGGGGGCTCTTTCACCAGCTGCGGAATTACTTTCTTGTGCGGGGAGTACTTTCCGAGGAGCCAAATTAGTTTTGCAGAATATTGTTGGGGGCTTTTTACGGCCCACCGAGATTGCCCCGTCACTGTTGTCAACGATAATTTCACATCCATGTGGAACTGGAATAAATTCCTCGGGCTCGATGTGATACAAGTAAGTATTTCGAGAACGAGCTTCGCAAAGGTTAAAGTTACAAAAAATAGGGTCGGAAATTGTTATGCGCCGTTCGCCGGAGCACAATGGCGTTTTTTTGAAAAGTACAGAGGTTTTATTCGGTGGAACGGAGAGTAGAGGTTTTTGGCAAACTCTTTGATTGGCATGCAGCGTCATGTGGTACATAAAGCAGGGGACGAGGAAGAGTTGGGGGGGGGGAGGGATTCACGCGGGACATACGTTTTTCCGTTCATTGGTCAAACCCCAACTCAAGGGAAATCCTCCCCCTCACTGGCGTTGTTTGCCTGGTTAACTTTGCCCTGGATCCCGTCCAAATCCCCATTTCCATCGGTTTGAGGCTTCCGATCTATTTTCGTCGCTGGGCTCTATTTTGTTGTTTTCCGCTTACCGCTCGTGTTTACAATGCTCCCGGACGCGGCTCTGCGGGCTCTTCCCCCCACCCCTTTTTTTTCTCGAGCTTTAAAAGACCGCCTTCCCCGATTCCGTCCTGCGCGTCTTTGGAGAGTCCACGATTTTTGACGTTTGACGTGGTTCAGAAGAACTTTTGTCCACACGGAGTATCTTACAAACAACATGAAGCAAAGGAACAGCTGGCCCCAAGAGATCCGGGTGGGAGAAAAACCAAAAATATTGAAAAAACAGCGCGAACCGGAGTGCCATCACCCAGACGCATCCAAGTTGTCAAGCCCCCCCGGAGGGTAGCGAGTCCCCGTTTCCGCAATTCATTTCTCCAGCTATGGCGGGATCTGCTGCGGCTCCTCGGCCTCTTCTCTATATCTTCGCTCAGGGGTTTTTCTTCGCGCGCGCGAAAATTGAATCGGCCGCGCGAGCACATGCAAAATGTGTCGGGGCGCGTTGGCGCTCGTTGCGAGCTGCATCAGGTGAAAGGGAAAAAAGAAAGGTAAGGTACACACATCAGCAGCAGGGGGGGGGGCGGATGGGCGAGAAATGGAGCGAAAACGAGTCTGGGAGCTGAGAAAAGAGAGGAGATGGGGGGGGGGAAATTTTTCATTACACAGGCTGACATATTTTGGGCGAGGCGAGAGAAAATGACGGGGGTACTCGTGTACGAAATTGAAATACGTTCCCGAGCGATCAAGAGAGACGCAAGTGTGGATGTATCACATACGTGTGTGCCCGATGTGCATACTTGAAGCGCTGTGCTAAAGTATCCCCCGCGTATGTCCTCCACAAGCGATTCCTTATCGTTTATCGTCCCTCGTATCCAACTTTTACGATTCGTCTACTTTTCTACTTTTACGGATATGTTTTTTTCTTTGTGGAAAGACTTTTGAAATGTTATTGAAACCACTGTGATGAAAATTGAAGGCTATTGTCGAGTCCAGGTTGTCAGCGCACCGCAAAAATGCACCCCAACACTGTACCCTGCACTTTGAGCTGTAATGATGACAGGGTTGCTCTTTTCCTCTTTCTCGCTCTCTCTTTTCATACTCCCCCTTAACGAGGTATCTATAGGCACCGCTGCTAAGTCGAGGGGGCATCTCAGACTGCCTGCTTGCTCCAGGAGCTCCAAGGAGATTCCGCACGCATCCAATCTCAGTGTGTGTATATATATATATATATATATGCCTCGTAACTGCCAGCGTTGCTGTTGTGCCGCTTAGTCGCGCGTTACTCGATATACCTATTACGCAAAATTGGCTCGTATCCTTGCGTACATAATGGATCTAGGTGCTTACACTGGTATGTTCATGCACGCAGGGGTGAAATGGCTTTATAATGACAGACAAGTATTAACGGACCCTCGCTCCTCGCCTTCTCTGCCATATTTTTCCACCCACATAAAGACGTATACGATATAATGTCTAGGTGGAGACTTAAGTTCTGTATATACCATGAAAGTTTGATCCAAGAAAGCCTACGAGTATGTTATTGCACGTAAAAACCATCACCAAGTGCTACAACTTACGTGATACATATACCGTGAATGCCCGAGATTCAAATTGATTTTCAGTCGATCGCTGTCGCGTGTAACATCTTTACGCCTACGAAACTGTCGACACGAGAA
Organism: Copidosoma floridanum; assembly: GCF_036245765.1. NCBI lineage: Eukaryota > Metazoa > Arthropoda > Insecta > Hymenoptera > Encyrtidae > Copidosoma > Copidosoma floridanum. The sequence continues at coordinate 24,238 of NW_028321897.1, read as the reverse complement.
AATCAAAGTTCTGACATGAGCACTCGTGGTGTTACGCAGTGGTTTTAACGTCGCAATGCCATTTTACAGTTCTATATAGCGATGCTTCAGGGTTCATTGTATTACGATGAACAACACCGACAATGGAAATTTCGAGAGAAAAAAGCAACGTGGGCCCATGAAACGTAAACGTGAATAAACTTTTTACCACCCGTCTCCCCCCTATAGAATGCATGCGAGCTCATAACTCATGAAACGGAACGGGATATACTAGATGCATTATACACGCATAGGTATTATGCGAAGTAACAAATGGAGCCGATCCATAATCCAAGCCAACTCGAGCGAATTATAGCCTCTGCGGACTGAAATTTCCTCATTAGTTGCAAATATAGGTGTGAGGGGTAACAACGCGGCCCGTGTCAATGTAGTGCTCGCAGGTATAATAACCGATCGTTCGGAGGAAAGCAAGTGGGCGCGTATGTATGTATATGTACGCACGACAACTGGAGAGTAAAGAGGGAAATTTTTATAACTTGGGAACACGACGACCCGAGGAAATTCGATCGGAGCAGGCCGCGTAACATGATTTATTCCATTTGTCGCTCCTCCACGCCCAGCAGAGATATATACGTATACAAAGGGCCCACCTGCGCATGGGCAGCTCAAGTCGTCCTCCGACAGAGAGTAATTTTGATGAGCGAGTCGTTCCCGCGCTACCCTACGGATAATACCCATCCCTCTTCCTTTTCCCCCGCGGGAGGGAAGTGGAAGCGTGCAACCTTCCGCGTGGCTGTATTATGGTCCGCGGAACCCGTACTGGGAGGAAAAAGAGGAGACGGGGCGATCGAGTTGTTCCTACGGAGGGAGGGAAATCGCTTCCAGCCGCGTATACGAGAGCACGCGCGGATTTGCGCCACAACACCTGAGCTCTCGGCTCGAGTTGTAGGGGAATAACTGTACAATCGCCGGCGCTCCCTCGAGAGAGCTGCCTGACCGATGGCTGTGCGGTGCGCTTCGATTTTCTCTCCGCGAGGCCCGCTCGATCCTCCGTTTCTGCCTCCACGGCGTTTCCTTTCTTCCCTTCCCGAGCATTTTTTCTTCCGGGCTCGCAAGGTCGCATGAGAACGCGAGGCACGTGCAGGAGAGGAAGAATGCCCCGTGAGCTGTTTTGGTTCGCGAGAATGTACGCCTGCCTCCGTGTAACATGAATAATTGGCATGGACTGTATTGCAGCCTAAGAGCTTTTCCACAAAAAGATTTTTCTCTACAAAATGATGTCAGGCTATGCCTGCACGATACCTATGATATACGTATGTGCATTATGCGTGAGTAATGACCGATGCGCGTTGAATGAAATTTCTCAACTGAATATGGTTATACCGTTACTGAAATATCCGAGGATGGCTCCAAGGTAAAAATGCTGCCAACAGCTGAGCTCCATCGGATTTGGGCACAATTGTTTTGTTGATTTTTTTAATTTTGTAAAAGATAATTTTTTTTAACATCACGTGTACCCTTTGAAAAAATACTAGGAAAAGACATTTGCAGTATATTTAAGATATTAAAGTAGAATTTTATTGTCAAGTCTCTATTTCTTATCAAAATTATTTTTCCTTTAAAGTTACTCTATGTATCTTGTTCTTGCTGAAAAAAACAACCATAGCAGACACTGTGTTACAAGTAGTAGAATCAAAGAGGTTTTTCAGTAAAAATTCTGCATTACAGTAACAGCAAAAATTGTAAAAAGTACCTGTGCCCGAGTCCGAGCTTCATAATGCATCAATAAAACAAGAGAACTATATAGTTAATCAAGGAATTCAACCATGTAAAATGTAAGAGTTGGGTAAGCCTTGACTCTGGAAGCACTTATTTTTATTTGCCGTAATAATGCATAAAAGCCACTACTCACAAGAGTTTTCTTCCACTGATTTTATGTACCATAAAATTTATGGTATCATGTTAAATTGATCAAATAGTTAAGCTCTTCGAGGCAATCGAGATTGAGAGTAGGAATGTAAGAAACAAGGGAAACAACGAAAACAAGCCAAGCTCAAACAAGCACTTGGGGGGAAAAAAGCTGGCAACAGTCACGCGCGTGTATTAGCGCTCGTAACAACAGCAACGACACAAGAGTGCTGTGGGAAAAAAAAGGGAAGAAGGAAAACACAAAAGCAACAGCTCTTTCATTATTCAAACCCAATCAGAAGTTTTTCATTCTCGCATCGTGTGCCAAGCCACCTCCCCTTTAACAGCTCCACGGGGCTCACTTTCGCTAAAGCGACACGTGAGCAAACGGGAAGGCTCGCTCCCTCCCTCCCTCTAAAGAGCACCCTGGCATCTCATTTTTTCCGAAAGGGGAGAGCCGCGGCTCTGCCGTTGCAAATGAGGAAGCGTATACGTGTATACACGAGCGCGTGCTAGCTCTCCGGGGGAGAGCAGAGGGAGTCGAATTCTTAACGCGCGCTGTTCTGTATTTCTCGGCTCGTAAGTCATGCGTAGTCCTTTGTTGGAGTTTCGCGCCGGAATCGCGTTATTCAATTACAAGGTTTTCCCTTGCTTAAGAGCAAAGGGATGGGGGGGGGGGAACTTTGGGCCTTTTTTGTTTGCCGTGTTGATTGAAGCTTGATATTTCGCTCAGCCGAGAGAAGCTTTTGCGTCCAAGCGTACTTCCAGCGGGGCACGAGCTCTTTGGGGTAGGAGGATGCGTTTTGCTTCACGCAGCATAAATTAGAGAATTACAGTAAAAGTTTTACTCAAATGAGGAAAAAAAAAGTTCATCATTTGGATCAAAAGACAGGACGCACATGCAGATTGGTTGTTACTAATGACGTTATGCATGAAAATCTTGCGTGTGCAGTAGGTTGATGTGTCTAGCGATTTCTATGCTGCACAAAGTGTATTAAAATATTGGTGACATATATATTTTGGGTTAACAACTTTTTCTTATTCGACAACCAGTATAAGGAAGCCAAGAAGATTATTACAATACGTACGGAGTATTTTTATACTAGTACACGGTTATTACAGCGACTTGAAGGTCAACCGGAAATTGATTAACAAATTTAATAAAGTGCATGAAAACGACTGTTTTTCTCGATCTGGTAACTGCTTCGTATTGTAAACGAGAACGAAAAACAATATTAGTCATCATGATTGTTACAAAGAATCAATTGGACGTTTGTATTGCTCTCAATTTTACTTATTTGTCAATTAGGTACCTGTTACTTACTATTTAGCATTGATTCATTCATTTTTTACACAGATAGTTGTGTCGATCTTTCTAATTAAATCGGGAAAAGTCATCTTAAAAAAAAAAAATTTTTTAATTTCTCTAGTCGCACGCATCAGATCTAGTTCACGCTTCGATAGAGAGTCATCTCATCCCCAAGAAACCTTTATCATTTCCTCGCCTGGCTCGGCCTCACTACGCGTACTGTCGTTGCTTCTTTCTCTCCCTATGCTACTTATAATCCGTATACGCTCGCGCTACCACTTACATATAATATTCGACATATGTTTACTTATGAAAACTTGCAAAACATATCTGTTCATAAATGATGGTAAATGAAATAGTAAACATGACAACTTGATGTTTACTATTAAAAAAATCTTCGTACTTGTACTTTATGTAAATATACCTATGTATTACCATATAAAGCACAATTGGGTCATGCCACTTTGATGCAGCACGCGGAAGCAAATAGATCAACGACTCAAGTGAGACCCCCCCGCCCCGCACTCACTCGCAAGATAAAGTCCGAGCGACATAGGTATACCTAATAAACAGCTCCACGTAGGACACGCGCTGCGGCGAGGTAGGTATTTTTTCTTTTTTTTTTGCTCCGGTACCGCGGGGCAGGCGATAAAAATTTCGCGCGGCTCTATTGACCCGGCGCCAGGCAAGTGTCACTCATACACATATACATGTATATACAGAGAGGGACGAGAGAGCGAGCGGGAGCAGACTACAAAAAATTTAAACGGCACGGCCGCGATAAAGAGCAGAGCTGCCGACGCAGCTGAGGCGCGGGAAAAAGTGTCGAGCTGGCGTTATTCCTAAGATCGGGGTCACAAAGACAGTCGCCAGAGATGCGTGAATGGAGATAGAGGGTACGTTATTATTATCATCATCATCACTCTCGGGGAATAATAGTTTAGAATAATATATCATTGCGACGAGCGTGAAAAATTACCGTCGCTAGATCGGCGTGTCTTCCAAGCCGAGCAATTTTCCGTAAGCGGCGTTAGACGGAGGACGAATAAAACAAAAGGCACAGAGAGGATCGGTAAAGGAAGCAGATGCGCGTATAGAAAGCTCGGAAAACGCAACTACAAGCTGTTGTGCTCGGAAATCGGATTTGGACTTGGATCTTCGAGCAAAGTCTCGAGAAACAGATAACCTCTTGGAGGATTAGGTGAGGGGCTGCGTAGGTGGAGGCGACGTCATAATGTACCAACTCTTTGAAGGAGTCGACGATCACCAGCACGCGAGAAAAGAATATAGGATTACGAGCGTTTGGCGCATGTATACACTGAGAAAAGTAGTGTTAAAAAAAGTATTATAACTGTACTAAAAATTACTATATTTTTAGGAAAGCTAAGCTATACTCACCTAATTACGCAAAATTATTACGTTTAAAATAATTTTGATTAAATTTTAAGTAATTTTTATCATGCAGTAGCCCTACAAAAATTATTTCATGGCATAATAAAAATTACTATGTCTATAACATAGTAAAAATTGTGACAGTACAATTTTTGCGACACGACATAATAAATTTTATTGTAATCGTTTTAAAACGTACCACATTCTAAAGTAGAATTTGCTATGTGACATAGTAAAATTTCTCATTCCACTGCATTGCTATTCAGTATAGTAAAAATTACTATGTTCGAAAGTAATTTCGTAAGATGTACATAGGTATATACGCCTATTGAGTTTCAAATTGAAGGTTATACGAATGTAAATATTTAGAGAAACACATTATTTGATTTATCAGGGTTAAAAATTGATACGTGCCGACAATTAGTTTTGAATCGACTAACTATCCGTTGTTAATACCGTGGTCCACAGAAAACCTTTTGATTTTTTAATTTTATTGTGTGTATAATAAACAGTAAACGTTCCCACATGTACTCTATTCACACTCGCACGGACATCATGTCCCGTGTTCTAGTAGTTGCGGAGCCTGACTCGAAAGCTCAAGGATAAAGGTTGAAATCCCAGTCGCTACAAATCTTTTTTAAAATATACCAAAATCTATGTACAATAAGAAAAACATATATATACATATATATATACATTTAAATCGATATATATATTAATTTCCTGATAAACATATATATTCACTGGGCAATATATATATATATATATATATATATATATATATAAATATATAAAACTCATTTTTCTTCTCTTACTCGAATATAAAAATTTTTTCTGAGTTAAGTAAAAATTACTATGTCGAAATAACAAATTTTAATATAATCTGGTTTTACTATGTACCATAGTAATGTCCACAATATGGCGAGTATGTCTCAGCTTTCCTATAAAATATAGTAATTTTTATTATAGTTGTAACACTTTCTCTAACACCACTTCTCTCAGTGTACAAGGGTGTTTAGTGCCGAGAGCTTTACCGAGCGCGTGTGAGACTGGAGCGGCAGCACGTTTGACGGCTCGTGTTTATGCTCTCTTTGCTCGGTCTTTGCATACATGCAGATACTAGGTGACGAGCTTCATGTTTTAAACAAAATTGTGTACGTATATGATATAGCATTGGTTCATGGCACGGAGAAAGGTGGACTTGCGATTATATATTTTCTCAGTCTTTCCACGCTAAGCGAGCATGCGGGTACAGGGAGAATGTTGCATCTAAAGGATAGAGTTTTCCGAGGCCCAACACCGAGGTCAGTGAAATGAAATTAATTTGGCTGCCTTTTCGTACAAAACTGCAAGTGTAGGTCCATCGTTGACATCGAGTTGGCGCCTTGTTCGACCGAGCCGTCGATATAATACACCTTTATTGAAGAAAATGAACAAAACAATGGCACTGGAAGGGACTAAGGAATTCGCCGTACAAGCACGCACTAGCTGCATGAATTTTCCATCAGGCGCTCGAGCTCCTCATTTACAATTACAATCGACAGCGAGTGCCTACAGATGCGAGCCAATATTTGAATGTATACATCGGATGGCTGAGGCCACTGGGGCGCGTGTTTGCCGACATTATGCAAAACCAATCATACGCGCGCGTACGTCTATTCCAGAGCAAACGGATAAGATCTCCAAGGTTGTGTATACATATATACATATATACATATACGCGTGTCGTGTGTGCGCGAGCCATGCATGGGGGGGAGGAGGTCGCGCATGCAGCTCACGTCCGTTAAGAGGCGCTTGATCCACGCGGGGAAATCGAATGAAAGTCACGACTCAATAAGCGCTGTGTATACTTTACCTATACGCTTGGCGCGAGGGGAGCAAGGTGAGCCGAAAGAATGCCGTTGCTCCCGTAGTCTCACAATACGCAAGTATTATCTATATGTATACTTACCCGGTGCGTCAGGATCTTAGAGGCGAGGGGTATCTATCTTCTTCAGGGGGGGTGAAAACACGTTTTTTCAGCAGTATTTTTCTTGTTGTTCCTCTCTCTCTCTCTGAGATGCGAGGTGTTGCAGCAGGTATTAGAAGAGAAAAAGTATTTGTAGGATTTCCTTGTGTTTTGGGCCACGCCTTTTCCTCGATTCTGTACACTGCGTGTTTATCTCCCTCTCTCTCTTTTTTTTTTTTTTTTTTTTTTTTTTTTTTTTCTTTTCGAGCTCATCCTCCCTGCCATCCTTTTTCTTCTCTGTTTTGCCACTGTTTTGTTATGCTCGGTGAGGAGCTTCTTTTTCGGTGCCCCCCTCTATTTTTTTGTCCCGTGCGACCTTTTTCTTTTTAAATGGGGAAGGGAAGCGCGTGTGCGTTGAAATTTCGCGAAGAGGAGTACGACAATAGGTGGAACATATATACCGCTATGCTAATCCGATCTTGAGATTGAATCTCTGTTTTTGGATGACAAATAGCTCGTGTGGATCTTTTTGGGCGATACACGACGTGATTTGCTCTTTAATTCCTACGTAGGAGATTGAAACATGCAGTTTGATTATTTTTCCGGTGGGTCTGACATTTTTCAAAACAACATGAACAACGAGACGAGGCACACTCGATAAGACGCAAGCTCGTGTTTGATTTGTACCACGAGCGAGGGTAAGTAGATCGTTTTCCACTGGGCAGCGCACACGCAGAAAAGAATTACAGGAATTTTTACCGTAACAGCAACGGTAATCCTGTGATAATTTGTCATTACGTAAATTTTTACCGTAGATGTTCATGAATTTTAACCGTAGTTTACAGTAATTTTTATAGTAACTGTAAAATTTATCCAAAATTCACTATAATTTTTACTGTACGGCAACGGTAAAATTTCCGCTGAAAGTGCATATAGCTATAGGCTGCAGGGTCACGTGGGCTGTAGGGAAGGGCTGACCAGATGTCTACTGTAGTGGGCTATATAACCTGTATGAGAGAACGAGATAGACGTAACATTTGTATTACCGAGATCAACGTATAGATGAAAGTACGGGTATCTTTTATGAATGGCTATAAGCGAAGGAGTACTGTATCATGTGTCCAACAATTCGTTATGTACCAATTCTATTAATGCAAATATCCGCACAGGTCTACAATTTGTAGGTTAGTCAGCGCTTTAGCAGACAACTTATCAGGTGCTTCCCCTCCAGCCAACGTGACCCTGCAGCCTATAGCTATATATACTCTTTCAGGGGAAATTTTACTGTTGCCGTACAGTAAAAATTATAGTGAATTTTGGATAAATTTTACAGTTACCATAAAAATCACTGTAAACTACGGTAAAAGTTCATGAACATCTACGGTAAAAATTTACGTAATGACAAATTATCACAGGATTACCGTTGCTTTTAAGGTAAAAATTCCTGTAATTCGTTTCTGCGTGCAGAGATAGCTCTCGTTTTCTCTTAAGGTGCAGCATAATTATATACCTAATTTTAGTGCGTGCTGCAAGTCAAAAAATACAAATAACGCTAGACCTGATAACGAAATGTTAACAGCGCGCTCGTTTTAGTCGAATGAAACAAGAGAGGCAGAAAAATAAACCAAGCTGGAATAGGCTACGCGAAGCCAGGAATGTATACGTGATGTACCAACTCCCCGTCGTCTCCCTTTGCCGCAATACAGCAATCAGTAATATGTTAAATAAACTCGTGAGCGCCTGCCAGTTACAGCTACACGGCCATTATATATTATACAGACGCGGAGTCGCTGACGGTTTACCTATATATGTATACTTATCTTGGAGCCAGAGCTTACGTCATATACCTAACCTCCGCACACATCGGGTAGAGGAACGAGGATACGCATGAATACAGTCCAGCCGGTGATATTTTTTTGTTTCTTTGCCCTACCTCGCTCGCGCCCACAGAGATAATCATATTTATTTAGTCACTTCCACCGAACCGTTACCATTGTATTTGTATAGAGATTGGGTCTTAAAATCAGCCAAACGAAAATGGCTTGGGTGCATATATACGCGTACACCCCGTAAAAGCGAGTGGTGTTTTTTACCAAAGAGAGACCGAAACTCGCCGCGATGGAGCTCCATTTCTCCATTTTGAGGTACTCTCCGTTTGATGGCTCCACAGTAATATTTTCCGAGTTGCGCGAGTGACTGGCGATTATTAGGTGCCGCGAAGACGAAGCTGATGTCTCTTGAGCCGTGTCGACTTTTTCTGCACGGCTGGACCACGTGAAAGGGCTCTCGAGCTTCGCTCTGATTGATTAGGTGAAATTAACCTTTTTTCCCCCAATTCCAGTTCCTGCCATTTTTATACCTGTGTACCTCTCGGAATAGGCTCGTCGCCGGCTGGACGACACGAGGATCGCTTTGGAGAAAACGACAACATCGGGCATACATACCTGAAACAGATGAAAGGTTTTCACAAATTACCAATGATTTCACTCGGAATCGAGTCATAAAGTATTTTATGTTCAAGATAAATTTCAGTCGTCAAATGGACCAACTTGGGTCGAGCCTCCGTATACATTAAATAGCGCGCAATTTACCGATCAATAAAACATACTCTCATAAATCGGGGCGCAATCACGGAGCGAAAATTGAAAAATCCTCAATTTTTTTCCACGCGCATAAATTAAAACGATTTCATCGCGTACGTGGGTACGATGATTGTATTTCACTTGCGAAACGCAACGTCGGTAAATTTGGTATTTTATTAAATAGAGAATTATATCGGCCCCCATGAAACTAATCGTTGGTATAATCAGTATCGTTCATTTGATACTGACTGCAGCGTATAGTTATTGAAGCGTATGAAATTCAACAAGTATCCTGCGTTGGCAATTTTTTTCCTTTCAAACGGTATACAAATGAGCAATAAGGATGCGCTTCGATTCCTTTTTGAAAACAGAACACTCGATCATTCACACCTGAAACCTTCCAATCATCGAACTTTGTGCACTAGAGATTGCCACGTAGACAGGAATCATACATGCAGGTGGTGAAATGGTCGATGCTCGACATTCCAGTGCACACCTTCAACGTCCGCTCTCACGTTCGTGCATCGGTATACACCCTGTAACACGGCCAACGTCGCACCTGCCGAGCCGCAGTGTAGTGGGGGTGGGAGAAAAGGCTTGTTCCTCCACGGGCCCATGTGTATTATGTACATGTACAGGTATACCGATGCAACGCTAATCGCTCGAAGCACGCGAGAGTCATATACCTACGTATCAGCTGACCGATTGCCGATGTAGATACATACACGATATTATATATATACACGTAGGTGTACGTGCCTTACCCCTGTCATAGCGGTTTGGACGAATATAAGGGCTACCGAAGGCACGGCCTTTTCGCGTGTCGCTGTCTCGTTAGTCCGCGCCTATACACAATGTACACCCCCGACGTCTCGGCTCAAGGGAGGTGCTGCAAATGGGTGCATTGGCGGTGCAAGTCCGGCTTCTGCTGGGCTTGCTCGCCACCCAACGGATACATCGAGCGTACACACGTAGGCCACGTGCACTTTTTTAGGGGCGATGAGGAAAAACAACAACAGATGGGCTCTAGATGTTTTTCAAAGTGGAACTTCTTTTGGCATGAGAAATTTTGTCCAAGGCCACAATAATTACGTACAGTTTCAACCCCCCAATTATAACAATGGGATCGGCATCGGCGTATGGGTGTCCAGATAATGTAACTGCAGCGTGAACGAAAAAAATGATTAACTGGCACTGCCTAGTTCCAATGAGTCAATTGTGCAGCCTTTTGACGACTCGCGTGGGCACTTGACAGACATTCTCGCTTGTGAACGATCATTCGAGCGGTTGAGCAAGAGTTCGTTGACAAGCCCCGGGACCGAGAGACAAAAAGGAGCCTTAAGAGGCGTTGAGAGGTCTTGCAACTCCCAAAGAGTCTCTGCCTTTATGCGCTTCCCGATATGTGTCTCCGTCCTCCGCTCCCCCGGCCGCCCCTCTCTCGGCTGCTCTTTCTTCCTTGGCTTGGATGGCTCGACTCGCGACTCTCGAACGGAGCAGCGTCCAAAAGCACTTGGCTCCTGTAGTTCCGCCACTCGTGATCGTCTTCGACCATCCGAGGCCTCGCCCCACACTTGCGAATTTCCGTCGGCTAACTTCACCACATCCTTTTCCCGTCTGTGCATTTTGCCAACAAGCACCTCTTGCCCGATGACTAATTATCAAGTCATTTTGTTGTTTGCAAAATTGTACAAAAGGAGTTACAAAATTTCATTTTATAGATATTTCAACTGAAGCAATTACTTTGAAGGGAAGTATTGTTGATCGAGATTATTTCATGGTCAGAATCATCCTCGATAGAATTGTTGCACGCACCAGCGTTTCAAAAAAAAATGTCAACTGGAGCCAATTTGGTTTTTCAAATGCCTTGCAGTACATTTCTATTCTATGAGTAAATCCAATGCACTTGTTTGCGGGAACTTATTTCTTAACTGCTATAGTAATGAAACACAGAGCCTACTTTTAAACTTTTTATCACCAATAATAAATTGTATACTATGTATTGGAAACGAAGAAAGTCTAGAAAAAAAGGGGCAAAAGATTTTTTTTTTTTTGTGAGAGCTATTTTTATGGTTTTGTACGACAGAGAAGTAAGATTTCATGATGAAAAAAGTCTCACTACCTATACACCAAAAATCGTCTATACCCTCTCGATTTTTGAATTTGTGTTTAATTTGCCTCCGTATTCGAAAAAATAATACCATAAATATGCAAAAATAAAATAAATCACAAAAAAGACTTCAACACAACTATTATTCTATAGTCAAAGAAAAATCATGTAAAAATTTTTTTCCCTTTTCGAGGTACAAAGCATGAAGTGAATAGCACACTCAGTCAAATCTTTTTCCCATAAAACTGTACTATGAATTTTTGAAAACACAAGTTTTAATAGAACATTATTAAAATGTAAGGTCTCATTAAAGGCTACACTAACCTTTAGATCACAATTACATTGACGGAAAAAAGTCTTGTGATAGTAATTGTTTAAAAGTCGGAGACAGTGCTCTCTTGTCTCCCGTGAATTTAGCATAGGAACTGCGAGGCCATCACAGTTATGTGTTTGTATTAATATCTTTCGAAAATGCGTGATGGCCCATAATTTCTCAAGTGCCCATCTCTGCAATTCTCTGTACATATTCGCTGTGTGCAGTATTCTGAAACAGCGCCACCTTCACGGCAAGAAGGAGGTGCTGCTGAATAACACGATTACATAGCCTATTATGGGCTGCAAACTTTGTTAATTGTTTTTTGTAGTTTTAATGTATTTGTAATATTTAAAGTATAGATTTTCAGTGTTAAGAATTTGTTTTAAACAGAAAACAATTTTTTGTTACATTATTTATTTTTTTTTTTTTACTGTAAAATAATAGTTGTTATCTGTTTGAAACAAATTCTTGACACTGAAAATCAATACTTTAAGTATTAATAATGCATTGAAACTATAAAAAACAATTAACGAAGTTTGCAGCCCATAACAGGCTATGTAATCGTGTTATCCAGCATCGCCTCCTTCTTGCCATGTAGGTGGCGCTGTTTCAGATTATTGCACATAGCGAATACGGAAAAATCATGCGACTGAAAAAAATGAAAATATTCCCTCACACTCTAAACGGTCTCATTGTGAATTCTCACCGTTGCTCTCTATACTGCTTATATGGCACAAAATTCATCGGTTAAGGACGTTCGGTAGAGTAGCGGGGGGAAACATTTGCGGGGCAAGGGGAAACCAGCGATGAGTGAAGATTTGACAACGCCATACGGGTCTTTAATGTGTGAGCGTTCATGTACACGCATCAGGTGTCTGCTCGTCTGCTGTGTCGGTTACGACAGTGTTATACGTGTATGTTAAATGTTTTTGTGATGAAGCAGTAAGTATTTGACTTTGAGTTGTTATGAAAATGTAATGAAAATGAATAAATAAGTAATTAAAAAGACTTGTGACCATTGTATTTATATTTGTAGATTTCATTCGTAAAAATGCCCAAAGCCAAAGAGTTTAACTTCTAAAGTACGACTAATGAGAAAGGAACAGAAATAATCATAAATTTGAAGTTTTATAAGAAAAATAAATAACGTGTTATTAAAATACATTGTTTTTTTCTTATGGGGAGGGGTGGGCGTAATGTACATACGCTCATACACACATATAAGCTTGTATTTTATAAAAAAATGCGTAAATATCAACGATAATATTAAAATATTTACTGATCGACGTCCCAGAGCATTTTAATTTTCCCACCACTTGCGACGTTGCCATTGCGTTTCTATCGAACTTTTATTTTTTTTTTTATACATTAACGAATCAGACGATCGTCGCGAAACTTGGTGTACATTAAACTCATAACATTATCTGTGACATATAAAAAAATTGGCGAAATTCACTGGGCCAATTTGCTTAAAACTGAGTTTAAATCAGTTTTCCCATAAACAACTGTGTTAAAATGACTGAGCTTTGAAATTTAATATCTCAAAAACAAAACAGACGACTCTTTAAAAATTTTGACTGGTTTATTGCAACAACAACAAGAACGTCTGATCAAAATTTCAGAAAAATTTACTGGAAAATTCTAACTCTACCAAACGTCCTTGCTAGCAAAATGTTTTCTCGGCACCGTAACCGAAGTACGCAACGATAAAATGCACGAGAAAAAAGATTCAAGGTGTCTTTATGAGACGTCAAATAGACGCAATGCCTCCTGCGCGTACGAGACCTCGGTTTGGATTCCCGTTGCACGCGTCAACTGATATTCGACACTCGCTTCTTTTCCCTCTGCCCCCCTCCCCCCTGAAACCGGGCCCTCGGAGTATTAATTTTCTTCCACCTTCGTACGAAGCGGGAGTAGCACTGTAGAGCCAAGAGAGCCAGAGGGAGGGAGGGAGACGGGTGAGAAGGCGGCCGGTCTTCTTAATTTACGCCGCTTGGATTTCCGGTCGCGAAACGCCGAGAGACGCGGGGTCTGATAACAATCGCCTCTCGGCCGTCACGTGCGGAGACGCCGCAATTGCGTCCCTAATCTCAGCTGGGGGGCAAAGGTCCGTGAAACGCGTGGCGTCAACTGGCTGCAGGAATATTCCATTACGGCCCCGGCGACGCTCGTACGCGCCGAGGCTTCCTTCGACGCAGTCTTGAAACTCAAGCCGATCTCAAAGTGGCTGTCGCAATCCTTCCTCCGCTGCTCCTACGTATAGCTTTAATAGCCTACTTATGCGCATGGAATTTCTCGGGTGCGTATACATGGTGGCTGCCGTGCGTTAGCTGTTTCTCGATGCCGCCCGCGGGAGGATGGAAGCTGCTCTCTCGCGTATTTCATTTCCTGCTATAGCCTCTCAGAGGCATTTCGATTGATAATTATTATTACGCTGTTGCCACTCCGCGAGAGGCTTTGCAATTATCAACGTGGTAATGAGAAAAGTTGATTTTTCATCGGTGAGAAACGTACACTGTTTTGTGGAATAATAATAATAATAACGGTGATTATTAGTTCTCTAGGTATTTATTAGTCATCTTCTACTCGATGCGAAATTTATATTACCGTTGCTTATTTTGTTCGGTTGGGAATCAATACCTACAGTCTTGCACAATAAAAACCTGGTGTTTTTTGTCTTATTTGTTTTTTTTTTTTTTTTCTTTCTTTCTTACGTCTCATGTTATTTATAACTTTTTTAAACATGAATTGCAAAAGCATTGTTTTTACCAGAGTATTACTTTCGCTTGTACGTGCAGATAATATTATAAGATTGCAGAAATATTTTGAGGAATCAAAAGACCACTACCAATACAAAATGAGTGTAAGGGAGGACAAAAAACCAACTTTGAAAGAAATGAGGCAGAATATAGGGACCAATGTTGGAGATTAAACACAAGGTAACGATGAAAATCAGTAATGCAGTACATAGGTAGAATCTACAAAGTTTTGGGTAGATCACATAAAATAGCATAAATACTTGTAGATTATGGAAAAAAAAACTGAAAAGTTAAGCGTTGAAATGAAATAAAATATTATAGAAAGATGATCCAGGAGGTAAAAAAAAAACCTAAAAAAAAAAAAGTAAGAATAAGTTTCAGAGATTCAACATTCAACAATGAGAGAAGCAAAGTGTTAAGATGAATTAACCAAAAGTTGTCTAATTATTGCTGGTTGCGTAACGTTAACCTTTACAATTGATGGTTTCCATACTTCACACAGGTCATGAATAAAATACACCATCGTGTTTGAGCCATTAGTTCATGTTAGAAAAATCTTTACGCTGTTGGTGACGAACTTTTCTATAAGCATAAATGACGCAAAGTCAAGTACGATGACAAATAAGTATATATACTTATATGTAGGCAAGCGTTGTCATTGTCTTCTTAGTCATCAGCTTGCTTACGACAACGCCACTAAAACGAAGATCGAATAATGTTTCCTGTAACTTTACTAGCCTTTGGCATTGCATGGATGTGTGCGGAGAGCAAGTTTTGCGAGATATCACCGCGATACAATGAGGACTACACGTAGTCCGCACTGACACCTCTCCACCCTAATCAATATTCACCTTGTCTGGCTACATGTACAATAAAATAACATGCACGTGCAAGTACTCAAAAATTACGCCTCTCGAGGCTATAAAATCATCGTTGCATTAGTGAATTACATTTCATGATGTGTTGCCTTGATGCTGGACTTGCTTCGTTGGATAATTTTCATCGCGCGAATGCTGCTCAACAGATTTTGCACCGATCATATTTCAAGTACATCCCCAAAGAGAAAAGATACGGAGATTTAAATGCCATGTATTTTTAATCAAAATTTTACGGAGATGAATTATCACAGTCCCAGCTTCGTAATTATTTTTTGTGTAAGCTTTTTAATTAATTTATACCAGAGAAAATCTGCGAAAATACTCATTCTCCATAATTGCGCGGAAATTTAATAAAAATCGTCGGTTAATGGGGCAGTGCACGAGGTTTTCAATTATAATAATGAAAGCTAGAGGCTGCCCTTGGATGTGGTCTCGAGCTTCCCTCGTTGAGGGAAAAAAGTGCGCAGCAGCCGAGACCATACGGAAATCGTCTTTCACGCGGGCCAACCATGGTTAGGGAAAAAAAGCTTTTTTAACATTAAAACCAACAGTAAACTTTCACTTGTGTACTCACATTGATTATTTGAATTAATGAAAAAATGGAAAATTGACAATCATTGCTTCACGCATGTAGTAGTTTTCGTAGATTTTGGGCCCCGATGCTTGCTCTGGTTGAGTACCAACATGAGGTGTGCCAAGTTTATTTTTAGGGTGCACTCACCCACTACCCAAGGTAAAAAAAACACATCCATTCTAAATGTGAATTTTAATACGATAGAGCATGAATAAATAGCACAGAGTTATAAGAAATTTCACTCTTATATTATGTCCCGTACACTTGAGATGAGTCGTATACGTGCAGAAAATGTAGGCAGAGATAAAATTAAAGAGCGTGCATTTTGATACAAGTAGGAAACCGGAGCATTTTCCGTTTGCGCAAATTAATGCTTTGGCGAAAACAAAATATCCTTGTAAAGTTACCCGAGATTTGAATCCTGTTAAATCGGACTATAAAAGTTGCAGATACAATAAAAAGTTCCGTACGTCAACGTGCCGCCATTGGTTGGAAAATTTTCCCGCGTTTGATGGTGAACAAAATAAAATCCCCACCGCAAACGAAGCGCGACGAGCAAACGGAGGTAAACGCAGACAGCCATCCGCAGCATCCTACGTGGAGCTACAGCGCGTCCCAGGAGAAATGTTTTCGTAGATTAAAACTCGCGTCCTCGGACACGTACAAATTTCGCGCGAGCACCGCTCCACTGCGAGCAGGCAGACAAGTATAGGGAAAAGGCAGGAAAAAAAAAGTAGACGCGAGAGCGGGAGACGGGGCAGAAGAACACCATCAGGCAATGACTCCCAAACGGGACGAGGGCGCTTGTTAAACGTATAGCACATACGTCACGATTAGGATCGCGCAGGTGTAGGGTGTATTCATGCGAACGCGGGCGCTCATGCGTACGGACTGGTACACGAAAAAAGGTCTCCTGACCCGCCCCCGCGTCCCGTCTTTTTCTTTCTTTTTATTTTTAACATTTGTCCTGCACCTCTGGGAGAAACGGAAATTAGTGAGAAGTGTCATTTCTGCGACAACAGCGACAACGATGACATCGACTCACAAATTTTTCCCATTTTCTCTGCAACCACGTGTAACTAACTATGTACGTGTTGCCCAGCTCACGGTCTTATTAATAACACCAGGCTTCCTGTCTCAACGACGCGTGTTAATAATTAAGTCTAATGGGCCTCGTTCGACGCATGTTGCGTAGGTATAGTTATTGATACCTTTGCTCTAAGGGTGACACAAACACAAGCTTGCTATTCGTATCGTTCTCACGTAAATTATTTTTCGTGGACAAAAGGTGGGCTTGATTACAAGGAGCTGTGCGTATGGAAGCACGTGGATTGCTTGTGCGTGCTCTCTGTGAACAGCGTCGATCAATCATTCTATAGGTACGACGTAGAGCAGCCCTCGCACGCCACTCCACGTTACAGTGGCTCATGGTTGTGGACAAAATGAATTTTCGATTATTGAGTTTGTCTATACTTGGGTACCTTTGGTAACTAAGTGTGCAGTGACTTTTTTCCTCACCCTACGCGCGTGCTTTCACCATGAACTGGATCATTCTGAAAGTCGACTATCTAAAATTGATGAATTTAAAATAGAGACTCATGGCCATAGTAAATGGCAACAATATTATTTTGGATGAATTAAAAACGGAGTAACTCGGCCTATATAACATTACGCAATAATTCAATTGGTATTTTTTTGCTATTTTTTCTATCAGTGCACTACTTTGCATGATTTTAGTTATGCATTGAGGGTATTGCTCTTAACCCCTCCCCCCCCACCACATCCAAAACAAAAATAAATACTAGCAAGGGACTCATCGTTTGAAAAGCGACCTGACCAATAATCAAACCCGTGCCTCTTGGACCAGCTGTATCAACATGTCAGATCCGCTTCTCTTTACATTTATTTGGCATCAGTTTGGCAGAAATAAAATTAATTCTTAGTGGTTGAATTATGATATTTTTGGGTCCAATGACGTTTTCAAAAGTCTCAAAGCCTCGAGATCTTTGTTTTTGAAAGTCTCTGTAAAAACATCATTTTGGAAATTCTACACAAATTAGGTCAAGTTAATTGATTTGCACTGATATTACTCAGTAAAAAGTTTAATACAGTTGTTGTTACGAGACGTAGAAAAAATAAATTACTAAAATTATTTATGTAGTTTTTTTTATTATTGTAAGTTACTTGGATTGAAAAAAATTCTATTGCACGACCTTCACTAAAACAATTACACTGTTAATGTTTTGTTCATGTGGGGAAGTATTATGACGAAAAGCTAAACGAAATGTAATGCACCTGTCCATAACAAAACAAGTATGATCGTAGCACTCGTTTACTGTTGCCAGAACCGACCGTACTTATAAGTCCACTGTATGTGTAAGCTACACGTAAGTCAACTATGTATCAGCTGTGCATTATATATGAAAACGAGTATCAGATCCTTTAGAGTCGTATCATGTGAAGTACATTGGCACAATGGACCCCAGTTATTTATTACAACATTGACTGGAATGTAGCTGACCAACACAAAGTAAGGTTGAAAAAAATACCAACTGTATTAGAGAAGAACTATGTAAAACCAAGCGCATAAATGCAGTACTCGAGTAGCGTAAACACTTGGCATCGAGCTTTTTTAGGATAAGTATTACCAAATCCATATTTCACGACTCAGGACTCTCAGGAGATATACGAGGCTTTGAAGAATTAAAGAATTATAAAAAATACTTGTCTACGTTGGTGAAAAATTTTGTATTTGAATTTTTTAAATTCATTCTGTCAAAGAAGATCGCTCTGGGGTATATATACCATATATATATATATACCATATAGATAAGATGGCACTGGATATTTCTTCAAAGAAGCCAAGTATGCAGTTCTTTTTCCTTATGTTACACACTGAGAAAAGTGGTGTTAGAAAAAGTGTTACAACTATAATTAAAATTACTATATTTTATAGGAAAGCTGAGACATACTCGCCATATTATAAAAATTGCTATGCTACATAGTAAAACCAGATCATATTAGAATTTGCTATTCAACATAGTAATTTTTGCTTTGTTCAGAAATGAGAAAAATATATATATATCTTACTAATATCTGATCTTATCTTATCTTACTAATATATAAAGCAAAGTCGCTAAAACCGTTGTAATCGCTAACCGCAAAAACTACTGAACCGATTTTGCTGAAATTTTGCATACCGATTCTTGACACTTCCTAGATGGTTTTAGTATGGTTTTTATCTTGAAAAATTTAATAACAATAGCAAAAAATAAGCTCAAAGTTTTGCAAAAATACGTCAGCTTTTCACTTTAGTTCAGTAGGATCCGCTAGGTAGCGTCGACATAAAATCGAAGCTATCTGCAACAGAATTGAATAAGTGTGGTTATAATACGCCGGAGCGTCTCGAAGAAAGATACAGTCGTTATCCGGCAGTTCATCGAGCTGCATCGAGAATGTACATGATCGACGTGCAGCTGGGCATCCCGGTTACCGACGACGCTCTTCTCCAATGGGCAAGTAATCTAGGTCTACTATCACCCTGAACTTCCAGGATTGACGAGTGCCACCAATAAAAAATTTATTCTAACCGATTACGTCTCCGGGGGAATACCAGGAGACGTGTCTAGCCAGAGCATATCCTGCTCCAACCCTTCAGAGTTATGTGGCCGTACCACAATCTGGCCTCGTGCCGTCAGAGAAGTTTATACCATAAATGTAAGCCAGGGAAAACAGCCCTGAGGGGCATGGGCAGCCATAATGGCTTCCTTCTCAGTGGTCGTGTCCCCAACGGCATCCCCACATTTCCCCAACTAACGATGAGCGGTTGGTGATCCGGAGAACAACCTAAAGATGAAATATTTTTTGATCAGCGGTGTACCTCCCTCATGTACAGTCTCTGTCCACAGAGACTCCGAGGGTAAGAGTCAAGCTACCCGCAGCTGGCTCTCCATCATCGAGAATAATAATAAGGAATGACTGGAAATTATACCACTGGCCCTTTTCAGGGCCAATGTAAGCATTTACGTTCTCTACCTAACCATTAATCTCATCGGTTCTTTTTAGGGGCCACCTAAGTGTAAACTACTTTGCCGACAAATACATTTTTACTACCATTTCTGGAAGTGGTTCGTCGACTACTTAAAAGACTATATATAAAGACCGCTACTATTAAACCAAGTCAGTCATTAACTGGCAGACGTCACGAGCAGAGTTGTTCGTCGCAAGGCTGGGAACCCTGGTGACCAACGACCCTATATTACCCTCTCGACTCTAAGCATTCAACCAGGAATCACCGATCCTCTCCAAGGTCTGCGCTGGGTGAACCTAACAGCTATGAAAGAAAAGAAACTTGATCCAACGGGAGTCTCCAACGGGCAAGCATTACGAACCAATCTCTACTAATCTCTCCACCTTAGATCATCAAAACAACTGAGTCTGCAAAAAAAAGGTGCTTTAGACACCAACGTTTTCGACGTTATATCAGGAGACGTTAAGAAAGAGCACTACAACTAGCCCCAAAGCTTCGGACTTTGTAATTTTTCTCCCAATCAGTCTGGGGCTTCAACATCAGGCCAGAGAAGATCACCCTGAGGTATCCAGGCAGTCACAATTGTTGTTAACTTCAGTCAAGAAAGAGTATACTTAAAAAGTTCACCGGTCTTTTTTAGGGCCATCGGACGTTGAACTACCTTGCCAACAAATAAATCAGAACTTAACAAAGTTGACAGAAAACAGCCTTTAGGGGTCACAAAAGTCGCAAGTATGCTATTAGTCGCAACAGGGTATATTGGAAGAAGAACTTCAAATGTATGTAATAAATACAATTTTAGGCGTCAAGAAACTGACGCAAAAAATTTATCAAGATTCGAACAGCCAAAATCGACAAACAAAGAATCCATTTCGTGAGGGATCAGCTTTTCATTTTACCCCCACAGTAATCTCTTAAATCTTTAAAGATCTAAATTAAAATTTTTAAATAAGTAGAAAAGATATTTGTATTTTTGTGGCAATAAAAATTGTAGAGATTAAGGTAGTTGACAAGATGCAGTCGTGCTCAGTGAGAACGAAGATTAATGCGTATATTACTGTATAGTCAAAGTAGAAATGGTTGAGTTAGTTGAGTACCACCCGTCTCTTTGCCTGCGCAGAAGAGCAAAAATTGGCTGTCTGCGCTGCTTGACGAAATCGGGCAACGTTGTATTCTCATATATATATGTAGATGTATACATACATGTATATTATTTTTGTTTACCTTTTTTTGAGAATTAGGTTATCGTATTACTTAATTTGTGTTCAGCCGTTTATTATGCAAATAAATATGAATAATCTAACATTGAAGAACGGAAAATTTGTAACAAAAAAGTGTCGGAAGTAATACATTTCTTATGTACATCGTATGAATAAAATGAAGTGGTGAAGAAGGTATACAAAACTTATTTTCAGAAATAATCAACGGTAAAGCTAGAATCACGAGAAACAAAAAAATTATTTGCTCAGTTACTGACTTTTTAAAAAAAAATGTAAATATGGAAAATAAAAGTTAAAATATAGATTAAAAAACTAATACCATCTGTACTGGTTATTTCTACGAAATTTATTAGTGAAATAGGTTTTTTACTTGTTACAATATTTAATAATAAAAAATCATTGTTCAAGAATTTATTTGACAGATTGTTGTAATACAAATATATTTTGGTTAATTTCTGTAATTATGTACTAGATTATTCATTTGATAACTTTATTGCACATTTTTCTGTTTATTAATAAGTTTATTGTTTTACACAAATTACATTCCACAGTTTCAAATTATATTTTGAGTTCATGAATGACGTGTATATATAGCCACAGTAGATGTATATATACAACGAGGGCGAACGACGTTGTCATGTCTCAAATTGTATATATAAGCTGTCTGCTAAATTGGTTACGTTCGCTTGAAATACACGATGTTTGTACTAAAATTCCTCAAAAACAAGTAGCGGAAGGAACATCATGAGATAACGCAAGATATTCCTTGGATTCCATGGATTCAAAAGTTAGTTTTCTTTAAAAATGTATAGAAAATTATTCTTGTAATCTTTAAAACTGCATGGCTCACATCAGTGTAACAGAGGCATCCCATGATAAAAGCCATAAATTTATAAGTTAATATCTTAGTTTTTAGCTGCGGTACCTATGTTGAAATTTTACTGATGTGTGAAGGACAATAAAATGTACTTATTTGCTAAGTTTCGAGAAAATCTAAGCTCCAGGACTTTGTTGCTCTGGTAATAAAGTTGTGAGATAAGAGAAAAAAATTTTTTTTTAATATATATTTTTTAGGAGTTTAAAATCTTAACAGCTTTAAAAAATAGCCCTTTTCATAAATTATACGGGAGAAACTGCAAATCAACCGCTTATTATGGCCAACGATTATTTTATGGCATAAGGAACGCATGGTACTTTTCAGCATAATTATAATTTTTTAATTTTTACAGCTTATTATTTGACCAAATAAACTGTATGGATTGCGAACAAATATGTTTTAAATAAGAAGATTTTTGTTCTGAGAAGTGTCAGGAATAATGGGATTTTAGTAATAATCAATTAATTAGCAAAAAATTAGTATATTTATTCATCTGATAATGAATGTTATCAGAAAAACAGGCTTTAGGAATATCACACACTCGATTTGTTTTGAACTCTGAAGCCTTAAAAAAAGGTAAACAGTTGGTTGAAAGTAGTCATGTGTGCGATGTTACAGAATTTGAAAGTGATGGAGTTAGCAATTTGACAAGTGCCGTCGTAATAAGGCAGACCTCGGTAACTTCAGCTTCATACAAAGTTAACCTGCATGTATATTTTATTCAGATCATTTTAAAAATTTTTTCAGTTGCAATGCACATAAAAATTACCTTCATTTACAGTTGGATAATCACCGAAATTCATGTAATTTTACTCCATCTGTCTTTGTACTACTGTTACGCTGAACAACACAGCACTTTCTTACACATATATTTCATAAACGTTTTAATAATAGAAATCACAGTGATCATGTCTTATTTCACGTAACTATCTTTTCCGCCTTCTAACGTACAAATAGCACCTTCGCCGCTTGATTTTGGGTTCTCAGGCGGAAAAATAGTATACGAAACTCGTTCGAAAAGGCTTCTTTACAAACCTCGTTACGGCCCTTGCCTTCGGCTCGTGCCGTAAACCTCTCGGTTCGTAAATCGAAGCCTTTGCAAACTCGTACGCAATATACTATTCTTTTTGCCGTCTGCTTCTAAGAGTGTGCTCTGGATTGAAAACTAACGAGACTTTATTAATATATTGTTACATTCAAACATTTTACAACCGTTCTTGGCACCACATAGTTCATTTTTTTACATTTGTGCAACTGCAATTTCATAATATTGTTACTATTTATGCATACGTGATGATAACATCTGTAAATTTGACGAAATGCTGTTATTCTTTTTTTCATTAAGCAAAAATGACAGTAATTTGGTACCCCAGGTTTCCTATTTTCGCCACTACGCACGCTGGTGTTGACTCATCTATCCCCTCCCATTACTTGCACCTGGCCAATAGAGTAATAATTGACTGTTGAAATACAAAGTATACCATTGTGCTCATAAACATGTCAGCTAATTTTCCGTTAACACACTTGTTCGTTAACAGTAAACAAATCTCAGCGTAACTATACATATATAGAAAGAAACTAGCCGTGCATGTAACAGCATGAAGTCGTCCTGTCAAGAAGCACTTTCACATCTTTGGCCGTCAGCAAAATCTCTACCGGGCTTTCAAAGCTCTCGTGCCTCCTTCGCATCGGATGCCATGTCTCAGCTGAGCGCAGTCAGCTGGCAGCGCGGCAGAGCGCCACCTGATGGCCTGCCGTAATTTTACGGTCAAAGCTGCCAACTGTGCCAAGATACTACTGAAAATCTTGGCGTATATTTGGACGGTAGGATATATTTGTGCCCTCTAGAAGTCGAGTAGGTGTCATATCTTCCAGAGACAACACTTCGCTGGAATCGTAGGTAAGAAAGTATGCGACAAATGTGGAAAATGTGGGGGACCTCAGTGATCAATCAAAATACACATAGAGAGAGAAGACAGTCGGTTCTTGGGTTGCTGGAAGAGCGTAGATTGATTATTTTATGTATGAAAAAGATTAGAGCAGATTACAGTAGATAGATGTTGATCACGATGAATGGTCACGTGTTAAAATTTCATTTGGACGCTATTGAACGGATGCTAAAACCATGAGTTTTACAATTTTCATAGTGATAATCGAAGCCTATATTTAATGACAACACAAAATGCCCTCTCATGCAGCAGTATGAAGCTAAATCAATCATATTATCCATTTAAAAGGTATGTAATGATAAGATCTAAGTATCGTGTGCTATGAGAAACAAGAAACGCAGAGATACAAGTATTATGTGACATGGTGATAGAGTGGCTGGTTTTGGAATTTTTCAAGAATTCTCTTGCTT